>NC_059125.1:39173229-41573229 GCF_020740685.1 Jaculus jaculus
GAACAGGAATCAACAAAAACAAATTGTAATATATATTGTATATATGTATATATACACATATTACAATTTATATATTATAATTAATATACATTACAATTTATTACAATATATCCAGGATACACACACACACATGAGAGAGATGGTTTAGCAGTTAAGTTACTTGCCTGCAAAGCCTAATGATCCAGGTTCAACTTTCCAGTGCCTATATAAAGCCAGATACACAGAGTGGCACATGCCATCTGGAGTTCATTTGCAGTGGCTGAGGGCATGTTCTGCTCATTATCTTTCTTTCCCTCTCTCTGTATGCAAATAAGTAAATATTTTTAGAATATTTTATGTGACAATGCCAAAAAATGATATCTAAATATCTGTATTACAACTAAAATATTGAATAAATAAATAATTGTCTAGGGATAAATAATTGTCTAGGAGAGTATTTCTACAAATTCAGCAACCATGGCACACAAATACTACTACAGCCTTTGGTCTATAGGGGCCAAGTATCATAAATTAATAGTATCATCCACATGGGACTGGTTTTGTAGGCATGAAATATGTAAGATTGAAAGGATCATGATATCTTGCTCCACAGTTTCAGAGAGCCACTGAGGCCATACAGTGTGAAGCTTGGTAGGTTTCCCAGCAAAGAGGATCTTAGAAGTTCTTTTATAAAGCTGTGAAGATTAATTTTAAGTTGTAAAGGAGACCCCAGAATGATGGAGATGCTAGTGTCATGAAACACTCACTAAGGAAAGCATCATGCATGGAGTAGAATCAGCCAGAAAGG
The DNA here is from genome assembly GCF_020740685.1 of Jaculus jaculus. NCBI lineage: Eukaryota > Metazoa > Chordata > Mammalia > Rodentia > Dipodidae > Jaculus > Jaculus jaculus. Next base: position 39,174,017 of record NC_059125.1, read on the forward strand.
CTGTGTGTACTGCAGAAGGTACAGCTGAAGAGACAGGCTCCTCAAGTCCTTTGGAATCCACAATTCCATCATGTGTCACAGGTGTTTGACAGCAAGCTGAAGAATTTAGTGTTTGCCTTGATGAATTTTAGTCTTATTTTCATCAAATATTTATTCCTATGCCTTCATTTTCTCCCTTTTGTAATGGAAATGTGTACACCATGCCACAATATGTTGGAAGTATGTGACTTGTGTTTTGATTTTACAGGGATGACATTTAAGATATTGTCTTGTGTTGCAGTTACCTTTTCATTGCTATCACAAAGCACCCAACCAAAAGCAGCTCATTGGAGTAAATGGTTTATTTGCCTTATAGTCTGTAGGGGAAGTTTCATAATGGGAAGGGAAACCATAGCATGAACAGAGTCTAGATTTCATCTCTGTCACAGCAAGTGGAACACCATAGCATAAGAATGTGTCAAACACTGTCAAGGGGTGCTGGCTATAATATCTATAAGTTTGCCCCCAACAATACACCTCCTCCAACAAGCTTCCAATTCCTAAATTGCCACCCACTAGAGATCTAGCATTCAGAACACATGAGTTTGTGGGGGAGCACTTAATTCATACCACCACACCTTGACTCTCAGAAGAGACTTTGGACTTTAGAACCGTGCTGGAACTGTTAAAGACTATGGAGACTTTTGAAGTTGGAATGAATGCATTTTATATCATGAGGTGGCCAGAAGACTACAGGTCCCAGTGGCTGAATGTTGTACTTTGAATGTAAAATGTCCCCATAGGCTTATGTATTAGAACACTTGAACCTCAGCTGGTGGTACTGTTTGAGAAGACTATTAAACCTTTAGAAGGTGAGTCTTTTCTGGAGACAGTGGGCCACTTGGGGCAGGCCTTGAGGATTTAGTTTTTTATTTATTTATTTATTTGAGAGTGACAGACACAGAGAGAAAGACAGATAGAGGGAGAGAGAGAATGGGCACGCCAGGGCTTCCAGCCTCTGCAAACGAACTCCAGACGTGTGTGCCCCCTTGTGCATCTGGCTAACGTGGGACCTGGGGAACCGAGCCTCGAACCGGGGTCCTTAGGCTTCACAGGCAAGCGCTTAACCTCTAAGCCATCTCTCCAGCCCGCCTTGAGGATTTTTAGTCTGTTCTCACTTTCTGTTCTTTCTCTGATGTTGAATGCTATGTGACTAGCTGGTTTCTTCCTCCTGCTGCGATGCCTTCCCTGACATGATTGAATGTATCCCTTGGAAATGCAAGCTTATGTAAACCCTTCCTTAAGCTGATTCTTGTCAGAGTTTTGGTCACAGCAATGAGTAAAATAACCATTGTGGTAATATTATATATTTCTCCTTCAACTCTCTCTTCTATTCAATAGGCTGTCTCAATTGTCTACTTACATCATGCTACTCCCCAGAAACAATTTCTACTCTCATGACTTGCATATTGTTGGACCTACTAGACATGTTTTTGTCAACATCTTGATATACCCCTTGAGAGCATTCGCCACTGATGACAACTTAGCACTTTAAATAACACTATTAACTTTAACCTTCCAGGAAACCATATTATATTATCTCTAACTTCTCTGGATCTCCTTCTTTACTTCAGCCTCTGAAAAAGTGTTTGACTATATAAAACTATCTGGGTTCTCTCCCAATCTTATTTTATTCATACTCTTGCCTAAAACCTACAAACACTAAAATGTCAGAACTTTACGTAGCTACATATGCTATCATCTCTGCTCTAGTCCTATTAATTATACTTGCTTAGATTGGTGAAGAACACCTCCAATTGCATACATACTGAGTAAATTCAGGACCTCTTCTTTGCAAAGCTAGTTGCTTTATGTGTTTGTTGTTTTCTGTGTCTCTGTGGCTGGGACTGAAGTTATCCTTGAGTCTTTCCTTCTATAGCACTTCATTGCACCAAACCACCCCAAAGTCCCATTGACATTCCACCTCACAGTACCTAAGACCAGTTATGTATCTCTATCTTTATCAAAGCCCCAGTGCTATATTCTATCACTTCTCACCTGGGCTGTTGATAATGACCTCCTAAGTGGTCCTCTGCATCCAAATATATCACTTATAAAACCTCAGCATACTGTCCACTTGCTATATATAGTTAGAGCAAACTGTCACCTACCAGCCCATGTCCTTGATGTATCACTAGTATTTGAAGAATAAACGGTAACATTTTGAACATAACCAACAAAGTCTTATTTGATGGAGACTCTGTCTACCTATCATGCAGCATCAACTCACATCACCATTCCACTTCACTCCCTGTGCTACACTCATATTGACCTTCTTTTTGGCTATGTAGGGCTCCATTCTACCTAGAGTCAATGGAGTCAGATAGCCATGGACTGAGACCTCTGTAGTCAGAACCCAAAATAAATCTTTCCACACTTTACATTGTTTATAACACTTATTTTTATGGTGGAAAAAAGAGAAAATACAGAAAAAGTCTGCTGGCTGACACTGTAGGTAGTATGGTAGAAGAATGGTCAAAGTGTGATAGAATTGTCAAAAAAGCCATTATGAAGGAGGTAAGATTTACCATATATTTGAAAAATGTAAACAAAGGAAGCACTGTGACCAGAAATATGGAAATATATTTTTTTAATTTTTTAGTTTATTTTGATTTATTTATTTGAGAAGGACAGAGAGAGAAAGAGGGAGAGAGACAGAGTAAATGGGTGTGCCAGGGCCTCTAGCCACAGCAAAGGAACTCCAGACATATGCACCCCCTTGTGCATCTGGCTAACGTGAGTCCTGGGGAATCGAGCCTCGAACTGCGGTCCTTAGGCTTCACAGACAAGCGCTTAACTGCTAAGCCATCTCTCTCGCCCTAGAAATACATTTTGCAATGCAACAAGATGATAACTACTTTTGTACAGCTGTGACCAACATACCTGAGAGAAAAACTTGAATGAGGACGAATTTATTTTGCTCCCGCTTTCCAAGATTTCACACCATAGTTCTGACCTCTGTTGATTTTAGCCCTCTAGTGAGGCAGAATGTCATGGTGATGGAAATGTGGAAACGTTTAGAGGAAGGGGCAGGAGAATCATTTTATGGTGGACAAGAAGCAGGAAGAGATGAAACTACTAGGGACCAGTTATATAATTTTCAAAGGCACACTCTCAATGACCCACTTTCTCCAACTGGATCCCATCTCATAAAACTTGCTGATCCTCCCAAAATAGTACCATCAGCTGGAGACTAAGCATTCAGTATTTTGTATTGTATTTGCCTATAGGGAGATTTTCAGATTTAACCATAACAGGTGGAGTAGAATTATTGTGTGGGCCAACAGTGGAAGAAGGAGCTAGAAAGACGACTAGGAGCCAAGTTACATGGATCTTTAAAGAGAAAGCTAAAATTTATTTCATCCTGGAGTTTGAAATTGTGGGTGACTGATTTTCAAAAAGAATGAAATATTTCTTCCTGGGCTTTTAAAAAGCACAAGTTTCTAGAAAGCTTAATTTGGAGAATCTCATCTGGATTGTTTCACTCATCCTTTGCTGCTCTCTCAGCATCATTTATGTAGTGAAATTGTAAGAAGTAAGCTATTTTTTGGGCTGGAGAGATGGCTTAGCGGTTAAGCGCTTGCCTGTGAAGCCTAAGGACCCCGGTTCAAGGCTCGGTTCCCCAGGTCCCACGTTAGCCAGATGCACAAGGGGGCGCACGCGTCTGGAGTTTGTTTGCAGAGGCTGGAAGCCCTGGCGCGCCCATTCTCTCTCTCTGTCTCTATCTGTCTTTCTTCTCTGTGTCTGTCGCTCTCAAATAAATAAGTAAAATTTTTTTAAAAAAAGAAGTAAGCTATTTTTATTGATGAACATGCATTGGTTTTCTGGGTGGGCTAAGAAGAAAAGAAAATAAGATTGAAATTAGTAATAAAATGATGTGTGAGTACCCAAAGAAGGCTTTTAAAAGGCATAAAATAGAAACAAAGCAATATCTGAACAAAATAACCATGGCAGTGAGTGCAATCAGCAATAAGTGTAATCTAGAGGCAGGAAATTGATCCCTCGGACATTGTGGGCTGTCAACCCAACATCCACTTTGTTTCTCACTGCCAGCACATCCCCATGTGGAACAGCATAGCAAGACTTAAGAGAGCTGGACTTCAACCTAGCTCTTAGAATAAGTCCCACTTTTCATAATCCCATTATACAGTACCATTCCTCCTACTAGTAATTCATGTAGAGGTGCATGTGGCAAAGTTGGACACTGAGAATTGAAGGGGACCTATGAAAGGTTTCATTACTTCTCATTGCAAGTCAGGTTCCATGAAAAGCAAACTGTGAGATGGCAATGACCATGTGGGAGGTTCATACAAGATTGCAGTGAGCCACATGTGGGAGGAAATTGAAGGCAGCAGGAGGGAGGCAAGAGAAAGTTCAGCTGTGATGTGGCTTCAATAAGAAAGCCTCAATGAACCTCACAAAAACTCTGCAGATGGACCTATGGAGTAGTTCAGAGTTTGGATGAGCAGATGGAAAGTTAATATACTTTGTGCAAAATGATATTGAATTGTTCCCAAGAAGGGAAAGGGAATGTGGACAAAACATGTCAGGCATCTACCGCATTGAGCATTTCCCAAAGGACTGACATCATAGGCTTTCTGTTGGAAATATTCTGTGTACCTGAGAGACCAAGTATTTCAGTAATAATAATATTTTCTCCAACTTTAAAAGATGGTGGCACACACTTGTAATCCCAGCACTTAGGAGGCAGATATAGGAGGATTTCTGTGAGTTCAAGGCCACCCTGAGACTAAATAGTGATTTCCAGGTCATCATGGGCTAGAGTGAGATCCTACCTGGAAAAATAAAATAAAGATCAAAGACTTACATGGGAAGAAGTATCCACAAAATCCTTCCTTATTTGGCTAAGAAAATATAACAGACACATTTTCTTAGCCATTCAGACATTGAATCTCATGCCAGTGACAAAGAAATGACAAAATGGTTGTATGTTTTAAACCCCTATAACAGTCCTCTGAATTGCTGTTGTTCGTACCTACAAGTCCTATGCCCTGTCCCCTAAAGTTGTCTTCCTTCTACTTTTTTTTTTTTTTTAAGCAAGCAAAATAGACTGGCCTTTTTTATGTGAGAGAGCAAGAAAGAGAGACAGAAAATTGGCATGTTAGGGCCTCCAGCCACTGCAATTGAACTCCAGATGTGTGTGCTCCCTTGCACACATGTGTGACATTGTGTGCTTACATCACTTTATGTGTCTGGCTTACATAGGATCTGGAAAATCAAACATGAGTCCTTAGGCTTTACAGGCAAGTGCCTTAACTGCTAAGTAATCTCTCCAATCCTTCCTTCTACTGTTTTGCCAACACTGCTAAAATTATACTCAACTTTACCAATATCAGTGTCCCTTTCTTTAGTAATCCAGTGCCATGGTTGTGACTAAGCATTTTGTTTCCAAGCTCAGAATATTTTATTCTACTTGTTTAATGTGGTCATGAGAGTACTTTTTTCTCATTTCAGGCAATCAGAAGTATACTACTTCAAGGTGTTCTCCACAATGGAAAGTTCATGTGCCATCCCTTTAACAGTCAAGAGTCTGGCATGATGGTAGATGGGCATCCATGAACCATTAAATGGATCTTATCTCAGAGTGGTTTACTATACATGTACTGATCATTTATGGGCTGTGAAAATTTCCACTATATTCTTAGTTTATGAACAAATAAATTTGTCTGGCATGCTTAAAATTTAATATTAATAACATAAACTATTAATAAAATTTGAACTTTTGTGGGGTTTTTGTTGTTAAAATCCTGGTGGATATGAAATATTTAAACAGCTCTGCAGCCAAGAGAAGCCACTGTGTGGACACTGGAATATTTATAGTGGAAGACAGGAAAAATCATGGTATTAATGTTTCCATAAGACAGAAGAACCATTTTCATCTTGGATCCAATTGGAAACGTTTTTCCTGCCATAGCCAAATTTGGATAAAACGTTCTCCTTCACAAATGCGAACAAAAGCCATAGGAGGAGAAAAACGAGGTCACAGTGAAGAGAGAGCAGAGCCACAGCAGAGAATGGGATATTATTCCCAGAGCTGCATGATAAAGCAGTGGCCTTTCTGCAGAGTTCTAGAGGCAGTCCCCACCATAGTAATGCAATTATATCAGAGGAGTTTAAAGCAACTTTTGAGCAATTCTTAATGAACACATAATTTTCTGCACATTTTCAGAAAGACTTTATGACAGAAATATTTACTGAATATGTATGAGTTCCTACATATTCCCCAGTCTGCTTTCAATCACACAGAACCATATGGCTGGTTCTGACTATGAAAAGTGTTATGCATCATTTGTAAGCTTAAGCTTTAAGAGTCAACATGTGTTGCTAAAAGCTTTTTCACAATTAAACTCTAGGCCCAGATAACTTCATTCATAAATTATACCTAATATTTGATGAAGAATTCATACAAATTCTCATAAACTTTTTGAGAAAATTGAAGGAGAAAATATGCCTTTGCTCATTCTAAGAGGCCAACATGATTTTGATTAGCAAATCAAATATATTACAAAAAAACAATTGTCAATTTTCCTCATGAAAATAGATGTAAAGTTCTTTAAATTTTAACAAACTGAATCAATAAATATATAATATAAAAAGTATCATCATGACCAAGTGGAATTTATCCCAGGAATAAAAATGATTTCTAATATGCAATATTCAAAGTAATGTTCCACATTCACAGATCAAGAAAGAAAGAAAGTATATTATCATCTCAATAGATGCAGAAAGTCATTTTACAAACTTCAATGTGTTTCTCTGGTAAGATTTTTCAGCAAACTAACACAAGAAAGAAACTTTTACAATATATATGATTGGCCAAGAACTGCAGTTAATATATTTGAAGATAGAATGATCCATAATGCTAGGATTCCACAATTGTCATTTTTAATGCTATATTGTACTGGAATTTCTAGGCAGTGAAGTCAGGCAAGAAAAGGAAATTAAATATATTCAGGGTGTATATGTTGGGTCATGATATTTAGAGACATTTATCTTACCCATAACTGTGGGCTAACTCCACAATGCATGACCCATATACCTCAACAAGGAGGGGCCAAGGGGAAGGGGTAGGTCACAGATGAGCCTAACAATGGTACCAAACTGACTGTATTTGAAGAATACAAAATTAACTTTTAAAAAATCCCAAAAATAAAAATATATATTTGGGGTGGGAAGATAGACGTAAAATCGATTATTCAAAAAAAGCATGCTTGTTTATGTAGAAAATGAAGTGAAATATACAAAAAATATGTTTAGAATTAGTTCTTTATGCTATACTTGCAATTGGAAATTTAAATTTAAAAATGATTTTTAGGGCTCGAGAGATGGCTTAGCTGTTAAGGTGCTTTCCTGCAAAGCCAAAGGACTCAGGTTCAATTCCCCAGGACCCACGTAAGCCAGATGCACAATGTTGCACATGCGTCTGGAGTTCATTGGTAGTGGCTAGAAGCCCTGGTGTGCCCATATTCATTCTCTCTCTCTCTCTCTCTCTCTCTCTCTCTCTCTCTCTCCTTTTCTCTCTCTCTGCCACTTTCTCATAAATAAATAAATAAATATCAAAACAAATTTTAAATGATTTTTTGAGTTTTTTTGTTTATTTTTATTTATTTATTTGAGAGCAACAGACAGAGAGAGAGGGAGAGAGTGGGTGCGCCAGGGCCTCCAGCCACTGCAAACGAACTCCAGATGCATGTGCCCCCTTGTGCATCTGGCTTACGTGGGTCCTGGGGAATTGAGCCTCAAACTGGGGTTCTCAGGCTTCACAGGCAAGTGCTTAACTGCTAAGCCATTTCTCCAGCTCTCAAATGATTTTTAATGACACAAAAATTACCAATGATTTGGATAAATCGAATTAAATGTGCACAAGATCTGTATACCAAAACTAACAAAATGTATTGAGAGAAATTCATGTTCATTGGGCAGAAGACTCAAATTGATCTATACATTCAAATTAACTAATGAAATTCTCTATGGACTTTTTGGTTAAAATTAACATAGTAATTCTAAAAAGAACATGGAAAATCAGAAGACTTACCACAGTAAAACAACCTTTAAAAATGAATCAAAAACTACCCATAATCCATAGGCAATACCTGCAACTTGACTGAGGAGGGTCCCCAGAGGAATGGGGGCAGGGATGAGGGAAAAGGGGGTATCAATACATTATATATCCATACATAATATGTTAATAATAATAAGAAAGTTCCTTCCAGAGATAAAGTTAGGGCCTGATTCACTTTCAACAGCCAGTGATTGCTGAATGTCCCATTCCATTTCCTCTCCAAGTATATGTTTTTATTTCTACCCTTACATATTATGTGTTGGAGAGGAAAATTAGATAAATTTGTCTTTTTTCTAACACTTTTCAACCAAGAATAATCAGGTATGCTCCTGCTGAGACAGAGAGAGAAAAAGAGAGGCAGATATAGTAGAGAGAGGATGAGTGCACCAGGGCCAGGCCTTTAGCCACTGCTAATGAGCTCCCGATGCCCACCTTGTGAATTTGGCTAATGTGGGTACTGGGGAATCGAACTTGGGACCTTAGGCTTCACAGGCAAGCACCTTAACTGCTAAGCCATGTCCCCAGCCCTTCTTCCCTTTTTGACATAGGGTCTTGGTAGTAGACCCCAAAAGAGATGACAATGTTACACCCAGAAATGAAACTAAAGAAATGAACTTTAGTAACATAAAGTAAATCAAAAAGGGATAAAAATATTTTTAAGCCCGTGTGGAGGCGCACGCCTTTAATACCAGCACTTGGGAGGCAGAAGTAGTAGGATCACTGTGAGTTCGAGGCCACCCTGAGACTACATAGTGAATTCCAGGTCAGCCTGAGCTAGAATGAGACCCAACCTTGAAAAAAAAAGATTTTTTAAGCCACATCTGGCTAAGGATATTAATCAATTCTTCAGAGAGACAGAGAGAAGAAAAGAAAAATAACATAGAATACAAATAGTGCTGTACATTAAAAGGACAAGATTTATACAATAAGAAATTTAAACCCAGTGTTCTTAAGTCATTTGAAAATGTGGTTTATAAAACTTTTTTTGTGCTTGGGAGATGGTACAGTTAGTAAATTGCTTGTTAAGCAAGCATGAGGACCTGAGTTTGGATCTTCAGTATATGTGTAAAATATCTGGAGTTATGGCACATACCTGTAACCCAAGCATAGGGGAGGTGGACTTAAGAAATATCTCAGTCTCCCTGGCTAGTAAGTCTAGCCAAATCAGTGAGCTCTAAGTTCAGTGAAAGACCCTGTCTCAAAGAATAAGGTGGAAACCAACTGAGGAAGACCTCAAAGGCTGACCTCTGGTCTCAATATTCATGCACAAAAATGTCCATATGCACTTGTATACATATGTTTGCCCATACACATATGAACATGCATGCACACATGGATACCACACTCACATTCATAAACATGAAAAAAATTAAAAGAAATGTTTTTTTTCTTATGGAATTTTCATGAAAATTAAATGAGCTAATGAGGAGAAAGTACTGGTGCTCCATGTATGCTTACTTCATGTTGCAAATATAACTATTATATATTCCAACGCCTTCACTTTCAATTAAAAGCATAGAAATTGATTAACAGTTGGTTTCTAAGTGGTCTTTGTGAAAGTTTGGGTGAACTGCTTCCTTCTTGTGCTATGACAGCTAGATAATTGGATGTGGGCCTCTGGTTGATGAATGTGGGCAAGATTCTGGTGTCCAGAATGGGCAAAAAAAAAAAAAAAAACTAGGTCTGCAATCTCTATTGCTAAATGCTTCCTATTTAAGAGTGTCTGTGTGGTAGTTTGAATAAATGCCTCCCAATAGATTCAGGAGTTTATTAAAACTTCTTGGATTTCCAGCCACCTGAATGGAGAAGGTGTCACTGGTTGAATCTTAGGGTCCAACCCTAAGGTGTGGTGGTAGATTTGAAATTCCAATCTAAAGATATGAAAAGTGCCTAGTCCTGCCTTTGCTTTAGCTTTTTCTCTCTCTGCTTGGACCTGTGAAAGCAGGGCCAGCTTCTTCTGTCATTATAGAACTTCTCCTAGATCTATAAGCTTCAAAAAATATCCCTTCCTCCATAATTGTGCCTGGTTTGGAGGTTCATCTCAGTGAACCCGAAGCTGTCTACTACAGTCTGGTATAATACACATCTCATTTACATGAAGTATTACTTTTATTTTTTATTTTATTTTATTTTTATTTCTTTTCAAGCAGAGAGAGATAGAGAGAATACAGAAAGAGGCAATAGGTGTGCCAGGGCCTCCAGCAGCTTAAAACTCCAGATGTATGCACCACCTCATGCATTTGGCTTTATGTGGGTACTTGGGAATTGAACTCTGATTGTTAGGCTTTTCAAGCAATCAACTTATTTGCTGAGCCATCTCTTCAGCCCCCCTGCTTTTTTTTAAAAAAAATTATTTATTTATTTATTTAAGAGAGGGCAAAAGACAGAGTGAGAGGGACAGAAAGAGAATGGGTGCACCAAGGCTTCCAGCCACTGCAAATGAACTTCAGATGCATGCACCACCTTGTGCATCTGGCTTATGTGTGTCCTGGGGAGTTGAACTGAGGTCCTTTGGCTTTGCAGACAAGTGCATTAACCACTGAGCAATCTATTCAGTCCCTTTTTATTTTTTACTAGTATATTATTTTGTATTAGAAGGCAAGCAACATAACATTTTCTAAACTCATATAGGAGAGGTAAAAGTGGGGAGAGCTGTCTAATAATGCAGACCCAGACCCAGCCCATAACAGCAATAAAGGGTCTAAAGAAATGGCCTAAAATTTTGTTTTGTAAAATTGTGTGTGTGGTAGGAGGAGGAGTTGTAAAAGTTGTGGGCAGTGCTGGAAGTTGGAAGTGACAGATAGTACTGCACATACCATATACAATAGGTCATTTTGTAACATTTTTTGTTCACTAAATTACCATGAACATCATCTTTGCCCATCAGGAGGACAACAGTCTTAAAAGATATGGTGACAGTTACTTGGAAGGCAGAGAATGCTCCAGTGCATGCAGTATGACAATCCATGGTAAATTTTATCTTGCAACGGTGAATCTTAGATCACAGAATGTTTCTGTATCCCATTTCAGCCCACTTACAAAAGCTGCTTGGCTGGTCTTTGCCAAGTAAGAAGCCTTTTCCCAGGGATGGAAGCTCAGACAGAAGGCCTTTCTTTTTATCCATGATAGGTGGTGTTTTAACAAAACTATCTACTGATGGAGAAAACCAACACATAGAAATCTGACATGGAGCCAGGAAGATAGCAAGTGCCAGAGTACAAGCTTAGCATTTGGCGGACCCTAGGTTCAATCCCCAACACCAATAAAATAAAAGATAAATAGGGATGAAATAAAATACAACCTGTCCTGTGTGTAAAGAGAAGAGTTTGTCCTTCTTGTTTGGATTCATAAAGGTAAAATATTCCAAAAGCATAGTTGTGATTCATCAGACTCAACTCAGGATCTGAGGCTAATTTAATTTCCTTGAGAATTTCCCTTTCCCTCTTCCTTCACCCCTATGTATGTGTGTTGGGCACATGTGTGTAAGAGGATGCTTAGGATTAGAGTTTCTATTTGGTAGGTTTTCATAGTCTACAAGGCTGATTACATTTTATTGCTTTAAAGCACTCAGTACCTTTCAGGGGAGAAGCCTGCAGACAGGCAAGACTAAATTGGATAAATTAGGCAAGACTAAACTGGATAATGAAGTTTGTCATGGGACCATCACACAGGTATGGGAAAGACTTTTCCATTTCTCTCAACAAATAAAAGAGTCCTCTAACAGTACATGCAATCGATGCATACATACAGTTGTATAAATTAAGCTTAATGTCTAGGTTTTTCCTAAGGTCTGTAGGGGAATGAGACTTTTTAAATAGAACCTGGTGGTCATAGATTCCACTTTTACTAAGTATTTAAACCAGTCCTAGTAGGATCATAGGGAAAAATGTTCTCCCTTCTTTCTGTATATTCCTTAGCTTAATCCAGATTGTGTGTGTGTGTGTGTGTGTGTGTGTGTGTGTGTGTGTGTGTTGTACTACACATGTGTATGTGAAGAGGCACTCACAGGCATGTGGAAGTCAGGAGAGAATATAGTGTGTCCTTCCTCTATAACTTATTCATGTAATTCCTTGAGACATTCTTTTATGAATATAGAGCTGTGGATTTCAAGGGCTGGAGCAATTCTCTTCTTTCTACTCTTCATAAGACTGGGGTTACAGACATGCATGGCCAAGCCCAGCTTATTTGTGTGGGTTCTGGGTGATCAAACACAGATGGTTTCAGGACTTCTGAGACCCTCATGCTTTCCACTAACATTCTTACCCACAACTCCAGTGTGGATTTTATTTTTTGAATCAGGATCTTATTATGTAGTTCAGAGGCTGACTTTGAACTACAAATATTCCTGCCTGAGCCTCCAAAATTTTGGGATTACTGTGTCTGCCATCAAACACATCTATGGAGTTGTTTTTAAACTGGAGGACCAAAGTGACATTCTTTTGTTGAATAACAAAGCCTTAAGAGGCTGACAGAGTAGTTTAATGGAATTCATGTACAATGAACTGGGTTTTACATAAAACCCCACTGATTTTTAATTTGTTTTATTATATTCTATGTTATTTATTTATTTATTTATGAAACACACATACACAGAGAGGGAGAGAGAGAGAGAGAGAGAGAGAGAGAGAGAGAGAGAGAGGGAGAGAGAGAGAGAGAGAATGGGTGCAATAGGACCTCCAGCCACTGCAAATGAACTCCAGACATATGTGCCACTTTGTGCATTTGGCTTACATGCGTCCTGGAGAATTGAACCTGGGTTTTTTGCTTTGTAGGCAAGCACCTTAACTGCTAAGCCATCTCTCCAGCCCCACCCCATACTGATTTTGAATTAGGGGCACTGATTCAGACTAAAGGACTATATTTTCTGGTTTCTCTGTAACAGGAATTCAATCAAGTTCTGGACAATGAGATATGTTAGAAGTGGTGTATGCAGCTTTGGAGAAAGTGGTTTAAAGGTACTGACCCAGTTGCTGCAATTCTTATGTTCCATTATCTTCCCTACCTGGAATATATACATAAGACTTTCTTTGAATCAATATGAGTGCTGTCTGTGAAATACACAGGGGATAGACAGGACATATTGATTATTCAAATTATTTGACATTACATTTATTTGAGGCATATGTAACAAAATGTCAATGAATTCCTTTCTCAGTAGAAAACAGACTATGTCTGCTATTCTGTTTCCTCTTCTTCTCACACCTTCTCCCATATGCTTACTATGAATGCTATTTCCAACACTGCCAAACAAGTAAAACAATCATGTGCTTAAGTACCTAATTGGGGAGTGAAGAATAAAGGATATCCAAAGTGACTTCTCAGGGTATCTCTGTGACACCCATTCTATCATCCATATTTCATTTATTATATGTACTAAAACATATTGCACACATATTATATTAGGAATAATATTTTCAGATACTACATAATGAATATGAAATGAGTTATTTTCAAGTATGCAATATTATCAGTGTGGGAAGTAGGGAATGAGAGAACACATCTGTTTAGATATTCGTTGAATACTCTGGAGAAGAACAAGAGCTGGAAAACAAAATCTTTCAACACAATGCAAGAGAAATAAACAAGGGTGATGATAGTAGACTGGAAGCATACCAAATCCCAAAGCTTCTAAGAGAGCTATAGCTATGATGCTACATCTGCAATTACAAGAAGATACAGGGAGACTAGATCTGAGTTCTTGGAGGTCACATGAAGGAGAGTTGGAATTGAGAAGAAAAAGGGTCATAGACCTGCCATATAATATGTTGTGTCCCTCCTTCTGAAGCTAGAGTATATTGCTGCTGAAAAGGGGAGTTGGCAAAATTCTTTCAACCATATTGGTAAGGAAAGGTAGAGGATTGTTATAAATATATGTTGCCTAAGCATCAATTTTGAATATAAGCTTGATGTGTACACCTCATAATGGCCAAGAATAAAGGAAAGAGATCAAACGATCAAAATATCCCCTTAAAGAGCATGGCTCCAAAACTTCTTAAACTCCTTCCATTAGGCCCCTCATGCTAAAGGCTTGTGACTCAATATTCAACACATCACCACTTAAGATCCAAATCATGATACCTAGGCAATTCATTTTGAATATAAGTAGGACTTTCCCATCCTGGAAGCAGAACTCAGACACCCTTGACATAGTTGTCAGTCCTCTACTTCCCCCAGTGTCTCAAAGTGACTGACCTAGGTATCTGCCTTAACCAGATGCCTCTTGGTGATCACATCCTCATGAGACAGCTATATGTAGCCTGCCTAATTCACCCAATTGACCCCCACATCCCACATACAGTGTGCAGATAGGCTCAGCCAGTGTGACTCCATAATGTGGTCTGCTTATTACAACCTGCCAAATCAAATTCCCTGCAAGGAAGCTATTCTGGTGATGGCAATGCACTGGTTTCCAAAAAAAAAGGCTCCATTCTAACAGGTCATCTTCTTTCCCTTTCTCTCTCTCTCTCTCTCTCTCTCTCTCTCGCATGCTTTATCTCCCTCTCACCCTCACCCTTTATTTCTCCCTTTCTACTAGTGCTTTAATGGCCTTTTCTCCCCTTATTGTCTATGTGAGGATGCTGCCTGCTTTTCTGTGGGATTTATAAGTGACACGCCATGTGTTGTATCATGTCTACTATGTGTATCATTTGACTGGCCACACACTGAACCCCAAGTTTTTTCCCAGGCTCTGTCACACAGTATCCATCGTGCTGTTAATAGACAGAACCCAAGTTAGACATGAGCCACAAGGGTATCTGCCAGTATAAACAAGTTTTTTAGTAGAATAGACAGACACCTTGGTCATGGGTTGTACAGTTGGGCAGTAGGGAATTTCCAAGATCAAGAACTGTCCTGTGGAAAGTATGTGGTAAACAACACCATCACTTCTACTGGAGTCCATCAAGTCAGGAGTATAGTTTATAGTCACTGTCCAAAGATAGACAACATGCTCAAGATCAAATTAGAGGAAAAACATAACAACACAATTATGCTTTGGGAACTTAAATGTTTTGTAACATTTTAATTGTCACTTAAATTAAGTATATATCATAACTACTACAAATGAATATTTTCTGCTATTTATTCATCACATGGATTTGCTTTTCATTGGCATGTAAAGTAATAATAGTTATTTGTGACAGTTGCTTTGTTTTCCTGGGTTCACAATTAGCATGGATTTTCCAATTTCCTTTGCAGAATGCTGGCTTTATGTCACTGAGTAACAATGGCATGTAGGCAAAAGTTCATATGCCACTTTTAGGCCTGTAGACCATTGAGGCCCACTGAAAGTGCCAAAGCACTTTAGGAGCCAAGAATCTAGAATGACTTGTGGAACAAAGCCCTCCACTCACCCTTTATGAATTATGGCATTGGCAAGAAATAAATACTTAACACCTAAAACAATTGAAAATTTGAGTTTTTCTTATAACCTTTAAACAACCTCTATTTATGCAATAACTATTTTTCTAGGGAAATAGCATGGGCAGATTTGGTAATTATTATTCTCAATTTTCTTGTGAGATAAAACATTCTGAAAGTTTATAGTCATTAAAAAATTTGGGCCAGTGATTCTTCCTTCACATTGTTGTATTATAATTTCATAAAAACAAATTCAAAGAACATATTCCCAAAATGACGAGGGTCCACATAGTAGATAAAATGAGGTCAGGCATAGTCATCTATTTGTGTAACATTGCTGCATTTTCTGACTATTACCTCATTGCTTTGCATCCAATTACTTCATTTTACTGAACTGATTTTTTATGAATTATGAACTTTAATGTATGACCTTCTTGCATATTGGTCATATTTCCATCAGTTTATGCTTTTACATCTACTCTCTCCATACCCATTCTACTGAGGGCCTTCCTCTTCTGCAATGTTCCCTAGCCTTGGTGGACATGTTATAAGTCTCCTTTAGTGTTGAGCTCTCTGCATCCTCTGCATTTGTGCTTTAATGAATTTTGAGTCCCCTCAGTATCTACCACCATCTCCCTGGAGGAAGTTATCAAGCTAGCAGTGACAGTAATACTCATGTTTAAATTACTACCTCCTCTGTAATGTTTCCTGGGCTCTGGGAGATGTGATAGAGATTTCTTGTCTTGTGCAGGCAGTCATCTTTTCTTGTCATATTGATGGATCTTGTTTCTCCCTGGTATTTGAAGCCATATATAAAAAGCACATTCTCAAGAGTGAGAGAAGCATGGATCAAAGAGGATGAGCATAAACATTTAAGACTTTTTGATGGGCATATTATCTCTTCTTAGCTGAAGAACAGTGGGAGCTTCTCTTTAGAGTCTATGGCCTTACTATCCATGGGATTCTGAGTTGTTTCTCAGTAAGAGGCATGAATTCCCTCACATTGAGTGGGCCTCATATCCAAGCAGAGAGAAGCTGATTTCCCCCATAGCCTGTGTACCTCTATTACACAGGTGTGGGCCACTTACCTGGATGGTTGATTTTGTAGATTGCAGGATCCCCTGCTTGTTCAAGCTATTGGTGATCATTATCCTCAAGCAGCACCCACAGAACTTTACAGTACTATGAGGTTTAGCCAAGAGGGAGATGGCTTCCTTCTCATGAACTGAGTTATTTTAAAGGATATCTTAACTATGCTTATTAAATCAACATATAATACAAGTTACATATTTATTTGTCTTGTTCTAGGAATTTCATATATTTTAGGTTCATGTGATCCCACCAAAATAAGAATACAGATCAGTTTTATCATTTGCAAATAATGTCTCACACTATTTCTTTGAAGTCACAGTTTTTCCACCCTTAACCATTTTCAACAAATCTATTTCCTGTTGTTAACAGTTTTGTATTTTTTAAACTTAAAGAGTTAAAGAGAGACAGACAGTGGGCATGCCAGGGCCTCTAGCCCCTAAAAATGGACTCCTTGGGCACGTGCCACCTTTACTATCTGCCTTTTTTTTGGTACAGGGGAATTTAACTCAGGTCATTAATCTTTACAGGCAAGCTTCTTAACCACTGACCCATCACTCCAGTCCCCACAGTTTTTTTTTTTTTTTAAGAATGCCAGAGAAATGGAATCATATTGAGACTCTTTTTTTCTTTTCTGACTGAATTGAATTATTGAACTGTTATGGGGCAGATTCCTCCGAATTGAAATATTCTCTGCTGAAGAGGACAAAGAGGCTTTGATTTAGGAAGTCAAGTCTCAGAGATCTGAATCTTCAAGGTCATACAACCATTCCCAAAGTTTAAGTTAATTAGAAACTAAAATATTCCTTCCTGGGTGGGCAGGAAGGAAGTTCCAGAGGCTCAAGAGGTCAAAAAGTCTGAGAAAGGGTTATAAAACCCCATCACTAATGCTATATTGCTTGGGGATGAGACTGTCCTATTGAGCTACCTGCAAGTGGTTCAGTATGCTGGAGACTTTGACAGCAGAGCTGCCTGCAGGCTGGGAGGTGCTCCAGAAATGCAACTTCTGTGAATTGCTCCAGGCTTTTTGGTAATGCAGCTACATTTGAGTCATCTAGTGCTCCTATAAGCAATCCCTCATCCTGCTCTATAAGTGACACCAATAAACTCATTGGCTCACCAAAACTGAATTTGGTGTAATAGTCCTTGGCTGTCATCTGTGCCCTATCTGGGCATACCTGGGGGCAAGATGTGTGTTCATGCCACCACGGAGAATGGGTTTATGTGACAGGAACATATCATGAATTTATTTTTAATATCATTTTTTTTCATTTTTATTTATGTATTTGAGAATGACAGACAGAGAAAGAGGCAGATAGATAGATAGAGAATGGGCATGGCAGGGCCTCCAGCCACTGCAAATGAACTCCAGACACGTGCACCCCCTTGTGCATCTGGCTAATGTGGGTCCTGGGAAATTGAGCCTCAAACCAGGGTCCTCAGGCTTCACAGGCAGGCGCTTAACCGCTAAGCCATCTCTCCAGCCCATGAATTTATTTTTAATTGTGAGAATATTTCATTATATTGACCTATTACAACTTGTTTTCTATTCACTAATGGACAGCTGTGTTCTTTCCAGGTCTTAGAGGCTGTGAATAAAGCTGCTATAAAATATTTACATTTTTTATGAACCCTACTTTTCTCTAAGAATAATTTAAACATAATAAGTATTAATAGTTGGGAATGAAGAGGTGTTTGGGGTGAACAGGCCTTCACATTTTAGGGTGCTAGACGTCATCCTCAACCTTATTTTCTAGATACCAGTACCATTTTCCCCACTCTATGTTCCTTGAGTTTTGACAATCAAAAAAATGTCCCTAGATATTGTCAAATAGATTAAGGGAAGGAGGATAATCTGGCTGGTTAAACAATTGTCTTTGCAAAGATTATGCTCTACAATGTCAAGCTTCCACTAGTCTTTGACTACCAGAGGAGTTACATCCATCAAAATCTCCCTAAATTAATAACACTTATCAAATTTAACCTATGCTGTGCTGACTTCCCTCTCCATTGGGGAATTATATATATATATGAGCGAGTGAGTGAATGGGCACACCCAGGCTTCCAGCTGCTGCAAACAAACTCCAGAAGCATGCACCACCTTCTGCATCTGATTTACATCAGTCCTGTGGAATAAAATCTGGGTCCTTTGGCTTTGTGCAAGTGCCTTAACAGCTAAGCCATCTCTCTAGGCCATCTTATTTATTTATTTTGGTTTTTCGAGGTAGGTAGGGTCTTACTCTAGCTCAGGTTGACCTGGAATTCACTATGGAGTCTCAGGATGCCTTCGAACTTGCAGCAATCCTGCTACCTCTGCCTCCAGAGTGCTGGGATTAAAGGCGTGCGCTACCATGCCCACCTCTCATCATTTTTGTTTGTTTATTTATTTATTTGAGAGCGACGGTCAGAGAGACAAAGAGGCAGATAGAGAGAGAGAGAGAGAGAATGGGTGCGTTAGGGCCTCCAGCCACTGCAAACAAACTCCAGACGCGTGCGCCCCCTTCTGGCTAACGTGGGTCCTGGGGAATCGAGCCTGGAACAGGGATCCTTAGACTTCACAGGCAAGCGCTTAACCGCTAAGCCATCTCTCCAGCCCCCATCATTTTGTTTTAAAGTGGCTTTGAAAAAGAAAGGATTCAGTGGAGGGCAGATTTGGGAGGGTGGTGAGAGGGGATTATTATCATGGAATGTTTTTATTTATGGAAATTGTCAATTAATTTTTTTTTCAAGGTAGAGTCTTGCTGTAGTCCAGGTTGACCTAATTCACTACATAGTTTCAGTGTGACTTTGAATTCGTGGCGACCCTCCTTCCTACCTCTGCCTCCCAAGTGCTAGAATTAGAGGCATGCACCACCATATCCAGCTGTCATTAAAATTTTTAAGTGACCTTCTTTATATCTAAGCAAAATACTAGGAGTTGTATTTAATTCTATTTGGAATTAAGATAATAATAACCTGTTCCTTTTTGGAGGCAGGGTCTAACTTAAGCTCAGGATGACCTGGAACTCACTCTGATCCTCTTACCTCAGCCTCACAAGTGCTGGAACTAAAGATGTGTACCACCATACATGGCAATAACCTTTTTAAACCCAGCCAAAATTGTTGGATTAGATTGAATATCACCTGTGTTTTATAAGTGATAAACAAGGGGCAGTATATTCACAGACTATTAATTTCTATTGCCACACCTTTAAGAACATGCACACACACACAAAAAAAAAAGACTCAGTGGGTGTAGCAGCGCATGCCTTTAATCTCAGCACTCAGGATGAAGAGGTAGGAGGATCACTATGAGTTTGGGGCCAGTCTGAGACTACATAGTTAATTCCAGGTCAGCCTAGGTTAGAGCAAGAATCTCTCTCAAAAAAGCCAATAAAAAAAAGTGGAAAAAGAAAAAAGACTCAGTAGGGTGGTATTTTGTTATTCGTTACTTAAATGACTATGCTTCTGGTATTTTCTGCAGCAGGTAGTAGAATCTTCAAGTCCTCTAAATACACATCAAGTCCTCTAAATACACCAGTGGGAGCTGCTACTTCTTCTTTTTTGGTTTTTCAAGGTAGGGTCTCACTCTAGCCAGGCTGACCTGGAATTTACTCTGTAATCTCAGGGTGGCCTCAAACTCACAGTGATCCTCCTACCTCTGCCTCCCAAGTGCTGGGATTAAAGGCGTGCATCACCAAGCCTGGGTTTTTCAGTGCTTTTAACCACCCTCAGCTCACAGAAAAACTACATGGAGTAGGACAGTACTGTCCAGATGACTATAAAGTATACCAAAAAAATATATGACCAATGCCCTCAGGCAAAATAATGAAGATTAGGCCACCACATCCAGCAGCCTTCCAGTTCAGAAAGCTAGGATTCAGAAAGGATGGTGAAACAAAAAGATACTCTGTAGGCAGGCGTGGTGGCACACATCTTTAATCCCAGTACTCAGGAGACAGTGGTGAGAGGATCCCATGAGTTTGAGGCCACCCTGGAACTGCATAGTGAATTCCAGGTCAGTCTGGGCTAGAGTGGGACCCTACCTCAAAAACGAAACAAACAAACAAAGACACTGTTCAGCCCACAGTGTCTTCGGACTTAAGGTTTAGATATATCAATGAGACAAGGTTGTAAAAGCAGTTGAGTAAGTGGTAGCAGAAGATTAGCAAAAATATTACTTCTCCACTACTTACTACTTTATATCCTAGAAAGTTTTCTAGGCACCAACTAATTATTCTACATGAAAAAAAAGTTATTTAAAAGTATCACTAATGAGAAATGCAGGCAAGAAGAAAGAATAACAAAAAATTTAGCAAATAATACTTTGTTAGGCTTATTTAAGGCAAGAGTCGCTCATGATTGGAACATTCTTTGATTTCTAGGCTTATAAAACTTGTGACTTAATTTTCTAAGGAAACTAAGTGTATTTGAATTAATGGCAGAAGTATTGATTTATGACAGCTGAAGCAAATCTTGAAGCTTAATATTTGGCACATATGACCAAACGCTGATCATCAGTAACATTCTACATTATCCTGCAGTAGTTTAAGAAGTGAACATGGACAAGACAGTGTTACACAGAGGTCAGGAATCACAAGAATAAGTGGCAATGAGCAGAAAAGAATCAATTGTCACAACACTGGGATAAGTAGAAACAGTTACTTATTGTGTAGTGTGGGGAAACGTGGCAGTGGGAAAACTGGCATGGTGGAGGGTTGTGTTTGAGGTTCAACCAGAGGGTTCTTCTATTCCATTTCCCTGTCCAAGGGTTCTCCTTCCAATTATTGAAGATAAATCCATACACTGACAATCCCCTCCTTCAGGAGAAGTTTTAGAAAATAGGTCTCAGCACTCTCTAGGTAATCACTTTACAGTTACAATTACTTCAAAACCAGAAGTATGAAGAAGTGGAAAATCTGTTGTCAGTACTACTCTAGTGTTTCCTCACTACAACTTTGAAGGCACTCAGTGTTCTGAGAAATACTGAAGTTAAAACATATTCCAATCCCAGAAATCTTATTTGAGCAAAGCTGACAAGTGAAGTTGGCCAAGAACGAAAGTAGATTAATCAAGCTACACTAAGTTGAAGAAACTTGTTCCTAGCGGCCCATAGTAGGCATGACGACAGAGGGTGAGGAAAGAGAAGTGATCGTCTTTAGCTGAGTGTAGAAATGGATGCCCTGTTTGCCATAGAAATTGGTATCTCCTCTGAAGGAAGATCGGGAGCCGGTGAATGAAAACATTGGCAAAGGCACTGGGGAGTGATTAAGGGGCCAAGATCAGCTCCAGGCTGGTCTCCTGCATTGACTCTCAGTTTTTTGGTGCACTCCACCAGCTCTGGCAGCCACTCCTTAGCTTCTCCCACAAGAATTGCTGTTGAAAGAGCCATGCAGCATTGACCTGCTGCTCCAAATGCAGCGCCTACTAGCTGGTTCAGGGTATTTTCCTTATTGGCATCTGGCATGACTACCCCATGGTTTTTGGCTCCCATATTGGCTTGAACCCTCTTGCCATTTCTTGACCCTCTCTCGAAGATGTACTCTCCTGCCTGGTTGGATCCCACAAAGCTGATTGCTTTGATGTCCGGATGATCACAAATAAAATTTACAGCTTCATGCTGTCCATGGATGATGTTCAGTGTTCCATCAGGGGCACCAGAATCCTGCAGCAACTTAGCAAGAAGCACAGTTGCTCCAGGGACTCACTCTGATGGTTTCATTAGGAAAGTGTTTCCACAAACCATGGCCATGGGAAACATCCAAAGAGGGATCATGGCAGGAAAATTAAATGGAGCAATGCTTGCACACAGCCCCAGAGGCAGACGGTAGGAATAAGGTCCATGTCTTTGTTGATGGATGGCATGGTCTCTCCCAGCATAAGGGATGTCACACTACAGGCATGCTCAACCACCTGAAGGCCGCGAAATACATCTCCTTCAGCATCAGCTAGGGTGTACCCTTGTTCCAATATGATTAATTTGGCAATTTCTTTCAAGTTGTCTCTAATAAGATGTTGATAACGAAGCAGGACCTGCTGATGGCTTAAAATTGATGTGTCTGCCCAGGCTGGAAAAGCACGTTTGCCAGCAGCAACGGCTGCGTCCATTTCAGCTTTGGTGGACTGGGGAACCCGGCCAATAACTTCATTGGTAGCTGCGTTGTGGATGTCAATCCATTTGTCAGTTTTGGATTCAACAAATTTCCCATCAATGAAGAGCTTTACAGTTGGCACTGATGATGAGAAGGAAGACACTGGATACCAGCTGTAATTTACTTTGGAAGAAGCCTGCAGGATCCGGGTCCACATCGCCACCGCCACTGCCGCCACCACCACCACCACCGCCATGGTTTTGGGTCACTTCTCTTCGGCTCTTTTTTTTTTTTTTTTCCCAGAAGGTAATGAGACCCGAAGAGATAAACCAATCCTCACATCTCAGTCAAGGCCCAGGTGAAACCACAGAGGTATTGGGTAGAGTGTTTCTTCTGGAGTTCCTTGCACAGACAGTGTGTGGGTGGGGATAGCAGCCTGGAGTCAGTAGGAAGAGCCCATTTCTGGACTCCTTCCAGCTCCCAGGTCTGGGTTCCTTGTGCACACTGTGAGTAGGCAGGCTCAATGGCCTGGACTGAGTAGGCTGGGCCCATTTCTGGGCTCCTCTCAGCGATCAGGAGTGAGTTCCTTGCATGGACAATGGGCGCAGAGGCCTGGGGTGAGTAGGGTGAACTCATTTCCAGGTTCCTCCCAGCTCCCCATTCTGGGCTTTTTTGTCAGACAGTGTGTGGGCAGGCACAGAAGCCTGAAGTGAGTAGGCCAGACCCTTGTATCGGGGGTCCTCACATTCCCAGTCTGGTTTGCCTGCACTTGTCTGTGTCTTGGATGGCTCAGCACAGAGTAGGCTAGATCCCTGTTCCCTTGCTCCTCCCAGTCCCCTGGTCCTGGTAGGTCCCATTGTGCCTTAATTGGGGAGGTCTGGTACCTATGTGAGCTGTGGAATCAGGTCTTTTGCTCTACTATCCTGACTGGCCACCATGTATAAACATCCCTGTTCACCTGAGTGAGAGGGTAAATGGATCAAAAGACAAAAACTTGCTTCTTCCTCAATAAAATAGTCTTTCTAAAATGGGTAGACAACAGCACCAAAAAAAGACAATGAAAGTCATAAAACTTGTCTTGACTGACCAAGGATGTCTAGTTGTACTACAGAAGCCTCCAATGAATTCACAAAAAAATTAACAAAAATTCATTCCCAAAATGAAAACACAACAACCAATGATATTAAAAAAAAAAGAAATAAAATCACTGAACTTGAAGCAAACTATCAAAGCACCAACAATTGTATCAATGAATTTGAACAGAATTGTCTCCTAGAGCATTCAGCTTTTGACAGTAGGTTGAACTTGATTGAAGGAAAAGTTAGAACCCTCTAAAGAGATACTAATAAATAGAAGGTAAGTCAAGAAATGGAAGACCTCAACAACCAGTTGATTAAGCTTAAGGAAGACTTGATCAAATGCAAGAGTGAACTCCAGGAAGCATCAAGAAAATCAGAATTCTGAAATCATATCTCAAATAAAAGATGGACACAATGCAAAATAACACATCAGAGAACCCAACATGGCTCAGGGAAATTTTGCAGAAGAGGGGGAGGAAAGAATGTCAGAGTCACATGTTGGGTCATGATTTGCAGAGACATTTATTGTACCAATAACTGGGGGCTAACTCCACAATGCTCAACCCATTTTCATTAACAAGGAGGGTCTAATGGGAGGGGGTAGATCACAGATGAGCCTAAATAATGGTACCAAACTGCCTGTATTTACTGAAAAGAAAACTAATAAATTAAATTAAAAAAATAAAATAATAATAAAAAAGCAAAAAAATAAAATAAAATAAAAAAATAAAAATTATAAAAACTTCTCTAAAAAACAGAAACAGCTGGGCATGGTGGCACATGCCTTTAATCCAAGCACTCAGGAGGCAGAGGTAGGAGGATCACCATGAGTTCAAGGCCACCCTGAAACTACAGAGTGAATTAAAGGTCAGCCTGACCTAGAGTGAGATCCTATCTCAAAAAACAAACACACAAACAAACAAACAACAAAAAAAAAAAACAGAAGCACACTCTCCATTAGTGCCAGATAAATGGGATAACCATATTTTAGAGAGAATTTCATAGGTGTAAGCCCTCTTGTAGCCCAACATTGGTGGGAGCTTGTTAATGGAGAGTGGATTCATTTTTGGATACGGTTTTGACTTGTTTCACAGCTCCAACTATGGGTTCCGTACACTGAACAGAGCAGTTAGTCAAATCAGGAGCAGCTGGTTTCCCACCATAGCTATGTGCCACTATTGCACTTGTGTGAGCACCACCTCAGGCTGTTTGCTGTTGAGTAGTTTAGACCACAAGTTGCTTGGACAGATATTTGTCATTTTGCCCCCAGTCGCTCATGTAGCACCTTCTGACACTAGATGAACTAACTGTCTGAGGACTGACTCTCTTACAGGTTCTAGACAGGTCACTACATATTCCCCAACATCAGCATATGGTGTCTTCAGCAGTAGGGTCTTACCACTATCCTTTCATGGGTCATCAAGTACTCTAATAGAAATAAGGAGAAAACCAGCCCATAACACCTCAAAAGGGCCCTAGATGAAACAAACAGATACTGGGGAAATAAGCAAGAGTGCTGCTTACTTGATGAACCTGGTACTAGCACAAGGGTGAAGGAGACAGACACAGAGAACACTCAACTCCTACCAAACCAGATATTCAGAGACACAGAGGCTCCCAATACCTTATCACTGAAGCAGACCTGAAATAAATCCAACATGGCTCAGGGAAACTTATGGAAGAGGGGGTGGAATGAATGTTAGAGCCGCATGTTGGATCATTATGCACACAGACATTGCCTCTTACCCATAACTGATGGTTAACCCCATTCCCCAACAAGGAGGGTCCCTGTGGAGGCAGGAGGGCAGGTAGGAAGCTACCAATGGTACCAACATGACTGTATACACTGTGTACATAACTAATAATAAAAAACTCTTTAAAAAAATCACCAACAGAGTTCCTCTTGTGTAAGAAAGAACCTCTGATCTGGAAGATAAGACAGAAGAAATTGATCAGGAGACCAAAAACCTTGCTAAGTTCAAAGAATGAAGTGAACAGAATATGAGAGAACTAAGGGACACCCAAAATGACCAAACATGGGTATACCAGAAGTAGAAGAAATCCATGACAGGCATAGAGAACATACTGAATAAAATTTTTGAAGAAAATTTTCTGAATCTTGCAAAAGAGAGGCCAATACAGATACGAGAAGCCCACAGAACACCAAAAAACTCTGCAAGACATACCACAAATAAAACCCTTAACAATGAAAAGAAAAAGAGAGTGTTAAAAGATGCAAGAGAGAAGTAATTCACAACACACAAAGGCAATTCCATTAGAATAACATCAGATTTCCTAATGGAAACCCTGAAATCCAGAAGGGCCTGGAATGGAACACTTCAAAGTCTAAAAACTATGGCTTTCAACCCAAGATTTACCCATCAAAAGTATCCCCCATAATAGATGGTAAAAGAAAAACTTTCCATAAAAAAGTCAACTCTATATTTACATGAACACAAAGCCAAACCTACAGAGAATACTTGAGGGAATACTCCACACAGAACAGTCAACCAATCTTAAGAGCTGACAAGAAGAAGATCAGAGTAACCAAAATAGACCAGGTTCAAAACAGTATATGACACAAGAAAGCACTAAAACCTATAAAACACCTCATCATTGCAGGGATTAATTCGAACCTCACAGTAAAAATCTCAAATATTAATGGTCTTAGCTCACCCATCAAAATACACAGACTATCAGGATGGATCAAAACACTGGACCCTTCAATCTACTGCCTCACCACTAAACACAGACACCTCCTCAGGATGAAAGGTTGGAATGTGATATTCCAAGCAAATGGAAATAAAAAACAATCAGGTGTTGCTATATTAATATCAGGTAAAATAGACTTCAAACAAAAATAATGAAAAAGGACAAAGAAGGCCACTTCCTATTTATCAAAGGAATGATCAAACATGAGCACATTACAATCATAAATATATATGTACCAAACACAGGGGCGCCACTGTATATAAAACAAAATCTACTGAACAATGAAACAGAAATAAACAGCAACACCACCATGGTTGGAGACTGTAATATTCCACTATCAATAGACAGATCATCCAAGCAGAAAATCAACAGGGAAATAATATAGCTCAACAACATCACACATCAACTAGACCTAACAGATATCTACAGAAATTTTCCACCCCATTTCTACAGAACACAGTTTCTTCAGCAGATGGAACCTTCTCCAATGACAGTGTACTAGGCCAAAAAGCATGCTCTCATAAAGTCAGGAAAATGGAAGTAACTTCCTGCATTATATCAGATCACAATACTTTAAAGCTGTACATTAACAACAAGAGACACATCAAGAACTCTACCAAATGCTGGAGACTAAACAACAAACTTTTAATGAATGAATGGATCATGGAAGAAATCAAAAAAGAAATTTCCTAGAATTGAGTTATAATGAAAACACAACCTATCAAAACTTATGGGGCTCAATGAAGGCATTCATAAGGGTAAAACTTATAGCTCTAAATGACTTCATTACAAAGACAGAGAGATCCCAAATCAATAACCTGACTGTCCACCTAAAGATGCTGGGATAACATGAAGAATCCAACCCAAAGAGTCCAGATGGAAAGAAATGATCAAGACTAGAACAGAAATTAATGAATTGGAAACCAAGAAAACAATTTTAAAAATTGATTAAACAAAGAGCTGGTTCTTTGAAAAAATAAACAGGATTGACAAACCCTGGCCAATTTGTTCAAACTAAAAAAGAGAAGTACATCACAAAGACATAAATAAAATTGGAAGAATCATCAGGGCATACTTCCAAAACCTATACTCCATAAAAATTAAAATAATCTGGAAGAAATGGATAAATTCCTACACACATACCACCTACCAAAACTAAACTCAGAGCAGATTAATCTCCTAAACAAACCTATCACATCCATGGAGATTGAAAAGGTAATCAAAAACCTCCCCAAAGAGAAAAGCCCAGGACCGGATGGCTTCTCAGCTGGATTCTATCAAACCTTCATAGAAGAACTGACATCAATTTTTCTCAAACTATTCTGTGTAATCAGAGGCCAAGGAATCCTCCCTGACTCCGTTTATGAAACTTATCACTCTAATAACAAAATCAGACAGAGATGCAAGAAGGAAAGAAAATTATAGGGCTATATAACTAATGAACTTAGATGCAAAATCTTGAACAAAATCCTTGTAGACCGAATTCAGCAACACATAAAAAGTATCTTGGTCATGTAGGCTTCATCCCAGGGATGCAAGGATGGCTTAACATATGGAAATAGGTCAAAGTAATATTGAGAAAATGGCGATTCTACTTAAAGTAATATACAGATTTGACAAAATACCAATAAAAATAGCAACATCATGCTTCACATTGACTGAAAAAATGATCTCAAAATTCATATGGAATGGCAGAAGGCCTCAATATCTGAAGATATCCTCAGTAAAAGAAACATTTCTGGTAGTATCACCATCCTGATCTAAAGCTATATTACAAAGCCATAATAGCAGAAACAGCATGGTATTGGAATAAAATCAGAAACACAGACCAATGGAACAGAATTGAAGACCCAGACCTTAGGATAAGAAATACATGTGCTTGATCTTTGATAAATGTGCCAATAATGTATACTGGAGAAAAAAAACAGTATCTTCAGCAAATGGTATTGAACAAATTGGATGACCATATGTAGAAAAATGAAATTAGACCCACTTATTTCACCATACACAAAAATCAAGTCCAAATGGATTAAAGACCTAAATATAAGACCTGAAACTCTTCAACTACTGGAAGAAAAAACCAGAGGTACTAAGACATAGGACTGGAAAAAGACTTCCTGAACAAAACCCTAGTAGCCCAGAAAATTAAACAAGCACAAAACCAATGGGATCTCATGAAGCTAAAAAGCGTCTGCACAGACAAACATACCATAAGTAGAGCCAATAGATTACCCACTGAATGGGAGAAAATCTTTGCCAGCTATACCACTGACAGAGACCTAATATCTACAATCTACAAGGAATTCAAAAAACTAAACTAAAAAATCAAACAGCTCATTCCAAAAGTGGGACAGAGAACTAAATATGGATTTCTCAGAGGAAGAATTAAAAATGACTAACACACATTTAAGAAAATGTTCAATATCACTAACCATTAGGAAAACGCAAATTAAAACAACTATGAGATTCCACCTTACCCCAGTAAGGATAGCAAACTTTAAAAAAATCAAATGAAAACAAATGTTGATGAGGCTGTGTAGAAATAGGAACCCTCATTCACTTTTGATGGGAATGTAAGCTGGTGCAACCACTGTGGAAATCAATATGGAAACTCCTGAAAAGGATGAATATAGAGTTACCAACAGACCCTGCAATTCCCTTACTGGGCATTTACCCTAAAAACTATATATATATTTCATTGATATTTGCACAACCATATTTATAGCTGCTCAATTCATAATAGATAAAATCTAGAATCAATCCAGGTGCCCATCATTGGATGAATGGATAACTAAGATGTGGTATATCTACACAATGGAATTTGACTGAGCAGTAAGAACAAATGACATATTGAAACTTGTAGAAAAAAGGGTCCAGCTTGGAACAGAAAATTCTAAGTGAACTCCCAAAAACACAGGAAAACAACTGTTGCATGATCTCACTCATCTGCAGTTCCTAACCTGGATCAGCTCAAGTTTCTGATATAACTGAATAGCATCATAAGGCTTGAACAATATGGAGGGTAGGACTTGGGGAAAGAGAAAGGATGGGGGACACAAAACTGAATACAAATTAAACTGGTTGCATAGAATCCTCTATCCTAGAAGTCAGACTTAAAGGTGGAACCCTCAAGAGGGAGCACCTGAATCGAAGGGCCCTGGAGAGAGTGTAAGATTAAACCCAACCTCAAATTTCTGTTTCTCTTTCTTCTCTTGCTTTTTCTTTCTTCTTTTCCTTGGCACTGACCTGTAATTCCCTGTTGATCAGAGAGACCTACTAGATTTCCTAAAACAAACAAGACAGACTCCTGTCAGAGCACTTGATTACTCACCAGAGGTTAATTGTAAGACCCTACTGCTGAAGACACCAAACACTATTGGCACGGACCATGGACCAACCTGGTTGGAATCTGGAGGAGAGCCAGTCCCCAATTAGCCCATGTAGTGCTGGAAGGCGCTACATCAGCTACCATGGGAAAGTGGCCAACATCTGTCCAAGCAATTAAAAGTCAATGTGACTCATAAATAAACAACCTGACATGATGCTCATACAAGTGCAATAGTGGCACACAGCCATGGTGGGTAACCGACTGTTTTTGGATTGGCTAACAGATCCATTCAGTAGAAAGGAAACCATATCTGGAACTGGGAAACAAGACAAAACCATATCTAGATAATGATTCTGCTTTCCATTGTCAAGCTCCCACTAGCCTTGGACTATAAGAGTGTCTAGCCCATTTTAATTCTCTCTAAGTTAATAATGATTATCCCATTTAACCGGTGCTGACTTCATTTTCTGTTGCAGAATATGCTTCTCTTTTTCAGATGGAAGCTGGACCTGAAGGGACCCAATGAACTCCACCTCAGCCCCAGCTGAATCCACAGAGGAATTGTGGAAATGAACAAGAGTCCTGCTTCCTTAGTGAATCTTATATCTGATGGAGAAAGATACTGAGGACACTCAACACCTACCAATCCAGAGACCCAGAGGTTACTAAGTGCCCATCACTGAAGTAGACTTAAAATGCTCACAGCATGGCTCAGGAAATTTTGCAGAAGAGGGGGCAGAAAGACTGTTAGAGCCACAAGTTGGGACATTTTGCACAGAGACATTGCCTCTCCCCCATAACTGTCCCCATAATGCATGACCCACAATGCCCATGGGGCTGACCTGCATCCCCAACAAGGAAGGCCTCTTCAGAAAAGGGGCAGGGAGGAGGGAAATTATCATACTAATATGTGTTGTTCACAAGAAAACATATCTATATCTAATAAAAAAAGAGAGTTGGACTGGAGGGATGGCTTAGCGATTAAGGTGTTTGCTTGCAAAGCCAAAGGTCGATTCCCCAAGACCCACGTTAGCCAGATGCACAAGGGGAGCATGCATCTGGAGTTCATTTGCAGTGGCTGGAGGCCCTGGCATGCCCATTCTTTCATGCTCTCTCCCTCTTTCTCTGTTAAATAAATAAATAAATAAATAAATAAATAAAAATTTAAAACTATTTTTAAAACTATGTTTGTTGTTTATTCTTATTTATTTGAGTGCATCAGAGAAAGAGGAAGAGAGAGAGAGAGAGAGAGAGGAGAGAATGGATGTGCCAGGGCCTCCAGCCACTGCAAACAAACTTCAGATTCGTATGCTCCCTTGTGCATCTAGCTAACGTGGGTCTGGGGGAATCAAGCCTCGAACCAGGGTCCTTAGGCTTCATAGGCAAGCACTTAACCACTAAGCCATTTCTCCAGCTCTCCAAAAATATTTTTTAAAACAGAGTGCTGCTTCCATGGTGAGCCTGACAATCAGGGCCAGTGTGAAGGAAACAGATGCTGGGGATACTCAGCACATACTAAAGCAGAAATCCAGAGGTTCCTAAGAGCTCATCACTGAAGTAGACTTAAAACACCCCCAACAATGCTTAGGGAAATTTGCTGAAGAAAGGGCTGAAAAATTATAAAAGCCACAGGTTGGGAAGTCATGCCCAGAAGCATTGCCTCCCCCCAATGACTGACTGCTTCTCCCACAATACATAACCCACAACTCTATGTGGAATACCAGCAACCCCACTGAGGGAACCCCTGCAGACTGGGGTCAGGGACAAGGGAAAAGATGGTACGAACACATGATCAATCCACACAAACTCTTCATATATATATTTTTTAAAAACCTACTTGCTTGCAAAGCCTGATGGCCCAAGTTTGTTCCCCCAATACCCAAGTAAAAGGAGATGCACAAAATGGCATGTATGTCTGGAGTTTGCTTGCAGTGGAAAGAACCCCTGGCAGCTCACCCATATTTATTCTCTCTTTCTCCTTCCCTTCCTCCCTTCTTCCCTGCCTCCATCCTTCCCATTTTGCAAATAAATAAATAAAATATTTTTAAAGTCATGTCTAAAGAGATGACTTAGCAGTCAAAGGCACTGGCTTGCAAAGCTTGAAAACCTAAGTTCGATCCCCCAGCAACCATGTAAAGTCAGAGGCACAAAGCAGCACATGGTCTGGATTTCATTGGCAGTGGCAAAAAGCCCTGGTAGCACACTCATTCTTTCTCTCTGTCTCTTTTCCTCCCCTCTCTACTTGTAAATAAATTAATTAATATAATAAAATATTTTAGAAAGGCATGCATTCATGATCCCATAGTGACTGCCATAACCTGAACAAAATACACACAATATTGGAGCGACCAACATTCCATCAAGGATGATAGAGAAGGGCATGAGGCCTCTATTCTTCCCTGAGCAGTTCATTGTGGCTAGGGGAGCAGAACACATTTTATGTACTGGTGAAGCCACTGGTAGGACTGACCTGCTATGGTAAATAATCCCCCTCCCATGGCTGTGCAGTCCAAATAAACTCAGAGATGTATATTCATATATATGGATTAAAAGAGAAATTAAAGCCAGACATGGTGGCACACACCTTTAAGCCCAGCACTCAGGAGGCAGAGGTAAGGAAGATCACCATGACTTCAAGGACACCCTGAGAGTACATAGTGAATTCCAGGTCAACTCCAGCTAGAGCTAACCCTACTGTGAAAACAAAACAAAATAAAAAATAGAGAGAGACATCAAAACAGAAAAGTAACTACTTGAAAAGAAAAAGGACTTCTGCAAAAGGGGGACAGAGATAGAGTCCAGAAAAGGTAAGGGTGAGGGAATTAGGATCAAAATAAATTACATTTGTATACAATTATCAATAAAAAAACATTCATTACCTTATCCTCTACCTTTCATTACTTATGTTGAACAATGTTATGTTTAACATTCTTTTCAAGGTAATACACCATTCTTCCTGACAGCTTTCAACATTTTTATTTTGAAGATGCATAGTCTCACTACAAGGCTTACTTTAAAAATATTTTATTTATTTAGTTATTTATGAGAAAGAGAGAAAGAGATTGAGAGAGAGAGAGAGAATGAGAATGGATGCACCAGGGCCTCCAGCCACTGAAAATAAACTCCTGACATATATGCCACTTCGTGTATCTGACTTTATGTGGGAAACCTGGGTCCTATGGTTTTTCTGGCAAATGCCTTAAGCACTGAGCCACCTCTCCACCCCAAGGCTTACTTTTGATACCAAGCAATATTGCCAAATTCATGTGCAGAAGGCATGAAAAGGTATTACACACGTGAGGCTTACTGGATAGAACAGGAAAGGCTTCCCAAACTGATGTGAAAATGACTTGAGAAAATAGGGAGAGGTGGGATTAAGACTTTTATGGTGTCAGGGAACTGGCCTTGCCTGGGGTAAAGGTTTCTGCATGAAAGCTGAGGGTTGTATGGTTTGAACTTTCAGCAGGTGACAAAACTAGGAACAATTAGGACATGTCATAAGCTTACTCAGATGTGGAGCAGAACAGGGGGACTTAAAAGTTTTCAATGAACATAAAATTAGAGCCATATTCTATGATAGGTATAAAGTGATTTGTCATAAATTGAATTGGTATGACTTATATATTTCCTCTTTGTACTTCTTGAATCTTTTTTGTTTTTGTTTTTCAAGATAGAGTCTCATTCTAGCCCAGGATGATCTGGAATACTTCTTGAATCTTTGGCTTGAAATATTTCTACTTTATTCATTTCCTATTGCCCTAACAAACAAATGAAACTGGACAATTATAAATAAACTTTAAATAAAAATTATTATGAATTTTGGTTCTAGAGACAGGAAAATTCAAGAACAAGTAACCACGTTAGTGAGGGTTTGTTACAACATGGAAGAAAAAAGTGGAAGAGGGAGCAGAAACATGGAAAAGAAGAAAATATATGGCAACTTTGCATGAACTCATTAATTCATTCAAGAAGTTGAGAGGGGACTTCCGGTTAAGATGGCGGCGTAGGTACCACGCCAAAGCAGCCTAGGGGGGAAAAGACCAAAAAAAACCTCTGCAAAATGCACACTTTTACTAAAAATGAGGTGTATAGGAAATTGAAGCAGCAGCAGAGAAGCAGAAGAGATCCAGAGCATCCAGTGCCCGCACAGGCTGGCAAAAGCTGCCCCCGCAGCTCCGCCAACCGTGGCGGCAGTGCAACAGAAAGTGGCCAGGCTCGGCTCAAGGCTCAGGAAGAGCCAGGTGCGGGGATTTTCCACTCACACTGGCGCTCTCCGCAACTCAGGAAATGTGAAGGGACAGTGGCAGTGAGCAACGGAGGAGTAGAGCACGAGGTAGAAGAACACATGGAACAGTGAGAGAACCAGAGTAGCTGTGGCTTCCTCCCCTCCCCCACCACCTGAGCCCAGCTCTAACGAATGGAACAGTGGTCCCAGGACCTGGCCACACCAACTTGAGCCGACAGCGGGACCCAAGCAGGAGCAGAGTTCGGCAGCAACATCAGTGGCTCCGGCACCAGTAACAGCGGCCCCAGCAGTAGCAGATCCAGTAGTGGCAGCAGCAGCAGACCCAGCAGCAGCAGACCCAGGAGCGGCAGCAGCGGCAGATCCTGCAGCAGCAGCTTCAGTGGCAGCAGCGGCAGTGGACCCAGCAACAGGAGCTTCAGCAGCAGTGGTGGCTCCAGAAGTGGCAGCTACAGCAGCAGAAGTAGAGGCAGCAGCAGAGGTGGGCCCAGCAGCAGCTTCAGAAGCACCGGCTACAGACCCAGCAGAGGCACCTTTAGCAGGAGCAGTTCCAGCAGCAGGGGTGCTGATCTGCAGGGCCACACTTGCCAGGCTCAGATTGCCCCAAGGAAAAGCCAGTGAACAGCTCCAGAAATCAGAACAGCAGCTCGACGACCCAGGCAGCAACTTGACTGAGACCAAAATCATCCAAGGTAACTGGGATTGCACCAGGGAAGGGTCTCACTTGATCACAAGCTGACTTGGATCCCTCAATAGACCAGAAATCTTAACCTCTTTGTTGATAGAGGATCTGGTCGTTATAATAACTACTCTTGCATATATACTTGGGGCTGTTTTTCATTGAATATGTACAGGGTTTAGTTAAATTTTGAAATCTACCTGTATTTTGTTCCACTCAGCCTGCTTGAATACTCCCATAGCAGGGAAACTCAACCCCTAGGAACACCTTTGTAGTTACTCTGAGAGCCTTAAGAGCCACACCTAACACCTTAAGCACCTACCCTGAAAATATATAACATCAAATCAATTGATACAGCTACGAATACCCAGTTAGCTAGAAAGTCTAAGCATTAACTTAATCCAAGATGCAAAAATGTATACATTATAACACAAGAAAAACTAAAAAGCCAGACAATATAAATCCACCTAAAAGTATTAATGCATCAGAAATGTCCTCCAGCGAGAACAAGTTAGAGGTAATGCCTGAGAAAGAGTTCAAAAGAATGATTGTAAATATGTTCAAAGAGGTCAAACAACAAATCAAAAGAATCAAAGAAGATATCAAAAAGGAAATCAAAGGAATCAAAGAAGACATAGGACACCAATTTCATGAAATAAAGAAGGCAATACAAGACATAAATAAGGAAGTAAAATAATAAAGAAAAACCAGTCAGAATTACTAGCAATGAAGAACACAGTTAATGAAATTAAAAACTCTGTAGAAAATCTCACCAGTAGAATGGATAAAGGAGAGGACAGAATATCTAAGCTAGAACACGAGGTGGCAGATCTAATACAGTCCAACAAAGAGAAAAACAAACTTATAGAAAAGTATGAGTGGGAATTTCAAGATATTTGGGATACTATGAAAAGATCAAATATAAGAATTCAGGGCATAGTGGAAGGAGAATTCCACTCCAAAGGCATAGTAGGAGTCTTCAACAAAATCATAGAAGAAAATTTCCCCTAAAATGGGAAGGAGGTGCCAATGCAGATACAGGAAGCCTTTAGAACCCCAACCAGACAAAATCTGGAAAAACCTCTCCTAGCTAAATTATAATCAAACCTCCAAACACACACACCAAAGATTAAATATTGAAAGCAGTTAGAGAGAAAAATTAAGTTACCTACAAAGGCAAGCCCATCAGGATTACAGCAGATTATTCAACACAAACTTTTAAAGCCAGAAGGGCTTGGAGTGATATATTCCAAGTTCTGAAAGATAACAACTGTCAACCAAGGTTACTTTATCCTGCAAAGATACCCATTCAAATAGATGGAGAAATAAGGACATTCCATGACAAAAGCTGGTTAAAGGAGTATTAGAAGACAAAACCAGCTCTACAGAAAATATTTGATAGATTCCTCCATGCTGAAGAAAAGGAAAAGCACACATATAAGGAACCTAGGGGGAAAAAAAAGGCAATACTCAAATACTAGTTAATACAAGAGAGAACAGGTAGAACCGGAACCACAAAAAAATTAGCAAACATAAATACACACCTTTCAATAATATCTCTTAATATCAACGGCCTCAATGCCCCAACGAAAAGACATAGGTTTGCAGACTGGGTTAAGAAGCAGGATCCTACAATTTGTTTTCTCCAAGAAACTCACCTTTCTACAAAGGATAGACATTATTTTAGGGTGAAAGGTTAGAAAACGGTGTTTCAAGCAAATGGGCCTAGTAAAAAAGCAGGTGTTGCTATCCTAATATTTGACAAGGTAGACTTCAGTCCAATGTTAGTCGAGAAAGATAAGGAAGGTCACTTTATATTGATTAAGGGCACACTCCAACAGGAGGACATTACAATCCTCAACATATATGCACCTAACATGGGGGTTCCCAAATTTGTCAAACAAACACTATTAGAACTAAGGTCACAGATAACACCAAACACAGTGGTGGCGGGTGACTTTAACACCCCACTCTCATCAATTGACAGGTCATCCCAGGAAAAAATAAACAGAGAGGCATCTGGACTATATGAGGTCATAGAAGGAAAGGACCTAACAGATGTATACAGGACATTTCATCCAAAGGCTGCAGAATATACATTCTTTTCAGCAGCACATGGAACATTCTCTAAAATAGACCATATATTAGGACACAAAGCAAATCTCAACAAATTCAGGAAAATTGAAAAAATTCCTTGCATTCTATCTGACCACAATGGAATTAAACTACAAATCAGTAGCAAGAAAGGCTATAGAGCATACACAAAATCATGGAAACTAAACAATACACTACTAAATGATGAATGGGTCCATGAAGAAATCAAGAAGGAAATCAAAAAATTTATAGAGTCAAGCGATAATGAGAACACAACATATCAAAATCTCTGAGACACGATGAAGGCAGTTCTAAGAGGTAAATTTATAGCCTTAAGTGCCTATATTAAAAAATTAGAAAGGTTGCAAGTAAACGACCTAATGCTTCACCTTAAAGCCTTGGAAAAAGAAGAACAAGGCAAACCAAAAATCAGTAGATGGGAAGAAATAATAATCATTAGGGTAGAAAATAATAAAATAGAAACAAACAAACAAATCCAAAGAATTAATGAAACAAAGAGTTGTTTCTTTGAAAGGATAAAAAAGATTGATAAACCCTTAGCAAATCTGACCAAAAGAAAGACAGAAGAGACACAAATTAATAAAATCAGAGATGAACAAGGTAACATCACAACAGAATCCAGAGAAATTAAAAAAGTCATAGGAACATACTATAAAAGCATATACTCCACAAAGTATGAAAATCTGAAAGAAATGGATGATTTCCTTGATTTACATGACCTACCTAAATGAAATCAAAAGGAAATTAATCACTTAAATAGACCTATAACAAATATGAAGATCCGAACAGTTATCAATAATTTCCCAACTAAAAAAAGCCCAGGCCCAGATGGATTCGCTGCTGAATTTTACCAGACCTTTAAGGAAGAGCTAACACCATTGCTTCTTAAGCTTTTCCAGGAAATAGAAAAAGAAAGAATTCTACCAAACTCTGTCTATGAGGCCAGCATCACCCTGATACCAAATCCAGGCAAAGATAGAACAAAAAAAGAAAATTATAGACCAATCTCCCTCATGAACATAGATGCAAAAATTCTCAACAAAATATTGGCAAACAGAATACAAGAGTATATCAAAAAGATCATTCACCCTGACCAAGTAGGCTTTATCCCAGAGATGCAGGGATGGTTCAACATATGCAAATCTATAAATATAATACATTATATAAAGGTGTTGAAGGACAAAAATCACATGATCATCTCATTAGATGCAGAGAAAGCATTTGACAAAATCCAACATCCCTTCATGATAAAAGTCCTACAGAGACTGGGAATAGAAGGAACATACCTCAATATAATAAAGGCTATTTATGTCAAGCCTACAGCCAACATATTACTAAATGTGGAAAAACTGGAAGCTTTTCCACTAAAATCAGGAACAAGACAAGGGTGTCCACTGTCCCCACTTTTATTTAATATAGTTTTGGAAGTCTTAGCCATAGCAATAAGGCAAGAGACACATAAAAGGGATACAAATTGGAAAGGAAGAGATCAAGTTATCATTATTTGCAGATGACATGATTCTATATATAAAGGACCCTAAAGACTCTACTAGCAAACTGTTAGAGCTGACCAAAACCTACAGCCATGTAGCAGGATACAACATAAATACACAGAAGTCAGTAGCCTTCATATATGCTAACAACAAACACACAGAGGATGAAATCAGAGAATCACTCCCATTCACAATTGCATCACAAAAAAAAAAAAAGTACCTTGGAATAAACCTAACGAAGAAAGTGAAGAATCTCTACAATGAGAACTTTAAAACACTCATGTGAGAAATTACAGAAGACACTAGAAAGTGGAGAAACATCCCTTGTTCTTGGATTGGAAGAATCAATATTGTGAAAATGGCAATCTTACCTAAAGCAATATACACATTTAATGCAATCCCTATCAAAATTCTAAAGGCTTTCTTCATGGAAATAGAAAAAACAATCCAAAAATTCATTTGGAATCACAAAAAACCTCGGATATCTAAAGTAATACTGAGCAACAAAAATAAGGCTGGTGGTGTCAACCATACCTGATTTTAACCTATACTACAGAGCCATAGTAACAAAAACAGCATTGTACTGGCACAAAAAAAGACATGTAGATCAGTGGAACAGAATAGAGGACCCAGATGTAAGCCCAAGTAGCTAAGGCCACCTAACATTCGATAAAAATGCCAAAAATACTCATTGGAGAAAAGACAGCCTCTTCAGCAAATGCTGTTGGAAAAACTGGATGTATATCTGCAGAAGGTTGAAAATAGATTCTTCTCTCTCTCCATGCACAAGAATTAAGTCCAGATGGATTAAAGACCTTAACATCAGACCTTAAACTCTAAAACTGCTAGAGGAAAAAGTAGGGCAAACCCTTCAACATATTGGTCTTGGCAAAGACTTTCTGAATAAAACCCCAATTGCTCAGGCAATAAAACCACAGATTAATCACTGGGACCTCATGAAATTACAAAGACTTTGCACTGCAAAGGACACAGTGAAAAAAGCAAATAGGCACCCTAAAGAATAGGAAAAAAATCTTTGCCAGCTATATATCTGATAGAGGATTAATATCTAGGATATACAAAGAACTCAAAATTTAAATAATAAGGAATCAAACAAGCCAATCAAAAAATGGGCTATGGAGCTAAATAGAGCATTCTCAAAGGAAGAAATACGAATGGCATATAAGCATCTAAAAAAATGTTTTACATCATTAGTTATCAGTGAAATGAAGATTAAAACTACATTGAGATTCCATCTCACTCCTGTCAGATTGGCCACCATCATGAAAACAAATGATCATAAATGTTGGTGGGGATATTGAAAAACAGGAATCCTTCTACACTGCTGGTGGGAATGCAATCTGGTCCAGCCATTGTGGAAAACAGTGTGGAGGTTCCTAAAACAGCTAAAGGTTGATCTACCATATGTCCCAGCTATAGCACTCCTAGGCATATATCCAAAGGACTCATCACATTTCCTTAGAAGTACATGCTCAACCATGTTTATTGCTGCTCAATTTATAATAGCTGGGAAGTGGAACCAGCCTAGATGTCCCTCAACTGATGAG
This sequence comes from Jaculus jaculus, assembly GCF_020740685.1. Lineage (NCBI taxonomy): Eukaryota > Metazoa > Chordata > Mammalia > Rodentia > Dipodidae > Jaculus > Jaculus jaculus. The sequence goes on from NC_059125.1 coordinate 39,213,875, forward strand.
TGGATAATGAAGATGTGACATATTTATACAATGGAGTTCTACTCCGCAGTAAAGAAAAATGAAGTTATGAAATTTGCAGAAAAATGGATGGAACTGGAAAGGATTATACTAAGTGAGGTAACCCAGGCCCAGAAAGCCAAGCACCACATGTTCTCTCTCATATGTGGATCCTAGCTACAGATGATTGGGCTTCTGCATGAGAAGGAAAATACTTAGTAGCAGAGGCCAGTAAGTTAGAAAGGAGACATAAAGGGAAGAGAAAGGAAGGGAGGAGGGTACTCAATAGGTTTATATTGTATATATGTAAGTACAGTGATTGAGATGGGGAGGTAATATGATGGAGAATGGAATTTCAAAGGGGAAAGTGTCAGGGGGGAGGGAGGGTATTACCATGGGATATTTTTTTATAATCATGGAAAATGTTAATAAAAATTTAAAAAAAAAGAAGTAGTTGAGAGGGAGTAAACAGTTAGGGTGACTGGGCCCCTGAGAGTAAAAAGACAGGAAACTCTGCATTTGCTAGAAATCAAAGGATGATCCGATTTCTTATTTCTGATCTTATCTATAAAAACTAAGTATATGTTAATACTATTGTTTTTTTGATATTATTATTGTGTGTGGATGTGCATGATATGTGCATGTATGAGTGCATGCATCCCATTGCATGCATATGGAGGTTAAAGGATAACCCCTGTGTATTTATCCTGTCTTTCTACCTTATTTTTGAAATAGGGCGCTCTCTTGCTTAGCCACTGTGTGTGCCAATATAGCTATTCTGTGAGCTTCTGGAAGCTCTCAACTCTGCCTCCCATTGCTGTGGGTGCATTGGTTCCATAAAGGCAGGCACCACTTTGCATTTGGCTTTACACCAGTGTTGGAGATTTGAAATCAAGTCAGCAAGCATGCAAGCTAGTGCTTTTAACCACTGATCCATCTCTCCAGCCCCAAAAGTTCTTAACAAATGACTTGGCAAAATTGCTTTTGAGAAATGTCAAGAGGCCCTTTTTAGACTATTGCAGACAATGTACAACTTGGAATAATTTTTAAATAATTTGACCATGTAAGATTTTAAACAAAAATAAAATATATCTATCAGGGCTGGAGAGATGGTTCAGTGGTTAAGATACTTGCCTGCAAAGCCTAATGGCCCAGGTTCTATTCCCCAGTACCCATATACAGTCAGATGCACCAAGTGCACAGTTGCAGTGGCTTGAGGCCCTGGCATGCCTATTCTCTCTCCCTCTCTTTCTCTTCTTGTTCATTATAAACAAATGAACAAAGAAATATATTTAGAAAAAGATATCTGTCACTTATACATTCCTTAATGTTAGATGCATCTTCCTATTCTACTGCTAGTATCATAATGAACAGATTATCTGTACCAGATGAAAATTCAATGCCCATGGGACACTATGGGAATACAGCTCGTCCTGGACAAATAGAATTCTCTTACTGCAGTTTTATCAAGCCGTTTTAGAGGTATGTTCCCAAGGTGTTCTATAATTATATACTTACACTATGCCAAAGCAAACATGTATCACAAATGGTGGGACTTGTAATTAGTACGCTGGCCCTTAACTTTGTTGCAACTTCTTTGTGCAGAACCCTTGTTACTGTATTTCCCCAACTCCCTTTTCTCTCAAAAAAGCATAGTATGGATGTGTATGCAATAATATTGTTAAATTGTCTTAGCCAAATGATAATTTTTCTAGTTAGTTCTTTAACTCTTATTTCCTGCCTTGCAACTTGTGACCAAATTAGGAAGGTTTATAACAGATAAATGTAAGGCCTAATCATTTCAACATGCTTTCCTGGTAAACTAATTTCTCTTGCCAAAACAGCATATTTTGCTTAAGACAGAAGTCATACCTTGGCTGGCCAAATTGTCCCTGCAATTATGGTTTAGACCCAAGTTTACACACACACACACACACACACACACACACACACACACACACACACACAGAGAGAGAGAGAGAGAGAGAGAGAGAGAGAGAGAGAGAGAGAGAGAGAGAGAGAATGAGAGAGAGAGAGGGGCACATGTAGGAAAATGAATTATCCATATAAAAGCCCAAATTTTTATCTTCATTTAAGTACTGCTGTAAGAGTTCTGGCAATTTTAAGTCTAGTATTGGGGAACACAGAAATTTTAAGAAAGAATGAAGTGGTAGCACCTCTAATATCCTTACCTGCTTTACTCCTGAAAATAATTTAGTCATATGATTATTGACTTAAGTTCATTTTGTGTTCAATGAAATGTTCACCTCATTCATGAAGTGATTTTTCAACTTTATGATTTTTTTCTTCTCCACTATTTTTAAGTGAAATAAATTTTAAAGTTCTGTCCAGATTACTGTCCTTGTTTTTGGTTACCCACCAGAACTGAATGATAGGAGTCTATGGCTGAAGACAGCAAACTGTGTGGTTTCAGGGCATAGAAAAATCAATCTGGAACTGAGTTAGAAGATAGTTTTCATAGTGCTGGTAGTGGTAGACTCTGCATTCTATAATACTGACCCGTGAGACATGATATGCTGACTAGTACAATTTTTGCATGTCTGTTTTGGGAGTAACCAACTCTTTTCTGGTTGGATTTGAGACACACTTCACAAGAGGAAATTAGTGCTTGGTACTGTAACCAGGTCAAAAGACCAATTCTTGGAAAGCTCTAGGCCTTACTTTTGCTAAACAGATGTGTTTTCAACCTATCTTTTAAATATTTATGTTTGTACCTAAAGATTAGTGCTGCTCTCAGCCATGGTCAGAAAAGATTTTTTTTTTCTTGAAGAGGGAGACAGTTAATGCAGAGACACAGCCCTATACTAGACATCTATACCATCCTTCCTAAGGCTCAGGTAACATTTCAGAAGTGGGGATGAAAAGAATATAAGAGTTGGAGAATGGACATGTGAAGCTGTATCATCTGGACAAGACATGACCATTACACTCATGAACTTACAGCACCTGTGGTTACCTGCATATCACACATGATGTGACCAGTCAACATCCTTTCATGGATAGAGAATGCACACATGACGCTTGACCAGCATCAACTGAAGACCCGTGTGGATTGAAACCCAACAGCTCCTCAGGAAGCCTCCAGGCCTTCGGGCACCATCCGCAATGCCGGATCAGGATTTCTGAGGCATCTGGCCATGTGGACTGAGCAGCTACCAGGTTCCATGATTCTCTGGTCTGCAACTGATACTGGACTACCGTAAGCTAATCCAATAAATTCCCTTTTAAAAATAATTCATGAGGGAATTACCATGGGATATTTTTTATAATCATGGAAAATGCTAATAAAAATTGAAAAAAAATTAAACCAGAAAAAAAAAAAAATCATTCTAGCAGTTCTGTTCCTCTAGAGAACCTTGACTAATACAGTCCTCTTAACACTTGACACATAATATACCTGAACAGTGTCAGTAACTCCCTGATGTTCAAGTGAATGGTTTCAGTTTTAGGTCCCACTAAGGAAATCTAAAGTCATATCTTGATGGAGAGTAAAGAGGAATTAAGGGAAAAGGTAGCAAAGATCAAGGACTAGGGAATTAAAATTAATAATTTATATTTTTCTAAGTTATGAGGTTTTAGTAAAAGTAACTCCTGTTAATTTTTTTTTCTTTTTGGTTTATCAAGGTAAGATCTTACTCTAGCCCAGGCTCATTCTCAGGCTGACCTCGAACGCACAGTGATCCTCCTATCTCTGCCCCTACGTACTGGGATTAAATGCATGTGCCACCATGCCCAGCTCCCTTTCAATTTTCAAACTTGTGTGAATAGATTAATTCATAAATAATATTTTCTTTTTATAAAAATTCTCAGTGAAAAATGAATACTGTATCCCATATTCTTCATTGTACTTCCACATAACTGGTACAAGCATAGAGGAATTAGGAAATATTTCTTCAATGTAAAATCAAGATATAAAACCCAGTTTAGAAAAGAAATATAGGCATTAAATGTCCAAGGACAGGTAGCTGGCACATTTTTACCAGGTTTTATAAAATTGGCTCTTTATAAGTTTTAGAATGTATGTATTTTAGAACATTTCAATATGTATAAGTCTAATTTATACAGCAGCATTTTTGGTTTATTTTCACACATTAAACCTAAAGGGAATCTTACACCTGTCCCATTAGTATGGGTAGGTGTGGTGGTATGATTTAGGTGTACCCCATAAACTTAAGTATTCTAAATGCTAGTCTCCCTAGCTGAGGGCAATTGGAAATTAAAGCCTCCTGGAGGTGATGCATTGTTGGGGGCGGGCTTATGGGTATTATAGCCAGTTTTCCCTTGCCAGTGTTTGGCACACTCTTCTTTTCCTATTGTCCACCTTATGTTGTCCAGGAGGTGATGTCCACCCTCTGCTCATGCCATCATTTTCGACTGCCATCATCCCCTTGAGTCTATAAGCCAAAATAAACCCTTTTTTCTCCACAAGCTGTTCTTGGTCAGGTGATTTCTGCCAGTAATGCAAACCTGACTACAACAGTAAGAGACTATGAAATTTTGACTCAAGAATTTTAACATAGGATCCATTTAACCAGAGAGATATTTACATTCAGGACTGTCTGCTATGTAAATCTCAGCCAGTCTCACACAGGGTTCCAAGCTACTTGAACCTCACCTGTTTGTTTCATGTGAATTGACTTTTGTGTTTCTTTTGATGGTGGTTTTAAAGATCAATTAGAATATAAGCACAATGTAGTTGTCAGGGATTGTATTTCTTTCCATTGTTTTGCTTTATCTAGTCATCTGAATACTGAAATTTATGTTTAATCATATTTCTGTCTAAAATGTCTAAGCAGGCCTCTACAGATACATAGGGTTACTTCTTTCTTTTTATAAATATATTCTATTTATTTACTTATTTGAGAAAGACAGAAGAGGCAGACAGAGGCAGAAAAAATGGGTATGTCAGGGCCTCCAGCCACTGCAAACGAAGTCCAGACATATGTGCCACCTTGTGCATTTGGCTTTACATGGGTCCTGGGGAATCAAACTCAAGTCCTTAGGTTTTGCAGTTTTGCAGGCAAGCACCTTAACCGCTGAGCCATCTCTCAATCCCCTACTTATCTCTTTAAAAATGTATTTACCTCCTATATGCCTCCCTATAAATTAAATAGTAAATAATGCAGAGCATATTGAATTACTAATTTTGGAAGATCAGCCTATAGGTTAAATATAATTATTTAGTAATGAATTTTATAACATTACAAAATGATGTGCAGTTATATAATTTTGGTAACAACTTTTGTGAACTGGAAATCAATATATTGGATCATGATTTTTATATTTTAATAATTAATTAACATTAATCAACAAAGATACTTAGTTTTTTTGAGGAACAAAAAACAGGCTTAATGGTTAAGGCATTTGCCTGCAAAGCCTAACAACTTGGGTTCAGTTCCCCAGTACCCATGTAAAGCCAGATGCACACAGTGATGCATGCATCTGGCGTTTATATGCAGTGGCTAGAGGCTCTGACACACCCATTCTCTCTTTGTCTCTGTTCTCTCTTTCTGCTTGTGAATGAATTTTTTTTAAATCCCTTCTGAATGACAGAGAGTAACTATATACCATTTGTTATATACGTGTACTTATTATTCCACAGATTTCTCAGGCCAGTAGTTTGGGTACTGCTCAACTGTGTCTTCTGCTCAGGATCTCACATGGCTGTAAAACAAGTAGTCAACCAGAGCTCTGATCTCATAGGAGGATTGTGTTCCTCTTCTAAGCTCATTGGTTATTAAAAGAATTCAATTCCCAACTGTTGAAGGACAGTAGGCTACTGTTTTCTACTTCCTGATATATTGCTTTCTCTTCTAGACTGATAGGATCTCTGCTACTTGAATGATTTTGACTTCTTTTAAGTAAGATCTCTCAAGATTTTTGAAGGGGCATACTTAATTAGGTCAGGGACAACTGTGATTGGCTCCATCTTTAAAAAGTTAAAGTCAACTATGAGTTTTAATTTCATCTGTAAAATTTTTCACTGATTCCTGATAATGTAAGCAGGGCAAGGGAGTGTCAGCCTGACATAGTCACTGGTTTTGCCCATACTCAGAGGGAAATACTCATGGATGTAGGATACTCTTTGAATAGCCGAGCCAACTGCCTATGCAACAATAGTCTACAGGCACAAGGTAAGTGTTGAACACAACCAAAAATCTAGTCATCCATCTGCTGGTGTCAAGGAAGTCTAATAGGCTTTGTGGGAAAACATATACATGATATATTTAGTCAAGATATGATCAAAAAGCTGTCTTGCCAGGGTTAATTGGTCTGTGCTAAGTGGCTCCTTCTTTTGCCTTAGATAGTAACCTTATTTTCCTATTCCTTCTGTCTCTTCTCTTTGTCTTTAATAAATATCCATTCACACTTCAGGAGAGGGGTCAAAGTCATAGTCCTCTAACACCTGGGACCTCTATGCATCTCTGAATTACAAGAAGGAAATGTATTCCAAGTAGTCTTTTGTTCTATCGTGCTTACCCATTAAAATGACATATGTGATGTTTTATGTGAGGAGACAACAGCTTGTATAGTTAACTCAGACACAAGCGAGTAGCCCCCAACCCTGGAAAAAGGAAAAGGATATCTGACATTCACCCTGACTAGGGACATAGATGGCTGAAGTAGCTGAAGACCAGCTTAGACATCTTTGGTGGTCTAGGATTATCCCCTTTCCTATTTTGCCCCTCCTGTCATGCTTTCTCTACCTTCACAGTTGCTTTTGCTCTGTTTAACTATGGGAATCCCCCTTTTAAGGCCTAGCCAGACCATAAAATGTAACAAAGGACTTTTTAAGGGAGCGGAATGTAAAGTAACAGGTAAACCATTCAATGAACTTTTATAAGTCATTTATAAACACTGTCTTTGGTATCCATTGGAAGGGAGTGTGAACACAGTAGAATGGGAGTATGTTGGGCATTGGCTCTGTCAGATTTAGGTCCAATAACAGTGTAACATTAATTTACCTGGGATTTGTATTGATTGTCTATGTTCTACCTGCAGAGGTAGCCCCCTGAACCACCCACAAATGATTTTGATGTATCTCCTCATTGAGCTAAAAACTCACAGACAGGTACTCTTCCAGCAGTTGACCAAGCAACTTCCACTTCCATTCCCTCACACTCCAGAATTATAAAACAAAATAATAAAAACCTCTCATTCCCCTTTTCTGTAATGGGGAAATGCCTTCAGGAAGGACAAACAGGAGAAATCCTTCAGGCCTTCACTGTAATAAGGGGAGAAAGGATGATGCAGAGAATGGCAGACAAGGAGTGAACCCTTGATTCGAGCCATTGTCATTTCAAATGTTTCAGGAATTACAGAAAGAGTGTCTTAGAGAATGGGACCTAAAGTTCATTTACTACAGGCATAATAGAAGGAACAGAAGGATATAGTATGACTCAATGGGATTGGAGAGCTTTGATAAAGGCCTATCCACCACAGTCTGTGAATGGTGCCATACTGCTATACAATTATCTGTAGATAATCTACAAAATAGTATCCCCATAGGCATTGACATACTAATGGGAGAAAGGACTCGTGCTAACATTCAAATTCCAAGTCCAAATGGAAACCAGGGCCCATGAGTGGACCTTGCACACTGTTACATGGGCATGGCATAAAATTCGAGACACTAAGAGTCCTGTTGGCTCCTTTGTAAACATCAGACAGGGAGCTTCCTGATCATATATAGATTTCATTAACTGGTTACAGAGTGCCATCTTGTGGCAAGTAAACAACATGCAGTCTGTGTTTCAATACTGCAGCTGGCTTAGGAAAATACCAACACAGACTGCAAAACATTTTAGCTCCACTTAAAAAGCAACAGCATAATCTTGCAGAAATAATTAAAGCCTGTCAAAATGCTGAGTAACACAAATTGTTTTAGTGGCTAGTCTTCAGTTCCCAAAATATTTTTTGTTCATTTTTATTTATTTATTTGAGAATGACAGAGAGAGAAAGAGGCAGATATATAGAGAGAATGGGCATGCCAGGGCTTCCAGCCACTGCAAACGAACTCTAGAAGTGTTCACCCCCTTGTGCATCTGGCTAACATGGGTCCTGGGGAATCATGCCTTGAACCAGGGTTCTTAGGCTTCAAAGGCAAGTCCTTAACTGCTAAGCCATCTCTCCAGCCCCAGCCCCCAAAATATTTTAATTGTGGAAAAGCAAGCCATCCTCAAAATAAATGTAAATCTAAAGAAGACAATAAATGTAAGTGTAAGCAAAAATATCCCAAATATAATAAATGTTTCATTGGGCCAATCAACGCTTATCTAAACTTGAGAAAGAAGGTGATCCCCTTCAGGGAAATGAGAGGAGGGGCACAGGCTCCCATACTCCCCCAAATCAGAGGGAGCCATGCATGGAATATTAAATGCCTCATCTTGGGAATCTCCACAGTTTGAGGAGCCACCAACCCTGGAAAAGGGAATTTACCCCCAGGAGTCTAACCTATAATTATCCCAAATCCAGATAAAACTAAGTTTGACCTTTTAACAGAACAGGAAGTCATTTTAAATACAGAAGATGAAATTGAAGTTCTTACTATAATGCTTGGCCCCACTGCCAAAGGTAATGCCTCCTGGGATGCTCTAAATTTACTACCGAGGTGTAGTAGTTTGGATTTGATGGTTTGAATGCATGACCCCACAGACTCCGGTGTTTTGTTAAAATTGAGCCCCTACCAGGCAAATCCCTGCTACTGGGGGTACCTGTCACTGGGGGGCACAGATCCTAGAGTCCAGCCCTAAGGTGTGTTTAGGGCCAGATCATCAGTCCAGCCCTGCTAGGTATGAAAAGAGCAGTTTGAGCTCTGGCAATTTGGTTAGTGCTTGTTTGTGTTTGCTGGATGTTTGGTGCTATCTCTCTGCTTGGATCTATGAAAGGAAGCCAGCTTCTTCTACCATCGATGGTGTTCCTCTAGACTCTATAAATCTGAAATAAACCCTTCCTTTCCATAAGCTGTGTCTACTTGGAATTTTGTCTCAGCAACATGGAGTTGGCTACAACACCAGGGGCTATAAGTTCTCCCCAACCTCATATATTCTTACCATATAGATGAAATAAAACTTGCAGTTATTGGCAATGGATATGAAAGAGCGCTCAACTTGCTCAATTGCTGTTAGCACCCCCAAGTACCTCCACAAAAAAAAAAAAATCCTTCACATAGACAAAAGGTAAGTGATTTTAATAATAAAGATATTTGGGGAGGGGCTATAGAGCTGATACAACTATTATTATTTTTTTTCAATGTAAGGTCTCACTCTACCCCAGGCTGACCTGGAATTCACTATATAGGCTCAGGGTGGCCTCAAACTCATGGCAATCCTCTTAGCTCTGCCTCCCGAGTGCTGAAGTTAAAGGTGTGTGTCACCATGCCTGGCTGATACACTATTATTGTTAAACATAACTGGCTATCCAACTGGCCTTTAACATCCTCCTATACCACTCTCAGGGGAATTAGAGGCTCTCATACATATTGGCAACATCCTTTAATTTGCTATAGCCCATGCGGGGTTTCTACTGTTATTGTTCCTTATGTTATGACGTTTCCCACCTCTTTATGGGGAAAGGATTTTCTCACACAGTGTAAAAATTGGCACTTAAGATTTAATGTAATGGCCATTGCTTAGATCTCCCCTCCTAGGCTGCACTGGCTTCCTGGACAAAAGTCTGGTGTAGCAATGGGCTCTTAAAAGGGAAAAAATGAAACAAGTCAATTTACTTGTAAAAAGAACTTAAGGCTGGCCATATAGGGTCTTCCCAAGACCCATGGAGCACCCCCATATTCTGTATACCAAAAAATTGAAGAATATAGAGACTTTTCCAAGATTTCCAATTTAAGGCCCCAAAAATATTCCTATAGGAGCTTTGCAACCAGGGACAAATGATATGCTGTAGTTTTATTCTCCTATAGAGCCTTTGCAGATTCCAGCTCAAGTAGGTAAGTATTACAAAGACTTCACATCAGGAATATGACCTCTTCCAGAATTTGACAGGCTGGTAGTGACCACTCCTCCCAGGAATGGACATATGAGACTGAGGATAAGTTCACTGCCCAAGACACAGACAACCTCTGGTTTGACATGAGGTGACCTGAAAATGTTGACTGCCTGAGCTGGAAACATCTTGAGTAAAATCAGTATTTCTATGACCCCAGAGAATTTATTGATAGACATATGGCCTATGTAATAAGTAATTTAAAAAAAAAAAACCCAAGTGAGTACAGTGTTCTGTCTTATTTATTCCCCTCCCCCCACATAGTAGCCTCTCCTACAAATATAAAATTTTCTTATTGGGCTCATATCCTTGACCCTCCTATGTTTGATCTTCTCTCCTGAGGGGATCCAGAACCACCAGTGACATCTAAACATGGCAGTCACTGGAGGAGAATAGTTGGCAATTTCTTGACTGAGGGCAAGGATGTGGAAGTACAGGGTATCACAATTGGTAGCATTGATTACTACATGATTTTTTTGACAGATGAACTTCCCCTCTGTATCATGATGCAAATAAGAGAAAAAGTCTGTGCTTTCATCCAACAACAATGGTATATAAATAACATATACAAGGCTAAACATGTAAAAAAAATAAGGCCTAAATGATCTTGAGCCCAAAGTCCAAAACACCAGACTCAAGCCATCAGAATAGGAGGATCCTTCATCCCAGGAAAAATTATTCTAAACCAAATTTTCTCATGTCCATGTGCCCATGGCTCAACATTGGTACATATAATGACCTAAATTGGGACACTGATCAATCAACTTATTCCATCCCTCAAACATTAATGTTTAATATGATTCTTTTTTTAAAAATTATTTATTTATTTGAGAGAGACAGACACAGAGAGAAAGACAGATAGAGGGAGAGATAGAGAATGGGTGCGCCAGGGCTTCCAGCCTCTGCAAACGAACTCCAGACGCGTGCGCCCCCTTGTGCATCTGGCTAACGTGGGACCTGGGGAACTGAGCCTCGAACCGGGGTCCGTAGGCTTCACAGGCAAGCGCTTAACCGCTAAGCCATCTCTCCAGCCCCCTAATATGATTCTTGAAAGTTGGGAAACTCATGAAGATAAAACTTGGAAGACATTAAAATGGAATTGGGGTCTTCTTTGTACTTATAACAGTTCCCTTATGGGATCTCCAGACTAGCAGGACCACATCTGATTCTCTAACAAGGTCATTTTTAAGTTCTGGAAACTTGAACTTCCCTTCTTTCATGGAACTCTCTGTACAGGTAAATTTCAAATTGTTAATAAAGGGTTTAAGTGGATTATTAATGGCACAGCACTGCCTAAGAGCTTATGATTTGTGCTAGTAGACCATACATCCTGGCCATCTCCTAAGGACCTCTCACAACTGCCCCTACACGTAATCTCCACACTTCACCCTTTCATTGTCTAACAGCTTCTCTTAATATAAACCTCTTTGCTAACTACACTTGGCTAACTCCTTGTTTCACTGAACATAATGCTTCTACTCTGTTTTTATTTTCAGATCCCAGAAGCCTGGCTTTCAGTCAACCTCACTTGGGAGTGGAAAAAACATTTTACTCTTGAACAAATCACTAAAGCCCTAGAACACAGCTGGTGCTAATAAGCCTCTGTAACAGTTGCCACTGCTATTGCCACTACAATGTACATGGCAGTAGGTGCTTTGACCCAATTTATCTATACTGAAAATTTAGTTAACAGTTACTTACAAAATATAACTTTTGAACTCTGTTGATCTAGCAAGTATTGATGAAGAAATGCTGGCCAGGTTGGATGTTCTCAAAGCATCTGTCCTTTGTCTAAGCCAACAACAACAGGCCTTAGGACTCAAAGCCACCTCACTAATGGTCAAGGCTTCAAGTCAATGTGTATTACCCCTATTGTTTTCAATAATATTTGCAACTCATCATGGGCAGAGAGGTACAATGACATCTTCCTTGTCCTTATATTACTACCCTGGCCCAGAATATTCTCTCTTAAATACAAGCTACAATCTCAAATAACTAAGTTAAAAGAGGAGGCACAAAAGGAAACTCAAAATGTTCTCAGTAACTTTGCTCATTAGCTCAACCCTATTAATTAGTTTTTCCAGATTCAATACTCACATATGGATTGTCAGTGCTGTTTTCATTCTTATCGTTTGTTTTCTGGAAGTCTTGAATCTTCTTTGCTGAGTCCTCCAGTGAATCCACACATTGAAGCCATGATAGTGATGCTGCAACAGTCAGCTCCAATGCCTCCCCTAACCTACTTCTGACTTTCCTACAACTCTCATCCCTTTATAAACAAAAGTGGGGGATATGTAGAAGACTCCTTGTATAGCCATGAAAACTACCTATGTGACAACAGTCCTCAGGCAGAAGGCCAGTGTTGAACACAACAAAACCAGCTAGCCATCTGCTAGCATCAAAGACATCTGATAGCCTTTGTGAGAAAATATGTAGATGGTACATTCAGCAAAGACCTGATCAAACAAATAGCTGTCCTGGCAGGGTTAAATCGTTTGTACTAACTGGCTACTTCTTTAGCCCTAGATAGTAACCTTATATTCTTTATTCATTTCACCTCTGTTTGTCCTTAATAAAAATCTATGCAGACTTCGGTGGTGGGGGGAGAGTCACAGTCACAGTCCTCTAAAAACTGGGTCCTCTCTGGGTCACAAGAAGGAAATGTATCCTGTGTAATCTTTTATTCTCTCATACCTACTGGACTTAAAATGAGACAAATGGTATTTGGCAACAGAAGGTAGGAACCTTAGGTACCATCTTGGAATTCTACCCACCAAAAATGGCATGTCTTACTTATATTTGTGAATTTTATTTCTACTTAGCTCCTCTATTTTGTTTTGGTAAAATATTTTTACAATACTGTACTAGTACTGTAGTTACTTACAACAGCTAAGTTTAACAATATCATTCATAGCAAGGCATGGTAGTACATGCCTTTAATCCCAGCACTCAGAAGGCAGAGGTAGGAGGATTGCTTTGAGTTCAAAGGTAGCCTAAGAGTGCATAGTGAATTTCTGGTTAGCTTTGGCTATAGTGAAACCCTACCTTAAAAGAAAAAAAAAGGGGGGTGGGTGGGGAGAAAGATGTGAGAGAATCCAAGGCATTTCCAGGATTACATCTGGGATTCTTAAACTTCATTCTTGGTAATATAAAGCTCAATTTTTCTGACAATAAGTTCAGATTCATTTGTTTGAGATTACAAGTATTATGATGGGCCAGATGTTCTGCCTTGGGACACCAGAAAGAATGCTAACTCTTTTGAAAGTAAGTGGTCTGGATGCAGAATAAATTTTTCTGTTCTTCAAAGTTGACTTGATTCCCTCTGAATTAATGAATTTGGTAACTTACCTGGTTCTACGGAGTACAACAAATGCAAGAAAGAATGGGTCATTGGATTTGCAACATGGCTTGTTTTGTGGAAATGGTAACTAGATGATTTGAGGTAGGCTTGCTGGGACTCCTTGCATTGAGGCCCAGGGGAGCCATGAGGATGAACTGTGGGTTACAGTGGAGACTACAGGAGATATCAAGATTATGGGACAACTGCCAAGAGCTGCTGGATAGGGATAGATTGTTCCCTAGGCTGAAAGCAGCCAAGCTAGAATGATAGAACTGGAAATCCAAAGACTGTCAGTGTTGAGAGATGTCAGACTTGGAGTTATGGAAGTTGATGTTTGCTGTTTGTTTTAGAACTTATATTAGTTAAATCTTTCCTTGTTATGCCCAATGTCATGTTTTTTCAGTGTGAATGTTTACTCTGTGCTTTTATGTTTTTTTTTTTTTTTTTTTTGGTTTGTTTGATTAACAGCGCATAGTTAAATAGACCTTAGATTATGGGGATGTTTGAACAGTATTAGGATTGATTAAAAAATATGGTGACTTTTAAAGTTGGACTGAATGCATTGCAGTTTATATCATGCATGGTTATTAGTTTATGTGACTGTCAGGCTTTGCAAGCAAGCACCTTTAACCACTGAGCAATCTCCCCAGCCTTCTTTTGATATATTCAAGTTGTACTTTTTGTCTCCACTATATCAATGAATAAGTCCAAGTATAACATCCATTTTAACAGCAGAATCAACTAAATTAATTAATAAAAAATAAAGTAGGCTCCTTACAATTTTGTCTGTTTTTAAAAACGGCAAATACATTAAAAACTGTTACAGTGTTTTGAGATTGTGAAATATCTTATGAAATTATAAAGAAATAAAATGGTTTAGCAAAATCGATGAACTATGTTAAGTCCATTTTCAAGTATAAAAATATACTGTTTTATGTAACACTGAACAGTCAAGGCCAGAACACCTCAAGAAGAGTTGGAGATATATGAATTTAAAATTGCTTCTTAAGCACAAAAGCATAAATAAATATCAAACTGGTCATACTGCTCAAAACAAAGCAAACATATTAACTCATATCTTTAAAAGTGTTATTAGAAAATTTCCTTCAAAAGTCTTAACATTTTTTAAGTACAAAGTACAAATATTTTCAGTGACCATGAAAACATAAACATACATTTATAGTATTGTACAGGATTTTGATTTTCCCTCCATATTTGGTGAAGTGTCCCGAAGAATTTGACCCTTGTGGTTCTGGTTGTTGTCTGTCTTATCACTTTGTAAGGCTATTTGATCTCCTATTGGCTTTATCTCTGGGAGTGGATCATTGGTATTCTGCATCATTTTCAGACCTGTCAATGATATCCGATTAAAGAAGGAGATCTAGTAAAAACACACAAACAAAAAAATTTCATTTCAGTAAATAAGACAATCACTGGCAATATAGGGATATAATTGTTAATAGCTATATGCATGATTTCATTATATTTTTACAAGGTACTATACATTCAATGGTATTTCATTAGCACATCGTGCAGTCATGACTCTACTCCCTAAATGAAGACCTTTTAGAATCTAACCTTCAATACCATTGGCATCTAATATTGGTGTGCTTCTTCAAAGTAAAAAGAAAGAGTATTTCACTTTAGGTTATAAAGGGAAAAAAGAAAACTTGAACATAATTTATTGTTAACGTTAAAATATAATAAGTATGGGTCATTCTGAGAGTATATCTGCCATCCTTGTGTATCATAACAGAGAATTTCTGTTGTGATATTCTAAAGGAGGATATATTGTTGAGATCAGAACTTTAGACAAAAAGTTAATTTTGGCCAAATGAAGGCTGTGAGTCCTGTGGGTCTGAGTAGGCAGTAGCATAGATTGAGCTGCTACTCAGGGGAGGCCAAAGCTGAGGATATGTAGAATATAGATAAGATGAGAAGATGAAAGTAACCCAAATATTACTGGAAGGCACAAAGCAGAGTATCAGAAGATAAACTGATGAACAAAGTATGGCAGAGAGAGAAGGGACAGCAATGAAGATGGGGATTTATGTGAAAAATCTGGGAAAATAATGCAACTGTGAGAAGACAGAGGAGGAGAATATAAGAATGATTTTGCCAACAGGGCCACATGCTGGAGCTAGTGAGTAAAATGATGATGAAAGTTTCATCTGAGTTATTAGACCTTTTTCTCTCTTTAAACAGAGAAATTAGGGTTATTTAAAGAGCAATAATATAAATAATGCTTTGAATGAGATGCCAAAACTCTGCTCCTCCCACAAAAAATAACCAGGAAACCAAAACTAGATTAGATAAAAATGGTGCTAATAACCATATCTCTCATCTTTTGGCTTAAAATGGGAGAGCTAAAGTAAAACATTTAACCTGTAGAGAGTTCTAGGAGGCCAGACAGATGGCTCAGCAGGGAAAAGCACTTGCTAGGACCAGATTCCATTCTCTGGTACCCACATAAAGCCAGATGTAAAAAGTGGCACATGCATCTGGAGTTCATTTGCAGTGGTAAGAGGCTCTACCCTGCCAGGTAGGTGGCGCATGCCTTTAATCCCAGCACTTGAGAGGCCGAGGTAGGAGGATCATTGTGACTTTAAAGCTACCCTGATATTACAGGGTGAATTCCAGGTCAACCTGGGCATTTTAGAGTGAGACCCTACTTCAAAAAAAAAAAATAAACAAAATGTAAATAATATAATCATTGAGTAGGTCAAAGAGCAGAGTAATTTTAGCAAAAGGAATGATGAAGTCAATAAAAGTCATGAAATTACTCAACAGCATTATTATTTTATTAGTTTTGTACTCAGTGAATACAGTCAAGTTGGTACCATTGTTAGGCTCATCCATGTCCTACCCCCTCCCCTTGGCCCCTCCTTGTTGAGGTATATGGGTCATGCATTGTGGAGTTAGCCTACAGTTAAGGGTAAGAGAAATGTCTCTGCGCATCATGATCCAAGAAGTGGCTTTGACATTCTTTCCACCCCCTCTTCCACAAAATTTCCCTGAGCCATGTTGGGTTAATTTTTGGTCTGCTTCAGTGATGAGGTGTTGGGGGCCTCTGGGTCTCTGGATATCTGATTTGGTAGGAGATGATTGTTCTCTCAACAGTATTATTGACTTATATGAAATAATAATTGATACTAGAAGACATGGCTAACAACAAAAAGTTCTACATTATATTCTTAGACACAATATTCAAATATAAAATAGCTGGTAATTTAAAAAATATGAATTTTCAGATTCAAGAGTGATAATAAATTTCAAGAAAATCAAAATACAGAATTTGCATCTATTCATATTATAGTGACCAGAAACATATCAAAGACAATCTTAAAAGTCAGCCAGAGAGAAATGACAGATTATATACAAAGTTATCAGTAATTATACAGAAGTAGCATTTGCTTTTCAGTGCCAGGGTAGGACCCAGGGCACTTCAAGCATGCTAGGCAGTTGTTCTTCACCAGAACCTTAGAGGGAACACCTGAATCACAAGGCTCTGGAGAGGGTATGATGAGACTGACTTTAATCTTCTCCTATTTCTGTTTGTTTCTGTTTTTCCCCCCTCCCTCTCTCTCTCTTTCTCCTTCCCTCCCTCCCTCGCTCTTCTCTCTCATCTCTCTGTCTTTTTTATACCACATATCTTTTTCTTCCTTCTCTTCTTGGGTGCTGACATATAACTCCTGGTACTAGCAGTTGGATATCATCCACAGTGAGCTTTTTAAAAATATTTTATTTATTTATTTATGAGAGAGAAAGAGACAGAGAGAAAGAGAGAATGGGCACACCAGGGACTCTAGCCACTGCATATGAACTCCAGACACATGTGCCCCCTTGTGCATCTGGCTTACATGGGTCATGGGGAATTGAATCTGAATCCTTAGGCTTTTCAGGCAAATGCTGTAACCTGCTAAGCCATTTCCCCAGTTCCCCACAATGGGCTTTTGATCAGAGAGACCTAAAAGGTTTCCCAAAAGAAGACAGATTTGTTAAAGTGCTTGATAACCCACCATAGGTTAGTGGTACAACCCTACTGCTGAAGACACTATACTTCGTACCATACTGTTGGCACGTAACATGAAGTGACATGGCTGGTAGCTGGAAGGGGGTCAGTGCCCAGACAGTGTGTCTACTGCCGGAAGGTCCTATATGAATGGCTGGGGGAAGATGACCAATATCTATCCAAGCAATGCGTGGTCTAACCTACTTAGTAGCAAACAACCTGATGTGATGCTCACACAAGTGCAATAGTGGCACACAGCCATGGTGGGAAACCAACTGCTCTCGATTTGGTTAACTGAGCTGGTCAGTGGAATGGAACCCACAGCTGGATCTGGGAAACAAGTCAGAACCATATCAAAAAATGAGCCTGCTCTCCAATATCAAGCTCCCACCAATAGTGGGCTTCAAGTGACCTACATCTATTAAACTCTCACTAAAAAATAATGGTTATCACATTTATTTGTTGCTAACTTTACTCTCTATTGGAAAATCTGCTTCTCTTTTTCAGATCAATGCAGATTCCAAGGAGAGAACCACTCCATCATACCTCAAAAGGGCCCCAGATGAAACTAAGAGTAATTGGGGAAACATGTAAGAATACTGTTTTCTTGGTGAACCTGGAACCAGCACAATGGTGAAGGAGATCAACACAGAGAACAATCAACCCCTACCAAATTAGATATCCAGAGACATGGAGGCTCCCAAGATCTCAACACTGAAGCAGACCTAAAATGAACCCAACATGGCTCAGGGAAATTTGTGGAAGAGGGAGCAGAAAGAATGTCAGAGCCACACATTGGGTCATGACACACAGAGACATTTCCTCCTACCAAAAATTGAAGGCGAACCCCACAATGCATGACCCATATACCCCAAAAAGGAGGGTCCCTGTGGAGGAGGAAGGACAGGGAAGAGGCTAACAATGATACCAACTTGACTGTATTCAGAGTACAATAATAAAAAAGTAACATAAATCCATATAAAATGCATAGAAGCAAAACAATTAAAACACTGTGTAAAATAAACAGAAAATGATGATAAGACCGAAATTATTCTAAGGTTCTGGTATTATTTGAAAATGACAGGAATGTCCATTTATTCCAGATTTTAGATGTACATGTGAAACCTGTAAAATTTCAAATTTCAACAAGTACCATTTAAAACACAAGTAAAAGGAGGGGATAAAAAGATTTAGTAGGCCAATACTAACCAAAACAAGCTACATTACTAAACATGTGAAACATCATCTAAAAAGGCTTTGCATAATTTTGAGTCATAAAACTCACATTAAGGAAGTTAAATAATGTGGATTACCATATGAAAAGTAGAAGGTGAATACAAAACTTTGGTCTTAATATTAAATTGCAAAATTCATTTCACTTACCTTTTTGGTTTTTTTTACATCTTTGCTTTGTGTTAATTCATTAACTTCCAAAATTTCTGAAGAATTCTTCTTTGCACGATCAAGCATGTGTCCTACAGTTGGATACATTTGCAAAGATTAGTCCTGGGAAAATGACTCATTGGGCAAATCACTTGCTGCATAAGCATGAGGACCTAAGTATGATCCCCATCACCCACACAAAGTGCCAGGCATGGAAGTGTACTCCTGTAATTCCAGGTCTGGGGAGGCAGAGACAGGAGTATCCCTGGAGATTTCTGGCTAGCTAGTCTAGCTGAATTGCTGAGTTCCAAGTTCAGTAAGAGAAGCTATCTCAAAACAAGAAGGTGGGGAGCAACAGAGAAAGACACCCAGCACTGATATCTGGCTTTAACATAAGAGTATACACATGTACATGGATACCTGATCCTACACACAAACATGCATATATACATATATACATACCACACACAAGTAAAAAAGACAGAAAATATTATTCTCACTAAAGGCCTGATTTTTTCAGTGAAACTCTATCCACTGTGACCTGTGAGGTGATTCACAAAAAGCTTACTATATTTCCTGCCAAACAGCGTGAGTTGTGGTTAAATTCTCACAAGAACCTGACCAACATGGAACCCAATGAATGATCAGTATCCAGATATTTCCTATTATAAATGTAATAGTAAATGACAGAGAAGATTTCTGTTAAAGATATGTTGCCTAAACCTACAGAATGGGAAAAAATCTTCACCAGGTATATATCTGATAGAGAATTAATATCTAGGATATACAAAGAACTCAAAAAGTTAAATAATAAGGAATCAAACAAGCCAATCAAAAAAAAATGGGCTATGGAGCTAAATAGAGCATTCTCAAAGGAAGAAATACGAATGGCATATAAGCATCTAAAAAACTGTTCTACGTCACTAGTCATCAGGAAAATGCAGATTAAAACTACATTGAGATACCATCTCACTCCTGTCAGATTGGCCACCATCATGAAAACAAATGATCATAAATGTTGGTGGGGATGTGGAAAAAGAGGAATCCTTCTACACTGCCGGTGGGAATGCAATCTGGTCCAACCGTTGTGGAAATCAGTGTGGAGGTTCCTAAAACAGCTAAAGATTGATCTACCATATGACCCAGCTATAGCACTCCTAGGCATATACCCTAAGGACTCATCTCATTTCCTTAGAAGTACGTGCTCAACCATGTTTATTGCTGCTCAATTTATAATAGCTGGGAAATGGAACCAGCCTAGATGTCCCTCAACAGATGAGTGGATAATGAAGATGTGGCATATTTATACAATGGAGTTCTACTCAGCAGTAAAGAAAAATGAAGTTATGAAATTTGCAGAAAAATTGATGGATCTGGAAAGGATTATACTAAGTGAGGTAATCCAGGCCCAGAAAGCCAAGTGCCACATGTTCTCTCTCATATGTGAATCCTAGCTACAGATGATTGGGCTTCTGCGTGAAAATGAAAATACTTACTAGCAGAGTTAAAAAGGAGACATAAAGGGAAGAGAAAGGAAGGGAGGAGGGTACTGAATAGGTTGATATTGTATATATGTAAGTACAATGAATGTGATGGGGAGGTAATATTATGGAGAATGGAATTTCAAAGGGGAAAGTGTGAGGAGGAGGGAGGGAATTACCATGGGATTTTTTTTATAATCATGGAAAATGCTAATAAAATTTTTTTTAAAAAGTTAACGTTAAAAAAAATACGTTGACTATTACACTAACTTTGTTTTGATTTTTTGTGCTCATTCATATGGAAATGATATTTATAGTTTTTTTCAAACTAAGCCATATTATATAATTAAATAATGAACTTTAAAAGTATACTTATGAAGCATTCATCTATATTTAATTTCTTTCTTTACAGTAATGACTATATTCTAAAAAGACCTAAAGATGACAAATACTTTAGCACTTTTCTTAAAATATTCTAAATCTGGGCTGGAGAAATGGCATAGCAGTTAAGGTGCTTGTCTGTGAAGCCTAAGGATCCAGGTCCAACTCTCCATGTCCCACATAAGCCAGATGCTCAAGGTGGCACATGCATCTGGAGTTCATCTGCAATGACTAGAGGCCCTGGCATGCCCATTTATTTCTCTCTCTCTCTCTCTCTCTCTCTCTTTCTAGTAAATAAGTAAAGATAAATCTCTTAAAATATTCTAAATCTTTCAATAGGAGTTATAAGGAAAAAAAGGGTTTGGAAAATTATTCCTTCCTCTGCTTAAGAATAGATCACAAAGTCTTTACTATGGATAATTATTTACTTATGTATGTACATGTGTGTGTGTATGCATGTATGTATGATACCAAGCATGTGACAGTCTAAGGAGGAGAACAGGATGTTTTTCTTCTCTTTTACCCCTGCTTGAGACAGGTACTCCCCGCCCCTTTTTTTTCATTCTGCTACAAGTGTGCCCATCTGGTTAGTCTGCAAACTTCTGGATTTTCCTGGCTCTGCTTCCCATTCAATAGAGGCATTAGGATCACAGATGCAGATGCAACTTTGCATCCAGTTTTATATGGGTTCTGGGGGATTGAACTCAGGTATGTAAGATTTTGAGAAAATGTCTTTCGTGGATGAGTCATCCTCACCCACTTTTATTTACTTTTGAGGCGTTGGAGATCAATCCTAAGGCCTTGACTGTATAAAGCACCACTGAACTACATCCTCAGTTACTTTTAATGAAAACATGGTAAACAGTACACTATGAAATGGTGGCGTCAAAACATAATGTAGGAGTCTTGCAGCAAAACCAGAGTTGATCTGCATCTAAAAGAATACAGGCACAGAAGGCAACCACAGTCTTCTCTAATGTGTGGTATCTGTTCCTATGCTAATAGTTAGAATGAGGAAGGATTTTTATTTAATGCTTGTGGTACAATCAAAGACACAGGTCTGGGCCCTGATGGGGCTCCAGACTTGCTCAGCCATCCTAACTTGGGCAAAGAAGAAACTAGTGCTCACCAGAGATATAAACTGAGATTTGGAGCAGAAGCTCAAGTTAATGACACTTGTTGCATAAAGGAAGAAACAGGTAGTTTTAGTCTGTCCTAAATCCCATGAAGAAGTTGTGATAGTTATACATGGTAAGATTTAACTCAAGGTCACATAATTCATAATCCACAGCTTGCTATAACACTTAAAGTTATAAACATCTAACCTTAAAGATGTTATTTTCAAAGACAAATGTGCTCATACCTTTTGGGTTTTCATTATATTCAGAGAGAGCCTGTTGCACTATGGCCATTCTTTCTTCCTATAAACAGTAAAGAAACAGTAAGTCAAAACACAAATTTTAAACAGGGTGTTGCAGTTACTCTCACTGCTGTAACAAAAATCGAACTAGAAGCAGCTTATCAGAAGAAAGGGTTTATTTTAGGGCTATAGATTCACTATAGACTCACTTCCACAGATCCATACCAGAGAAACACCATGAACAGTAAGCAAACACAAACAGCCAAAGCTCAAACCTGTCTCTCTATACCCAGAAGGCTGGACTACAAGACCTGCTCCCAATGACACATCCTCCAGCAAGCTGCTAGAGGCTTAAGTAGGAAACTTAACCTTAATAAAAAATCTCTGAGGCTATGGGGGATATATATTCACATTCAAACCACCACACAGGGTTCCAGATCTTGTTTCTAATTAAGTGAAATAAGCACTCACTTTGTTGGGCACCTGTGAAATGGAATGCCTTATGTGTTCAGTGATGCTAATGTCCTCATAACTTAAAATTGTAAGCTTGGTACTTAGGAGACAGAGGCAAGAGGATCTCCACAGCCTGATCTACATACCAAGTTCCAAGACTACATAGTGAGACCCTGTTTCAGAAGAATAAATAAACTAAAAGTTATATGAGTTTACAAAACTGTTATGAGTCAAGAATTCTCCATGATTAATGACTACTAAATAATGGTTTTCTTAGCATTTTACAGTCTGAAGCATTTAATGATTTCTTTGATAAAAAATACTAATGCTTTTTAACCTACATTCATAAACAATTTCAACAAAGAATCACCTTCCCTTTCTGAAAGAAAACAATAACAATTTTTTTTCTCAGTGAGAGGAAAGTCTTGAAAACAGAAGGACTAAAGGTAGAGAATGACCTCCACAGTGCAATAACATTTAAATTAAAAATACAGGCACACTGTCAAGTGTAGTGGTGCATGCCCTGCAATCTTAGGGATGTGGAAGCAGGAGAATAAAACGTTCAAGGTCATCCTTGGCCATATAGCAAGTGTAAGGCCAGCATGAGATATATGAAAGTTTGTCTTACAGAAAAAATGAAAAAAATACATGAACACAAAATTAGCACATGCCTTTAAAATATATATTCAAATAAAAATTGAAGTGTTTTAGTAGTTTTCTATGTTAGAGAAAAACAATGAGTTTGAATAAAAAAGAACATTGTACACAGTAGAATGAACATTACATTAACTAGAAGCAATAACTCAATGTTTTTTTAGTGTGAGAGGTCTCAAAAGTGAACATGAATATAATTCTGGGTTTCAGAATTTTACATCTGTAAAATTAATCCAGAGTACTGTTAACAACCCTAACTTCAAACCTATTGACACTCTCCTACTCAGAACACTCCCATGTCAAGCTACCAAATAGATCCTTTGTTTAAACACTCTTAATTCCCTTTCCAGATGATCCAGATACTGTGCTTTCTCAGTCATCTCCTGTGTCTTTGAAGACTTGATTACAAACTCAAATACTGGTATGATCAACTTTACTTTGTACATATACATTTATATACATGTAGGTTTATATGCATATAAACATCCCATTTCTGCCACCAGAACAAAGGCTCATAACTTTGCATCTTTAACATTTCAAAGTCAGATGCCCAACTTTCTGGTTCAATTCCCAACAATATACCATCTTGACCCATATCAGCTGACATACCCTCATATGGGGAGTATAATGCTGCCAAGCAACGTATGCGAAAAGTGTGCTAGAGACAAGTCATCCTCGACTCATACATTAGCCAAACTTTTTCTGGCACATGATTGAAGTCATTCATAGAGAAACCTCTGCCCTCTACAATCTTCCCCCTGCTTTCTCTTAGGCAGTTTCTCAGGACATTAGCACCTATCATCATACCTTGTCAATGACTTTAGTTGAAAAATCTGTGAAAATTTGTGGCCTCTCTGTTTTATGAGAGTCATCTTCAAGTACATTTTCATTTCCTACAGTTTCATTCTTGGCTTCCAGATTTTTGTCACTAAATTGTTCATCCATGTCTCCTGGTTTTGCTATTTCCACTTCTGAAAGTTTATGATCCTGTGACAAGATTGATCATAAAAGTAAGATTTTACTTTAAAAATATATATTGGATATTGCTATTATAATTTACACCAAACCATATTTTAAAGTCACATTTAGAAGCTAAATAAATAAAATACTGTATAATCGATGCTGAACATCAAGGTATTCTCTTACCAAGGATTTTATTCAGGCTGCTCTATTTTACTTCCTAGGATTCCCAAAATTCTATTAGGAACTATGGTAAGGATAAACTGGAAAAAAAGGTACATTTTCTTCACTGTCTCTAAAGAGTGCTCTTAAACTTGAGAGAAAAACTTTCTATTTATTATTGGATTATACCATAAAAGTATCTATGTATTATGTTCCTTTTCTAAAACACAGGAGATTTAGAATCCTTATAGAGGTATAATTCACTGATATTTACAACAGACAGGTATAACTATTTACATTCCAGGAAAAATATAAAGGCTATAGGCAGTTTAAATGCTTTGATCTTGTTCATTAAAAGCAAAGGAAAGCTGACAATGGGGGCACATGCTTGTAATCCAGGTATTTAGGAGATTAAGACCTCAGAAGGTTAGTCAACTTGAGATGAGCCTGACCTACAATGTGATCACTAGACCAACCTAGGCTACAGAGAGATTAAGAAAAAACATGGAAGGGAAAATCAGCCAGAAACATAACTTGGTTCACTGGCTACCAGCTAATCCAAATTATAAAACACTTTGTCTACAGATTTGATAAACTATGTAATACTTTTTTAGTACATGCTGAAATATTATTGTTTGCTTTTATTTTATTTAGTTGGAGTTATGTAGAGTTAACCTGGAGGTAGCTAGTATTTGCTAATGACTTCTAAACTTTATTTTATGTATGATTTCTGACTAAGTGATTTAGATTGTATATCATACTTACCAAGATGTGCACAAAATATAGCAAACGTTATCAGAGTTAACTTCATTTTGAAAGGAAAATGGAAGACTTGTGGGTGATACATATATTCATATATAAGTAATTAAAAGGCTAACTAGAAAGAACAATCTGCTGAGACACAGAATTTCTGTCTGCTACTGTTTTAGGCACTCAGTGAGCTCTGTTCCAAGCATAGTCCTCATATGGATACAGTGCCTGATCTAGTATTTGGGTCAACTCTAATATGGCTCATTAACTGAGGCTTTAATGTAATCAGAGAACATCATACTATTATAAGAACAAGTTTGGAGTTTATTAACTTATTTTTAGAAATAAGCAAAACATACACATCTTTAATTAACTACAATTATACTCAATATCTAAAATATGTAACAATGGAAAATACAATAGAAAATTGTATTTTTCACTAAAATTCATATCATCTATAGTACTTTGAACTTGCTAAGCACATTTACAAGTATTCTACATGTATCTGAACAACTACTTTAAACCACAGAAAGCACTTACCTTCAAACTCAAATAATTTAGGAGAAATTGGCAGAATACTGTCATTTTATAAAAAGAAAGGGTAAAGTTTAAGTATTCTTGGAAATAGAACCATATAGATGTAAAGAGCTAGTCTGGGATAGTCAATATGATCTTATTTTAGGACTTCAGTAAAAAAGGAATGGGACCCTTGTTTCACTGGCCAAAGTGAGCCTTTGGTCTAACCTAGGGCAACACTTAAAAAATTATTAGTGGGAATATGAAGGAACACAATGTTCCTTGTGAGGTTTTAGTTTGTTTAAGAATATAAGCCAGGCGTGATGGCACATGCCTTTAATCCCAGCACTCTGGAGGCAGAGGTAGGAGGATTGCCGAGAGTTCAAGGCTACCCTGAGACTAAGACTAAATAGTGAATTCCAGGTCAGCCTGAGCCAGAGTGAGACCCTACCTCGAAAAACCAAAAAAAAAAAAAAAAAAAAAAAAAAAAAAAAAGAATATAATTACAGGGCTAGGTTTATAGCTCATTGGTATTGCATTTGCTTACCATGCTTGAGACTATGAAAAAATTACATTGCATTCTTTAGGCTTACAGCATAGTAGTTACAATAGTTATCCTGGAGAAGGGGATAAGAGATTAGAAAAGGGTTATAGAAGAGCTTTTGAGACAATACTATTTCTCCTATTTCTCCTTGTTTTAGTGAGGATTTGAGATGAGTGTTTTCATTTAAACAACATGTTGAGCTATATATGTATAAGATATATACTTTTCTACATTTTAAAAGTAATAAGCCCTCAAAGCCCCAATACCATAAAATTTAGTGCTATAATTCTGTATTCAGGACAAGCTTCATCATATAGGACAGAGAACATTTTCAAAGTAATTCATTAGGGCATATAAGTCTGGCTATGTTATATCAGACAATATATGTATGTATGTATATATGTATGTATGTATGTGTATAAAAATTTTATTTCAAGATTAATTTATATATTTTTTTGTTTTTTGAAGTAGGGTTTCATTCTAACTCAGGCTAACCTGGAATTCACTATGTCGTCTCAGGGTGGACTTGAACTCACAGTGATCCTCCTACTTCTGCCTCCCGAGTGCTGGGATTAAAGGTGTGTGCCACCACACCTGGCACTACACACACACACACACACACACACACACACACACACACACACACACGGAAGGGAAAGTTAAATTAGGAATGTAAAGTACATTAAATTCAAAGGTCTAATCACTGCTTGATCAACTTGCTTTATCACTCATGGACTCAGAATTAATGTACTTTACAGACTATGTATAAAATAGGAAAATAACACCAGCAGCACTTTCCTCAAAAAATAGTTTGTGTAAAGACTAAAATTATTGCTTTCAGAGAAGTCAACATGAGCAAATACTTAATATCTGAATAGAAATACAAGTGATTTTAAAGTCCCATCTATAAAAGTAAGATAGAATTCCTAGTTCTATGAGTACTAATGAAAAGTCAAAGAGCTTGGAGATGTTTTACCACCATATTCCAGATCTCATTAGAAAATAGGTCAAATTATCAACTTATTTGCTCTACCCTCATTTCCATATCCTCTTATTCCGAACTAGGAGCCTATAGCCAGGGCAGGTAAAGAAAAGGCTGCTATGTACTATGGTGGTGGTGGTGGGGGGGGACTGCAGTGAACTGGCTGGGAGTTGGGAATGTAGCCTGGGCTCTGCTTCAGGTCAAGATTACCCTAGAGAATAATGCTCAATGACTCTGAGGCTTTCAAAGATAAAGCCAAGAAACATTTATAAAATGTAAAATCTGCTCATATGTCAACATAAGCAATACTTCAAATTATAATAAATCACTGTATAGCAAGTAAAACAAGTCTATAGGTCAGAGTACACCCATGGGCTACCAGCTGTGATCTATAGATTCTTGTTTGCTTATGAGACCATTTGGTAACTCCAGTCTTCCTTCTTTCTAGGCACAAATTCATTATTTCATGTCTAATACTTTATTTTTACCACTGGATATAGTCCTGTTTGACTTAGATTGGCAAGCCTGCAAAAAATTAATGCTTAGATACTATACATTATAGTAGTAGGCAATTCTATTTTCATTTTCATATTTATTATTTGCTATTCCTTCCAATTTTCCATAGGCAGTGTTATTTCCTATTGATACTAACACTTGTATTTTAGGCTAAGCACATAGATGAGCCTGATGTAGACACTAAGAGGCTTTACTGAGCCATGTATAGTGAATAACAATAGCTTCGCTTCACCTAATTCTTAAGGGTTATCATCATCCCATTTCATTCCCATCAATCTATTTGCACAAGAAATTTGTTGGTTGTTATGTTTAAACAAGTCTAGTTCACAGGACTAACCTCAAGCAAATGTTAGTGACTTAGGCATTCCTGAGTGTACTTCTATACCTAACTAGACAGGATAAGACAGGATAATTAGAGTAATACAGGTTATAATATACTGAATGACTATAACATGTCTCCTATGTCTCAAGTAGTATCAAAAGACATTTAAAGAATGAATATGATTCAGAAAGGTAAATAACCAAAATAAAAGGAAAAGCCTTCCCTAGGTGTCCAAAGGAGTAATCAGTGGAGTGCTGAGGTTTGATTTAAAGATTGTTGGACTACAGGCTCCCAACTCTGCCCAAATCATTTGAAAATCATAAAGGTCATCCCTCATAGTTATTTCCCCCATTCACTGATGTGAAAAAAATTACAGTATTTTAAATTTTTGTTTTATAAGTTCCCATCAAGAACATCCTACACTTATATTTTATTGCTTGTATATAGGATATTTTCCCTAAAGTATCTAAGTCTCTAGGGTATACATCTCCCAAGAACAGTGCCAACAGTGCTAATATTTTTATTTTTCACTATATAGTCCAGACTTTATTTCTCTGCAAGGCTGCGTTCCTGAAGCTGTTTTTGCTACCAGTGTGTGTTCTGTTTGTTCACTTTAGCTGCTATCAATTCTTCCCTGCAACCCTTTCTTAGCATCACTTTCTTAGTGAGTGTCCTCTACCTTTCATTTTTTTTTTTTTTCACAACCTCCTCCTACTTGGTGATGTTCTGTCAAATCTTGTCTTTAGTGCTCTTTTCCCACTAAAAATGCTTCCTTTTATTCAACCCAGTTTTAACCACATGAATAAGCTGGTGATATCCAGGAATTCTGGCTGTACACTAGACCCACACATTTCCTAATGGACATTTCCTAGAGATCATGTAAAATCATTCCAAATGGTCCCTCAAAGTTACTACTACTTCCCAACTCTCAATATTGGTATGACTACCACTCTATCTACTAATATCTCTAAGCCAGATACACAAAAGGTTCCACTTTCCCCCTTCCTAACATTACAACTCTATACATAAATCTCATTGCCTGATATATATCCCCATATCTTCATCCCAGGTACACTACACTAATCATGACCCTATGCACTCTTTCTGCATCCTAAGTGGGATCCCTAATTTTTTCCTGTTGCTTTCAAATCCATTTTTTATATTGCTGCTGGAATATCCTTACAAAACTTCAAATGTGGTCAACTTATTCTTCTTTCAACATTGCTGGTAAACTGATAAGGCCATCTATCTCTCTATGATCAATGCATACATACTCTAGGCTGCAATAACCCTTAAACATTCTTAAGACTTTCATTAGCCTGGAAAGCCCCTATTCCCTTGATCTCGTTGCCTGGTTAAGTCATGCTTGACATGGCTTAGTTTGTTTCCCTCCTTCATTGTGGGAAGTCCTTTATCAATTTTTTTTTTCCTGTGGCAGCTGAAGCTATAGTTCACGTGTACCCTAATGTACTAATCAATTTCCTGTTCAGTCTATACAACTCCTTGGAATCAGGGGCCATATCTTACTCTACAAATCCAAGATTAAAAAAAAGTCCTTAATCATTCATTAAGGAACTTAATGTAAGAAAAACATAAACATATTTTGGGTCATGGTTTTAACTTTGGGCAGCCTTCAATAAGGAGACTGATGAGGTAAACAGCATTGTTAAATAGTTACTGAAGAGCTGCTTTAGTGTTCCCACATAGACTTTAGAGAAATATATATGAAGCATACACCCAAGGATCCTGGAGGCAGATTACAAACCTGCCCCACCACTATGTGACTTAGGGAAGACTCTGCTAATGTAATATCACACTGAATTTTCACAATGAAAGAAGGAAAATTGGAGCACATTCCTTCTTAGATGCATTATCTAAGTGTATAATGTATAGTAAGTTGATCGCCATAGTAAATTGATAAAAGACATTTCAGTGACACTCACCTTAAATACTGCAGTGTAGCAGTTGCTGATGCTCTGTGAACCGTCTTTGCAGCTTACCTTAAACTCTTTTTCTGCCAAAGTCCTCATTAGGAAACTGTAACTCAATGGATTCTATATGTACAGCTTACAATTCCCACAGTAATGATCAGTAATACATTATAGTAAAAGCTTGAGCAATTTAGACAATAAAGGCGTCACACTGGGTGTCCTGTAATATGTCTGTAATTCCAGCACTGTGAAGATGGAGGCAAGAGTGTCAGGTGTTCAAGGCCATCCCTGGGTACATTGTGAGTTTGAGATCAGGCTGGGCAACATGAGACCCTATTTCATACATAAAAATAACTAGCTAGCTATTTCAATTTATATAACCAATCGACTATTAAGTCATAAGGGATATAATAGTCTCAGTCTTTACTTTTATTTCTGTACTATGTTTATATATAGACAAACAATTTCCACCAATGGAAGTTTATTTTATCCCTCACCTTATCATGCCACTCTCCACCAGCAAATTCCTGTCCATAAACTTTAGAAGTTATTAGGCATCCCACATCTGTGATTAAATATATGCTAAATGAAGAGTGGTCACTGAGAACCAGCATGCTTTGTTCAAGGTCATTGCTTACTTCAATATAACTGTTAGTTTGCTTAAAGACTGGATAATTATGGTGACAAGGCTTGAGACATTTTTATTTGAAAAAATGGACATCAGCAATTCTAGTTCTGACTAAGCTATTTCATAATAAACAGCTGGTGTGCCTACAGAATTATTCAGGTCACAGTCTCTAATTCTAGATATTTCCAGATGTAGAAACTG
Source organism: Jaculus jaculus (assembly GCF_020740685.1). NCBI lineage: Eukaryota > Metazoa > Chordata > Mammalia > Rodentia > Dipodidae > Jaculus > Jaculus jaculus. The sequence goes on from NC_059125.1 coordinate 39,244,471, forward strand.
ATACCTACATGAAAAAGTGAAGAAAGTGGCCCAAGTTCATACAACTTGAAAGAACAAAGATAGACGTTGGGCCCTGGACTTAAAAGTGTCTTTTAACCAGTATTTGTAGGAATTACTTCTTTAAAGGAACATACAAGGAAATGCAAAGAAACCCTGCTTAAAAATGGACATCGAGACCATTGTGAGATTTGCACACTTTAGAACCTGAGTTTAGTATCATTGGCCAATTCTTATCAGGGGAACATAAATGCCCATACCCTTAACTTGAATTGGAGAGTTTCTCATTTCCCTGGAGTTGCTTTATGTAAATACTATGTAAATTTTATGTCTGTCATCTGCCTTAATTATTTTAAATCAATTTTCAAATAATCATATTTGGCATACATACTTCATAATAGTATTAATTTTATTAATACTTTATTAATAGTATTAATTTTATTCCACAAGCACTTATTGGATATGGCAGAACTTGGCCAAGGACTGCAGTGTCAAATTAATGTACCTAGTTTATTACAGTAGACAACTGTTTATCTTTGTAACAGGTTATAATTTAAGATTGCTTCTAATAAATTGCTGATTTTTATTTATTTATCTATATATTTATTTTTGGTTTTTGGAGGTAGGGTCTTACTCTAGGCCAGGCTGACGTGGAATTTGCTCTGAATTCTCAGGGTGGCCTCGAATTCACAGCAATCCTCATACCTCTGCCTCCCAAGTACTAGGATTAAAGGTGTGTGCCACCACATTGGGCTAAGAAATTGTTTATTTGACTTGATTCTAGTCTTATATTTTTTCACTCACAATCAACCTCTCAAAGAATTCAACTACATAAAATTCATTGAAGTTTATCATAATTTTTTTTTGATAAAAGTATAAGAAGTCCCTCATGTCCAAGATATGGAAGGGCCTGGAAATGGAAACCAGTTGAAAAGATAACTGAGAATATATGACAGGCAAGCAAACTAGCTATAGTATATACATTTAATGGAACCTAGTGTCTCTTAAATTAAATATCTAATATTAGATAGTATTATTTTCACAAACAATAATGAACTTACACATTTAATCTTTATTGTACTAGAACAAATTGGCTATGTAACAGGTACTGAGAATTACAAAATATTCAAATAAAAATACATTGAGGACACATAATAAATACTAGGAGTAAAAGTTCTGACAGAGTTAAAACTCAGGAATTATAGGAGTTTAGAAACAGAATTACAGAAGACAAAAGACAATAAAGTTAAAACTTTGTAAGAGTAGAAAGGACTATTTTATGAAAAATAAATTACAAGGTATTAAACTTTTACTTATAATTTTTATGTAAATAAAATAATAAAACATTTGACCTGTGAGAATAAAAGAACTAAGAATTAGAAGTGCCTACCTTTTATCAAATCATCTCATCCACTTCATTTTATATATGAGGAAAATGAGGCCCACCATGTAACTGTATTTGGCTGATAAAAATTTCTATGTACTCCTAGATTATACATTTAAATTGACTGTTATCTTATTAGATAGACTGACATCTGCCTTGGCATCAACTGAAAGAGCTCACATTATAAGACTCTAAGGAGTGAATGTAGCTTTAATTTCGGAGATTTTTATGAAAGACTTAAAAGGACAGAATTGTTTCTGTAAAATATAAATTCCTCATTATAGTTTTAAAATATCCATTTTATAAAAGTTATTCAATATTGTAAACTATAACCAAGGATCAAAAAAATGTAGCATTTTATTTATAAAAAATCTTTAAGTTATGATAGCTCAAGCATCTACACATTTTAAATACATTGATTTTATATACACATATAGCATATATACTATGCCTCTAGTACATACATATGTCATTAATATGGAACATACAATGTTAACTAGCTTATGTGACCTTCTGATATTTTCTAATATGGACTTGTAATCAGGAGAAAAATACAACACGTTATCAATTTAAGAAAAATCACAATGTGCTAGTGTCTCCTTTAACACCTTAGCAGAAATGACATTATTTTATTTTTTAATATTTTATTTATTTATTTATTTGAGAGGGAAAGAGTCAGAGAGAGAGGAAGAAAGAGTGGGCACTCCCGGGCATCCAGCCACTGCAAACAAACTCCAGATGCAGGTGCCACCTTGTACATCTGGCTTACATGCATCCTGGGGAACTGAACCTGGTTCCTTTGGCTTTGCAGGCAGCACCTTAACCACTAAACAATCTCTCCAGCCCAACATTATTATTACTTTTTACCACATATCATATAGTTATGATATAGAATCATTTTAATAAAATGTAATTGAATATAGCTATAATATATAAGGCATTCAAATAATTTAGCTAGCCATAATCAGGTCAAACTTAAACTCTCATCACTTCAATTCCAAATAAAGTGGTAACACATTATTCCAGAATTTTCTAGAATTTGATGTCCCACTCTCTAAAAGTTGTTTTGACCTCACTGGAAGTTTATAACTCGACTCTTTCCTCTTACTCTCTGGATTAGTAATGGAATTCTTTTGATATGTTTTATGTTTGTGATATTTCATAGACCCTTTCATTTTACTCACTTTTTTGGACTTTTTTCTGTCATTCTGCTTTTCATCTGATTCCTGGCATATTCCTTCTTCACTGTCTGCCAATTCTTTCTCTTCCTCTTCTCCACTTCTATTTTCTCCCCCTTCTCTTTCCTCCACCACCTCCTGTCTGTCTTCCTCTTCTTCCTCTCTTTCCTCTACCTCCTCCTCTTCTCCCTCTCTTTCTTCCCCTTCTTCATCTTCCTCCTCTTCTCCCTCACTTTCTTCCACTTCCTCCTCTTTTTCTCCCTCTTCTTCTTCCTCTTCCCCCTCTCTTTCCTCTACATCCTCCTCTCTTTCTTCCCCTTCTCCCTCTTCATCTTCATCCTCCTCTTCCCACTCTCTTTCCTCCAACTCCTCCTCTCTTTCTTCCTCTTCTCCCTCTTCATCTTCATCCTCTTCTTCATCCTCTCTTTCCTCCAACTCATCCTCTCTTTCTTCTTCTTCTCCCTCTTCATCTTCTTCCTCCTCTTCCCCCTCTCTTTCCTCCAACTCCTCCTCTCTTTCTTCCCCTTCTTCTCTGTCTTCTTCTTCCTCTTCTTCCTCTCTTTCCTCCACCTCCTCCTCTTCCCCATCTCTTTCCTCTGCCTCTTCTTCTTCTTCCCCTTCTTCTTCCTCCTCTTCCCCATCTCTTTCCCATATCTCCTCTGTTTTTTCTTTTCCTTCTTCTTCCTCTTCCTCATCTCCTTCCTCTACCTCCTCTTCCCCTTCTTCTCCCTCTTCATCTCCTTCCTCTTCTCCTTCCCTTTCCTCCAACTCCTCTCTTTCTTCCCCTTCATATTCTTCCTCCTCTTCCCCCTTTATTCCCATCTCTTCTCCTTCCCCCTCTTCATATCCTTCTTCCTCTCCTGCCACATCTGCTTCTTCCTCATCTCCTGCCCTATGCCCTTCTTCCTCTCCTGCCTTATCTCCTGCTTCCACTCCTTCATTTCCTTCACTTTCTTCCTCTTCTTCTCCCTCTTTCTTTCCCTCTTCTCTTACTTCCTCTTCCCCCTCTTCTTCCTCTCTTTCTCCTACACCTTTTTCATCTTCTTCCTCTTCTTCTTCCCCTCCCCCCTCTTCCTCCTTCCATCTCTCTGCCTCTTCCCCTTTTACTTCTTCCTTTTCCTTATTTATTTCTTCCACTTTCTTATCACCTTCATTTTTTCTTCTCTTTCCTTTCTCCTCCTTACTTTGTTCTGGTTCTTCTTCTATTTCTTCCTCCCATTCCTTTTCTTCTTCTCCCCCTTCTCCCTGCTCTTCTTCCCTTGCTTTGTCTTTCCCTTCTCTTTCCTCTATCTTTTCAGTTACTTCTTCCTGGTAGTCTTCATCTCTCTCCTTTTCCTCCCCTTCCTGCTCATATCTTTTCTCCCATTCTTCCTCCTCCTCTAGGTCTTTATCTTCCTTACCTGGGCTGTGCCTTTCCCCTTTATACTCATTTTTCTTCCCCTTCTTCTCTGTCTTCTGCCACTGTTCCACTACTGATCTACTCTTCTCAAAGATTTGATACTTTCCACCCTCAGGCCCATCCTGAGCCTCTCCCTCTGAAACTCCCTCACTTTCACTCACCTCTGCTTTGTCTGCAAGGACATGTGATAGGTTTTCTGCTTTCTCCTCCTTTCTTCCTCCTTGAACCTCCAGCTTTTCCTTATGTGCCTGTACCATTTTTTTCTCTCCTGCAATTATTTGTGAATCCTTTGCTGCTTCCAGCTCCTCTGGTATCCCTGATTCTGGCTCCTCTGGTATCCCTGCCAATTGGCCATGCTTAAGATCATGCAGTAAAATCAATCTGGATACTCTGGATTCACTTTGAATTCCTTGCTCAACACATTTTCTGCTGAGCCACATGGAGGGATCAGTTTCCACATCATCATCATCTTCTTCTTCTTCACTACTAATATCTATTGATTTGGTTTGCTTGCATTTCTTATCCTTGCTTTGCTGACTTTGCCTTTCACATTCCATAAAACTGTCTGGTTCTTCTAGCAATTCTGTTTCACTGTCAATAATCATACTGTACTCCCTACTTTTCTTTTCCTCAATGAAACTTTTATTTTCTTCATTATCAGAATTTGAGTCATTGTCTAGTAAGTCATCAAAAAATGAGTCAGATCTTAGATATTCTGTGTCCACTTCCCTTTTTCTTATATCCTCCATACCTGCCATTTCCATCAGGTCAGTTTTCTTCTCAGGGAACATTTCATCTTCATCACTGTCCTTGTCTATTTCCTCTTTTTGTAAATCCATTTCATCAAGGCCAAACTGAGATCCAGCCTGGTCTGGGTCATTATCAAATGCCTCATCTGAAAATGCTCCCATTATCACAGGTAGCTGTATCATGTAGCTCCCTTTTGCTAAATACTGCTTATATATTGTCCCTTCTTTATTTTTTGACATTTCTTCATATTCATAATTATCATCATATTCAGTACCAGTTGTACGTTGCATCAGTTTCTCAAATGAATCTTGCTTCTGTAAAGGTTTTGAAGTAATCATCATAGTACTATTAGTTTACAAAGGTAGCTTATCTCCTACAAATTACTGCCAAGATTTTATATTTATATCTATAAACTAATGCAATCCAGCATCTGATGTATTTGTGTCTCTGGGTGGTGAAACCTCACTAAACTTAATTCCACAAAATGTGATGTGTTACGTCTGGGAAAGGGTTTATTACCTTTTGTCAAACCAATTATTAAAACAGGATAACAAATCCTTTGTACTCACTAAGGTAGGACTGACATAGCCTACACTTATTAGAACTATGTTAAGTATAAAACATATGTCAGTTTGAAATTGGTTTCCATTTCCACTATTCTTTAAAAAGTCATAAAACCTGAAATTTATTTCCAGTGTACCAAGAGAAAGAGATCTAACTGCTAGATCTTATTTCTAAATGTATGAGCCTTTCTTTCCCCAACACACAATAAGGCAGCCCAGAGGAGGCCAAGACCAGAGTTGAAGAGAAGAGGGAGTAAAGACACAGGTAAATGTCTACTTGGTATGTAGTAATTCATTAAGGTGGACAATATTCATGGACCTGTACAACATATATGTTAGAATAGCTTTCACATATTCAAAGGCATGCTGTTACTCACCAATGCTTCTCACTAATATAAAAGACTAGATATAATTTTTATAACTCACTTTATGTTTATCTTATATTTTATTGGCTTAGATTTTAAGGCCTTTTGATTTAACAATGTGGCCAGACTAGTAGAAATTGAAATTAAGTGTCTCCCATAGCATTTTTCTCCCTATAAGTTACATTTCTCTGCTTTATTTTACTAATTTCCAAAATCCTCATCATTTTAGCTCACTGGTTCTTATAGCCAGAAAAGCAAAATATTTTAAAGCAGTTCTGTATTTCATAAGGTGTGGAAACAACCTCTTGCCATTGTTATGCATTAAAGAGCTCATCCATGAAATTTTTTATTAATTTCAAATTGTTTATTTTAATCATGCTTTTACAACATTCCTTCCTTTATAAATCAAACCAAAAAATACTATAGAAAATACTCACTACATCACAAAATTTAGAACTTAGAAAATATATGAATATGATCAAGTAAAGTCAGCATAGTGAACACTCAAAGTAATACACCACCAAAATTGGAAACACATTCTGTTATATAAACAGTACCCAATTCTTATATGTAAGAACTATAGTTGCAATCTACTGCTGGAGAGAAAAGAATCATAACTTAGGTGGGTAACTCAGAAGGAAAATTCTAGCAATAAATTTCTAATTGTTCCTGCTGCATCACAGAAAATACATACCAATGAACATGCCAGATGGAGGACATCTACATTGTACTCCTCCGTCTTTTAAATTTCAATATAAGAGAGTGTTTACCTTTCTTGTGTTCTTTCCAAAAACATTCAAAGAACAGTAATTAAAACTGTTCTTACCCACCATAATAATATCAACTATCCATATTATACCTTTTGTTTTTGGATTGGTGAAAATTTTAATGACTTCTCATTGGAACTCAAGGTCATCATATGTGTCTGAAATAAATAAAAATACGTAATATAAAGAATTAATGTTTTATATCATTGTATATTAACATATTTAAAATATATGTATAATGTAATTCAGATATTAGTATGATATATTCATAACTGTCATAAAAATCATGTCAAAATAGATATTAACTATACACTATGTTAAAAAATAAAAAAAAAAGATTAACAAACAGACAAAACATCAGGAACTACCTGGTGAGAGGATAGAAGAGAACTGGATTGAAACAGTGGAGAGATACAAAGTCAGAACAGGATGGAATTATGGGATAATGGGAATAAAGGGTGCCCTGGCACCAATCACATGGCAGCTTTACAGGAAGAGGGAAGAACAGATGAAAGACAGTGCTCTGGTGAGTTCCACAGGTCAGGATTTGGTACCTGGGATTTATGGAAATCCATGGCATAGGTTACCATGCTTCTAAGGTTAGCCTCTGTGGATATATTCTTTTAAATAAAATCTTTTAATTAAACAAAATAATAGATCTCATTACAATATTTTCATACATGTGTAATACATACTTCAGCCTTACTCCTCTATCACCATCTCTCCTTAGATTGCTCTCCTCCTCTCAAATAGTCCCCCTTCTACTTTCCTGACCTTTTTCTTTTAAATCTAGATTCTGTAGATGAGATGAAACAGGAAATATTTTTCTTTCTGAGTCTGTGAGCCTATATGTATCTTCCTCTGAACTATGGCACCAATTATCAATCACCAATCAGGTTTAGCTGTAAAACTTACACTGCTAGCCTGGGGAAGACACACAGTCTAAAGAAATAGAAGTCCTAGATTTTGCAGTGATCTGGTTCCTGAAGACTTCTCCATAGTACACAGGCTGTTCTCACAGAATTATGACAAGAAGCCATCTTGAGATGAGTCTTATTGTCTGAACTTACAGCTTACTCTTGGAATCAAAAGTTCCTTTCATTTTCCTGATTGGAGCTCCAGGCACTATCATTTCACTAGCTCAGCAGACAGCAGCATAGAAAGTCACTTTAGTCTGGGGGCAGACTCTGACAAAATCCCTCCGAGAGCCTTGATGAGGGGAAAGGAAGATGCTTTCATTGAAAATCAATGGCTTAGAAATCCCAACAGCAGAAGCTGGAAGAGCAACCAGTTGTACTGATTTTGCTTACTAGCAAAGACTGAGAGTATAGAAAAGTGAGTTTCTCAGACTGTGACATTGTACACCATGTAAAAAGCACTGCCAAAGAAGCCAGAAGATTATATCATAAAGTTCAGTTGGAATTAAATTCAACACTACGTAAAAAAAAACAAAACCCTGATGCATTATGACATATATACAAAAAAGGCTGGATAATAAGGAAGATCTCCTAGAAAAGTGTAAGATATATCCCTCCCTCCAAAAGTGCAAATATGCACACAGAAACACAAGAAATATGAAATGTTGAGGAAATATAACACCTTCTGATGTTCACAATTCTACACTAACAAATTCCCAGATTATTGAAGGGTATGATGTGCTGAACGAAGAATTCTAAAGAACAATAAAATTCAGTGAGATATAAGATAATACAAATGAACATCTGAAATAATTAAAGAAGATAATATAAGTTGTGAATGAACATTTCAATATTTTAAAAAGAATAAATTATAATTTTGGAATAAAAATTCACCAAGTAAAATAAAAAGCCATAGGTGAAAACTGAAAAGACTATATTTGTAATGTAGATCAAATAGAGCACAGAATGCCAGAATTTGAAAATTACTGTACCACAATATATTTTAGCAGCAATATAGAAAAAAAAATAATATCTCTGTAACACCATTAAAGGATTAAGCATAGCAGAGGGATAGGTGCTGTATGTGAAGGTACAGGTAGCTTATTTAGTGTCATAATGGTAGACTCTATCCCAAATCCAAGGAAAGAAAGACCTTAATATTTAGGTATAGAAAACACATAGAACTCCAAACAGACATGACCAAAAATAACCTCATCATGACATAAATAAATTGCTAAAAGTACAGAAGAAAGAACATGGAAAGTTGGAAAGAAAAGCCAGGCGTTGTGGCTCATATGTATAATACTAATGCTCATGAGGATGAGGCAGGCAAATCATCATGGGTTCAAGAAGAGTATGGACTACACAGAGAGTTCCAAGAAAGACTGGGCTACAGAGAACCTGCCTCTAACAACAAAATAAACACATATACACAAATAAGCAAACAAGCTGCATAAGGGAAGCACCAAGTCATATTTAAAGATAAGCCCACTAGAATAACAGATGATTTCTCACCAGAAATTCTAAAGGCTAGGAGTACATGGAGGGCACGTATTTCAATTCATGAAAATAATAGAAAGTAAGTACTAATCAAAATTACTACCATATCCAACAAAGTTATCCTTCAGAATTGAAGGAGAAGCTATGACTTCCTAAAGTAAGCATAGAGGGAATATATAGTCACTGGACCATAATATTACAGAAGATATTTAAGGGAATCCTATACCAATAATGGTAAAAAAAAAAAGGCAAATACAATCATGAGAACATGGAAAAGAATGAATTGAAAGCACAGATATACATATGAGAAAGAGGAAAGAAAAAAAAATATTACAATAGTTAACCATCAACTCTAAGATGATAGGAAATTGTAAGAGGAGAAAATAAGAACATAGGCTATTTTAAAATAAATAAATTAGCAAAATAAGCCAGGTGTGGTAGTGCATGCCTTTAATCCTAGCATTCGGGAGGCAGAGGTAGGAGGATCGCCATGAGTTCTAGGCCAACCTGAGACTACATAGTGAATTCCAGGTCAGCTTGGACCAGAGTGGGACTTGACCTCTAAAAACCAAAAAAAAAAAAAAAAAAAAAAAGCAAACTATTAGAAACAATTACATCTCTCTAAATAATAGCCATGAATATAAATTGTGTTAATTTACCTATTAAAAGACACAGATTAGTAGACTAGATTTTTTAAAAAAGGAGCAACATGCTTCCTGTAAAAATTTATTTCACCAGCAAAACTACAGACTAAAAGAGAAAGGACAAAAATAATTTCTAACAAATAGAATATTAGGACTTGTTTTGTTGTTGATTTTGAAAAAGGATCTCACTTTCATCTAGGCTGACCTGGATCTCACTATATAACCAAGGCTATCCTCAAACTCATGGTGATATTCCTACCTCATCATCCTGACTGCTGAGATTAAAGGCATGCACCACCATGCTTGACTACAAATGGGATATGAATGTAAGCAGGAATGCGTCTGTATATATGTATGTACATATATTTAATATATGTACAACACATACACACACACACACATACACAAGTGTGCATGGGGCACATATACACACAAAATAGACTTTAAGCCAAAAACAGAAATAATAAGGATACCACATATTTATCAAGGATTGAGGGAGCAATTTATCAATAAGTCATATTATAAATATATATTCATCAAATAGACCACTCAATTTTACAAAACAAGTACTACTAGACATAAAGGGAAAGATAGGCTCCAATATATCAACAGTGGTGAATTTGATACACTATTCTCAACCAGGCCAAAAAAATCAAAATAGAATCTTTAAAGATAAATTATAGTACAGAACAAATGTACTTAAAAGATATCTACAGAATATTCCATTCAACAAGGGGCTGGGAAGATTGCCAAGTGGTTAAAGATGCTTCTTGCAAAACCTGTAAATTCAGGTTCAATTCCCAAGCTAGCAAGACAAGCCAGGTGCAAAAAGTAGCACATGTACCTGCCATTAACATGTACAGGCAAGAGGCCCTGATAGGCAGGCAGGGAGGCAGACACTCACTCTCATTCTCTCTCTCTCTCCCTCCCTCCCCACTTCTCTCTCTCTCTATTAAAAGAATATTCTGCCCAAAAGCTGCTGAAATACAAATTTCTTGATATTAGCACATAGAAATTTCCAAATAGACCACATAATATTTCTATAAAAACATAGTGATAAATTCAAAACTTTGAAGTAATTTCTTACATATTATTATGACCACAATGGAATAAAAACATAAATCAACAGCAAGACAAACTGTAGCAATTATGCAAATACATGAAGAATATACAATAAATATTTGAATAAACAGTAGGTCACTGAATAATTCAGGGGGAATTAAAAAATTCCTAAAATCAAATATAAAGTATAAGCACAATATGCAAGAACCCGTGGGATGCAACAAAAGCTAAATTAAAATACCCATGAGAGTTTATATCAATCAAACAAACAAATAAACAAAAATATAGCAAGATCATAACATGATGATAATCTAATTAATCTAATTATGTCTTAGAAGAACAAGAAGAAACCAAGAGTTGGAGAGATGGCTTAGTTGCTAGGGAACCTACCTGAAAAGCCAAAGGACTCAGGACCAATTCCTCAATACCCACATAAAGCCAGATGAACAAGGTAGCCCATGCATCTGGAGGTTTTTTTGTTGTTGTTGTTTTTTTTTTTTTTTTTTTTTGTAGTGGCTATAGGCCCTGGTATACTCATTTTCTCTATCTGCCTCTCTCTCTCTCAAATAAATAAATACATAAATAAAATAAAACATTTGAAAAAAGAAACTAAACTTAAAACAGTAACATTCAGAATAGAAATAGATGGAGAGAAAATGATCAATGAAAAAATGAAACTGAAAAGAGAAACAAAATTGATAAACATTTAGATAAACTAATCAAAAGGAAAAAAAAAGAAGATCCAGATAAATAAAACTAGAGATGGAAAATGTCTGAGGATGTAAACCAAAAGTATGATTAGACACTTGGTAGGAATGTAAATTAGTACAGCCATTGTAGATAATGGCATGAAATTTTCTAAAATAAATAACGAAAAATAGAAACAATCATATGACTTATGACTGGGCTATGCTACAATGCATGCATATATACAATAGGTAAATGAAGTCAACATACAAATAAGATGCCTGTATATCCATGTTTATTGCAGTGTTAATTCATAATAGCTAAGATATGAAATCAGACTAGCTAACTGTCAACAGATGAACTGATTAAGAAAATAGCTATATATGCACAATGAAGCATTATTCAGCGATACAGAAAAATTAAATCAAGTCATTAACAGTAAAATAGATATAACATTAAGTTAAGCAAAATAAACAAAGAAAGAAAAATGCATTTTCTTTCTCCTAAGTGGAAACTAAAAAAGAACAATGACCTAAAAATGAAAAGGTAGAGTCTTAGGGTAGAGAAGGGGACTGGGGGATAGAAGGGAGTGAGGGTAGGACAGGGACAGGAGAAGACAATGGAAAGGGTATACAGATCAATGCTGGATATATACATGTATGGAAATATCACAGTGAAATCCACTACTAATATATGTTAATAAAGGTTTAAAAAAGCAAAGTAGCTTTTATGTGTATAAAATGACAGAAAGTATGAACATACATGTTCATGATGAATTAAAATTTGTATCAAACTCATGTTTAGATAGAAAATTATTACCATGTTTAAGACATCAGTAGTTTCTCCAAGGTTTTCTGAATCCACTGTTAAAGAATTTTCTGTCTCTTTCTCTTTGATCATTTTATCTTCAAAATAATCTGAATGAACAAAAGAGGGAAAAACCAAATCCAGATTTTAAAAATAAGGAAAAAAGCAACTGTATAGAAAATAAGTTATTCTGTAATACAACACAGGGGTACGATTTCACCAAAAGTCCTTTAATCTTGTTTGGAGTTGAACAGTAGTCATTCACAGTAAAAAAAAAAAAAAATACTTTAAAACCTCTTTTAAAAATTTGACAACTTTGCTTCCAACTATATAACAATTTCATTCATGTGGACAGCAAATGTTCCAGTGGGAAAAATACTACTCAGGTATTGAGTGTGGGGTTTAGTCTCAAGAGGGTTCCAATGACCCACAACTTCCTGGAATTATCTCTGTGTAGTTCCCTTTTCATATTATACTAGGTTGGTCTCTAGATATATGATCAATTAAATAAATTAAGCCTAAATGTTATAGCATTGTAGCTTGTTAGTCACACATATATGCTATTTCTCTTCTCTTTTGGATTATTCTGTAGGAAGTCAAAATGTGAGCGTTTTTACAAATTCGTGTGGCGGTAATGTGAAATGTCCTGTTCATGGTCATGAAAATGAGCCAGAAGTCCAGCCAAGTCTTCTCACTGTGTAATGCAATCCCATATAAGATTCTGATCAGGAACCACACAGCCAAGTTACTTCTGGATTCTTATCTCTTGGAAACTATGTGAAATAGTTAATAATTATTGTGTTTACTTCCTAAGTTTTAGTCATTTTATGGAGCAATGACAAGCCAGTAGAAGCAAGTAGAACTTTTCACAGAAATCTGTTACTATATCATACAGCAGAGAATTAAGCCACAAAACTCTATTCAAACTTACACTTTTCTCAATCTTTCACTGCACTCTATTTTCAGCACCTGTCCATTTTAGAAGAGCTCTTTAGTGAAGCTTCCACAAAAATGTCATCTATACTGATCTTTCCCTTTTAAATCCTTTCAACTGAATAAGCAACAATTCATTTCAGATTTATTCCTTGTGAGATAATAAACAGAGACAATAACTAATAATAACAAATTCTTTAATTGTCTAGATCTATACTCTAGTTTCTCTTCAGATCATATAAATCTTTTACCTTTGAACTGGTTTGATAATTTATCATTTCAATAAATGTTTTGATATACATTAAGTTCAATAAAAAATTAGCAACTTTTAAATTTTAACTCTTAATGAACCCATATTCTAGAAGGGAATGATACTTGGTAAAGAGAAATCACATACAATTGTTAGGAATTGAGAAAGATTTCACTAAGGAGGCAGGTACATGAACAGATAAGCAGAATTTTGAGAGGTATGCAAGGATGGGGGTGGAAGGGTGTGAAATGAGCCTGACAATAATAAAGGTATAGGGAAAGGATAGAAGAAAGCAGCTTACATGGAATAGTTCTCATGTATCAATAATTCTACATATGTTAGATTAATCCTGTAATAACACGAGACTAGGTATGAAGAAAGTAAGCTTCACTGACCTTTCTAGTGCCCAGTGTTAATGTCAGGTTTGTCTGATTTTATAGTCCATGTTCTTTTCAGCAAGTCAGAATGAATTACTCACTTTGATCATAACCAGGGGTTACACTACCACACAGTGACTGAGGCCTTCATAGCCCCACAGTAAATACCATAACTCCATTGAGGAGAGCCTCGAGGATAGCAGGAGCTGGGGCAATGGGATAAAACAGTATAACCTGGGGCTGGAGAGATGGCTTAGCAGTTAAGGTATTTGCCTGCAAAGCCAAAGGATCCAGGTTTGCTTCTCCAGGACCCACTTAAGTCAGATGCACCAGGGGGTGCATGCATCTGGAGTTCTTCTGCAGTGGCTGGGAGGCCCTGGCATGCCCATTCTCTCCCACACTCTCTTTGTTTTCTTTTCTCTTTTGTTTTCTTTTGTTTTCTTTTCTTTCTTTCTTTTCTTTTCTTCTCTTTCTTTTTTTTCTTTCTCTCTCCCTCCCTCTCTCTCTCTTTCTCCCTCCCTCCCTCTTTCTCTCTCTCAAATAAATAAGTACAATGCTTAAAGTATAACCTGCTATAATTTTTATAAAATTAAATTTAAAAAAAAATCAGAGGTTAAGAAACCTTTACTTTAAAATTCCATACAGTGAATGTTTGGGGCTCTGTGACCATGAAAGTCTCTGTCCTAATATCAATGCAGCCACAAGACAATATACAAAGGAATTGATATTGCTGGTTTTCTTTAAAATTTAATTCACAAAAACATGCTGCTGGACAGATTTAGCCCATAAGCCATGGTCTACAAATTCCTAATCTAAATGAATGTTGTAAGGAAACAATTATTGAGAGATGAAGGAAGAAAACCAAGTGGGAAAATTTATACTTATTTTCATGCAAAGTACTTCAAAGATAGGAGAGGCTGTCATACAAAAAGAGTAACAAGAATGATACCCTAAATTTTAGCAGGAAAATGAAAACTTTGGTGTATTATGTTTATTAATGGGAATGTAATATAGATCTGGTCTGGTGACTTCTTTTTCCTCAGTCAATTCTGAGGCAAGGTGGTATCAGCTTATGCAAACTACTCTATTTTCCAAACCTACATCCTCTGTATCCTATAAGGTATTCTTTTTTTTTTTTTTTTTTCTAAGTAGGGTTTCACTCTAGCTCAGGCTGACCTGGAATTCACTATGTAGTCTCAGGGCGGCCTCGAACTCACGGCGATCCTCCTACCTCTGCCTCCCGTATGAAGGGATTAAAGGCGTTCAAAACCACGCTCTGCTCGGCTTACAACATATTCTTTATAACACTTTCCATATTACTTTTTTCCAGATGTATTTCAATTCATATCTGCATTGCTGTTTTCAGTGCAGGAGCCTAATATTTGTGAAAGATGCAGACAGAAGCCTGAGTGTTAAGGGTTGAGACATGAACCGGGCATGGAGGCACATTCCTTTAATCCCAATATTCAGGAGGCAGAGGTAGATCATGTGAGTTCAAGGCTATCCTGAGACTACATAGTGAATTCCAGGTCAGACCCTACCTTGAAAAACCAAAAAACAACAACAACAAAAAAATTGGTTGAGACATGAATGTGGAATGAAGAAGTAAAGGGGAAATAGGCTGCATAGGTCATTATTTTCTCTATTTGATCCAGGATTAAAGAACAACATTTGGGGCTGGAGAGATGGCTTAGTGAATAAGGTGCTTGTGAAACCTGAGGGCACAGATTCGATTCCACAGAACCCATATAGGCCAGATGCACATGGTAGCACATGTGTCTGGAGTTCATTTGCAGTGGCTAGAGGCTCTGGCATGCCTAGTCTCAATCTCTCTCTCATAAACACATAGAAAACATTTAAAAAATTAAAGGGACAACATTTGACACTGATTTTTATTTCAAAGTGAATCTTATGAGAGTTCTATGTTGGATTATGTATTCAGCTCACTATTCAGTTCCTGTTTATATTCTCATTCTCATGGCCTGCTTCTGTCTGAGTCCCTGGTTCTTAACTACTTCAAATGTTTGTCTACGTTCCTGATCTCAAAGACACTAAAAATTATCTGTGCCATGGTTTTTAATCTCCAAAGCTTAGTTTTATCATTGTAATTACAAACCCACTGTTTCCTCTTATCTCCTGGTACTGGTTTCTTGTTCATCTCCTATCATCCAAGAACACACCTATAGTAGCAGACAAATTCTCCTAAGGTAGATCAATGTCAACAAATAAAATTATGTAGAATATGTGGGATAACAATCATTTCAAGTATGAAGTCTATAGCAAACAGGCATTGAGGTTGAGGTGTGAATAAAAATCTTAAGTATATTTAATAAGGGGTTTATAGAGGAAATGAGCTCATATAATCTTTACAATCACTCTGAATTAGACACTACTAAACCCATTATAAAGAAAACTGAGGCTTTGAAAAATTAAGTTAGTCATAAAGTGAATAAACATTGGAGCTAGCATGTAACATCAGATCAATTTAAGTCCATATCTGATGCTCCATTGTTAAAAATCTATGTACAATTTCATGCATGTATATAATGACTTTTTATCCTATTCAAGGCCCATTACCCTCTCCTGTCCCCTCTCCCTCATGCTGAACCCTTTCTTCTTCCCAGCTAGTTTCCACTCTATTTTCATGGCTTTGTGTTTTGGTAGCTCAATTAGCTTACTTAGAATTGCTTTCATTCATACCCTATTCTCTTTAGCCACTGTGATACATTACTGGCTAAGTGTTGTTCATCACATGGGCCAGAAGTTTTCCACACAAATCCTGTCCATAATATCTATTAACCAAATAATCTTTGGAAAGCCAATTAACCTCTTTAAGCCTTGCGTTTTTCATCTATATGCTAAAGAATGTAATTTCCATGGACTTCACGGAATTTTCACAGTTATTTTTTTTAATATTTTATTTATTTATTAACACATACACACACACACACAGAATGGGTGTGCCAGGGCCTCCAGCCATTGCAAACTCTAGATACAAGTGCCACTTTAGTGCCTTAATCACTGAGTCACTTTTCCAACCCTCAGCATTTATTTTTGAAGGTTATGAAAGATTTATTTTAATAGAGAATAGAAGTAAAGCATAAAAGTCCCCATGCTGAGAAGCTTAGAGGGGTCTTGTGCAGGTAAATTTCCTTTTCCAGGGTTTAAGTTTCCATGTATATTATCTATTGTTCTACAAGTACTTGCTACTATTGTCCTTGAGATAAGAATGAAAACAAAAGGAATAAAAGGCACATTTCTTTTGAAAGCCAGAAAGTATTACCTGAATCCAGCTGCTCCACAGGGTCAAATGGACTTTTCTCTGGGTAGTTACTCATAGGCAAAGGAAAAGGGATTGAACTGGGGGAAGAAGCAGCTGAAGAGGTAGTAGAAGTCCCCTCTAATGGAGGCAATGTTCCAATCCCTGAAGCAACTTCTGGGCAGCTCTCCTTTAAAATAAGCAGATTAAATCAATTGTCAATTTATGGCACATACTTAATATCTGTATAACACTTTCTTCCAGTTTCTAAAAATATTTAAGAGAAAAGATTCAAAGTCTTCCAAGATTCTACAACATTTATTAAGTAATCCTCCAAGACTCAAAATTCTTTCCTTTTGTTTTTGTATCATAGATGCTCTAAACCATCAATATGAAAGTCTGGTTTTCATGTGTTTGGGAATGTGTATAAACATTATAAATATGTCTTATGTGAGAAACAAAAGGTTATGTATAAGATATAAACAATAACTACAACAGAATGGTGGAATATTTCTTATTTTTTTTAAATTTTTTTTGGTTTATTTTTATTTATTTATTTGAGAGCGACAGACAGAGAGAGAAAGAAGCAGACAGAAAGAGAGAATGGGTGCGCCAGGGCTTCCAGCCACTGCAAACGAACTCCAGACGCATGCGCCCCCTTGTGCATCTGGCTAACGTAGGTCCTGGGGAATCGAGCCTCGAACCAGGGTCCTTAGACTTCATAGGCAAGTGCTTAACCACTAAGCCATCTCTCCAGCCCTTTCTTATTATTTTTATATAATAAAAATCCAGAGTTAAAACTTTTTTTATTTCAAAAGAGATTCATTTTAAAATCTGAGTAATTTTCTATAAGAAACCTCATATTCTAAGTATTAAAATAATTTCTAAAGAAATGAATTGCTAAGCAGTAATTTTATTGTCTTTTTAAATATTTTTAATTTATTTTCAAGCACAGAGAAAGAAATAGAGTGATAAAAATCAGAACTCCAGATGCATGTGCCACTGTGTAATCTGGCTTTATGCAGGTACTGAGAAATCAAACCCAAGCAAGCTCCTTTAACTGCTGAGCTATCTCTCCAGGCCCAAAAATAATTTTAAAGCATATAAAGGCAATCTTTAAATTTAATAAAGGTGACTATTCCCCTTCTCAAACTGAAATTTTTATTTATTTGTTTTGCTTTCCATGTTTCATTGTTTATGTTACATACCCTTTCACAGCTTATAACGTCTAACTAAAAGATAAAAAAAAAAAAAACTGCACGAGGCAAGATGATGTCCTAGAAGTCTGCTGTGCAATATAACATTGCACCTTGCTAATAATTTTTTACTGTACATTTAGAACGCTTCACTGTGTAGATATTATGTTCTTACCTCAGTAGTACAAAAATGGCTGGAGAGATCGTTCAGTGGTTAGAATGCACTTGCTTGCAAGACTTGACAGGCTGGTTCAATACCCCAGTGCCCATATAGATGAAGATGCATAAAATGGCACATGTGTCTGGAGTTCCTTTGCTATACCAGGAATCCCTAAGGTGGACCTACTCTCTCTCCCACTCAAATCAATATATTTTTTTAAAAAAGCATGTAACACATATGTAGCCTTCACTCTGAGATAACAAAGTAATGCCCATAAAAAAGGCACTCTCTAGTATCACTTTCTACAAGTAAAGACAATTTGAATTTTTTTGGTTTTGTGCATTTTATTGTTATTTTTTTAAGTTGTGAACATACTTTGTATGAAAACAGCATATGTTGGATGTTGGTACCATCCATTCCTTCATCCTTGCCCCCTTTCCAAAGGTACACTATTCATTGGGGGATGTATGTCGTCCCCATGGAGATTATCTTTAATGACTTAACACTGAACTTTAGAAGTTTAATACCTTTAATAATTTTATTATTAATTTCACCTTCGAAACCCATTTTTGACTTACAAAGAAAATGCAATGATATTTTCATATTTTCTTTCAATACCAGAAAATACTACCATGTAGAGCAGACCAGAATTTACCTGCTCTCTTCGTTTCAGACGTGCTGATAAAGTTTGCTCCTGTATTTCTGGGGGAAGATCACTGATTGGCAAAGAAGATGTACTTATGTCAGGATCATGCATTTCTTCAATTTCTGATTCTTCTACCACACCAAGTCTTGGAGTGGCAAAAACAAGCATATGACATCCACCACAAGCAATCTGTAACCATTAAGTCCATAGAATAATTAATCAATATTAACATCAAACATGAATGTGTTTAAAAAACATGAATATGTTAACAGTTATTACATCAAGTACAATATATATTTCTTTTCTAAAAACTTATTTTTTTATTTGAAAGAGAGAGGGGTAAAGAGGCATACGTATGTGTGTGTGTGTGTGTGTGTGTGTGTGTGTGTGTGTGTATGTATATGCATATGTATGCATATATATAGAGAGAGGGGGGGAAGGGAGGGAGGGAAGGAGGGAGGAGGGAGGGGGAGGGAGGGGAGAGGCAGGGAGGGGGGAGGGAGGGAGGGAGAATGAGAGAAAGAGAGAATGAGAGAACGAGACTGGGTGTGCCAGGACCTTCAGCCATTACCAACAAACTCTAGACTCATGCACCACCTGATGCGTCTGGCTGAAGTGGGTCTTAGGGAATTGAACCTGGCTCCTTTGGCTTTGCAGGCAAACACCTTAACCACTAAGCAATCTCTCCAGTCCTAGCTACAAGATATTTCTTACTAGACTTCCTAGACTCACTACTTACTATGTATGTTTTATGGCTTCTATATACACATATATACATGTGTATAAGTATATATGTGCACATATATGTATATAGTTATGTATATGAAAAATGTTTAATCTTGGAGAAACATTAAAAACTTGAAAAACATTCAGAGAAGTTCTACTAGGGCAAAGGATTCAAGAATAAATAAGCATCAAGATAAATGTTTCTAAACCATTTTTATATGAACATTTTCTAAATTAAAGGCACATAAATATAAAGAGGAAAATGCAACCGTACATGGTGACAGAATAATGAAAAATAAAATAAATATTTAAAGAAGTTTAAGAAATAAATTATCAAGGAAATAGTAACAAAATTCCACCATATTTTTCAGACACCAATTTTAACCACTTTATAGTAGCTGGTAGTATAAGAATAGTTTGCTCTAAAACTTCTATTTATGGTATTTTCAGATTTATTTATTTGTAAGCAGAGAGACAAAGAAAGAGAGGAAGAAAGAAGTACATTAGAGCCTCCTGCCACTACCAACAAACTCTAGACACATGTGCCACCTTGTATATCTAGCTTTATGTCAGTACTGGCTTATCAAACCCAGGCCATAAGGCTTTGAAAGCAAGCACCTTTAATTGCTGAGCCATCTCTCTAGCCCACTTATACTATTTTAACATTAAAATTTCATCCGTAGTTCCATATGTGCTTTTTTAAAAATTGTCACCTCTATTAGGCCCAATAAATAAGGACTTACTCAATGTGTTCATCGCTGAATACTCTATTCCTCCTAATCCTCAGTCCAGTTATCTTGCACATAAGAGGTTTTAACTAAATGGTTATAAAATGGAATTATTCTTCTGCAGTATGAGGCAATGCCTTTGGAGAAGCAATGCTATCACCACCAAATAAGCAGAATTCACACAATACATAGCTTTAAGCTGGCAAAAAAGTAATCACAAACTGAAACTAGGGAAATGGTTAAGAAGATGCTTGCTTGCAAAGCCCGTTGACTCGAGATTGATCATCTCCAGCACCCATGTAAAGCTGGATGCAAAGTTGTACACATGACTGTGATCCCAGTATACCTACAACTATGAGGAGGTATAATCAGGAGAATCTGAAGATCATAGAAGAAACACTGCCTCAAAAAAGTAGAAGCAAACAGATAACTTCAGGTTGTCCTCTAACTTCCTAACACATGTTGTGGCATGTTGATACCCATATACCAACATATATATATACACACACATAAATAAAATTATAAAAATAGAAACAACATAGATATGATGCTGACCATTATGTGACACTGAAACTATACAGCTTTATCTGAATAATGTTAGGCCAAAAATTCAAAATTTGTTAATTATTATCAGATTTACCCTTGAACAGGATTTGAGATTCTCACATTCATTTCTATTAGTATTTATTATTATGAGCAAAGCATTCTATTGGCTACCTGTTAAATAATAGCATGACAGTCCTAGCTTTCAAGAGACATGATAAAATTATTAGAAGAGTAAAGTTATGAGAAAAATGAAGATGTTAAAGAAGGAAAATAAGAAAAGGACAGGCTTTCAGAGTGGCATAATATCTAACATTTTAATAAAACTAGTTGTATTTATTAGGTCTAACAATGACACTCATACAAACATCACATACTTATTAAAATACTTATTATTTATGAAATATCAAAAGACTGAAATCTATATAAAAATATGAAAACAAAAGTGATATTCTTACCAATTTAACAGTAAATCTCAAAAAATTAGAGCATAAAGTAGGAAAGAATTGATTGGTAAAATTCTCCATTCCAAGCCCTAATTTTCCATATCGTCCATCTCCAAAAGTATACATAAGGCCTATATCTAAAATACAAAATAAATAAATAAATAAAATCATAGAAGTTTTATTTGTGTGGATCTATTTACAAACAAATGTACTATCTGCCACTGCAATTATAATCTTCCTAAAAATTTTGCATTATATTCACTCTGTTTCATTGGTCTATATGTCCATACTAT
This sequence comes from Jaculus jaculus, assembly GCF_020740685.1. Taxonomy (NCBI): domain Eukaryota; kingdom Metazoa; phylum Chordata; class Mammalia; order Rodentia; family Dipodidae; genus Jaculus; species Jaculus jaculus. The sequence continues at coordinate 39,266,048 of NC_059125.1, forward strand.
AGTGTTTATGGTTCTATATATAATGATAGGTGACAGAAATGGAGAATAAATCAAAAAGTCTGATGGTTGAAGCCTCATCATACAGGAATATCACATACTTTTAAAATTCTTATATGTAACTTGTGTTTCCTAGGGGTGTAAACTTGTCATTTGTAGAAAACTATAACTTAGAACCATTCAACTATCTCTTTTATTAATTTGGCTCCTGCACAGTAGAATGCTGCCTAAGAAATGCCACAATCCAATCAATCATTTGGTCAGTCCTAATACCAGTACCTGGGTCCTCTCTATACTTGGGCCAACTATGATGAGGAATCTTGTCATTTCTCTCTAATTAATCCTTCTTCATGCCTGTAGAGTAGCTATTCTGAATTTCTGTACCTCCTAAGGCCCCTCCTTCATGCCCTTCATTTCAAGGATATGAGTAAGTGCCATAGAAAGCAGAAATAATGAATGCTAATAGAGGTACAAAGGAAAAGAATTTCCCTCTAGTTTCTAGACATGGGAAAGCTTTCAAAGTGCACCCCAAAGAGTAAGGAGGATTCAGTGGTAAGAAGGGAATGAGCATTCTTTAGGTAGAGTCATCAGCACATAGAAAAGCCTGAAGTAAGGGAAAACCTGGCTTAGGCAAGAAGCTGAAACATAATAAAAGCTCTATGAGCAAAAGGGGGAGGGTTGTATGACATAGTTAAGATAGAACCACATGATGGAAGGTTCAATTAGTTTAGATTATGTATTTTTGAAATGTATTCTAAAGGCAGTAAACTTTTTAAATAAATGTCTTTAGGCTGGGAAACAATTAGCTCCTATTTGAAGAGTCCTGGTTAAAGAAAAGTAATTTCACACTAAGAAAATCAAAATCTTTTACTAAAATCTGACTTGAAATAACAGTAAGGTACCAACTTAAATTTTTAATTCACAAAGTAAATAAATTTATTGTTTGATTCTGCTTTCTTTATCCCAAAAAAGCCTTTCCAAACTGATTTTTCTCCTGAAAAAAATAAACTAATTCAATTTGCCTCACTGCACATCCATTCTCAGAGAACTTTAAAAATATGAGCTAATGGCTGTATTAGGACATCGGCAAAAACTTACAAAGAACTCACTATACACTTCTCATTAGTACTAGGAGGGAAATCTGTAAACTTGTTCACTGGGGAATATGTATAAGCAAAAAGGCAAGCAGTTAATATTCAATTATTAATCCAGTAGCTTTTCTTGAGGTGGAAATGAGTACTATGAAAACTTAACTACATAATCTAATAATATCCATAAAATTATGTGTTTACTATCTCTTTAAATTTAGAATTAGAGAAGCTACTATTAGGGAGGCAGGTTGGGGACACATATCAACAACTCCTATGGAATAATAAATGACTACTACTTTATTACATTCTACACATTGCTCTTTTATGTCATAATAACATCAATTCTTGATAATTGGAAAGTCATTTTTCTGAAAGGTTGCAGAGAAGGAGGAACTGTTTTTAAATACTTTATTTATTTATTTATTAGAGAGAGAAAAAAAATGGGCATAGTAGGGCCTCTAGCCACTGTAAATGAACTCCAGACACATTTGTCACCTTGTGCATCTGGCTTAGTGTATCCTGGGGAATCAAATCTGGGACCTTAGGTTTCGCAAGTAAGCACCATAACTGCTAAGCCATCTCTTTAGCCCTCATACATCATTTTTAGAGAGAAATACTTAAATTGCAGATCCATTTTGTTATAAAGCATTTATATTATGGAACATACAAAATTACCTACAGGTAAATGACTGAAGCATTTAAAAGGAGAATTTTATTGGGTCCTATACTATAGTAATACCTAGCTAATGAGGTTGAGAAATGGACCTCTAAATATCTCCTTGGATAAAGGAGAAGCCAAAAAGTGGGAGATATATTCACTCAGTAATCACTCTGAGATGTCCTTTTCTTATTTTGGGAAGAGAAGAAAGAAGTCATTCCCCCAATTGCCTATTGGTAGCAAAAGCAGCATATGAATTTAATCTGCCTGACTGCATGCAGCTTTTTCCACCCTGAGCAGGAAGAATGATTAAAAAACTTGTTAGTTGTACAATCTCCTCCTCTGGCTAGAGGAGAGGAGAGTTTTTAGAAGAGTTAAGAGTCATCAAAGTGATACAATATTCCAGCTTTCTGGCAAAGTATAAAATTATCAGCTTATTTTTATCTTTACTGAGAACTTTAATATACAGACATATCACAAATTGGTCATGTTACCATCAAGTTATACTGTTACATCTATTCTTTCCCTCCCCCATTCCACTGAGGGCCTTACTCATTGGGGTTCTCAGTAATCACCATGGAGTCATGAATGCACCCTTGACCCAAGGCTCTGTTTTAAAGTTCTCAATCTTTGGATAATTTACTTTTTTGGTGCTAGGGATTAAATCTAAGTCTTTATACATTCTAAGCATATAATCTGTCACTGAACTATACCCACACCCCAAACTTATTTTAAAATGATTTAAAATTAACAAAAGGAATTTACAACTTTATGTTTTGAAGTATTAAATAATGCCATCTTTTATTCATTAACCCCTTTCCTTATGGTGGTCATTCCATATAGTCTTCATTTTATAATAAAGCCTACTCAGTTCTATAAACAGAAAACAGGAAATCTAATTCTTACCTGTCATCAAAGCTGTATGATTTTCTCCGCAGGAAATAAAATTTATTTTTTTATCTTTAACATGTGTAAGGACTGTGGGTTCTGATGTTTCAAAAATAAAAGTACCAAGGCCCAGCTGGCCAAACTGTCCCAGACCAAAGGTATATACAACATTATCTGAAGGGAAATGGACAAATATATATAAAAAAAGAACTGCATGGAGGCAGACATCATCACCATCATATCTAAATAATAACAACATTCAGTCTTGTACACTGGAAAGAAATCCCCACACAAAATTACTGATGCTAAAGTATAATAATGCATGTTTCAATAATGAAACAGAAAATTGAATGTTTATAAAAATTATGGTATGGATCTTATCTTTTCTAAGTAACCATAAAAGAAACTGTTATAAGCAATAGGTAGGATATGAGAAATACCCGTCATGTCCTTATAATTATCACACCAGCTCAAAAAGTATCAACTGTCACTAAATCAATTCCTTTCACTGCCACAAACTTAGAAAGTGTTTCCTAAAAAAAAAAAAAAAACAATTCGTACTTTTAAAAAACGGTTTAATAATCAGTTTTATGAAACACAATTTCTGGGCTGGCGGTGTGGTGGAAAGTAGATCACTTGTCTAGCATGCACAAGGGCTCCATTCTTCGTTCTTCACATATAAATATATACTCATAAACACAATTTCAGAAAATATTTTGTATGAGAATTAAAACTTAAGGTAGATGTGACAGATTTATTCACAAGTTTATTATTTTGTCACTAGCAAATGTAATAGTAATAAGAGAAGGAGAAAAAATTTCCTCCTTATTAATATGCCCTGGTGTGCCCATTCTCTCTCTCCTCTCTCTCTCTCTGTCTCTGTATCTGTCTGCCTGTCTCTCTCTCTCTCTCTCTCTCTCTCTCTCTCCCTGTCTCAAATACATAAATATTCTTTTTTAAAATGAGCTAAAACAATGTGATCTACTGCCATTAAAGGTATTATATTAATGAAAATAAATATCAAGTATGTTAGCAGAAATTCAGTACATAATTTTTCTTAAAAAATGTTCTAAAGCTGGGTGTAGCCGTGCACACCTTTAATCCCAACACTCAGTAGGCAGGGACAGGAGAATTGCCATGAGTTTGAGGCCACCCTGAGACTACATAGTGAATTCCAGGTCAGCTTGGCCTAAAGCAAAACCCTACCTCAAAAACAAAATTCTTCTATGGATCAGAAATGTATATTACTATAGGAATGAAAGGTGGGAATCTTAATGAAGAGAGATATAAAGACAGTTTCCATAAGCGATCTCCAAAACGATGATGGTTTTCAGCAGCTGGAGCAAGGTTGTACACTAGGCACAATATTTCCGTTATACAAGAAAGGTTTTAGAGATATTGCAATATAACAGTCCTATATTATATACTTAAAATTCTACTTAGAAGCTATACCTTATATTATATGCACTTATCTCAATGAAAGAAAGGTCATTAAAATGTCATTAGTTATCACAGAACACAGGGACCAGAGCAGGATCCATACATACCTGTAAGAACTACAGTATGCCCTCCACCACAGGCTACTTGATTCACCTTCTCAGGAATTCGAGACACTTGCTGGGGAGATCTGTGGTTGATCAGTAGTGGATCAGGAAGGCCTAACTTTCCATTCTCAGGTTCTCCAAATGTATACAGCTCACCGTCCACTGGTGGAAGAAAAGTAGAATGATTAATTATGACATAAATGGGAACAAAATACTAGGATTTTAGTACATGTTCTCATGATCTATAAAAGATTTAAATAGGGCTGAAGAGATGGCTTAGTAGTTAAGGAACTTGCCTGCAAAGCCTATGGACCAAGGTTTGAATCCCCAGAATGCATATAAGCCAGATGCACATGGTGTGATGCATGTGTACAAGGTAGCACATGTCCACAAGATGGTACATGTGTCTGGAATGCAACTTCATTGGCTGGAGCCCCTGGTGCATCAATTCTCTCTCCTCCTCCCTCCCTTTACCCCCTTTATAAAATAAATAATAAAATTAAAAATTAAATAATAACTCAATAAATTTGGCTTTTGAAAGAAATTTTTACTTCATGGTAAGAAAATAAAGCTATATTTTTTCCTTTCCTCTTGATCATTTTAATCTAATCTTCATAAAGAATTCTTGATTACCACTACTAATAATCTTTCATAAAATATAGCAAAGATTAGCTTTGACTTTCTTATACTTTTTGTGGTGCTGGGGAATGAACTTAAAGGTTTGAACATTCTAGGTAAGTACTCTATCACTGAAGTATCTCCCCAGTCCTTGTTTTAATTTCTTTTGAGGTAGGATTTCACTGTAGCCCAGGCTGACCTAGATATCACTCTGTAGTCTCATGTTGGCCTCAAACTCACCGTGATCCTCCTAACTCTGCCCCACAAATACTGGGATTAAAAGTGTGCACCACCACGCCTGGCTAAGTTTCAAATTTTAAGAAAGATTCTCTTTCAGTAATTAGCCCAGTGTGGCCTTCAACATGCAATTCTTCTGAATAAAGATTATGAATAAATGGGCTTATGATAAGCCTGTGCCACTAAGCCAGTTAAATGTTTTTAAAAACAATACCTGTTTCTAGAAACCTCATTTATGTTTGAGGTACATATGTTTTGCAAACCTTTAGATAGAAGATTTGACTTAGATGATGTTTTCTCCAAAAGCCTTTCGCCAAGGAACTCTTGACAATCACTACCTTGTCCACACAAACACTACTGATTTCCCTCTGTATTACAATTATCACACTATCTAATAACTGTGAGCTTATAGAAAGAAGGGACTTGCTTATGTCTATAATGCTGTGATTTATTCACAGAGTCATATGAATAGAAATAACTATGGCATTGGGTATTTACTTCATATGAATAAATAAACTAATAAATTCAGAAGTACTTAGGGATTATCCTCTTGTTGCTATTACATCATTCTCTTCCTCATGTTTATATGTAGAGAAACTGAGATGTCAGAATTCAGGTGTGTAAAATCCAAAGATTGGGAGCCGATTTGTGATTCTGCAACTGAGTTGCTGCATCACGTTATATCTAAACTTGTCTGTATATGGAATCGGAGGTGGTACACCTCTCTCACACAGTTATCATGAGATAAAATGGAATATATTTATAGTTTGAAATACTTTCTGGATAGCAAAACTTTATACATCTTGGAGCTAGCATACTATTAAGTCCCAAAGGATAAGTCCTATGTTTTAAACACATTAATTTTTATAAGAAACATTTTACAGGGGTAGGGGAGATAGCACAGAAGTTAAGAACACTTGACACTTAAGCATGAGGGTCTCTTAGACCAGAGACACCCAAGTTTGATATCTCAAGACTCATAAAAAGCTGGCTATAGCCATGCACATTTGTAACCCAACTGCACAGGGACAGAAACTATAGAATTTCTGGGGCTTACTGATGGATAGCAACTCCAGATTGAGGGAGAGACCCAATCTCAGGGAAAAAAAAATTACATAGATAAGTGATTATAAAAAGACACTTGACATTCTCCTTCAGCCTCTCCATGTATGTGTTTCAGAAGGGGGAGGATCTGCATACACATGCTACATACACACATATGTGTGTGTGTGTGTGTGTGTGTGTGTATGTGTGTATGTAGAGATGTAGAGAGAGAGAGGGAGGGAGGGAGGGAGGGAGGGAGGGAGATGGAGAGGAAGGGGGTAGGTTCTTTAAGATAAATTTTACTTTTGGGCTGGAGATATGGCTCAACAGTTAAAGGCACTTGCTTAGAATGACTGCCAGCCTGGGTTCAATTCCCCAGTACCCACATAAAGCCATAGGTGCAAAGTGATACATATGCCTGGAGTCTGCATCAGCAAGAGGCCCTAATGTGTCTATTCTTATTCTCTCTTTCTCTCTCTATCCTAAATAAAATTTAAAAAGATAACTTTTATGTGGAAGGCTGCTAAATTACTTTTCAGAATGTCCATCTTTGAAAGTAAGATGTTTCATATGGTTGAATATTTCCTGTAGCTATTAGAAGGACCTTCAATAAAGGGAAAGGTTTTCCAAAGGAACCCATGGCTGGGACTGGGAACCAGGTCAGAATCCCATGGAGACCGAGATTATGGTCTCCAATGACAAGCTCCCACTAGGTTTTGGCCAAAAGAAGGGCCACATCCATCCAAAACTCTCTAAATTTACAAAGCTTATCGCATTTAACCTATGCTGACTTCACTCCCCACTAGAGAATCTGTTGTTTTTCAGAAGGTAGTATGACCCGAGGATATACCCACTCCCACCCCCCACGCCACACACACACACACACACACACACCTCAAGGCCCAGGTAAAACCACAGAGGAGTTGGTGAGATGAGCAAGATTACTGCTTCCATGGTGAGCCTGACCATCTACACCAGGGTGACAAAGAGAGACTCTGAGGATACTCAACATATACCAAAGCAAAAGTTCCTCAGAGCTTAACATTTCATTAGATTTAAAACACCCACAACTGCTCAGGAAATTTTGTGGCAGAGGGGTCAAAAGAAAAGAGCCACAGGTCAGGAGAGCATACCCAGAGGCATTTCCCCCACCCCAATGATTGACTTCTGCTTTCACAGCACTTAACCCACAACCCCATGGGGAATGACAGTATCTCCACTGAGGTGGGCCCTCGGATTGGGAACAGGGAGGAGGGAAATGATGGTTCTAACACATGATGTGTCCATACAAAGTTTTTTTTTTTTTTTTTTGGTTTTTTGAGGTAGGGTCTCACTCTAGGCAAGGTTGCCCTGGAATTCACTGTGTAGGTGTAGTATCAGGTTCGACTTGGACTCACAGTCATCCTCCTACATTGGCCTCCCAAGTACTGGGATTAAAGGCTTGTGCTACCACACCCAGCTAAAGTATATTCTTCATAAGAAAAAAAAGAAAGAGTTCAATTCATATAAAAAGTTTAATTCCAATTTTTATCTATATAAAAATATCACCATACCATGAATAAAGAAACAGATCACTTCCTCTTATTTATTTTTACTTCACTTAAACCTATTACATTTAATAAAGTCTGGAATTTTTTTTAATCTCCCTGGCTGTGGTATCTGCCTTCTGCAAAAATCTGACTTTAATTACCCTGCCAGTTCTCTATTCTCTAGTCTCTGAAGACTGCTCCATACACACCTGTGCCTGGTTCTCACAATCACAACCCATTTATTTATATCCCCTACTACAACAAATTCACTCTTTATTCTATGAATCATCTGTTAGAATGCTCAGACCCAACCATTAACATGTCAGATAAAAAGATAGAGAAATTAGGAACAATAACAAAAATTGTATATATTTTATTTCTAATATTTATAAATTACTTATTTTATATAATTTAGAACTTAAACACGAGGACTCAAACATACTAGTGAGTGACAATATTATGGAATGTCTTAGAGGTGACTATTTCAGTAACCTGTCCTATATTTTCATTAAAAATTTTAATGTTCTATTTGGTCTCCAAACTCCACATATAAAGAGAAGATGACTACTGTTCTTCTCTATATACCATCTTTAACCAAAATAAATGTCAAGTAAAAGCTCTTTTGCTTAAGTTATTTCTAAGATGGGTAAAAAGTTGCTTTAAATGATAAAAGTCATAAAATAGTGGCTAATACAAAAATTACTGACAGTTCACATCAGTTAATAGAAACAGACTTGTAGCAATGTATGTAGTTTAAGAGATCCCCGTTTTTATAAGTCTGTGAATATATTTAAAACCTTCTAATTATATACTGTAAACAAGTAAATAATATAGTTTGTAAAATATATCTCAATAAAGTTTATTTATTTATTTATTTGAGAGTGACAGACAGAGAGAGAAAGAGGCAGATCGAGAGAAGGAGAGAGAATGGGCACGCCAGGGCCTCCAGCCACTGCAAATGAACTTCAGATGCAAACTCCAGATGCATGTGCCCCCTTGTGCATCTGGCTAACGTGGGTCCTGTGGAGTCCAGCATTGAACCTGGGTCCTGAGGCTTCACAGGCAAGCGCTTAACCACTAAGCCATCTCTCCAGCCCTCAATAAAGTTTTTTGGACATTAAAAAAATCCACAATATTCAATGTCATGCCTATTGGTTAAGATGATAAATCCTACATATTCAAATAATGGGCAAATCAGGAAGAGTTTTTTTTTAATTGTTGCTTATTTCTTGAGACAGTGTATCAAAATATATTACTAGCTGGCCTGGAACTCATTATGTACATTAAGCTGGCCTACAACTTATGATGATCCTTCTGCCTCTACTCCCCACCCCCAAGTTTAGAATTACATGCATGGGCCACCATACCTAGTCTACTAAAGCAGTTAATAATAATATTAACTTGCTCCTCTTTAAAAATATTTACTGGTTATCCCCAGAGGTATAGTGGTGAATAATAACAGCAAAATCAGTTTAGTCCAATCTCGGTATCATGCTCCTACCAATCTGTTGGTAAATCTGGGGAGAACTGGGATGGGGAAACTAGAATTTTCTAAACCTGAATCTGTGGTTCCAAGATTAAAGAGTAAATGTTCAGAATAAAATCTTGGAGAGATGTCTAAGAGGGTCTACCAAAGTATCTAATTTAGATAATTGATTGTTAGAAAAATATCAATTAAATGAAAAGCCATGATCATAGTTCTCCTATCATAAATGTAGATGTATAGAACAATAAAGTTCAACCTTTCAACTTTTTATTTTATTTTATTTATTTGAGAGAAAGAGACAGAGAGACAGAGAGAGACAGAGAGGGGCAGAGAGAGAGAATGCACATGCCAGGGCCTCCAGACACTGCAAACAAACTCCAGATGCATGCACCACCTTGTGCATCTGGCTTACGGGTGTACTGGGTAATGAGAAAAGACCTACCAAAGGAAATAATATACTGAATTCTCTTCCTTTCTTATTTAGTCTTCATCCTGGCTCCCACAAGAATAATCTACGACTCACTCAAAACGATAAAAGAAACAATCAGGACAATAAGAATAAAGGAGATGGTCAAAGAATGTAGACCTGGATCCAAAGAAATTGGACCATAGGCCTTGATTTTAATGAAATACTTCAAAAAGGTCTGAGATCCAAAATGTAGGATGGATTTTACTGAATGAATTTTATTTTTCCAATAGATCAATAGTCATTTTAAAAGTTAACATGTCAGGGCTGGAGAGATGGTTTAGCAGTTAAGCGCTTGCCTGTGAAGCCTAAGGACCCCGGTTCGAGGCTTGGTTCCCCAGGTCCCACGTTAGCCAGATGCACAAGGGGGCGCACGCGTCTGGAGTTCATTTGCAGAGGCTGGAAACCCTGGCGCGCCCATTCTCTCTCTTTCTTTGTCTCTCTCAAATAAATAAATAAAATAAAATAAAATAAGTTAACATGTCAGAGAAAGTTTAAAAGTATAAAAAAGTATAGGAAGGGAGATAGATATTCTATGACTTAAAACATACCCAAATATTCTCATTGAATGGTCAACTATGACATAATTTCTACAAAACTATAAAATTTGTTATATAATTTTCACTAGCAGTAATAACTTAGAAATGAGATAATGTGATGAATCCAAAATGTTCTGTTTTACCTGTTACAAAGGCCGAATGGTAATATCCACAAGAGATCCATGAGATTGGCTTCCCAATAGTTACTTCATGAGGGATACATACATTACTTTTATTTTTTAAGCCAATTTGCCCTTCAGAATTGTCTCCCCACATAAAAAGTTTTCCATCTTCTATAAGAAAAACAAGGTGGAAAAGGCTTCAAAAGGTAGTAGTGCTCTCAAGTTATTATTTTTTATAGATTATTTTTGAATTATGGATTGCATATTTTTAGTTTTATTTTATTCTTCATTGATGCATAAAATCATATACATGTCTGGAATGCAACATTGTATTTCCATACATGTATACATTATTTAATGACCAAAGCAAGGTATCACTTTAAGAATGTGTAATTCCTTTGTATTGAAAACATTTAAAACAACTACTATAGCTACTTAGCATTTACAGTATTTAAAAATCACATTAACTTGCACTCTTTCTGAGGAGAGCTTCAGGTTAATAAGAATAAATATTCTAAGAATTATCAATATTTATTTACTTATATTTTTAATATTTTATTTATTCATTTATGAGAGACACACAGTAAGAAAGAGAATGGGCACACCAGGGCCTAGAGTCATGGCACACGAACTCCAGACACTTGTGCTACCATGTGCATCTGGCTTATGTGGGCTCTGGAGAGCAAAACTTGGGTCCTAAGGCTTCACAGGCAAATGCCTTAATCATTAAGCCATCTCTCTAGCCCCTGTACTTCTATTTTTTTGTACTTTAACATTTAAAAAATATTTTATTATTTATTTTGCAAGTAGAATGAGACAGAGAGAAAGAAGGAGAGATAAAATGTGCATACTAAGGCCTCCAGCCACTGCAAATGAACTACAAATGCATATTTTACTTTGTGCATCTGGCTTTTCATGGGTAGTGGGGAGTCGAACCTGGGTCATTATGCTGTGCAGGCAAGCAACTTAACTGTTGTGCCATCTTCTCTAGCTTACGTCTATTCTTTTGTTTGGTTTGTTCATTTGAGATAGAGTCTCTGTAGCCCAGGGAGGCTGTGAATTCATTCTCTTCTCCTATCCTATCTTGGACCTTCAAGTACTGGGAATACAGGTATGTGCCACCATATGTGGCAATTTCTATCATTTTATGAATTAAAAAAATAACCTTTGAGGTAGGTTAATAATAAAGCAATAAAATTAAAATTGTAAATGAGTTAAAAGAAGGACAATGAATAACTAACTATTTGGTTCACAAAACAGAAGTGAAAGAATTTCAGATACAACTTGGATTTTCCTAATAGACAATGTAATGAGTGTTTAGATAGTCCTTCTTGTAATCTACCAGCAAACCAGCTGTTTCAGTAGGACCAACATGATCATGGCTCTATTTTTTTTACTGTTAAGTAGAAATTCTGTATGGACCCATTATATGTTGCTACCATCACTTCCCTCCCCCCTGCCCCAATGCCAGTGAGTTTTAAAGAAAGTTCTCAACTTCTTTTAGTAAGGAGGGCAGAAAGATGCAATGGCTGTAAGGTCCCAATACATTTCTGAGGATATTTCTTTTTTTCTTTTTCTTTTTTTTTTGAGGTAGGATCACTCTAGCCCAGGCTGACCTGAAATTCACTATCTATTCTCAGGGTGGCCTTGAGCTAATGATAATCCTCATACCTCTGCCTCCCAAGTGTAGGGATTAAAGGCATGTGTCCCAACATCCAGCTCTGTGGATATTTCTGGCTATAACTTCATTTAAACTTGTAGGTATACATTTCAAACATACAATTAAGATAAGATTTAAGCATACCTTTAATCCGAGCACTCAGGAGGTAGAGGTAGGAGGATCATGGAGAGTTCAAGGATGCCTTAGGGCTATAAAGTAAATTCTAGGTCAGCCTCAGCTAGAGGGACACCCTACCTTTAAAAACCAAAAAACAAAAGATAATATTTAAGAATATCCAAGAGTAGGAGGTTGGACTTTATTAATCACCCTTCTTATTTATATCTCTATAAACACCACAAATAGACTTAAAGCTGTATTTTAAGTTTTCTATATATGCACAGTCAATGAAAGGAAGCTGAGCAGTGATACTGGGTTTATGGGGTTTATAAATCCTCTTCTAAATGAAAAGATGTGTCCAAATAAAAATGCAAGCAAGTCTCACTTACCAGTTAGTGCAGCTGAAGTATTGGCTCCAGCAGAAAGCTGTTTAATGTTATCCTTGGAGGTAAAAAAGCTAATTTGATGAAAAGTATCTCTGTCGTCAGTGTCACCAAGTCCCAGTTGTCCTTCATTATTTCCTCCAGCTGCATATACACTGCCATTAACTGTACATGGAGAAGAAATATTAATATACTATAGCCAGCTTGTTTTATAAATAAGTCAACATATACCAGATATTTCCTCTATTAATATTATTAATTATAAATAAGTCAACATATACCTGATATTTCCTCTATTAAGAGTCCAAAAATATGAATAAATACAAGTGGGAAGGAGCCAAAGCAAGCAAAAACTATGGAAAAAAATGGAGACAGGAAGGAACACTAAATTCAGGAATTCTAACTCTTCAGTAGCATTTGTTGACAATGCTATATTTTCCTCCATTGAACTGCTTTGCACTTTTGTTAGAAGTAAACTGGACATGCATGTATGGGTCTATTTCTGGAGTCTATTTTATTTCACTAAACTTTGTCCGTGTTTGCTAATACCATGTTTTCTTGATTATTGTACCTTTATAGCAGATCTTGAATTCATAGTATCAGTCCTTCAAGTCTGTTCTTTTAAATTTTTTTCGCTATTCTATGTCCTTTCATTTTTTATATAAATTTTACAATCACCTTATTAACATATATACATATGTCACACCCTGTTTAAATTTTGATATAACTGAACTGACACATATCACTAGACTTCAGTGAGGCTTCCACTCACTCTCTGTAAAGCAGGAAGAACAAGAAAACAAGAGCAAGCTGACTAAGATAATCACGCAGGTAAGGAGATGCCATCATTTGATACAATGTAAGAACAGCTTGATTTTCAGTTATTTAACATTTCTATTCCTATTTTAAAAGGAAACTATGTATACTCAATCTTACCAGTGCTAACGTACTATTTTTATTAATTTTACAAAGCCCAAGAGTTAATAAGAGAGGCCTCAAAAGAAGTAACACAGGTTGATACCATACCTGTTGAAATTAGGGTGTGGTTCCTTCCACAAGCAGCAAGTATCACTTTTTCAGACTTAAGAGCTAAACATATAAAAATTGACAATTAAAATATTTTATGGGTATGAAAATAAGTAATCAAGGGGTCTGATAACGAAATGATATAATTGATATTTATTTTATTTTTTAAAATATTTTTATTTATTTATTTGAGAAAGAGGAAGATGCAGAGACAGAGAGAGAATAGTAATGCCAGGGCTTCCAGCCACTGCAGATGAACTCCAGACACATGCAACCTTTTTTGTATCTGGCTTATGTGGGTCCTGAGGAACTGAATCTTAACTGTTAAACCTTAACTATTAAGCCATTTCCCCAGCCTAAAATTTATTTATTTATTGTATTCTGCAACTGAACTACATCTGTAGCTCCAGAACGAAAATTTGAAAGTAGGTCTATCTGAATCCAATGTAAATGTTACTTATTACACCAGACGTTTTATTTAGACCTAGTTGTGCATCATGATAACAAATGGAGTGTGGCAGTGAGTCATTGTGTCTAATGTAAGGCTGAAGCATCTATTTTTTTTTTAAATCCCACATGCCAAAGTCCAATGCTTTCTGTTATCCTCTCTCCTCACCAACCTAATCTATTACCTAGCCTGCCAACACCATTATCAAACTCATCTTCTACCCCAATAAATAAAAACCCTAAGGCCAATAATCACAGGCATACATTTATGTTAAAGTTGTCAATTCATTTATCTACATTTTAAAATTAAACATTCCTAGACTTACTTGGCAAATCAACTACACAGATGGCTAAAGAGTCCTTGCTCTTTAGGGGATTTTATAATCTACTCTACTGCTCACTTATCTATGAGGTGTTTGTAAGGATCATGTTCATTGTGAATATCCCCAAGTGATTAATAGTCTGTGCTCAATAAATACATTTTGACCATGTGAAAAACTTTAATAATGCAATTACAATGCCAGTGATTACCATGAATATAATAAATTCACACTAAAATTTCTGAGCTGAAATTTAAATTTTGGCCAGTAAGACAAAGAATATTGCTTTTATAATATCCCTGCGAATCTCCATCATGTTTTAAATTTAGTTAGTGTTCATAAGCTATACCCAGAAACTTTGCATAAGACAGTGAGAATGTTTTCTAAGGGAGACAAACACACACACACACACACACACACACACACATCATATAATCTGGGACAAAGCTGATTTCAGATATTTTATTCTTGTAGGCTAGTATTAATGAACTCCTATTTCTACCCTTAATGTTTTGTTCAGATCATCTACTAACTATATATAGTGCTACAGGATAAAGCATGTTTTATAAAACCTACAACTACAACTACATATAACTGTGATGAGATAGTTTGATAGTCTAACACATTATCATACCTCTTTTACTTATGAGAAGTGACATTAATAGTAATATTTAAGCCACTTTAAAACAAAAAATAAAATTAATGTTCAAATGTAATACTGTAGTATCATTACTTTCTTTATGGGTCATGTCTTTAAAATTCAATTTTTAGACACATAACATATAAAAGTAATTTCAAATTTCATGTAAACAGTAAAGTTAGATGCTGATAATGAGACTAAATGTTACAAAGTAAAACAAAGACTTTCTTATTTATGATATTAAATAACATAATGTGCATTAAAGTATGTTGTGTAATTTGTTGAATATTTAAAATGATATATAAGGGGGGAATACCCAAACCTTTGATACGCGTTGGTCTGCTGATCGTTGACTTTGTTCCTAATCCTAACTGACCCCAGTTGTTACTGCCAAACATGTAAAGTTTATTATTTCCTATAGGAGGGAAACCAAAAATCAAATTAAACCATTCACATAATGTGAGAAGAAGTCATTACAAGGTAATAAAAAATATGACTTTTAAAATTGTCACTATTTCTCTATGTTGAAACATGCTACTGTTGTCCATGTATGTATAGGCAGAGCTCATTGGGTGTAAAAGGTTTCTAATATTATCCAACAATAAATTGTATTACACTGAAACATATCCTAAAACAAATTGTATATGTAGAAAATTTCTTAAGTATAATAAGGTAACTTAACATTGCAAAAACTACATGGAAAAGCCAGTATGTGAAAATTTCTCTGATAAGTAAAAGAACACTTTATGTCTTTTTAAAATTTTAATTTATCTGAGAAAGGGAGAGGATGGGATTACTGGGGCCTCCAGACATTGCAAACAAACTCCAGATGCATGTGCCACCTTGTGCATGTGGCTTACATGGGTACTGGGGAACCAAGCCTGAGTCCATAGGCTTCAAAGACAAGTGCCTTAACTGCTAACCTATCTCACCAGCCCAACATTTTATGTCTTCAACAGGTTTAACATATTATAATGCCTGTTCTCTCTGTATTTCTTTGTTTCTTTCTCTTCCCCCACCTCCCTCTCCCTCTCTTTCTCCCTCTCCTCTCTCTCTATATATATACATATACATATATATTTATTTATATGGAGAGATACATACATAATAATGGTAATATTTATGTAGTTTTACAAACAGACAAAATGTGATCAAATGCAATACTTTAGGATCATGATTTCATTTCTAGTCTCTGGGTTTAAAATCAGTGGGATTTTTAGACATGAAAGAACCGTATGTTTAGGCAATAAAAAGAACAGATTTCTAAAATGGCATTGTTTTTCTATGTTGAGACACTTACATTGTTACTCTACATATGGGCAGGTCCTATTAAGTGTAAAGAGTTTCTAAGATTATGCAATAACAATTTTTTTTGAGGCAGTGTCTCACTCTAGCCCAGGCTGACCTCAAACTCAACTCTGTAACCCCAGGTGGGCCTTGAACTCATGGTACTCTACTTTCTGAGTGCTGGGATTAAAGGCATGCACCACCATGGTCAGCTTTAATAACTATTTTCATTTATGTTTATTATTAGATATGAACATATTTTGTATGTAAACATCACATGTTGGTATCAACCTTTCCCTCCTCCCTGCCCCTTTTCTGATACTTAGGATAATAATACCAACCTGTAACAATAGCAGTATGTTCATCTCCACATGAAAGACATATGGGTATGTCATTTTTAAACCAGAATTTGCTAGGAATATTTTCAGCAAATTTAGTTTTTCCAAATGTAAATATGGCACCTGTATCTGCAAACATAAAACAGATTTTTATGTCACAAATTTTACGGTGCTGGTTCTTATTAAAATACATTTTTAGTAGCAGTATACAAATTGTTTTTCTTTTTTCATTTATTTATTTACAAATGGGGGAGAGCGACAGAGAGAACAGCTGTGTTAGGGCTTCTTGCCACTTCACACGAACTCCAGATGCAGGTGCCACTTTGTGTATGTGGTTTCACATGTATACTGGGGAATTGAACCACGGCCAGCAGGCTTTAGAAGTGGCTTTAACTGCTAAGCCATCTTCCCAGCCCACAACTCATTTTTCTCATGTCAGATTTGCCTCTGAGCACTGGTTAAGCTTTTTTTTCTTTTGTATTAATCCTGTCTTAGTTCTTAGATTTCGTTCTGGTTTGACCTTTGACATCTACTAAATTAAATATGTGTTATTCATGCTATGAAATAAGAAATATACTATCACAAGAAAAGCACTACATGGGTATTTAATATCTAGAATAAACTTGTAAAGTTTGTGCCCTTTATTCATTTTGGTTAAGTATCTCATAGTCTGGTCTCTGACTAGAGTCTCTGTTCTGTACTTAGAACCAGCACAAAATTGAGTTTCTTCTTTAGTATCACAGGACATTTGTGAGGAGGATCTATGTAAATTAGTTTGAATTTTCTTTATTATAGTTTCTCCAAGGAATAGCCAGTGTTCTTATTCAACAAAGGACTGTTACCGAATATGTTGACTTGTCAATTTCTCTACTGGCTGAGTCAGTGAACCATAAAACTAGGGGGCGAAACTTACAGAAACAATTTATTTACAATATTAACCTTTTAATTTGCATTAAAGGAAGCTATAAAAAGTCTTTAATGGCAGTTGCATATTCAAGTTCTTAGCTATATTATTATCAACAGAACACTTTACTAAGTTTTTACCTTCTTTCTTTAATGACTATGATATTTATTGGATAGTACCTAAATATCAATGTGCTTTTATATGTCCTGAATCTGACACAAGTACAAATAGGTGATGCATAAAGGTAGAAGGTACTTATGTTATAAACACAGGGCTATCTTAATATCATAGTTGTGAGAAATAAATGAGATTTTATGCATAAACAGCCTAGTACAGATCCCACAATTCCAAATGTTAGCTCATAGCTACCTCTATAAACTCCTATCACAAAAAGAAGAAACAATTACTGTATTTTTTAGTTGTGTGACACACAGAAGTTATGTAGCAATTAGTTATACTCTACTTGGCAACCTTTCTAAAGGAAATGGTTACACATATGTTTATTGATCACTATTTTGTTTTCTCAACCATGTTCTGAAGTTTTAAGTTTGTCCATGCTATCCATATTACCTTACACAAAGTAGTGCTTTAATAATAAGTATGTTACTGTTAAAAGTATTCTATTTTGCACAGAAAACCTCCCTTTTACATGCATGCACATTTATTCATAATTGTGTACAGGTCATCACAATGGTGAGTAGAGAGTCAAACATACCTTTCAACACTTAATGTTTTAACAGCAGATTACCTAACCTTAAACATAGAATCATTTCAGTTTTTTTTTTTATTTCGAAGAAGGAATGAATTTTCAATAGACAAATAACTATAAAATGTGTCATGGTTCTAGGAGATTTGAGGAGGCAGATGGTGAAACTCGAAATACTTAAACTGTTATTACTTGATCATATTAGCCTTCACAAACTTTTTGGTCCAGTAATAGTTTTAAGATTTTTTTAAAAAAAACTATCAGACCACAATAATTATTCAAAGTCATGTGCACTATCTTAAACAGACTAGATCTGGCTTCTGTGGAAATCCGAAAGTGGAATGATCACACCTACTCAGTATTTGAAAGAAAAGCATATATTAATAATAAATATTAATGTACAAGAGACCAAGTCACCATAAAAACATTTTAAGAACTATTATGGAGGCATACTAGTTCACATTCATTTGAGAGTTAGGAGACCCGGACCCATAAATGAATCATTTGCTTGATTTTGGTTGCTTAGAAAGCCTCCG
This sequence comes from Jaculus jaculus, assembly GCF_020740685.1. Lineage (NCBI taxonomy): Eukaryota > Metazoa > Chordata > Mammalia > Rodentia > Dipodidae > Jaculus > Jaculus jaculus. Next base: position 39,284,631 of record NC_059125.1, read on the forward strand.
CAGATGATTTCCTTTTCTAAACAAGAGACTGGTGGGTCTGGTTTGCCCCCTAGCATCTGTCAAGTGGATTTTCCTTTTATTTCTTGTACTGTCACTTAGCTCAGAACTCCAGGATACCAGGTATCAAAGAGTGGCAAGTTGGGAGAATCACAGAAAACTGAAAACATGAATATATTACTTCTACGTATTACTTTTACATTAGTATGAATGTTTTACTTCTGCCCTAACCAGTATTTTTGTCCAAATTTTAGTCGTGTGACTAAATTTAGTCGCGTGGGGTCTGCAAGTCAATTTAGTGGACCACAATCAGCATTGTTGACGGAATGACCAACTTTCCAAAGGGTTCTAAAGGGTAAATGTAACTGTCACGCAGTACGGAAGCCGTACTGGGTCATGTTAATTCTATTTCAAACTAACATTCAAGAAAAGAAATGCCTTTTTAAAAGGGGGGAGCAGGGCTTTCCTCCTCTTTCTCTAGTTCATTTCTTTCATCCCCTTTAACCTCCCACCGCAAGTCCACTCACTCTATTGAATTCAATACCAAACTGGGTACTTGGGCCATACAGTCTCACATGAAGTAGGTACCTAGGGTTTTGCGCGAGATAAGTGCCACTGCCTGTGAGAAAATTCACCAAAAAGCTCATTTTAAAATCACACAGACCCGGAATTTTACCTCAGGTCCCCTCTTTTCCACTCAGTTATTCTCAGAGGCGCGGCCAGGTTTCTGGGCATAGTCTAGCCACTAAAACTCCAGATTGTACCCCGATGCGGCCCGCCCGAAGGCGGGGCCTGGCCGCCTGCCCGCCCGCCAACTCTCCCCTTAGGTCAGACGCCTCAGCCGCTGCCGCCTTCGCGGGCGCGACTCACCAGGCACTAAAGACTCGGTCTCCGCCATGCTGAGGACTGTATACGGAAAGTACTGCTTGGGGAAGACAGCTGGAGCTGTGCAGCTGGGCCTAAGATATTGCCTTAGCCCCCCAAACCCCCATCGCGACCCTCTTGGAATGGGCCTCTACCCTGCTGCCGGAAGTCAACAAACAGACGCTAAGGGCAACGGAGGCGGAGCGTTGAGGTGGATGGCCATTGGAGGACGGGAAGCGGAGGTGGTGCTAGTGCCAGCGCACTGGCGCATGCGCACATGAGGTGGGTGGGGCAGTAGAGACCGCTTGCCCTCTAGCGTTTCTGAGGGGCAGGATGGCCAAACCTTGTCGTGTTTGAAAGTGCATGCGCATTTGCTGGCAGATGCTAAGGCCATGCAGGGAACCTGACAGTAATAATATCACGTACCTTCCATACATGTTAACGTGAGTTGTATGACGCACAAAAACCTCAATACACAGCTTTGAGAGCACTAATAATCGTGAGTCTGTAATATAGTGATGTAGGGGAGAGCTCTGAGTAAGATTATTACTCCTGTACTAGCAGTTCTCAAGTCTCCAGTTTTTGTCTAGGTGAGTAAATAATTAAAAAACTGCAGATTTGGGTCTGGAACGATTGCTCAGTGGGTAAAGATGCTCGCTTGCAAAGCCAGATGGCATGGGTTCAATTCCTAGAACCCATGTAAAGCCAGAGGCACAAAGTGGTGCATTTATCTGGAGTTTGTAGCAACAGGAGGCCCTAGTGTAGCCCTCCATTCTCTTAATCTCCTCTCTCTCTCTCTCTCTCTCTCTCTCTCTCTCTCTCTCTCTGTGTGTGTGTGTGTGTGTGTGTGTCTCAAATAAATAAAATATTTTTAAGAACCTGCAGACTCAGAGAAGAGTAAATTATGGGATTTATTTTAGGGAGAGTTGAGGGATGAAGGAAAGGCAAATAAATTGCAAACCATTGCTGGAAAGGGAGCCAAGAAACTGAGAAACCTATGGAGAAAGGGGTTTACACAGGTGGCGTGGCTCCCTTTATATGAATCAGGAAACCAACTAGAATAAAACACATCACCAGGATCAGGTGTGTAGGAAGGAACATGTTTCCTTGTTGGGCACAACAGGAATTTTGATTTAGGAAGGGCAAGCCCACAGGTGCTAAACACACTAAATTAGGGAAGAAACAGGAAACTGTTGCCGTTGCTATTGCTGTTGCAGTGGGGTAATTAGGATGTTCTGCTAATGATAAGATTAGTGACAAGGTAGCTTTCTCCTGACAGCCAGGGACTGGCTCACAGAAACATAGATGTCACTGCCTGCCTGGGCAGGATTAAAACTTCCATCTGATCCAAAATGGCTATTTAAAAAACAACATCTTAATTCCTCCTCAGCAACACCAAAAACTTCCTCTGCTTCCAATCTCAGGTTTAAACTGCCATGGATGAGCCCTTCCTGAATCAGTGTTGCTCTTGGACCCAACAACCAATCAGGTTTCTCCCTGAGCCTAATGGAGAGACTCATTCTAATTAGATATGTGGCTCATATACATGGGTCTGAAGCTGTAAGACTGTCTCTGTCATTCTCCCATTCTGCTCTTCTTCCCTTCCCCTAGACTCTGTCTCCTTGCTTCTTTTGACTATAATTGAGTCCATTGATATTCTGAGTTATAATTGATAGATGTGAATTAATCCCTGCCACGTTGATGATTTTGTGGAATTTAATGATTTATTGATTTCCATTTGTTTTAAAACAGTTCTAATTTTTATTATTTTTCCCCTTCTGTAGCTTCTAAATCATGTTTATTCTTCTCTATCATTCTAAGTATTCCACCCAGTATTCTCTGTATTGGTAACTCAATCCTCATATATTCTTTTTTAAAAATATTATTTTATTATTTATTTGAGAGAGAGAAAGAGGCAGAGAGAGAGAGAGAGAGAGAGAGAGAGAGAGAGAGAGAGAGAATTGGCACTTCAGAGCCACCAACCACTGTAAAAGAACTCCAGATACATGCACCCTCTTGTGCATCTGGCTTGTGTGGGTCCTGGAGAGTCAAACCAGGATCCATTGGCTTTGCAGGCAAATGCCGTAACTGCTAATCCATGTCTCCAGTCCTCATATATTCTTATTGGTAGCTCTTTTAATCACAGGTAGCTTTTCTTTTTCCTTCTATTATGAGAAATAATTTTGCTGGGTATAGTTGTTGTGTTGAAAGTTGTATTTCAATATTTAAATTACTCTATTCCAAAGCCATTCTGGCATTTAAAGTTTCAATTGAAGAATTTGGTATTTTTTCTGTTGACTTAACCTTTATAAATGACATACTGTTTCTCTCTTGATACTTTTAATTATGCTTGCTTTGTTTTCTGTGTTTAGAGTGTTAATTAACATATGACCATGGGAAATTTCTTTTCCAGTTTGGTCTTTTTGGCACTCTCTATGCCTCTTATACCTGGATGGGATTTTGTTCCATAGGATTGGAAATTTTTTCTTCTATAATTTTATTGACATGATATTTTTAAAACAGCGAGAGAGAGAGAAAGAGAGAGAGAGAGAGAGAGAGAGAGAGAGAGAGAGAGAGGGAGAGAGAGGGAGGGAGGGAGGGAGGGAGAAAACAAACTCCAGACACATGCACCACTTTGTGCATCTGGCTTTACATGGATTCTGGGGAATCAAACCTAGGTCCTTAGACTTTACAGGCAAACACCTTACCCAGTGAGTCATTTCTCCAGCCTAACAATATTTTCATGGCATTAACCTGATGTTCTTCTCCTTATGGTAAGCCCATGATTTGAATGTCTGTCTTTTTTTTTTTTTTTTTTTTTTTTTTTTTTTTTTTGGTTTTTCAAGGTAGGGTCTCACTCTAGTCCAGGCTGACCTGGAACTTACTCTGTAGTCTCAGGGCAGCCTTGAACTCACGGTGATCCTCCTACCTCTGCCTCCCAAGTGCTGGGATTAAAGGCGTGTGCCACCACATCTGGCTTAATGCTTGTCTTTTTAAGATGTCTCACGTTTTTCTCATTATGCTCAATTTTTAACTTATTATGATCTTGGCCTCCGGATCTGTGCTCATATGTTTTTTTGAACTTGTAATTGGTTTTGTCCTCCCTTTCTATTTCCTCTTTCTTGTCTTTAAGTCCTGATATCCTGTCTTCCACATTAACCCTGGTTATTGGAATGACTTTCCTGGGAGATTTTTGAGTTATTTCATTTTCATTTTCATGTGGTTTCTTTACAACATCTTTACCTCTTCATTGAGTTCCATTTTCTTTCCTTGGTTTGACTCATACTTAGTTGATTGGAATTCATTCAGGCAAATGTTCATGTCCTCTTTGAATTCATGCAGGTGTTTATAGGATTCTTTTAGTTCATTCTCTTGCATGTCGTTCAGGATTTTGTTTATATCATGTTTTAAGTTTGTGTTATAGGTTTATTCTAATTGTGTTTTGTAATATTTAGCCTGGAGTTTCCTCCAAATTGGTCTTTTGGAGCCTTCCACTTTGGGATGAGTCATTCTTGGTGAGGATGTTTTGCCTTGGTTTCCTGTGTTATTTGTTTTGAGTCAGGGTTTGCCCATCTGGAGATAATCCACTTGTCTTGCCAAGAATGTAGCAAGAGCAGCTCCACTAGAGAATACATGGTTGTCTGGGACTGGGGTACTCCAGTAACAGACATGTGTCTGGACTGTGCTGGGGCCTGAAACAAGTGGACTAGGTGAGTCAGTGATAGGAGCCTGTGTCCTTCTAGCTATGGGTGGGTAGCCTATATATGTCTAACAAAACTTAATATTTTTCTACCAGCTTTCATCAGTATGTAGTATCAAATTAGTACTGTATATTTTGGTTGTATTGAGTTAGCATGTTTGATGTAAAAATTTGCTGTTTGAGTTGCTAACTTGAGTTTCTTAGAAAAAAAATCATTAGAACTGAAGAGATGGCTCAGCAGCTAAGGCACGTGCCTGAAAAGCCTAATGATCTGGGTTTGATTCCCTAGTACCCATGTAAAGCAAGGTGTACAAAGAGGCACAGGCATCTGGAATTCATTTGTGATGGCTGGAGGCCCTAATATGCCCATTTTCTCTGTCTCTTGTCTCTCTCTCTCTCTCATTACAAATAAATGAATAAAGAAAATATTTTTACAAAGGAAAAACATGCAATTAAGTTTGGCTTTTCTTTATTTTTATTTTTATTTATTTATTTGAGAGCAACAGACAGAGAAAGAGGCAGAGAGAGGGGGGGGGGGAGGGAGAGATTGAATGCACCAGAGCCTCCAGCCACTGCAAAGGAACTCCAGATGCATGCACCCCCTAGTGCATCTGGCTAACGTGGGTCCTGGCGAGTCGAGCCTCGAACCGGGGTCCTTAGGCTTCACAGGCAAGCGCTTAACCACTGAGCAATCTCTCCAGCCCAAGTTTGGCTTTTCATTAGGACATAATTTTCAATAAGTTCTCAAATGCCCTAAACCTACTTCTATCATCAGTACTACATATTTGAAAAGTGTTCTCAGCAGTGTTGATTAGAAAATCAAAACACTGATCAAATATGCAAGATATTCAAGGGAATCTGTGTTTTGCAATATTAACTTGTATTCCAAAATTTAATTCTTTATGTAAAAATAAACAAGCATATCTATCTTGTTGGTGTGTAAATTTACTTTCTTCTTTAATAAATTCTGAAATGACATATCTGCCAAAGAATTGCTTTTAAGTAAGTTTCTTTATGATTTGTTCTAAGTAAATGATTGATTTGTATACCTATTTATTGTAACTATTATATCAGGATCATGTAAAAAAATCTTGGTCATTGTTATAGTCAGGTTTGCATGGCTAGCAGAAGAAAACACATGACAAAGAGCAGCTTGTAGAAACTAAAAGGTTTAATATGGCTTACAGAGTCAAGGGGAAGCTCCATGATGGCAAGGGAAAATGATAGCATGAGTTAAGGTTAGACATCAACACAAGGCCAACATCATATGGACAACAGTAACAAGAGAGTGTACCAAACACTGGCAAAGGGAAACTGTCTATAATACCCATGATCCCACCCCCAACAATACACTGCTTCCAGGAGACATTAATTCCCAAATCTTCATCGGCTGAGAACCTAGCATTCAAAATACCTAAGTTTATGAGGGACACCTGAATCAAAGCACCACATTTTACCTCTGGCATCCATAAACTGATACATGATGCAAAATACAATGCATTCAGTCAGTCCAACTTTAAAAGTCCACATAATACACACACATACACACACACACACACATATATCCCAATGATGTTCAAATATTCCCATAATCCAAGATCTTTAACTGAGCCAAAATACAATAATAATAATCATAGTACAGAATAAACATTCACACTGCAAAAGATGGCTTTGGGCATAAGAAAGAAATATTCAACCAATACAGGATTTAAACAGGGCAACATCAAACTCTGTAACTCCAAGTCCAACAATTCTCGTCAGTGACAAGTGTATAAGTCAATTCTCATCAGTTACAAGTCTATGGAGTTCCAATTCCACCCTTCCAGTTAGGCTCGTCACAGTCCTGGAAAATTTCATCTGGTGTCAACAGCTCACCTTGGCAGCCATCTCAAAGTCCTGGCATTCCCACTGGGTGTGCACTGCAACCCACAATCCATCTACATGGGTCCATTGGGCCTCCACTCAGGGAATATAATAAGCCTACTTCATATTGTCCATGGCCATAAAACCGTGTTGAAAATCCAGTGACTTTTTCTTTCCTGCAGGCATATGGTATAGTGACTTGTGATCAAGCTGCTGACATTCTACATGCCTAGAAAGCTGCTTCTGCTCAGCAAATTCACCAAGGCACCACTGCCCCTGCCTGTCTGGACTTGGCCTTCCTGTTCTGCCACCTTGGCTGCCTGAGAAGCACAGAGTTCACACATGGGCCATAGCAGATACTTTGGCTTGCTAAACAACCATCTTAGTGGTGAGGACCACAGTGCTTCAGATCAAAAAGAGCAAGAGACTCTTGGCCTGGACACCAGTATTTGAGGTCTGTTAAACTCCTACCACAATCAAATGACAAGTGGGACCTTGTCCCTTCTTAGCAAAAGTAGGGACATTTTTTGAATTATCAGTTTATTGAATTGCTTTAGACATATAATTGTCAACAGTGACAGCATTTTAAGTCTTTACAAGAGCCTATTCTAGAAAGATTTCATTTCATATTTCTTGGTGGTGGACCTTATGTATAGATATCTTTTAATTGAGAATTTTATTATATAAACAAATTGTATATTGGTTTCTTACCATCTGGCTGTACTTTTATGTTCCTTCTCTACAGATATTCACTGTAGGGTCATGAATACACCAATCAGTCTCCAGTGGGCGGGGAGAGCCAAGGCCTTAATTCTTAAGCAGCAGTGTACCTTGCATATTTCACATTTGGGAAAGAGGCCAAATGTGACAACAGGTACAATGGTGGCATGCATGTTATGGAGGTAATAAACCGCTCTCAGACTGGATTTGAAACCTGTTGTACAGGAGGGAATTCATGCCTGGTACTAATACCTTAATCAATAGCCTATGGCTGGGGAGGCTTTAAGGTCTTATATTTCAGGCGGGGGAGAATAAGACTACTATCTGGTACATGAATATATCATGCCCACCAAACTGTTCTCTAAATACTTATGTTTATGCCCATATAGTAATGCTACTTTCACTTTTGGTTGGAGAAGTGTCACTTTTTCAGATGATAATGAGTACTGGGGACTCTCAAAACTCACCAAAGTGCTGAGAAGTGACATTCAAGTGTTTAGCACTCAGTGAGACAGCTCTGTCACACCATCTAATGCTCAAAGACCATTTCAGAAGAGATGGGGGAAAATGTAAGAGCCAAAGAATGGAGAGTAGTGTTTGGCAACACTGTCTTTCAGACACAAAGTGGCCATGGCATTACTGAGTAATAGGAGGAACCAAATGATAACATCAAAATAGAAGAGAGACTAGTTAGAAAGAGGAAAGGATTCTGAGCACACGAGAATGGGGGGGAGATAAAGATTGTGGGAGATAATGATCATGGTATATTGTCCCTATGTATGGAAGTTGTCAATAGAAAGTTAAAAAATACCCACCTTACTTGAAATAAGGAAGATGCAAAACAATAACAAAATAGCACATTAACCTCATAATATTGTTGCAGGATGCAAGAGACCCCCAGGTTCATGAACTCCAAACTTCAGTCCTTTTCTAAGTTATCAAAAAATTGAAACACAAGGACAAAGAGAAGGGAAGTTATAAAATTTTATTAAAGATTGGGTGAGGGCTGGAGAGATGGCATAGCGGTTAAGCGCTTGCCTGTGAAGCCTAAGGACCCCGGTTCGAGGCTCGGTTCCCCAGGTCCCACGTTAGCCAGATGCACAAGGGGGCGCACGCGTCTGGAGTTCATTTGCAGTGGCTGGAGGCCCTGGCGCGCCCATTCTCTCTCTCTCCCTCTACCTGTCTTTCTCTCTGTGTCTGTTGCTCTCAAATAAATAAATAAATAATTTAAAAAAAAAAGATTGGGTGAAAACAGGAGAGAAGAAAAAATAGGAAAGAGGCATTCCTCACTCCCAGCAATTCTTGGAGGAGAGAAGACCAGTGGAGAGTTTCCCTCACATGGAGAAAAGGGTCCTATGTAGTCATCACAGGCACAAAAGTAACTGATACAGCCAACTATTGACTAACATCTCTGAAATTACAAGCTAAAACAAATCAAATATTTCCTCTCTATAAAATGCTTATCTTGTCACAATGATGGAAATATGACTAACACAACCTAATTCTCTCATCAGTTGAGATATGGGGGTAGACTATTTATATAGTTAAAATTAAGGAGTATTACAGCTATGAATGTGAAGAACTCTCAAGAATATAATGTAAACAAAAATAAAATTAATAAAAAGGCATGCATTATATTTTATCTAAATATCAGAGCTATTTTATCTAAAAAGTAAGCATATGAAAGGTAAACTATTTGTCTAGGGATACATATACATATACATATACATATACATATACATATACATATACATATACATATACAGATCAATCAGGAAGGTACTTCCTCTGGAATAAGAAGGAAGCATGAGGAATGAATTGTGAAACCAAACCTCATAAGTATCTATAATGTTTCTTTAAAAGAACAGAGATCTAAAATAAATAAGGCACAACATTAACCTCTATTCAAGCAGATTGTGTTTCTATACTGCACAATTAAAATATTTTTTAGATTTGTTTTTATTTATTTACTTGAAAGAGACAGAGAGAGAAAGAGACAGATAGAGAGAGGCAGAGAATGGACGTGCCAGGGCTACCAGCCACTGCAAACTCCAGATGTGTGTGCCCCCTTGTGCATCTGGCTAACGTGGGTCCTGGGGAGTCGAGCCTCACACCAGGATCCTTAGGCTTCATAGGCAAGCACTTAAATGCTAAGTCATCTCTCCAGCCCACAAGTGAAATATTTTAATTAAAACTGTCTTTTGATGGAGGCAGGAGGATCAGTTCAAGGCTTTCTTGGGTTACATCAGGCCCTGTATATATAAAAAAGAAATATTTAAGCCATGGCGATATAAAACAAGGTATGTTCCAAAGTTACTTTAGTGTCACAAAAATAAGTTCAATGCAAAAACGTAATGGGAGGGGGTGCTGATAAAGTTATGGTCATGTATGAAAATTGACAAAGTTTTTTTTAATTTCAAAAAATCGTTTTGTCTTTTAAAAATATTTTATTGAGGCACAATTACATGTATTAAATGCACCCATTTTAAATGTTTTCTTGGATGAGGTTTTCCTTCCTGCTATAGGCATGTATGCATTATGTAGGGCACTGGGTAACATACGGACATTTTTCACACAAGTATACGATGTAGCTTGAACATGTTCACTTTAGTTCTCCAACTTTTTTTTCTCTCCGTTCCCCCTCCTATTTTCCCCTTTGCTTCCCTAAGCAGTTTTGCTTCTACTTTCATGTTATATATACATACATACATACATGTATATATATATATATATGTATGTATATATGTATATGTATATGTATATATATGTATATATATATGTATATATATGTATATGTATATATGTATATATGTGTGTGTGTATATATATCCAAGATTTTATGTATATATAAAATTATATTAAAAAATATATAAATATATATATATATAAAATCTTGGATTTTATATATATATATATATATATATATATATATATATATATATATATATATATAAAATCTTGGAACCACAAGTAAGAAAACCTGTGATATTTGTTTTCCTGACACTGACTTAACATTATTTTCCCTTGTAGAATTGGATGAATTTGGTAAAATATACATAAGTTAATGCCACCCTAACCTAGATATGCATTTTATTTCCTCATACCTACTATTCTCATTTTCTTTCTACAATAGACTTTTTTGCACTGACAAATTTGCACAAAAACAAGTGCAAGAAACTGCATTACATCGATGTTAGAATACAAACAAAGATGTTTAAATGACTTCAACAAATTAATGAAATAATTTGGGTTTTCTTTTTCTATTTTATTTTCAGTACTGAGAAGAGAATATAGGACCTACACCTTAACTAACCTAGTATTCTATCAATGAGATAAATGCCCAGGCCTCTTTTGAATTTTGAGTGGGATCTCAATAATTTGACCGGGCTGTATATGATTTCACTCTGTAACTCAGACAAGTTTGAACTTTCAATACTCTTGCCTCAGACACCCGCTTAGGATGGCTTAATAATTGAGTTTCAATACAGTAGAGTACCATTGTTTTACCTATTGTAGAGCAATTATATCTGTTTGTACATATCTGAAGGATATGAAATAAATATCTCTAGGAGTTATCTAGACCACCATATTCATTGAACTGTTTTTCACAATATCCAATATATGGAAACAACCAGTGTCCATCAGCAGATGAGTTGAATAAGTATGACATATGTGTATGTGTGTGTGTGTGTGTGTGTGTGTGTGTGTGTGTGTGTGTCCATGTGTAGAAGATTTTTTGATTGCCATGTAGACCACCAGCATGACAAAAGTCGTTGAGGCAGTATGGCAGTATTGAAAACAACACAGAGCTGAAATCAGTACTGTGAAGAAAACTTATAATTTATGTAGCAACAGCAGAGTTCGTAGGAACCAGCATTCCTTTCCACCTGAAATAATATAGATTAGATCAATAATTAGTTTATGAGCATACCTAAGTTGCATAAGGACACTTGCTATAAAAAATAACTTGAAGTTCCTTATATTTGCACTTTTTATTTCTTGTGTGGTACACAATACATGTCCATGAAGACTTCTGATTAGGGTCACAGTCTTCTGAAATCTGTGCCCCTCTGGGATGTTGGCTTCATTTTAAGTTTTGACTAAGTAATCCTTTGATCTTTTATGCCAACCACACTGGCACACCAGACTGAAATGAAGCAAGTGCGTGTGTGTGTGTGTGTGTGTGTGTGTGTGTGTGTTGAATTAGACCGATGATAGATAGATAGATAGATAGATAGATAGATAGATAGATAGATAACTATTATAATGGACTATTATTAATTTCCTATAAACATGTTGGAAATGCTACCATTTGCAACAATATAAATGGATCAACACAACCTTATGATGAGTGCAATAAGACAGCTACAGAAAGACAATACATGACTCATTTATATGTGGAATTAAAGAAGTCAAGCTCATAGAATCAGTGAGTATAACACTGATTGCTATGGATGGTTAATGAGGATATGAGGAGATATTGGGCACAGGGTACCAAATGCTTGGAATTTACCAAAAGAGTAGAAAAAATTATAAAGGCCACTACAAGGAGATGAATATTAGCTTGACTGTGGTAATCATTTTACTCAAAAATCTGGACATATGATGGAATGTCACTTTGTATACCTAAAATGTGTACAGTAGAATATTGGAAATCAATGATAATTTTATGTGTTCATATGTGGAAGTATAGCTAGGACCAAGTTTTATATATTTAAGTTACAAAATTAAGTAACAAGCTGCAAAATAGTATACATGGTATTATCCCATTTGATGAAGAGTAAATTACCATAATGCATATGTAGCTAGTTGTGCTATACATATACATAAAATCTGGACCAAGCTGGAGAGTTGGCTTAGTGGTTAAGGCACTTGCCTGCAAAGCCTAAGGACCCAGGTTCAATTCCCCAGCTATCACATAAGCCAGATGTACAAGGTGGCACATGTGTCTAGACTTTGATTGCAGTGGCTAGAGGCCCTGACATACCCATTTTCTCTCTCTGCTTCTCTCTTTCTCAAATAAAATATTTTAAAAAATATCTGGACCAATATTTACTATACTTTTCCCTCTATGGTATGGTATCAGAAGGCTCTTCTAATTTCTAAGTCATATGTGCCTATATAGTTTTACTACTTTTTAACCATTATCACAATGTACTATTTCAATATAGACAGAAAATGCAACCAGGCCCGGTAGGTGCAGGCCTGAATAGCAGACCTGTAATACTATCTCAGGAAACTGTGTCAGGAAGATTACAAGTACAATCCTAACCTGAACAACTTAGTAAGACTTGTCTCAAAATTTTAAAAAAAATGGAAAAAGGAAAAAGAAAAGGCTAGGTATCTAGCTTAACAGTAGAGTACTTACTTACTGTGTGTGAGGCTGTAGGTTCAATCCCCACTACTTGAAATACACATACATGCATACACAAACACACACACACCCCTCAACAAATAAAATAGTAACTCAAAAAATTCACAAAATTTGGAGCTAATAACAGCTATTTGGCGAACATTTACAATATGAGAGACACAGTTCTAAGTATTTTATATATAATAATTGGATCCTCACAAAACTGGGGGTATGTTGATTAGTAGTCTCATTTTATAGATGAAGGCACAAAATTTTATAGAAATTTTAAAACTTTTTCAAGGTTAAATAAGCAGCAAAAGTATATTCAGGATTTGAATCACTTTCTGACTCTCTAAAGAACCCTAGCTTTAGGAATATATTATCTTTCTATTGAGGAAAAATAAAGACACGTTAGTTAAAAAAAAAAAAAAAAGCTGGGGAGGATAGAGGCTTTATCGTTAAGGTGCTTACCTGCAAAGCCAAAGGATCCAGGTTTGACTTCTCAGGACCCATGTCAGCCATATGCACAGGTGGTACATGTATCTGGAGTTCCTTTGCAGTAGCTAGAGACCCTAGTTCACCCATTCCCCCTCTGTATTGCTTTCTCTTACTCTGTCCCTCTTTTGCTATGTCAAATAAATAAAATAAAATATTTAAAAATCTAGTTCACACCAATCTTTGACAAATTGGCTATCAGTTAAGAAGTGCAGAGATTTTGAGCACTAAGTAAGTATTCCCATGTCCCCTTACTGGTATCCCAGACATCTTAGGCTTTTTACCTCAATTATCACTTTAAACATATGTTCAGAAAATTCTAACTTCAAAATACATCGGCAAACTCTTCATAGTTTATAACTTCTATTATTACCCCATTCTAAAATATCATTACCTCTTACCTGAACTATTGCTTTGACTTAATTGATGTCTACACTTTATACGGTTTGCAAGTTAGTAACCAAAATAATCCTTTTGTTTTGGTTTGCTTTGTTTTGCTTCATTTTTGGGGAGGGGAGACAGCATCTAGGTATGTAGTCTGTGCTGGCTTCAAACATTCAATCCTCTTGCTTCAGTCTTCCAAGATCTAGGATTACAATCATGGTCTACCACATCACACAAAAACAATCTGTTTGAAAAGCATAATATGGCTTCTTTTCAACACCTTCTAATAACTTTACTGCTCACTGAAAATAAAAGTCAAAGTCCAACAATGGCCTACAAGACTGCATTATTTCGCTGCCTATCTTGCTGAGCTCATCTTTCACCTCAGATGTCATCATAGACTTATTAAATCACAGGACCTCTAGCTACCACAGACAAACTCCTGATGCATGCACCACCTTGTGTATCAGGCTTATGTGGGTCCTGGGGAAATCTAACCTGGGTCCATTGGATTTGCAGGCAAGCACCCTAATTACTGAGCCATCTCTCCATCCCACCAGATACTTTTTCTAAGCATTCTGTGTACTACTTGGGTTCACATATTACAGGAAAGAAAACCGAGGCATGTAGAAGTTGATTTACCCATGGTCTCTCAGCCAAAATGAGGCTAAGGTTTGAATACATACAGGTAGTTCCAGAATCTATTCTCCTAACAATAACACTGCCCTGCCTTTTTAAAGAGCCCTAGTGTGGACATCAAATCTTTTAGACTGCACAATCAAAAGAGACCATTGATGTAGCCCACACAGATCAACTTTTTTGAGGAGCTATGTAGCAATAGAGGGCATGAGCTGCTGAACACAGTCAGAGAGAAGACTGAGGAAAGAAGCTTAGAAAAAAAAAAGGCATAAATCAAAAAAAGTTACCCAGCAGAAGTAATAGTATTTACATATTTATACATAGGTTTCACTCTGTACCTATGAGAAACTTTCTATGTAGGCTAGATGGGACTTGATTTTGTGTCTCTTCTCCTGCCTCTGCCTCTGGAATTACAGGCATGTGCCATCATGCCCAGCCATAGGATCGAGGATTTAAAATAATAAGATTTTAAGTAATCTTTCTATTGTTTTGTTCCACCAAGATGAAATGAGTACCTCCTGTGGCACCTTACGCATACAATTTACAGACTAGACTTAAGATAGCAAGGTTTTGAATTTGAGATTTACCTACTGCCTTAGTAACTGGGACACAGTGTTTACTTTCTGCTTCTGATTTTTCATCTGTTAAATTAGGATACTAACTTTTAATTTTCAGGATTGCATGGTATAAATGAGATGATATGAACAAAACCTGTGCCTAGGTTTCAACGAGCTCTTTACATATTACATACTCTATAACATAGTTTTTATTCCCATTATTTGTTTCATAGCTTGTGTTTTTAAAGTTGCATGCCTTGCACACAGGCCTACAATTAAGTTGGTGGCAACCTTGCAGTTAGAGTCAGTGCATCTAGATGGAGCCATCTTATTAGCTTTTGCATGCTGCAACATTTCAAGCATGGCACAACCTTTCTCCTGGACAGAAAATAAAACTGGGGAGGAGATAGCTGGAAGAATCTATGAACATTTTACCTTGCTAAAAGCACTATAGGAATTGGGAGGAGAAGAGAAGAACTAAGGACTGTCAGATGCTTAAAAATGAAAAGCCCAACTGTTCCACAATTGTGTATCTGTGAATACAAGCACACTTTTATATCAGCTGTGTGATTAGAATTAGGCTTTAAAAGTTTCTAACTGGGGACTGGGGAAATGACTCAGTTGGCAAAATGCTTGCTATGTAACCATGAGGACCTGAGTTTGGAGCCCCAGCATCTACATAAAATAACCATTGACTCTGGAGTGTGGTGGCAAGCATCTGTTAGTCGGATTGTTAGAGCTTTCTGGCTAGCTAAAATAGATGAATCAATGAGCTCTAGGTTTAATTGAGACCATGTCTCAGAGGATAAGGTGGAAAATAATTTAGGAAAACACTCTCTGTCCTTCACATGCATCATACTAATACATATACAGATGCACAATGCACAAACACACAAAAAACTTTCTAAGTGTATTTTGAGCCTACAAAAATATATATATATATATACATAAAACCTTTCTTTTGGAGATTTTTTAAATTAGCATTTATTCAACAAAGTGATAAGTTTTATAAGTGACACATTCATTCAAGTATATCATGTACTTTGGCCATATTCACACCCACATTACTCTTTCCTGCCTCCTTTCCTTTGGGCCATTGTGATATTTGCCCAATGTTGTCCAGCAGATGCATTCATTCTTTACTCCCATCTACTAACAATATCATTCTTCATCCCTATCTGAGCTTTTGTTCCTTACTGGCCTTCCTCTGTTGGGTTTCTTTAGTAAAATGTTAACCACAAAAAAGAATGTACTTAGTAATCTAGATCTACCATCAGAAAAGTTTCTAAGTAAAAAATGAAAACCTCTTACTAAGATAATTTGAGAAGAATTTCTTTACAAATGGTAATTTTAAGGCAGCTGGAACAAACATAATGCATAGTATAGGGGCTCAGGGATAAGTGAAGTTGTCAATATTTTGTGGTCCAAAGAGATGTAGGGATATAGGGCTTGTTAGAACTCAAAAGAAGAGCAGGCCACCTTAAGAAGACAGTGGTTTTCTACTGAAAGCCAGCCTCTGCACCACAGAGAAAGCAGCAATTTCACTCTTGGGTAAATAACTTCCACTGTCAGTGTCTATATTTGAGGGCAAGGGCACCTCTGTAATTGAGCAGTAATTTATCAATACAGAGGATCAAAGTCTAATTTTATATTTAACCATCTCAGATCTGCTAAGGAAAATGACAATTTTACATCATTATGCTATTTATTATAAAAACAGCTACCTCATCTACTTTTATTGAACTCTTCATGTCCTTTGAATGGGACCCTCCAATAAGTATTCTAGGTGACCATAGTCAATTAGTAAGCTGTGTTGTTGCTATGTCTTTAAGGTGGAGTTTTATTGTAAATCAAACAATTTTGATTTTTGTTTCCAAATTTCCCTGAAGGTTGGTTTCCTGCAACTTACCAATTTCAAAATGGTCCAGAGTTCTTGAGAAAAAAAATAAGATTCAGTGGGAAACCAATATAGAAAATTAATAGAATATCTTGAGAGAAGTTTGTGCAAAGAAGAAGATTGGGCTGAGGTATTGCTCAGTTTATAGGTATCACTGCACTTAGTCATTAAGACACGATCACACTAGCAACTGGATGCAGCCAGCACTACTTGTGTTTAGCAGCACTGTAATTCTCATCTCACTGGCTCTTTTATTTCAGAATTTATTTTAGAATCTCTGGATGTTACTGTCCTTTGGATAATCTACCACCTATAGTCTGGCTTTGTGAAGCATAGAAATGGGAAGTAAGATTTTACTCTAAGGTACAGAATAGGAACTGAAAGTGGGGTTTTGTGCTAAGTAGCAAAAACTTATCCTTCTTAATCAGTAGTGGAGGAATTATCATTAGAAGTCCCAAAGCTGTTTCCTATTCCTCACTTTAATACTCTTTCTCTCTATTTCTCCATCCTTCATCTACTTTGAATAAAGGTACTATAGTTTTCCAGCCTTCTGATTTTCTAGTCTTGGGGATATAGTTGAATTAAGATATTCAGAGTACATCAGCCCTGATATAGAAATGGTGTGGGTAACTGCTTTTAAGAGCAGAGCCCCTTAAAAGGAAAACTAACCCTTGGAGTCATTTATTCAAGAGTGGGCTAGCTGCTTCTAAAAGAGCCTGATGAAAAGATAACTCACCTTTAGAGTTACCCAAGAGTGGGCTAGCTAGTTGTAGAAGCAGAGCCTGAGAGAAGGAAAATTCCGTGAAGTGGTTCAAACCATGGGTGAACTCACTGCTTCTTCTGTTGCCTCTGCTCTGATGTTAATGTGTCTCCAGCTTCTGCTGACAGGAACTCATCAGTATTTTCATTGAGCATCTGAAAAAAAAAAAAGCAGCAATATGTGAACAAGTTAAATAGTGCACGGACAAATGCGCAAGGAACATTTGGTTATGAATAACTCTTAAACATTTTTTAAGGGAGACATTTAGGGGTATGACCTGTTAGACTCTGCTGCTCCACAAAATATACATATTTAATTCACAAATGTAATTGCACTAAGCCCACCTGTGTTATTTTCAATAGATCTATGGCAGTTCTGTAGGCAATTCCTTACTGAATGCATTTTCTTCAATGCTGTGGTCAGCACTTCTCACGCATTCTGGTTTGTTCTGGGTCAAGAGTACAGCTAGGCCAGTGCAGAAATTAGAAAAGCATAGCTGACCATCTGTCAACATTTCTAAACATTGCTCATTAATATTGGTTATCTGTGTTGTTCAAGCCAAAGGTAAACCAAGGCAGGGAAAACCGAGTCAAATTGCTTCAAGCAGGTAGATTACATGGTTATAAGATTATCTTCAGAGAAAAGTACAAATTAGGAAGTCAGCAGAAAAAGCATCTCACACCAATATTTTTTTTAATATTTTTATTTATTTATTTATTTGAGAGAGACAGACAGAGAGAAAGAGGCAGATAGAGAGAGAGAGAGAGAATGGGCGCGCCAGGACCTCCAGCTGCTGCAAACGAACTCCAGACGCGTGCGCCCCCTTGTGCATCTGGCTAAGGTGGGTCCTGGAGAATCAAGCCTCGAACCAGGGTCCTTAGGCTTCACACGCAAGCGTTTAACCGCTAAGCCATCTCTCCAGCCCACACCAATATTTTTATAAAGTTATTCGTAATGACCATAAAATATATTTTACATATTTCATTCTTATAGCTCATTCCCACAGTCTGTACTTATAACTCATTCTCACACTCATTGATCCCATCTAATGGCTCTGGTAAGGAATATACTGTCTTCACATTAAAAGTTTAAGAAAGGCAGCCAGGTATGGTGGTGCATGTCTTTAATCCCAGCACTTGAGAGACAGAGGTAGGAGGATTGCTATGAGTTCGAGGCCAGCCTGAGACTGCATAGTGAAGCTTAGGTCAGCCTGGGCTAGAGTGAGACCTTACCTTGAAAAAAATCAAAAATAATAATAATAATAATAATAATAAGAAGAAGAAGAAGAAGAAGAAGAAAGGCATAGTGTGAAATGTTCCGTTTTTATCTAGTGTGATATTTGAAAATGTTGAATTATATTTGTTTATTTATTTATTTTCCTTTTAGTATTGGGTATTGAAAGATTTTTCCTTATCTTTTGATATTCTTAGTGATGTTAACAGTATTTTGTTAACATTCTCCACACCAATTTAAAATGCTTATAAAAATTCAGGTGTAGCCTGGTGTGGTGGCACATGCCTTTAATCCCGGCACTCAGGAGGCAGAGGTAGGATGATTGCCATGAGTTCAAGGCCACCCTGAGACTACAAAGTGAATTCAAGGTCAGCCTTTGCTAGAGTGAGACCCTACTTCAAACAACCAAAAAAAAAAAAAAAAATCACGTGCAATTTATAGAAAACAGTGATAAAGGAAGCTGATATTTCAGGAGACCTTCAGGATTTGCCAAGCTGATACATCAGTTTTATTTTAAGTCTCTTATCTATCTAATAATTTTACCACTTTAATTAAATTAAAGGAAAATTAGTATTGATGAAAAGAAAAAGTATAATCAAAGAAGCAGATAAGCAAATAATTAAATGCAAATACACGTTAATTATAATCAATAAAGTTAATGAACAATGTAAACTGCCAACATTATTTTGACAAAACACAGGATAGTATCAGGATGAAAAATCCAAAATAGCACAGAATGTTCTGAAATATTTGGTCACTTTCAAAACCATGAAAACAATTCTCAATCTTGGATGGAAAATATGTTCATGCACTTCAGTGAAAACACAATTCTTTATATCCTTCTATGTGCCTTAATAACTTGTAAAATCCTACTAAGGTCCCCAAGCTTCTTCAAGCAGAAAGAGCTTACTGGGCTTCTGGACATGGTAAGTAGAGTTTGAGGTTTAAAATACTATGTCATTTGGAATTATAGTAGGAAAACTAGCAAATAGTTTTCATTTTAAGTCAATCAAGTAGTTTCTTTTAAACTAAATAACATATCTGCCCTTTACCCCTTTCCTAAACCAACCTTGTCAGGATTATTTATCCTTTCTGCCATTATCCTTCTGCTATGATTCATAGTCCATTTAAGAACAAACACGTGACAATATCATATAGATGGTCTTTGATTTATAATGCTTTGACTTATGATTTACAAATTTACAGTATTATGAAAATTATACACATCCAATAGAAAATACACTTAAAATTTTGAATGTTGACAGTTACAAAGGGACAATAGTCTACCAGCAGTTTACAGTATACTGTGTTGCTAAGCCATCTCAGTGGTAAACGCATGGATTTATGAAGACTATAAGATGTAGAGCCTTTGTAAACAAACCAATACATATACAAGGATAAGAGCAGCCATTCATTGTAGAAAATAACTGGGAACAGGGTACCCAGTAACATAATTAAGAGATGAAGGTGATGGAGATGCATGATTGTCATATGGTCTTTGAAACATGCATTGTTGATGTCTCCTGATCCATTTGTGTTCAATAGATTGGGAGGAACCTGTTTCAGAAAATGACAGGATTGTTTTTATGTATGTACATCATAGCTTTGCATAAAGGCGCTGAAATTGTAAGTTTTAAATGGAAAAGAAGAATTGGTGCTATGGTCATAAAGAGACTTGATGATCAATTTTTATGATACTACTTTGCACTGGAAAACAACAATAATTCCCCTTTGTATTCTTGAAGTACTTAACACTTATCAGCTACTTTATCTCCTTTCCTTCTTAAGTGGGATTTGCTGGCTAGCACTACAGGGTTACAAAAAGACAATGAAAGATTAGAAACTTGCAATACTGGGAATATTGGTAT
This sequence comes from Jaculus jaculus, assembly GCF_020740685.1. Taxonomy (NCBI): domain Eukaryota; kingdom Metazoa; phylum Chordata; class Mammalia; order Rodentia; family Dipodidae; genus Jaculus; species Jaculus jaculus. Next base: position 39,304,961 of record NC_059125.1, read on the forward strand.
ACTGAGGAAAGATTAAGTTTGTTTTTATATCATTTATGGGACAAAAGAACAAAGAAAAGACAGCTCCCTGGAGATTCTCATTGAGAATAACTGAATTTGTTTCTGTTTATTTTTCATTGTTTAGAAGACAGCAACTTGATTTTAAATGATGTTTTTAATATCATCCCACAGGATAGATGAAAAACCCAGATCATTTCAACACTTTTAATATTAGAAAAAATAAGTAGAATAAACCAACAACTGAGACAGAGACAAGGACTCTTACCACATGTATTTAGTAGTAATTTTTATTAAAAGTTGGGTTATATACTATACTCTGTCACCCTATAATCTGCTTTCACATTTCTTTCTCACCACAAAACCACAAGCAAGAATCACTAGAGCCACCAGTTAGCAGAAAAAAATAAATAAATATGAGGTTTAGAAATACTAAGTAATTCTGTATAAAGAAACACTCTCCAACTTATGCCTTGCTGTCAAATACTTGGATCAATACTTATAATACCTACCAGGACACTTGAAAATTTCTTAATAGAGGATGACCTAGTACTCTATGGACTCTTTAGTTCTTTAGAAGAAGTGTTTTATCTGAGACCCAGTTGAAGAACTGTGGGGAATAAAATGAGCAATGGTGAGCATCCAATCCTTGTAAAACAGTCTAAATATTCAGCAAAGTTCCATGAAGAATTTCATATTGGAGACAAAAGGTTCCCATAAAGCTTATCTTCTTAGAACATACATAGTCCCTATTTATACAAGCTACAGGGTTGGTACCAGTGGATCAACTTTAAGAGATGGCTCTGTATAAGCAGTAGTTTAAGCGGTGGGTGGTGCCCTTGTTTAGCATATGTGTCCTAATAAAGGCAGATCAAGAATACTTTCCAAGTAGGGTCTGGAGAGATGTCTCAACCATAAAGATGATTAGAAGTATCATCAAGAACTAGAAATGAATAAGTGAAAATTTCGATGAGCAGTGGCTTTTGAGGACATTCAGGGATATGTATTTCCAGGGAAGAATATAGTCACAGAAATACTTTTATGCCAAGTTCTCATTAGCCAGAAACAATACCTATGATCTTACAAGGCCTCTACTTTCCAGGCTGTGGAAATAACTGGTAGTCTCAGGGAATATGTTGTGTTCAATTATTGAGACACTGATGAACTTTGAAACTTTGTGATTTTCTTGTTTGCTTAATGCCCATTAGCCTTTGATCTACTAATAAATATACTTCATTCACAGCTTGAACTCTGCACTTCCAAGGGGAGGTATTGGAATCAGCCTATGGGGAAACAGATGGCTCTGAGATTCTGAGTAGGATCTTGAACAAACAAAAGTATTCCCTTGGAAGAAAACTATCCTGTTGCATTTAATCAGCCTGTAACATAAGATGGGATTACTTACCATAATTCTTTACCTTTTGTCCAATCTCAAATTGTTCTGTACATTTCCTAATCTTGTGTGTTTTGCTGAAATTTGCCAGACCACAAAATAAAAAGTACTAGATATGATTTTTTTCATGGAAAATTCCAGCTTCTGCTCAAAAATCAAAAACTGCCAGAGTAAATGATTATAGGAGAATGACTTCAATGGTAATGTAGTATATTTCACAAGAGAGAAGAGAGATTGCAATGAAATTTGATGATCAGCAATTTGTAATGTTCAGATTTTTGTTCTTCAGTGGGGTGACTGATTACCCTCTTCAAATGCCTCAATTGAAAGAGTATGGTGGGGGAAGGGGTGTATATAGTCTGTACATATTTCACAATTTCCCCTAGGGCTCACATGTTTGAAAAATACTTAGCAGTAGTGTAGAAATGAAATACTCCAGAATCAATATTTTTAGTCAAAATCTACATTGCCATCTGTTAATTAAACAGTAACTTTCAGATCTATAAATCAGGTAATTCTTGGGTAACATATATACATGCAATGAAAAATATAGCCAACTGATAGTAATTTGATTTCTTCCATTATCATAATTCTAATTTATTTATTTCCAGTTCCAATGTGGACCCAAGCCCCATAATAATACATGCTTTGAAAGTCTGGAGTTACAGATTATGGTTTTTTTTTTTTTTTTTTTGGTTTTTCGAGGTAGGGTCTCACTGTAGCCCAGGCTGACCTGGAATTCACTATGGAGTCTCAAGGTGGCCTCGAACTCACAATCCTCCCACCTCTGCCTCCCGAGTGCTGGGATTAAAGGCGTGCGCCACCACGCCCGGCTATTTTTTTTTGTTTTTTTTTTTTGGTTTGCGTTACAGATTATGAAACCTCCTGAAATATTTGTGTGTATAAATTACTAAATTCTTTACCACATTGGGTATGATGTAGGACATGGAATGATCATAATCAAAGTAAAATAGGTAATCAATGTGTGGGAAAACTCCACCTAAACCTCAAACCTTAGATATAATGAGCCATGGATCTGAATGTTAAATATAAGGCTACAAAACTTCTACAACACATTAAAAGAGAAAGTGCTAAAAAGAAATCAATGAAAACTAATTTTTCTTGCTTGAGTTCATTTGCAGTGGATAGAGGCTCTGGTGTACCCATTTTTTCTTTTTGTCTGCCTATTTATCTCTCAAATAAATAAATCACTAAGTAAATAAAATATTTCTAAAAAGCACTATGCATAAAATTATAATTTTTATTGCTGGGAAAGATTCAGACTAGGAAAAAGTATTTGCAATTCACATTTACCATAAAGATTCTTTCTATAGCTATATAAAGATACATGTGAAAATTAATAAGAAAAGAAACAACTTAACCTTTAAAAGTAGGCAAGTGATTTAACCTGCATTTTATCATAGAAGATGTATGGCTGGCACATAATCACAAGGAAAGATTCTCAACATTATTAACCCATAGATAAATGAAACTTAAAAACCACAGTATCTACTACATGTATGTTACAATGGTGACAATGAAAAATACTGACAATACCAAGTGCTAACAAGAATGTGAGGCAAGTAGCCCTTTCATGCATTCCTCCTGGTATTGAAAAAATCATATGGTCACCCAAGAAAACATTGTAAAATTTTTTAAGCTAAAATAGTAACTATGTGATCCAGCCATTCTATTTGTCAATGTTTACCCTAGATAAATACAATGAAATTTATTTTCTCAAAAAAATTTGTACACAGATGTTTGTACCCAAACTATTGATAATCTCTCAAAACAAGAGATAACCCAGATCTCAATGAAAGGTAGAAGTTTGGAAATAAACTGTGATAAATCCATGCAATGAGGTACTACTTAACAATCAAAAAGCACAAACTGGTGATACACACAATATTGATAAATCTCAAAGCTATTATGCTCATTGAAAGGAGCCAGTGTTAAAATATTACATAGTGTATGTTTCTGTTTGTGTTACATTCAAGTAAAGGCAAAATCATAGGGAAGAAAGAAGAGAGAAAAGATTAGTATTCTAGGGTTTAGGCGTGAAGAGAATGTGATTAAAAGTTAAGTTTTCTGGTGATAGAACTGTTCTGTGCCCTGATTGTACTGGTAGCTATTCAATCTATACAATCAGTAGTACTTTAAACATAGAAAAAAATCATGTTATGGTGTCTTAAAATTTTATATTTATTGAAAAAACATAAGAAATAAGAAAACATTATGTATATTCATTTAACCCAAAGGTGAAATGAAGAGTATTGCTTTCCATTTGCAAATGTGGAAACAGATTTGCTCAAGGTCATCTAACCAATAAATAATACGTTCTGAAGTAGAAACTAGTACCCAATTTAAAAATACCATTTCGGGCTGGAGAGATGGCTTAGTGGTTAAGCGCTTGCCTGTGAAGCCTAAGGACCCCGGTTCGAGGCTCGGTTCCCCAGGTCCCACGTTAGCCAGATGCACAAGGGGGTGCACGCGTCTGGAGTTCGTTTGCAGAGGCTGGAAGCCCTGGCGCGCCCATTCTCTCTCTCTCCCTCTACCTGTCTTTCTCTGTGTGTCTATTGCTCTCAAATAAATAAATAAAAAAATTTAAAAAAAAATTAAAAAAAATAAAAAATAAAAAAATAAAAATACCATTTCACAGCCTGGAGAGATTACTTAGTGGTTAAGGCAAAGCTTGCAATGAGTAAGTTCTTAGGTTTGATTTCCCCAGTACCCATGAAGGCAGATACATAAGGTAGCACATGCATCAAGAGTTTGTTTGCAGTGGTTAGAAGCTCTGGCATGCTCATTCTCTCACTTTTTCTATCTGTCCCCTCAAATAAATAAATAAACAAAATATTTTTAAAATACCAATTCAGAATGATTTAAACAATAAGAACATTTATTATTTTATCTAACAAGGTGTTCAGTGGTAGGGAAGATCATGAAGTCAGTTGATTCTGAAATATAATAATGCCATAAATGATGAAGATTCCCTACTTCTCCTGCTGTGCCAACCACAGTTTGTTTCTAGAGCTCCTTCCTCTTTAGACTTATAAGATGTATCCCATGCTTACATACATACAAGCCTGTTTGTTCATACCCAGTAAAAAATAGATCCCCTGCAACAAGTTCACAAAACTTGTAAGACTTACATGGGTACTACATGCATATACCATGACTTCTTAGGATCTTAATGATTCAGAATAACCAGCTATAAAATTATTTATGTAATTATTGACACTAAAATAAATCAGAGCTTATCACTGTAGTAGTGGCTAATAATGTGTTTTCTTTTTACAGAGCTCAAATTTGCAATCCATTATGGGAAATAGGTATGTCAGGGCCATAGACATAACACTTTATGTTTGTTTAGCATTTTAAATTTTCCCAAGCATGCTAATAGGTCACTTTATAAAAACTTTGTTTAGAAAAGTAAGGACTCTGAGGATCTCAAGTAACTGGGCCAAATTTACCATTAGGTAGTAACTGAGCCAGGAATCACATCTGATCTTAAGACATCATTTTCTTTTTCCATTACATCATATAAATTCTTTCCTCCATGCTTGGAATTGATTAAAGAAACACAGAAATTATTACAAATAAATATTTCTTTTAAAAATATTTTATTTATTTATTAATGAGAGAGAGAAAGAGGCAGATAGAAAGAATGGGTGTACCAGGGCCTCTAGTCACTGCAAACTCCAGATGCATGCACCATCTTGTGCATCTGGCTCACATGGGTACTAGGGAATTGAACCTGAGTCCTTTGGCTTCATAGGCAAGATGCTAAGCTATCTATCCAGGCCTCAAATAAATTTTTCAAGTCCATATATAGTACTTGCAACTAAAAATACCAGAAAATAAACATTTCTTAATATTCCCAATGGTAACATATGGCTATTTAGAATTTTAGAATTCACTATGACAGGATAAATTTGAAACAGTGGAGTCTCATTCACTTCTCAGTATCTTTTCCCTCAATATCCGATCAATTGTCCTTACTGTTGGATTCAAATCCAGACATCTCTATTGAATTCATGTATTTTTTTCTATTTATTTTCCTAGGCTCAGTATGTATTTAGGTCCCTCTTACCCTACAATAACCTCTTTATCTTTTTGAATCTATTCTCTCCCAACTGCATGTCTTAAAAGATAGTACCATATTGATGTTTTCAACAAACAATAAAGATAAGGGCATCTTTGCTCTTGTCTACATCAGCAACAAAACTTTAACAATCTTTGCTTGACTATATATAAACTTTTTAACTCCATAATCTGATTTTCAAGGTCCTTGAAAATACCTTGAGATAATGTTCCTTCTTGAGTGTGAGTTGCAAGCAGTAGCATACTAATGTCATCTTACAGTAGCTTGCAACAACTAATTATCAACCCAACTTTTCTTGACTCCATATTTAGTGAAGTCACATCAGTAGCTTAACCTTGGCTGTGATTGGAGTATTTGTACCATACAAATTAGACAATGCACAAAATAAGAGCTTAACACATTAAGCATTTAAAAGAATACCAATAGTTCCAGGCCAACTGATGATGGAAGACCAAGATGTTGACACTAATAGCCACCAGGTCAAAGATAATAGGGTCTGGAGGAAGAGAACAGAAGCAGAGGGTTGAACAACTATTAGAAAGGTAGAGATATGGAGAGGTTGGATTCCCACAGAAGCACAATGAGCAAGGTAACTTAGGAGTCAATGACAGGTTAGATGGAAGTGAGTTGGGAAGAGAAGCCTGCTGTTACAGGGTATAGTGAGGGATGAGTTAATAGTGTGGGCAAATGAGGTAAATCCCACTAAAGACCTGTAGGGGTATCTGTAAGACATACTTCATAGTTGCTCACACAAGGGGTCAGGAGCATGATGAATTGATTTTAAGCAGACAGCTATGGGCATGTGCATTAACAAGTGGAAGGTATATGTGCATGACTCTGGGTGACCCTTTTCTGGTCTGGTCAGCATAACTTGGCATTCATCTTCTCCTTGGGTCTCTGTTTTTGACATATATATATATATATATATATATATATATATATATATATATATATATATTCTTGCCATATTCTTTATCATGAGACTTATCCCTCCTGCTTAACTCAATATTTCTCAGAGCCAGCCCAGTACAAAGACCCAGCATGATTATTTTGGGTATCAGAGAAAAATGCATGCATTGAGGGATGGGTAGCCAATGGGAATAAAGTGAGTCAAGGAACGCCGTTGGTGCTGAATTAGAGGAATCATGAAGGTTCAGGAAAAGCACTTGAATAAATTCTGAGGATGAATTCAAAATCCCATAAGGTAGATAGGCTCTGCATAGGGTTCTATCAGCAGAACTGAGCTCGTTGAGATGTACTCTTAAAAAGTCTCTTGCAATATCTTGCATTTTGAAATTTAGTTAAATTGCCTTTAATCTCATCCTAATTTTGGCATGACTGCATTTGTGAGATCTCTGAGTGGTTTCAGTTTGTTGTAGGCTCCTCTAGTTTTGTGCTTTTGCCTCCTTAAAATAAAGGTGTGTGCATTTCTTTAGCATCTCTGAAGTGCTGTCAGCATTCTGTAGCACAAAAGTACAGAAGTTTTTCTTTGCCCAAGCATTACTTATGTGAGTTGTGGGGAGGGGGGATTAGCCCGGTTTCCTAAAGACATGGAGTACAGTTGTGAGCCCCTAGCCTAGCCTCTTTCTCCTCAGACTCCAAGAAAACCTTCACTTTCCCTCCCCACGTTATGAGAGTAATTGCATTCTATAAAACTTTTCCAACAACTGGACCTGATTTGCTGCTTCAAAAATGCTTTACTTTATTACAAAGGAGCCATCTTTTCTTCTGCTTGGCACATTCACTCTCTGCTTTCTCCTCCCTGGACATTTACAAACAATGGCTATTGCCTGGTATATTCTTTCCAAGAGAGTTGGCAGAGGTTTGGAACCTTCAATATTTTCCTGTATTTATACAACATTATTCTCTAAAGTAGGAGGAAAAGTGTCAACATTTGGTTCCCTGATGATATTAATTAGGGCATCATAACCATCTCTGCTACTGAACTAGCTACAGTTGCTTATCCTACAGACATCCTACAGACTTCCAGCAAGTGCTAACCAGCAAGTGTTGTCATGTCAGTTGACCATCCACCTTTCTTAACCCTTATTCCCCATTTTCTAACCTTCATGAGGTAAAGTATTTCCTCTTCTCTGTGTTAACAGACAACTTTATTTGGACATCTTGTATGGTCTTGTGTTATGACTATTACTTAAAAATGTCATTATCCTTATTGAAATGTAAGCTCTGCAAAGATGAGATCATTTCCTTTTCTGAAATTTCACTTGTGAACTAAAGTTCTAGGAAAATGTAACAAGTAAAAAAATGTAAGCAAGTCTGAATGGATAGATGGAATGTTGAAGGATCAGAGGCAAATTATGTTGAGCTACCTTTAGTCCCTTTCAGTAGCCATTTATTGCTCAATCTCTGTGTGATCTAATATCCTTGTGACTATCAGGTGATCACATGAAACCTTTTTGGAAGGTAGTAACAGACTACAAGCTTCCAGCAACACAAAGACTAAGGATGACATCAGATATCATCTGAAGACTATTCCAGAGATTCTACCCCTAACACCACTATTTGCTGTAACCTGTCTATCTGATACTTTAGTCAATGTTTCTTCTTAAATTTATTTAATTATTTATTTGTTGGTTTTTTGAGGTAGAGTATTGCTCTAGCCCAGACTGACCTGGAATTCACTATTTAATCTCAGGGTGGCCTTGAACACATAGCAATCCTTCTATCTCTGCCTTCCAAGTGCTGGGATTAAAGGTGTGCACTACCACACATGGTTTTTTAATTTAGTTTAATTTTTTATTTTATTTTTATAGCCAGTGGATACAGTAAAGTTGGTACCATTGCTAGCCTCCTCCCTGTCTTTCCCCCTCCACAGGGACTCTCCTTGTTGGGATATATGATATGGGTCGTACATTTTGGGATTAGCCTTTGGTTTTGGGTAGGAGGAAATGTCTCACTCATCTAGAGCTCCTAACCAGAATCTACCCAAGTTGCAGACATACCTAGCAAGCATCTCGAGGACCGGACAATAGGGAGGGTAGAGAGGGAGAGGAGGGCAAGGGAGAGAGTGGGAGACACAAAACTGGTCCCAAACAGCAATGGTACCATAAAACTCTACATCCTAAAAGAGAGACCAAATGGTTGAACCTTCACCAGGCCCTTAGAGGTAACAATAGATTCACAAGTCCCTGGAGAGGGAATGACTAAAATTTTTATTTTTTTATTGACAACTTCTATACTTACAGACAATTAACAATGATAGTGCCCTACCCTCCCCCACTTTCCCTTCACAACTCTGCTCTCTATCATATGCCCTCCCTCTCCATTATTCTCTCTTTTAATTTGATGTCATTATCTTTTTTCCTGTTATGAGGGTCTTGTGTAGGTATTGCTAGGCACTGCAAGGTCATGGATATCAAGGCCAATCTCTGTCTGGATAGTTGCATTGTAAGAAGTGGTACACTTCCTTTGACTCTTACATTATTTCTGCCATGTACCCTGAGCCTTAGAGGGTGTGATAGAGATGTTTCACTGCTGGACACTCCTTCCTCCCTTCTACTCAGTACTATGTTGACTTTTGGGTCATCCCAGTGGTCATTGCCATCTGAAAAGAAAAGCTTCTCTAACCAGAAGTGAGAGTAGCATTAATATACAAAACATGAACATTAAGTGCAATGATTTCAGGGCATTTTGGTAAGAATAATATATGCATTTAGCCATACAGGAGCAGGCTTTATACCCCTAAGGCTCATGTCCTCCCCTGCCATAGGCTTTTGATTAGGTTTTCAGTACCAGGCATGCATTCCCTCCCATAGTGTGGACCTCAAGTCCAGTTGGTTTCCCCCAGAGCAGACAGGCTACTATTGCACTTGTTCATTCATTTGGCCTGTCTGGACAAACTTGAGGCTTCAAGTATCCACTGTTTTCACCACTGATGATCTTTGTCTTCTATAGGGCTACATGCAGGGCAGATTTTTCTAGTTTAAAGTTGGCTGGTTTACAAGGAGGTTTTCAGCTTAGCACCACCTTGATTTCTCAGTGGTCTTGCTGCCAAGGCATGTGGAGTCTTCAGAAATAGAGTCTTACCATCTGTTCCTCATGGGAAACCAAGGGTGGTGGAAATAGCCTATAATATTTTAGAGGCAACAGAGACCTCCCTGGCCATCAACTTACTGGAAGGTATCCCATGCCTGACACTGAAAATTTTCTAGTAGCAATCTATGGCTTCTAGATGTACCATTATCCAAAAAAGTAGGCTTTTTTATGTCTTATACAGAGTACTTTGAATTTTGATTGATCTTCCTCTCAACCTTCTCTTACTCAGTCTCTTCCCCTGGCCTTACATAGTCCATTCCACTCCCTGTAATCTTTTAAATTTTTTATTTGTTTATTTATTTATTTGAGAGCAACAAAGAAAGAGGCAGGTAGAGAGAGAGAGAGAGAGAGAGAGAGAGAGAGAGAGAGAGAGAGAGAGAGAGAGGGCATGCCAGGGCCTCCAGCCACTGCAAACGAACTTCAGACGTGTGTGCCCCCTTGTGCATCTGGCTAACGTTGGTCCTGGGGAATTGAGCCTTGAACCGCACTCCCTGTAATCTTTTATTCTACTCACATATATACAATACCAGTCCCTAAAGTCGTTCCCTCTCTTCCCTCCTTATAGCCTTTTTTAGCTTACTGGCCTCTGCTACATATTTTTGGTTTTAGCTCACACACAAGTCTAACCATCTGTAGTTAGGATCCATATATGAGAAAAAACCTGTAACATTTGGCTTTCTGGGCCTGGGTTACCTCACTTAGTATAATCTTTTCCAGATCCATCCATTTCCCTGCAAATCTTATAATTTTATTTTTTCTTTCCCACTGAATAGAACTACATTGTGTAAATGTACCACATCTTTAATATCTATTCATCTATTGAGGGACATCTAGGTTAGTTCCATTTTCGAGCTATTGTGACTAGAGCAGCAATAAACATGGTTGTGTACATATCTCTAGGGTAGTGAGAGAGTCATTAAGATTTATGCCCACGAGTGCAATAACTGGATCATATAGTAAATCTATTTCTATCTACCTCAAGAACCTCCACACTCATTTCCACAATGGCTGTATCAGATTACTTTCCCACAAACAGTGTAGGAGGGTTCCCCTTTTTCTGCATCCTTGCGAACATTTAATGTCATTTGTTTTCTTGATGATAGCCATTCTGACAGGAGTGAGATGGAATCTCAATGTAGTTTTAATTTGCATTTTCCTGATGGCTATGATGTAGAACACTTGTTTAGTTGTTTATATGCCATCTGTATTTCTTTCTTTGAGAGATCTCTATTTCATTCCATAGCCAATCTTTTAATTGGGTTGTTTGATATCTTATTGTTTTCTTTTTAGAGCTCTTTGTATATTCTGGATATTAATCCTTTGTAAGATGTATAGCTGGCAAAGATTTTCTCCCATTCTGTAGGAGTCTTTGCTATATTCATGGTGTCCTTTGCCGTATGAAAGCTTTGTAATTTTATAACATCCCAGTGGTTGATTAGTGGTTTTATTCCTGAGCAATTGAGGTTAAATTCAGAAAGTCATTGCCTATGCCAATATGTTGAAAGGCTTCCCCTACCTTTACCTCTAGCAGTTTCAGAGTTTCAGGTCTGTAAGGTCCCTGACCCATTTGGGCTTGAGTCTTGTCCATGGACAAAGACAAGGATGATTTTCATCCTTCTGCATATAAATATCTAATTTTCCCAGCACTACTTGCTGAAGAGGCTGTCTTTTCTTCAATGAGTATTTTTTTGCATATTTGTAAAAAAAAATCAGATGTCTGTAGCTACCTGTATTAACACCTGGGTCCTTTGTTCAGTTCTATTGATCTATGTATCTGTGTTTGTGCCAGTACCATGATGTTTTTGTTACTATGGTTTTGTAATGTAGCTTAAAATTAGGTATAGTGATACGTACCCCCAGCCTTATTTTTATTGCTCAAAATTGTTTTTGTTATTCAAGGTTTTTATCTTCTTCCAAATGATTTTAGTTTTTTTTTTAATTTCTGTGAATAATTCCATTGGAATTTTTTATCGGAATTGCATTCATTGTATAGATTGCTTTTGGTAAGATTGACATTTTCACAATATTGATTCTTCCAATCCAAGAACATGGGATGTCTTTCCATTTCCTATTGATTTCTGCAAATTCGTGCTTGAGTGTTTTAAAGTTCTCATTGTAGAGGTCCTTAGATTCCTTAGTTAGGCTTATTCCAATGTATTTTATTTTTTGAGGCAATTGTGAATGGGAGAAATTCTCTGAATTGATCCTGCACAAGTTTGGTGTTAATATGTAGAAAAGCTATTGATTTCTGTGTGTTTATTTTGTATCCTGCTACGTTGCTAAAAGTGTTGATCAGCTCTAACATTATGCTGGTAGAGGTTTTAGGGTTGTTTATGTATAGAATCATTATAGAAATAATGATAATTTGATCTCTTCCTTTCCGATTTGTATGCCTTTTATAAGTGTATCTTGCCTTATTGCTATAGCTAGAACTTCCAGTACTATATTAAATAAAAATGGGGACAGTGGATACCCTTGTCTTTTCCTAAATTTAGTGGAAAACCTTCAAGTTTTTTTTTCCCATTTAGTATTATATTGGCTTTAGGTTTGTCATAAATAGCCTTTATTATGTTGAGATATGTTCCCTCTATTCCCAGTTTCTATAGGACATTTACCTTGAAGGGATATTACATGTTGTCGGATGCCTTTTCTACATGTGATTTTTGCCCTTCCCTGCCTCTCTGGGATAAAGCCATCTTAGTAGGGGTGAATAATCTTTCTGATATATTCTTGTATTCTATTTGCCAATATTTTGTTCAGAATTTTTGCTTCTATGTTCGTGAGGGAGAATGGTGTGTAATTTTCTTTTTGTTGTTGTTGTTCTGTCTTTGTCTTGTTTTGGTATCAGAATGATGTTGGATTTATACAAGTATTTTGGTAGAATTCATTCCTTTTCTATTCTATGGAAAAGTTTGAGAACCAGTGGTGTTAGTTCTTCCATGAAGGTCTGGTGAAATTCACCAGTTAATCTATCTGGGCCTTGCCTTTTTTCAGTTGGGAGACTTTTTATAACTGCTTGGATCTCAGTACTTATAATAAGTCTATCATCTATTTAAGTGGTTTATCTCGTCTTGACTTACTTTTGGTAGGTCATATGCATCAAGGAAATCATCCATTTCTTTCGTACTTTCAAACATAGAGGCATATATATTCTTAAATTCTGTCCTTATGATTTTCTAAATTTCTTTGTTATCTGTTATAATGGTGACTTTTTCATCTCTAATTTTATTAATTTTTGTCTCTTCTCACTTTCTTCTGGTCAGATTTGCCAAGAGTTTATCAATCTTGTTTATCCTTTCAAAGAACTAACTCTTTGTTTCATTGATACTTTGGATTTTTTTTTTGTTTCTATTTCATTAATTTCTGCCCTATCCTTTATTGTTTCTTCCTGGCTACTGATTTTTGGTTTGCCTTTTTCTTCTTTTTCCAAGGCCTTAAGGTCAAGCATTAAATTCTTTACTTGTGAACTCTCTAATCTCTTAATCTAGGCACTTAGAGCTATCAATTTATTTCTTAGGACTGCTTTCATTGTGTCCCAAAGGTTTTGGTTTGTGTATTATCATCATTTAATTATATTAATTTATAGATTTATTTTTTTCTTCAGTGATCCATTCATCATTCAATGGTGTCCTGTTTAGTCTCCATGAATTTCTGTGTGCTCTGTAGTTTTTCTTGTTGTTGATTAGCAGTTTAATCCCATTATGGTCAGATAGAGTACAAGGGATTATTTCAATTTTCCTGTATCTGTTTACATTTGTTTTGTGTCCTAATAAATGGTTTATTTTCAAGAATGTTCCATGTGCTGCTGAGAAAAAAAAATGTATGTTCTGCAGCATTTGGATGGAATGATCTCTATATATCTGTTAGGTACATTTGTTCCATGACATCATTTAATCCAGATGTCTCTTCATTTATTTTTTGCTGGGATGACCCATCAATTCATGAGAGTGGGGTGTTGAAGTCACCCACTACAATTATGTTTGGTGTTATCTGTTACCTTAAGTCTAAGAGTGTTTGTTTGATGAAATTGGGAGCACCCTTGTTAGGAGCATATGTGCTTAGGATTGTAATATCTTCCTATTAGAGTGTTCCTTTAATCAGTATAAAATGACCTTCTTTATCTTTCCTCATTCATATTGGTTTGAATTCTATCCTGCCAGATATTAGGAGAGCAACGCCTGCTTGTTTCCTAGGCCCATTTGCTTGAAATACAATTTTCTATCCTTTAACCCTAAGACAGTGTCTATCTTTTATTGAGACATGAGTATTCTGGAGGCAACCAATGGCAGGACCCTGCCTTTTAATCCATTCTGCAAACCTGTGTCATTTGGTTGGGGCATTGAAGCCATTAATATTAAGAGTTATTATTGAAATGTATATATTTATTCTTGCCATTTGTCTTATTTCAAGTATTTTTTATAGAGTTTGTTTAGTTGTCATAAATTCCTTTAGCCTGTTTTTGTTGTGGAATGTCTTTATTTATCCATCAATTTGGATAGATAGCTTTACAGGATAAAGTAATCTTGGTTGACAGTTATCTTTCAGAATTTGGAATACATCATTCCAAGCCATTCTAGCTTTTAAAGTGTGTGTGTTGAGGGCTGGAGAGATGGCTTAGCGGTTAAGCGCTTGCCTGTGAAGCCTAAGGACCCCGGTTCGAGGTTCAATTCCCCAGGACCCACATTAGCCAGATGCACAAGGTAGCACATGCATCTGGAGTTCGTTTGCAGTGGCTGGAGGCCCTGGCGCACCCATTCTCTCTCTCTTTCTCTATCTGCCTCTTTCTCTCTCTGTCTGTCCTTCTCAAATAAATAAATAAAAATGAACAAAAAAATTAAAAAATAAAGTGTGTGTTGAGTAATCTGCTATTATTCTGATGAGATTGCCTTTATAGGTGAATTGCTTTTACTCTCTAAGTTCTTTCAATATATTTTCTTTGGTTTACATGTTTAGTAATTTAATTATAACATTGTAAGGAGAAGTTCTTTCCAGGTTTTGTCTGTTTGGTGTTTTAAAAGCTTCTTGTATCTGCATTGTCATTTCTTTCCCAAATTTGGGGAAATTTTTCTTCTACTCTACCCCAAATTCTTATATTTGATCTTTTCATAGTATCCCAGATATCTTAAAATTACTATTCATACCTTCCTATTAGCTTGTCTTTCTTTTTGTTGGACTGTATTAGGTCTGCCACCTGGTCTTCTAGTTTAGATATTCTGTTATCTCCTTCATCCATTCTACTGGTGAGACTTTCCACAGAGGTTTTTTTTTTTTTTTTTTTTGACTGACTGTGTTCTTCAGAGCTAGAGTTCCAGCCTGGTTTTTCTTCAGTATTTCTATTTCCTTACTTATGTCTTATGATGACCTCCTTATTTCATTAAACTGGTTTCCTGTGTTCTCTTTCAGGAGTTTATTTTATTCTTTAATTCCTTTGTTTTCTTCTTTGATTCCTTTCATTCCTTCTTTGGTTTCTTGGAGTTTAGATACAATCAATATTTTTGAAATCTTTGTCGGCCTTTCATCTAAAACAGTCTCATTGGTAATCATTCTGATGGATTTATAATTTTTGGTGGTATTTTATTGTCTTGACTCTTTGTGTTTCTGGTATTAATGTAGCCACTTTTGCATCCTGAATTGATTTGATGCTTGGGTTTTGTACTTATCTTCATTGTTCTTAGATGTGGTGATCCACCTTTATACACTTTCAGGAAATGAGTTTAAGGTGTCAAGTGTGGCTCTTGTACCCCAATCCAACAGCTGAAGTAATCCTAGGTGTTGAGTTTGTTTCCTAAGCAAGTATTCTAGTAGACTGGCTAGAACAATTTACTGGCAAACTGTAAGCTTCAACTTAGCAATATACACATTCAATAAATACTAGTACAGAGTATGTAATCGTGGGGATTAAAACAAACAGATAGTCCTATAAAGCCAAAATCCCTAAGGGTGTGTGTTGCTCTATACCCTTAATCCTGTTAGCAGGTAGGTTGAGAATTCTGTTCTGATTTGGGTTCCAGGTCAGCCTGGATCTGAATCAGATCCTGTCCTCAGTAATGACAAAAGGAAAAGACAAAGGCCCTATAAATTTGAAAGCATCAAAGACAACAATATTCAACCCCCAAATAGAATTTATTTGAAAATGGTAAAACCAACAAAGAGTATGTAACCCATAACCTGCCCTGACATGGAAAGAGAGATTAGCACTTCCATTGCAGGCCTATGTACCTCTTGTATTTGTCAGTCGGCCTTGTTACCTTTTGGGGTGGCTTCCAATCTCACCAATGCTATGTGCCCACCTTGAACCTTCCTTATTGTGCTGTGGAGCTGGAGTTCTGATCAGTTGTGCTGGATGTACTGCCACTGGGGGCTAAATGCTGGAGGTTTTCAACTCTGATGGTTGGGGGATGGGAGAGTGTAGAAAGCATGGGGTTGCTCATACAATCCAGCCTGTATCCCTTTCAGTACCTCCTTAGGTAACCACAGCTGTCTTTCCTTCATATTTATTGACTTTGCAAGGAGGCTGATGAGGTGGAAAATTCCATTGTTTGGTCTTTGCTGCTGCCACTTGACAGGTGGGCAGTGCTGGGCTGGTGTGTGGATCGTGGACCACAAGCATCTCAGGGAGATTCTGGCCATTTTCCTCCTTTCTGGTGGATCTTGGTCTCTCCTGCTTCTCTGCTATGTATAAGAATAACTTATACTCCTTCACTTTTCAGAAGAGTGTATTTTGCTATGGTTTTGCTTTAATCCCTCCCTAGTCTAGTTTGGCATGGCTCCTATGTTTCCATCTTACCTGGAAGTCTAATCAATGTTTATGAAACATGCTTTAGTTTATGGCTTTCTTTTGTTCTGTAATTATAAAACCTTCCTGAAATTTTTAAACCATAGGAACATGGAATTTGGGGTAACCTAAATCTCTCTCCCCAGGCCATAGTCACTCACATTGGTTCCTAAATGATATCTTATTCCCTTTCAGGTGAGAGCTGTGTGTTTTATATCAACACAGTTCTAGCCCAATGTCTGACACAGAACACACTATGAAACAAGACAGTCTATAGCAATAGATAAATCAATAAATGTAAAGCACTTGATCTTATGAAGCCTAGGGTGGTTGCTGGGGAGTCACTTCTACTTACTACAGTCATGGCAAAATCAATAGGCAACTATTTACTTATTGAAGATCTATTTTGTTCAAAATGTAACTGGAGCCCCAGGCTTGAGGTCTCTTTATGGTACCTCTATGCTTCTCCCATTTCCTGTCATTGAAAGCCAGTTTCTAGCACATTCCTTTCTATTTATTTTTGTGGAAAGTTTGGAACTGAAAGGAAATGAAATCAGTGGAAATATTCTGGGATGTCATATCTACATCTAGGGTTTTGTGCTGTCAATTCACTTTCTCTATGAGTTATTTCTATATACCACCACAGCAGCCAGCATTGCAGTGCCTTTGTATATAATACATGTTCAATGGGTACTTTTCTACTGACTTTATACATGCATGGGGCAAAATAAATACATTATAAAAAACGGAGATACCTAGCACTGAAAAAATTAGGATTATTTCTTAAAAAGTAAAAATTCACAACAGTGGGCTTAAAGTTCAAGTGCTTCTGTACCCTGCCTGTATTATCTCTAACCAGGGTGATCTGATAAAGTGGTGGAAGGGTGGCAAGACCTTTGATCCCTCTCTGTAACTGAAAGCACTCTTAGCTCTTCAGTGGCCCCACTGGCTGACTTTCTGTGGAGCCCTCCAGAACAGAGGATCATTCTTTCCATTAGGAAAAGAAAATGCTATTTAATTTGAGGATCCTGCTGAACAATGCAGCTCTTAGAAATGGTCAAAATTTCATGGTTCGAAATTTTTGGTAAGTGATGGTCAGAAATTTGGGTCTTAATTTTGATCTATGTTGATAAATGAGATTATACTTTGCAGAAGAACAAAGCCGCAAAACGCCTCTTTCTGCAGAGTGAGTGTTAGTGGCACTGTCAGTGGTTATGTGAGACAGATGTCTCTAATCCCAGATGGGTTTTCATTTCTCAGTCCTTCTGGAATCAAATTTTACCATACACAGTGGGGTTGGGGAGACACCCATGGCTGGTACAATATACTGAATGTCCTTGACACCTTTCATTTGTATACATTTTAAAAAAGCTACTGGTCAAAGGAAATTAGAGAAACTAATTTGCTAGGGCCTTCAGCTTGTACTTGGGTTTGCTGGAAAACAATTTATCACTTGAAGGTGTTGAGGCTAATCACTTTCTTAAAAGAATTCTCCAAATAGCAACAAAATAAGCATTTACAAAGCTGTTGGAAAGGAACCTTATAAGTTTTGGGGGCTAATGTTATATAGAAATATTTTTTACAAAATAAAAATTTTCAACTAATCTATGAAATTGTTGGTGAAATATGCAAACGAGGCTATTTCCAGTTACCATATTACAAAAGCTTATCTACTGTAAACAGCCATGGTTGAGATTAAAATGTGGTGTGTCAGTGGGAAAGGGAGATGAGTAAACTGATTAAGAAAAACCATCAAGTATAGATTTTTTGGACAGAAAGCTTCTAGAGAAGTTGCATATTAATGATCAGAATTTCTCCAGAGTACCTTTACTATTTAAAATGATCTGAAAACAACATCCCTGGCATCATAAAGGATGGTTCCAGGCTTAATGATCTTCCATTGTTCATAAATGTGCCTAGTATGGACTTCCTTATTTTCTAGATCATTCTCAGCTCTCTGGATTTCATCCTCTTTAGTGAGTATAAGATTCTCAGAAGACAGAGCAACATTGTAAATGAAGCCTATAATATCAGACATTGGTGAGATCTAAAGCTATAGAATTACATATTTGCTAATTTTACAAGTAGGGAAAACAAAACCCAGATAGTATGGGATTTATCAACTAGTGACTAATTTACAACATGTAATTTAAGAATGTGGTGAAAAAGCTCAGGTGTTGGAGTTTAAAGAACTGCGTTCCAAACTTAGCATCACACTTAACTGGCTGTATAACCTAAACTTTTCTGCAATATTATTTCACCTACAAAATGGAAAAGTGGATAATAATCACCAAAAGTTAGGTTTCTTTGTCAAAAACTAAGAACCCACAATAGTGGAGTTGGGCTTAAAGTTCAAGTGCCCCTGTACCCTGCCCTGTAGTATCTCTAAGCAGGGTGATCTGATAAAGTAGTGGAAGGATGGTAGGACCTTTGATCCCTCTCTGTAACTGAAAGCACTCTTAGCTCTTCAGTGGCCCCACTGGCTGACTTGCTGTGGAGCGCTCCAGAGCATAAAATCATTCTTTCCACTAGCAAAAGAAAATGCTGTTTAATTCGAGGATCCTGATGAATAATGCAGCTCTTAAAATGGTCACAGTTTCGTGGTTCAGTAGTTTTGGTGATGGTCAGAAATCTGGGTCTAATTTAGGATCCATGGTGAGAAATTAAATTATATTCTCCAGAAAACTGAAGCCACAAAAGTCCTCTTTCTGCAGAGTGAGTATTAGTGGCACTGTCAATGGTTATGTGAGACAACTATACATATTACACTGTGGTATAGTCATTCATACAACAAATACTTATTGAGAACTGATCTTGCACCATCCTTTATGGGAGATTTTAAAGAAACAATGGTAAACCAAATAATGAGATCATTCATTCAAGCCACATGAAGACACAGTGTAGTGATGCACAATGACATAGTTCATGTGTACTGTATAAAAGAATGGATCAGCTGGGCGTTGTGGCACACGCCTTTAATCCCAGCACGTGGGAGGCAGAGGTAGGAGGATTGCCATGAGTTCAAGGCCACCCTGAGATGACAGAGTTAATTCCAGGTCAGCCTGGACCAGAGTGAGACCCTACCTCGAAAGGCAAAAAAAAAAAAAAAAAAAAAGAATGGATCAATATTCATTGTTTATTATTCCAACTTAGTAAGTTATATTAGATAACAGGATGATACAATTTTATTTGTTTTTTATTTTCTTTTTCAAGGTGGGTCTCACTCTAGCCCAGGCTGACCTGGAACTCACTGTGTAGTCCCAGGATAACATTGCACTCACAGTGATCCTCCTACCTCTGTCTCCTCCTAAATGCTAGGATTAAAGGTGTATGACATAGCTTCCAGCTTCCATATGTTTTAATAAAGAAAAATCATTGAGTAGAAAATACTCCAGTGAGTGACTAATAAAAGCCTGAAACGTAAACATACTCTTTTTGGCAAATATATGATGGTTGACTTTTTACAGTTATGGCAGGTCAAGTTTTACAAGTGAAATCTCTTCCAAGTAGTTGGTGTTTTGATATGTACTAATATTTTAGTGTCTAAATTTGGTAAATAAATTATATTTCTGAAAATCCTACCTAAATATTTCTAGAGTAAATAGGGGCTGGGAAAAATATAGCTAAACTATTATAAATATATACTGACTACTTTCAAATACAAAAGCTTCCAGTACCTACATTGTGAGAAAATTAATAGAATGTGTCCATACTAAAAATAAATCAGATAAGGGTCTGGAGAGATGGCTCTGTGGGCAAGAGCATTTGTTTTACAAGTATGAGGACATGACTTTGATCTCAAGTACCTACATACGAAGCCAGGAATGTCCACACATGCCTGTAAATATAGCACTGATGGAGGCCAAAGAAAAGGAGATTTCTGTGGATCACAGGTTGATCAGTATAGCTGAAAACCTTGGAGCTCCCTGTTCAGTAAAAGACACTGTCTCAAGAAAATCATGTAGACAAGTGACAGACACCTGATTTCTTTCTCTTTCCAGTGCATGTGTTTTCATAGGATGCACATACCTGCACACATATATGCATAGTATACCACACCATTCACACACCATAATACAACATACTGCCTCCAAAATAAAAATAAACTATGTGTTTGTTAATATTGTCAGCTTGATTGGATTGAAGAACATCTAAGATATTAGTAAAGCAAGTTCTGGGAGTGTCTGGGAAAACATTTCCAAAGATGATAAGCTAGGGGAAAAGAACTACCAATTCTCTCTGCTTTCTGGCCACCATGAATTGAACTACTTTGCTCTGACATGCCTTTTTCAACTCGATGAGCTTAAACTTCTGAAATTGTGAGCAAAAAAATTCTTCCTCCCCTGTGTTGTCTATGTCAGATAATTCATCATAGAGGTATCTAACACATATAGAAATATTTTTATGGTATTCTCCATTGAAATGGGTATTTTTCCACTGCATTATTAGTCATACTACCTTCCAGATAAATTAAATCAGAATTGTTGATCTTCATATGATCATCAACCTTTGACAAACCTCCTTCACAATAAAGATAAACTTTCTATGTTATACGTTTTCTTTGATTTTTAGCCTTCACCAAACTTTGAGTTCCTTTTCGCTTTTCTTGGGGAAAGTGAACAGTTCTTGTTACAGGATATACCACATGAATTTACCATTAAAGACAAAATATGTGGTTAGGGTTTGGCAGTACCACAAAATTGGTATGGTACACTTTGGAAATGTAATTGACATGATAAAGTAATGGCTGAAACCATCCATTCAGGTCCCTGCATCAATCATTTTTGTCAATTATTATTATTATTATTATTATTTTACAAAATCAATAGGATCAGGCACCAAGACTGGTGAAAACACCCAATGAACAAGCATTCCATCTTGCAAACAAGACTCTAGATCTAGGCTATGTTTGGATAATCATGCTGTATGATTTGTTGCCTAATAGAGAACCCACTTATACCTTCTAAAGAAAACACTAAAAATATTTTTCTTTATCCTAGAAGACCAACTTTTAAGTGCAATTCAATTTAATCTCACAAATAGAAATTTTTTTAGAGACTATTGGGATAACCCACCTAATCTGTAGAGGTTATGGACTGGAGCCAGAGGTGACTGGTTTTAAGGTATTTCATTCTAGACCTCTATAAGGACTCACATAACCAAAACTCATTATGTTTCCTTCATCCCACAAAACACCCATCCATACACATGTGAACACACAGATGTTATCATAGACCATCTGTGGTCCTGTGTAGAGGAGAGAAAATAGTGAGTGACAATTGATTATTCTTATTTTATGCCAAGACTTACACATGCCCTTAAAAATCCATTAATCTTAGTTTGACTCAGAAAATTATAAAAGGCATAGGACCAAGACTGGAATGCGGACATGGTATTTCCTTTGGCTAATAGTAGTTTTGTTTCTGAGTATTTTGTCAATAATTTAATTAAAATAATAGAAGCCATAGATTTTCAACAATTGCAGAAGTACTTAATAGGTTGATATTGTATATATGTAAGTACAATGATTGGGATGGGGAGGTAATATGATGGAGAATGGAATTTCAAAGGGGAAAGTGTGGGTGGGGGGAGGAAGGGAATTACCATGGGATATTTTTTTATAATCATGGAAAATGTTAACAAAAATTAAAAAAAAATTAAAAAATGACACAAAGGGGCTGGAGAGATGGCTTAGCAGTTAAGCGCTTGCCTGTGAAGCCTAAGGACCCCGGTTCAAGGCTCGATTCCCCAGGACCCACGTTAGCCAGATGCACAAGGGGTCGCACGTGTCTGGAGTTCCTTTGCAGTGGCTGGAAGCCCCTCTCTCTCTCTCTGCCTCTTTCTCTCTGTCTGTCACTCTCAAATAAATAAATAAAAATAAACAAAAATAAATGACACAAAGAAGAAAGGAATTGCCTATGGGGTCAGCGCGGGAAGGTCCCACATGGCAGTGCCAGCCACCTGTGGCTCCTGTTCCACAGTTTTAGAATATTGATGGCCTAAAGTATCAGAAACAGTCACCTGGTTACCAATAATAATTTATAGTGCATATGCACATGTAGCAACATTAAGAACAGATTTGAGTAAATTCTTTGCTTAAAATGATTATAATTTCCAATATTAAAATAAATGCATTTGGAAAAGATTTGTGGTTGTTTGATCACATTAGTGGAGTCAATTCAAGGTTTTGTGGAGTAAAAGGACTCCTTGCATACTTTCTAGTCTGCTTATTTTAAGGAGAAAAGAGAGAATGGAATTAAAATTGGCCATTACTAATTCACAAAGCAGGACTAAGGAGATTGCTCAGTGGATAAAGTGCTTGCTGTTTTAGTGTGAGGATGGAATTTTCTGTAATCCCAGTACGTGTGAGGTGGAGAGTGTTATTCCTGTCATAAAATGGGTAGCTAGATTAGCCAAATTAGCAAATTCTTGGCTCAAGTGAAAGACGCTGCCTCAGTAAATAAGGTGAAAATCTATCCAGGAAGAAACCCAATGTCTAATTCACGTGCACACGTACTCACACATACACACACACACACACACACACACACACACATACAAAACACATACACACATGCGTGCACATTGCACATACATACACATGCTCCCCCCCAAAAGAATTCAGGAACGTTGTCTTCATAAACTTCACAAGTATTTTTGAAGATAAAGACTCGGAGAATCAGAGAATTACTTCTTTTTCTCATTTTCAGATGGGAAATTAAGGCTAGATATGGCATATGACCTTCCTAATGTTGTATTTCATTCCTGAGTCTAGGCCAAATTAGGACTGTAATTCATCTACTTAAATCTACACTTCTGTTAGGTATACTACTTTGCTAATTTGCTTCCTCCAAATTGATCAGGTTAACTAATCGACCTTTTCCCAATATCCTCTTTTAGATATTAATCAAAATACCTAAAAATAGATAACAAAAAAATTGTCATGACTCTCACATTGATGAATAGTTAAGAAACATATGAATCTTAGTGATAAGGACCATTGGCTCTCTATTCTGTCTCCAGAAGCTAAAAACTTTATCTTAAATTCCCCATGGGGATCAGAGAATTTTTCCTATCAAACAAAAGTCAATTTCTGACTGACCACATTTTACTCAAATAAAGCAGTTTCTTTTCCAAAAAATTCAGTTTTACCAGAGAATTCACCAAATTCTTCCCCATCCCTCAAATAATTTACCAAAGTTGGAAAATGTACACACTAGCAATGAAAAACTTCATTCTGCCAATAGCAAATGCTCTTACATTTTCTGGCTAGGAAGATAATTGGGCACAGTTAATGTATAATTCTTTTTGGGGGGGTTGAGTTATAGTCTCATGCTAGCTCAGGCTGACCTGAAATCACTCTGTAGTCTCAGGGTGGCCTTGAACTAATTGTGATCCTCCTACCTCTGCCTCCCAAGTGCTGGGATTAAAGGCATGTGACACCATGTCCAGCTTTAATGTATAATTCTTTTTTTTAATTTTTATTTATTTATTTGAGAGCGATAGACACAGAGAGAAAGACAGAGAGAGGGAGAGAGAGAGAATGGGCGCGCCAGGGCTTCCAGCCTCTGCAAACGAACTCCAGACGCGTGCGCCCCCTTGTGCATCTGGCTAACGTGGGACCTGGGGAACCGAGCCTTGAACCGGGGTCCTTAGGCTTCACAGGCAAGCGCTTAACCGCTAAGCCATCTCTCCAGCCCTAATGTATAATTCTTAACACAGATGCTTAGTATTTAGTGACTTGGGGTTAAGAAATCATTTATTTTTATTTATTTATTTTTTTTAATTTTTTATTTATTTATTTGAGAGCGACAGACACAGAGAGAAAGTCAGATAGAGGGAGAGAGAGAGAATGGGCGCGCCAGGGCTTCCAGCCTCTGCAAATGAACTCCAGACGCGTGTGCCCCCTTGTGCATCTGGCTAACGTGGGACCTGGGGAACCGAGCCTCGAACCGGGGTCCTTAGGCTTCACAGGCAAGTGCTTAACCACTAAGCCATCTCTCCAGCCCTTTATTTTTATTTTTGAAGTAGGGTCTCACTCTAGCTCAGGCTAACCTGGAATTTACTATGTAGTTTCAGGGTGGCCTTGAACTCATGGTGATCCTCCTACCTCTGCCTCCACCTCCCAAATTCTGGGATTAAAGGAATGTGCCACCACATCTGGCTAAAAAAATCTTTTTTTTTTTTGAGTGATTAAATTTATATAAGGAGCTAATTGTGATTTTTCCAAAGTTAGTAGATCTCACTAAACTGTAAATCAATTTTAAATCTTATTTTTGCATTTTAGCTTTTGATTGGCACAGAATATTTGTATATATTTATCAGTTTCAATGTGATGTTTTGAATCATATTGGGTCTTACTTAACTCAGGGCAGTTAGCACATCCTTCACTTTAACATTGTTGAGAGAAAATCTGTGCATCATTCCCATTGTCCCCCATGTTCTATCTTCTTTAGTATGTATGAGTTGTAGCAGGATGAGATTTAGGTCTGATTTACAGTATAGTTTGTTGTTTGTTTCAGTTTTATTTCCTGTATGCTATAGTACGAGGAGACAAAACACTGTATGAAAAAGATAAAGAGTGATTTAGGTCTTGGTCCCAGAGCAAGGCTGGCTGCCTGGTTTCAGGCATGGATTCTCTGCAGGAGCTTAGTAACTTTATGCAAGCTTCTTTACCTCTATAATTCCTATATGGAGAAAATGCAGCTGATGTCTAAATGTGGAACTCTTCTACTTTTCTCCAAGTTTCTCTGAGCTACATAGGAAAAGGGTGTGGCAGTTTCACTTTGGAGCCAAGAGGAGTTCTATGAGATGATAGTAAACAGGATAGGAATATAAACTAGGGCCATTGTATTTGCTTTCCTTTCAGTGATATGTTTTCCTGGTTATTCTTAATATCTATTAAAAACAACTTTTCCTCAAGTTAACATTTCCTGTCCCACCTTCGGAATAGAAGTCAGACAGGTAGTGACTACACAAATAATTTTTTAATTGTATAAACAGCATGACCCTATTCATTAGTTGAGACTTTTGTTTCTAGTCAGTTACTCAAATCTTCACATACTGGTGTCTCTCTATCCTTTTATCTCTAAGAATGATGAGTACTTATTGTGTCCAAAAGAGACTTATAGACTACTAATATTCATTCTACTTAGAACAAAGAAAAGGTTTATCATCTACAATCCTATGTGGCTTGTATTTTATTTCAGAAGTAAAAGTATTTTCAAAACACCCCTAAATGTGATTTTGTAAAAATTAAGCTGCCATATCCTCATTCAAGGCCCACATATAAAACCTGCTTAGAGATATCTAAAAAGAAGAATCCTATTGACCTTGAAGGCACTTGAATATTAGCCAAAGGTTGTACTTTTCAACAGCATTGTTGCTTGTATACTCCAGGTATTGCTTAATTAATTTATTTATCAGAGCTAAATGCATAGCCAAATTCCTTATGTAATTTCTAGTTTTCTACCTCAAATTTATACCTCCAGAGTTATCAAATGGATGACTCCCAAGTGTGTGTGTGTGTGTGTGTGTGTGTGTGTGTGTGTGTGTGTGTATATGATTTTTTTTTTTTTGAGGTAGAGTCTCACTTTAGCCAAGGCTGACCTGGAATTCACTATGTAGTCTCAGGGTGGCCTTGAAGCGATCCAAGTGCTGGGATTAAAGGCATGTGCCACCATGCCCAGCCAGTTTTGTATGCCTTAACTGGAGTTGCAGTAGAAGGAAGAAAATGAAGGTCTTTTCTAGAAAATTCTTTAGCCAGCAAAATATTTTGTGTTTTTGATGTCATTTCTTAAATATTTTATTCTCTTTAGTGTATTTTCCTTTTCTATTTATTTATTTATTTTGGTTTCTCAAGGTAGACTCTTGCTTTCTAGCCCAGGACGACCTGGAATTCACTATGGAGTCTCAGGGTGGCCTTGAACCCACAACAGTTGGTAGCTCATATATAATAAACAGTCATTATCAGTGAATATTTGTGTTCTTATTAACATACTTTGAATGGATACATCATATGCTGGTACCATTTTTCCCTCCTCCCTGCCCACATTACCTGAAGGCTCTCCTCAGTGGGGTTGCTGGTATTGTTTATGGGATTGTGGGTTATACGTTGTGATAGCAGGAATTAGTTGTTGGGGAATATTATAAATATTAAACTTAAAATTTGAGAAATATTACTTTATAGAAATTTCCATTTGGTGAGTCTTTATCCATGTATTTTGTAAAATTGAACACAGTTGTTCACCTCTGAAATATGTTTACTAAAATTTTGTTCCACATATAACCTTTAAGCACAGATTTTATATGCAGTGAAATATATCATTAATATATTTACTCAGTCAACTAATTAGCCAACCTACCTGCAATCTGTATGGAAATTCTCTTCTTCATCAACAAGAAACTCTTAAGAGGTCAATCTCATATAATATATTCTGAAAAATATATTCTCACTCACTGAACTTTAATGAAAAAGCCAACATTGTTAGAAAGTAAGATATTTAATGAAATATTTATTCATCCAAGTTGTTTGACACCATGCAGTGATAACAACAAATGGGATGAAGTCATGATTTGCCAATGTATAACCATGTTCCCATTGCAAAAATACATAAATTTCAACAGAATATACACACAAGCTCTCCTTAGGCTCAAATTCAAGCATGATCCTACTGTGACAGTTACTGTGCTATTAGTACAATTAAAGTGTAAGATGGATATAGTACAAAGTTACACAGGAAGAATATGTTATGTGTGTTCTATTGCACAGCACAGTGACCGTAGTTAATAATAAAGCATTTTTGTTTCAAAATAGATAAAAGACATTACATTTAAATTTAATTTAAAAATTAAATTTTTCACCACAAATAAATGATAAATATTTGAGATGTTTGATATGCTAAATAACCTTAACTCACTATTATATAATGTATACATGTACTGGAACATCACATTGTATCCCATAGATATATGCATTATTTCTTTTACAATTAAAAATAAAACTTGAAGAAAAATGAAAATGTTAACTCATATACTCCCACAAAAGATAAAAAAGAAGTTTTGGAGAGTGTTACTATTGTTTATAACTCTTAGAATCATGGAGTAGGTGCCCTTGCCTCACCTCATTTCAAGCCCAAGTCAAATGATTCCAATGAGATCAATATCTTTAATAGAGATAAATATTATAACTTGAGGAACTTTAACCTGATGTCTGGCTCATACCTGAGAAAAGTAAAGAGGTGTTAGCTAGTTATCTAGGAGTGTTTTGTACCTATTTTAATTGAGAACATTAATGCATGAACATACTGTAATTTTCCCTTATTCTTGTCCCATTAACCTCTTTTATCCTCTCTCCTATTCTCCCATTCTACTGAGGACCTTCCTTTTCCAAGAGTTCTTCCTCTGTCTTGATGTCTCATTCCTTTTGTTCTCTTCTCTCTGCCATGTAAAAAATATTGATGAGCTCAGAGCAATGCATGTTAGGAGTACAGTGCCCTGAAGTACTACTTCCTACCCTGTTGCTCTTACATTGTTTCTGCCCCTTCTTCCACAATATTCCCTGAGCCCTGCAGGGCATGATAGAGATGTCTATTTTAGTGTTGAGTTCTGTATTGATGGCAGAACAGAAGAGGCTATATTAGAATGGACCAGACTCTTGTCCAGGCAAAGAATATGAAGGACTTTCCACAAACTACTATGGAATGAGAAAGACATCTGGAAGCATGGTATTATTTCAGCTTATGATGAAGAGACCACCTGGAGTGGTGGAAAGATCTCAGAAAAAAAAAAAAAAAAACGTTATCTATTTTCCCTTAATGCCCGAGAACATATAATTATCCACACTAAAAACTGCTGTGAGAATTTCCCAGTGACATAGAATTCTCTAAAAGGTTCCCTATAAGCACCTCACAAAGGAAAGAGTCAGCTTCAAACACCTACCAATGATCCTCAAAAGCTAGAATATAATCACATGTTTCTCCCTCTTAACATTTTCATTCACTTGGACTCATGTAGAGAAATTGAAAGCAAGCAAGCAGAACCAATAGTTCCAAGCCTTTTATCCCTCATGAATGAGACCAGCTTGAGTGAAACATTCGATGCCACAGAGCAAGTATCAACTTGCAGTAAATGTCCTAAGCTTTTTTTTTTTTAAAGCCATTACTATTATTGCACATTATTATTATTATTACTGAGAGTTTTTGGGATTGGAAAATAAACAAAATCCTTTTTAAAAACACATATCTTTTAGCTACAGGATTTGCTGTATTTTCATTCTGGGACAAAAAAAAAAAGTCTTTAGGCGCAGACCTGATAGGGAGTAGGAAATGCATTACCAATTCTAGTTATGTGGGTTTCAATAACAGTGGCTAAAATTTACCAAGTGCATATTATATGCCAGTCACTATCTGATTTACATGTATTAAATCATTCTCACAACAACCCTGTATAGTGATTACACTCATTTTGTTAGTTGGGTACTGAGAGAGGTAAGGTAACTTGTCTACAGCTATATGATTATTAAGTGGCCAAACCACTTTTATGACTAGTTCCATTCAAGTGAATAAGAATTCATTTTTCCCCACAAATCTTTCTTTTCTCTAAACATCCAAATTATTGGGTATCTAAAATGTAAATCATGACCATATCAGTTTCAGTGTACTCACACTATAGCAACCCATGAGGCTACAGAGCAATGAGCTACCACAGAACATTTTTTATTAAATACATATTTTTACTCCTTTTCTTGTTTCTTCTTTTGTAGGTGTGGGAAGCCATTACAGAACAAAGTACAGCTTAAGGGACGTGATCTTCTGACTCTAAAGGACTTTACAGGAGAAGAAATTAAGTATATGCTCTGGCTATCTGCAGATCTTAAATTCAGGATAAAACAGAAAGGAGAAGTATACAACATTTTCTTCTTACCTTCCATTAGTAACAATCAGCCTTTTCAGAGGCAGCTTTCCCCAAGAAAGAGGGAAAAGAAAATGCATTAAAATTCCTAAGCAGTAGCTAAGTAATGAAACCTCACACTTGAGGTAATTGATTATCACTGTGTGAAGAGGGATATTTAAAATATCATAAAAATCAGCTATTCTATGACAATTCACTGCACTCCTTTCATTGGAATACTGAAATTCATTATTAACTGAATTTGAACCAGTGAAATCATTTGTCTAGAAAGATTTGGTTTTAATGCATATTTTTCTGTGTGTATTCTATCAAGTTAAAATGGATGGTATATTATTTTCTAGCATTAATATATCTGTTCTGTATGTATATCAGGTTTTATGCAATTATTAAAATAATGAAAAAATTACAATTATGAGATTATGTTTTAAACAAACACTTCACTTAGTAAAGGAACAATTAAATGCTAGCCAAGTGAGGGAGAAAATGGGATATGGTGTTTAGCTATAAGCATTTCTCTTCATTTTGAACAATTTATATTTGAAAATGCTTAACTAATACAGTACCTTATGTTTAGACTGCTAATTGTTAAAATATTTTTGTGATCCTAGTTTATTCAAGTAAAATTCTTAGAGTTGATTTCAGGTTAAAGGGGATTTGACAAGGCTCTGATTTTCTTTTTTTTTTAATATTTTTTGTTCATTTTTTATTTTTTTATTTGAGAGCGACAGACACAGAGAGAAAGACAGATAGAGGGATAGAGAGAGAATGGGCGCGCCAGGGCTTCCAGCCGCTGCAAACGAACTCCAGACACGTGTGCCCCCTTGTGCATCTGGCTAACGTGGGGCCTGGGGACCCGAGCCTCGAACCGGGGTCCTTAGGCTTCACAGGCGAGCGCTTAACCACTAAGCCATCTCTCCAGCCCAAGGCTCTGATTTTCTTATCTACTTAGCTAGCTCATCATTCACCAAAGAACAAACCGAGGACAACAGAAACCCCATATATTATGAGTTGATGTTGTTTCAGAACTCCTGATCTGAGAGGAAAATAGGTTTGTTTAGGTCTCGGGCACTTGCTCTTCACTCACTGTATCTTCATAGGTTACCTGGCAGGAAAGCCAGAACTCTCCTTCCAGAAACAAATGTTTTGTGTTTTCTCCCATGAGGATGGATGATGAACATGAAGTTGAAACAGAAAGACTTAGCCACTGGTCTACATGGAAGTTTTAGTAGTGCCCCATGTAGTGACAGAGTAATATGCTCTTAACTGAAAGCCTCTGTGAATCACACATCTTCAAGATCATTGAATGTTGAATGGGATTAACTAACACAATGAATGGCTCAAGTGTGAAGTATGCTTTGGATTAAGTCCCCATGTTGAACTAAAACTAAATAATATTACCTTATACCAGACATGGTGACACATATCTTTGGAGGCGGAGGTAAAAAGATCAGGAGTTCAAGGCCAGTCTCTACTACCACGCAAGTTCAAGGCCAGCTTGGGCTATGAAATCCTGTCTCAAAAAAATGTATTTTTCCAACTTTCATGTCAATAAGCTGTGTGAATTGAAAATGAAAATAGTTTTAAATTCATTTTAGCAACATTGTAAAGGCTCAAAAGCTGTGCTTTTTTTGTTATTTTTATTAGTGTAAAGAGTATATTTTGAAATGTAATTCTGGGTCTTGGATATACAATTTAACTTGCATTTTAATTGCATTTTTATCCTTGATTTTCAGTATTTGCCTTTATTGCAAGGAAAGTCCTTAGGCATGATTTTTGAGAAGAGAAGTACTCGAACAAGACTATCCACAGAAACAGGTGAGTCACTGACTAATTTGTACTCATGTTGAAGAGGAGGCCTGGGGTGAGGAATTGGGAGGTGCAAGGCGGTGGTGAGCTTTGTCTGTCTTCAACAACCACACATTTTCATGCGAGCAGCAATGAAAACCTGTAAATGTTATTTTCAATTCTACAAGCTTTTTCTTCCTAGAATTTCAAAAGCAGAAATAGCAGCTTCATCTGTAGGAACTCCATGGAGACATGAGTAGAAGTGCAACAAAACACTTCAGGTTCAAGATAAAATGTAGGTAGACACAATATGTATGGTTTCAACTCATGTAAGAAATATGAATATATTTAATTTATTTAGTTATTTGCAAGGAGACAGAGAGAGAAGAAAAGAAAAGAAAAGAAAAGAAAAGAAAAGAAAAGAAAAGAAAAGAAAAGAAAAGAAAAGAAAAGGAAGGGAAGGGAAGGGAAGGGAAGGGAAGGGAAGGGAAGGGAAGGGAAGGGAAGGGAAGGGAAGGGAAGGGAAGGGAAGGGAAGGGAAGGGAAGGGAAGGGAAGGGAAGGGAAGGGAAGGGAAGGGAAGGGAAGGGAAGGGAAGGGAAGGGAAGGGAAGGGAAGGGAAGGGAAGGGAAGGGAAGGGAAGGGAAGGGAAGGGAAGGGAAGGGAAGGGAAGGGAAGGGAAGGGAAGGGAAGGGAAGGGAAGGGAAGGGAAGGGAAGGGAAGGGAAGGGAAGGGAAGGGAAGGGAAGGGAAGGGAAGGGAAGGGAAGGGAAGGGAAGGGAAGGGAAGGGAAGGGAAGGGAAGGGAAGGGAAGGGAAGGGAAGGGAAGGGAAGGGAAGGGAAGGGAAGGGAAGGGAAGGGAAGGGAAGGGAAGGGAAGGGAAGAGAAGAGAAGGGAAAACACAGAGAGAGAATGGGCATGCCAAGGCCTCTAGCCACTCTAATGAAACTCCAGATGCATGTACCCCTTCTACATTTGGCTTACATGGGTTCTGGGGAATTGAACCTAGGTTCTTTGGCTTTACAAACACCTTAACCACTAATCCATCTCTCCAACCCATGACTATTTTTATAATTTGAACTTTTTCCTTCTGCACCAGTTCTGTGGTAGGAAATACCTCCCACATTAGACAGTCTTCAATTTTGTAGGGTTTAATTGATCAATATCAGATCTCTGCTTGCTTTCTCAACAGTCATTGATAAATCCTGGAGGCTATATGAATGTTTAGCTGATAGTGAGTCATTTGACGATCTTGTCCTTGGTCATTGGAATATCAGCATCATCATCAAAGGTTTACTCTGGAGTTTGATGAAACTTCATTGTTTATTTATTTTTGTCTTTTCATTTTTTTAAAAGTTATTTTATTTATTTATTAAGAGAGAGAGAGAAAACAGGTGCCATGGTCCCTAATTATTGCAAACTTACTTCAGACATATGTGCCAACCTTGAGCATCTGGCTTTACGTGGTTACTGGAGAATCAAACCTGGATCCTTTGCCTTTGACAGTAAGTGCCTTAAATTCTGAGCCATTTGTCCAGCCCATCATTTTTTAGATTATTAAAAAATTCATTAAAATTCCGTAATCACCTCCCATAAACCTCTCTGAACTCTCTGTACCACCCCCTCCCCTGGACCCCCTCTTCTTTCCAAATATTCACTCTTCTATTTTGATATCTTAATTAGGTCCTCCATCATCCATGACAACAGGTTAATGTTAGCAGTTCTTCTGCAGGTAACAGCAGTGAGTGTGAGGCCATGAATGTAATGCTCACATTGTATCTGGTAGATAGTGTTCCAAAGAACTTCTCCCCATCCTTTGACACTTTCAAAAATTATTTTTGTAATTATCATCAAAGCTATTTTTAATTTATTTTAATTTGACAGAGAAAGAGGGAGGGAGGGGGGAATGGGCAGGCCAGGGCCTCCAGCCACTGCAAACAAACTACAGATAGTGCGCCCCTTTGTGCATCTGGCTAACATGAGTCCTGGGAAATTGAACCAGGGTTCTTTGGCTTTGCAGGTAAATGCCTTAACCACTAAGCCATCCCTCCAGCCCATAAAAGCTGTTTTTAAAAATTACATAATCCCCTTATACCACCATCCTTTTTCTCTCTCCTTCTCCCACTGAACTCCTCCTTTTTTCCTACTATATGCTCTCCTACTTTAATGTTACTTTTTGCTCTCATCCACAACAACCTGTTACTGGGCCCAATAATATACAGGTCTTGTATAAGAAACACCTATTATTATGTCATGAATGCATCAGCCTATTTTTATCTGAAAGACAGAATTCCAAAGCACTCCTCCTTATCCTTTTGCTCTTTTATTCTTTCTACCCCAGTAGTCCATGAACCATGAACCTTTTAGGGTATGATAGAGATGTCTCATTTGGTACAGAACTATCAACTGTTACTTCTCAACACTTTGAGGAGTTTTGAGCCCCTCTCCCCAGTAGTCACTGCCATCAGAAAAGAGAAAATTCTCTAACCACAAGTGAGAGCAGTGCTAGTATGTGGACAAAAGCATAAGTATTTAGAGGGAACTTGGTGAGCATAATACATCTATATAGTCAAGCAACTATTGTAGCTCCCCCCAGGGATTATCACCTTCCCAGCCATAGGCTTTTGATTAGCTTTTCAATACCAGGCATGAATTCCCTTCCATGAGAGAATTTGCTGAATTTTCTGTTTTTATGTTGGATTTTCAATTTGCTATAGTTTTTATTTTGCTCAGATCACATGGCCTGAATAAGATTCACTTAGTTTATACCTTCAAACTCTTGATAGCTCCCCACACCTCCCTTAGTACACATGTACTGCAAAGCAAAAGTCTCTACCAAATTGTTCCTTTTTGCAATGGAGAGCCATGGAGTTCTAGAAGACTATTGTACAAGCAGGGAAGAGGTAGACTTAGTTCTGGAATTTCTCAAGTTCACATGAGGGTTTTGTCATTTTACCTACCCTTTAGAAATTGGTCTGGGTGTGTCAGAGACCCATCTATTTCAATTTCATTGCCTCTTCCTTCATGCTCTCTTTGTCCCAGTATTGGAAACCAGGTGAGGAAAGGCTAGCAGAAAGTGAAATTACTCTGACTTCCAAATATACTGTTAGTGCCTAGTATCCCAGACAATCAAAGCTCACATTTTCTCATTTTTCTAAAGGATTATCTCTGTAATGAGTTTTCAAAAATCTGTTTTGAAACTTATAAGCCACGAATCACCTCTTTTCTTCATCTCTGCATTTATCCTCTATCAGACCTCCTTAGGATCCATAGTATAACTTCCCAGACAAAGCCAAGGAGAAAGTGCCAAAAACAAAAACAAAAACATATTGTAGGATTCTTTACATGTATTATCCTACCTTATAATTATCAGAGGTTTTCAGGGCTTAAAAGTGTATTACTACTGTACCACATATGTTTTTTTTTCTTGTAATAATCAATAATGAGGTTTATCAAATGTTTAATCAAAATGAAGTTCAAGGGCTGGAGAGATGGCTTAGTGGTTAAGCGCTTGCCTGTGAAGCCTAAGGACCCCGGTTCGAGGCTCAGTTCTCCAGGTCCCACGTTAGCCAGATGCACAAGGGGGCACACGCGTCTGGAGTTTGTTTGCAGAGGCTGGAAGCCCTGGCATGCCCATTCTCTCTCTCTCCCTCTATCTGTCTTTCTCTCTGTGTCTGTCGCTCTCAAATAAATAAATAAAAAAAATTTAAAAAAATGAAGTTCAAGAAAAGTAAATCATTTGCTAAGTTTACTAAATACAAACAATGTCAACATTAAGATTTCCAGTCTATTCTTCTTATTAATGTATTGTTTCATTGCCTTTTGAGAGAAGGAAAAAGGGAAATATCGAATGTATCTCCGCATAACCCATATACCTCAATAAGGAGGGGCCGGGGGAAGGGGTAGGACATGGATGAGGCTAACAATGGTACCAACTTGACTGTATTCACTGAGTACAAAGCTGATTAATAAAAAATAAATTAATAAATTTAAAAAAAATTCTAGGAAGAGACCAGATTACTACATTTTGCTCATTAAATCTAGCTCCTGTAAGAGATCAATTTGATATCTCATTGATATTTGGAGGAAATGAGTGGAGCAGTAATACTCAACTTCTGTTTCCTTCTAACACTGGTCTTGCATAAGTTGGACAGAATTTTATTATATTTTATGTTTTTTAAAATTTATCATTAGTACATAAGATAAATAGAATTTTTTATGAGGTATGGTCTCACTCTAGCCCAGACTGACCTGGAATTTACGATGTAGTCTCAGGCTAACCTAGAACTCACAGTGATCCACTTACCTATGCCTCCTGAGTGCTGTGATTAAAGGTGTGCATCACCACACCTGGAAAGAAATAGTCTTCCTGAAGCCACCAAAACAAATACTAAGTAGAAATTTCTTAATTTAAAGTTTTTAAATGATTTTTTTTCTTAATTGTTAGTATTCTACCATTTTCCTCCATCCAAATGTTTTGCTTGATATAAAAATACCCCTGAATAATTGATCAGTTTCATCTTTCACAATAAGCTGTCAGTAACAAAAATAGAAAAGTTACTACTTGGTTTTGGGGTGCAGACCCTGTTCCAAGTACTGTGAAATCCTCATGACAAGGCTGGGAGGAAAAGTCCATAAATGAAAGCATGTTGAACTATGTTCAGGAAATGTCCCATTGACACTGATAGTAAATGACAGACACAAGACTGGATATTACTATTAACTGTATTTTAATTTTTTTCTAGTTTAGTTAAGAAAAACAATGGTCATGTTTTATTCTAGTAAGATTGTTTCCACAAATGGCAATAAGCATTTTATTAAATGATCATTATTATAGAAGTGCACAAAGTTGCAAATCCCAACAAAAAAGGCATAAGGAAATGGATATTTGGCCCCTAAAATGTATGGTTTGCAGAATATTTGTCATCAGTCTCTGTAAGTACCTTTGTATGTATTTGAATTCGAAATGCTTTCAACTTCAGCAGCAGGAGAATCAGTTAGAAAAGCTGACATAATACTAACAAAAATGATAAACCTCAACCCAAACCATGACAAAGCATTTCCATTGTGTATATATACATCTTTTTTTCTTCAGTGCAGGGGATGGATGCCAGGGTCTTAAGTGTGTTAGGCAAGCACTTTATCACAGAGCTGTATCCCCAGATATACAGATTATATGGTATATTTTATATTATATGCTATAATTTTTCAAGTATACAGCCTGTTTCCTTGGTGTTTAGAATGTGAATGAGATGCAATTAACCATCTTTTACATGCCTAGATTTGTACCACCCCCTGAGGTGGGTGATCATCATAGAACACTCTGGAAGGACTCCATCCTACACTTGAAATTCAGATTCAAAGATTCAACAATATTTTCCTTATCTCAGGAAACAGAATATAATTCTCTGACCACATTAATTGTTTCTGTAAAATGTTTATTAAAGTACAGCAAACATACAGGAAAATGCACAAATTAAGCAGTGCCTACTAGTTCAATGCATTCTTATAGTGAACACATCCTTGTTATTAACACTCAGATGAAAAAGAATGTTAGTAGCACTCACAGAAGCGCTCCTTTCTAACCTTGTATTTCCTTGCAGTTGCTACACCTCTAATCCAAGGGTAATCATTATCCAGGCTTTTAATGCTCAGATTAGTTGTGCCTGTTTTCAACAGTTGTATGAAAGGAATCATTCAGTGTATGTTCTTTTGTGTCTGACTTCTTTTGCTCCATATTAAGTCTTTGTATGTAGTTGTGGCTCATTCACTCTGTGTATGCCTCTCTGAAAAGCCAGGAAATTTTCCTGTGCATCTGCTGTTGAATATATTCCTTTATTGCAAATTAATTGAGCTGTTTGTCAGATACGTTTATTAATATCAGTAAGTGCAGAAGCTGATAGAAAAATGCACAGGGCATTGTAAGTGATGGGTTCTTTTTATTATTTAACAGTAGTATTTCACTTTCAAGGTGACATAGAAGTTGGGGCCTCAGCAGTTGTTCCAAATTCATCATCTTTACAAAGACACTAATACAAAAATTTTTATTCTATTCTACAGAAATTTTGATTCTATGAACAGAAAGGTTAATGGGTGCTTTGCTTCAACTAGCAAGAGCCCTTAGATTCCCTCATGTTTATAATGAATGAATTATATATTTTACCATTCCTTTCAAAGTCTGAAGAAATCTATGAGGAAAAGGAAAGAGCAAAGTAAGATTTATTTTTCCAAACATAAATTGGGAAATGAACCCATTGCTCAAAAACATCTGGTGTGAAAGCATAGGCAAGTGAAATGGGTAAAATAAGATATTTCTGGAGAAAAGGTAGAAAAAGAGTGGAGACTCACCCTTATGTTTCCTCCTCCTCAGCCATGTTTGTTGTTTTCAAGAACTCTGACACTCATTGAAGCCCTTTCAACAATGTGGAGTGATAAATTACTGAGTGTTTTACTTGTGCCTATAGATTAGAGTCTAAATTTCATTTTGGTCAGTGATAAAATAGAAATTCTTTCTTAGAGGCAATTTTCCTATAGTTTACCTTTTTCTTTTAGCTGTGAAATTCTTGATTTCTATTTTAATGTCCCCTCTTACTACCTCCACCTCCTGAGTCCAGGCTCAGGGAGAATCTTCTTCATAGCACAATGAATTGGTGCAACAAAGTAAATTCTACTCAGGTAATGAACATGACTTAGGTCAGACCTACCAAGATACCTTACTTTTTTTTTTTTTTTGCAATATTCCTCCATACTGTCAACCCTAAGCAGTTCTCACAGCAGTAATAGACATGTGGGAGGTGTACAGCAAAGATTTACTTGGTGAATGTGGATAGATAAAGGTGTATAGGTAAAACAGTGTTCAAATGTGATTATTAATTGCAAGCATCGTTCAACTTCAGCAGTTTATGTCACAGATAATAGATCTTTTTGTTCTTTCAGTCAACAGAAGGAGAGTTTTTCAGTGTAGAAAATGGGTCTTCTCTCCAGAGTCAATGCCTTCTTTTTTTCCTTCCATCCATTTCTCCTTCCTTTCCTCCCTCCTTCCCTTCCTCCTATTTAATTATTATTTCCTTAGCACTAACTATTTTCCAATACATCTGTAAGCAAAGCAGAGAAAAATTCATGTCTTAATACCCTTATCTTTTACTAGATACAGAAACACAAACAATAGGTAAATTATGCTGGAAGAAGTATGCTCTCAGCAAGAAGAAGATTGTGACTTTGTCAGAGGCAGAAATGTTTATAACATCATTAGATTTTTGCTTTTACTCTGAATGAAATGAAGTCTCACTAAAAATTTTGAAAAAAAAATGGAGGGACACAATCTAAGTTACATTTTAAAAAATGGCTCTGACTATTCTGTAGAAAATAGACTGTGGAAGTAAGGATGAGGAAACAAGATAGAAGCAGTGAACTTTGTTAGTGAAATCTGGGAGGAGAGAGGTCCAGAAATGAGTGATAGCAATGAAAGGGTAGGGGATACACACACACACACACACACACACACACACACACACACACACACACATTGGTTTTCTGAGGTAGGGTCTCGTTCTAGCTCAGAGCTGACTTGGAATTTATTCTGTAGTCTTAGGGTGGCCTTGAACTCATGGCTATCCTCCTACCTCTGCCTCCTGAGTGCTGGGATTAAAGGTGTGTGCCACCATGTCCAGCTCTAGTTATATGTTTAAAAGAGAGCCAGCAAGATGAAATTTATTTGTCAAAAGATAGATGTTTAAAATCACTTTAAGTTTTCTGTCTGAGCAATAATGAAAGCTGCCTGTAGGGCAGGTTGCAAGGGAAAGATCAGGAGTTCTCTTTGACATGTATTCACTTTGAAATGGCTATTAGACATACAAAGACATACAAAAGGCATTTGGGGGCTGTAGAGATGGCTTAGTGGTTAAGACACTTGCCTGTGAAACCTAAGGTCCCAGGTTCGATTGCCTAGTACCCACATAAGCCAGATGCACATGTTGGCACATGAGTCTGGAGTTTGCAGTGGCTAGAGGCCTGGGAACACCCATTTTCTCTCTCTCTCTCCCCCTCTTTTTCTATCTATTTCAAATGAATGAATATTTCTTTTTTTTAAAAAAAGAAAAAGCAGTTGGATATGAGGCTAGTTTTGGAGAGAGGTCTGGCTTACAGATGTTGAGCGTCATCAGCATAGAGATAGTACGGATGTGATATATGGTAAAGGGAATGAGTTAAGAGAAGAGGATTAATAACTTTCCTTGGAATGCAGCAATATTCAGAAGTCAAGAAAATACAAGGGGTCAGAAATCGAGACTGAGAAGGAACAATTGCCAATGTAGATATAAAAGCAAGAAGGTTTATTATTCTATTCCTCGTGTGAAGAAAGTTTATTACAAGAAATTGGTGCTCCATTTTGTCAAGTCACACTAGACTACGAAGTGAAAAAAAAAAAGAAAGAAAAAAAACTAAGAAGAGGAGTGTTTTCATGTAAGGGTGGCTTGCAAATCCTTATTGGGCCAGGTTTGGTGGAAATGAGAAGAGGTGGATAGAGAGAGGGAGAGAGAGAAAAAAAAGGCTAAGGAGAGAGAGGAGAAGAGAGCAGAGAGACCAACAGAGAACAGAGTTAAATAGTTTTGCTGCAAGGGAAAGTAAAAACTTAAAGTTATACTTGACAGAGGAAGTAGGAACAATAGAAAACGTGAACTTGTGTTTGTTATTAGTGAGTGAAAAATTGAGTGTAGTCCATTGAAGATACAATTTATGTAGTTGTATCTTGGAGAAAGTGAAGAATTATTAATATTGTGTCCATGATCAGGACAAAGATTGCCTTCTGGTGCATGAGTGGGGGCCTGGGCAAAAATGATACATATTATTGGGCATTTGAAAGAAGATCTGGAGCACATGGGTGAGTGGGTCATGGAAAGCATACAAAATGGGGGGAAGAGGCATGGAAACATCAGGCATGGAAAGTTCATCTGTGCTTAATAGGAAAGAAAGTAGAGTACATGGACATGGCTGCTATTATGACGTGGTCCAAGTGATCAATTCTCATCTAGTTCACATATGTCTCCTAACTAGTCTCTTTGGTTCTGCTCCACTACTTATGTCTCATTAAAACATATCTAATTATATTACTTCTCTGCTCTGAGTTCCAATTAATTTATATTTTCCTCAAACACAAGTAAACGTTGTTGCCTCCCACCTCTCTCTGCTTTTTTCCTCCCTCACGTTCAACTACTTTACTCCTTACACTGTATCTTCCACACACCAACCTTCCTGCTTTCCCTTGAAAGTTCCAATTATGTCCCTTATACAGAATCTTTGCACTTCTCTTCCCAGTGTCCCATGTTTTCCATGGCCCACTCTCACACATTCCTCCATCTGCAGGCAAATGCCACACAGTTTGGCTTTCTTAATCATGGTACTAAAATGAGAATTGTCCTCGACACTTCCTGCCCCCATATTGCTCTATTTTATAGCACTTACCAGTATTTAATACGTATTTAATTTATTCATATACTTTATTATCAGTACCTCCTCATTAAAATATAAGTTACAGGAAGGCAGGGAGTTGTGTTTTATTTATAATGCTTCTCTCAATGCCTAGGAAAGCAACTGGGCTTTAGTTTAAGAAAGCAATACAATTCAGAACCT
Organism: Jaculus jaculus; assembly: GCF_020740685.1. Classification (NCBI taxonomy): domain Eukaryota; kingdom Metazoa; phylum Chordata; class Mammalia; order Rodentia; family Dipodidae; genus Jaculus; species Jaculus jaculus. The sequence goes on from NC_059125.1 coordinate 39,345,609, forward strand.
TAATGTGATATTGGTATTAGTGGTAACTCATTTTTAGACTTTTGGATCCTCAGAGCCTCTGTCTATAAAATTCTTACAACAATATCTTCTGAGTTCCTTCTCAGAAGGACTCAGTGGAAGAATGTTTTTAAAGGGCCAGCTCAGGATAATGCTTTGTGACTAATCAGTGCATGATTTAGACCATGGTAGCTTCTGGTAAAGGAACACACGCAATAATAGAAACAAAGGCTATTTCTGTGGCTTTTTGTTTTTTATTGTGGAAGTTTTAAAATACATACAAAATAGAAATATTAACATAAAGAACACTGCAGTAATGCTCATATTAATCTAACACTTGTGACTATATTGTCTTGTTTAATTTCTCTTTTTCTTTTTGTTGCTAAAATAATTAGAAATTAAGTTATATATGATAATTCATCCCCAAATTCATTAGTTTGCATTTTCAAAAAGTACAGTATATTTTCCTATATAGCTGCAATATAATTAACAAAATAATGATTTCCTAATATCATTTACTCTCAGTCCATACTGAAATACCATTATACAAATTGCACTAAACCATTAGTGGATAATTTCATGAAACCTTGAGTCAAATTCCCATTTGTGGGTCTAATGTTCCTCACTCCATTCTCCATACAATTAACGATTTCCCCCTTATAGAGGGAATCCCTTAAACAGATGGGATTAGCAAATTATACCAGTTATATATGTCCCCAAAGAGAAATTAGGTACATTTCAATATGGAGGGCAGAATAATATTTGCAAAGTACCACAGACAAATCTCTATCTTGACATTATTCTTATTTGCCTTTAATTATATACTAGAGAAAATCTACCCATTGAGTCTCTCAGATGAGGTAGAAAAGTTTTGGCTGACTGTTACCATCTCCCATAACTTTGTCTAAGAGTATGTACCAAAAGAACTCTGTTTGTGCTCACAGAGTTTAACTGTGCCTTGGAGCAGACCCCTGTGTGTCTTATCCTCTTCAGCATAATGGAATGTGCTATGAGAACATGGCGGAAGCCATGCTTCTCTGCTCAAGTGTCTGCAGTGTTCTCACCATGTAAGGACAGTCAAAAGCTGCAAGGGCCAAGTACCAGCGGCACTCAGCTCAATCTTCCTTGGAAGATAAATAAAATAATAGAGTGATCCTTTAACTCTTACTAACCATCTCAATGGTTTTTCATTTGAAACATTTTCTAAAACCTGTACAATTTATGTACAGAAAAATGCACATGTGTCCATTTTAATATTAATAAACTCATACACCCCTGTAATCTACAAGCCTTTTAAAGCTATAAAACTTTTTAAAAATTATTTTAATTATTTTTATTTCTGATACATAGACAAAGAGGGAGAGAGAGAGAGAGAATGGGTGTACTAGGGCCTTTCAGACACTGTATATAAACTCTAGATGTGTGCGCCCCCTTGATAACATGTATGATATGGCATACTTGCATCACTATGCATCTGGGTACTTGGGACCTGGAGATTCAAACAGGTATTCTTAGGCTTTGCAAGCAAGTGCTTTAACTACTAAGCCATATCTCCAGCCCAAGATATAAATTTTTTTAATTATCCCAGCAAACTACCCAGCACTACTTTCCAGTCAATGTCTTGTCACACAAAAGCTCTCTTAATTTCTTCCACTCTTAGTTAGTTTTGACCAAAACTAAATGTTTACTGGTTAGTGTCTACCTACTTGAATTCGGGGTAGTATTTCTGAAAGTTTGTTATATTTTATTGCTGAGTAGTTTCCCACAGAAATTCATAATATCCCATATAACTCCAGTTTCTTTCTTCGTTATCCTGATATACATCTTTTTGCATTTTAAATACTAAAAACTAGGCTTAGGTCCCAAAAGGGAGCAAAATTGCCTTATTATGAACACTTGAAAAAAAAAAAAACAGTAACAATGATATTTAAATGTTAAAGTTCTAGGAATTTTTTTAAAGTTTTATCGGAAAAAAAAAGCAGCTTAACTGGTGCTTTCTTCTAGGAAACTTTATTCACAGTTCAAAAATGCTTGTGCATGTGTAAAAATTATTTGAATTAAGCATAAGGGTAAAACTTCATAATTTGAAATGTACTCATATTCAAATAAAAAAACAGTAACAATGTTGGCATATATATGAAGGAAAGTTAAATCTGTGTTTACAAAATTTCACCTACTTCCCTTGTCACCATTTTGCTTTGCTTGAGGCATTCCTGTGAGAGAGGTTGGAGAACTTTAAAGTGGTGACTTTTGAGTTGAGATTTTACACTCTATTTCTCTTTTCGAAAAGTTTTTTTTTTTTTTTCTTTTGCTTTTATTGTAGGTTTTGCTCTTCTTGGAGGACACCCTTGTTTTCTTACCACACAAGACATTCATTTGGGTGTGAATGAAAGTCTCACAGATACTGCTCGGTTTGTAAATTTTTTATTATCTCTAAAACTTATTTCAAAATCAGATGGAATCATTTCAAAAAATAACATGTTTCTTCTTAAATAATGGCTATTCCTCTCAATAGTTTGTAGTTCTTTTTCTCCACCGCCCCGCCACCTCTGTCCATGATGTTTGCAATTCTACTCCTTCATTCTCTAGCCACATTATGGATTAAGATTGCTATTCTTAGAAATTTTGAAAGGCTTCAGATAATAAAATTTCAAACTTAGGAAAATTCAGAAATTGTCAAACATGGCTTTTATATGTAATAGTCAAGGGAAGTAGAAGTTCAGCGAAATTGATATGTTCAATGACTTATAATTCATTAGTATCAATAATGTCAATAGTTAATACTTATGTCCTAGGTAAAGTTATAACTTTTTTAATTCTCATAACAACCTAAATAGTTGGACATACAGCAGTGAAACAACCAAATTTGAAATACATTGGCTGTTATACTACAAATTCTTCAATCTCAAAGTATTAATATAATATAGTTATTCTGTGGTCTTTTAGAAACTCTGACAGTTAATGGCTCTACCATTATCAATATGTGGCCTTCAAGGTCACCCTGAATATAAATCTCCATCCAGGACCAAGGAAACAAGAACATTGAGGTGCTATACTTGCTTCAAGGCATCTTAGTGCAGAAGTGAGTGGCTCAGTCACTTGCACCAATATTCTATCAGCAGTTACTAGTATCTCAATCTCACCTAAATGAAAGAAGAATAGGCAAAAGGCTCTGATCCTCTCACTATGTTATACTGAAAAGTTTAAACATGCAATGATCTTGCCACTGTAACATGTGCAGCTGGTGAATCCTGAGCAAAGGTCTTTGTTAAATGTTTGCTCTCAATCAAGAAGACTCAATATTTTTCCCCTAAACAATTATATGTCATAAAATAACTACTTACTGATACTATCTGCTTTTTATGGCAACCAGCCTCATATATACTAAATAATTCACCTTATATGTTTTGCTGAGAAGATTTCAATAGCCCATCTTTAAAACTTTCATGTTGATGAAATGCCACTGTTATAAATTCATGGAGCTGAGGGTATGGCTTAATAGTAAAGCACTTGGCTAGTATACATGAGGTCCTGGGGCCAATCCCCAGCAACACAAAAATAAAATTAAATGTGAGAATTATAATTGTGAAACAAATAAATCATACTGTGGATACTGTGACTGCTTCTTGCTATTAGTTATTGAACAACCTTCCCATGTAGTACAGAAGTCATATAATAGAGGTCTGTGTAAGGAAATTGTATCAGAATAATTTTTTTTTGAGGTAGAGTTTCACTGTAGTCCAAGCTGACCTGGAATTCACTAGTAGTCTCAAGGTGGTCTCGAACTCATGACGATCCTCCTACCTCTGCTTCCCAAGTGCTGGGATTAAAGGCATGCACCACCATGCCTGGCTTACCACTTCTTTTTTAATGACAACTTCCATAATTGTAAACAATATTGCTATTCTTGTACTTGTCTCAGGCCAAATGAGTATATGCTATTATTCTTATGAGACTTGTATGTATGAAGATGCCTTGATCTGTAAGATTGACCAGGGCACTACTACTGCCATGCAATCTGTATAGCTCCAGATAATTTGCAGTGGTCAGTTTTTGTTGTTGTTTTGTCTCCATTTAAGAACAACACTCGTTTTGTTTTGCTCATTGTGGGGCTGGAGAGATGGTGCACAGGTTAAAAGCACTTGTTTGCAAAGCCTCTCAGCCCTGGTTTAGTTCCCCTGTACCCACATAAAGCCAGATGCACAATGTGGTGCACAATGTACAGTGGCAAGAAGCCCTGGTGTGTCCATACTCACTCACTCACTCAAGTAAATTAAAAATTATGGCTAAAATATGTGGAAAGCAGTTTCTTATGCTTAAAATAATGTTGCTTTTGTGGAAAACTTAAAATTAGCTTTTATCTGAAGTGCCTTAAGTAGATTCTTAATTTACTTTTCTAGTACTGGTTTAAATATAATCTGTTATGTATTTTTAAGCTACTATTAAAATGTATTATTGTGGCAAAAAACTTTCATGTTGAAAGATAGTGTGTTATGTCATATAGGGCAATGGGAATATTAATAAGTGGTGTGATTACCTGCTGGGTTCTAAGGAAAGAATAAATGAACATAACTTAGTTTTTCTTTCAAATATGCTGACACTAATTGAGGTTCTATTTGCCTAGTAACTCAAATTCTACAAAAGTAAAGGATACTTTATTTAAAATCAAGTAGTAAAAGCAAGTTAAAGGAGAAAACCTGAGATATATCCAGGAGATGAGTTTCAGTGGAGACCCTTCAGATAGCATTAGATGAATTGGAATGAATATGTCATGTGTGAACTAATGACTGGGAAAGTATACAGTTGAAGGTACCACTGAGAATCCAAGAAAGAGTTAGGCAGTATAGATTGATAGCCAGAATGAAGGCAAAAGTCCAACAATTAGAGGAATGGGAATGATCCAAAAAGCAAGAGACAAATAGTCAGCCACGATTGAAAGCTAGGGATGAGTACATAAATTGCCTGCTCTCCATGCAAATCCCCTGTAGTCTTTAGATAGACAAGCTCTACATTTAACCTGAGAAAACCAAATCTCTAAGTGTTCTCCTAGTGGAGTCACACAAGAAATGCTTAATTCCCGAGTAATAACTTGAAACAATGTTTATGAAATATCAACATGGTAGAAGTTCATTAGTGACCCAGACCCCCAGAGTTTATATTGGAGACTGATCACATTGATGCATACTACCTCAAATGTACCCAAATTCTAGGCACTCTGATAGAAAGCAGGCATTAACCTCAAGCCAGATTGCTTAATTTAAAAAAAAAAAAAAAAAAAAAAAAAAAAAAACACTTTAGGCACAGAGAGCTACTCTTATCAGTCCTGTGAACAGTGAAAACACCCTAAAATGAAGTAACCAGATACTACAAAGAACAAATCTTACAAGCAGACCTTTCAAATAGTATCACCCAGACTTGCTATGTAAACACTTTCCAGAAAATTTTAAAAATTAAGACCACTTAGTTGTACTACTTGTCTGTCTACACTGTGGCCTACATAGGCAAACATATTTCTGTACTATTGATTCATCAATTAAAAGGGGTTTCTGATGTTCAGTATCCACTTCATATTCTAAAATGCATGCAACATATGTGATATAAGTACTTGTCCTTAAGCAGAGGTATAATCCAGTGTGAACTTTGTGTGAACAGATGCAGAGTAATTTGGATTGGGGTAGTGATGAAAGGTAGGGAGATTAGTGCCAGAGGTTCTAAACCTTATATTTGGAGTTATATTGGTGAGCTTCTTAAAATGTAAAATTCTTGAACCAACACTCAGAAATTATAATTTTCCTGTTAAGTTTCAGATGGTTTCTGAGAATCTACATTTTAACAACCTTCCCATATGATTTTTGACATGAAGATAGCTGGACTACTTTGAGACACCTTGAGTTGGGAAGTGGTATAGGGAGCCAAGGCCATCGTGCTGTGAATCTGGATTAAGGAAATCATGATAAAGAAAGGGATGGATAATAATGGGCTTACATGGTTTCATAACTGATTATGGAAGGTGAATAGATAATCGAGGTGAAATGATTCCAGATTTGTTTCTCTTAAGGTGTGGGTGGGTGTAGGAAGTTTCTACTTTTTTGGGGGGGTGATAAATTTGATATTGGATACAGTATATTAAAAGTTGAACCTCAGAGTACATATTTCCACAAGATATTGTAGATAAGGATCCTTGGGCAACATTGAGAATTGGACAAGTGCATGTATGTATAAGGTTAGCAGTTAAAAGTGAGCTGTGAAGCTTCATTGTGGGAGAATTGCAGAGGCTGTACTTAGCAAGCTGATGAAATTGGGATAAAAAGATAATAAGGATAATATAATCTTAGAAGAGGCTGGGATGGGCGATGAAGGTGTCAGAAAAGGGAGTCATTACTATGGAAATCTGACTTCCTTCTGTGTGCCTCATTATTGCTTAATCTGCCAAAATATCTGACAAACAGGATATACTGAGACTCAGAAATTCAATAAACCTAAATTGAAGAAGACAAGAGAAATGTACTCTTCTCCACAGAGGAAATTAAACATGGGAAATAAAGAAGTGAAACTCAATGACATCTGCCTTGCAATATGCTCCGAACAACCCTTAACAATGACCACCTTTGCTTTTTATGGAAGTTTAACTTTTAAAAATGCAAAGTGATTGTACGGTGCTTGAATGGCAGCACTTGCCTTTTTTGTTCAAGAGAATAGTGCACACCAGACACTGACTGATAGCACTGCTTCTCCAAGCTACCTGTCTGGCTGCTTTGGGGATCTGGTAGAATAAAAAGTGCCTGTGCACTGGAGAAAGGAAAAAACTGAAGGAGAATTAGTAAGTGCAGCCTCAGAACAGGAGGAGAAAATCAAAGCCAGACCAGTTTTTGAATAACTATTAAATGCAGGTTCAAAAGTATCAATTTTCTTTAGCTGATGAAATTCTTCATTTATTCAAAGCTACTTATTTAATACCCAGTTTTTCTTGCAGACATTGTTTTAGCATTAAGAATAAAACGCTGTTCAGGTCAAACAAGATCTTTTTTGATTTGGAAATACATTGTACAGGGAGGAGGCATTCCCTAAATAAATACATAAAGCACAAGTAGGAGATTTGGTTGAAATAAATACTAGGATGAAGCTGAAGCAGAAGCAGAATGGTTTGTTGGGTATGTAGAGGCTATCTTACATGAGGTGTTCAGGGAAGGCTTTCTCTGGAGGTGGCAGTCAAGCTGAGAACTCAGTAAAAATTCAGAGCCAGCCTTTGAGAACATTATCACAGACAGAAAGAACTGCTGGTGCAACGGCCTAAAGCAGCAAGAAAAATGACTGCATTTAAGCACAAAAACAAATCCTGTAATGTTCCAAAATTGGCAAGTAAACATATTTTAGTTTTAAATATAAAAAATATGTACATATCTTGTGTGTTGGCCCTCAATCCCATCCACAACAGGAAGGAAAAAAATAAAATAAGGCTGGGTGTTGTTGTGTGTACCAATAATCTCAGCACTTGGGAGTCTGAAATAGGAAGATTCGTCATTTCTTGTCAGCCTGGGCTTCATTACAAGACCCTATCTCAAAACAAAACAAACCAAAAACAGAAAAGTCAGGCTGGAGAGATGGCTTAGCGGTTAAGCGCTTGCCTGTGAAGCCTAAGGACCCCGGTTCGAGGCTCGGTTCCCCAGGTCCCACGTTAGCCAGATGCACAAGGGGGCGCACGCGTCTGGAGTTCGTTTGCAGTGGCTGGAAGCCCTGGCGCGCCCATTCTGTCTCTCTCCCTCTATCTGTCTTTCTCCCTGTGTCTGTCTCTCTCAAATAAATAAATAAAAAATGAACAAAAAAATTTAAAAAAAAACAAAAAACAGAAAAGTCACATCAAGAAATTGCAAAACCTAAGGACTAAAGGAAACCTAGATATCTAAATATTCAAAAATGTGTTGTGCAGCATTATCACTAGAATTCATTCATTCATCTTAACTATCTTACTGCTTATTTCCAATGACAATTTCAATTGTTCCGCATGTGAAATCACCCTCAAGCCTGTGAAAACTACCATTCTATTCTGTGCATCTGTGAGTTTGACTATTTTTAATATCTCAAGCATTTGGCCTTCTGTGTCTTGCTTATTTTATTTGGCATAATGCCTTCCAAGTTCATCTCTGTTTTTGCAAATACAGGATTTCCGTCTTTGCAAACAATGAATGAAATTTCAATGTGTGCATATACCACATATTTTTTCTCCATTCATTTGTTGATTTAAGTTGTTTCCACATTTCAATTACTTTGACCAATCCTGCAAAGAACATTAAACTGAAAATATGCCTTCCAGATCCTGATTTCAATTATTTTGCACAGATACCCAGTACTATTGTTGGTGCTAAATAATGTAGTAGTTCTGCTTTTTTTTTCTCAATTTTTATAAACATTTTCCATGAATATAAAAACTATCCATGGTAATACCCCCCCCAACTTTCCCCTTTGAAATTCCATTTTCCATCATATCCCCTCCCCATCTCAAACAGTCTCTCTTTTATTTTGATGTCATGGTCTTTTCCTACTCTTATGATGGTCTTGTGTAGGTAGTGTTAGGCACTATGAGGTCATGGATATCCAGGCCATTTTATGTCTGGAGTCCTACCCTTCCTTTGGCTATTACATTCTTTCCTCCACCTCTTCTGCATTAGACTCTGAGCCTTGGAAGGTGTGATCGAGATGTTACTCAGTACTCCAGTCACTTCTTTCCAGCACTATGATACCTTCTGAGTCATCCCAAAGTCACTGCCATCTGAAAAGTGAAAATTCTCTACCCAAAGTGAGAGTAGCATTAATATAAGGGTATAAATATTAAGAGAAGTGCTTACTGGGCAGTTTGATAAGCATAGTATATACATTTTTCCAGACATCAGCAGATGTTACATCCCTAGGGCTCATGACTACCCCTGTTTTAAGTTTTCAGTATCAGGGATGTGTTTCCCCCCATGGAGCATGTCTCCAGTCCAATTGGAGGGCAGTTGGTTTCCACCATGACAGATGTGCACCCGTTGGCTCATTTGGCCTGGCTGGCCAATTATAAGGCTTGCAGTGTCCACTGTTGAGTATCTTCACTGGTGGGATCTCTTTCTCCCATTGAACTACATGTAGAATGGCTTCTTTCAGCTTTCTGTCAGCTGGTCTACATGGAGGAGGTTATCAGCTCAATTCCAGCAGGATTTCTCAGTGGCCTTACATCCCAAGTATGTGAAGTCTTCAGTAATAGGGTCTTACCATTGATTTCTGGTGGGAAACCTAGGGCCTTGGCAATGGCCTATATTGTTTTGGGGGCATCAGGGACCTCCCTGGCCAACAACTCACTGGAGGTATCCCATGCCTGGCACTGAAAATTTTCTAACAACAATCTATGGTTCCTGAGTGTTCCATTGTCTGAAACCAGAGGATTCCATGTGATTTATTTGTATCCTCTTAGATTTTGATTAGCCCTCCCTCCACTTTTCCTTTACTAAATCTCAATTTACTCAATTATTCACAGATACCCAGTACTATTGGTGCTAAATAATGTAGTAGTTCTGCTTTATTTTTTTTTTTTTGAGGAAAGTCTATATTCTATTTTCTTTTTTTCTTATTGTTGATTTGTTTTGTATTTCAAGGTAGGTCTCGCTCTAGCTCAGGATGACCTGGAATTCACTTTGTAGTCTCAAGGTGGCCTCAAACTCATGGCGATCCTCCTACCTCTACCCCCTGAGTGCTGGAATTAAAGGACTGCACCACCAAACCCAGCTATATAGTATTTTCTAATTCTTGTACTTGCATTTTGAAGGAATTTCTATTCAAGTTCTTTGCTCACTTTTACCATGTGCTTTGTTTTGTTATTGAGTTGCAGGAGTTCCTTAAATACTTGAATATAAATCCCTTATTCAGATATATTCTTTACAAGCTTTTTTACCTTTCTGTAGATTCCCAGCTCATTCTTCTGCTTGGTTTCCTATGCAGAAGCTTCTTAGAATCTTATGTTGAGTATACTTGCCATAATAAACAATCATTAGTGTTGTGCGACATTTTTAAAATAGTTATATATAATATAAATATCCCCAAGAGAATTTTACCTTTTTAAATTTTATTTATATATATATATATATATATATATATATATATATGAAACTCCCATTACCACTCCTTAGTGGGATTGTAGTAATCTCCATGGGTCATGAAGGCAACAGACATGTGGGGGTTGGGGACCAAGCATCAGGGTATTCCTACCTACTATGTGGCTCTTGCAATATTTCTGTCCATTCTTTCACAATATTCCCTGAGTCATGACAGGCCTGTTGTAGTCTCTGAATTTCTGCTTTTATAGGTTTTGATTATTCTACATGTTTGTCACTCTCAACCTGGTTGTTAGGCTAATAGTAAGAGCAGTATTCATGATGTCACCTCCTCTGCAATTTCTCCTGGGCCCTGGTAGATGTGGTAGAGATGGGATGTCTCATGGTGGGCAGTCAGCTATCTTCTTGTCTTATGGATGGTTCTAAGATTTCCTCTGCCACCTGGGATATTATAATTTTTAATGAGAACAAAGTCATATTGCTTCTTTTCTCCTTGAATTATAATAATATAACAGTTTCAATTTGCAAGATATTGTGGTGATTTCTACTTAGGTAACACAGAGTTGAATAGCATGTACCATGTAGATAAGTGGAGGAAGATGCAATGAGGTGTTATTTCTGAGAAGCTGGTGGTTGGAAATTCCCAACAGCACCCACAGGTTTAGTGATTCATTAAGAGTCCCTCCAAGGCTCAACATATAGTACCTTCATATCTAAGATTTATTGCATCTAAAATATGCAAATAAAATTATAAAGGGAAAGCTGAAGGTTTCTCTCAGTGGTAAAGCACTTGCTTAGTATACACAAAGCCCTAAGTTCCATCTCCAACTTTGCCAAAAAGCTGTCACTAAGGAAAATGGCACATGGAGTGAAATCTGGATGAAACCAAACACAAATTTCCACATCACTTTCCAGTGGAGTCACATATACTTAACTTCTTCAGCAAATCAGTTCCCAGGGATTTTAGTGAGGACTGTTCAAATAAGCATCCTGTGCCTAACACAGATACAAATCCCAGCCTCGCAAATAGAAAGAGGGCATTCAGCATAAACCATAGTGTATATGCTTTTGGCAGTTCAGACAATGGCAGAAGCCCTCCTAAAGTCTATGTTTCCAGATGTCAGTCAAGGGCCACCCTTGTAAACAGGCCTTCAAAGAATGAGCATCATGGAGCTGCTGTATAAGCTCCTCACTGAACAGCAAAGCTTTTGTTACTGTTCTGGATTTTTGTTACATTTGTTTTATTTAATTGCAATCTAATGTGTAAGGTAGAATATTTTATACCCATGGGAGAACAGTCTTAAAATTAAGTTGTCTTGTCTGTGCAATTTGAATGTCTGAAGGCCTAGGTTCTCACCAGAGAAAATCAACCCCACTGATTATTTCCCTCCTGACTAGCCTCTTTAGTAACTCATTTCTACAAGCTAATATACATGAAATTTGGTGAAATTAACTTCAGATTTGAGGGCATTTTCAGATGTTAATTCTATGTAGCTTTACTGGGGTTAAGAGTTGGTTATTCTATTTTTTTCCTTGCTTTGGGCTTGTACTTTTAGATGTCATAGCAGAAGTGACACCTTAGCATGACTCACCACTAATTCTTTGGGAATTTAAAATCAGATGGAACTTAGTAACAGCAGTGGGACCTTATCACTCCAGTTACAAGGCTTTGTGTTTCTTCCATAATAATAACTGTTCATGCCTAATGCTGTGAGTGCACTATTGAAAGGAGCATACAGCTTCACAGTCATTTTCACTTTAATACTTAGTAATATGGCTTTGGGAATCAATTGTATGAAAGGCTCAATATAAAACCAAATAGGGTGACATTGTTATACTCTAATTACTTTCACTATATGTAATTTATTTATAGTAGTGATCACTTACATGTTCTACCCATGCAAAACAAAGAAAGGAACATCAACATGAGTCACTGGGTTACTTTCTTAGAATTACCATAGAAAACTTTCACAGCTTTGTGGCTTAAAACAGGTTTGGGGTTGGAGAGATGTTTTAGTGTTTAAGCGCTTGCATGTGAAGCCTAAGGACCCCAGTTTGAGGCTCAATTCCCCAGGACCCATGTAGCCAGATGCACAAGGGGGCACACACGTCTGGAGTTTGTTTGCAGTGGCTGGAGGCCCTGGTGTGCCCATTCTCTCTCTCTATCTGCCTTTCTCTCTCTCTCTCTCTCTCTCTCTCTCTCTCTCTCTGTCACTCTCAAATAATAAATAAATAAATAAATAAATAAATAAATAAATAAATAAATAAATAAATAAATTTTTAAAAAATGCGACAGATTTTTGTTTGTTTTGCTCATAGTTATTCATGGCAGGAACCCCAAACATGCCCATTCCTAGAAACATTATACATCTGTCACAGCAGTTCTTGATCTTCCTTAGTGTGTAGTTATAGCACTCCAAAATCTGCTTCCATCTTCAGCTGGAACTTTCCCCTCGTGAATCTTCTTCACTTTATAAAAGCAATAGCCATTGGACTTAGGACTTATGCTGCTCCAGCACGCCTTTATCTTGACTCCTTCCATCTATAAAAATCGTGCCACGTAACAAGGTCACATTCTAAATTTGTAGTTAGAAAGGCATTTAGGGGGATACCATTGAAGCCACCATTATAGTCATGTATATCTATGCCCCTGCAGCAGCAACATGGAAGAGTTTCTGATCATTGTCATTCTGATACATCAAATGATGGATTTTTTGTTTTGATTTGATTTTTTGAGGTAGGGACTTGTTCTAGCTCAGGCTGGAGTGGAATTCACTATGTAGTCTCAGGCTGGCCTCAAACTCAAAGCAATTCTTCTACTTCAAGGTGCTAAGAGGCACCACAATGCCCCACGTATGATGGAATTTATGAAAGGATTTCTTTCTTGAGAAACAGCCAATAGATAAACTAAATAATTGTCATACTGAAAGGAATGTTTTAAAAAAGGTAAAATTTCTTGTTTTTCAATATTGTGCTCAACAGCAAATATGTGTCCAATAGTAATAAATTGGTATCTAATAAGAGATATGATATATCCATAAATCTTTATAGAAGATGTTGACACTCTACAGGATACTTGTATTTTGGTGGTAGTTTGCATGTGAAGTGTCCCTAATAGCCTCAGGTATTTGTCATTAAGTCTCATACTCAATTCCCAGCTGGTGATTGTATAGGAAGTCGAGCCTTGGAGGAGGTATGTTTCTTGGGGCTAAGCTTTGGTATTATAGCCCAAGTGCCTTTGCCAAAGCTCACTCACTGTTGCTGCTACCTCCCAACTGTCATAGAAAGATGTGGTGCCTAGCCTCTGCTGTACTGTGACATGATGAGACTTTTCCTCAAGATCATAAGCTAAAATAAACCCTTTCTTTCTTGTTCCAGTGACAAGAAAATAACTGCTACAATAGCTTTGGTTAATACTGACAAAAGTCAGTTCTTTCATGTTGAATTTTTGCTATATTCTATCAAAGGAAGTGAATTATAATGCAATCAGCAAAGACTGTAAAGCAGAGGTAGTTTTGATTTTAATTTATAGGTATCCCACATACTACCCTTTATGGTTTGAGTCACTTGCTTCTGAATCCCAGGTTTCTGAGTTGCTAAATGGAGATACTAATATTCATCTCAATGAGTTCTAGGAAGAGAAATGAGAATATGCTTGTAAAAGACAAATATGCAAAAGAAATTCAAATAATGTTGGTTGAAGCAAGTTATGATTTAATCCAATCTCTGGATGTTCTGTGACTCACTTGTAGCCATTTCTATGGTTTCCTTGTCAGCTTACAAAGGCACAATCCTGAAATTATATTTTGAAAAGGTTATTTTGAATGACATTATTCCCTAACTATTTTTCTCTGGATTTTTCAAATTTAGATCTAACATTTAAGACAAAAAATCTGGCTATTATAAAATAGTTCATTAATTAAGTTAATATGAGGATTTCATGCATCTCTGGCTTTTTCAACAAAAGCTCATTTGAGAAGACTACATCTAAGTTTGCTGAAGTTAATTCTTCATTGTTATTTATGGATGTAACCCAAAGACCCAAGTGTTATTATAACCTGGGTAGAAATTCTAGGAGGCTGGAATATTCTTCCACCTGAAGCAGACTCTATCAGAGAGGCAACTCCTTGATCATAATTACTATATATTGAGCCTGTGCATCCTCTGAGGTCTTTTGCTTTGGTAAAAATAAAAATAGGAAATATTTATTTTGAAAATGATTGAAAGCTTTTGATGGTGTCAAAATGTACAACCAAAAATTCCTCCCACTGTTTCCCAGCCAGTTACACAAACAATAAGTGTTGTCACTGATAAGAAACTAGAATCTAGATGGTACACAAATACATTGTTTACTTGCCTTTGGATTTTGTGACCATGGAGAGTTTCAGCTTGAGCTGACTGTGATTCTCTTGAGTTGTGGCCACCCTGATTGCCCGCAGCTAACACTGGTCTTTTCATAGATACATAAAACCATGAAAGTGGTATTATGCATCTTTACAACCAGGCCTTGGAACCTTCAGTTCCAAGAATGTGTCTGATGATTTTTGACTTCAGCTTGAAACAATGCAGTTATATTTCAGCTAGACTGAAAGTTACTTTTTCCCTGGCCACCATATAAGAACGTTTCAAATTATATAAGTCCTGTTACTGCCTTTGACCACACTTCAGGATTCTGTCAGAAAATCCTTAATATATTGTACTCTGCAATCTTAGATCTGTCTACCTCTTTCTTTGGTCTTTCAGTAACTTGAGGATGGTTCTTATATATTAGCAACATATTTTCCCAGGACATACACATTTCCTGTGTTTCAGTATATTAGGAATTGACTTCTAAAGGCATAAAAATTGCAACATAATTGCCTAGCTCATCAATATCCACATTTACTCTTAAGGTCTGGCTTAGAATACTATTTTTTTATGATTTGTTCACCCAATCCCATGGATTCTATACCAGTCCTCCTGGGGCTATGGATACACTGCTTTGGTTTTTGATTTACTTTGTTTTGGTCTTAACAGTATTTTATCTAATCCCTAAACAAGTTTTCTTTGTTATATGGAAATAAAATATATCAAAGAACAACAGAAATTCAGGAATGGAAAGAATTTATCTCAATCAACCGTCATTTTAATGTCTTTTCCATAAAACTTTCAAATCACCATTGAGCTGTAAGTGGTTATACCAAGTATTATGAAACAGTTTACATACTGAGCCAGCTTGTTCCATTTTAAAAAAAGATTATTTATTTATTTGAGAAAGAGAGAGAGAGAGAGAGAGAGAGAGAGAGAGAGAGAGAGAGGGAGAGAGGGAGGGAGGGAGGGAGGGAGAGAATAGGTGCATCAGGGCCTCCAGACACTGCAAACGAACTCCAGATGCATGTGCCACCATGTACATCTGGCTTATGTGGGTTCTAGGGAGTTGAACCTAGGTCCTTAGGCTTTACATGCAAGGGCCTTAACTGCATAGCCATCTCTCCAGCTCACCTTGTATGTAGTCTGACTGTCCTGACCAAAAACTTACACAGTCCCCGAACTATCTTTCAAATTGATATGAAATTGATCTTAGTATAATTCTTAATATTCTTCTGTTTTTAGTATCTTTATAAACCGAAGGGTATTTGGAGGTTTCAGTACATGACAGACATTATTCTTATGGATCCACAAATCATCCAATATTTGTCAAGTGTGATCTGTATTCCATTTGGGGCATTTTGACCAAACCTCATGCATCTTTAATAACTCCCTTGCTTTTTGGTATGATAAGATGTTCCAGGCTCATCACAAACACTTCATTACTAAAGGCAAGATTTAGCCTTTGCTATTCAAAACCATATGCCATTTCAATTACTTTCAAAATAATATTTGAGAGATTTTGTTTTGTGCAGTGATGGAGATTAGACCCTGGGCCTTAGACATAAAGTGCTCTTCCAACTGAGGTACATCCCTAGCTCTCTTTTATAATAATTGCTATTCTGGTCTGCTTTACTTTGTTTTCCTATGTATCCCAGGCTGGCCACTATATATTCAAGGTTGGTTTGTAACTTGAAATAATACTTCTGTCTCAGCCTCTTAAGTACTGGGATCATAGGCTTGTGCCACTATGCCTGGAAAAAGTGCCCTTTTTGAATGATAGACTTTTCCTCACTATTGCATTAGTATTTTTCTGATAGAAGACACTCGAGAAATTATGTGCCACTGATGCTGCTATCATCTTGACATAACCAATGTTAATTCTTGATCTCCTGTGCCATCTTGTCATTTATGGTACTCTACCATGCTTCTGCTTTTACTGAGCAGTGGGAAAATAGACAATATAGGCCACATATTAAACATCTAGACAGAAAGGTTTACATAAACATTTTAGGTTGTTAAATCTTTGAAAGGACACAATATTGGCTATTAAATACCTAAAGCACATGGGTATGGATAAGAAACGAGCATTTTACAAAGCTGTTTCGTTATCATTGTTAGAAGAGGTCTAAATATGTCTTCAAACTCACAGGAATCTACTGGAAGGCAGACAGAACACCATTTTCATTCATTGGAAATAAAAACAGGCCAAAATGAAGTTTCTACAGAGCATAGAGTATGTTTAACTTGTCAACCTTTCATTTGTATCAGCTATAATAAAGCTCTTTAAATGTTTAATTCATAGATTTTAAATTACTGGAGAGCTGGATGAACCTAACTGTTCAGGTATAGCTGTAGAGTTCCCATCATTTCCAGTGAAATGTTTGTTTTTATTTTTATAGGTCTTTGGTAGCCTGGAAAGAATATAAAGAGTGATTTCTCTATGCTTATACTAACTTTAAATATATAAAAAACAATGTTATTGATAAAATAATATAAACTAATTGGCTGAAGTGTTATTGATATCACTTCTCTTCAAGGGTTGCTAATGTGAAAACATCATAGGAATTTCTTCCCATAGGCCCATATCACATCTACATCATTAGATGTCAGTTACCTGCAGCTTATGTGGCTGAAGAAGGGCCAAGTGGCATTTCTTTTTATCACTACTATGCATAAACACACAGATTAGGTACATACATACATACATATGTATACATATGATGTATTTTCATGTCTCACAGTGTATGTGTGGAAATATGAGGACAAACTCAGGGTGTTTCTTCTCTCCTTTCACCTTACTTGAAACAATGGCTCCCTTGTTTTTGCACCTGTATGTGTGCTAGTCTAGCTGACCTAAAGTTCCCAGATTCTCCTGGTTTTGTGTCCCATTGCCATAGGGAACATTGGGTTTTCAGATTGTGCCACTTTGTGTCTGATTCTATGTGGGTGTTGGGAAATCAAAAACTTGCAATTAAGAGCCTTTAACTACTGAGCCATCTTTCCAGCCCCCCTTCCAAGTGGCAATTTCTATCAAGCTTTGTCATGCTTTTTTTTTTTTCAATATAGATGCTTATATTCAAGTTCAATGGACTTTTGTGTATAAAACAATGTTCCTGAGTCTATCCTTTGCTTATTATACAATATGTTTATTAATTATATGAATTTATCAAACAACATTTGCTTAAACAGCATACAAAAAAATTTCCTCAAAATCACTGATCTCCATAGTATTGTCACCAAAGCAACAACATAAGCAACCACTGAGTGCTTGTTAGAAGTGCCAGCTTGTAAATTCAGACCTTGTGAATTAGCAATGCAGCATACAGTGTTTAACAAGCACTTTTGATGTTTCTGGTACATGCTCAAGTTTTCATTTCTTTAAACATTTGACCGAGAGCTGTGGGTATAACTCAGTGGTAGAGATCTTATCCAGTGTGCATTAGATCCTAGGTTCCATTCCCAGCACCACTAAAAGAAAAATAAACACACACTTTTATACTGCCTTATACAATGAGTAAATCAGATGAATGTTAAGTGAACAAAACATGTCTCTTCAAGCATTCAAACATTGATTGCGAACTTAATAAAATGCATTTCAACATTTAATCAGAACCCTAACATTTCAGATCTCCCTGAATGCTTTAAATATTTTGAAAAGTAAAAAAACACACACAAAATATCACATTGATTACAGTTACAGATTAAGATTTTCATGATAAAACAGTGTGTGATTATATTAATATCACCAACTTAATTTTGTTTTCTTTATTCTTAAACTTTCTTTTATCCTTACTCTTGCAAAATCCTATAATTTAAAATTCTATACATTATTGTGCTTTCAAAAATTCTACAAGAGTACTTTAATATCCTCTCAAGGTTTATGTAACTAGGTTAGGAAGGAAAGAAAAAAAAAGAAAGGAAGGGACAGGAAGAAAGGAAGGAAGGAAGGAAGGAAGGAAAGGAGGAAGAAAGGAAACACTGTTGTCTCAGAAAGTCAGGGACACAAGTTGAGTGGATTGCTGACCACTTAGTTTTGACTGATAAGATAAAAAGAATTAAAATATAGCTGCTCGGGCTGGAGAGATGGCTTAGTGGTTAAGCGCTTGCCTGTGAAGCCTAAGGACCCCGGTTCAAGGCTCGGTTCCCCAGGTCCCACGTTAGCCAGATGCTGGAGTTCGTTTGCAGTGGCTGGAAGCCCTGGCAAACCCATTCTCTCTATATATATCTGTCTTTCTCTCTGTGTCTGTCACTCTCAAATAAATAAATAAATAAATAAATAAATAAATAAATAAATAAATAAATAAATAAATAAAAATTAAAATATAGCTGCTAGCCACTAGGCTGTGCATCATGTGGAGGTTTATTTACAATTTTTATTGAAATTTCCCATAAATAAAACAATATAACATGACCATTATCCCCTCCTACCACCTTCTCCCTTTCCCCCCTCCCAAATCCACCCTCACTAACTACCTTCTTCTTTCCAACTAGTCTCTCTTCTATTTTAATGTCATTATTTTCGTTCCTCCTAATTATGCAAGTCTTGTGTAGGTAGAGTCAGCCACTGAGAGGCCATGGATATCAAGTCTAATTTGTGTCTGGAAGACAGCATTGTCAGCAGTTCTCCCACTCCTTTGGCTCTTACATGCTTACTACCACCTCTTGTCCAATGGACCCTGAACCTTGGAGAGTATGATAGAGATGTCTCATGTAGTGTTGAACACTATGTGAAGGGTTGTTTGTTCTTTTTTGTCAGTGTGATCCTGGAGATTAAACTCAAGGCTTCAACACATGCTACACAATAGCTCTACTGCTGACCTATATTTTTGGCCTCTGAGGCTGTGCATCTTGGTATTAAATAGTCTACACTTTATGTCATGAGATTTGCATTTTTCTTTGTATCTTCCTTAACAAATTATAACAAATTTCATGGATTAAAAAATAAATACATTAAATTACTGTTTTGGTAGTCAGAACTCTGGAGGTTCCAGGAGAGATTTAATTCCTCCTTTTTGAGCTCCTTTAGAGGTTGTATATATCCTTTGGATCATGGTCCCCTTCATCCATCATCAGGGTCCATATTGTAGTATCCGTTTTAGTGTATGACCTCATTTGTCTTTCTCATAAAGACACTTGTGATTATACTGGGTACAACCCAGTGGCATCTTTCTATCTCAAGATCCTTACTTTTATCAAATTTATAAATTTTCTTCTATCAAGAGAACATACTCATAGTAGGACGTAAACATGTTTAGAAGCCATTATTCTGTCTACTACAGGATTGTTACTCCTATTTTTCAGTAGTTTTTGAATGTTTTCTTTTTTTAAATTTTTATTAACATTTTCCATGATTATAAAATATATCCCATGATAATTCCCTCCCTCCCCACCCCCACACTTTCCCATTTGAAATTCCTTTCTCCATCATATTACCTCGGAATTACAATTATTGTAATTACATATATACAATATCAACCTATTAAGTATTTTCGTCCCTTCCTTTCTTTACCCTTTATGTCTCCTTTTTACCTTACTGGCCTCTGCTACTAAGTATTTTCCTTCTCACGCAGAAGCCCAATCATCTGTAGCTAGGATCCACATATGAGAGAGAACATGTGGCGCTTGGCTTTCTGGGCCTGGGTTACCTCACTTAGTATAATCCTTTCCAGGTCCATCCATTTTTCTGCAAATTTCATAACTTCATTTTTCTTTACCGCTGAGTAGAACTCCATTGTATAAATGGGCCACATCTTCATTATCCACTCATCAGTTGAGGGACATCTAGGCTGTTTCCATTTCCCAGCTATTATAGATTGAGCAGCAATAAACATGGTTGAGCACGTACTTCTAAGGAAATGAGATGAGTCCTTTGGATATATGCCTAGGAGTGCTATAGCTGGGTCATATGGTAGATCAATCTTTAGCTGTTTTAGGAACCTCCACACTGTTTTCCACAATGGGTGGACCAGACTGCATTCCCACCAGCAGTGTAGAAGGGTTCCTTTTTTTCCACATCCCCGCCAACATTTATGATCATTTGTTTTCCTGATGGTGGCCAATCTGACAGGAGTGAGATGGAATCTCAATGTAGTTTTAATCTGCATTTCCCTGATGACTAGTGACATAGAACATTTTTTTAGATGCTTATATGCCATTCGTATTTCTTCCTTTGAGAACTCTCTATTTAGCTCCATAGCCCATTTTTTTGATTGGCTTGTTTGATTCCTTATTATTTAACTTTTTGAGTTCTTTGTATATCCTAGATATTAATCCTCTATCAGATATATAGCTGGCGAAGATTTTTTTTCCCAGTTCTGTAGGTTGCCTCTTTGCTTTTTTCACTGTGTCCTCTGCAGTGCAAAATCTTTGTAATTTCATGAGGTCCCAGTGATTAATCTGTGGTTTTATTGCCTGAGCAATTGGGGTTGTATTCAGAAAGTCTTTGCCAAGACCAATATGTTGAAGGGTTTCCCCTACTTTTTCCTCTAGCAGTTTCAGAGTTTCAGGTCTGATGTTAAGGTCTTTAATCCATTTGGACCTAATTCTTGTGCATGGCGAGGGAGAAGAATCTATTTTCATCCTTCTGCAGATATATATCCAGTTTTCAAAACGCCATTTGCTGAAGAGGCTGTCTCTTCTCCTATGAGTTTTTTTTGGCATTTTTATCGGATGTCAGGTGGCTATAGCTACTTGGGCTTACATCTGGGTCCTCTATTCTGTTCCACTGATCTACATGTCTGTTTTTGTGCCAGTACCATGTTGTTTTTGTTACTATGGCTCTGTAGTATAGGTTAAAATCAGGTATGGTGATACCACCAGCCTCATTTTTGTTGCTCAGTATTATTTTAGATATTCGAGGTTTTTTGTGATTCCAAATGAATTTTTGGATTGTTTTTTCTATTTCCATGAAGAAAGCCTTTGGAATTTTGATAGGGATTGCATTAAATGTGTAGATTACTTTAGGTAAGATGGCCATTTTCACAATATTGATTCTTCCAATCCAGGAACAAGGGATGTTTCTCCACTTTCTAGTGTCTTCTGCAATTTCTCGCTTGAGAGTTTTAAAGTTCTCATTGTAGAGATTCTTTACTTCCTTGGTTAGGTTTATTCCTATGTACTGTATTTTTTTTTTTTTATTGATGCAATTGTGAACGGGAGTGATTCTCTGATTTCATCCTCTGTGTATTTGTTATTAGCATATATGAAAGCTACTGATTTCTGTGTATTTATTTTGTATACTGCTACATTGCTGTAGGTCTTGATCAGCTCTAACAGCTTGCTAGTAGAGTCTTTAGGGTCCTTTATGTATAGAACCATGTCATCTGCAAATAATGATAACTTGATCTCTTTCTTTCCAATTTGTATCACTTTTATGTGTGTCTCTTTCCTTATTGCTATGGCTAAGACTTCCAAAACTATATTAAATAAAAGGGGGACAGTGGACACCCTATCTTGTTCCTGATTTTAGTGGAAAAGCTTGCAGTTTTTCCCCATTTAGAAATATGTTGGCTGTAGGCTTGTCATAAATAGCCTTTATTATATTGAGATATGTTCCTTCTATTCCCAGTCTCTGTAGGACTTTTATCATGAAGGGATATTGGATTTTGTCAAATGCTTTATCTGCGTCTAATGAGATGATCATGTGATTTTTGTCCTTCAACCCGTTTATGAAATGTATTACATTTATAGATTTGCGTATGTTGAACCATCCCTGCATCTCTGGGATAAAGCCTACTTGGTCAGGGTGAATGATCTTTTTGATATACTCTTGTATTCTGTTTGCCAATATTTTGTTGAGAATTTTTGCATCTATGTTCATGAGGGAGGTTGGTCTGTAATTTTGTTTTTTTGTTCTATCTTTGCCTGGTTTTGGTATCAGGGTGATGCTGGCCTCATAGAAGGAGTTTGGTAGAATTTCTTCTTTTTCTATTTCCTGGAAAAGCTTAAGAAGCAATGGTGTTAGCTCTTCCTTAAAAGTCTGGTAAAATTCAGCAGTGAATCCATCTGGGCCTGGGCTTTTTTTAGTTGGGAGATTATTGATAACTGTTCGGATCTCCATATTTGTTATAGGTCTATTTAAGTGATTAATCTCATTTCGATTTAATTTAGGTAGGTCATATAGATCAAGGAAATCATCCATTTCTTTCAGATTTTCATACTTTGTTGAGTATATGCTTTTATAGTATGTCCCTATGATTTTTTGAATTTCTCTGGGATCTGTTGTGATGTTACCTTGTTCATCTCTGATTTTATTAATTTGTGTCTCTTCTCTCTTTCTTTTGGTCAGATTTGCTAAGGGTTTATCAATCTTGTTTATCCTTTCAAAGAACCAACTTTTTGTTTCATTAATTCTTTGGATTGTTCTTTTTGTTTCTATTTCATTAATTTCTGCCCTAATCTTTATTATTTCTTCCCGTCTACTGATTTTTGGTTTGCCTTGTTCTTCTTTTTCCAAGGCTTTAAGGTGAAGCATTAGGTCATTTACGTGCGACCTTCTAATTTCTTTATATAGGCACTTAAGGCTTTACATTTACCTCTTAGAACTGCCTTCATTGTGTCCCAGAGATTTTGGTATGTTGTGTTCTCATTATCATTTGACTCTAAATTTTTTGATTTCCTTCTTGATTTCTTCATTGAGCCATTCATCATTTAGTAGTGTATTGTTTAGTTTCCATGATTTTGTGTATGCTCTATAGCCTTTCTTGCTACTGATTTGTAGTTTAATTCCATTGTGGTCAGATAGAATGCAAGGAATTATTTCAATTTTCCTGAATTTGTTAAGATTTGCTTTGTGTCCTAATATATGGTCTATTTTAGAGAATGTTCCATGTGCTACTGAAAAGAATGTATATTCTGCAGCCTTTGGATGAAATGTCCTGTATACATCTGTTAGGTCCATTCCTTCTATGACCTCATATAGTCCAGATGTCTCTCTGTTTATTTTTTCCTGGGATGACCTGTCAATTGATGAGAGTGGGGTGTTAAGTCACCCACCACCACTGTGTTTGGTGTTATCTGTGAACTTAGTTCTAATAGTGTTTGTTTGACAAATTTGGGAGCCCCCATGTTAGGTGCATATATGTTTAGGATTGTAATGTCCTCCTGTTGGAGTGTGCCCTTAATCAATATAAAGTGAACTTCCTTATCTTTCTTGACTAACGTTGGACTAAAGTCTACCCTGTCCGATATTAGGATAGCAACCCCTGCCTGTTTTCTAGGCCCATTTGCTTGAAACACCGTCTTTCAACCTTTCACCCTAAGATAATGTCTATCCTTTGTAGAAAGGTGAGTTTCTTGGAGACAACAAATTGTAGGATCCTGCTTTTTAACCCAGTCTGCAAATCTATGTCTTTTCGTTGGGGCATTGAGGCCATTGATATTAAGAGATATTATTGAAAGGTGTGTATTTATGTTTGCCATTTTTTTTTTTTTTGTGGTTCTGGTTCTACCTGTGCTCTCTTCTGTTAACTAGTATTTGAGTATTGCTTGTTTTTTCTAGGTTCCTTATATGTGTGCTTTTCCTTTTCTTCAGCATGGAGGATTCTATCAAGTATTTTCTGTAGAGCTGGTTTTGTCTTCAAATACTCCTTTAACCTGCTTTTGTCATGGAATGTCCTTATTTCTCTGTCTATTTGAATGGATAACTTTTTAGGATAAAGTAACCTTGGTTGACAGTTGTTATCTTTCAGAACTTGGAATATATCACTCTAAGCCCTTCTGGCTTTAAATGTTTGTGTGGAATAATCTGCTGTAATCCTGATGGGCTTACTTTTGTAGGTAACTTGATTTTTCTCTCTAACTGCTTTCAATATTTTTTCTTTGGTGTGTGTGTTTGGAAGTCTGATTGTAATATGGCGAGGAGAGGTTCTTTCCAGGTTTTGTCTGGCTGGGGTTCTAAAGGGTCCTGTATCTGCATTGGCACCTCTTTACCAATTTGGGGGAAATTTTCTTCTATGATTTTGTTGAAGACACCTACTATGCCTTTGGATTGGAATTCTTCTCCTTCTACTATGCCCTGAATTCTAATATTTGATCTTTTCATAGTGTCCCAAATATCTTGAAATTCCCACTCATACTTTTCTATAAGTTTGTCTTTTTCTTTGTTGGCCTGTATTAGATCTGCCACCTGGTCTTCTAGCTTACATATTCCTCTCCATCATCCATTCTACTGGTGAGATTTTCTACAGAGTTTTTTATTTCATTAACTGTGTTCTTCATTGCTAGTAATTCTGACTGGTTTTTCTTTATTATTTCTATTTCCTTATTAATGTCTTGTATTGCCTTCTTTATTTCATGAAATTGGTGTCCTGCATCTTCTTTGATTCCTTTGATTTCCTCTTTAAGTTCCTCTTTGACTCCTTTGATTTGTTCTCTGACTTCTTTGAACATATTTGCAATCATTCTTTTAAAATCTTTCTCAGGCATTTCCTCTAACTCGTTCTCACTGGAAGTCATTTCTGATGCTTTATTACTTTTAGGTGGATTTATATTGTCTTGGTTTTTAGTGTTTCTTGTGCTATAATGTATATATTTTTGCATCTTGGATTAATTTAATGCTTGGATTTTCTAGCTAGCTGGGTATTCTTAGCTGTATCAGTTGATTTGATGTTATATATTTTCAGGGTAGGAGCTTAAGGTGTTAGATGTGGCTCTTATGACTCTCAGAGTATCTACAAAGGTGCTCCTAGTGTTTGAGTTTCCCTGCTATGGGAGTATTCAAATAGGCCAAGTGGAATAAAACACAGGTAGATTCTAAAAGTTAACTAAACACTACCCATTCAGTCAAAAACAGCCACAAGTATTTATACTAGAGTAGTTATTATAACAACCAGATCCTCTATCAACATAGAGGTTACAATTTCTGGTCTGTTGAGGGATCCCAGTCAGCTTGTGACCAAGTGAGACCCTTCCCTGGTGCAAACCCAGTTACCTTGGATGATTTTGGTCTCAGTCAAGTTGTTGCCTGGGTCGTTGGGCTGCTGTTCTGATTTCTGGAACTGGGCACTGGATTTTCCTGTGGGGCAAGCCAAGCCTGGAAACTGTGGCCCTGCAGATCAGCACCCCTGCTGCTGGAACCACTGCTCTGAAAGCTGCCTCTGCTGGGTCTGTCAGCAGCTCAAGCTGCTGCTGCTGGGCCCACTGCTACTGTTGCCTCTGCTGCTGCTGCTGCTGTAGCTGCCACTTCTGGAGCCACTGCTGTTGCTGAAGCTGCTGCTGCTGGGTCTGCTGTTGTTGCCCCTCCTGGGTCTGCTGCTGCAGGGTCTGCCGCTGCTGCTGCTCCTGGGTCTGCTGCTGTTGGGGCCACTGGTGCTGGTTCCGGAGCTGCTGATGTTGCTGCATAACTCTGCTCCTGCTTGGGTCCCGCTGTCGGCTCAAGTTGGCGTGGCCAGGTCCCGGACTGCTGTTCTGTTCACCGGAGCTGAGCTCAGGCAGTGGGGGAGGGGAGGGAGCCGCAGCTGCTCTGGTTCGCTCGCTGCTCCATGTGTTCTTCTACCTCGCGGTCTGCTCCTCTGCTGCTCACTGCCGCTCTCCCTTCATGTTTCCTGAGTTGCAGAGAGCGCCGGTGTGAGGGTATTTCCTGCACCTGGCTTTTCCTGCGGCTGGAGTTGAGCCTGGTGGCTTTCTGGTGCACCCCGCAGCCGCTGCAGTTGGCGGAGCTGCCGGGGCCACTTTTGCCAGCCTGTGCGGGCTCTGGATGCTCTGGATCTCTCCTACTTCTCCGCTGCTGCTTCAATTTCCTATACACCTCACTTTTTAGTAAAAGTGTGTATTTTGCTGAGTTTTTTTTTTTTTTTTTTTGGTCTTTTTTCCCCCCAGGCTGCTTTGGCGTGGTACCTATGCTGCCATCTTAACTGGAAGTCTCAGTTTTTGAATTTTTAAAAGAAATTTAGGAGCTGGATATGGTTGTGCACACCTTTAATCCCAGCGTTTGGGAGGCAGAGCTAGGAGGATTGCTGTGAGTATTAGGCCAGCCTGGGACTACATAGTGAATTCTAGGTCAACCTGGATTAGAGTGAGACCCTACTCAAAAAAAAAAAGAAATTTAGAAGATAAGGTGTTATTCTGGTTCTGTTTGTTTTTAATCTCTGACAGCACATGGCCCATTGTAATATAGTGTATTAACATTCCCTCAATATTTTAGTTCATCCTTCTTTTCTCTGAGTTATTATTTAAATAATGAAAATATTCCCTTCTTAAAGAAACAAGAAAGTAAATCTGAAAATTTGCATTTCTTTGTACAATAGTTAACTAAGTTCTTATTTTGGAATACTAGTATTATCTTCCTCACTGGAACTTGCATTAATAACCAGTGCTAGTTAGTAAAGTGCTGCACTCTTCTGCTACAGTGATTTTGTAGAAGACAAAATCATATTTTTGAAATAGTTTCTACCATTTCTAGGACTGGCTTATAAAGTATGTTAATTTTTATGTTATATACAGATTGAAAATCATATGCATATGTACTTTATCAGCAGAATCATAGATAACAAAACCTCCATAAAATATCTATCTGCAGCTACAGTTACATTGTAATACATGCCTATTTGTTTAAATAAAAGTAAATGCAATGGTAGCATTCACTATTCTTTGATATTCATATTTTATGTTTGTACATTTTTATGTTAATTCTTTTCTTATGAGTAGCAATGCCTTTTACAAATAGAACTTGCTTCACATAATAATTTTTTTTATTTTTTTGGTTTATTTTTATTTATTTATTTGAGAGCGACAGACAGAGAAAGAGGCAGAGAGAGAGAGAGAGAGAGAGAGAGAGAGAGAGAGAGAGAGAGAGAATGGGCGTGCCAGGGCCTCCAGCCACTGCAGATGAATTCAAGACGCGTGCGCCCCCTTGTGCATCTGGCTAACGTGGGTCCTGGGGAATTGAGCCTCGAACCAGGGTCCTTAGGCTTCACAGGCAAGCGCTTAACCACTAAACCATCTCTCCAGCCTTCACATAATAATTTTAATACTGTAAATGATCCTTTCTCATTAGCAGTGGCCTTGCCAGTTTTAGAACTCCTCTTGCATGCTAGCAACAATACAGTTCTACTATTTGGAGTTGATCTTGCCAAGGACATTGAATTGACTATCTAAGAGTTCCCATTTATTTTTGTATAAATCATAGAGCACTATGAAAGTCTGTGTGCTCTTGGTAGTGACTGAGCTGAAAGAAAATACTTCTTTTATAAGTGTATTTGATCTCATTCTCCTCAGTATACCTGACTGTTTGTTATGCTTTGATCTTTTTCTTAAACAAAAGAAGGCATTTATTAGAAAAATACAAAGGTCTTTGTAGGGATTAAAACAATTGTAATGTGCCAAGAATGAGAACTATACCTTCTGTCATTTTTCTCTGTTGCTGTTTATAAGAGGAAGTGATTTATTTCAAATTTATAGATCCATAGGAATTTCTATTAATGGTGGAAGAAGTTTGCTCCCTTTCACAGATTCAAGCAGAAGCAACAATTATCCAGCATACACCAAAAAGCAGAAGCATGCATCCGTCAGAGCTCACACTGCTCTGCACACACCTTTGGGCTGGAATCTGATTTGACCCCAGTGGAATGATCCTCCAGTAGAGTGCTAGAGTCTTATCAGGATGTTTAAACTTAATAAAAAAAAAATACTTACGACTATTGGGGACATACATTCAAACTACCACACCTTTCTAAGGGATACAGCACCATAGTGTGATCACAAACTTCTAGTTCTAGGTTCTGCATGATCATGAACAGAAAATACCCAAGGATAGACTTCCTTATAGCCTTAGTAATCTGCATGAAGGCCAAGAATGTGGTTTCATTTTTGCTTGCTATTTCTTTCTTTCTCTTTATGGATGGATGGATGGATGGATTGATAGATGGAGAGAGAGAGAGAGTCTCACAGTTTTATTATGTATTTGTGACTGGCATTAAAATGGTAATAATGCTCTTGCCTTTTCTTCCAAAGTGCTGGAATTATAGCTGTGAACCACCATGCTTGGCTTCTTTTGTATGTGGTGCTAATGACAAAACCAGGGGCCTGTGAAGTGAAATACATGTTTTTCCCATTGAGTTACACCCCAGCCTCCTCCACTTGCTTTTCTATCTTTATAGTCTCTATTTTGGTCTCAGCCTTGTCATGCATATATTATCAGACATTCATGAACTCATGTAGGCAGGCCTCTCTGAAATGACTCAGCAGCTGGAAGAACACCTCAAATCTGTGTAAATTAATTTTCTTTCTGAAGAATAAGTTACAGTATAACTACAAGATTCTGCCTTTAGATTCTTCATGATCCTACAATACAGAGAATTTCCTAGGGTGAGCTCTTTTGATAATACAAATGTCATATAATGACTTATTTATTACAGCTCTAGGACCAGACCATTTCTGGGGCTGTCTTCTCTCACCTTTAGCCATAGGGGTCTTCAATCCAGATATTTTCTCACTATGTCCTTGTCCTATTCGATTTAAAGGGGCTGTTTCAAGTTGGATATTAAATGTCTTTCAAAGATTCATGTGTCAAGGGCATGGGTCCCAATGTGTCATTGTTCATTTGGTGAACAATAAATCTAGCAAAAATTCAACAATAATTTTAGAGTTCATTAAAAATCATCTTAGGAAGCTGGAACCATTGGGTTTCAGTAGAAGTTAACTCTGCCTGTCCTTGAAAATCAAAGACAGATTTTTGTCATCAGGTGGGGTTCCCCAGGTTTATGAACTGAACTTTTGTGTCTTGTTTTATTTTTAACAAACAATTGACAAAATGAGTGCAAGAAGGATAAATTAGGAATTATTAAAGTTTAGTTAGGAAGAAATCATAATTGGTGAGGTTTATTTAAGGGAAATTGGGATCTAGGAAGAAGACTAGAACAGAGCTATATACATATGGGAAGAAGGAAACATACACTCATATGGAAATCATTGCATAGTTTATAAGGTTCATTTAAGAGAAGTTGAGGTTTTTAGGGAAGGACTGGAGTAGAGCCACAAGCATGTGGAAGATAGAACTTAGGGACATATAAGCAGATTTAGAAGAAACACAGAAAGCATCACCCTTGTGTTTTCCCATGGAAAGAAGTTAAGAGAGAAAGGTGAGAACTTAATGAAAAATAACAGAAGGAAAATATCAAAGGAGAGACCAAGAAATACAGGTGAGAAATGGATAATAAAGATAGTTATGTCCATGGTTATCCCAAGTTTAGAAAAATTACACAGGTTATAGGCCTAGGGTTAGTGAAAGCATCCATGTGATATATCTAGAATGTAAGGAAAATACACATGAGGTAAATTTAGAAGCCAGAGGAAAATCATACATGTAATTTAAGTGAAAAGTTACCCAAATTATAAAGCAGAGGTAAGCAGAAAAACCATCCAGACCAAGTATTCTCCTCTTCCCCACCCCACCACCACCCAGCCAGGCCGGGTGAGAGAGGAAACCACTTACATGTATCCAAGCAGAGATGAGAGGGAATCCAGAGAGAAAGAGTGACACTTAGAAGGCCACAGCCTTTATAGTATAAAAAATATATTATTTCATCAGATTCAAGTGTGCAAGGAGAAGACCTGATTGGTTTGTAGATTTGGAGGGAGGACCCCAGGGACAGCCCAACTGGGCTGTACTTATAGGTAGCATGCAAGACTATGGGCAGCAGAGGACACTATAAATCAATCTTGATCAGACACAAGTTTCATTCCTGCCAATAATTTCATTCTTGTTCCAGGTCAGGGTGGCATGTAGAGTAGAATCTCCTGGTTCTCTCTGGGTCTCAATTTCTAACTGAAACTGCCTAAAAGAAGCTGTTTTTCTCCTATTCTCTTTCACCATCTTTAGGAACTCATTCATATTTAAAGAAGTTGACAGTATGACTTTTAAAGTCAAACATACTTCATCTTTCTCTCATGATGTCTTAGTTACCATAGAATTAAATCTTTTTTTAAATGTGGAATGGAAAGTTGGTTATAACTGTGTTGCTCTTACTAAGGTATCTATTTCTTTGAAGTTACTTTTCCATGATGGAATTAGAAGCTTACATTCTTAAGGCATGAACTTAGAATTCATGTACTCGGAAGAGGATTTGTTTTATGATCCTGAAAAATGAGAAACAGATATAAAATCATTTTAACATAGCAGTCTTTACCTCTACATAGTGATTCTTAAACTTTGGAAAGTTATATTAATCATATGAAAAATTCAATAAGCCTACAGGGGCCCTGCTCTATATTGGGAAGCGAGGTATCTCCTTAGTAAAAGAAGAAAGTTCTGTTACACAACAAAGTATAGGACCCATTGCTTCAGATCATCAGATAGATCAGAGCAGCTTGGTGCTCTAATGGGGGAAACTTTACTGGGAATTATTTACCCGAGAAATATTCTCTTCTCAGAGGATATAAGTTATTCTTTTCCTTTAATTGACCAAGAAAGCACTCCCTGCCCCTCATTGTAAGGTCTCATCTCAGAAGCTTTAGTTATGCATTTTTTTAAAAATCTGGTTAAGATTCTAAAAAAGTAATTGACATTATTTACAGAAAAAAATATATATATGGTGGCCTCTATTCTGTTTTTAGTTACAGTCTCAACCCTTAATATGCAAACATGTCACTTGGAGATCCTGTTAAAATACAAATACTATTTTAGAAAGTCTAGGTAGGACCTGAGATACTGTACTTCCAGTAAGTTCCCAGGTGAGGCCAATGTTGATCTGATGAAGAAAGAATGTGCTGAGTTTTGGTTGTTGATCTTTGCTGCAATCTCCTTAGAAATGTTTAAAAATCCTTATCCCTAAATCCCAGCCACTAAACATTCTGCTTTTTCTGACGTAATGGATAGTTATTTGGGCAGGAAACAAGGGTTCAAAAATATCTCTAAATGCCTTGCATGTGCAATAAAGTTGTCAAACTTTCTCTTAGGTCCACCAACAAAATTTTAAGAGAAAATATAGAATGGCATTTTACTAACTTCTTTTGTGTTATAATATATGATATAATTGCATACTTCATAGAAATGATTTATCTTGTTTCCTTCACTGATGCCATAACACACACAAAAAAATTTCATCAGAAGTAATGAAATAAGAAAATTTAAAAATAATGTAAATTTCAGGGAGCACAATTCAATAACTTCAAGTGATGTAGGATTTTGTGTCCAGAGAGGGATTAAATTCCATAAAGATGCAGGAGATCCCAGGTCTCTGGACCTCAACTTTTGGGTTCTTGTCTGACCGAGTTGGCAAAGAATTGAAAACAAAGACTCTATAGAAGGATAAATTATGAATTATGAGGTTTATTTTAGGGAAAACAAGAGTACAGAAGGAAGACTATCTGCAAGAATCAATCCAAAAAATAGGAGGGGAGACATAGAAAGTTTTCCTCTCATAGAAAAAAGTCTGGCCGGGTGTGGTGGCGCACGCCTTTAATCCCAGCACTTGGGAGGCAGAGGTAGGAGGATCGCCATGAGTTCAAGGCCACCCTGAGACTACAGAGTTAATTCCAGGTCAGCCTGGACCAGAGTGAGACCCTACCTCGAAAAACCAAAAAAAAAAAAAAAA
Source organism: Jaculus jaculus (assembly GCF_020740685.1). Lineage (NCBI taxonomy): Eukaryota > Metazoa > Chordata > Mammalia > Rodentia > Dipodidae > Jaculus > Jaculus jaculus. The sequence continues at coordinate 39,377,569 of NC_059125.1, forward strand.
AAGAAAAAAGAAAAAAGTCTGGGTACACACACACACACACACACACACACACAGAGAGAGAGAGAGAGAGAGAGAGAGAGAGAGAGAGAGAGAGAGAGAGAGAGAAAGCAAAGCCTAAAAGATTCCCTTCAACTTCACACTCACATGGTGGGAAGGGGGGGGGGTCAGAAAAGAATAAGAATAAAGGGCTCAGGGTTTAAAGAGAGATCACACATATAGCATCACAAACAAGGAAAGAAAGCAAACAGACAAATAGAAATCCTACCCACTTCTCAGCTAGGCTGGGAAGGGGGAGAGAGACTTACACACTTGTATTCAGACAGATCCAGTGGATGAGGAGTACCGAGAAGAGATTTCCACACATAGATATGCTCTTTTATATGAATTAAACATTCAATAAGAATGAGCCTTGTCATCGGACTCTGGTGTGTAAGAGAGAGACCCTATTGGTTGGTGGACTCCAAAGGCTGACCCAGGAGGGGCCAGCCTACCCAGGTATGCTGAGCTGAGGAAGGAGCAGGAAGCTGCTTCTGGGGACTATTGCTTGGAGCCATCTTGGATTAAACTGGGTCACACATCCACTCTATTCCTGCCAGGGCAGGCAAGGTTACATCCATGTTTTCTGTGGGATTCTGTCCCTGGTAGAATGCCTAAAAAAGTTTCATTGTTCCTGTTGCCCCTTCACAAGGACCATTCTTTATGTGTCTTACCTGCACACCTTATGTATTCAGAATGTCCTTATAACTGAGACCTTCATGTCCCACATGAAGGCAGGCTCCCCAGGGTAATGGGAGCTGGGGTGAGGGGATAAAAGAGTATAACCTATTACAGTTTATAGAAAAGAAAATGAAAAAGATAAATATTCCTAGAAGACACAAGTGAGAAGACAGTGTGGAAGTAGAGGCAAAGATTGGGGTGCCATGTCCAAGGCTAAGGAAAGCCCAGAGCCATCAGATACTGGAAGAGGCCAGCAATAATTCTTCAGAAGGAACATGGTCTTGCCAACACTATAATTTTGGGCTTTGAACCCAAATAATAAATTTTGGTTATTTTTAACCAAAAAATAATATCCTTTATATTAATGGACAGTAACAACAAAAGTATTTGTTTCTCATGCCCTTACTTTGTTAAACAGAGTTGGAAATATGTAGATTTCCAGACACTGGGGACATTTATCTGATTCATGATACCTAAAAATCTTTAAGTATGAGAAATCTGTGATCTAGTTTGTATAAAATCTGAAAGTGTAGAAAATATTGCTATATGAATATATTTTAATGTATAAGTCTCTAATTTCTAGAAACAAGGATTCTTTGAAAAGTCTTTAAATTTTATAAGCACCAGAGGTCATTTTTGGCTATGTCAGTTTGGGTCCAATACGAAGCAGATTCTAAGATAAATTTAGACATATAATAGATATATTAGCAGAAATATCTGTGAAAATTAAAGGAGGTAGTTAATAGGAAGCAGGAATGAGGATAGAACCTTCATATAGGCATGCAGATCTTGACCTATGTGGAAGATGTTAAGAAAGAAGAGGTGGGTTGGGAAAGCCCCGGGAGACAGAGCAGTACTGAGAAAGTATTTGACAGGACACAAAGACCCCTAGAGTAAAGGCTGCTCGACTTGCCCAAGTCAGTCCACTGCCAAACATGAATGGCCCAGCTCTAGCCACCCCTGCTGAGCTTGATCACTGGGTGGAAATGGAAGGTGGCCTTGGCCTGGATACTGCAGTAGATGCAGAAGGTATGTCAGTCGGAGGCTGACAGTGGACAGTTCTGCTCACAGCAGGTTATCTCTTGTAGGGCAATCTGTGTGCATTTCCATTGCTGTTATACTAGTGCTTTCAGTTTTGTAGAGATGATAATGTGTATAATGTGTATTTTTTTCTGTGGGCTAATCTAAGAGAAAATAAGCCACACACCAGGTTTCTTTGCATGTTTGCTTTTGAATGTGTTCCTTCAAACTTAACTACATGGACTTTATCAATTACAATCCATCATCATTTGTGCTAAGCTCAATATTTATTATCTCTATGAAAATGTAAAATCAATAATCTCTAGATGATATTTGGGTGGAACTTTATTTGTCCTCTATAATAAAATATGCTTAATGTTAGGTTTTAAATCTGTCACTTTGATAGGTGATATATATTCTATTTTTTAAGGATTTCTTATTACTACCTAGGATCTTGTATTAAATAAGGAGTTATTAAACAAAATTAACTTAGATTATCTTTTTTGCTTTGCCACAGTGTATTATCTAGCATGACAGATGCAGTTTTGGCTCGAGTGTATAAGCAATCAGATCTGGATGTACTGGCTAAGGAAGCATCCATCCCAATTATCAATGGACTATCAGACTTTTATCATCCTATCCAGATCCTGGCTGATTACCTCACACTCCAGGTTGGTGTATTTATTTGTCTTATAAAGAAGTAAAGCCAACAAATAATTCCTGATTAGCATCAAATGGAACCATTTACTTAAATGATTGTATTTAATGATCATTATGATGCATTTTCAAATATCTCAAAAAATTATAGTGCATATGTGCATACCAGAAATTCAAGCAAAACAGGGCATTATTAGTCTATAAGATCCATTTCTCTTTTCAATCTTCCTCTCAAATCCCATTTATACCTTCTCATGTCTTGTGTTATTTGGATTACATTGCTTTCTGTCACCACATTTAACACAGAGGGTGAACAGGGAATGTGAACATATGTAGAAAGAGCCTACATACAACAGTCTGTGGCTTGAGAATGAAGACCAGAGGAGTTTAGCTTAAGTATTCAAGATGGTCAATTAATGCTTAGTAATTCAAAGAGGTGGTCGTTTTCTTTCTTTTTTATTAAGTAGAGACTTTGTGTGAATGCATCATATGTTAGTACCATCCTTTCCCTCCTTCCTGTCCCCATACCACTGAGGGCCCTCTTCAGTGGGTTTGCTAGTATTGACCAATGGGTTGTGGGTTATGAATTGTGAAAGCAGCAGCCAGTCATTATGGGCAAAGAGCAACACCTGCCAATATTCCCTCCTATGCTGTGGCTCTTAGAATCTTTCTACCCCCTCTTCCATGAATTTCCTGAATTGTGGTGGGTGTGCTTTAAGTCTACTTTAGTGTTGTGTTCTCAGCAACTTCTGCATTTATGCTTTAGTTCTATTCGAGTATCCTCAATGTCTGTCTCTAGCATCCTGGCACAGGTTGTAAAGCTTACCTTGGAAGCAGAACTCTTGCTTATCTTGCCAATTCCTCTGTGGTGTTGAGGTGGTCATTTTCTACTGCTTTTTTTTTAATTTTATTTATTTATTTGAGAGCGACAGACACAGAGAGAAAGACAGATAGAGGGAGAGAGAGAGAATGGGCGAGCCAGGGCTTCCAGCCTCTGCAAACGAACTCCAGACACGTGCGCCCCCTTGTGCATCTGGCTAACGTGGGACCTGGGGAACCGAGCCTCGAACCGGGGTCCTTAGGCTTCACAGGCAAGCGCTTAACCGCTACGCCATCTCTCCAGCCCTTTCTACTGCTTTTAATTGGTAAACAGCAGGGTATAATACATACATAATTTATAGAGTTAAGGATCCAATATATCTATATGCCCCCAAGTCAGAAACTTGAATAGCTGAAAGATATGTTTTGGTTTCCATAACCAATCTACATGGTATTACTACTTGGAATCCTGACAACCAGGATTTCTGTCTCTGGATGATTATAAGGAGACAAAGCAAACTGGATAGGGATAGATTTATCTTCCTCTCCATTTGAGTAAGGAGCACATGTGAGGTTAAACTCAAAGTAAATCTGTTCAATGATGAGAACAAAGTCCATGCAGGGAAGAAAAAAGTTGATATCAGATATCATGTTGCTATCTGTGAGTGTGCTCTTACATGGACACCAGATGATTTTATGTTTCTCTCTGAGACTTCATGGAAAATTCATTGAGTGACCTGCAGGATGTTGTGTGATACTTTCACATAGAAGATAGCACACTAGGGGCTGGAGAGATGGCTTAGTCATCAAGATGATTGCCTGAAAAGCCAAATGACTCAGATTTGATTCTCCAGGACCCATTTAAGCCAGATGCACAAGGTGGTGCATGCATCTGGAGTTCACTTGCAGTGGCTAGAGGCCCTGGTTCACCCATTCTCTCTTCCTGTCTATCTGCACCTCTCTCTGTCATAGATAAATAAAAATAAATATTTTTAAAAAGAAGATCCCACAATAGGATTTCAGTGAAGGAATAGCAGCTTATCAAGCAGAGAATGATTTCTAAATTAAATGGACCTGGGTTTAAATTCAAGTTTAGCTCCCCAGTAATCTGTGATCTCTAAATTTATTTCCTTTTTTCTTTGTCTTATTGTTATAAATATGTAAATGCATGAAGCCTAAAGACCTTTCAAGAAAAATTTAAAAAAAAAAAAAAAACAATTCCCATGTGCCCATTAAGCAGTCTTTTCATTTTTCTTTTTTTTAAAAAATTATTTTTTATTAATTAGTTTTGCACTCAATGAACACAGTCAAGTGGGTACCATTGTTAGGCTCGTCCATGTTCTACACTCTCCTCCTGATCTCTCCTTGTTGAGGTATATGGGTCATGCATTGTGGAGTTAGCCCACAGTTATGAGTAGGAGAAATGTCTCTGTGTATCATGACCCAACACGTGACTCTGACATTCTTTCCACCCCCTCTTCCACAAAATTTCCCTGAGCCATGTTAAGTTCATTTTGGGTCTGCTTCAGTGATGAGGTGTTGAGAGCCTGTGTGTCTCTGGATATCTGATTTGGTAGGAGTTGATTGTTCTGTGGGTTGATCTCCTTCATCCTTGTGCTGGTACCAGGTTCACCAAGAAAACAGCACCATTGCTTGTTTTGCCAATTATTCTTAGTTTCATCTGGGGCCCTTTTGAGGTATGATGGGGTGGTTCTCTCCTTAGGACCTGCATCTATCTGAAAAAGAGAAGCAGATTCTCCAATGGAGAGTAAAGTTAGCACCAGATAAATGGGATAACCCTTATTTTTTTATAGAGAAGTTAATAGGTGTAGGCCCTTTTGTAACCCACGATTTGTGGTGGCTTGGTAATGGACAGCAGGCTCATCTTTGGATATGGTTCTGACTTCTTTCCCAGTTCTAGCTATGGGTCCCATTCCACTGGGCGGATCAGTTAGCCAAGTCAAGATCAGTTGGTTTCCCATCATGACTGTGCACCATTATTGGACATGTGTGAGCATCATGACAGGTTATTTGCTGCTAAGTAGGTTAGACCATGAGTTGCTTGGACAAATATTGGTCATTTTCTCCCAACCAACCATGTAGCACCTTCTGGCAATAGATGTGCTGACTGTCTGGGAAGTGAATTTCTTCCATCTTCCAGCCATACCATTCCATTTTACATGTCAACTGCATATGGTGTCTTCAGCATAGGGTCTTACCACTGACCTTTGGTGGATCATCAAGTACTCTGACAGAAATCTGTCTTTCTTTTAGGAAACCTTGTAGGTCTCTCTGATCAAAAAAGTTCCTTGTGGATGATAGCCACCTGCTGGTACTGGGAGTTACAGGTCAGTGCCCATGAAGAGAAGGAAGAAAAAAAATAACTAATATAAAAGAGTTAGAGAGAAGAGAAAGAGAGAGAGAATGTAGATTATGGTCAGTCTTCATCATACCTTCTCCAGTGCCTTGTGACTCAGGTGTTCCCTCTAAGGGCCTGGTGAAGGTTCAACCATTTGGTCTGCCTTTTAGGATATAGAATTTTATGGTACCATTGCCGTTTGGGTCTAGATTTGTGTCCCCCCACCCCCTCTCTTGTCCTCCCTTCCCTCCCTACCCACCCTATTGTCTAGTCCAAGAGTTGTATTGTTTTTAATTTTGTGGTGCTAGAGATGGAACCCAGTGTCTCAAGAATGCTAGAAAAGCATTCTACTAGTGAGCTACATCCTCATATCAGTACTGTCACATTCTATAATTACTTTAGAATTTTGTCCTGTTTTAAAATAAAATGTTACTGATAGTTAAAACCTATTATGTAACTTTTCCTGATCCCATTTACTTCCACCCCACAAAGGGGGTAGGATTCCTTACAATGTGCTCCTCCAGGCACAAAATAGCCTGGATATCCATGAACTCATAGTGTCTGATACTACCTAACACAAGACCACCATAATAGGAGGAAAAGATGATGAAATCAAAGTAAAGGAGAGACTGATTAAGAGGGGAAGGGTATGTGATGGAGTGTGAAGCTGTAAAGGGGAAAGTGGGGGAAGGAGGGAATTACTATTGGTTATTGTCTATAATTATGGAAGTTGCCAATAAAAATAAATTAAAAATGATTATTCTTGTATTTGTATTTATATTTTAAGCATGCTTTTCTACATTAAACACATTCATATCCATATAAAGTACTATTTTTGGTCATGGTTTTTAACCTTATAACAATGGGAACATACTCAAAGCCATCATGCCAGGTACACTATCTTTCCCCTTTCTTACATCAACAAATCAAACTCTATGAAAGGGGTGACATTTGTGTCCATTGTTCTTTTTTATATCTACAGGGACAAGTATGATGTTGGGATATTGGTAGTGCTCATTTCTTGAATGAATGAAACAGATTCAGAATTCAAATGTGTGAAAATCTGAGTCTCTATGTCATCTTGGCTTGAGATATTAGTACATTCTAACTACTGCTTTGTGACTCAACCTTCATGTATTGAATTGTTCTGTATAACACAAAAATAGTACTTCATTCATTCCCACAGTACATTTAAATTAAGGTGAATATTATTTCCCTTTTTAGCTCTAATAACTTATAAAATTCGATTTCCTCCCATATCTAATCCCTCTCATTTATTTTTTTTTAGGAACACTATGGCTCTCTCAGTGGACTTACTCTCAGCTGGATAGGGGATGGGAACAACATCCTTCACTCCATCATGATGAGTGCAGCGAAATTTGGGATGCACATTCAGGCTGCTACTCCAAAGGTAGGGAACCTTTCTTCCTTAAAAGAACCCTCACTCCAATCAGATGCAATTACCCAGTGGAAACAAAATTTAGATTATGTTACTAGCCCTACTACTGAATCTATCTGAGGATTCAAGAGCCAAATTTCATGTATCTTCAATGAAAGCTGGTCTTGGCTGTCATTATTCATTGTGTGAATCTGTGGTAAAGGCATTTCTGAATTATTTCTTTGAATTTCGTGCCACTGGTCATGGCTGGAATACTTGTGAATTACCACCACACAGGCTGAAGAAAGCCATGAAGTTCAGATACCACAGAATCCTCAGTGCATGTGAATGCTATTATCACCTCACTAATATAGCAAGCTCATGTCAGTCCTATTGATGGCATCTACACTGGCTCAGGGTTTTAGACCTATCCCTAGGAGCTCTTTGGCTTTCTAAATCTGAGTCTCATATGATTAGGGAAATGATCCCTCTATGCTTTCTACCCTGTGCTAATCTCTCACAGAATGTATGGGAAACCTGACTGACTTCTTTTCATAAGTCCAATTTAACCTTTCTCATACATAAGTAAATAATAATATTTCTTGCTTTTTAAAAGAATTGGAACTTTCAAGGATAGAGATACGAAGGGGAGAGTATTTTCATCGTATATCTTTTTATATAGTCCAAATTGTTAACATGTGAATGTTTGATACTACATAATAGCACGAGTGCATAAAAACACTAATACAAAACATACAGATTGCCCTAGAAGTAGCCCTACTTTAAGATTCTCTGAGTCACATACAAAATGAACAGGCCTTTTAAGAGAAAAAATTAACCTTATGAGAGTATCATCACAAACAAACCCTGAAGGAGCCCCTAAGAACTTTTAGTTTATTTTTATTTATTTGAGAGCAACAGACAGAGAGAAAAAGAGGCACAGGGAGAGAAAGAGAGAGAGAGAATGGGCATGCCAGGGCCTCCAGCCACTGCACACAAACTCCAGATGCATGCACCACCTTGTGCATCTGGCTTACATGGGTTCTGAGGAATCGAGCCTCGAACTGGGGTCCTTAGGCTTCACAGGTAAGCGCTTAACTGCTAAGGCACCTCTCTAGCCTTTTATTTTTATTTTTATTTTTTATTTATTTTTGGATTTCCAAGGTAGGGTGTCACTCTACCTCAGGCTGATCTGGAATTCACTGTAATGTCAGGGTGACCTCAAACTCATAGTGATCCTCCTATGTCTTCCTCCTGAGTGCTGGGATTAAAGGCATGCACCACCACACCCAGGCCTTAAGAACTTTTTTGATACTATAAATCTACTTAACTCTTTGCTCCATGATGTTTCTCATTTAGCTATTAATGTTCTTTCAGGAATATTTTGAAAGGAAAAATCTCCTAAGTAGAAACAAGCTCAGAAACTTAAGTGTTAGTTTGTGATAAAATATAGAATTTCCCTTGCATGAGGAGAAAACCTTTTACAAGGACTAAACACCAGTGTATCTCTAACCAAGCATGTGTTTACTGATGTCTCATTAGTTTTTGCTGTTGCTCACTCTAAGAAGCTAAGGATCCTGACCTGGATATAAGGGACTATCAAATCTCTGTTTTGCCTCTTAAATTTGAGATATTTGTTTGCCAACTACTGGGCAAACAAATTATACAACACAGATGAGTTGCTGAATTTCTTTTTTAATTTTTTTGTTTATTTATGAGAGAAAGAGATAATGGGCACTCCAGGGCCTTCAGCCACTGCAAATGATCTCCAGATTCATGCACCACCTTGTGCATTTGGCTTACATGGCTCCTGGGGAGTTGAACCTAGGTCCTTTGGCTTTGCAAGCAAGCTCCATAACCACTAAACCATTCATCCAGCCCCAGAGTTGCTGAATTTCTCCAGTAAGAGTCACTTAAACCCTTGTGTCTTCCATGAAGTTTTCACTCAGCCCACCCCGACCAGTGTCGTAGATGAATTTTCCTATAAATAGATCTCTCATTGGAATTTGTGTACATGTTATTTACTCCTAAGGGACACATTTGGGGGACTATTGGTAGTAGGGTTTATAAAGTGAAGATGTTCCAAAGAATTATGAGACAGAGAGAGAGAAAGAGAGAGAGAGACAGACAGACAGACAGACAGAGACAGAGAGAGAACCAGGGCCTCCTGCCACTGCAATTGAACTTCATATGAGCATGCCACTTTTTGCATCTAATTTAATGTGGGTACTGAAGAATCAAACCCCAGCTATCAGGCTTTGCAACAATCACCTTTAACAGCTGAGCCATCTCCATACACAAAGTGAAGACTCTTAACGAAGGGTGCCATTTATAGGAACCAGCTATACTGGTTTCCCCAGATGAAGGAAAGTACTTGGATATGCAGGGGAATTTGGTTACCCTAGTGTCATGTCAAGTCCAGTCCCACACAAACTTGTTTTAGCCTGATTTCACAGGCGAACTATGGAATGTAAAATATGCCTCACAGTTGTCCCAACCTGGGATGAAGAGAGTGCAATTCCTTCTTTCTGGACCAGTTACAGGTAAAGGGAAACAGACAAAGTGGAGTGGTGAATCTTCTGGTACTTTTAGTGAGAAGAGTAGCCTGGTGGCCAAAGAGCTGCCTTCTGAAGAAGACATTCAAGTTCTAGGTATTAGAGACACACTGAAATAAGAAGGGCATCTAGGTAGGTCATCTGCATCACCTCTTCATCCTGCAGAAACAGAATAAAATGATAGCGATTTATTTTCCTTGGTGCTCATGCTCAAGCAGTTTGGGTCAGTGTATCCTGCTCTCTTAGTTTTCTAGGGTGACCATAACAAATGACCACAAACCAGGTGGCTTAAACAACAGTAATGCATTGTCTCACAGCTGGGGAATGTAGAAGACTGAAATCTGGGTTTTGGCACAGACACATCCCATCTGTTACTTGGCTTCTGGCTACATTACTCTAATCCCTTCCTCTGCCATCTCTGCCCTGTGTCCATGTGCCTCTCTATACAAATACCTCTTTGCTTATAAAATAGCATAAATTAAATTTAGGTCCACCTCATCCGATATGAATTAATTTTAATGAATTATATTTGCAAAGACACCATTTCCAAATATAATCAAGTTCTAAGGTTCCCAGTGATCATGTTTTTTTTTTTTTTTTTTTTTTGTGTGTGTATGGCTCTAGGGACCAAACATAGAACCTCACTTTCGCTAGCAAAGTACATTAACACTGGGTTGTAGCTCAGACATATGGCATGGATTTTTTGAGGACAGTATTAACCTAAGAATACCTGCCATAGAAAAATGGCAGCCACACGCAATAATATGAACCAGAAGCTTTCCTATTAAAGCCAAGTTTGGTTATTTGGAGAGATGACCCTTTCAGCAAGTAATTCTCTTCTTGCATTTAGCATGAATGCAAATAAAGGACTGAATGTAGACATATGCAGACACGGTTTCATTACAAATCTAATCTGAATAAAGGATCTGTGTTAATCCAAACTATTATTGCATCGAGACTTTTACAAATAGCATGTACATTAACAGTATAAGGTGCTTTTGTAAAAGCTTCTTTCTGTTGACGAAATCTATGATTTAAACATTTTATTGTATGTCAAAGACATTTTATTAACATCACAGAGAATAATTTCAATATTACAGAGTAATTTCAGTATTGTTCTTACACAGAAACTCATTTAAATGATAAAGCATACTAAAATACACGTAAATCTTGGTGGGAATAAGTTTTCAAACACCTGTTGGGAAGTTTGATAGTTCAGAAGTCAGTGTATCAATCTGTAAAGCGTCACTTGGTCATAGAACTATTACATTTAAAGATAAAATAAGATTTATTGTAAATTTAGGAAATGTTAACAGTTTTTAAGGCCATAAGTAATCTCTTTCCCCATGCTTCAACGAAGATTAATTTATATGTTCAAAAATAATAATTTAATCTACAATTGCAAAGGTACTCCATAGACCAAAGATAGTAATGATTTTGACATTATTTTAAGTGAATATTTAGACTGAATTGTGTTGGTTAATAACCTTCTTCATCTGGTTTTAAGATTTATGTACTGACCAGTGAATTATTTACTATTAAGAACTGAAATGTGAGTCAAGAATTCCTCTCCATATTCTATGTCATGGCCCAGTGTATGCAGGGCTTGGTGAATTTCTAATTTCCAAACTTTTCTTTTGCTTCTTTAAGGACTTATTGATTCCTTCTGTAAGAATGATTATTCTTAGGGAAGACAAAACCTCCTTTCCAAAAGGGAGGCTAAATTTTCAGGATAGTAGGGACTTGAAGTAATATTAAAGTCTCTTCATTTATGTTTACCTATATGAGTGGAAGTTCACAATATTAGTGATAAAACGCAGAAGCCTTTATTAATTTCTTTCCCCAAGCCCTTCAAGCATGGTTCCAAAACTCATGGTAAAGTGAGCCTGGCAAGCTGCTTTAAAATGTCTGCAATCATCATTATCAACGTCTCAATAGTATCTATTGTCAAGAAATTTGTAATAGGAGAATGAATATAGACAATCATGGGGACAGAAACACAATTTCAAGTGAATAAATCTGGAGCTGCTTGCCACAGGTGGAGATTCTCCACAAGCAAAATCTGAGTGTTTAGTATGTAGGTTGTGTAAGATGTTTATTACAGCATGCCCTTGAATTCGCCTGTAGAAAGGGAGGAAAGGAAGCAGGACCATGCAGAGGAGGAAGGTGAACAATGAGGAAGGCCGATTCACAGTCTTGGTTGAAGATGACCATTGGGAGCTGTCTTGAGTTAGGCGAAGGGGGTCAGGTTTCCATACACCCCTGCCAATCACTAATGGAATATATGGGGCCCTGTAAGAGTGTGACTTTGGGTGAGGTAGACTTTTACAGATGAGGCAATGGAGCAAGGAAACTGACAGCTGAAGGCAAACTTCTGGTGGTACCCCAGCTGCTGAGGAAAATAATCCCTTTGTTCATGGTTATTCATGAAGAGGGGTGTAAAGGGGATATCTCAGCATTCACCACCAAGCTGCACTGAAAATGTACAAAAATCATTCATAAAAATTGAATATGTGTGTATATATATACACACAATTATATATGGTTGGGACATGCTATACATTTTTCTGTATCTTGCTTTTATCTCTGAAAAATGCCCTGAGTGTGTGCTAATCAACATGTTTGGCACTATGCATAATATTTCAGGACTATGGTATGCCATAATTCATTCAACAATCATTTTCAGTATTTTTAGTATATTTCTGTGATGATTACTTATAATAAATCCATTTTCCTCTGAGTGTATCAAAAAAAATTGGGAAGGATAGAGGAAGGTAGGCATAATTATGGAGTTTGATCTGAGAGGATTCCCATAGGGTGGGTGTGGAAGTGAGACTGGGCTGAGATTCTGAGAAGTTGACATGTTCTTATGAAGACACCTGGAAAGGTCAAAGGGGCAAGTGTTCATGGGTGAAAGAAGGGCTGTGATGGCAAAAAGGGCAAGGTGTGTACATGGTTGACAAGAAGATTGGCTTTCCTGCAGCAGGGTATTGACAAGTAAAATATTCAGAAATGGAATGTAGGCAGGAAATGTTGAGAAATTAGCTTTGACTCCAGAAGCAAGTGCTAAGCAGGGAAGGTTATAAAGTAAATAACTCTCCCTGGTGTTTACAAAGTAGTTTAGATGTGATGAGAAACTATTCATGTGGACATATGGAATAGCTCCATCTACTTTATCTGCTCTCTGAATGTCCCCTCACTTAAAGCTGGGGCTAGGAAGAGCAAGCAAGACTTCTAGGATATAAAATGTGTGCTTCTACAATCCTAAATGTAAGTGCATCCTTTTAAGTACTTTGTTTACCTCATCAACCCATTCTAAACAAATACAAAATGCTCCTAGGGACACAGTGTGCTTATTGTGTAAATACCATTTCAAAGCAAGCTCCCTACTAAGTAAGAGGGTGTCCATTAGTATTTAACTAGGTGGTTATAGAGAGCTTTTCTGGGAAGTAATCATTCAAACTGACACCTGAAAGCATTATCTCTGCAATGGGTAGGGGAAAGCATTTTAGACAAAAAAGAACAGCGTGTGGAAAGGCTTAGACAAAAATGTATTATTAGTCTCTACACTTTTGTGTATAATCCTATTATGCTATTAAAGGAACAAGAAGAGTGGCCCCAGAAAGCTAGAAAGCATCTTATGCTGTGGTCTTCTTTATGGGATAAGGCAGAGATAATAAAACAAAGATGAAGCAATTAGCTGCCTTTATAAATTCAAAAATTCACCATGAAAGTTGGAAAACTTAGTCATAAAAAATCAACTCCACTGAACATGTTTGGGTTACATATTTTTAAACTTTTTTGACCATAGTGAATGCCAATTCACTATGTAGTCTCTGGGTGGCCTTGAACTCACAGCAATCCTCATACCTCTGCCTCCCATGTGCTGGGAATAAAGGCATGTACCATCATGCCTGGCTGGGTTACATATTTTTAAAAGGGAAGAAGAGAAGGACTATTTGGTGGTTTTGTTTAGTTTTGAGACAGAATCTCACTATGTAGCCCAAAGTGGCTTCAATTTCCCCATGAATAGCCTCAAGCTCATTATCCTCCTGCCTCAACAACTCTAGTGCTGGGATTTATAGGCATGTACCACACAGAGCCAAGAGGGACTATCCCCCCGCAGAAAAGAAAAGAAAAGAAAAGAAAACAAACATAGTGTATGAATAAGAAAATATATGTAATGCAATTAACTACATAACAATTTTTTCCTTGTAGGGTTATGAGCCAGATCCTAGTGTAATCAAGCTGGCAGAACAGTATGCCAAGGAGGTATGCTCCCTTTATGTAAAACTAAATTACCTTTCTCTATCAAACGAAGTTGTTAACTCTCATGCTTCTATGTGCTAGAATAGTACCAGACTGTCACTGACAAATGATCCATTGGAAGCAGCACATGGAGGCAATGTATTAATTACTGACACTTGGATCAGCATGGGACAAGAAGAGGAGAAGAAAAAACGGCTGCAGGCTTTTCACGGTTACCAGGTTACAATGAAGGTACAAATTTATGCCTCTCTGAATGTTCATTAATTCCATTCATAAAGGCCAGAATCACTTTAGGGAAAGTAGTCTTACCTTTCACATCCTATACAGGACTCACTACATCCAATGATTATCCATGTCCTTTTGGAAAAATAATTGAAACACAGAGAGCAGAGGGAAGCTTTCCCTCTGACAGTAGTAGAGGTATCAAAATGATTTACTCTTGTGTAAATGCAGAGCCATTAGATTACTTTATATGCATGAAGTTTCTTCTGATATCTTTCCCAACAGTAAATTATAACTGTGCATGCCAGACTAGTCCTTACTACCATGTTATAAGGACCACTAAATCCACTATAGTTTCGCTAACTTTGCCCAGGGACTTCTAGGTGATTCTCATTCAAAGCAGCAGTGTGTCTTTATTTATTTCTGGCAGTACTGGGCATGAGACTCGGGACCTTAAGCATGCTAGGTGTATTAGTCAGGGTTCTATATGGGAACAGAACCCATAGAATGAAATGTATTAAAAAGGAAAAATTTGGGCTGGAGGGATAGCTTAGCAGCTAAGACATTTGCCTGCAAAGTCAAAGGACCCAGGTTTGATTCCCCAGGACCCTCATGAGCCAGATGCACAATGGGGCACACAGGTCTGGAGTTTGTTGGCAGTGATTGGATGCCCTGGTGCTTTCTCTCTCTCTCTCTCTCCCTTCCTCCCTCTCTCTCTCTCTCCCTCTTTCTCTGTCAAATAAATAAAAAATAAATAAAAAGGGGGAATTTATTGGATTAGCTTAAGGTGTCAACAGCAGTCTGCAGGCTTGAGAGTGAAGGAATCTAGTAGCTGCTCAGTGGCTGGATGCCTCAGAAGTCTCAGTCCAGCTCTGAAGGCCTAAAGGCTTCCTGGAGATCTACTGATTGACAGGCCAAACTGGAAAGCTGAGGAAATTTGGTTTCAACACTGAGGAGGGATAGCTGAACAAGATAGATGCATATTCAAGTTAAGGCACTCACCAGCAAGTAGCACCAACTGCCAGGTAGGAGGAAGGGGCTCCTTCCTCTCAGGGTTTCCTTATATAAAGCCAACTGCTGGGAGGGTCACCCATTCTGGGGTGAAGGTTCACTCTGGAGGAAGGACTTCCTCCTTTGGTCAATCCTTCCTGGAAGCAACCTCAAAGACCTGCCCAAGAGGAATGTCTGTGGATTCCTAACCAGATCAAGTTGACAACAGAACTTAGTCATCACACTAGGCAAGGGCTTTACCATTGAGCTACAACCCTCAGCTGTACCTCAATCATGAACTGTCATTAGCAGCTCCTGAACATGGTATTAATACACAGCTGTCTGGATCTCACATCCAGGGTTCTAATTTAGTGGGTCATGAGTAACACTTAAGAATTTGAATTTCTGCCTAGTTCCCAGGTGATGTAAAGCTGCTGCTTTAGGACCACACTTTGAAAACCACTGTTTTAGAAGCATACCCTGAAAGAAAGATGTACACTAAGGTTTGGTCAACATACCAACTAATCTGGGTGGAGGAAGTGATTAGTCAAGTATAAAAATAATCTACTAATAATGTTATACATAAATACAAGTTCCTTCTCATTACATGTCAAATAGAATGGTAGTTTGGAAAACAAAAAGTGAAAATGTCTTTGCCCTACCCTTGTAACGGCGATCATTTCCAGATGAAGCACCTCTTTAATAATTTAATGTGTATCTTTGCAGACCTTTTCTGTATATTTACATAATGTATGTTTATGTGTACACTCTTGATTCTTCACAACTGACATTTTAAGCATATTGATTTCATGTGCTTTTTTATTTGACAAGTCATAGATATTTTAATCCATTCACTTAGATATTTTTCAGTCATTTTAGTAACTGCACACAGAATCCCTAAGTATAAATGGACAATAGTTTGTCTATAATGTTTCTTACCGATAAATTAAGTTATTTCCAAAACTTCAAAATTCAAACAATGCAACAATGAACAGCCTTATTCATATTTCTTTGTGTGAGTATTACTGGAGCATAAATTTCTAAAAAATGAATTTTAAGGTTATCTGTTATATACTTATGAAATATGAGTGATGTCTACCCAAAACAGATGAACAATTTTTATATTCCTATAGCTATATATTATAGTTCTTTCTCCACACACACTCTATTATTTATTTAGTTTTGCATGTGTGCATGATGTCTATGCATGTGTTTATGCATGTTCATATGCATGTGGGTGCACATGTGTGTGCAGGTACATATGCAGAGATTTTCATGTATGTATGGGCCTAGAGAACAACTTTAGATGTTATCATAAGAATTACCATCCACCTTGTTTTGAGACAGCATTTCTCATTGGCCTGTAGTTCATCAATAAGGCTAGATTACCTGACCACTGAGCTTCAGAGATCTGTTGTCTCTAGTTCCCAAGTGCTGGGATCACAGGTGTATGTTACCACAC
Source organism: Jaculus jaculus (assembly GCF_020740685.1). Classification (NCBI taxonomy): domain Eukaryota; kingdom Metazoa; phylum Chordata; class Mammalia; order Rodentia; family Dipodidae; genus Jaculus; species Jaculus jaculus. Next base: position 39,394,017 of record NC_059125.1, read on the forward strand.
TTGGCATTTTTATGTGTGCACTGAGGAACAAACTCAGGTCCTCATACTCACAGGACAAACACTTCACCAACTGAGTTTTCTCCACCCCCCCCACAACTATTTTGTTACTTACATTTTACCTTTTTTACATTTGAGCCAAAAAGTTATTTTGTGATTTTTAAAAATTGTATTTGCCTTATTGTTTATGAAGTTAAACATCTTTTCATATCTATTGGCTATTTCCATTTCTTTCTCTTTAAATTGTTTTACCTTAGCTGCTTCTTTTTTTTTCCTTTTTAATCATTCACTAGAGGAACTTTTATATATGATGCCTAAACTCTTGCCATGTATGTTTCTAATACTTTTTTGTGATATTTTAAATTACCTATTGCTTATCTCATGCTTGCCATGGGTGATATTCTAGCTCACTTTAGAATTGAAGAATAGTCATTTTACTGATGCCTGACTGTTATAAATGTTACTTCATTTCCATTTCATGTTAATAGTATTTTTAATACTAAAAAGTCAATTGTTCTTAACATGGGGGTGAAATGAAATTTGGGTAAAAAGACAATAATTTTGAGACAAAAATGTGAAGCAATATAGTTTTTAATTTTCAGTTGAACAACAAAAATGAATGAGAAAATGTTCCTTTAGGAATTATCTATTGGAGAAAGTTGAGACTGCTGTGACATTTGCATTCTGAATGAAATATCTAGTGCATAGTGCTCATAATCATGCTGGATGTACTCTTACCTCAATGCTTCCTTCAAAAGTGTTTATATTTATGACAAAGTATGCTTCAAATGCTAAAACTCATTTGTAGATAAGCTTAAAGTATCATACTGTCATATGTAAACAACTTCTTTATATATTGAAATATAATTGATGAATTTTGCTATTTACCACATATTATACTGGGGGGGGTTGCTGAAAAGTCTGCTGTCCCCCTGGGTATAATGTTAGAAAACTAACTACTGGTATAATTTGAAGTGATTGATCTCCCAAGTTTAATAAATCAACTATAAAATTCTATAAGTTGAAATAATTGCATATATTTATCATTGGTATCTTGACAAAAACTTCACTCTGCCCTTGGTCTCTCCTTTGTATTGAATTCTTACCCCGAACCATATGTGTTCCTTTTGTATTGAATTCTTACCCCGAACCATATGTGCTTATAAATACTGAAGAAGAGATGTCTGATTGTCATGCACAATAGTCAAAATATGATCTTATTCCCATCTCTTTAGATTGCTAAAGCTGCTGCCCCTGACTGGACATTTTTACACTGCTTACCCAGAAAACCAGAAGAAGTGGATGATGAAGTATTTTATTCTCCACGATCATTAGTGTTCCCAGAAGCAGAAAACAGGAAATGGACAATTATGGTAAGAAAATGAGAATGGAGGAACAAGGAACTCTTCATATGGCTCCAAATTGCCAGTTCATGCTTTTTTGGTAAATACTATGTTAGATAATACAATTACATTCATTGATTATGTGGGATCTATTTTGTCTAAAAAGTTTATAAGAGATCATGATTGCTCATTAGCATTCATAGTATATATTTCAGTAGATTAAAAAGATCTCCTTCCAAATGTACCCACATTCAACAAAACTTGAACTGCCATGAGAGCCAGCCACCATTTTATGTCAACCACTAGAAGTTGTATATTTCTGGTTTTCTAATTTGTGTTTATAGAAACCTCTACTTCAGTGTCTGGTACAAAATAAGCACTTAAAAACCTTATTTCCTTCCTCCTCTCTTTTTCTCTGTCATTCCTTTCTTGATAATTTGACCAGATAATTTTAGCTCTCTGCTTGAGCTGGCTAAATATATATTTTTGTTTGGGGGCTTAAAAATATTTCCACAATTGATAGCAAACTTTACCAGAAAGACTATTGTCCTTCTTCAATAAAACCATTAGTCAACGTTTTTTTATTGTAATTCTATGAAATATTAATTTCCAGTATGTGCTTTGCAATTCCAGTGGGAATCTTTTTTTCTAAAACTAAATACTTATATGTAATAACTTAGTCCCACTACATTTTTTTGGCTCCACTACTTTTTAACATTGAGTAACTTAACTAGTCTTAATTGCTATACTAGCCAGAATCTTCATTACTAACAATAAAGTCCATTCTGGGTGGAAAAATAGATTACCTTATCAAAAGACATTAAACATCACTAAGAACTTCTTTAAAGAGGGGGGATACACTGAATCATTACTGAATATCACATACCTAATCCCAATACAAGCCCTCAAAATTGTTCCAAACCACTATGTTGCTTTTACTTTCAAGGAGAGGGAGAGAAAATGAATGAATGAATACGGGCATGCCAGGGCCTCAAGCTGCTTCAAATGAACTCCAGATGCATGTGCTACATTGTTTTGTGCATTTGGTTTTATGAAGGTTCTGGGGAATAGGTTATTAGGTTTCACAGGCAAGCAAAGTACTGAGCAATCTCTCCAGCTTACTGTGTGTCTTTTATAGCCACAAAACTACAGACACAATGACCCACAGCCTGATACCCAGGGCCCTTGAAACAAGATTCTGCATTCCCTTATAACTACCTCTGTTGAAATAACTGTAGTTCACATTTCTTACTATTTCATACATTAGGAAAAGTATTAAAATAGCATGGTGAACATACAGTACTAAACACAGGCAACTGTTAAATAAGTATAGTCAAGAAATATCTTTACAGTACAATACTTGCATTTCTGCTATAGCCTATGGACACTTGTCTAGTATGGTTGGTTGATGTGTATCACTGGAGTAATAAAACTACCTCTTAAGAGTAGAGTCAGAGAAAATAGATTCAAATACAGTTCTGTATTATCTGTTGTTTCAAGGATTAATTTCCTCATTTGTAAATAGTGATATTTGTAAATAATGTCATTACATTAAGTTAGATAATGCATGAACATTTCTTTCTTTTTTTTAAAATTATTTATTTATTTATTTGAGAGCTACAGACACAGAGAGAAAGACAGAGGGAAAGAGAGAGAATGGGCACGCCAGGGCTTCCAGCCTCTGCAAAGGAACTCCAGACGCGTGCGCCCCCTTGTGCATCTGGCTAACGTGGGACCTGGGAAACCGAGCCTCGAACCGGGGTCCTTAGGCTTCACAGGCAAGCGCTTAACCGCTAAGCCATCTCTCCAGCCCGAACATTTCTTTCTAGTTCATTGAAGTATCTAGTTCAGTGCTGGCAAATAATTGTTGACTGACATGTGATAAGACATTCTAGTATATTGCCTGTACCCAATAAGCACTCAAAATATATTCACTACTGCTATTTCTCACATTATTTTTACTGTTCCTAGTATGGAGTTTTGAAACAGTAAAAGTAAAAGTAATCATTTGTGGCAGGAAGTCCAAAAAGTTTTTCTCTATAAAGTTAACTTCTTTCCAGAAAGATAAATTCAGATAGCTGGCATTATTCATTAGTCAAAATGGTTTGTTTTTATTACTTTACATCTGAGTTATTCTGAAATTCTCTAGGTTGTAAGTGACCAAACCACATGTTAACATGAGGAACTGGGATAAGAGTGATTATTTTTCTCTAAAACCAGCCAGTACATATGTTCTAACTTATGACTAGGAAACCCAACCATGGCAACCACTGTTTCACATTTCAACTCCTTGACCTAGAGTAAGATCTATATAAGCATATTGTTTATCCATATATCCCTTGGGACCTTCCTTTGCTCAAGTAAAATATATCACCTTACAGGCTGGTGAATTGCCTTAGCTGTTAAGGCGTTTGCCTCCAAAGCCTAAGGACCTCAGTTCGATTCCCCAGGACACACATAAACCAGATGCTCAAGGGCGTACATGCATCTGGAGTTCATTTGCAGTGGCTGGTGGCCCTAGCACACCCATTCTCTTTTTCTCTATCTGCCTCTCTATTTTTCTCTCTCTCAAATAAATGAATAAATAAATAAAGTATTTTTAAATATCACTTCAGAAGTGTTCCCTTAATATTTCCTTGGGAAGGCACATTTTAACTTAGGTCTGCAAAACTGAAATCTAATCTCCCTTACTTAGGTCCCAAGGTAGACTGTTTCTAATGCTTATCTATTTCTTTTTCTCTTTCTTGTCATCCCAGGCTGTCATGGTGTCTCTGCTGACAGATTACTCACCTACGCTCCAGAAGCCAAAGTTTTGATGTGTGATTCTTGTCAAGAAGAAAACAATGCTCTTTAGCAACACAATGAGACAATTTATGGTTAAAAGACTTAAAAATAAGATATAAACAAACAATACATGATATAAGTTACTGTACAATATTGCTTTGTCATTGTAATGTTTTCCTAAAGCTTTTGATTGAGTGCTGAGACACTATAAGACACTACTTGACTTGATATAAACTATCTCTTTCTCTCTCTTACTCTCATTCATAACATGAATTACATTTGGATTTATTAATTATCATACACATTTGCTTCAACTAAAAATAAAACAATGTGCTTAAAATGCATAATATCTAAGCCATTAAGTGTAATCTATGCTTATTACCTTAATAAATGATCACCCATGCAAATTTATAAGTAGTCATTTACCATGAAGTCTGCTTCTAATGGATCTATAGGTTCTGCTTCTATGCCCCAAGACCAATGAGAAAGTCAAATGATATATTCTGTACATAGAGTACAGTTTTCAGACCAATGAGGAAGTCAGCCACATACAAGCATCATGAAATTCTTAAAATACAACAATTGCTGTGTCCAAACTGAAGGGTTTTTTTTTTTTCCCCCAGTCATTTGACAGAAGAGAAGAGAAAGTCCTTCAACAGCCTGCATCTACCTCTGGGTATAATGAATACTTAATGCCACAGGTTAAAAGGTGCCTTTCCTAGGAAATGGTAAAGCCATGGGCATCCATCCAGAATTGTAGAGTCCATTACAGAGTGACATTTTCTAGGTTACAGTTTTTCCATTAGTAGCAATTTAATTTTTCCATATGTGTGCTTATTATACACAATTTGCTACTTACCACATTTTAGCCAGTCATTTCCTCTACATTTTCTTCAGGATAATAATTTGTATTGTTGAATTATAATGTAATTAAAAGTAGATTTCTTTTGTGTATGATCAAATTTGTATTGTTAAATTACTATGATATATTTGAAATGTTTTAATTAAAAATGATAAGAAATGCAGTCATAACATTTTTTAAAATAACATATTTAGCACAGGCCTAAATAATGTATTTTCTTTATGTTCCATCTCTACTATTAAATAAAACAATATTTTCAGGCTGGTTGATATTTTAACAGGCATTTATAACTTAAATAAATAAGCAAAAGATAATAACAAGTTAGGCTTGCATTGAAGATGCAATAAAACATCTTGTGTGGGCAGATGAAAGGCTCATAATGTTAAAGAAAAATATCAGTTTTTCCAGTAAATGTCAAAGGTGACTTTCACATTTATGGTAATTCATTGGAAGCACTTAAGAAAAGAGTGACATGTAGTAGAATTATCTTCCTTCAGCAAAAATTATAGCAATAATTCAACCAAAAATTTTCATTTGGACTGTGGAGGCTCAACCCCAAACTACCTACATGAAAAGTAGTATCCTTCAATGTATCAATGGACCCCTATAGTAATGGGTTCTCTTATCTTTTTCTGATTATTAATTAAACCAAAAGTATTACCTAGTCCCCTTCCCTCAAACCTGAAATAACTTCTAGTCATTTATTTCATTTATTGCCAAAAATGTAGTCACTTTTTCCTCAAAAAGTTTCCAAGCTGTCTTTTTCTCAGAAGTTAACTTCCATCTCAAACCAACCTGGAAGGAATTTGTTAGCTTTTATATATTTTCCTTTTTATTTTTTCTTTCTTTATTTACTTATTTATTTTTTGTTTTGATGAAGGGTGTCATTTCATCCCAGGCTGACCTGTAATTCATTATGTAGTCTCTGACTGGCCTCGAACTCACAGAGATCCTCCTATCTCCACCTCCTGATTAAAGGTATATGCCACCACACCTGATAAAATTTTCCTTTGCCTTCCTCATTGCTTTTTTTTTTTTAACAATGTAACTACTGCTGCAACCCTTGGGTCCCTGGTATATGTAAGAAATCTTATCCAATTAATTAATAAAACTAGCCAAAGAGGGCTGGGGAGATGGCTTAGCAGTTAAGGCACTTACCTGCAAAGCCAAAGGACCTTGGTTTGATTCCCCAGAACCCACGTAAGCCAGATGAACAAGGGGGCACATGCATCCAGAGTTTGTTTACAGGTCTGGAAGCCCTGGCGCATCCATTCTCTTCTCTCTACCTACCTATTTCTGTATCTATCTATCTCTCTCTCAAATAAATAAATAAATAAGAAAATATTTTTTAAAAACCAGCCAAAGAGTTATTTTCTTCCAGACTTTCTCCACTGCATGTTGGGAATAAAAACCTAAGTGATTACACTTTAATAAGTTCCATTTTGATGACTAAGCATCAGTGGGTTGTTTTAAGTGATTAATTTCCAGGTACTTAAGGAAAAATAATTTAAGTTCAGATATTTAGAATGTATATTGTTCTAATAAGTTGACTATTTAAAACCCTGAATTAGAAATTGCTGCACAAAAGATCAGCATGGGATGCAGCATTATACTGTACATGTGTTTTAGTTCTTTTTCTTGTTCCTGCAGCAAAATAAGAAGCAAAAGAAAGGAGGAAGGGTTTATTTTTGCTTACTTCCAGAGGTGCAGTCTATCATAGGGGGAAAGGCAGAGCAGATGGTTCAGTCTGGAAACAGAGTGGCTTGAAGTGAGGTTAACCATAAACCTCAAAGACTTTCCTTCAATGACCCACCTCCACCAGTCACACCTCCGCCCTACAGGTTCAACAATCTCCCCAAACAGCATCACCAGCTAAGGACCAAATGTTCACAAATATGAGCTTGTAAAGGGGCATTTCATACTCAAACCATAGCAATAGAACCTCAGCTAACATGGCAGAAGTTTCCTGGCCTAATGTGCCAAAGGTTTGGGGCAAGATTCACATGACCAAAAAAAAAAAAAAATAGTGGAGAATGTAAATGAAAAATATATTCAGAACGCATTCCTATTGTCTTGGAAACTGCCATTAGCCTTCAGACATGGCATGACTCAGCAGATATAGAGGATTGCTAATTTTTACCAATATGAAGGTTTATGCTGAATAATGGAAGATCAATCAAATGATAAGGATCAGGTGCTTGCAACTAGAAAGGAGATAGGTTGCTGCTGGACTGCTGTACAAGTTATACCCTGTGCAAAAGTTACACGTGAAAGGTAGAACTAAAATGTTGAGACCTTTTACAAGCCTTTCCAGGTAGAACGAAGGAATGTTTCCTTTAATTTGTTCCTTCAGTGGTGATTACTTCATAAATCTGAATAGGTGCTGTGCTTAAAGTCACATGAAAGACCAGTCTTATCTGGCAAGTATCCTGACATCAACAATTTATATGAAGAATGTTTTCAATGTAACCATGTAATCAAGCACACAACCCAGAGAAACAATGCAATGGTTTTGATGTCTTGACAGTTTCTGCTAGAAATGATGGTGTTTATTGATTTTATGTGACATCTATATGACATAGTTCATTGAGAAAGGGGTTTTAATATCAACTATAGTTCTGTAAATAAATTCTTCCTTAAAGTAATTAAGACAAACTATTGTCCATTATCAACAAAACAACTATAGTCATGGGGCTGAGGAAACAACTCAGTTAGTAAACTGCTTGCCATTTAAATATGAGGACCTGAGTTTGATACAGTGGTGCTTTAAATGTAAAATATCCTGTATAACCTCATGTGTTTGAACTTAATCCTAAATTGGTGGCATTGTTTGACTAAGTTGTAGAAACTTGAGGAGGTGAAACCCTGCTAGAGGGTATGTCCCAGTGAGCAGACCTTGAGATTTTATAGTCTAATCCAGCTGGGTATTCTTGTTCTTTCTACTTCCTCTATGCTGATGTGATATGTGACCACATTTCTGTTCTTATCATTGTTTCCCATTCATGACAGTCTTCTCCTCAAATCTGTAAATCAAAAATGAACCTTTTCTTTCCTTAAGCTGCTTCTGGTTGGGTATTTTGTCCAGGCAATGAGAAAGTAACTAATATAGAAAATTGTTAACAGAAGTGGGGCCTTTGCTGGAATAAACCTGACCACATGATTCTCAGCCCTTTGTAGGAGGAATACGGAAGGATTTGGAACATTCAACTATAGAAGCATTGTCATGCTTTCTTCAGTCAGAGTTTAGTGGGCCTTTCTGATTAGAATTTGAAAGACCAGAAGGTTAGGATAAATGTGGACTATAAAGGCTTGACTCATGTGGTTCCAGAGAGGAAAGAGACTTTTTCAGGAATTGGGCTAGAGGCAGCTCATGTGATACTCTGGGAAAAAAAAAAAATGGCTGCATTCTTCCCCTGTCCTGGGAACTTGAATGAAGTTGGATTTAAAAGTAAACAACGAATGTGTTTTGTGGAGGAAATTTCAAGGCAGAAAATTTTTGCCTATGTGGCATAGTATCTTTTTGCTGTTCTAATCCAGATCTACAATGAGAGAAAAATGCAAAGAAGGAAGACATAAAAATATATAAGTTGGGATTTAGTTCAGTGAATTAGCACTTCCCTAGCAAATGCAAGGCCCTGTGTTTAGTACTTAGTACAGAAATAAAAATAATAAAAACAAATATATAATTTGAAGTACCAGGCACAGAGACTATAGTCACTCATCCTACATTTTTTAGAGATTATCACCATTAGGAAGGAATATGGAAACTGTTTTGCACTGGGAAATGAGAAAGACATCCTTTGGGCGAGACCCCACTCATTGAAGGCTTTAGTTTGTGAACATAGAAATACTTTTGAAAGAAAAAAATGGCTGAAGGGAAAATATTGCAGAAGGTATTTCCTGTTCCCCAAGGTCAGCATGCAGAGGCTGCTGCAACTGTGGTACAGTGCACAGTTGCAGTGGTGTATTGAAATATATAGACATTGACCCTTGGAGTAGTTTACTCATGAGTGGGCCCACTGCTTCTTGGCAAAGAGCCTGAAATATTTGCTCAAAGGAAGGGATTTAGGGACAAGACCAATTGAACTCTGCTGATCCAGAACACACACACCCACACCCACACCCACACACACACACATCATAGATGCTATCACTCCAAGCCCATCTATTGCTTTCAACATTTCTGTGGGCAATTCATTATTTCATGTATTGATTTTAATGCTGGTCAACATAATACATGCACAACACATTGTTCTCATCTAAGAGTAAAACCAGATCACTGAGAGGTATGTCAAAGAGCACAGCTTAAGGTCATTTGAAAAACCTGTGGTCAGTAAGTTATACAGATCTTCTGAATAATGGCACATTTCACTTTATAAAATCAGAAAATCAAATTTATTAATATAACCAATGACCTTGCTAAAAAATGTAAATACTGAGAATCCAATACAAATTATATTATTGGAAGCTTGCCTTGAAAACCCGTTTTATCTTTAGCAATAGTCAATTGATTTCCTGGAACTGACTGTTTTAACTCATTCTTTTTCAAGAAGATATTTATCAAATGTCCAGGTGAAAACGACCATAATTTCAGACAATTTTCCAAACTAAAAAGGTAACCTACAATTTTATTAAAAGGGGGCTTTCTCAATGCACAATTTGTATAATTTCACAAATGTATTTTTTTCAATATAGCTATCTCACTTCATTATGCAACAGAAGAGTTTAATTCTGACTTCAAATTTCAACACAGCAAATATTTAAAAAGATGTGTACTCAGGGTTGAAATGTAAAACTAATAATCTTTGCCATTTTTTTTATTTGAAAGAGAGACAGAGAGAGAAAGAAAGAGAGAGAAAACGATCATGCCAGAACCGCCAGCCACTGCAAACAAACTCTAGACACATGTTTCACCTTGTGCATCTGGCTTACGTGGGTCCTGTTGAATCAAAAGTGGGTCCTTGGATTTGCAGGCAAGTGCCTTAACTACTAAGCCATCCCTCGAGCCCCTAATTTTTGCTATTTAACCAAGGACTTTTTATGTTTTTTTTTTATTATTATTGATAGCTTCCATGGTTACAGACACTAAAAGATAATAATTCCCTCCTCTACACTTTCCCCTTCACAAATCCACAATCTATCATATCCCTTCCTCTGTCCATTAGTCTCTCTTTTATTTTTATGTCATCATCTTTTCCTCCTATTATAATGGTCTTGTGAAGGTAGTGCTAGGCACTGTGAGGTCATGGATATTGAGGCCAATTTCTGTCTGGACAATTGCATTGTAAGTAGTCCTACCTTTCCTTCGGGTCTTATATTCTTTCCACCACTTCTTCAGCAATGGAACCTGAGCCTTGGAAGGTGTGATAGAGATGTTTCTGTGCTGAACACTCCTCTGTCACATCTTCTCAAGAGTATTCTGCCTTTTGGGTCATCCCAATGGTCACTACCATCTGAAAAGCAAAGCTTCTCTAACCAAAAGTGAGAGTAGCATTAGTATATAGGTGTGAACATTAAGTAAAGTGCTTGTACCGCAATTTGTTGGGCATAATATATGCATTTAGCCAGACAAGAGCAAGTGTTACACTCCTAAGTCACATGACCTCCCCCACTATAAGCTTTTGATTAGGTTTTCAGTACGAGGCTTATATTTCCTTCCATAGAGAAAGCCAGCAATCCAATTAGAGAGCAGTTGGTTCCCCCCATAACAGACACGTCACTATCTCACCTGTTGAATTATTTGGCCTGGCTGGCCAAACTTGAGGCTTTCAGTAATCAAGGACGTTCTTAAGTGAATCTTTTTTTTTTAAAGGTGCTTCTATGTGGCCAGGAAGAATACAATGTATTTTATTTCTACAATCTTATTTGTGCTAAGCTGCCAGCTATTTGAGCCACCATTGATTTTGTAACACCCACCAATACTACTAGTCCAGAAAGTGCCCTTTGTGAAGCATGGTCCTATACTGCCTTCAGGGACACAAAGGAGAATAACACTGGAACACTCATTCCTAGTTAAGCCAGAACAAATGATCCCATTATACTTTGATCTTCTACAAAGATTATGGTGGGAGTCAAAATATTTATTATTCACTACTATAAAATATGTTTTTCCATGCTATTGGCTCTTTGAGCCCCAGATTTGTGCCAGGCAATTTGTTAAGCTCTGGGAAAGTAGTAACTGACAGAAATATTTGATCTGTATCCTTGTGTTGTCTATAGTCTAGAAAGGGATACTGACACTCACATGTAAATATATGCTATGATAAGAGCCGATGGGAAACAAATATACTAGAAAATGAATGGATAAAAGTAAATGTCCACATTTGCATAAGTCATGCTTAAATTTCAGCAGGTATCCAAATCACTTAGCTGAGAGAGAATAGAGGTTCTGGCTTATAAAAGTAGGAAAGGTCTAGACCTCTGTATTTATAAAACAATTTCTCAAAAGTATAGTAGTGTTGCTTTAAATACAGTACCCTGAGCAAGCCTCCCAAAGAAGGTGACCTTAAAGTTCCACCTGAAGTGATGAGAACAACTGGGGAACCAAAAGGCAGCTCTAGGTCTGGCAAGTGCACTGAGTATTAAGTGAGCTCATTCTCCTTCCTTCTTTCTTTAGTTTCTCTCTTCCTTTCCTTGCCTTCCTCCTTACCTCCTTCTCTTCTCTTTTTTCCTTACTTCCATTTTTTTTGCATTATTTGCCTTATTATTTCTTTTCAAGTTAGCTTACAAAGTAACAATTTTCCTTAAGGCATCTTCAATAAACACATTATTTTGTTTCGTGCTGCATGCTACTCCTACCTTTCTGCCCCCTTGCTCCACTGCACCCTTTTTTCCCCAGTATTTCACCTTCCACTTCAATATCACATGTGTTATTTTGTCTTCCCCACATGCTCCCTTCAAGCCTTCATTTTCCCAATCTCATGGACCCCTTTTTAGTTTTCTGGCCTTTACTCACATTTACTTCTACCTAGATATACATATTTAACATTTTATATCTAAGAACCATATATAAGAGAGAACATTCAGTATTTGTCTTTCTGTGTCTGGGTTACTCACTTATTTTTTTTTTCTAACTTTGACCATTTTCCTGGAAAGTTTAGACTGTCATTTTTCGTTCCTTTTTATTTTTTTTTTCCGTGTATGTATGTGAGTATGCTATGTATGTGTATGGGCATGCATGTGGTCACAGTTCAACCTCTGGCTATTTCTCTTCCCTTTTTTTTCTTATCAGTGCTGCTTCTTAGCTTACAGATACTTCTGGTTTCTACTCTCAATGGCATAGGCAGGTTGGGATTATAGGGTGAGCACTACTTCACAACTGGCTTTTTGTGGGCTCACAGGAGGATTGAGCTCTGGTGGGCAGGTTTCCATGTATATGACTTTGAACATCAAGCTATCTCTCCAATCCATCTTTCCATTTCTTATTGCAAAAATATTTTTAAAATATTTTTATTTTTATTTATTTGACAGAGAAAGAGGGAGAGTGAGAGAATGGGTGCACCAGGGCCTCCAGCCACTGCAAATGAACTCTAGATATGTGTGCCCCCTTGTGCATCTGTATAACATGGGTCCTGGGGAATCAAACCTGGGTCCTTGGCTTTGCAGGCAAACACCTTAACCACTAAGCCATCCCTCTAGCCCTGCAAAAATGGTTTACCAATCAATAACTACACATCCCCTAAACATGTTTTATGAGAAAAGGTGGTTATATTAGATTCTTATATTTACAAGCTTTGCCAGGAAACATTTCTCTGAAGGTTTTATCCCTTTAATAAGAGGAAGAAGATCATACATATATCTCTAACAATTTTTGCCCCAACTAGATGTTTTTCCAACATTGCCTTGTTACAGGGTCAGTAGAAGATAAATGTTCTCTGAAATTCACTTAGTCTTGCTAAGAAGTTAACAACCAGCATGACAGTTTGAATTAATTCTCAAAGTACTTGTGCTAATAACATTATCTCCCCTGAAGGCTTTTCATTAAATATAATTGTAAAAATTACATTTCTTTAACTAAGGTCAGTAAAAGAAGTTAAAGTATTTAATTTCTGATTCCCATATAATTAAGTGAAGAATGGAGAGGAAACTAATTCCAGCTGGATAAACTAGTGAATAGATTGGCCCTGCAGAAGAAGAAAGCTTGTATTCTTTAAAGATCTGGAAAGGCAGGATAGTGAAAATATAGTAAGCAAGAGAGAGGATTAGAGGCCAAGTTTGGAAAGTATTTCAGGTGTTAGCTCAATTTGGCCTTTGGGGGTAGAATGTGGACTTTTATTATCAGTCCAGTAGGAAAGTCTCAATAAGGCTACATATCCTATGTTGTGTGAAAATAACTGTGAGTCAAATATATCATAAAATTCAGTTATCACATGTCAACCCACCATATTCTTCTCTGGCCATTGATTTCTTAGCTATTTAGTTGTCTTTGAAGTCTACTGATCTGTTAGCATACCAACAAAACAGCATTTCTATACTTTTAAATTGAGAACCAAATCTATGACCAACTTTGAGTCAGAAAAAAAATTATGAAAGGTCTGTTCATAAAAGGAGGACATCGCTAGACCCAGATGCCAGACATGTAGCTATAGGATTTGATGTCTGCTTGATTTTGATCTTATATTAGTTTAATCTTTCCTTGCTATGTCTTCATTTTGCAATGAGATTGTGTACTCTGTGCTATTATATGTTGAAAGTATTTAACTTATGTGTTAATTTTACAGGGCTCACAGTTGAGACTATCTTGTGTCTCAGATGCAACTTTGGGCTTCTGAAAACTATTGGTATTGGTAAAGACCATGGGGACTTTTAAAGTTGGATTAAAGGTATTTTGAATCATAAGATGTTTTGGTATTGGTAAAGACCATGGGGACTTTTAAAGTTGGATTAAAGGTATTTTGAATCATGAGATGGTTGTGAGTCTATGGGGACTAGGGTTTTAATGTGGTAGTTTGAATGTAAAATACCCCCTTAGCTTCATGTGTTTTGAATACTTTGTCCCCAGCTGGTGGCAATTTGGGAGGTGGGGCCTTGCTAGATGGGGTATATTGTTAGGGATGGGACCTTGAGGTTTATTAGCCCAGCTTAACAGTGCTGGCTATCTCATTCAGTCTATTTCCACCCAGTTGATGTGACACCCAGCTTCTGTTCAGCCATGCTTTCCCTTCCATGATGATGCTACCCCTCAAAACTAAGAGCTAAATTAATTCTTTTCCTCCCCTAAGGTGCTTTATGTTCAGTGTAACTATGACACCCTACAAATGATGAAAAAGCAAAATAAGCAAACAAACAAAACTGTATGGCCTTTTAGACTCAGTATACCATACAGTGTTAGAGGTGTCAGTGATGGAGAAAGATACAATATGGACCTTATGGGATGATCTTGTGAGAGAGTTAATTTGCAGGCTCTAGGAATCTGAAGCAAGGGTCTGTAATTCTCAGCAATAAATGATATATCTTTAAAGAACCATGCCATGGCATGTTACTGGGTCCTGACAGAGATAGAATACTTGACCGTCAGTACCAAATAATCATGGAAATGGAAAGTTGAGGATGGAGCCTGAACAAAACCTGAGAGCACAAGTAATTTGCATGAGATGGTAGCTCAAACTTCCATGTTGCCCATATGAAGTACACTGGTGTGCCTTACCTGGTTTTCACATATAGTTATATTGGGAGAGTTCCCACATAAATAGCTAGAGGAAGAATAAAGCTCTATTTCTGCTTTTAGAAAGGTCACATAATGTGAGTAAAAACAGCAAATGAATGACATCCAGCAGTTTCCCTGAAAGATCATAAGACAAAAATAATTTCTTAATAGGTGGAGCTGAAATGGTATATTTGATTATCCACTTTGTGTGGAAAGAAAAGTGGTCTGAGGTGAAAAAAATTATGGACTAATAGTTAATGTACTATATGGTCTGGCCATATATATGGTCAAGGGGATTATGGGAAAATCAGGTCAAAGGTAAAAGGACTCCTGAAGTAAAGTGACCTATGGGAGTGAGTTGAAAATAGAAGAGTCTTTTCATCACATGTAAATATCTACCAGAAATCATATATTATTGAAGAGCCACTGAACAACCAAGGACACATAGTGACTTGACCTGTAGACATGAGCCAGCCTTTTCTATCATTCAATCCAGAATGTACAATGTACATATGTATGGTGGTAGAGACAAGCTAGTGTTGTAGTTTAAATAAAATGTTCCCCATAGGCCCATGTGTTTTGAATCCTTGGTCCCAGCTGGTGGCATTTTGGGAA
This sequence comes from Jaculus jaculus, assembly GCF_020740685.1. Taxonomy (NCBI): domain Eukaryota; kingdom Metazoa; phylum Chordata; class Mammalia; order Rodentia; family Dipodidae; genus Jaculus; species Jaculus jaculus. The sequence goes on from NC_059125.1 coordinate 39,409,264, forward strand.
AGCTGACACTGTTTTTCAAGATGGAGCCTTGCTTGAGGAAGTGTGTTGCTGGGGGCAGGATTTAGGGTAATATAGCTCAGCTCGAGGCCCAGTACTCAGGCTACTTATTTCCTTTCTTCCTGCTGCTGTTTGTTCTTGTCAGGCTTCCTCTGTTATGAGGTAGCTTCTTTTTATTAAGTTTTTTTTTGTTTATTTTTATGTATTTGAGAGCAACAAAGAGAGAGAGAGAGAGAGAGAATGGGCACGCCAGGGCTTCCAGCCACTGCATACAAATTCTAGATGTGTGCGCCCCCTTGTGCATCTGGCTAAGGTGGGTCCTGGGGAATCAAGCCTCAAACCAGGGTCCCTAGGGTTCCAGGTGAGCACTTAACCACTAAGCCATCTCTCCAGCCCTGAAGTAACTTCTTGAAACTGTAAACCAAAATAAACCTTTCTTTCCATAAGCTGCTTCTGTTTGGAAGTTTTGTCCCACCAACGAGAATATAACTACTATTGCCAGGAACATGGGTTCCGACTTACCAAGGGTGATCTTCCTCAGAACATGAAGCCTGTCAGCACACTGAGACCCAAGTTTTGACACATGACATTTTCTTCTGGTCACTTGATTTCAAGTTAATGCTACTAGACCCTGACACCCTTAAGTGCTCAGTAGTTTGTCCTCAGGGGGATATGTTTGTCTTTTCTGCCTATAAAGCCTCATCCAGCACCACTATCCAGGAATTATAGAAAGTTCAATTCATAAGCAAAAAATCAGATACAAAATAACATCTAGAACTTATGGTCTGGGTATGGTCGGAATGTGTCTCAAGGGTCTGTTGTGATGAAAGATATTTTTCCCCAGGATGACATTGTTGGGAAGTGATAGAACTTCTGGGAAGTTCTGGAAGGAGGTCCTTAGGTCATGGATGACATGAGATAGTTTATATGAAATCCCTTGGTAGTTCTAATCTGCCCTCCCCCAGAGTTCTTGTGAGAAGACTGTTATAAAATGAACATACCTGCATCTGTCTATTCTATTTCTCTATTCATGTTTGAGATGTGAATATTTGCTCTTACCCCCAAACCAGTGTGTTCTTCCATCTACTGACTTCATCAGAGGCCAATTCACTGGGACTTCTACTTACTCTTCAACTTGTGCCCACCAAAAGCTTTAATTAAATAAACTTCTTTATGTTAGCTGTCTCCAGGGTTTCATGGTAGTAATGCATAGTTGACTAATATGCAATGTATCCCAGTTTATAATAAAGGAAATGTGAAAGTGAGCCAGTGGTAATAGGATCTGTTGGGTGTAGAAGATAGCACATTACTCAAAGTCAGGTGTCATCACAGAATGCTAGAATGACATGCAATGTGTTTAGAAGGTGGTAGGTAATGTGCCAGTTTAAAGGCAACACTAAAATAAAGTTGATATAATTCAGGGTATTATTTATGCATTAAGTCAGATGCTTCAAACTGGTGTTGTCTCCAGTTAGAAGAACACTAATTTCCAGAAAAACGGTGTGGAAGAATAATTGGCTCCACTTAACAATGGATGCCATTTTGCTTGGAGTCTCACTGATTCTGAGTTCTAGGGGGTTGGCAGACATGAACCTCCAACACAGTGTAGCCTTGCCAGGGAATGAAGAAAGGTGTTATTGAGCTAGAGACTATGGGCATAACTAGTATTCTTTGGATTACTTGTGTTCAGGTTGAGCAAGCAAGAAAATGAGGGGTTACAATTGTGACAAGAGTAATGATTGAGAGGAAATGGGATGCTTTTCTACAATGAGAACAGACAAGAATGTATTTCATATTCAGGTTGATATGATTGCAGTCATTTTGACATGTAACTACTATGTATACTTCTGAGCATCCTTGATGTTTTCCCCATATAGTTTCTCACTCTACAACAAATAAACCAAAACATATACTGGTCTGTAGACCTTTAGGGACAAACTCTGCTAATGTCAGCACTAGGAATATAGCTAATATTTATAATGTTAGCTTGAGGTAAACCAGTCATGTTTCAGCTCAGATGTAGTTCCTCTTTACAGATCTAGTAGAAGTCTACAGTAAATCTATATTTTTATTATTATTTTCTATTTATACTATCATATATATATATATATATATATAATTTTTTTCTTCATGTTTATCTAAGCTCTGCACAAACGTCCTTTCTTTGACCCTGAGTTGCAGGGATCCACTGCTCTTGTTGACATCCTAAACCACTCCTCTAATTATATATTCCCAACATAGGGCTGGAAGGATGGCTTAGCAGTTAAGGCATTTGCCTTTAGAGCCAAAGGATCCAGGTTTGATTTCCTAGGACCCACATTAGCCAGATGCACAAGGGACAAGGGGGGATGCACACATCTGGAGTTTGTTTGCAGTGGCTGAAGGCCCTGGCATGCTCATTCTCATTCCCTCTCTCTCTCTCTCTCTCTCTCTCTCTCTCTCTTTCTCCCTCCCTCCCTCCCTCCCTCTCTCTCTCTCTCTCTCTCTCTCTCTCTCTCTCTCTCTCTCTCTCTCTCTCTCTCTCTCTCTCCCTCCCTCCTTTTTTCTCTTCAAATAAATAACTAAAAATAAAATATTTTAAAAATAAATTCCCAACACATTGCTCTCTTCAATTGTCAATCTTTCTTTCTTTTTCTTTGGTCTTATAATAGTTTGTGGCCAGATCTCATATACTAGAACTGAGTTTTTCTGTACCCAAGTGATATATTTTTGTGGTCCTCAGCACTCTCATACCCAATGATGTATATTATTTTGCAAGTTTAGGAACACCTATCTCAGAGGGTATGATTATTAAAAATAGCTCAGTCTATACAGGAATAGAGATTTGGGCCAGTCAGTAACCCTTGCATGACTGTAAGCCCTGGGTAAAGAAAGTTTAGTACAGATAGGAGAGGGAAGGCTCCAATTGTTTAACTTCAGCCAAAGTCCAACTGCAGTGACAAGAGTATCCGCTAATCCTAGTATGTTTCACTTGCTCAGGTTGTCCTTCAGGGGGCAGTCCATTGGAACCTTGAAGGAAGATCTCCTCCCCGGATTTATGAAGGTTATTTTAGACCAAAGCTAATTTTACATTCATAATTATTTTCCTCAATTAATCTCTTGCACAATGAATCTCATATTATAGGTAGCGAAACTTGATCAATGTACACTTCATCAGATTCTCAGAATGTATGTGACCTAAGAAAAGATGATCTACTTGCCAACTACTGAAATTTCATTTTTCTTTAGACAAAACAGAAAAAAAAAATATGAAGTTCTTGACTCAAACTGAAGATTCCTTCTTGCCACTTTCCTGAAAAAAGTAAAATTGTGCTGAAGCATCTGGGAAGATTAGTTGAGACTAGATGTAAGTTTAAGTGCAAAAGTGATTTATCGGGCTGGAGAGATGGCTTAGCGGTTGAGCATTTGCCTATGAAGCCTAAGGACCCCAGTTTGAGGCTCAGTTCCCCAGGGCCCATGTTAGCCAGATGCACAAGGGGTCGCATGCATCTGGAGTTTGTTTGCAGTGGGTAGAAGCCCTGGCGTGCACGATCTCTCTCATTCTCCCTCTCTCTCTCTCTCTCTTTCTCTCTCTCTCTCTCTCTCTCTCTCTCTCTCTGTGTGTGTGTCACTCTTAAGTAAATAAAAATAAGCAAAAAATATTTAAGTGATTTATCATCTAGGCAGGTCACTCTTCCAACAGATTGAGACTTTTTTCACTATTTTGTTATTGGGAACTTTAATATATGAACACACAGTAATTTCATTGTGTTCCCATCTAGTTATTCTCTTTTGTCTCATATCCCTTACCTCTATCCCCTGAGGTAATCCTTCCTCTGTTTTGTTCTGTCATTCATGGCAAAATGTTGATAGACTCAGAACCCTGCTGGTCTTCTAGGGAAATCATTAACCATTGAGGGGTCATAAATGCCCCTATTGGCTCATGTCAGAACAACATGGCCCCAAAGAATAACTATGACCCATATGTCTTTTATATTCCTTCCATACCCTCTTTCAAAATGTTCACTGAGCCTTGGATGGTGTGACAGAAATATCCTTTAGTGTTGAGCTTCATATACCCTTTTATTTTCTGCTTTGATGAGCATTGAGTATCCTTGGTGTCTATAGACATCTCAATAAAGGAGGTTCTCTGGCCAGCAATGAGAAAAAAAAAAAAAACCCTCATGTTCAACCTGTCACTTCCTCTACAATGTTCAGTAGGCCCTGGAAGGTGTGATAGAGATGACTCATCCAGTTTTAGGCACTGGTCTTTTTTTCTCTTGTCATTTTGATGAGTCTGGAGACTCCTTGGTATTCACTGGCATCTATAAAAATGCTGGTTCTCTAACTAAAAGTGACAGCAGCATTAATCAAAGGAGATATACATATATATTTAGAAGGCCTTTGGATGGGTATAATCTCTCCGTTTAGCTAATGAACAATGGGAGCTTCCATCTAGAACCTATAAAACCTAGGCTTTTACACCGTTCTCAGGGCCAGGCATGAATTCCCTTCCACTAAGCAGGCCTCTTACACAATTGGAGAGCAGTTGATTACCCCCCAAGATTTATGTGCCATTTTTGCACCCACAGAAATATTTTACCTGGCTGGTTGATTTTGTAGCTTGTAGTATTGATTCTTTGATCCCACTATTGGTAACTATTACTTCCCTTAACAGCTCACCTAGCTCTTTGTAATACTATAACAGCTAGCTGATAGGGAGATGGCTTCCATCTCAGTTCCAATTTGATTTATCCATGTCCTGTGATCCCAACCTGTGGTCTTCAGCAATAGGGTGTTACCATGTCATTTGGTCAGTAAACAAGCACATTAGCAATGTTCTGTATTGTTTTGGGGTCTCAAGGGACTCCCTGGCCAATAGCTCAATATCTGTAGATCTACACCTACAGCACTAGGGTTTTCCTGCAACAACCTATGGCTATATTATAAAGCTTTCTCCATCCTGACAGAGAACTTCTGCCCAATCTTTTCTCGCCCTCTCTGTATGTTTCTTTCTCTCTCTTTCACTTTTTAAGAAAGTTATAAATTTTAATTAGTTAATGAAGAAGGTTTCTGTAGTACTTACTCATATCATCTTCAGTGTTGTGTATCCCCCCTTTTACCCTGTGCACACTTAGACCTTTATACCCCCTATATTCTGACCCCACTTGCATGTTTACTATGCCATCCCCTATTTCCTCCCCATTTCCTCTTGCTCCAACCATCATTCTATATTCCTAAACTGTACTAATACTATAGCTTAAAAACAAGTCTAACTATTCCCAGTAAGGATCTACAAAAGAGAGAGAACATGTGGCATTTGTCTTAGAATAATTCTTTAAAGATCCATCACTTTTATTTGAATTTCATAATTTCATTTATCTTTAGAGCTGATTAGAATTCCATTGTGTATATGTGCCCCATCTTTATTATCTAATCATCTGGGCTGATTCCATTTCTGAGACATTCTGAATAGAATAGCAACAAACATGTACCTCTAGAGTAAAGTGTAGTCTTTAGAGTATATGTCCAGAAGTTGTATATCTGGGTTGCATAGTAGCTCTATTTTAAGGTTTTTTAAAAGTGATTTATTGACAACTTCCATAAATAAAGATAATATACCATGATCATAATCTTCTCCCAACACCCTCTCTTTTCCCCCTCCCAACACTCCCTCCACTGAATCCCTTCTTCTTTCCAATCACCTCCCTTCCATCATTTTTCCCTATTATGCATTTCTTGTATAGGTACCCACCATGAGGTTATGAATATCAAGGCCACTTTTTGTATGGATAACAGCATTGTAGGCAGTCATCCCTGTCTTTTGGCTCTTACATTCTTTCTGCCACCTCTTCTGCAATGGACTCAGGGTTTATAAAGTGTTATAGAGATATTTTACTTAGTGCTGAATACTCCACTGTCACTTCTTTTAAGCACTACAGTGACTTGTGAGTGACTGTAGTGGTCACCACCATCTGAAAAGAGAAGCTTCTCTAACTGAAAGTAAGAGTAGTATTAGTACTGGGGCAAAAACATAAGTGCTTAGAGGGTAGGTTAGTGGGAATTTTATATATGCATTTAACCAAATATCAGTAGTCATTACTTTGCTAGGGCTTAGCACTTCCCCAGCCATAGGCCTTTGACTAGGTTTTCAGAACCAGGCATGTATTCACTACTGTGGAGCAGGCCTCCAGTTCAATCAGAGAGCAATTGGTTTCCACTCTAACAGAATGGTACTATTGTGACAGTTGGTACATTTGGCCTGGCTGGCCAGCCATAAGGCTTGCAGGGTTCACTGCTGTTTAACACTGTTGATGACTTCCATCTCCCAAAAGGCTGTGTGAAAGCTGCTGCTTCTTCTTCTTCTTCTTCTTCTTCTTCTTCTTCTTCTTCTTCTTCTTCTTATTATTATTATTATTATTATTATTATCATTATTATTATTATTATTATTATTATTTGGTGTTGAGCATCCTGTCTAGTTCCAGACCATAGTGGGAATGCTTAAAGTTTTGCCCCATTTAATAAGATATTGGTTTTCCAGTTTTAGTTTTATAACCTTTAATATGCAGGGATATGATTCCTCCAACACCAGTCTCTCCAATGTTTTTGTGATAAAGGTTTTTGTATTTTCACTTTTCTGCTTCTGTAAAGGTGATAATGAAATTTCTGTCTTTAACTCTATTTTTATGATGTATTACGTTTATTGATTTCCATATGTCGAACCATCCTTGAATCAGTAGAATAAAACTTACTTAATCAAGGTGGATGACATTTTTTCCTTTTATTATTATTTTTATTGACAATTTCCATGACTGTAAACAATATCTCATGGTGTTGCAGTCCAGTTCGCATTGCTGGTAGAAATCACCCAACCAAGAGTAGCTTCTGGGAAAAAGAGGTTTATTTTGGCTTACAGGCTGGAGGGGAAGCTTCACGATGGCAGGGGAAAACGATGGCATGAGCAGAGGGTGGACATCACCGCCTGGCCAACATAAGGTGGACTATAGCAACAGGAGGATGTGCCAAATACTGGCATGGGGAAATTGGCTATAAAGCCCATAAGCCCGTCCCCAACAATACACTCCCTTCAGGAGGCATTAATTCCCAAATATCCATCAGCTGGGGAGCTAGCATTCAAAACACCTAAGTTTATGGGGGACACCTGAATCAAACCACCACACATGGTAATGCCCTTCCTCCTCCCACTTTCCCCTTTGAAACTCCATTCTCCATCATATTCCCTCCCCCTCTCAATCAGTCTCTCTTTTATTTTAGACCTGAGCCTTGGAAGGTGTGATAGAGATATTGTAGTGCTGAGCACTCCTGTCACTTCTTTCCAGCACTGTGATGCCTTCTGAGTCATCCCAAGGTCACTCCCATCTGAAAAGAGAAGGTTCTCTACCAAAAGTGAGAATAGCATTAATGCATATGTATGAACATTAAGAGAAGTGCATACTGGGCAGTTTGATGTGCATAGTATATACATTTAGGCAGACAGCAGCCAAAGGAAGGGTAGGACTCCTTACAATGTGCTTCTCTCAGACACAAAATGGCCTGGATATCCATGACCTCTCAGTACCTGACACTACCTACACAAGACCATCATAACAGGAGGAAAAGATCATTACATCAAAATAAAGAGAGACTGACTGAGATAGGGAGGGGATATGATGAAGAATGGAGTTTCACATTTTTGATGTATTCTTGAAATAGATTTGCAAGAATAATTTTTTGCTTCAAAACAATTGAGAGACAGAGAGAGAGAGAGAGAGAGAGAGAGAGAGAGAGAGAGAGAGTGTAGGCCTCAGCCACTACATTCAAACTCCAAACACTTTCATCAGCTAGTAGGCATGTGCAACCTTAGGCTTGCCTCCCCTTTGTGTGTCTGGCTTATGTGGGATCTGGAGGGTTGAACACGCGTCCTTAGGCTTTGTAGGCAAGTGCCTTAACTGCAAAGCCATCTCTCCAGCCCTAGAATTGCAAGACTTGCATTGAGAATATTTTTTCTAAGTTCATCCAGAAAATTGGTCTAAATTTTTCTCTAATTATCACTGGACTTGTAATATCTTCTTTTTTCAGCTCCATCCTCATTAGTTAGGGTTTTCTCTCTCTTTCTTTTGGCTGATTTGCCTAGGGATTTTTCTATGTTGTTTATCTTTCAAAGAACCGAGTTCCTGTTTCATCCATTTTAGGGGAAGTGGTTTTCTTCAATTTTAGTTTATTGGTTTCTTCTCAGAACGTGATTATATTGCTGAATATTTTGGGTATGTAATGTTCTTGTTTATGCAATGCCTTCAGATTAATAATTAACTTATTTATTTTTATACCTCTTTTTTTTTATAATATAGTGTAGTACACAGCTTCAGGCTCGCTGAGATGAACTTCCAGACCAGGCATAGTTATGGAGGAAGGGATACTTCTTGAAGCTTACCAGGGGAAGTTCCATAATAGCAGAAGGGCCAAGCAAAGATAGAGAAGCCACAAGCCCCAAAGCCAGAAAGCCATACTATGCAGCAAACTTCAGGAACTCTAGCTAGACACACTTTGAATATCTTTGAAAAAAAAAGATTTTTAAAATATTTTTTATTTATTTATCTGACAGAGAGAGAGGGAAAGAGAGAGAGAGAAAGAATGGGCACACCAGGGCCTTTAGCCACTGTAAACAAACTCAAGAATCATGCACCACCTTGTTCATCTGGTTAGCATGGGTCCTGGGGAATCAAACCAGGTTCCTTTGGCTTTGCAGGCAAACACCTTAACTGCTAAGCCATCCCTCCAGCCTGCTCTTTGAATATCTTTAGATTGGAATTGCATATCCACCACCACACCTTAGGGTGGACATCACAGTGACACCTAGGTCCAAACTACAACCTAATAAAACACTGAATATATTGGGGGCCATCTATTCAAATTACCACATATAGGAATATAATTTTCTTTCTAGTGACTACCTTGTTTGTGTCCCAAAGGTTTTGGCATGTTGTGTTTTCATATTCATTCATTGTTACCAATCTTTTTATTTCCTTCTTGATCTCTTCAATGGCCCATTCATTGTCTGATTGTGTTTTTCAACCTCCAGGAGATTGTGTATTTTCTGCTGCTTCTTTTGCAAATTTCTAGCTTTACTGCAATGTGGTTTGATATAACATAAGGTGTTATACAAATGTCCTGTATTTGTAGAGACTTGCTTTGTGTTCTAATAGGTTTTCCTTCAATATCTCTCGTTATTGAGTTCCATTTTTCCTTTCTTGGTTTGGCTTTCTCATTGCATTTAGTTGATTATCTGTGCTGTCTTAGAATCCATTCAGGTATTTGTTTATGTCCTCTTTGAATTCATTCAAATGTCTATTGAGTTATTTTGGCTTTTTTTCTTGCATTTCACTTAGGTGTTTATGCATAACTTCTTTACATTTCTGTATATCTTTGTCATGATTATGTTTTGAAATTCTTTGTCAGAAATTTCCTCTGTTTCTTGTTGGAGGCTTCAACTATGGGATATTAAGGCATACTTGGTAGGGAAATTTTGCTTTTTTTCATTACTTGTTTTACTTTGGAGTTTAGCCAAATTGGAGGTAATCCCTTTGCATTACTTAGAATGCAGTAACAATGACTCTACTGGAAGACATGTGGTGGGATGGGGTGTGTACTGCCCAATAACACACAGGCTTGGACCTAGCCCTCATAGGTCCCAGACAGTCTACATTTTGGTGGGTTTGGGGAATGAGGACATAGATTGTGCACTGTGAAAAGCTGTAGTGGTTTGATTCAAGTATCTCCCATAAACTTAGGTATTACGAATGCTAGATTCCCAGATGATGGAGATTTGGGAATTAACACCTTCTGGAGGGAGTGTATTGTTGGGGGCGGGCTAATGGGTATTATAGCCAATGCTTGCCACATTTCCCTGTTGCTATGGCCCACCTTATATTGGCCAGGGGTAATGTCCACCCTCGGCTCATGCCATTGTTTTCCCCTGCCATGATGAAGCTTCCTCTTGAGCCTGTAAGCCAAAATAAACTTCTTTTTCCCAAAAGCTGCTCTTGTTTGGGTGATTTCCACCAGTAATGAAACCTGACTGCAACAGTAAAGTGGCACCGATGACTGGTATTGCTGCTAGACACCTGACTTTGTGGCTTTGGTCTTTTGGAGCTGATTTTCAAGAGGAATGTGGAAATATTTGAAGCCTTGGCCTAAGAGACGCCCTGCAGTGCTGTAAGTACAGCTTGATGGACTATTCTGGTCAGAGTTGAAAAACTGGAATGCAGTAAGAACTATGGACTGTGAGGTTTGGCTTGTGAGGATGACAAAGAGCTTTGCTTGGACTGGTGTAATAGTTAAGGTGTTGTCAACTTGATCTGTTTAGTAATCCACAGGTTGCTTCTAGGAAGGCTCAACTAAAGGAAGAAGTCTTTTCCCCAGGGTGAGCCCTTCCCCCAGAGTGGGCAGCCCCGCTCAGAGGGGGACTTGATATAAGGAAGCTCTGGGTAAAAAGAGCCCCTTCCTTCCTTCCTTCCTCCCATTCACTTGGTTACTGGAGCTGCTCGCTACCTTCCAGCGTGGATTGAAGACCAGTGCAGACTGAAGACCAGCATCAACTGAAGACCCATGTGGATCAAAACCCAGCGGCTCCTCAAGAAGCTGCCAGGCTTCCCCGCACCATCTGCAGTGCTGGGTCGGGACTGTTGAGGCTTTTGGACATGAGGACTGAGCATCTACCAGGTTTGGTGATTCTCAGGCCTGCAACTGCTATTGGACTACTGTAAGCTTATCCAATAAATCCCCTTTTAAATAATTTATTCTAGCAGTTCTGTTCCTCTAGAGAACCCTGACTAATACAGATTTTGGTAACAGGAGTGGTTCTAGAGAAACAGAATTGTAAGGATGGTTTTCTTTAGTGGGCTTAATGCTATCTTGGGTTGGCTCTCCAATTTCAATGCTACTAAAGGCCATTATGGTGATAAGGAGAGCACTTTTCCTGGAAATAAGGAGGGTACTAATAATCCATGGTGTGCACTATTTCAAGAACTCCGTGAGATAGATGTATTTGGTGACCATGAGTCATGTCTTGTGAAAAGTGAGGAATTTAGTGACTCTGTATTTAAAACATTTGAATATTTGTGGCAAAGTAAGACCAATGATGAGGCTGGTTTGTTGCTTTTAGCATCTCTGAACAAACTAGTGAGGGAACAGCAGAAGCACAAAAAGGAAAATTCCAAGCTTAAAACCCACATATGTGATCTCAAGGTTTCTAAAGATGCCTTGGAGGAGAGTTCCCTCTCTAGCCAGAACAGGGCTCAAATTGCAGAAAACCAAACCCAAGCTAGCATTGTGAGATTGGCTAACTTGTAATGTAAACTCAAATCCCAGCCTCAACAACTATCAAAAGTTAAAATGAGGGCACCAATTGGAAAAGAGTGGAATCCTGTGGCTTGGGATGGTGGTATGTGGGGAGACCCTGAAGAACATGGGGGCATGGAAGTGCTAGATTCTGAAGATGTTTTGGATGGAAATATGACCTGCCCTCCCTTAGCACCAGTTGTATCCCCACCCCCACACCCTGAAGTATTACCCTCCCCACCCTTGCCTGGGGGAATTCATCCCTCTTTGTCTGAGGAATCAGCAGGAAGTGCTGGTGCTTCTCAGTTCCCACCCATCTTTGCCTGTAGGCCTAGAACCAGATGGAAGGCTAGGCAGGCCCCTAAAGGTGAGATACAAAGTGTGACACAGGAGGAGGTGAGGTACACCTCTAAAGAACTTCAGGAGTTTTCTAACTTGTACAGGCAGAAGCATGGGGAATATGTATGGGAATGGATTTTAAGGGTGTGGGATGATGGGGGATGGAACATAAGATTAGATCAGGTTGAATTTACTGAAATAGGCCCATTGAGCAGAGATTTTAGATTTAACAATGTAGCTCATGCAGTTGGAAGGGGTGCCAAGAGTTTATTTGATTGGTTGGATGAAGTATGGATCCAAAGATGGCCTATTGTGAATGAGCTCGAGCTGCCTGATATCCCTTGGCTTAATGTCGATGAAAGGATTAAAAAGCTCAGAGAACTTGGAATGCTGGAGTGGATTTGCCATGTAAACTCATCTTTGCCCCCTCAATGGGAGCATCCAGAAGATGTGCCCTTCACTAAGACTATAAGAAACAGATTTGTGAGGGGGGTGCCAGCATACTTAAAGTCTCCCATCATTGGTCTTTTATGTTAAGAAGATCTCACAATGGGAGCTGCAGTTGCTGCATTAGGTGATTTAGATACAATGGGCATAACTGGATCTCGGGATAACAAGGGCCAAGTGGCAGCGCTGAATTGCCAAAGGCGGGGTGAACGTGTTTTTTGTAATAGACAGCGTAGGCAAAATTATGCACATAAAGGTATGACTCGTATGGATCTTTGAAATTGGCTAATTAATCATGGTGTTCCAAAAGTCAAATAGATAAGAAGCCTACTGAGTTTCTTCTTGATCTGTATAAGCAGAAAAGTTCCAGAGCAAGGGAACATGAAGCCACTTTGAATTATAGCAGCAGGGAATCAAGACCTCTTAATCAGTTTCCAGACTTGAGCCAGTTTACAGATCCTGAACCCCATGATTGAAGGGGTGGCTGGGTCCCCTTGAGGAAGGACCCTCCTGCAACTGCCAAAAGTTTCAATATTAAACTTACACCTACCCTTCCTCAGAGGGACCTGCGGCCTTTTGCTAGAGTAACTCTACACTGGGGGAAAGGAAATAATCAGACATTTTGGGGCCTACTGGACACTGGCTCGGAATTGACATTGATTCCAGGAGACCCCAAAAAGAACCATGTCCTCCAGTTAAAGTTGGTGCTTATGGAGGCCAGGTGATCAATGGAGTTTTGGCAAATGTTAGACTGACAGTGGATCCAGTGGGTCCCCGAACTCACTCTGTGGTTATTTCTCCAGTCCCAGAATGCATAATTGGTATAGATAAACTTAGGAGTTGGCAGAACCCCCACATTGGTTTCCTGTCTTGTGGAGTGAGGGCTATTAATGTTAGAAAGGCCAAATGGAAGCCACCGAGGCTCCCACCACCAGGGAAAATAGTGAATCAAAAACAGTATCGCATCCCTGGAGGGATTTCAGAAATTAGTGCCAGTATAAAGGACTTGAAGGATGCAGGGGTGGTGGTTCCCACCACATCTCCCTTTAATTCTCCTATTTGCCCTGTTCAGAAGACAGATGAATCCTGGAGAATGACAGTGGATTATCAGAAACTTAATCAAGTGGTGACTCCAATTGAAGCTGCTGTACCAGATGTGGTTTCTTTACTTGAGCAGATTAACACATCTCCTGGTACCTGGTATGCAGCTATTGATCTTGCAAATGCTTTCTTCTCCATACCTGTCCATAAGGACCACCAGAAGCAATTTGCCTTCAGCTGGCAAGGTCAGCAGTACACATTTACTGTTTTGCCTGAAGGTTATATTAACTCTCCAGCCCTGTGTCATAGCTTAGTTTGCAGGGACCTTGATCGCCTGTCCCTTCCACAGGGTGTCACATTGGTCCATTATATTGATGACATAATGCTAATTGGACCAAATGAGCAGGAGGTGGCAACCACTCTGGAGTTGCTGGTACAGCATATGCGCATCAGGGGATGGGAAATGAATCCATCCAAAATTCAAAGACTTTCTACCTCAGTGAAATTTCTAGGGGTTCAGTGGTGTGGGGCATGCAGGGATATTCCTTCTAAGGTGAAGGACAAGTTGTTGCATTTGGCCTCTCCTACCACTAAGAAAGAAGCACAACATCTAGTGGGCCTATTTGGATTTTGGAGACAGCACATTCCTCACTTGGGTGTCTTACTCCGTCCCATATACCAAGTGACTCGAAAGCACTTAGTTTTCAGTGGGGCCCGTAACAGAAGAAGGCTCTTCAACAAGTCCTGGCTGCTGTGCAGGCTGCTCTGCCCCTTGGGCCGTATGATCCAGCAGATCCGATAGTACTTGAGGTTTCAGTGGTAGACAGGGATGCTGTTTGGAGCCTTTGGCAGGCCCCTACAGGTGAATCACAGCAGAGGCCTTTGGGATTTTGGTGCAAGGCCCTGCCATCATCTGCAGACAATTATTCTCCATTTGAGAGACAGCTCTTAGCCTGCTATTGGGCCTTAGTGGAAACTGAACATTTGACAATGGGCCATCAAGTTATTATGTGACCTGAGCTGCCCATTATGAGCTGGGTGTTATCTGACCCACAAGGCCATAAAGTTGGACGTGCACAGCAGCAGTGCATCATTAAGTGGAAGTGGTATATCCATGATAGGGCTCGAGCAGGCCCTGAAGGTACAATTAAATTACATGAGGAAGTTGCCCAAATGCCTATGTTTGCTACTCCTGTTGCAATGCCTTCTGTCCCCAAGCATGCACCTATGGCATCATGGGGTGTGCCCTATGATCATCGACTGAAGGGAGGTCAAGGCATGGTTTACAGATGGATCAGCACGTTATGCAGGCATGGCCCAGAAGTGGACAGCTGCAGCATTACAGCCCCTTTCTTGGACAACTCTGAAGGACTGTGGTGAAGGGAAGTCTTCACAATGGGCAGAACTTCAGGCAGTGCATATGGTTGTGCATTTTGCTTGGAAGGAAAAATGGCCAGATGTGTGGTTATACACTGACTTGTGGGCTGTGGCCAATGGTTTGGCTGGATGGTCTGGGACTTGGAAGGAGCACAATTGGAAAATTGGTGAAAAGGACATTTGGGGAAGGTGTATGTGGATAGAACTCTCTGAATGGGCAAAGGATATAAAGATACTTGTGTCCCATGTTAATGCTCATCAGAAGGTGACCTCATTGGAGGATGACTTTAATAATCAAGTAGATAAGCTGACCCGTTCTGTGGATAGTGGTCAACCTTTCTTCTCAGCCACCCCTGTCATTGCCCAATGGGCCCATGAACAAAGTGGCCATGGTGGCAGAGATGTAGGCTATGCATGGCCCCAACAACGTGGACTTCCACTAACTAAGGCTTACCTGGCTACGGCTACTGCTGAGTGACAAATTTGCCAACAGCAGAGACCAACTCTGAGCCCCCGATATGGTAGTATTCCTCGGGGTGACCAGCCAGCAACCTGGTGGCAGGTTGACTACATTGGATCTCTTCCATCATGGAAAGGGCAGTGTTTTGTCCTTATTGAAATAGACACTTATCCTGGGTATGCATTTGCCTTTCCTGCACATAATGCTTCTGCCAAAACTACCATCCGTGGGCTTACAGAATGCCTTATTCACCATCATGGCATTCCACACAGCATTGCTTCTGACCAAGGAACTCACTTCACCACCAAGGAAGTATGGCAGTGGGCTCATGATCATGGAATTCACTGGTCTTACCATGTGCCCCACCACCCTGAAGCAGCTGGCTTGATAGAATGGTGGAATGGCCTTTTGAAAAAATAGCTACAGTGCCAACTAGGTGGCAATACCTTGGAGGGCTGGGGGAGTGTCCTCCAGCAGGATGTATATGCTCTGAATCAGAGTCCTATATATGGAACTGTTTCTCCTATAGCCTGGATTCATGGGTCCAGGAATCAAGGGGTGGAAATGGGAATGGTCTCACCATCACCCCAAGTGACCCATTCGCTACATTTTTGCTTCCTATTCCCGCAACCGTATGCTCTTCTGGACTACAAGTCTTGGTCCCAGAGGGGAGAGTGTTTTGCCCAGAGACACAAAGAACATTCCATTGAATTGGAAGCTAAGACTTCCCCCTGGTCACTTTGGGCTCCTAATGCCCTTGAGTGAACAGGCTGAGAAAGGAGTTACAGTGACAGCAGGGGTGATTGATCCAGATTACCAGGGGGAAATTGGACTGCTCCTCCACAATGGCGGTAAGGAAGAGTATGCCTGGAGTGCAGGAGATCCTTTAGGGCGTCTGTTAGTGTTACCATGTCCTGTTGTCAAGGTCAATGGATGATTGCAACAACCCAATAGAAGTAGTGTGATAAATGGCCGAGATCCTTCAGGAATGAAGGTATGGGTTACCCCTCCAGGTAAAGAACCAAGACCTGCTGAGGTGCTTGCTAAAGGTGGAGGAAATACAGAATGGGTAGTAGAAGAAGACAGTTATAAATACCAGCTAAGGTCACATGACCAGTTACAGAAACGAGGACTGTGATTGCAATGTTTCTGTCCTGCCTTGATTACAGAGTGTTTGTATGTATCTACACCAATATTATGATTATATCATTAGCTAACTGTTGAATTTATATTAGACCCATTATATTAGAGACTAAGCTTTGTGTTGGGGGGAAGATTTTGTGGTTCTGGTTGTACATGGGATAATTATGCCATGTTAGGCAGAATTGTGAGATTGTTACTGTTTTCATTTGGAAAGTAAATATGATGTAAGGAGACATGATTTGATGTCAAGTTGACAAGGGGTGGACTTGTGATAGTTAAGGTGTTGTCAACTTGATCTGTTTAGTAATCCACAGGTTGCTTCTAGGAAGGCTCAACTAAAGGAAGAAGTCTTTCCCCCAGGGTGAGCCCTTCCCCCAGAGTGGGCAGCCCGCTCAGAGGGGGACTTGATATAAGGAAGCTCTGGGTAAAAAGAGTTCCTTCCTTCCTTCCTTCCTCCCATTCACTTGGTTGCTGGAGCTGCTCGCTACCTTCCAGTGTGGATTGAAGACCAGTGCAGACTGAAGACCAGCATCAACTGAAGACCCGTGTGGATCAAAACCCAGTGGCTCCTCAGGAAGCTGCTAGGCTTCCCAGCACCATCTGCAGTGCCGGGTCCGAACTGCTGAGAATTCTGGACACGAGGACTGAGCAGCTACCAGGTTCGGTGATTCTTGGGCCTGCAACTGCTATTGGACTACTGTAAGCTTATCAAATAAATCCCCCTTTTAAATAATTCATTCTAGCAGTTCTGTTCCTCTAGAGAACCCTGACTAATACAACTGGGCTAGAAGCAGTTTGTGTGAGAAGCTTGCAGGGTTGCTTTGCATAGAAATGAACTGATGTGAGGAGAGGGATATGGCACAGAAAAAAATCTTTGGGTGAACTGTTATCCATTTAGCTGCAATTGAGAGATTATAATCTTTGAGATTGGGCCAGCTGACCTGAAGTGGGACAAAAGGAAGAATGTAGATAGACTCTAATGATGGGTGCTGAGTGCTCAAGTAATGTCCTGTTCTTCCTAGTCTGCTTTATTCCCCTCTAGATTAACAAACTTGAAACCTACCTGTTATTGTGAAGTGTAAGAAATGCAGGAAAGAGAGGATCATTGAGTTTGCAATACCGTCTTGTGTTTTGGAAACAGCCATGGGCAGTGTGTAGCAGGTTTGCTGGATGGCTGGAGACCCGATAGAGCCATGAGGATGAACTGTGGAAAGCCAGTGGAGATGCCGGGGACACAGATGGCTGTTAAGGAAAGTTGCTGGCCCTAGATGCAGTTTTCCAGGACTTTGAGTAGCCTAGATGGAGAGGCAGAATTGGAACTCCAGAGACTTGTTGCTGGTTAGAATTATTGGACTTGGAGTCTTGTCACTGACTAGAGTGGTTGGACTTGAAGCAACAGGGTTTGATATTTGCCCTGGTTGTTTTGAATCTTGCATTTATTGAATATTTCTTTGCTATGCCCAATGACATCTTTTTTAGTGTTAATGTTTATTCTGTACCATTATGGGTTTGGAAGGGTTTTTTTTTTTTTTTCATTTTTGGTATTATGGCTCGGTTAAAATATTTTTGACTATGGGGATGTTTGAATATCATTGGAACTAATACAAACTATGGGGACATTTAAAGTTGGATGAATGTATTACATTTTACATTACATATGGTTTTTAATTTATGGGTGCCAGGGGTGGAATGTAGTGGTTTGATTCAGATGTCCCCTATAAACTTAGGTATTCTGAATGCTAAATTCCCAGCTAATGGAGATTTGGGAATTAACACCTCCTGGAAGGAGTGTACAGTTCGGGCGGGCTTATGGGTGTTATAACCAGTTTCCCCATGCCAGTGTTTGGCACACTCCCCTGTTGCTATTGTCCTCCTTATGTTGGCCAGGGGTGATGTACACTCTCTGATCATGCTATCATTTTCCCCTGCCATTGTGAAGCTTCCCTTTGAGCCTGTAAGCCAAAATAAATCTCTTTTTCACACAAAATTCTGTTGGTTGGGTGATTTCTATCAGTAATTGGAACCCGACTGCAACAAAAGCAAACTGTGGATGTTGGCTCTCTGAAAACCTACCTGTGACTGGATTAAGAGAAGTGTATCCAGATTTGGTGCTGCACTTATTTAATCCCAACACTTTGAAGGTAGAGCTAAGGGATCACTGTGAGTTCAAGACCAGCTTGACACTACAGAGTGAATTCCAGATCAGCTTGTTCTAGAGTGTGACCCTCCCTACCTAAAGAAAAGAGAAATGGGCTGATGGATCCCAAATTCAATTGGGGCAAAGGTCTTTACCTGATGTTGCACCAATATTACTATGTAAATAATTGGTACTAGTTGGAATGTCACAAAAGCAATAAAAGTGGAGAAATAGTGTTTCTTAAAATTACTTATTAAAATAATATATTAAGGAACTAAAAAATAACTTCCTGAATCATCCAAGATTACAGTGCTATCAATCACCCTAATAACTTAAAATGTACCACAAATACTAAGGAAGCTTTCTCCATTCTGAAAAATGCAGTGACAAGAGACGATGAGTACAAACCATTTCTAGAGATAATTAAATACATACATTTCAGAGTTTAGACAGTTAGGCCTTTTAATATATGAAATATGTTCTCTGTCACCAAACTTGAGGATATTCTATAGCTTTAATTGTATTCTGCTGTTAGAGAGAGGGATATCTATCTAATAGCTCAGATACACAGGGGAGAAAATATTAGAAGATGGCAACTCTCCTTTTTCTTATTCACCACAACTAATTCAGAGAGTTCCTCACTGATCAATGTATTCATCGGTATAGTATCAGAAATAATCCCAAGATTTCACAGTTTACTAATACAAATAAGTTGACTCAAGGAAAATTCATACTCCATTCTTTATTGATCCACTTTTGTCCTTATAATGTTTCCCAAGCTTTTGCCCCTCAAAACAGTGAAGGAAAGCATCTTACTTTATAATATTTCAGTGTGCCAAATTCCTACAGATGTCAGTCAAATTTAGAGTAACTGGGTGTGTGGCTTTTCTAGGGTCATGTGTGGGCAAAAGAGAATCCAGGGTTGGGGTCTGAGGTGGAAGTTAAGCCTTATTCCAAAGGAGTAGATGATCTTCCATCAATTAGTAATAGTCTGAGAAGCATCTATGTGTTTGTGGCAAGATCTTAGGATGAAGACACTCCTAGAATATCAGCCGATTGATGGGAACTTTCCTCATTTTTATGACCATAGCTGTTCCAGTGGCCAAAATCATCTGGTCATTCTCTTTGGGACAAAAAATGTTGTGAGTCCATACCAGCACTGCAAATGATCTCATCATGAGACAGTTCTCCAAGTGGCTCTAGATTAGGCATCTAATCTTTTGTACTTAATTAAATTTATCCATTTGTAAATCTCATATCATGTTCCTTATCTCTTCTGCATGTTTGTATGTTTTTATAATGGGAAAAGTTGTCCCCTTTCAAAATTGGGTCAGTGTTATAATATTAAAAAATAAAAAGTCAATACGTCTATGATTCATTGAATCTTTCAACATTACCCATGTAACTTTGAATTTACCAAAACAACTTTAGTAGCTCTGACAGATTCTAGGGAGTGCATTGAGGGGCATGGATAAGGCTACTACTTTGCTATTAATTTTAGTAATAATAATTTAGTAATAAAGTAATAATATCAGTGTTAATGAAGCCAGTATATCACATGGCTTTTCCTTTAAAAGAGTCCATTTTATAGAACTAAATAACATTTTTAAATAGGGGACTATCTTGGCATATTTCACTTCATGAAAGAAAACATATAGTCTCTTCAGCAATAATTTTAAATTTTCTATTTTTATGCCATATGCATATACTCCCATCTCATAGCACAGGTCAAACCATGCAGATGCTCCTTTTAGCCAACATCTTGAAATTGCCAATCTAGTATTTTGTGGCTCTTTTGTCAACATCTTGCAACTCATGGTTCTATGAAACGGTTGTGCAATACTCTTTTTTTTCCTTTTCTTCCAGTTGTCTAACACAAGCTCTCTCAAACCAATCTGTCCTCAGAAATCCCTCTTTGAAGGCAGAAAGGGGAAAGTCTAAGAAATAACTCATTTTAGAAATTGGGAGGAGAATATCCAGAAACGCTCAATTTTCAAGAAACTAGGTTCCATCACACTGTGATCTAGCTCATATTACACGTTTATAAATCTAAAAATATTTTCTAGTGGGTTTTCTGCTCATTACCATAAGTAATGGATCTCATTAGAGAAAAAAAAAGCAAGTCATTTGACATGGAAATAACAGTAGCCTCTGTGTCTAGTTGGTCAACCACAGTTTCAGTGGTAATTGAATTGGATGTATCTCAAGTCTTTATTCACTAAAAATGTTTATGAAAAATCCTTTTCCTCTTTTTAAAAGTAGTTATTTTCATGGGCATGAGTTATCTCTCTATGTGTATGTATATGGGTGCATTTATTTACAGAACATATTTGCTGAGTCTCAGTGTGAAGCATTTTTTTTTTTAATTTTGACAGCATTTTGCTTTAAGAAGTCCATTTTGTTTCTGGAGTTCATTTGTAGTGGCTAAAGGCCCTGTTACCCAATCTCTCTTCTCTCCTCTCTCTCTATCTCTCTCTGACTGTTTCTATCAAACAAATAAATAAATAAAATATATTTTAAAAAAATAAATCTATTTTAGTTGTAAAGAACTAGACACATAATAAATAGATCTGTCTGAGATTAAAGTTAATATATTCACTCATACTGATATTTTATTCTGCATTTATTAAAAATTATATTAGTCATTGTGGTAGTTTGAATGTTAAATGTCCCCCATGACAACATGTGTTTGT
This sequence comes from Jaculus jaculus, assembly GCF_020740685.1. Classification (NCBI taxonomy): domain Eukaryota; kingdom Metazoa; phylum Chordata; class Mammalia; order Rodentia; family Dipodidae; genus Jaculus; species Jaculus jaculus. The sequence goes on from NC_059125.1 coordinate 39,430,215, forward strand.
GATGAAATGTTATACTCAATCCCCAGATAGTGGCAATTTGGAAAGTGGAGCCTTGCCAGAGGAGGTATGTCACTGGGAGCAGACCTTGAAGTTTATTAGCCCAGATCCAAGCTCAGTATTTAGACTACTCCTTCCCAGGTATGTGATTAGATATGTGCCACCCTCTGTTTTCCTCACCATGATGAAGCTTCCCCTCAACACTGTGATCCTGCACAAAACCTTTTTATGTCATAAGCTGCTTCTAGTCATTTGTTTTATCCCAGCAATATGACGGTAACTGCGGTAGTTATGCACACTGGTATTCAGTATATCTCCACCTTCTAAGTTATTCCTGTACTCAAGGACATAAATTCTTGAAACTATTTTCCATTATTGATCTTTTGTGATCAGAATTCCAGTTTGACTTTGTTACTAGGGAATTTGCTGATGTAAGGAGAAAAGAGCTAGTATTTCATGATGGCAGACACATGGTTCCAGGAGCTACTGCTGAGATGTGGAATGAGTCAGGACATGATGACCTTGATAGGCTGGCAAAGTCATTTAAGATGGACTCTGGTTTGCATGGAGACATGAAGATATTTTGGATATATCAGGACTAGGCAAGGGCTACCATGGAGGCTGTAAGCTGAGGATGGAAGATTTCTCTGGCTACTCTGCCCATCTGGAGGGGCAGAACTGGAAAATCTGGATACTGTCAGTCTCTGGTTATATTGGACTTGAACTGCAGAAGTTTGATGATTGCTTGATGGTGGTTGAGTTTGCATTATTCTAGTCTCTCCATGCTATGCCTTTTACTAGTTTATTCTTGCTATGCCTTTTACTAGTTTAAAATGTTTATTCTGTACCTTTATATCTTGAAAGTATTTAACTTGTTTGATTTTGCAGGACTCACATTAAGAGAGAAACTTAAATCTCAGAGGAGACTTGGAACTTTGGAACTATCTTAAATTGGTAAAGACTATAGGAACTTTTGAAATTTGACTGAATACAATTTACAATGTGTGATGATTTTGAATCTATGGGGGGTCAGGGGTGGAATATGATACTTTGAATAGATAGCCCCCAATATTTTTAGTGTTTTATTAGTTTGTAGTTTCAATCTATAGCCACCTGGCTGGAAGAGGTGTCACTGGATGGATCTTAAGGTGTGGTAGTGGGTTTGAAATTCCAATCTAAAGATATGCAAAATGCTTTGTTCCTTCTAGAGGTCGTGAAGTGTGCTGTGTGGTTTTTGGCTTGTGGCTTTTCCCTCTCTTCTTAGAGCTATGCAAACAGGCCAGCTTTTTCTGCCACTATGGAACTTCCCCTGGATATGTATGCATCAATAAATATCCCTTCTTCCATTACTGGGCCTGCTTTCGAAGTTCATCTCAGCAAACCTGAAGCTGTCTACTACAGTTCATAAACTATTGGGAGATCTCCTTTGTCTGCTGAGGGTGACAGTGTGGAGCTGTCTTTGTCCCTTCACTGCTTACATTTCCTTCTATTGTTTCATATTGGGAAGAGAAACAAGTATGGGTGTATATGTGTGTGTCCCAAAACCTTTTTTTAAATTTTTTTTATGCTTATGGTTATTTTGCACATTATATTTAGTCAGCATACAAAGTAATGGCATTCATTTTGATATTTTATATATGCATTTCATTAGAAATTTCTCATATTCATCCCCCATTGTCCTTCCTTATCCCTCTTCTCTGTTCCTGGTGGTCATCTTCCTGTCCCCCAGTAGATCTCCTTTTGCTTTCATGTCAGAGATAAGACAGGTAAGTTGATGATAGATATATAGATAGGTGATATATACATAGATAAATAGATAGATTCTAGTGGCTGAGAAGATATCTCAGTCAGTTAAGTGCTTGCCTTGAAATTATGAATACCTGAGGCCTACCCACTGGACCAATATAAATGTTGGGTATTGTGGCATGACCAAGAATTTTATTATATCAAATGTATGAAGTGAGCTTCACTTTGCTCTTTTGTGTTTAGCAATATATTCTAAATAATACTAGATAGCAAAAGGTAGAGGTTTTCCTTTTTTTAAAACAGAGTTAAATTTTCATTATTTATAGCTACTATAGTATATTTAAGTCAGTTTCCTATTTAAGTTTATTGGGTATATTTATTCTTTCGCTGTTAAAAATAGTAGTGAAATATAATGTTTGGTAAATGTCACCTTATATTTTTGCTTTATTTATACAAATGAAATTATGTGGTCAAAGGCTAAATGCATATGCAGGGTTAAAAGATGTTAAAATTCTTCAAATGAATTATACTTCTGACAGTTCTCACAAGAGTACCCATGTACCCACAACCTCACCAATGCAGCATATTGCCCAACCCCGGAGTGGGGGTGGGCTAGCTGCCCGAGTGTAGTCATCATAAGAGATACATGTGATGGCGGTTGGCAAGGCAAGTCTGCAAGGAGCCAAGAGGTATGAAATTGGAAAGGGGAGGAACTCAGCTGATAGAGTGCTTACCTAGTGAGGGAAGCAAGGATAAGGACAGTTTGTACCCAGTACTTCTTTTCCTGTGGGTAATTTGGATTCAGGCACATCCTGGTAGAGAAATAAAGGCAAGCTTAGTCCAGTGCTGGGCACAAGTGCAGTGAAGGCCAGTATGTTCTTGAAGTGACCACACAGGAAAAGCCATCTCTTTTGTATACATGACAGGGAATACATATACTAAAAATTATGGGATGTATAGCCCTCATATGTGCAGATCATCCAAAGTTATAAATAGTCCGTCTGTCAATCAGGATAAGTATCCACTCCATTCCTACTCTCAGGGATCGAATCTTCCCTCCACCTAAACTCAAAAAAGGAACCCCAAGAAAAACATACTCCAAGCACTTAAGCCACATGTTTGCTGGAGCCCATTGTGAATGGATTTGTTCTATTCTTTTACTGTCACTTCAACAAATATGTACTGTCACTACTGCTACTTGTCCAATTCATTGATGGATACACTAAAAACCTGGACATTGCTTCATGGGACAACCATCTGGTAATACTAAGTGCATGAAACACTGGGTTTGAGTCACACATTGAACAAAACTGGTGTAGTGGCAACTTCAAGAACAGCCTGGGCTACATGAGACACTGTCTTTGAAAAATAGTAGGGCCTAAACAGATGGTTCAGTATTTAAAGGTGTTTGCTTGCAGAGCCAGATGGCCTGGGTTTGATTCCACAGTACCCATCTAAAGACAGATGCAGTGGCAAGAGACCTGGCATATGCATACTCATCCTCTTTTTCTGTCCCTCACCCCTCTCTCTAGTAAATAAATAAGATATTTTTAAAGTGGTAAAGGGATTGGAGATATTATGAACAGAACACTGGTAGCATTTGCTTCCATGAGTGACTTCCCATCTTTCATTTATGGTAGGTCAGCATTATACAAAAGGGAAATTATTCCTCGTTTCTGGATAAATGGAAAAGCATCACTGGTATCTTATTGACTTGATTTGTCTTCACAACTGTTTGCTAATCACATGTTAAAAGAGAATTACAGTGTATTATTTACACCCAGTTTTCCCTAGTCACAAGGTATTGAGTCAGAGGGCTCATATGAGGCTGCCTTTGAAATTTCACAGACACCAAAGGGATTACTCTGTGTGAAATCAACACCCAGACCTGTGTCGGAATTAAACCAGAATTCCCCTGACATTAGAAAGATGAATAAACAGAGCTTTGTTTTCCCTGCTAACGAGAGCAAACAGCTCTATTCCCTGTGGCCTCTTTAGAGATTTTTGCAACTATGAGATGATCATAGACAGGCCAGAGATCTCACTCAGAATTCCTGAATGAGAAATCAGAAAATGAATAGAACAAAATGCCATGTTTGAGTTTTTTAACCTGGAGGTAGAAATTGACTGACAACACAAACAGATTTTACCCCTTAGGCAGTCATCCCTGGTCTGTATGTTTTGATACATAGATGTGATATTGGCTGATATAGGGAAGGGAATTGAAAGGTATGTCCAGATAAGTTCCAGGTGTTTGTGTCCTCTAACAAAGAATTGTGCAGACACACATAGTAGCAGCAGAAACAAGGCAGTTTGTTGGGAAAATATCCACTTCCAAAGAGGGGGAAATGGGCTTGAAAAAGAGAGTTTAGTAGTTCAAACAGCCATGTTGTGCAAAAGATTGAGGCTTTTCTATCACATACTGTGGAATCTTTGTGTCATTTATATAACATGGGCCTTTGTCTCAGTCACTTAGCATGCTTGCTTTCTCATACTTGCTCTATCTGTTGCTTGTAGTTTCACATGCAATTCCATGCAACACCCTCTCATTAGCATCTTAAATCTCCCTGTAAGAGTGTGAAAATGTATAATGAAACATCAGACACTAGAGTACCTCTGCAGGGGGAAATTCCAGCCTTCTTCTTCACCAATTTATTTTCACATGCTAATTTTTCAGCCTTTGCACAAGGTTCTCTGGATCTCAGTCTAACCTCTTTTCTCCTGCTTCAAAAATACCTAAAGAGCTGATAGGTCCCAAGATGATAGAAAGCTGAGAGTTGTTCATTATTTCACTATTTTCTTAATATTTAAAACTAGCAGAAATATAAGCTATGAGAGTACAGCCAAGATGGATGCCCGAAGCCTAATTTTTCCACTGTTGAGATGAGGCTCTGTTCTATTCTAAGTTACTGCCCTGCTCAAAATTTCACTGTATTTTGTGGAACAGTGGCATTCAGGCTGTGTCTTGCCCTGTGTGACTCCATTTTACAAAGCAGCAGGTGTCTTCATTTTCATTGTAAATGCTGAGGCAGAAGGACTCTACATCTTGTTTGTTCATAGACACCACCACCTTCCTAGCATGAACTATAAGGTACAGAATCACAAATAACTTATTTGTGCAAGTAAAGAAAAGTATCACTTATAAGCTTATTAAAGTAAATTGGGAACACATGGGAACATAAGTTTATAAAAACCATATTAGAGACACCAGGTCTGTAGACTAACTGAATACTCCAAGCCAATGAACAACGCAACCTTCTCACCTAGAACACATAAAAGAAAGGACACTTAACAATGCAGTGACTGCAGCAGACTGATCTGTCATTAGTTGGACTATTCAGTATTTGTGTCAAGAGCTCAATTAGGAGACAAATATTTCCTATCCCCAAGGATTTATCTCAGCCCTGCTTTCCACTGCCAACTTGAATTGCTATTTGTCTCTCTAGACCCTGTTCTGAGTTTTGCCTCCACTTACCTCAAACATCTGTGTCTTGAACCAGCTCAGTTCTGCAAAGTCCTCCCAAAGTATTCCAACTGGATTCATTAATGATATGTTATTTAGCCAGCTGTGGAGATTCTGCAGCTGTGTCTGCTTCTGTCTTCAATAGGGCTTCTTTGAACTCTGCAGCTTCTTTAACCCTCTTGTAGCCATTCTGTTACCTACCTAGATGCATACATATGTGCATGCACATACGCATGCACAGATCCACACATGCACACATACACATTACTGTGAAAAGTGGAATGTGTGAACTGAGAGTTAATACTAGTAGTTAATATTTGAATAAAGGAACCTGTGGTTGACAATGGCCACATTACCAAATGAATATGGAGTATTTGGTAAATTGTAGTTAACAAAACTGAAATAGCTTATGAACTTATTGTTACTAATAACAATTTCAAGGGGACAGTTCATCATTGTGGGGAAAGCAAAGCAAAAACAAACAGCAGAACATTGCATATTGTCACATAAGCAAGGATGAGCTGAGCCATCAAGACCCAAAGGGCCAACCCTGGCAACATCCCCTCTAAGGCTCATTTCCCCAGGACTCCACCAGCTGGTGAAAAAGTACTGGGCTTAATCACAAACACCTGAGTCTATGGGGGACATATCTCATTCAAACCACTTGACAATGTTTTTTTAAACTCAGCAATTCCATTTTTATCTTCTATTTTCTCTGTGGAATCATTGCTTTTGTTATTATTGTTGACTAGTAATAATTTTATTCTAAAAGCATAGACCATTTCAGATATCAGTAACTCTCACTGGTAGAAATAAAAGCTTGCCATAATTATCACCTTTGGCTCATATATTATTCCTTGAGTGTCAGACAGTTGGCAGAATATAATGATTACCTTCAAGTCAAAAATAAACATCTGGAAGTATGCTATTATTTTAGCAGAAAGGTAGGAATAAAATGCAGATGTTCAAAGCCCACAGTTATTTTATTATCTTACTCCTTTCCTGTGTCCTTGCTCTGAAAGAGGATTGGGCTGGGGGAAGGGGGATAGGAGGGAGAACTGAACCAGCAAGAACTTCATTCCTACCCCAGTGGTTTCTTCTCACTTTTACTCAAAGAGCTGGCTTTTAACCTGTTTCATATATTGAGTTCCTATGTGGATTTCATTTGCTAAAATGATTCTCAGGTTAAGGAAAATATTGAAAACTAATTGAACCAAATCATTCCAGGAAATTGAGGATTTTATGTTTTAAAATATACATTTCAGTGATGTAATAATGGCTGCCATTTACAGAGTGCTTTCTACTCTTTAAATAGCCTTCAGAGACATTTCATTTTACCAGAAGAACAAAGCTGATCAATAAAGGTAATTAATTAAGACTATGCATTCACAAATGTCTTAAGTTCCATTAACATTTAATTATCCTTGTTAATGGGAAATGGGCCCACTTTGTGTATAAAATTCACATACGATCTGAAAATGTAATTAGACCAAATAGTTACAAACTTTTTTCATTAAACTTTGTCTGAAATTCTTAGAGAATATTCAATAATAGTGAAATATTTTAGTGACAATATTTGTTTACTCTATTTTCCATCTCCTGCAATGAATAGTAAAAGGGACATTAATTAAGAATTTTGAGAAAATGCATTTTTGAGAAGGATTCTAAATTGTTTTTTTTTTAAATCTTCTTCAATACCAAGCAAACACAGCCTTGTATAGAATAGTTGCCAAATTAAAAAAATAGAAAATGTGCCTAAAGAACACCCTTGGACATAGCCTATATTGGATGCTAGTGACTCCGGGGCTTTGGAGTGAGGGACATTGGACTTCAAAACTAAGCTGTATTATGTGCAGCTACAATCTTGGGATACTTTTCCATACAAAATTTCAATGTAGAAATATGAATGATGAATGAATTTACATGTTTTCATTTGAAGACTTCATGAATATTTAAAGTCTCCCTTGCCTCATGGAGAAAATCAACATCCCTAGATGAAAATAGGTCTGGTGTGAGTTAGTAACTTGCTTTTAAAGATGTGCTTTTTGCCTATAAGCCATTTGCAGAAAATGCATTTTTAAACTAGAAAAATATTATCTTTCCAAAAAGTCATTGGAAAATTTGATATGATGCTAACACATGTTTTTAAAAAGTGACTTAAAAACGTGTCCAACAGGGAAATATTAAAACTTCAGCATTGCTTAACATTGAGCTGTTATGAAATCAAGAGGAGATGGAAACAGCTCTAAGCAGCGACAGTAGGTCCCAAGTTGCACAGATTATTATAGTTAAAAACTTTGTCCTGGTACCAACACTAATATCTCCCTCTTTTACTGTCAGAGATAGCACTAAAGGATCAAAGACCAAAATATTCTCTTTTTCCACATTTCTTCTCCCCCAAAGTTTGAGCATGTATTCCAACTGACATCTTGTATACTTTAAATTATAGACATAATGAGGCTTCTTCTTTTTTTCTATTAATATAAACCAGTATTTTGAAGTTGTAGTGTTCACTAGAATTACTCAGAAGCATATAATAATCCAGTGTCCAAGAAGCATCTTGGAACAATTAAATCAATGTCTCTGGAGATGGAACCTAGTAATTGATGTTATTTAAAAGCTTCTCAGAAAATTCTAATGTGCAGCCAAAGTTAAGAACTATTGATTCTGATGGTCATTAAGCAATTATTTCTATTACAAGGCATCTTATAGTGTGAGTGATGTATGAAACTTAGGATCTCCTGGTAGAAAAAAGGTGTCCCTGACCACCACCATTAACCAAGGATCATGGCATACTCCTCTTTGTTCCATCCTCTGGATGGCTCAAATTTCTGTTCATTCATGTTATGTTCTGTTGACACAAAGAGAAATTGTTCTGCGTTTTCTTCTGAAGTCTTCATTACCTGCAATGAAAATGTAGCAGTGCTTGAATGATAATTGTTGAGATGATGAGCTTTTTTGACCTGGGATAAAGGTATTTGAACTGATAAAGGCTTTTGAGGATAACTTTATCCTGAAAAGTCATTATCTGATGGAAGCTCTGGCATTCTGAAAGCTTAAACTAGACAACTGAAGCTAGGTGGCAGTCCTGCTTAGCAATTAAAGAAGACATTATAAAGACAGCTATAAAGAAGATCCACACAGAAGCAAACCAAAATGAATGCATCACTGATTTAACATTAGCATGGGATCAACAGGACAAAATCAGCATATTATCATGACTTTAAATATAGACTTCTTTACCGAAGTTGTAGAAGTTCCCTGAAATTATAGGTAACTTATATTTTCTAGCTGATTCTTAATAGCTTCCATACCTCTTTATATTCCATTTGGGAGACCAAACCCTCTGCAGGTGGACCCTGGCCAGTCCTTTATTGTCCATAAAATGGAAGCATATAAAAAGTTTATGGTGAATACTGAAAAGCATTTGAAGTGGAAACCCATGGTATACTCAAAAGCATGATCAAAGATGATTTTTAGAAGGCAATATTTATTGATAAGGATATTTGACAAGATATTAAGAGTGACTATGTGTAGGCCAGGTACATTTTATTAAATAGAAACTTTGCTGTATGGACAAATCATGTGATGGTCTTATTCTTCTCCTCCTGACCCAAATTCCATTGAGAGCCTACCTCAGTAGGGTTACTGTTATTCACCATGGGGTTATGGGATGTGAATGCAGCAGTCAGGCATTGAAGGGCAACAATGCCTCTGGATACTCCTTCCCAGCTGTGTTTCTTTATAATCTTTCCTCCATTCTTCTGCAATGTTCCCTGAGCCATGGTAGGTGTATTTTAAGTCTACCTTAGTGTTGAGCTATCAGCAGCTTCTGGATTTCTGCTGTGATATGTTTTTAGTGTCTTTAGTGTCTATCACCATCTCCCTGATACAGGTTGTCATATTCATGTGAGGACAGAACTCACGTTTAACTCTGTGGTGTCACCCAAACCCTGGCTGATGTGAAAGTAGTGGCTCACCTCATGACAGGGAGTCATCTATCTTTTCTTGTCATGTTGATAGATCTGGGTTCTACCTGGTTTTCACTGCCTTTGTAAAAAAGAGAAGAGATTCTCCAATGGAGAGTGAGAGTATCATATATTAAAGGGGTAAGCATATTTAATTAAGAGAGATCTGATGGATGTAACCACTGTTTTTGGCCAAAGACTAGTGGGAGCGTCTCTCTGGAGTCCATGACCATCATCTCCACAGGATTCTAACTTGGTTCTTGGTACAAACTATGAGTTCCTTCCCATTGAGAAGGCCTCTTATCTAATCAGAGAGCTATTGGTTACTCACCTAGGCTGGGTGTCACTATTGCACAGGTGTGTGCATGTTGTTTACCTGGGTGGTTTTATATTTATCACAATCCCCTGCTTATTCACAATGTTAGTGGTCATTTCCCCCAGCAGTTCGTGTAGTACTTTCTAGCACTATGAGTGCTAGCTGTTAGGGATCTGGCCTCCTTCTAAATTCCAGTATGATTTTGCAGTGTCTTGGGTTGGCAGCTTTTGGTATCTTCAGCAATGGAGTCTTACTTATCCTTAGCAGGTAATCAAGTGCTTTGACAGAAGCCTGTATTGTTTAGGGGAACTCATAGGTCTCTCTGACCAACAGATCCCTATAGGGTTTAACCAATTTCTGGGACTAGAAATTATAATCCAGAGCACTTGGTTTTAGAATTAGGCTTCTTCATGCCCTCTAGTCAGGATATATATTGGGGTTATTATTTTCTTTTTATGCTTTTTGGCCATGTTTAACAAAGCCATATACATTTTCATTAAAAATTGTTTTTATGAGAATTCTACTGTCCTTTAATTCACTAAGTTACACTACTGATTAAATAATTAGTGGATCATGACTGTTTTCTGCCATGACTAGTGCTAGCCCAAGGCCTACTTTATTTTAATTGATGGCTCCTCTAATTAAAGTAGTTAATAGATGATGCCAGTATGTGTTCACCAAAATAATCAATAGATTGTGCTTATACTCACTCTAATTTGGAAATCTAAACAGGTGCTTTTGTTTGTTGCTATTATTTTGAGGAATTCTGAAGATAAAGCTGTGTAGATTACATATATTCCAAAATGTTTTACAAAACTGTCTATAGTGAATGTAATTTTAGAAGTTTGAAGATAATTTATTATGTCAAAATTAAGAGCTCAAGGACATTTAGTGATCCTTCTAAACATATATTCATTTAATTAGTTGAGTTAAAGCAAAGCATATTGAAGAGTAGAGTTGGGAACCTAAATGACTATAATAAACTGAGTATGTCAATGGTTGGGGCAATATCTCTCAAAAATATTGCTTTTATGTATAACCAGATATTAAAATTTTTCTGTTTCTCTAGAATTACAGTTAATGCCTAAAGCTGATTACAAAAGACTAATGAGAAAACTAATCCCTTGAAAGGAAATTTATTTTGAGATTTTCATCAGGGGTGAAGAAATATGACAAAAATAAAATGAAGAAAAACATTAAAAATTGTAGAGGAAGCCAGGCGTGGTGGTACATGCCTTTAATCCCAGCACTCAGGAGGCAGAGGTAGGAGGATCACCATGAGTTCAAAGCCACCCTGAGACTACATAGTGAATTCCAGGTCAGCCTGGACTAGTGAGACCCTACCTCCAAAAACAAAAACAAACAAACAAAAAAAATTGTAGATGGTCTGATTGGAGGGAGAAAGGTGTTCAGTAGAAAAGGTATGGGTGAGTAGAAGCCAGAGAGAGGCATGGGAGGAGAATATGATTAAAATGCATTTTGTACACATAAAAAATTGTCAATAAAATATTAAAAAGTAAAAATATCCCACCCACTCCTCTATTAGTCAATACAGTGGGTGGACTAGGGGATTTGAGTACAAGAGAAGAGGCCTTGGCCTTGTCAATAGTATCAGAAAAGGGAATTTTTTTTGAATATGTATTTATTAATTTGAAAGGAGAGGAGGGAGATAGAAAGAGAAAATGGGCATGTGCTAGGACCTTTAGTTGCTGCAAATAAACTCCAGATACATGCATCACATTGCTCATCTGGATTTCTGTGGGTACCTTGCAGGTAAGATCCTTAATGCTGAGCCATCTCTCCATGCCCTGAAAAGCAATGAATTTTTTATCATTGCTATCACCTTTTCCCTTACTCTTTTTGGGTTTGGGAAGGGGGTGATTCACTTTTTCAAGGCCAAAATAGAGATGTCAAAAGGATCATTTTAAATTGAATTCTGTTCTTTCATTGGGATGTGCTATTAGCCAGATGACTTTCTGGACTTGTTTCTGTATTAGCAGAGGAGGGAAGCAAGAATTTCGAGGAAATGGCAAAATTGGGGACTACCAACTTGATAGGGTGTTGGGAACAAATTCCACTTAAATTAATGTTTCCTGAGGGAGGCATTGGATGGATGCCACATGAACAGAAGGAAGATACAGCTGGGAGCAGCAGTCATGGAGCACTACAGCAATGTGGGAGGAAAGAAGCTGAGCCACCAGAGGAATGTGTTGCAGCAATACCAGCTGAGAACTCTAAAGAAACAATTTAGACTAACTCAAACAGGGGAGATAAAATGCATAAAGGAAAGAATGAGGGTATAGCAAAGTGGTAGAACAAGGCTTAGTATATGTGAGGTCTTCAGCACCAAGAATTACACACACACACACACACACACACAAGACAGAGAGAGAGAGGGGGAGGCGAGAGAGAGAGAGACTATTCAAAAAGATAAACGATGAGAAATTGCCAGAATTACTGACAGAATTTCAAATGTAAAAACAAATCCACATATTTATATATCTGAGTGGAATATGAGTATTAACAAAGACAAATAAAATATTGGAAGAAACCACAAAGAAAGTAATAATGATAATAACTGTTTATAAGAGCAAGCTGTGAGCTGGGCATGGTGGTGCATGTCTTTAACCCCAGTACTTGGGAGGCAGAGGAAGTTGGATTGCTGTGAGTTCAAGGCCACCCTGAGACTACATAATTAATTTCAGGTCAGCATGAGCTACACAGTGAGACTCTGCCTCAAAAAAAGAAAGAAAAGAGAAAGTTGTTATATCAGTATCCACAACTGAGGCCAGAAGGCAATATTTTTAATATTTTGAGATCAAAGAACTTCCCACTTACAATCTTGTACCCACAAAAACTATGTTCAAAACTAAAAATGCAATGCAAAACTTATATTAACAAGAAGTAAATGCCATTCTTAATCAAACCTCATTAAAATATAGTAGTTTTAAAAAGAAAACCTTTATGTGGTGATGAGAATTAAGCCTTGGGCCTCACACATGCTAAGAAAGCACTGTACCACAAAGCTTTGTTGTCCTATCATTTTAAAGTCTAAAAGGCAATAATTTCAGCAAGAGAAAATCATCTCAGGTGCAAGGTTTGCCATGCAAGCAAGAAAGATAATGGATGGAATCCAAACTGAAAATGTAAACCAATAGAATAGGTGAATGTGTGCATTAAAATGTTTAAAGAGGATAGAACTAATATACTGGGAAATCATGTTTGCAGGGTGGGTGGTTATCAGGGCAAGTTCTAGGGTTTTGTGTATTCAAGAGGAGGGTAAAGATGTTTCTATCTTGTACATTTTAAGTCATCAAAATTATGATTTGCACATGTAATATATGAATATGAATGCAGGAAGAAAGTACCAAGTCCACTATATTCATAGAAAAATTAACACTACCACAGGAATTAAATTAAGCAGAAAATCAATAAGATGTAGAGAGATGGCTTAGCACTTAAGGCATCTGCCTGTGAAGAATAAAGAATCAGGTGCAATTCTCCAGTACCCAGGTAAGCGAGATGCAATGTGTCTGGAGTTCATTTGCAGTGGCTGGAGGCCCTGACACACCCATTATCATTAACTTTCTCTCTCTCTCTCTCTTTCTCTTTTTTCTCTCTCTGTTTCTCTCAAAATTTAATATAAAAAGAAAACAATACATATGGTAATAAGTTTGGACCATTGCAACACTTAGATCATTGCATTTCTAAACTAGAGTAGTATATTTTTTTTCAGACAAATAGGGAAAACATAAAATTTGATATAGTATAGGCTATGTAATATGCAAAAACACAGAAACACATACACCAATTCACTGATGAGGCTAACCCTTATATAATAACCTTATAATATATATATGTAAAATATATACATAATATATATACATATACATATAGACGTTATATAATAACCATGATTATTGAATCAATCAAGGACAGTACAAGCAGAAAAACTTGTGGTCTGTTCTTTTTGGTGAACATAGATAAAAGAGCTTCAAAGATTACATTAGCAAAATAAATCAAGAAATGTTTGAAAAGATGACCATGGGGCTAGAGAGATGGCTTAGTGGTTAAGCACTTGCCTATGAAGCCTAAAGACCTGGGTTCAAGGCTCGATTCCCCAGGACCCACGTTAGACAAATGCACAAGGGGACACATGTGTCTGGAGTTCGTTTGCAATGGCTGGAGGCCCTGGCATGCCCATTCTCTCTCATTCCCCCCCTCTCTCCCTCTTTCTCTCTCTGTGTGTTGCTCTCAAATAAAACTGAACAAAAATTATTTTTAAAAAAAATTTAAAAAAGAAAAGATGTCCCTGAACAATAGAGAAAACCAAAACAAAACTGATCTCTTTAAAACCTCAAACAAAAATAAAAGCAAAAACTAAAAAGTTGTCTAAGTTTAATTTACCCCAGGAAAGCAAGATTGATTTAATATTGGAAAATTAATCTATGTGATTCATTACATTGAACATTTAAAGTTGAATAACCATACAGATGCTGAAAATGAGTTTCAAGAAAATATCTACTTATTGACTTGGATGACTTCTCCGAAGTGCATATTAAAATTTAATTACCACTCTGACAGTATTGAGACATAAGATCTTAGGAATTTTGTGTGTGTGTGTGTGTGTGTTGAATGCACATGTGTGTGCTCAGACATCTTTGCCATGTGTACACACATGTGAAGGTTAAAGGAGGATTTTGGGTGCCGTGCTCTATCATTCTTTTGAGTTATTTCTTAGAAACAGGGTCTTTCATTAAACCTGGAGTTCCTGCCATTGTGGTATTTGTTTGGTTGGTTTTTTTAAATTTTATTTTGCATAGACTGCTTGACCAGGCATCCACAGCCATCCTCCTTTCTCCAATACCTTCAGTGCTAGGGCTTCAGGTATACACTCCTATGCCTAGGTTTAACTAGCTTTTTACACGGGGCTCAAACTCAAGCCCTTAGGCCTGAGCCATCTCCACAGCCCAGGACATGCGATTTTAAAGAAGTCATGTAGGGCACCCCTTAACAAATGGATTAATGTCACTCTATCCATGGGTTAGTTATCACAAGAGTCACTTTGCTATAGAAACATTAAAAATATTTGCTTAATTACATTTTTGTTTTTCCTAGGGCACAGATTTTCAAATTGTGTGTGTGGGGGTGGTCATGAAACATCTGAAAAATGTTAAAGGTTTTTGACAGAGAAAACCAAAAAACTAATCAAAATTAAAATGCATAATGAATCTGAGGTGGTGCTGACAACAACCTTCCCTTGTGTCACACTACTTAAGTGCAGCCTGGTTTCTGATCAGAAAACATGTATACTGTTGCAGTTACATTACCATTGGTTATTGAAACAAAACACCCAACCAGAATCAGATGATTGAAGGAAAGAGTGTGTTTCATCTTGCAGTTTGGAGTAGAAGTTTCATCATGGCAAGGAAAGAAGCATGTCAGGAAGCAGCAAGAGAGTGAGCTGAGATCTGGAAAGGGGAAGCTGGCATTAAAATGTGGTGATTTGGTTTAGGTGTTCCCCATAAACTTAGGTGTTCTGAATGCTAGGTCCCCAGTTGTTGGGCTCTGAAAGGCGACCTGTCTCTGGCCAGCTAGGACTCAGCAAGACACCTAATGGCTTCTGGCCTACCACCTCCGCATGGCAATTATAATTACCATTTCCATAGTTACAGTTTACTATTGGCCCTTACCACTGTCTCCATCCTAAAATCCCCACCTTGGTCCCCAACATTATATAGGCAACTGCTCAGAGTAATACAGCGAGGTTTTTCTGTGAGTTCCTGCATTGAAAAGATTCCCAACTCAGTGTGGTTTTTCTCCAGTGGCCAGGAGAGGTTTCTGAGTTGTCTGACGCTCATCATCCTTCTCAACCCCTAGGGAGGAACCAGCAGGCCTGGTTCTTCCCTCAGCACTACCTACCTGACCGGGAAGGAGCCCCACACCCAGCTGATGGCAAACTGTCATTAGAGCTTTCCTGAGACAGTGTATTTTTGGGGACATACTTATTGGTATTATAGACAGCATCCTCTTGCGAGTGTTTGGCACACTCTTCTACTGATATTGTGCATACAGTGTTGCTGAGGAGATGATGTCCACCCTCTGCTCATGCCATCATGGAGCTTCCCAAGTCTGTTAGTCAAAATAAACTTTTTTTTTTTCCCACAAGCTGCTCATGGTTGGGTGTTTTTTGCCAGCAATGCAGACCTGACTGCAACAACAAAGTTGATACCAATAAGTGGGATCATTGCTGCTAGAAACCTGACTTATGTGGCTTTTTGTCTTTTGGAGCTGACATTTTACAGGAATGTGGAAGGATTTGAAACTTTGGCCTAAGAGACATCTTGCAGTAATGTAAGTACAGCTTGATGGACTATCACGTGGTTAGAGTTTAAATACCTGAATGCAGTAAGAACTATGGACTGTGAGGTTTGACTTATGAGGGGGAGAAAGCTTTGCTTGGACTGAGGTAGAAACAGTTTGTGTGAGAGGCTTGCCGTTATGCCCATGTCCTGAGAACTTATGCAGGGTTACATTGCCTAGAAATGGACTGGTATGAACAGAGGAATATCGCACAGATAAAAAAGAGGGGCTGGAGAGATGGCTTAGCAGTTAAGGCACACAACTGTGAAACCTAAGGACCCTGGCTCAATTCTCCAGGTCCCATATAAGCCAGATGCACATGGTGGCGCATGCATCTGGAGTTCGTTTGCAGTGGCTAGGGGCCCTGGTGTGCCCATTCTCTCTCTCTCTCCTTCTCTATGTCTCTAATAAATAAACAAATACAAATAATTTTTAAAAAGAAATGGTATCTTTGGGTTCAGACTGCTGCCTGTTCAGCTGCAATTGTATGAGTGATAACAACCTTTAAGTTTGGGCCAACTGACCTGCATTGGGACAACAGATAGAATGCAGTCTTTTAAAGGGGTCTGAATGCTGAAGGAGTGTCCTGTTCTTCAAAGTTTGCTTTATTTCCCCCTGGATTAACAAATTGGCCTTCCACCTGGTATTATGGAGTATAAGAAATGAAAATAAGAATTGAATTTGTAACACAGTCTTATATATAGGAATTGGCTTGGGCAGTGTGAAGTAGGTTTGCTGGATTGCCAGCATGGATACTGGATGGAGCCATGATGATGGACTGTGAGTTGCATTGGAGACCCAGCGGAGATGTTGGGATCACAAGACAGCTGCTAAAGAGTGCTGCCATCACTGAATGAAGTTTTTTGAAACTGTGAGTAGCCTAGCTGGCGGGGTGGAATTGTAACTCCAGAGACTCGTTGCTGTTTAGTATTACCAGACTTGGAGATTTGTCACTGGTTAGTTATTGGACTTGGTACTACAGAGTTTGATGTTTGCCCTGGTTGTTTTAAATCTTGCATTGGTTGAATATTTCTTGGCTATGCCCAATGCCATCTTTTGCAGTGTGAATGTTTATTCTGTGTCATTATGTTTTAATTTAATTTAATTTTATTTTATTTAGTATTATGGCTCAGTTAAAAGACCTTGGACTATCGGAATGTTTGAATATCATCAGGGTTGACTAAAAATTATGGGGGCTTTTAAAGTTGGACTGATGCATTGCATTTTACATCATGTGTGGTTATCAGTTTATGGGAGCCAGGGACAGAATGTGGTGGTTTGATTCAGGTGTCTCCCATAAACTTAAGTGTGCTGAACGTTAGGTCCCCAGCTGATGGCAATTTGGAATTAAAGCCTTCATCATGGAGTTTCCCTTCAAGTCTGTAAGCCAAAATAAACTTTTTCCCCACAAGCAGCTCTTGGTTACCAGCAATGTGAACCTGACTGCAACAGCATCCCAAAGCCTGCCAACAATACACCTCCTCCAGTAAGGCTCCACTTCCCATATTTCCACCAGCTGAGGATTATTTATGAGGCTTAGTCACAAACAAATGAAGCTATGGGGACGAATTCACATTCAAATGACCACACTCACTTGCATGTAATCATGCTGAATCATGCCAACAAACACTGCCCTGAAACACCACAGCTCGGAGATATAAGACACAAATGTGATGAATTGGGATTTTACTGCACATACAACTTTTATCCTCTTATACAAACATAATGGCTTAAATAAACAAATACATTTAATATTTTCCTACTATCATTCTTCCACATATAAGTAACAAATTGGTACATCTTTGGATTGAATTGTGTTTGAATGATTGGTATTAAAAATTGCTGTTTAAGTTTCAGACTTTATTTTTATAAGCTGATGAATGAACTTTGGCAGAGAATTTCTAACAATTTCAGAAATGGCCCTAAACATGTCTGTAAATTCATACTCTGTATTTATGCAAATCAGCATTCTCAGTATTAATTATTATAAAATAAGAATATTGATCATAACTTTAAAACATTGAGTATGATCTGTGTCCTACAACATCAAATACTCAGCAGTGATTTAATTCTTTCTGCAAATTAAACAAACATAGCCAGGCATGGTGGCACACGCCTTTAATCCTAGCACTAATGAGGCAGAGATAGGAGGATCGCTGTGAGTTCAAGGCCACACTGACAATACAGAGTGAATTCCAGGTCAGTCTGAGCTACAGTGAGACCCTACCTCAAAAATAATAAACAAGCATATATACCTCATTAGTATGTAATTTGCTTTCAACTTTAATGAACATGAAAATTATGTATATGTGTTTATGTGTGTGTGATTTGTATATACCTATACACCTGAGGTTGCATAAAAATTTCTCAGGTAAAATCTCTCTCTATCTGCCTCTTTCTCTCTGTCGCTCTCAAATAAATAAATAAAAATAAACAAAAAAAATTAAAAAGTTGTGATAAGTAAAACTTCTAAAACCTATATGTTTAGAGTACTCTCTCTTCTGTTCTCTGTCTTTCTGCTCTCTCTCTTTTTCAAAATGAAATGCTTGTATAATACAGGAAGAAGGCCTTCCCCTTATTAGAATACCTGGTCTCTACTCCTGTGAGACATAAATTTCTGTGGAATTGGGTTCAAGTAGCAGAAAATGCACCAGGACATCACTCATGATCCTAACATTCAGTAAACTGTAACTCTCTAACTTACATAATCTTATGAAGCACATCTATGAATGGCATAGAAATTGTTGCATTCAATGGGGATAAAGTGACAGAAATACCTTTAAGAGCAGGAAAGATCAGAGGGCTTTTACAACTTTGTAGCATTTTGTTCAGCATCTTAGTCAAGTTAATAGAATAAAAATTAAAGTTAATATAAGATTTTTTTAAATTTTTTATTTATTTATTTGAGAGTGATAGACACAGAGAGAAAGACAGATAGAGGGAGAGAGAGAAAGACAGATAGAGGGAGAGAGAGAGAATGGGCACACCAGGGCCTCCAGCCTCTGCAAACGAACTCCAGACACGTGTGCCCCCTTGTGCATCTGGCTAACGTGGGACCTGGGGAACCGAGCCTTGAACCGGGGTCCTTAGGCTTCACAGGCAAGCGCTTAACCACTAAGCCATCTCTCCAGCCCAAATATAAGATTTTTAATGGGTGGGAAAACTGTCATTTTGGCAAGATGATGCCAATTGTTGGTGTAGGAAATTTGAAAGAATTTATAATATACTAGAGCTAAAGAGTTTAGTAAGTTTCCTGCTTTTAAAAACAACCAAATGTACAATTAACTATATTGCATTTCTGAAAATGTAAAATAACTTTTAAGGTATATATTTCATTTACCTCCTGAGTATTGTCAGTAATTTCATTGCCTTGTTTCCACACTTTACATTGTCAATCTACTATCTTAGTTTATTTTTGACAGATAATTAAATGAAGTCAAGGCTATTAGTGGCTTATTTACAGTACTCTTCATAATTTTCTTGGAAAATTATTTGTTTCATTAATATATATCGACAGAACATATTTCCTGAACCTTTACATATCCAAAAGCATTTGCTGGTTGGCTTCATACTTGAACAACATTTTAGCTCACTATAAAAGTTTTAGTATTATTTACCCATAGTTGTTTATGGACATTTCTGGGCTTCTTATAGATGTTATGTCTTAAGGTCCCTCAAGTATCCTCTGTATTTTTGTAGTCTAGAAAATTCTCTAGGATAAGTTTTGATTTTGGTCATCCTGTTAGGAACTATTCATCAAAAGAAATATCATGCTACATATTAAAATGGAGGAGATCTAATACAAACAATCCCATTCATACATATGATGAGAAAGCTATAATTATAAAAGGGGAGAACTAAGATATTACCTAAGGAAACAACTCCCTGATCTAATTCTGAGGGAACATAAGAGGTTTGGTGGAAGGACTCCAATTATCCAATGAAAGGGTGCTTCCTGATGGTGCCAAATTTTCAGGAGCTTGATCAGCCCTAGGTGAACTACATCCCAGACTTCTGAAGAGTGTGTGTTCTTGGCAGTTATTACTTAAGGAGCACAAGAAGTCAATTGTGAGAATGGTAAAAGATATTGGAAATAGAAACTAACAAAGAGCCTTTGCTCCATGGCTATTAACGAATGCTGCTAAGTGAAAGAAAAATACTTCTTCATCTTTCTTCATGATTCATCTCTAAAGACTTTATTGGCAATAAAATTATAATGTGTTGAGTGTCAGCCCAAGCATTACCAAGTGAAATATAAAAAGGTGAGTTCCAGCATAGGCCAACACAATCTACATTGTCAAGGTACTTCATAAAAAAAAAAAATTAAGGCTGGGGCTGGAGAGAAGGCTGTGCAGTTAAGGCATTTGCCTTCAAAGCCAAATGATCCTGGTTCGACTCTCCAGGACCCATGTAAGCCAGATGTACAAGGGGGCTCATGCATCTGGAGTTCGTTTGCAGTGGCTAGAGGCCCTGGTGCACTAATTCTCTCCTCTTTTTCTCCCTCAAATAAATAAATAAAATATATTGAAAAAAGTCCTTAAGGCTTCTTTTATCTTGGCTACAGTTTCTTGAAAACTGTGATTTTCAAAATTATTTTCCTGGTCATTGTTTGGCCCTTAAATTCTTTTTATGTTGAATACAGGTTAATAGAAATAAACAACACCATGTATATACCATATTGATGTGGGATTGGAGTCTTGGAATGCCTCCATAAGATCTCTATAAGATATAAGAGACTCCAGATCCATGAACCCCAATTTCTGGTCCTTATTCAAGTTATCAAAGAATAGAAAACACTGACCCAGTGAAGGGTACATTGTGGATTATAAGATTTATTTTAGGGAGATTTGGGAGGGAAATCAAAGCAGGAAAGCCCAAGCCAAAGAAGTTCTCCTTCCCATGCTGGGAAGGGGGCAGGGAGATAGAGAAAATCTCCCTTACTTCTATTAGGAATAAGCTTCTAGGGAATGGGCTCATACACTTGTGGGACACAAGAGGCTTTAGCAGGTGCCTGCCTAGCAGAAAGAGCTCACAAATCTATCCACATACCAATTGGTAGGGATTGGAGCAATTACTCTGAAACAAAATGAAATTTATAGAAATTTTTTATATCTGTGTACAGATTAAATATTCTGTATTTGGACTTAATATTACCAGACCCTCTTGACACATTTAAAGGTAAATATTTGGGGAAAAACTTGTTAGTCAAAGATTTTAAGTACAACCTAATCTAATGAATACTAAAATGAGTCACTCTATTATTTTTGTCTTCAATATGATGTTGTCATTTGGGTTTCTTTTTATTGAGTTGAGGGATTTTATTTGTAAGGCAGTTCAGGGAATGAAGTAAATAAATTATACTTGTGACATCACTAGTATTTTCCCTGAGTGTCACCATGGGTTACAAATATGAAATTAAAGTTCTAAGATCCTGAATGATCTCATCTTTTACAGAAGATGGCAATGGTGCTGCTATTTCCCTCTGTTAAGGGTTTAGTCATGGATAAAGATAACTCCATTGCACCCCTAAGTCTGATGATGAGGCTCATTCTAATTAGGTATTTGATTTATATAATGTCTAAGACACATGTGTGCAACTCTCTTAGCTCTTGGATCTTGGCCCAGCTTGCCCCTTTAACTCTCTTAGCTTGCTCTTTTCCTAAGTGAACTTGGGAAGGGGAAGAATTTCTTTTTTTCCTAAAAATGTTCCATTTTTGTTTTGGGTGATTCCCTGCTTGCTTCCCATGTGTGTATAAGTCCCTTCCCCAGAGGCTTTCTCCGAGAGGGACCTTTTTTTTTGTCTTGGGTTTTCCTATTTTGTTTTCCCTCCTAATTCTCACTAAAATAAATAACATAATTCATGATTTATCATTTTATTTGTCCACATTCTCATTTCTTTAATAGCACGGACAAGTACCAGAAATTAAGGCTCTTATGCATGAGATCTTCTGCATCTATGGATGCCATAACTTCAATCCCACATAACTAGGAATAAGTACATGCTATAATGATGACACAATGATGAAATAAGCTAAGGATTTGTCAAAATGTGTCCTTATTGTAAATCCATGTATGTCTGTATATTATGTGAAGTCTGTGTTCTACTTAGATTTCTTTACATCCTGTTTTAAAAATTCGCTCAAATATAACTTTGCCACTTTCAGTGTTCTTTGAATTGTCAAGACAGTACTTTTATGAAATTTTTTTGAGAAAGCTGTATTTGGGCTATTGGAGCTTTGCCCACCGTGTAAGAAGTTTCTGTGCTGGGAGTTTCCATCCTCCTACTCTCCTCCTCAAGTTTCTATGTGGGCATATAGAAGCACAAAGGCCTGGCTCCAAGATAACACAGTGTAGAGGCATAATTCAAAATGCACAAATATCCTTTTGAGATTAAACAGATTTTTCTGTGTAGAATTTTTGCTACAATGCCATCCTTGCCTATTGTTTTCTCTAACTAGCCTACCTGTCTCTCTTGAGCAATGGGTATCTGCTGTGTTCCAGATGCCATGTTAAGTGAGAATAATTTATTTTTAATATTTCAACCCTCACAACCACACTCGGAATGAAGTAGAATGATTATAAGTATTTAACATATGAGAAAAACTGGAGTTTAAAGAGGATAAGACTTTTAAAGTCTTTACAGCTAGTAGGTAGTTGGCAATGCCAGGAATCCAGACAAGGTTTCAGAGGTGGTATATATCGATCTCTATGTGAAAGACAGATATTCAGGATGGTACCTATTATTCCTGACTCCTGGTATAAAAAAAACATTTTCAAACCCCACTCCATGACTGTGAGCTGGACTTTGTGATTTGTTCCTAAAAAATACTATATGGTAAATGATTTTATTCACATGATTATACAAGACTGTGGCTCCTATCTTTCTCACTCCAGTGAAGCAAGACACCATATTGATAAGATCGAGATGACTTGATCTAAGTGTAGCTTCTAGTTAAGACCTGATGAAGAGCTAGGACTCTCAGATCAGATAAGCAATCCAACATTCAGAAGAGTGAGTAAGCTTAGAAATGAATCCTTTTTGGTGGAGCTTTGAGTTAAGACAGTTGTCTATATTTTGACTATAGTTCATGAGAGATACTGAACCAAAAGGCTCAGATAAACCTATGCCTGGATTCCTGGCCCACAGAAGCTAGAAGATAATAATTGTATGGTTAGTAAGAAGAATCATGCTTCCTGGAAATGGAAGAATACCCCTTTGTTATTCTGTATCATACTTGAAAGCCTCCACTCAGTGAATTATTAACAGATATGCTAGCAATCCATCACCACTATTAATTTTTCAGCCCAATGTACTTATCTAGAATGGTGGCAATAAACCACTCTAAGAACATTAATTTTCCAGTGTGACTAGTACTTGATGTCTTCAGGACCAAGTAAACAAAAAATAAATTACAAATGAGGATTATGTTAGAAAATTATTATTATTTAATTCCCTCAAAATAGGCATTTGTTTTTGTTTCAACTAAGTAATCAACCAATAAGGGACAATGTAAATTGGGTACCAGCTGGCTTATTGCTCAACCATAAGTAAAGCTATGTTCAGTGCCTCCAAGTAAGCAGTATGTTTCCCAATGTGTGTCTCTTTCTGCCCCTGCATACTCACCCACATAAGAACAATTGTCATGCAGATGGAAACCAACCAAAGATGTTTTCTGCAACTCTATTCCTCTCATTGCCATGGGATGAAAGATTAAAAGACAGAGATGGGGGCTGGTGAGATTGCCTAGTGGTTAACGCATTTGCCTGCAAAGCCAGAGGATCCTGATTTGACTCTCTAGGACCCATGTAAGCCAGATGCACAAGGGGGCACATCCATCTGAAGTTCGTTTGTGGTAGCTGGAGGCCATGAATATCCCATTTTCTCTCTCTCCCTCTCAAATAAATAAATAAAATATATGTTTTAAAGAGGTCAGAAATGGTAAAAATAAAATTAAAAAATAGGCAACCCTGCAACTACTTCAGCAGCCTGAAACCATTCTTTCCTTAGGCAAGGAAAGGTAATAAAGAAACAGATAGCATTGAATAGCCAGGAGAATAAAGGAAACTGGATTTTGACCCATAAAGGAAGCATGCACATCTTTCCCATCTTTGTCAAACAGTAGTTAGCAACAACTGGGGAAATAAATCAACTTCTGGTTTATCTCCAAATTTCCTTATTTTAACAACTGAAAGCCTTATGTACCTGGGAACAGGTAAGTCCTAGATGAATCAGAATAATTAATCACCCTAGCAACAACAATGAATTTCCCAAAGATTCAATTTTCTGTTTGCTTTTTAATCAAATCTAGTTTATTAAATTTTTCTCCCTGAAAGTTACTAATATCCCACTGACAGAGATTATTATTTAAGTTAGTGCATATATTGACAGATATCGAACAGATTGTAGTAATTTCACTCACATGTTTGAAGTGAAAGGTGGAAGAAATAGGGGTATGAGTTTGGAAGACAGAAAGTATTAAAACTACATATTATGAGATTAAATTTAATAGTACATTATCAAATAATGACATCATTAGACCTAATACAGAGGCACAGCTTACTTATTGTCAGTAATGGGCCTCATAATTTCCAGCATTTTAAACTAGAAGATGCTTGGAGGTAATCTAACCACACTTCTTGATTAGATTGCAGTCAGAGAATCTCAAGTTTGCATTTTCAGCCCATTAATAAAACACCAGTTTGGGAGATCTTAATAGCTACTATATGATAGAAGGTTAGCCACCACCTGGTTTCAGAAGTTGTAAAAACATGACCATCAGAATTCTTCTATGCTTTTCCCACTTCCACTAATCACTAATGCTACAATTTTTTTTAGTTTTTATTTTTATTTTTTTTTAATTTTTTATTAACATTTTCCATGATTATAAAATATATCCCATGGCAATTCCCTCCCTCCCCACCCCCACACTTTCCCATTTGAAATTCCATTCTCCATCATATTACCTCCCCATTACAATCATTGTAATTACATATATACAATGTCAACCTATTAAGTATCCTCCTCCCTTCCTTTCTCTTCCCTTTATGTCTCCTTTTTAACTTAGTGGCCTCCGCTACCAAGTATTTTCCTTCTCATACAAGAAGCCCAATCATCTGTAGCTAGGATCCACATATGAGAGAGAACATGGGGCGCTTGGCTTTCTGGGCCTGGGTTACCTCACTTAGTATAATCCTTTCCAGGTCCATCCATTTTTCTGCAAACTTCATAACTTCATTTTTCTTTACTGCTGAGTAGAACTCCATTGTATAAATGTGCCACATCTTCATTATCCACTCATCAGTTGAGGGACATATAGGCTGGTTCCATTTCCCAGCTATTATAAATTGAGCAGCAATAAACATGGTTGAGCATGTACTTCTTAGGAAATGAGATGAGTCCTTAAGATATATGCCTAGGAGTGCTATAGCTGGGTCATATGGTAGATCAATCTTCAGCTCCACACTGATTTCCACAATGGCTGGACCAGATTGCATTCCCACTAGCAGTATAGAAGGGCTCCTCTTTTTCCACATCCCTGCCAACATTTATGATCATTTGTTTTCATGTTGGTAGCCAATCTGACAGGAGTGAGATGGAATCTCAATGTAGTTTTTTTTAATTAATTAATTAATTAATTTGAGAGCGACAGACACAGAAAGACAGATAGAGGGAGAGAGAGAGAATGGGCGCGCCAGGGCTTCCAGCCTCTGCAAACGAACTTCAGACGCCTGCGCCCCCTTGTGCATCTGGCTAACGTGGGACCTGGGGAACCAAGCCTCGAACTAGTAATGAATAACACAGTTAATGTAATAAAAAAAAAACTCTGTGGAAAATCTCACCAGTAGAATGGAGGAAGGAGAGGACAGAATATCTAAGCTAGAAGACCCGGTGGCAGATCTAATACAGACCAATGAAGAGAAAGACAAACTAATAGACAAGTATGAATGGGAATTTCAAGATATTTGGGACGCTATGAAAAGATCAAACATAAGAATTCAGGGTATACTAGAAGGAGAAGAATTTCACTCCAAAGGCATAGTAGGCATATTCAACAGAATCATAGAAGAAAACTTCCCCCAAATTGAGAAAGAGGTGCCAATGCAGATATAGGAATCCTTTAGAAGACCCTCCAGACAAAACCTGGAAAGAACCTCTCCTCACCATATTATAATCAAACTACCAAACACACACACCAAAGAAAAACTATTGAAAGCAGTTAGAGAGAAAAATCAAGTTACATAAAAAGACAAGTCAATCAGGAATACAGCAGATTACTCAACACAAACTTTAAAAGCCAGAAGGCCTTGGAGTGATGTATTCCAAATTATGAAAGATAACAACTTTCAGCCAAGGTTACTTTATCCTGCAAAGCTCTCCATTCAAATAGACGGAGAAGTAAGGACATTCCACAACAAAAGCAGGGTAAAGGAGTATTTGAAGACAAAACCAGCTCTAAAGAAAATACTTGAAATAATCCTCCATGCTGAAGAGAAAGAAAAGCACACATATGAGGAACCAGGAAAAAACAAACAATACTCAAATACTAGTTAACACAAGAGAGAAAAGGTGGAACTGGAGGAACTACAAAAAATGGGAAATATAAATAAACACCTTTCAATAACATCACTTAGTATCAATGGCCTCAATGCCCCAACGAAAAGACATAGATTTGCAGACTGGGTTAAAAAGCAGGATCCTAGGGCTGGAGGGATGGCTTAGCAGTTAAAGCACTTGCCTGCAAAGCCAAACAACCCACGTTCAATTCTCAGGACCCATGTAAGCCAGATGCACAAGGGGGTGCACACATCTGGAGTTCATTTGCAGAGGCTGGAGTCCCTGGAGCGCCCATTCTCTCTCTCTCTCTGCCCCCTCCCCCCACTGCCTCTTTCTCTCTGTCAAATAAATAAATCAATAAAATATTTTTTTTAAAAAATAAGCAGGATCCTACAATATGTTGCCTCCAAGAAACCCACCTTTCTACAAAGGATGGACATTATCTTAGGGTGAAAGGTTGGAAAATGGTGTTTCAAACAAATGGGCCTAGAAACAAAGCAGGTGTTGCAATCCTAATATCTGACAAGATAGACTTCAGTCCAATGTTAGTTAGGAAAGAGATGGAAGGCCACTTTATATTGATTAAGGGCACACTCCAACAGGAGGACATTATGTTCCTAAGTATATATGCACCTAACATGGGGGTCCCAAATTCATCAGACAAATGCTATTAGAACTAAGGTTACAGATAACACCAAACACAGTGGTAGTGGGTGACTTCAACACCCCACTCTTATCAATTGACAGGTCATCCTGGGAAAAAATGAACAGAGAGGCATCTGGACTAAATGAGGTCATAGAAAGAATGGCCCTAACAGATATATACAGGACATTACATCCAAACATTCTTTTCAGCAGCACATGGAACATTCTCTAAAATAGACCATGTATTAGGACACAAAGCAAATCTTTTTTTTTTTTTTTTTTTTGTTTGTTTTTTTTTTTTTTGAGGTAGGGTCTCACTCTGGTCCAGGCTGACCTGGAATTAACTCTGTAGTCTCAGGGTGGCCTTGAACTCACGGCGATCCTCCTACCTCTGCCTCCCGAGTGCTGGGATTAAAGGCGTGCGCCACCACGCCCGGCCAAATCTTAACAAATACAGGAAAATTGAAATAATTCCTTGCATCTGACCACAATGGAATCAAACTTCAAATCAATAGCAAGAAAAGCTATGGAGCATACACAAAATCATGGAAACTAAACAATACACTACTAAATGATGAATGGGTCAATGAAGAAATCAAGAAGGAAATCAAAAAATTCATAGAGTCAAATGATAATGAGAACACAACATACCAAAATCTCTGGGACACAATTAAGGCAGTCCTAAGAG
Source organism: Jaculus jaculus (assembly GCF_020740685.1). Taxonomy (NCBI): domain Eukaryota; kingdom Metazoa; phylum Chordata; class Mammalia; order Rodentia; family Dipodidae; genus Jaculus; species Jaculus jaculus. The sequence continues at coordinate 39,457,956 of NC_059125.1, forward strand.
GTAAATTTATAACTTTAAGTGCCTATATTAAGAAATTAGAAAGGTTGCAAGTAAATGACCTAATGCATCAGCTTAAAGCCTTAGAAAAGGAAGAACAAAGCAAAGCAAAAATCAGTAGATGGGAAGAAATAATAAAGTTCAGGGCAGAAATTAATGAAATAGAATACAAAAAAAAAAATCCAAAGAATCAATGAAATAGAGTTGGTTCTTTGAAAAGATAAACATTACAGGATGGTATTATATATATGTAAGTAGAAAAATAGATTAATGGGGATGAAAAGGCCCAAGTGAGGTCAGGGGAAGAGATTGAATAAAGGAAAGGTGGAGGGAAGGCTAATCAAAATCTAAGAGGACATAAATAAATCATATGGAATCCTACTTTTTTGGACAATGGAACACTCAGGAGCCTAGATTGTTGCTTGAAAATTTTCAGTGCCAGGGATGGGATACCTTCCAGTGAGTTTTTGGCCGCTGAGTTCCCTGATGCCCCCAAAACATTATAGGTTATTGTCAAGGCCCTTGGTTTCCCACCAGGAATAGATGGTAAGACCCCATTGCTGAAGACTACATACTTGGGCTGCAAGGCCACTGAGAAATTCTGCTGGAACAGAGCTGATAACCTCCTCCATCTAGACCAGCTGACAGAATGCTGGAAGAAGCCATTCTGCATGCAGTTCAATGGGAAAAAGAGAAATCACCAGTGAAGATACTCAATAGTGGATACTGCAAGCCTTACATTTGGCCAGCCAGGCCAAATGAGCCAATGAGTGCAATAGTGGCACGTCTATCATGGTGGAAACCAACTGTCCTATAATTGGACTGGAGGCCCACTCCATGGGAGGGAATATATCCATGATACTGAAAACTTAAAACAGGGGTAGTCATGAGCCCTAGGGGTGTAATGTCTGCTATTGTCTGTGCGTATATATATATATATATATATATATATATATATATATATATATATATGTATGTATGTATGTATGTATGTATGTATGTATGCATGCATGCATGTATGTATGTATGTATGTACGTACGTACGTGTATGTATATGTATATGTATATGTATATGTATATGTATATGTATATATATTATGCTTATCAAACTACCCAGTAAGCACTTCTGTTACTGTTCATACCCTTATATTAATGCTACTCTCACTTTTGGTAGAGAATCTTCTCTTTTCAGATGGCAGTGACCTTGGGAAATCTCAGAAGGTATCATGGTGTTGGAAAGAAGTGAACGCAGTGCTCAGTACTGCAATATCTCTATCACACCTTCCAAGGCTCAGGGTCTAATGCGGAAGAGGTGGTGAATAGAATGTAAGAGTCAAAGGAAGGGTAGGACTCCTTACAATGTGCTCCCTCCAGACACAAAATGGCCTGGATATCCATGACCTCACAGTGCCTGGTACTACCTGCAGAAGACCATCATAAGAGGAGGAAAAGATCATGACAGCAAAATTAAAAGAGAGACTGATTGAGATGGGGAGGGGTTATGATGGAGAATGGAGTTTCAAAGGGGTAAGTGGGGGGAAGGAGGGTATTACCATAGGGTATTTTTTATAATCATTGAAATTTGGAAAAAAAATAAATAAAATGCAATGCATTCATCCAACTTTAAAAGTCCCTATAGTTTTTATCAATACAAATGATGTTCAAACATTTCCATAGTTCAAGACCTTTTAACCAAAACATCCCCCCAAATCCCATAATGGCACAGAATAAACATTCATACTACAAAAGATGACATCGAGTATAACAAAGAGCAATAATTCTAATCACTGACAAATCTTCAAGTCTGATAGTTTCAACCAGCATCAAGTCTCTGGAGTTCCAATTCCGCCCCTCCAGCTATGCTATTCACAGTCCTAGAAAACTTCATCCAAGGCTGGCAGCTCTCCTTAGCATCTGTCTTGTGATCCCAGCATCTCTACTGCAATCCACAGTTCATCCTCACAGCTCCACCAGCTCTCCACGCCAGCAATCCTGCAAACTTGCTACAATCTGCCCATGGCTGTTTCCAAAACAGAAGACCATGTTGCAAATTCAATTCCTTCATGCATTTCTTATACACCATAATGCCAGGTAAGGTGCAAATTTGTTAATCCAGGTGATAATAAAGCAAATTTTGAAGAATAGGACACTTCTTCAGCCTTCAGGCCTCCTCAAAAGACTGCATTCTTTCTGTTGTCCCAATGCAGGTCAGGTGGCCCAATCTTAATTGTTACAATCTTTCATACAATTACAGTTGAACAGGCAGCAGTTTGGGTCCAAATATTTCATTTTTTTTCTGTGCCATATCTCTATGCTCACATCAGTCTGTTTTTATGCAAAGCAACCTTGTACAACTTCTCAAGACATGGGCATAACAGCAAGCCTCTCACACAAACTGCTTCTACCTCAGTCTAGGCAAAGTTCTTTCTCACCCTCACAAATCAAACCCCATATACCATAGTTCTTATTGCATTCAGGTCTTTCAACTCTGACCAGAGTAGTCCATCAACCTATATTTACTGTACTGCAAGGTGTCTCTTAGGCCAAGGTTTAAAATCTTTCCATATTCCTCTTGAAAATCAGCTGCAAAAGGCCAAACCCACACAGTCAGGTGTCTAGTAGCAATCTCACTCCTCAGTACCACTTTATTGTTGCAGTCAAGTTTGCATTGCTGGAAGAAATTACCTGACCAAGAGCAGCTTGTACAAAGAAAGGTTTATTTTGGCTTTCAGACTCCAGGGAAGATCCCTAATGGCAGGGGAAGATGAAGGCATGAGCAGAGGGTAGACACCACCTTCTGGCCAACTGCAGGTGGACAGGAGGAACAGGATAGTGTGCCAAACATTGGTAAGGGGACACTAGCTATAATACCCATAAGTCCACTCCCAACAGTACACTGCCTCTAGAAGTGTTAATTCCCAAATCTTCATCAGCTGGGAACCTAGCATTCATACCACCTAAGTTTATGGGGGACACCTGAATCAAACCACCACAAACTTGATGCAATCAATCATTTTGTTTTATTGTTCTATATCCCTGTGCCCACCTTAGTAGGGAGGCAACTTTCAAATGACCAATCTGTTTTCTGGATTTTCTTCTGTTTTCTTTCATTTTTCTCTGTCTGTAACATCAGCCTTTAGTGCTCAGTTCCTCCAAAAATTTATTCTATTTTATTCAATGAAGTATTGTTTGACTTCAGTCTAGAAAATAAAGCCAATTAAAATCATTTATATTATTTTATTTTGGTTTTGACAATGTTATGTCTTTAAATCTGTTCATTTTTTGTATATTTAAGAAAATATTTTAGCTTTCTTGTATAGGTTTTGCATGTTTAGAATAAAGTTTTCACATAGGTGTAATTTTTCTTTAATATATGTTATTCACTTATTCGTTTGTATTTTCTAAGTTTTCATTAGGGTATAACAAATGATGAGGTTTCTTAAAATGGGATTATCCCTTCAGTTATACTCTCAAAATTGTTATTACTTGCACATATGAATATTGTTAATTTGAGTATTTAAACAATATCCATATTTAAAGTGCATAGTTTATAATTATATACCTTAGAACATGATATACATTAATCTACTTAACCACTACTCCAATTATTGACTTCTATATGTTGATTTGATAACCTGTTAATCTGCCTCATTTTATTTTTCAGTATACTGTCTTAAAATCATTACCAGATTTATCCAATCATTAAAAATGTATCATACTCCAAATTATTTTTTCTTTTTAAATTTTTCTTAATTTTTAACTCATCCTATTTTACCATGATAAAAATAGTGTTGTAGTCAGTATTGTCATAAGAATAGATTTAATGTCAATGCCAACCATTTCTAAAGTTTTAAATTGTTATTATAAGTATAGAAAAATGACCTTCTTTGCAACAGGTGTCACACTAAAATACAAGTTTACTGATGCAAGCTGCTAATAATAATTAGAATGTGAGCTGACTCAAAAATAGATATCCTGTTTATTAATATGTACTTCAGACAGCTAAGCTCAAGTTTTATCCTCCAGTCACAGTGAGTCCATGACCTGGATGCTTAGATGAATTCATTTGTAGTGGGGGGCCAGTACCACGGTTGTTATTTCTCAGAGAAATCCAACTGACCACTGGCTATAAAAATGTGTTTAACAAGTCCTATTGTTTTCTTATTTAGAGACAGGCAATGGTCTTAGCATAAACAAAATGTGACCATTTTATTGTGAAAGCTGAAATGCAACCATATTACCTAGCTGAGAATAAAGAGCAACAATTTTGCCAGAGGCTGAAGCCACAAACTCAATTTTAGTAAAACTCCTGAGTCTATAGGAGATATACATTCAAACTACCAAACCTACCTAAGGACACGTTACTATGCAATATAGGGAATGTGGTAGTTTGAATCAGATGTCACCCATAAACTTTTGTGGCAATTTGGAGTTGGAGCCCTGCTTGAGAAGGTATGTTGATAAGGGTGGACCTTGAGTTTATTAGTGCTAGCTTGCTAGTGTTATTTTGGCTCACTCTCCTGCTGCTATATTCCTTGGCAAGAAGGTTATGTCCATCCTCTGCTCATACCATGCTTTCCTCTTCCATCATGGAACTTTCCCTTGAGACTGGAAGCCAAAATAAAACTTCCCTCCCATCAGCTATTTCTGGACAGGTGTTTGTCCCAGCAATGTGAAGGTAAGTAAAACAGAAAAATAGGTACCAGAGGAGTGCGGTTATTGCAGGTTGAAAACTGACTCTTTGTCTTTGGGCTTTTTGTAAGTTATTTGTGGGAGGAATTTGGAAGGATTTGAAAACTTGGCCTAACAGATGCTTTGCAGTGCTATAAGGAGAGTTTGATGGACCATTCTGGTAAGAGTTGAAAGACCTACCAAAATCAATATACAGATAAAATGTAACTCCAATCAAAATTCCAGCACTTCTTCACAGAAATAGAAAAAAAAAAATCATAATTAAGCATAAAAGGCCTTATACAGCCAAAACTTTTCCTAGAAAATCTGATATTATAGTTGGAAAGTTCATCTCCAGGAGTATAAATGTCACCAACAGCATGAAAAAGCAATGAATACTGCAAGCTACAAAGTCAACCAGCCAGGCAAGATGTACCCATGGGTTTAAAAGAGAAACATAAGTCTTGGGGGCAATTAACTGTTCTTTGATTGTATATGAAGTCCTCTCAGTAGGAGGGAATTCATGCCTGATACTGAAGACTGTCACTTTTCATCAGAGAACTTCTCTTTTCAGAGGGTAAGGACCAATTGGGTGATTCAAACTCACCAAAGTAATGTGAAGAAGGGTCAGTGAAGTGTTCAGCACAAAATGATACATCTCTATTATATCCTTAAAAGCTCATGGTCCATTGCTGAGGAGGTGTCAGAAAGAAAGAGCCAAAGGAAATGGATGAGTGTTTACAATACTGTCCTCCAGACACAAAGTGGCTTCTCAGTAATTGATTGCTACACTGACACATGACCTGCATAATAGAAAGAAAAATTTTGGCATCAAAATAGAAGAGAGATAGTAGTTGTAAAGGAGAGGGATTCAGTGGAGTGGGGTGGGGAGGGAGGTGTAAGCAACAGCTCTCCAGAAATTCTCTAGGCTTTCCATGCCGGATTGGGATCACTAGAACATCCAGCCCTATGTGCTGAGTAGCTACTAGGTTTTTAAGATCCTCAGCCTCTCCAGAATGCAGATAAGACAAACATTATTGGACTATCCAGCCATACCATGTAAGATTATTTAATAAATCCCTTTAATACACACACACACACATATAATATTCATTTTATTGGTTTTGTTTGTATAGAGAATCTTATCTAATAGAATAGCTATCTCATTCCAGAAGTAAGGAATTTCAGCCTTGGAAGGAAGAATAGGATCAAAGAAATACCCAAAATTATCAAGGAGAATATTAGAGTTTTCAATTCCATGTCTAGCATCTTTTGCACATGGTGGTGTGATGTGAGTTCCAAAGGACTTGGGCAACCTTTCTCCTACAGCATTGTTAGATGTAGCCCATGGGGCCTCTCTCTTGGAATAATGCCACTACTCACTTGCAGCTTTTCTTAGCAGATACTTTAAATTCCTGACATCTCTAACATCTTCAAGTCTCTTTAGCTTTAGCTTCACTCATACAGTGTCATCTCAAGGGCTATATGCACAGAGTCTGACCCTGACACACCTCCATGACCCAAGATTTTGCCTTCCTTCTAGACTTTTCTTTCTAGTCTACTCTCTTATGTCAATCATTCCAGCCATTCTCAAGTGACTACTTCCTGACTATAATGCCCTTCCTTCTCTTGTCCAGTGAATTTACATTGATCATCTTTCAATATCAGCTAAGTAATTCTTTTTTTGAATAAACTATTCCTGGCTAGAGGTTGTGGCTAAGTAATAGAACCCTTGCCTAGAATATGCAAGGCCCTGGATCTCATCCCTAGAATCAACCAAAACAAAATTCACAAATATTCCAAGTTCCACATCATGCTCCTTTTCATACCACAATCTGGCTCTTTCACACTACAATTTATCTTAATGTACTGAGCTTTATTTTTTCAGGACCTCATGTTTGGTAAGTATGTGCTCTATGACTGAGCTGCAACTTCAGTCCCTAAATTTTATTCTATGTGTTACTTTTGCTTTCCAGAGTGTGAGTTCATTGAGAAAGTATAAGGTGTCACAAATCTCTTTATAATGCACAGCTCAGTTCTTGGTATATAGTAGTTTATTTGAAATTAATATTTTTGAAAGAATAAATGAATATGAGTAATAAATACTTTCTGATTAGGTGCAACAAAGACCTAGAAATATGTACATTGGATATCCTCAAAATACCTCTCAAATATTTATAAACTGAATATATGTATTACAAACTAAAGTTCCCAGAAAAACACTGCATCTGCTGCACCTACTTCCACTAAGGCTGAATGAACTGGTAGTATAAACCCTGTGATCAGAGAAAGATGGAATGTTGCGAGGTCAGAGACAAATTACTTTGGGCTACCTTCAGCCTCTTAAAAGCCATTCGTTGCCCACCTCTGTGTCTAACCTTACATCCACATGATTATCAGATAGCATCTAAAGCCTATGATGGAGATTTTTTTCCCTGCTTTGCTACAACCTGCCTATGTAAAGGTCAGCCAATGTATTTGAAAGGTGCCTTGATTTATGACTTTCTTCTGGGGTGTAACTATAAAACTTCATGAAATTGCTAACATGTGGGAAGATGGAATTGGAGTAACCAAAATCTGTGTTCTTAGACCATGGTCACTCATATTTGGCTCCAGAATAAAGTCGTATTCCCTTTGAGGTGAGTGCTGTGTCCTTGGCATTGACATTTAGGTCATGGTGAATATTCCCCAGAATAAAAAGTCAAGGCATGAAATCCTGAGATGGGCAGGAGCATACCTGCAGCTGCACAAGTTAAATTTTCACTCATTGCAGTCTGTGAAACACTTACCATGGAGAATTGGTGGGCACTTCAGTGTGTGTGTGTGTGTGTGTGTGTGTGTGTGTGTGTGTGTGTGTGTGTTAGAAACTATGACAGTATAAAAGGTTTCCATTAACAATTTGAAGAAGGGACCAAAGAAGCGAAGATTTTCTGTGAAATTTATACTGTGAGAAGGAGGAGGTAATCCTAGAATTAGGCAAAAGGCTCAGTGGCTTTGATTTTGTTTGTACTTATCAACTTGTTTTGTCCCATTTTATCATGTTCTCACTGTAACAACTGAATTTGACATCCTGTGAAATAGTTTATTTCCCAGAGAACAATATGATTTTTCTGTATTTGGCCAGCTTACAATAATATTGATATTTGTGTCAGATGAGTTCTGAATTTCATTTTCAGATGAGAGATTGTCTCAAAAGAATGAAGTGTTATTCACAGGTGCTCCTGAGAGCTATCACAAGTATGGAATGAGAGCTAAATCAAGAAGGGAGGTAAAAGCAAAAAGCCATCTGCTCAGAGCTTTAAGGTTGATGATAGTCTTAAATCTTGAAGTTCTGCATAGTCCCAAAGGTATATAATGCCAGAAGAAAATAGTGCTATCACCAGAAAAACAAGTAGTTCAGATTGCCGTTTATGATACCAACCATACATCCCAAAAAATGTAAATGCATAAACTAGAAGCAATAAAATTACAGGATTTGGGGGCTGGAGAGATGGCTCAGCAGTTAAATGTGCTTGTTTGCAAAGCCTGATACCCTGGGTTGGATCCCCCATTAAACACATAAAGCTAGATGTACAAAGTGGCACATACATCTCAATTTGCAGTGGTAAGAGGCCCTGACATGCATTTTCTCTCCTGTCTCTCTCCCTGCCCCTCTCTCTTTTTACAAATAATTAAATAAAATATTTTTTAAATAATAGGAAATTTTGGGGCTGGAGAGATGGCATAGTGGTTAAGCGCTTGCCTGTGAAGCCTGAGGACCCCGGTTCGAGGCTCGGTTCCCCAGGTCCCACGTTAGCCAGATGCACAAGGGGGCGCACGCGTCTGAAGTTCGTTTGCAGAGGCTGGAAGCCCTGGCGCGCCCATTCTCTCTCTCTCCCTCTACCTGTCTTTCTTTCTGTGTCTGTCGCTCTCAAATAAATAAATTAAATAATTTAAAAAAATAGGAAATTTTTTTCTTGGCCTCCACATCTTGGCTACTTTCTTTTAAAAATGTTGGCACATTTTGTCCAGATGTGAGCAAATCTGAAAGTATATCCTATATCCTGAAAGCAGTAAAAAAAAATAAATAAATTTTTTCCTGAATTATTAATAAAGTTGTATGACTGCAATTTGAAGCCCAAATGATCACTTTACATCCTTTACAATATTCACTTCACACCTTCGTTTTGAGCTCTCAGGATAGTTTAGGTACTATGCTAGATGAAGAGCAATGTAACAAACCCTTCTCTTTTTTTAAAAAAAAATCTTTATTTTCATTTATTTATTTGAGAGCAACAGACAGAGAGCGAAAGAGGCAGATAGAGAGAGAGAGGGAGAGAGAATGGGCATGCCAGGGCCTCTAGACACTGCAAATGAACTCCAGAACATGCACCCCCTTGTGCATCTGGCTAATGTAGGTCCTGGGGAATCGAGCCTCGAACCAGGATCCTCAGGCTTCACAGGCAAGCACTTAACCACTAAGCCCCTCTCCAGCCCAAATCCTTCAAATCCTTCTCTTTGAAGAGCTTACAGTATTACAGAGGAGCTTTATACTCAATAATATAAAAATAAAGCCAAACACCCCACCATTCTTTGACAGAATTTACATCCATAGAATGAAAAATAATGTAGCAGCTTCCACATATGAACATATATCCATGTACTCCTGGGTCCATCCAGATTTGAATTATCTGAGATTGAACTTTTTGACCTTTTTTTTTTAAATTTAGAATTTTAAAAATATTTTGTTTATTTATTTGAGAAAGAGAGAAAGTGGTAGAGAGGGGGTAGGGGGGTTAAAGAAAGAGAGAGAATGAATGGGTACACCAGGGCCTCTAACCACTGCGAACAAACTCCACACACATGCTCCATGTTGTGCATCTGGCTTTACGTGGGCACTGGGGAATCAAATCTGGATCCTTTGGCTTTGCAGGCAAGCACCTTAACTGCTAAATGATCTCTCCAGCCCCTTTTGATCTTTAGGGAAAACTTTCATTTAGGTATAATTTTAAAATTACAGGAACATTTAATATAAGAAGTTATGTACATATTTTAACCAGATGCACTCGCTTCTTTTCTTTACTATTTTCAAGTAGCAGATAGTTTGCCTTACCTAGCTAGTCCTAAACAATTTAGTGTATATTTTCTAAAGTCAAAGCCATCCCTACTTACCTACTATGGAATCATTCAAATTAGGACACTTACCACTGACACAATATCACTGCCCAATCTTTGACCATTATGTAAATGTTATCAAATGTTACAAGGTGCTTTGTAGTTTCCTCGACCACCCTGCTCTAACTTGAGACACTACCTCGGTCTTTTTTCTTTCTCAATCCTTTCATTACATGCTAGTTTTTTTTAATAAAATGCTTATCATTTTTACTTTATTTGTTAAAAATGTTTGTAGGGGTGGGTCAGTTAAGGTGCTTGTTTGCAAAGACTAATGACCTGGGTTCAATTTTCCAGCACCCATGTAAAGCCAGATGCACAAAGTGAAACATGCTTCTGGAGTTCGTTTGCATTGTCTACAGGCTCTGGCACTCATTTTCATTCTCCCTCCCACCTGCAAATAAATTTTAAAAAATTTAAAACTGAAATTAAATGTGTGTTTGTAATTAGTATACAAAGTATTTGCCTTCAGTATGACATTTTAAAACATAATTGTCTTGTTGACCATTGTGGTCTCTTCCCCACCCCCACCACCCTGCTTCCGCTTGCGTACTATTCTACTCCCAGCAGTCTCTTTTCTAACTTCATGTCACATGTGTTCTATTATCCTTTGTACATCCTTTAACATACTTCTCCCCTCTTTGGTCTTTCTTTCTAGTTTCATGGGCTATACCTACATCCATACCCACATATAAACATAAGCTAGGATCTACATATGAGAGAGAACATGCAGTATTTGTCTTTCTTAATCTGAGTTTACCTAAATATAATAAGATTTAGATCCACCAATTTTCCTGCAAATTTCATAATTCCTTTTTTAGTGGCTGAATTAATTCCATTGTATACATGTGCCACATTTCCATAATACATTGCACATGTTGATGGACATCTAAGTTGATTCCATGTCATTGCTATTATGAATACAGTAGTAATAAGCAATTGTCTCTGTTGTAGGATATAAAGTTCTTTGGGCATATGAGCAGGAGTGGTGTATCTGGGTCACATGGTAAATCTATTTATGAGTTTGTGGCAAAAATTCTACATTGATTTTCATAGTGGCTTCACCCACTTATATTCCCACCAGCAGTTAATTGGGAGGTGTTCCTCTTTCCCCATATCCCTACCACATTTGTTGTCTGGAGAAAGGGTTGTACTATGCATCCCAGCTTCAATTCAAACTCACAATCCTCCTGCCTCAACCCTTGAGTTCCTGAGGTACAGGCATGTGCCACTATACTCAGTTTTTTGTTTTTTTTTAAATTTTTTTTAAATTTTTAATTTTTTTAAATTAATTAATTTATTTATTTGAGAGCGACAGACACAGAGAGAAAGGCAGATAGAGGGAGAGAGAGAGAATGGGCGCGCCAGGGCTTCCAGCCTCTGCAAACGAACTCCAGACGCGTGCGCCCCCTTGTACATCTGGCTAACGTGGGACCTGGGGAACCGAGCTTCGAACCGGGGTCCTTAGGCTTCACAGGCAAGCACTTAACCGCTAAGCCATCTCTCCAGCCCCACTATACTCAGTTTATGTACTTGATTTTAAATCTCAGAAAAGATACCTTTACCAATGTCTATACCATTTTGACCTGATATTTTGCATAACATGTTGGGTAGCACTTGAGATATTATTGCAAAGTCTAAATATTTTTCAGCATCTTTCTGTAATTCTTAATTTAATCATAAGAATTGCTCAAATTCTAAGGTGGCTGTCTTATTGAAGATTTACAGTCAGCCAAAGCCTTGTCTTATATGTTTCCACTCACCCATAAATTAGTGCCTGGTTCATTATTATTACAATGAGTAAGTTACTTACCAAGGTGGGTAAGTGACTGACAAAGATAAATAGCACAACAGGAATATAGAAAAAACATTTACTACTTTCATTTGTATTCTTTACTTCTTTTATTTTCCCCATGCTTCTAAATAAATAGCATTAGTAACTCAATCTTTAAAATTACTACTTTCCAAACAGGGAAAGTCAACTTCATAGGAATCCAAAAGCACACGGTTTATACCAGTTCTATTGCAAAGAAGTCCAAAAGTCTCAGTGATGCCTGAAGTTCTAACTGTACTTATTTGGCCTCTGCTTTTCCATACTGATGTAGCCAAGGCTACCACAAAGTTGAAGGAGAAGGATGTGTGGGATTAAAGAATGAATGGGTGGAATAGATGCCCAAGAATTGGCAACTATGTAGAGAACAACAGTCACAGTTAATTAGTTTCAGTTCTAAAATGACCCCTTTGTACAACTTATCCTTCTTGAGATAGTGGTGTATATGCTGCAATGACTGCCTTTAGCAGTGACAGCTCTGTTTTTGTTGTTGTTGTTGTTGTTGTTGTTGTTTTTGGGGGTTTTGTTTTGGCTGAAGAGTGTGTGGCCCTCCTGAATTTACTTTTCTCCTCTCCTACTCACAAACATCTAGTTAAAAAAAAATCTATTCCTAGATTTTACTTCCACACATAGGTCTTATTTAGAGAAATTGTTTAGAAAGATTCTAGGCTATAATGTCTATTTTCTTGAAATCAAGAAATAAGTTTATTTTCACATATCATTAACAAAAAGTATTCAATAAAAATAATTTATATTTATTATACATTTAGCATGTCCTGGACCATAGCTTAAAAATTTTATATAGTCTACTTCATTTAATCTTCACTATAATCTATAATTTGTATAGTATGTTTACCATGATCAAGTGTACTTTTTAAAGTTTTTATTATTATTATTATTATTATTATTATTATTATTATTATTATTAACAACAACATATTTCATACATTGCCCCTATTCCTTTAGGGTTGCTCCTCAATGGTGTTGCAGGTATTCCTTATGGGGTTATGGGTTATGCATTATGGGAGCAGCACTCAGTTATTGGGGGGTAATGCCTCTGGGCAGGATGTCTCAATGTATGACTCTTACAATCTTTCTGCCCCCTCTCCCTCAAAATTCCCTGAGCCATGGTGGGTGAGTTTTAAGTCTACTTCAGGGAGGAGCTCTTAGAAGCCTCTGGATCTCTGCTTTGGTAGGTGTTGAGTCTCCTCAGGGTCTGTCTCCTTCACCCTGGTGCTGATTATTATTTATTATCAGGAACAGCATGGAAACAACACTTGCTCATCTCCCCAATTCCTCCGTGGATTCAGCTTTGGCTTGGCTGATTGCAAGGGGTAGTTTATCTCCTCCAATCTCACTACCTTCTGAAAAAGAACAGATTCTCCAACAGAAAGTAAAGTCAGCATAGTTTAAATTGGATAAGCATTATTATTTTATAGAGAGTTTGATGTATGTAACCCCTCTTTAGACAAAGACTAGTGAGAGCTTGACACTGGAGACCATAATATTTGCATCCATAGGATTCTGATCTGGTTCCCAATTCCAGATGTGTATTCCTTTACACCGAGTGGAACACTTAGCCAATCAAAGAGCTATTGGCTACTCACTGAGGCTGTGCACCACTATTGCACTGGTGTGTACATCCTGTCAGGGTGTTTGCTTCTGAGTAGCTTAGACCTCTGGTTATTCAAAGTGTTGTTGGCCATTTTCCCCAGTAGTTCATGTAGTTCTTTCCAGCAGTAGACAGGCTAACTGGGGATTGGTTTTCTTTAGAATTCCAGCCAGGTCTCTCTATGCTCTGTGTTAGAAACATATGGCTTTTTTAGCAACAGCTTCTGCCACAGGCAGGTAATCAAGTGTTTTGACAAAAAGCTGTTTTGGTTTGGGGACCTCGTAGATTTCTCTGATCAACAGTTCAATGTGGGTAGCAACCAATCTCTGGTACTGGGAGTTACAGGTCAGAGACAGAAACAATTTTTCTTTTAAGCTTAGGCTTTATCCCACTCGCTCGAAGGCTCTACTTTTCAGGTGCTCCCCCCTTAGTCCTTTTGAGGGTTGTATCTTTTAGGCTGTCTCCAAGGATAAAGGTTTCTATGGTATCAGCTCATTTTGGATTTAGTTTTGTGTTTGGTTTCCCCTCCTCCCTTTCCTTCCTTTTCCCCCAAACACTTCCATCCTGATTGCCTGGGCCTTGAGTTGCTTATCCATGCATACCTTTTTGACAAAGAAACTATAGCTGATGAAGACAAAGAAACTGAGTGAGTTAACAGTGGAGGCAGGATTTATATTCAGGTAAGTCTGATCCAGAGTCCATTGCTCAACATCAGTACTAATTACCTTCCAGGTCACCATTTGCTTGCAGTCTAATAAGTGTTATAAGAAAATTAAGAGAAGATGAATACATGCCCACAGACTGGGTTGTTGGCTATTAGCTATTCTTGTAGCTGTGTCAGAATGTCTGATACAAGCAAATTAAAGGGAGGAAAGAGTTATTTTTCTCACCATTTTATATGGCTCAGTACATCATAGCAAGCGGGGTATAGCAGAGCAGTTTATGCCATAGCAGACAGGAAGTAGAGAAAAGGAATACAGGAAGGGGCCAGGATAAGATATATCCCCTAAGGAAATCTATTTCCTTCATGTAGACCTCACTTCCTATCTTTCACCACCATAATACAATGTACCATAATACAATAATACATAATACATAATACAATGATCCCACCAAATGATTAATCCACTCATTAAATCAGACCCTTTATGACCCTACTGTCTCTGGGAATGCTCTTACAGACACTCTTAAAGTTGTGCTCTAGTCTTTAAGGCATTTTTTCAAAGCAGTCAAGTTAGTTGATAATCATAATAAACCATCACAGTTCAGTAGGTCAGGAAAAATTTCACAAAAGGTACATTAAAGCTGGTCTGTAAAACAGACACAGTTTGATTTGACAAAGGAGGACAGTTTAGAAGGTCTTCCAGATAAAGGGAACTCTGTGATCATTACAAGTATCAGGGCAAGCAAACTTATAAGTTTGGCAATAACAAAGCGTTCCTGAAATTACTTTTAGAAGATCTTTACCTTTAAGCCCTTGTTTATATAAAATAGAATACTTTCACTATTGTTGGGCCCTAAAAGGCCCAGGCATGAAGCCTAGTGGAACTTCCTGAGCCTAGCTAAAGTTTGGCAACCTGTCTCTGGCCAGCAGGATGCCTAATGGCTTCTGGCCTACTACTTCTGTGTGTTAATTGTAATTACCATTTCAATAGTTACAGTTTACTATTGGCCCTTACCTCTTCCCCCATCCTAAAATCCCCGCCTTTGTCCCCAACATGATATAGGCAACTGCTCAGAGTAATAAAGCGAGTTGTTCCTGTATGAAAAAGACTCCTGACTCAGTGTGGTTTTTCTCCGGTGGCCAGAAGAGGTTTCTGAGTCGTCCGACACTCATCATCCCCTCAACCCTTAGGGAGGAACCAGCAGACCTGGTCCTTCCCTCGGCACTACCTGAGCGGGAAGGAGCCCTGCATCTGGCGCCCAATGTGGGGCTCTGGGACCCCGACAGACTAGTGCACCCCGTGAGAGGCAGTCGTTGAGGAGGTAATCGGTGTGTGCGGATGAGCGTACCCTCTTGAGCTATGAGGCAGTCTTCATATTTAGTGCACTAAACTTTGCTTCTATAACCTGTACTTACTTGTCAACATCTCTTCATTCCCTTTCTCTTCCCCTTCACCTTCGGTTCGTTGGCAGCTTTTGTATTTCTAAAGGCTTGTGCTTCTCTCTCTCTGCTTGGGCCTGTGAAGGCAGGCCAGCTTTTCTGCCATTATGGAACTTCCCCTGGGTCTGTAAGCTTCAGTAAATATTCCTTCCTCCATAACTGTACCTGGTCTGGAAGTTTATCTCAGCAAACCTAAAGCTGTCTGATGAGCTGAGATGAACCTGACCATGTGGATGTTAATCTTTTGGAACCTTTATTTTAAAGAAATAGACATAAACTTAATGCTTACAACTAAATGTGTCTTCTGGAGTGATAAGCCACATTTTATGGACTATTCAGATGAAAGTTTAAAAATTCTAAGTACAGACAGCATTAAACTTCGAGGCTTAGCTTATAAGCTTTCTAAGAGGAAAGAAAGACTACAGGGAACTTCATTGGAACTGGGCTACTGGCATAAGGGATGGCTACATCCTGCTACCGAGACCCAAAAAGAGTTTAAGCAAGTTTAAATTTGTAATAGACTGATATGCTTAACTAAAGATATTAAATTTAAAAAGTTAAGATATGTTTTTTCTTTGTTTTGGTTTTTCGAGGTAGCATTTCACTCTAGCCCAGGCGGACCTGAAACTCCCTATGGAGCCTCAGGGTGGCCTAAAACTCATAGTAATCCTCCTACCTCCGCGTCCTGAGTGCTGGGATTAAAGGCGTACACCACCACGCCCGGCTGAGACTTAAGATTTTAAGCTAAAAAAACCTCAAACAAGTTAAAATTACAAGCACTGAGACAAATTTTAGGTTATGATGGTTCAATTTACATTGTTTTAGTCTTTCCTTACTATACCTTATACCCGTTAAAAAATGTTTACTTTGTGCCTTTATATATTAGAAGTGTTTAACTTGTTTAATTTTACAAATCTCAATATCTTAAATTGGTCATGACTGTGGGGACCTTTAAAATTAAATTAAGTACAATTTATAATATATGATAATTATAAATCTATTGGGAGCCAGGAACAAAATTTGGTAATTTAAATAGATGGCACCCCTCCTGGCAGCCTGTGCCTGACCCTCCTCTACTGGGAAATGGTGGACAAGCCACCTTCTAGGAGACTGCCACGTGGCCCCCTTGGACTGACCCAGGTGGGGACAGGGGAGACATCCGCCATCTCGTGGTGACTGGGCTCACTGATTTTTCCCACGCCTACTGGACATTGGCACATGCCGGAAAAAAGAAAATCTAAACATGCCATGAGTTATATGATTCAATGTTTCACCACTCTTGGGCTGCCTGATCAAATTAAAACAAATAATGGCCCCTACTTCATAAGCAAGGCCTTTGTAGGTTTACTCCAGACCTGGAAAATCTCACATTCCACAGGCATTCCATACAACCCCCGGGGCCAGGCTATTATTAAAAGATATAATCATGGGCTTAGCGGTTAAGAGCTTGCCTGTAAAGCCTAAGGACCCAGGTTCAAGGCTCGACTCCCCAGGACCCACATTAGCCAAATAGACAAGGGGCGCACGTGTCTGGAATTCATTTGCAGTGGCTAAAGGCTCTGACATGCCCATTCTCTCTCCCTCTATGTGCCTCTTTCTCTGTCTGTCGCTCTCAAATGAATAAATAAAAATATTTTTTTAAAAAACATATAATCAAACACTCAAGTCTCAATTACAAAAACAAAAGGGGGAATCCTTACCCCCACACGACCAACTAAAAAGGGCCTTATTTACCCTAAATATTTTAAATTTTCTAACAATTTATAATGTGTGATGGTTATAAATCTATTAGACTCCAAGGGGCAGAATGTGATAATTTAAATTAATGTCCCCCAATATATTCAATTGTTTATCTTAAGGTGTGATGGTGGGTTTCAGATTTCAATCTAAAGATATACAAAGTGTGCCTAACAGGAGTTCCTAAAATGTGTTGTGGCTTTTGACTTTAATATTGTACTTTTAAAATATTTTTTTTTACTATTTATTATTTATTTATTTATTTGAGAGTGACAGACACAGAAAGAAAGACAGATAGAGGGAGAGAGAGAGAATGGGCGTGCCAGGGCTTCCAGCCTCTGCAAACGAACTCCAGACGCATGCACCCCCTTGTGCATCTGGCTAACATGGGACCTGGGGAACTGAGCCTTGAACCGGGGTCCTTAGGCTTCACAGGCAAGCGCTTAACCACTAAGCCATCTCTCCAGCCCAATATTGTACTTTTAATGTCTAACTATCCTTCATACAGCTTTAAAGCAGTTCCTGAGAAAGTTCAAACTGTATCTCCCTTTAAGATCTTGGGCTTGATCCTTACCATAGATACATACATAGATACCTGTTAGATACTCTATATACTAGGGTTAAAAGTTAAAACTTGTTTGAAGTGTCATGTAGATTTTCAATGGATTTGTGTTACTTCTAAAAAATATAATAACAATTGACAGCATTGGGAAAATACATTTAAGAGATATTTCCTTCGATCTAATTCAGTTACATTCAGAGATTTTGTCTTTCCAAATAATCAGCTTATTTTTGATACAGCTAAAGCTACTGATGACTTAATATCTACTTTTAAGTCTGCCTTGCCTGGATGGAATTCTCTCACTTCTTGAATAGGAAGCTTTGCTGCTACAGGTGTTTGTCTTTTATTCATTCTGTGTCTGCTGCCCATACTCGTTAAGTGCCTTTTGAGATCCATTATGGATATCTGTGTAGAAATACATGGGATACAGCTACAGACCCGACCTCAGTTTCCTGAGACATTATCTTAAAGCCCCTGCAGAGGCTGGTAGTCAAAGATGGGTAAGATTCTCTCGAGTTATGTCAACCTAAGACAGGGCATGAATGATGGAATTCATGTACCAATGATGGGTAAGGCCTAAATATCGTACAGGACAACCTAAGACAGACACAGTTTTTCTGCACCGAGGCCCGGTGGGGCCTGGTTCATAAATATATTAAATAAAAAAGGGGGAATTGTCGGGAGCCATTTTGGCTGGACTTGTATCCATAGCTCTAGGCTTTCGGCAGCAACACTTTAGCAAAACTATAGCAAGGCTTTAGCAAAACTATAGCACCTACAGTAAGCAAGATTATGTATATTCAGTGTCAGAAAGTTGTTCTGGCAGCAAGACATTAGCACCTACATGTAAGCAAGATTATGTATATTCAATGTTGGAAGCCATTTGGCAGGCCTTAATAGTGTTTTGTACTGAGAAGTAATTAAAATATAAAAACTCTGTTAACAGAAAGGAGTTTTTTGATAGAAACTTATGTAAAGCTCATAAAATTTTTGTCCATGGAAAAACTTTGTAAGAAGAAAAAGACCCATTTGGGTACCAGCGAGAGACCTAAAATATTTGTCCCAACAAGGGGACACTGACAATCACTTCTCTAGGGAGTGTCCCGCCCCTGAGGACTGTTCCTAAAGCAGTCCTTCACCCTGCTAAACTAAATAACTCCCTCCCCTGCCGAGGATTGCTGGCTTTGCCTCCAATCTGGGCCTTTCCAGCTAATTACAGTACAGTTGTCCATATGTCCTTAAAAAACTGCTCAGCCACCTTCCCCATCCCCATCCAGCTTTTCCCAATGTTTCCTCCGGGCATTTGGGCCCCGTCTTCCCCTAATAATTCCAGTATAGATGTGAGACACATTCATCCTTCCTTCTGTACTTTTAAAACAACTGAGCCCAGTTCTCAACACTGCCCGCCTTCTGGAATGGTTTATGTTTGCAGAGGCGAGATGACCTATGACTTTCTGCCCAGCAATTGAACGGGCCTTTATGCCCCAGCCACCTTAATCCCAGATGTAGATATCATTTCTGGAAGCTAGATTCCCTGGCTAAGGTAGTCCTACAAAACAGGAGAGGACTAGACCTACTAACAGCCGAAAAGGGAGGCGTATGTTTGTTTTTACAGGAAAAATGCTGCTTTTATGCCAATAAATCAGGAATTGTCCAGGACAAGATTAAGAAGCTCCAGGAGGACTTGGAGAGGAGGCGACAGGACCCCAGGACAACCTGCTGTGGACGGGATTACATGACTTCTTACCCTACCTCCTCCCTCTATCTGGACCCCTACCCTTCCTTCTCCTTCCCCTTTTCCTTATCCTCACTGTCAGGCCTTGTGTAATTAACAAAATTACACAATTTATTCACCAGCAGCTAGAGGCAATAAAACCTCATCAGGCCGAAATACCACAGGCTGGAAACTCAGGAATTAAGTTCCTCAGATGACCCACTGCCACCTCCCCTGCCTTCCATGTGACCAATGACGGGTAAGTCCCCAGAGGGGTACAACCTAAGACAGGCCATGGAGTGGCTTCTCAGCGAGCTAAACACCTGGTACTCAATGACGGGTAAGATCCCCAGAGGGGGACAACCTAAGACAGGGGCCACGGTGACTAATGCTCTTACAAAAACAAAAGGGGGAGATGTTGGGCCCTAAAAGGCCCAGGCGTGAGGCCTAGTGGAACTTCCTGAGCCTAGCTAAAGTTTGGCAACCTGTCTCTGGCCAGCTATGACTCAGCAGGATGCCTAATGGCTTCTGGCCTACTACTTCCGTGTGTTAATTGTAATTACCATTTCAATAGTTACAGTTTACTATTGGCCCTTACCTCTTCCCCCATCCTAAAATCCCCGCCTTTGTCTCTAACATGATATAGGCAACTGCTCAGAGTAATAAAGCGAGTTGTTGCTGCATGGAAAAGACTCCCGACTCAGTGTGGTTTTTCTCCGGTGGCCAGGAGAGGTTTCTGAGTCGTCCGACGCTCATCATCCCCTCAACCCCTAAGGAGGAACCAGCAGGCCTGGTCCTTCCCTCGGCACTACCTGAGTGGGAAGGAGCCCCGCACACTATGTCTCCAAGAAATGGATAGAAAATTGAATATAGAGATCTTTGACAGCCTAGCATCTATTGGACACATTGTCAAAGCACAGGGTCACTACATTAAGATGGGATTTAGTTCCACTGCACTCTTTCCACTTTCTTTGGGCCACTAATGTCACCCTAATTCTCCATAAGATTGTCAAAAAAGGTGGATCCTGATTGTACAGCCCAATTTTGTCTCTGTAGCAGCTTCCTTTTCTGGAACAAGGTGGTGTAGGCTAACTTTGGATTTAGTTTAAATTCCTGGCAACAGGAAAAATTAATAATGTTCTAATTCAGCAAAGCTATCTTGGTCTCCCTGTGACTTCTTGCTTGTTCTAACTGATACGAATTGGGATGAAAAGAAGGATGACCAATTGGTACACCCTAAATTTCAACAATAAGGAAAAAATAAAGAATGAAACTTAAAAAGATTGCATATGGAAGGCCAAGGAGAATCTCAAAGAACACCATAAGTAATTTAGTCTGAGCATATATGAATTAAATACTGTAAGTCTCCGTGCAAGTGTTTGCATACATATGAATGTGTACATGGACACACACACACACACACACACAGCATTTATCTACAGAGAAAATCACTGTGGGATTTGTTTCCAAATTAATCTCTAGAAATGTAATGTCATAAAATCCCTGTTTTACAAAAATAAAGCTGCCAAAAACTTTGTCATTTCTGAGAGTCAAACTAATACTTTACCATGTGATAACTATTTGATGTCCTAAGAACACTTCAGCTTATCAGGGACTCTTTAATGGCATGACAAATACTGTCATTATTTGAGAACAATTTTTGTCATCTTTATTCCCAAATAATCACTTCAAACTATAGATTCTTAATAGATATCACAGTATTGGAAAATTTTTTGGTACCACTTGGAGTAATGTACTTGTTACTTAGCCCTTTTGAGTGCTGAATTGAATTTTGCATCATATATTTTGTGTAGAGATTTGAATGTTAAATCCAAAACTGAAGAAAATTGCTGTCTGCTTCTATATATGTCTTACTGTTAACTACCAGCAAATAGGAAAATCTCCTTTCTTTGGAAATGTTTCCAGTATATTCTTTTTTATTGTCAAAAGACTTTACATAAAAACCTGTGGTAAGGTTTTCTCTTTAATAAAGAAAATAAGTTGTCCAAACTTTGTAAAATATTTTCTTATGTCTTAGACACTTCCAGAATTAAAAAAAAAAAAAAAAGCAAAGATGGTATGCGTTTAGTCTTCTTGCTACAGAAGAGAAAAGTATAGAAAACATAATTCCTTCTATATGTGTGGTTTAAGAATATGTGACAACTCCAGCTTTTCAAAATGTGACAAAAGAATGTTTGGTTATTATATTGCTATCTGCAGGACACAAGTGTATGAACTTAGCAGAAAAAGAGCTGAGCTGAGAATCTAAACACAATGATGTTTTTCAAATGTTGTAGTTTACTGCTTCTCCTCTCTTGGCTTCTGGAATTTAACATCTATCTGACCTGTCTTTATTCTAATTACTTTGGCTCTTTTAGGGCTCTGTTGAAATAATCTCCCATTTTCTTTAAAATAAACTGAAGAAACACTGTAATCTGCAATGAAGGCATTTATTTATCTACTTATGCATGGCCTCTTTCCAGAAAGAGGTTACAGTAGCTTTAAAGGATCTATAACACACAATGAGAAATTAGTAAGAGCTATGCCAGGAATGAAGCATGTCGAGAAATGTTCATACAATGTTATTTATTCTGGGTAGACTGCAAATTTGGCCCTAAGCAGACAGTCAGAAAAGGAAACTTGGTTATATAATTCCACTCATATTAAGCAAAAACAATCAAATTACCCAAATGAAGTACTGTTATTTCTAATAGTAAGTCCATCAGTATTTCACTTGAGAAGCTTCCTGAAGAGGTCAGTGCATGATGGAATAGTTAGTGTTCTCATTAACAACCTAGTGGTAGATGCAAAGATGAATTTCATAGCGCTCCTTCTTCTTTTCATGTTCCACCGCATAGGTAGATGGCATCATCAAGGTGAGAAGCAGGAAAAGCAATTATATAGTCAGGTGCAGGGGAGGAGGTACAATATGACATAGTACAGCCAGTTCTCTGGTTTGCTAGGCAAAAATCATTGATACATTTAGCATGCAATCCAGTACCCAGAAATGCTTCAAATTACATTATTAGGACTGTATACAATGTATTTTTCAATCAGTATATGCTTCTTTTGCTATACTTGCCATGAGAGAACTACAGACCACCACACTTCTTTCAGCCAATTATGAATCCTTTTCATTAAGCCAGGAACTTAGAGCGGCTCATCACAGAAAGAACTCTCAGTGAAGAAGCTCAGGAGTGCAGTATTTTTAAAGGCAAAACCCATAATGACATCAATGACTGATTAAGGTTAGGGTAACCTTGTAACAACAGTTATTTGATTATACATCTGCTGTTTTTTGGTTATACATCCTGGAATTATCTTGAGTTTCTGGGCTATGGTCAGGGTCATGGAAAGCCCTGACTGTGCTGCCAACGTAGACAAAGCTATCTGGGGGTGGGAGGGTAGTGGATAAAAAAAGCACCCATTTAGTCACAAAAATGGAGTCAGGGCAAGTTTAGGACAAGATAGCATTACCTTGGTTATTTCATCCCCCCATTTCTTTTTAGGGGTCTTTTGATTCTTGACCATGGTTTAGGGGTAAATACAGAGTTGTGAGGATTATTATCTTAACTGAGATAATCTTTGGTTTTATGAATTTTAAGAGGCATTTTATTATGCAAGGTCCCCCTGAAAGTGCTATAAGAACAAGGAGCAAGGGGCCAGCTAGTCCTGTAAGCGGAATTGTAAGCCAGGGGTTCTAATCAAAAAGTGCATGTGTCTAACTATCTCTGACTTATAGAGCTTAATAGGGTGCAAGGTGTTATAAGAAACAGATCATTTTCCCAATAAGGCACAGCAAAAACCAGAAGGATTGGTGGACATTGAGTCCATTTTCCCCAATATCCCTTATTGAATTTCTCAGGCTTCTACTGTGTGTGGACCAGTCAGCTTCCAGGATTATGACTGGAGCAGAGCTATAGAATCTTCAAGCTTCTGCCATGCATAAACTAGTTAGCTTCGAGAGTGACTAAAGTAGGCCATAGTCTTCTTGTCAGGAGCAGGTGTCCTCTAGAGCTTGACCTTGAGGGGAATCCTCTATGTCCCTGGTGACCTGCCAGCCACCACAATTGGGTAAAGATGCTATGCTCTTAATTCTAGTGTGGTGAAACTATATTATATAAACTATGAAGACAATATCTGGATTTTTCAAATTTAAAGGTAAATAGTAACCAACTAATCAGGGCCAAGCAGAGGCAGAAGAACACATGAGTTAATGTATGAATTTAGTAGTGTAAGCCAGCATCAGACAGGAGAGCCTATTATTTTGAATGTTTGTTTATATTATAATGTGCTTATATTCTCTTATTGGGTGTTTAAGACCATGCAGGTAGCCAAAATTAACAATGCATTGTATTTTAAGAGGTCAGTAATGGCTCTGTAAGAGACTCTTAGGGACCTGTGAAAAGCTCTATGACTCTCAGCATTGTGTCATCTGCTAGGATAGGTCAAGGCCATGTTGATCAGGTGGCCTTTTCTCTTCTGAGAAGCCTGGAGGAGTGATTTTTCTGTAATGTGACTCTCCTGTTGCAGATACACTGACATGGAGTCCATTTCCGGGTTTCCATGTCCTCTCTGATCAAGAAGACAGGTAACTTACCAGAGGCAAGGAGCTAAAAGTGTCCCATCATCTCCTATGGCCTTTTGACCTGGGAGCAGGAACCAAAATATTGGCTGTCCTTTTTAACTCCGATATTTCCAATTGGCTTTGGCTTTTATATATGGTTATTAATCACTCAGAGAGACTGTACACATCTGGTTAGCAAAACAGATTTAGTTAAAGAAGTGCAGAACATATCTGGTTAACAAAAAGATCTGGTTAGAAAATGACACAAAATTTTTAAATCATTTTGATTAATGTCTAAGTTTAGTTGTCATATTACAGCTTAACACATATCTGGAACATGGTAATCAGACACATTTTATCTTTTAAGTATCTATCCATAATAAGTATAGGCAGAACATGTTAGTAGCCCTGGAAATGATATTCTACCAACAAGTTTAATCAATTGATTTGATCTAGAAATTGTTTATCAGGAAAAGACAAGACAGTATACAATCTTGGTGTCTGTGTTTGAAAACAAGTTTGGCTAATCTGTATACCTACATCTACCAATTAGCCTGAAAAAGCTGGAACAGAATGGTAAAGACATAGATAGATAGATATGATATACAAGAAGGAACAAATTTAAACAGTAACAAAACTTTGAAAATACAAATCTGTATTTTCTTCCTTGCTTTTTGTTGCCTGGAGACATATAAGATTTTTATTAAACAAAAAGACAAAGAATTTAAGAACATTTTTCAGTGAAGAATATTTGAACATTAGGTTGTATCCTAGAGAGGAGAACATGTCTTAAGTATCAATATATCTATAAGAAATTAACTTAAGATACCAGAAATGAGACAATTACTTAAGTAAAACCTTGACTGGGACTGTTTGATTACACACTGGTTAAGAATAGAGCAAAACTTAGTCATGTTAAACTAAACCAGCATGATTTTACCATACATTAGAAACATTTTGACAGACATAAAGTAATTTTGTGAGCAAGTACCTTTAACCATTGAGACATTTTTATAATTCAACATAAAGCAATATTTACGAGTGCTATACAAACTATATCAACATTATATGTATTTAGCAGATTTTCCTTAGGACATGGGTGCAGGGAGCGGCTACAGACGCCATTACAAGATGGCGCTGACTTCCTGCTGAGAGTGGTGACGAACAACCCCCTACTTGGTCATATCCTGGCGACAGTCTTGCTTGATGCTGCGCGTGCACATGATGTAATGCATTCTGGGCCTATCCCGTGGTCCTGGGTGATGGGGGAGCAGGTGGCGGCCAATCCGTAGGTGTCTAGTAGTATTACACCCTATAAAAGCAGCTACACTCCTGCGCCCCGGCCCCTCGCCATCAACTTTTCTGTTAACCAAGAGGCTCTCCAATAAAGTGTGATCGAGAAGGATCTTTGTTTGCTGATCATGCTTTTCCTGCGGGTCAGGGGGCTCGCAGCACATGGGGAGTTTCCTCGGGTTTCTATACAACAAAGTCACAATGACTAAATCACTAAATCACTTTTTTATAAGACTTAGGTGATAACCTCAATGATAATCATTTGGAAGGAACAGTGTGAACAAGACAAGAATCTTCTTAAAGTTACAGTGCTTTTAGATTTAATAAATTTATAACAGAAAATTAAATACTAATGGGTCAAGTTTAATCTTAAGATTTAGTTTTTTCAGTGAAAAGATTGACAAATAGAGGAAGATTGCTATTTTGGTAGCAAACTCTAGTCTGTCTTATATAAACATTATCATGAACAGATTAATATTAGTGAGATGAAGTTTTAACCTTGATATTTTAAGGCATGGTAACATAAATTCACAGCATGAATGCCATGACAGTCAGACTGACATAAGCCCTAGCAAGTCCAATAGTTATTTTATATATCCCAAGGAGTCTGTAATATGATTAAGCACTTTGAGTCAGTTCATCTATTTTGTCTTTAAACCTTCTGTTTAAACTTACTCATACATTTTATCCTCATACTTTTATATTATAATCTATGTAACCACTCTGTAACAATCTTAACAACTCTTTTTTATCAAACATTTCTAACATTTCAATTTTCCTTTCCAGCTTTTCCTTTTAGCCTGTTTATCTCATAATTCCCAGCAAAAATTCTTTAAAAACCATTTTTATTGTATAAATAAATCACATGTTTGTCCCATACCCTTACGTGTTTTTTTTTTTTCTTATCTCCACTCCATTGAGGGCCCTCCTCAGTGGGGTTATAAATGTACCAGCCAGTCTCAGTTGGAGAGACAATGTCTCAGAATACTCCTTGCCATAAGACTTTTTAACATGACCATTTATTTTCTTTCTTTCTATGTCAACTATGAAGTTCTTGACAGCTGGAGAGATGGCTTAGTGGTTAAAGCTCTTGCCTGCAAAGCCAAAGGACCCAGGTTTGATTCTCCAGAACTCATGTAAGACAGATGCACAAGGTGGGACATGCATCTGACATTTGTTTGCAGTGGCTGAAGGCCCTGGTGATTCCATTCAATTTCTCTGTCTCTTTCTATCAAATAAATAAATAAAAATATTTAAAGTCAGATATGTTGGTACACGCCTTTAATTCCTGCAGTCAGGAGGCAGAGTTAGGAGGATCACCATGAGTTCCAGGCCACCCTGAGATTACATAGTGAATTCTAGGTCAGCCTGTTCTAGAGCAAGATCCTCACTTAAAAAACCAAAAAGAAAAATAAAATCAAAAAGAAGTTCTTTGAAATAATTTTTAAATAAAAGAGTAGGTCAGACTTGATTTATAATATTCATCCAGAATTTGTCACTTGTTGATTTTGAAGCTTCTTTCCTTATAAGTTCTCTGAAACACATTTTTCAAAGTATGAAAGCAGGTTAGACCAATATTAGAAATTTTCTGACAAACTCAGTATTTAGTAATCTTGAATCTAAGCATCAGATAATTTTGAGGTTGTGTTTTGTGTTAGCAGTTTCTAGAACCATAAGGTGACAAACTTAAAAACAGTTATCACAAATCTCTTATAAGATGTTACTATCTGTTCACAGTAACTTGGGCAACTCACCCATCAACATCCTGAGATTCCTTGTGCCAGGAGACTCCTGGCTCTATAAGGTCAGGATGCCAAAAAGCAGAGCCAAAGGGATATTCCCAGGGGTGGTCTCTGGGCCTGTGAGGAACTGGGGCCTAGCACTCACCAACTGAAGAGGAAGGTGTAGAGTGGACTAGGAAGCCATGGGGACACCTGAAACTCCAAATAGATCCCAAAAGGAGCATGATTCTGCCCTCTCTAGTCTATAGTGTCCATCTTGGATCAGACCTAGTATCTAACCTTTTCTGATCAATCCCCAGCCATTGGAGCACAGTGAGAGAGCATACCCACCCCCCAGTGAAATCTGGACTACAGACTGTCCCCTACTCCAGTTTCCCCATTGTCAGTTTGTCCAAAGCAAGGGAGATAAAACCAATTTTGAAATAGATACATTTTCTTCAGAGCCAAAAGGCATGGAAGAACAAAAGCTGGAATTCCTCCCATTAGCAAAGAGCCAGGAATAATTTTAGTAAGAGAATCCCCTCCGATCTGGCCTAAGCATGTCATCCACATTAAGCTCAGAGGCCTTTGCATAAACTTGCAGGGAGACTTTAATTTTGCTTTGCCTCCTTCCATTGTTCAATCCCTTCCCCATCGTCAGGCCAGTAGTCCAAACAGCACTGTCCACCCTTCTCCTTCTCCATGGCCTTGGACGTAATCATTCCCAGGCACAGCCAACCATTATCTCATTACTGAAGAGTGTGTTTGGAGACTGCTGTGTGTGTGTGTGTTTTATGTTGGGGGTGGGTGATGGTAGGGGGATCTCTATCCTTGAAGCTTCTAGTCTGACTTTAGCTAAGCTTCTTTCCCCCCCGCCATATTTCAGAGAGAGTTTAGAATTTCTCTCAGGGGGGCATTTAACATTTAAAGCTGGCCATCCTAATTCACAAATTGGTCTTTAAATTTTCTGCTATCATTTTAATATCATAATCTCCTGAATATCCTTTTCTGAAGTTTGTTTTTTTCATGCAGTCCAGGACAGTGGACTTGGTGGAGGACTACCCCCTATTATGAATTTCCCATTGTGTTGCTGCTGCAGAACAGACACCAAGATTAAAACCATCCTGAGCATGCACTGCTCAGACAGAAATCACTCTGCAGCATTGGCAGTGAGCCATATACATACACATACAGACACATTTATACCAAGTGCACTCCAGAAGGCCATCTCACCCTGAGGTAACATAACTGTGTAGTCATAATAACTGCCATAGATTCACAATCAGAGGGGGTGAATCCAGGGGTGGGTTGGTGTGACTGAAAATTTCCCATCCTGGGAGGGAAAGGGAACAGTTGGGGAGTCTGTGGACAAAAGACAGAATGAACAATAGACAAGCTCAGGACAGGGTTTACTGGAACTGTCAATATAATCTGAGAAACGGAATAGGACCGGTCATGTAACATAGGCAACAAGTGCAGAGTAAATTTTCTCGTGGGAAGAGGCAAGTGCCCTGGGTTGGCTTCCCATCACTGTTAAACCAAAGGGATCTTGGTTTGTATACAGCTCTCCTGTCTTTGAGACAGATAACAAAAAGATAAGACAATATACATAGGATAGAAAACCCAGGACAGCCACTGTCCTGGGAAGTATTTGCATCATCTAGTGGATTGTGGCCCCAAAGTGGGAGAGGATTTACTGCTTCATAGCAACCCCTTAGCCATATGAGGTCACTACAGCCAATGAAGGACCCAGTCAGATCCCATAACTGTCACTGGAATCCCAGCTTGAGTCATGGAGTTTACAATTCTGGCCCAGTTTGTGACCAGCAAACTGGAAAATTGCACTGCCCATGCACACACTCAAACTCATGAAAACACAATCATTCCATGAGAGCAGGTACATGGTCTTAGATCTAAAAGATCCATCTAATCACTCATATAGTAATTTAGCTGGTCATGCACTCAAACAGAACTTAACTGATGTCTCTCATGAAAGGCAGAATCAGAAATCCAGGTCCTCTGCTACTGGAATCCCAATGTAATACTAGAGGATGAGGGAAGGCTCCTCATCAGGCTTTTCCTCCACCCCCGTTAAGAAGGTTCCCTGGGGGAGGGGGCTTTCCCCTTAGCCTAAAGAAGGCTCTGCATGAGGCCTATCCTTCCTATCTCATAGGAAGGCTCCTCCCATGGCCTGCCCTTCTTTAAACTAAAAGCAGTGTACAGAATTATCTCCTGGGAGAGTAAGGATAACTAGATCCATTTGGGTGTCTGGGAATACAGCAGTCATTCCAGACCTCTCTGGATTCAGTGGAAGGCATGGGGGAAATGGAATATCTTCAGGGGCCCCCTCCCCTACAACCTCTCCACTGAATAGGGAAGTCGGAGAGAGGCTGAGTCCCATAGGCATGGAGAAATCACACTGGGGACTATGAATATGATAGTCCATGCAAGAAAATTACAGACCACCATACTTCTTCAAGCTGATTTAGAGTCCTTTTTATTAAGCCACTGACAAAGAGGGGCTCACCCCCCCAAGAAGTCTCAATGAAGAAGCTCAGGGATATAGCATTTTTAAAGGAAAAGGACATCAATGCCTAATGAAGGTTAGAGTAACCTTGGAACAATAGTTATTTGATCATACATCTGCAGTTATTTTGGTTATGCATCCTGGAGTTATCTTGGTTTTCTGGGCCATGGTCAGGGTCATGGAAAGCCCTGACTGTGCTGCCAATGCAGAAGAGGCTGTCTGGGGGTGGGGAGGGGGGTTGGGTTAGTGGATGTAAAGTGCACATTCATTCACAAAATGGAGTCAGGGCCAGACCAGGACAAGATGGCATTACTTTGATTATTTCACCTTTTTGGAAAGATAAATTAAAGATCAACAGATTCTCCAACTACACAAGAGACTCAGAAAAGCCAAGAACATGCTACTTAGAATATCTACAAAAGTAAGCAGACAAAAATCCGAATACTAGCTTCTACCACATGTACTCACTTTTAAGTCTAGCTTTTTTTCTCTGAAAAATGAAACTTTTTGTTTACATTTCTTACATGCCTTGTGCTGATGCTTCTTGGATGGTAAAAAGCTGATATCGGAGGAACACAGCAGAGCTTTTCCAAGGCCACTGGTTCTCAGGAGCTCCTAGGCTCAGTTGAAGGTGAGCTTTTCAGAGAGATACTTACTTAGATTGTCCTCTTCACTGGCTTGCCCATGAAGGTAAGTCAGGTACTCTTCTATCTTCTTGATGACTTTCTGCTCCTTCTTTAAGAAGTGGATCTCCAGGAAACAGCAGATATTAAAATCTGCATTGGCAAAACTCAGTGTATGCAGATCCAAAAACATTTGGTTCAACTTCTTCTCCAAAGCCAGGGCAGTTTTCATGGCATCCAAGCTGCTATGCCACTCGTATGAGGGCAGCATCTGTCCATTAGGGAAGAGCTGGTGGTTTCTGTTATTATATTTCATCAAGAGAAGAAAGGCACCCTGACGCTTCTCCTCAGCCAGGTCTCGGAAGAAGTGGTCCACACCCTCCAAAGACATGTTGCCTTCGAAATAATACCCTAGAGAGAGGTAGGTATCTGTGGCCTGTAGATGCAAGCCAATCAGGCGGTCCACAGTGGCCGCCACCTGTGTAGAATAATTTTGACAGCTCTGGGCGTTCATGGCTAATGAACAAGATGCAGCTTACCAAGAAGCCTGGTGTTAGCTGCTTCCAAAAGCAGAAAATAGTTATAGATAATCCCAGAAGTTGCAAATAGAGGGGCAGGATTGGAGGGTGGTGGGCATCTAATGGGTAAGGATAAGAGTTTCCAATAGAACAGTGGGTGGAATCATAGGGTGTATACTCTCTCAGCCTAGTTTCTGATAAGATTATTTTTTTTTCTTGCAGTATTACAAAGGATTCTTTGTTCCTTGTCCCAGTTTTTGAAATCGCAATTCTAAGGTTCAATAAGAACATTGAAAGTTCTCAAAGTGAAATCTCTTTAAATGTTCATTTGTGCTTCAAAACTCCCTTGATGTATATGGAAGTTGGATGTGTACTTTTGGAGACAGAGGCTTGTGTCTTAGGCTGGGTTTAAACTCACTATGTAGCCAAGGATGGCTTTGAATTCCATATTCATTCTACCTCCCAAGTGCTGAGATTACAAGTATGTCCCAACATACTCAGCTTATTTCATTTTTTTAATCATGGAAAAATCTCACACCTTCAAATGTCTATTTTGCCCAACAGAATTTTCACTTTTTTGTGGGAAAAAGGGGTTTATTTTGGCTTAAAGGCTTGAGGGGAAGCTCCACGATGGCAGGGGAAAACAATGGTATGAGCAGATGGTGGACATCACCCCTGATCAACATAAGGTGGATCATAGCAACGGGAAAGTGTGCCAAACACTGGCAAGGGGAAACTGGCTATACCACCCATAAACCTGCCCCCAACAATACACTGCCTCCAAGAGGCATTAATTCCCAAATCTCCATTAGCTGGGAACCTAGCATTCAGAACACCTAGGTTTATGGGGAACACCTGAATCAAACCACCACCTTTGAAGAGATCACTGAGATCAGTGCCAGTCCCTGTCCCCTGAGAAATGAGCACACCTGCTAACATTAGAAGAGGGAAGTTTGTGTGGCTGTACCTTCAGATCACATGACACTTGTCAGGTATTTTAGTTCAGTTTGAAAAAAGAAGCAGGGCTGGAGAAATGGTGTTGTAGTCAGCTCCATGCTATTAGGATGAACATAAGGTAGATATAGTTTTGGGGAGGAAGGTATTTATTTGAAGCCTATGAATCCAGGGGAAGTTCTATAATGGTGAAAGAGGCTAGCCTTCCTTCACAGATCCACATAGGGAGAGAAAAACCACCACCAGAACCACCAAAAGCAAGCACACTCCAGCAGAACAGAGCCCCAGAGCTCACTTTGCATACCTTAGGCTAGAAATCAGATCTGCCCCCACAGACACCTCCTCCAGCCAGGTGGTGCAAGACAAGCTTTTTAATAAAAAATTACCCTGAGTCTGTTGGGGGAACATTCAAACTACCCACAGATGACTAAGCAGTTAGAGGAACTTGATTACAAAGTCTGAGCTCGGTTAGATTCCCCAGTACCCGTGTAAAACCAGATACACAAAGTGGCACATTTGGAGTTCATATTCAGTGGCAGGAGGCCCTGGCCCGCCCACACTCACTCTTTCTGTGTTTGCCTCTCTATCTTTCTTTCTTTCTTTCTTTCTTTCTTTCTTTCTTTCTTTCTTTCTTTCTTTCTTTCTTTCTTTCTTTCTTTTTTATTAGTTTTCTATTCTGCAAGTACAGGCAGTTTGGTACCATTATTGGGCTCATCTGTGACCTATCCTCCTCCCCATTGGCCCCTCCTTGTTGATGTAAATGGGTCATGAATTGTGGAGTTAGCCCACAGTTATTGGTAGGATAAATGTCTCTGTATATCATGACCCCACATGTGGCTCTGACATTCTTTATGCCCCTTCTTCCACAAAGTTTCCCTGAGCCATGTTGGGTTCATTTTTGGTCTGCTTCAGTGATGAAGTGTTGGGGGCCTCTGGGGCTCTGGCTCTCTGATTTGGTAGGCGTTGATTTTTCTCTGTGTTGGTCTCCTTCCCCCTTGTGCTGGTATCTGGTTCATCAGGAAAACAGCACCCTTGCTTGTTTTGCCAATTTTCCTTAGTTTCAGTCAGGGCCCTTTTGAGGTATGATGGGTTGGCTCCCTCCTTAGGATCTGCATCTATCTGAAAAAGAGAAGCAGATTCTCCAAGGGAGAGTAAGTTAGCACCAGGACAAATGAGATAGCCCTTACTTTTTTTTTATAGATAGTTTAATAGGTGTAGGCCCTCTTGTAGCCTATGGTAGCTTGATATTGGAGAGTGGTCTTATGTTTGGATGTGGTTCTGACTTGTTTCCCAGCTCCAGCTATGGGTCTTGTACCACTGAGGGGATCAGTTAGCCAAATCAAGAGCAGTTGGTTCCCCACCATGGCTGTGTGCCACTATTGCACTTGTGTGGGCATCACACCAGGTTATATGCTGCTAAGTAGATTGGACCATGAGTTGCTTGGACAGATATTGGTCATTTCCCCCCGTCGCCCATGTAGCACCTTCTGGCACTAGACGCGCTGACTGTCTGGGGACTGACTCTCTCCTGGCTTCCAGCCATGCCATTCCATTTTACATGTCAGCTACATATGGTATCTTTAGCAATAGGGTCTTACCACTAACCTTTGGTGGGTCATCAAGTACTCTCACAGAAATCTGTCATTCTTTTAGAAAACCTTGTAGGTTTCTCTGATCAAAAGCTCATTGTGGGTGATAGCCCCATTCTGGTACTGGGAGCACTTTTTGATGCCATCACTGCATCTAGAAAGTTCTATGAAATATAATAAGATTCTTAAGTATTGGAGTATTATGATTGCAGACATTTTAGCATTTTAGTGTCAGCATTGTATACATGTGAATGTGTACAAAGGTTGAATATATATATATATATATATATATATATATATATATATATATATATATATTCTTATCAAATGGAAACATACAGAATATAAGATAAAGTCCCTGATGCCTGATTAGAGCAGAACTTTATATTCTCATAAGATCTTTTTCACATTTGTGATTCCATGTTTAGCATTGTATTTGTCTAAGTATCATTTGCCTCAGGGCCTTTTACAATTCAAAATTTTCACTTATTTCCTATCAAATAGGAAAGCATATCG
Organism: Jaculus jaculus; assembly: GCF_020740685.1. Taxonomy (NCBI): domain Eukaryota; kingdom Metazoa; phylum Chordata; class Mammalia; order Rodentia; family Dipodidae; genus Jaculus; species Jaculus jaculus. Next base: position 39,491,643 of record NC_059125.1, read on the forward strand.
TATTCCATCAGGATTGGAATCCCAGAGAAAAGGCCTTTGCATTGAATGTAGTTGCATGTGAGAGTAAAATAATTTATTTTGCAGCTACCTTTAAAGTGAACTTTTCTCTTGCTGAATTACAGATATTTAAATTCCATAAGGAAGCCTGTGGCTTCCTTTCACTGTTTAGGTTAAATTATGAACACATATCCAATATCTAAATACGGAATATATTTGTTTCAAAGAAGGTTATGGTCCAAGAGTATTCTCATATTACACTTGAGGTTTGCAAAAAACTTAGAATTAAGAAATAGCCATATATTTTTCAATCCTGGAGGGAATGAATAAAACAAGAATAGTTCTGGAGTATTTTTGGCATTGTTCCTAAGGCATAAAAGAGACTGGAGAAGGAGAGAAAAAGTCAAAACAAAATTTCAAACCTAAGAACAACCCTAGCAAGAACTCATGTAGCAGAGAAATTGTATCAGATATAGTACTCTCCAAATAAATGAAAATAAAATGATCATTTTTATACCTTGTTCATAAACTATTAATTGCATATTGAGCTTATAATATAGAAATAATAAGCTTAGAAAAAACTTCCCCTGTAAAATATTATCTGTATTGCAGCATGTCAGGTTCATTTAATCTATTTCCATTTTCTATACATTTACACAATCATCTTTGAAAAGGAAAATGCCTGTGTTAATCTTGGTTGTCAATTTGGTTGTATTGAGAATCACATAGGAGATTAGTAAAACACACTTCTGTGTGTGTCTGTGAAAATATTTTCAGGAAGAAATAAATCACTAGGTCTCTAATCTCTGGACAGATCCATAATATGATGATATTGTTGGAAGTGAGCAAAGCAGGAGGAAAACCCCACTTGAAGGAAGCAGGTCACTGAGGGCATGTCCTTGAGGACTGTATATATTGCCCTGGCCACTTACTATCTGCCAAGAGGGTGAAGTTGTTTGTACTTCATGCTCCCAGCACTGTGTTCTTCAGGCCACATGGGAACTAGCATCCACTGACTTAACATTCTGAAAACATGAACAAATGCCCGATTCCTGTTTTAAATAGTTCTCTCCGATATTTTTGTCACAGTATTGAGAAAACTGACACAGTCCATATAAAGCCTTACAAATGAGTTAGTTTCCTGCCTTGTGTACATGCTGAAAACTCCTGTCTTTCTTTTCCATCTCTTTCTTTGGAAAGAAGAAAGCCAATATTAGAGTCACACTCTGGTGGATATTAAACACATAGTCATCAGAATCATGTTTGCACTATACCTTCATTTATTTTGAGCTTTCTTACATTTAAAAGGGGACATTAATATCTCACAAAAATGATACCAAGATTAAATTACATAATGCATAATAAAACACTGATAACCAGCAAAACCAAGTCAAAATATGATACAATGTCATTGATCTTTTTTATCTTTTCTTTTTTATTGATATATAGTTTTGCTCTAGTCCAGGCTAACCTGGAATTCACTATGTAGTTTCAGGGTGTCCTTGAACTCAGGGTAATCCTCCTACCTCTGCCTCCCAACTGCTGAGATTAAAGTGTGCACCCCCACACTTGGCTCTGATCCTTTTTTTCAATGAAATTGTAGGAATCCCCTCACATTTTATTATCAGAAGTAAGTCCCCATATGTTTTTGATCCAAGGCTCCTTCCTGCAGACCTGTTCTGTTGAAACTATTCTTCCAAGCATGAAAATCAGAAGCATAGTTTTGACTGCTAAAGATCCAAGTCACTTAAATCATGACCGAGGCTAGTTTTCCTCCCTATCTTTATTTAAATATTTATTTATTTATATATTTATTTAATAGAGAGAAAGAGACAGATTAGACACACACACACACACACACACACACACACACACACACACAGAGAGAGAGAGAGAGAGAGAGAGAGAGAGAGAGAGAGAGAGAGAGAGAGAGGGAGAGAGAAAGGGTGCATCAGGGCTTTCAACCGCTATAAATGAACTCCTGATGCATGTGCCATCCGGTGCATCTGGCTGACATGGGTCATGGGGAATTAAATCTGGGTCCTTTGGCTTCACAGACAAACACCATAACCAGTAAGCAATCTCGCCAGCCTTTCCCTCCCTTTCTTATGTAGGCAGAGTTCTATTTATTCTTAGTTGTCCAGTTCACAAACATGACTCCCCAAAAACCTATGACTTTCTACCTTGTTGGAGATGTTAATATGTGAGAGATACAGTTCACAAAATATACCACACTTTTAAAAATTAGTTTTCTATTCAGAAAATACAGGCAGTTTGGTACCATTATTAGGCTCATCCTTGACCTACCCCCTCCCCAATGGCCCCTCCTTGTTGATGTATATGGGTTGTGAATTGTGGAGTTAGCTCACAGTTATTGGTACAATAAATGTCTCTGCATATCATGCCCCAACATGTGGCTCTGACATTCTTTCCGCCCCCTCTTCCGCAAAATTTCCCTGAGCCATGTTGGGTTCATTTTTAATATACTACACTTTTGACTAGGCTGTAGGAAAGGGACTTGGATCAGATTCCCCAGAAGCAAACACTGACATGAGAATTCCTGAGAAAGTGATTTATTGAGAAAATTCTCCCATGGGAGACCAAAATAGTAAAGGGAAAATGAGACAGAAAAAGGAAAGCAGCTAAAAACAAGGTTGCAATTTTAGGAAAAATTTTCAGCTTTGTTCTGATCCCAAGGTGGAGCTGTGAAGTATAAATTATTCCTAAAATCTATGGACTGAATCTTCTGAGAGTTTTATTTTTTTTAACATGAGGCAATAGATCTGGGCTTTCCCAGATCTGCCTATTGGCTATGGTCCTCCCCAGAGTGATATAAATTTTTAGGGCCTATGTACATTTAAAGCAACTCTATTAGCCCTGGAGCAAGCTGACAAAAAAATTCATAGGTGCTAGTCATTATATGAAAATGACATTGACATTGGGTGCTGATCACATCAAACCTGTAGAAGCGATTAGAGGGGATTTAGGTTGAACATGTACCTCATGCAATACTAGCTTGTTACATGCCTTTTACTTCTCAGTGTTTAAGGCACTTGCCTGCGAAGCCTAAGGACCCAGGTTCGATTCCCCAGTACCCACATAAGCCAGATGCACATGGTGGTACATGCCTCTGGGGTTCATCTGCAGTGGCTACAGGCCCTGGTGTGCCTATTCTCTCTCTGTCTCTCTATATACCTCTCTCTCTCTCTCTCTCTCTCTCTCTCTCTCTCTCTCTCTCTCTCTCTCTCTCAAATATGGCTTAGCAGTTAAGGCACATGCCTATGAAGACTAAGGACCCAGGTACAATTCTCCATGTCGCACATAAGCCAGATGCACATGGTGGCACATGCAGCTGGAGTTTGTTTGTGGTGGCTATAAGTCCTGGCATGCCTATTCTCACTCTCTCTCTCTGTCTCTGTCCCTTTCTCTTTGTCTCTAATAAGTAAAGGAAAATAAATCTTTAAAAATCTGGAAAAAATTATTTATTAATTTGCAGCAGAAAAAGAGAAAGATAGAGAATTGATGTGTCAGCGCCTTTTGCCACTGCAAACCAACTCCAGAGACATCTACCACTTTACACATCTGGCTTTACGTGGGTGCTGGAGAATCGAACACAGGCAATCATGCTTTGCAAACAAGCACCTTTAACCACTGAGTAATCTCTCCAGCTCACTATACAGGTACAAAAAGTCAGTAATAATGAGGAATTCCAAGCAGAACATTTCTACAAGAAAATTAACTAATACAGACTTTGTCTCTCTCTCTCTCTCTCTCTCTCTCTCTCTCTCTCTCTCTCTCTCTCTCTCTGTCACACACACACACACACACACACACACACACACACACACACATACACCATCTTTGCTACTTCTACATACAGAGAATACTGAAGTTGCTGATCAATCTCAAACATCTGTAACCTCATTTACCATTCCAGAAGTTCAGTCTCACTTTTTAGGTGTCTTATTTGCACACATATCTACAAAATCAGACCCCAAAACTCCTGTTAAGAAGGGATTTGCATATTTTTCTGACCCTTAACTCTGCCAGAATTCACTATATTGGCATAACATATTGATTATGTAATGGCTTCACACAGGCAACTAAAAGTCAAAACATCACTAGCATTCAAGAACTTGACATGGTGCCATAGGGCCTGCCATCTAAACTGAACTCCCTTGAAAACTGATGTTGCACAAAAAGCAAGCTAGTATTTATGTGCTTGTCATTTTCTAAAAGGAACTGTAGGGGTTTTAGAGTTTAGGGTTAGCCTGTTTATCTGTTTTGGATAAGGTGCTGCCTGGTACCATGCACCATTATGGAATACAGTTAATTCATCATTTTTATCTCCCAACACACAAGCTTCCTCATTACACTCACCCCCTCTGCCCCTCTAGTGGATCTCACTGAAAATTTTGCCCCACAGCCCTCTTCAGCAGGTCTGTCTCACTATATATAACCTGCTTCTCTCTATATATCTCCTTTTCTCTCACTCTCTCTACCTCAAAACAAGCAAGGATTGTCAACTGAAGCTTTCTTTTTACCCCAAGAGATAAGTGGCAATATTTGAAAACATGTTACCATATCAAACTTAGCAGAGAGTTCTAGTGAGCACAGGTCAAGGACGCTGGTGTACATCTTACACTACACAAGACAATGTCAAACAAAAATTCTCCAGCAGCCCAAATGCCCGCAATTCCAACATTGAGATAGCCCTATAACATGTTTGTGTTTTAGAATGGGTTCCCTCAGAAGTAGACACAAAGAGAAGCATTTGAGACCAACTAGTCTGTTTGGGAAGGAGGGGTAAACCTATAAAGGTTGCATTAAAGGGTGTGTTAATCCAGTGGATAACCAGGATATATTGCTGCTGGGCAACTCTTGGAGACTCTCTTCTGATTTATCCCTAAAAAGAACATGGAAGCTGAAATATTTATCTCCATTTATTATCTGTCACTAGCTTAGGATTATTTTCAAGGATGTTAATGTTCTGGCACTCTCAGTCTACCCTCCAAAAACCAAATGAAGTAGAGATCTGTGTGTGCTTATGGTAGGATTCACTGACATGTATGGGAATGGTGAATCCTGAGGAGATGTGGGTAGAGAACTAACAAAAACAACTGCTAGATTTCATCAACTAAAGAAACATTCATAAGAATATATCTTTAGTTCCATTTTCTGAGGTTGATTCTTTAGCCAAAAAAAGTAATTCTAATTGTGAATTAATAAGTGTTGTAGGAGAAAAGAGTGACAGGTTTCAGAGGATGTGTTACAACATGCAGTGGGCATTCTTAGAAACCATGGGTACCATCTATGTAGCAGGGCACAGATCCCCTTAAGATCACACCAATAACTGCATGAGACATGTCTACCACACCCTCCAATTGCTCAAGGCCTATACAGAAAGAGGTGGAAGAAAGAATATAAGAGCCAAAGTATTTGGAGGAGTGTTTTGCATTACTGCATCTCAGACACAAAGTGGTCATTACATTCACAGCATTTGTCATTACCTTCACTAGACCTGCATAACATTGAATACATCAACAGGTTGCTATGGATAATGGAGGAGGGAAAATACATCAAAATATGGGTGAATAAAGCAGTTTTAAAAATTTTAATTAAAAAACATCAGGACATCAGGTTAGTAGTCATATGCAGGGGATGACTTAGAAATATCTTTCTTTTTTTTTTTTTTGGTTTTTCAAGGTGGGGTCTCACTCTGGTCCAGGCTGACCTGGAATTAACTTTGTCATCTCAGGGTGGCCTTGAACTCATGGCAATCCTCCTACCTCTGCCTCCCGAGTGCTGGGATTAAAGGCGTGTGCCATCATGCCTGGCAGAAATATCTTTTTTTTTTTTTAATTTTTATTTATTTATTTATTTGAGAGCGACAGACACAGAGAGAAAGACAGGTAGAGGGAGAGAGAGAGAATGGGTGCGCCAGGGTCTCCAGCCTCTGCAAACGAACTCCAGACGCGTGCGCCCCCTTGTGCATCTGGCTAACGTGGGACCTGGGGAACCGAGCCTCGAACCGGGGTCCTTAGGCTTCACAGGCAAGCGCTTAACCGCTACGCCATCTCTCCAGCCCCAGAAATATCTTTTTAAGCTGTGATTATATGATACGTATTGTCTTGTAACCTGTCTTTTCACTTGCTATATAACAAGTATCTATAGCATCCTTTGGATTGAGACAAGGTATCAGTATGTATGTATATATCTGAGGCTTTCTTTGAACTCACAATTTTCCTGCCTCCACTTTCCAAGTGCTGGAATTACAAGTGGGCCCAAAAAGGATCACTTCAGAAAATACCATGCTAGGTATTGCTTGAATTGACTCAGGTATCCAGTAAACCATTATTTTATGAAGGCTAACCATTCTATTGTCAGAGATGATACAGAGGAAACAGAGCCACTGAGCCAAGCTACTCTGATGTCAAACTTATATCTCCCATTACTGCCTGGGCAGCTTAATCTTTCTGACTTCTTTTCATTATCTTTTTTTATTTTTATTTTTTGGTTTTTTGAGGTAGGGTTTTGCTCTAGCCCAGGCTAACCTGGAATTAACTATGTAGTCTCAGGGTGGCCTCGAACTCAAAGCGATCTTCCTACCTCTGCCTCTGGAGTGTTGGGATTAAAGGCGTACGCCACCACACTGGGCTTAGTTATCTTTTATGATAATTGTGAAAGAGCTGGAGAGATTTTTCAGCTGTTTAGTGGTAAAAGATGCTTGTATGCAAAGTTTGCTGGTCTGGATTCGATTCACCAGTACCCACATAAAGCCAGAAGCACACAGCAGTATATGCATCTGGAGTTTGTTTACAGTGGTAGGAGGCCCTGGAACACCCATATACACATTCTCTCCCCACTCTCTCTCTTTCTCCTTCTCCTCTTTCTCTCTATCTCTCTACTCAAATAAATAAATAAATTATTTTTAAAAGATTATTGTGGGGCTAGAGTGATGGCTTAGAAGTTAAGGTGCTTGCCTGTGAAGTGTAAGGATCTATGTTCTACTATTCAGACCCCACGTGAGCCAGCTGCACAAGGTGACACAAGCATGCCAGGTTACACATGCACACAAGGTGGCACACACATCTGGAGTTTGACTATAGTGGCTGGAGGCCCTGGTACACCAATTCTCTCTCCCTCTCTGTCTCTCACATTTAAAAAGACAGTCTGTTGGGCTTTACTGAAAAAAAAAAAAGATTATTGTGAAAAAATGGGACAAAACAAGGAATTCGGTAAAACTTATGATACAAAGTAGGTGGTCAGTAAATATTAGCTACCTATACCCTTTTTCCTTCATTCCCTCGAGTTCCATGAGTCTTCTCTGTGTCTCACTGTATTTGATTCTTTAATTTTGGTTTTAAACTCCAGGAAAGTACAGAAAAATCCAGCCCATCTTCCTACCAATCTAAGAATCCCCTTCACCAGTACACACCTAGCTTCCTCCACTGCTGCTCTTTCTGGTCTGGCTTGGTGGGCATTTATTTTCTGGCCACTCTGGAGTTTGGGGCTGGTAGCTAAAACTCCACATATACTTGAAGCAAAGGCCATGTAATTTTAGTGTTGATGCAAATGAATCCTAATAGTTTCTATATTAAAGATTCTGCCTTTTTAGCATAAGGAAAAGGTGAACATATGGAATAAGGCCCTTGTTACAATTAGGAAAAGAGAGCAAATCTGATCTGTTTCCTTATCTTGCTCCATTTTCACTCTTGTGCTTGTTAGTTCATGCTGCACTTGTCCTTTGTCCCCCACAAAGAATGCTGCTTTCTGTTCCATTTTAAAGGAACATGTAACATTTCATACAAAGATATGCACATTCTGTACAGAAGTGGCCTCATTTCAGAAGAACTGGAATGTCTGTCCTTGTTCTTGGGGAGTTAGATATACATAGCTGGATCTGGAAAGAACATTGAGTCTTGATATTTGCAGTGCAACTTTTACCGTGCCAATATCTTTTCCCCTGCTTGAAGATCCTGAATATTATTTCTTATCATTCTGGCATCTGATTGGATGAGAAAATTACCCAAGAAGAGATCTTACTTTCCTTTACCTATATAACATTTGTGTGTGTGTGTCCAATGACATACATACGAAAATAATACTGATCATAGTTTGCACCTGAATGTCAACATTTTGCTACCTTTTAATTTTCTGAGCTTTTGGCAATAAGCCTGTACATAAAGTTGCTGTGTGAAAATCAAGAGAAAAAGTCCTGATTCTACTTTGAAAGGTAAAGGGGAAGCCTGTTCTCTTCTCACCAGTGGATCATAAGTTTTTTGCCCACAAAGCAATTAACAAGCCTTAGTGGGGGTTTTGTTTGTTTTTAACTGAAGTCAAAACTGGATTGCTGGATGATGTACTCTAACCTCGTGGACACCAAGCTCCTTTTCAATGGAGGAATTCCAATTCAGAAACATGAAAGGTTTCTTCCTCACCCTGCACTCCCTTAGTACTTCATTGGCAATCATCCTCCTCCATGCCAGCCACTCTTAGCTTTCGGTAAGGCTGGGAACTAGAAAGAAAGGAGAATTCCTCCTGGGATGGAGTGGGCTTCTATGGCAGAGATGCTGCTTTATACAAGCTATACAAAGATTTTCTTAGTAGTAAGGGAAATTCCAATGTCATTCAGTTATTGTCCTTATCCATTTTGTCAGTATTTTAAAAATATCTAATAAGCTAGTCACTATAGCTGTTCCAGAAGATTGAGCTACAATGTCACCTGCTTTAATTCACCCAGACGGTGTCCCAGCCAGTCCCCTTGGTCAGTTTCCAGGAACACAAGGACATTAGCATTTCTGCCTCCAAAATGAGTCAGAGAAGAGTCTACTGACATATAGTGGGAACAACACCAACAACAGATCCCATCTTAGTTTAAATCTCCCCACCTATGCTGCTCTTAGCCCTTCCTTGGAGTGTATAGAAGTGGCTGCTGTCCAAAACACAACTCTCTGCACAGTTCAAGATAAGTAAATATCTATGTGGGCCTGTCTTGCTATATAAGTACCACATGGCGATGATTAAAAGTAAATTAAATTAATGTTTGACAGTCCATGAAGGGCATAAATCGCATGGTGTGCTGCTTGTCTAATCTGTCATCTTGTTTCAGCTCTGGTCAACAAAGAACAGCTGACAAGTCCCTCTCTATGTCAAACAGTAGCATATTTCTCTTTCTATGGAAATGGCTGCTCAATTTAAGACATCAAATGCTTCTTTATAGTCCAAATCATGATTAAGATGCCTTAAAAGGCAGGGGATTCTTTATATCAATCTCCATTCCCCATCTCTCAAATGCAGTAACAATTACTGTTTAGAATTCCGAAACTGGGGAGTGTGAACCTAGCCTAAGAGAAGCTAAAATCACAGTGTAATTTCCATCTACAATGATAGCCTTCTTAATTCACATGACTTCTAGAATGCGTGGGCAATGCTGATGTATTATCACATTGTGAAAGAATTTATGCTATCACATTTTAAAATCTGCCAAGTGCTCCGTTGCAGAGAACTTTCAGGTGTAGGTATTTGCTCTTTCTCCAGTCATACCCAGGAATCAGTATTCCAATATATACACTTTTTTTTTTTTTTTAGCTATCTAAGCTCCAATTGTCATTGTAACCTTTGCACTATTGCACAAGAATTGATGACATGTTCAGAATACATTGCATTTATAATATGGTGACAATGGTCAATTTCTACAGACATAACCAAACTAGCACCTGAAGTGGGTACGGGGGCTATAGGTGGGGATATTCCACTTATATGGCCCTTAAGCATAAGCACTTACTCACATCGCTACTGGGGATTCTGCTATAAGACAGCTACTAGCTATCATCTTTTGGAGATTGTGTCCAGTGAAAAACATGGCTTGATCCAAGATCTCTTGTCATTCTAAGGGCAGCTCCCATCAATCAACTGGGAACAACTCTGAAGGTCCATCTCTGCTTTCCTTAATTTTCTATGCCTGGATTTGCCTCCTCTCTGATTGCCTGAATCCCCTTTACTTTGCCCATGTTTCTGCTCAAGAGCCAGCTCATCATGACTTTCCCCATAGTCCCACTGCCATGCCTCCCTGAACTCTTATCCTGCTTACATTTGTTCCATTCCTCTTACCATTACCTCCCATTATTTTTTTAATTATCGTTTCTATCATCTAATGCTTGTCTTCTCACTAAAATATGAGTGCTATGGCTTGAACATTTGGCTATTTTGTTCATTGCTGTAACCTGATGACCTATCTAACACACACACACACACACACACACACACACACACACACACACGATTTTTGAATAAGTGAATGAATAGTGACTTATCCAGTATCTAGCTGCTTCCCAACACCTCGGCTGAGAACATCACAAGAATGAGTATGCAAGGGCAGTAACATACCAATCTAGAAATCAGGCTTTCAAGTTGAGGTATGCCGGACATTGCTCTTAGTATGTCAACAATAATAATGCATGCATATTCTCAACACTTACAAGAAGTTGGTGCTGTTATTATTATTCACAGTTTAAAAATGAAGAAACTTGAGAAGAGAGGTTAAGTAATTAGCCCCAGGCCATATACATCATTAGCTAGAATCTGGTCCAATTCTTCTACCATTAAGTAGCTATATAATTTTGAGTAACTCCCTTTATAGTTGTTTTTTTTTGGTTTGGTTGCTGTTTTTGTTGTTCATCTGTCTACACAAGACCAATGTAATGTGAGAATAAAAAATGATGACATAGGGCTGTAGAGTTGGCTTAGTATTTAAGCGCTTGCCTGTGAAGCCTGAGGACCCTGATTCAAGGCTTGATTCCCCAGGACCCACGTTAGCCAGATGCACAAGGGGGCGCACGCATCTGGAGTTCGTTTGCAGTGGCTGGAAGCCCTGGCGTGCCCATTCTCTCCCTCTCTTTCTCTCTCTCTATCTCTCTCTCTGCCTCTTTCTCTGTCTGTCACTCTCAAATAAATAAACAAAAATAAATGACAAATGATGACATAGAAGAGAGACTAGCTAGAAAGAAGGGAGTCAGTGAAAGGGAGATAGGATAATGGGGACAAATAATTGTGATTGGGGCATATTGTGCTTGTTTGCAATACCTGCTAGCCTGGTTTCAATCCTGGTACTCATGTCAAGCCAAATGTACAAAATAGTACATGCATTTGGACCTCATTTGTAGTGGCAAGATGTTTTGGCAGGTCAATTCTCTCTCTCTCATAAATAAATAACATATATTTTAAATATAATTATAAATAAGCACTTAAGGAAAGGTAGTTATTATCGTATTTATTTCAATATCTTGATTTTTGTCTATATCCCAACAGGCTGCTTTGGAATTCCAAGTATTATTCCAGCTGAATTTTGTTTGTATCTATTTATTTATATACTCATTTATTTATTTTTCTTTTTAGAGGCACGGACTCACTGTATTTCACATGTTAGCCAAGGACTCACCATGAATTTCCTGCCTCAGTTTTTCAAATGTGGGGAACGCAAGCCTACACCATCACATCTTCATTTTAGATTCTCTATATTGACTGCTTGACTATTGCTAAAGGGCTTGGATGACATACTTAGTCACCATTTTTTGCATTTAAGAAAAATAATTATGATATTTTCAAATACAGTATGTTTTCTTAATTCCCATCCCTTTTTCTATCTCTCTGCCATACTCCTCCTTTCCCTCCCCCAAAATGTTCATTTCATTCTGTGCCATATCCTTCTTCTTGATGTTCCACCATTACTTTTAAATTTTACTTTGCTTAAGTTCTTGGGACACAGAAAGAGCATAGGCAGTCTCTCATACAAACTGCTGTTAGTCCGGTCCAGACAAAGTTCTTTCTTTCCCTCAGCCAAGACTACACAGTTCTTTCTGCATTTACCTCTTTCAAACACTGACTAGAATGATCTATCAACCTCTGCTTAGAGCACTGAAAGACACTATTTATTTCAAAACCTTTCCATACTCTTCAAGTAAATCAGCTTGAAAAGACTAAAAGCCACACATTCAGGTTTCTAGAATCAACAACCATACTCCTGGTACCAATTTTTATGTTGTAGTTATATTTGTATTGTGTGTATAACTGGAGCCATTATTTTGGCTTAAAGTTTCAAGAGGAAACTTCATGATAGCAAGGATAGCATGGCATGAGCAGAGGCTGCATATTACCCCCTACTGTCAGGTAGAAAACAGCAATAAGAGAGTGAGCCAAGCTCTGGCAAGGGGAAACTGGCTCTAACACCACAAGCATGGCCCCAACAACACACCTCTACCAGCAAGGCTCCACTCCAAAATTTCTACCAGCTAGGGAAAACAATCAAAACACATGACTTTATGTAGGACATCTGATTCACACCACCACATCAGTCTTCTTAATTTTATCTAAAACCCAACTCTATATTGGATTAGTTCTATATATTGTTCTTTTAGTTTATATTCAATTACCTTTGCCTAATTTTTATTCTTTCTTGTCACCTATTACTTTTGGGGTTGGATTGTTGTTTTTTTCTAGACACTTCAGTTGAAATGTTAGGTTGTTTATTGAAGATATGTCTAGTTTCTTCATATGGGAATTTATAGCTATAAATTTTACTCTTAGGACTGCCTTGGCTATATTTCAGAGGATCAGGTAGGTTGTATTTTCATTTTCATTTTTTTCTAGGAAATTTTTGAATTTTCTTCTTGATTTCTTGAATAACCCATTTTTTATCTAGGTTCCTTATATGTGTGCTTTTCTTTTTCTTCAGCATAGAGGATTCTATCAAGTATTTTCTGTAGAGCTGGTTTTGTCTTCAAATACTTTTTTAACCTGCTTTTGTCATGGAATGTCTTTATTTCTCCATCTATTTGAATGGATAACTTTGCAGGATAAAGTAACCTTGGTTGACAGTTATTATCTTTCAGAACTTGGAATATATCACTCCAAGCCCTTCTGGCTTTAAAAGTTTGTGTTGAATAATCTGCTGTAATCCTGATGGGCTTGCTTTTGTAGGTAAATTGATTTTTCTCTCTAACTGCTTTCAATATTTTTTCTTTGGCTTGTGTGTTTGGAAGTTTGATTATAATATGGAGAGGAGAGGTTCTTTCTGGGTTTTGTCTGGCTGGGGTTCTAAAGGCTTCCTGTATCTGCATTGGCACCTCTTTCCCAATTTGGGGGAAATTTTCTTCTATGATTTTGTTGAAGACGCCTACTATGCCTTTGGAGTGGATTTCTTCTCCTTCTACTATGCCCTGAATTCTTATATTGTATCTTTTCATAGTGTCCCAAATATCTTGAAATTCCCACTCATACTTTTCTATAAGCTTGTCTTTCTCTTTGTTGGCCTGTATTAGATCTGCCACCTGGTCCTCTAGCTTAGATATTCTGTCCTCTCCCTCATCCATCCTACTGGTGAGATTTTCTACAGAGTTTTTTTTTATTTCATTAACTGTGTTCTTCATTGCTAGTAATTCTGACCGGTTTTTCTTTATTATTTCTATTTCCCTATTTATGTCTTGTATTGCCTTCTTTATTTCATTAAATTGGTGTCCTGCCTCTTCTTTGATTCCTTTGATTTCCTCTTTGATTTATTCTTTGTTTCTTTTGATTTGTTCTTTGACCTCTTTGAACATATTTATAATCATTCTTTTGAACTCTTTCTCAGGCATTTCCTCTAACTTGTTCTCGCTGGAGGACATTTCTGATGCATTAATACTTTTAGGTGGATTTATATCATCTTGCTTTTTAGTGTTTCTTATGTTATAATGTATACATTTTTGCATCTTGGATTAAATTAATGCTTGGATTTTCTAGCTAGCTGTGTATTCTTAGCTGTATCAATTGATTTGATGTAATATATTTTCAGGGTTGGAGCTTAAGATATTAGGTGTGGCTCTTAAGACTCTCAGAGTATCTACAAAGATGTTCTTAGGGGTTGAGTTTCCCTGCTATGGGAGTATTCAAGCAGGCTGAGTGGAATAAAATACAGCTAGATTCTAAAGATTAACTAAACACTGTACACATTCAATCAAAAACAGCCCCAAGTATGTATGCAAGAGTAGTTATTATAATGACCAGATCCTCTATCAACAAAGAGGTTAAGATTTCTGGTCTGTTGAGGGATCCAAGTCAGCTTGCGACCAAGTGAGACCCTTCCCTGGTGCAATCCCAGTTACCTTGGATGATTTTGGTCTCAGTCAAGTTGCTGCCTGGGTCGTTGGGCTGCTGTTCTGATTTCTGGAGCTGGGCACTGGCTTTTCCTGCAGGGCAAACCGAGCCTGGCAAGTGTGGCCCTGCAGATCAGCACCCCTGCTGCTGGAACTGCTTCTCAAGCTGCCACTGCTGGGTCTGTAGCCACTGCTGCTGAAGCTGCTGCTGCTGGACCCACCGCTGCTGCTGCCTCTGCTGCTGCTGTAGCTGCCACTGCTGGAGCCACCACTGCTGCTAAAGCTGCTGCTGCTGTGTCCACTGCCACTGCTCCCACAGAAGCTGCTGCTGCTGGGTCTGCCGCTGCTGCCGCTCCTGGGTCTGCTGCTGCTGGGTCTGCTGCTGCTGCTGTGACTGGAACTGCTACTCCTGGGGCCGCTGTTACTGGTGCCAGAGCCACTGATGTTGCTGCCGAACTCTGCTCCTGCTTGGGTCCCGCTGTCAGCCCAAGTTGGCATGGCCAGGTCCCGGGACCACTGCTCTGTTCGCTGTAGCTGTGCTCAGGCAGTGGGGGAGGGGAGGGAGCTGCAGCTTCTCTGATTCTCTCACTGCTCCACATGTTCTTCTACCTCGTGGTCTGCTCCTCCGTTGCTCACTGCCTCTCTCCCTTCACGTTTCCTGAGTTGCGGCTGGTGTGAGTGGAAGCTTCTGCACCTGGCTTTTCCTGCGGCTAAAGCCAAGTCTGGTGGCTTTCTGGTGCACCGCCACTGCCGCCGCAGCGGTTGGCCGAGCTGACGGAGCCACTTTTGCTGGCCTGTGCAGGCTCTGGATGCTCTGGATCTCTTCTACTTCTCCCCTGCCGCTTCAATTTCCTATACACCTCACTTTTTAGTAAAAGTGTATATTTTGCTGAGTTTTTTTGGTCTTTTTTCCCCCTTAGGCTGCTTTGGCGTGGTACCTACGCCACCATCTTAACCGGAAGTCCAAATAACCCATTTTTAATTCAGCAGTGCATTGCTAAGTATCCAGGAATTCATGTAGTTTTGAATCAGATATCCCCTTAGAACTCATGTGTTGTGAATACTTAGTCTTTAGATGTTGACAATTTGAGAGTTGTAGCCTTGCTGGAGAAGGTATATTGTTAAGGATGGGTTTAGGGGTGTTACAGCCAGCGCCAAGTTGTTGAAGTTTGGCTCACTCTACTGATTTTGTTTTCCACGTGCTATGGCAAAGGTGATGTCCAGCCTCTGTTTATGATATGCTTTTTTATGCCATTATGAAGCTTTCCCTTGAGACTATAAGCCAAAATAAAAACTTTCCTCCCATCAGTTGCTTTTGGTCAGGTGCTTTGTCCCAGCAACAAGAAGTTAACTATAACAACACTTTTTGTTAATTTCTGCTTTTATTTCACTCTGATATGATAAGATAAAAAAGATTATCTTTTGCATGTATTAAGGTTTGTTTTATGGCGTATTATGTGATCAATTTTGGAGAAGGTTTCATGAGCTACTAACTGAGAAGAATCTATATTACCTACCTATTAGATAGAATATTCTATACAAATCTATTAGGTCCACTTGATCCATTATGTGGATTGGCTCTGAAGTTTATTTGATGAATTTTAGTCTGTATGACCTATCTAAGTATATGAGTGGGGTATTGGTGTCTCCAACTATGATTATATCTAGACTTACCTTTTAGCCTTCTAGAGTTTATTTTATGAAATAAGGAGCCCCAATATTTGCTGCATAACTGTTTACAAAGATAATATTTTTGATCCATTGTTCCTTTTATTAAGGTGAAATTTCCCTTTTTGTCCTTCCTGATTAGTTTTAGTTTGAAGTCCGCTTTGTCTCATATATGAATGGCCTCTCATGCTTGTTTGCAGCATCCATTTGCTTGGTAGTTCAAATTCCAGCCTTTTGTATTTAGGTTATAAATATCTGTGCTCGCCAGGTGGAATTCTTGGAGGCAGAAGATACTTGGATTTTTCTTTGTCATCCAGTAATTCAGTCTGTGTATTTTTATTGAAGAGTTGAGGCCATTTTCATTTAGGGTTACTATACAAAAGTGTGCTTTGTTCCATAATATTTTCTTGGGCAGTGTTTTAGTTGACGGCATAGCTGACTTTCTGTTTCCATTTCCACTGGGAATTTGCTGGATTTGTTATATTAGGCATTGCTGAATGCTTCCTGTTTTTTTGATGTTCATCTGTTTCTTTTATAAAGTATATTTTTTCTTGTGTTTTAAGATTGTGGCCCTTTTTCTTCTTGCCTGTGAAGTGTTCCCCCAAAACTTTCTGTAGAACTTGTTTTGTTGTCATCAATTGCATTACTTTGTGCCTGTCTTGAAATATCTTTATTTCTCCACCAATTTTGAAAGATAATTTTGCTGAGTATAGCATTCTTGTTTGGAAGTTATCTGCCTTTAGAGCTTAAAATATATCATCCCAGTCTTTTCTGGGCTTAAGGACTGCTGAGGTTATTCTGATATTTCTACCTTTGTAAATGAATTGGAATTTTTCCCTTACCACTTTTAGTATTATTTCTTTGCTTTGGATTTTTTATATTGTTACTATAATATAGAGGTCTGTCACTAGTCAAATATATTTTGAGTTTTATATTCCTTCTGTGTTTGAATGCCAATTTTTTTCTCTAGATTTCAGAAATTTTCTCTTATAATTTCATTGAACAGTCTATCACTTCCTTCTGTAATTAACTCCGCTCTTTCTTCTACCACATTGATTCTGAGGTTTGTCTCTTGAGTTTATCCTATAGTTCTTAGAATATTGGTCATGTTCTTTATGTTTTCTTTATATGACTCTATGTGTATTATCCTCTATAATTTGTCCTTCATCCCCTGTGATTCATTCTTCTGCATGGTCATGTCTGTTTGTATGACATTATGGTGTAATTTTCATTTGATTGACCACTGCTTTCATTACCATGAGTTGTTTATTTTTCAGTGCTTGTTTTTCTTGCCAAATTTTTAGCCATGTGTATGACATTTTCCTCTAATTTACTCAGTGATTCATCTACCTTATCAAGACTGTCTTATCAAGAAATTTTATTTTTTAAGTCATTCATTTGTCAGTTTATAGGGTCTCCATGGTTGTCAATTGTTTTTAAAAGTAGAATTTCTAAATTCTTTCTCTGGCATTTTTCTACTATCTCATTTTCTGTTCCCATTGCAGAGGAATTGAGAGTTTGGGGTGAGTTGTGGTGGCTTCTTGTATCTTCCACTTAGAGTTTTTTTGCTATGACTTAAGCATTTGTACAAATGGATGTTTCTTTTCTCCTTATTTATTTACTTATTTATTTTATTCTGAGAGAGAGAGAGAGAATTGGCATGCCAGAGCCTCTAGACACTGCAATTGAACTCCAGACATGTACCATATTGTGGACATGAATGACCTTGTATACATGTGTCACCATGTGCATCTGGCTTATGTAGCATCTGGGGAGTCAAACCTGGGTCCTTAGGCTTCTCAGGCAAACTCCTTAACCACTAAGCCATCTCCCCAGCCACTTTTCTCCATCTTAGTTTCCACTTTTTTCATACACTTTATTTGCTTGCTTCTTTTTAGTTTTATTTATTTATTTATTTATTTATTTATTTATTTATTTATTCATTTGAGAGAGTGAGAGAGGTAAAGAGGTAGAGAGAGAGAGAAAAAAAATTGTCACACCAGTGAATCCAGCCACTGCAAACAGACTCCAGATGCGTGTGCCACCTTGTGCATCTGGCTTACATGGGTACTGGGGAATTGAACCAAGGTCTTTTGGCTTTGCAGGCAAACTCCTTAACCACTAAGCCATTTCTCCAGCCCTGCTTGGTTCTTTATTTTATTTAAAAAAATTGCTTTTTATTTATTTACTTGAGAGTGACAGACAGAGAGAGAAAGAGGCAGATAGAGAGATAGAGAATGGGCACTCCAGAGCCTCTAGCCACTGCAAAGGACCTCCAGACACGTGTGCCCCTTGTGCATCTGGCTAACGTGGGTCCTGGGGAATCGAGCATCAAACCAGGGTCTTTAGGCTTGACAGGCAAGCGCTTAACCACTAAGCCATCTCTCCTGCCCTGCTTGGTTCTCTTATCTTGCATAGTTCTGTTGGTTTCACTTGGACATATGTTTCTAAAAAGTTTTTAGGAGGTAGGCCCATTGCTGAGTCCTGCAGATTTGATGGTAGGTTTGATTTTATTCAATTGAATAGTAATCCTGTGTTACTAGTCTGTGTCCTTTGGGTAGCCTAACAATTAATGTATACTAATTTGGTTTAATTCCACCATACTGTTAGAATGTCTTGGCTACTAAGACTTTAACATCTGTTGCAGTCAGGTTCACATTGCTGGCAGAAATCACCTGACCAAGAGCAGCTTTTGGGATAAAAGGGTTTAGTTTGGCTCCACCATGGCAGGGGAAAACGATGACATCACCCCCTTGCCACCATCAGGTGGACAATAGCAACAGGAGAGTGTGCCAAACACTGGCAGGGGGAAACTGGCTATAACACCCATAAGCCCACCCCCAACAACATACTACCTCCAAGAGGTGTTAATTCCTAAATCTCCATCAGCTGGGAACCTAGTATTCAGTATAACTAAGTTTATAGGGGACACCTGAATCAAACCACCACACATATATTATAAAAGAAAGGACAGAAAGAAAGAATTACAGTCCAATTCAACAACAACAAAAGCAAACTAAGCAAAAGTGTAAAAAGTAAAAGAAAAAAATGAGAAAAGGTAAAAAAGCAACTAATAATAAAAAACTAAAGATAGGGTGAAAGCGATGGTTTAGTGGTTATGGTGCTTGCCTGCAAAGCCCAAGGACTCATGTTCAACTCTTCAGATCCCATGTAAGCCAGATGCACAAATGTGAGGCAAGCACAAGGTCACATATGTCTACTAGGCAGTGCAAGGGTCTGGAGTTCCATTTCAATGGCTGAAGCCCTGGCATGCCAATTCTTTCTCCCTCTCTCTCTAAAATAAAAATAAAAATAAAAATAAAAATAAAAATAAAAATAAAAATAAAAATAAATGAATGAAAAGAAGGAAGAAAAGACAAGAAAAAACTATCTATGTATAGATTTCATTCTTCTCTAGTGTTAGTTTTTGTAATATAATAGTAGTATCCCAAGTCAAGCAGTTTAATTCTGTTAATCTGTCTTTGAGGAACAAACAGTCTCTGTGCTGAAGTTAATTTCACATGGTGGTACAAGCCAACTAACCTTGAACTCTGAAGACTGGGTAGGGAAGTCATGATTGACCTCAAGACTGTTCTGGGATACAGAGTGGGTTCCAGAATAGCCTTTGATACAATGAAACATGCTTCAGAGACCATAACGAAAAAGGAAACAAAAAAAAACAAAACAAGGATTGGAGAAATAGCTCAACAGTTAAGGTGCTTGCTTGCAAAGCCTAAGGACTGAGGTTTGATTCTCTAGTACCCATATAAGTTAGACGCACAAGGTGGTGCATGCATCTGGAGTTCTCTCTTTTGAATAAATAAATAAATAAAATATTTTAAAAACCGGGCTGGAGAGATGGCTTAGCAGTTAAGGCACTTGCCTGCAAATGCTCAGGCCTGGTTTCAATTGCCCAGTACCCATGTAAGCCAGATAAACAAAGTGATACTTGTGTCTGGAGTTCTTTTGCAGTGGCTAGGGGCCTTGGCATGCTCATTTTCTCCCTCTGTCTACCTCTCTCTGTCTCTCTCTTACATAAATTAAATATTTAAAAAACCAGCAGTAGCAGCAGCAGAAACAACAACAAATCTTTTTTGTCTTGTTCTAATCATCTCAGAACTGTGCTTCACTGACCCCAAGGTCAAATTAAGTGTGTGGAGTAGAAATTCAGAAGTCTTCCCTACTGAAGGGCCCTGCTGTGGAAGCTTGAGATACTGGGTACCTTAGGAACTGAGGGGGTAGGACAGGGTAGGCTACTTACTACCCACCCCATCACTCTACTCTCCACAATACTTCTTACTGGTGTTACCTGGGAGAACTGGGATCCCTAGTGTTTGTTGCCCACTAGGCTTAGGACCAAATTCTGTCTGGGATTGCAGATCTATGCTTTAAATGTTCTGATTTTCACTGATGCTAAGGCTCTGAGATTCCTCACTCCATTAGCAGTGTAGGGTGGTGTGCACTCATGCTGATTCACCAGTTCAAGCACAATGGCTGATACTTCTGCAGGATTTTGGATCCAGGGCGGGACTAAATTCCATAAAGATGCAAGATATCCTAGATCTGTGCACCTCAACCTTTTGATTCTTACCATTGTTGGAACATACTGAAAATACAGACTCTGAGAAGGCTAAATTATGAGGTTTATTTTACGGAGAGTTAGGATCCAGTGGGGAGGCTACCTGACTAGCTCAAGACAGATGAATTCTCTACCTTGCCTTGTTGGAAAGAGGAAATGGAGAAAATCTCTTTCACATCTTTGGAGAAGAAGCTTTTGATGAAGGCATATGAACATGTGAAACGCAAAGGTAGAGTGCCTAAGCAATAACATCCTCCTCACATAAGTGATCAGAGAGGGTTAACGTATAGCAAAATGCTCAGAGTGTAAACAGACATAAATAGATCATACATGCAGTGAAACAGAAAAACACCCCAAAACAAGAAAAAAAGTGACCAGACAGGAAGAAAACCTTCCCATTCCTTCTCTTCTTCTCTGTCAGGGTTGGAAGGGGAAGAATGACCTACACAGTTATGTTCAGCTGGCTCTGGAAGGTAACGGGGACAAAAAACAGGCTTACACACATGGCTAGGTTTCTTTGTATGTATTCAATCCAGATACAATAGGAAGGAGGCATTATTTGCCTGTGTTAGCTCTCCCTGTAGTTCTAGGTTCCCATTATCTGGTATAATCAGTTACAGCTCAAAATTTTCTAAGTGTGCTATTTTAATTACCCAGATCCCCCTCAATAAAGACCTTGACCTCACAGCTGTGAGGAGAACTGATGATAATCCTCAGCCCATTCAAGGATTGTCAGAACTTCAGACCAACAGGTGGTTACCTTGAAAAACCTCTAGCATGACTATATCCAGTGACATAGCAATTCAAAAATATAACCTTTCACTAATCTTGGACTACCTGAAGACAGTCCTGAAGGGCCATTCTAACTCCAACATTCCCTTGAGGAATTTGTGAAACTATTATTGGGCCTGTGTCACAGCTCAGCTTCTTTTGTCCATTCCTGTTTCCTTCTCCTTTTTTGCGATGTTGATCGCAGGAGTACACTTTAATAAACACTCAGCCTAATATGATTTATTTTAGAGTCAATTTCCCAGAAAGCTAGAAAACATGGTCTGTCCTAATTCATTCAAACTCATTACATAGTTTCTCTGTCCATCCAGGCTCCAAGAAACTATTAAGCCCAGGAGATAAAATGTCCTCCAAGGATTACAGCTCCCTGGCTACTTCAGCAACTCATCCTCAGTCATTTTTTTACCACTTCTCAGAGGCATTATTACTCTAGCCAGCCTGTTTATACAAGCACATAAAAGAAGCCAGAAAAAATGATAGCCATTAATAATCAATTTTTGTCTACTATTCATTGCCTCTGCTGAGGACTGCTCTTTCTCAAGGAAGTAAGACAAATGATCATGGGTTGCCACACAACACTGTTTTTTTACTTTGACTTCCTGGGTCCTAAGAGGATTTATCAGCAAACAACAAGCTCATTTAATTATATGTCTTAAGCACACAAAGAGTCAGTCATTAAGTGAATATAAACAACTAGGTGCTTCAAGCACCTTTTTCAAGGCTAATATATTTATAAAAATGCCCTTGAGCAAGGGTTAGCCTCAACAATTCTCCCTTTGAGACTAGCAAATCCCAAGCACTTGTTTGTTATGATCATAAATAACATTTTGATCTAAGCAATCATTAAAGTTTTTGGTATTTTAAATAGCCCATGAAATCTTGCCATGTTCTCTTACATGTCTGATTTCCTAAAGTACAACTGGATGAAAGAATTTCCATTTGATGTTCAAGAATACATTTTAAAAAACTACCTTATTTAAGCTGAGCATGGTGGCACACACTTTTAATCCCAGCACTTGGGAGGCATAGGTAGGAGGATTGCTGTGAGCTTGAGTCCACCCTGAGACTACATAGTGAATTCCAGGTCAGCCTGAGCTAGAGTGAGACCCTACCTAGAAAAAAATAATAAACCACCTTATTTAGGTATGTAGAACTGTGTTTGATAAACTAAGAATTTTATAGAAATAAATGAGGCAGAGTATAGCTGCTTTAATAAAAACATTTTCTGTGAGGATATATTTCATCAAATTAAGTAGATATTTCTAAGCAAATCCTTTGTTTCCACAGCATAAGACCAATTCTTACAAATGAATGAAAGGAATACTTGATAGACTAGTGGGTATTTTGTATTAGTTTTTATTTTATTTCGTTATTATGTATTTATTTTTAGATAGGATCTTATCTTTTAATTGTTACTTATTTGATTTTAAGACAGGGTCTTACTTTGTAACCCAGGCTGGTCTAGAATTCATTATATAGCCCAGACTGAATTCACACTCTAGAAATTCTCCTACCTCATTCTCCTAAGTGCTGGGATTACAGGCCTGAACCACCATGCCCAGCTCTTGGATATGATCTTGTTCTGTAGCTGAGTATAGCTCAGAATTTGCCATGTAGCCAAAACTTGCCATGAACTACTGATCTTTCTGCCTCTGAGATTACTGATGTATGACACACCTAACTACTTTTTCAAAATTTGTGTGTGCATGCATCTGTGGATGCATACCATTGTACATGAGGAGGTCAGAGGAGAACTTTCAGTGTTGGTCTCTACCTGGCCCCCTTTTTTGAGGCAGAATATCTTGTTCACCAAAGGATATACTGGGCTAACCGGTCATGAGCTTTCATGGTTCTTTTGTCTTTACCACCTATCTTGCCATAGGAGCTCTTGAATTACAGATGTATACATCTATATGTACATGGATTACAGAGATGTAAACTCAGGCTTTCATGCTTGTTTGACAAGTGAGATAGCTCTCTAGTCCTGCATTTTGTTTCATCATGACCCTTTGGAAATACTGTTTCATTTCTGATCTTAGGTTCTGTCTACATACACACAGTAGAGCTGGCATTATTAGGCAGGCATGAACACTCATAAATATTCTGTCGTTTATAGTGAAAGACTATATAACTGATGCTAATGCAAACCTATATATCACAGGTATTAAAACAGATTCCCTTGTCCCAGGCCCATTCCAGCCACATCATTTTCCTTATGGTGCCAGGTACTTGGCAGAAATAGAACTTTTATGCCAGTAAGCTTCAGATTCCCCTAGTCAATCTGAAGATTATTCAAAAAAGCTATGATTCACTGCTGATGGGGCTAGTGGCCCTTTAGAATTCTACAAATCCTATAGCTCATGCTATAGGATTTTGCTTTGGTGCCCAAATGCTTACAATTACCTCACTTCAGTCCCCCTATAATGTCATTGCTTCCATCACTGAACAGCAAATCCACAAAAGTTTACATAAATCACTGTATATAAAATAGGGTAGTGGACATCAAAATAGGAGGAATTATTGTATTTTAATATACTCATAGGATCTTCTAATTTAGTTAAGGGTACATACTTAGAACAGAATGTTTGTCCTCACTGAAATGGCTTAGATTTCATGACTGCTGTCCCCATCATCTCAAAGTTAAGCATGAAAGTACTCATTACATAGCAGCTTTCATGGCAGTTCTGAAGAAGAATCTCTGCATTGGTATTGGAGTCTATATCTTTAATGATCTTCCCAAGAAGTTCTTTGCATGTGTGCCCTAGAGACTGATTATTTCACTGTAGCCGTGGTTCCTGGAGTGTCATAAGTGGTCAGTAGTTCTCTGTGCTTTAGTTTAGAAGGACATGGAAGCATCCTGTGATTATCATCACCAAAATGCATGATTAATCACGATAATGATAGTGTTCAATCTCCTCCCAGGGCCTGTTTCCCAGTCTGGTGTACCCATTCCATAACCTTCTTGGTTTAGTTTACCCAGCTCTAGGACCAGTTCGATTTTATATTTAGCAGCTCTGAGTGATAGATACTAGCAGTTCTCCACTGCAGTCTTCTCTGGAAAACTCTCAGCAATGGGAGCCAAAGCACTCAGAGATGCCTAACAGGTTTGTATTCACCAGCATAACCCTTCACTGACTGACTGGTGTATATAGGTTTACAATATATAATCCAACAACCTAGAATCATAAATGTTCTGAAACTAAACTTTTTTGACACGTGTGTATGCATGCATGTAAGAATGTTGTTTATAGGTGTGTGTGTGTGTGTGTGTGTGTGTGTGTGTAGAGGCCAGAAGGCAACATTGGGTATCTCCTCAATTGTTCTCCACCTTATTTTTTCGACACATTCTCTCACTCAACCTGAAGCTGATTAATTTGGCTAGACTACCTGGTCAGAAAGCCCCAGAAATAGCTTTGCTTCTGCCTCCCAGCACTGGGATTACAAGGACATCAATACAAACAGAGTACTTATGGGAGAATAGGGTATATTTTAGGCTTACAAATTCCAGGGGAAGCTCCATCACAGTGGAAGAAACTGACTTATTTAATACATCCATAGCAGAGAGAAAAAGCTTGCACAAGAAAACATGAACAACAAGAACTCAAATTGGCTTTCAACACAACTAGCAGGACTTGAGTCAATATCTGCTGAAGACTAGGAAACTTAATTAAAAACACCTAAGGTTATGGGGGGCACATACTTACTTTTAAACCGCCATAAAGTCTGGGATAAGATGGATTCAACTGCTGAATTCTACCAAACCATGACAGAAGAACTGAAATCACTACTTGTCAATTATTTCATAAAATTGAAAATGAGGGAAAGCTTGATTACTCCTTCTATAAATTCAGTATTACAATAATGCCAAAACATGACAGACATATAACAAGAAAATAAAAGTATAGATTGATATCCCTGCTGAACTTAGACACAAAAATCCTCAATAAAATTCTTGCAAATCAATCCAAGAACATATCAAACAATCATCCACCTTGATAAAGTAGTTTTCACCCAGGTATGCAGGGATGGTTCAACATATGGAAATTGCTAAATGTAATACATCATATAAAAAGACTTCAGGACAGAAATCACATGATAATCTCAATGGAGGCAGAAATGGCCTTCAACAAAATGCAACATTCCTTCATGGTAAAAACATGAGAGGGTAGGGATGAAGGAATCATATCTCAACATAATAAAGGCCATATATCACAAACCTAACATCGACACAGAGAGAAAAGGCCACCACCAGCACCACCAAAAGCAAGCACACCCCAGGGACCCCAGGCAGAGCTGAAGCATTCTGCATACCTTTACGCTGTAATTCAGATCCACCCCCAGCAACACCTTTAGGGCAGGACACCAGGATCTGCCAACAGTGACAAATCTTCTAACCAGGCACTTAGAAATCCAAATTACAGCTTTAATAAAACATTTGAGTCTATTGGGGGGACAGAAATTCAAACTATCACACCATCATATGTATTACTTTTTAAAACAAAACTGAGAACTTCATAACTTTGAGTGTCCCAAACTGTCCAGGATAGAATCCAAAATTACACAACACAGAGAAAACTAGAAAACTTTCAACTCACAAGGGAAAAACAACTAAATGAAACCATTGCTAAAATGACATGAATGTTTGAATAATAAAAGACTTTAAAGTACTATCATTAAAGTACTCCAAGAAGTACTGGACAATATTCTTGGAATAAATGGAAATAACATGTCAGTAAAGAAATATAATGTACATAGAAGAATCAAGTAGGCATTTTTTCTACCTGAAATAGAGCCAAGGTTTAAAATTTACAATATTGACTCAATGAGAAAGTAAAGAAATAGGGAACTATTTCTTTATATAAACTATATAAATCAATAGAAACTTCAAATATGAAAAATCCAAAGAAATCCATCCCCAGATACATCAGAATCAAATTGCTAAAAAACTGCATACAAAAATTCTTTAGGCCACCAAAAAAAAAAAAATAATAACATAAATTACAAGGGAACAATAATTTAAGTATTGGAAAAATTTCCACTACAAACCATCAGTACTGGGGAGATATCTCAGTGGGTAAAATGCTTGACTTGCAAGCATGAAAACTTGAGTCTAATCCCCAGAACCCATGTTAACATGCTGGGCATGGTGGTTAGTCTTTATCATCTCAGCACTGGGGAGACAGGGACAGGTAGATCACAGGGGCTCACTGGTCATCCAGTATAGCCTACTTAGCAACAGGTGGATGATGTTACTGAGGAATGACATCCAAAGATGTACACACACACAAACACACACACGGAGAGAAAAAGAGAAGGGAAGACCAAGAAAATGTAGAATACTATTTTCCTAAAGCTCTGGCAGAGATAAGCATTCAATCTAAATCCTTCAATAATACAGATAAAACCAAGGCATTTTCAGATGAATTAAAACTATAAAAGAAAATTTATTGCCAACAGAATTTTCTTAAAGAATTGTTAAAGGAAATTCTTCAGACAAAAGGAAAATGTTACCAGAAAGATGCGTGCAATATCAAGGAATGATGGCAATATAAATAGTAAATATTTGGGTATTCTGGGTAGAATAACATGTCCTCTTAGATTCTTCAAAATACATTCAATGACTGAAAGCCAAATGGATAACATTTTATGATAATATTTACTTTTACCTATTTTATTTTTTTCTCTTTTGAGGGTATAGTTTCTCACTCTGTAGCCCAAGCTGGTCTCAGATTCATGGCAATCCTCCTGCCCCAGCTTCTCAAGTTCTCAAAGTATATGTACATTATAAAGTATAAACAAGCATAGGAATTATAACAAATAAATGTATGATTTTCCAGAGATAACTACTTATAATTAATAATTAATTAATTTGCCTGCATTATCTTACCAGGAAGTTTTTCATCTTGTCTTACCCATAGACTTTCTAGCATGTAGCAGTAGCTGGATAACTTTTGTGAAATGAACACAGGGTTAAACAGAAATAGAATCTTTCATACTACTATAATGTTTTACCTTAAGATCACAAAGCATAATGCCCTTCTCTTTAACCTTACCTGTTATTTGCAGGGCAGTTTTCAGGCAGATCTCTATTTCTGTAGGAAGAATGGCTTCTTCTACCTTTTATTATGTTATGTTATAATGCTTGTCATACTTCCCTGATACGGTTTTTGTTAATATTAACATGAGGTAATCTTTGAGATGTGCTGATCACAGTGTCTGACACATAATACTGGGTACTCAATGAACATGCTTTCATTTCACTTCAGTTTTAAGACTTGGTGTAAATTGATGGTAAGGTGTGAGTTCTCAGGTATGTTTTATGAGGGTACATAATAATCTTGGCCTTGAAGAAAAGCTTAGATGTGTTGGAGAGAAAAAAGAAGGAAGAAAGGCCCCTAGGCCCTAATAATAAGACAGCATGAATATAATCTTTGAAATCTCAGGCAGCCAAAGTTTGGATTAATGAAGAAAGAATACTTGATAAGTAGGAAGGATAGTTATTTGGAAGCTAGCTGTTAGGAAATATAATGAGATCATTATCAGCATGAGAGATAACTTCCAGCTACTCAGTGACCACTTGAAAAATTAGGCAAAGTTTAATTTTGGTGCTCTTATACTACTCAACTTTGTGACTCTTCCCTCTTAGCATTTCTTTCTAGGATATGAGTATACCACTACGGCTTATCCATTTGAAAAGAAAGAAAGTAGATTGAAAAGTATGTAACTCATCCTAAAGAGATTCTGAAAATAGGCTAACCTTTTTTTTTTTTTTTTTTTGGATATCAGCAATTTGAAAGAAATCTTAGTTTGTTTTGTGATTAATCATGGAAAAAGACTTCCATGATTAGTTCTCCAGCCCTTGTACTGAATAGGGAACATAGTTTTGATTAAAGATGTTACTCATTCAAATCATAACTGCCCACTTCATCTATGGTTGAGAAGAACCCAAATTAGTGGATCTGGACATGTGCCATCTAGATGTAATCATGCGCTAGTATCCATATTCTAAATGAAAATTTAGAGAAATATGTCTCACTTTCCCTCTGCAGATCTTAGAGTTGAACAATAGGCTGTAAAAGTAAGAATTCCTGGCTGGAGCCCTAGAAACAAAGAGATGGAGGTGCAATTAACTGAGAATAGCTAAGACCCTACCCCCAAATACTATTAAATCCAAATGGCCCCATTCATGGTTGCCAACTATGGAAGTTTGGATGTGATAGTTTAAAATGTATGAACCTATAGATTCAAGTGTTTTATTAAAAATTGAGGGCTGGGAAGATGGCTTTGTGTTTAGAGTGCTTGCCTGCAAAGCCAAAGGACTCAGATTTAATTCCCTCGGACCCACGTAAGCCACATGCATATTATGGTGCATGCATCTGAAGTTCATTTACAGTGGCTAAAGGCCCTGTTATGCCCATTCTCTCCCCCCCCCTCTCTCCCTGTCTCTTTCTCTCTCTCAAATAAAATAAAATAAAATAATAAAATATTTTTTCTTTTTAAATTTGAGTTTGCAGGGCTGGAGAGATGGCTTAGTGTTTAAGGTGCTTGCCTGCAAAGCCTAAGGACCAAGTATTGGTTCCCCAGTGCCCATATAAGCCAGATGCACAGGGTGGCACATGCATCTGCAGTTCGTTTGCAGTAGCCAGAGGCCCTGGTGTGCCCATTTTCACTCTCTCTCACCTGCTTCCTATCTCTAATATTTTTTTTAATTTTTATTTATTTATTTATTTATTTGAGAGTGACAGACACAGAGAGAAAGACAGGTAGAGGGAGAGAGAGAGAATGGGCGCACCAGGGCTTCCAGCCTCTGCGAACGAACCCCAGACGCGTGCGCTCCCTTGTGCATCTGGCTAATGTGGGACCTGGGGAACCGAGCCTCCAACCGGGGTCAAATTTCTGCTGCAGGGGCATGACACTGGGGTGGATCTAAATTCCAGCCCAAAGGTTTGCAGAAAGGTTTTGACCTGTGTCTGGTTTTGTGTGTGTTGGTGTTGGTGCTTGCTGGTGGTGCTGGCTGTGTGGTGGTGTCTCTCTGCTTGGATTTATGAATGGAACCAGCTTCTTCCACCATTGATAGAACTACCCCAGAACCTATAACCCTGAAATAAAGCTTGGTTTACCATAAACTGTATCCAGTTGGATATTTATCCTAGAGTTCTGGAAATTAGTAAATTTGAGGTTCCAAATAGGAGCCAGTTAGGATTAACTGCTAAATCCATGTGGGTGACTGTGACCAGTGCATGTAGGACCTCTGAATAGTTCATGTGTCTTTATCATTGGTGACCAGTTGTGACTGCTTATGGGATTAGCCTTTAAATGTAGAAGTAAGGTAAGTTTTAAGGGTACAGAAATGAACTACTGGTGCTATGGGAAATTTTAAAAATAAACATTGGACAAAAATTGGTAGTGCTATAATACAAAGGTTGTGAAGCTCTTAGAATAGAGAAATTATAACATGTTGGGAGCCGCGCTGGCTTCGTCAGGCTTTGCTGCGTCAGCTTGTTTACTGCTTTTGCATCCTAATCGTTTACACATGAGCATATGACGTTATCCTAACATGGCTGCTCACCTATCCCGATTGGGTGATGCAAAGTCGTCTGATAAGACTTAAGCCAATCAGACAATGCTTCACATCTACATGACCACAAGTATATAAGCTTGGCACTCCGTAGGGTCAGGGTCCTTCTCTCTATCAGCTTGGAGCTCCCAATAAAGTGTGCTTGAGAAGAATCCTGTTGTTGTTGTTCTTCCTGCTGGCGGGAGGGGCGCAACAAGTGGTGCCGAAACCCGGGACTTGTCAACAAACGGCCAATTGAGAGGACCCCTGAGGATACTTCCGAGGGAGGATTCAGAACTCAACACACGGAGCGGCGGTACCGGTAAGTTCCCCTGGATGTGCTATATGCTAAGTTTTGGCTTGTAACTGATCTGTAAGTCTGATATACATAAGTTAGTTGATCGTCTCAAACGTATATAAGGTTGTAGAATGGGACACCACCACTCCACCTTTTTGGAGCCGCTAGGTAGGGAGGACAAACGTTGTGAAGAGGTGATCAGGGAAGGTCAACGCATATTAGCACATCATCAAGATAGCATATCAGAGTTTGAAGAAAATAAAAGGGGAAAACAAAAAAAGGTTAAAATAAAAAGAGAACCTAGGTTTCAGACAGAACAGAATAAAAGTGCACAGAATAAAAGTGAAACGCAAAAGGGAGGGCCAAATTCAGGTCTGAAGCTATATCCAGATTTGACGGAACTTGCAAATTTATATATAGAAAGTTCTAGTGAATCTGAGGGAGAAGAATTAACTCCAGAGGAAGAACAGGATTTCGAGGAAGTAGAGGCCGAGTGTGGTTGGGAATGTTCTAGACCCAGAAAAGATGGTGTCTTTGATCCTCCGCCAGCTTAGTGTACAAGCTCCATTCTTTTTTCTAACAGCGAATGTTAGCACTAACATCTCTTTGATAGATTGTAGGAATATCACATGTTGGCTTGCAGAGTGCTGGAATGCCAGTGTCAATCTGGCTTTAATAATAAAATTACCTACTTTTGTCCCCATTCCAGTAGAGGCGGATCCAACTACGTTTCCTTTAGTAGGACTTAAAAGAGATTTTGGTATTACTGCAGCAATCATTTCAGCCGGAAAAGACTTCTGCAGCACTAGAAACACAAGAAGCAATCAATAAGCACCTTCTCGCTGGTATTCATCCAGTTAATCAAAGAGTAGATCTGGTGCAGAATCAAGTAGAGGAATTATATAAAACAATACAACTTGGCTGTGTTTCCCAGTATCAACATTTGTGTATTACTCCTTTGCAATTTAATTTTACTGCTTCTTTTAATCAGAGTTGCAGGCTAGCTGAATTTTTGACAGGAAACTGGACGCTTGAAGGAGAGCAGTTATCTCGGAAGTTACTATTCCAGATTGTACAGCTGAATGGAATTCATCTGGAGCCAATCTCCTTGGGAGATTTTACTTCTTGGCTATCTTCTGCATTTTCTTTCTTTAAGGAATGGGTGGGGGTGGCTATGTTCGGAGCAGCCCTTCTGTGTGGTATGGTGTTCTGTCTCTGGCTTATCTGTCAAATCAGACGACAATGATTGGGTGATGCAAAGTCGTCTGATAAGACTTAAGCCAATCAGACAACGCTTCACATCTACATGACCACAAGTATATAAGCTTGGCGCTCCGTAGGGTCGGGGTCCTTCTCTCTTTCAGCTTGGAGCTCCCAATAAAGTGTGCTTGAGAAGAATCCTGTTGTTGTCGTTCTTCCTGCTGGCGGGAGGGGCGCAACAAGTGGTGCCGAACCCCGGGACTTGTCAACAAACGGCCAGTTGAGAGGACCCCTGAGGATACTTCCGAGGGAGGATTCAGAACTCAACACACGGAGCGGCGGTACCGGTAAGTTCCCCTGGATGTGCTATATACTAAGTTTTGGCTTGTAACTGATCTGTAAGTCTGATATACATAAGTTAGTTGATCGTCTCAAACGTATATAAGGTTGTAGAATGGGACACCACCACTCCACCTTTTTGGAGCCGCTAGGTAGGGAGGACAAACGTTGTGAAGAGGTGATCAAGGAAGGTCAACACATATTAGCACATCATCAAGATAGCATGTCAGAGTCTGAAGAAAATAAAAGGGGAAAACAAAAAAAGGTTAAAATAAAAAGAGAACCTAGGTTTCAGACAGAACAGAATAAAAGTGCACAGAATAAAAGTGAAACGCAAAAGGGAGGGCCAAATTCAGGTCCGAAGCTATATCCAGATTTGACGGAATTTGCAAATTTATATATAGAAAGTTCTAGTGAATCTGAGGGAGGGGGAGCTGTTTGTGTTTTTCCACAGGGCCAAGCTGATCCTATCTGGGTGCCAGAGCGGTTGACTCGAATTGTACGTCATGAGAAGACAAGGAATGACAACCTTCTTACTACTACTAATGATCCTGAGCCTGCTCCTGCCGATGATGATAAAGGGAATTAAGATGCAGTTTTGGGCTGTGGCCAGAACATGGCCTGTCCCTATGCCAGTTCAGTCCTATCTATCTTCTGCATTTTCTTTCTTTAAGGAATGGGTGGGGGTGGCTATGTTTGGAGCAGCCCTTCTGTGTGGTATGGTGTTCTGTCTCTGGCTTATTTGTCGAATCAGATGACAACGTCAGCAGGATAACGTAAAGATTGTTCAGGTACTTATGGCTTTGGATCAAGGAGCATCTCCACAAGTGTGGCTGGCAAGCCTGCGAGATGGTTAGTTCCACCCTGCCTACTGTAAGGCCTTTGCACACCAAGTGACCTTGTTGTCATTGCACCTTGGAAGGCTTACATCCCATGGTTAGTTCCACCCTGCCTATTGTAAGGCCTTTGCACACCAAGTGACCTTGTTGTCATTGCACCTTGGAAGGCTTACATCCCATGGTTAGTTCCACCCTGCCTATTGTAAGGCCTTTGCACACCAAGTGACCTTGTTGTCACTGCACCTTGGAAGGCTTACATCCCATGGTTAGTTCCACCCTGCCTACTGTAAGGCCTTTGCACACCAAGTGACCTTGTTGTCATTGCACCTTGGAAGGCTTACATCCCTGCATGAGCAGCCTTTGCACCCCGAAGGGATTTTTCCCCTTGCACTCGGGAAGGTGCTTAAGCAGGCTTTTGGTCTTGGGCTCTACCCTCGATCGGACCGGCCATCATGAGGGCTGGTCCTGGATCAGGTATCCTGAGGTTCAAAACAATTTTTATAAGGGGGAACTGTTGGGAGCTGCGCTGGCTTCGTCAGGTTGTGCTGCGTCAGCTTGTTTACTGCTTTTGCATCCTAATCATTTGCACATGAGCATATGACGTTATCCTAACATGGCTGCTCACCTATCCCGATTGGGTGATGCAAAGTCGTCTGATAAGACTTAAGCCAATCAGACAACGCTTCACATCTACATGACCACAAGTATATAAGCTTGGCGCTCCGTAGGGTCGGGGTCCTTCTCTCTATCAGCTAGGAGCTCCCAATAAAGTGTGCTTGAGAAGAATCCTGTTGTTGTCGTTCTTCCTGCTGGCGGGAGGGGCGCAACAATAACACATGCTACCAGAGAAGGTAGTAAAATCACTACTTAAAGACTCATTAGTTTCTCATTTTAAAGTTATAGTCAAAGGATAGCAATGCCTACCCCACACTGAAAGGGTTATTAGAACATATTAACAAGGTGTTTGCTACTCCTGATGAATAACAACACAAATTAAAAAAAATATTGATAATCACAATTTGAAAAGGTAGTCTAATATTTGGGAATTCTGGACAAGTATGATCTCATAGGCATTAATGAAATTTTGTGTATTATGTGATGTGATCCTTCTAAGGATATGGACATAAATAGCTAGTATTTGTTGAAGACAAAGAGAGCCAATACAAGAGAAAAATACATTAAGAATATACAACCTTTTCTAAAAATCTAACAGATTAAGTTGGAACCCTAAGAGGAACATTTAGGTATGATTGAAAACAGGGTGGAGACAAAACTGATATTGTTATGGTCATATACCACATAGAGCTTAATAGAGGACACAGATAATATTCTTCTAATATTTATAGCCAAACTAATTTCACAACATGCCTCTGAACTTATCACAATCCATTTCTAAAGTCATCTCATTAACCAGAAAGCTACAATTTCTACTCTGAACCTTACATGGCATTCCCATCTGCCAATGACAGTTTTATTAATGTATTTTTTGATAACCAGGACTACTCAGCTACTGGATGGACTTGGGGGCCTAGGAAGTAAGTCTTGTTGATAAAATCACATGTGTTCTCTGAATATATCCTTCAGGAAATCCAGCCCAGAATGTCTCAAGACCCACTTCCTCACTCTATCATTTAAAGCAGTGGAAAGCTATTGTGTGGTTCTTGTGGCTGTGGTAATGTGAAACTCTGATAGAGGACACACATTCTTTAACCCCTTATCTGCTATTCCTGCAATAAATGGAAAATGTGGGGGGGGGGGGTGGCGTGTGCTTGCACATGCACATATGTGTTAGTTGGGAATGAGGAAGATTAGGGGATATTGCCTGATATAATATTGAAACTCAAAGATTTATCAAATGAATAAATGGGTGAGCAACTGAAAGTAATTATTGGAAATGTCATACATAATGGTTTTGGCCTTAGAACAACATGACAAGCCAGAAAACCAGAAGCAGGCCAGCATAGATAAGATTAGTACTTTCCTGACTATCAACAACCATCCTCCTCTTAACAATGGAAAACTGGGATATCTTTGCATAAAAGATGGATGTGTGTGGGAGAATCCCAAGACAGGAAACTTAACCTTCAAATTAGCAGCAAAGTTTTTGTAGGCGTGATGCATTTAGCAACATTTAATCTAGACATTCTCTAGTGTATAGCATGCAATAAGAGGGTTGTAAGTAAAGTTATTAGAATGTTCAGTGTGTTCCAATACTGAATCTGGGCTTGGAGAAATGCACGTTTTTTTTTCCCTTTTAGAAATATATTATTAGGTTGGGAGATTACATGCATAACTCTTAACTCTTCAATATTATTGGAATAAACAACTGTGCTTAAGTCGAGTGATCAGAGAAGAACTTGAAATTGTTTAATAGTGAAAAATTGTTTTTTTAAAATATTTATGATTTTATTAAATGTTCCTTTTGGATTTTACATGTTTCTGTCATTCTCAATTTTAGAGAAATTGAGGTAGTAAGGAGGTAAGGCTGTAGAGAAATGACTCAAATTAGACTTTATTTAAAGATAGTGCAGAAGATATACAAGTCTTGGAAATAAGTGGTCCATAGATTCTGCTACCAGAACAAGTTTCACCTTTGGCAACTGCTAGTTTTGCTTTACAATTAATCAGTCCATACGTCTGCCTTTTATGCTTCATCATTTTAAATCACCGACAAGCATAGTATTAAATATAAAATTAGCTATGTAAACTCAATGCCCATTTGGGTTTTGAAATCATTTTTGTAAAATATTTTATTATTTATTTATTTTCAAGCAGAGAGAAATAAAGAGAAGAGAAACAGAGAGATTTAGCACACCAGGACCTCCAGATGCTGCAAAAGAACTCCAGATATGTGTTCCAGTGTGCCTCTGGATTTACATGGGTACTCAGAAACAGAACTGGGGTCCTCAGGCTTTGCAGGCAAGCACCTTGCCTGCTGAACCACATTTTAAGGGAAATATCTCACAACCTAAATGGTGAAGTTATATGGAAAAAGACATTCTAGGCTTGAATTCCCAATTATTATAGATGATCCTCAGCTAAGACAAAGGTACTTCAATCTGCTAGTTCTGCTCCATAGAGGCAGCATATTTTGAACCTAATACTCTCTCCACAATTTGGCATTGCTTATTTTTATCCTCAATTGGGAAATATACCAAAATATCTTTTACAATCTATGTTGCTCTTGGGCCCAAAGTGCAACTGAATTTTCTTGGGAATTTATAAAACGAATAATTTATAAAATATGTGCTTTTATGTTTAGGGAAACTTTGAAATATGAATTATGACTTTGGTGATTTGCAATGAATTAATTTTTATATATTTCACAGTTTGCGAATATTCATCATTTATGACAAGACACAGAACAAGAACTGAGAATTCAAGCCATGCAGGAATAACTCTCTCTCCTAGATGAGATCATTATGAGGTGCATGCTCTACATAATGGGTCAGCAACCTGCCTCTATCAGGCTTGGGTAGTTGTAAACACTCTAGACTTTGTAGGCCACATGGTCTCTGTTGCAATTATTCAGCTCTGCTGTTCTAAGTTGAAAATAATAAGCATGGCTGGGTTCCAGCAAAAATTTAGACACTAAAATTTAATTTAATTTACTTTTATGTTATAAAATAGCATTATTTTGATATTTAAAACCATTAGAACCATAAAAAGTCATTCTTTTCTGCTATAATTTGAGTGCTGAAGTTTCCCTCAAAAGTTGTTGAGTTAGTCTTGGTCTCCATGGTGGTGCTATTGGGACGTGGTGTAACCTTTAAGAGATGAGGCCTAGTGAGACATTGCTAGGTCATTTATGCCCCCACTTGGGACTGTGGCATCCTGTCCTGAACCTTTTTCTTCTTTTGTTTAGGGGCTTATTGGGAAAAAGGATTGCTCTCACACATGAATTCGTCTACTTCCTGGGGAAATAAAACTAAGACAATGAACTTGGCTGATTATTCACTGAACTGAATACTTACTGCTTTGACATCGTGAAAATGCCAGGAAAAGCATCCTGGAATCCTAGGAGTAGATTACATAAAAGGTTCTTTCTAATATGTTCTCAGATTCACAGCATAGCAGGTTAAAGGAATAACCTTCATTATTTTAGTCTTTTGACTTGCATCTAAAGTAAAACCAATAGTGTTAATACCTGTATGAGCAGGAGGCAGACATTTCCTCCTTCTGGACACATCATTGTCAAACCCTCATGCTGGGCTTATCAGCACTAGGTACATCAATGTTCTTCACAACAGCAGGCGTTGGTGACACAGAGTCAACCCTGCCATGTAGCAGTCCACAGGAATCCAGGAGTATTGGGCAGAATGATAGCCATTGCAGCAATCTCTTGTAGCCATGGGGATTATGAAATGTATTCCCTTCCCAAAGCTCCCTGAAAATAACAAAAGAACTGAATTATTTCTAGATCACTAACAGCAGGTGGGTAGATAGGGCATTCATGTTTTGGGTCCCATTTCCCTCATTTTATATAGTAATTGCTTTCTCTGCAAATTGTAAAAGCTTTCCTTGCCCTCTTTCTTGCTCTTCCAGATGGCTGTACCCTCTTAACCTGGCAGGTGCCTGCCTGTTGGCAATGAGACTATGAAGCACAGCATTTTCCAACCATCAGACACGAATGAAGCCACATAGATTCTTCTGTTAATAACAAGCTTCTCTGTTGAAAGAAGAGGCCATGACTCATGAACTACAAGAAGTTATGAAACCATTTCATGCTCTAAGGTACTTTGTTTATTGCCAAAGAATTGATTCATCAGACTGATGTTCTCTAGTCCAACTTAATATGCAACATATAACAAAAGTATAATTGCAAACTTAACAGAATAACAAAACTGACAATTGAAAACCTGTTCAGAGAGAGTTATAAGTTCTCACAAAATCCTTCAAAAATGTGTTTTAATTGGGTTTCTATTAGCAAGTCTTATCTGTGGGGACTCCAATTACTAAGGTAAATCTTAACCCCATTTCATTATCATTCTTTCCTTCTCAGTCCAAAATAGAAGGAAAGGATTTCTCTTTATTAAGATGCAAATTTTACATTTAGCTTTCTTTCACTGAGTTCTTTGTGAACCTAACTCTCTTGAGGACCTGATTTTAAAATTCAAATCCAGTGTGATTATTATCAGTGTGGTTTTGGCAGTACATAATTACCCCTTGAAATAAACAAGTGGGCAGTGTTTGGAAAAGAGGAAGTGATTCTTATTTATTTTTATGGGAACTAGGTTCAGTACACAAAGCCCTCTGACTACTAGGGCTTCAAAAATTCCCTGTGGTGGTCAAATGAAAAAGCACCATGAATTTAGTGAATGTCCATGGTCACAGAATATGGGATGGTGTATCAATGGTCATAAAAACCAGAGTGCAAGAGAGTAACCAATCAATGCCCAGATCTATGAGCTGCTGAAATTGCTTGTTTAGATTCCACTTGCCTGGCAGAAAAAACACATTCGTCTTGATCTGATACACAAAGTCTGTGTTTCTATGGTGCATTAGGATGCAGTTAGGGTACAACAAGGAAAAGACTGGCTTAGGTATAGGCTGCCCAGGTTATTGTTTTGCCTGAGACAGTCTGACATCACATTCTGTAAACTGAAGCAGAGAATAGAGAATTTTCTTGCCAACAGGTAGCTGTTAAACTTTGACATTCTTTCATCAAAATTGCATAAAGGGACACCAGGAAATATATTTCAGGAACACATGGAACACAACTCTACCTCATCAACACACATACCTCACCAAGGTCTCCCTACAAGTTCATTTCATCAACATATTCCTGTCTGCTTTTCACTGTTGAAAAGTTCACAGCTAGTGATTTATTGTCTGGATATGAAGCCCTGGATTAAGTAATATGCTTAAAATCCTGGGAAATACAAGACCTTGAGTCCTTGGCTTTTGAACTCAAATAATCTGCAAACTTTGTTGTAATTAACTCCTTCAGAATAGTTACAAATTAAAAGGGAGAAACATTACTAGTAATTACTACTTTAGTATACACAGGTAGAGAAAGAGACACAAAGTAGAGACTGTGATGTACATAATGATCAGGTTGGCAGAAATGAAAGCTATTATTTCATCTGACCTAACATGTAAATGGCATAAATAAGATTCTACACAGGTGTTTATTCTCTATGTGTTTTCTATTGAAATACATAATAAAACAAAATTTAAAAATAAGATTTAGATCAAACATTGTGCTTGGAAAAACTAAAATTAAATTCATCAGAAAACTCTTCATGATTGTATCCACTTGGCCAATAGAAATATTGTTATATGACATTTTTCCAAGTTCCAAAACTTATTTATATCACTTTGTTCACCTCATATCATCTGTGTTCTTAGGAGACCAATAATATAATTAACAGAGGATGTTTCCATTTAGCTTAAAGAAGGTGGATAAAGACATGAAAACCTTAAAATATTATATTGTGGCTGGAGAGATGGCTTAGCAGTTAAGACAGCTGCATGCAAAGCCAAAGAACCCATGTTTGATTCCCCAGGACCCACGTATTCCAGTTGCACAAGGTGGAGCATGTGTCTAGAGTTTGTTTTCAGTGGCTGGAGGCCCTGGCATGCATATTCTCTCTCTCTCTCTTTCTTCCTCTCTCTCCCTCTTTCTCTGTCTCTCTCTCTCAAATAAATAAATAAATAAATAAATAAATAAATATATATATATATATAAATATTTTAAAAAAACATTATTATAGTGTAATGAAGTATTGATAGTATAACAGTCGTAATCAGACCAAAATTGGAAGGCAAATTTGGTCATTTTATCACAATGTTTCATGTGATATAATTAAAGAAATAATACTTTTTCTTGAAAGTTATTGTATAGAAGCAACCTTATAAACAACTGAACCAAAGTACAAGACAAAGACAAGGTTCGAAAATGTTCATTGTAACAAATGTGTGTTACAAATTGATTCTAAAACTTCTCAAAAGTGTGGCAAATGCTAGAAAAATCCTAAATGTTCATTAGCAATGAATGTGGCCATACAATGACACAATGGAAAATTACATACATACTAGAAGGAAATAAATATATTTGTCTTGAATATATAGAAGAAATGGGCAGTGATGTCCTGGAGTTACCTCTGGGTAGAAGAATGTTAACAAGGGAAAATTTTCCAATTTATATTTCATAACCTTCTGAACTGTTTGAATTATTTTGTTTTATTTTTTAAAAATTTGTTTGTTTGTTTTTTTATTTGTTTGACAGACAGAAAGAGGGAGAGAGAACAGACACTCTAGGGCCTCAGCCACTGCAGTGTTTGAATTATTTTAAATGACCAGTTATTACTTCTATAAGAAAATAAAAAATAATAGAGCAAAAAGCAAGTTGGTGTGTCATTTTTGTCCTACCTTATTTTCTGGCCAGTGAGTATATTGTTTTAGAAGAAACAGCATTGGTTTCTCTCAACATTATAGGTTATATAGGTCTATCACCATGGGAAAATGCCTTTCAAATATGAACCAGTATAAATAGCTCATAGTACTTCTTGGCAGCCACAAATTTAATACACCTTTTAGCTCAACTTCATACCTCTCTTCAGGGTGAAGAGAGTAGAGGGCTTTCAATTTAGCTTTTAAAATATACAAGAGCTACTTTCCAGGTGTAGGATTACAAAAGTCTGATGACTGAGGCAGAATTCAAGCATGTATATAAGCCTTAACTCTCTTTACTCATCCTTTCCTTTCTGAGCAGGAGAATCATAAATCTTTTCATTCCCTTTCAAAGAAAGAGATCCCTTATGTTTCCAGTCATTTGAGCGCTTCTTCTCTGGGCATTATCCAGATCATCTATGAAATTTTGAGAAGTTTTAGAATCATTATTGCAGATTGCTTTCTCAGCATGCTTGTGCACAGATTTTGTATAGGTTTCTACATTGTTTCTGCTGCCTTTGGCTTTGACAAATCTTAATGTTTGGTAAGGTTTGGGAATTAATTATCTAACTCTTTTTAGATATTCATTCTTTTCCTCTTCAACACACTAGAAGATCCAGCATAAATGGAAAATTGTTTAAATGTTTCTAAACCATAGAATCATAGAATCCCAAAATAGACCTCAAAGGATCATTAGATATCATCTTGTACAAATCTCAATTTTATTAATGTGCCAAAGTGAAGCCCAAACAGATTAAGCAAGAATTCCAAATTAAGTAGTTGACCTTCATGCCAGGCTCCACCATCCACATCCATGTACAGGAGAAATATTCAAGGTATTTTGTAGCTTCATACATCACAGTCACCAGGTCAAGGACCCACTAAGGCATTAGGGCAGGGTCCTAAAGGAAGCTGATGTGGGCAGTGATTGAATCTTTATTGCTGGGTCAAAGGGTGATCTCTGTGCTCTTAAAGGAAGGCCTTAGGTTTCTTCAGTGGCTATTAGGAGGATTAGTGGAGCTCAATATAGCATCATATTTTTTTTATTTATTTACTAAGGTGGGATCTCACACTAGCCAAGGTTGACCTCAAACTCACTTTGTCCAGGCAGGTCTTAAACTCATGGCAATCCTCCTATCTCTGCCTCCTGAGGCCTGAGACTAAAAGTATGCACCAACACACCCTACCTTAAAGTAACATCTTTTGACAACAACTAGGTACCTATTTCAGTATGTTACAAATAGTCATCCTAGTTTCCTGGCTATGTACCAGTTGTATTTATAGAGAACTATGTGGATTAATTTATATAAAACTCAGATCATTCTCTTTATTTATATACTTTAATGTATGAAAAGTCAGGGTCTTAGACAAAATGATGTGTTGAACATCACTCAAAATTTAGGCATCATAAAAATGAATTCAAGGTACCACAAACTTTAAACATAATAAGTAAAAATCTGAAGGTCTCATATATGCAATAGCATTAGTATATTGAAGGGTTTTTTATATCAGACCTTAAAATTATATCTTTAAATTATAAAATAGAGGAATCTACATATGATCTGTGAGTTCTCTAAAAAGGCATG
This sequence comes from Jaculus jaculus, assembly GCF_020740685.1. NCBI lineage: Eukaryota > Metazoa > Chordata > Mammalia > Rodentia > Dipodidae > Jaculus > Jaculus jaculus. The sequence continues at coordinate 39,533,022 of NC_059125.1, forward strand.
AGCTGATGTTTATCTGTCTTTAAGGAAAAATGAATCACAGTAATGTTTCCATTCATGGAACAGATTCTTAAATTATGATTTATGCAGTTGAAAGGCAACTCAGTAGCCATTGTTAAAAAGACTATTATAAGATAGTTTGATGGACACCATTTTGGACAAATTACCTAATCAACTCAACTTTGTAGTCCCTAGCCCATTCTGTCTTCCCCAGTGGAGCCACTATTGCTATATTCTCAGCAAGACAAAGGGATTATCTCCAGATGGGAAGACTCAAGAATAAAACAAGTTAACACAAGAAACAAAGGCAAGATATCCCAACAAAGAATGCCTACTCCCATAAACAAAGCCAACATCAGACTAAATGGGGACATTATTTAAGAATCTTTAAGCATTCCCACTAAGTTTTAGAACACAGATGTGTCCACTCTCCTCACTACTAATTAACATAGTACTTGAAATCTTAGTGAGAGCAAAAAAGACAAGAGAAAGAAATAAAAGGAATACAAATTGGAGAAGAAGTCAAAGTACCTTTGTTTTCAGATGAGATATTTTTTCTATTTAAGAGAACCTAAAGCCTCCACTAAAAACCTCATAGAGCTGATAAACACTTTCTTCAGCAAGTTTGAAGGATATGTAATTAACTGGCGAGATACAATATTAGCTGGAGATATGGCTTAGCAGTTAGGACACTTGCCTGAAAAGCCAAAGTTCCTAAGCTCAAATCCCCAGTTCCCACATAAAGCCAGATGCACAAGGTGGCATACGCAACTGGAATTTATTTGCAGTGGCTGGAGGCCCTGGCATGCCCATTATTTCGTTCTCTCTCTCTTTTCTTTCTCATGAATAAATAAAATATCTTTTTAAAAGTTCTATTTCAGATAAGCACAAATTAAATAACTTGGATATTGAAGATGTGGTACATAAACATAATTGAGTTCTATTCAGCTGTAAATGAAAATTATGAAGTCACAGGACAATAGATAAATCTGGAAATATTTTAATAAATGAGGTAAACCAGGCTCAGAAAGACAAATGCTGCATGTTTTCTGTTATGCATATCCAAACTTGCAATAGTTATATATTTTTAAGTTGTAGTAAGCATTGATAGCAGTGGTCAGAAAGCTAGAATTAGACTTGGAGAGAGAAGCAGGGAAGGGTTAGGTTATAGGGTAGTGGACAGGAATGTGGGGAGGGAAAATATAGGGGAAAGAAAAATTAAAGAGGGAACAGGGGAGAGAAGGAGGAATACAAAAAAAAACCTAAAGATTGTATGAATAAGTACTATCAAAACATAAATCTTCATTAGCTAATTAAAATATATAACTTCATTAGAGCCGGGCGTGGTGGCGCACGCCTTTAATCCCAGCACTCAGGAGGCAGAGGTAGGAGGATTGCTGTGAGTTCGAGGCCACGCTGAGACTCCATAGTGAATTCCAGGTCAGCCTGGGATACGGCGAGACCCTACCTTGGAAAACCAAAAAAAAAAAAAAAAAAAAAAAAAAAGCTGAATTAGTAAGAGAATTTTGGAAGCAAAGAGTGTGCATATTTAATTAAAATTGTTTTACTTTTTTATTTGATAAAACTAAAATATAGGGGCTTGGGGAGAAGCCTCAGCAGTTAAAAGCATTTGCTTACAAAGCCTGCTGGCCTGGGTTCAATTCCCCTGACACTCATGTAAAACTGGATAAGCAGTCATTTTCAGAGCAAAGAGACCTGGCACATGTGCACACATACAAGCAAGAAAATTAAAAATTTCAAAAAGCTATAATATAAAATTAAAATATTGTAGTCACAAAATGCCAAATGAAATATTCCAAATATTCAATTGTATAGCTTCACTGTTATTATACAAGACAGTGATATGCAGTCCCCAGCAATGCTGAAAAAGTGATCTGTTTTAGCACCAAGCTTTAATTTAATTATGTAACTATTAAGAGAGAAGACTTCATATGTCAAATTACTAAGTATATATAGCCCTTAACTTTGTCCTTTTGGAGAACAGCAATCTTTTCTGTGAATTTTGAGAGAATGAAACTGTACATCTGATCAAAAACGGTTATAAAAGATGTTCATCTCTGAAAAAAAAAATATAACTTCCTTACAAGAGAGAGAGAAAGAGAGAGACGGACAGACAGACAAAGATACAGAGTCTGTGTTTGGCCCAAAGTTCCCTGATCTCCTGCTGGGTTGGAGAAAACTTTTCACTAAAGTAATAGATTGTTATAGTTAAATCCCAGTGCTGGAGATACTGGAGATGGGTCCCCAACAACACAAAAATAACTGTTGGTCAGGGCGACCCATGAGTCTCCCCAGACAACTCAGGACATTGTCAAAGCATGTGGCTAGCCACCAGAATTAGATCATAAAACCCAATTGCTGAAGACACCATTGGCTGTAGTCCTGGGACAATGAGAAATCAAGCAGGAACAGAGATGGAAGCTGGCACCCTATCAGCTTGCTTTCATAGTGTGGAACGCTCTATGTAAGTAACAGGAGGGAATGTCATCAATGGTGTGAAGAAACTGGAGGTCTTGCAAACAACAAAATAAACTAACCAATCAAGATGTACCCACGGGTGCAAGAGTGGCACACGAGGTTTAGGGATAATCAACTGCTCTCTGATTGGACTTGACAACTGCTCAGTGGGTCAAAACTGAACTGGGTCAAAAGCCTATGGCTTAGAAGGTCATAGATTCAAGAGAAAAGCTTCCACAGTTCTTTGGCGAAATGGAAGCATTATATCCATCAAAAGTCTTCTAAATGTATATGCTTATTCCTTTTGATTAATGCTGCTCTAACTTTTTGTCAGATAACCTGTTTTTCACAGATGGCAGTACATAACAGAAAGTCTCAAGACTCAATAAAATGACAAAAAGAGAAATTCCTGTGAGTAACATTGGAGGAAATATCTCTCTCAGGACATTACAGAAGAAATGCCCAATTGAAAGTAAGTGCTGCTGTCACTGCTATCTAAAAAACCTTCTTTATGGATATAGTGGTATACACTAAGGAGACTCAAAATTCATAAAAGCACAAAATAAAAGTCTTCTGAGAGTTCAATACTGTAGGAGGTTAATAATGTCCTCCAAGGCTCAGAGAACACTGTGGAAGAGGGGACTAAAAGAATAGCAGATCCACAGGGTTGGAAGGCATACTGTTCTCCCAACATTACCAACTGGTGCATTCATGATCCTACAATTATTTCTGATACTCCCACAAGACCTACACTGTTCTGAGCCCATAAACATTTTGACATAGAGGATAGAGGACAAATAGAATGAGACAACAAAACAGAGGAAGGACTACCTTGACGAAGGAAGATCCTCAGTGGAAGAGGATAATGTGAAGAAAACATGGCCAAACTAGAGTATGTTTATATATTAAAGTTCACAATAAAAATTAAAAAAAACACTAACGAAGTATGAGTGTTTAAAATGATTATATCAAAGTAGAAAAGCAATTAGTCGAAAAAGAGGAGGTTTGGAGGAGGTGAGATAGTTAAGGGGGACAAGGGAGGGTGGGATGAGGAGATTATAATCAGGGTACATTATATATACATGAAGCTTGTCAATAAATATTTTAAAAAATGTAACAAAATAAAGTAGGACAATATAAACAACACTAACCAGAAAAAAACCATTTTCTTATCTTTTTAAACAAATTTTTCAAAAATATCAAAAGTTAAATCCTAGCCTGTCTTCATTTAAAATATGTTTTGTTTGTTTGGAAGAGAGAGAGAGAAAAAGAGAGAGAAAGTATGGGCATGTCAGGACCTATTGTCACTACAAATAACCATCTTTGTACATCTGGTTGTACATGGGGTGCTGAGGAATTGAATCTGAGCCATCAGGCTTTGTAAACAAGCATTTTTAACTACTGAACAATCTCTTCAGCCCCAGTCTCACTTTCAAATAAAAGATGCTGTGAAATTAAAAGGCTATGTAAATAGAGGAATAGAATAGGTTCAAAAATATTGAATAGAAAGGAGGAAAAATTTAAAGAAAAAATATTCTAGAAATTTTGAAAAAAATATAGAAAATTTATTGGATGAATGAAAATATCATTATGTATGTCAACTAAATTTCAACAAAGCTGATTGAATTAATTTGTAGGAACTTAAGTAGATTAACTGGGGCCTTCTAATGGCAAATACTGATGTGCACATCTGCATGCTGTGTGTGTGCATATACACAGACACAGAGGGATTTCACTGTATACATTTGTAGAAGCTGGTGAGTAACATTTGTATGGTTTTCTTCTATTCTTGTGATGCCTCAAATTAAAGACCTCATGACAGGCATGAGAAGATGGAGGTGGAATGCAGGAAAGCAAACAAAGCTGAGCTGGGACCCACAAACAAGCTGAAGACAACGACACTAAGCTGAAACCCATGTGAATTCTTATTGCCTCTGATCTTAGTAGTATAGCTGTGCTCTAGAAGTGGGGGAGTTATCCTATACACATATCCCAGAAGTGGAAGAGACCAAGATTAGAGTGAAGAACGCTGGATTTGAATTTCTATATCAGTGATAAGGGGTATGAGCCACATAATGGCTGTTGTGTTTTTTTTTCCCACCTTCCAAATGTCATATAAGATTCTCTTATCATAGTCAGAAACATATAATAAAGGAATATCTTAAAGATATATTTCAGCCATTCCATGTTGGTACATTATAAAATCGCCACAGTAAGTCATCATATTTTAGGGAAAAGATAGAAGTATTAACACATTCATAAATATCAGACCCCTTGACCAGAGTGGGACTATTTGCTCAGGTAAAAAGGATGACAAGGTGCTGTAGGAAGAGATAAGATGGCATATACTTGGTCAATAGCTCTATTTTCGTTCATTTAAAATGTGCACTGAGGGCTGGAGAGATGGCTTAGCGGTTAAGCGCTTGCCTGTGAAGCCTAAGGACCCCGGTTTGAGGCTTGATTCCCCAGGACCCACGTTAGCCATATGCACAAGGGGGCGCATGCATCTGGAGTTTGTTTGCAGTGGTAGAAGCCCTGGCGCGCCCATTCTCTCTCTCACTCTCTCTATCTGCCTCTTTCTCTCACTGTCACTCTAAAATAAATAAATAAAAATGAACAAAAAAAAATTTTTTTTTAAAAATGTAGTTTCATACGATCCCCAGTGCAGTCAAGATCCAGAAAAGTTCAATCACAAAAATACCCTTTATGCACCCATTGTAGGCACAACCAGCTTCCTCCAACCACTACCACCCTGTCGATTCTGACAATCATTAATTGGCTCGCTAAGATTTTAAGAATGGTATATGAATGAAATTAAATGGTATATAAACTTTTGAGATTATTTTTTACTATGCATAACTCACAAGCTGATACACATATTGTTTCCTTACAATTGTTTAATAGTATTTCATGTGATGAGTAAGTATATCACAGATGTAAAGCATATTAAAAAGCATCTGAATTATTTTTGGCTTTATATGTGAATAATAATTTATATATAGTTTTGTGTGAACATTAGGTTTTATTTCCCTGAGATATAAACCCCAAATTAAAATTTCTAGATATATGATAAGAATATAATCATGCAAAATTGTACAAAATTATATTTTTTAAGAAACTATCAAATTCTTTTCCAAAGTGGATATCCCACTTTACATTCACACTAACAATGTAAGACTGATCCAATTTCTCTATATTATCTCAATTATCCCACGTCACTATTTCTATTTTCATCTTTCTGAATAGCATGTGGTGAATTCATAATATTTTTGTTATATGATTTGGCCATATGTTTATGTACTCTGTTCTTTTTCGGTTGCCACCAGAGTTCTTATATTCTTTAGTTTCTTGACTCATGGTTCACTGAGAACCTTCTCACCCATATCAAATTGTGAGAAAACTTCTCTTCTTTAATACAGTCTTTTTTATCTTGACTATCTTCCATTAAATGAAGAAGACAAGCTCCTTGGGGACTACCACTTTCAAAAAGTACTTTTAGTATATATGAAGATGCAGAGTGTACTGTTTCATTCCCATAAAGGTTTCGATATATATTCTACAAGATATTTTAAGTGCATGGACAATTCAAGAAAAGAAAAGATATGTATTTGTACTCCAAAGGACACTGTGAATAAAGCAAAGAGGCAACCTACAGAATGGGAAAACAATCTTTGCCAGCTATATATCTGATAGAGGATTAATATCTTAGGATATACAAAAAACTCAGAAAATTAAATAATAAGAAATCAAACAAGCCAATTAAAAAATGGGCTATGAGGCTAAATAGAAAGTTCTCAAAAGAAGAAATATGGATGGTGTATAAGCATCTAAAAACATGTTCTACATCCCTAGTTATCAGGGAAATGCAGATTAAAACTATGTTGAGATTCCATCTCACTCCTATCATATTAGCTACCATCATGAAAACAAATGACCATAAATGCTATTGAAGATGTGGAAAGAGGAACCATTCTACACTTCTACTCAGAAGGTATCATTGTGCTGGAAAGAAGTGACTGGAGTACTGAGTAACATCTCGATCACACCTTCCAAGGCTCAGGGTCTAAGGTGGCAGAAAGAATGTAAGAGCCAAAGGAAGGTAGGACTCCTTACAATATGCTCCTCCAGACCCAAAATGGCCTGGGTATCCATGACTTCACAGTGCCTGGCACTACCTACACAAGACCATCATAAGAAGAGGAAAAGATCATGATATCAAAATAAAAGAGAGACTGATTGAGATGAGGAGGGGATATGATGGAGAATGGAATCTCAAAGGGGAAATGGGGGAAGGGAGAGTATTATCATGGGATATTTTTTATAATCCTGGAAAATGTTAATAAAAATTGAGAAAAAATATATATGTAAAAGGTTAAATCTGGAACAAGATTTAATATATAACATACGTAAACCCCTTACAATTGACTTGCAAATTTGTTTGTGCCTTTGTAGAGACTTAGGAGGGAGATGTGTGGAGTTATCAAATTCACAACACTCATTAAGAAATAATGAAGCTATTGGTCACAGAAGTCTAGCTTGATTACAGGGTCAAAGTAGAAATCCCCTCCCCCATGTCTACCATAGGTACTGTAAATGAAACAGAATGGACATAAGACAATATAGACAGAGAGTTGAGGCTATGTTAAACTGGGAAGTACAAAGAGAGATTAAAGGGGCAGATACTGCTGAGCTTACAATAATGGCAAGACAGAGAAACAGAGGTACCGTCTTGCCAGTTTTTAAAAAAGCAGCTGTGAAGTCACATTTTTATGAATACTTTTACTATATCATTAACTATAACAGTTACAATAATAACTGAACAAAAACATTTTTGCAGTCTGGATCTGGTTTACCACTACTAGTTTAAAACCACTGATCTGGAAGAGTAGGCAGGAACATTTAATGCAATGTAATCCTTATAAATCCGGTCTCTCTCAGCTGAGCTTTGAGTAAATACTGAATGGCACTGAGTTGGTTCTTATTCTCTCTGACCTGTGTATAGAATGCAGATTGAACGGCTGTTTAACTGTGGTGCCATAATGCTTTCATAATCAACAAACAATACTTTATGAATCAAAGAGATGAGCAGGTTTGGGGGAATTCAAATCACCAATAATCATGTGAAAATGTGTTCAACATCATTAATCATTAGGGAAACACAAGTTAAAACTGCAATAGGCCCAAAATTGGCATAACAAAAGTATCAAATATTGGTGCTCAGTAGCCCAGGCAGTCCTGGAATATCTGGAGTTCTTATACATTCCTGATAGAAATGTAAAATTATCCATTTTTGGAGTTTCTAGTAAGTTTTAATATATCATTGCTTCATTACTTAGCAATTTCAAACAATGTATATGCTCATAGAGAGACTTGTGCAAGAATATTCAAAGCAGATTTATCCAGATGGTCCATTCATTGAGAACATTCCAAATGTTTCTCAATAGAAAATGAATTTAAAAATCTTTGCAGTATATTATTATAAAGAATTAGCAATAAAAAGAATTAGGATGCTGGAGAGATGGCTTAGTGGTTAAGCGCTTGCCTGTGAAGCCTAAAGACCCCGGTTCGAGGCTCGATTCCCCAGGACCCATGTTAGACAGATGCACAAGGGGGCACATGCGTGTGGAGTTCGTTTGCAGTGGCTGGAAGCCCTGGTGCGCCCATTCTCTCTCTCTCTCTCTCTCTCTCTCTCTCTCTCTCTCTCTCTCTCTCCCTCTTTCTGACTCTGTCATTCTCAAATAAATAAATAAAAATAAAAAAAAATTAAAAAAAAGAATTAGGATACATCTGCCAAAATAGGTTAATTTTTAAAACCTAAATTGATTGAAGAAGCTTTACAATTGTAGATACTGTATGATTCCATTTATGTGAAGTTCCAGAACAATGAAGAGTTATTTAAAAACTGCCCATCTAGGGCTGGAGAGATGGCTTAGTGGTTAAGCAATTGCCTGTGAAGCCTAAGGACCCCGGTTCGAGGCTCGGTTCCCCAGGTCCCACGTTAGCCAGATGCACAAGGGGGCGCACGCATCTGGACTTCGTTTGCAGAGGCTGGAAGCCCTGGCGCGCCCATTCTCTCTCTCTCCCTCTATCTGTCTTTCTCTCTGTGTCTGTCGCTCTCAAATAAAAAAATAAAAAATGAACAAAAAAAAAAGATTAAAAAAAAAAACTGCCCATCTAAAATCAGGCTGCCACAAGGCCTAGTGGTACAGTACTATAATTCCAACTAATTGATAAACTGACACAGGAGGATTGAAAATTCAAGGCCTGACTAGGCTATAAAGTAAGATCAAGGCCAGTCTAAGTAAATTAGTAAGAACATATCTGATTTTATTCTTGCCCTGGAGAGATTGCTCAGTGGTTAAGGCACTTGCCTGATTTTATTTATTTAATTTTTTAACTGGGGATGTAACTAAGTAGTAGAGTGTGTGCCTAGTATACACAAGATTTTGGGTTAAATACCCAGCACTGTAAAAACAACAAAAGCAACAACAAACCACTTATGACTCTATTAGGTGTAGAGAGCAGAGTTGGCTAGAAAGAGAATGCAGGTGTTTCTAGGGGATGAAAATACTCTACATTCTCAGCTGGCTGAAAATTACATGGTCTATATACTTGTGAAAGTTTTCCACACTGGATACCATAGATCAGTATGCAGATTGCATTTCAGTAATGTGCTAAGACACAGACAGAGTTGACAGAGAACAACTGGACAAGGGCATTGATGTCATAACCCAACCAATCTATCCAGCATAACACAGGGAGTCAATATCAACCTCCAAGACATGCTGCATGGGCCATTTCAATTTAGGAATAGTAAAGCATACATATACAATGCCCAGAAGAGAACATCCATCAGTCCTCAGAAAATGTATACCGTACAGAGAGGCAATACATGTTGTCAATTATGAAAATGACTTTCATGACATAAATTTAAATTCTGAGTCCCTCAAACATTAGCTTCAGCAAATTATGTTACTGTTCTAATTCCCCTACTGCACATACATAAAATGGTCTATGAATCCTGTTAATGATGAGGTTTGTGAGGAGAGGTAGAGATAGAGAGAATGACCAGGAAATTTTTACATTATTATAATTATGGTCTTTTGAAGCATTATTATGAAAATTGTTTGTAAAATTCACATCTAGCACAGTAATAGAAATATAGTAAAACATTTAGTGAATGGCAGTAGCATCTCAGTCTTTAAGCATACAGTGACCAAAAGTTTAAATATTTGTTCTTTGTCGGGGTCCTCTAGAGGAAGAGAAACAATAGAATAAACTGGTATAATAAAGGGAAATAATTGGATTAATAAAGCTGTCCAACAATAGCTATTTTTAGGCCTGAGTATATAAAATTGAACTTTTATTCTTTGTCACATTCTTTTGCTAATGGCTCAAATACAATAAGAATTATCACATAAATTTTAATATGTACTCATGAAAAGTTGAAATAAAATTGAATGTGATTAATTCTGGAAAATGATGATTTGCTCTAAAGTAAAAGTTATGTTCTAGGTAGGCATAGGGCACAAAACCATAATCCCAGAGCTTTGGAGGATGGTGCAGGAGGATGTGAAATTTGAGACTATCCAAGGCTACATATCAAGTTCTAGGTCAGCTTGGGCAACATAACAAGGACTTGTCTCAAACAAAACAAAACAAAAGTTATGTTTGCTTTAGTGACATGCAAATCTATTTTATGAAATACTTGTGTTAAATTGTCATCAGGCCTAGGTCTCTTAAATTAACTATTAAGATCACAAGGTATACATTATTTTCTCACAGATTTGATTCCTTGGACTTTCTTTTGTATTGTCAGATAAGGAAGTTAGTTTGGCTCCCAAGATAGATGGTAAATGTTTCCAAAGAATTTTTTTTCCAAGTCATACTTCCATACTAATATTACTTGAGAAATGGAACATAAATCATTGGTTATTAATAATCATGTACTTATTTTTAGCTCATTGTGACCAAAAGGTCTTATATAAAAATAAAAGCACTATCAACAATAAAATTATTGGGCATTGCTATCATGCAAACAATGACAAAAACAATCCAGTAAGAGCATTCAAGCTTGTCACCACATGGAGGACTAGCAAACTACAGTCAACACTATATACTTGCTTTTCAGAATAGAGTTTTAGTGGAGCAGCAACACTCACTTCCATGCATGACTATTGCCCACAAAGTCTAAAATATTTAGTATAAGGCACTCTGATTATGTTGTTGACTTTTGTTATACATGCGACTTATCAAGACTGGCTATCCCTTATCTTCAGTATATAGTTTATATACCCCAAATCTAGATTTTTAGAGTCTTGGCCCTAGTGATACATTGAACTGAATAAGTTTTCACATGGAGAAAACTAGCTTGTGCATTGTGGGATGTTTAGCAGTATCCATGTTCTCTACTCACCAGGTTTTACCTTCTTAGTTACAACAACTAAAAATGTCTATATATAATGCCAAACGTCCTCTGGTGGGCAAAATTACCCACAGCTGGGAATCACTGACTTGACTTCTAATTCCCCACTGATCCAATTTGTTTGAACATGGAAATTTTATGCAACTGAAAGCTGTTGGCTTAATATATAGGACAATCTTTTGAAACTCCAAGTGGTGGGCAATGACCAGTGAGCACTAGCTGTCTCATCAAATTATTGATTGTGCTGTGTTCAATTCTTGGAAAGAATGTGTTAGTTGCTTTGTGTCTATTAAAGGTCAGAACATGAGCTCATGATTTTAGATTTAACTATAAAGTGAGAACTTGATTCGCAGTTTATATATCTTCCACAATACCAGAGGAGGTTATGAAAAATGTAAGTATAAAGTGGAGGCTCACCAAACTATGCAAAGAGTGGATAGGTAATGCACAGTAAATTCTCTACACATTTCCTATCCTCTCAAGTCTTTTGATTTCATTACTGTATCATACCAAAAATTTTAGTGTTACAACTTCCCTTATGCTAGCCCCTTATTGATTGCAAAAGAACCAACTGATCAGAACTAGTCCCAGCAATGAATTTACCCTTACAGTGTGCTTTGTTCTGCTTTCTTTTTTATGAACCTGTTCTGCTTTCTTTTTTATGAACCTGTTCTGATTGTTGCCATTATTATTAGTAAAATATTAGTAAATATTAGTAAAATATTATAGATTGCTAACATACAAAAGCCATGACTGACTAATATAGGTGTGACAATAATCAGAAGTGGTAAGCTAAGAATTCAGGAAATTCCCATCTTCCAGGTCACATTTTCAGCAATGTTGGTATAGGGTCTTCAAGGAATAAAGGGACTGCCTCATTATCCAGGAAAAGAAGGGATGTTCTTTTAGTCTTGGGCTTCTATAGTGGTCTGAGTTGATGATATGTCCCCATTCCACTTACTGGGATCCTTTCTTATTCTAATCCAAATACAACTTGTCTGTTTAGTACCTTGTAAACCAATATGCTTATGCTGAGGTCCAATAAACAAAATTTGAGTTTTATTTTCAGCTACTCAATGATTACAAGTGACGATATACTTTAATAAACATAGAAACCAGCTAACTATGGAGTATAAACTCTGAAATCAAGAACCAAAATAAGTGCCTTTTTCCTTAGGTTATTACCTCAAATTTTATATCTTAATAGAAGAGATGAAGACTTTGTGGTTGCCTTTTTCTTTCATTTAAAAGATTAAGTTCAATTAGAAGCCACTAACTTATGGTGTAACTTTTTAATTCTTTAAGTCTTTCTTATTATTATGGTTTGGATTTTGCCAAAAGGCTCATGTGTTAAACACTTGGTTGTTAGCTTTGAGAAATGAGTGAATCATTAGGACTCTGACATAATCATAGTGCATTGATGGATTAAGAATTTAATGACATTATTGAGAAATAGTAGAAGCTTTTGGAGTGGGGGTCCAAAACAACATGGAGGAAGAAGGACACTGGGCATGTGTCCTTGGAGGATGTAACATGCTCAATGTATACCTCTGTCTCTTCCTACTTCCAAAAAGCCATGAATTGAGCAGTTGTGCTGACTACACCCTTTTGCCCTACCGTTCTTCCTCACCACAAGCTCATAATCAGTGGAACCAGCTAACTATGGAGTATAAACTCTGAAATCAAGAACCAAAATAAGTGCCTTTTTCTTTAGGATATTACCTCAGGTATTTATAACAATTATGAAAAGCCAAATAACTTACATATTATTTTATTACAACTGTCAAAAGTTTTTTCAGAGCCTTCCCCCAAAACAAACACGTTATTTCTAAGGAGCATAGATAATTTAATTATTTGTTCAATGAATGCTTATCTTAGACTGTTGTTTTTAGATATATCAACAAGAAAATATATAATGAGATCCCTCCACTTATATTCTGTGGGATCTATTGTTTGAAGACACTTATATCACCCATTTCTTGGTCAGATTGATTGCTGAGGGAAAAAAGTCATTCATAAATAGTTCTCACTCATACTCAGAATACTGGAGAATTGGCCTCAAATTAAGCTTCTAGGATCAGACCTAAAATCATACCTTAAAATGGACTTGATGAAACATTGCCACTGATTCCTGGAAGAAGCCCACATTGCTAGTACTTTTAGGGTCAGAAAATCATCTGTGTAAACACCAGGAAGCTGCTATTATTTTATCTTATAAAAGGAGATCTCATTGACCAGAACCAGGCTATATTTCTGCATAGTGGCTCTAAGCAGGACTGTGGATGAGTTTTATTTTTTATTTTTATTAGGGGACATTGGATTCAGATATGGGATTTTTCTTTTTCTTTTTCTTTTTTATTCTTTCTTTTTCGAGGTAGGGTCTCACTCTGGCTCAGGCTGACCTGGAATTCACTATGTAGTCTCAGGGTGGCCTCAAACTCTCAGCCATCCTCCTACCTGTGCCTCCCGAGTGCTGGGATTAAAGGCGTGCGCCACCACGCCCGGCTGGGATTTTTCTTATTCTGGTTATGCACTGGTGTTTAATATCCCATCCAAAAATTTATTGTCAAAAAAACCAAAGTTTATTTTACTCACAGATCAGAAATTTGGGGAAAGGTTTCAGAAGGGACTGTTAGTCTGTGTTTTATTAAGTACAGGCAGTGGGCTAGGATCTTCTGAAATCTTAGTAACTTGTAAACTTGGTGGCTCTTGATGGCTTTCAGACTGAGACTTGAGCCCAGGCCATTACCCAGATAAGAAGATGTGACCTCTCCATAAGGAACTAAACTATTTACTTCTAAACTAACTTTACTTTTCCTTTATTTATTTCTTTTAACACAGTTTTATTATTTTAGTTGACTGCTAAACAGGAAAATAGAAGTTATAAGTTATATTATTGTCTTTTTCAGGAACTCTCCTAATGTCCCACCACTTTTAAATCACACTTCAATAGAAAAGTTTGCATCCAGAGATTCTTTGAGTTTCTAGTCTAAAAATGCTCACCTTGTAGTGCCCATGAAATCTAACTTTATCTAATCTTAATGAACCATCTGTATATAAAGACCTACCATAAACCAAGTGCTCAACTCAAAAGTAACACATCAGACCTTATCCTCCCACCCTGAGATCCTCACACACTGTGAGCTATCACTTCAACCATTATCTTCTATATACTAAGCTTAGTCTTGTCGTATTATTCTGGTGGCAATTGGGTAGTCAACATTTTCCATGATTTATCCATTCTCTAGTTGTGAGGCATTTGAATTGTTTCTTGTTTTGTTTTGTTTTTTGTTTGTTTTTTTTTTGTTTTGTTTTTTAATCTGGAATCTTGCTATGCAGCTAAGGCTGACCTCATACTTGAGATCCTCCTGCCTCATTTGCAATCCACATGAGTACTGAGATTATAAGTATGTGCTCTGAGTTTGGGCCCTTACAAATAATGTGATTAAGGATGTTTACATGCAAGTCTATATGTGAAGCTTGCTTTTATTTTACTGCAGTAAATATCCAGGAGCTTAATTTCTAGGTTGAATTGTAAATTTATGTTTACCTTTTTAGGATACTGTCTGACAAACTTTCTCTTAAGTTGCTGTTCCATTTTACATATTCTCAACTGTGTATTGATGTATTAATTCTCCATACCCTCACTAATACTTCCTAATGTCTGGTTTTATTGTAGCCATTATTGTATGTGTGCCACAAAAATGCATCTTTGTTTGCAATTCCCAAGTGAATAATGATGTTGACATGTCCTTATTAGCATTTCATATGTCTTCTTTAAAAGAACAAAAATACATATGATACACATGTGGTGTTTTAGTACATGTCTATATCATATAATGTTTAAATTAGTCTAAGAACATCCATCTGGTAAACAAAATTTCAAAATGCTTTTGCTGAGCTTTTTGAAACATACAATGCATTATAATCATGTGCAGTTCATATGTCTTCTTTGGTGAAAAATTTATTTAAATATTTTCCATATTTGTGCTAGGAATTGAATCCATAGCTTCATACATGCTAAATACATATTCTACCACTGACTGAGCTATTAACCATATCCTTTCCTTATTTTCAGTTGGGTTACCTTATTATTCTACTGTAAGAGTTCTTTATTCTATACATAAGGCTTTTCAAAATATGTAATTTGAAAATATATTATTTTTATCTAAAATATTTGCCTTATTTGTCATAAAAATGTATGCTTTCCTTATGTTTTAATATCCAAAACCTACTGAGTCCTTTTCTATTTGTTTGTATGACTTACTGACTTTAATGACACATACCTAGCTTAAGCCTCGGGATGACAAAATACAGGAAGTGACATTGGGAAATATTTTTGCTTTACTTATTATCATATACATATACAGAGAGGAGGGTTGACTATGTAAATATTATTTTGTATCCAGGCCTGAGAATTGAGCATTTATACTTGTTTTCATTTTTGGTATATCCTGCCATAGTTTGAGATCAAATATTCCTTATCACATAAAAATTTATGCATACACTATATGATGTTTTCATTTAATTAGATATCATAGAATGTATAGTATATCAGAACATAGAAGGCATTCTCAAAGAGTTTATGACTATTGTGTGGATGTATGGTAATTTCTAACCTGTCTCCTGTTAAAGGGCATTAAGAGGCTTCTAAGAATTCATGGAAAAAGTAACAATAAACAACCTTATGTATACATATTCTTACATACCTACATATATGTATTTATATTAAACTTTCTGTTTATGTTAACCACTTCTTTTTAATTATTATGCATTAAAATTTTGAAATATTTGGAGCCAGGCATGGTGGTGCATGTTATTAAGCCCAGCACTTGGGAGGCAGAGGTAGGAGGATCCTCATGAGTTCGAGGCCATCCTGAGACTACATAGTGAATTTCAGGTCAGCCTGAGCTAGAGTGATACCCTACCTCAAAATAAAATTGAAATATTTGAACCACCACAATATACATATACATAGGCAAGCTTGTATTAATAGGTACTATGAAAATCATTCAATTTCATTGCTCAAAAAATAAGAACTTCTTGAGGTTAAGCATTATCATAGTTTTCCTTTTGAGAGAAATATGACCAGCTTGTAAGATATGAAAAAAAAACTAAAAATCCTCACACATTGTATAATTTATTTTTTTATCCCTAGCATTGAAAAATGTGTATAGTATAATTTCTTTTTATGCTTTACCTAATAGTTAAAAACAATTTAAAATGTATAAACAGTCATTTAGTGAAATATTTTTTCAGATAATTTTTCCATAAACAAAATGTATTTGCTTTTTCAAATGAAAAGAGAAAAACAAGCTTGGTGATATAATCTTTATGTCAAATAATGGTGTGATTTTGATTTTAAAATTTTAGAATGTCTTTATATATAATGTTACATAAACAAGCAATATTTTGGCTTCCTCTTTAGTTACAGTTGTGATTGTTAAGTTTGTTGTCACTTGACCAAGTTAAGAATGGGCTGAGAGAATTGCTTCTTGGACTGGTCTATGAGAGCATTTCCTGACAATATTAACTTATTGAAAAAGTCCATCCTCCCTGATGGGCTGCCTTTCTGCTTGGGGACTGTGTAAGGAAACACCAAGAGAATGCCAGAGCTTTCCTTCTTTTGTATGGCTGCTTGTACTGTGCTATTTACTACTATATGCTTTCTGCCTGACTTCTTTGTTGCTCACTTGTGCATGGTTCTGCCCTTTTGCCTAGGAGACAAGTGGCTACCAAGTCCTATGATGTTTCTTCGGCCTGCTTCTGGTCTCATGGACTGAACAGCTGCGAGATTCTTCTATTTTCTGAGAACAGCTGTCGTTGGACTGCCCAGCTGGTATCTTGTGAGCTGATCTAATAAATTCCTTTTTTAAATATGTTCATCTTCTCAGTTAGCTACAAAAGTATAAAAGGTGCCAAAAACGAAGAAGGGTGTATAACAGTTAGTTATGGCTTTATAACAAACTACCCTGTACATACTGATGTGTAACAAACTTACTTAAAACTATCAAGTTTATTTAAGAAACAATTTTGTGGTCAGCAATGTAGACTGAGCTCATCTGGACAGCTCTCTGGTCTCAGTTGAATGTTTCATGCTTATGTGCTTTATAGGTTGGTATGCTCATCTTGGCAGGGCTCCCTTATGGTTTTGAAGTGTCAGCTAGCACAAGTGAGCTGGCTGGATGCTGATGCACATGGCTTCTGATTCTCTACCAAACTGGTATGAGCTTATTCCCATAGGATTCTAAGGCAGAGAGTAGAAACCCATGACTTATTTTGAGGCCTAAGCTTGGCAGTGTCATGTTCATTGTGTTCTGTTATTCAAAGTAAGGAACAAGGAAATCCCAGACAAAAAGAGAGAAGAGCTGGAGTCAACTTTTATGGGAATGTCACCAAGAAAAAATGGTGTGGGATATATGTGGCCTGAAAGCAGGAGGGATTATTTGGATTGGGAGAAGAGTCCTATTAGAGATGGGCAAAGGGGGGTGATGGAAGAAAATGGGAGATCAAGTGAATAACAACAATGCAAAGGAAATGTATATATGAAAATGTCATAGTGAAACCAATACTTTTTGTGCTAACGTAACAATTTAAGCCTGGGATGGTGTTGCAGTCAGTTCCATATTTCTGGAACAAATACCTAACCAGACAGATTGTGGGAGAAAGGATTTATTGCAGACATATACAATCCAGGGCAACACTATCAATAGCAGAAGAAGCTGGCTCACTCCAACATCCAAGCAGAAAGAGAGAGAAGCTAACAAATGTAACCGCCAGGGCTCAAACTTCTCTAAACACAACTAATAGGGCTGGGCTCAGATCACATTCAAACTACCAAAGATGGAAAAGGGGAAAAAAGAGTTCTTAGCTAATTTGGCCAACTACTAACTACAGTTTGTAGCATCTGTATACCAGAAGCCTCTACCACACCTGAGCTGGATCCTGTCATATGGCATTGATACGGCTCTGGAAAAAGTGCTGTCACCACCCCTTTCAGAGGTGCTGCTAAGCTTGATGGGGAACTGTGAATCCCAAGCCTTTCCCATACTGTTACAACTGCTATAGATACTGTGAGAATACATAGTAGCCTATAGTCCAGCTGTTACTTCTGCTGCTGGGGAGTCATTGGGAGGGAGGACAAAATACTTATTTCACCCACATCACAGACTCTATCAATCCTTCCATGGTAAACCTAATAGTCAGTTGGGAAGGGAGCTAGAAAAAAAAAATGTAGATTGAATGTCTCTAGACTTCTTTGATACATGAAGAACCATGAAAGTAATAGCTGGCAACCAAGTGACATTTTATTATGAAAATATTATAATAAACAGCTTTCCTATTGCTATGTACATTGTTTCCTGCAATATATAGCATAAATATAAAAGAGCATAAACATCATTTGAGCTTCCAAACCAATAAACAATGGCATTTCATTTCTGAGTAAGGTATTTAAGAAGAGTCATGTCATTCTTGAGCTTATCAAGAAACAGTGTATAACCCAGAGCAACCCTAAATATGTCTTCTCTATCCTTCTATTAGCAGACTGTTCACCAAGAAGCAAAGGGCGCTGACAATTCTATTTCCTTAGGATTATCATCACTTTAAGTTTACTTCAAAAACTACTGTTTTCACATTATATTACCATTTGCTTGAGATCTGCAGGGATTTGTCTTAAATCATAATTATCATTTTTGTACTCCTAAATTCAAAAAAAAATTATCCATACTTGTATCCCATCAACCACACTCTAAAAGCAAGGTCTCCATAACAATTATTAAAGAAGAATTTCCAGGCTTTAACCTCTAAATACAGCATTTACAGTAATTCCATTGTAAGTGGAATGTTGCATATAAAATATCAAATAACCCTTCTCACAGGTAAAATTTCCTCCCAGTGGCATTGACCTTTTGTATGTACACTCTAATCAACTTGATGATTATAACAAGAAAAGTAGATTTTATAGTTATTTTCTGTAATTGTATGTAAAAATTATAATATGATGCAGTTCATATTGAGGAAACTTTTGCTTTAATACATTCAAATGTGTTTAACATTTAGATATTGATTGCATTATAAATTTCTATAATATGCATATGCTAAAAGTTCTTCCATTGCTTGCCTTCCTCATTAAAAGACAAGCTCCCAGAAAACAGAGTTCTTGTTTTTAATGACATCTGAAAGCTTCAGAATTTAGCAAGTGTTTTGCAGATGTTAAGTACCCCAAACTTTTGTAAGGTGAATGATGAATATGTGGCAAATCACTATTGACAAATATTTAAATATTTTTGAGATTGGTTCTCCCTGTGTAGCCCAGGCTGGCTTCAGATTCATAAACTTCCTGTCTCAGCCTCCTGACTGGTGGGATTGCATGCATTTACCAGCACTACATTCTACTTGGGTGTGTTCAATTCCATTATTACAATAATTAATTCTGTAACTAGTATTCTTTTTACATGGATTTATTGCTATCATAGAGAAGACTTAACAGACCTAAAAGCTGGAACAAAATTGAAAGACTCCAAACTCTTTCAACTTCCTTCCAATATGTTCAGGAAGTCTATGTGAAGGGCAGGGGGCATGAGTAGCTATCTTTCCAGCTCCAATTATCAGTCTCATGATTATATCCCTGGTACAAAATGGCATTCGCTCTTTGCATAACTTTAGTATGTGTGGTTTTCAAGAATTTGAGTTACTTATGTATCCACCCCATGTTCTGAGCCATTAAACTGTCATTCTGTTCAAACAAGAACAGTACCTTTTGTCACTGCTAATTGTTTTTTGTGAAGTAGGCTATATTAGTTACAAAACTTATTTTGTTGTACATTATTGTTAGATATATTTTTTTTAAATAAAAACATCCCCTTTACCATCAAGGGTAAGGGGTAATCTATGGAGGAAAGGTGAGGGCTTGCATGATCCATTCCATGTCTATGTCAAGCTGTCATCTGAACAACCCTACTCTCTGATGCTTACCAAGTTGCCTTGAACCAGGTTTGCCAGACTCAGTTCCTTTGGCACTTTGGTTGAGTGCTTTCCTAAGTACCTTGTGCAAACACACCCTTGTCAAATTCAGTTTGTTCTCCAAACATTTCTGAATTTCATGGTAAAAGCCATTTGGAGAGCTCAGGTAGGTTCTCTGGAATCACACAAATATGTTAATAAATATAGAAATATATATTAATTTACATATGCTCAAATTTCACATAATTACATTAAATATAATCAAAAAGTCCTGGAACAGTAAGATTGTAATCTTTGGGATGGAGGCTTCCTTCATAAAATATTCTTTTCTGATTATAAATATAGTATTTTGACTTAGAAATTTTGGGACACAGAAAATATAAAAACTGAAAGACTGGGATGGAGGAATGGCTTAGCAGTTAAGGTGCTTGCCTAGAATGTGAAAGGACCCAGGTTTGATTCCCCAGTACCCACGTAAGCCAGATGCAAAAGGTGGCACATGTGTCTGGGGTTTGTTTGCAGTGACTGAAGGCCAAGTGCACCCATTCTCTGTCTCTTTACCACTTTCTCTTGATTTCTCTCTCTCAAATAAATAAAATATTTTAAAAAAAACCTGAAAAACTAACATTACCCACAACCACATCACTGAAAATGTGCACATACTTTTTTTGAGACTAGGTCTCACTGGAAAGCCCAATATAACCCAGATTGGCATCTAACTAGTGACAACCCTCCTTCTTCAACCTTCTAAGTGCTGAGCTCTCAGGGCTATTCCACCATGCCTAGCCTGTATGTACATTTTTTTTTTGGATCTCTTTCCTATATGTTCTTACATAGCTAAGATGATATTTCACATACTTTTTTATGTTGTCTTTTTAATAATATCATACCAACAATTTCCCTTTAAGACTAAAAAAAAATCACCTACATATATCCTTATGATTATATGCTAGCCCATTGTTTGGATTTATGATATGCTATGGCTGCATGATTTTAAAGCTTTCTTCCAAGTTTACTGAGATTAGGGGTCAGTCATATTTTACTTTATCTCTCTGATGTGTTCAATCCTGGGAGCCATGTTTTGTCAGAACACTTTCTTTGCTGCCCCAGGAGTTTCAATACTAGCTAGAGCAACTAGGGAGATTCTTAAATTATGGACTACTCCAAAATAATCAGTCTTTGGAGGATGGAACCCAGGCATTCATAAATCTTAAAGCTCCCAGTGGAATGAATCTGGTACAGGCAGAGTTGAGCAAAACCAGCCCATCCAACTCAGCCTCACTGTCACTTCCTTAGGTCCATCTCTCCTCTGTTCTGTTGCAATAAATATCCAGTTCTTTTCTTGTTTCTGGCCTCTCTTCTTTTGGTAACCTCTCATCCTTTGCATTGCTTTCCAAATAACTTTCCAGAAACCTAAATCAGACTATGTAACTACTGAAAAACCTTCTAATGCTTCTATCTCCTACATTAGAAGCTCACATGGCCTCAGCCCTAATGAGGCTTTCCTCCTCCATAGCCCACAGGCTCTGTAGATCCTGTAACTTCCCTCTCATTTCTCCGAGTAATCTTTTGGCTTTTGTACAAGTTGCTTTTGCTTATGTTGCTTCTAGACTGTATTGAGATTCTTCTGCAATTCTCAAAGACCACCATCTTCCTATTCATATTCCAAAGCCCAATTCAAAGATTACACCCTTATTCAATCAGTTAGCAATCATCCATTGACTTACCACTATGAGCCATTCATTTGTTCAGCAGCTTTCTCTCTCTCTCTCTCTCTCTCTCTCTCTCTCTCTCTCTCTCTCTCTCTCTCTCTATATATATATATATATATATATATATATATATATATATATGCAATATCCCTCATGAACATAGATGCAAAAATTCTCAACAAAATATTGGCAAACAGAATACAAGAATATATCAGAAAGATCATTCACCCTGACCAAGTAGGCTTTATCCCAGAGATGCAGGGATGGTTCAATATATGCAAATCTATAAATGTAATACATCATATATATGGATTGGAGGACAAAAATCACATGATCATCTAATTAGACGCAGAGAAAGCGTTTGACAAAATCCAACATCCCTTCATGATAAAAGTCCTACAGAGACTGGCAATAGAAGGAACATATCTCAATATAATAAAGGCTATTTATGACAAGCCTACAGCCAACATATTACTAAATGGGGAAAAACTGGAAGCTTTTCCACTAAAATCAGGAACAAGACAAGGTTGTCCACTGTGCCCATTTTTATTTAATATAGTTCTGGAAGTCTCAGCCATAGCAAAAAGGCAAGAGACACACATAAAAGGGATACAAATTGGAAAGGAAGAGATCAAGTTATCATTATTTGCAGATGACATGATTCTATATATAAAGGACCCTAAAGACTCTACCAGCAAACTGTTAGAGCTGATCAAAACCTACAGTCACGTAGCAGGATACAAAATAAATACACAGAAATCAGTAGCCTTCATATATGCTAACAACAAACACACAGAGGATGAAATCAGAGAATCACTCCCATTCACAATTGCATCAAAAAAAAAAAATAGAGTACCTTGGAATAAACCTAACCAGGGAAATAAAGAATCTCTACAATGAGTACTTTAAAACACTCAAGCAAGAAATTGCAGAAGACACTAGGAAGTGGAAAAACATCCATTATTCCTGGATTGGAAGAATCAATATTGTGAAGATGGCAAATTATACACACACACACACACACACACACACACACACACACATATATATATCCTCTGTGAGAGGAGTTTACATTTTAGAGAGAGACAGATGAGAAAAATAATGAGTGAAAACAAAGAAACAAAACCCCAAACCAGGTTTATAAACTAGAAAATCTTAGAGAAATGCTATGCTGAGAAACAACATATGACTAGGCAGCTATTTTTTTGGAAATGTCCTCTTGGAGCAGATGACATTCATACTGAAATTTGCCTGACAGAAAGGAAAGGACTCACCATTCAGTCTATGGGGCAAATTATGCAATCCTTGTGGGGGCAATACCACCACTGCAGTTGAAATCCAGGGCTAAAGGTGGAGTAGCAGCTATAAGTTGGAGTCAGCTCATGTAAATAGTTGATATCTGATGTCAAGTGAAATGATGGAAAGATATAATAGGGCTTTAAGCAAGAGAGTAACATGAGGGTGTTTGGATTTATATATATATTTTTCTATAAAATTGTTCTGGATCCTCTGTGAACAACAGATGGAAGAAATGACGATAGGAGCAGAGACAAGATAAGGTAGGGTAGAATTTCAGTTCTCCTTGAGGTACTTGACCAATTTCACAGAAAAAGTAAAAGACTCCCTTTCTATAAAATATGCAGATTCTTATTTTGATTTCACAAGGCCTGGAGAAACTGACACTCTCCAGCCTCTTGTATACCTTCCGTGCCTCCTGACTTTCTTTTCCCTTAACACACCCTTCCTTTAGAATTGAGGACTTTTGGACTTGCTGTGGTCATATATCATTTCTGTATGTGGTAAAATAAGCATTACATAAGATTTATCACCTTACCCATTTTTTAAAGTATGTAATTGGGTGGCAATAAGAACATTCATACAATGGTACAGCCATTCTCACTATCTAGCTCCACAAGTTACTACTCCTCATACTAAGATGAAGCCCCATCATCATTGATCAAATTCTTTACTTCTCCTTCATTTTAGTCCTTGGGAACCATTACTCTTCTTTCTTTATTCCTGACTATAGATTTGCCTATTCTGGATACTACACATGAATGGAAAAAGAAAGGGAATGGCCTCATGTTTGCCTTCTTGTACTTAGCATCTTTGAAAGGTTTCATCCATGTTTTAGAACATAATAGGTTCTTCATTCATTTGTATGGCTGGAAAAATATTCTATTGTATAGATAAACTATATTATGTTTATTCATTTATCACCTGATGTATACTTATTTAGGTTATTTCTGAATATGGACAATTGTGAACAGAATTTCATGAAAATTCATATTCAGGTTTTTGTTTAAATTGCAGATTTGTAAAGACAGAGCCATAGACTTGGTAGAATAAAAATATAATAGAGTTTCATTCTCTCATAGGCTTGGCAGCCAGCAGTCTGAAGTCAGACTGTCAGTAGAGCCATCTTCCCTCTAATACTTTGGGTTGAATCCTTCCTTTTCTCCTTCTAGCTTCTGGAGGTAATCTGTGGTGACCTTTGGCTTGCAGTTGCATTGCTTTGATCTCTTCTTATGTTGCCATGTGAACTTCTTGTGTGACTTAGCTTTCACAAGATCTTCTAAATGTGTCTTCCATTTTAAAGGAACAAGTTGCATTTGGTTAAGGGACTACGAGTCCTTCAAAATGAGCTCATATTAACTTAAATCATTACATCTGCAACACTTTTTTGTTTTTTGTTTTTTTACAATTATGTCATATTCTGAGGTACTAGAGTTAGGTCTTCAGTCTAACTTTTGAGAAGTACAATTCAATCAGTGACTACCTAGTAGACATTTCTGTGGATATGAATCTCCTGGGGAATGTTGTTAACATGGACTTGCCTCAGTTTTCAAATTTCCACCAAGTTCTACTAGCTGGTGCCAGTGCTGGTTCACAGCTAGGGTTGACACCACATGGTGAGATCTTATTTCAGGAAAATACTGGAAATGAGATTCAACCACCTTTTGCAAACAAGAGTGGCAAGCTTTATTGGGACATCAATCTGAGCTGGAATGAGATAACACTGCTCAAGAGAGAGGGCCCAGGCTTCTGCTTGCTGGATAAAAGAAAGTAGCAAGTTTTACATGTTTGGGGGATACAGGCTAAAGTTTAATAATTATTCATTAGCCTTGGGTGTGGTTTCAAAAGATTTTCTTCTTGGGAGTGAACATGTTGGTCTTGTATTTGGTGGGATATAAACCTTCTCAAGTAAGAAACCTGTCCACATGCAGATGTGAGTAGAATCTGGCTCTAAAGTTGAGGGGACAGAACAATATAAGACAGAGATGCCAAACCTGTTACCACTCATCCACTAGGTATCTGTAGATCATTTTACATGGCCAGTGTAAAGACGCAGGCAGCCTTTAACCTTTTGTGAATTAACCTAGCCAACTATTATTGAAATCCATATGGCAGATGTGTTATCTCCAAGAAGCCAGTGAAAAGACAAAATGTATGTGATCTTTGAAATTGGTGATTTTTAGGAAAACCAAACACAAATGAGGCTAGGGGGCTTATTTAGGTTTTTCTTCAGTACCAATTTTGCCTTATCTCTATTTGTCATTCATTTCAAGTCACAATAAGTCTAGCTTGGTCTAGTCATAACGAGATCCTAGTCTGCAAACATTCTGGCCCAATGTCCTAATCTAGTGTTTTGATAAAGGTGTTGAGAGAGTACTAGGATACTTCCAAGGGCCTCAGCAATGACCTGAATGTTTTGGGGACATCAGGGACCTCCCTGGACATCCCTGGCCAACAACTCACCGGAAAGTATTCCATCCCTGGCACTGAAAATTTTCTAGTAACAATCTATGGCTCCTGTGTTTTCCATTGTCCAAAAAAGTAGGTTTCCATATGACTTATTTGTATCCTCTTTGATTTTGATTAGCCCTCCCTCCACCTTTCCTTTACTGAGTCTCTTCCCCTGACCTCACGCCTTTTCACCCACCATTAATTTGTTCTTCTACTTACATATATACACTACCGTACTATTAAATCATCCCTCCCTCCCTTTCTATTCCCTTTATATCTCCTTTTTAGCTTACTGGCCTCTGCTACTGAGTTTTCTTCCTACTCACATAGACATCCAGTCATTTGTAGCTAAGATCTACATACGAGAGAGAACATGATACATTTGGCTTTCTGGGCCTCACTTATTATAATCCTTTCTAGATCCATCCATTTTCCTGCAAATTTCATAACTTCATTTTAATTTACTGCTGAGCAGAACTCCATTGTGTAAATGTGCCACATCTTCACTATCCACTCATCAGTTGAGGGACATCTAGGCTGGTTCCATTTCCTAGGTATTGTGAATAGAGCAGCATTTCAACAGTTTACTTTTGGAAGACAAATACATTTTTGCAAGACTCTAGACCTAGATAGATATTCCAAAAACATCTTCAAACTGGAATGGTGAATTGATTTGAATCAGTGGGTTTCATCTGGGTGTATCCTTAATCCTGTAGCAACACATCATATTATCTCTGATGAGCTCTGACAGTGGGCTTTTATCCCCTGTACACAGACATTTATACATGGCCAGGGTCTTTTGAGACTACAAGTTTTAAGTCTTTGTGGAATCTGTCTCTTGCTCCTGAGGGGAGCTGCTAGAATCAGCCTATGACCAATACAGGTAAAGAAGAAAGCGTTTTTCTGAATCTGGGTTTAATTTCATCACAATATGGCAATAGCTCTTAACTCTTGCTTAGTATTAAAACCATCTGAAGAGCTTTAAAAAAGCTGAACCCTCATTGCTTACTAAATAACTCAGGCTAACTGGGATTGGGAACACATAGTCATTGTTTCTTTGAAGCTCTCCAGGTGCAAATGAGCAGCCATTAATAACCAGTGGGCATTGTTTCCCTTAATATGAGACACCTGGTCTCTTCAGTACTTAACCTTCTTTTGCTCCCATTATATTCCTCTCCATTCTCTTCTATGCCCAAACAGCCTTTTGTTTTTAGTGTTTCACTTTAGCTCAGGCTGACCTGGAATTCACTAGGTAGTCTCAGGGTGGCCTTGAACTCACAGCGATCCTCCTACCTCTGCCTCCCGAGTGCTGGAGTTAAAGGGGTGCACCACCACACTCGCCTCCAAAAAGCCTTTCTTATAATTGACCATTTTCTTCACCGGGCTTTCCTTTTCATCATATCTATGTTTTATTTGTACAATAACCTCACTAACCTGGGACCATGTCAAACACGTTGAAGGTAATAATTATCCTGCAACTGACTTTGGAAGGCTTTTTTTCTGAGCATTATTGATTCAATTTGTTACTCTTTCACAAAAAAGTATACCTAACAACATCTATAATGAGTTATCCTTTGATGGTGTTGCTTCCAACTATAGTTTCTCTGAAGAATAAAATTTAATATCCCACGGAATCTATACTGGACATTCCTTTGCAAACCAGCCATGGATAATGTAAGTGAAGTGTCCATTACTGTTTATTGTGACATAATTCTCATGCCATAAACACTATTCAGTGCTTTTTAGTATTCTCACAAAATGATGCAACCATCACCATTATCTAATTCTAGAACATGATCACCACCTCTAAAAGCAATCCCCTATCAATCAACAGTAACTCTTTATTTCTGTTTGCCAGTAACCACTCACCTATTTTCTGTTTCTATGGATTTTTTTATTTTGCATGCTTCCTATACATAGATCATTCAGGATGTAGTCTTTGTGTCTAGCTTCTTTAAGTATATTTTGAAAGTTCAGTATTAGAACTCCATCCCTTTTAATGGGTTATAATTTCTCATTGTGCAAATGAATATACCACCCAGTTGTCAGTTGATAGACCTTTCTTTTTACCTTTTGACTATTATGAATAATGCACATTAATTCACAAGTTTTCATGAGAACAAATTTTCATTTCTTTTTGTAGATATCTAGGAGAAGAACTTTTATAGGAACTCTATATTCAACTTATGGAGGAACTGCCAAATTATTTTCTAACATAATTTTATTTCTTTATGCAGTATTCATTCATTGGTTTGAGGTGGCCTGTGCTTGCTAGGTAAGGGAAATGATTCTCTGGCCCTTTAATCATTTTTGTTATCTGTTAAACATCTTGTGTGCAGGAGGAATGCTGACTTATACACCTTGTCATTTGGCTTCATCATTTCCAAAAGTTATGAAATCTAAAAATATGGAGTTACTATAGAGAATATAAATAAATACTGTGATAACAAGAATCCTGGGTTGCTTTTCATCCTTTAAGCTGTTATCTCTGACTACCTGTCACAGGCAAGACCTGCTTATTGCCAAGGACGTGATTACTGGGCATCCAAATGTGGACATGTGACTGACTGATCTCTGCAGATTCAATATCTTCATGTACCTAGATGCAGATACTTCCACACATGTAAAGCCCTACTTAGTACAAAGCCGAAATCTAAATGACCTGGTGGTCTGGGAAAGGTTCTTCTGACCTCTGACCTGGCCTCTAGGTTTTGCTACCCTCTCCCGTGAAGAGTCCACTCAACTCAGCTGGGGGTCTGAGCATGCGCAGGGTTGTTGGCGCAGGCTGCTTTTCTAGCATGCGCAGTTGCTGGTGGGCCTGCTCTTTGAGCCCGAACCCCCGCTCGACGCGCGCTCCTGTACGCTCCTGAACTCGCCTGCACGCACACGGGAAGCCTGGAGGCGCGCGCCTGGCGCCCAGCCCCGCCCCGCCCCGCCTCCTCCCCCTCCCGCGCGCCCGCCCGCCGCCTGCCGCCGCCGCCGTCGCTGGAGCCCCGTAGTATGGCATCGAGGAGAATGGAGACCAAACCTGTGATAACCTGTCTCAAAACCCTCCTCATCATCTACTCCTTCGTCTTCTGGGTGAGTACCCACGCCTGGCTGGTGGTCGGTCCTGTCCATTAGTCCATGTGATGATGCTCTAAGAAAGGTGGGAGGAAAACCCAAATCTAAAATCCGATTTTAGCTCCCTCTTTAAGGAAACGGGAGCCGGGTGCTAGGTAGGGGCTGCAGGATGGTCGGGTGCAGGTCCTGGCTGCTCGGACCGTGGATTGTGGCTGGCGCAGCTGCAGTGGGCTGTGTGATCATTTCAGGTTGTCAGTCTTTCAAAAGAAAAATGTATGCATTCATTTTGTTTTTCTTAAGCTCACGGGATAGGGTCAGCCCCTGGGGAAAGTTACATTATCTTGTGGTTTCCCTTTTGGACTCGCTTCCCCACCTTACCAGCCCATTTGTGGCGCGTCTTGGACCTAATCTGTGGCGGGCTAGGAAAAGGCGCAGGACTGCGAGGTTTAATCCCAGGTTCCTACTTCTTCCCGACCCTGAGGGGGTTTGCCTGAGAGAAGCGCAGGGAGCCCTTTGCCTGCCTGGACAAGGGCGATCAGAGTCATGGGGGGCAGGGACCGCCACGGCATGGAGGCGTATGGAGGGGGAGAGGGGCTTACATAAGCTAGGGATATTTTTGAGCTTTCTCTGCGATCAAGGAGATGGATTTTTTACCACCTCTTCTCATTTCCTTTCCATTCTTCCTGTCACCATCTACTCATTTTGTACCCTGTGTGAATCTCAGTCCGCAGCGGCCAGGGGGAGTACCCCTACCACTGAGTGGCTGCGGTATAGCCCCAACTGTGTTCACCCATCAAACTGGTGCTGCTACCAGTACTGGAGCTCAATGCAGAAGGATGACGTCAGCCCCTCAGCCTGGGCCACGGGGGGCTGCGTGGTGCACCTCGCATAGGAATGCGTCCTTCTTTGCGCGGGAGGAGGGGCAAAGGGAAGGGAGGGGGCTCCAGGCTTGTGCGTTACCTCATCCTGTTTGGTAATTCATGGGATCAGTGCTGGGCTGACCTGCTGTGATTCACTTGGAGAGGTGGATGGTACCTAAAGACTGTTCCCCAATCTTTCTCCATATAGATGCTTTTTCTATTCCCCTTCCTTTTGCCCTCATCAAGCCGCAGCCACCCAGAAAATGAAGAAAATCCTGCTGCCCCCTCACCACAATCTGGGTCATTTTTGGCTTCCATGACGGTTATTTTGGGACCCGAGGCCCTGTAGGCGGGGGGACAATCCTGCTTGGGGTTGTTTTTCTCCTTGCCCCCACCCAAATGCTAGCCCCATTTTTGCGTTGAAAGTGGAGCACAGTGCTATGTGCGGTACCCAGACTCGGCTTGATGGTGAGCTGGGTTGTTTGAAATGTCCAAAGCAAGAGCTGAGGTTTGTTGAAGATTAAAAAGAAAAAAACAATCCTTAATGTCCCTGGACATTTCCTTGTCATTGACATTGGTGAATCTTCAAGCCTGGGAAACCATGGAGTCTGAGAATCAGGCAGACATACCAGGAGCTCTGTAATGAAATTGGATAACCTGATTGACAGTGTACATCACATAAGGAAAATACAGCATCTGACTTTTGCGGAGGGACTGAAAATGACACAGGTTAAAGCATCTCAGTGGTGAAATTGTGAGCTTGCCATCTTATGTTTGCATGGAAAAGCAGGAATATAATGCATCTGCTTGCTGAACTTCTCAGAAGCTAGTGCTGGGTATAGGTTCAGTTTTATATGTATGTCCTTAAACCTGTTTTGGTTTGGCTCTGTTATTTACTTTCTATTTGTGACTGGAATAAAGCATATGGGGGATTATTTTTGCTTCTTGAAAAACAAGGTTTATAGTGCATGTGAAAGAAGGTTGTTTTCTGAGCCTCTATGATAGCTGGTAAAGGAGAGTGTTGAGTGTTTCTGCTTTTTAATAATGTGGTTTATTTCACTCTCTTTACTTCTAAGCCCCTACCACGAACCCAATTGCTTAATATTCCCTAATACATCTTAAATAATCACTGTGCTAAATGTCCCTGGAAGTTGCCTAATCCTGGCACTTTTGTGTTTGTTTTTCTTTGTACCTTTAATATTCTCATATTCTTAAATAAAATTTTCACCTGGAGTACTTTCAATATTTAAAATAGGATTCAGTGATCATTTGCTACTTTATACCAAAAGAATGAGATCTCTCCAGATGGTAGGTTATTTTTATTTAATGTTTAATTAATTTATTTATTTGAGAAAGGGGTAGAGAAAGAAGTAGATAGAGAAAGAGAGAGAGAGAGAATGGGTGCATCAGGGCTTCTAGCCACTGCAAACGAACTCCAGACACCAGCCACCTTGTGTATCTGGCTTACATGCGTACTGGGGCATCAAACCTGTGTCCTCAGCCTTCACAGATGAGTGCCTTAACTGCTAATCCATCCCTCCAGCCACACAAGGCTATTTTAAACAAAATGTTTGTGTTAATAATCCATAATCCAAATGCTGTTTTCTATTGTGCCTAAAAGTGGTAATAAAGCAGCTTTATTGAGATATAACTCATATGCCATATGTCATCCATGTAAAATATGCTAAATAAAAATGTGAATAATATATAAATTATATATCTTAGCATATTCAGTATATTTTAGTACATTCACAGATACATCACTATAACCAACTTTAGATCATTTCAGCATCTCTAAAAGAAACATTGCCCTGTCCCTTAAGTAAGCTATTCATATGTTTTCATTTCCAGTCCTCCCTTACCTGGTGGCAGCTCTAAGTAAAAGTAACCACTAATCCTGTAGATTTTACTGTTCTGGAAATTTGATATAAATTGAGTCATAATGTTTGTCCTTTTGTGCCTAGCATGTTTTATTTAGTACGGTTTCTTCAAGTTGATCTACATTGTAGAATGTGTCAGTACTTAATTCCTTTCTATAGCCAAACAGTATTCCATTGTATAGATATATTATTATTTTTTAATCCAATTGACCATTGGATCAAATCAAATATTGAAATATTAAAAATCAAATATTTGACTTCATTGGGTCATTTGGCTATTATGAATAAAACGTTAAAAATATTAATGTGCCATTTTGGATATGAATATGTATTTTCATTTCTCTTGGCTGTATAGCTAGGAAGGGAATTAGTACGTCACATGATAACTTCAGTTATTTGAGGACTGTCAAGCTGTTTTAAAGAGCAACTATTCCCTTTTACATTCCTATCAACAGTGAGGGTAACAGTTTCTTCACATGTTTGCCAACATTTGTTGATATCTGACAACAGATAATTGTAGCCATGCCAATAGGTGTGCACTCATATCTCATTATGGTTCTGATTCGAATTTTCCTGATGAAAATTGATGTTGAACATATTTATATGTCTATTTGTCATTAGTATATATTCTTGTAGAAATATATATTCATATAATTTGACCATTTTTTATTTCTCTTTTTGTTATTAGACCATGAGTATACTCTGGGTACAAGTCATATATCTGATTTACAAATCTGTAAATTTTATAGGCTATCTTTTTTACTTTCTCTGGGTGTCTTTGTAAATACATTTTTTAATTTTTATTTTATTGAAATGCAGTTTACTTGATTTTTCTTTTGTTGTGTTACTCATGCTTTTGATGTCATATCTAAGAAGTTTTGTCAAATTGAAGGTCACAAAGATTTACCTGTTAAAAATGGTTGATAGGGGAGTTATTTCTCAGTTTAATTAATGTTATTAATACCTTGATGTTTCTTCAGCACCTGGTACTGTGTCTGGTATATGGTAAGTCTTCCCATATTTTTCAGATTTTGAACTATGGCATGTAACTAACAAAATATGGCCTTTGTACCTTTTAAGGGAGTTAAGGTGCAGTGAGTAGGCAGAATTGTTTCCTTCATGGCCTTTCTGAGATTTTTTAATTGGACCTCTCTTCCTTTATGGCACTTTAGATTTAGGACTAGAAGACATTTATTTGCTTTTAAGAAGATGGGGTATCAGTAGCATGGAGGAGCACTTGGATATATATTAAACTAAAAGTCTCCAGTTATGAAAGAGATCATTGCATTTATGTGGCCTCTTGTTTACAGTCATTCTCACTGTCTAGGCATTTCTCTAACATGATGGTTCTCCAAAGAGGATCCCCATGTTTGACAATGCCTGAAGCCATTTTTGGTTATATCTGGGAAGAGATCAGCTGGCATGTAGGCGTGTCTAACCTTTTGGCATATGATAGGTCATTGTCATAAATTCACATTAGAGAGACACATAATTAAATTACAAAAAAGAATCCCAAAAGGTTTGACTTTATGTTGGACCATATCCATAGCTATCCTTGGACATGTCTGATAGATACCCATAGATACTGCTCAATATCCAACAATGTGCCTGGCTACCCATGGCTCAAAATATTAACACAGCTAGCAATATCTGTTCCAGTAGACTTGCATAAAATAAATCCTGTAAAGAAAAGAGAGCCTAATGTGAAATTCTCTATCTTTACTGGTATTAGGAGCTACCATATCAAAGGATGCATAATGCAATCACATGTAATATGCAAAACTTTCTCTTCAGTGTACCTTAATTATTTATTTGAAGATTAAAGGTAAGTGACTCATTATAGAATTATGTTTTAATCAATTTCTTTTTTTCCCATTAAATAACATAACCTTATCTAAGTGAACAGATATTTTATTCTTCTTAATTTGTATGTTTAATTTTCAGCTTTGGAGTAAAGGTGGGTAAAATACCCCTAGGAGTAAGTTAAAAACTAGAAACAGTACCTTGCATGTAGTAGTTTACTGAGGAAATATTTACCTCAATAAATAAATATAGAATGAAAATTTATCAATTACTTATTTGTTGTTTAATGTATCTCAATGGGGGATGCCTTTTAAAAGAGTATTACTTTCAGTCTGCCCATGATGTTTTCAGTGTGCTCCTTCTATTAACATGTGGCAAGATGGAGTAGAGGACTTTACAAGGGCATATTATTCTATAAACAGTATAACATTTATGTGATTTCCTTTACCAGATACTTTAGCCATCTAAACTGAATTGTCATTTAAGTTCAAATATGTATGTATGTATGTATGTATGTATGTATGTATGTGTGTGTGTGTGTGTGTGTATATATATATATATATATACACACACACACACATATATTCCTTTCCTGTATAAAATTAAACAACCTATATTCTTAACAGGACAATTTGATAAATATATTACCAGGTAAACGCTGTTTGGACTTAAATTTTTTCATGTATTTTAAATGCTCATCTAAGTTCTAAGCTAATATTTAAATTCACTGCATATAAAATAGCGTGGTGGAGAGAGAAATCTTTTGCTACTTTCTAGTGCATACATTAGATTTGATTTCACCTTTGATTGTCTAAAGAAGAAATGCTTATTAATAGTAATACTGACTTTTTCATGGTGAAGAATCAAGGATTTACATTTTTTTTTAAATTTGGAAAACCTCACTAGCCTTCTGGGTGGATTTACAAAATAATGGTAAAAATGATTTTTCCCTTTTGTCATCAAGATAGTTTAGGTATTTAGGTTAAATAGAGGAGGAAAAATTTTACTGGGAAGACCCTGACATTTTACAAAGTAAATTTGGGCAATGATGATATTTATAGTATTCTTATACTTTTGCATTTCAAGGCAGTGCAACAAACATTCATTGAATGTCCACATAGGGAGTAGTCTATAAAATGTTTATCTGTTTATTAGTTGCTGCTTTTGGTATTTTATCTGAATTTATATAGACTTTTCAGATTTAGGTATTTAGGTATTGTCTTTGCACCATGGAAGATGGAATTTTAGCTTCCTTGATAATTTGCCTTTCTCTCATCCTTAGAGTGGGCCCTAGCATAGTTACCATGTAATCATGATCACATACACTTTACTGATTAATTAATGTAGGGGCGGATAGAGAAATAGAATGTGTGTGCCAGGGCCTCTAGCTATTGCACATGAACCTCAGACACATGTGGCACT
This sequence comes from Jaculus jaculus, assembly GCF_020740685.1. Lineage (NCBI taxonomy): Eukaryota > Metazoa > Chordata > Mammalia > Rodentia > Dipodidae > Jaculus > Jaculus jaculus. The sequence goes on from NC_059125.1 coordinate 39,567,373, forward strand.
TTGTGCATCTGGCTCTACGTGCATACTGAGGAATCAAATCTGGGTCCTTAGGCTTTGCAGGCAAATGCCCTAACCCCTGTTGCATCTTGTTAGCCCTACATATCATTTTTCTTAAGCAGAAGCCAGCGGTAAGATGATTACTAAATATTCACAGCACAGCCCTGTAGCATGCATATTGTTATTTGTATAGCTTTTTGTTTTCCTGGCTGTTAGCAATTCCCTTGATTTATCCTTTGAGATTGCTATATCACTACTAATCATTCCCATATTCTTTTCAAGAATTTTATGTCTTTACTGAGTATATTCAAGCAGTCTGTGTATCCTAAGAGTGTCCTAGTCTTGGAGACATTTGTCTCAGACCACTTTGGCTTTCAACCTAGACAAATATTCTCTGAGTCTCTGAAACTGGAGATATTATCACAATCATCCTTCACCATCATCCATGTGAATTATTTCTACTATCCTCAGGCTTTAAGCTTCCTAAATATTCTTCCTCTTGAGTTCTTTTGTCACTTTGGTACCACAAATTGTCAAGTAATGTTTTAGAAAAGGATGAGGGCATGGTAGCTTAATTTTTTTAAATATTTTTATTTACTTATTTGCAAGGAGAGAGAGAGAGATAGAGAAGGGAGAAGAAGAGGAGGAGACACAGAGAATGGGTATGCCTGGGTCTCTAGGCACTGTAGATGGATTCCAGATGCATGTGCCCCCTTGTGGATCTGGTTTTACATGGACACTGGGTAATTGAACTTGAGTTGTTAGGCTTTGCAGGCAAGCAACCATCTGTTAAGCCATCTCTCCACCCTCAGGAGATTGATTTTTTGAAGCCTTAACAAATGTGAAAATTTTATTTGACTTTTATATTTAGTTTGCTGTTTGGCTGAATATTTAATTGGGGTTAGGAAATCTAAAAATTTTGTTTTACTATATACCCTCCTCTAAAGTCTTCTTTCTCTTGCTATTGGTGTTGAGAACTCAGATGTCACTCTAATTCTGACCAAATCACACTTTTGTCTAGGCAAATGTTTGGGATCTCTTGCATATTTTTATGCTATGAAGTTTCCCCAATACCTGGGTGTATCCTTATTTTTATCTCTTCTCATGTACTTTTCAATTGGAAAATTTATATCTTTGCATTTGCAGAATTTCTTAAATTTTAACTTTCTTTACCCTTGTTTTTCTTTGTTTTCCTTGGTTGTTGATCCACCTAGATAGCCCCTGGAAACTCTTGTTTCCTTCTAATTTGTGTCTTTTTACTCTAATTTCTTATACTAATATTGCATTGTTTTAACGTTAACTTCCAAAAACTACTCTGAGAAGTTGGAATATTCTTTATCCCCCAGTAATCTGTTCTTGTCTCACAATTATACTATGTCTTGAAGCTCTCGGACAATACTAGGATTTTTAAAAAGTTTATTTCCTCTGGCATAGTTTACTTCAACATGATATATTTTATGGCATATTATAAGAACAAGTATCTGGTTTTGTTTACTCACAATTTTGTATATGTTTACGATGAGGTTTCTAAAAATCTGATTGGAAACTGTTAGCATGAACCTGTTCCCCTTCTTATTGATTTGAAGTTTGGTGCTTTGTTTGTGCAGATGTGTTTTAGAACCATGAGCCATGTCTTTATGTCTTCTTCTTTGAGCATGTTTACTACAGAAGAGTCTTTCAGTTTTTCTCTGAATAAGGAAGGTAGGGATATGAGCAACTCCATATGCAGTTTCTAGTGTAGAGTCCATGTCCACTGTGCTTCTGCCTCTAAAGAAAGCACCTTTGGTTTTACCCTACAAAAAATAAGTATCTGTGCTAATTTAGTAGAATGAGAGAGAAGCCAGAGCCAGTAAGTTGGAGGGGTCCTAATTGCTCTTCAAAAAAAAAAATAATTAATTAAATAAGGACTGGTTAAGGTGCTTGCCTGCGAAGTCGTAAGACCCAGGTTTGATTCCCCAATATCCACATAAGCCAGGTGCACCAGGTGGCGCATGCATCTCAAATTCATTTTTCAGTGGCTAGAGACCCTGATTCACTCATTGTCTCTCTATCTGACTCTTTCTTTCTTTCTTCCTCTCTAATTTATTAATTATTTTAATTTAATTAAAAGTGAAATAAAATCTTTCCCTTGAATCCTCCTTATCTTAGCCTCCTTCTACCACTACTTTCTCGATATGTATTGGGCTGCTATGTTCTGAGGTCAGTTTTGAAGTGCTAGGGTAAACATACTTTCATCTGGGCTTTGATTGTAGCTGCCACAATATTTGTATTTCTTCCTCCCCCAATTTTTTTTGAGGTAAAGTTTCACTCTAGTCCAGGTTGACCTGAAATTCACTATGTCATCTCAGGGTGGTCTTGAGCTCATGGTGATCCTCCTACCTCTGCCTCCCGAGTGCTGGGATTGAAGGCATGCGCCATCACACCCGGTTTTGCATTTCTTTTTGATGGCTTCTGACATATCATTGTGATTGTCTCTTCTTACATTCTCAGTTATTATGGATTAAATTTCTTTTAGTGTCATTTCTGTGTAATTTTGGGCAAAATTTAGGTTAATTGGATGTGTTTAATCCATCATCTTACTGGAAGTTGTTTGTATCTCTCCGTTATATGGCGATATGATGCTAATTAAATAAGCATATAATTCTGAGAGATTGAATAGAGAATTTAAAATGGCAATAGCTTGGCTACCATATTAAGCATTAGAGTACACATAACACACACACACACACACACACACACACACACACACACACACACGCTGGGTGTTGAACCTGAGGCCTTGGGTCTACTAGACAACCATTTTATAACTATTTTGTTATTTTTAAATTTTTAAATTTTTATTAACATTTTCCATGATTATAAAAAAATATCCCATGGTAATTCCCTCCCTCCCCACCCCCACACTTTCCCCTTTGAAATTCCATTCTCCATCATATTACCTCCCCAATATAATTTTTATTTTATAAAAGAAAGCACTTTTGGATGGGAAGTGTTCTAGGTTGTTACATGCATTCTAGGGTACATCCTCCAAAAGGACATCTGGTCATCAGAGATTGGACAAATGGGAATGGGGAAGAAGTGAAGGCCCAGTGTGCTTTCTGGCTTAATTCAGACCTACTGGATTAAATTAATGTAGACACACCAGAGATTAGAGTATGGTATGTGTGTGGTGTGGGACTAACTTGATTATTGCTCTCTGTGTTTCTGCTACTGAAATAACACTCCCTGCTTATTATGAGGTATGTCTGTTATAATATGGAGTCTATTTTTACTCAGCTTTGTGTCTCCTAGGCAATATGCATTTTGGATATTTCATAGCATTTGGGGGAACATTAAGCTTTTTCTACTTAGCAATGGTTAGAAACTAACCAAATGACTATCCAAACAAAATGGAATTGATTTCTTCATTTTAATCACAAGAGTTCTTGATTTTACTGTGAGCTACATCATGATGATTGATTGACTCTTCAGCATTATATACCGTTCTAAGTTCCACAGAAGGTTCTGAGAGTTGTAAGTCATCTGTTTCTGTGTTAAAACATGCAGAACCTTTGACATAGATGGGTAGTGCACTGGTAAACCAATTTAAAACACATAAAATGTGTTTCTTATGTGCTTTTCTCCTTTAGTCTCATTACAGCAGCCTCTGATTTAAGTTACCCCTCTTGGCGGCAAGCAGATCATTGGATTACAGCTTAAATTTCTTCCTTTGGCTATTGTCCTTCTTGCTGTGACAGAATACTTTTTTCACTCTTGGATGATCATTTTTGTTCTTTTTTGTAGTGTGTCCTGATATCAATAAAAGATTGTTGGGGACAAAAGTGAAGAAGGCTTTTTTGTTGTTGTTGTTGTTTTGTTTTGTTGATCAGGTTAATATATAAACACTTTAAATTGTTTATTGATAGAGTTAAGGATGCTAATTCTGTCACAGAATAGTTTTAGTCCTTTTGGCAAGATATGATGGCTTTTTTACTTTAGCATCTCTTTTAGGAGATAGTTGTCAGAGGATAGAACGGGTTTTCACAGATACTAATTGGACAACTAAGATCAGTGATTCTTAATCATTTTTGTCTATCAGAATTATCTATGTTACCTGTAGATGATTAGATATCCCCTAAGACATTGTGATTCAATTGATTTGGCTAGGTTCTCAGCATTGGTAGTGTTAAAATAAGCTCCTCGGTGATTCAGCTGTAGGATTAGGATTGCGAATCACTGATTCAGAAAGAGTGTAATAGAGATTAGCAGGATAGGTTCATATTGAGCATCCTGGATCTAGAGGTTTCTAAGAAGCATTTAGTATTGGCTTATTCATTTAGCTTTATTTATCTGAGAGTCTGGAGCAAATGGCCATGGTACCCCCTAGGAGACTTTGCTTGTCATTTCTGACTAAAACAGTGATTATTGGAGTGAGTTATCAAGGGCCATTAAAACACAAGTTATCTCTCCTAACTAATGGAATTTCAATTTTAATTGATGTGGAGAAAGGCTTGAGTGTATGCATAAAAATAAAACAAAACAAAATATCAACTATGTGGTGATTCTATTCATGGGATGTAGTTCTATGACCTATGATGTATTTTGCTTTGAAAAAGAATTTACCTAATAAATGCTTCCTGTGATGTTATATGTGGTAATCGTAAAGGTGGTTTGAGATGAATTTCTCATGTAGAAAGATATAGCCAATATTGTGCTTTTGTGTCCATTGGCCTGGTGTCTGGTAAGATTCTCTGTATGAACTCAGAGATTAGGACCTAGGTTTGACTTCCCAGGACCCATGTAAGCCAGATGCACAAGGGGGCACACACATCTGGGGTTTGTTTGCAGTGGCTGGAGGCCCTGGCACACCCATTCTCTCTCTCTCTCTCTCTACCTGCCTATTTCTGTCTCTTTCTCTCTCTAAATAAATAAATAAATAAAAATAAAAATATTTAAAAGAAGATGAGGTCATGAAAATAAAGATGAATTCATTGCTTAACAAAATAAGAAAGAGCTGTGTCACAGTTTATGACTAAAACATGTTGCTGACCTTTCTTGGATAGGGGTAATGGTGGTGTTTATAGGTTTATTTGCTTACACAGATATTAGTAGTGACCTTGACATGGCTATTTGAATAAGATTGTTTTTTTTTTTTTTGAGGTAGGGTCTAGCTGTATCCCAGGCTGACTTGGAATTCACTATGTAGTCTCAGGGTGGCCTCAAAATCACGATGATCCTCCTACCTCTGCTTCCCACGTGCTGTGATTAAAGGCATGCACCACCATGCACAGCTTAGGTTGTTCTTGATGATATACAGCATATTTACTTTAGTTTGTCTGCTGCTGATTGGTTGACATTAATTGGATTGAAATGAATTACTACCATTCAAATTTTGTTTTGTTTTGTTTTTCGAGGTAAGGTCTCACTTGTCCAGGATGACCTGGAATTAACTATATAATCTCAGGGTGGCCTCAAACTCTCAGTGATCCTCCTACCTCTGCCTCCCAAATGCTGGGATTAAAGGTATGTGCCACCACACCCGGCTTATCATTAAAAATTTTTAAAGTAGGAACTGGTGGTTACTATTCACTGTGGCTGATGAATATTCAATCTTTTGCACTGCCTCTAGTACTATAGAGGCATTTGTTTATTTATTTATTCATTTGACAGAGAAAGAGACAGAGAGAGACAGAGAGAGAGAGAGAGAATGAGAATGAGTGTTCCAGGGCTGCCAACCACTGCAAACGAACTCTAGACACGTGCATCCCGTTCTAAATCTGGCTAATGTGGGTCCTGGGGAATAGAACCTAGGTCCTTTGGCTTTGGAGGCAAATGCCTTAGCTGCTAAGCCCTGTAGAGACATTTTTGGTTTTGCCTTAATGGGCCCATTTATACTTCTGATGAAATGAGATTGCTTCCATTATTTTATACTTTAAAAAATATATTTATTTGAGAGAAAGAGAGGAAGATGAGAGAAAGAGAGGCAGATGTGTATGCATGTGTGTGTGTGTGTGTGTGTGTGTGTGTGTGTGTGTGTGTGTGTGAGTATGAGAGCGAGCGAGAGAGAGAGAGAGAGCGAGAGAGAATATGGGTGCGCCAGGGCCTTCAGCTACTGGAAATGAACTCCAGATGCATCTGGATTTACATGGGTTCTGGAGAATGAAATCTGGGTTCTTTTGTGTCATGTTTTCACTCAGCTACAGCTCAGGCTAACATGGAATTCATTATGTGTCCCAGGCTGCCCCAAACTTGTGGTGATCCTGCCTCAGCCTTTTTAGCACTGATTAATAGTAGTGAGGCTTCTTGTCTGGTTACCATTATTATTTATGATTTGGTTTATTTTGTAAATGAACAAAAGACAAAATTTTAAGATAGGAAATGGTTAAATTATATTCTATAAAGGTAGTCATTATATGTTAATTAACATCACAAATTCTAGTTTAAAAAATTTCTGAAAGAATTCATATGGTGGCTGGATATAAAGTGAACATAAAAATTTAGTTACTTTTTCATAGTTCAACAACACAAGTCTTAAAAATGAAAGAGTCAAAGAACTCATTTGTAGCACCAACACAAATCGTAATTATTTCAGAATAAAATTAACAAGAAATTCAAGCCTCTTACATAATAAAAAACTAAAATTCCATTGAGGGTCATAAACAAGACTTGAACAGATTGAAAGGCATCCATGTAATCTTGAATTGAGAAAAGTAATATAAAGACACCAATTTTCTAAAAAAAATTCTGATAAATTTCTATATAGAGTCATAGTCAAACATGGAGGAGTGGTACTTGATAACGTTATTTTGTTTATATAGAGTAATAAATTCCTGAGAAATCAAGAGAAAATTGGGGAGGTGAGAAGTATTACTTCATATGTTATCAGAATTTACTATACTATTTGTTGCAGACAAAAATGGGCTCTATAATCAACCATCCCTGGTATTCAGGCCCTAATACAATACCTTCTATTTTACTGTTAGTAGGACCTGTCACTTCTAATAGAATATAACAAAGGATTATGTTGCGTAAGATTGTAAAGACTATCTTGCTAAGGGATTCTGTGCCCTTGAAGAGTCTGACATGTTGTGAGCAGCTTTATGAAGAGTGTCACATGGTGAGTGACTGAGGGTATTCTGTAGGTGACTGTTAGCAAGAAACATATGTCCCAGAATTAGTAGTATATGAGTAATGGAATGCTGCCAACAATTGAGTGATCTTGGAAATAGATTCTTCCTCACTTGAGTCTCTGTTGAGACCACATTTCTACCTACACTATGGTGGTAGTTTTGTGAAACTTTGAGACTAAAGAATGTGTTAACCTATGTTTATACTACTGACTCCCCCAAACTGTGCAACAATAAATGTGTTTGATTTTGATCTTGTATATGTGAAGTTTCATTATTATTTAACAGTAAATAAATAACTATATAAAATCTCTAATAAATTCAATGTAATATTGGCTTCCATGTAGACAAGTAAATCAATGGGACACTGAGGAGTCCAGAAATAAATTCTCGTATCTATTGCTTTCAATTACTGAAAAGGGATGTTCCATCTAGTGAGAGAAAGCTAGTTATAAACAATATTGGTACTACTAGGTTCTATCTGTGAAAAGCCTAAAGCTTTTACTTAAATTTTACAAAATTTTCAGTTACATTTAACATTCTAATATAAAATAAAATACATTAGATAATATAGAAACCAGAGATAATTAACTAAAATATAAAATACATTTAGTTATTAAATTTAAAAAAAAATTAGCAAAAAGTGTAATAATATTAACTGAATGGTGGTGGTATGATAAGGAGCTTGTGCCAGATCGTTAATATACTGCTTCCTTTGTTTAATCATTCATACAAAAGTCTCTTTACCTTCTAATGAAAGCTTATTCTTAATTCATACCAATAACACATTTTTTTCTTACTAACAGTTGTACACTAAGCACATTTGGGGTATTTTTTCCTCCAGGGAAGGAGTTGGTATACCACTGGTACACGGGGCTAGATTGTAAGTATTTTAGGTTTGTGGCTATGTTCCTTTATTACAGCTACTCAGACCTGCTGTTGTAGTGTAAAAGCAGCATAGATAATAGTGTACATGAATCAGTAAGGCTGCATCTCAACCAAAGTGTATTTTCAACAACAGATGGTCAGGCTGGAGAGATGGCTTAGCAGTTAAGCGCTTCCCTGTGAAGCCTAAGGACCCCGGTTCAAGGTTTGATTCCCCAGGACCCATGTTAGCCAGATGTACAAGGGGAAAGTCTGGAGTTCGTTTGCAGTGGCTGGAGGCCCTGGTGTGCCCATTCTCTCTCTATATCTGCCTCTTTCTTTCTCTCTCTCTCTCTCTCAAATAAATAGATAAAAATGAACAACAACAACGACAAAAAAAAAAAAAAAAACATATGGCCAGGCAGATTTGACCCATGAGGTGAAATGAATGATTCTTATTCTATATGATGCAGATACAAGAAAGATCTCATGCCAGAGATGCCTAACCTTTTGACATTGCGACTTGTTATTATCTACAATTGTATTGGGCTATATTCATATCTTTTTTTTTTTTAAATTTATTTATTTGAGAGCGACAGACACAGAGAGAAAGACAGATAGAGGGAGAGAGAGAGAATGGGCGCGCCAGGGCTTCCAGCCTCTGCAAACGAACTCCAGACGCGTGCGCCCCCTTGTGCATCTGGCTAACGTGGGACCTGGGGAACCGAGCCTCGAACCGGGGTCCTTAGGCTTCACAGGCAAGCGCTTAACCGCTACGCCATCTCTCCAGCCCTATTCATATCTTTTTCTGGAACACTTGTGACCTTTAGTTCCTTACACTTGTTCATACTCTAATCTGTTCACTCAAGAATACAGTGTGAAGTTTAACATAGGCCTATAGCAGTGGGAATGAAGCAAACCTCACATATTTTTAACTTGCAAACCTAGTCATGCCCTGTCCAATAACGTAGCTACTTGAGTACTTCAAATGTGATTCCAAGCTAAAATAAATATACTGCAAGTATTCAGATTTTGAAGATTTAGTTTAAAAGGGTAATAGATCTAATTTTGTATTAATTATATATTGAAATGGTAATTTGTTAGATATATTGCCTTAAGTAAAACATTAGTAAGATTAATTACATCTGTATCTTTTTTGCTTGAATGCCATAAGAGTATTGAGAGCTAGAAAAATGAGCTAGGTATGGTGGCTCATACCTATAAACCTCAAAACTCAGAAGGTCGAAGAAGGAGGATTGACATGAGTTTGAGGGCATTCTGGCTTTGTGCAGTACAGTGTAGCATTGACCTAGAAGTGGGATAAGTATAGTCCTATCTTTGTGATTATAATGAGTTTACTTGTAATAAAGAGGATGATTTGGTCCATTTTAGTTGGCATAAGGCAGACTATTTTATCATTTTGAGCAAATAGTTGGGAGCTGTGCTTTGCAGGTCTAACATAGAAGCAGTAACTTGGAATAGGAAAGGCAAGGGGAAGTGAAACAAGATTACTTAGGAAGGAATGGAGATCTAATATAGGGTGACAGTGGGAATGAGCAAGGAAGAACAGCAGATAGTTTCTTTGGACTATGACAAGGAAAGGATATTGGAGATAATGAACCCCAGTGGTCTGTGCCTGAAAAAAACAGGCTGATGGTAAAGCCCTTATGGGAATGCAGGCCCTAGAAGGAGCTGGCTTAAGATTGATATAAGGTGTTCTCTTTTGCATGTATTTATTTTAAGATGCCAGTAACTTGGGAAAATATACTGGTTCTTGGAAGCTTGCTGTGTTGTTCAGTGGTAAGAAGTGATCATTCTTCGTTTTATCATCTCTGTATTGGCTAACCCTAGCCATCAGCCTCTTATGTTTACAGTTGATTGACCTGAGTAGAATCTCTCACCTGTGTATGATGGTTGTTGGATCAATGAAACTTGAGGTGATCTGGTTTTTATGACATGAGTGGAGCAACACTTATAAGTTATCAAACCTACAGTAGAAGAGACGTGGTGGGCATCAGGGCAGAAGAAAAGAGAAAGCCAGGAGGAAATAATAATAGCAGACACATATAAGTGCTAGAGAGCTGGCATAGGAGCTGTGAGCTCCTTTTGGTCAGTAGCCTATGTAGGTTCACGGAGAGCCCTACAACATCCGTGTAATTTCCTTTGGGACTGGAAGAGTAGCTTCTCATGATCCTGTGGAAACCTGGCTATATGGCAGTGATTCCTGTTCTCCATATTTCCTCCTCTCGTAAACCACCTTGCCAATGGAGGAAGGTTGATTAGGTGGGTGATTGAAGTAGTTAGAAAGGCAGGATTGGAATTACAAGAGGATTTTCTGGTTGTCAGGCAAAGTTGGGAAAAGTACGTGAGGTCACTCAAGAGGCATGAAGCGATAGTAAATAGAATCTTTTTCCAGTTCACAGTACACCACCCAGAGTTATAAATGCAGTTAAATTCTATGTTGCTTACTGATAATAGGTGTAATAGATGTAGCAAAGCATTGCACCAACAGTGCTAATGCCTTGTGTAAGGAATAAAGTCTTTCCGTTGGGGCAGTAGCAAGTTATTTCAGCAAGTTACTTATTAAGCTCTTTAATAGCAGCATCTTTATTCAGGAAGTGAGGTTTGCAGCTCGTTTAGTTTATGTTATTCAGAGATGTTTTGAGGATAAACAAGGAACTGCTTTGTATGTTATATTCTTCAAAATATAAACAGAGCCTTGTTTTATAAACTTAGAATAGGCAGCTCAGAGTGGAGCCTCAACAGGTGCTTTAAGGATCTTTTTAAAGCCTAGATGACAAATGGAGAAATGCATGTCATTGGGAACTCAGATCAAAGTTCGTAAAACTGAGATGTGACAAGTGGACTCTGAGTATATAGCATGCCAATTATTTTTTGAGATAAATACAGAAAAAGCGTAGATGAATGAACACTACATTTCAAAAACTGTTCAGATGAGTGTCCTACAAAACCATATGTAATATGATTTGCCATTTTCCTAAGCAAAAAAGTTTGTGTGACAAACACTGGGCAAGTGCCCACATCAAAATATTAACAATGGAGTCTGAGAAGCAAGATAAGTTATAGGTTACTTTTAGTGGACTTTACTTTCTAATGTTCTTTCTGTAATTACATATAGAATGCATTAATTTTGAAATGAAATGCTTTTATTTTATTTTTATTTTTATTTTCAAGATAGTGTCTCATCTAGCCCAAGCTGACCTGAAACTCACTCTATAGTTCTAGGCTGGCCTCAAAATCACAGTGATCCTCCTACCTCTTTCTCCTATGTGCTGGGGTTAAAGGTGTGCACCACCAAACATGTCCCAATGAAATACTTTTAAAAAGCAATACATGCTTTTGAAAAACAGAATTACTCAAACCATCTTGTAGTATATGGTTTGTTTATTTAATTGAAAGGAGAAAGAGAGAATGAGTGTGCTAGGGGCTCATGCTACTATTAATGAATTCCAGATGCATGTACCACTTTGTACACCTGATTGTACATGGGTACTGACTGAGGAATTGAACCTGGGCTGTCAGACTTTGCAATCAAGTGCATTTAACCACTGAGCCATCTCTCCAAACCTGTAGTTTTATTTCTCAAAATAGAGTAAAGATTTTATTTTATTATTTATTTATTTATTTTTGTTTTTTTGAGGTAGGGTCTCACTCTAGCTCAGGCTGACCTAGAGTTCACTATGTAGTCTCAGGGTGGCCTCGAAATCTTGGTGATCCTCCTACCTCTGCCTCCTGAGTGCTAGGATTAAAGGTATGTGTCATCACGCCCAGCTAAAATTTTATTTTTACCACATCACTTTGTTCATAATGCAGGAATTCATGTGCCTAGTCCATTTTTGTAATTGGATTAAATTTAGAGCAAAACCAAAGTTCATTTGACTTTTAAGATCTTCACAACAAGGATATACTTGTTCCTAATATACATTTTTATGATATATAAATATAATGCTGGGCTGGAGAGATGGCTTAGCGGTTAAGCGCTTGCCTATGAAGCTTAAGGACCCCGGTTCGAGGCTCGGTTCCCCAGGTCCCACGTTAGCCAGATGCACAAGGGGGCGCACGCGTCTGGAGTTCGTTTGCAGAGGCTGGAAGCCCTGGCGCGCCCATTCTCTCTCTCTCCCTCTACCTGTCTTTCTCTCTGTGTCTGTCGCTCTCAAATAAATAAATAAAATTAAAAAAAATTTAAAATTTAAATATAATGCTGAGTGAATATATGAATAATGTGATGATTTCCTGTTTATCTACTAACAGCTTTATTAGATCTTAACATTATGTCTTTTTTTTCCCTCAGATAACTAGTTGTTAAGGAATTATGAAACTTTTACAGTTGGTGCCCTGTCATGTCCTGCTTTCTCTTTTAAATTCAGAGTTCATCAGTTGGGCTTGTTTTTGGCCATGTGCTCATATCTGTATACCATGATTATTATGACATATTGGTTTTATATTTTTAGTCTATATGAAAATGAATAATTTCATGCAATTATCTTGAAACTTGGCATCTTTTGTTTAACATTTTGATAGACATACTGATAGATATGTCTCAAGTTTAGGAGTTTTTCAAGCATGTGTGCCAAATCAACATCTTTATCTTTTTGTCATTAAGCTTTATGTATTGCCTACGGCTGTCTTCACACACAGAAACAGTTTATCATATGAGACTGTTGGAGGGAAAGCCAAAAACCACCTTGGTCTACCATTCTTTAGTGAGATCTTTGGCTGGTACTAAGACCTTGACCAAGTTGACATAAGAAAGATCAACAGAAGAATGTATACAAGTTTATTTCTTTTACATGTGCATAAGTACCTTCACAATAAAATAAAGACATGAAGATATTACTAAAGCAGAAGTATTTATACTTGTATAGCAAATAACAATAAATGAGTAATGGATCTGGAGTGGGGGCAGTAACCTGTAGGGATACCATCAGGTGATATATAAGGGGTATAAGGCTAATGAAAGATAAGGGTTATTTCAGTGAGTTTTTTTGTGATTTCATCACAACAATATTTTCCAGCCTGTGATGATTGCTGGTTATGACTTATCCTGCTATAAGAAAATCCTCCTCCACCCAAAGGAATCTATATGGCTTGCTATATGAAATAAATGGTAAACTAGGCATTTCTTCTTGCAGCTATAATTTTCCAGATGTTTTTAGCTTAAAATTATCAGCATAACCAGCCAACATCTTTCACTGTATGCCCTGGAAAAACTACAAATATCATCTGTCACTTTATAGACATTCCCAAGCCCTAGTTCATTGTTTGTATGAATGTATCATTGTTTATTCAATTTATTCATTCTCCTGTCAAACAAGACTTATTATTTTATTATTTTATTTTATTATTATTATTTTATTTCTAAGAGGTCATGCTGTGGTATATATATATGTGTGTGTGTGTGTGTACATATAGTTTATCTCCTTACTTTGTGAGTTATAGGGTCTCTAAATAGTATATTTAACATTAAGCAAGTCAGCGTTTTACATATTTTTACCTTGTTTTCAGTTAGAAAAACTATTTTAAAATTCAAGTTATTTATTGTTCTGTTAGTTGCCAGATATTTTTTCTTAATGAATTCAGATAGAGATATTTTATCATTTATTAGATTTTTTTCTCAAAGTACATTATTATCACATGAAAATAGAAAAGGGCTGTCCTGCTCAAATGGGGCAGAATGAGAGCTATTAGTGGTCCTGTCAGCAATAAAGTAGTACCCATTGTGTGCAGTTCATTGAAGTACATTAAGGTGATATTGTTATTGGTGTTAATACCCACTGCTAAAGTATGGTTATTGAGTTTTTAATAAGGGTCAAGAATAAGGCTAAGTATGTCATATGCGTTATTGTGTTTAATCCTGACACCAATCCCCTGAGGTAGCAATTACTGCTTATCATTTTGAATGCAGGCAGCTGAGGCCCAGAGCAATGTCTGAAGTAAACTTACAGTTTTGACTTCTTCACCTCTACTGGGTCCAGGGCCTATATCCAGTAGCACGTTTCTCCATGGTGAACCCTGGGAGATAGAGCATACTCTGAGAATACTGGCTGCTCTGAGTCACAAATTCCCTTGCTTCCAGTATTGGCTCCTATAAGCTGTCTAAAGGTTCTTGCATGAGATAGAATCCTTGGCTTTCCAAAATGGCCCAAGTTTGCAGCTGTAATGAGCTATTTCACATGGTGCTTTTGTAGAAATCTGAAACCAGGGCCATCTTAGCTCATCTTTTTCTGTCCTTGCAGCTCAAAACTTTAGTTTTCCAAGTAGGAATTATAATGCTTTACAAATAGTGGATGCTGGAAACATTCCAAGGACCTATTCTGTCAAGTGAAGTCTTGTGAACAACTGAGTAACTACTCATTCACTGCAAAAAGTTTAAATCTATAAACATCTTTCTCCTTCCGTTCATGGCTAGTATGGGTAACACAGAAGACTGAAAATGTTTATGAGGTTAAATGGTCTTCTCACTCTGTCATTTTAGATAAAATTATCTTGTGCCTAAACGACTCAAATTCCTAGGCCAAACTATATGAATATAATTTATCCCACTGCTATGAAATATAGTAAGCATGTGAAGTTCTCTTCTATGGCGACAAGCCCCCAACCACATTGGATAAGCCAAGGCATGATTAAAAGCTGCTGGAGAGGCAACCTTTTTCTTTTCTTTCCTCTAAAGGAAACTCAAAGCAGTAGGAGTCATCATAATTTTCCTATGGAGCTGACACTAGCAAAGCAGTTATCTAATCTGCACATGCTCACACAGATAATGTTTATTTGCATAATTGCCAAGTAAGAGTTTGCCAGTTGGTGTGATCTTGTTTTTCCTTCTACCTAATTCTGCTTTTAGAAAAAAAAAATTCGCCATTCATACCTCGTATTAATGGCAATAAGAAATTTTGGCTGTTTAAGTGTCATTATCTATATTGTCTCTAATAAGAAGAATTTAAAGCATTAGAGGAAAGTCTAGTTTTGAAAAAGACATTTTCTGAGGCACAAACATAGTATTGAAGTTTCCTGCTTGCAATACCAAATCTACAATAACAGCAATAAAATACTGTACCATATATCCCAGATACAAAGCTTGTTAACATACATACTCTTAGATCATATTAGTTAATGCACATATATTCAACTTCTAACCATCACAGCAAACTCTCTATAAAGTGGTATGGACTTTGAGGCTTGTCAGCTTTGGACAAAATTTCAACAGATCTGGCTTAAGTCAAATATTCCTGTGTATCCATAGCGATAACTTTTATTTTTTTATTATTTATTTACTTTAGGTAGGGGCAGACTCTTGCCAAGGCTGACCTGGATCTCACTCTAGTCCCGGGCTGGCCTCAAAGTCACAGGGATCCTCATACCTCTGACTCCTGAGTGCTGGGATTAAAGGTGTTTACCACCACATCTGGCTCATAGAAATAATTTTAACTGTTCTTTGTTTGGGTCCTGTGACATCCCTCTGCATTAGGTGTCTGCAGTTACAAAGGTTTGACCAAATATGGATTTTGGAAGATTTGTATTTTTTAAAAAAATCTATTTGTTCATAGGGTAATAAACCAGAAAGAGAGAAGACCACATTCAGAATAAGCCTAAATCAAGTAGAACATGCAGTTATGTTATCTTTTATATGTACCTTGTGCACCGTAGCAGCAATTAAAAAATTGGAGTTTGTCTTTTTTTTAAAAAACCACACTCCTAGCTCCTCCAAATCTCCCTACTGTTTGTTGTATCTAGTTGTCTTAAGCTCTAAACCCTATATTTTTGCTTAGCCTTCTTCTCATTCATATGGCATGAATTACTATGGGGTTTTAAATATCAATGCCGCCATAGTCTCAAGTTTTTATGTTCAAGCTTCCTACCTAGTGCCCAGCTGGTAGAGCGTTTGAGAGGTGATACCTTACTGACGGTAGTGTGTCATGAGGGACAGACTTTGCAGTTAATGGATCCATCACTACTATGTGTTCAGACCTAGCTCCCACTTGTCAATCTCTTTCTACTGTGTATGTGTGATGAAGTGAACCACCTTCCTCTGCCACGAAAAAACTTCCCCTCAAATATATAAGTCTAGGAGCTGGAGAGATGGCTTAATGGTTAAAGGTACTTGCTGGCAAAGTATAACAGCCTGGATTTAATGCCCACTTAAAGCCAGATGCACAAAGTGGCACATGCATCTGGAATTCCTTTGCAGTGGCAGGAGGCCCTAGTGTGCCCATACAGTCTTTCTGTCTACCTCTGTCTCTTTGTCTCTGCCTCTCTCAAGTAAATAAATAAATAAGTAAAATGTTAAAAAAATTAATGTAAAAAATAAATCCTTTTCTCTCATAAACTGCTTTTGGTCAGATTTTTAGTCTCAGCAATGAGAACATAACTGCTACAATCACTAAGTCCTGTTGGCTTTATTCCTTAAAAGCTTTTGTAGTATTACTTCCCTTCTTTCTATATAACTGCAAGTAGCCATATGTTTTGCAATTCTTTTTTTAAAATAATTTCCTTTTATTGTCAAATTTGTGAGGTACAGTATAATATGAATATCCATGTGTATAAATGTATAACAACTCATGCAATGCCACTAACTTTTCTCTCTGCCCTGTTTCAAGCCTCCTCATGACACTCCCATCTATTCTGTTGAAATTTTTATTCTAAACAAAACATCTGATAAAAACCAGTCATTGTTTTATGTTACTTCCCAGATTAAGATCAAGTATTTTTGTTTGATAATAAAAGATTATGATCCTCAAAGCCCCATCCCTCTCCTATGTTTAGCTTTTCTTTTGGTTGCTCTCCAGTTCTTCCTATTAGTGATTCTCCCTAGGTTTTAAGATTTAATTCAACTGTCACATTCCCTGTGACGCTTTAAATTTGGTGATAACTTTTCTCTGTCACTGTGTAATTAAGCTCCTTCCTGTATGTATTCTTTGAACTTTGCCCATTACTCTTATTGTGTAGTAATCATTTATTACCTGACCTGTCAGTCTTCTTCATTTATTCATCACATTTATTCAAGGACTATGCTCAGAATAATGAGTGCTTATTAAATGCCAGGGTCTTGAATTTAATGGAACAAGATGAGCAAGGTGGTCTCTCAGGAAGGGAAGAAAATAGATTATAAACAGGAAAATAAATATGACAATTTAAACAGTGATAAGTGCTTTGAAGGAATAGTTCAAGGGTATGGAGAGATTTCTTGGTGGTTAAAGGTGCTTGCTTGAATTACCAGTTCAGGAAGTAGTGGTTTAGGAGCCTACTTAATAGAGTCTTCACACAAGACATCTCTGAGGAGGTGGCATTTGATCTGAGACCTGAGGGATAAAGAGGTTCGCAATCTAGATCTAGAAGATACAGAACTCAGGGTTATTTGCTTTTTTTTTTTTTTTTTTTTTTGCTACCCATTGTTAAGCTGATTATTCCAGTTATCTGAGCTGAAGCTGGTAATTTAAAAGTCAGTTTACAGTTTGGATTGGTAAGACTTTTCTCCTATTGACAGTAGGGCTGGATTTGCCTTCCTAATTACTAATTCTTTAGCATGATAAAACATTAGCCTAATTTGGGAAGGTTGGTTTTTAAATGTGGTGTGTAAACAATGGACTAGAAATTGAGGGGAGTGTCTTGGGTAATATGCACATGGGAAATTAAGAGATGATAATTTAAAGCACTTTGTTATTAATTATACTTATTATTAGAATGAACTAGTGAAATTAGAGTAGGTCCTGCTATTGCTTCCTCAAGCTTGTACAACCCTTTTCTTCTCTCATTTGCCTTTAAAGTTTCTCCTCCTCTATTCTGACTTTATTTTACAGTATGTCTTTCTTTTCTTAGTTTCTTTTAAATATTTATTTGCAAGGAGAGAGTGAGACGGAGGGAGGGAGGGAAAGAGAGAGAGACAGAGACAGACAGATAGAGAGAGAAAGAAATGGGCCTCTTGCCCTGTAAATAAGCTTTAGACACATACACCACTTTGTGCATCTGGCTTTTCTGGGGAACTGAACCTGGCCTGAAAGCTTTTGCAAGCAAGCATCTTTAAACTCTTAGCCATCTCTTTAGCCCACAACATATTTTTCGTTTGTTTATTTATTTATTTATTTATTTATTTTTTCTCTGAGGTAGGGTCTCACTCTAGCCCAGGCTGACCTGCAACTCATACTATAGCTCCAGGTTGACCTCTAACAGAGCAACTCACCTATTCCTGCCTCCCAAGTGGAATGCTGACATTAAAGGTATGTGCCACCAAGCCCAGCTCTGTGTATCTTTCTTATACATACCATCAGTAGCTTTGCTTTTATGATTGTCACTCTTTTTTTAAAAAAATTATTTATTTAAGAGAGAGAGAGAGAGGGAGGGAGGGAGGGAGAGAATGGGCTCGCCAGGGCCTCCAGCCACTGCAAATGAACTCCAGACGCACGTGCCACCTTGTGCATCTGGCTTACATGGGTCCCAGGGAATTGAGCCTTGAACTGGATCCTTAGGCTTCACAGGCAAGTGCTTAACTGCTAAGCCATTTCTCCAGCCACTGATTGTCACTCTTTTAAAAGTATAGCACCCTACTTTGTAATGACAATAAAAACATTTTTCCATGAATCAAAGAATTTTCTATGGCTATTGCATTTCACTTGTGGATCTGGCCAACATTTATACATATATACAATCTTAAGTTTATGAAATTTACCTTTCATGTTTGTTCTTTGAAAATGCCTATTAAACATTGTAGCAGTCAGCTTCAGGTGGCTGGGATGAACTTCCAAAACAGGCACAGTTATAGAAGAAGGGGTATTTATTCAAGCTTACAGATCCAAGGGTAGTTCCATAATGGAGAAGAAACTGGCCTGCTGAGAGACAAATCCACCATCAACACCATTCCTTGAACTCCAGACCAAGCTCCAGCACTCTGCATATCTTTGGACTGGATTTCCAAATCCACCTCCATATCTTAGGGCTGGACCCTAGGATCTGTCCACACTGACACCATGTATAGTCATGTGGCTGGAGTTGTAAATTACAAAGTTTAATAAAATCCTGAATATATTGGAAGGCATCCATTCAAACAACCACAGACATCAATTCAGATTTGTAGTTATTCTACACCTATTGTCAGTTGGATTTCTTTTTGTATATTGGCTTTTGTGATACCACCCACCATAGAGTCAATCTGTTATGTGATACCAAATATATCGTCTTGAAATAATGAACCTGAGCACTCCTACAAAGGCCTCTGATGATCATAACTGTCGCAGCACCTCTCAATCCCTGTGCGCTTTGTCTCTGCACCTTTCTATAAGTGTAGTTGTAATCTTCCTCAAAATACTGAATTCTGCCTTTCCCAGGGAGTGCTTTAGGTGTGGAATTTGGGATGACTAAAATGGGTGTCCTTGTTTGGTGTTTGAAATGAAGTCTTTATTTTGTGGGAAAGGCATAAAAACTGTAAAAATAATTGTGCATACTTTTAAAGGTAAATGAAAATCACATAATAATATAGTTGAGTTCCAAGGTTAATAAATAGAAAATTGCTGACACTTGTAGAAGCTACATAAGTCCTTCGGTCTGTTAAATCCTCCAGTTTTTTTTTTTCATTTTCTGTATTATAGGAAACTAGTTATGGATTTGTTTCCCTTCTTTTTGACTTTCTTTAAAGAGTTGCACCTTCTGTGAATCACTCTTGAATAGCTTCCTTCCCTTCATCCTTCTCTCCTTCCTTCTGTCTTTCTTCCTTGCTTACTTTCTTTTTCTTTGATTTATTCTAGATTTGAACATCATGTAAACTTGTAAACTGAAGAGTATCCTATATTTTTTGTGACTTCTTTCTTCTAATTCTGCTTGAGAGCCATCCATGTTGTTTTTTGTCTATAGTTATATATATACATAATAAAAAGGCGTGTACCACCTACACTTGAGCTATTTCCAAATTTGGAACCCAGCAAAGAAGACACTGGCTGTATTGATTACCTATATTTGAAAGTGTCCCAAACATAGTAAACCCATCAACATTCTTAATTTATTTCCCTTTCTCTGGAATTGTTACTTTTTAACACAGATTTTAGCTGAATTTACATAATATATCTCATTATGAGTTTCTAGTCTAGAGATTTCAGGGATGGTCATGTATGTGCCCATCCCACCCCCATAGGATGTTTAACAATGTCTGGAAAGATTTGTGGTCATCACAACAGATGGAGGCAGGTGCTGCTGGCATCCACGTCCTACAATGGCCAGGACAACTTGACAACAAAGAATTATCAAGCCCAAAATGTCAGTGGTGTTGAGACTGAAAAAGTAAATGGCCGTGTAAGTAAATTTCTCTCCTTCCTTTTGCTGCTTCCCCATTTTCTGCTACTTCTATGTTTTATGAGGTAAGTATTAGTTCATATTCATGTTCCTCAGGACTCTGAAGTGATTCCTATTGTTTTTACCAGCCTTGTTTTGGAGACTTTATATGTATAAACGTGTGCACAAGTATATAAACTTTTGAACACTGACAAGTGCATGTAGCGTTTTGACCACTACCATTACCATTTAAGTATGTTTGCATTTTAATACTTAAGTTTCAAGTATGTGTTGTTAAAAGGAATTATATGCTAGGTCAGAAGGGCATGTGGAGTACTCTTGGTACTGATGGATAGCTTGGGACTAATAGGTACAACATGTGTAGTAATGAGTATATCATGTGTGAACTAAGTTTTAAATTTTTTACTCTGTTATAATATTTACTTGTTATTGCTTTGTTTTGTATTTAGTCCTGAGTGATTAGATGAGAACATATGGTACACTTTGAAAAACAAAGAGGCTATATTATTCTCTCATAAAGTGCCAAGTTTTATGTTCACAAATTTCTGGGTTCCCATTGCATTTTCTAGGGCTTTTTTGTTCCTAGATATAAAAGAGAACTGAGAGATTTAAATATAAACTTTTTTATTAAAGGGTGATTTTCAGAATGCTGGCTGTTTGGGTATTTGAATTCAGCTTTGTCAATTAGGAGCAGTTGTGTGCAATAAAGTGGATGAGAACTCATGCTTCAACTTCTGAACTACCTTCTTAGAGGGAGAGGTTTGCCTTGACCACTAATTGCTATAAATGGAGCTTGGCATATGGTTCGAGAGGAGTCTTGAAATGATGATTCTATCTGCTTTGTAGGTGTGTTTTCTCATTCCTTTTAATACTCATTCTAATCAAGGTGGAAATCACAGCCAGTATTTCATAGGGAGTGTGCTAATGCATCTCCAGGACGAACAATTTGAAAGTTGGCTAGCAGTTTTGATTCACATTCCTATCTTTATGTTATCTAATGAGAATATGTCAGTTTTTATATGATGGCAGAAAGTAAAGGACACATGTGAGATGAAATGCTGAGAGGTATTTACATGCTAATACTGTGGGCTAGGGCTCAGAATAATCTCATGAGTATAGCTGCTTTTATTTGTGCTTTTATTGTAGGCTAGCTACCAACAGTACTGAACTGATACTCTGTGAAAAGAAAAAAAAAATATCCCCACAAGTTGAAATTGTTGTTTGTTATCTTCTTCTGCCTTGGCCTTGTCCTCTAGTCAGGAGTTCCTGAAGATCAAAATCATCTCTGAATAATTCTGCCAAATTGGCTGTGCAATTTTGGGATTATTTGTGTCACCCCACATGGTAACACTAGTAGTTAGGAACATTCGTGATGAAAATAGTCTTCCAACTTGAGAAAATCAGGCTATTCTGACTTGATGGTCCAAATGTTTAAAACAAGTCTTTAAAAGATGTTGTTTGTACCTAGTCCCCCTTTTCCTTTATTTTCTTCTTTAGTAACTGGTAATTGACTTCCAAGAGTGAATTTCTAGAAGTCATTGTTTAAAATGTTATTCTTTACTGAAAATAAATTAATAATGGAATAATTCATTTTTTATTTTTTAGAGAGAATAATTAATTTCATTTATAATGGACTAAATCTATAAGGAAAATAGCATGCAGTTAAATTTCCCATTAATCCTTTCTTTTCATCATTGCCTGATTCAATACTGTCCACTTTCCTTGTCTCTTTTGACATGGAGGGTTTTTTTTTTTTTTTTTTTGCAACTGTGCTTGTGGTTATTTTATTTATTTATTTATTTTATTTTTTTTTCTTTTGCTTGTGGTTATTTTATATCCAGGCCTGTTGAAGCTAGGTTAGCTTTAGCAGAGTAGATTAGATTTGCAAAGTTAAAATATCTGTTTGGCAGTGCTTAAGCCCCTAGGTTGGCTAGCCACTCAATTCTGAAGAAACCATGAAGAGGTCATAATTTGCTGAGTGCTTAAAGAGCAACACAGAACTTTCAGAGTGTGAGGGCTGGAGACCAATTTGGAATCATGCTGTACTAAATAGTTTTGAGTCCTCATAGTTTTCACTCAGAATTTTGCCATGTCCTTATAAATTCTTTAAGAAAGCTGGGCGTGGTGGCACATGCCTTTAATCCCAGCACTCGGGAAGCAGAGGTAGGAGGATCACTGGGAATTCGAGGCCACCCTGAGATTACACAGTGAATTCCAGGTCAGCCTGAGCTAGAGTAACACCCTACCTCAAAAAACAAAAACAAAACAAAACAAAACAAAACAAAAAAACAGAAAAAAGAAAAAAAATGAAAAAAAAATCTTTAAGAAATATCATTAATTTGCTATATATTTTTCTATCCTGAAATTTACTTGTTTAGCTATTTCCCTGCTCTTACATATAAAAGTTGTCTCTAAAATTTCAGTAATATTGTGAGGAATAGTACTGAAATCTGTACATCTGTACCTTCACATTTCATTATTTTCTGTAGCTACCCCCCCAGGTAGAATTAAGTATGAATATTCCCCAACATTAAATACTTTAGTTAGAAGAGCTATCTGAAAAAGTGTTTACCTGTTTTTTTCTGTTAACCATTTAAGAATATGACCAAGTATAAGATCAAAAACATTTAAATATTAGAGGGCTGGGTAGATGGCTTAGTGGTTAAGTGCTTGCCTGTGAAGCCTAAGGACCCCAGTTCAAGGCTAGATTCCCCAGGATCCACATTAGTACAAGGAGGCACATGCGTCTGGAGTTTGTTTACAGTGGCTGGAGGCCCTGACACGCCCTCTCTCTCTCTCTCCCCCTCTCACTGCCTCTTTCTCTGTCTGTTGCTCTCAAGTAAATAAATAAATAAATAAATTAATTAATTAAAAATTTAGACATTTAGAATTCATAGATGTGAAATGTGATGAATTGTATATGCCTTCTTCATTATAATGTAAAACATAAAACAACTTTGCATTTTAAAGGTTGACTATCATTTGCTCTGACTGTTAATGGTGTTTTTTTTTCTAAGAATATATGCAAATTTATGCTAACAATCAATAATTTATGGTTTTGTTGCAGATATAAAATTGCTATTTCTCTTAATTTACAGTGTAGGATTGGTGTAAACTGTGAAGCCCTGGCAACACATTCTCCCCCCCCCCCTCCTTCTTTCCCCCTCTTCCTTCTCTCCCCTTTCCTATTTCTTGAAGGTGCATGTTTCTCCATCTCTGATCTTTATCTCTCTTTCTCTTCTGCCTCTCATCTATTTTCATATATATATATATCTTTCCCAGGCCTCACTCTTCTTGCTCCCACATCCTAGGGGAGATCTGGCCCCTATATGCTATCTTTTAGCATGACATCTGCCAAGTCTCCTGGCTCCTTATACTCTACACCTCCTGAACCATTACCATTGGAGCTATCTGCTCTGAAAGTTGTGAGTTCCCTCTTTTGCCTTTCCTGCCCCTACCCTTGACCCTCCCTTCCTCAAACTCCCTCTCTGATTTGCTAATAAACTCCCTATTCCCAAGAAAATGATGTAGAATCAGTCCTTTAGTTCAAACCCTAACCTCTTGACAGATTTTGGAGTATGTTGAAATTTTTAGATTAGGGAAAATAGTAATAAGTTATAAGCAAAATTCTTATATTTATCAAAGTAGTTATTTCTGAAATATTTCATTGTTTTAAGTCGATTCTTATTTTCATATGGTAGCATTTACATTCCAAAAGTACCATTCTCTCATCCACAATATTCCTTACCATTGCCCCCTTTCCCATCCCTTCTTCGTATATCCCTTTCTTACATGAAAGGTGCTGTACTGTAGAAAGTAGTTTTACACTTTTCTTTTTAAAATATTTATTTATTTAAAGAGAGAGAAGAGGCAGATAGATGGATAGATGATAGATAGATAGACAGATAGACAGATGGAAGAGAGAGAATAGGTGTATCAGGACCTCTAGCCAATGCCAACGAACTCCTGATGCATATGCCACCTTGTGCACCTGGCTCACTTGGGTACTGGGGAATCAAACCTAGGTTCTTAGGCTTCACAGGCAAGCATCTTAAGTGAGCATCCATCTTTCCAACCTTATACTTTGCTTTTTAAGAATATTTACTAGGAACTGGGAAGATTGCTTAGTAGTTAAAGGTAATTGTAAGTTCCTAAAAGTCAGGTTCCTGAAACAAATACCCCTTTGTGTCCCTCAGATTCCTTGATGAATTTATGATTTGTATCATTTTCTTTGTATTTCCTTTATCTTGTGATGTTTCACAAAGTACAACCATATTAGTAAACATGTTTTGAACTCATTCAACTGTATTCATCCTAATGATTAATCTTTCTCCTTAGCGTATTATATTTCTATAGTCATCTCCTCGTGTTATTTAATTGCCTCTTTTTATAAACTTCTTCTACATGCTGAAATGATCTCAATTCAAGGTTGAGTTCATCATGGGAATATAATTATCTGCATTTTGTCTTTATCCTGTCAAATTAAAAAAATACAACACAACCAATGGTATAGTAGTAAAATATCACATGCAGGTATTTTTTTTTTCTTTACTGCAAATGGAGCCATGTGTTCAGAAAGAAACTTGGTATAAGGAAAAAGAGGCAACTGTCGAGAGTTCTCCAGTAGTGTGGAAAATGATATTGGCCTAAGTGGTAGAGAAACCTATGCATGGCCTCAAATGGAGGTTTGAGCTTTTTAATTATTCAACACAAACTCTCCAGTTGGAATAAGTGTTTGAAAGTATGGGTGTTGAGTATCCAAAGATGTTTTCTAGCCTCTGCCTTCATTCTGCAGAACTCATGAACATAACCCTCTTTTCATGTGCTTTCTGGTTGTTTTTGTAGCTCTTCAACTCTTTGTAGGAGACTAATATTCTTCTGAATTGTATCTTGTAAATCAAATTTCCACTGGAGTATTTATTTCAAACGGCCCCTCCCTTGGGTTCCTTGGTGGCAGATTTCCTTCCAAAATGACAAGTTCTCTGATCTGCACTTTAGTGCCCTTATTTCATAAAGTCATCTTTGATTTATTGTGTGTATTCAGGGATAAGAACACAAAGGCTATAAGAAGCCAATCCCTTTATCTGTGGATAACAGCTTCCTAATAAACCCAGCCCTTATCTGAATGCTGAAACACACAAGGGTGCATTGCCTGCTTGTGTGTCAGTTGCTTGTGAAGGAGACCTTAGGAGCCTTTCAAATGGCTGCTCTTTGGCTTTCTTGATGCTGCTAATGGTCTGTAGAAAGAGGAAGAAAAACTCCAAGATCAGAAGCCCTATTTGGAAAGTAATAAAGAGATCCTAATACACTTTGTTTCATTTTCCTTATAGCACTGATGGTTTTATATGGAGGCAAATGAATAGTATTTTCTATTCTACACTAGTTTACATGTGTATCTGTTGATATACTGAAAGCTTAGGTATTTCTTTAAAAATTATAGCCATAAACTTAAGGGTTGTGCTTTCGTAAAGTAATTGTCATCTGTATGATATATGAATTTCTTGAGGCAGCTTGTGATCTACTCCCTTAGTGCCCAAAACATGTGCACCACCAGCATTTTCTAGGAGCTGAGTAGAAAGATAGGATCCTTGGGCCTCACCACAGATCTCTTGAATCAGAAGTTGCACTATTTACAACATTCCCAAGTAGAGAGAACATAGCAAAGTTTTTGTCATACTACCAAAGAAAAGGACAACTTATTTAGGAATTGAGAAATATCCTTGTTTCCCCCCATTTTTCCAAATACAACATGCTTCTCAATTTCCCAAAGCTTTGATGTTTTTCATATTTAAAAAATGAAGGATTAAATTTTTCAGGCTTATGTGATAAGAGCAAAGTCTAAAGATCCATAGTAGAACTCATTCAATGGGAACATTCAATTTAAGAACTGTTGTAAATTTTCTCTGTCCATCTATTAAAGTACTTAGAGGCCTCAAGAAAAGCCATTATCTCTTGGAAGTAAAGTCAACCACCACCCTTCACAGATTGTTTCTTTGAGAATTTATCCAGTTGCTTGCTAGAATTTATTTGCAATCTTCAAATTAATACTTTTAGTACATTTGCAGTTAACATGCACAAGGATAAAAAAAAATCGAATCATCTGCTGAGCTTATTTTTGGTTTATTTCAAACAAAGCAGTATTCTTTCTTCTTTCAGTATAACAAATAACGTTTCTGACATTCTATTTAGTGTCATGTTTCCTCTATTTTTTTTTACTTTTTGTTTCTGAATTTTGTTGTTTATAGTGGCCTCTAAGCATAGTACTATAGCGCTGACTATTGTTCCTACGTATTAATAGGTCATGAGATGCCTTACAGAGAAAATATGTATGATGGATAAGCTTCCATCAGGCATAAGCAGTAATAATAATGGATGTGAGTTAATGCTGATGAATCAACAATATGTATTAAACAATATTAAATAAGTTATGTGTAAACAGAAACACACATATAGAAAGGTCATGTGTTACTTGACAACCATGATTCAATGTTTACTTCAGTATTTACAGTGACTTTGTATAACTTACATGCTATAAATAATAAGAAGCAACTTTGTGTTCAAAAAACAACTGGACTAGAATTTCAACTGATAATATCTTACATTGAGATTAGGTTGATATAATCAAGTTTAGGTTATAGTATGAGCACAATTTGAAATATTAAAAATTATAAAAGTACACCTGAGTTCTTGGAAACTTTCTTGAGATTGAAGTGATTTTTTAGAGAAACTTTTCTCTTCCTGTGGTGAAAATAAGTTTGTTTCATAGGACCATTTCATCAGGCTTTTATTAGGATTTTATGTTTTAGAGGGCCTATGTCAACTTTTATGCATATATATCTTGTGCATCTGTGTCCTTCTTTCTGTATAACTGTCTTAGTCAGAAACACCTTATGAATTTCCTGTCCTTAGACTAGTCTTCAAATTATTCCTACCTATAGCCACTCTGCAGAGCCATCTATTTTCTGGTATATATTATTCTAACTCTCCTCTGTGTGAAATCTGAGTGGTTCTGAGGGAGAAAATTGCTTTGAAATAAAGATGCTATGAGACTTGAATCCAGACTTGGTACTGTATTAGGAGAACTCTGACTACTTAATACATCTCTCAGCTGTGTATTTTGCACAATTTGTTCCTTTTCTAGGTTATACCATTTTCGTTTTACCTATCAGAAGGTAGCCTCATGGGCTAAGACTGTAAATTGCCTCTTGTACTACTACAAATTTACCATTCCCTTGTTCCATTAAGCAATGAGAACTTTGAGGGAAATGGATGGTTTTGTTTAGCTTGGTGTTATCTGTACCTTGTGCAAGACTGTCTGACTGTTCATAAGCTCATTTATGGTGAAGAATAAATGAGAATTTAGAGGTGAGTTGAACTCAAATGGTGTTATAATACACTGTGTTTGTATGGTCAGCCTGTGCTGCTTGTGATTTTACAAATCTTATAGGCAACTCAGTATAGAGTATATGACATTGAACAAATAAGATATAAAGTACAATTAAAGCAGGAGCACCTTGTTTTATATAGCTACTTGTTTTTAAACAAATGATGCATAGTGTAGTATTTCTTAAAAAAATCGAGTGAATTGGTACAACATATTAATACTCTAGATATTAATTTGTTTCACTGTTTACACAGTAATTTAAAGAAGCAAAAATGAATGAACCATTACAATATACATGTCTGTGTATAGATCTTTTCAACTTAATAAATGGGGCTAAATCCTTAGGATTATATGATAGGAATATAATCAAAGACCAATCCAGGAATCTGATAGTTTTCCTGTGGAATAAAAGAGTTGGAGTGATGGGCTAGAGATGATTACATGGGGGAATATAAAATATTTTCCATGTTCTATTCTAAGTGCTGAGTTCATGCATGTATATGTATGTTAACACAGTAAACATAAGTAAACAAGAAATCCATGATATGGGATCCCAAACTGAGGATTTTGATTAATACAATTCAACATAATTCCCTTTTCATGAATATTAGGGAAACTTCTCCTCTTGCCCCTCTTTTGCAGTTAAGATAGCCACATCTATAGGTCTTTTGTTTCAAAGAAAAGAAAGAAAAGAAAATAACCAAATATAAAATGTCACATTAGTGGTGAATTCAAAGACAATAGGCATTATGGAAATGAGAAAATAATGGGAATACTACACAAATAGCAGCCTGTTTTGAATCAGTCAAGGGCCAAAAATGTGGAGATGAATTGCCATCAGCTTTACTGGAGTCCCATTTTGTGGCGCTTGCATGAACTTGTCCTACATTTTTTTGGCAGCCAAAAGTGAGCAAACAGCACTATTCAAAGAATCGTGACTATACAAGGTTTGTGAAAATATGCATCATACTCCTTCTGCCTTGCACACCGTAGAAAGGAAGCCTTGCTTTTCAACTTTGTGAACATACCTTTCATTTGAAAATGATTCTCTTCCATGCTCAAATTTCTGGTCAATTCATTATTCGTGTTTCTGCTTGAATCCTTGAAATCTCTTTTTAGTGGCAGTTGGTGAAGGACAATGCACGTTTATTTTGGTGGCAGCCTTTTCTAGTTGCTATGCCAGAATGTCTGCCTTCACAAAGAGCTAGTTTTAAGGCTCTTTAGATTTTAGCTGATTCCCAGTATCAGCTGTGAACAGACAAAATTCTATCTGGGAATAAACTTTCTCTTTATTAAGCAAGAGATTTAGTTAACCCCTGGCAGAATCCAGAGATAGGAACTGAGCATTGTTTGGATTCCCAGGTCATTAATAACAACTACATCATGGAGATCTTCCTGTCTCCGTGGTGATGTGCAGCCATTTTCTTCGTAGAACAGCTATTCCATTTATTTTTAGTAACAGCAGGGGAGGATGTATATTTGGGGGAGCTGTGTACCCAGCTGAAAAAAAACTAAGCATTCAAAGGGTCTTAAGATTCCTTTTATAGTGCTTTTCCCCAATCCTCTGCTTTCTTTTTGTTTAAAAAAGCACATAACTGGAAGGCCCACTTGGAAGAGCACCTCACTCCTGGAAGACTGGCTGCCATTCTCTCCTTTCACCCTTTGTTGTGTTTCTTCTATCAGCAAAGCACATAGCCCTGCCAGCTAAACAGATAGATAAATTCCAGAGATGGGGTGCTGTTTCTGTCATGTCTGTCCAGCCAAGCAACGAGTGGAATCTTATAACTTGGCCACCTATAAATTGGATTCCTAGGATGCTAGAATTTATCATGGCTTTTATGTTTTCCAAACCTCACTTAGTTAGCAAGTATAATAGACCATCGTTGTTTCTAACTGAAAGTGTTAACTTTTTTTCTTCTGATAACCAGGAAAGCTGCTTTGTATTCTTTATAAATGTAGTGAGCATTATGTCACTGCCACCCTTTTAAGATTACATGCCCAGGGCTTGGTATATATAAACTGTTGCTTTACAACAGGGTTTTTTGTTTTTGTATTGTTGTTTGTGAGGTGGTGGTATTTGATTTTTTTCATCTTCTTGCCACAGATTAATTTGTGTAGTTGGTACCCAACCTTGACTTCATTAATCCCATCTTCAGAGTATTCAGCTACCATTATACCAACATCAAATTAAATATGTCAATTTGCCTTCACTGGAGACAGGTGGAAGAGACTGGAGTCAGGAGACAGTTTCTTTAGTGGATCTTTGGTTTGTCTTTCCCATACCTCCTTTGCAAAAGATGCCCTCACATGAATACCCAAGACACAAGTCAGTAATGTAGGGGAGGGAATGCAGGACCATGGTATTCTGTAACATGCATAAGGGTTGGAAATGAATAATTGTTAACTAGTAAGGCAAGTTTATTTCCTTTTTTGGAAGTATATGACATGTGGAACATGTCATACAAATGGGCTTACTTCACGTTTAGATTTTATTAATCATAAAAGCCTACTTAAATAAGAGGCAGGGGACTCATTCTTAAGGATACATTGGAAGAGATGATGGCCCTTGATATGGAAAAAGTGTAGAGAAGTCAATTTGCAAACTCTAAAAGTTGTACCTGCCATTTAATAAATCTCCATAAATTTATATTCAAAACCCATTTTTCTAACCTACCCAGCATAAGTTTTGTTGTTTGTGTGTATACACACACACACACACACACACATCGTTTGTATATTTACATATACATACCTACATACCTACATGTGCATATATTGAAAAGTATATTTGGTAATATGATCCTTTGTTGAATTGAATTAAAAGATGTATCTACTAATAAAGGACTGATTAGCTATTGCTGTGTCAAAATTGATACCCAAACTTAGCAACTAAAAGCAACAATTATCTGTTCATAGTTCTCTGAGTTGGTGGTCTGGGCCAGATTCAGTTGGAATGGACCATCTCTGCTTTCCATGGTGTCAGTCTGGGCTCACTCTTGTATTCACTCCTCAGCTGGGATGACTTTCCACATTATCTCTTGTCCTCTAAGAGATCAGCTTGTTCTTTTTCCCAAACCCAGTAGAAGAGTTCTCAGAATAATGCACAAGCATTCTTCATAACTCTGTTTATACATTGACCCATATTACACTTGCCAAAGTATGTTACATGTCTAAGCCCAGTGTCATCTGAAGAGAAGAGACCAGACAAGGGGTTGTTTATGGTGAGGTGGGACTTATTGCAATGCTAATGTAATCATTTTTCACAATGGAGTTTCAAATTACTAAATGGTTTCCATAATGGAAGCCACACTGTGGTTGCTGGGATGAGGTATAAGAGCTAAAGACTGAGAAAGACCAAGGTAATGAATTGATATGATGAATTTTTTTGAGTGGGAAATCATAGCATAGTCTTCTAAAAAAATTATGGAAATGTTTCAAGTATGAAACCTAATCACTTCTGTGTATTGTTAGGAAGAAAAGGCACCAAAGGCAATGAATAAAGAGTAGTAGACATATTAACAAAGAACTGTTATGTGCCAAACACCAGAGCATGAGTAAGTATGGAGAATAGAAACAAAAAACGAGTGATGTGTAATACATGTAAAAATTAGCAAGGAACTAATGCCAATAAAAAGAGAAAGGCTATAGACAGACATTTCTCCAGACCAAGTACAAAAAAGGTTAATGGACACATGAATAATATTCGATATTATTAGCAATTATGAAGAAAGTACAAATCAAAATTATGGCATGAAACTGAAACTTCACTAGAATGTCCATAATGCAAAAAGAAGTGCTACATATGCCTTGATGGTGGGAATTAGCAATAGTACAGCTGCTTTGGGACATAGTGTGCCATGCCCTTAAATGATTAGCTTATAGCTACTCTGAGATTCAGCAATTCTACTTCTAGATACAGATCTAAGAGAATTAAAAATATACTTCTACACAAACACTTGTACAGAAATGTTCATAAAAGCATTTTTCATAACAACCCTAAATGTAAATGATCCAAATGTTCATCAGTTGATTTTAAATAAAATTGAAAGTGTCTAAACAGTGGATTATTATGTGACAATTTAAAAGAATTGACTACTGACTTATGAAACATCATGAATGAACTCTAAACGTACACTGATAGAAAAAGCCAGTCATAGGGCTGGAGAGATGACTTAGTGGTTAAGCACTTGCCTGTGAAGCCTAAGGACCCCAGTTTGAGGCTCGATTCCCCAGGACCCATATTAGATGCACAAGGGGGAACATGCGTCTGGAGTTCATTTGCAGTGGCTGGAGGCCCTGGCGCACCCATTCTCTCTCTCTCTTTCTCTCTGCCTCTTTCTCTCTCTGCCTATTGCTCTTAAATAAATAAATAAATAAATGATGAGCAAAGCTTTGTCAGGCGTGGTGGCACACGCCTTTAATCCCAGCACTTGGAAGGCAGAGGTAGGAGGATTGCCATGAATTCGAGTCCACCCTGAGAATACAGAGTGAATTCCAGGTCAGCCTGGGCTAGAGTGAGACCCTACCTCAATAAAGCAAAAAGAGAGAGAGAGAGAGAGAGAGAGAGAGAGAGAGAGAGAGAGAGAGAGAGAGAGAGAGAAGATGGTTTTCTGCCTTACCAAAATCACTGCTCTGACCTCTATGCCCTGTGGAGCTCCCTCATAAGATACATCTTTAACTGGAGCTTGAATATGTTAGTTTTGGGTACAGAGTCTGAAACAGTTTCCTCAGGGTTGGGAAGTTTATTTCTTGAATGGTTCATAGCATTCTGAGCAAGGCCTTGGGGAAGTATGGTCTGAGACAAAGTGTCAGAAAACAGGAGCCAGGGGTGCGGCTCCATGAGGGCAAGTGTAAGGGAACTTTGTGAAGAAGAGCAAAAGGATATAAAGGAGCAAGGGAAAAGCCAAACCAGACTCTGAACTGAGAGGTGGGGTAAGATTGAATGGATGGAAAGGAACAGAAGAAAAAGAGTACGAAAGAAAGAGATGGGAAGGAAAGATGCAAGCAGAGACAGGGAGAGACAACGACTAGGAGAATCAGGGGTGGGAGCTGGTAGGGAGAAGGAAGAGAGAGAGAATAAAGAAATAAGAAGGAAAAAAGAAGAAACAAAGACAGACAGAGAAAGAACATGAACATACCTTAGATCCAGAAGCCAAGGAAAAGGGAAGGGAGTATCTTTGGGGCAGGGAAGGGCCATGGGAGAAAAGTGTGGCTGGTGACCCAAGAGTGATTTTGGTGAAGTGAGGCCTTTGAATCCTCAATTATGGCTAATTGTGAGGGGAGAAGGAAATATGTATAGGACTCAGATTCTAACAGAATGTTTTTCCTAGTAGCAGCATTTAAAAATGATTAGTCCGTTTTATATAATGTTGGTTTATTATGTGCAGTATGCACTTAACCATCTAGGGTCATTATATGGAGAAATGTGTCCATGTTTCAAATAAATGTATTGGAGATGTTCTTTAGGGAACCCTGACATTTTGTTAGATAGAAGTGCCTGCACTTCAGAGTTCCTTTCTGAGTCTTGGTGTGGAAATAGGATAATGGACATTACTTTTTCTTTTGAATTAATATATTGTTAAGTTCCTAGCCCAGAATGCGCTGCCCTGATTTTTTGGGAGCTAATCTAGAAATGTGCTCTTAGCTGGTTAGATATGATTTGCATGTGTGACATCCAAGGATTCAAATGTATGATGAATTTCATTAATCCAGTGATTTTAAATGCTACTTTGTGCTCCCAGGCTGTATTAGGTGGCCCTATATTGGTTGCCAGAGTTTTTCCAAGTGGTAGAAATGTGAAAATGAAAATATAGCTAGGAATGCAAGATAGCCTAAAAACTTACAGGCATAGCATTGCAGATCTGGAGACAGGGAAATAATATTTAGATATCTCATTTAGAATAACTGTCTGCTTTTCTCTTTTCATAGAGAAAAAGTTACACCTTCACCATGCTTCAGTTTCTTGTTCTATAATAGTAAGTTTTCCGTTAAGTGAGCCCAGCCACCTGAGAATTACTAAGCATGAAGACACCCAAACCTCACACTCAGTACTTCATATTCTGGAGACCTGTGGTGAGAGAAGAAAGTCCACAGTTTTAGCCAGTGGCCAAGAATTCAATGGTGATACTGCTTCTATCATGCTTTTAGTAGCATTCATGTATACAACTGAGAAAACCACTTTCACTGTAATGTCCACTAACTTTGTAATTTCATGGTTGGGTATCTGACTGAGGCAAATGCACCAGACCAAAAGTGTTAAACTTGCTTAACTATCTTTAGGAGTCATCTTCTTTCTCATCCTGCAGAGACCAAAACTTGGCCATGATTGCTATGAGCAGATGCTGATATCTGGTCTAATTTTAGCTTTGAAGAAAAAAAAAAGGTAGGAGCCAGGAGAAGCTGATTCTGAGTTGGAATTAAGATTCCCAAAATGAGTTTTAAATAGGTCCAAAGCTCTGTCGTTTTGCTTCTTAGACTTTAGCCAGAATCTCCTAAAACTTCCCTGATTTAGCTTCATCTCTAGTGAGGATGGACATCACCTTTAGGAAATAGGAGGAAATAAGGAGAAATAAAGCAAAGGATAAAGTTATAGGGAAGGCTGAGGGTCACAGTCAAGGAAACTAAGCTGTTATCACCATTAAACATTTGTTACTTTGAGGCAATTAGCACTTCTATTGGAGTTGTTGAGATGCCATTACAAAGAACTAGCTCTCACTGCTAGTCTTGTGCTGTCTGCACAATCTTAAGTTCCCAAAACCTTGTCTACCCACCAGCCATGCGACAGTATTGTGGATGGGGAATCACTCTTCAGTGCCACTGCCTTTGTTTTGGGGCCATTTCCTAGTGAATAAGATCTATGAAGGTGTCGTTTCTTGAGTTTGTTGCAGATAAATCTTGCGAAAAGTTTTGGGAGACATAAAAGCATGGTCTGCTGACCCGCTTTGTTGTGGATTCTGTTATTTAATACATCTCTGTTGATTTAATTTAAAATTTTATACTTTTACTATAGACCCTTCCTTACATTTTCTTCAGTGGTTATACAATTGAGTTCTGCTGTCTAAATCACATAACCACCTTTTTCTGATAACAATCCTATATGATTTTATTTCTGTAAGTACTTTGCTGTGTGAATAAATTATCTTCTATGTAAATAATATTCTGTCATACTCTGTGTTCCCTTTTTGCCATGAAAAGATGTTACAGTGACCCTCCCCCAAAGTGCATTTGTTAGGCTGGAGAGATGGCTTATCAGTTAAAGCACTTGTTTGCGAAGCCTAAGGACCCAAGTTTGATTTCCCAGTACCCAGGTAAGCCAGATGTACAAGGTGACACATGTGGCTGAAGACCCTGTGACATCCATTCTCTTTTTCTCTCTGTTTATCTATCTATCTATCTATCTATCTATCTATCTATCTATCTATCTATCTATCTATCTATCATCTGTCTATCTATCTATCTATCTATCATCTATCTAGCTATCTATCTATCATCTATCTAGCTATCTAGCTATCTAGCTATTGATCTATCATCATCTGTCTATCTGTCACTTGTCTCTCTGTCTCTCTCTCTCAAATAAATAAATAAAATAAAAAGTGAATTTATTAAAATGTCTCACCTCTTATGGAGAGCTCCTTAGAGCTGAATCCTGTGTTAGAGATATGCTTGCCGTAAATAAATGCTTTTGATGCCAAGTGCCACATTCCCCTGTAGGAATACTGGGCCTCTCGTAGTCTGAGCAGTGTCTGACTAGCTGCTGTTGTTTGTTTTGTTTTGTTTTGTTTGTTTTGTTTTGTTTTAGAAGCAGCCTCACGACATTAGAGAATGGTAGTACTGGTTTTTGAATAAAAGCATTAACAAGCTGACTATAGTTGAAATGTCAATGCTGAATATTATTTGGAGCTGCCGGTCTTTGCACAATTCTTTTGCAGCATTTTTGTTGTGCTGAGATAATGAACTGGTTTTATTATTAGGGGAAGACAATGTGAGAGACTCCAAATGTTTACCATCAGGCTTTCTCTGTGTTCAGAGCTACCTTTATGGAAATCTGTTCTGAAATACTATTTTATATTATCTATGCTGAGAAGCTTGTGCAGCCAAATATCTGTTCACACATGCATTTCAGTTTTGATCTCTAACTTTGATACCATTCAGAATTAATGGATTTCTGTGTATTGTGCTTGATAGGCAGGGAGTTTTGGAGGAAAATTACAGTACGAAAATTCAGGGACCTCTGCTTCTTACAAGGGTACAGAGAACCCTTTGAAAGGAAAATGTTCTGTTATCTTCTGAGTAAGGCTGTGAAATACACCTTTGAAATTAAACCTTGAAATTCTAAAGCTGCTCTATCCAGTTCCAGCAAATGCAATGCTCAGATCTCACACCAGTTATTAACAAAGACATGGATGTCTGAAATCAGGAAGAGAAGGGTGGACACTGTAGGAAAAATGTTGCTATGTTATGTTAAATTTCTCTCTTGGATCTCAAAAATGCACCTTGTGCCAGAGCTGAAGTTCCATTGTAAAACCAGAGATTATGAAAACAGATGGGGGGAATTTTATCTTCTGTATGTACAGTTAGCATGCATAAGAAAATTTTATCTGATTCTATTTTTTTTTAGTTAATTCCATTGCCTTTTAAAAATAGTTTTACTTCAGGGTTTGAGAGAAAGATAATCATTTATTTAACAAACATTTCTATGTAGTATGCTGTGTAGCTTAGCCATTGTTGTGAGCACTCTATAGATGTCAGCCAATTTACTCTCTGCCACCCTGTGAGGCACAGATATTCATATTAGCACATTTCATGTATGAGGAAGCAGAGACACAGGGATTGGATAAGATGCTCAGAATTATCTGGTGGCGAGTGACAAAGCTGGTACTCCATACCCTGTAGCACTATCAAAAAGGTATGCAGTTTGCTGCAGCTGTGATGATTTTTGGAACTATTAAATTGTATTTTTTGAATAAATTCATATAATCTCACTAGCATATACTCATTGCACAAAGTAATAGGTTTCATTATGACTTTTTCGTTTAAGTATATCATTCACATCAATCACTCCTATCCCCATTACCTTCCCATGGCCCCTCTCAATTCCATTTGTTGTCTGCTTCTTCCCAAATAGCCCAATTCTCCTTTCATGTCACACATACGTCATATAATCTTGCTTCATATGAGAGAAGATATGTGATATTTGTCTTCCGAGTCTGGCTAGAGTTGCTTTACTAGGCTGATCCCAAGTTCTGTCAATTTTCTTACAACTGACATTTGACAAGAGGAAACTGATCACTCTTTTTTGTTGTTGTTTTTCATATTCCAAAAGATTATAGTTTCTAGTCTTTTTGCATATTAGACTTATCTGTTTTATTTTAATGAGATTGACATGCTACCAACTGTGTTATTTTTTAAACTTACATATCCTAAACTACTCTCTTGACTATGTAAAGCATTCTTGGGGGATGAGATATAGGCAGTAATAATTCAGAAAGCTTCCCAAGTGATTTGAGTGGCAGCCAACATTGAGAAGCTCTGGATTTGGAGAAAAGATGTTGCTGATGTCAGTACTTCATTACAAACTTCTAATGAATGACAAACAGTACCAAGTAAGTGTCGTAATATGTTCCACTGAGTCTTCTAAGGGAGAAACATGTTCACAAAGGAGCAATCTTCTTGAAGTAGAGGCAGTTTCAGTTTGGGGGAATTATTTCTGAAAATTGTATGCTCTGACAATATTTTAGAAAGCCAGAGTGTCGATCCATTTGTGTTAACATAGAAATTAACATTGTGTTAACTGTTTCACTCTATTACTTGGCTAAATGGACCATGGTGCCCTTATTGACATCAGTAGCCAATTGTTTTTTGATTCTCCACATCTAAACATGGAGATGAATTTAAAAGAAGAAAAAATCAGTGTGTGTGTGTGTGTGTGTGTGTTTTGGGGGGGAGTACTGGTAGACCATGCCTCATCCATATGGGTGAATTTTGTGATGCTTAGACATGTTCAGGCCCCTGTGAATGCTCTAGGTTTGTTCATTTTTGTTTTACTGCCAAACATTTAGTACATGAAAACTTACAAAGAAATTTCCTGCTGCAGCAACTTAGGGAAGGTGAATAGCAAATGCTTTTGAAGACAAGTAACTCTTAGTCATGGTGGTATAAGCATAAGATGTATAGCATTTAAGGGAATTGACCAAGTGTGGATCATTAAGGAATTAGAAATATTTTTCATTTCATCTGGAAGATATTTGGAGAGTGAATTTGTTGTTTGGAGAATTTATTTTGGACTTGCCATTTTGTTTGAACAAGAGCAAGTCATGTTGGGAAAATAGTAACCCCTTCTGAACAGACACTACAGTTTGTTCTCAAAATCTTGTCAGCTCACATTAACCTCATAGGTTGAAGAGCACTAGGGCATTTCTTTTTATGACTTTACATGAAAGCTAATTACAGAGAGCCCTATTTCTGTTTGTTCCTGCCATAAAATAACTTCTGGCCTCACATTTTTGTGACTGCTGTCTACAGACATATAAAAAGTTTTGGGATGCTATGAACATTATTGGTGTATTTTGGGAGACATCCGAGATAAATGGCACAGATTGCTATACCCTTTGTGACATAATCTGTGATTCTAGTTTTTTTGTTTGTTTTATTTTTCGAGGTAGGGTTTCACTCTAGCCCAGGCTGACCTGGAATTCACTATGTAGTGTCATGGTGGCCTTGAACTCAGTGATCCTGCCTCCTGAGTGCTGGGATTAAAGGCGTGTGCCACCACGCCCAGCTTCTAGTTGTTTTTAGGTTATGAAATGTGTTTGAAATATAAAGGAATGTTTCATAGACAATGATATAGTATAAAGAATAATAAAACACATAAACCTGTGTCAAGATCTAGTTTAAGAAATGGGACAAGAACAGTTTCTTAAAGGCCCCTCTTCTGTGTTCTTGCCCATTGGCACTATACTTCCTCCATTCAGAAATAATCCTCACCCTGAATTGTGTTATTCATTTTCTTGCTTTTTATTTTTTTAGCATCCCCTAAGCAATATATTGTTTGATTTTGAGAATATGTCGTCCAGCACAAATTTATCTGTGAAAGGAAAGGGAGCCATTTGCTTGTTTTCAATGAAGGTCCCAAGAGAGGGTAAACTGAGCCAAACCTCTGGGAGAAGCTTGGCTGCAGCAGGAATGTGGTCAGGGGGAGGTGCTACTCTTAGGCTTACTGGCACCTGCCTTCAGCTCTCAGGAATATGTCAAAGCAGAATGCTTCACTATAGTGAAATAAGAGCCATATGCTGTCCATAACAAAAAAAGTAAGTTGGGTACCCACAAAGTGTAAAAAGCATGTTTTTCCTGGCTACAGGGTACTTTGCCTCTGCTAGGCTAGTGTATGGGTTAAAGGTCATTCATGTGCTGTCTGCTCAGACAACAAAACATGCATGGTTTTGTAGCCAACCCAGTAGAATATATGTACTGTGAATAAGTCTGTGCTATAGGGAAGGACTTATTTTCTACATGACTACATATGATGCTGAGATGAACAGCATCTCAGTTCCCTATTGAGACTTATTTTCTTCAAATTATAATGAAGCCATTGATCTGCAAAGTCAATACATACCTTAATGCACTCTTTAGCATTTTTACATATGTAATTATTTGTTATTAGTATCTTGTGTAAACCTTTTTCAAAGCAACTGAATTATATATAAAAAAGTTTCACATTAACGAGCCACTTATAGCTTTAAATTGAGACTAGATATATTTCACTAAGTGTTAGAACTATTGACAAACTATTGATGATGATTTTTTTCCTGATGGCAGTTTTCAGCAACAGTGAACCATTTTATTTTATTTTAATTATTTGAGAGAGAGGGGAAGAGGCAGAGAGAGAGAAAGACAGGATGGACATGCCAGGGCCTCTAGCCACTGCAAATGAACTCTGGACATGTGAGCTCCTTGTGCATCTGGCTTGTGTGTGTCCTGGAGAATCGAACCGGCATCCTTTGTCTTCACAGGCAGATGCCTTAACTGCTAAGCCATTTCCCTAGCCCTACAGTGAACCTTTTATGCATGACTGGTCAGTTATAAAGAATGGAATTCTATTAATATACTTTCCCATAACTGTAGGCATCCCTTTGTCTAGAAGTAGATAATATATAAAGTATTTTCCATTAGCTGAAAGTAAGGTTTTTAATAAATGAAAAGTACTATCAAACTGCTTCTGCTTATGAACGCTTGAAATGAGCTGGGTTTCCATTTTTGCATGTATATATGTATGGCATGTGTGTGTGCATGTGTGTATTCATGTTCATGTGAGGGAGTATGGGTGTGTGCATGCATATGTGCATGTGTGTCTGGAGGCCCAAAGTTAATGTCAGGTGTCGTCTTCAACCAATTTCCATCTTGTTTTGAGGCAAGCTCTAACTTGCACCTAGAGCTCACTGAGTTAGCTAGATAGTTAGCCAGGAAGCCCTAAGGATCCTCCTTTCTCCACTCCTCAACTCTGGGATTATAGGTATGTGCCACCATGCCCAACATTTTTTATGTGGGTAATGGGGATCTGAACTTAGGTCTGGATGCTTGTGTAGCAATGTTTATCCATGGAACCATCTGCCCAGCTCCTGGGAACCCATTTTAATGTGTTTTGTGCAAAGTGAATTTTAGACTCTATAAAGGGGAACTTTTTAATTTTGAAAAGGATTGGACCAGATTCAGGTGTTCTAAATTACACATTGGGGGATTGCTATATCCCTTCAAGGTAACATGGTAAATGAAATTATGCTCTTTAACTAGACCTTTTACCTTGGAAAGAAAATGCTGGAGAACATATGACTTGAGTATTTTGTTTGAGAGAAATAAAATAATGGATTTATATTTTATTTTAACATATTCTTGTTATTGGGATATCATCTCTGCCATTCTTATCCAAAGAAAATATGTTTAGATAACCTCATATTAGAAAATGCTACTGTATAAAAACTAGAGTTTGAATGCTAGGTAAATTCAGAAGACCTGTGAATGTGGACTATGATTTTCATGACACTGTTACTTCATGTCTTGCATGAGGAAGTGTGCACTGGACTTTGGAGCTGAGTCTAGGTTTGGATTCTGCCCTCGCCTTTCATTTGTCCTTTGACCTCTCTGAGCCTATTCAACATCATAAAATGGAGGTAATTTGCAGTTCGTATGTTTATTGTGAGGTATAGGCAGAATGTCTACATGAAGAGAATTATGGGCCTACTGAGACAACTGGTATGTAATTGGAGGTGCTAATTATAATCATGGCACTAAGTGTCAGTCCCTAATGATGTTATGTGCACTAACTTCACAACAGCTGTTATATATGATATTAATATTCATACTTTACAGATAACACACAGAATTTAGTGTGCTCAGGTTATATGGCTAGTAAGTGGTGGAGCTGGTCTTTCAATCCTGACAGTCTGGCTACAGAGCCTCTGTGTTTACAGCTACACAGGGCATGCCTGGTAATAATGTGCTGGATTGGGGTCATCTGTAAAGCAAGATTCCTGTCTCACTCATCAGTGGGATATCCACAATCTACTTTAGGTTCTCCATTTAAATACTGAATGAATGTGTGAAAGCATTTCCATAACCTATTGAGGTGGGCCTCCTTCGGCCTCTGAGTGCTTTGTCAACTGTTGTGTCTATTTCTAGTAAGCATGTTGTAGCCTGGTTCATCCCATGGCTAGCCTAGCCACAATTCCCTTGCATTGACTTTGAAAGATTTGCTTGATATAGACTTTTGGTAACTATTCCCCAAGAGCAGGGGCAAACCTAGTTATTCTGTAAAGTACTGTAAACCTTTGAGGCTTTTAAAGGTATGTAGAGTTCTGTCACTACTCTGTTGGAGCTACAAAGCAGCCACAGACAGTGTCTGTGGCTATATTCCAAGAAAACTTGATTTGCAAAGGTCCTGGCTAGCTGCCATCCGCCTGAGAGCTGTCTTTTGCTGACCCTGCTGTACTGTTTTCCCACTTTGTAGTGCTGAAGAATCACCTTTTAAAATTAGAGTTTCCTGGCCCTGCCCCTGTTAAAAGATAATATGAATGCAAAAAAAAAGCAAAATCATTACTTTCTACAGATAAAAATGACCATGTGTTAAAGATTTATTTTACTCACATGAGGGAACATGGCTGTTGTTATAAGCAGTTCAAAGAGAAAAGTCAAAAAGCACAAATTTGTATTGAAGAAAAGAGCTGAATTGCAAATGGAGGCAAAACTGCCTTTTCTCCTTATAGTGGAAAGGAAAGTCAAATATAACTGTACATACACTTACCATTTTTATGGCTCTCAGTCACCTACAACTTCCAAAATTGTAAAGTAGCTCAAATGCAAAGAGGGGAGTGTGTAGACAATACTGATTTGCTTTGAAGTGTGTGGCTTAAAAACCCAGAAAGACTATTTCTGTAGATGCACCATTAGTTTCAAATTTAATGCATTTTCGACAGATTGCCAAAGCATTTAGGAAGCATACTTTGAAGTGTATACAGTTCTCTTGTTTATAGCTTCTTTTTTCTTGGAATACACTCTCTGCTCTATGAGTCCCTCCTGTGATTTAGGGAAGTCATCTCCTACCTTGACCAAATGATGACACATTGATTTCTTTGTTGTTGGTAGTATTGTACTGAAGACCAAGGAAAACTGGATATTGGCCTAGTCTTCTATCTTCCTAATTTGTTTGCTCATGGAAAAAAGAAGACCCAAAGGGATGGAGATATAATTAATATTGATCACAAAAACATTTAAGATGGTCTAAGGAAATGGTTTTGCAGAAGGAAGCAACTAGATGGGAGAGGAACAGACCATCATTAGTAAGGACTGTCATATGCACAGATGGAAAGAGGGGGAAGCATGAATTGTAAACAGTCCATAGGACAAACATGTTAGGAAAATCATAACTCATTAACTTGGCAACCCATAATATATTTGCTTGCTTGCAGATCTTTAACTGCAGCAGCTCTTGAGCTCCATCAAATACTATTCCACGTTGGCAGAACAGAAAATCTGGTTGTGTATTTCTGGAGTATGAGGAAGTTTAGACTACCCCCTGTCACAATTTTCTTCTTTATCACATTTTTTTTCTCTCAGTGTTAAAAAGGAAAAGGTTGGACAGGTGGATAAGGGCATATCATATTCTTGGTACAGGCTATTTGAAAACCATAGGTAAGATAGAGTGAAAGAACCAAAGTTTGCCTCTTTGGTGTTCTTTGGTTTTCTTTGTGTGAGTGAGCTCTACTCATAGAGAATGGCACCATTTCATATGAGGCCATGTGCTTTTATGTGAATCCTCTTGTTTACTGAGCTCAGAAATATGCAGGGCAGACTTTTCCCATCATCTAATTTTCAAATTTTCTAAAAGATTCCATACTAAGTCCAAGAGCTATAACAAGCTATAGATTAAGATCATAGCCCTGTAGGGTTGGAAGGCTGCAGCCAGTAGTCTCTCTTTGGAGAGTGGTAAGTGGGGAGGCATGCTAGAGTGGTAAAGACTGTGAGATGAAGCAGTTGATTTAGACTGAAAGCCAAGGCACTTGTTCTTCCTGATGATGGAACTAACTCTGTGCACATTGTGCTCCTTTACACCTGAGCCTTCCTCAGAATTTCATATCCATCTTGTCTCTGTCCTGAGACATCATCTCAGAACCTGCTGATTTTATTGGGAATGTCATTTAAAGTCTCACACAGCCCTGAAATGTTTTCTGATAGTGTCAAGATCCTAAAGAACACTGCTACTCACTAGTATATTCTAGGTCTCTTACAGAGGACATAGCAGCC
This sequence comes from Jaculus jaculus, assembly GCF_020740685.1. Classification (NCBI taxonomy): domain Eukaryota; kingdom Metazoa; phylum Chordata; class Mammalia; order Rodentia; family Dipodidae; genus Jaculus; species Jaculus jaculus. The sequence continues at coordinate 39,610,810 of NC_059125.1, forward strand.
ACAGAGCTGTTTGGGCCTCTGTTGGCACCAAGATTCTAAAACTGGAATCCACTCTGTTGGAATTTAGTATGCTGCCTTTCTGGTGGACCCACCCTGCTCTGAATACTTGGTGCTTACTGAAAGAGCACAGCAAGTGTACTATCCTCTCTTGCAGGCATCATTTGTCAAGCTTTCACTTTGTTAGACTCCAGTGAACACCTGAGATGGGATGGTTATCAGTTTTAATTAGCCAAGGAATGGACTTAATCTTAAATCTCTCAATGAGCACTAAACAAAAGGCCTTTTCCTTGTAGCTGAAAAGATCTTTGCTTCTTGTTCTGGGAATTTGACAGAGAAGCCTTCAGGGGCTGATATTTGCATGAGAGGCAGAAACTTGTTTTCAGGCAGGATGCATTGGCACTTTTATTCATAACCCTTAGCTCCTAAATTTAGACTGAGAAGCTATGCAACTCTGTGTCTTCCACAGTATTGACATTCCTGATTTATTTTATTTTATTTTTTTTTGGTCCATGAGTTGCCAACAGAGTACAGGGAAACTGACTTGATTTTTTTTCTTATTTCTTTGCTTTTTGGTTTTATTTTTAATTGACTCATAATTCTATAATTTATTTGGTGCAATGAGATGTTTTGCTATATGTGTACATTGTGAAATGATCAAATCGGGTTAGTTAGCATACATATCACGTGAAGTGTGTATCATTTATGGTGAGAATATTTTAAATCCTCTTTTAGCTATTTTGAAATATGTAATATTATTGCAAGCAATAATCATTGTGATGCAATGACATATAGAGACTTGTTCTTTTTTTGGTTTTTCGAGGTAGGGTCTCTCTCTAGCCCAGACTGACCTAAAGTTCACTATGTACTCTAAGGGTGGCCTCAAACTCATTGTGATCCTCCTACCTCTGCCTCCTGAGTGCTGGGACTAAAGGCATGCACCACCACTCCTGGCTTAACTTTTTCTTCTTTAACTGGAATTTTGTACTTGTTGATCAATGTCCCTCATTATCCTGTCCACTCCCAGCCAATGATAGCTTCCATTTTATTCTCTGCTTATGTCAATTTGACATTTTTACTTTCCATATATAAGTGAAAACAAAAGCATTTGTCTAACTGTGCGAGGTTTGTTTCATATAACATAATGTTCCCTACGTTCATTTATGTTGTCACAAATAACAGAATTTCCTAGTGTTTAAGGCTGAGTACTATTTCATTGGGTATGCATGTAAGCATAGACATATATTTGTGTGTGTGTTTCACACTTTTTAGATCTAACAGCCCATTGATGGATACTTGACTTTCCCCTTTCTTAGCCATTATAAATAATACTGCAATTAACATGGGAGTGGAGCCGCTCAATTTTATACAGGTAACAAATGTATTTTAGGACTCTTTGGTGCTGACTTTCCTGTATTATACAAATTATATCTTAATTGAGGACTTGAATATAATAATAATAAACACAGAAACTTAAAAAAATTGTATTGGAAGCTGGATTTAGTGACCGTAGTATTTAGGTGGCTGAGGAAGAGGCTTGCCACATTAAGGTCAATGTGGGTTATATAGTGAGTTCCACACCAGCCTAGGCTACAGTGTGAAACCCTGTTTCAAAATCAGTAACCCAAAATAGCCTTTACATTGGTATAGGAAATACAAAGGGGAATTCACTAAAGTAATAAGCTATCCAAAACTCAAAATACTCAGATTTTACAAACCTACAGGCAAGAGATATTGTCATCTCTCATTAAAATTCTAGTATCCTTTGTGCTACCAAAACACATGTCATGTCTTTATTCTTATGCAGACCCATTTGGAAGTTCTAGAGGGGGGGGTGAAAAATTTATTTATTTATGGAGCAGGTACAGACAGCATTTTAGGAGTGATGTATACTGACTACTGTAAGAACACAGGCGGGTTTTTACCTCATAGAGACTGACTGATACATTCATGAGCTCACAGTGAATACTAATAATCCCACTAAGGAGGACCCACAGTGGAATGGAGGCAAGGGAGAGGCCAAATATGTATAACCCAATGAAAGTGTGACCATTATGCTATATGTTCATATAGCAAAACTCACAATTATTAAAAATAAAATTAAAAGTTAACAGAGTTTTGAAATTCTCCCTGCCTTGCAAATGTAATTCTAGTCCATCAGTGGTGATAGTCCAGCAGAAAAAAATCTTTGTGGGTCTCACATACCTAGAAAAATACCAAGTAAAGATTCCTTTCTATCTTGGGATCAGATTGTCTGCTTAACCTAAATATTACTCTCACCTAAGAAAGTCCTGTCTTGGTCTTTGGGTCCTTTACTGGAAGATTGGCAGTAGTGTTACAGGACTTTTGCAGTACAGGGTCCTGTCCCCAACTTGTGAATCCCAACTTTTATATCCTTTTTCTATTTTATCAAAGAATTGACTAAATGGACTCTGAGAGTTAAATTATTAATTGTGAGGTTTATTTGGAGAAAATTGATACCATTTGGAAAGTCTGAAATGGTTAAACACACATGCAGAAATTTAAAGGAAAAACACACAAGTGGGACATGAGTGTGAGTGTAGAAGAACCCACACACACACATATACACACACCTCTAACTGTGAAATGGAGCATGAGTGTGTAAAGAAATACATGCACTCCCACATAGGAAGTGGAGGAGGAGAGTGTAAGTCTTTTTCCTTCACATTAGAAAAACTGGAGCTAAGAGATTATTAAAATTTCCATAGTTCAGAGGAGAGTAATAAAAAAAAGGAAGCAATTTTCTTCCCTCCATCATAGCCAAAGTGAAATGGGAGAAGGGTTTACCAGAACAGGAACCCGAAGGTTCATGCTTAAAGAGGGGAAATGAACAGCCAAGACCCCCTTGCCCACACTGAAAGCCTCTCTTCACATATTGGGGTGAGTTTTACCATCGGCTCATGTAAATATGAGAGAGAGATGATTGTTTTCTTGGTTTTTCTTTTTCCTTTTCCTTTTTTTTTTTTTTTTTTTGACTCAAAGGGCTGGCCCAAATGGGGCCAGCATACCTAAGTATGTCAGATTGGGGAAGAAGTATGGGACACTGTTGCTGAGGGATGGGACTGGGTCAGACAGTTTTGTCTAGTTAGGCAGGGTGATATTTCCCTATCTCCTCATACCCTCTCTTTGGGCTTTCCCTAGCTGACTAGGACCTATCCAAAAACTACCTTGTTCCTTCTATTTCTCTCTTCAGGAGGATATTGCTTGTCTGTTCCATTTGAGATTAAGAGCTAGGTTTTTCTTAATTCTACAGTCAAATTAATGTGTGGGAATGTCACCATGAACCTGCAATTTCTGCTTAGGGAAAAGTAATGAAGAGGACCTGATTTCTCTCTTCTATCTCTGTCAGTGATCTACCCTGGCCCCTTATGTCTTCACCATAAGGCATATAATTTCCTGTTGTCCACTCTCAGCTTTCCAAGGAACAATTGCAGTTTTGGAATCAACCTCTTAGCTGTAAAGAAAACTACCATCAGTCAGAGGATAGCCATAGGGTAGCTGGGGTTAACTGTGTCTTGGCACCACATTTGGTAAGACATAAAGATTGTGGGAAAACTGGTTTCTGCCCCTTGGCAATTCTAAAATTGCTGACTCATGGGAGCAGGGCTTGTGGTTTTCACTGCTCTTTCCCCACATTTAGTGTAATGCTTGCCACACAGCAGTAAAGATATACTTGGATACAGCCAGAATTAGGGATGCTTTCTCATCTGAATTGGGACCGTATAAGGATCCTCCTGGTATAAGCAAAAGTAACTGAAACCATGTATTACCTGTTTATTTTAAACAAAACTTTGACATCATATAGATTTTACTTTTTAGGGACAGCCTTTTTATTAAACATTCATTTGATATGGTAGTTTAGGAAGCTTTAGGTGGTTATACATGGTTATTTTGTCATAGATAGTTTTTTTTAAACCTTTCAGGAATTAATCCTAGTAAATCAAGCCTTGGCCTCTGAATAAGATGATGATGTCTGTCCTTGTAGGTATGTAAAAACAGTGATAAAGCAAGACTTTTCACAATTTAAATAAAATATTTTAACAACACAATTAAAACTCTGCTAGAGAAGGATAAAAAATATATTAAGAAGATCTATGGCTGAAAGGAAAGAGTAGAAGATCAGAGGAACTGGTTGACGGGAGAGAGGGAGTCAGGTTTATCAGTGATGTAACCACTTAACTACTAGTAAATTTCCCATTCCACATTATATATCCTTCCAGTCATGATCATAGCAAAAACCCTGATTTACCTCAGTGGGTGTCGTTGTTTGTATTAAGTGTCCCAATAAACTCATGGTTTTGAATGCTTGGTTCTTACATAATGGCAATTTGGGAGGTAGAGCCTTGTTGGAGAAGGTGTGTTGTTGGAGGCAGGCATATGCCAGCTCGCCTTTGCCAAAGTTCAGCTCATCCCCCTAACTGCTCTTTTCACATGCTGTGACAGAGGTAATATTTAGCCTATTCATTCCATGTTATTACCTCTACCTTCATGAGCTTCCCCATGAGACTGTAAAACAAATAGAATAACTTTCCTCCCTTCAGCGGCTTTTGATTATGTGCTTTGACCCAGCATAGTAAAGGTAACTACAACAATGTTGTTTTTTTAAGGCATGGAAGTAAGGTGAAGATTATAGGGAAGAAAAGGGGGTTAATGGGAGGCCAAGTTGGACAAACAGAAGATAATAAAGAAGAATAAGATCAAAATGCTTTATATACATACATAAATATGGAAAAAATATTTGCAATGGTCATTAAATACAAATTAGTAATAGACTGTGACATAAGGAAAGAGAATAGTAAGGATAAGGGATTTATGTGGAAGATAGAATCTCTTCAATATATATTCCTGTGTTTCTTTTAAATTTTACATTGCATTTGTTTTCTGAACTTTTAGAAATTAATTACAAGCAAAAACACATTAATGTCAAAATAATAATGTCATAGTTGCTGTGTCACTTTGCCTTTCAGAAACATATCAGGCAAACTGATAGTAACTGTTGTGACCCACCCCACTTGGCTTTAATGATGTTATTCCAGTTCTCCAGTGGGGCTGATTTTAGAAACAGATGTAGGTGAAGAATTTTAATCCAGGATACACTGAAGAGATAAGTAACTTCTACATTTATAGCTCACTCTTTGTTACTATACTGCAAACTAAACTAATTTATGAAGCCAAATTAAACTGATTCATTATAGTACATTACTTCTGGAACTCTGAAGTGAATCAGAACAATTTCAGGTTGCCAAAGCTTGCCCATATTGATTATTGGCCTTGAAATTAGTTCTTAATAAGAACTTGAAATTACTTATGCTTTGTTCTAGAATCTAGCATGCTTTAGTTTGTCTGTGCTTGAACTGCTCAAAATAATTGAATCTCTTGGTTATAAATATGCATCTATGACTTTATTCGGGAATCTGCTAGCATGTGCTATCTTGAACATGATCAAGCCCTACTTAAGAGAAGCAAATGGTATGATTACCATGTTGATAATTTCCCCTCAACAGAGTTTCAAGTACAGCCTTTAATTAATTAATTAATTTTGGTTCCCCTAACATGCTTATTTCAGAGGTGATCATTGATGTTGACCAAACTTAGCATTTCTCTGAGTACAACTGATATTTCCCCCTCAAAACAAAACCAATACCAGTTCTACTATAGCTGTACTCTTCCTTTAACTCCTACTTGTTTGGTTTTTTTTTAAGTTTTTATTTATTTATTTGAGAGCAACAGACAGAGAGAAAGAGGCAGAGAGAGAGAATGGGCACGCCAGGGCCTCCAGCCACTGCAAACGAACTCCAGATGTGTGCTCCCCCTTGTGCATCTGGCTAACGTGGGTCCTGGGGAGTTGAGCCTTGAACCAGAGTCCTTAGGCTTCACAGGCAAGCACTTAACCACGAAGCCATCTCTCCAGCCCTTTTTTTTTTCATAGTGCCCTAGATACTTCTTTTTCCCCTACTCCCATTCTCAGTACCTATGGTAGAGTTACAAGGACAAGAAAAGTGTTGGAATTGAAATATATCCCAAGTTGTCACCTGCTGAGCTTATTTTAAAGATAAGAAAACAGACCCATTTTCAATATCCAGCCCTTTTTTTTTTCATAGTGCCCTAGATACTTCTTTTTCCCCTACTCCCATTCTCAGTACCTATGGTAGAGTTACAAGGACAAGAAAAGTGTTGGAATTGAAATATATCCCAAGTTGTCACCTGCTGAGCTTATTTTAAAGATAAGAAAACAGACCCATTTTCAATAACAAGGAGGGTCTAATGGGAGGGGGTAGATCACAGATGAGCCTAAATAATGGTACCAAACTGCCTGTATTTACTGAAAAGAAAACTAATAAATTAAATTTAAAAAAAAAAAAGAAAACAGACCCAAAGTCATATAGCCAAGCTGCTTGCATTTTTGTTCTCTTGGAAAACAGCTCTGTGAGGTTAGATTTTTGTTTTTCCAAGGCAATGCAGGATGGTCATTAATGGAAATTAGATATCCCAGGCTAATTCCAAGCAAAAGCTATAGCCAAATCATATATGAACTCTACATTTGTATTCAGCATTTCTGTTTTGTAACAGATAAATTATCAGGCTTAGCTCCCAAAATTCTGTTACTGACTCGTTGATTCGTAAATTTCTATCAGGTGATTTTTGGGTAAAATGATGAATCCGAAACAGCCCCAGTGTGGTCCAATGACAGAGATAGGCAAAATAATACCTAAAAAATAAATCTCTGTCTAAGAGAAGGAAACAAGATACTCAGAAAACCACAAAGTGATAACAAAAAAGCAGAAGGAGAAGGAGGCGGAAGAAGGAAGGTAGGAAGAGATGCCACAACTCAGAGATAGCTGTCTGCAATGTGTAGGTATACCCGGCAGCTCTGAACCATGCCTTGGGTTCTCCACCACAGTGGGAACTGCTTGAGGCCACAGCCCCCAGTGCTACTAGAAAGGCAAATGTGAAGCTCACAAGTCCCCAGAAGATCTAAGATAAGAACCAGATGAAAGGTTTGCATATTTGAAACCAAGAGACTTCTAAGCCAATCACAAATTCCACATAGAAAGCATGTTGCCCCTTGAAGCTAGCCAGGGCTGTCAGTTAAAGCCAGTGTGCCTACCTTGGCTGAGTTTTGCGAGCCTGCTCCTGTTGTCTGAAGCAACACCACAGTTTCCCTCTGATCACAACAAACAAACATTCAAGCACCAGAAAGGTAGGTAAAAGTGTTCTGAAGACCTACTCCAGAGAACTTCCAATTCTGAGTTGTGTCATCACTAGCAAGCCACTTCCTTGTCAAGCCTTCTGAAGGCCCAGTGCTCTCTGAAAACCTCAGGTTATAGCCAACCTACAGTCAGTGTTCTCAGAAAACCAACCTCATGAGGAAGCTGCCCAAGGAGTTGAGAGCACCATACCATATGATAAACTTTTCTGTAAGGCCCAAACAGATAAGGAGTTGGAAACTCTGAGCTGGTCTCTGCTAGCAAAATAGGGATACCCTCTGCCCACAGTTACAGGAGAGATCATTACCTCCAGCTAACACAATAAAATACTCAAGACTTTCACATTACTGTAATTCACACAAAGTCCCAATTGGGGGAGCTGTAATCCCATATCCTCAAGGGGCCTGAACCCGGCAGGACTACTCAGACCACATAAATGACAAAAATATTTTTCACAGAACTCTCTCACTGAACAATGCATTTACAAGCTTAATCTGGCAGACCCATGGTGCTACCATTACAAGCTATACTCTGAGGGAAGGAAGAAAGGACATTTGCTCATATATATGACCAGAACCTTATTCATATCCCCTGTTATATTTTTGATAGTTCTCTTGTTTTGTTTTTGTTGTTATGGTTGAAGGACTTGAATATTCATTCTTTTTTTTCCTTTATTTCTTCTTTCTCCCATTATTTTTTAGGTTTATTATTTTTGCTATGACAGTTTCTTCATTCATTTCTACTATTAAGATTGTTGCTTTAGCAGTTTAACTATTCTAATTGCATATTGGTATTGATACCTAAAAGTCTATACATTAAGCATTAAGGTATTGTATGGCAAACATGTATTCCACGCAAATAGCTATTCAAGACTGAAATCTATTGCAACCATTATGGAAATCAGCATGGCAGTATCTCAAAAACTTACAAATACTCCTCACATATGAGCCAGCTATACCATTCCTGGGTATATAGCTTAAAGACTCCACATACTACTACAGAGACACTTGCACATCCGTGTTAACTACGAATTGCAGTCAGCCTTTGATAGATAAGTGGGTAATGAAAATGTGGCACATATACATAATGGAATTTAGTGCAGCCATATGGGAAAATTAAATTATGAAATTTAAGTAAAATGAATAGATCTGGGAAGAATCATATTAAGTTAAATGGCTAAAACCTAGAAAGACCAAAGCTGTATGTTCTCTCTGATTTGTAGTTTTGATTATACATACATACATACATATATACACACACACAGATATGTGTGTGTGTGTGTGTGTGTGTGTGTGTGTGTGTGTGTGTGTGTGTAGAGAGAGAGAGAGAGAGAGAGAGAACAAGTGGGAATTACACCTATAAAGACAGAACTGTAACCAAATGTAAATACAAAGAGCAGGGAGGGAAAATGATACGTGTGACACAGGTGAGAGGGGGAAATGGGAGAAAGAAGGAAAGGGGAGATGGAGGGGAAGGGAAACCAAAAACCATTATACTTGAAAATGCCAGAATGAATGATGCCTAAATCTCTTTATACCAATTAAAAAATTCACCAACACATGATGTGTCCATACAAAACATATAAAAATAATATTCATATATAAATATATATATCAAGTTTCCCTGCTGGAAGAAATACTACCAGATTGGTTCTGACCATGCACTTCTCTTGAGATCTTAAAAGCAGATTCATAAGCAAAGGTGCTATGGAAGGGCAAACCACTGTATGTATTTGTTTTATTTTTTTGTTTATTTTATTTATTTATTTGAAAGCAACAGACAGAGAGAGAGAAAGAGATAGAGAATGGGCGCACCAGGGCTTCCAGCCACTGCAAACAAACTCCAGACGCGTGTGCCCCCTTGTGCATCTGGCTAACGTGGGTCCTGGAGAATTGAGCTTCAAACCGGGGTCCTTAGGCTTCACAGGCAAGTGTTTAACCACTAAGCCATCTCTCCAGACCACACTGTATGTATTTTTATATTATCAAGTTATTTATAATAATATGGGATAGGCTTCTCTGCCTTTTTACTAAAAAAAAGTTGACTTTTTTTTGTAGGATCTTCAAGTCTTTTAGAAGTGCATCTTAGTTATTGATGTTCTCTAAACGCAGAACCTACCTAGAAATATTTCCAGTAGCCTAAGGGATTAATAAGAAACAAATCATTAAGACAAGACCGTCTTGCCTGACAGAAGTGTATTTGATTTTTCTGTGTATTCCTCATTTGAACTAAGAAGCAAGGACATGAAATTGCATTTCCATTCCTCTGAGATGGTGATTCTCCATCTTGGTTGCACATTTGCATCCCTGGAATTTCTTAATGAATGTTGATGCCTGGAGCTCTCTTCCCACCCTCAAGAGAGTTTAATTTTTTTTTTTTTATTATTGGATGTTGCCCAGGCTGCAGAATTTTAAAAGTGCCTCAAGTGATTCTAATGTTGAACCAATGATTGAGAATCCCTACAAGTGAGTATTCATGAGTATGTAAGACTAGAAAAATAATACAAAAGAGACAGCTGTGGTCAGTGTTAGTAATCTATGAAAGATGGAATTCACATGAATTTATCCCTGGAAAGGCCTTTTAGCTAAAATGCATGCCAGAATATGGCAGGTTCTGAACAAATGGTTGATTGATTAATTAACATAGTGAAACTTAATAATGTAAACACACAAGATTGGGTCACCCTCTGTCACTGAGAGGGGAGAAGTGTAGAAGACGCTGCCCTTCCTGAGGATTTATAGGCAATTATTGGTTGCTCTGAGTGAGGAAGAGAGAGATTTTCTTCAGTGGTGTAGCCACTGGTAAGATGCTATAAATATCTTTTCACCTATGCTTCTCTAAGTACTCCTAATCAAATTAATTGGTTTACAAAAAGTAAAAAAAAAAAAAAAGACAGGAAAAAAGAAGAAAGTGGAGCTTTTGGGAAAAGAGGATCAACAGAAGTATGAGAAGCATAAGAAAGGGCAGTGGGTTCTTTGTGTGTGTATGTGTTCATATATGAAAATGTCACAACAAAAGCCATTATATATAACTAAGATATGCTAATAAAAATCTTTTAAAATGAGAGATGGAAAAGTAGGGAGGGGATACTATCACAAAGTTGGATTTTTAAAAATAGACTATTCTAGATGTAGAATGTTTCCAGGTACTGAACAATGTTATGCTATAGCTATGACAGTAGGTAACAGGCATGGAGTAGAAGTGAAGGTCATTGCCATTGGGGTACTTTGTGACTGAGATCTGAAATCAAGAGGTCACCTTGACAATAGGGCATGGGATGGAGAGTATGATAATCAGTTAGCTATACATCCTTACAAATATCAAGTGATTTGTACTTGGGGTTGATAGAAAATACAGAGTGTGGTAGATGGTATAGCCAGATGGTATAAGCACCAGTGGGACATACTGGCTAGTTGAGAAGGAATGGATGGGCAGTGGTCTGGAAGTTGTAGCCGGGTGTGAAAGGGATGCTAACTGTGCCTTATGGCAATGAGTAAGTTGAGAGTAGGAGAAAGAATAAGTATGGGCTGGAGAGATGGCTTAGCAGTTAAGTGCTTGCCTGTGAAGCCTAAGGGCCCCAGTTTGAGGCTCGGTTCCCCAGGACCTACGTTAGCCAGATGCACAGGCGCATGCATCTGGAGTTCGTTTGCAGTGGCTGGAGGCCCTGGCATGCCCATTCTCTCTCTCTCTCTGTCTCTTACTCTCTCTATCTGTTGCTGTCAAATAAATAAATAAAAAGAAACAAAAAAAAGAATAAGTATATTATCAGAGTAGAAGTTTATTTAACTCATATCTGTGAAGTGTGAGGGTCCAAGGCCAGAAAATCCCATCTGTTTAAACTCCATCGAATGTTTTATGGGTCTATCACAATATGTCTGATGGGATCATGTTCAAGAGAGACTAGGGCCACATCAGGAAGAACTCAGGTGAAGAGAGAGGAAGCAAGAGATTGAGGAGGGGGATAAGGTTCATTCTTGTTACAATTCACTCTCACAGGTCTAACATGGATCTGTAATAACTAGATAAGTCTCTTCTGAGTGTAATATCCCTAAAATCTAATCATCTTCTGCTAGACACCACCTCTTAAAGATATACCACATTTCACCATCATTACTTGGAAAGCTTCTAGCACATTAACTTTGGCTGTGTCCATAGTGTAGCACTTTGACATGAAGACTTCACAGAATAAGCCTAAAACTGTAATAATGTATGCTTTCTTGCAAGGATAGTACCTTCCACCCAGCCTGTTATGAGTCCTATACTGTCCCAGTAGGACTGTACATCAGTTTTCTTCAGAGAACTTGTTCTGGACTTAATATTGGCAATATGCCTGCCTAACTCCTGCAGTGCTTGTTCTAGACTGGTTTTCTGATGTCTTTTGACTTATAGTTAATTTCTGTACTGTGCATACAGGCTTTTCAGATTCAGCAGTCTCAATCCATCACTTCCTGAGCATTGTCCAAGGATAGGGTCTGTTGGCATTAATATCAAGTGTTTTTCCCATGCCTTCTCTTATTGCTCACCATGAGGCACAAGGGCTGTGTTGGTAAGTAGACTCCTAACAGTGTTAATCATGCCCCATGCCAGGTTTACAAATGACTCATAGAGTCATCACGGTTATATCTAAGGAGTAAGGGTATGTTTGTGACTACGAAGGACTGTGACAAACATGGACTTTTTCACCTTGGGTGAACTTATAGTGGCAATTCTGTTGTGTTGTGTTATGTATTTTTTTAGGGAGAGTGAGAGAGAAAGAGAGAGAGAGAGAGAGAGAGAGAGAGAGAGAGAGGGAGGGAGGGAGGGAGGGAGGGAGGGAGGGAGGGAGGGAGGGAGGGAGGGAGGGAGGGAGGGAGGAAGAGAATTGGCACATCAGGGCCTCACCCAATGAAATTGAACGCCAGACACTTGCACCACCTAATGGACATGTGTGACCTTGTGCCTGCCTCACCTTTGTGCATCTGCTTTATTTTCAATTTGGAGAGTTAAACCTGGCTCCTTAGGCTTCGCAAACAAGTACCTTAACCACTAACCAATCTCTCCAGCCCTGATAGCTATATCTAATCTATATCTATATCTATACTTATATCTATATAGATATATAGATATCTACATATGTGTGTGTGTGTGTGTGTGTGTTTTAAAATCATCCTCTTTTGCTGGACACAGAATATTTTTTATGTGTGTGTGGCAGGGTTTTTGATGGCCATCTGTGAACAAAGAAGAATGGTCCACATTTTGCCTAATTAACAGAATATAAATTTCTGCTTGCATGCTTATGCTTTTTGCCTTATTCTGCTGTGTGCCATCTCAGGTTCATATCAGAGGTGGTTATCAAACCTAATAATTTCATATTTAGCTATAAACAAACTGTTCAGGTGTTTTTTAACACCTCTGACCTCTTGATAGTCATCAGTGGATTTGGAAAATATTTTCAAAAATGCATAAATATCAATTATTGACTTGAGTCTTTTTCTTGTTTACTATTTGTTTTTTGAGATTTGATGCCATCATCTTTAAAAGGAACTCTATGCACTACAGTATATTTAGGGTTTTTTTTGTAAAATTGAAATATGGGATATCATATCTATAAAGAAAAATTACTGCCATTTATTTTAGAGATAAATATGCAGGTTACTATTGGCCTTGAATTGATAATACAGATTCCTGTTGTAAGATTTTACATGTTGACCCACAAACCAACTTGCTTAAGATTTACTTGAACAAGTATATTACAAAAACATGGCAAACAATTACAGAAACTCAAAAAATTATAACCAGTTCACTCTCAGATTTTATCTTTAAGGAGATGTATTTATCATTAAACATTAGAACCCAGGCAAAAATTTATTAGAATCAGAGTGAAACTGTCACTCGAGTGTCCTAAGAAAAGGGACAATATTCCTAGCCCTCTTGAGACACTAAGATGTTGTCTATTGCTCTTTTCATTAGGGCATTTATAGCTCATGGGAGGCATCATTCTCAGCTTCACTGTCCCTCAGCCATCATGCTTTTCTGAGATTTATGACTCTCATGTGGCTTGATTTAGGCCAGAGCCTTTTATTCATAACTGCTGTATACCATTGCTGCCTATCCTGTTTTTCTAAACCACCTACCTAGTAGTTTCTATGGAATTCAGGGCTAGAAGTAGGGATAGGGAGTTATTTTGGGAGAGATACCAAGATTGTCATTTGTTGGTGAGTAAAAATGAAAATTTCTGACCTATCAAAATTAGTGTAATACAGGTAACTGCATGGTTAGAGCTCTTTATAATGATCAGTACATTTTAAGCCTTACATAATCTTTGGGCTTATGCTATGTAGCATATAATGAGGAAGCATGATATGTTTTCCCCTTTGTTATTTATTTTAAAGAAGGTTAGAAGAAGTTTTACTTAATAAAAAATTATGCAAACCTCAGATATTAAATTTTCCCATAATGTTAAAAAGTAAAAACAATAGTCAGGTTTGGTGGCACACACCTTTAATCCCAGCACTGGGGAGGCAGAGGTAAGGAGGATCACCATGAGTTCGAGGCACCCTGAGACTACATAGTAAATTCCAGGTCAGCCTGGGCTAAAGCAAGGTCCTACTTCTAAAAACAAAACAAAACAAAAATATATGTAAAAAGAAACAGTTAAGATGCATTAAGTATTTTGTATTATTATTCTCATACTTGTGGGAAACCAATTTTACACCTAGAGTTCCTCTCAGTTTTTACTAGCCACATTTCAAGTGTCTAGTGGTCATTGTGATTAATGGTTACTGCCTGGGTAGCATAGTTTTCCAGCATTCAAAGGGTGTGTGTGCCAGCAGTGCATGATCCCAGTATTCAGACAGGAAGATCTCAAGTCCAGTGTCAGCTTCTGTTGCACACTGAGGCCCTGACTCAAAGAAGAAAAAATGTGTCTATGGCATTGATTATCTCACAGAAACTGTTGTTACCTATACAATATTGGACCTATCAGCATTTCATAATAGATTATGGAAAGCAAAAAAAGATATCAAAGTAGATAAGGAACTAGTTAGAAAGAGGAAGGGGCTGAGTAAAAGTAGTATGAGGAGAGGTATAAAGAAAATAGTATAAAGAGATTAATGATCACTATGTACACTAAGTACATCTATGAAAATTGTCAATAAGTTATATTTTTTAAATATGTATTTTTAGGTGTAGTGGTACACTCCTTTAATCTCAGCACTTGGGAGGCCTAGGTAGGAGGATCACTGTGAGTTCAAGGCCAGCCTGAGACTACATAGTAAATTCCAGGTAAGCCTGGGCTAGAGCAACACCCTACTTCAAAAAAAAGGGTGGGCTGGAGAGATGGCTTAGCTGTTTGATTCACCAGTACCGAAGGAAGCAGGTGCACAAGTTGGCACATGTGTCTAAAGTTCATTTACAGGGACTGGAGGCCCCAGAACACCCATTCTCTCTCTCTCTCTCGCTCGCTCACTCTCGCTCTCGCTCCCTCTTTCTCTTGCTTTTGGAGGTAGGGTCTCTCTCTAGCACAGGCTTATCTGGAATTCACTATGTAGTCTCAGGCTGGCCTTGAACTCATGACAATCCTCCTATTTTTCCTCCCTAGTCCATTCTCTCTATCTGTTTCTCTCTCTCTCTCTCAAAATAAATAAAATAAAATATTAAGAAACAAATACATTTTTAAAACTAAATTTTTAAAAAATGATGTGGAGAATCTTTCCTCACAATTCTTGTGTGCTTTTGTTGTTTTTATTTTTGTTATTAACATCTTGGTTAAATGGGAGCCAGTACATTTGAAGTACTAAATTTCATCCGTAATTATCACACCATTCATTTATTTGATAACCCTTTAGCACACTGTTGCTTTTTGAGTAGCATTGGAGAGAACTTGAGAACCAGTGTTCTTTCTGATAATGCTTTTGTTTCTGTCCAGGAAAAATGACCTTCCGATTGGAAAGAGTGAGTTTATTAGGGATATAGCAAGTAAAAGTAACAGAAGTAATTGAAAGTTGCAGGTAAAGAACAGAACATAAAGCTGGCACAGAACAACATCCAGCAGAAATGATAGGAGTAACGAAGTGGAAGCAGCATATGGCAAACAGAAAATAGGAAAACAGAAGGAAAGATGGGCTCTTATAACATCCAGCAGAAATGACTGTAGAAGTCCTGTAAACACTGTCAGGTGGTGTTACCAATTGATCAAGGAACCCAGAAGATATATCTTCTCCTCCAATTAGCTACTCCCAGTAGCATTTTTATGTCATGAACTAAACAGTAGTGACCTCTTCTCAAGTCTTCAGATTGAGGTAGTGGGCCGCAGGCAGTGTAGGAAATGGCTTACCTTCTAGCTGTTCTCAGTGGCACAGGGTTTTCAACCCTTGGGCTGTTTGTTTTCTACTTTCTCCCTGTCACAGGGCCAGCTTGTCCCAGGACAAAGGGTCTCCAAGGAAACTTTGAGATAAACATGTTTGTATCTGAAATGGGGAGTACCCCATTTTCAGAATCAGCTCTCAACAAGCTTAAATAGTACATGACAACATAATTTATATCATAGATTTCTTTTTTTCAATTAATAATTTTGATAATCATGCAAAACAATGTTTGGTTTTTTTTTTTGCTTTTTGTTTTGTTTTGTTTTTCTAGGTAGGGTCTCTCTCTAGCCCAGGCTGACCTGGATTTCACTATGTAGTCTCAGGGTGGCCTCAAACTCACAGTGATCCTCCTACCTCTGCCTCCGAGTGCTGGGACAACAATGGGTTTTTAAATAGCATAAACCTACATGTATACCCTTGTACTTTGCTCATATTCGCCATATATTATCTTCTTGTCATCCTTCCCACCTCTCACCGGCATACGTCCTTCCCCCAGATTAACAACCTCATTTGCTATCATCTCATATACTTTTTGAAAAACAATCTGGATTCCATATATGAGAGAACACATGAGATATTGCTCTTTATTTTTTGAAAAAGATTTTCAATTGAAATGCAAGGCAGAAATTTTATGCCTTGTTGCTATAATTGACAGCATTCACATAGATGCATCCACACAGTTATAAAATTGCTCCATCTGTCACTCTTAATGAGAAGGACAGGAGGTTACAAGAGGACCAAAATGTCTAAGCGCATTAAGAGTCTGTTCAACTTAATTCCTCTCTGACTTGAGAGTCTCCAGTGCTCTAAAGGATGGCTAGCATTCATGTGTACTTAGGACTTACAGGTATTCATGATTTCTCATGGGCACCCTCACCTCTTCACTCCCAGAATTGTTTAATTTTAGGTCTCTGTTCAGTTTGCCATTTGCTGTTTCCCAGTGGTAGAGTCACTGTTAGAGATTTATCTGTCATCTGTGGAAACCAATTCATTCTCATCTAAATACCAGTGAATTTTTTAAAATATATATATTAGACTCCCATGACCTGAATGAGTTTGGCTTCCAGGTGGAAAGTTTAAGATTCTTGGGTTTCTGCTTGAAAGGGAGAATTTTCAATATTTAGGGTATTGCTAAGGGGGAAAGAAAAAATAAAAGAAGTAACTCTAATTTCTCCATTTAAATTTGGTCCAAAATATCCAAAAATAACTTTAGAAATTTTTTTATGTCCTTCATATGGCCGAGTAAGTGTTGTCATGCCTTGTTAAGCTTATGATTTGGATTTATTACCAAATATGCAATTATTCCTAGAAAAATATATCTCTTTTATGTAGCTGTCTTCATAGTAATTTTTTAAAGATCAATAAGCCATAGACGTAAAGTATAGAGAATATACAGGGCTGTCCTAAACATTAGTACTCTGAAGGGTATTTATGTTTGTATTAACGCTCCCATAGTAGAACTGAATTTATCTCTAGACTCAAAACTTGATCTATTTGGCCTGCTGCTAAGGGCTATCATATTGGCATGTCTGGGAAAAACTTTATGGAGACAGCAATATCCTTGCTGTAATGTGATTTTTAATTCCAAATATGCAGATGGAGAACAAATACATGTAATGTGGCACTTTGCATATATTTCTACTATTCTGATATAATGATTATGATATCTTTACTGTATACCTTTTAGGTAATTTAGGGAGGCAAATGTCCAGTTTTTCATTGTTCTTTCAAAATTTAAGGTTTGTTTTTTATTATTTTTATTTTTTCTCAAATTTTATTAATATTTTCCATGATTATAAAAACTATCCCATGGTAATACCCTCCCTCCACTTTCCCCTTTGAAATTCCATTCTCCATCATATCCCCTCCCCATCTCAATCAGTCTCTCTTTTATTTTGTTGTCATGATCTTTTCCTCCTCTTATGATGGTCTTGTGTAGGTAGTGTCAGGCACTATGAGGTCATGGATATCCAGGCCATTTTATGTCTGGAGGGAGCACGTTGTACGGAGTCCTACCCTTCCTTTGGCTCTTACATTCTTTCCACCACCTCTTCCACATGAGACACTCAGCCTTGAAAGGTATGAATGGGATGTTACTCGGTACTCCAGTCACTTCTTTCTAGGACTATGATACTTTCTGAGTCATCTCAAGGTCACTGCTATCTGAAAAGAGGAGATTCTCTACCCAAAGTGAGAGTAGTGTTAATATAAGGGTATAAATATTAAGAGAAGTGCTTACTGGGCAGTTTGATAAGCATAGTATATACATTTATGCAGATGTTACACCCCTAGGGCTCATGACTACCCCTGTTTAAGTTTTCAGTATCAGGGATATATTCCCTTCCATGAAGCGGGCCTCCAGTCCAATTGGAGGGCAGTTGATTTCCACCATGACAAACGTGCCACTATTGCACCCAATGGTTCATTTGGCCTGGCTGGCCAATTATAAGGCTTGCAGTGTCCACTGTTGAGTATCTTCACTGGTGGTACCTCTTTCTCCCATTGAACTACATGTAGAATGGCTTATTCTAGCTTTCTGTCAGCTGGTCTACATGGAGGAGGTTATTAGCTCGGTTCCAGCAGGATTTTTCAGTGGCCTTGCAGCCCAAGTATGTAGAGTCTTCAGCAATATGGTCTTACCATCTATTCCAGGTAGGAAACCAAGGGCCTGGGCAATGGCTTGTAATATTTTGGGGACATCAGGTACCTCCCTGGCCAACAACTCACTGGAGGTATCCCATCCCTGGCACTGAAAATTTTCTAACAACGATATATGGCTACTGAGTGTTCCACTGTCCACAACCAGAAGATTCCATATGATTTATTTGTATCCTCTTAGATTTTGATTAGCCCTCCCTCCACCTTTCCTTTACTCAATCTCTTCTCCTGACCTCATTTTGGGCCTTTTCACACCCGTTAATCTATTCTTCTACTTACATATATACAAACCAACCTATTAGGTACCCTCATCCCTTCCTTTCTGTTCCCTTTATATCTCCTTTTTAACTTACTGGCCTCTGCTACTGAGTTTTTTCCTTCTCACACAGCTTTCTTTTTGATGTTGGTTTATTTATTTATTTTATTTTGCTTTTGGAGTGGGTACTTCGTACAACCCCAGCTGGCCTCAAACTCCATGTCCTCCCAAGTTCTGAATGGTATTACAAGTGAGTGCCACCACACCTGGCTATGGCTTTCTTTTTTTTAACAAAATTTAGTAGCTTTATTTATGAATGTTTGAGCATTTTATTTTAAATAAATAGTATAGAGGATTTTTTGTTTTGTTTTCAATTTTCTTGTCCTGCAAATTGTTTGAAGTCATGGAAACAACATTAATAGTGCTAACAAAAGTAGACAATTATAGTGTGCATTTGTGTTATTGTTTAATTACTGCTTTATATCCTACTGTGTTATTAGAATAAAACCCAAAGTTCCCATCATCTTAGATCCTTCTCTCTACTCTGCAGCCATTCTACATCGCTTACAATTGAGGAAACTTGGAAAGCTGCTTTTAAGCCTCTGATCTTTGTGGATATTTGTTCATATTTTTTTTCTACCTCTGCTCCCTGGAATATTTTATCCATCTCATGATGCTTTGCCTAGAATACTCAGCCCTTTGGGCCTCAAAGTTGTTCTAGCTGATGATTTTGGGTACACCTTGATGATTTTTTTTTTTTTATTTCTGAGCTACAATGCAGCCCCATGATAGTGCAAAAATGTCCCATTTGTAGAATCATGAGCACAGTTCATACTAACCACTGCCCCGTGTAAAAGCAAAAACAGCACTAAGAATTAGATAAACTCAAATACTTGCCTCTCACTTATGATGCCCACCATTTCTTTTGGGAGGGGGGTATTTTTTCTCTTCAAATTAGTTTGTAAACAATAAATTAGACAGAATCTTTCATTCTCTATAGGTATTTATTTTTTATTATGTAGAAAATTGGCCAGGCATGGTGGCACACATCTTTAATCCCAGCACTCAGAAGGCAGAGATAGAAGGATTGCCATGAGTTCAAGGCCACGCTCAGAATACAGAATGAATTCCAGGTCAGCCTGAGCTAGAGTGAGACCCTACCTCAAATATCAAACAAAAAAAAATAAAAGAAAATGAAAAGAAAAGAAAATTGTGTAGACACATCATATGTTAGTGCCATCATTTCTCTCTTCCATGCCCACATTCTACTAGGGTATCTCCTCCAGGGGATTACTAGTTTAATTTTTAAATTATTTCTTATTCCCCCAGCTTTACAGTTAATATTTTTCATCTGAATCATTTGTTTGTTTTAAGCCATCTAGATAATTGATTTAGTTGTCTGTTATTAGCCTATGTTCATTGTACAAGATGATGAATTTAATTATATTTTCATATATATGTATTATGTACTTTGGTTATATTCATACAAAACACACAAACACACACACACACACACACACACACACACACACATTATCCTCTCTTTTGTCCCCACTTGCATTCCCTACCTCTTTCTAAATAGTTCTGCTTTGGTGTCATGAGACATATACAATGCACACACATTTTAAATCAAGATCCTACATCTAAGAAAAATGTGATACATGATGATCATCAATCCCATGTAGAACAAAATGCCATAATTTTACTCTTTGTGGCTAAATAAAAGTCCATTGTAGGGCTAGAGGGATTGTATAGGGGTTAAGGCACTTGCCTGCAAAGCCTAAGGACCCATGTTCAACTCTTCAGAGCCCATATAAGCCAGACACACAAAGATGAGACAAGCACAAGGTCTCACATGCCCACTAGGTGGCATAAGCATCTTGAGTTCAATTTCAGTGGCTGAGGCCTGGGCATACCAATTCTCTCTTTCTCCCTCTATCTCTCTAAAAAAAGAAAAAAGAAAGTCCATTGTGTATATTGCATGGTCTTTATTCATCTGTGATTCCATTTGAATCTTTTAATATTGCCTATATTTCAAATTTTAATACTGACATCCATGTGCTGATGATCTCAGTGTATTTTATGGTAGAAAGTTTGAAGAACAAATTAAAGGAATATAAGGAGTGTTGGTATGGATATGGTTTTCTATGGCCACATTCCTTTTGGGAATTGCAGCTTCCCATTTACTTACATAGAGACCACTTAAATAAGCATTATTTTATTCTATTTAAATGCTTTTTTCCAGAATTTCCAGTTTAAAGTATAGTCATTGTTGAAATATTAATACATTTTTTACTTCCAAATTTGTGGGGTATGGATTGAAGAAACAGTCATTACTTCTTGACTAGTGATACATCACCCTTAATGTAAAGCTGTGTGTATGTACTTATTTAACCCTCTTGACTTTCATGATGTGACAGTATTCTGACAAGCCATTGCTTTCAATAGCTATACAATTTACAAAGGTTTTCTCAGCTCTGTTACATCTTAGTATATAATTTACAATTATT
This sequence comes from Jaculus jaculus, assembly GCF_020740685.1. Lineage (NCBI taxonomy): Eukaryota > Metazoa > Chordata > Mammalia > Rodentia > Dipodidae > Jaculus > Jaculus jaculus. The sequence goes on from NC_059125.1 coordinate 39,631,805, forward strand.
TTTGTAGGTCTTGTGCTCCTGATGAAGTATGAAAAAGGCACATCACTTAGTAGCTATCCACCTGGGGATTGGTTCTAAAATTAGACTTGCCTTAATTGATATAAGCTGTTCACCTTCTAATTGTGCTAATACCATTAAGGTTTCAATGACACTGCATTCTCAAGCTGCCCCAGACAGCAGAGCTGGATGTACCTGTGTCAATGATGATGTTAATTAGTAAAATGCCTCTGGACAGGGTTAGAAGATTCCCAGCTGGGGCATCATTTGTTCAGCTTGCCTAAAACTCTCCTTCTCTACCAAACTACTCCAACATCAGTGTCTAGTAGCCTTTTTTTAAAGAAAGGTTTTATTCCCAAGCCATGCAGTTTTAAGATTTGGGCTGGGGGCAAAGAGGATTAATTAAGTTAATGATAAGAAACAGAGTTAATTTCAGCTACTAATTCTGTTGAACTATTCTGCCATCAAAAAGTCACTTCCACCCGCCTGCTGGCAACTGGAAAGGATGTTTTGAAGTGATTGGCTCTGTGACATTTAATTATTATTGGAAAATCCAGTTTAGTTTCAAGAGCCAGTGCTATTATATGACTGTCATTTGCCCCCAGTACAACATCAGGAAAGTGTGTGCCAAGTGTTACACATGTGAGTGCCTATAAAATGTCTCTTATCAGGGAGGGAGCATAATACAGCTTGAATATTCGATATTGTCATCAGTACTAGAAAATATTTTTGTGCCAGTACTCAAAAATAAAACCCAGACCATTAATTGATAAAAATGAAGAAAGATAATTTATAGGAGGAAGTAAACTTAAGGAAGACATAGAGTATAATACCAGAAGCCACCGAGATCAATTTGATTAGCTGCATAAATCTCTCCTGCATTTCCTCGGATTCATCCTCCAGAGCTGAGAAGCATCCTTCTATCTCAGTATTTTGAAGCAGTGAACCATATGTGCTATGGGTTTTCTGACTGGGAACTTGTGTATGACTGTGTCGTGAAATAACTATCCTGTTGGTCTTGGTTTTGCATTGAAGAACAAAGCATACTGAGTCTACTTGCATTCATTTGTTATAAACATTGAGGGTATTTAAAGAAGCTGAAGACAAATCACTTTGAATAATTTATCAGGAAAAAATACATTTATTTTTAGGGTTCTCCTAATTGATTTACCCATCAGGTAGTAATTGAGCCCATATTTTGATTAAGACCTTCCAAAGTTAAGTAATACTTGAATTTGGCCTTAAAGGACTGGTTCAATAACAGAAGCTATATACATAAATGATGATTACAAACTGCACCAGAAAGTCAACACTCCGATGTAGGATTATTACATTTCATTTTTAATTTTTTAAAAATGATGTGTGTCAAGACCATCATAAGAGGAGGAAAAGACCGTGACATCAAAATAAAAGAGGGACTGATTGAGATGGGGAGGGGATATGATGGAGAATGAAATTTCAAAGGGGAAAGTGGGTGGGGTAGGGAGGGTATTACCATCGGATACTTTTTTGTCATTTTTTTTCTTTTTTTAAATTTAGTTTTATTTTATTCTTATCTTTTCACAATTTTTATTAACAGTTTCCATGATTATAAAAAATATCCCATGGTAATACCCTCCCCCCTCCATGGCATACGTTTTATAATCATGGAAATTGTTAACAAAAATTGAGATAAAAATGATTGTGTATATGTATGTATGGAGGTGTATGATATATGTGTATGCCATAGCGCACTGTGGAGTTCTGAGGATGACTTCGGAGTGTTTGTCCTCTCCTTCCACCTTGCTTGAGACAGGGCTTCCCTTGTTTTTGTAACAGCATAGGTGCCAAACTAGCAGGCCCACACACTCCCAGAATCTCCTGGTTTAGTCTCCAATTACCATAGGCAAGTTGAGACTGCAGAATCCTGTGTCACTTTGTTTTCAGCTAGGGAATTGAACATGAGCCAACAGACATTCAAGCAAGCACCTTTAACTGCTCATCCATCTCCCTACTCCAAATTTCATTTTTAAAGGCACATGTAATTAATTATTTCACCAAAATACAGGTCACTTTGAGTTTTTGTATTAACTGGCTATTGTATTAGTAGTAATATAGCTAAGGCAAATGGTAAAGTAAATATAAGTGACTTAACTTAATCATAAGCATCTTCTCCAGGACATTTTCTTCAGTACAAGGTAGTACTTTACCTATTTATTACAGAATTTAAATTTTGAATACTTTTCTCATGTCAAGAGTTAATTTATATGTTAATCATTTAATTTCTTAAATGACTGTTAAATTTTCAACTGTTTTACCAATTTGGATAGAGTAAACCAAAGAAGGAACTTTTTAAATGTTTTTTTTTAATTTTTTTGTTTTTATTTTTATTAATTTTTTTGAGAGCAACAGGCAGAGGAAGAGGCAGAGAGAAAGAGAGAGACAGAGAGAGAATGGGTGTGCCAGGGCCTCCAGCCACTGCAAACAAGCTCCAGATGCGTGCACCCCCTTGTGCATCTGGCTAATGTGGGTCCTGGAGAATTGAGCCTCGACCTGCAGTCCTTAGGCTTCATAGGCAAGTGCTTAACCGCTAAGCCATCTCTCCAGCCCTAGAAGGAACTTTTTAATAGCTGTTGATTCTATTGCTATTTGATGTTCTTGTTTTATTTATGTTAATGAATATTTGATTACAATTATTTACATGTTAGTTGTACTAGTTACTGTGTTTCACTCTGATATTTCCGTACATACAGACATACACACATCCACTCACATAGAAAATTCTTTGATCCGTGTCTGTCTTCCTGTATTTCTTTTTTATAAAAAAATGTTTATTCATGTGTTTATTTATTTATTTATTTACAAGCAGAAACAGAAAAGAGAGACAGGGGCAAAGAAAGAGGGGGATGGAGAGAGAGACACAAAGGGCGCACCAGGGTGTCTAGCCATTGTAAACCAACTCCAGATGCATGTACCACTTTGTGCATCTAGCATTATGTGGGTACTGGGGAATCAAACTTGGGTCATAAGGCATGGGCAATTGCCTTAAACACTGAACCATCCATCCAATCCCACAGTTCTTTAGAATTTGTTAACTAACTTCAGCCTTCACATTTACTACGAATCTCATCAGAACTAGTTTATTTATATCAGTGAAAGAATAAAGTAAGACAATATTGTTACCCTACTTCATAGCGGTTGATGCTTGAAAGTATACAAATGAAATTTTCTTAGAATTAGTCATTCACACTTTTTAATTTGCATTTCTATTAAATGTGTAATGCAAACAAGTAACTGACAGAAAGTTCCTTCAAGTTAGGTAACTGACAACAAAGGCTACTGGGGTGTCTGAAGATTTTCATGAGAAAGGAAAAAATTGGCAGAAACCCCAAGAATCTATAAAATGCTGCAGACTTACATGTGACATGACGAAACAGAAACCAGTTAACATTGCTCTTGTTCCATGACTTATATGTGTGTGAATAATAGCTATATTTTGTAGAATTTCATTTTAGAGATCTGTCTTATAGTTAATTTAAAGCAGAAATGTGGGGACTTGACTTACCTTGTTCCCCTGTTACAGCTGTGATTCACCTGGCCACGATTCATTTGTCAGATCTCTATCCATTTATTTTCACCATGTCCATGACTCTTCTCCATCTCTCCCTGACATGGGTTGACTTGTAAATAAATGTAGGCAGGGGCTGGAGAGATGGCTTAATGGTTAATGCACTTGCTGGCAAAGCCAAAGGACCCAGATTTGATTCCCTACTACCCAAATTCAGCCAGATGCACATGGTGGCACATGTGTCTGGGGTTTGTTTATAATAGCTAGAGGCTCTGGTGCTTCATTCTCATTCTCTCTCTCTCTCAAATAAATAAATAAGCCTTTAAAAATATTTGCAAATATAGTTTTAAATGTAGGCTGGATAGAGCCACCATGGTACCAATGTTTCCCATTCCCCTGCCAACTTAGAAAATTGCTTCTTAGTGTCTACATTTTGTCTTTCTTCTTGCTCTCTCTCCTTTATTAGGATCCTCACATTGACAAAGCTCACTGGAGCAATGCAACATCCAGAGGACTCTCTTAAAACTTCTTTCCACTCTCTGAAACCTGAGAAACTTGAGATTCAAAGGTGTAAGAACTAGCACTTGAACCTCAGCTAACTGCTATTTCTAAACTACTACTGGAGTGCAGAGACTGACAGATAAGAAGCCACGATCAGGAGAAATCTGGAAAGTGAGCCCATCGGCCAGTACAAAGTGAGGACATTTATCTAGGGCAAAGGCAACATAAGAAGTAGGATGTGGCTTCTCAGGGAGAGGCCATCTATAGGCCTAGTTCTCAGTCTCTGGTCGATTTCTAGGCCATGAATTTGTACATGCTATCTGGACTGTGCTTCATGTGATTTTACTTGTGTTTGCTCAATCATGGCATTACACAGATGTGTATTGAGGGCACACTTCTGTGATGTATGAGTTCTTTAAACAAAAATGGAATATGTCTTTTTTTTTGGGGGGGTTCAAGGTAGGGTCTCACTCTAGCCCCAGCTGACCTGAAATTCACTATGGAGTCTCAGGGTGGCCTTGAACTCAGAGTGATCCTCCTACCTCTGCCTCCCAAGTGCTAGTATTAAAGGCATGTGCCATCACGCCTGGCTGGAATCTTATCTTTATCTAGAACATTGGAGATTGAAAGAGAAAATACTAATACAGTCAATGAATTCAGTTTTACTTATTTTTAATTTTATTTATTTATTTATTTTATTTATTTATTTTTATTTTATTTATTTGAGAAAGAAAGAGAGAGACTGACAGACAGACAGACTGTCTGGAGTTAGCCAAAAGTAATTGGTACGATAAAAGTCTCTACATATCCTGACCCAACATGTGGCTCTGACATTCTTTCCGCCCCCTCTTCCGCAAAATTTCCCTGAGCCATGTTGGGTTCATTTTTAGTCTGCTTCAGTGCTGAGGTGTTGGGGGCCTCTGAGGCTCTGGCTCTCTGATTTGGTAGGAGTTGATTTTTCTTTGTGTTGGTCTCCTTCCCCTTTGTGCTGGTATCCGGTTCATCAGGAAAACATCACCCTTGCTTGTTTCACCAATTTTCCTTAGTTTCAGTCGGGCCACTTTTGAGGTATGTTTGGGCAGCTCTCTCCTTAGGATCTGAACCTATCTTTCTTTCCCCGGTATTTGCAGTGCAAGTAGGTGGTCACCATCTTGGCCGGAAGTCACTTCATATCTCTTGAATGTTTTCTATATGCCCTACACTGCCTGTATGTTCACCATGGATTCAGAACCTCATTCAGTTCTCAGTATTACCTTGTGAAAAAAACAGTAATGCTATCTTAATTTAATAGGTTAGGACACTGAGACAGAGAATAAGTCACCCTAGGTATAATAATAAGTTACCCTAGGTATCACAACAGCACATTGCAGAATGAGGCTTGACTACAGCTCTGCCTGAACCCAAATCCCATTTTCTAAAACACTGTCAGGTGAGATGTGGGTTCCTACATGGACACTGCATTTGGAACCTCAGGGGACACTATACAGACCTTACTTTATGAAAAGCACTGCATTAAGTTCATTGCAAGCTTTTCATTTCTGGAAAAGGATTTATTCATTTTGAAATAAACTTTTGAAATTTTAGAACAGCAGCACTAATAAATTTGTGTATGCTTATAATTAGGATTTTCCTTTCATTTTTGTTTTCTAAAAAATTTAGAGGGGTCATACTACAGCATCAGATAGGCCACATTTGAGACAAATAAAACAAAAAATATCTTAATTTTGATGATCAGAACAACTGAACAAGGGTAGTGCTTACCTATCATATGCCAGTACTTGAATTCAATCCCTAGGATCAGACACACACAAAAAGAACAGCTTAGTATACCTGCCTTCCCTACACACTCATTAGTAAATGAACCTGCACCGGGTGTGGTGGTTCATACCTTTAATTTCAGCACTTGGGAGGCAGAGGTAGGAGGGATTTCAGTGAGTTTGAGAGCACCCTGAGGCTATATAGTGAATTCTAGATCAGCCTGGACTAGAGCGAGACCCTACCTCAAAATAAATAAATAAATGAACCTGCTTAACAGTAGGACAGAAGCCACTTTTTCCCTTGATCATACTAATTGTTTCACAACAGTTAATATGACTGTGTACAACACTATTATTCATTGTATCCTCATAAAGAAACACATAAATTTGCAAATGAACCTATATTCCAAATAGTCACCCCTGTTCACATTCTACACACCCCCATACTAGAGATTAAATCCAGGGCTTCACACCTGTTAGGCAAGCACTCTAGTAGTTGTTTAAGTTTTTTTTTTTTTTAAGTGAGACAGGGTCTCACTAAATTTCCCAGATTGGCTTTGAACTCACTATGCAGCCTAGGCAGGGCTTGTACTTCAGTTTCACAAGGAGTTGGGATTACAGGCTAGCACCAGAAGGCCTGGATTTACAATCACTGCCATTTCCCTTAGAATCCATGCATCTGGTAAATGAGTGTTGGATGACAATTAACTCAGAGAGGGACGTCCTGAAAAATGTGGGAACTCTAGTCCCAAAGCCATTCTGCTAAGAAGTGAGTGATATAACCAGTAGTGGATGACTATACTACTGCACCTGGTAGAATGGGCAGGGACCCAGGCCTCTACTCCCTGTGACTAGAAGAGTCAATATAAGAAGTGCAAAGGGAGTTGTCCCTCATAACTTTTAAAATAAAACTATAATCCTATTAAAAATATTGCAAGGCAATTCTAACCAAGTTATTACAAACCTTGTGGCTTTAAGAAATCACTCTTCCATAATCCAGACTCAGTGTCACATCCTGCCTGTCTAAGAGGTATTTTCTTACCCTGCCAAACTGAAAGTTCCTGTGTCCTGCTAAGATTTCAGCTTGCTGCTACATTTTGGTATCTTGAAATTTGGCCTTTGGGTATTCTCATGAATTGACCTTCCTGGGAAATTTCAAAACTGTTGTTTTCAATTTCATATGACCAGTGTATTCTTGTGAATACAGTTATTTTTGTGTTACTCTAACCTTGTGAACCCTGACAAACATTTACTTCCTCAAAGGCTCCTTCCCTAGTTTGTGTCCAGTTTATGTGTTCAGAACTGACTCATGCTAAATGGTACATAATCTTGTAACCTAGGTCCTAGACTTAGAAATGTCCTAGTAGACATTGATTTAGTTCACTAGCATACCCTTTAGGTGACCCAGATCCATAAGGCTTATTTTGTCCTTCATACACTGCTAAGTAATTGTTGAGGACAATGCAGTCAGATTTTCCTTCCTGCTCCATCTTGAAACATACTCATATTTCCTCACACTATAGCAAAAGCCCACTAATAGGAAATCATTGTGTGTGTACAAGCATGGGTGGCTTCCAGTGGTTTTTTTCCTACTTGCAAGAAGTCCTCCCCCCACTCTAGACAGGAATGCTACAGTGCCTAAGTGGCCTTAACACAGTAGGATTCCCATTGATAGAAGCTTTGTTGTGGTGAAGTATCTCTAGTGTACTTGGGGCTCCCACAGATATTTGTACAAGTTGAGTGATGAAAACAATGTCTTCACTTTGCAGTAATTTCTTGATATGATGTAATTCTGATATAATTCAATATGATTATGTCAGAGAAAATTGTATGACTGTTATGATGTATGTGCTGCATACTCTGCTAGAAATAGTAAGTTTTCCCAACTCCTAGAGAATTTACTAGAGTCATCATAGAACCCACAGTAGCCAGCTACCTATGCTTGGCCTGTCAAATGGAGGTGGTAAGGATCTGTAGCCGTGCTCTCCTCCTGTGGAAGGCATGGGCTATCTGTGGTCAATTCTGTAAAGGAAGAAGAATGGGCAACCCTAAATTCCTTACAACTGCACCTTATGATGCTATATATCTCTGCTTACTGACATCTGAATTGTGGGAAAATGCTATAGCATTTAATCTTTCTCTGCTTCATTTCTTTTCTGTTTTTATTTTCTTTCTCCTTTTTTTTTGTTTTTTTGTTTTTTTGTTTTTCGAGGTAGGGTCTCACTCTGGTCCAGGCTGACCTGGAATTAACTCTGTAGTCTCAGGGTGGCCTTGAACTCATGGCGATCCACCTACCTCTGCCTCCCGAATGCTGGGATTAAAGGCATGCACCACCACACCCAGCTCCCTATCAGTTTTTTGAGATGACATCTCCCAAAGTAGCCAAGGCTAGCTTGTAACTCACAATGTGATGCTCCTACTTTAGCCTCCTGAGTGCTCAAATTACAGGTATGTGCTACTACACTGTCCATTTTATTTTTATTGAAATTTTATTGATTTACTTCCTTCATCCTATCTGACTTCCTTTCTCTGAAACTACAGGCCCCCTAGGGTGAAATCTGAGAGCCAACTATAAGAGGCTTTATCAGAGTGAGATACTAAGATCGATATGATGAGTCATAATCACCACTTCCACAATTGAAATATATAAAGTAGAAAATACCAGAATGTGTGTTCACAGTACAGATAACTATAGGTTAAAGAAGCCCCTGATTTTTTTTTTTGCTATTTAATGTATCCATTTTGATTTATATATTTTTCATGCTTTTCATAAATTTTGAGTTTCAATATAAAGTAAATATTATCATCAGCAGCAGTCCTGGTGAATCTACTCATGTTCCTCAGAGACTATACTGAAATTTGTCTAGAAGCTGTTAAACCAAAATTTTTCTTATTTAATTTTAATTTTTGTAGTCAGTGAATACATTCAAGTTGGTACCATTGTTAGGCTCCTGCCTGTCCTCTCCCCTCCACTGGGGCACTCCTTGTTGCAGTATATGGGTCGTGCATTGTGGGGTTAGCCTTTAGTTTCAGGTAGGAGGAAATGTCTCTGTATGTTATGACCCAACGTGTGGCCCTGATATTCTTTCTGCACGTCCTCTCTTCTGCAAATTTCCCTGAGTCATGTTGGGTTCATATTAGGTCTGCTTCTGTGTTGAGACCTTGGGAGCCTCTGTGTCTCTGGATATCTTCTTTGGTAGGAGTTGATTATTCTCTGTGTCTATTTCCTTCACCTTTGTGCTGGTTTCTGGTTCGCCAGGAAAATAGCATTCTTGCATGTTTCCCCAATTATTCTTAGTTTCAGCTGGAGCCTTTTGATGTATGATGGGGTAGTTCTCTCCTCAGGATCTACGTCTATCTGAAATAGAGAAGCAGATTCTCCAACGGACAGTAAAGTTAGCACCAAGTAGATGTGTTAACCATTGTTTTTTTAGAGATAGTTCAGTGGAGAGCAGGTTCATTTTTGGATATGGTTCTGACTTGTTTCCCAGCTCCAGCTATGGGTTCTGTTCCACTGAGATCAGTTAGCCAAATTGAGAGCAGTTGGTTTCTCACCATGGCTATGTGCCACTATTGTACTTGTATGAGCATCATGTCAGGTTGTTTGCTGCTAAGTAAGGTAGACCATGTGTTGCTTGAACAGATATTGGTCTTTATCCCCTAGTCTCTCAGGTAGAACCTTCCAACACTAGACACATTAACTGTCTGGGGACTGACTCCCTTTCAGCTTCCAGCCATGTTACTCCATGATACATACCAACAGTGTATGGTGTCTTTAGCCGTAGGATGTTACCACTAACCTATGGTGGGATCTCAAGCACTCTGACACAAATCTGTCTTCTTTTGGGAAACCTTGTAGGTCTCTGTGATCAAAAGCTCATTGTGGATAATAACCACCTGCTGGTATCGGGAATTACAGGTCAGTGGCCAAGAAGAGAAGGAAGAACTAGATAAGTGATATAATAGAGATAGAGGGATGAGAAAGAAGAGGGAGGAAGGGAGGGGAAGACAGAGGGAGAGGTAGAGGGAGAGAGAGAGAAGCAGAAACAGGAGGAGATAATGAACAGTTTTTTTTCATACACTCTCCAGACCCTTGTGAATCTGGTGTTAACCTCTAAAGGCCTGGTGGTAGTTCATCCATTTGGTCTGTCTTTTAGGATGTAGAGTTTTATGGTACCATTGCCTTTTGGGTCCAGTTTTGTGTACCTCCTTCCCTTCCTTACCCTCCCCTCCCTTTCCACCCTCCTTATTGTCTGGGCCTTGAGATGCTTGATAGGTATATCAGTGACATGGGTAGATTCAAGTTAGGAGCTATAAATGAGTGAAACTATGCAGCAATTACCTTTCTGTGATTGGGTGAGTTCACTGAGAATAAGCCATTCTAGGCTCCACCATTTTTCTTCAAATTTCATTGTGTCATTTTTCCTTACTGCTGTGTAGAATTCCATCGTGTAGATATATCACATCTTAGTTATCCATTTGTCTAATGATGGGCATCTGGGTTGATTCCAGCTCTTGGCTATTACAAATTGAGCAGCTATAAATTATAAATATTACAAATTGAGCAGCTATAAACCTAAAATATATGGTTGAGTAAATCTCTCTGAGCTGAGGCATGGAGCTTTTAGGGTACATGCCCAGTAATAACTGTTCTGTTGGTAACTCTATAGCCAGTTAAACCAAATTTTTGAAGGTATCTGTATGAGTTACTGAATGGCTAGGGTTCCAGTTCTGTCTCTGTCTCTAACTGTGTGATGTCAAACAAGTATTTTGCTTCTTGAGCCACATTTTTCTGATATGTGAAATTGTGAGAGTTCGACTAGATATTGATGTTAATGAAAATAATAGCTGATTTTGGTTGGATGCTTCCAATGCCAGAGGTATCATATCAAGTGATTTTTTTTTTTTTTTACCAGCTCATTCTTCCATTGACCTGCCAGGGAGGTCCTTGATCCTAACCTTGACCTTCAGATGAAGGAGCCAACAAATTGCCTTTTCCAAAACCTCAAATCCAAAACAGTTTCTATCATTGATTAAGCATTACTTATAGTAAGCTTTCTCTGAAGGAGTGAGCTAGAAATGGCTTTGCAGAAAGTGAGGTCATTAGTATTCACGAGCTGTAAAACACAATGGCTTATTTTCCCTGAAAGCTAGAGCCGACTAGATTCATAACTGTCAATAGATAGTTAATTGAATAAACACTTTCTCAAGGAGCAATTCAAAACATAAAAGGATTCTAGGTGCTACAGATACTCAAGAGTATGAATAGCTATGAACCTGTTTGGAATTACTCAATAATAACTACAGGATGGCTGGAGGAATGACTTAGCAGTTAAGGCATTTGCTTGCCAAACCTGAAGAACAGTGTTTGATTCCCCAGTACCCATGTAAAGCCAGATGCACAAAGTGGAACATGTGTCTGGAGTTCATTTGTACTGGCAAGTGGCCGTGGTATACACATTCTCTCTCTCTTTATCCCTCTTCTTTTCCCTCTCCCCCCCTTGCAAATATAAATGTGTGTGTGTGTGTGTGTGTGTGTGTGTGTGTGTGTGTGTGTGTGTGTGTATATATACAGTAATAACCACAGGAAAGTACATCTTTATCTTGCACTTCCTGCTTGTCAGGCCTGAATCCCTGTGAGTTCATTAACTATACTATCTAAACACTAAACAACCCCACAGCATACTAAAGTTGAGCTAATTTTCCCATGAGAAATCTGAAAGAATAGGGAAATGCGGGGGTGGTTGGCTGGATGGGTTTTGGGTTTTTTGGTGCCTACTTAATTTATGCTTAATTTGCTGTATTCTTGGCAATCCCTAGTAAATTCTAAACTTCTATTGGTCAAGCAGAATTAAAATTCTATTTTTTTTTTGGATTCCAATAAAACAATTTAATAAAGTAAGGCACAAATGTTTAATAAGGCAAAATTCACAGGAGGCTACATATGGCTTAATATAAGATCACTTTTTTTATGTCCTGAGGGAGAGGGAAAGAAGCTAAAATAGCTTAAACACTGTTTTTAGGACATTTGGCAGATTAATGTAATATGTTAAATTGGATACAATAAACTAGATGTTTTCCAGAAAACAAATTTAGTTATTGAATATTTCAGGATTACACTTTTAATTATGTATATAACCATACAGATATTCCTAATTCCAAGACTGAAGATACAAAATGTTAAGAAATTGGATCATAAAAATTTTCACCAAAGTAAAAGTAACACATTTTCAGCATCCTTTGTTGCTACTTTGAAGTCCTCAACATTATACAGTTAAAATACTGGTTCTTTTAGAAGGTTCTCCCATATTTTTGTTTTTCATGAATATAACATGTGCTCAGAATATAACACCTCAACCCAAGTCTCAACATGACTTGTAAAGTGACTGCTTAGGTTAATATTATCTCTCACAAATCAGTGTTTGACGGTTTAAAACAGTGAAAAGTGCTTTTTCCAAAACATCAGTTATAGACAGAAATGGCCATTATGTCTTTCAATACTAGTTCCTTCCCCTGGCTGGAATTGTGAATAAGACAGTTTGATCCAACTTATTTACAGCCAGAAGAACAAAGTATGTTCTTGTGGATGCAGATGGGTTTCCACCATGGCTTTCAGGTGGAAAGCCATGGTTAAAATTCTATTTTTAACTAGTGATATGCATTATGCTTTATTTTTAAACATACTTTTATATGTTTATTTGCAAGGAGAAAGAGAGAGGGAGAGATAATGGGTGTGTCAGGCCTCTAGCTGCTGTAAATGAGCTCCAGATGCTTGAGCCACTTTGTACATGTGGCTTTAAGTGGGTACTGCAGAATCAAACTCAGGTCTTTGGACATTGCAGGCAAGCGCCTTAACTGCTGAGCCATCTGTCCAGCCCAGTTATTATGCTTTCTAACAAAGCCTATGAAAATAGGAAGCCCTGGAAAAAAGTCACTGCAACAAAGTTAAAATATAATGCCACAGAGTATTTCGCATGTTTTGTTTTCTTTTGTTTTCCATGACCACCAAGGGAAGAAAAGGCTGTGGGATAGCATGGCAGGTTGTGTGCAGGTAATGGTTTTGTTTACGAAATTTTGTTCAAAAGCTTGGCACACAAACATATTAGTGTGTATAGTTGTAAGGTCTTATGAGTAAGGTGCTTGCTTTTATTTTTTTTTTCCCCTGAGGTGGCAAAGAAGTTGAATAGAATGATAGGGATTAATGAGGCCTGTAACAAACAGGAGATATCAGAACGAGATGGATGTAGTTGGAAATAGTGGATTCATCATGCCACTACTTGGAAGACTTGCTGAACTTCCAAATAATTTTAAAGGAGAACAGGATCCCTAATTGCTTGTAATAGTATGATATTGTTTTAAACATATCTTTACTTTTAGTTAAGAAGTTTTAGATACTTCCAAGTTCTTGTTCAATGTGTGATTTATATACTGTAATGACATGCATTCATGTGGAAAGGAATGATCTGAATTTCAAATGTGAGATACGGTGATTGAAATTGTAGGTGTTATTTTTATCTTTTAATCTTTTGTCTTAACAAAGATAACAAATACAGGTGTAATCAAAAAATATTACTTTTATATTTCTTTCTGGGATCTTTGTATCTTCCTGTTGTCAGAACTTGGTGGTCATAGGAGAACAGGTTTTCTCATCAGCCCTAATTGAGGTCCTTGCATTCCCCAGTGTTTCACTTACAAAGAACAGTGTATATGTGTATCTTTAAGCTAATAAAACTCAAAAGCCATCTGCACTTTGGTGAGAGCTTGCGTGTGCTGAAGATTATCATCCTAGTTTGGAGGGCACTGGCATGCCTATAGATGTTCTTTTTGTTAGAAACCACAGGAAATGCGTCCATTCCAAAATTATGCTTACTCTTTTGTTCTAACATAGAAGTTTCTAAATGTTGGTTTTACTAGGTATTGTAAGCTTTGTAAATTATTCTTCCACTTGGGTTAAAAGGGAAGAGCAAGGCAGTTAATACCTAAACTGTTATGGTATATTTGTCTTGAATTTGACTGAAATACATTATGCTTTATAATATAGAATTTTCTGCTACCAACTTCTGGTTTTGACACAATTACTAGAAGGTACCAATCGTATTGAGAAAATGAGCATTTATTGAATATGTATTATATGTAAGGCACCATGTTGCATGTTCCTAGAAATATAGAACAGTTAGTAAGCTAGCTTTAAAGGATCACATGCTGTCAATGAAGACAACATTCATGAAGCTTCATGACAAACTGAAATTGCCATCTACAAAGTGACATGATTGTGACAGTATTAATAGACTTTAATACTTTGAACTTTTATTCTTATGATTCGATTACTGAAGAGCCTACAATGCCCTATGGTAGACACAAATGAAACCAGTAGTTTGGGACAATTGGATTCATACATATTTAGAAGATGAGGATGTTAATAAATTGTTGTTTAAAGCAAGCTTATTATTTAGAGCCATAGACTAGTATGAGTCAAATATGCAAAATGCAAGGAGTTACACCAAGGACTCTAAACTGATTTCTGAAAGTTGCAAACATGGTATAGTAAGAAGTAAATTCCCTAGGAGTCAGGGAGCTAGGTTTTTACACATTTACCTATGTACGTTGTGGACCTGAGCAACATTTAATTTTCTCTGACCTTGCTTCCTCATCTTGGAACTGGGCATATTATCCATGTGGGCTTCATGGAGGTGTGTGATGAGAATTAAGTGGAATTTTAAGAAGAAAAATGCTTTATAAATCATAGAACACTTTACAAATGTCAGAGGATATTTTAATTTTACTGGTTGCTATCCAAGAGCTATTTTCTTCTTCCTGCTGTCTATATGATCATATGTTAACATTCCTACACTCATTGTTTTTCTTCTTACATTTTGAGTTTCTTCCTCACAGCACCATATCCCAATCAAGATATCGATCATCCACATCATATCCTGGGCCTTTTCTTGCCACTTTCCATAGATAGGTACTCTTAGGACTTCTGTCACCGTAGCATAGTTTATGAATTTGCATTTTAGCATAAGTAAAAAGAACCCTTGATCTAATACTAAATTTTCTTATTTATCATATTATTTATTTAAAAATACTGTTTGAAGGTATTTATTTTATAGGCAGCCCTTTGTGTCTATAGATTCTATATCTACAAATTCAACCAACTATGAACTGAAAATATTGAGCAAAAGGAATTGCATGTATATTGAACTCATGCAGACTTTTTTCCTTGTCATTATTCCATAGACTATACATTGTAACAACTACTTATATAGCTTTTGCTTCCAAATAAGTATTTTAACTAATGTATTGTTGAAGTATTCAAGAGAATATGTAGAGGTCAAAGGGGAAGATTATAACTTTTTAAATTTAAGTTTAATTATATTTGCAAACAGAGAGAGAGAGAGAATATATGGGTGCACTAGGGCATCCAGCTGCTGCAAATGAACTCTAGATACATAAGATACTTTGTGCATCTGGCTTCACAAGGGTATTGGAGAATTGAACCCAAGTCATTAGGCTTTGCAGGCAAGCACATTAACCACTGAGCCATCTCTCCAGTTTGACTATACCTGCTGTAAGAGGGACTTAAACAGGGAAAATTTTGGTGTGCATCACAAATCTTGCAACCAGTCTCTGGTAGATACTCAGTGAAGACTGTATCTTCTTGATCCTTAGGTGATTTTTGCTTCCCAAAAATTATGTTATCAAATCATGATGCAATGTGATACTCCTCCCTCAAACCATATTATATTCTCATCTCTTCCATTAGCCAAGCCTTCATTCAGATGTAGGAGGAGTTTGTGCCAATAGAAACAGTAACTACTGGCTGAGCTCTCAAGTCAGAAAGGGGTAGTGTTTAGCCACATCTTGTGAGAGGCTTAGTGTACAGTGGAGGATATCTGTAAAATCCTACTAATGCCACTGGATCATTTATGAACGAGCTGTTTTAAATGGTCCATAGACTATAGTATAGTTACTTGAGTATAGAATGTTCAACAATAAACCAGTTATTTGACTATCGTGTATTCACTAATTTGAAATAATTTGGGATGGAGCCTCATGTATGACAGTGGGCTTTGGGAGGAGCATAATGAAATTTCTGACCTCCTAGGCATTTCCTGTGTTGCATCCTTTCCCCAATAACTCTGATTAACCAACCAGGGCTCCCACTCCTACACTCTGGTCCTAGTAACCTGACTGGGGTTTCCATAGGACCTCTTCTGGACAAAAGGTTGTGATGATAGTGGGTCTGGCACAAGAATTTCCTGGTGTTGTAAAGTGTAGAGTATTTCTCAGCTTAACCATGTGTACTGCTTCCAGAAGGAAATACCTGGATAAGTCTGGTGTTAACAGGCATGCTAATTAGAGAGTTAGTGAGTTACTTTGATCACAGCATTTAAAAAATATGTTTTTATTTATTTATGTGCAAACAGAAAGCAAGGGAGCGAGAAGGAAGGAAGGAAGGAAGGAAGGAAGGAAGGAAGGAAGGAAGGAAGGAAGGAAGGAAGGAAGGAAGGAAGGAAGGAAGAAGAGAGGGAGGGAGGGAGGGAGGGAGGGAGGGAGGGAGGAAGGAAGGAAAGAAGGAAAGAAAGAAGGAAAGAAAGAAAGAAAGAAAGAAAGAAAGAAAGAAAGAAAGAAAGAAAGAAAGAAAGAAAGAAAAGAAAGGGCATGCCAGGGCCTCCATCCTCCATGAAAGAATCCCAGGTGCATTTGCCACTTTATGCATCTGGCTTTATGTGGTTCTAGGGGATTGAACCCTGGTTGCCCAGGTTGTTAGGCTTTGCAGGCAAGTGCCTTAGCTAGTAAGCAAACTCCCAGGCCCTGCACAAAACATTTTTTTGATCCTCTCTCCTGGTACTTTCTGATGAGATGGAGGTTTGAGATATAGCTCTGCCTCCATCATAGCTGATAGTATCAAAGAGGTCACCTGACCTGAGATAGGCTTCTCAGAATCTTTTCTCCATGAACTTGGAACAACTGCTTACAGTTTCCTGTTGGATGTTTGAACTGGAGATGCTCTAATGAGAAGCTATTGTCACCATACAGAGAGTCAATCTGCACAGGTAAAGAAGGAAACATAAAAGGTATAAAACAAGTGCAGCCTAGAGCCCTTACTGTAGGGGAGGGACAAGGAGGATCCCTTGGCATCTTTCTCTGGAGTTGCCAGTTTCTTCTGCTTCCCCACTTACTCGTGTCTGTGGCCTTCAGGAACATCTCCCTTTGCTCAACATGGCTTATGTGACTTCACTTTCTTTAAGCTTCATGATTTATAATTAACCTATTTTCTGAATGAACAATAACAATCAAAATGTATTGGAGGAATGGTTTAACAAAAGTAATAGCCAATGATCTCAGAGGTCAGAATATATCCACAGGGCCTGCTGGTCATCTTGCCAGTGAGCCAGTCTTTCTCTATGCTCCATGCCAGGGCTCTGGAAGGTTTTTGGCTTTGAATATGAACATATGGTAAGATCTAGTGGCATCCCTTGTGTTCAGGAAACATGTCCTAGGTCATTAACTCCTGTGAAGGTCAGTAAGACTTGGTATCTTATATTTTTCTTTAGAGTAGTCAGAAAGCAAACAACTTTCAGCTAACAATCCCAGAAGGGATGGGAGAACAGCCCAGCTTTCTAAAATAAACAACACATTGTTACTTGGAGAGGAGGAGGCTAGATGTTTCCATTAGCATCTCTAAGCTGGGAGCCTGATTACCAAATTGTGGTTTTCTGACCTACTAATTTGCTTATGCTCACAATAGACATGATTTTTTTTGTAAGCAAAAACATGGAAGTAATGCCACAACTTTTAATATTGATTATCATGTCTCTCTAGCTTTTTCTTACTTTTCAGGCCCAATGAGCCACTTCTTTGATAGCATGTCCTTTTAACAAACTCAGAGACCAAAATGGAAAATTTTTGTGTCATAGGTAAATGCTACTTACCATGAAAACACATTTTTGGTCATGTTTCATTATCAAAATCAAGTATTAGTTATCACAGACTATACTTATAGATGTATAAGATAGATGAATGATAGATAGACGTATAGATAGATAGGATAGATAGATAGATAGATAGATAGATAGATAGATAGATAGATAGATTGATTGATTGATAGATCAAACAGTCTCATGAGGGCTTCATGTGTTTTGAGGAGCAGTGTCTGAAAATGTATACAGTGTATCCACAAGTTTCAGAATGTAAAAAGTATAAAGCATATTCAGAGGAGATTTCCATCTTTGGATGTCAAAATAGACTTCTTGTGGGGAAGGAGATTCTAATTGTGTTGAAGAGCAGGTAAGGAGAGCCGGTATGCATGCTATAGGAGCACGCTTGACAGCTGTGTTACATAGGGATCAAAGCTAGAGTTGTATTTTCCTTGTAACCCTCTAAAGAGCTATGCAATTGTTTGATAGTCTCTTGTGATAGTCTCTTATGAAATACACCATTATTAGCAGACATCTTTTTATTTCAAGTATATGTGTCAGATTGCTTTTTTCAGAATCCTTGTCTATCCATGAAGATTAAGAAAGTTGTCTCTGTATGTTTTGTAACTTATCTTTAACCAGCTTTGCTGATTCTTGGTGAGAAATATTTTCTGACTGTAGCTGAGAAGTAGGAAAGTGTATATTTGCCTAGGGAAAATAGAGGCTTTAAGACAGCAGGGCCAATGTTCCTTCAAGTGTAGAACACAGCTCAGTTTAGTTGCAACCTCATTATGCTGAACAGATCTTTCTCTAGCTCTTCATGTGACAGAATTACGTAGCCTGTCATTTCCTTTGGGAGATGAAAGGAAATGAAACTTAGGGTCTGAGAAAATGATTTCTATGGTTTCTATATTGTTAAAGCTCCTGCTCATTCAAGTATGAAAATCTAGGGATATAATTGTCTAGGGAAATTACAAGGCTTCCCAGACGGTAGTCAAGATGAGAACAACTTTTGAGAATCAGTGCACTGATTCAACCTTTCCTGCTGGATTCCCCTCCATGGGACTTCTGTTCCATGCTCACCTCTAGAGGCTGTGTGGAAAGACCCAGAAAGCTATTTACCTTCTGTCATAATACCTCCCAAAGCAACTTACTCCATTTTAGTCCATGCCTGTTATTAAAAACCTTCTTCCTATTGAGCCAAAAATGTGTTTCCCTATAATTTGCCCTAATACTGGTTTAAATATAGATTTTGAAGAGTGGCCTAAAAACACAGCCTCCATATGTAACACTGTTTCACAAAGAAAATGCAGTTTCAGTTCCAAACAAGTAATGTATAAATAATGTTCTGGAACCCAGCCCAATTTTCAACTGGAGTATGCTCAGTAGGAAGGAATGCCCAAAGAAAGAAGAGACCAGGCCAGCCATCATAGGATCAGTCTGCAGAGCCTGACTGTGCACACCCCACCTTTCTCTATCTTTCTTGAGTATTGACAATTAAAAACAATCTAAGAAAACTTTCTGTGGAAAGTAGTACGGAGTGCTGGCTTCCCCATAAGTGACTCTTGGAAAGCCTGTAGGCAGTGTAAAAAAAAATCTTTGGTTTTATTTCCCCCCACTATGGCACTCACAGGAGAGTAGGTTATTGGGAAATATTGGATGAAGGGGACTCAGCCCTAGGCCATGCTCATGTTTTCTTACTCTGCTGAAGGACATCATAAGGGAAGGAGAAACTACCTTGAAGTTGGGCAGAGGTGGATTTGAGTCCATGCTGTACCATATTGGCTCTGTACCTTTGAGCAAGTGGTTGAATGTTTGTAAACCTCAGGTTTGCATCTGCAAAACAAACATTAAGAATAGATGTGGTGAAGCATAAAATTAGCAGGGTTAGTTGTAGAATAGCCAATCAAATTTTATACTAGGGCTTGGAGTGAGCAGATTTCATGCTATCCAAACTACCGCTTTGGGTCCGAGCTGCTTTGAAAGTCAAAAGATTATGAAGCTTCAAAATGGGTTCTCATCATATATCTTTCAACTATGGCCTCTTGTTTTCTATCAGGAAGCTCAAGTTTTAGTTTCTTAATCTATTTTTTGCAGAATGCAATTGATGGAAAAAACATTAGTCAAGACACCACAAGTTTTGTTTGTATGTCAAACTTAATTTATTCTTCAGATTTTGCTTTGCTTCTACCATGAGAATGTATCTATTTCTTGCATTATTTAGTATCTCTGGTTTATCCCAATATATACATGAGGATACTCATGGTTCAACTTGGCTTTTAAACTATGGAGCTATAGCTTGAAGTGGCACATGTTTTCATTTCTGTAGATTTGTATACTTTAAACAGGGGGGACATAATGAATATAAAATAAATGAGTTAGTGACCATGAATGCAGATTTTACTTTTTAGCAATAGCACTGAAGGTTGTTTCATGTCAAGTCAGTACCAGGATCGACCAACAGTAAATGGGTGTTCCTATTTTTCCACAGCCTCACCAATATTTGTTTTCATTTGATTTTTTTTTAATGTTTGTTATCCTGACTGGGGTAAGGTGGAAGCTCATAGTTGTTTCAATTTGCATTTCCTTAATGATTCGGGATGTTGAACATTTTCTTGAGTATGTATTAGCTATTTATAATTCTTTCTCTGATTACTTGCTATTTGGTTCTCTGCCTCACTTTTGGAGAGGGTTGTTTGACATTTTTGGTGTTTAATTTTTTGAGTTCTTTGTAGATTATAGATATTAGGCTTCTGTCAGAGTTATAGCTGGCAAAGATTTTTTTCCCATTCAGTTGGTAACCTATTGGCTCTGCTTATAGTATGTTTGTCTGTGCAAAAGCATTTAGTTTCATGATGTCCCATTGGTTAAGTGTTGTTTAATTTCCTGGATTACTGAAGTTTTTGTTTAGGAAGTCTTTTCCCAATCCTATATCATGGAGAGTGCCTCCTATATTTTCTTCTATTAGTTGAAGAGTTTCAGGCCTTATATTGAGGTCTTTAATCCATTCAGACTTGATTTTTGTATATGGCAAAATCAGTGAGTCTAATTTCATTTTTCTACATATGGTCATTCAAATTGCCCAATACCATTTGTTCAACATGTCTTTTCTCCAGTCTACATTATTGGCAACTTTGTCAAAGATCAACCAACTGTAGTTATTTGACCTAAGGCCTTGATCTTCAGTTCTGTTCCATTGGTCTATGTTTCTGTGTTTATTCCAGCACCTGTTTTTGTCACCATGGCTTTGTAATACCGCTTTAGATGGAGCGTGGTGATACCACCAGAGGTGGGTTTTTTTTTGTTTGTTTGTTTCTTGCTGAGGACTTGTTTGGAAATCTGAGGCCATCTGCCATTCCATATGCATGTTGAGATCATTTTTTTTTCAATCTCTGTGAGGAATGATGCTATTTTTATTGTATTGTATTAAATCTGTATACTGATTTGGGTAGCATTTCCATTTTCACAATATTAATTCTACCTATCCAGGAGTATTGGGGGTCATTCCATCTTCTCAAATCCTTTTTGATTTCTTTCTTGAGTTTTTTTTTAATGTTTTCATTATATAGGGCCCACATAGTGTCCACCAAGGAACTCAGACTGGAGAGATTGGAGGAGCCCGCATGATCTGCTCTTTTAAAACACAAAGAAATATTATTGGTACAAAAGTTCTTAATTTTCTTATCTCCTAACCATTAACTGCAACTGCCACAGAATTACTGTATATTTGAGCTTCAAAGTATTCCTTTAATGATGAAGGAATATTTGCATGCTTTCTCATTTTCGTCCCCCTTGTGGCCAAAAGCTGCATTGAAAGCAGATTGCCCCCAAACACGTTATTTTGAGTACAACAAGCCCCCAAACAGGTTATTGTTACTACAACAACCTAGACTATATAAGAATCAGGCCTTGAATTTGACCACCTCAATACCATGCTAGTGAAAATAAAGTGCATGGTCTCAGAACCCACCTGTCATCTTGTATTTTGTCATTTAACAAGTACATACCAAGCGCCTATTATGAATAGGACTTTACCTTGGCCCTGAGAATAAACCAAAAAATAAAGTAAAATCCTCCTATCACAGAGCTTATGTTATTCTGGGGACACAGACAGAGCAAGTACATAAAAGAATGTACAAAGTTTATAAGTACAATGGAGAAAAATAAAACTGGAACTCTGCTGGAATAAGAGCTCTAGTTTTAAAAATGGCTACCAGGGCATAGAGAAAATTCTGTATACATGCTAGGGGAGGGCTAATTGAGGAGCAGAAAACGTGAAGAAATCACTGATCTCAAAAGTCCTGGAGAGGGAAGGGCAAGGGCAGGAGAAGGTCACAGTGTTTGAAGGGCAGCTAGATTAGGTCTGTGAAGCTGGAGCAAGAAGACAGCTCCTAGAGGTCACAGTAACCATTAATTGATGCAGCTCAACTAAGGCCTTACAGGCCAGGGTAAGACCACTGGCTTTTTCTCTAGGAGAGGGAATATTGTGGAAAGGTTTTGCATAAAGGAGTGATACTATTGGACTTGCAGTTTAATGAGATTTCCCTGGTTGTGTATTGAAAATGCGCCATGGGGTCAAGCATAAAGGCTGAAAGATAATGCTAGAGAAATAATACTGGATAACACTAGAGATGGTCCACCATTATTTTCTGAAAAGATTGCATTATTTTGTCAAGAACATATTACCCTAAAGTTCATTTTATCCATAACACTCTGTTATTATTGGATATATGAACTTTCCTTGCACAGTCACACATCACCCTAATGGGATATGTTCTGAGAAATATATCTATTAGGCAATTTCACATTGTGTGAATGTCTTAGAGCATACATATACAGACTAATGTACTTCTGTCAAGTAATCATCATCTGCCATCATTGAAACATTGCTATGCAGTGTATCACTTTACATCTTATTTAGTGGCACTATCACATGTATGTGCAATGTGGAAATGTGATTTCTGAGAGGAATGTAATTAAATCAGCTATAAAATGATTTTTGTATAAAAGAATTATTCATTAAATTACTTCAGGAGAAAGTTAGACAAGAGAGAGACAGAGAAAGAGAGGGGGCCCCCTTCACTTACTTCAGAATCTTGTTCTGGAATACTGAGTATAGTATTCCCTTATTACATAGTAGAATAGTAGGTACTCTTCTGAAATTATGTTTTATCAGCCACAATTTCACCTAAAAGAAGACATGAAGTCCTCAAAGTTCCCCATTCCATCCCACTTCCAATATATAGTCACAGAGAACATGGGACTTGGGTGACTTCTTTACTATTTAAGTTCCCTTTCTGTTTGCTTTACATGTGCCACATAAAATATACATTAGGATATGGTTTCAGCTTTGTATTTTAGGACCTTACAATCCTATATACAAAAGAATTTCTTCCCTTTGGAAATAATGGAACACCAGAACAACCAAATTAGTGCTACAATATAATCATGACATATGTGCTATAACAATCACAATTTTTTTTATTATGTTACATTTGTGGAATAATTATTAGGATTACTTCATCCAGATTTATTCCCATTTGATACCTCCTTAGGATATATGCCCATGAAGAGAGATGAACTTGCAGAACTTGTTGCTAAGATTTCTTGTGTATTTACTGACTTCTTATTATGGGCCACAGAGAGACATCATACTATAAGCACAGTGACTACTTTTCAAATTAAAAAACAACGAACTCATAATTAGACAAACAGTGGTTTTGCTTAAAGGATATTAGGACAGAATGAATGACATGTTTTCTTGGAAGATAGAACATAACTGCAGCTGAGGCTTCCATCAATGCAAAAATAGATAAAGGAATGTATTATCACTCACAGGACTCTTAAACCCTTGATGGGTACACAATACAGAAAAAAATAAACATGTTACAGAAATAAATATGGGACATTACAGATGCTTTCAACACATATGAATATAGATGTGGTTCTTGTTTATACACTTATTTTGATGCCATCTTTAAGAAGTATCTTACTCACTAGCATGGAATTTGACCTATCTCCTCACTGGGCTGATCCCCGAGGAGTGGAAGGCAGGAAAGCAGTTTTTCTCCACAGCTCTTCCTTCAGTGGTGGTTGGCTACTTGCCAACAGCACTAAGCCTGTTGGTACTTTTGGCACTCATGCAGCCTCTGTGTATGATAAACTGTGCCAACAGATTTTTAAAACAAGTGTGATCAATTTGGGGGTTTTATAAGGGAGGTGTGTCATAGAGGGAATCTCCCAAACATGAAGCTTCTGTCTCTTTAACCACTAGAGCTGGTCCTGGTTTCTAAGCACATAAATCTTCTTGTAAGTGGCTTTGCTGGCCCCAATTCCTAATTCACCTGTATGAAGTCTATTTATGTATCTGGGTCACTGTGAAACCAGAAGTGTGGGCTGATTCCAGACAGTCTTAAGTTCTGGTTGGCTGAACAGTTGAAGTGGGAGTAAGACTATGTCAGTGCAGATCAAAAACCCAAGACCTGCCTTCAACTCTTGCAAAGAGAACTCAGGAATGCTTTTCAATAAAACCTAATGCCACAAAGCTCCAAATAAGCTACCTTGACATATCTATCTTATATTTTCAACTATATTCTTTATGCTAAGTACAGAGCCAGGTCAGCTCAAGACCTTGGAAAATTTGTTTGGTATCTAAGAAAATATTCAGCATGACCTTGGCCTTTGTCAGGATCACCAGGAAGTTCAAAGAAAAAAAAATCTAGCACATTAATGACCCCTGTAGATGTCACGAGGGCCAGTTCTATGACTTTATAGATGACAAAGGTATATGCCTGCATAGAAAAAATTCTTCTGGGTGATACATTCTCAGTTCTCAGACATATAATACTGGAGTGCAAAGTAAGGTACCCTGAATGAAAAACTTAAAGCAGAAAGAGCAATTCTAGAGAGCATGCATCCCTGAAACTCTTTACCTTTTCACAATTTAGACTGAAGAATGATAACCTCTAAGGGCCAGGTCAGCTTTCTAGTATAGAGGTACCATTCTCTATTGATAAGACTTTTTATATTTATAGATAGTAGACAGGAAAGGAGTGATGTATGCTACTGTACAGCACTGGAGGAGGACCCCAGGTTGAAGACATAGCCCCTCTGGAAATGTGGAGTCTACATGGGTTATTGGCGGGTGTCTGCCTCTTACTCCATGGAGTCATTGTAGAAGTGTTGGGAGATTTTGTACTAAGCAATTGGCAAAAATTTCCAAGACCATTCAGGGATTCTTAACAGGGAACAACTAGAGAAATTATAAAATGACCTAGGTGTTAAATATGATATGCTATTTTTTTTCTTTAAGTGTGATAATAATGGTTCTGTGATTCTATATTACAAAGTTCTTCATTTCTTGGAAAGCAAATACTGAAGTAAAGTAATGAGAGAGAAAGTATGATGGCTGCAACTTATTTTCAAATAGATTTTAAAGGGCATGTGGAGAAATAGGGACAGAGATAGAGGAAAAATTGTGGCAAAATGTTAGCAATTGCTGGATCTGAATAAAGATTATTTGAGTGTATATTGTGCTATTATCTAAGCTTTTTATAGTTTTGAATTTATGAAAATAAAAAGTTGGAGAAAATGAACAAAGGACATAAAACATGACTGGTATAGGCTTGTAATACCCGAATATTAGAGCTGAGATGATAGACTACAAATCAGGTTTTTCCACCTACTGATATTCTTGAAGAGGGAACTGAGGCCCAGCAACCTTTGGTGATATGATCAAAGTCACACAGCTAGTAACAGAATAGAAAGCCCTTGTCTCCTAACTCTCAGACTCCAAACTCAAATGTACATCTGCATTTTATATATATTTAATACCTTTCTGCTACCAATCCTAGTGGACTTGCAGCCCAATAAAGGGAGAGGGGAACAATTCTAATTCTAATTCATTTTAGCACTCTTAAGTAGATACATGAATAACTCATAATCAAAACAAAAGTTGTAAATATAATGAATGTACACTGTTGGTTCTCAGAGTTTAAGAAGACAACCATGAAATTATGGAGTCTTCCAATTTCTTCACCATTCTGGGATGCTTTCTTCACTCTACAAAATCATGTTCCAAACACTGCAAAAATGTGTCACCCCATAGAGACAGTTACTTCTATCCCATATGGCTTCTTAGGAAGGGTCATTTTAGGTAGTGTGTACCTCTGGGACTTAATTTTCTGTTTCCCCTTAAAATGTACTAAATAGAAACTCATGTCCTAATTAGAATGCTATGTGTATGTTCATTTAGTTTTGAAGGTAGAGTACATGAGCCAAGTATTAGGCATTTAGAGAGACTAAATGAGGACCTTATAACCCTCTCATACCCGACTCTAATGGCACTGTGATTGCAGCTGGGGATGCATGCAAAAGGAACAGGTCACTGATTGTGGCAAACTAAAGAATATCGTCAAAGACTCTGGGAAGAGAAAGTACAGTTTGTACTTTAAGAGTTTACATTTTAGGAAGAATAGGAATTCATAAGTGAAGGTTGCAAATTACACAGAAAATACTTCCTTGTTCCTTAACATATATAAGATGCATAACGAACAATGCTGAAGGTATAGCTGAAAAGGTGAGCTGTGAACATGGAGTTCCTCCATCAGGAGTGTATGAGTATGGCCATTGCAATATTGGAGAAAGCTCTTTCTCCATGAATTAGTCTCAGATTCCTATCATATGGTGCTGGTAGGGGCCCATCTAACTCAGTCCCTGCGTTATACAGAGAAGACTTGAGCTCCTTCATGGACAGTTGACTTGCTCAGGATCAGAATTCTGAATAGCTTTTCTCTCATGCAATATAGTGTCCATGGCATTGTATGTTTGCAATGTTAAGAGACACCACTGAGGTCCATAAAAAATCCTTTTGCATATAATGTAATATTTATGTAATTTATATTATAAGAAAATTGAAAATGCTATTGTAGGCTTTGTACCTTACACAAGGACTGGCTTTATATATATTTCATGTGAAGATCTTAGATTGCATTATTATAAATTACTTTTTGCCAAGACAAAAATATAAAATGGTCTTAATAGTGTATTCCTTAAAATCAGAATGTGATGTTACTTTGATAAAACGTGTATGAGATTTGTTGTGTGGTCACTGAAATTTATGAAGTCACTGGTCACAGAATTCTAAGATGTGATTCTTAGACTTGATTTGTATGTGCATATTCATTAATGCGATCATATTTGGATAATGACTTACAGTAACAATACATACTTTAGTCTATACATATTTGAAGTATTGCACGTTGGGAGTAATTGCATGGTGTCAAAAGTCTGTAGGTGAGACCTATATTCAGCCTAAATAGTAAATAGCTTCATTGAGCTTTTTCAGTAGAGAGTTAGGCAATCATTCTAATATAGAAAGCACAAGGGAAGACTCTCTTTGGGTCCATTTTAAGTTTTCACATTATAAGCAATTATCATTCAATGGGCTTTGTTTTATAAAAGAGATTTTAAACCAAGAGACTTTTTTTTGCCCATGAATAGTAAGCATTTATTCTGTGTTTTTACTGGAGTAGGCATGAAAAAATAAGTGATAGCCCTGTCCTTTTCTACATTTCCCCATTGCATTCTTTGCTCTACTGAATGAAGAGGGTAACTGGAGTCTGGTTGAACGCTGTCAAGGAAGGTGCTTTATTTGAGTAACCACCAGGTGTCAGCAGAGTATTTGGAATGTGTGGTAATATCTGCATTCCTGTTTTTAAGCCTCCACTGGGCCACCTCAAAATTAGCATCAGATGCTTTCTCTTAAAGTCTGCCTCACATTGCTACCTTTTGTTCTTATTTCAAACTTTTAATTATGTCATTCATAGTAATAATTCTACAAAGAAGAAGGACTGCTGGGTTTATGCAGGGAAATATCACTAAGCTTTGGCTGCTTTGGTGACCTTTCCTCTAAAATGCTTAAAAATGAAGCAGGGAAAGGTGCATGGTTCATTCTTCATCCTAAACTACACGTAGTTTTTAGAGCACGAAGGAGAGCCTGAGGTACTTTCATCGGCCTGGTCAACGGTGTCACCTATATTTGCTGGTGGTCACTTATGGATAATAAGGAAAGGGTCTTGAGTGACAGAGAATTTGCCCATTTGGGTTTTCTTATCTTGCCTCTTCACTTGAGTGGATTGGGCAGGGATCTGGGGACCTTAATGTGGGACAATAATAGAGCAAAACTGGGGAAGCACTTAAGCCTTAGGCTGTGTCAACAGTCATAAAATTTGAAGAGTACCAGTTTGAATATGTTGTCAAACTATTGGTAAACTTAAGGAAATATCAGCTGTGAGATTGTTAGAGACACAAAGAACTCATGGCTTGCTTAACCACAGTTGTTTGGCCCTGCATTTTACAGGGAATGGTGAGAAAACCCTGACCCTTGTAGGGTTATTAATATACATTGTGGGGTCATTAATGTACAAGTAAGCCTATTTGTTTCGGGGGGCACGATGCATCAAAATATACCTTCCTACCCTGTGGCTCTTATATTCTTTCTATCCCCTCTTCTGTAATGTTTCGAGGAATCTTTCAGCAAGTACCATTTTACTCATGTAAACATGAGTCTTGGAATGAGGCCACATTGTTCTGGGTTGATTCTCACCACTCTTGGAAATGGTTTCATGCTGTCTTCTCCCTCTTTGCAGATCACTGGGGTGATCCTGTTGGCTGTTGGAGTCTGGGGAAAGCTTACTCTGGGCACCTATATCTCCCTTATTGCTGAGAACTCCACAAATGCTCCCTATGTGCTCATCGGAACTGGCACCACTATTGTTGTTTTTGGCCTGTTTGGATGCTTTGCTACGTGCCGTGGTAGCCCATGGATGCTGAAACTGGTAAGTGTATCACAGCCTAAATTGTATGCTCAGCTTATTTATATTATTTTATTTATTTATTTGCAAGCAGAGAGAGAGAGAGAGAGGCAGAGAGAGAATGAGCACATCAGAGCCTCTAGCCACTTCAAACAAACTCCAGATGCATGTGCCCCCTTGCGCATCTGGCTTAGATGGGTCCTGGGGAATCGAACCTGGGTCCTTTGGCCTCACAGGCAAATGCCTTAACCACTAAGCCATTTCTCCAGCCCTGCTCAGTTACTTTTTATACAATTATAAATCCACATGATGAAATAACTTACTACTCATTGATTTTTACTTCAGACTTTTACCTAATTTGCACTTCAGCACACCCATCCCCCACACACTGCCTGGTCATTGATTCTAATGGGCAGTTGTCATCCTCCTGGCAAGACGTACTCTGCTAGTCTTTAGATCTAGTGTAGGAATTCTCTCAAGCATGTGATGTTAAATTTCGTGGGCAAGGAATCGCCCTGAACAGAAGCAGCCTTCCGTTTCCCACATCCCATTGGAGCAGTCCTTCCTGCTTCCTTGAGTCTGGCCACGCATGCATGCATGTATGCATGTGCTCTTTCTCAACCTGAATTCTCTGGCTGAGGGCTGTGGGAGCTGAACTACACCTGAGCCTGCCATTCAGAGGGCTGGTGCAATAAAAGGTATTGGCCAGGGCCATTGCTGAGAGCTTGTACTCACATCAGACAAAAGAGTAATGTATCCCAAAAGTCAGGGGCAGGCTACTGGAAGTCTTTTTATGTGAATTTTTTAACTCTTTTGGTCTAATTTTCTATTCACTATGTTTTTTCTTTGCTGAGGAGTACTATATTGAAGGACTTTTGTCAATCAAAGTTAGTCCTCAAAATAAAATTCTGTTTAAAATGTCTATTAATTACGTTTCCATTGCATTCCATTGTTTATCTACCATAAACAACTTAAGAGAGGAAAGATTTAGTTTCAGCTCATGATTTCAGAGGGTTCCTTCTGTTGTGGCAGGGAAGACATGTGTAGCACAGCAGCTCACATCCTAGCAGACAAGGAAGTAGAGAAAAGGGAAAGTGCAACCCTCTGATGTTTTTTGTTTGTTTGTTTGTTTGTTTGTTTGTTTGTTTGTTTGTTTGTTTTTATACACCGTTTCTCCTTTATTCTGTCCCAGTTCCCAGCCCAGGTGATAGTCTACACACATTCAGTATCGGTCTACCAGCCTCAGTTAATTCCATGGAAACCCCTCCCAGATACACTTAAAGTGTGTCCCATCAGTCTCTTAGATGATTCTCAATCTAATCAAGTCAACTGTGTAGTTTAGCCATCACAAAATGAGTCATATCAGTAATCTAATTTCAGGAAAGGGAGATACATAAATTCCACTGGGGCCATGTAGCTTAACCCTAATGTTTAACCCTTGTGGTGATATAGAATGCCACCTCATGACACTTGTGGGTGTGAGGGTGATTCATGTGTAACACAAACTAACCATCTTCCCTACTGGCACTGGTTAGTCTCTTTGTCAGCACCTTCATAGAATTAGGGTATGACTTGGCCAACTTCTCTATTTGAAAACCATGAAGGAGACCACCTTGAATTTGCTCTGGTATGTGGAAAATCCCTAATGAGGTCACATTGAAACACTTCCTCTTCAGTCTATCTCAGTGCCCTTCTAGTACTTCTCATAAACACTAGAGTTTGTTTTACATAGAGACATGGTCCTCAACTCTGGGA
Organism: Jaculus jaculus; assembly: GCF_020740685.1. Taxonomy (NCBI): domain Eukaryota; kingdom Metazoa; phylum Chordata; class Mammalia; order Rodentia; family Dipodidae; genus Jaculus; species Jaculus jaculus. The sequence continues at coordinate 39,662,097 of NC_059125.1, forward strand.
AAATGTTTTAATCACCTGGTAAGTGTTTTGAAAAACAACATTGCCAGCCCCATTTGTCTAGCTATAAACTAGAACCTCTACTTGTGAGCCTCTTGGATCATGCTTTATATAAAAGTATAAAAGGTGTGGTAGTGTATGCCTTTAATCCCAGCACTCCAGAGGTAGAGGTAGGAGGATCACTATGAGTTGAAGGCGAGCCTGAGACTAAATAGTGAATTCCAGGTCAGCCTGGACTAGAATGAGAACCTACTTGGAAAAACAAATATACATGTACATATACATCATATATATATATATACATATGAGTCTTTTTTTCTTATTGATTTTTTTTCAAATTTTTTATATGTGTACACAATGTTATTTTTATATGCATGCGCATGTGTGAGTGTGAAATATATATTGCTGTGTTGTGTGATATGTTGTGTGTGAAGTATACAAATGTGTGTACTGATGTATGTGCCCCTTGCATATGAGTATAGAGGCTAAAAGAGAATATCCAGTGATTGTTTCTTTATCACTCACCTCCACATTGCCTTGTGATGTAGTCTCTCCCTCCATTAGAAGCTGCTGCCTGTCAATAAGCCCATAGCAACTCTCTAGTCTCTGTTCCTATCACCCCCTGTGGACTACGGTTACACAAGTGTGTGGCCAGTCCCAAGATTTTTTTTTTAATTTGATTTATTCATTTGAGAGACTGAGAGAGAAAGAGGGAGAGAAACATATGAGAGAGAGTATGGGTGCATCTGGACTTCCTACCACTTCAAAGGAACTCCAGATGCATGTGCCGCTTTGTCCCTCTGGCTTTATGTAAGTACTGGGGAATTAAACCCAAGCATCAGGTTTTGCAAGCAAGTACTTTTAAACATTGAGGCATCTCTCTAGCCCCCAGAATTATTTTTAATGTAGGTTCTGGAGAGTTAACTTGACAGTCTTATGCACAAGAGGCCTTCATTAAGCAGCAAGTGCACTTAACCACTGAGCACCAGCCCTGCCATGATTTCTATGTATCCCTCCTCTGAATTACCTTCTGTCTTCCTCTTCCCTCTCTTATTAAAACCTTTCCCTTCCCCTTATATTCCCATTCTGCTTTCATGCATTATTTATGTATTTCATTTTCACCTACAGATTTAAATTATGGTTGCTTACATAATCTTGGGTGGAAAGTTATTTACTCGAGAATGGGGGAGCCACCAGTGGCTGCATCACTACCTGGTAATCACTTTCCAGTATTTACTTTGGGAGGTATGCAATGTTGTGGGCTCTTCCCTCATCTATGGTGATTGCCAATGTTGAGAGCTTTGTTTAGTGCAATAAGTAGCAAGGGGCAAGTTAAATTTAGAGCCACAGAAAAGAAAAATGATTAGAAAACGATCTTCCCATAAGCTGGTGATACAATCTGACTGCTCCCAACAGTAAGACGCTTATATCCGTAGTAGCAAGGTTGGAATCTCTTTGGCCCATTATCCCTGATTATAAAAAAGTACACCAAGGTTTCTTCTTTTTCAAATACTGTGAATGGAAGCAAAAAGGACCATGTCTTTATATTATAACTCTAAATTTGCTGTTGAGACCATATTGTCCCATAACTGAGTACAAGGATATAAATAGATGAAAATGATAGAACAGTTATCTCTAGCCTTTCGTAGAAGTGGTTTTAGACAACGTGACCATTTTCTTTACCTAACAGTCAAAAGTTCATTGACAGGCAAGTTTTTTAGCTAGTAAAAAAAAAAAAGTTTGAAGTTTGCGCTTGGTTTGGGTCTTTGAAAACATCATTATTTTTATGTATTATAATGCTGTACTGAGTACTTATGTCTTTCATTTAATTCCTCACAACCACTGTGAAGTGCAAATACTATTTTATGTTATATGTTAGAGATGCAGAGATCCTGCCCCACCAGTTCACATAGCTTATGGTTAGAAGGCTAGAATTTGAACCTACATATGTTTCTTTCCAATCCAGAGCTATTTCTGCCTCCCACTCCCCACACTGTTTTCATTCATAGGTAAATAAAACTCTACTCTCATCCCTCTGTATTTAGTAATAGTCAGATCTTACAAATAGGCTTTTGGCAGAGACCTTTTGTAAGTGAAGTGGCTACTCTCTGGAAGCCCTGGAACCAACGGACCTGTTCAAAGCAGAAAACTGCTGATCTGACTGACAAGAGTAGAGGTTACTTGATTAACTGTCACTCTAGAACTTTATGGTAATCACAGAAACTTTCTCCCTCTTGCCTCCTGACCATTATCTTTCTACACAAGTAATAAATGCTTCTAATTGCATTTTCTGTAAAATCAAGAGAAAGACATTGTGTATTTCAGACATCATAACACATTTAGTATTTTAGAAACAAGTTGCTGTTTAACCCAGTTTTTACTTCTTTTAATGGATATGCAACTAGATGAGAACAGTACACTATGATTATGCACATATATATACTTTCCAAGACACATGTAGACATTCCAGGTGAGTTATGTGGCCATCTATAGTGCTTCTGCATTCCACAGCATCGCTTAGGGCCATTGTGAACATTCAGAACTGTTGCATTTCATTTTGAGATGATAGAAAGCAGCAAGACATATGCTTTGTTGGAAAGGAATCAATTCCCCTTCCTTTTATCTGCTTTTCAAAGTCACAGTGATGGAAAAAGCTTTAACATCTCATAAGTACCATGTAATATTCCTGAAGTCAGATACTCACATGTGTGCATGCATGCTGCATGCATTCACGTGCACACATACACATTGTGAATTTGAGAAGTGCAGGTAGTATAAGATGAAAAGCACTGTAGATTTTAGATGCTTAATATTTTAGATGCAAATATTGTTAGAGTGGCATACTTGCTATAAGTTTCTTGCAGTGCCAAGACCAGAGGAAAATATTCTCACAGGACTCTGACAGTGTCATATTCATGGGTGACTAGCCTAGTGAGGAGACTCGTCCTGCTGCATGCATGGCCTGTGGGAACAGATGAGTACTTCATGGAGTGGCTTTGCAGCCATTTACTATGAGATATAGCCAAGAAAATGGAGGCATTTGACCAAATGAAGAGAAGCAGTAGGTTTGCCTCCTCTCTGCACTCCCACATGAGAAAAGTCTACTGAATACAAGAGTGGTTGGGTTGTTATATTTTCTGATAGAAGAACCAACAACCACAACTGGAAATAGGCAGATTTGTGACCAGGGAAAAGAATTCTCTTCAACAATTACAACACTTACAAAATAGAACCTTTAGGGCTGGAGAAGTAGCTCAGTGGTACTTAGCTAGCATATGAAAGAACCTTCATCCCATACTTAGCACTGCAGACATAGGGGGAAGAACAAACCAGAAGAGGCTGTAGGGGGTTTTTCACATATTAGCAGACCATTTTGAGGAAAATGATTCAAAAGCCTCCCATAGGCTTGAGAGATGGCTCAGCGGATAAAGTAATCATCACACAAGTATGAAGACCTGAGAACAGACCTTCAGTTCCCACGTGAAACGCTGCACACAGTGGTGTGCTCCTGTAATCCCAGTGCTGTGGAGGCCAAAACATGGAATCCCTGGTCTTCAATGGCTAGCTAGTCCAGCCCAATCAGTGAACTCTGGCTTCAGTCCGAGACTCTGTCTCAAAATAAAGTAGAGAAATATTGGGGAAGACATCCAACGTAGACATATCTTCTCCACATGGACTCTCACACACATGTACATCCACACATTTGTGTACTTATACACATACAACATACATGTTCACATGCATAAACATAAGCACCCACCAAAAAAATCCTCTCAGGAAGGGAAAAACCATGTCCTATGACCTCAAGAACAGATTTATTTTTGTTTTTCTATCTCAAAGATTCTAATATTAAAAGTAGTGGTAAGTAACCCTTTCAGGTTTCTCCTGTTTGAACTGAGCTAATGGTCACAAGGTGAGTCTCAGTTGAATTCAACTCAGTATATATGCTCCAAATGCTTATGCATATTAAACAAACAATTTCCTATGTTGATACTAATGTGAGCAAATATTAAAAAAGAGTATTTGGAATGTTTTCTAAACTTTCTCTGGAGAGAATAAGTACTTGTGTAATTTCCTCCAACAGGAAATATCTCACCCTGGAAAAACCTTCTCCTTAGTCTTACCATCTGACTTTGTCCTTAATTTTCAGTATGCCATGTTCCTGTCCCTGGTGTTTCTGGCTGAGCTTGTTGCTGGCATTTCAGGGTTTGTGTTTCGTCATGAGGTGAGTATATATAAAGTGGAGAATTCAGATAATAGTAGTTTTTTTGTTTTGTTTTTTGTTTTTCGAGGTAGGGTCTCACTCTGGCCCAGGCTAATCTGGAATTCACTATGGTGTCTCAGGGTGGCCTTGAACTCAAGGTGATCCTCCTACCTTTGCCTCCCAAATGCTGGGATTAAAGGTGTGCGCCACCACGCCTGGCAATAGTAGGTGTTTGTTTGTTTGTTTGTTTGTTTGTTTGTTTGTTTGTTTTTGAGAGGAGGGTTTTGAAACTACTTAGAATGTGTAAATGATGCCTATAAGCCAAATAGTTTCTCCAATGGTATTGCCATTTTCCTAATGCCATGCATCATGACCTGAAATTCTATTTATAGGAATTTAATCAAACTCAAATACTTTGCTGTTGATCTTTACTCAGTTTCTCTCTGTAGCTATTAAATAAAACAATCCTCCACTCAGTATTAAAGAACTCACCTTCAATATGAACTAAGTACTTTGAAAGTAGCTACTTCCACAAATCATATGTGTGTGTATTTGTGTAAGAATAGTCCTGAGACTGTAAGGCAAGCCAAACTGATTGTCTTGCTTACTTGTAAATCTTTTATTGTATCACATAAGTAGCAATAAAGCTAAAAGTAGATAGTCATGTGTTAGATAGGAAAATATAAAACAATAGAGGATAAACACAGTGAGGAATAGTATGGCTGTGGTTCTTATCATTTGACATCACCTTTTCCTAGACCCTCTCTTTTGTACTTAGATGAACTACATTCCCTGGCAGCTTGACATGCCTTTTCTGCTGCTTTCCCTCTTGCATGGTTTTTCCCTTTCCAAATATGACTTCCACCTGAGACTACATAGTGAATTCCAGGTCAGCCTGGGCCAGAGCGAGACCCTACCTCAAAAAACAAATAAACAAAAAAAAGTAGAACCAAATATGATATCCAGACCTGTTACATAAGGTTGTTGCATCAGGAGTTAAACCACTCATACTTCTTAGCTGAAGGGTAACCAGATGAAGCCATGGCCTCACTGGCCCTGATATGTTGTTACCCATGTGCATGTGTGAACTCCAGGAAAGCCTGGCCTTGCTCCTGCCAGCACACTGGCCCCTTTATTCTTGGGTGGTAGCTATGACTGTGCTTCACAAGAGGGTTTTATTTTATTCTGTTTCTTTAAAACAATTTCATTTAGTTGGAAGCAGAAAGAAAGAGAAAAAAAAATATATCAGTGACCTGCAGTGCTGGAAACCATACTCCTCATTTTCTTCCGTAGATCAAGGATACCTTCCTGAGAACTTACACAGAGGCCATGCAGAACTACAATGGCAATGACGAGAGGAGCCGTGCAGTGGATCATGTCCAGCGCAGTGTAAGTTCTATGGAAAGAGATTATTATAAGACCTGCATATCAGGTCTAGTTTGAGATCTATAAGCCAGGCCACTGGTATGTTGCTAGGTTGATCCAGTAGAATAGCATGTACCATTGATTCACATTCTCCAACTGTCGGTTTGGTTCTGTGTTGATATCTACTACTTTTCTAGGCTCCAGTTCTCCAGGTAATTAGAATCAAGGAGATCCCTCTCTTGAGTGTGCCTTGTATTGAAAAAGGTGGTGAAAATGCCAAGGATAGCTCATTTGTCCCTAAAATCTGAAACTTTGGAAAGGTGCTAACTATGAATATGTACCAGTCTAGCCTAGAACTTCTGAGGGCTAGGTCTTTGGAATCAGTGTCTTCAGATCTGATAAACAATGAACTGAGGGCTGGAGTGATGGATTAACAGTCAAGGAACTTTCCTGAAAAGCCTAAGGCCCCAGGTTCAACTCCCCAGGACCAATGTAAGCCAGATGCACAAGGGGGCGCATGCATCTGGAGTTCATTTGTAGTGGTCACTGCCCATAATGATTGACCAAGGAAGTATTAACAGGGCTTTTTTATTGTGGAATTTTGTTTGTTATATTATAGAAGTGGTAATATTTTATAATTTCTTTTGATGAAGAATATCACAAAGAATTGTATCTCAGACTTACCAGGAAACAATATCTTGTACCATTTACATTCATATTCTCTACATGAAAGATCAACAAATCTTCTTCTGTGAAGAGCAATATAGCAGTTTTTTGTTATGAAGGAAGGGCTTATGTTCTGTCACCTATTCAACTCTGCTACCACTGCACAAAAGCTAACTCAGGCAATTGGCCATATGTTAACAAATAGGTAAGGACCTAGTTCAGTAAACCTTTACAAAAACCAAACCAAATAAAACAGACAGGTGGTGGATTGCAGTTTATCTGCACCAACTCTTTCTCTCTCTTCCATATGTATGTCACTTTTTCTAAGCTACTTATCATGTAGATCCAGTGGAGAAATTGTTAAAACCATTATTTGCCTTGGCTCGCCTCTTAACAATCTTTATGTAATTGTTGTTACAGCAGCAAATTTTATAGGTGACTGTGATGTTTAACTAGGATAGAGACGCACAGCTTTGCTTGTGGATATGATCAGAAAGCCAATGGATATAGAATGTAAATTGACTTCCTTCTATGAGTTCAAGTAGACACCAAAGTGAGACTAATTGTTAGTCGAACTTCAGTTCATTTTTGTACACCACAGCTGTGCATGTTGTCTAGAGCACTTAGCTATATTTGAAGCTTGTGTTTTTATTTGAAAAGTTACAAGGCAATGAGTGAGGAGATGACAATGTCTTTAACTTATCACTCTTTGATTCTTTTAATTTTCATGTTACTAGCTGAGCTGCTGTGGTGTACAGAACTACACCAACTGGAGCACCAGCCCCTACTTCCTGGAACATGGCATCCCCCCCAGTTGCTGCATGAATGAAACTGATTGTAATCCCCAAGATCTACACAATTTGACCGTGGCCGCCACCAAAGTGAATCAGAAGGTACTTACTTCCTCTAGGCCCTGATGGGACCAATGGCACATATTTGGGAGGACTTTGTTGCTTTTGTGAAGCTATGACAAATAGCCTAAAAAGTACAGTCTAAAGGGAATTGGAGAGTCTTCCTTAATGGCTCTTTATTGCCTGTGAGAGGGACTTGAGCCTGCTCACTTCTAAGAGAGGAAGTTGTGCCTCCAGTCAGCCTCATACTGCTCTCCCACAGTAAGCAGCTCCCAGCACAGCTATGAATGGTTAGTAAATGGTTCCTGTTAACCTTGAATGCCTGTTTCAGACAGGGAATGTTGGCTCTTTTCTTTCTGGGTGTCTTTCTTCTACCTTATATACCATCGGAACATGAAATTATTCACAGCTGGGTGCCAGTCTTTGGCAGGAAGAAGCGAGTAGAATTGACAGACAGCATCTGCTTCTGCTAGGAGGGTAGCCTTTGTTTTAGGGAGTTCACTGTTGTAGGCAAGGAAATCAGCAACTCCAATTCAACTCACTGTCAGCATCTTGACTCCCAAAGAAGCAAAGAAAAAATGAATGGGTAAATGAACATTGGAAGTCAGTACATAGTGCAAATGGGACAATGAAGTTTCAGTAGTCCGAGACAAGGAAAATCAATTCTGTATTATACTTTACCAGAGAATACCATGAAGGCATGATATAATTGTGTGTGAAGGCTATCATTCTTAAACGTTTAGAGAAATGCCCTTTAGACAATATGATTTGGTAAAACAAAGATGAAAAAAAAACTACTGTTGAGGTTACCTGTGTCATTAAGTCATGCAACACATTTTCTTACTAAGATAAAATTGTTTTGCTGATTTCTTCAAAATTCTATGTGATCGGGGGCAACTACTGAAAAATTAATAGGCAATAGCTATTCTCTCAAGATTAGCATGTTATGGTGTCATTTCTTTACATTTGCATATGTAAATGAATTCTGTAAGACATTTTTGCCTTTCTAGAAGCTCATTTTTTTTCCATTCTGAATATGACTTTGCAATTGCTGTGTTTCAGTAAAATTCAGTACTGACAAACTTTCAGTTTCAGCTAAGAGAACATGTACTCTTACTAGAATTTTCTTGTAGGCCCAAAAATTGAGGCTTATTTTTGCCTATCATTAGTTAGTTAGATTACTTGTGACTTTAGCATGGATATTCCCACTAAGAACCCATATGTAATCTTACTGTCATTTTATGATGTGCCAAGCATACCTGGCACACAGCCAACACTGATTTATTGAAGGCAAGAAGTAGTGAATTGAATTGAGCTATTTGGTTCATGAGCTTGTTTGTGAAAACAATCTCTCGCTCTCTCTCTTTTTTTTTAACCACGACTTCCTCTTTTGTGAAAATTGAGGACCCAGAAGTCAGAAATTTAGGGTCTTAAGTTAGACTCCAGTTTAAATTCTGAATCAGCCACTTGCTGATCTTTTTCAAGTTACTTAACTTTTCTCTGTCTCTCTGTGAAATAGGAATAATAATAGTTCTTATCCCTTAGTAGTAGTATAAGCATTGAACGAGATACAAATATCCAAATCATGGTACATGGCACAGAGTAAAAACACATGAAATGTTAACTGCAACCCAAATATGGTCCCGATGATGTATATCCTATAGGGCACATGTAATCTCGAAAATTACTTTTAGCAGTAAAGGTAAGCAGTGTTTTTTTTTTTAATTTTATTGACAACCTATATATTGCCCTCATTTCCTGTACCCACTATCATCCTATTTTATTTGTCTCTGGGTGCAAGAAAGGCTGGTGAAAGTGCTTAACAGTTCCCTCACTGTCCTTGTACTCTAACTTGTCTCCTTCAGGGAAGAAAGGGGAATGAAAGCTGAAATTTGTCTGCTGAGTTTCATTAGGCATGCTCATTTAATGTTCACATGAACCTCTGAGACACGTTGTTTCTCCTATCTGCATTTTACAGATATCTATAAAAAATGGGAGATGAGGATGAAATGGAGACAGTAATAATAGGTGCTCATAAAAGTCAGCACCACCCCCTCCTGATTTCTTTCTGTAGGAAGGCTTAATGACTACTGAATTCTAGTTATGTGGGATCCTATGGTTTAGAATAAACATACCATCCCTTTAAACCTTTGGCATTTTGAGTCCTACACACTACTATCACAGAAAGATGATGCTTGGCTTTTGCCTGGCAGCCTGGGGAACCTGCATCACTCATATTGCTAGGGGAGAGCAAGAGGAAAGCAATGTGAACAGTTGCATAGCATATGGATTGTTTGGTTTGAAGGCCAGGTTTTATTTTGCTTTGGATAACAGGATGATGAAATTTCTGTGGGTTTGGTGAGTCAGTAGCACTAGTAGAGCCCTACTCTCTATGTACTCTATGTATACCTTGCTAGTTGGTAAGAGCAAAAGGAAGAAAGGTTTATTTTGGTTAAAAGCCGTTAAGGCACTTGTCTGTGAAGACTAAGAACCTAAGTTTGATTCCCCAGAATCCACATGTGTCTATAGTTTGTTTGCAATGGCTAGAGGCCCTGACATGCCTATTCATTCTCTCTCTCCTCTCTCTAATAAATAAATAAAAATCCTTTTTTTAAAAAAAAAAGCTTCAGAGATGCCTCTTCTCAAAGCCTGTCTGGAACTAGCCTTCTACTCCAAATAGTTGAGCCTGCTACTTGCAGGTGTTTTCCATTGGTGACTGTGTTTAGACACGCCAAGAGGTTAAGGAAATTAACCATTTTGTTTCTCAGTGTTTCCTGGGATACTCAGCCATTCTCTGTACATTTATTTCATGCCTGACAACCAGGATTTCATATTAGGAAACTGAGAGAGATGGTTGTAGGTAGATAAGATCATGCTTTAGCACAGAACTTAAGGTTGAATGCAAACATGTCCTTTGGTTGTAATATCAAAGTAATTTCTCATAGTCTGCAGAGCTGTGCTGAAACTTTGAGAGTATGCTTTGGGTCTGTGTGGTGTATAATAGAGAAAACAAATCAAGAGATGGAAAACTTGTTTTTGAAATCACATGCATATTTTCATTTTGATTTACCCTATTTTTTATTAGTTTTCTATTCTGCAAGTACAGGCAGTTTGGTACCATTATTAGGCTCATCCATGACAGACCCCTCCCCATTGGCCCCTCCTTGTTGAGGTGTATGGGTCGTGCATTGTGGGGTTAGCCCACAGTTATTGGTATAGTAAATGTCTCTGTATATCATGACCCAACATGTAGCTCTGACATTCTTTCCACCCCCTCTTCCACAAAATTTCCCTGCACCATGTTGGGTTCATTTTTGGTCTGCTTCAGTGATGAGGTGTTGGGGGTCTTTGGGGTTCTGGCTCTCTGATTTGGTAGGCATTGATTTTCTCTGTGTTGGTCTCCTTCCCCCTTGTGCTGGTATCTGGTTCATCAGGAAAACAGCACCCTTGCTTGTTTTGCCAATTTTCCTTAGTTTCAGTCAGGGCCCTTTTGAGGTACGATGGTGGCTCTCTCCTTAGGATCTGCATCTATCTGAAAAAGAGAAGCAGATTCTCCAAGGGAGAGTAAGTTAGCACCAGGTCAAGTGAGATAACCCTTAATTTTTTTAATAGAGAGTTTAATAGGTGTAGGCCCTCTTGTCACCATGATTGATGGTAACTTGATATTGGAGAGTGGTCTTATGTTTGGATATGGTTCTGACTTGTTTCCCAGTTCCAGCTATGGGTCTTGTACCACTGAGAGGATCAGTTAGCTGAATCAACAGCAGTTGGTTCCCCACCATGGCTGTGTGCCACTATTGCACTTGTGTGCATCACAACAGGTTATTTGCTGCCACATAGGTTGGACCATGAGTTGCGTGGACAGATATTGGTCATTTCCCCCAGTCGCCCATGTAGCACCTTCTGGCACTAGACATGCTGGCTGTCTGGGGACTGACTCTCTCCTGGCTTCCAGCCATGCTGTTCCATTTTACATGTCAGCTGCATATGGTGTCTTCAGCAATAGGTTCTTACCACTAAACTTTGGTGGGTCATCAAGTACTCTGACAGAAATCTGTCATTCTTTTAGAAAACCTTGTAGGTTTCTCTGATTAATGATATGATACATTAATTTGATTCTTATTTTCAGGAAAAATAGGTAACTGCTCTTATGTCAGAATACTACTTAAGCTTTAATAGGCATGGGAAACATCTGGAGGTCTTGTTGAAGTTCACAAAAATTCATTAAAAACGAATCACCCTGACACATGGCAGATGCTGATCCAGCAGGTTTGGGTTGGGCCTCCATTTGAGCTTTATTCATGAGCTTCATGCTACTCATTAAAGAGCCATACCTTGAAGAGCAAGGTTTGGGGAGAAATATTTTGCCACGGTTGTACTAATATCAGGTAGTTATTTCATTTTCATATTGGTTGGAATGACCATCTCAAAAATAAACTAAGGGCTAGATAGATTGCTCAATGGTTAAGGCGCTTACCTACAAAGCCAAAAGACCCTGGTTTGATGCCTCAGGACATGTGCACAAGGTAGCACATGTGTCTGAAGTTTGTTTGCAATAGCTAGAGGAATTTGTGTTCCCATTCTCACTCTATCTGCCTCTTTCTTTCTCTCTCTTTCTCTCTCTTTCAAATAAATAAATTAATTAAATAAAAATATATAATTATAAAATAAAATGACTCAAAAAATCTCTAAAAAATAGGGCTTGGATGTGACTCAGTGATGGAATGCTTGAGTACCATGTATGAGACCCTGGGTTCTATCCCCTTCACTGCAGAAACAAAAAGCAATATAAAAAGGAATAGAAATAATATTTTATGAAATATATTTGTTTTAAGCATAGAATTAAAGCCACATATGGTGGGGAAGAGAATCTCTGACAACCCATTTTGCAGAATAAGAATGTCTGGAAATATTTCTCCCATTTGTCCATCACCTTGAGTGAGAAGATTGGATAATGATGGCCATCTTGGCAAAACACTACCTTGGGGACTACCACATGTTAAAGTGTTAGACTAACCACTTCTCTTTCTGCTTTGAGGTCTTCCTAACCATAACCTTTTGAAAAGTAAGCATGGCATATCATATCTGGGCATGGTGGAACATGCCTTTAACCCCAGCACTTGGGAGGCAGAGGTAGGAAGATCTCTGTGAGTTCAAAGCCAGCCTGGAGCTACCGAATGAATGCCAGGTCAGCCTGGAATAGAGTGAGACCCTATCTTGCAAAAAAAGTGAAATAATCATTGAGCTTTGACTAGAGATAATTAATTTTTTCAACTACCCAGGAGCTATAATGTACCCCCCACATTTGCGTCAGGTAAATAAGGAGTGTAGTATGTGCATTGCATTGAAACAATGTGTAATGTACTGTTTCTCTACAAACAGGTTATGAATATAAAAGTTCATTTTACAGACAGCATTGACAGAATTTGGACATGCTTTAAGAAATGTTAAACAGAATTTGATTTTAAAAGTGAAGAGCAGGTTGGAGAGATGGCTTAGCGGTTAAGCGCTTGCCTGTGAAGCCTAAGGACCCCGGTTCGAGGCTCGGTTCCCCAGGTCCCACGTTAGCCAGATGCACAAGGGGGCGCACACGTCTGGAGTTCGTTTGCAGAGGCTGGAAGCCCTGGCGCGCCCATTCCCTCTCCCTCTATCTGTCCTTCTCTCTGTGTCTGTCACTCTCAAATAAATAAATATTTTTTTAAAAAAGTGAAGAGCATAGTAGGATATTTATTGGTGGTGTTATAATTTAGTGTGAACTTTATGGTAAACAAAACCATTTTTACCTAGTTTATTAAAGTATGTCTTCATTTTTCTCATGGCTTATGTATTCATGTCAAAGCCTTTTATTAGAACACTAGAGATGACCATGTTTTCCTAGCTGAATAAACCAGTTTGTGACTAGACCAGTTCCAAATGAATGCACATATAAATACCACATACTCACATGCTCATGCAGTTCTTGTCCTGCTTGTGCTTACCCTAAATGTGAAAGATTTAGCAAGAAAAGTCAGGGTTTTTTGTTTGTTTGTTTGTTTGTTTTTTGCTTTTCTTGTATTATGGATGATATAAAAGGTAGGTGTTTCTTACCTGAAATCATCTGGCAAAATGTAATCTAAAACAATAAATCCATTTAGCAACATTGCTGAACTCCAACTGGATATGTCATCTTAAAGAAAGCTGATTTCCTTAGTCAATTGTAATATATCATTAACATTGCTATTACTTATTGGATTTAACTGTGACATTTAATGATTATACATTAAAGAAAAATTCCCTTGGTTTTATGGATAAAGTTATTGACATTCATAAATGTGAAATGACTTATTCATGATTACATAGTACATTTTGGTTTTATTATTGAGAGAAAATGTAATGGCTTCCTTAGGAGTAACCCAAAAATTCTATATAGTTGACAAGTATTATACACCTCACTTTGACTTGATAACAACTTTTCTATTGAAAAAGTCATATTAATTGATAGAATGCTAGTGACTATGATGCTGAAGTTTCCAGTTCAAAGGTGTGAAGTATCTTCTGATCTATCTGTGCTGAATTTGAATTATAGAGATTCTATATTTCTGTATTTCCTAGTAAGTTTAATGCTACCAATGAGATATTTGTAGACATTATGTCAAGGATTTGCTTTAAAGTAGCTCAACCAAAGAGTGAACACTGGGGAAGTTTAGGTGAAACAAAATGGGCCACTCATTATTTGTGATATTAGAGGAAGTATCCTGTGTGGGTCCATTATCTTTCTCTCTGTTTTTGTATGTTTGAATTAGTGATCTGTCAGGCCACGATGCTGGTAAATTGTGATTACTGAACTAATGTCGAAGTGTATGTCAGAATGCTGCAAGTGCAAGAAGCTAAATTTGAATAAAACACATCTCTCACATGAGACATGGCACCTCTAACATGAGCTGTGCCACCTCTACCACATCTGCCAAGGACCAGGAGAAATTTTAAGGGAAGTGGTGACAGAATGCTGCTTTTACTGGTAGTCTGACAACCAGCTCCAGGATGGTGGTTGGCAGATGCTGTGTTCAAGCATAACCTATCAAAACAGAAATCCAAAGGTTAAAGAGAACCCAACACTAAACCATACTGCCAATGGGCCTGCCATGACCCAGGGAACATTGTGGAAGAGTCCGCAGGAATACCCTGGGGCTCTCTCACCCCTCCCCCACAGAGACTGACTGAGGTCTCCATGATCTCACAGGGAATACCATAACTATAACTCCTCTGAGGAGGGCCTCCACAGTAATAAGGGGAGAAAAAAGAATAAGCTGTTATAATTAGTATAAAATAAGCCACATCTCTGAGACCTCTTCTTTCTTTTTAGGGCTGCTATGATCTGGTGACCAGTTTCATGGAAACAAACATGGGGATCATTGCTGGAGTGGCATTTGGAATTGCATTCTCTCAGGTAGCCTAGATAATTTTGAATAGGTATGGTCTAGCCTTTGCCAGCCTCCTATTCTTCCGTCCCCTGGCTTCCAGACACTTGGATTGTCTCCTGTGCCCTGGGGAAAAGCTGATAGATGGGGTCAGAGATCCTTGCTCATTAGTTCTCAGGTCATCTGTTTATTGATTTTCCTTTTTCAAGTTAAATGAACTTTTGCCATCGAGGGAATATCAGTTACAGTTCAACTAATGGTGTCTCCAGAAAAACAACTTGCTTCTTCTGTAGGTCAAATAGAGGTTAACTGAACAAAGTGCTGGCTTAATTGGAACATAAACAACTCAAAACATTAACTGGCTCATCTAGATTTGAAAGTTTCTTTTCCTATTGGTCTGTTCTTTTGTATTTTCTAGGTTTCCATGGGTAGTGCATGGCATTGCTCACTTTAAAGAAAGTTCACTGTTTGCAATCTTTTTCTTGTGGTCATTATTTTACTCTTTGTGTTGAATTGTTCTGTTTCTTAAGTGAAAACTCAATTTTTGTGTATTAAACTTTATACAAAGGTAATATAACTCCATTCACCCTCTAAAAGTCAATGGGAGAAATATTTATGCAAGTTAATTAAGCCAAATATACTCTGAGATGGAACAAGTTTAAGCTAGATCTAAAATTTAGCCCTTAGGGCTGGAGAGATGGCTCAGTGGTTAAAGGTACTTGTTTGCAAAGTGTGATGGCCTGGGATCAATTCCCCAGTACCCCCATAAAGCCAGATGCACAAAGTTGTCATGCGTCTGGAATTTGTTTACTGTGGCAGGAGGCCCTGGCACACCCATTCATTCTCATTCTCATTCTCATTCTCATTCTCATTCTCATTCTCATTCTCATTCTCATTCTCATTCTCTCACTCTCTCTCTCTCTCTCTCCTTCCCTCCCTCCCTCTTTGGAAATAAGAAAACATATTAGGGCTGGAAAGATGGCTTAGCATTTAAAGTGCTTGCCTGTGGAGCCATGGACCCAGGTTCAATTCTGCAATACCCACATAAGGCACAAGGTTGTGCATGCATCTGAAGTTTGTTTGCAGTGGCTGGAGGCCCTGGTGTACCTATTTCTCTCTTTCTCTCTCTCTCTCTGCCCCTTTCTTTCTCTTAAATAAATAATATATTAAAATTTATCCCTCATCCACCTAGAAGGAGCCTCTCCTACTACAGGCTTCTGGTCTCCTGCTCAAATGGTATGTCCTTACTGTAATATTTCCTTGGGTAGAAAAATTGGGTTGTATACTTTGCAAGTAAATAAAATTTTCATGTTTAGCTCGGACTTTTTCAGACCAGCAGGGCATTGTTCAAACAAAGCCAAGCAACTTCTCAGTAATGGCACTAGAGGCTCTTTTTTTTTTTTTTTTGGTTTTTCGTTCGAGGTAGGGTCTCACTGTAGCCCAGGCTAACCTGGAATTCATTATGTAATCTCAGGGTGGCCTCGAACTCATGGTGATCCTCCTACTTCTGCCTCCCAAGTGCTGGGATTAAAGGCGTGCGCCACTACGCCTGGCTAAGTAATGGCACTAGAGCTTCGATTTCTATGTTGGCTACCTCAGAATCCACCGTTCTCCCCACCCATTTGTGTCTTTGTTCTCCTTAGCACTGTGAATGCAAGTAGTTTTATTCACTTGTTCCTGACATATTTATTTATTTATTTTTATTATTATTAATTTTGGAATGCAAAATAAGCATATAAATTATAAGTTTACAGTACAATAAGTTACTACCTCTGTGATGTTTGCTTACATCAAAGAGTAAGTAGATCCTTTGCTTGATAGTTTTTTGTTGTTGTTTTGTTATCAAACATGGAGTTTAGCATTTGAAGGGTAGAGATGCTTTTACTCTTAAGCAGTTATAAAATCCTAGGTGATATTTCTTTTCCCCAAAGCATGTGGACTCAGTCACTATAAGGGTGCTTCATGTTGTAATTTCAAAATTATCCTTTACCATGATTCATTGTTTTTACACTCATAAAGTGAATTCTGCTGTCAACATACCAACACACAGACAAGCCTGAGTGGGATCATGAACAGTATATTTCATTTCCTCTTGACAGACATTTCAAAGGCTATTACTGCCCTGAACTTTCTCCCAATAGCTATAACATTTCAATGATAACACTCAGTAATATCTCTGTTATAGCTCAATGAAAATTTCGAGGATCTTCAACCTTGTGACTCATGCAAATGTCTAGAATGCAGTTGACAGCATTAAACATAAGGTTTCCTCAACACAGGTACTTAGCACATAGAGATAGACTTGTTATTGACACTTGAAGAGGACTACCTCCGTTGGAGAAATATATATACATACACACACATATATAACATATATACATATATACACACATATATAACACACACACACACACACACACACATACATATATATATATATATATATATATATATATATATATATATATATATGTATATATTCTATAAGAAGTCTTCCCTCATGACTGCTCTAGAGAAATAAAGAGATGTGTTTTCAATAGTGTACATGAGAAGTGTGCCTCAATGAGACCAGAACCATGTAGATGAAGCATGTTAGATGTTCTCACTAGTAAGATGAATCAAGTCAAATGATCCATCTCCAAGTCATGAAGTACTACATTAACACCTGTCATCCAGACTTCATTCACACATCCCTGTGAAGAAATTTATGCATAGACAAATGGTTAACCAGCCCGATGAACATTAATCTGTCTTTGCTGTGATAAAGAAATCCCTCCCTATGGATGGTTGAGTATGCTTTGTGGCACACCAGAGCATTGAGAGAGGAGCTTTAACCCCAAGGAATCCAAAAGCAGAAACATTGCAACTAGTGTAGAACTCATCAAAGTACCATATACTGGAAACTGCAGTCATTAACGGCTTCAGCTACCTTAGGATTCCTAGAAGATGACACTTGGCTTCCAGATGCAAATAAGCAGTGGAGACAGTGGTAGACATGTACTAGATGCCTGTTGAAGAAGAAAGAGCCCCGTTGATCCTTTGAAAAATTCATTCAGAAATATTGTAGCCAGTGGTATAGCCAAATTCCACAAATGTTGGCTGTTGTCTTGGTTCTCCTATATTTCAGCAGGCTCTAATGAGTAGAGGCCAAAGTGAATAGGAAGGATCAGACTATATCCCTCCCTCCCTCCCTTCTTCCCTCTTTTCCTTTCCTTTTTCCTCATCTACCCACACTCCTTCTCCTTTTCATCACCAGCCATTATTAAAAGCTGGTCTTGTATACCTATTGTCTGAGAGATTAAAAGTAGTGTAAATGTGTAAGGAAAACTAAGCTGAATTCAGCCTTTTAATTGACTACATGGACAGTGCCCCCTGTTTGCCAACTGAGCTTAACACCCTTGTTTGTACAGAATGGTATTATCAGACATTTGCTGATCTCTCTCCAGATTCCCTTTGCTATTATCCTCTCAAAGAAAAGACTATTTGTCTGGGCTTGCTGAAAATACCCTGCTGCCCTATAAATTTACAGCAGGTGGTTGAGAGTGGCTATCTGTTCTACTGTTTAAATTTTTAAATCTAGGAATCACCCTTATTTCTGTAGCAAGTAGCACGTTAATGGAATTCATTTCCTGATTTCATAATAGTTTAAGTGTTAGTTAGAAGACAAAAGTTACTCATCAAAAAAAGATACTACTTCTTCCAGTTTATCCCCTGAACTCTCACCGCCTTACAGGGCCTTTGCTGGAGTACACCAGCTGCTGGGGTAATTCACTTGGTGCCAGTAATTCTTTTAGAGGTCCTTTAGGGGGTCTTCTTACCTTTTCTGTGTAGAGTATAGGACAAACTAGGATTATTGTCAGATATATAAAGAGGATGCAACCTTAATCTTTGTAAAGATTATTTATATAATTTGGGAGAGATTCTTGCATCTCCCTTCAGCCCATTTTCTGATCCAGAAAGTCAAGATTATAGTATTGGTAAAGGTTAAAAAGTCAATAGTTTGTTACATCTGAATATGTTATGTGTCTCCACTATGTATGGTAAGTTTTTTTTTTTTTTTTTTTAATGGGAGAAGCAATATGTTTCAAAGTCCTTCTACTCCTGGGGGATTTCAGTTTCTCATTTAGCATAATATTCTGAAGGTTATAGCCATGATACCTTTGGCCACTTCAGAGTAAGCACATGTGTTGTGACATCAAATGATGTAGGCCAGAGAGCCTTGGTAGGACATAGGACAAGTCCAGTAAGGTGATGAGTTATTCTACCTGTCATTTGAATATTTCATAGCACAAATTTAACTTTAAAAAGATAGATAACAATTGGATGCTAGAACCTGTATGATGAGTTAAGGGCAAGGAGGAAAGAGTTCAGGGATTATTGACCAGCAATGTAAAACTAGAATGGCCACAGATGTTTCTTCTATCAGATTAAGTGACAAGGTAAACTGGGTAAGTGGATATACCCTGTATGTAGCTTATAAAGATACCAGTTTCCAGGCCTTACCACAGTATGTCTGATTCATATGGTCTAGGTAGAACCTAAGAATGCAAATGTATTTTTTTTCAATATATTTATTGACAACTACCATAATTATAAATAATATCCATGGTAATTCCCTCCCTCCCCACACTTTCTCCTTTGAAACTCTATTCTCCATCATATCCCCTCCCCCTCTCAATCAGTTTCTCTTTTATTTTGATGTCATGATCTTTTTCTTCCTATTATGATGGTCTTATGTAGGTAGTGTCAGGCACTGTGAGGTCATAGATATCCAGGTCAGAGAATGTATATTTCTGACAAGGTCTGATGGGTTACTTGTACTGTTAGACTTACAGCAGATTCTCTCTAAAGATCTCCCCACCTATGATCCAATAAAGCATGTCTAGTCACTTGAAAAAAAGGGGCTCTTGTTCAAAGTAAAATAGATAACAGTTTTAAGTGCACAATCGGGCTCCCATCCAAAACTATGCTTATTTTTGGGGTCCATGAGAATTTGGGAAGCTAATAAAGAGAAAAGGATATGCTTAAGGGTTGTGTTGATAGTGACACAAACATTTTGATCAAGATTCACTCATGCCACAGGCTAGGCCAAGCCACTCCTCGCCCCCCTCCCTCCAAAAAAAAACGATAGATAAGTAAATCTGTCTTCTGAGCAGGCTGTGAGACACTCTGTGAAAGGTTGTTCAGTGGCTTTTGAAAATCTAGGAAGTGGGCCCTAGGAATATATGGGCCTTGGGCCCAGGATTGCCCCTTTCCCTCTCCTTTCTTACCTCGCACAGGCCATGACTTTCATCTTACTGGCAAATGGATCTAGTCAAGAGTAAGGTCTCTATTCTTGTCTCAAGAACAGAATTACTGTTTGTCAGCCAAGTATGACCAGAATATCATACATAATAGATTGAGAAATCTTCCAAATGTTTATGCATATGGTGGCTCTGAATCCAAATTTGGCCTTTTACTTAATATCTCCAGAATTGTATGTCTTTTGTTAGCATTATAATATTAACACATTTTAATACTATTTTAGTATTCAAAATTGTCCTAATATGTCTACAGTGTAGCCAGTTCCAGAACCTACAGTTGGTCCTGCACCAGTAGTTAGAATATCCAACCTTATATCACATGACTAAAAGCAGATGTGTTCTTTGTCATTAGTGCCCATTCATAAGGAAACCCTTGTTTGCTAAAAGTTACACCTGGGAATGTATATGAATAAAAATACATTAAACATATGACTATATGCAAACATTATACATCAATGAAATAAAAATATGCCTAGGGGTGAAAGAAGAGCAACTCATTGACTTGACATTCTTATTTTCATCTGTCTCCCTGGTAACAGTTGATTGGAATGCTGCTGGCCTGCTGTCTGTCCAGGTTCATCACAGCCAATCAGTATGAGATGGTGTAAGGAGAAGGTAAGTGGTGGTGGGCAATGTTGAATTTCTAGACTTCCCTATAGTATCTGCAGTACCTTCAAGTAGACAGGAGAAATGCTTGGCCACTTAACTACCAAATCTTGGTGTCACTTGTCCACATGCTCCATGCTCAGTAGGTAAGAACACTTCTAGGAAGCCTGAAGGCCTGAGGGGACCTGAGACCACCTGAGGTCAATTCCCCAGCGCCCATGTAAACAGGTAGGCATAGCCATGCGTGTCTGTAACCTCAGTCCTGTGGACAGCAGAGACCTGAGAATCACTGGGATTATTGAAAATGGCAACAAGCTCTGGAATCCATAAGAAACTAAATCTCAAGGAAATACGAGTGATAGAATAGGGACATCAAGCATTCTCCTCTGGCCTACACACACACAGGGTATGCACTTCTGCACACTCACATGCATATACCATTCATAAAACACACACGCACTACACATGCCAAAAAAGAAAAGAAAAGAAAAGAAATCTCATATCCATGGTATTAGGAAAGAGGCAGGGTGGATGTAATTGTGGAACTTCACTTTGTTGCTATTTTTTTCCAACTCCAATTATTACTGGTGAATCATTCACATGTTTCATTTGTCTTTCTCTCAGTCTTTCAAGAACCATGGAATAAGAAGCCTGTTTTAAAAAGGAACTGCAGCAATCTTTGAAAGACTTCCAAAGAATGTTAGAGCACAGTACATAATACACCTGGCCTGTTCCCATCACTCTTTACTCCCAACCCCAATTCCTGCGTGCAGCTGACACTCCTACCCAGTCTCTGCTCCACCTTTCAGTCTACATAATGTGTAGTGTCCATTTTGTGAAGTCCTATTTTGCCACACAATGTAGCCATGCCCTCCCTGCCACCTGCAACCAGTCATAGTGAACCCCATCCTAAGGCCCCATGCGTGCCAGCTCCTCCACGTGTACTTGGTCCAACTGCAGTTAATTGTAGGTAACTGGTTATCAATTCATCACTGGCCCTTTGCTGCCCTGCATGTAGTAAGAGTGGCTTTTGACAGCCCCTCACTGTGGTCCATAAATGCCACATATCTTTACATAGACTAGCAGATGATAATAATCTGTTCTTCTGATTTGGTTTTCCCTTTATTGGGGTTCTTTCCTACCTTCTTTAGGCTGCCTAGGGCATGTAAAGGCAACATGTCAGTAGTTAACTATGAGGACAAAACAGCATGTGTCATGCATGGTGGAGATTGTTGAGTGTTAGGTGGCCTCCTTGCTCGTTACTGTTTCATACCTGGGTATGTAGAGACAGTTTAGTGTTCCTTTGCTTTTCAGTTGAAACCAGTATAATCCTATTTTAAGACTGTGTTATTGCTTTCCTTGAAGACAATGACATCACTTTGGGTTTTCCCCAGTTAATTGCTATTATGTTATGTTACTTCTTTCTTAATGTTTTTCTTACACTGACATTATAGACTTTGAGTGTAAAGGGAGAATAAAAGTCAGAATATTTTTAAAAGAATTTAAAAATAATGCCTCTGTTTAGCATGCCAACATGAATGCATTGATATTGTAAACATTTGTGATATATGTATTAATAAATAGAGCAATTACAAATGGCTGTGTTGTGATTTTCTGTTTTCTAAAACATCATCCGTCCTTATTGATTTGTATAGGTTTTTCACATATTTTGCATGTAAGTTCTTTCTTAGTTGTATTTTCTCCCTACTTGCCTCTTTGGGTACAGTCTTGATTATAATTCTGAGGAGACATTGATAATTTGAAATATGAAAGACCCTTTCAAAGTAAAAGCAATATGTGATTCTACAGTGTTGATAAATTTTAAATGCAACTTTGTCTTTAATTTGTTTTGTGCTTACTTTAATGCAATTAATATATATTTCCTAAATATATGAAGATTTGGGCATGGCTAAAGAAAATAATTATAACTTATTGGGGTTTGTTTTATACTCTGATATGTGTGCAATGTTTGTTTCTTTGTGTGCTTGAAAGTACACATCTTTTCTGAACATTGTTGGGTACAGGGTTCCCAATACCTTCAAATAGTAAATTTTAACCTTTTTATTAAAATAGTTTGTATCCTTATAGAAATTTCATCTATTTAATCTTTTTAATTTTTATTTATTTATTTGAGAGAGAGAGAGAAATAGGCAGGTAGAGAAAGAGAGAGAGTAGGCATGCCATGTCCTCTAGCCACTGCAGACGAACTTCATGTATATGTGCCACCATGTGCATCTGGCTTATGTGGGTACTAAAAAAAAAATCAAACCTGGATCCTTAGGCTTTGCAGGCAAGCCTTAACCCTAAGCCATCTCACCATCACTAATCTGTTTTTAAGAATTCGCCTCCCCCCACACACAATAAAGTAATGGAATCTGTCAGTTTTTGCTTTATGCTTTTTGGCTACATTGTTATGGACACGCAAGTGCAATGAGCTGTTTAATTTACCCATAATTATATTTTTAAGTACATTTTGCTTGAAATTACAGTTATTATAATAACTTTCTTTTGACTGAGATTGACCAACAATATTGTTCTATATCTCTTTTCTTTCAGTCTTCTTGTGTAATATTTTAGATGTATCTCTTAAGTGGCAAATTACTTCATTTTTATGACAATCTGAGAGTCCCAACTGAAGAGCTTAGTCCAGTCATGATACATAACAATTACTAGTATCGTGGTGATAACAGTAGTATTGTTACTGACATTATTGGTTTTATTTTTTTCTAATACTGGGTCTCTTCTTTTGAATTATGATAATTCTATTTTTTAAAATTATACAGAATAGTTTCTAGCATAATATATTTTTTACCTTTCATTGATAAACTTTAGTTCCTTAGCATGCATATTTGAAATTTCAAGTTAATCAAAATCTACTTCTTTCTCCAAAATAACACCAAAACTTTGGAGTACTTTAATTCTAATCCCCTGTCACAGGCAGGTTTTTTTTTTTTTTTTCTGCTTAACATTCTATTTCTGTTCTCTCCACAGATTAATTCTGTTGGTTGCTTTACAGTTTAAATTTATCTAAATATGTACCAATTTGACCCCCCCATGTTTATTATATCTCAATCCTTTAAGGTATAGAGCTCAGTATATGGTAAATTATCTCAGTCTGTATCAGAAAACTGAAAATCTAAATTGAAATTTTAAATCTGTCCATTTTAAGCTATTTGATTACATGGCACCTAAAATGAGTGGTTCTATTCTGGTTTGGTTTCATCTGTCACAGCCTCATACAAGAGCTAAAACTAAAATAATGTCCTCCTTTAAGTTTTGTCCAACAATACATGATTAATTCTTAAACGTATTTTTATCAAGCATAAGAAGCATATGTAGTTCTATCTTTTGTCAGTTTGTCACGTTGTCAGAACCTATTATTTTCTTTTTAGTGTATTACATGTTGCCCTTAATGTTCTCTATTTCATGTGTAAGTAATTTCACTGACAGTTAATCAAGATGCTTTGATGGTGTTCTTTAGGGAAAGAACCAAGTCAAGCAGTACCTTTGTATCCTTACATTGACTAGAACAGAACTAAACACATTTTATCTTTTCAAATTAGTTGATGAATAATGAACAAATGAGCTCCAAGTCTGTAAGCTTTGTGCTTACCTGGTCATATGTGAGTTCAGTTTGTTAGTATACTATACTTACTCATTGTGTCCTGATTGTAATTTTATTTGTAGAATTTTTTGGGTTCCATTTTTTTTCACTTATGTCCTTGGTACCAGTTAATGCACCATGCTTTTACCTCATGAGAATGTCATATTTTGTCACACTGCCTTCAAAATAAATAGCTACCTGTCTTGAGTATATTAGTATTATCCAATGTGGATTTTTATCTAGACTTACAGAACGTGTCCAGATTGTTGACCCTTAAGTGAAGAAATATGGTGTTCCTTGCCTGCTCTTTACCTTCTAGTAGAAACTGAAATGTGTAAAAATGGTTAATGAGCAAAACAAAATCTCACAAGAATAGGTAGATGAAGTCTTAGTCCTAATGGCTCTCTGCAACAAGTGTTATTAGATAATGTTTATTTTTTATTTATTTTATTTATTTATTTGAGAGTGACAGAGAAAGAGGCAGACAGAGAGAGACAGAAAATGGGCACACCAGGGCCTCCAGCCACTGCCACGAACTCCAGACATATGCCCCCTTGTGCATCTGGCTAATGTGGGTCCTAGGGAATCAAGCCTCGAACTGGGGTCCTTAGGCTTCACAGGCAAGTGCTTAACCACTAAGCCATCTCTCCAGCCCAAGTAAGTAATGTACATACAGAAATTTTTGACTTGTGTCAAAATAGTAGTAGAATTATGACAAGGAGTTATATACTTTAATTCAAAAGTGATTACTTGAAAACTGGATTTAGACCATGGGACATGTGAAAAGAAAATAAAGTATACAACTTCAGGCAGTGTCAAATGTGGAATCTATATATTTGTCGGGGGTTGGGTTTTTTTTTTTTTTTTTTTTTTTTGGTTCTTCAAGGTAGGGACTCACTCTAGCCCAGGCTGACCTGGAACCTGGAATTCACTTGGTAGTCTCAGGGGGCCCTTGAACTCATGACGATCCTCCTAACTCTGCCTCCCAAGTGCTGGGATTAAAGGCTTGCACCACCATGCCCAGCCCTATTTTGTGTTTTTAATATTTTTATTTATTTACAAGAAGAAAGAGAGAGAAGGGGCACTCCAGGGCCTGCTGCCACTGCAAACAAACTCCAGATGCGGACATCACTCTGTGCATTTGGCTTTATGTCACTACTAGGGAGCCAATGCTGGTCTTTTAGGCTTTGCAAACAAGTGACTAAACAACTGAGTCACCACTCCAGCATGCGTGTGTGTGTGTGTGTGTGTGTGTGTGTGTGTAAATATATGTGTGTATTATATATATATAATTTCTAAATATCAATGTATGAACTTTAGAAATCTTTCTATTAGAGTAATTCAGGACTATATAGTTAACTAACAACAGTTACTATAATACCACGAATGAATACCACTGAATTAGTTATTGATTGTTTTAGAACAAAATAACCCATTACTTTTTATATTAAAATATAAAATATTCATTATAATTTTGTTAAATTTTTTATTTATTTATTTGAGAGCAACAAACACAGACAGAAAGACAGATAGAGAGAGAGAATGGGCGCGCCAGGGCTTCCAGCCTCTGCAAACGAACTCCAGACGCGTGCGCCCCCTTGTGCATCTGGCTCACGTGGGACCTGGGGAACCAAGCCTCGAACCGGGGTCCTTAGGCTTCACAGGCAAGCGCTTAACCGCTAAGCCATCTCTCCAGCCCTCATTATAGTTTTTATGGGTTAGGAATCCTGGTATGGTTTAGCAGGATACCTCTGGTACTCAAGTTCTTTGATGTGATTATAGTTCAGCCATTAGTTGGGATTGTAACCTCTGGTGAAGATCCAGATTGAGGTAGATAAATCAGTTTCTGAGTTCATTCAGTTGATTATTGACAGCTCTTGGTCGCTTGCCATGTGTACCTCTCCATAGGGCTGCCTTTTGACATAGCAGCTGGCTTGCTCCAGGATGAATGATCAAAGAGAGTGTCTAGACAGAAGCAACTATTTTATAATGTAACTTTAGAAATAATAGGTCTTCACTCTGGTAAGATTGTCTTTGTTAGAAGTCTGTGAATTACTCTAGCCCATGCAAAGGGGTAGAATCATACACAGGTATGACTATTGGGAGGGTAGGGTCATTGGGTACCATACTGAGAGTCAGCCTACCACAATTTAAATATACTTCATTTTGTTCCCCCTTGGACTTACTGGAAAACTCACATACTTCATAGCTAATAGCAGCTATACTAAGAAAGAATATTGTGTAAGTTTGTGTCACCCTCATGGATCTTGATGTTTTTCATTTTGTTATGACTAGCCAGGTACTATTGGCATCATATCAAATATTATCTTCAGGGCTGGAGAGATGGCTTAGCAGTTAAGGCCCTTGCCTGCAAGCCTAAGTGCCCATGTTTGACTCTCCAGATCCCACATAAGCCAGATGCACAAAGGTGAGGGAAGCGCAAGATCACAAATGCCCACTAGGTGGCACTAACATCTAGAGTTCCATTGCAATGGCTGAGTCGCTGGTGTGTCAATTCTCCTCTCTCTCTCTCTCTTTCTCTCTCTCTCTCTCTTTTTCTAAAAATTAATAAATAAATATCTTCAGAATTTATAACTTCTGATAGCCACATCCAATGCTGCACTTTTTCTAATTTTTGGATATCTATTTTCTGTTTTTAAAACTTACTAATGATCTCTGTTGTGAACTACCACATATCTCTTGGCAACAGAGCCCTGAAAATAAATTATTAAAAATAAATTGCTTGCCAGCTGGAAAGAAGGTTTAGCAGTTAAGCACTTGCCTGTGAAACCAAAGGACCCCAGTTCAAGGCTTGATTGCCCAGGACCCACATTAGCTGGATGCACAAGAGAGTGCATGCATCTGGAGTTTGTTTGCAGTGGCTAGAAGCCCTGGTGTGCCCACTGTCCTCTCTCTTTGCCTCTTTCTCTCTCTGTCTGTCACTCTCAAGTAAATAAATAAAAATAAAAAACACAAAAATTAAAGTACATATTAGTCAGTGTTCTCTAGAGGAACAGAACTGCTGGAATGAATTATTTAAAAAGGGGATTTATTGGATAAGCTTACATTAGTCCAATAGCAGTTGCAGGCCCGAGAATCACCGAACCTGGTAGCTGCTCAGTCCTCGTGTCCAGAATTCTCAGCAGTTCCGACCCAGCACTGCAGATGGTGTGGGGAAGCCTGGCGGCTTCCTGAGGAGCCACTGGGTTTCGATCAACGTGGGTCTTCAGTTGATGCTGGTCTTCAGTCTGCACTAGTCTTCAATCCATGCTGGAAGGTAGCGAGCAGCTCCAGCAGCCAAGTGGAAGGGAGAAAGGAAGGAAGGAAGGAAGGAACTCTTTTTACCCAGAGCTGCCTTATATCAAGTCCCCCTCTGAGTGGGGCCGCCCACTCTGGGGGAAGGGCTCACCCTGGGGGAAAGACCTTTAGTTGAGCCTTCCTAGAGCAACCTGTGGATTGCTAAACAGATCAAGTTGACAACACCTTAACTATCACAAGTCTACCCCTTGTCAACATGGCATCAAATCATGTCTCCCTACATCATACTTAATTTCCAAATGAAAACAGTAACAAGTTCATAATTCTGCCTAACATGGCATAGCTATCCCACGTACAACCGGAACCACAAAATCTTCCCCCCAACACAAAGCTTAGTCTCTAATATAATGGGTTTAATATAAATTAAACAGTTAGATAATGATATAATCATAATATTGGTGTAAATACATACAAACACTCTGTTATCAAGGCAGGACAGAAACATTGCAATCACAGTCCTTGTTTCTGTAACTGATCACGTGGCCTTAGCTGATATTTGTAACTGTCTTCTTCTACTACCCATTCTATATTTCCTCCACCTTCAGCAAGCACCTCAGCAGGTCTTGGTTCTTTACCTGGAGGGTGACCCATACCTTCATTCCTGAAGGATCTGGGCCATTTATTACACTACTTCTATTGGGTTGTTGCAGTCGTCCATTGACTTTGACAACAGGACATGGTAACACTAACAGACGCCCTAAAGGATCTCCTGCACTCCTGCCTGCATACTCTTCCTTACCTCCATTGTGGAGGAGCAGTCCAATTTCCCCCTGGTAATCTGGATCAATCACCCCTGCTGTCACTGTAACTCCTTTCTCAGCCTGTTCACTCAAGGGCATTAGGAGCCCAAAGTGACCAGGGGGAAGTCTTAGCTTCCAATTCAATGGAATGTTCTTTGTGTCTCTGGGCAAAACACTCTCCCCTCTGGGACTTGTAGTCCAGCAGGGTGTAAGGTTGGAGGAACAGGAAGCAACAATGTAGCTAATGGGTCACTTGGGGTGATGGTAAGTGGAGCCAATCCCATTTCCACCCCTTGATTCCTGGACTCATGAATCCAGGCTACAGGAGAAAAATTACCATATATAGGATGCTGATTCAGAGCATATACAGCCTGCTGGAGGATACTCCCCCAGCCCTCCAAGCTATTGCCACCTACTTGGAACTGCAGCTGTTTTTTCAAAAGGCCATTCCACTGTTCTATCAAGCCAGCTGCTTCAGGGTGATGGGGCACATGGTAAGACCAGTGGATTTCATGATCATGAGCCCACTGCCATACTTCCTTGGCTGTGAAGTGAGTTCCTTGGTCAGAAGCAATGCTGTGTGGAATGCCATGACGGTGAGTAAGGCATTCTGTAAGCCCACAGATGGTAGTTTTGGCAGAAGCCTTACGTGCAGGAAAGGCAAATGCATACCCAGAATAAGTGTCTATTCCAGTGAGGACAAAACGCTGCCCTTTCCATGATGGAAGAGGTCCAATATAGTCAACCTGGCACCAGGTTGCTGGCTGGTCACCCCGAGGAATACTACCATATCGGGGACTCAGAGTTGGTCTATGCTGCTGGCAAATTTGTCACTCAGCAGTAGCCGTAGCTAGATAAGCCTTAGTTAGTAGAAGTCCATGTTGTTGGGCCCATGCATAGCCTGCATCTCTGCCACCATGGCCACTTTGTTCATGGGCCCATTGGGCAATGACAGGGTGGCAAGTCATCCTCCAATGAGGTCACATTCTGATGTGCATAACATGGGACACAAGTATCTTTATATCCTTTGCCCATTCAGAGTGTTCTATCCGTATGCACCTTCCCCAAATGTCCTTTTCACCAATTTTCCAATTGTGCTCCTTCCAAGTCCCAGACCATCCAGCCAAACCATTGGCCACAGCCCATGAGTCAGTGTATAACTGCACATCTGGCCATTTTTCCTTCCAAGCAAAATGCACAACCATATGCACTGCCCAAAGTTCTGCCCATTGTGAAGAATTCCCTTCAGAGTTGTCCCAGAAAGGGGCTGTAATGCTGCAGCTGTCCACTTCTGGGCCGTGCCTGCATAACGTGCTGAACCATCTGTAAACCATGCCCTAGATCTCTCCTCCTCAGTCAATCAATCATAGGGCACACCCCATGATGCCATAGATGCATGCTTGGGGACAGAAGGCATTGCAACAGGAGTAGCAACCATAGGCATTTGGGCAACTTCCTCATGTAACTTACTAGTACCTTCAGGGCCTGCTCAAGCCTGATCATGTATATACCACTTCCACTTAATGATGGCCTGCTGCTGTGCACATCCAACTTTATGGCCTTGTGGGTCAGATAACACCCAGCTCATAATGGGCAGTTCAGGTCACATAGTAACTTGATGGCCCATTGTCAAATGTTCAGTTTCCACTAAGGCCCAATAGCAGGCTAAGAGCTGTCTCTCAAATGGAGAATAATTGTCTGCAGATGATGGCAGGGCCTTGCACCAAAATCCCAAAGGCCTCTGCTGTGATTCACCTGTGGGGGCCTGCCAAAGGCTACAAACAGCATCCCTGTCTGCCACTGAAACCTCAAATATCATCAGATCTGCTGGATCATACGGCCCAAGGGGCAGAGCAGCCTGCACAGCAGCCTGGACTTGTTGAAGAGCCTTCTCTTGTTCTGGGGCCCACTGAAAACTAGTAGCTTTCCGAGTCACTTGGTATATGGGACGGAGTAAGACACCCAAGTGAAAAATGTGCTGTCTCCAAAATCCAAATAGGCCCACTAGGTGTTGTGCTTCTTTCTTCGTGGTAGGAGGGGCCAAATGCAACAACTTGTCCTTCACCTTAGGAGGAATATCCCTGAATGCCCCACACCACTGAACTCCTAGAAATTTCACTGAGATGGAAGGTCCTTGAATTTTGCATGGATTTATTTCCCATCCCCTGATGCACATATGCTGTACCAGCAACTCCAGAGTGGTTGCCACCTCCTGCTCATTTGATCCAATAAGCATTATGTCATCAATATACTGGAACGATGTGACACCCTGTGAAAGGGACAGGCAATCAGGGTCCCTGAGAACTAAGCCATGACACAGGGCTGGAGAGTTAATATAACCTTCAGGTAAAACAGTAAATGTGTACTGCTGACCTTGCCAGCTGAAGGCAAATTGCTTCTGGTGGTCCTTATGGACAGGTATGGAGAAGAAAGCATTTGCAAGATCAATAGCTGCATACCAGGTACCAGGAGACGTGTTAATCTGCTCAAGTAAAGAAACCGCATCTGGTACAGCAGCTTCAATTGGAGTCACCACTTGATTAAGTTTCTGATAATCCACTGTCATTCTCCAGGATCCATCTGTCTTCTGGACAGGCCAAATAGGAGAGTTAAAGGGAGATGTGGTGGGAACCACCACCCCTGCATCCTTCAAGTCCTTTATAGTGGCACTAATTTCTGAAATCCCTCCAGGGATGCAATACTGTTTTTGATTCACTATTTTCCCTGGTGGTGGGAGCCTCAATGGCTTCCATTTGGCCTTTCCAACCATAAGTCAGGGAACCAATGTGGTGGTTCTGCCAACTCCTAAGTATATCTATACCAATTATGCATTCTGGGACTGGGGAAATAACCACAGGGTGAGTTCGGGGACCCACTGGACCCACTGTCAGTCTAACATTTGCCAAAACTCCATTGCTCACATGACCCCCATAAGCACCTACTTTAACTGAAGGGCTATGGTGCATTTTGGGGTCTCCTGGAATCAATGTCATTTCAGAGCCAGTGTCCAGTAGGCCCCGAAAGGTCTGATTATTTCCTTTCCTCCAGTGTACAGTTACTCTAGCAAAAGGCCGCAGGTCCCTCTGAGGAAGGATAGGTGTAAGTTTAATATTGAAACTTTTGGCAGTTGCAGGAGGGTCCTTCCTCGAGGGGACCTGACCACCCCTTCAATCATGGGGTTCAGGATCTGTAAACTGGCTCAAGTCTGGAAACTGATTAAGAGGTCTTGATTCCCTGTTGCTATAATTCGAAGTGGCTTCATGTTCCCTTGCTCTGGACTTTTTTGCTTATACAGGTCAAGAAGAAACTTGGTAGGCTTCTTATCTATTTGACTTCTGGGAACACCATGATTAATCATCCAACTCCAAAGGTCCATACGAGTCATACCTTTATGTGCATAATTGTGCCTATGCTGTCTATTACGAAAAACACGTTCACCCCGCCTTTGGCGATTCAGCGCTGCCACTTGGCCCTTGTTACCCCAAGATCCAGTTATGCCCATTGCATCTAAATCACTTAATGCAGCAACTGCAGTTCCCACTGTGAGGTCTTCTTTAAAGAAAAGACCAATGATGGGCGACTTTAAGTATGCTGGTGCTCCCCTCACAAATCTGTTTCTTATCATCTTAGTGAAGGGCACATCTTCTGGACCCTCCCATTGTGGAGGCAAAGATGAGTTTACATGGCAAATCCACTCCAGCATTCCAAGTTCTCTGAGTTTTTTAATCCCTTCATCGACATTAAGCCAAGGGATATCAGGCAGCTGGAGTTCATTCATAGTAGGCCATCTTTGGATCCATACTTCAGCCAACCAATCAAATAAACTCTTGGCACCCCTTCCAACTGCATGAGCTGCATTGTTAAATCTAAAATTTCTGCTCAATGGGCCCACTTCAGTAAATTCAGCCTGATCCAATCTTATGTTCCATCCTCCATCATCCCACACCCTTAAAATCCATTCCCACACATATTTCCCATGTTTCTGCCTGTACAAGTTAGAAAACTCCTAAAGTTCTTTAGGGGTGTACCTCACCTCCTCCTGTGTCACACTGTGTATCTCACTTTTAGGGGCCTGCCTAGCCTTCCATCTGGGTATAGGCCTACAGGCAAAGATAGGTGGGAACTGAGAAGCACCAGCACTTCCTGCTGATTCCTCAAAGAGGGATGAATTCCCTCAGGCAAGGATGGGGATGGTAATATTTCAGGATGTGGAGGTGGGGATACAACTAACTGCTGCTAAGGGAGGGCAGGTCATATTTCCATCCAAAACATTTTCTTCAGTATCTAACACTTCCATGTCCCCAGATTTTTCAGGGTCTTCCTACACATCACCATCCCAAGTCACAGGATCCTACTCTTTTCCAATCAGTGCCCTCAGTTTAACTTCTGATATTTGGTGAGGCTGGGACTTGAGTTTACATTACAAGTTAGCCAATCTCACAATGCTAGCTTGGGTTTGGTTTTCTGCAATTTGAGCCCTGGTCTGGCTAGAGAGGAGACTCTCCTCCAGGGTACATTTAGAAACCTTGAGATCACATATGTGTGTCTTAAGCTTGGAGTTTTCCTTTTTGAACTTCTGCTGTTCCTCACTAGTTTGTCCAGAGATGCTAAAAGCAACCAACCAGCCTCATCATTGGTCTTACTTTTCCACAAATATTCAAATGTTTTAAATACAGAGTCACTAAATTTCTTGCTTTTCACAAGACGACTCAGGGTCACCAAATACATCTATCTCATGGAGTTCTTTAAATAGTGCACACCATGGATTATTAGTGCCCTCCTTATTTCCAGGAAAAGTGCTCTCCTTATCACCATTAGGGCCTTTAGTAGCATTGAAATTGGAGAGCCGACCCCAGATAGCACTAAGCCCACAAGAGAAAACCATCCTTACAATTCTGTTTCTCTAGAACCACTCCTGGTACCAAAATCTGTATTAGTAAGGGTTCTCTAGAGGAACAGAACTGCTAGAATGAATTATTTAAAAAGGGGATTTATTGGATAAGCTTACAGTAGTCCAATAGCAGTTGCAGGCCTGAGAATCACCGAACCTGGTAGCTGCTCAGTCCTCGTGTCCAGAATTCTCAGCAGTTCCGACCCAGCACTGCAGATGGTGTGGGGAAGCCTGGCGGCTTCCTGAGGAGCCACTGGGTTTCGATCCACGTGGGTCTTCAGTTGATGCTGGTCTTCAGTCTGCACTAGTCTCAATCCACTGGAAGTTAGTGAGCAGCTCCGGCAGCCAAGTGGAAGGGAGGAAGGAAGGAAGGAGGGAGGGAGGGAGGGAGGGAGGGAGGGAGGGAGGGAGGAAGGAAAGAACTTTTTACCCAGAGCTTCTTTATATCAAGTCCCCCTCTGAGCGGGGCCGCCCACTCTGGGGGAAGGGTTCACCCTGGGGGAAAGACCTCTTCCTTTAGTTGAGCCTTCCTAGAAGCAACCTGTGGATTACTAAACAGATCAAGTTGACAACACCTTAACTATCACAGTACATAATCTGATAATTTAAAAATGAAAAATAAATAAATTGCTTGGTATTTTTTTTACCATTTTTATTGCCTTTACCTCATGAGAACTCATGCTTTTAAATGATGGTTGATATATTGCAATGAATACTGGAATAGTTTTATCTGTAAATTCTTTGCTAACAGAAAGATTGTAAGATGACATTGATAAGGTGATAAATGAATGTGTCCAAAGTACTGTCTAGAACAATATTGATCATGTTTGAGTTAAAGGAATTTGTGACAGTCTGTTTGTGTGGACTTGTTAGTGGGGCATATTGAGAAGTATGGCAAAACAAATCATTTTTTGTGTGGGCTCAAACCTCTGTCATCTTCTCTATGCCTTCCCTCTGGATAGTATTATCCCCTATTACTTCAATTACTATATAGATGGCAGTGACTCAAACTTTTCTTTGAAGATGTATGAAGTATATGACCCTGCTGTTAACAGCCACAAGGCTGAAAGGAGTATAGAAACCCAGAATAGTTATAATGGATTTTGGTCATAATTCTGTAGATAAACACTATATGCCAACAAGCATTTTTCAGTGCAGAACTACATTGACAAGACAGAACAGACGTCATATATATGGAAAATGTGTTTCCATAGAAGCTGGAAGATAAAGGTATAGATGAATAAGATTAATGATCAGTTTAAAAAGGAAATGGAAATTAGTGAGTTTATTTTAATAGTTGTGTTTTCACTATGTATTTGAATTAGTTCATGAACTTGGGCAGTCAAACTCTGGTTTTATCTCATCTGAGTTTACACAAAAGTGGGCTGAAAGGCTAGAGAGATGGCTTAAAGGTTAAGCCACTTGTCTGCAAAGCATAAGGACCCACGTTTGACTCCCCAGATCCCATGTAAGACATGTAAGTTGTGTAAGGTCGTGCATGCACAAAAGCTAGCACACACATCTGGAGTTCAACTGCAGTGGCAGGAGGCCCTAGCCTGCCAATTCTCTATCTCTCTCTCTCAAAAAAAGGGGGCCTGAAGTCAGATTTGTACATGCCTAAGGTTTTTGTGGATTAACGGGACCAGAAGGGACTATATTTGTACAAATCAGCCATTTACAGTTATATACACTAGCCCAACAGCATCCTCAAAATTGGACCCTGAACAAACTTCTGAAATGGAGTTAATCAATAATTAGAAGATTTGACTTCAAACAAAAGAGAATGAACCACAGTGTTCATGTGTGTATATTGACAAAGGTTGACAAAGAATATACAATGCTGTGATCATGGTTGATTAGCTGTGGACTAGTCTTAGCCCTTCACCCTTGGAACTATTCCATTTATACTCTTTAGATATACAGGATTTTGCTGTGAGATTGAAAAAAGAAAGGGTATCCGTATCTTTGAAGAAATAAAAACTGTTTTAAAGTCACTGGGCTATGCTGGATAGTAATGAAAAGATTCAGAGCTACATAAATGTGGGCTTCACCTAGGAGCCAGTTAGAATGACTGAATTTCAGGCCACACCTAGAATCTGTATCAGAATTTGTTTTTACAAGACCTTAGGGGATTCATATTGACAAAAAAAAATTGAGGAGTACTGACTTAGGATGTAGGACACTTGTTTCCAAACTTAGCTGTATTTGGAATGACCTGAGAGTTAAGGAATAGCCCAGGCATGAGGATTTTTTAAAACTACCCCAGAGGATTCTGATGTGCAGTCAAGTTTGAGAACACTAATTTAGGCCACTGATTCAGCCCTAATATGATTGGTTTCCTAAAAATATAGGCTGTTTGGGCAACCAGAGAACCAGGTTTATAGTCACCCTTGCACATGTAAACTACATAATGGAGAATCACTATCTTAGTAAGTGAGTATGACAAGTGGCAAGGGCATTGAGGTTTTCTCTCCAGCAGATGGTATTATCAGCTGTTTTAGATAGCAATGAAATCTCACTTATATGCAGTGACTTTTTTTAAAAAATTTATTTATTTATTTATTTGAGAGTGACAGACACAGAGAGAAAAACAGATAGAGGGAGAGAGAGAATGGGCGCGCCAGGGCTTCCAGCCTCTGCAAACGAACTCCAGACGCGTGTGCCCCCTTGTGCATCTGGCTAACGTGGGACCTGGGGAACCGAGCCTCGAACTGGGGTCCTTAGGCTTCACAGGCAAGCGCTTAACCGCTAAGCCATCTCTCCAGCCCTGCAGTGACTTTTTCCTCTTCACCTGAGATTAACTCAGTAGAAATACTCAGAAAAACTAAAGTATATACTACTAACCCTATCCGTTTAAATTTATTTTATGCCATTGTATGCAACAATTTGAAATTCCTGTAGTTTAAGAAGCCATATGAATAGCTCAATAAAGACAATAAAGAGAATGGCCATACGCATTCAGTCATAAAGAAAACAGCAGGGGTTTGTTGGGGGAAATGAGGTGACTTAACAGTCATAAATGGATACCATTAAATGTGGGCACCCATTATTTCTTACATCCCTCTCTCCCAGAAATGTGATTTGAAAAATTAAATTTGTATTGTGCGAGCACTTTCATTTTTCTTTTTCAATGTGCAAACAGAGAGACAGAAGAGAGACAGACAGAAAGAGAATGGGCGCGCCAGGGCCTCCAGCCACTGCAAAAGAACTCCAGACACATGCGCCCCTTGTGCATCTGGCTTACGTGGGTCCTGGGAAATTGAACCTGGGTCCTTTGGCTTTGCAGGCAAATACCTTAAACACAAAGACATCTCTCCAGCCCCACTTTAAATTTTTGAATGAATATTTAATCATTATTGGGAAGATATTAATAGCAGGCAGGGATGAGGTATTTTGGACATAGGAGACCTGACCACCAAGGTAGTCTGTATAGCCTAGACTGTATAGCCTTGTCCACATTTTAACATTAAAAATAAACTGCAAGAAATTTTTGAACAAGGATTGCTTAATGTGACAACTTTCTCAGAATGGGATGTGGTGAATAAGGACAGAAAAAAAACAACCAAAGAACTAAGTGATATTGCCACTGGAAAGTATGCCAAAAATGAAGTCAGAAGGCTTTTGAAATCATGTAATTGATAAAATAGGATTTTGAAAAAAAATTTTTATCCATTTCTGTTTTATTATGGCATTGGGATCCTTTTCAAAGTCACTATGTAAAATGAGTTACATAAAAGAACTTTTACATTTAAGAATTTATTGCTCTTGTCTTTTATAAAACAGGGTTAGTTCTTCAAGATAGGTTTGACTCAAACTCCTAGAGGCAAGTAGCACTTCCACCTCAGTCTTCCTGGAAGCTCCACTTACAGACATGTGCCATTGTGCTCACCTGTTGTCCATTTCTTCCCTTGTTTGTTGCATACAGGAGTTGTTACTTCAGAAAGCAGATGCCTTAGTCAACTCTTCAGGGGGCACCGTTCAAGTGATCCAAGCAGGCCTTCAGAACGTGTTAGTTCCGACTTGCTCCGTACATATGAATCATCCTCCCCTGGGTACAACTCAGGGTCCACATCAGTCTCCAGATCAGTATTATGAGGCTGACATCCTGTCAGAGGTAGATCCTCAGAAGAGCTCATGTCACCAGGAGTTCCTTTGTCAAATCTGGATGCCAGGTCATCTTGCTTGACCCTGGTCAATTTCATCTGGTGTGTGCCACTCGTTCCTGCACAGTCTTCCTTCCCCTTCACTCTCCAGGCCCCAGCAGTGCCCCATAAGCACTTCTCTGCCCCTATATGAATGGGACTGGGGACTCCATCTCCATTCTGGAGCACATCCTGCATGGAAGACTGAGTAGTGTTGTTTCCACTGATGCACGGGTTCATTTCTGCAGATGTTTTATTTTCCAGGCTGATGTCTGCTCAGAGATGGGAAAATGCTCAGTGGCTTGTGGCAAAGACCTGTGAACTCTGAGCCAGAAGCTGCTCTAGCCTGAAAATTATTTATTACATTGTACCTTACATCCCAGGCCACCTGTGGAATTTCCTCATGAACCATAGAAGATAAAAATCCTACAAACCGCCTTGAGAATATACAATTGGGTCATGTTATAATGAATATTCCAGGTGCCAGAATGTGTTTCTGAATGAAAATCAGCCACAGCCTGGTTTCTAGACTATAACTGAAACACAGTGATAAAGTTTGAGCTGTCAGCCCAAATACTCCTAGTGAGGTATTTCCAGTCTAACACTAACACTACCTTATACTTATCTCTGTTGTCTCACAAAACGAGGTTTTAAAGATAAGTATTCCTTCAGCAGGAAAGCCCAGGCATGACCCATGATTCTAAAGCCATTTCCATCCTACCCTTTACCTTTAAGCCTCCATCCCAGTAGAGGATAATCCCAGAAGAGTACAGATGGAAAAAGGAAAGGATCATTTATGACTCCCCAGGCAATCAGGACAGGACACTAAAGAAAAGTGTGCTGTTTCAAGAGTCCCATGAGATTTGAGGGAAGATAATATTTAAACTCCAAATGACTGCATACTGAAATTAATCTAAATAGGCAGGAAGTCAACAACATGTCATTTTGTAGATTTTTCATAAAATGGTAAAATTATGAACATTGCTGGCTATAGCAGGGATAATTATCTGAATTCAATGTTGCCATCTACCCATTGCTTGATTAAAAAAAAAAATGTGGGATACACAATAAAGTAGAATCATCAGACATAGAACCAGCCCTAGATATTTTGTACATTCAAATAGGAAATCAATCACAATCAGGAAGCCAAATATCCTCAGGTCCCACTACCTATCTTGTCAAAGTTCTCTAGCTACTGAGAAAAGACAAATAATTCCTCTTGCATTTTGCCCAGTTTTCCATTTCTCTATAACTAGTTCAGCTGAAGAAAATGAAATGGTCCTTTTTTCCATGATGATAACAAGTCTGCTTTGTGAACTAGCATATTCAAAATATTTCCTGACATCATCAATCACATTCACTGGAAAGAACCAGGGCTCCAATCAAAGCCCTTCAAAGAGCTTTGAGGCACGTGTGGTCCCTAACCCCGGCTGCCAAGTATCCTAATTCCTCCTGGCCTTATAGGACAATTGATTCTCCTTGGGGAAGAAAAGGAGACCAGGCATGTCACCTCTGTTTGGTGGTTCTAGGATGATTCCTTGGGAATTAGAAGAGTAATTTAATATGTAAAATTAATAATTTATAATGTCAAAATGTGTACAATAATACAATTCTAATACAGTTCATAATATAGCCATCCTAGGTATATACCTCAAAATGTTGAAAGTATTTATTCACTAAAAGGCTCCTTAGAGATTCTAGATAGCACCTTTATTTGTAATAGAACCACACCAGAATCAACTCAAATATCCATCAATAGGATAATGGATAACTAAGCTATAATATATTCATAAAATGGCACAACATTCAGCAATTACAAACTTTTACACAATAACATGGATGAGTTTCTTAAAATGTGAGTGAAATAATACACAAAAGGATAGATTCTACTAACATGAAATTCAAGAATAGATAAAATAATAGAAGTCCTGGTACACAGTCGTGGATATATATGTATGTAAAATCATACATATATGTGTGTGTGTGTGTGTGTGTGTGTGTGTGTGTACACATATACACACATATATATGATATATATCATTTGACCCAGCAATACCACTTTTGGTATATCCAGATGAAATGAAATAAGTATCTCATACAGCTATCTACATTTTTATACTCATTGCATCATTGTTCATAACTCCAAGATGTGTAAACAACCTAGGTGTCCATTAACAGATGGATGGATAATATAATTGTTTTGTGTATATTTGTGGATAATGAGATATTCAGCTTTTATAATAGAGAAAATACTGACATTTATGATATGGATGAACCTAGAAAGCGTTATGCTAAACTAAATAAGCCACAGACCATATGACAGCACTTTTTTGCATGGTTTTACTTTATATGTGGACCATAAAGAAGGAAAATTGATTGAAACAGTGGAATGGTGGGAAACAAGGGCTGGGGATTATGGTTAAAAGTGCATAAGCCCTCATGTATGATTCCTGGGGATCTAATATGTAGTATAACAATTATAGTTAATAATATGTACCTCAAGAATAGAGCTTAATGTTCTCATCACATACACAAAAAGGTTAACTGTGAGGTGATAGATATGGTAATTAGCTTGATTGGGTAATCATTTCACAATATATGCACATATTGAACCAGCCTATTTTATACCTTAAATATATACCTTATTGCTAATTATAACTCATTAAGCCACTGAGGGAAAGAAGAATGAAAGAGCCTATCTTGAGAACTTCTACTTTACAAAGTAACTCCTTAGGAATATCTGAAAATAAATTTTGACTGATTTCTGATTGTGTTGGCCACTCTGTTTCAGTATCAGGGAATGCCACATTCTTCCACTCTCAGGATAGAGCACACCTATCCCAGAATACAGTATTTAAATTTCTCACAAGCAAGAAGTAGGTAATATTAAGAAGTGTTTGAATTAAATGTCAATCAGCAGTAATGATGTCTCAGAAATGTCCTGTGAGTATAATGTTCTGCCACGTTAACATGGTCATAGTTACTAAACAGAGCTATGGTGCTGTGTAACATGTGCACTGTCAAGATAGGAGTTGGGAGAGAATCAAGTTTCAGCTTAGATCTCAGAATATTCTGGGAGTCTTAGGTAATTTTTTAAATGCTTAATACTTCCTCCTCTTTCCCTCCCTCCTTCTTTTCTTCTCTCTTCCATTCTTTTCCTCTTTATGTTCTTTATTTTTCTTTTGAAGCAGGGCCTTTCTCTAGTCTAGCCCTACCTGGAACTTACTTTGTAGTCTAGATTGCCCTCAAACATCTAGAAATCTTGGATCCTCCTACTTCAGCCTCCTGAGTACTGGAATTAAATTAATGTATCCCCACACCCAGATAAATGCTTTGCCCTTCTATTTCTTCATCTAAAAATGATGAATGGAACTAGACATTTCTAGTCTCATGATTGATCAATCAATTATCACTCAAGGTCTTTGAGGAACATTGGTCCTAAGACAATGGAGAACCAATTCAGACTTCCCCTACTGAAGGGCAATCCCACCAGTATAGATCCAGTCTTGAGCTTTGTCAATAAATATTAATGCAGTGTTTCTGGTAACACACACACACACACACACACAATGGTCAGAATTTATAGAAAATTACCTATAGTGAAAGATATTTTTGAATACTTTCATCTTTTGCATGGATTTCTGCTGTCTGAGAAGGAAACACAATTTTGAAAGTATTAAAGTACAGACTACATTACTTATGAAGTCACTGAATTCAAATAATAGCATCACTAAATAAAATAGAACAATATACTTTTGAATAAAAAATCTTATCAGGTAATGATGAACTGGGAAGCAATTGTTTCAGTTTTAAAATAACTATAATGCACTGGAAAGAGGACTCAGCAGTTAAAGGCAGTTACTTGGAAAACCTGCCCTCCCAGGCTCAATTCCCCAATACCTACATAAAGCCAGATGCACAAAATGGTGTATGCATCTGGAGTTTATCTGCACCAGTAAGAAGTCCTGGTGTCCTCGTTCATTCATTCATTTTTTTCTCTCTCCCTTTCTCTTAGTCCCCTCACAAATAAATAAAACTAGCAAAAAATAAAATAACTATAGAAAGGCACTATCAATTTGAAAATAAGAGTGCAAAGACCAGATTTATCATCTTTCCTGAAACAATGAGACCTCACTAACTATATGGAATAACCTTCAAGTCACTGAAATCAAGTAAAGGAGAACATAGTTCCCTGAGATAAGAAACAAAGGAGATCACACTGTGTTTCCTCTACTTTATTTCCCTAAGGAAGATCAATGGCTTTATATAGGGGAAGGAAATCTCTGAGGTGGAATCTCTGAATTGAACAGCAGAGCTGAGTCCCAGGAGACTAAAACAGCCAGAGAGAAGAGAGCTGTGCTCAGAACTTCAGAGAGAATCCCCTTGAATTTTCAGTACAGATAAGTGCACATATGTGGAAAAAAGTACCATAGGTTGTGGAAAGTAGTACCAACAGGAAATAAAGGGAATATTACTTGGTACTCAGGAACAGGAATTGTTCATGTTCCCACCACCGACACAAGTAGAGTCTCAAGGGTCTTGCCTCATGAATAAGGAATAATTAGCTCTAGAATAAATGTGAGTGTGGTCCCTCTAACAAATATGTTTTAAAATAAGTGAAGATAGAAAATTGTTTTGAAGTAATTGAACTGTATTACAGAACAAGTCTCAGTATTTACACTAATATAAAAATGCCCCATACTCAGAAAGGTATGATTAAAAATGTCTAGCAGCCAATAAAAATAATCATGTGTTCAAAGACATGTGAAAGTAATCTGATAATGAGAAGAAAACTCAATCAATAACAACCTAGAAGTAAAACAGATATTTGATTTAGCAGACAAAAATAATAAAATTATTATAATTTTATTTTATGAAATATGACCAGAATTGTTGAAATTTGATGAAAAATTTAAGCCCAAAGATTCAATAAACTGAACAAATCCCAATCTCACTAACCAAAGAAAACATTAAGCACATCATAAACAATTACTCGAAACCACTGTAAAAGAGTAAAACTTAAAAGCTACCAGAGGGCAAATAGGTTATATGTAGAGAAAAAGAGATAGGGATGACAATTATCTCCTCTTTGGGGAAAAATGTATTAAATGAGAAGAGAGTGGCATTAAACTTTTAATACACTGAAAGAAGTAAAAAGCCCTATTAACCTATAATTATATACTTACCAAAATATCTTTCAAGGCAAAGGTAAAATACTTTTTTATTATTTAAAAATCTTTAGAAGATAATGAGCTATATAAACAAAACTAATCACAATATTTTTGTGTCACTGAATTCTTCTAAATCTTTCTTCTATGGGATTTTTAAAAAAGGATATGAAACCCTTGTGCATAATAGCAAAAATTCTACCTCAGTCACAGTCATATTTCTTAAACTTATTCAGGTTTTAACATTCCATGAAGGGAATCTGGAGTCCTTGAATACTTAGCACGCTTGCATCATTCTGGATAGTCAGTCACTTCTATACATGTAAATATATTTATGATTGTTTCTACAAATAATTCTGCCTACAGGGTTGTTGACCTCAAGTTAGTGAAGGAAGAGAATATCTTTGAAAATCATTTAATCAAAAACACATATTGACAGATTTTCACAACTTGTACATCCAAAAATCCTTGTACCCAGATCAAGAATTGAACATTTGCAATTCCCCAGAAACTCCTTCATGTTAATAACAAAGTGATAGGGGCTGGAAAGATGGCTGAGCATATAAGGCACTTGCCTACAGAGTCTAACGACCTACATCTGATTCCCCAGTGCCCATGTAAAGCCAGATGCAAAAAGTGGTGCATGTATCTGGAGTTCATTTGTAGTGCCTAGATACCCTCGTGTGCCCATATTCATTATCTATCTATCATCTGTCAATCTATCTATCAATCATCTATCTCTTCTTTTTAAAATAAATAAAAATTTTAAAAAAGATCAAATGCCTTTTAATAAAATATGTATTTATTTGCAAACACAGAGAACAAGACAGAAAGGTAGAGTATTGCATGCCAGGGCCTCTAGCAACCACTGCAAATGAACTCCAGATATATGCACCACTTTGTGCATATACAAAATGCCCTTTTGACATCATGATTAAAACCACCTACATAATTATTACCTCTTTACCATTTTCATGGAGTGTTTAGCAGTGTCCATGTAGTTGTGAAGCAGAGTGCTTCCATTTTTTCAACTTGAAAACCTGAAACTCCATACTCATTAAATAATACAACTTATCCTTTCTTTTTCCAAATCCCTGTCAACCACCATTACACTTCATGTTTCTAGAAATTTTAGATATGACTTCAGATATGTCATATATGTAACATCATGCAGCTCCGTGTCTTGTGAATTTATTTCACTTGGTGTGACATATCTCAGATCTATCTCTGTTGTCACAGATGGAAGTTGCCTTTCTGCTTAAAGCAAAATAATACTCCACGTCATGTGTTTGTGTGTCACATTTTGTTTATCTAGAGACATTTAGGTTGCTTCAGTCTCTTGACTGCTGTGCTCATTGCTGCTATAAAAATAGGTGTGCAAATGCAATGGCTTCTACTATGAACAAGAGCTAATATTCTTGGTCTTAATATTGGAAGCATTCCCAAGAATTTATATACATTATTTAATCTTTTCAACAATGATTTTAATTAGGAAGTGTTTTCCTTATCCCCATTATACAGATCAAAAAGCCAAAGAATAAGATAATTAATCTACTTTCCACAAGATTAAACTAGTAGAACTGGAATTCCCACTGAATCAGTGACAACAAAGCTGGCTCTTAACCACATGTTCCATTGCCTTGTCTTTATTTTCTATATAATGGTATTACAAAGTCTCCTATTAAGCATTGCTAGTGTGTACACTCATAAAATGTTCAGGTCACCCTATTACATTCTCTTTTAATTAAAAACATGAGGTTTACTTCTTACAGCTCCAAATTTCTTTCATTTTTGACTTATTTACAAACTACAATGTCACAAAGTATATTAATTTGGCACCTAAATAACTATAATTTCCTTATTCTGGACAAGTATTTCAGGTACACTGTACACTGGAAATAGGAAGTCAAAACTAGCATCATGTACTTAACTTTGTAAACAGTTACAGACTTAAAGGGAAGGGGAGTAATTAGCCCTCTTGCTCTGAAAATTAATGGGTCCCTCTCAT
The DNA here is from genome assembly GCF_020740685.1 of Jaculus jaculus. Taxonomy (NCBI): domain Eukaryota; kingdom Metazoa; phylum Chordata; class Mammalia; order Rodentia; family Dipodidae; genus Jaculus; species Jaculus jaculus. The sequence goes on from NC_059125.1 coordinate 39,706,357, forward strand.
CATACCTGTAAGGGGTATTTTACCCAATAACTTTACACTTCATATTAATATAAAAGAAAAATTACATTATTTGAGAATGTTGGTTACCTAAGGATTACAAACCACAAATCTCACAAAGATTAACAGAGAAGGAAAATCAAGGACAACAAACTATTAAAAACAAAGGAGACAATTATTGTGCTAGAATCAAGGAGCCATACTATTTTTGAACATGGGCAGGATTATGTAAATTAATAGTTGCTATAGTTCTTTATATGTTCAGTTGAGCTTTTAGGAGTAGGTAGGTATAATATGTTGCAAAATATTAAATATCTCCATAAATTCTAATTTTATTGTTATTATTTTATTTTTAGAGATAACAAGAGAGAGAGAGAGAGGCCAGGGCTCAGGGCTTCAGCCACTGAAATTGCACTCCAGGAGCTTGTGCCACCTAGTGGTCTTGTGCTTGCCTCACTTTTGTGTGTCTGGCTTACTGGGATCTGGAGAATCAAACATGGATCCTTAGGCTTCGCAGGCAAGTGTCTTAACTACTAGTCCATCTCTTCAACCCAAAGTTCTAATTTTAAAGCACACGAGTTTATGTACAAATAAATTCTTTTCCTTTATGCTAGGAAAAAAAAATGTTCACTTTTCTGAACAAAAGAAAGGACATGTTTGGAACACACAGATTAACTGTCAACAACTACAAATGGACCACTAGGAAATAGAGCAAACAGAACTGATAAACAGGTTACGTGGAGAACCCATTCTCAACCAGTGGCTTTAAAAACTACTGATAGTTGCTTCCTACAAGTCAAGTAGAACTTGATTTGTCTTATGTCCATATTCAAAACCAGGAACCAAAACAAAATTGACCAATATTTCATCCCTGTTGGGAGGCTTAAGTAACCTATGGTGGAACATACTGACCAGGAGCCATGGTGGGGATATGAAGACACAGAAATCCTCCCCCTCCTGATTTACCTTCTGCTCCTCGTTAACTCCATTCTGAGTGAAACCTTTCCATATGTTTTCAAGCCAATTATTTTGCGCTATTCTTATGGTTCCTTGTTCCTGTAGGATACTTGTGTTCTGACTTCAGAAGCAATGATACCCAAACGAATCTTACTCTACAAGGCTGTCTATTGCCACATTCAGCCTATAGCACAGTCATTTCCTAATTGGCATAGAGTCCACTTCTCCCACTCTGTGACAATGTGTTGAACTTTGGCCAGGGAAAGTGACAAAAGACCGAAGTAAGCATCAAACATACCAATTTCTAAAACTTTATCCCAAATAAACTTACAACGACAGACCTTTTGGTAAGGCAGAAGAAGACATGTTATGAACTACTCCCATATTATTGCTTCCATACATCTGTATAATTAGTGTGTTTGTACTAAGGATCACAAATTGATGGCTTTTCTTCTGCAAAATGGGCACTTGGGATGTTGTCAGACCAAAGATGTGCAAACTAATGAGCTGGTGTTTTAATTTCTTAACTTAGTGTCAATCCAGATACAGAAAAGGAGAAATATCATAAATAGAATATTATGTTCTGTATAATCACTGTGACTTGAATAGGATATTGCTTAATTAGGAGTTGGAGAGGGAAATAGGAAGAACCATGTATCAGAAAATGTTTTGCTTCTTGGGAATGATGACCCTGAATCTAGCATCAAAAGATAATAAAAATGATGAAGCCAAAACAAACAAACAAAAAAAAGAAAAGAAAAAAGAGCATTAGAGCTAAGGGAAGACATCTGGAGCAAGAGGTAAGGTAAAAATGGGCTGGGTGTGATGGGGAGAATGTGGACAGGAATCATAGAAGTTCTATGTTGTTATATCCAACAAGGGATATGGGAAACAAAGCAAGAGGAAAAAAAAAAAAAGAACATAACTCTGTGGGCTTCATATGGTTGGCTAAGTACTAGGAACTTTATCCTTCAGGTGTCAAAGAGCCAAGTTGCTATTTTAAGCAAGGAAAATTGACCATTGTTCAAGGTTCTGTGGGAAGTGAGATTAAAGTCAGAGAGACTACTTAAGAAGAGACTACAATTATCCAGAAATGTTGCAAACCTGAGCTAAGACACTAATAGTTGTGGGTAAGTGACATTTGAGGGTTCAGATTGGCAGGGCTTGTTGAGTACATGTGCATTTGGAATAAAGGTACTCAATTATAACAGTCAGATTTCTAGCTTGAATGACTGGGAGGGTGGTTGCACTTCAGTGGACATGGAGAATACAGTGATGGTATCATGGCTGGGGAAAGGCTGGCAATGAATCCAGTTTTAAATTTTTTGTTCATTTTTATTTATTTATTTGAGTGTGACAGAGAGAGAGAGAGAGAGAGAGAGAGAGAGAGAGAGAGAGAGAGAGAATAGTCGCACCAGGGTTTCCAGCCACTGCTAACAAACTCCAGACACGTGCACACCCTTGTGCATCTGGCTAACGTGGGTCCTGGGGAATGAAGCCTTGAACCGGGGTCCTTAGGCTTCACAGGCAAGCGCTTAACCGCTTGAGAGTTTAATGTATCTAACAGATAGTAAGGTACAGATATCTAGGTACAGAGAAGAAACAAAAATAATCTGAGATAGGGCTTCTTAATTAATCGATAAAGTGACTCCTTAAGGAAGAGAAAAATGGTGAGGAAAGATGAGGTCTTTAGATAATCTGTGGGAGTTAAGAAATTTCAAGAAGCAGGATTTGGATGACTTTGGGGGTCAAATACACAATGGTGGAGTGCCTATGCAGGAAAGAAAGCATGATGTATGGGCTAGAGGAGGATAATGCAGCATCCATTGTGAATAGATGGCCACTTCACATTAAAAATATAGCCAGAATACCCAACAGGTTGTGGTCAATGACACAGAGACAACATGTTGGAACTGAGAGGGAAACTATTTCCTTCCTGCCCTGCTCTCATAGTGCTGGAAAGTACTATGTGAGCTGCATGGGGACAATGGTCACCAAAGGCATGAATAATCAGGGGACCCTGCAAGCTACAAAAGCAACCAACCAGGCGAGAAGCAAGCACTTGTGCAATAGTGACACATAGCCTTTGTGGGAACCAACTCTTCAATTAAACATGAGGCTGGCTCACTGGGAGAGAACTCATATCTGGTACTGGGCAACCAAGTCAGAATCTCATGTACAGGAAACTCATAGACCCCAGAGAGAATCCTCCATTGCTCTCTGAATAAGAAGGGTGGACTAACACACCAAAGAGGATCTGATTTATATTACAGATGGCAAAGAAAACAGAGGAGGACCAAGATCCCTCAATAAGACAAGACTGCCCACCATGAGACATACCACCTTTACCATATTTGCTGGGGCCCAGGAGAAATTTCAGAGGAACAGCGGCAAGAATACTATTCTCATTGCTAGCCTGACATCCAGCTCCAGAGTGATGGTGACAGAAGCTGTGGACAATCAAAACCCATCAAAACAGAAATCCAGAGGCTACAGAGAACTCAACACTAGATTTTTATTTTGTTTTTGTTTTCAAGGTAGGGTCTCACTCTAGCCCAGGCTGACCTGGAATTCACTATGGAGTCTCAGGGTGGCCTTGAACTCACAGTGATCCTCCTACCTCTGCCTCCCGAGTGCTGGGATTAAAGGCGTGCACCCACACACCTGGCTTCAACACTAGATTTGACACTAGAGGCCTTCCATGGCTCAGGAAAAGTTGCAGAAGTGTGGGCAGAAAGATTGTAACAGGCACAGAGTGGGCAGGAATACCCTGAGACTCAGTCATTCCCTGACCCTCAGACAGTAGCTGAGGCCCTCATGACCCCACAGTGAATACTATAACCCCACTGAAGAGGGGACCCAGGGAAAAGGGAGGAGGGGCAAGAGGATAAAAGAATAAAACTTTTTTATAAAAATAAAATAAAATAAAAACAAATATAGCCAAAGATACTGGGAAGAGAGCTCAAAGCCAGGATGTCCACTGAGGAAGTTTGGATTCTGTATGAAAGTTCCATATGAAGAAAAGAATTCTCTTCATCACCAAGAGATGAACAAGTATGTATTCCTCAAAGAGGAGTTAGGAGAAATGTTCTCAACATTCAGAAAGAAATAAAAGCACTGTTTCAGAGAGATTAATACAACAGAGGTATATCTGTTATTGTCTACTTTTGAAATAGTGTAAGATATTAGATTTTTATTTTATTTTCTGAAGATGCAATTTGTCTCTGATATTTTTGTTGTCAAGTTTCCTGGATACTGTTATTTTCTGCCTTGTCCTCAAACTTCAGGAATAGAATAAAATGCAACCTAAGTGAGACCTAGCCTATAAGAATCTATAAACCTTTTATTTTGTAGTAGCTTTTCGCGTTCACTGAGGTTAAGAGAAATGTTATGTCCAGACGCTTCACAAATTACTAAAATATGAGCACATTAGCCAACTGAGTGATAAACTGTAATATCAGTGTAATTCTATAAAGCAAAAGAAAATGCAATTGTATTCCTCCCTTATTTAAAATCCTTCAGTCTTACAATCCAATAAAAGAAGGGCTAGTAAGTTAATGGAAAAATGGTGAAGGGCAGAAAGAAGAATTTCTAAGTAAAATAATTGCATATGGCTATAAGCACATGAAAAAATGTTATCGTTCATTCTTATGCCTCACAACCATTTAAAGAAATGCATATGAAACAGATGAATTGCTGCTTTTCACATCTGAAAATGTTTGTTATCACCCTCTGTTGGTAAGGGCATAGGAACTTGTCCAATGCTAATGGTAGTGGAAATAGTTGTGTCTTCTGAGAAAGACACTTGCTTTCACATTTGCAAACACACACATTCCTTGACCCAGGAATTCAACTCATAGATTTCTTGTATGAGGGCTTCTAAGAAGGATAGCATCCACAATATTTTCCATTGTGCATTTTCCCTTTTCCTACTTTAAAAACAATACCTCACTCATTCAGAAGGGAATTGTTAGAGTCCTTGTGATAATTACATACACTGGATGCAGCACTGTAATGCACATAATACTGTGGATGTGGGTGGCATGGTTTGGCCTTGTCCGGAGTCCATTTCTGTAAGGAATCCTCTCCATCCTTGCTTAAAGACATTGATTTCTTTCTGAATATCTCATGATTTGAAAAGCTGCTTCATGAAAACCCATGCACATTAATGTTATTGGGGAATACAAAATGTTTTGCAAATAGAAAAATAAGTCAATTGCCCTGTGAAAACAAGTTTGTGTAAGTAACAATAACCAATTTACAAGTGTGAACAACAATAATGTTCATTGTTGTTATCATGAGTAGCAGAAATTTGGTATTTTCTTGGAAGATGAATTCTGCATTTTCTTCATCTTTGTGTCAGCTCACCATTATCTTTCCCTGAAAATGTCCTTTAAAAAAGAATATAGGGCTGGAGAGATGGCTTAGTGGTTAAGTGCTTGCCTATGAAGCCTAAGGACCCCGGTTTGAGGCTCGGTTCCCCAGGTCCCACGTTAGCCAGATGCACAAGGGGGCGCACGCGTCTGGAGTTTGTTTGCAGAGGCTGGAAGCCCTGGCACGCCCATTCTCTCTCTCCCTCTATCTGTCTTTCTCTCTGTGTCTGTCACTCTCAAATAAATAGAAAATTTAAAAAAAGAATATAAATATATATACAGCAAAACATTTTGGGGGCAAAATAAAAGCTAAAATGTTTTGATTACGTGGAAAGAAGATCCATTATACAGATTGTCCATGTATAGAAAGTAGCAGTACTTCATGACTCTTTTGTGGCCTGCATATGCAAAGCAAAATATTTTTGTTTCATTCAAATATAGTGCACAGTTAAAATTAGTTCTACATCCCAATATCTGATTAGACAACATTAATTAGGTAATTTGACAAATGCGTCTTGGTCTGAAAGTACAACATCAATGTATACTTAGCATACTTTATGGATAAGTCATCATGGCAATTTCAAAAGGGGAGTGGCCCTAAAATGACATAACTTAAAAAACAGATTAGAAAGATTAGAAATTTAGTGGGAAAATAAGCAAATCTGGAAGTTACAGAACAACGTAGTACTGTCTCCTTTTTAAAAGGGCATTTACCAACGTAACATATATGTTTTGTAGTGAGAATTCTAATACCAAAAGAAGCTTTAACAGTGATATTTTTGGATTACAGGGAATTGGGGCATATGGGCCACTTTTCACATTTCTACCATGTGAAAAGTAGGTTCTTTTTTTTGGAAAATGCTTTTTTAACACAAAATATACTAAATAAAGAATTCTTCACTGGCTTCACTGGCTGATGGTTTTTCACACGTGAAAGAAAAGGAATAGAGAGCAGAGATCTGTGCTAGCCTAGAGAGCACTATAGGATGTTCCTTCCTATCCATACCCTTTGGGGTCTCATTGCACCCTGTATTTGATTAATTTTCTCACTGCTATGAAAAAATAGCTAAAAACCTTAAAAAGGCATCTTAGGGAAGGAAGAGTTTCTTGTGGCTCATAGTTGATAATGCCAGGGAAAGTATAGTGACAGAAGCATGAGACAGCTGATGAATGGTGTTAAAAGTTAGGAAGCAGAGAGAGATGAATGCTGGTGACACCGTACTTAGGCCATGTCATCACAAATATGCCCAGAATTTTTTCTTCTAGATAATTGTTGATCTTGTCAAGTTGATAATCAGTATTAACCATCCCAAGTCCATCCCATGTTAAATTAACACCCAAATATATCTTTTTTTTTTTTTTTTTTTTTTTGGTTTTTCGAGGTAGGGTCTCACTCTGGTCCAGGCTGACCTGGAATTAACTCTGACATCTCAGGGTGGCCTTTAACTCATGGCAATCCTCCTACCTCTGCCTCCTGAGTGCTGGGATTAAAGGAGTATGCCACCACGCCCGGCTCAAATATATCATTTTTAAGACATAACCTTTTAATCCTTGTTCCTATAAGCTCATGACCACTTGATAATACAGAATGTATTTCATTAAGCTTCAAAAGTTACCATAGTCTTTAATGGTTCCAACACTCTTCTTAAGTGTAAGTGAAGAGTCTCTACATAGTTCCAATATATAATGACATAGATTAAATATCACCATTCCCAATGGGAGAAATAGGAGCATATAATGAAAATATTGGACCAAAGTAAGTCCAAAATCCAGCAAGGCAATGACCAAATCCTGCAACTACATTTCTATCATTAGGGTTTGGTGATGGAATAATCAGGGTTTCAATGGAGCTTTGGTAGCACCCTCCCCCCATCCCACTTTAGCTGTGCTATCTGCAGCACACATACCTTCTCTCTTGGGCTGGCTCCACTATATGCATATATCTTTCCTTGCCAGAAATCCCATGCTCTTGGCATTTCTAACAAGGTAGGGTCTCCATGGAACTTAAACATAATCTTCACAGCTTCAATGTCACACAATAACCTATCAGGATTTCCTTGTGGAGAATATCATCCTGCCTCAGTGGCCTTTGGAACCTTTGTGAATGCCTCCACGATGCCCTCACTCTTGCATCTATCATGCCTGTAAAGTCAGTACCACATGGATGACACTGCCAAATTTTACTGCCAGATCAAGATGGTCACTTTGGCCCAAATTTTCATCAATCTCTAAGCTCTCCCTGGGGATGCACTTCCCCAGACAGATGTTTTTGAGCAGGAAATGCCATGCAATGGCAGTCTCAGTTAAGCTCTTGCTTTTCAAATGAATATAGATTTTTAGAAGATGGAGTCTTCAATGGATAGAGTTTTACCTTTACAGATCCATTGTGTCTGAAACTTATACTCTCTCTTTTCCATGCCAAATAACACATTTTTCTTTTGTTTGCTTATTGTTCTCTCTCTTTATCTCTCTCTGCCTGTCCCCCCTCTCTCTCTTTCTGTCTCTGTCTCTCTCTCTCTCTCTCTCTCTTATTGTATACATGGATAAGGATAATAAGTAATAACCACAACAGATTCTGAATGCCATTCTGTCTCAAGATTCCCCACATCAAACATACTAGTCCATTATGTTTTAAATCAATCTCATTCAAGTTCCTAGGCCGTGGTCAGTATAAGTGCATCAATCACAGTTCTAGATAGTTTCCTTGTTTCCCTCTGAAACCTCATGAAGTAGGCCTTCACTGATTCATCCTGGACTTTCAAACTCCTACTTGAATGTCTCACTAAGTTCTGCTGGCAGCATTCCATGGCTTGTCTAGTTCAAAGTTCCAAACTCTTCCACATTGTCCTCTTGTAAGCAAGTTCCCACATCCTAAGAAATATATGGTCAAGTTTATAACAACAGAGGTCCTACTCCTCAGTACCAATTCTCTAAATTTGTTACTTTGCTCACTACTTTGGCAAAATAGCTGCATAAAGGAACTTATGGAAGGAAATGTTTCTCTTTAGCTCAATTTCAGGGCATAGTCAATCACTCAGGGAAGACATGATAACAAAAGCACAAAGAAACTGGTATCTGCAATTCAGAAGGTGAGGGAGGTGAATGCTGATGCTCAACACACTTACTCCTTCTTTTATTAATTTTTTAAAAAAATATTTTATTTTTTATTATTTATTTGAGAGATAGAGAAAGAAAGAGGCAGGTGAAAGAGAATGGGCATGCCAGGGCCTCCATACCTGATTTTAATCTATACTACAGAGCCATAGTAACAAAAACAGCGTGGTACTGGCACAAAAACAGACATGTAGATCAATGGCGAATAGAGGACCCAGATGTAAGTCCAGGTAGCTATAGCCATGTGGTAGTCAATAAAAATGTCAAAAATACTCATTGGAGAAAAGACAGCCTCTTCAGCAAATGGTGTTGGGAAAACTGGATATGTATCTGTAGAAGGATGAAAATAGATCCTTCTATCTCTCCATGCACAAGAATTAAGTCCAAATGGATTAAAGACCTTAACATCAGACCTGAAACTCTAAAACTGCTAGAGGAAAAAGTAGGGGAAACCCTTCAACATATTGTTCTTGGCTTTCTGAATACAACCCCAATTGCTCAGGCAATAAAACCACAGATTAATCACTGGGACCTCATGAAATTACAAAGATTTTTGCACTGCAAAGGACACTGTGAATAAAGCAAAGAGGCAACCTACAGAATGGGAAAAAATCTTCACCAACTATATATCTGATGGAGGATTAATATCTAGGATATACAAAGAACTCAAAAAGTTAAATAATAAGGAATCAAACAAGCCAATCAAAACATGGGCTATGGAGCTAAATAGAGAGTTCTCAAAGGAAGAAATACGAATGGCATATAAGCATCTAAAAAAGTATTCTACGTCACTAGTAATCAGGGAAATACAGATTAGAACTACATTGAGATTCCATCTCACTCCTGTCAGATTGGCTACCATCATGAAAACAAATGATCATAAATGTTGGCGGGGATGTGGAAAAAGAGGAACCCTTCTACACTATTGATGGGAATGCAATCTGGTCCAGCCATTGTGGAAATCAGTGTGGAGGTTCCTAAAACAGCTAAAGATTGATCTACCATATAACCCAGCTATAGCACTCCTAGGCATATATCCTAAGGACTCATCTCATTTCCTTAGAAGTATGTGCTCAACCATGTTTATTGCTGCTCAATTTATAATAGCTGGGAAATGGAACCAGCCTAGATGTCCCTCAACAGATGAGTGGATAATGAAGATATGGCATATTTATACAATGAAGTTCTACTCAGCAGTAAAGAAAAATGAAGTTATGAAATTTGCAGAAAAAATGGATGGATCTGGAAAGGATTATACTAAGTGATGTAACCCAGGCTCAGAAAGCCAAGCACCACATGTTCTCCCTCATATGTGGATCCCAGCTACAAATGATTGGACTTCTGCGTGAGAAGGAAAAAACTCAATAGCAGATGCCAGTAAGTTAAAAAGAAGTTATAAAGGGAAGAGAATGGAAGCGAGGAGGGTACTTAATAGGTTGGTATTGTATATATGTAAGTAGAATGATTGAGATGGGGAGGGGCTATGATGGAGAATGGAATTTCAAAGGGGAAAGTGGGGGGGTATTACCATGGGATATGTTTTCTAATCATGGAAATGTTAATAAAAATTGATAAAAAATATTTTATTTATACTTATTTATTTGAGAGATAAAGAAAGAAAGAGGCAAGTAAAAGAGAATGGGCATGCCATGGCCTCCAGCCACTGCAAACATACCCCAGATGCAAGTGCCACCCTGTGCACCTGGCTCTATGTTAGTACTGGGGAATCGAACCTGGGACCTTAGGTTTTACAGGCAAATGCCTTAACTGCTAAGCCATCTTTCCAGCCCACACTTCCTCCTTTTTATTCCAGCCCATGGAATCGTGCTGCCCAAATCTAGGGTAGGTCTTCCCTCCTGAATTAACTCAACCTTGATCTGGAAATTCACTGACATGCTCAGAGGTTTGATTCTTAGATGAGTCTATACCCTGTCAAATTGACAATATTATCTATGTTACATCACAAGAATCAATTTGCTATTCCTAAAAGTTATTATATATCCATGAACCTCTGTGCTTTTATGTTATTTCTTCTCTCTGGAATTCCCTTTCTAAATCCATCTATCAGAAGGCCTAATCTCATCCTTTAAGATCTAGTTTAAGTACATACACTCTCTTATCACAAAGTATCTTTCCTGGCCTCTCCAATCATTGTTCCTTCCTTAGACAAACCTGCTCAGATGCATTTTTCCTGACGTGAATACCTATGGCTCAGCTGATGTGCAATGGCCCTCCTCCTGTGCCTTGTCTGGTTGCTTGGGTTGTCATTTTCCACTTTGAGGAAAGAGTAGCTTAACATAGGATATGGGATTCATGAAGCACCTCCCCAGGTCTGGGTGCAAGGCATAAATGTCATGGTTTTTCTTCCAGATTTCATTTATCAGAGCCAAACAGGTGCTTATTGGAACTTTTCCACTAAAACTATTATACAACTAGCCATGAGTTTACATCATGTTAGGACTTTAGAAATTGGAGCTTTGGCTACTTTTGGGATCACCTACTTTACTTTATTTGAAAAAAAATAAGTCAATTCATCATTGCATGCTTTTGCTGAGCTGTATTAACCAATAAAAAGCTAGTTTCAAATTCAAAAGAAAATTTTCATTTAAATGTAATAAGCTTGTTTAGCACAAGTTGTAGTTCTCTTTTTATTTTATTGAAATTTTTACTTTTAACATTTAATTAAAAACCTCCATAAATATACACAATATACCATGATCACAATCCTCTCTCACAACACTGCTTTGCTTCCCCCACATCCCCTTCAATGACTTCTCTGCTTTCCAACTATTCTTTATCCTATTTTGATGTCATCATTTTGTTCCCTCCTATTATGCAGGTCTTGTATAAGTAGCATCAGCCACTGTGAAGACATGGATGCCACAACCACTTTGTATCTAGAAGATGGTATTGCAAATCATTCCTCCCTGTCCTTTGGCTCTCACATTCTTTCTGCCAACTCTTCTGCAATGATCCCTGAGTCTTCAATGGTATGATAGAGATGTCTCACTTACTGATGAGAACTTCCTGTCACTTCTCATTACTTTGGTGAGTTTTGAGTCTTACCAGTGGCCATTGCCATCTGAAAAGAGAAGCTTCTCTAATTTAAAATGAAAGTAGCATTAATATGTGGCCTAACCATAAGTATTTAAAGGGCAGTTTGATGGGTGGGCACAGTATATCCATTTAGCCAAATATCCATAGTAATTTCCTTCCTAAGGCTTATGATCTCCCCATCCATAGGCTTTTAGAGCATTTTATTGATAATTTACATAAATATAAGTAATATATCATGATCACAATCACCTCCCACCACCCTCCCTTTCCCCCTCTCATATCCTAACTCCACTGAATCCCTTCTTCCTTCCAACTGGTCTCCTATTTTGATGTCTTCACTTTTCCCCCCTTAATTCAACTTGATTCTCTTTTTAGAAAGAGAAGAATAATCAAGAAGTTCCTGTAAGATATTCAGATGTATGCTTCTTCTTTGTATCATCACATCCAAGGTTAAATGACCACAAAGAGAGGTCTAAATAATATTCACTATGAAACCAAGAAAGGCTAACCAATGAAATTCTGAAAAATCAAAGTAATATGAGGAAACTTATCCAACTAGATTTGAAAGACATCTTAGTAGCTGAAAAAGTGTTTTAATTAAAAACTGCACCAAGATGGCCATGGTGGTGCATGCCTTTAATCCCATCACCCGGGAGGCAGAGGGAAGAGCATTGCTGTGAGTTCAAGGCCACTCTGAAGCTACAGAGTGAATTCCAGGTCAGCTTGAGCTAGAATGAGACCCTACCTTGAAAACCAATATATATATATATATATATATATATATATATATATATATATATATATATATATATATGCCAATGAAAGAGAATATTATGTGACTACATAATAAAATGTCCATATTATAAAATGGCATTCTATATAAATAGACTCAGAAAAGACTTTGGATGACTAGGCTGTGATCTGAAATAGTTAGATGCCTACATCACAACTGTGAACTACAACAAGTACTAAAATAGCTGTGGATTCAAACATGAAAAACAGAAAGAATGAGCAAGAAGAAACTATGAAAATATCACAAAAAAACATGGGTGCTTTGTTTTTTTTATCATTATATATGAGACTTTTAGAAAGTGATTAAGAATAGATAAGGTCAATAAGACAAGGACCTCATGATAGAATCATTATAGCTTTATAAGAGAAAGCAAGAGCAGAAGACACACACGTACCTCCCTTATGTCTGACCATGTGATATAGTGACATAAAAAGGGTAAATATGATGAGTGAACATATGAGGAACATAAACATATGAGTCACAGAAAATTAAGATAAATATCTTCTAAAACTTATAAACATATTTCATCTCACTCAGAATTGTAGAAATGCAAATTAAAATTAAATTGTGTTATTAGGGGCTGGAGAGATGGCCCAGCAGTTAAACCACTTGCCTGCAATGCCTAACGATGCAGTTCTGATTCCCTGAATCCCACATAAAGCCAGATGCACAAAGTGGCACATCATCTTTTGCAGTAGGTAGAGGCCTTGGTGTGCCCATTTTCTCTGTCTCTCTCTCTTGCAAATAAATAGATAAATATTTTTAAAATATGACATTACTTCTCACCTTTTGAATTAAAAGCTAAGTATGTAACTACATATTCTACTGGTGAAGTTTTGGGCAGCAGCTATCCATTGCAAGTAGAAATGCAAATGTCCTAACCTATACTGAGAGGAAATAGACACCATCAGAATTCCAAATGTAAATTTATCATTTGAACCTGCTCTAAACATGAATCTACACATGTAAGAATTGATGCATGTTCATTATTTATTGTGACACTATGTGGAATATGAAAAGTCTGGGTACAACTTGCTTATCCACTAATTGAAATGATTAAATAAATTTGCCACATTCATACAATGCAATACTGTGTATCTTATAAACCAGAATTAATAGTCTTCTGTAAAAACCAGTTTGATGGAAAAAACTCTATAGGGTTGTAGCAGACAGCTTCAGGTTCACTGAGATGAACTTCCAGACCAGGCACAGTAACGGAGGAAGGGATGCTTATTGAAGCTTACAGATACAGGGGAAGTTCCATAAAGGCAGAAGAAGCTGGCCTGCCTTCACAGGCCCAAGCAGAGAGAGAGAGAAAGGCACAAGCCTAAAGACAAAAGCCACACAGCACACTTTAGGAACTCCAGTTAGGCACACTTTGCATGGCTTTAGATTGAAATCTGAAACCCGCCAACTCCTTAAGATCCACCCAGTGACACTGCCTCCAGCCAGGTGGCTGCAGATGCAAACTGCAAACAATAAAGAACTGAATATATTGGAGGCCATCTATTCAAACTACCACATTCTGCCCATGGCCCCCAATATACTTATAACCATCACACATTGAAATTTGTACTCAGTTCAATTACAGAGGTCCCCACAGTCTTGACCAATTTAAAATATTAAGACGTGTAAAATCAAACAAGTTAAACATTTCTAACATATAAAGGCACAGAGTAAACATTTTCAACTTGTATAAGGCATAGCAAGGAGAGACTAAAGCAATGCAAACTCAACCACCATCAAACAAACATCAAACTTCTGCAGTTCAAGTTCAACATAACCAGAGACTGAGAGTCTCCAGATTTTCCAATTCTGCCCCTCCAGCTGGGAGGAGTAGCCTGGGAACACTTCCATCCAAGGCCAGCAATGTGCTCTATGGTAGCTCTTGCACAGTCCTGATATATACAAAACATCTTCAGGTCTTCATGCAAACCATGGTCCATCTTCCAAAGGCTCTTTCAGCCTATCAGGGCATCAGGCCCTACCTCATACCTCATCTCAGCAGCAGCTCCTGGAACAATGAGCAATTCACGACCACTCCTTGCATTTTTCATGCTTCTGAAACAAATACCAGATGTGCAGTTCACAGCCATATTCTTAATTCACAAAATAAATCATAACCCTGAAAAGCAGGTTCCTTCTCCAGTCAACTCTTTCCAAAAGTGTTTGCATTTCTACAATAGTCTTTCCTCAGGCATCCTTTCCATGGTAAAGCAATTGGATCATCTTCCTTTAAGATTGCTAATGTGTTTGACAATAGCAGATTCAGTAACAAAAAACCAGTCTCAGTGCCTATAATTTAAACTTGTTTGAGGCTTTCCAGCTTAAAATCTTAAATATCTCTGTCCAATATCTTTAGCCAAGCACATCAGTACATTACAAATTTAATTTTGATCAAACTCTCTGGGCCTGGGCAACAGGATACAGCTAGCCCTTATGCCAGTAGCCCAGTTCCAACAAAGTCCTCTGTAGTCTTTCCTCACCCTTAGAAAGCTCATAAGCCAAGCCTCGAAGTCCAATGCCATCTTTACTTAGAATTCTCAAACCCTGATCATAATAGCCCATGAAATATAACTTACCTCTCCAGAAGGCATCTTCAGTTGCAAGCACCATGTCCATACCCATTCCTCCAAAACAAAGGTTCCAAAAGATCAACATCCACATGGTCAGGTTCATCTCACCCCACTCCTGGGACCAAGTTCTGTAGCAAACAGCTTCTTGTTCACTGAGATGAACTTCCAGACCAGTCGCAGTTACAGAGGAAGAGATATTTATTGAAGCTTACAGATACAGGGGAAGTTCCACAATGGCAGAAGAAGTTGGCCTGCCTTCACAGGCTCAAGCAGAGAGAGAGACAGAGAGGCACAAGCCTAAAGCCAAAAGCCAAAAGCCACACAGCACACTTTAGGAACTCCAGCTAGGCACACTTTGCATATATTTAGATTGAAATCTGAAACCCACCACCATACCTTAAGATCCACCCAGTGACACTGCCTCCAACCATGTGGCTACAGATGCAAACTAGAAACAATAGAGAACTGAATATATTGGGGGCCATCTATTCAAACTACCACAAGGGTATATTAAATGAAAAAACTCAGGTAGATCATTATATTTAGATAGTATGCTACTGTTGTTTAAGAACTTGAGAACTTAAGAATAAATCCTTATAGGATGGGGAGATGGCCTAGCAGTTAAGGAGCTTCCCTGAAAAGCCAAAGAACCCAGGTTCAATATTCTAGGACCCAAATAAGCCAGATGCACAAAGGTGGTATATGTGTCTGGAGTTCATTTGCAGCAGCTGAAAGTCTTGGTGTCCTCATTCTCTCTCTCTCTCTCGCTCTCAAATATATAAATAAAATTAATATTTTATAAAGGAATAATTACTTGTATGTGTTCACATTTGCTAAAGGAAAGACTGAAATACAGTAAACTAGTATGGATTTTAGTTATTAAAAGGGGAATGGGAGAAGGTGCACGGAGATAAGCCTTAGTATACATTTACATATATATATATATGAAATAAGGAAATATATATCCTTATTACTTTTACCCTTGATAATTGCAAATTCTTTCTTTTTGAGAAAGGGTCTCATATAGTCCAGGCTGGCCTCAAACTTGCTATGTAGCTGAGAATGAACTTGAACTTCAGATCTTCTTGAACCTCACCTCCTGAGTGTGAGAATTGCAGGTGTGTGACACTATACCCAGTTTGATACAGTGTCAGTGATTGAACTAAGTGCTTCATGCCTGTCAGGCAAGCATTTTTCCAAATGAGCTACATCACCAACTCTGGGAAACTTTCATCATATATAAGTTCAGGGGTAAGGTAAAGCTTGTATTGTGGAAGAATGCTCTGGGTGGGCTTATAACTCCCCAAGCAAATTGCTCTCAAGGTATCCTCCAAGCCATCAAACCAGTGGCTTTCAAGTTATCTATTACTGCTCTCACATTTGGTTAGAGAAGATTCTCTTTTCAGGTGGTGCTGACCACTGGGATGACCCAAAAAGTCGAGGATGTTCTTGGCCTTAACAAAAAATATCATCATTCAATGGCTAAACAGTTACTAGACATGTCAGTCCCTATTGGGGGCTTAGAGCCAAGATTTCCTTATAAATATTAAATCATTAAATATGATGGCAAGAGCATCACAATTCTTGTTTAGCTATGCGGGCTTGAGGCTGACTTTATCCTACACTTATATAACCATAGAAAAGTTTTCTTTGGTATTCTATATGACAGGAGTGTCATAATTCAAGTTTTGCTTTCTTAAATCTCCATTAACATGTTTTTCTTGATCTTCAGCAGCATTGAGGCTTGTTCTGAAAGCATCCCTCTCTCCTCCCTCCCTTCCTTTCCCTCTCCTTTCCTCCCTTTCTCCCTCTCCCTCTCCCTACCCCCCACCCCGCCTCTCTCTCTGTGCTGGTCAGTCACCTAGGAAGATGTGCAGTGGCATTCACAGCCAATGATTGGCATCAGACTTTCCTCATTATTCTGCCATTGAGTTAGCATTGAAATCGATGGGAAACCAAGTGCAATCACATGAAATTGATTGCCATTTGGATCCTATTGATTATCCTGCCAAATCTACAAGAAGAAGAATAGCTATGCTGGATGACAAAAAGGCAATGATTGCACATGCTTCAACCACCATTTGGGGTAGACTGAAATAGCATCTGCCTATTGATCTAGACCTGAAAATATGAAGGAAATGCCTTTACAGAGCAGAATGCCAGTAGAGGAAAAACAGTCACTCTTGCTCACTAATGAATACCTAACTTCAGTTCACTTATAGGCTCACTCTTCCTTTCTTAGCTTCAAAAACTGTTTGGGAACTGAAAACATACATATTATGGAATGTTACTATAGATTATCTTGCTACAAGTACATGTGATACTTGATAGCATATATTAACAAACCTTTCATTTTTCAGGGCTGGAGATGGAACTCATAGCCTGTGCATGCCATGTAAATAGGCTACATAGATGAACATACCAGGCCCTAACAATAGTCCTTAAATCTATAGCTTAGTTCAAAATAAAGAAAGAAAGTACAAAGTACAAAACTAAACAGGAATAAAAATCAAGTTTACATGAATTTGGTATGGAGGTAGGGCATAGCATCAAACCTTGATGGAAGTTTTCAGGACAATGTTTGAGATTTAAAGCCCACATAATGACTGAAGATATGAACTAGGTTCCATAAAAATGAGTTGGAATTTATGTCACTTTGTAAAGGCAGGATTCAGTGAAAGCAGACTATAAAAATCCAAATAATTAGTTCAAATAAAAATTAGGCTTTCTTTTCCTACAACTTTAGGTGGACTTTTTTTTTTTTTTTACAAAGTTTCCCTATAAGAAGAAGTTTCCAGTTATGTGTGTTACATGTGTGGTGGACTATGAAATTCCACTGTACACATATAAAATGTATTTTCAGACCAATAAAACCTCTGTGCTGACTGCCTGAGAGAAATAGAAAAATGTCATTTCTATAATTCAGGATTCATGGAATGTCAGATAAATACTTTTTTGTAACTAAAACATTGCCCAAAATTCAGAATAGTCCATTGAGAGGTGTAAAGTCTATGTTCCCTTTACTGAAATCTAGATGGACTTGTGAATGATTTTACTACCAGCAGAAGTGATAAGACATAATACCTGAGGTTAGGCTTTCCAGGACTTAAGCCTATCAACCTGTTTGTTAGGTTGGAAATCTAAACATTCATGTAAAGAAATATCTCACTTCTGAGATTTCCATGTCAGAAAGTTCATGTGTTCATAGTCACAGGGTGAGCTGAGCAACTAACTCACTGTCCTGTGAGTTAGTCATCCTGGCCTTCTAACCTAGTAATGTGTTCAGAGGAATACAGGGGTAACTGGCATCTCACTAAAATAGCATAAAGGAACCCAACCAAGAATTGCCTAGTCAAGTCCTTCCTAAATTTCTGACCCACAAAATCATAAGCCATGTTAAACTGCCATTTTAAGGTCTAAGGCACTACATTTAGGGAGAATTCATTTGTGGCAGAAGATAGCTACAATAACAAGAGTGTACAAACCTGCTCAGTGTCACAAATTAAAACATATGAAGATATGATTCTCAATAAATAAATAAATACTGTTGACAGGATATAGAAAGATACTAAAAGTTGGAGACACTCTGAATGACATTTTATGTGGGATATGAGAAAAGGGTTAAAGACGTTTGATAGCATACTTTTTAATTTAGATTTTGGAGAATCAAATGTACTTTCACTCACTGTTATTGAGAATGCAAAAGTTTGCAGTGCCTATAGGGCACCGTTTGGTTCTATTAATCAAAATTCAAAATTTAGACAATCTTTGATTCAATAATCCCACTATAGACACACCTGAGCACACACAGATAGTGTTGCATGTGCAAGTTACTTTCTTTTTTTTTTCATTCCCAGATTTATTGAAAACATTACAGAATAGCAGAAAACATTCAAACAGCTCCACGTGGTGTTTTGAAATTCATCCCCACTGTAGGTTGAGTGACCTGCAGGTTGGAGAGACTGCCAAAGTCCAAAAGCTTCAGCATTTCCTTAGTGTCTGGATCCACCTCAATGATCTCCTGATCCAAGGCTGAGACCTCAGGAACATAGTTATCTCTCCTCTTTCTTCTTCCTGTAGCTTGATGGAGATTCCTCTCACAGGACCTCCCTGAATCCGCTTCATCAGATGCATGACATAGCCTGCTATCTTGTTGCGGAGCTTCTTGCTGGGAATGATGGTGATCTCCTCGCACACGTGCTTGTTGGTGTGGAAGTCATTGCCCAGGCGTGTGTAGTACTTCTCTATGATGACCTGGGCCGCTTTCTTCACGGTCTTCCTGTGCATGCGGCCCATGGTGGCGGGTCCTAGGAAAAGAGTGCAAGTTATTTTCTATTAAGAGCAAAAGGCTAGGATTAACTAGCTGTGTTAGAGTCACACAGTAGACAATTATGAGGTCATGAGTTTATGTGCAAAAATAAAACATAATACAATTTATATAACATATAAAACTATCTTCAGGCAAGAAAAGAAATAAATCAGAACATAATAAAGTCCTTATATTTACATAAAGACTGGAAAGTTAGATAGAAAATTAGTAAATTAACTTTCTAACTTAGGCAAAGAATATGTTGTTTTGATGTTTGTGTTATTTAAATATGAGACCTTATAATGTGAAACATAAAATGTTAAAAGGATTAATGAAAACCATAATGAAAGAAAAAAGTATTTTTAAAAAAGAGAATGGGGGGTCCCAGGTAAGATGGTGGCATCAGAGCCATGCCAAACCTGCCTACGGAGGGATTTAAGCAAAACCCTAGCAAAATACACTCTTCTTCTGAAAAGTGAAGGAGTATGGGTTATTGTTAGACACAGCGAAGAGACCAGAGACACCAAGATAAGACCCACCAGAAAGGCTGAAAACAGGCAGAGTCCCATGAAGGAACTCAAAGGCCGCAATCTGCTCTCCACGCAACCGCTCAGCACCACCCCTGCCAGGCGTGCCAGGCTGAAGCAGTAGAAGAGACCAAGAAACAGATTTTTCAACTTCATCAGCCTTCTTGCAAAGTTTAAAAATCTGAAGGAAAGACAGCTGAGATCAGCTAAAGAGCTACTGAAAGTGCGAGCAACTCCAGAAGTCTGAACTCTCCCATCCCCCACCAACAGAACTGCGAACCTCCAGCACTCAGCCCCCAGTGAAAGGGCAGCCAGCAGAGCTGATCAGAGGTACAGATGCATGGCACAACATGGGGGGATTGAGGCAGGCACTCAGCATTGGTGAGATTGGAAACCACCCCAAAAGGTATGGAGGCGGACTGACCAAAAAAAAAAGCAGGTGTACAGGCCTGCACTACAAGAGCTAATTACTCTTTCCTTGTCAGGGCAGCTTATGGGGTATATATCCTCAGTTGGCTTTAACATTGTCAAATAACCTGTTTTGGGGAGGTTGAATATTGTTGTCTTTGATACTTTCATACATATAGGGCCTTTGTTTATTGCTCTGTCATTATTGGGGCCAGGGTCTGATCCAGATCCAGGTAGACCTGGAACCCAATTCAGAACAGAAATATTTACCTCCCAGCTGACAAGATTAAGAGTATAGAGCAATACGCACCTTTAGGGATTTTGGCTTTATACAATTATCTGTTTGTTTTAATCCTCACAATTGCATACTTTCTGCTGGTTTTTACTGGTTGTGTATGTAACTCAATTGAAGCTTAGAATTTTCCAGTAAATTATTCCACACAGTCCTCTAGAATACTTTCTTAGCAAACAAGCCCAATACCTAGGATTACTTCTGTGGCTTGATTGGGGGACAAGAACTACACCTGGCATCTTGAACTCATATCCTCAGGTATATAGAGGTGGATTTCCATACCTGGGAACAGTGTAGATAAGTAGAAAACCTAAGCACCAAATCAATTCAGGATGCAAAAGCCACTACAATATAATACAAGAGATTCAAAGAATCAAAACAATACAGTCCCACCAAAAACTATAAATCCATCAGAAATGACCACCAATGAGACTATTTCAGATGAAATGCCTGACAAAGATTTCAAGAAAATTATGGTAGCTATGCTCAAAGAAATCAGAGAAGAAATGAAAGGAATCAAAGAAGAAAGCAAAGGAATTAAAGAAGAAAACAAACATCTGTAAGAGAACATAGGAAACCGGCTTAATGAAATAAAGAGGTCATTACAAGACATGAGTACGTAAATAGAAATACCAAAGAAAAACCAGACTGAAATTCTAGCTCAGAAGAATACAGTCAATGAAATCAAAACAACAACAACAACAACAAAAAAAAAACCTCTGTGGAAAGTCTTACCAGTAGAATGTATGAAGGAGAGGACAGAATAACATTAGAAGACCAGGTGGCAGACATAATACAGTCCAAAAAAGAGAAAGACAAGATAATAGCAAGGTATGAATGGGAATTTCAACATATCCAGAACACCACAAAAAGCACCATGAAGGGCTGGAGAGATGGCTTAGTGGTTAAGCACTTGCCTGTGAAGCCTAAGGACCCTGGTTCAAGGCTTGATTCCCCAGGACCCACGTTAGCCAGATGCACAAGGGGGTGCACACATCTGGAGTTTGTTTGCAGTGCCTGGAAGCTCTTCTGTGCCCATTCTCTGTCTCTCTCTCTCTCTCTCTCTCTCTCTCTCTCTCTCCCTCTTTCTCTGTCACTCTCAAATAAATAAATAATAAACAAAAAAAATTAAAAAAAAAACAAAAAAAGCACCATGAAAAGATCAAACATAAGAATTCAGGGTATAAAAGAAGGAGAAAAATTTCAATCCAGAGGCTTAGTAGGTGTGTTCAACAAAATCATAGAAGAAAATTTTCCCCAAATTGGGAAATAAACGCCAATGCTGATACAAGAATCTTTTAGACCACCAAACAGACAAAACCTGGAAAGAACCTCTCCTTCTTGTGTTATAATTAAACTACTAAACACACAAACTAAAGAAAATATATTGAAAGCAGTTAGAGAGAAAAAGAAAATCACCTACAAAGACAAGCCCATCAGAATAACTGCCGATTATTCAACACAAACTTTAAAACCAGAAGTGGTTGGAATGATGTATTCCAAGTTCTGAAAGATAACAACTGTCAGCCAAGAGTACTTTATCCTGCAAAACTATCTATCCAAATTTGTGGAGAAATAAGGACATTCCACAACAAAAACAGGCTAAAGGAATTTATGACAACTAAACCAGCTCTACAGAAAATACTTGAAGGAATTCTTAAAGCTGAAGAGAAAGCAAAACACACATAGGAGGAAATAGGAAAAAGAAATAAACCACACTCAAATAAGAGTTAAAAAAAAATAAAGGGGAAACAGAAAACATGACAAAATAAGAAGAATGGTGAGAATAAATGCATACCTTTCAATAATAACTCTTAATATCAATGGCCTTAATGCACCATCCAAAAGACACAGGCTTGCAGAATGGATTAACAAGCTGTTTCTTGCCTCCAATAAACTCATCTCTTAATAAAAGATAAACATTGCCTTAGGGTGAAAGGATGGAAAAGAGTATTTCAAGCAAATGGTCCTAGGAAACAAGCAGGGGATGCTATCCTAATAACTTACAAGATAGACTTCAAACCAACATTAGTAAGGAAAGATAAAGAATGTTATTTTATACTGATTAAAGTTACACTCCAACAAGAGGACATTATAATCCTAAACATATATGCACCTAACATGGGGGCTTCCAATTTCACCAAACAAACACTATTAGATTTAAGGTCATAGATAACATCAAACACAGTTGTAGGGGGAAACTTCAATACCCCATTCTCATCAATTGACAGGTCATCCCAGCAAAAAAAATAAACAGAGAGACATCTGAATTAAATGATGTCATGGAACAAACAAATGGAACTAACAGATATCTACAGAGCATTCCATCCAAATGCTGCAGACTGTACATTTTTCTCAGCATCACATGGAACATTCTCTAAAATAGACCACATATTAGGACACAAAGCAAATCTCCACAAATACAGGAAAACTGAAATAATCCCTTGTACTCTATCTGACCACAATGGGATTAAGCTGCAAATCCACAACAAGAACAGCTGCAGAGCATACATAAATTCATGGAGACTAAAAAGTACACTATTGAATACACAATGGGTCATTGAAGAAATAAAAAGTAATCAATAAATTCATAGAATCAAATGATGATGATAATACAACATACCAAAACCTTTGGTACACAATGTAGGCAGTCCTAACAGGGAAGTTTGTAGCACTAAATGCCTATATTAAGAAATTAGAGAGTTCACAAATAAACAATTAAATGCTTCACCTCAAGGCCTTGGAAAAGAAGAACAAGGCAAACCAAAAGTCAGAAGACAAGAAGAAATCTTAAAGATTAGGGCAGAAATTAAATGAAATATAAACCAGAAAAATCAATCCAAAAAATCAATGAAAAGAGTTGGTTGTTTGAAAGGATAAACAAGATTGATAAACCCTTAGCAAATTTGACCAGAATAAAGAGAAAAGAGACAAAAATTAATAAAATTAGAGATGAAAAGGGCACTATTACAATAGACACCAAAGAAGTTCAAACAATTATAAGGACATACTTTACGAATATATATGCCTCTAAGTTTGAAAATCTATAAGAAATGGATGATTTCCTTGATTCATCTAACCTACAAAAAAATCAAATCAAGATGAGATAAACCATTTAAATAGACCTATAACAAGTACAGAGATCCAAGCAGTTATAAGAAGTCTCCCAACTAAAAAAAAGACCAGGCCCAGATGGATTCACGGGTGAATTTTATCAGACCTTCATGGAAAAACTAACACCACTGCTTCTCAAACTTTTCCATAAAACATAAAAGGGAAGAATTTTACCGAACTCTTCCCATGAATCCAGCATCACCCTCATAACAAAATCAGGCAAAGACAGAACAAACAAAGAAAGTTACAGACCAATCTTCCTCATGAACAAAGTTGCAAAAATTCTGAACAAAATATTGGCATACAGCATAAAGAATATATCGAAAAGATTATTCACCCTGAGCAAATTGGCTTTATCCCAGGGATGCAGGGATGGTTCAACATATGCAAATCAATAAATGTAATACATAATATAAATGGTCTGAAGGACAAAAATCACATAATCATCTCAATAGATGCAGAAAAGACATTTGACAAAATCCAATATCCTTTCATGGTAAAAGTATTACAGAAACTGGGAGTAGAAGGAACATTTCTCCACATAATAAAAGCTATTTATGACAAACCTACAGCCAACATAATACTAAATGGTGAAAAATTCAAAGGTTTTCCACTAAATTCAGGAAGAATACAAGGGTGTCAATTTTCCCCACTTCTATTTAATATAGTACTGGTCTTAGCTATAACAATAAGGCAAGAGACATTCATAAAAGGGATACAAATTGGAAAGGAAGTGAACAAATGATCACTATTTGCAGATGATATGTTTCTATATATAAAAGACACTAAAAACTCTACCAGCAAACTGTTAGAGATGATAAACACTTTTAGCAAAATAGCAGGGTACAAAATAAATACACAGAAATCAGTATCTTTCCTGTATAGTAACAATGATCATGCAGAGAATGAAATCAGGGAACCTCTCCCATACACAATTGCCTCAAAACAAACAAACAAACAAACAAAAAACTGAAGGATCTCTACAATGAGAACTTTAAAACACTCAAGTGAGAAATTGCAGAAGACACAGGAAATGGAAAGAAATCCCATGTTCCTGGACTGGAAGAATCAATATTGTGAAAATGTCAATCTTACAAAAAGCAATCTGCACATTCAATGCAATCCCCATTAAAATTCCAATGGTATTCTTCATAGGAATAGAAAAAACAGTGCTAAAATTCACTTGGAAGGCCAAAAACCCTCTAATTGCCAAAACAATTCTGAGCAACAAAAATAAGGCTGATGGTATCACCATACATGATTTTAAGCTATATTACAAAGCCAAAGTAACAAAAACAGCATGGTATTGGCACAAAGACAGACATGTAGATCAATGGAACAGAATATAGGACCCAGATGTTAATTCAGGCAGCTACAGCCATCTGATTTTTGACAAAAATATTCATTGGAGAAAAGGCAGCCTCTTCACAAGTGGTGCTGGGAAAACTGGATATCTATATGTAGAAAGATGAAAATAGATCCTTGTCTTTCTCCATGCACAAGAATAAAATTCAAGTGGACCAGAAACCCTAATATCAGAAATGAAACTCTGAAATTGCTAGAGGATAAAGGTAGGGGAAACTTTTGAACATATTGGCATAGATAATGACTTTCTAAATATAATCGCAGTTGCTCAGAAAATAAATTCAGTACTCAACTACAGGGATCTCATGAAATTACAAAGCTTTTGTACAGCAAAGTACACTTTGAATAGAGCAAAGGGACAATGTACAGAATGGGAGAAAATCTTTGCCAGCTACACTTCTGACAGAGGATTAACATCCAGAATATACAAAGAACTCAAACAACAGAACAGTAAGAAATCAAACTACCTAATCAAAAACTGGGCTATGGAACTAAAAAGAGAGTTCTCATAAGAAGAAATACGGATGGAATATAAACATCTAAAAAAGCGTTCTACATCCTTAGCCATCAGGGAAATGCAAATTAAAACTACCTTGAGATTCCATCTCTCTCCTGTCAGAATGGTACCATCAAGAAAACAAATGACAATAAATGTTGGTGAGGATGTGGTAAAGGGGGACCCCTTCTACACTGTTGGTGGGAATGTAATCTGGTACAGCCATTGTGGAAATCAATGTGGAAGCTCTTGAGACAGCTAAAAATAGATTTGCCATATGATCCTTCTATTGCACTCCTGTGCATATAACCTAATGACTCTTCTCACTGCCTTAGAGATACTTGCACAACCATGTTTATTTCTGCTCTATTTGTAATAGCTAGGATATGGAACCAGCCTAGATGTTCATTCACAGATGAATGAATAATAAAGATATGGTACATCTACACAATGGAGTTCTATTTAGTGGTAAAGAAAAATGAAATTTGCATGGAAATGGATGGACCTGGAAAGGATTATACCAAGTGAAATAACCCAGGCCCAGAAATCCAAACGTTTCATGTTCTCCCTTATATGTGGATCCTAGCTACAGATGTATATACTTGTGTGTAATTTGGAACCAAAAATAAATAGCAGAGGCCCATAAGCTAGACAAACGGTATAAGGGAGGGAGGTGAGGGAAGGTCTTAAGGGGATGGTACTATATATATGTAAGTAGAAGAACAGATTACAGGGAGGGGAATGGCCTAAGCTAGGTTAGGGGACAAGACTGTATAAAAGAAAGGTGGCGGGAGGGTCAATCAAAATTCAAGATATTCTGAATAAAACATATGAACATGTACTTTGTTAAATAATGGCACATCCAGAATACATAGATTGTTACTAGAAATTTTTCAGTGCCAGAGATGGGATATCTTCCAGTGAGTTGTTGGCCAGGGAGTTCTCTGTTGCCTCCAAAACATTATAGGCTATTGCCAAGGCCCTTGATTCCCCATGAGAAAGAGATGGTAAGACCCTATTGCTGAAGACTTCACATGCCTAAGCAGGAAAGTCACTAAGAAATCAAGCAGAAAACCTTCTCCCTCTTGCCCAGCCAACTGAAAGCTGGAAAAAGCTGTACAGTATGCAATCTTATGGGAGACAGAAGTCATCAGCGGTGAAAACAGTGGACACTGGAAGCCTCAAGCTTAGCCAGATAAGCCAAATGACTGACCAAGTGCAATCGTGGCATCTCTGCTCTGTGTGAAACCAACTGCTCTCTAATTGGACTGAAGGCCCACTCTATGGGAGGGAATATATGCCTGGTACTGAAAACCTAATCAAAAACCTATGACAGGGGAGGTCATAAGCCCTAGGGATATAAAGCCTGATTTTGTCTGAATAAATGCATATATTACTCTCACCAAATTGCCCTGAAAGCACTATACATAATGTTCATACTCATATATTAATGCTACTCTCACATCTGGTTAGAGAAGCTTCTCTTTTTAGATGGCAATGACCACTGGAATGACCCAAAAGGCAAGATAGTGCTGAGAAGAAGAGACACAGGAGTGTCCAGCACTAAAATACCTCACACCCTTCAAGGCTCAGGTTACATTGTGGAAGAGGTGGCAGAAAGAATGTGTGAGCCTTAGGAAGGGTACCACTCCTAACATGCAACTCACCAAACCAAATTTGGCCTCAATATCCAAGACCTCACAGTGCCTAGCAATACCCACACAAGACCCTCATAATAGGAGGAAAAGATTATGGCTTCAAATTAAAAAAGAGATTAATGGAGAAAGGGAGGGGATATGACATAGAGCACAGTTATGAAGGGGAAAGTGGGGAAGAAAAGGGAAATACTATGGTTTGTTGTCAGTAAGTACAGAAGTTGTCAATAAAAATATATATTAAAAAATTTAAAAATATAATTGGAAACATAAAAGGAAAAGTAGAATCACTAAAAGTATAGTCTTGGGACTGAGGGGTATAGCTCAATAGTAGAGTACTTACTTAGCATGCACAATGTCCTAAATTCAATCCCCAGCAGCAAAAAATTCAATAACAAAAACATAAAACAAACAAATAAAAACTCAATGGCTAGGTTATGAACAGCTAAAAATGAATATATATTTCTCATAAGTCCTAAGAGAAGGTAACAGGCAGTATATGGTAACAATAAGTGTTTGACAAATTAAGTAATATGAATTTTTCATAATTGCAGAAGAGGTTAATCATCAGTCCCAAAGGTACTAAATTAAAAAAAAAATTCTAAGGGTTTCTCCTTATTTCCCTATGATGGATAGATCTTCTTACTCTCTCTCTCCTCTTTTCTTTATCTAATAATGTCTTTCTGAACTTAATAATAGAAAGAAAAACTCTAATAGAGAAGTAACAAAAGGAAAATAAAGTAAAAGTGGTATAAAGTAACCAGAGAAAAAAATGAAGGAACACAAATTGGATTTAAAAGATCTTAACAGCAACAGTATGAGAAGACAGTTGAATGCCTTCCTTTAATTCTATTCTCAGCTGGATTTACATTCAAGATTGAAGCACAATAAAATATCTTTAAAGAAAAAGAATAGCAACATTTACTACCTATAGAACCTTGCTGAAAAAAAAAATTCTAAAGGACATACTTCAAAAAGAATGAAACTAAATTCAGAAGGAAAGTCAAATGAAATTGATAATATGAGTAAAAGCATTGCTCAACCTGGAGATAAAATATGACAATATTCACTATAAAAAATTACCATAACAAAAACATGGAGGATGAGAAGATTGTATTTAAAGAGTTTATCATTCTAGGTCTTATCTTCTTGAAGACAGAGGTAGCGATTCTAACTTCTCATGTCAAATACACATGTTAAGGATTCAAGAATAAGCACTAAAGAGTAGAAATTTAATGCTTTAAAAGCAAGGTCAATTAAAAAAGAAATAATTTCAAGAAAAGTCATGATAAAAAGAAAATACATGATAGGATTTAAAAAATGCCAGTACCACAATAATTCATATGACTTACATCCAAATATTATAATGAACCTGTATTTTAAATATACAAAATTTCTTAAATATATGCAAACATATGAAGAAGAATGGCATGATAGTCAGAGAATAACAAAAATTATTCATATATAGCAATATTTTGTCAAATGGAATAAGTTCAAGTCAATAAAGAATTATTTGATATTAACTATATAGTAATGATAGATAACAATATTTTTTCAAAATACATAAAACAAAAACCTACAGTATTACCGAGAAAAACCAATATGATCCATTAGCTCAAAATTTTGACACATCTCATAAACATATAGAGTAAGAATAGAAAATTCACTAAAGATCTAAACAATTGAAATGTAATAAGTTTTATCTAAAGGACATGTATATATATATAGTCATGTTTCATGTCATATAAGATTTTCGTCAATAATACACAGCATAATGATATTGGCCCCAAAAGATTATATCATGTAGTGACATCATAGCCATCTTAGTTTGTATAAGTTTTCTCTATCATGTTTACATGATGAAATCAAGTGACCGCATCTCTCAGAATATACTCTGATTTTCAAGTGACACAGGCCCATAACTGAGACTAACAATGTATATAGATGGACACTTTTGTCAAGAGCAGCTAAGAATAAATACAAAAGTTTAGACTGGGTTTGGTTATTAAATTTTCTGTAATGTTAAATTATGTCATATTCATAGCAAAATGACTACCTAGAAATAATTATACTGCTTTCCCTCATCTATCATTGAACTTAGGGTTTGTTCATGTTTGTATATGTGCCCATGACATATGCAGATATTTGTGGTGCAGATTTAGACTGGAAATTTTATAAGAAGAAAAATATGTGATGGAAATGCCTATTCACTTAAGATGTTGTCACCCACAACTTCATCATGAATGTGTTGCTATTTCCATTGTGTTGCTGAGTTGTCAATCAAAACAGTGGTTAACTGGCAATAATACTCATTCTGCAAATTCAGGAAAAAAATATTTTAGTTTGAAATGTATGTGAGAATTTGTTGGCACATATGAAATGTAGATTAGGTAATGAAATATGAGTCCTTTAAAATATCTTTATTCTTTTCTGCCAAACTTTCTTCGTAGCTTCATAGTCATATAAAAATACTTGAGGGGTGGGTAAATTGCTCAGTGGTTGAAGATTCTTGCTTGCAACATCTGCCAATTCAGGTTCAATTCCCCAGCACCCTGGTGTGCACTCTTTCTCCCTCCCTCTCTCTCTCTCTCTCTCTCTCTCTCTCTCTCTCTCTCTCTCTCTCTCTCTCTCTCTTTCTCTCTCTCTCATAAATAGACAAAAATATAAACAAAAAATTGAAAACTAAACTCATTGATTTTATTGGCTTACTAAACATTTCTATGATCTTATTCCTGTGAATTTGAGAGCATAAAAGAACATGCATTGCTCAATTGTGGCAAACAAATATATTGAGGCTGAACTCTATCACAAAGTGAGGGGCCCCACTAATTTTATAGACATGGTTTTTGTTTTTGCTATTTTTCACATTGAGCAGTACAAAATTCTATTAGTTTTAAAACCTTTTGATCTACATTGTGTATATGACAACTTTAAATACTAAGTAGGCACGGTTTTTATTTTTTAAGTTGTAGCTATTGGCATTTTCCAAATAATGGTTTAACTCTGGAATGCTGAGACCTGGGATGAAAGATCTTGTCTATGTGAGTCAGTCTGGAACCACTTTTAGAACATAATTAAAAGCTTATCACATCAATTGATACACAATGCTGGGATTTGTAAACCTTTTATACTGGGCTAAATTGATAGAACATTATGATGAGTAAAAGCCTATAATTGTACAGAAAAGTTGGCTGATCTCATATATTGTATTTCAGAAATGTGCATTATCCTATCTAGTTACATAGGCAGATGGGTAGTTGGATAAATAAAGAGGTATATGGAGAGACAGATATAGAAAATGAATCATAGTTATTATAATGATGATTATAGGATATGATGAGAGAAATACTTTGGTTAAATGACTATGAATGGCAAAATCTTAACGCTTCTGAATAAAAAGGAGGTGTTTAGTGGCTTTCAACATTGAATACATTTCTTTATTCAGTCTGGGGAAAATTTGTGATCCTTATATGTGAAAAGAGCAGAAGAAAAGTGCTAACATGTATTGTGTGCCTAGTAGGCTCTATCACTGGGCTCATCCCTTTGTAGAAATTTACTCATTAAATCTTCAAGATACTCTACTTTGGTAAGTATAATTGTCCCTGTTTACTAGATATGGACTTATTGAGCATTGCATATTGATTTCCAGAGTCACAGGCTAGTGAGTACCACTTTAGCATTTGACTCTAGGTGCCCTTTGTGTTCTACTCACAAAATTATGCTGTTGTATGCTTTACCATCTATATATTTCAACTAACTTTAATCCACATGAAGGTACATCTCTCAAAAGCTTCAAAATACTCACCTACCTTGCAAACGTCTGTTCAATTTTCAGAATTTATGTCTCAGAAGTAGCATTATTCTCCCCATTTTGATAGTTGCATAAATAGTCCTACCACATTTCTTATAACTAACCAACCTAGGAAAAACCAATCTTATATGGCAGTATATAGCCATCGAGCTCTATAGCATCACTCACTCATTTGTTCTCTTGTTTAATAAGCATTTATCAAATATCTATTAGGTGCCTAGTATCACATCTAATATTAGAAAAGATAGAAAGCAGTTGAAGATATGGTGTTTATCCTAGAAAAGCTTATAATTCACCTGAAGACAAGTAATATATAAATAGTGGGAGGGAGGACCAGGGGGCAAGAGAGGGTAATGGGTGTAAGTAAATATGAGCAAAGTGTATAATATACATATGAATAAATAAATATATATGTAAGGATCAGTAGATAGATAGATATAGATATAGATATAGATATAGATATAGATATAGATATAGATATAGATATAGATTAGATATAGATATAGATATAGATATAGATATAGATATAGATATAGATATAGATATAGATATAGATATAGATATAAGAAGTGTGAAAAATGTGTGATGAGCTTCAATATTCAAAGAAAGGCAGGCATAACTATTATATGGCATAGGTGACTTACATGAAGCATAATTGAAGACTAGAACTGTTAATATGTGAAGAAGGTTAAGATTTACTTTAGCTAAGAGGGCAGCATAATTTTAGGAAACAGCAGAAACAAACACGAATGTGGAATGGAATTCTTTCTGGCATTTCAGGCAGACTCAGGCTTCCTTCTTCTAGTACTCTATTGTGTACCTATCATGTGTGAGGTTGCCTGCCTGCTTTCCATTAGGTGGGGCCTATGTTGCCTCATTTAAATATCTCTGGTATGTGAGAGATTTCATATGCCTGGTAAAAGGATGAGTGAATGGGATGTGACCTTGGCTTGAATAAGGTCTTACTGATTCATCATGGAATATATATAAGTCTTAATATTCTTCATGTGTGCCTGGTTCTCATACCACAACTCTGCTGAAATGAATAATGCTGTACATATTGAGTGAAAATTACATAGTAGTACCTCATATTATTTATAATGTAGATGATTTCTTTAAAAAAAAACTATTGTATGTCTTTTGCTAAGTATGAAGTAGGTAGTTCACATTAGTTGTTCTTAATTAAAAAATATTTTAGTGTTTACTAGCTAAATGAGACTATACATGTCCTGCCAATCAGAGTTAGAATACATCTTTTCCTACTTTATAGTCAGCCTCTTGGATAGTATGTGCCTGGGTATGAACTACTATAGAAAGCAGTATGAAAACCTGATATATCATTCCACATTATTTACATATTTAAAAACATTTCCTTGAATCCCATAAATCCATACAATTAGGATTGGTCAATTAAAATAATACTAATTAAAACATGAACCTTATATAGAATATAGTTAATGGTTAATGATTATGTAATTAATACATCAAAAATAATTCTTAGTTTCTGGCTAGAGCAAAAGCATAATGACAATAGAGTTTCTAAAATATTTTAATCCCCTTCTAACAAGTGGACTAGAAAAGAATAATGAAAGCATACCTATGGACACCAGAATGCAGGTGCTCAATCAAAGCAATTATGTGGACCTTATAGAGGGCAAGTAAAGTGGCATTCTGCTCATCCTGACAGCTAGGATACAAAAATTATCAATGAACACTAACTTCCCAAGAAGAGAACCTCACTTTGAGTAAGAAACACATGAGAGACACCTTCAGAGTTTTCACTCACAGGTGAGTTCATAAAGGGCCATGATGGCCTACTTAAGAGGTTTCAGGAAAGTTACTGGACACAGTAATTAAAGAACTGTATAAGCAGCTTCACAGAGAGATCCCTCAGCATAATTTATAGATAACAGTACAAAATGAAAATCCAGAAACCCCTGTTCAAAACCATATTACAAATCCCATGACTGTGTCAAGAGAGCATGAACCCCAAAGCATGATAGAAGCCTCGTGTGACTTCATAAGCCATATACCTATGAGGCCAATTCTACTTCTCAGTAGAACAGACCTGGAGCACTCAAGGCATGACAACTAGAAACACAGCTAGATTGGATTATGTATGGTCTAAAATATGTACTATATGTTATGTACTGTATACTAGGATGCCTGCAAACCACAAACATTGATTGCTTATGGTTCCAAAGGATGGGAAGTCTGAGATCAGGGTGCCTAGTACAGTTGGGTTCTGGACAAGGACCCCTTCTGTGTGGCATATTTCCAAATCACTTTATTCTACCCATACATGGTAAAGTGTCTCATTTATAAAAGCACTAATCCCACTCATGAGAGCTTCTTAGCCTTCATGACCTCATCACCTCCCAAAGACTTCACCTACTAACACATCAAACTGGGGCTTAGAATTCTAAGATATGAACTGCAGAAGGGGCACAAATGTTCTCTCTATAAAAAGCTCTGGCTTGCTCACTCCCCACTCAAAAATCCTTTTCCAAAGAATACAGAAAAGCATGTCACATTTAAATATGAGTAATAAAAATGTCCATGAACAACCATCTTAAAAAGATATAAGTAAAAAAGGGAAAATGAATCAAATAACATCAACAGATAATAATGGCACAGCTGAAAAAGAAGATAAATGAAATCGCAATGTAATAATATGGAATGAATTTGGAAGAAAATAAGAAAAGTCTAGAGCTGTGAAAGAGTAACATAAATCAAAATGGCAAAGCTCTGAAATGCTACCACTAACTAACAAGAGGATGTGAATAGTACTTTCAGATCTTGAAAAAGATTAGTAAACAAAGAAAATCATTTCAGAAATAGACTCAAACACGTGAGCAAATAGAGCCCATGTCAAAGTATGGTAAGAGAAATAAAGGATATAAAAATACATGAAACAAACAAAAATAAACTCCTTCTGTAAAAAAGAAAATTTCATAATCTCTAACCACTTGAATCTTACTTGAAAACAAAAGCCACAATATTTAATTTTCTGCTTTATTTGTTGAAGTATGATTGATCTTATCCAAAGAGGTTACAGTTAATTAATTTATTTTAAATCCAGTTTCAAATAGATAGCCCTGAAACCAATTTTGTACCCATAGTCTTCCAATTCAGTTAATAATTTGAAAACATTAACAAAACATTTTTAATCTGCTTTTCAAAGGGAACAGCTGTGCATTATTGTTTGTGACAGTGGCTTTGTTATAGCAAATTAAACATCTGGAGAGACTTGATTACTTGCTGACAGAAACTCCCATGCAAAACATAGGTGAGTGATAATTTATTCTCACTGGGTTCAAATGAATAAGTGCAGCCAATGGGGTCAACCTAAGGTACCATGTCAGAGCCCAGTAGTATTACAGTTCTTTTCTTTTCGTTTTTTTCCCCCTGAACCATTCCTTGTGGCGAGTCTATATCTGTAGCCAATTTTATTTCTCACCCGACTTTAAAATATGAAAATCAAGAACTTTTAATTTGTTGCTTTTACTTTGACTGTGAAGTGTGGCCCATTTAGTCTTGTGCTAAGATTAACTCTGTTCTAGCAACAAAAACAAAAATGAATCACAATAATGCAAATTGTTTGAACCCATGCTGATAGCACCTTTTAGTCTTTCTTTTAATCCTGAGTTCTAATTTATGTGATTGCTAGAGTTAGAGTAATCTTTCTTACCCCCAGTTTTGCTTTTCAAGGTTTTAGTCACCATGATACAAGAATATGTTAAGTAGAAAATTCCACATAATAGACAAGAAACCCTTAAAATGCATCAACAAAACTTGCTGTAGCATATTTTCTAATTATTCTATTGTGTAGCTAATTATTATTGGTAATATCTTGCAGTGTGACATTGATGAAATAAATTTTATTATATATGTATAGGAAAATTCATAATATACATAAGATGTGATACAACTGCCATTTCAGACATCCATTAGGGATTTGGAAGATATTCCCATTGGACAAGTGTGATATTGTCATGTGATAGTGTTATTATTTGCTCTAAGGCCGAAACATATTACCTAGTGGCTTCTAAGAACATATTAGTCCTTCAACATTTACTGCAGCTTAATTAACTCAATGGTATAATGTCCGTGAAGTTGCCTAACAGAGGGCGGGGCATGTTCTATGAACTCGAGAAAAGTTAAAACTGGAGCTGGGGAGATAGCTTAGCAATTAAAGGCACTTGGTTGAAAAACCTACCTGTCTGGGGTTCAATTCACCAGCCATCAATGCAGAGCTGGCTGGGCATTTGTTTGCAGCTACAAGAGACAACAGTGCATGTGTGTAAGAGGCACTGTTGTCTATAGGACAAAGGCTTTTTGACCTCTTCCTTCTTCAGTGATGGAAGAAGGCCATCCTGGAATTTGAAGTAGCAGCTTCTCACTTTCCAGACTCTTCTTCAGCCAAAGCAAGGACATATGACCCAACTCTGGATAATGAAAATCATGTGAGGGGGCTTCTGGGAAGGTTTCTTCCATAATAAGAACTCTCTTATGAATGGAGACATCAACTTTTTTCAGTTTGGCATTGTTGCATTTGCACTCAGTACCTGGGACTGTGAGAGCCATTTTGCAACCTAGTCAATAACTTGAGGAGGGCAGAGCAGGAAGAAAGAGAGAGCCTGATTCCTTGGTGCCAGTGTGGAACCACTGCAACAACCCTGGAAGCACCCTCCTTTGGATTTCTTGGTACCTTACCTCAGAAGTATCTTTAATGTTGAAACTATTTTGGTTAGGAGTTTAGTTACAAACATCCAAAAGCAGTAAAATTATATGGTAAATGAGTGCTGTCATCTTCAAATATTCCAATAGAAACCAAAAAAAAAAAAAATTCCCTTACCATACTCCACAACACATGTGACAATGAGCTTTCATTGGAGAGAGGCGATTTTTGCCCAACCCTGTCTATCTCCACATTCACCACTGCTTATCCTGAGTTCTTCTCCCACATCCAATAAAGTGGAGATGCGTTTTGTTTTTCAACTTTTGAGGTGTTTATGATGACTAGGAACCTTTATGCTACCCAAATTAAAGACACCAAACAATATTTTTAAACAGTAGTTTACCATATGCACTCTGTCCACAATTTATGGACATGTTAATGGAGTAAAGGACAAACTGAGCCTTGAGAGGCTGTGAAATGTACACTAGTCCCATTATCACATGATCTGACACTGGTGGACGGGGAGTGACTCCTGTGCTTCCGTACATTGGACTGGCTTTGATAATGACATTCCAAAGAGTTCAAGGGCGCCTAAAGCACAGACAAAATCATCAGCACTCTTCCTAGAATCCAGCCCAGATTTAAAAGCCAAGAACAATTACAAAATATCATATTAATATTTAATGAAGATGCAAATGATGGAAGTCAATACTGAATTGCTTAGTGAAATCTATTTGTGCAAGAGAAAGGAGCAGTGGTCCATAGGAGGAAGTGTATTTCTTATTAGCCATTGTTCTTTAACTTCTTTCCAGCTCTAGCTGAGGCCTGAGCACAGATTCCCCAACCAGCTGACAGATGCAGCAAGAGTAAAATCAATCTTATAATCCTCCTAGCCATTTTCCCCTTAATTTCTTCTTTGTATGCCCTTTCTCTCTGTTCAGACTACACTCTCAGGAACAAACTGCATACTGGGTTTCTGACATCAGACTCACCTATTGCCAACATTCTGTCTGTCCCTCTGTCAGCTGAGTGTCTTCAGTGAGGAGAATGGTGTGAGAACTTCAACACTATTCATCACCTCTGTGACTTAGAGAGAGCTACTGAGCCCAGTTGTGTCAGAAGAAGCTGCCAATGCCTCAGCCAGAGTGAAGGAGCTGGTTCATGATATCACACAAGAGAGAGGGAGCAGCTGCCAGAAGCAGTGGGCCACAGGCCGCAAGTGACGAATGATTGCTTGCTTGTGCAGTACATTTAGCCCCTGAAGGGCCAAAAGATGCCATGGGGCTATCTCTGTCGCTGGGTGTACTCTTGGGCTTTCATGCAGCAAAAGCAATCATAATGCTGGGGGCTGGAAGCAAAAACTTATTTCAAATGGTAACCGTTCCTCTTAGCCAACAGCCCCTCCTCCCCACCGGGAGAGGGACAGAGAGTTGACCAATCAATGTCAAAGGCTTCTTTTCTATTTCCCCAGGTTGGTCTAGGAAACAGTAGGTTCTCATCCCACTAGAGAGTCAAGGATGTATTACCTTTCCTGGTGTACTAGCCTGCAGACTAAAGAAGTTTATAAAATTTGGTTTATTCTATTGGAGGCTAAAATCCCTGGCCAGAGCAGCCAGGTCAGGATATAAGCAACATAAGCTGGGTGGCCATGAGACCACCCAAACCCTACAGAAGTAGAGCTTGGGCCTGGTGAGTCACGATCCTATCTACCTCTGTGCAGACTCTAGCATCCTCTCCTCCTGCTCTGGCAATGAGGAATCACAAGGAATGTGGCTGTCAGTAGAGTGCACATTGTTGCTCACATACCTCTCCCTGCTCCAACATGCTCACCATGGAGAGGGATGGTGAGAAGTCTGCTCAGTCACTCTGTCATCACCTTTCAGAACTGTTGCTATGCTGTCTGCAAGCTCAGCGGGTGGCTTTCTGTCTTAGCCTATTTTATTTGTGAAGACTGATTCTAGGACCTACAGGACTCTCATTCCCACACCAATTTTTTTTTCTTTCTCTAAACAGACTTGTGAAGGCTCAAGTGAGGCTACATGTCACAGAAGATGAAATGTTTTCCACTGCAATGCTAGAAGCAGAAACTGCTCTAAGTGGTTCAAGCAGAGGGGGTCTAATACCAGAAGCCCCTTATATAGGGCAGAGAAGAATGAGATCAAAGAGGAGCTAATAAAGCAGCAGAGAGATTAACCACAGCACGAAGTTCTACTATGTTTATAACTAAGGGACATAGGATGAGGTAGTGTTCCAGAGACCAGAAGCCATGGATATATGGCCAGAGTCAGAAACCTGTTAGAGGTGTACACACTGGTGCTAGAATAGTGGAAAGGCCAGTCACCAGGTAGGGATTATATGTGTCTGTTACTACTTAACAAATGATCCCAAACTTTACTTAGTGAAAACACCAAGCTTGGGACCCTAGGGTTTCTGCAGGTCAGGAATCTAGGAACAGTACTTTAGCTGGTGGCTGTGACTCAAGAGCTGTCATGCAGTGTCAGTCAAGGTTGTAGTTATCTTAATATTCAATTAGAAGAGGACATGCATCAAGGTTTACCCATAAGTACAGGGAAGGGTGACCCTTTGCTAGTTGCTGGTTAAAGACTTGTAACTTGTTCCAAGAGACAGAGAATGTGACAAAAAGAAGTGCAAGATGGAAGTCACAGGACTTTTTCTAACCTAGCATTGGAAATTGCATCTCAAATTTGAGCCATATTCTTTTTGTTAGAAGGAAGCCCCTCTATCCATCCAAATACAAGAACAAGGGATAAATACCAGGAATCAGTGATCGTGAGAGAGCCTCTCTTTGAAGCTGCCTGCCAATAGCCTGGAGAAAAAGAGGTGGAGGCACTTGTAGAATTTAGAGGCCTGAACTATGGACAACCTGGATAATGCTTTTTTGAAAAGAATGCAAAATTGTAAATGCAAAATAATAAGTTCATTAACTAGTGAGTGTGTAGATAAAATAGGAAATATCCAGCCAGTGAAACACTATTTGGCATCTATTGCAACACAGATAAACTTGAAAAACATTTTGCTCAATGAAAGAAACCAGTTACAAAAGACCACATACTATGATGTCATTGATATGAAATGTCCAGAATAAGCAAATCTATAGAGACAGAAAGCAAATTAGTGGTTACTAAGGCCTGGGGTTGAGAGCAAGGATTTACTGAAAACAGACATGAGGGAACCTTGGGGGTCGATGGAAGTTTTTTAAAACCAGATTGTGGTAAAGGTTGTACAACTCGATAAATTTACAAAAACCCATTGAACCAAATACTTACAATGGGTGAATTTTATGGCATGTAAATTATACTTTAATAAAGCTGTTCAAAATTATGCACGCAGGACATTGGAAAAGGCCTGTGAAAGTGAGGAGCCCTCATGCTTCAGCTTCATTAACTTTTCAGGAAATTTGTCTCTGTGGAGGAGATGCAGCTATCACTCACTGAGTCTCCGCCTCAGGCAGTGAGAGAAGGGAGAAACAGGCCTCTCTCCTCCTGTCTCCCTTCACTGTTTCTAGTTTGCTTTCCACTGGCCTACCCTGCCAGATGCTGGGCAAAAGGAGTGTTTTCTTTGTTATTGTGGTGGTGTTTTTTGTTTTGTTTTGTTTTGTTTTGAGATAGGGTCTCATCACTCTAGCCCAGGCTGACCTGGAATTCACTATATAGTCTCAGGGTGGCCTTGAACTCATGGAGATCCTCTTACCTGTGCTGGGATTAAAGGGGTGCACCACCACACCCTGCTGTTTAATGGAGTGGTTTTTTTAAACGCAGAGTGGAGGATATGAAGAATCAAGGATTGATCTGAGGCACAAAAGGCAAATGACAGAGTGGCCAGCCAACTTCAGCAATGGTACCACTACACCAATTGTGTCAATACAACTCAGAATTACTTTACCTTTTGACATTGAAAGATATCTGGAGAGGAAATCTAGAAAAGAGTCATACTTATTTTTTAAGATCCTGCCTTAAAACCAAACAAACAATTAAACAAAATTTAAGGACATAAATTAGAAGAAACTCTTTCTTTAGGCAAATTACTCATGAAAGTGCTGCATTGCTCTCAGGAATCCTGAGACAAGTGAGATGGTTGGAAGTGAGGGCCAATTCTGCATGAGTTACTGCTGTTTATCTCCAAATCAGGAACTTCACAGAGCAGCTCAGGGGGCTGTGCCTATCTCATTAGCCTGCTGTCATTCTCCATATTGGGGGTGGGGATTGATGGAAAACAGGCATTGGGAAATTCCACTTAGATAAAAGAAGCCGCAAAAATAAGAATGTAGGAATGAAGAGGACTCTCCATTTGTAAAATAGTTTGGAAAGATTTTGTCAATGATCATGGATTCTAGCAGGTTTTGAAGGGGAGCGTGGGTCTGGAAGCCTGATTTGAGCAATCCTTGGATGTGGAAAGAGATAGAACAAAGCTGGATGCTCAGTGTCTGGAGCAGGCATGCATCTGAGAAGGGCTGGGTGAGCAGTCTTGGGAGGTGAGAGGGCTCTTCCCAGAGCCTGGAGAGTGATGACTATACTTTGTCTTCCAGGGCTGCCAATGGCCAATTGTACTGGACATGTCCTTCCTGGACTGTGGGCACACAATAAGCAGGTCAAAACTCCTGATGACCAAAGTCCCCAGCAATGGTTGTACTAAGTAAACACTGGATCAGCTTGTCTGTCTCAGCAGGGAGCCATTAGAACCAGTGTGTTTCTATGGTTTCCTGTGTGAATATAGCCATGAGTAAGTGCCTTTTCACAGACTGCCCAAAACACTTCACTGCCGAGTGGGAGTGGATATGTTTGGTGTGTGTTTATTTCATTTTTATTTCTTTGTTTTTCCTTTTACAAAATATTTTTAAAATTTTATTGAGAATTTCCATAAATATAGACAATCATGATCATAATCTCCTCCCACAACCCTTCTTTTCTTCCTCCCAAATTCCTTCTCCACTGAATCCCTTCTTTCCAACTAATATCTTCTATCTGGATGTCATCATTTTTCCTTTTATTGCAAATATCTTGCTTCAGACACCATGAGGCCATGAATATCAAGGCTACTTTGTGTCTGAAAGACAGTATTGTAAGCATTCTTCCCCTTCCTTTGCCTCTTATATTCTCCCCACTACCTCTTCCACAATGGCCCCTGATCCTTGTAGGGTGCAATAAAGATGTCTCACTTAGTGCCGAACACTCCACTGTCACTTCTTCTCAGCACTATGGTGAGTTTTGAGTCACCCCAGTGGTCATTGCCATCTGTAGCCCACAGTGGCACTAATATATGAGCATAAACATATATCTAGAAGGTAGATTTGTTTGCATCCATTTAGCGAGACAACAATACCAGTTTCCCTCCTAGGGCTTATGACCTTCCTAGCCATAGGCTTTTGGGTATGTTTTCACTATCAGGCAGGAATTCCTTCCTGTGGAGTGGGCCTCAAGTCCAGTCACAGAGCAGTTGGTTTCCCTCATAACATACATGCCACCATTATACCAGTTGGCCTGGATGTCTGGCCCTAAAACTAGCAGAGTCCATTCCTGGTTAACACCACTGGAGATTTTTCTGCCTCAATAGGCTGAATAGCTTGATTTCTCAGTGACCAGCAGTAACCTAGCACCTCTATGAGTCTTACCATTTAGTCCTGGTGTATAACCAAGAGCCTTGGCAATAGCCTCTAATATTTTTTTGGGGGGGGGTACGGAGGACCTCCATTGTCAACAACTCACTGAAAGGTATCCTACACCTAGGACTGATTTTTTTCTAATATAAATCTATGACTTCTGGGAACAACATTATCCACTTCCACAAGATATTTCTACTTAAATTGTCTCTTTTTAAAAATATATATTAATAGCTAGTGAACAAGTATGTTTCCATATGGCTTATTCATAACATGTTAAATTTTGATTAACCCTCTTCTCATTCCCTCTTCCCCTCTATCCCCTCCTGTGACCCCACTTAGACCATTTCCCCCGAAATATTCTGTCCCTCTACTTATATATTAACAATATCTTCCCCTTTAATCCTCCCTTCTCCTGCCCTCATAGCCACTTTTTAGCTTCCTTGCCACTACTATTGACTTTTACTCTAACTCACATACAAATTTACACATTTGAAGCTAGGATTCACATATGAGAGAGAAATACCTTTTGACATTGTAAGATATTTTGAAAGGAATTCTAGAAGGGGGTTATTATTATTTTTTTCAATTTGTGTGTGTGTGTGTGTGTGTGTGTGTGTGAGAGAGAGAGAGAGAGAGAGAGAGAGAGAGAGAGAGAGAGAGAGAGATTCCAAATGCATGTACCACTTGTGTCCAGCTTTACATGGGTGCTAGGGAATTAAATCTGGTCCAGAAAGCTTTGCAAGCAAACACATATGACTACTGAGTAATCTCAAAAGAGCCATATTTTTTAATGAAAACCTCAGCTGATGGTCATTTTCTTAAACAGCATAGGGCATTGGATTTGTCAATTAATCCGTTGTTCATTATTGGTCACCTACAGATTATAAAAATCATATGATAAATATATACTTATGAAAGGCTGCAAAGCATGTTCTGGATGGGTAGAAGTGGGTGCAGAGGGGGAGATGACTCAGTGGGGAATATTGGATACATATTGTCCTGACAGATTTTTCTCATTTAGCTCTAGGAATTCGACTACACATTGATCTCTTCATTTCCCACATGGTCAAGTTATGAGGTGAGAGTCATGCTCTTCAGTGATATAGCTACTAATAAGTTACCCATTCTCTAATAAATAACCTTCCTCTTATCATCATTCAAGCAACCCTAATTTAACTCAGTAGGTAAGATGAAATAAATAAAATTCATTTTTTTTTCCAAAAAACAAGGTCAGAAAGATGGAAATGATTGGGAAGAAGAAGCCTTTTCATTTGAATGGAGTAGTGCTAGCAACAGAAATTTGGAGGAAATAAGATCAAAATACAGTACATACATGTACGAAAATATCAAAAATTAAAATAAAATAAGCATAAAATCAATATCGATGATACAATACTTCTCCCATCACCACTAAATTATCTTTTTGGATAAATTCTATAATTGCAGAGGTGCATGTTTAATTTTAAAATATATTTTACTTATTTATTTATTTGAAAGAAAGAGAGAATTTATTTGAGAATAAGAGAAAGAGAGAGAGAGAGAGAGAGAGAGAGAGAGAGAGACAGAGAGAGAGAGAAGAGGG
The DNA here is from genome assembly GCF_020740685.1 of Jaculus jaculus. NCBI lineage: Eukaryota > Metazoa > Chordata > Mammalia > Rodentia > Dipodidae > Jaculus > Jaculus jaculus. The sequence continues at coordinate 39,749,084 of NC_059125.1, forward strand.
AGAGAATGTGCACATTAGGGCCTCCAGCCACTGCAAACAAACTCCAGACACATGCACCACCTTGTGCATCTGGCTTACATGGGTCCTGGGGAATCAAACCAGGGTCCTTTGGCTTTGCAGGCAAACACCTTAGCCACTGAATAATCTTTCTAGCGCCCTCATGCTAAGTTTTAAAAACATGTATGTGAGTGTGTCTCAGTGTGGCACATTTTCATTACTTGCCCTCTAATAACCCGTGTGTTCGACATGATAAACAATGCAAAGGCCCTCTGGCTCATCGCAGTGAGTCCACTGACACACACAGACTCAGTCGTACTCATTCAGTTCTAGAATATGTTTGAGTTGGTTTGGAATTATTTCAATTCATTTATGCAGTTTGCATCTCCAGTCCCTGTGGAACTACATGTTCCTTTGTTCATATGCTAGATTTGAAAATGCAAGAGGGAAGTTGACTGTGGAAAAGAAACAGAACTTGAGATGCTTAGATCTGTAATTCTGTGTGCAAATCAGTCTTAGAACCCTGTGATGTTCACTCAGTTGGACAACGTTTCCTCATGTGGGCTCTACCTCTTTACAACACATTCATACGAATAAAATATAATATTTTCCCTTTGGATATGGTGATATTTAGGTTTATCTTATTTTTCGCTGACATGAAAGTTCAATAAAAGAAAATATTTTCACTTTCTGGTGTTTCCTTTGGATCATTACAATAAGTAGTTTTATTCCATAATTATTGAAAACTGTTATACAGTGGGAGGGAGCATTAAAAATTATCTGCTCTAGGTATTCAATAGGCTAAGTGTGCAAAGCTTTTAAGTAAAAAATCCCTATAAATTAGGAAACTGAGGTGTAAAGAAGTTAAGAAAATTGTTTTAAAATCACATAAATATGAAGTTGTCATCAACCAAGGAAACCAACATAGGTTGTATAGCCAAACATGGTGGCATAAGCCTTAAGAGTCATGTCCGAGCTATTCACTTTAGCCCAGGACTTTGAGGATAGCGTGAGCAGCTTAGGGTGCTCTTGCTGTCACCCCCTTATAAAGGCAAATAAATTGAAGAATAGAGAGGCTAAACAGCTTGCCCAAGATCCCACAGCTGGTAAATGGCAGAATAAGAATTTGAACGTCAAAAGTATTGCTCCAGTCCCCTTGAAACTTTCATACCAGGCTTCCTCTACTTCTAAGGTCATGTTCATTCTCACATCAGGTGCAGCTAAGAGACCTAGCCGCTCTTCCAGCTTCTCTCACCTAGGAGAAATCTTCAAGCAAGTGGGAAGCGCTCCCTCCCTCCTGCCTCCCTTCCTGTGCTGGGGATGAAGCCCAGGGCCTTACGCATGCTGGGCAAGAACAGTAAAGCCCTTGGAATTTTGAGACAAAGTCTTACTGTGTATTCCAGGCTGGTTTTCAACTCAAGATGCTCCTGTGTCAGCCTCTTGAGTACAGGGATTATGGACGTACACCACTGTTTCTAACACATGGAAAGATTTCTAAGGGCACAAAAGTCTAATGTGCTCTGAACGTAGCACAGTTGGGCTTTTTATCAGATATCAAAAAGTGGAGAATAGGAAATAAGACTGACTAGTTGAAATAGGATCTATGATATTCTAAGGCATAGTTAAATCTCTCAGATGTCTTTGTGAGCTTGAATAAAGTCAAAAGAACTGGACATCCCCACAATGAATACCAATAACCCCACTGAAGAAGACCCTCAGAAGAATTTTGGTGGAAGAGAGGAGGTCTAAGAGTACAACCTTTTTAGAAAAAAAAAAAAATCAGTACATAATAAAAAAAATAGTGTTGGTTAATTCTACAAGTAATACTCACCTGCAACACTAGATGGCAAAGTGGGGCTATGTTACTGTGGTGTAAGCAGAAAAAAATAAGACAAGTCTAAGTTTCCGAAAAATAAATCAAATCTATCCTATTGTATTTTCTTTTCTTTTTTATCTTTGTTTATATTAAGAAAATGAACTTCTATGTGGAGTTATTTTCTTATTTTTAAAGTTCATTATTTAGAAATGCCCTGGTTTGAATTGGCCCAGTCTTTCGGGTTCTACCAATTAAATACAGTTTTCTCTGCCTAATGGCTTGCTGGTCAAAAGCTACCTAATTGATCAGATAAAAAAGGAGGATAACAGAAGATAACACAGAAGTATGAAACATACTTTCAAAAGCTGCATGTTAATATAAATGTGACAAATGTATATGGCACAGATGTTATCTGTCATGGCCTCTTCTGTTTCAATAAACTTTAAAGCAAAAACGAATCGGTCATACTGCTACTCATGTCATTCATTCAGAAATAAGCCCCTCTGCTGTATAAGGCAGGTATAGGCAGCCCGGAATGCAAATGAGTTCTACTTTAGCACCTAAGTAATTTGCGATGGAAACGGAGAAAAGACAAATGCATCAATACGGTCAACAATCGGTTATTGAGTCATTCTGCCTCCACAAGCATGATTGGAGCGGCTGACCACCCCTACACACCTGGATTTCCTTTCCTTGCAAGCCATGAGACCACCCTGTGTTCTGAGAAAGCACATCAACCTGTTAAAATTGGTAATGGCACTGGGCTTCGGAGTCTCAGGGCTGAGTTGCTATTGCCCTCTGAATTGCTTTGGCAAATCAAATGAAGCCCATTGCCTTGCTTATCAGACGTGCCCTGTAACTATTAACAGTGGGGAGGCAGGAAATAGGGTGTACAATCAGCGAGGAGAATTGGTCTAAGAAGTTTTCTAGAACCTTCCCACAGATTAGGAGCAGAGGGTGAAAGATAGAGGCATGGGATAAATATCATTAGCATGAGCAAGAGTAAGAGAACGTTGTCCTCGCCAGGAAAGCCTGATGTTCTTAGCCAGACCTTTAAAGAGGGGCTTCTTAAACTTCTTCCACTAGCAACACGGTGTTGCTGGAGACATTTTTACATCAACCTAGGCACATAGGTTTATAATATAGGTACTGTTAGAGGCAAGGAACCCTCTCCCGCTCCCAAGCCGTCATAACTTTAGTCTTCAAATGTCTCATTTTTCAAAAGGCTCTCTCCTTTCTTTGCCGTTCAGATCCGAGTCAGCTTTTCCTGCCTCCCCTCCGCCTTCCTTTGCTAATCCGCTCCAGGTTTTGCTACGTTTCCCCGCAGCAGCTTTTCTTCTAGAACCAGCAGCTGCCCTTTCTCCCACGGATCTGTCCCTCCTCTCTAAACCCAACCTTTATGGTATACTCCTCTCCTTCCTCTTGGGGGCTGTCCCGTCAATACAAAATAAACTTCCCGTCCCAAGAAAAGATGTGGTCTCTGTTTCAAATCCTAACAGGTATACAAATCAAACATTAACCGACAATAAATCATAAAGAAATTGATTCTAAACAATTCTTTGGCATATATGTAATTCAACCATTTATAAAAGATGACAGCAAATTCGCATACGAATGGGAATGTGCTTGTTTTTACATAAATAATTAAATCTTGGCTGAATATTTGATATGGCATGACCTAGAGCAGCTTCAGTGTATAAGAGTTGACCATAGTTTCATTTTATAATCAGCAGTAAATGAGAATGCTACTTCACATACATACGTAGTACAAAATTGCAGATGTGTAGGGCCATTTCACAAACTTTGAAACTCTGCCTTAATCCCAAGCCAAAATTCATCAAGCAGTTAAATTTTCAATAAAATTCAAGTCAGCAACTCAGTCATTTTTTTTAAAAATCAAACATTCTAACCCGCTGAAATCCAAAACTATATTAATTGTATACTTGGTTGTTGAGGAATGATAGCAGAAAAATATTGTCTTTGTTTTCCATAATTAAACCATTACGTATCTAGAGGAGGAGAGAAGTTTATATGTACGGTTAAAATTCTGCAACCATGGGCTGGAGAGATGGCTTAGTGGTTAAGCACTTGTCTGTGAAGCCTAAGGACCCCAGTTCGAGGCTCAATTCCCCAGGACCCACGTTAGCCAGATGCACAAGGGTGCACACGCATCTGGAGTTCGTTTGCAGTGGCTGGAAGCCCTGGCGCGCCCATTCTCTCTCTCCCCCTCTTTCTCTCTCTGTCGCTCTCAAATAAATAAACCAAAAAAATTTTTTTTTAATTTAAAAAAATCTGCAATTGATAACATGCAGCGGTCTTGAATTCAAGAAGTTGTGCTTCAGGCAGCGTTCACTGTCAGTGAACAGTGTGATGGCATGTACGGTGCAATATGCACATCTTGTATGTTCAGAACCAAGACTGCAGGGAAGTCACGTGATGCAACACAAGTAAATGCTGCCAGAGACACCTCAGATTCATTATGTTTCATTTTGAATACATTTTTATCATTTCATTCAGAAACATTGTACTATTGCCAATTTTTTTCATGACTCCTCTCCACATTTAGCTACAAACCAACATACGGGGTTGTCGGACCATAAAGAAAGGTGGACCCGCTATAAGCATCCCCCGAAATTTGTTTAAAATGCAAAGTTTTCAGTGTCCACCTGAGATCTAGGGAATTAGAAATTTTCAAGCAGGAGGCTGATTTTGGGAATGTTTCTCAAGCTCAATCAGTGGGCTAGAGTATGCCTCCTACCAAGCAGTGTTGTTAAAGCAAGATAGCAGGGATAGGCCTTGAAGTACCTTGTGCCTTTGCGAGATTGTTCTATTTTCTGTTTGTCTTATCTTGGAAGCAATATGAGAGCCATGGAGAGTTTCTAGGCAGTGAAGTGACCAGAGCAGATCTTCCCTTCAAATCTATTCCTCTTGTGATGACATGAGGTATACGGTGGAAGTATGGAGTTGCCCTCTTCTAGGATTAGTTTCTCTTCTACCTTCCCTTCCAATTTCTGCTACTATAGCCATGTCCTGTGATGATTTCACCCTCCTGGTGTTAGCCACTGTTCCTGACAGATGGCTACTACCCTTTCTTCTCAAGTATGTACCTGTTGCAGTTATCTTCTCATTGCTGGGACAAACACCAGACCAGAATCAGCTTATAGGAAGACAGAGTTTATTTCAGGCTTACAGGTTTCAGGGGAAGCTTCATCTTGGCAGAAGTTGGTTTAGATCACCATACATCCACAAGAGAGAGAGAGAAAGAGAGAGGTCAGAGCTCAGACTGGCTCTGAACCTGCACCTGAAGGCTAAACTCCACCCCAAGGTCTGCTCCTGATGCCATACTTCCTCCTGTAGGGCTCCACCTCACTAATGCCCCACTTAATCAACAACACCTGAGGCTATGAGGACAGTACATTCAAACCACCACAGCATCTTTGCCAGACAGACTGACTCAGCTGGATGTCCAACTGTTGGTTAATACAAAGCACATAAAGAGGTCATCCACAAAGCTTCATTGACCCCTACTTTCAATCTCTTACTTTCTTTTAAAAAAATGTTTACTTATATATTTGTCAGCAAAGAAAGAGAGAGAGAAGAGAGACAGAGGCATAAAGAGAATGAGCATGCCAGGGCTTCCAGGCACTGCAAACTCCACACTCATGAGCCACCTTATACAACTAGTTTTATGTGGATAGTGGGGAATCGAATTCTGATCATTAGGCTTTGTTGGCAAGTGTCTTAACTGCTGAGCCATCTCTTCAGCTCTCAATCTCTTTCTTACGTTCTGTTCACCTTTCTGAGAGTCCTTGGCACATATTTTTATTCCAACACCAACAGATTGATGTATGCATTGTTGCCTAAGGCCAAGCACCTTAAAGGGAGAAATTGGCCTATGTGTAGTTACAGTGCACTAACACTTAACAGAAATAGGGTAGGAATTAGATATTTAAGGGAGGAAGAAGTGAATTTTGCCCCTTAATGTTGTGAGAGAAAAACAGCCAGTTGGTACAGAAAATCATGGTCCATAGTAAATCCTTGAACCATGTGTAACCTGGTAGTTCGAAGAAAAGTTTGATTATGAAGAAACTTAATTAGGTTATTAGAATTTAGCAAAAGAAGTAGGCATTAAAACAGTGTATTGGGAGTATAGTTTTAGATTTCTCGAAATCTAGGGTACATTTGGAGGGGAAAGAACTAGCATGCCAAAGAAGGAAAGTAAAGTTTTTTAGAGGTAGGGGAAATGTGAACATGCCATTGAAGAAAAATCAAGTAATAATAATCAGTATTGTAGGAAAATTGGGGAGGATGGAAAAAAGCCCAGGGAGTGCTCAAGAATCACAAAAAGAGAGTTGTAGATGAGATCATGGGTGAAGGAAAAGGATCTGGTGAGGGCAGAGGACGGGGATCAAAGGTGTCAGAGGGCCTGCTACATCTGAATTTTCTGAACATGTCATCACTGAGGTTGGTGACAAACTGAAGAAAGAAATCAAGATATTGAGGATAAGAGCAAGAAAAGTCAGAAAATACAAGTGATATGATTAAGGAAAGACAAATAGGGGCAGAGAGGACTTCAAAGACCTGTGAAGACTAGGAAACATTAAAACACACACACACACACACACACACACACACACACACACACACACACACACACGGTCAGTCAGTTAGACAACGAACAAGAGGCCCAGAACACAAGCTCCCACACTCTGTTCATGCAGCTTCCACTGCCTATATGGTCTTGGCTCTTTTCCCTGCCTGTAGAAAGCTTTTCCATTTTCAGATCCCAGGTCAAAAGTTACTTTCTTAGTGTAATTTTCTTTGACCACATCCCTGCCCTCTACCCACCAATTGGTAAGATGGTCTAGAAAAAAAATAACATTCCTTTAGTACTATATAGCTTAAAAGCAACGGGAATAACTTTTTATCATATGTATTATATTAATAAGCCACTCTGTACTCATTACATAGATGTAATGCTTTTATCAGTTCACATTTCAAAACCACTAAATGTTCATTTTTTGTATCAGAAAGTGAGTTGATTAAAAGCCATGATGACATTCAGCTAACCTTTGTAACCTGTGCCTAGCATCGCATGCTGCCCATAATGGAAATGCAAAGGCAGTAGTTCAGCAAATGAATGAATCTCTGCTTAAAATATCTGCTTACAATAAGGGGAGTTCTTCGCGACCTGGTTCTATAACAATTTGTCCTTTTCCTCTAGTAGTCATATCTTCTCATATGCATAAATAGAATTTGTTTTTTGGTAGGGTCTTGCTCTAGCCCAGGCTGACCTGGAATTCACTATGTAGTCTCAGGCTGGCCTCAAATACACAGCAATCCACTAAAGACATGTGCCATTATACCCAGCAACATAATTCTTTCTCTTTGTTTTTCCTCAGAAAATATTTTAATTATTTAGTTTTCAGAGTTATTTTGTTTAGACTATAAAAATTATTTTCATACAATAATTATGGATTCCATGCTGTCCCCTTTGAATTCTGAACCATCATTTCTTCATTGTTTTTGGCTTGGCACACTTTTGGGCCTCACTTTGAATTTCTTTTCCTTCCACATACTAAAACTATTAAAATGTACAATAAGCTCATTTTTTAGAGACAGGGTTTTGCTGTGAACCCCCCAACTCACAATAAAATTTTTTGCCCCTAAATTCAGTTTGCATTACTTGTTCTTTTTTTTAAGGCTGTGAGGGATTCTGTCTTGCAAGGCATAGTAGCAGATGATTTTTTTCCCCTTATGATCAGAGAAAATTCTAAATATGTAGTTCAGAGCTTAAGTGTCCTAATGATTTAGATCTATATTCAACTCATCATCCTGTGCTTAGCCCATGATATCTACATGGGAAATATATAAATAAATGCAACCACTTCATCAAAATCTGAAGATATGAAAAGTAGTCCTAATCCAAACTTCACTGATAATTTCCTAGAGTTTGCGGGATTCTCTGCAGGAATGGTATGCTAGAAGGCACTGAGTATCCCTTCACTTTTGGTTATACATTCTGCAAGTCATTCCTTTTCAGTCATTTCTTTTCAGTGCTACAGTCAGCTGGGGAATAAGAAATACGAGAAGAGGATGCAGTGTTTCCCAAACTGAGCTATGTATGTAGATACTCATCTGTATTAAAAGTATGTATTTCTTGCACCTCATTTCCTTGAGATATTGTCATTCGCTTAGCCTGAAGTTGGGCCAGGGAATATATTTTTTAAGAAATATGTAAGGTTGAATTTTTTGCTCAGAAACAGACTCGGTGATAAAAATGTGAAAGCAAAGAACTCATTTTGGACGTAATTCCTGGAAGCACTGATAGTGGAGTGAGGAAGAGGAGCAAGACAATAAGGTGTGTATTATTGAGTAAATAACACTGTGGCAGATTGGCTCAATCTTACTGGAAAGAATACATCTTTGAAATATTTCAGACAAGTCACAGATATGGTATTTGACAACTTCCACCACTGACTCTTTAGCATTGCCAAGAAGGGTGTACAGATGAAGCACAGGAAGTTCAGAGACAGAATGTTACGGGTTTGTTGAACTGAAGGCTAGCTCACTGGCTTTGCACAGGGGTGGTGGAAAATGGGGTGTGAGTGGAGTGGAACAGTGTCTGCTGCAACATTGCCCCCATGTTTTGAAAACAGTTTAGGCTCAGAATAGCCTTGGGTAATCTCACAAGAATGTCATGCAAAAATTCCAGTAGTTCTATGTGCTAATTTTTAATCATCTTACTGATCTTTTGACAATAAGCATCAATAAAGATGGCAACTCCAGCTGTTTTCATTGAAATGGATTTTAACCCATTCTGAAATTTGAACTGCAATATTTGTTACCAGACAATTCATGTGAACAGCACATAGCTTTCTAAAACTGGTTTGGACTAGATGGCAAAAAGAGCATATGGGGCTGGAGAGATGGCTTAGCAGTTAAGTACTTGCCTGTGAAGCCTAAGGACCCCAGTTCGAGGCTCGATTCCCCAGGACCCACGTTAGCCAGATGCACAAGGAGGCACATGTGTCTGGAATTCGTTTGCAGTGGTTGGAAGCCATGGCGCACCCATTCTCTCTCTCTCTCTCTCTCTCTCTCTCTGTCTGTCTGTCTCTTTCTCTCTCTGTCACACTCAAGTAAATAAAAATGAACAAAATAATTTAAAAAATAAAATAAAATAAAGTAAAGATCATATGGTCTCCCCTATTGTGAAAGAAGGAGAGAAGGGCCATAGTCTACATGGAGGTGTCTCATTGTCTTATCTGTTATGAAATCAAAAACACTGGCATTCATGTTTCCAGACTGCTTAGAATGCTTTCCAGCTGCAGTATTGGGACCTTAATAAACGAGCCATATTATGTTTATACTTTACTGTTTAAGTAATGCTATTTCACTCTGTGTAATGCCACTTAAAACACCACTGGAAACACATGCATGGACCATGAAACAACTTTAAATGGATAATCAATTTTTATCACATATTGATGGTTAGACTAGTATTTCCAAGTGAATTATGAAAGTCAGTGTGTGCTCTGGCTAGGAGTGTGTGCATATGAAATCTTTGTCTTTGTTACAAAACCAGTCTCTAGTGACAGAGTGGCTGATTCCAAATTCTAACACTTTAGACTTTTAAACAAACAAGTGTATTTTATTTAGACATAAATGTGAAGGATTGTATTAGAACTTCTTAATTTATTCGTATAATAATTCTACCTAAAATAGAATTCATTTGATTGTCACCTCTCTAAAACACTGAAAAGCTAGGAGCAGATTAATCATGAGCTTATTGATCAATGTCTAAAATGTACAGTGTACCCTGAAAATTATGAGGCATGGTTTTAAAACAAACATGCAAACAACTTGTTTATTTAGTAACTAGCAAACACGTGGAACTCATTATACCTGTGTAGCTGGGCAGCATGAGAAGATCAATGTAGTCCAGGCAAATTTGGATCACTTTGTGGATAACAGAGCCATAGCAATTCACTAAGGAGAGATTAGTTAGGCTCAAGTTATGACCCTACCTTCTGAGGAGGATTTCATGGATGCAAATTGCCACATTCTTGCCAAACTTTGGCATTACCTTTGAACACAGCAGACGATCAGTGGGCCACTGACATGACACACTGTGACATTTTTTACATTAACTAGAGGATATGGGAAACTTCAGGTAACCTGTGTGCCCTGAACCATCAAGAAGCCATCAGTTCTTTGATCTCCCAGTTTCTTTGAAGGACTCATCACTCCTTTTCTAATCCCCAAAGTAAGAAACGTGGAGAAGGCACTTTTCACTTTTGTCCTCTATATACAGACTGCAAAATAAGCCTCTAGTGTGAAACAGGACTTCTGAAAACACTGTCCAAAATCATACTGTCTTCTGTTTGTTAGTGAGGACCCAGAATTATAGAGCAGTAGACCAATCTCACTCCTTTATTAAACAAAATGCCTTATTTAAACATTAACTCACTAATTCAGACCTTTGCCCAGACCAGATTCAGGATCATTCTCCAATCAACATACCCTAATCACTCATTCTTTTCACTTTGAAAACCCAGCATGAAGTGAAATTCCACTAAGTGACAATCAATGAGACCATTTTTTTCCAATCAGTTCCTCTCCTCTCTATGTTGTATTAGCCCACTTGACACATTCACACACAGGCATAACCATGGGTGCTATACATATTCCTCACATTTAAACTTTTGCATCATGACAAGTTTCTATCAAGAGTTCTTATGCTATAAAATATCATTTTGAAGGTGATTATTTTATAGTATGTTAATTTATTTCATTGAATCATAGAAATGTTTAGCTATAGGATGACATGTATGGAAATGCTTAAATATATTACATATATTGATGTAAAACACTATTCTATGAGGAAAAAATGCTGACTGTATCTTAGGACCTTGTTCATACATATCTTTTCTAACTCATGTTTTTCAAAATGTTCCTAACCATTTAAAAATTTGTTTCTTTTATTGTATATATGTAAGTAGAATGATTGAGATGGGGAGGTAATATGATGGAGAATGGAATTTCAAAGAAGAAAGTGCAGGGGGCAGGGAGGGTATTACCATGGGATATTTTTTATAATCATGGAAAATGTTAATAAAAATTGTGAAAAAAAGGGGAAAAAAGAAATAAGTTAAGAGTAAAAATATTTAAAATTGACAAAAAAAAAATGTTTCTACTTCTATTACCTCTAACTTCCCCTCTGTGGTCTGCAGGAGTAAAAGAAAAAGGAGCAGGAGGAGAAAAAAGGATGTAGTTTGAAGAAAATTTATCATCAAAAGAAAATGATTTGTGGACTGGAGAGATGGCTTAGCAGATAAAGCGCTTGCTTGCAAAGACAAAGGGCCCAGTATTGATTCCCCAGGACCCGTGTAAGTCAGATGCACAAGATGGCACATCCATCTGGAGTTTGTTTGCAGTGGCTGAAGGCCCCAGCCCACCCATTCTCTATCTCTGTCAGCCTCTTTCTCTGTCTCTTAAATAAAATAAATAAAATTTACAAAAATTATAAAAAGAAAATGATTTGTGTGCAACAAACCAACCAATAATTCAGGTCAGCTCATTTGCAGTGATATGCATACTAAATGCATTTAAAAGGGAATTATAATATTCATTTAATTCACCCTAAATTCATACACTTTTTAGATTTTCTTAAATTCTGGAACAAATTAGAAATTTTCTACTTTAAAAGTTGCTACGAGATGTTAGGCTTTGAGGTACACTACAAAAACTCTGGTAAAATCAAAGACTATTTTGAGGACAGAAATGATGATTGAGAAGTATTTCAGAAATTAAAATAGAAGTATCTCCTTGCTTAGTAGATGCCATAGCTAGTGATAAAATTATATTATCACTTACTTCCAGAACACATAGCTTTGAGTAAAAATGTAAATACTCAAAGTATTGAACATATAAAAAACAAAAAATGATTACTATAACTGAAGTTACAAACTATAACATTATAAAGACTTTTTACATTCTTGCATCAATTCCTGTAACTTTCATACTGTGATAGATCAATGATAAATAATATCATACAAATAAATAAATTCATTTACTTTTTTAAAATCACTTTTGAGGTACCTAAATGTCTTATTTAACAAGCATGTTACAATGACAGTTGAAGAAGTGGAACAAAGGAGTTCTAACATATTTTTAGCTGTAATGAAACTGAGAAGCACAACACATAAAAAGTTATAAAATAGAGCTGGAAAGATGGTTCAGTGGTTAAAGGCAATTGTTTGCCAAGACTGACAACCTGGGTTTGATTTTTCCAATGCCCACGTAAAGCTAGAGGCACAAAATGGCACATTCATTTGGAGTTCATTTGCAGTGGTGGGAGGCTTGTCTATTTTCTTGCTCTCTCTCTCTCTCTGTGTGTTTGTCTTTTTTTCTCTCTCTCATTCAAATAAATAAATAATATTTTTAAAATATGTGTATACATGAACTGGAGAGTTGGCTTAGCAGTTAAGGCACTTGCCTGAAAAGCCAAAGGACCCAGGTTCATTTCTCCAGGCCCCATATAAGCCAGATGCACATGATAGCACATGCATCTGGAATTTGTATTCAGTGGCCAAAGGTCCTGACATTCCCATTCTCTCTCTCTCTCTCTTTTTGTTTGTCTCTCTATATCTCTCTCAAATAATAAATAACTAAATAAAAATTCAAAAAAATATGTATCCACAAATGTATAGCAGATATGAATGGAATCTCTGTTTCAAATAAGAGAAACAATTTGCATATAATAGCAATGCATAGTCTCTGTAATACTTGTAATACCCCACATATACATACCCGTATGCCTTAAGTATACACTCCTTGTGTTTTCAAATTGCATTGGCAACCAGGTATTTATCTAGTTACTGTATCTACTATATATTTTATTTTTGAATTCTTTAGTTGGAGTTTGATAGTAATATTCCATAGTATCCAAAAATTATAAATCAAAATGAAATAGCAGAAAACCTTCTTAATGAGGAAAACCCCCTTTTCCTCTGAAATGAACTTTGGGTCTGATGAATTCACATATATTTCTTCATATATTTGTTTCGAATTATTGTACATTAAGCCAAAATATGCAATATTTTGATGAACTGCACAATATTTTTCTGTCTCGTGTATCTGAATTTGACACATCTATAACATTCATATGACCATAACATTTTAGGACACTGGATAAAACATGTACTTTTTAAAATTTGCTCCAAAGAACTATATATTTCTTCAATTGACTTATGTGCCACTTGGACAAAATTATTTTTATTATAGTTTATTTCATTTTCTTCAGCATCCATAACTGAAAACTACTTGTAAAGTGTCAATGACAAACTGACAATGGTGAAAAGAAAATGGCTTTGTAGTTCAAAATTCAAGGCAAATATAGAAGTGGAAGAGAGAACCCTAATGAACAATGCAACTGCAGTAACCTTAAACTTGCAAGTTCAAGGCAGACCCAAGCAGCAACTGACCTTTTGTGGTGTTTCCTTATAAACAACCATGTAAAATTCACAGTTTCAACGTCTTTCCAGAGAGGTAAGTATTTGTGTTTAGAGCATGCATAGGGGAGTTATAAAGGAACTGGTGGGGGAAAAGTGATAGGGCATAATAATGAGGAATTTCAATGATATTTTCTAATCACATGACTTCTAAATCCTGATAAAAATCACAGGGAGTATTCTTTTATTTCTAGGTTAGAAGTACTTTTTTATAGATTCAAATTATATTTTTAACATACCATTCTATGCTATATTGTTTGATGACTTCTATTGAATTTTCTCAATAACTTTTTGAGCAACAAAATTGCAACATGTTAAAACCAGCAATTCACAGACTGTTTGGGAAACATCTCAAATGTTTGAGGCCATTTGCCTAATGAATATAACATAGACTCATTTCATTCTCTCTTTCCTGGAATTGCTTTGAATTTCAAACATTTGTTAGCCATTAACTATACTTTGCATCTAATACTGCATATGTTTATAATGCATTTTAGATTCCACATGTAAAAGCAATTTATCTGTGAACCTATACCTTTACTAATTGGCTTGTGCTATAACCACTAATGTCAACTCCCCCATAGTGGAACAATTCATTTTGACTTGAGCAAAACAGATTAAGAAAACTCTGTACTCAAAGACATTTTCTGTTCCTTTTAAAATAATTCAAGCAGTGTTCTCCTGAATCTTCTCTAAATGATTAATTTTTTTTCTATATAGCTTTAAGACCTACCTAAACTAATATTTGCATTGTCAAAAACCCTCCTTCAAAATCTGGAGGCATTTCAGCTAGTTTTGTACAATTCTGAAAAGTCAACAGAAATAGAGATGCCCATTTGCTAATAAAAATGTTCCAAAGCATAGCTTATTACACAACACACACATACTCACAATGTAGGTATATCTAAACTCAAGAATGACCAATTGATAAATGACTTTATGAATGAAAGTAGCTAATTACTGACCCATCTGGTATCAGAGAATGCCTTGAGAGACTGACAGCAATAGCCTTAAATCTAGTCATTGATAACTTAAAAGCTTTCTCAAATGCCCAGTTTCATTTTCTTCTTTGCTTAACCTATAGACTTTGAGTAGGGAGGACTAGTGAGGTATTCTGAAGTCCAGCTCTTTTGCAGACTTTGTGTAAGCACAATTGTACAGCATCAATTATTTTACATCTGGCTTATTATAGTCAATATTGTTTTGTGAGCTTAATCCATATTTTTGTTGAAACTGTAGTTCATATGTGTTCATTGCTATAGAACTTTTAGGAAATTCCTTTATGTGAATAAACCATATTGATCCATTGTGCTGTTGATAGATATTTGAACAGTTCCTATTGGGACTATTATGCAAAGTGTTGATAGAAACCTTCTTGCATCTGTCCCTTAATGCATACACCATCAGATGAGGAGTGTTTCACTATATGACCATCACTATCACGGTTGCACATAAAGATAGTCAGCAGACTCATGACAGGGAAAGTGATTTTATATGACAGTTAATATTCATCATCAACTTGACTGGATTTGGAGTCACATAGAAGACACAACTCTAGGCATGTCTGTGGGGGCATCTCTAGAGAAGGGTAACAGAAAAGGGACAACTCACCCTGAATGTTAATGGCACAATCCCATGAGATGGCACCCAGGACTAAAAAACTAAGGAAGCAAGCAAAGCCCCAGCATTCATCTCTTTCTGCGTCCTGATTGTGAATGCAATGTGACCAGCTGTCTCACATTCCTGCTGCCATGTCTTCCTTGCCATGGTAAACTGTGCTTTCAAACTGAGCCAGAATAAATCCTTCCTCCCTTAAGTTGATTTTTGTCAATTGTTTGTCACAGCAACAAAAAAGTAATGCATTAGGTGACAGAAAACTAGGTAAGCAATCCCTAATTAGTCTTGAGGGGCCCCTTTATTGACTCAGATGTAATACAATTCCCTAGGCCAAATGTCTTCAGTTTTCAATATTCAAATCAAAGTAGTGTTTTTCTTTTCATTTTAGGTCTTAGCAGTGGGCAAGGAATTGTCCATGATGGACTATATGATGGGTTCATTCATGGCCTATTTTAAATTTTCATTCTGGTAACTTGGATAGTTGGAGTAATGTATGTATGCACCTTCAAAGTCACAAATGATAAAATGATTTTAAAAAAAAGCATGTGGCACATGTGAACACAGGTTCTTTTGGGACAAAGCAATTGAAAACTTTCATAGGCTTCATATATGCAACTTACCAATTTTAGAAAAGTTGCTGGAAAAAAATAAGGCTTATGCACTAGTACATCTATTAGTTACTTTCTTATTACAAAATTGATCAGTACCATGCAATTTTAACTTTTCTTCTTTACATTTTACCACCAAAATGGCTTGATTTTCAGTTTAACCATAAATACGTGCCTCTGGTGGGCTGAATAATGCCAGGACACAGAGAAAAGGAATTGGAGATTTGGAGAAAAGCATGGTAAATACAATAATGCAATTTTACAGTAGATGGTGCTAGATGGGTACAAAAGAGCCAACCAGCATCCGAGTCACCTTCAAGATTTCTCCTGAGCTTAGCAGTTTAAAAACTGTACAATTTAGATTTATCAGTTCAGGAGAGGCCCTCAGATGAAACAGTTGACTTAGTGAGATCAATGAATGCAGAACCCTATAATTAGACAAAGTTAAGGTTTTTTATGGAAATTAACAGTGAAGACAACCTTAAATCTGAGGTCAAATCTATCTTGCTGATGTATTGGTGCCAATGTTAAATTACTAAAAGAATGGTTTTCCATTCATGTAAAATAACGTCATCTGTGAAGTTAAATTTTTAAACTAATTTTCTCAAATTATTAGTTATTTGTCATTTATAGTGTCTGTATACTTTGCAGGTAAGCTTTGAGATTTAAATGTCCTATGAAATGTACACAAAAAAATGTACAAAGCAATAACAAGTATTCTAAATATGTAAAGTATTATCTTTGTTACTGTTTCCCAAATATGCCTTTGAAAATAGTTGTGTTCATTGTTTCTACTTTTTTGGTGTATGTATGTGTTCATGTATGTGAGTGCAGGCATATGGATGTCAGGGAGCACATATGGAGATCAGAGGACAACTTTCGGTTCAGCCCTAGCTTCCTATCTTGTTTTGAGGCAAAATCTTTCATTCTTGTTCATTGCTGTGCTTGCCAAACTAGCTGGTCTGCAAGCTTCCAGAAAATTCTCCTATCTCTGCCTCTTATCTCAAAGTCAGCAGGCTGAGATTACAGAAGCCTGTCATGGCTTCTGGCTTTTATGTGGTGATGGAGATCTGAACTCAGGTACTCGGGTTCTCTGGCTTCAGTATAAGCTTTTTATCCACTGAGCCATCTCCCCAACTATTTTTTATTATTCTTATACTGTTTGGGTTTTTTTTGGGGGGGTGAAGAATGGCTGCGACATAAGATAATGTATTTTGAAAATGTTTATTTTCTTTTTGTAACCATAGTACAATATTAGTCTCAAATCAATGAGTTAGAGGTCAGGCTACTACCTGTCTTTGATGAGAGGGCTATACTACCTCAGGCTGACAGACTCCAAGCCATTTGAGCAACATATGCCTGAAAGAGATGCTTCTCTCCCATAATCTGCTGAGCCCTCAGTGGTGATATTGGTTTTCAGTTTTCCTTGAGAAAGGAACAACAAGCCTGTGTTAACCACATTCAGTATGCGACTTATCTCAGAATGTGTCAGCGACTGTAAGAAAATGTCAGATCTAGCACTGGGTTACCCTTTCCTTTCTAACTCCACAGATCCACATTCAGTTGAGGTTCATTTTTTGGACAGGGCATGGAAGAAATTCTTGTTTGGACAGATAAACCACATTTTCAGCATTCAATTATATGTCCAGCCTAAAATACTCCTTCATTAGCAAATCTGTAGAATTCCAAAGTTTTTTTTTCAGGGGCTAGAAGGTCAGACTTTGAAGTGAACTCTATATGTATGAATCATTATGAGCCATTGATTGCATGCGTGAGATATAGTTCTAATATGTCTGTTTGCTTTATCTAAACAGAGTATAAAATATGGGCAGTGCTAAGGTCTATAGTGATGGGATTTTTAGTGGTGCTTAATGATGTTAGAACCTAACACTTAAATGCTTAAATCAATCCAATTAATAACAGTATTCAATTACATGATAATAACATAAATGTTTACTTTCTTTATTTTCCAATATGTATTTGCCATAATATCCCCAGAAGAAGGTGCTACTGTGAGCAAGAGTCAAAGTAGTAGTGGCGGAGATGGCTTTACCAACCATACTGACAGTATATCCAGAAACACGTATGCAATATGCCTGTCCAGCAAGTAGCAGGAGGAAAATCCATATTTTAACTGTCATATAAGGAACTCTTGCATTTGCCTAGCAGCCAACATCCCAGTGTTAATAATTAGTCTGTGATCCAGGCCTATTGCTCTTCAGCTAATGCACAGTGTTTGCTACCACATGGGAGATCTCAGCTGGCTGGAAGCTCCCCTATCTTACAGCAAGAGCAAGGAGCACAGTAGAGGTGACACTGGGCACCTGAAAGAAGATAGCTGCATGATGTATCACCACTCACCAGCCCTTGCTGGAGACCTGTTTAGAGCAAGATTACAGTCTCAGCAGAGCCTCTCATTTCCCCTGGTCACGGGGTTACAGAGCACTTTACAACTTGTGCTGCAGGAAAGCAGGGAAGGATTTAAATGCATGACTGGAAGAGAGTCTCCATAAAACTCAGCCACAGCGGCTCTGACTCACAAGAAGTTTCTGCTTCAACTGCCTTAGAGGCAGCCAGGTCAATGTTTTCAAAAAGATGTGAACTTTAAATACAGAATGGAATGTGCATTGATCATATTTCATCTGATCACAGATTGAACAGATGACCTGGGAAGTTTTTGCAATTCTGGTACTAAAATGGGTTCTCAGAATTGAGGTATCTTTATTACTGATCTCTGTGGAGCACCTACTACCACTAATGGGAGAACAACCCTAATAAGGTCAACAAAAATGTTCTTCTAATAGTGTTCATTAACACTGCTGCTCAGGAACTATTTAAAGTTGTTCCTGGTACTGTTTTTTGATGGGTGGATCATGTCATTCATTTGTAACCATTTCATGAAATTCTGATACCAAAATCTTTACCTGTGCATCATACTACTATAACATGTCCCAAGAACTTAACTTTACAGTTTATAGAAGAAGTCTTTACAGATTTTGAAGGTTAATTCATCAACAGAAAAAAGAGACACCATTCCTGCCTTCGAATTGCTACCAGTAGTGATGTTACAAGGCTCGGTACCTTCCTGGGTTCACTTTGTATTCTCTCTCCTCTCTCTCCTTTTCCTATTACATACAATTTATCAAATTCTTACTGTTTATTTTTGTTCCTTCACAATATCTGTAATGTCTATTTGTTAATTAAACAAACATTTACCAAATGGTAGGGCTAATACTACAAATGGGAGTTCTGTGCCTGGACTCAGCCTGGGGGCTATTCATTTTGCAGTCATCATCTTGGACCAAGTTTGTGGTACATTAAAGATGGCCACAAATATTTTGACAATTCTTTCATTAAGAAGTTTGTATATTTAATTTTCTACTTAATTCCCCCCCTCTTGTGTGTATAAGCTCACCAGAGCCTCTTGCCTTCATAAATGAACACCAGACATTTGCATCATATTTTCCATGTGACTTACTTGAGTGTTCGGGAATTGAACCTAGGCCAGCAAGCTTTGTAAGCAAGTGCCTTTAGTCACTGAGCCATCTCCCCAGCTTTTACTTATATTTTAAGGTATAGACCTCATGCTCTATAAGTCAAATATATGACTCACTATGACTACCAAAAGCATTCATGTGAAACAGAACTGACAAATTCTTGTCACTGTTGATGTTACCTCTGGGAATTTTCCAAAAGGTCCAGGAAGACTTTGATCTTTACAATCAGAAACAATATTGAATTTTCTAAATTATGTCAAAATTCACCTAAGATAGCTAAGTATAACTCTTTCTTAGGTAAATAGTAAAAATTGTGATTTTTATCTTAAAACAGAAAGTAGTATTTCTAAGGATTTTCTACTAGATTTTTACAGACCACCTCTGTATATCTACTAAAGAGACTCCTGAAATGGTTTGAATCGTCCAGATTACTTTCATTGGATAATAATAGTTCATGTCCCTAGTTTTAATTTTTAGGTTTATTGAGGTATAGTGTCTATACTTAATGTAATATTTAATACATACATCTTGATGAATTGGGTCATGTACTTGAATGTAAATGCTGGTTTGAAGTTATCATGAAACAATTTGAAATCTGTAAGTGCTTGGCAGTCATTCTGTATAGAACTTAACTAACTTAATTTGAAATTTAGTATATTTAGCAAAAAATATATT
Source organism: Jaculus jaculus (assembly GCF_020740685.1). Taxonomy (NCBI): domain Eukaryota; kingdom Metazoa; phylum Chordata; class Mammalia; order Rodentia; family Dipodidae; genus Jaculus; species Jaculus jaculus. The sequence goes on from NC_059125.1 coordinate 39,768,807, forward strand.
AAGAGGAAGGTTGATATGTCAAAGCACAGTAATTTAAAACTATATAAATAGGCTGCAAAAACAAAAATAACAACCTTCAATTGTTCAGAAAATTCTTATGTCTTTAGGAATTGCTTTGGGCCCTATCCCATCAGATAGAACAAAACAAAGCAAGTGAAAGTATAAGTTTGTTTTTCAAAGCCATATCCATGTTAGCTCTATTTTCTTGCAAACTTTTTTTTGAGGCAAGCCCAACAGATTGGCCTTTTTTATGCTACAGAGTAAGAGTGATAATGAGAGAGAGAGAGAAAGAGAGGGAACTGGAATGCCAGGGCCTCTAGCCCCTGCAGTCAAACTCCAGATGTGTGCACTATCTTGTGTACATGTACAACCTTGCAAGCTTGTTTCACCTAGTGTGTCTGGCTTAAGTGGGACCTGAAGAGTTGAACATCGGTCTTTAGGCTTCACAGGCAAGCACCTTAACCACTGAACCATCTCTCCAGCCCTTCTTTCAAACTTTTCACAGAAATAAACAATTCAAGGAATATGCATCAATTGCTTAACCATGTAAAAGTTCTGAGAAGGAATGGTTTCTCCATGAGTTATTATTATTATTTTTTTTTGCAGGGCTTTAGGACTACCTGGGTGAAAGTTATTAATTTTATTTAGAGGAAGGCATAGGTGGAAACAGTCATCATAAAGGAGTCTTGGAGAGATTTTTTCCCAAAGGAATAATTTCAACCATAATGGAGGTCAGAGGTGGAAGAATAGGAGGGAAGAATATTGTTGCAGGAAGTACATAGAAATGTGTAAGACAAGTCTTGGAAAATGAGAAGATGAAGTCCTCTCTGGTTTCCACAAAGTATGCATGGTAGACAGAAAAGGTGGGGAACAAATGCAAACAGGTAGATTGTAATGAACTTTAAGCTTTTTGAAAGCTGGCTGTGGTAGCCCATGCCTTTAATCTCAGCACTTGGCAGGCAGAGGTAGGAGGATCGCGATGAGTTTGAGGCTACCCTGAGATTACATAGCGAATTCCAGGTCAGTCTAGGCTAATGAAAAACCATTCCTTGAAAAGCCAGAAAAAAAAAATTGAGATTCTTGGGTTTTGCAAGCAATGCAAAGCAATAAAGAGTTTTTTGAGCAGAACAGTAACACTGCTATCAAAACTTACCTTTTTATTTTAAGATTCAATGAAAAAGTTTAAATAACAAATATGTTCAACACAGAACATTGCTTGGAAAAAGGATGTACCCATAATGATACATTATGCCACTATGCAAAGGAAAAAGGATAGCTTCCACACATCGATGCACTTCAAGGGCATGTTTTCAGGACCAAGGAATAAAACACAGGGCAATTAGGATGGTGTAGTTTGTGTATAAAAGGGAGAAAACACTAATAAGCATATACTGACACACATTCATTATTATATTGCCCAAAATAAATCACTGATGAACAAATGAAAAACTGACAAAAAATATTTATCTACAAAGGAAAGCAAGGAAGCAGCATGGAGGAAGCAGGGATTAAAATGAAATGAAACTTCTCTGAATACAACTTTGGAAACACAGCTATGTCTTATGTATTTAAACAATTTAAAAAGGGGGAAAAAGTTGGCAACAACCACAGCAGAGAGACTGGAAGCAAGTAGGTTATTGGGGCACATTAGCCAAGGAATAAGGGTTCTGAAATGCTTTTCTGTGTTTTTTTTTTTTTTTTTTTGACGTGCCTATCTAGTTAAGAAAAGTTCATGAGGGGGAAATAGAAAGTACTAGGTGAATTTCCACACTTATAAAAGTAGTCTTGGCTATGAAACTTGTACTTTATTGAATAATAGCTATTTCTTAGTTATCCAGCATTGTAGTCAGATCCTCATTGCTGAAAACATCCAACCAGAAGCAGCTTATGGGAAGAAATGGATTTATTTCAGGCATACAAATCCAGGGGAACACCATGAATGATGAAAGATACTGGCTCCCTTTCAGTGATTCATATCAGAAAGACAATATCAAACAGCCAGCCATCACCAGTGCATGAAGAGCCATAGCTTCAAAACCACTCTCCACACACAACAGGGCTGGACTCAAGATCAGCTCCCAGTCACATGCCTCCCATGGTATGGGTCTGCCTGTTAGAGGCTCAAGTTGCAAGCTCAATTTTAATAAAACACCTTAATTTATAGGGTCATATATTCAAACTATCACATTTAAACTATTACACTCCACCTATTATAAGCAGGACTGTGGAGAGGCACAGGTATGACTGAAAACTTCTGTGGTAGTAGACACCTTTGATGATGAGTGTGCTAAATCCTACAGGATTCCTGAAATCTCCAGGTCCCTTCAATTCCCCCAGGACTCAAAGCCACTCAACTCAAGTTGTCTCCTCATCTGCAGATTGCTACCCCAATTACTGGTGCTAATTGAACTGTGGTCCTTGTTTATCAAATGCCTGAAAAGACAACTTAAAGAAGGAAAGGTTTATTTTGATTTACAGTTTGACGGTTTAGTCCATCATGGTGGCAGGAGCTGAAGGAATTAGTCACATTGCATGGACAGTGAGGAAACAGAGAAAGAAGGCTAGTGCCAAGTTCTTTTTTTTATTTATTTTATTTTATTTTATTTTTTTGATTCAGTCTGGGACTTCAGGTCATCGAATGTTTCCACCTAAAGTTAGGATGAGTCTTCCCACTTCAATTAACCTAGAAACTCCTCATAGGCATTTGTCTCCTAGGTGAGTTTATCCAATTGAAAATCCAATCAGCTATCACAGGTATGCTCCTTGTCACTCTATTATTTGTAAACCAAACTCTTCTATGCTTTGTTCTTTTAGGCTTATGACTGTCTAATAATTCAAAGTACATTCAGTTCATCTTCAAAAGTCCCCAAATTCTAATAGTCCCAATGCCATTTAAAAGTCTAGTCATTTCTAAGATTCAAAATGATTGCTTAGCTTAGAGCCCATATACGATCAACAAACAATTACATGCTTCCGATACATTGGCACAGAATAAATATTCCCATTCCAAAATGGAGAAATTAGGGCATAGCAAAAAAAAGATTGGATCAAAACAAGACTAAAAACCAGAGGGACAAAAGACAAATCCTGAAACTTCATGTCAAGCATTTGGGGCACATGTTACTATCTTCAGGCTCCAGAGGTCTTGGTTAGCCCCATCCATACAGCTCAACTGCTTGTAACACACATAGCCTCTCTACCTTTGGTTGGTTCTACTTAAAACAAGCAGATATCTTCAGTTAACACCCAATGGTTTTGTAATCTTTATTACAACTTAGGCTTCTTCTTTGCAGCTTCATGCAGTGGCCCTTCAGGAACTCCTTGCTTAACTCTGACCCTGCCACACGTTGCTTCAGTGGCTTTCTGGTAACTTGAGGCAACTCTCCCCTCTTGCATTGTTCATTTTTACAATGCTAGTACCATGTGGATAATGCTGCCAAATGCTGCTGAAAAAATGGGATGGAGTCTGGCCCCCTTAGATCACAGTTGCATCAGCCTCTGTGTGCCTTCCATGTTGAACCCGGAAAAGCAATTCCCTAGGTAATTGTTATTAACTGGAACTCCTTCCATGGTATTTTCAATTCAAGTATTCAAACTCTCTCTTTTCAAATGATGATGGATTTTCACAAGTTGTATCCTTTAATGGATACAACTGTCTTGCCCTCAGGACACTTGTTCTCCCAGTGAAGTGCAGGGGGTTCATCATTAACAACTACAGCTACATTCTCAGCACATGTTTTTTTTTTTTAACTTAATTTTTTAGTTTTCTTTTCAGTAAATACAGTCAGTTTGGTACCATTATTTAGGCTCATCTGTGATCTACCCCCTCCCATTAGACCCTCCTTGTTAATGAAAATGGGTCGTGCATTGTGGAGTTAGCCCCCAGTTATTGGTATGATAAATGTCTCTGCAAATCATGACCCAACATGTGACTCTGACATTCTTTCCGCCCCCTCTTCCGCAAAATTTCCCTGAGCCATGTTGGGTTCATTTTTGGTCTTCAGCACATGTTTTATCTGCAACTTTAAACTCCCTCTTTTCCCACAAACAACATATTTTCATATTTTTACTATACTTGTTGATCTTTCTCATTACAGTCTTGTGTCAGAGCATAGAGATGTACTCATGACACACTCTGAATGCTATTGTGTTTTGAAGTTTTCTTTGCCATACAAAATAACCCATTACTTTTAAATTTATCTTCACTTAAGTTCTCAGAAGATGATCAGAATTAAAGTAAATTCTCTGCCAGAATATAACTTGAATGGCTATTATCCCAGTTCCCAATAGAGTCCATGTTTCCCTCAGAAATATTGTGAGCCAGTCCTGCAATGTCCATCTTACTCTCAGCATTCTAGTCTTCCAAACTCTTACCTGAATGGCTCATTAAGCACATCTTACAGCATTATAAAGTTTTTCAAGCACAACGTTTCAAAGTCTTCTACATCCTCCTATAAATCAGATGCCTAAGAACCACATGGCCATCAAAAACCCAATTCTTGGCACCAAATTTCTGTATTAGTTACTTTTCTTGTTGCTATTATCAAACACATGACAAAAGCAACTTCAGGAAAGAAAATATTATTTTGGCTTATAGTTTGAGGGTGATGAAATCATGGTAACAGGAACATTAGGTAGCTAGTCATAAAAGATCAGTAGTCAAGAAGAAGAGGGGGTTGAATGCTGGTGCTCAGCTCACTTTCTCTTTTTTTGTTCAGCCTGGGATTCTAGCCCATGGAATGATGCTGCCCCTAACTTTAATTAATTTAATCTAGAAACTCCTTTATAGACATGCCTAGAGATTTGTTTGCTTCATAATTCTATATCTCGTCAAGTTGACAATTGAGACTAATCATCACAGAATGTAAATTAAGGTATCTCTTTGAAATATTTGTTTTATTTTTTCTAGATATATAAGAGAGCTGTGATTGCTGAAATGTATGTCAACTCCCATTTTAATTTTTTAAAGGAATTTCTATACAGTTTTACAAAATAATTATACCTATTTAAATTCCTGTCAACAGGATACAAGAGTTTCCTTTTCTCCACATTCTCACAAGTACTTATTATCCTTTTTATTTTTCACAATACCCACCCTGTCAGGTATGAAATAGTTCATTATGGTTTTGATTTGCATTTCCCTGGTGGCTGGTGATGTTCAATACTTTATCATATACTTGTTGGTCATTTACATGCCTTCCTGGGGAAAAAAAGAAAAAAAATATTCTGATCCTTTATCCATTTTTAAACCATTGGAGGGGACTGAAGAGACTGATAAGGTGTTAAATATGAATGCTCATAAAGTTTGACGGCCTGGGTTTGATTCCCCAGTATACAAATAATGACAGACACACAAAGTGGTGCATGCATCTGGAGGTCGTTTGCCATAGGAGGAGGCCCTAGTGTACCCATGCTTGCTCTCTCTCTTTCTCTCTCTCTCTCTCTAAATTATTTGCCTTTTTGCTATAGGGTCACCTATAAAAGTTGAAAAATATCTCAGAAATTAGATGTAGTTACAATAAATTTCAATATAATAAAAAACCACATGTGGCCAATCCACAGCCAATATCACAGTCACTCAATGGTGAAAAGTTGACAGTTTTTCTTCTGGATCAGGAATAATATAAAACTGTGCCCTCACATGGAGAACAAAGGAGGACAAAAGGAATGAGACATCAAAACACAGGAAGGACTACCTGAAAAGAAGAGTGTGCTCATTGGGATATGGGAAGGAGAACAAAAGAGGATAATGGGACAGGAAGCCCATCAAATTACAGTGTGATGATGTATTAAATTTCCCAGTAAAATATAAAAATATTGTATATTAAAATAACAATAATAAATAAAAGTGTGCATTCTCAGCACTTTTGTTCCACACACGATTGAGAGTCCTAGTCTGAGCAATGAACAATAAAGGACATCCAAAGTGAAAAAGAATAACATTTTCTAGCATACTACATAACACCAATATCTATAATCTCAACATATGCCTCTGGCAAGAAAAGAGGCTGAGACAGGAGAATCTCAAAGCTCATGGGCTAGCTATCTTGTCATATGTAGCAGCAAACAGTAAGTTACCATGCCTCAAACAAAATGGAAGGCAAAGACTGACACTGAAGATTGTATTTGTTTTTGAAGGGCAGGGTCTCTGGCCACTGGAAAAAAACTCCAAATGCGTGAGACATTTTGTGTATCAGTTCATCTGGCTTTATGTGGGTCGGGAAATTGAGCTCAGGATGGCAGGCCATGCAAGCAAGGGACTTTAACCACTAAGTAATCTTCCCAAAGTTAGTATAGTAATTAGAAAAATAATAAATGTTGCCATCAAAGAATAAAAGAAGGTGAGAAAGGATAAAGAATGCTAAATGTGAACATAAAGAAGTAATAAAAGGGCTGGAGAGATGGCTCAGTAGTAAAGGCACTTGCCTACAGGGCCTAAACACTGGGTGGATTACCCAGTACCCATTTAACTCAGATTCTCAAAGCACATGTATCTATAATTCATTTGCAGTGGTTAGAGGCCGTGGTGCATCCATACTCCCCACCCCCCTTTCTCTCTCTGTGTGTATCTTTCTCTGTGTGTGTTTGTATCTCTGTGCTTGAAAATACATAAAAGAATAATTTTTTGGAAAAGATAGAAGCAATATGACAGTGGAAAGCTAAGGAAAGCAAAACTATGTAGAGCTTTATAAGCTATGTTTGAATGGTAATGGGGAAGCTCAAAAGTTTTACCTTTTAGGAGGACCTAAGTCTGCAGTTCTAAACACATAAGATTTAGAGTGTCTAGTAAAAGATGGAGAAAAAAAAATGGAACATGTGGTACGTCCATTTGTTCCAAGACTACATATTTGAATGGACAAAGTATAAGAAAAACCCATTCACAATGAAACCAAGAAACAGTTATCAAAAATACAATCCAAACAGTGAAGAATATTTGCTAAATACAGCAAAACTTAGAGCATATGGGCAATGCTATGAACTATGAGCACTTTCCAGAGCTCAAGGAGGATGTGAATATCACAGCACATAAACATAGAGGCTTCTGAGGTATCTACAGGCAAGTGTTCAGATCCAGTGTTGAAGATGGGCTATGGAGTGAGTGGGCCATTGCGGCACAGGCTTTAGCACTGTTCAGACATGTTCCACATGGGCAAGTGTATGGAAAGGAGAGATCTTGAAGAAAACGCACAACAAAAATGCTACTTTCTCCACTTCCAATGAACTTCCTCTACATACCATAAAGCTTCTGGTGACAAGCATCGGCAAACAAAGTAAAACAGAACAAGACAAAACCCAAAAAGCACATGAAAGAGAAAGTTCAGTAGACTAAAGAGTTGTGTCAGAAGATCTCCCAGGGAATGATAACCTCCCACTAGGGCAGGCTGAGTGCTGAGAAATATGGATCATCTCCAGCAAAGGGACCCAGACTTCACAACAGAGTTTTCTAAATGCCTTATTTCAAGCTGAGTTATCACAGCCGTTTCCAATCATCTTCTTCACAGTGCTCCATTTTTTTTTCTGTTTGAAGTAAAAGCTACCTACAAAAAAGGGACAAATCCAGGCCTGGATATAGACCTCAGCTATTAAAGGTGCTTGTGTGCAAAGCTGGTTATGCCCCGGTTTAATTCCCCAGAACCCATGTAAAACCAGATACACAAAGTGGTGTAAGCATCTAGAGTCCCCTTGCAACATCAAGAGGCCCAGGCATGCCCATAGTGTCTCTCTCTATATATCTCTTTTTCAAATAAATAAAAATATTTTTTAAATAAAAAAATCTGAAAACCTTAAGTTTTATAATTGAATAAGTTCAATTATATACATCACCATCCTGTCCTATTCACATTTCTGTCATCCAAGGAAGCCCTTTTGTGCCACCCTTGTAGTTATTTCTTAACACTCTTGTCTTTTCCTCCCATTGTAGGGAGTCATTTTTCTGGTTTCTGTCACCATCAGTTAATTTTCTCTGTTCTTGAACTTCATTCCGATGTAATCTTAAAGTATATTCTCCTTTGTGTTTGGCTTATTTTACTCAATATAATTTCTTTTGTGATTCATCCATGTTGTTTCACATATAAAAATTCATTCATGCTGGGCGTGGTGGCGCACGCCTTTAATCCCAGCACTTGGAAGACAGAGGTAGTAGGATTGTCATGAGTTCGAGGCCACTCTGAGACTCCATAGTGAACTCCAGGTCAGCCTGAGCTAAAGTGACACCTTATCTCAAAAAATTACAGCAAAAATTTCATTCATTTTATTGTATTTTTATTCCATTGTGTGAATATACTATAACGTACTTGCTTAATCTTCTGTTCATAAACACTTGGTCGTTTTCCAGTTTGAGGTTATTATGAGTGAATGAATGAAGTTTCTATGAATGTCTTTGGGCAAGTCTTTTTGTAGCTACTAGTTTTCCTTTTTATTTTAGTAAATTGAAATGGAATTATTGGTTACAGTATAGGTATGCATTTTACTTTATGAGAAACTGACAGTTTCACAAAGTAGCTGTACTATTCCATACTCCCACTTGAATGTTGAGTTTTAGTTAATCTATATCCTCACAAAAAGTTGTTGTTACTATATTTTATAATTTAAGCCATTTTAATGGGTGTTGGAGTGGTATTACATTAAAGTTTTAATTTACATATCACTGACTGATATTGAACACCTTTTCAAAGGCTAATGGGCTTTCACATATTTTCTTTCAAGAAGAATCTTTTTAATGTCTTTTACTAATTTATATATTCATTGTAGTTTTATTTTTAAACTAAATTATATGTACTCATGATATATACATATTGTTGTGAAGTATGTACACATTATAAAATGAATTTATCTAATTAGCATATTTATTGCCTCACATAGCTATCATTTTGCAGAAACATTAATTTTAGACCTTTCTAAGAATATAAGATATTGTTAATCATAGTCACTATGCTGTGTAATAAATTCCTTGAACTTGTTCCTCTTAACTAAAATTTTATGTCCTTTGACTAACTCATCCTCCAACGTCAGCCATTGCTAGCCACCATTTTTCAATTTTACACAGAGTTAAATTAAGCATTTTTTCATTTTTTTCTAAAAACATTCTTTATGATTTCTGGGTATAAGTCTCTTCTGAGACATATGTATCATGAGTACTTTCTCACAGAATAAATTGTCTTTTCATTTTCTCAACTGACATTAGATGAGCAGTTTTACATTTGATAAATCCCATTGTATACTTTTTTATTATTTTGCACTATTCCTAAAGACATGAAGATAGTTTCTGACATTTCTTCTAGAAATGTAGAGTTTTATCTTGTTTGCTTAGATCACCTCAAAGTATTTTTTCACATATGGTGTGAGGTAAGATTATTTTTTTTTAATACATGAGTGATTAGATGTTCTAGAAGCACTTTTTGAAGACATTCCCTTATTGCAATGTCTTGGCCTCTCTACTAAAAATAAACTGGATGCATCTCTACCTATTTGTGTATCTGTCATTTTAGTATATTTTTTGCTACATTGACTTATTTTTCTTTTTCTCTGTGCTTTGGTTTTTGTTTTAATTTTGGTACCTTTATAGCAATCCTTTAAATCAGAAAGTGAGAGTCTTCAAATTTTGTTGTTTGTATCTGAAGACAATATCAGTTACTCTCTCTCTTGTTCTATTTGGTTCACTCTTCTGTGATGCCCTGTTAGAAACTTTTATCTGCAGCACCTGACCCAAGCTGATCTCAACGTAGTGAGGCTTAGTCTTCACCTGTTTGCACTATTCTCCAAAACATTCACCAAAAATACAAAAGTAATGTGAATATAAGGCTCATATCAAGAGATTCCTATATCTCAAGGATCATACAACTGTCCTGTCTTTTATCAAATGCCCAATAAGCAGTTGTCTTAGGTATTTTTTCAAGTTTATGATGGAAAGATAAATCTATTTTCAGTTACTCCACCATAGTTGCAATCAGAAATTGTATTGCATTCATATTAAGGTGAGAGGCCTTTCTAGAATTTTCACTATTTAAAAATGAACAAAATGTAGGAAGAGTTCTGTAAGGCTTATAAATAGATACTAGCACCACCACTACACTGACACAAAAAGGGGGGATGAAAATAGGTATCTAACTCAAATGAAAGAATTTATTCAGAAGAACCATCCTTAGAAACAAGAAAAGATAATCTCGACCAAATTTGTCTAGTAGGATTTACTACAATGATGAAATATTCAGCCTCTGTACTACTCCACATGATAATTATGTGGATGGTGAGCACTTAAGGTGTGCCTAGTGGAAATAACGTACTATTTAAAAAAATCAATTTTAATTAATTGAAAAAATTTAATTTTAATCTAATTGAGATGACTGGTTACCATTTGGATAGCACATAGACTCTATCAGGATTAAAAGAAAATAGACGTGCAGAAAAACAAACCAGGAATGGAGCATGGCAAGCATCAGAAAACATAACAAAGAGCCGATTTTTAGATTTTTATTTATTTATTTGAGAAAGACACAGAAAGAGGCAGACAGAAAGAAAAAGTCTGGGCACATACTCCTTCCACAGCAAACAAACTCCAGATGCAGTGCCACTTTGTGTGTCAGGCTTTATGTGGGTACTGGGGAATGAAACACAGGCTCTCAGGCCTTGTAAGCAAGCACCTTTAACCACTGAACCTGTTTTCCAGCCCCCAAGAGCCACTCCTATTAAGTCATTATGATATTGACACAAGAAGATACAAAATAATGAGTGGAAATAAAATAATTATTCTACAGTACATATGATAATTTAATAAATAATAAAAGTCATAGATAAACCACTTTTTACAGAAAAAAATATGAATTCATAAATATAAGGGGTCCATTAAAATTGCCAATCCATTTAAAAACATAAAAATCATCTTCATCTTTCATGAAATAAAAATTAATCTCAGAAAACTTAAAAATGCAAATATAAAATTAAATAATCAAAATCGTTAGATGTGATCAGGGACTATATGATAATAGTGTGTCAGGAAAATACTGTGAAAGCCAGTGCCTTTAACCATTGACCCATTTCTTCAGCTAAGGAAAATACCTTTAATGATGATTAAATATACAGATGTTATAAAGAAAAAGTCAGATATTTTTGGTCTACATATTCAAAATGTGTACAGTTTCAAAAGTAGATATTCATGGAAATAAGGCCCATAGAATGAGGCTTTTGACTGAGGGACTGCTAGGTTTGATGACTCTCTTCTTCCTTTTGGAATGGAATTTATTATTTATTTATTTATTTTTGGCTTTCTGAGGTAGGGTCTCATTTTACCTCAGGTTGACTTGGAATTCACTATCTAGTCTCAATATGGTCTCAAACTCATGGCAGTCTTCCTACCTCTGCCTTCCACGTGCTGGAATGGAATTTTCTATACTATGACTACCTCACCATTGTAATTGAGAAACATAATTTATTTTCTAGTTTCAAAGGTTTGCAAATGAAAAGGAATTTTTTTTCTTGGATGAACCTTACTATATTGCACCCATAGTTGATTTACTTGATTTTGAAGAAAAATAATTGAACCTTTTTTGAGAATTTGAACTTGTTTAGTTGGTGAGACTTTTGGACTTAAAGTTAAAGCTGGGATAAGTTAAAACTATGGGTGATATAATTTTCACGAGACATAGTTGTGAATTTTTTGAGGGGCAGGACTGAGACAGGATTTATTGCTGAATAGTATTCCTGAACAATTCATGTTCATTGAGGAACCAAGAATGTGAATTTATTTGGAACTAGGATCTTCAAAAGTATAATTATTTCAGATGAGGTTATAGTGGGCCTAAATCGAATGACTATGAGAGGACATGTGAAAGCACACAGAGAAGAAGGTTATAGGCTGACAGATACAGAGATTGGAGTGATGTGTCTATAATCTGAGAGTAGCTAGGGATTGCCAGCAACCAGAAGAAACTAGGAGAGTGGTATGGAATAACTTGACTTCAGGAATAAAACAGAATCATGACACTTTGATTTGGACCTCTAGCTTCTAGTAGTTTAAGACAGTAAACAACTAACCTGGCCACACTTTATTACCACACCCTGGGGTAACTAATGGATTGCTCTAGTGCAGGTCTTCCTTCAGCCTTTTGTTAACCCAAGTGGAGTTTCTCCTGTTAGAGCACATGTGCCACCCTGTGGCCCCTCAATTCTCTTTTTCTTGTCTTCCATGGTGAGGGGGAATAATTGGAATATGCTATTTCATTCCTTCTTTGCATGAACCAAGAATTTGGAGGAAGCTTTAGGCAATGTCAGGAGATGACCCTCTCTATCCCACCCAGTGTTCCGGTGATTACTTTGGTTAGCTATAGTACCAATGATTTCAGAATCATTCAATTTAATAAATATTTAAATAATAATGTCTGTTATAAATTACCAGAAAATTGAAATATTGTAATCTTAATTTGAAAAGTGGGCTGGTCACTTCTGTTAAGAGTATACTTACCTTTGATCCAGGAAATCCACTTTTGGAAAACATGTCAAAGAGTGGAAAGTTACTGTATGAAAGGACAATCAAAGATTATTTCTGTGCTTTTCAGAATGGGAGAGAGACAGAAAGAGAGAGAAGGAGATTTACTAGACATCAAGTGAGAAGATGGATGGCTAAATAATTATAGTGAAATTAAAACACAGAATAACACAGCCATTCAAATATTGTATTATGAGATAAATAAGGGAACTGGGAAGATGGGTCAATGATTAAAGGCACTTGCTTGCAAAGCTTGTCTGGTCTGACTCAATTCTTTAGCTCCCATGTATAAAGCTGGACACAAGTAGCTGTGTAAATGTCTGGCATTTCTTTGCAATGGCAACAGACCCTTGTGTGCACATGCATACACACACACATAAATAAATGCAAGTTTTAAATCTCACTTTATCTCTATTTATTTGTATGTGTGTGTGTGTGTGTGTGTGTGTGAGAGAGAGAGAGAGAGAGAGAGAGAGAGAGAGAGAGAGAGACTATGAGAAAATGGGTGCAACACAGTCTCTTGCCACTGCAAACAAAGTCCACACACATGCACCACCAGGTGCCTATGGCTTACATGGGTACTGGGGAATCAAACCTGGGTCCTTGGGTTTTGCAGGCAAATGCCTTAACCATTACGCCATCTCCCCAGACCATAAATACAATTAAAAAATAGATAAGCAAAATTACTTGGAGGTATTTCTACAAGTTTTTATTGAAGAAAAGAAAAATGTAAACAAATTATATAATAGGATCGCATTATATAAAGCCAATGTTGATCAAATGAATTCATATGTGCTTGTTTGACATATCATATCAGATATATTATAATAATGGCCCCACGTTTGTAGCCACTCTGTATGTATGATCTTGCAATGGAACTTCATAATTTCCATCAAGAGTTAGAATATATTTTCCAAATATTATGGATTTAGACCATGGTATGTTAGCCAATGCGATAGGAAGCAGAAAAAAAAAAAGGGCTTTATGTGATTCAAATGGCCTGCTTGAACTGCCACCATCACTACGGGATGGTTAGCTTTACCTAGCCCATGGATCCCAGGAAGAAGACACAGTGAAGCAGTATTGGTGTAGCTAATTTACCCTGTGCAGACCCAATCTAGAACAGAGGCTCCAGCCAACACAGTAGAAATCCCAATCAAGGATGCTCAATCCCAGTTTCATGATTTATGAACTATAATAGTAAGAAATTGCCATATTAAGTCACATAGCTTTAGGGTAACTCATTATGTAAAGTAACTGTGTGTGTGTGTGCGTTATTCTATGCATTCTGTCAGTATAGGATGAGATGTTTGTATAAAAAAAGAGACACATTCAGCTGGACTACAGGAATAATATAAGCTGGGAACAGAAAAAGAAGAGAGACTCAAGCAAAAGATAAATCAAATTATAAATTCGAAAACCTTTTAAAATAAAAATTATATATATATATAATAGCATTCATGTATGTTTAAATTTACGTATTATTATTATTATTATTATTATTTGGCTTTTCGAGGTAGGGTCTCACTCTGGCTCAGGCTGACCTGGAATTCACTGTGTAGTCTCAGGGTGGCCTCGAACTCTCGGCGATCCTCCTACCTCTGCCTCCCGAGTGCTGGGATAAATTTATGTATTATTGATGGAGAATGGAATTTCAAAGGGGAATGTGGGGGGGAGGGTATAACTATGGATATTTTTTATAATCATGGAAAATGTTAATAAAATTTGTGAAAAGAAAAAATTAATAAATAAAATAAAAATAAATTTATGTATTATATAATGGGTTAAGTAGAACCAGAAAAGATACATCCACCTAAAAAAATCCGAGGATATGAACTATTTGAATAAGGAGCTTTGCAGATGCAACTAAGGTGAAGATTTTGAAATGAGATCATCTCATATTATCTTGGGTCTAATGACTAGCATCCTTATAATAAATAGAAAAATACAAGACACGGATAGAAACAGAAGGGAATGCCATATGGAGACAAAGGCAGAGATTAGAGCGATGCTTATATAAGCCAAGGAAAGCCCAGGTTTATCAATAACCACCAGAACCTAAGAGAGAAAGATGAAGCAGAGTCTCCCTCAAAACCTCTTGAAAAAAAAATATTGCTGAAAACTTGAACTTTTGTCCTTCATAATGTTGAAAGAACAAATATGTGTTGCTTTAGCCAACCAAGTTTTTATACTTTTATCACAGCCTTCAAGAGCTCATATATACTTTATATGTGCTGTTTATCAGTCAAGGTGAGGTTCAGTGGTGTATATCAGAATATTGACCATAGCATCCCAAATCAATAGGAATATATTCTTCCAATTTAAAAAGAATTAAGTGCTGGGTTAATATACACACCAATAACTGGCTGGCTATTTGTAAATGTGATTTACACCCAAAGTTTCTTATAAAGTCGGGCTTCATTCTTAGTATATGTGGCTATCTTCCTTGTGACAGATGGATGCTGCACCTGAGGTACCAGATGCTTTACTGACAGTAAGAAGGACCAAAGTACAAGTACAAAATGCTAAAAGCAAATACCAATGTTGACTGTCCTATTTTATAAACTTTTCCCTAGAAATCCACAGAGAAATTTCTTCTTGCATGCCATTGGCCATATCTGACCTCTCCTAACATCAAAGATAAATGTAAGCCAGTGTAATTTCATGATGAGTTAGATGTGAAGTTAGGACAGACATAGAGGATCCAAAAATGTTCAAGTAAAAAAAGTAACTCCCCTCAATAAGAAATATACAATTATAAATAAATTACTTGGGAAGATTGCAAAAAGGAACAGGAAAAGGGCTCAAGGAAGATAGGAAGTGATAATAAGCTATTGAGAAAGAGACACAAGCTGTGCTGGCAGAACTTAGGAAATTTGAATACCAAAAGAATTACAGAAATGCAAACCAAATTTGCAATGTATACTGTGGACTTTGGGTTATAATGATTGTCAGCATAAGTTCCTTGACTATAAAAAATGAATCATGCTGCTACTGGATTTTGCTAGCCAAACAGGGTGTACATGTATGGACACAGGGATATATAGAAATTTTGTACTTTTAACTCAGGTGTGCAGGGAACTGATACTGTTCTAAAAAACGTGAAATTTATTATTTAAAATGAGGCATATAGAAAAATACAGATAATAAAACAAGCAACCCAAGAAGCCACAAATGAAGTTACCAAATGAAATATTTCAGATTTTTTAGAAAATACAACTGAAATAAAAAATTAAAAATCATAAATATTACTAAGATTAAAAGCAAATAATATGGGGCTTGAGAAATGATTTAGTTGTTAAGGCACTTGTCTGCAAAGACAAAGGACCCAGGTTCAACTCCCCAGGACTGACATAAGCCAGATGCACAAGGGGGTGCACCCATCTGGAGTTTGTTTGCAGCAGCTGGGGGCACTGATGTGCCCATTCTCTCCCTCTCTCTATCTATTTGTCTCTCTCTCAAATAAATAAAGAAAAATAAAATATTGAAAAACCAAGTAATATGAAATCAGGCTTGGAAACATATGCAATATGAAGTGGACAAGGACAAAACCATGACAGGTAATGGGAAAATGATAACTAGGGAAGAAAGACAAAAAAATTCTAGTCACCTACAGAAAAAAGTAAAAAAAAATGTAACAAGCCAAATATTCAATGGTAAAGTTAAGGGAAACTGTTTTTGAAATG
This sequence comes from Jaculus jaculus, assembly GCF_020740685.1. Lineage (NCBI taxonomy): Eukaryota > Metazoa > Chordata > Mammalia > Rodentia > Dipodidae > Jaculus > Jaculus jaculus. The sequence continues at coordinate 39,784,974 of NC_059125.1, forward strand.
AAAGGAGATATGAATCTGTTATTTCAAAAAGTACACCAATTCAAGGGATGGGTTGTTAGCCTGATACACACACACACACACACACACACACACACACACACACACACACACACTTCTAAAGTTAGTAAACTTCAGTGGGTGCATTAAACCTTATAGGCAACCATAAAACAAGGCTAGAACAGCATTATTCAACCATGGAAGATAATAGTGCCTTCAGACTTCTGAAGAAAAATATGATTGGATAATGTTATAGCCAGCCTAGCTGTTATCTAAATATTTAAAGTGTGCACACACTAAAATATATTAACATCCAAATGCTATTTTTACAACACATCACCTGATGAGAAGATCCAAAGCAATCAAGGCATAGATTGAAGTAAAAGATGAAAGAGAAGTAGGAGCTGATCAAATCCACTTACCAAAAAATGTTTTATATACATAGATTTAAATTAGAATACTGGTGAAAACATATCAGACAAATGAAAATGAAGTAAAACAAAACAATTCACCAAAATTAGCATCAGCCAATATGGAATTTTTAAAAACAAGATGGTAAAGACAATCATGAAAGTTAGAATTCAAGAAGGATATTAAAATATTTATATATTAAATAACATAATAAAAATATACAAGTCAAAACAAAAAGAGGACTTGAGCTTACTTCTTTTAAAAAAAACTCAAACAACCTAATAAACAAAGTTGCTGTGTGCAAGTATCTTTTGAAGAAAAAGGTTTTAGTAGCAAAGTTTCATATGGAGAATTAATTGTACTACTGAAAGGCTAAAAGAGCAAAATAGGATAAATTGAGTTAATATACAGACATAAAAACCTAAAGAAACAGCCAAGATCCCTTGGATTAGGAAAATAAGAAGGAGGAGTTTGGTATTACCCAAATCTAAGAAGAGTTCAGAGGAGAGGCCCTATGAAGTAGATGCTCAGACTGTTGAATGGCTACCCTGCTCAACTGCTCAAAGCTGGGACTAGGACTTCTAAGGAATGTGTTGTTGGTGTTGGTGTTGGTGTCCATAAACTGTGAGGCTTGCTGTAGTGGTTTGAATCAGGTGTCCTACAGAAACACTCCGGTCCTGAATGCTTGGTTCTCAGTTGATAGTTATTTGAGAGGTGGAGCCTTGTTGAAAGAGTTGTGTTATTGATGTAGTGCTTGACGTTTACAATCCCCTAGCCTGCCAGTGTTAGTAGGCTCACTCTCTTGCTGCTATTTTCCACCTGCCATGGCAGAGGTGACATGTAGCCTTTGTTCATGTCATGCTTTCCCCTGCCATCATGGAGCTTCCCCTTAAGACTCTAAGTCAAAATAAATTCTTTCCTTCCATTGGTTGCTTTTGGTCAAGTGTTTGTCCCAGCAACACAAAGGTAACTACTAAACTGGTTTTGAGGGTAACAAAAGAAAATATAGGCTGAAATCATGTGCTATTGCTGGAGTGAATAGAGGCATGTGACAGGAACAGCAGAAACTGCAAAGGAAGCCCTCTTTCTCACAGCTCACAATCCTATTTCTGTCATTACTCTACTTGCTAGACTTAACAGAAAACTCACTGTTAAAGGAGTTTGTAAAAAAATTGCAAAATTAGAAAAAGAAAAACCAAAAACAAAAGCAAGCAAAATTAAAGCCTCCATGTTTTCTTAATCTCGAGGACATATAATGTGAGTGTATTGGTGGATTATATTTGTTTACCTGTGTCCGTGCATGATTTTCACATCAGTGTTCATTTATGAGACTAGGTTGGAATGATGTTTAAATCATTACTGAGAGGTTTATGTAAAAGTATCACATTTATTTGAGGAAGAGAATCTACAAATACATTAAAAGAATAGTACTTTATAAATAAGTGATATTTCATATAGAAATTAAGAATGGTTTAATGCTAAGGAGTCTAGAATATAATTTGTCATACTAACTTATCAAAAAAAGTAAAATCATCTCAATAGTTGCTATCAAAGCATTTGATCTAAATCTTTCCTAATTTTAAAACCTGATAGCACAGCATAGGACATATTAGCTTATAGGCATCAAATTATGCTCCATGAAGAAACATTTAATTCATCCAACAAATATTTACTAAGTATCTCATGTATATGGCCCTATGTGAGGTGTTGGGTATGGAATGATTAAAAACACAGACAAGGTGCCAATCCTCCTATATTCTATTGGCTTAAGACAATAAAAATATATAAATTAGTAAAGATGTTTACTGATTGTGATTAATACTATGAGAGATAGAAACATGTACAAACATGATAATGGGATCTTCCGTTGCATTAATTGGCATTTACCTGAGGTGAGTGGTTAGAAAAAACCTCTATATGCTGTTATCTAAAAGACAAGAATGTGCAAGGCATGGTGGCACACACTTTTAATCCCAGCACCGATAAGGAAGAGGTGTAAGGATCACCATGAGTTCGAGGTCAGCCCAAGACTACATAGTGAATTTCAGCTTAGCCTGGCCTAGAGAAGAGCCTACCTCAAAAAAGAAAATAAGGTTGGAGAGATTGCTTAGTGGTTAAGGCACTTGCCTGAAAAGCCAAAGAACCCAGATTCAATTCCCCAGGATCCATATAAGCATGATGCACAAGATGACACTTGTGTCTGTAGTTCTGCAGTGACTGGAGGTCCTGACATCATCATTATCTTATTCTCTATGTGCCCTCTCAAATAAATAAATAAAAATAAAATAGAGTGAGGCCCTACTTCAAAGAATATTATAAATAAATGAATAAGTAAATAAATAAATAAAAGATAAGAATGAGTCAGTCTATACACAACATGAAGAAGATGCCAGACATAAGACAGTGACAGATTTGTGGTGGGTTTGGGGCTTTGTGTCTAATTAGAGCTGAAAAATTAAGGATGGAAGTGACAGGGCCGATTTCTAAGTTTCTGCCATGCTAGATAGTGGTCCCATGTCCTGATAAAGATAACACTGAATGGGTGGCAAATTTGTGGATGTAAAAGTCTATATTTGTATGTATTGAGTTTGGGATGTTTCCCAAACTCATTGGTAGCCATGTGGGGAAGTGAGGTGAGTACCAGAATTTGTAGACCTGAGGAGATTGGTGGCTAGACATGCATGGATTGGTTCTTTACATATGTTCTCAGTATGTAGTCTAGACTACCTTATGATTTTTTATCCTCCTGCCCAGCATCTTAAGTGGTTGGATTACACCACCAAACTCAGCGAGACACTAATATCAAATACAAATGGGAAGCTGGAAAAGAAATCCAAGTGTCTCAAAAAAAAAAAAAAACTCACTTCAAAATGAAGAAAGGGAGAAAGGAAGGAAGGGTGGGAGGGAAGAAGAGAAAAAGGAGGTTGGGGACTTTTGATCATTGCTACAGTTTGAATGTGAAGTGTTCCTTTGGCTCATGTGGTGGTGCTGTTTTTGAAGGTTGTGGAACCTTTTGGGAGGTATAGCCTAGATGGACAAAATGGGTCCCTGGAAGGGTGGCATTGAAGTTTGTATCCTGGTCCCACTTCTGGTCCTTTGTCTGCTTCCTTGCTTCCTTTTCCATCATGATGTGAGAAGGTGAGAAGTCCGAGCTATCTCCTGCCACCATAGAGCTAATTGCTGTCATGCTTTCCTCACCATGATATTCCCTCAAACCATGAACTGAAATAAAGCCTTTCTCTCTTGAATTGTATTAGCCAGGTATTTTATCAAAGTGACAAGAAAAGTAACTAATGCAATCCACTATTCCAAAATTTTCTAGTTAGAAGAGTTCAATATCCCAAGATATGTTTTGCACTACAAAAGATAGAAAAGCTACAAAAAGTCAGTAGGACTGCAGAGATGTCTCAGCAATGAAGATGCTTACTTGCAAATCTGCAGGCACAGGTTCAGTTTCCTAGTATCCATGTAAATCCAGACACACAAAATGATGCATACATCTGGATCTTGTCTACAATGGCAAGAGGTCCTGGCATGCCCATTACACACACACACACACACACACACACACACACACACACACACACACACATTCTCTCTCTCTCTCTTTCTCTCTCTCTCTATCTCAATAAGTAATAAATATATATTTTATAATATATAAGTATATATTTTAAATCTCAATTTTCATATGCAGCATCACAATGTGTATTATCACAACATACAGTGAAAACATTTAACATCCAGCAACACATTTATATTTATTGCCTACCATGTGCCTGATATTCTACCAGTCATACACCTCACTTTTAATCCTTTCTCTCTCTCTCTTTCTCTTTTTTCATATTGAGACAGGTTTCATGTAGTCCAGGTTGACATCAAACTATCTATATATACAAGCTGAGAATGATCTTGAACTCTTTATCCTTCTATCCCTACCTCCAAGTGCTGGTACAGCAAGCTTGTGTCACTGTGCTGGAATAGAAGCCTGGGATTGAAATAAGGGCCTGCAGATTAAACTCTGGGTAACCATTCTACCAACTGAGCTACATCCTCACTCCAAGAACTTTTAGTTCTTTCACAAACTTTGAAAGGTGAAGGAACTGAAGTTTACAGAGAGTACAAGTCCCCTGTGATCTCACAAACAAAAAAAAAAAAAGTGAAATAAGCAATTTACAAAAAGTGAGATGCATGATGGCTCTGACTCCAGACCTTTAGCTCATTTTATTGCACTAGGTGGTATGACACTCCCCAGCTTTCATGTAAATTTAACATCCATTAGAGAAATGAGCTTCTACTTAATTTTGATATTGTAATCATTTCACTCAATTTTTTTCTTTGACCTTTATTAGAAGGCAGAATTAGTCCCTTTTTGACAATGTATAGTAAGATCCTGTTCTGTTTTGTTTATTTATTATACCACCTTATACAGTATCTTGTATGTGAACTTGACCTTCTTGTATATTTTGCTTTTATATTAAAGAGAGTTCCAAAATAATTAGGAACTTTTAAGTCCATTGTATTCCTATTAGGAATTAGTCCATTTCAATTTTGGCCCTTGGAGGAAAGGAATTAGAGAGAAGATTGGGAAATGGAGAGGAGGAGGGAAGAAAACAAGGGGAGAGAAGGAAAAGGAAGAGAGAGAGAGAGAGAGAGAGAGAGAGAGAGAGAGAGAGAGAGAGGGAGAGAGAGAGAGGGAGAGAGGGAGGGAGGGAGGGAGGGAGGGAGAACAACAGCACAAGTAGAGGAGACACTTTCTGTCTTGAAAATACAGTTAGGAGTGGTATTTTAGAAGGAAGGCAAAATGCCTTATGCTTGAATAAAAAAATAGTAGAATTTTGACTAAACATGACATTAGGTAGTAATAACTCCAACACTTTATTCTTCAGCCAGGGAAGAATTATACAAATGAAACAAAGAAATGTGAAACACTTGAACGAATTGGTTGAATGGATGAAACGCATGTTCCCTGCAGTAGGTCAATAGCAACATTATAAAAGCAGCTGAACTGGCCACTTTAATGGCAGCAAAATTGCTTCAACCTGGATATAATGAAGCTGAATATGCTGCCTGAAATTGAATGAAAACATTAAAATGAAATGAATAAACACTAAGCTTTTGCTAAGAATTTCTTAATTTATTATTGTACCCCTCCCACCCAAGAATATTAAATTTGGAATATTCTGGATTCTATATGAAAGCCCAGTGATTTAGAAAATCTCTGGATAGAGGAGAAGACTAAATGAGAAAGATGTGCTTTAATATATGTCAACGCTGTTCTCATTCTCCCTTTAACTTAATAGACTTTTTGCTAGGTAAATCAAGATTGCTCTTACTAAAACCCAAGATCCATTCCTACTTAAATTTGCTAATGATTTAAATCATAACTTGAAAGATATTTTAGTCTGTCCAACAGAAATCAAGGAGTGATTCTTATGGGTACTCTGTGTAGTCATAGATAAGTATACACAACAAATATTGCTGAGCAAACTATGCTGCAAATGAACACTTTCTACCTCTGGCCAAGGTAATCGCTCACTTTGAAAATGAAATTATACAAGATATTCAGTGTTTTAAAAAAGGTAAACAGGGGCTGGAGAGATGGCTTAGAGCCTAAGACACTTGCATGCAAAACCCAAGGACCCTGGTACCATGTAAGCCTCATGCACATGGTGGTGCATGCATCTGGAGTTCACTTGCAGTGGCTAGAGGCCTTGGCACACCTATTCTCTTTCTCTCTCTGTCTGTCTTCCAATAAATAAATAAATAAAAATCAAAAATTAAAAATGGACATCTGTTCCCTTGTCTAACATCTTTCCAGGAACAAAAATAATTATAGCAAACTCAAGTCATCTCTTATAGATTTTTTAAAAATATTTTTTCTGTTTGTATTTATTTATTTGAGAGGGATAGACAGGAAGAGAAAGAGGCAGATAGATAGATAGATAGATAGAGAGAGAGAGAGAGAGAGAGAGAATGGGTGCACCAGGGCCTCCAGGCACTGCAAACAAACTCCAGCTGGGTGTGCCCCCTTGTGAATCTGGCTAACGTGGATCCTGGGGAATCGTGCCTCAAACCGGGGTTCTTAGGCTTCACAGGCTAGCACTTAACCTCTAAGCCATCTCTCCAGCCCTCAAGTCATCTCTTAATGGTGCACCCATATATTTATTTCTGAGTTTCTACTGATGATGAAATCATTTAGGAAACAAGAAAATTGATTATGCACCCAAGTAGAAATTTGGACTACCGAGGACTTATGCTAGCCTAAAATCGATCTTTTCAGGCAAAATTAGTTATCATAATCTATGCACTGCAACCCGATTCAAAGCATATGTAGAGAATTAACATGTCCCACAGTCCAAATTTAAGATACATGAAGGCACAGAGAGATTCAGAATTCCACTAATTTGAAATTTTCTATCTTTAGGGTGAGAAGTACAGATTTCATAGAAAGGATATCTAATATCAAATTTCTATGTGTTTGCATTCATCAGTATATATACTGTACAAATGAATACTTAGAAACAACATTTAGGGGTACATAGTTATTTTTTCCAATAGAGTCACCTCTGAGAATGCTGAAACTAAAATGCCCTGAATACTTGACTTCTTAAAATGCAATTGACAGGAACAGAAAGGTAAAACAGTAATCTTTGTCTGGTGAATCCAAAGCTCTACACCCACTTCAATTCAGTTCAGTTTTACCCTCCAAGCACTGAGCATGCAAATCCAAACCAGATTCCTCAATCATACTATCTCCTCCTTTGCCCTGCTCTCTCAGCAATATCTTGAATGGACTTTCAAAAAATTATTTATGGATAATATATATGAAGAAAAATATTCACTCACATATCAGTTACTTTCTGTTTGCTGGAACAAAAGACCCAACCAGAAGCAGTTTAAGGAGACAGAGTGTATTATTTCTAGTTTACAGTTTCTAGAAGTTTCATCATGGATGGAAAAGTATCACAAAAACAGGCCCCACATCTTCATATCAGCATGGAGGAAGTAGAGAGAGAGAGCTGGATATAGTAACCAGGGCTCACCTACAACACTGCAAGGCCCACACTCCTCCAGGACACACTTTCTCCAGCAAGTCTCCTCCTCCTGAAGGCTACACAAACCTCCCAAACAGTGTCACCAATCAGGGATTAAGCATTGAAATACATGAGGCAATGGGGGACATTTAAATTCAAACCACCATAATCAGAAACACCAGCTTTTAACACAAAATGAACACACTCATATGATTAGCACCTAGCACTCAGGTGAAGTAACAGAATTCTATTAACCATACTACCTTAATTTATTTATTTATTCATTTATGTTTTTCTTTGACTTTTCAAGGTAGGGTTACATTCTAGTCCAGGCTTACCTGGAATTAACTATGTAATCTCAGGGTGGCTTCAAACTCATGGCAATCTTCTTGCCTTAGAGGAAATGTTAATTATTAATAAAAATTAAATTAAATTTAAAAAGAAATGTTAAAATTAATTGTGTTGTCATTTCAGTAGTAGCTGAAATGATATTGAAAGAAACCTGAGAAAAGTGATTATTGTTATAGAAAATATGAATTCTTAAAAGATCCCTTTAAACTGAGAAAAAAATGATATTGGTAATTTTTTTTAATTTATTTGAGAACAACAGACACAGAGAGAAAGACAGATAGAGGGAGAGAGAGAGAATGGGCACGCCAGGGCTTCCAGCCTCTGCAAACGAACTCCAGATGCGTGCGCCCCCGTGTGCATCTGGCTAACGTGGGACCTGGGGAACCGAGCCTCGAACCGGGGTCCTTAGGCTTCACAGGCAAGCGCTTAACCGCTAAGCCATCTCTCCAGCCCAATGTTGGTAATTTTTAAATGGCATATTTTGGTTTTAGGTATCATTAACGGATCTATTTGCAATAAAAGTTTATTAGCTCTGCTATCATTTATTCTCCCATCATTCAAGTTTGTTGCTTGGATTGCTGCTTACATTTTTGATTCTTAGGGTTTAAAATGATTACATTTTGTTATGCAACTACAATATCCACACCAATTAATCATATTTCTGTTTTTAAGTGTATTAAAGTCCACCATAAATCTCTTTATTTCTTTATTCCTGAGTTCTTTATTTTGTTTCATATTTTTTTTTTGTTGCTGTTGGCAGTATGTTAACACTGTTTCTGAGGAAAAGCATTTCTGAGTTCATATTTGAGAATGTCTACCTTTTGGCTTTTTTAACTTGAATGATATAATATTCTTAAATTGCACATTTTTCTTTCAGCTCTATTGTGCCTTGTGCATTGAATTATCTTTTCATTGGCTTCATTTCCTATGTGGATACTTGAACACACACACATTTTCCCTTATTTACAAATAATATTGCTTACTTGCTTTTCAATTCTTCTGAACAATTTTACCTGGTATATAATGTGCCTATTAAACATGAATAAGCAAAACTTTTCAAGAAAAAATTTCTGCATTACATCTATTTTTTCATTTCATTTCTTGGGGTTCTTCAGGGATATGGGTTATGCATTTTGTCATATTGTGCTCTCATCTTATATATTCAACATTTACTATGTACTTTTCTTAATTCTCTCTCTCTCTCTCTCTCTCTCTCTTTCTCTCTCTCTCTCTCTCTCTCTGTGTGTGTGTGTGTGTGTGTGTGTACTTTTGTATGTATGTGAAAGGAGACCAGAGAACAACTACAAGTGGCATTTTTCAAGCACTGTTCACTATTTCTTTGTTTTGGGAGACTGGATTGGCCGCTGGTCAGCAAGCCCTATGGATCCCCTTATCTCTGTCTTCCCCAGAACTGAGATTACAAGCAGGCATCATCATACCTGATATCTTTTAAATTTGTTTTCAGGATCAAACACATGCTTTCAAGGCAAGCACTGTACCAACTGAACATCTCCCCACCCTGCCTTAAATTTTGTGTTTCTTTTTTTCTATTATTTCCCTGAGCTTGGTATTTTCTTTTAAATTAGCTGTGCCATTTGCTCTATGTCATGGTCTAACTTTCTGGTTTACCTGTTTTGTTCCTTGTTGTTTTCAATTTCTTAGCTTTCTAGAGATGCTTTTCTCAAATTGAATTTCCAGCACTTAACTATTTCCTTTTTATAAATCTTTCTGGTATTCTATCATTTTTGTTCTTATCAAAGTCTTCTATAGATCATATTTTTTGTCCAGATTTATATCATTTATATATTAATGATTCTATTTGACATAATATTCCTTTCTCCTTGCACATTGATTATGAGATTTGCCCAAGTGCTTTGTCCAGATAATCTAATCTAATATAGTTGAATTGGCCTTAACTCCAATATCTACTCTAATTTCTTTTACTATTAGTGTTAGAAAGTTGAATTATTTATTAAAAAAAACATGAAAAGATATGTAGATGGAATAATCGAACCTATCCTTTGAATAATATTGTATTTATGACACTGTAGACTCAACAAAATTCAAATGTACATGCATGTATATATGTATGTATCTATGTAGATTTATATAGGGGTAAACATATGGTAATGATTATATCTTTTTGTTTTTTCTAGGTAGGGTTACACACTAGCTCAGGCTGACCTGGAATTCATTATGTAGCCTCAGGATGGCCTTGAACTCATGGCAATCCTCCTACATCTGCCTCCCCAGTGCTGGGATTAAAGGTGTGCACCACCACCTCCAGTTCGAGTATATCTTTTTTAAAAACAAGGCAAATAAGACCCTTTCCATAATCACAATATAGTATAAAAACCTTCATGCTCTGATGTACCTTTATCAAAGGAAATATAATTCGTGGCTACAACTACATGAAATATCTTTATCTCTGGCAGCTTTTAAACATAAAATATGATTTTGCAGGAATTTCCATCTTTGGTCTTCAAGGCACTAATATATATATATATATATATTATATACACACACACACACACACAAAACTAGCAAAAGTGTGTTGGTGAAAGACATGAATTTGACTATAATATGTTTACTAACTCTAGCCTGACCAATTTTATAACTTCACATGGTATCTTGTGCCTAACCATTGTGACTACAACTTAGTCTACTATTTCAATCCTCAAGATCATCTTTTTATTTCTTCCTCAGCAAATGTTTAAGAGATCACTTCACCTAATTTTCAGCCACTTTTCTAAAGACTTGATCTCATTAGCCTAACAAATTTTGTCATCATTAGAAAGGTGAACATATTCTTGCCTTTTTTTGTTGTTTTGTTTTTTTTGAGGTAGAGTCTCACTCTAGCCCAAGGTGACCTGGAATTCACTATGTAGTCTCAAGGTGGCCTGGAACTCAGTAATCCTGCTACCTCTTCCTCCTGAGTGGTGGGATTAAAGGTGTGCACCACCATGTCTTGAATATCCTTGCTTTTGAGAAGGTAGATTTCTTCCAAGTTTCACGAACTCATCACTTCATATTTTTAAAAAGAAAAAAAAAAACTTATTTATTTGCAGAGACAGAGAAAAGAGAGAGAATATGAATGGGCACAACGGGGCCTCTAGCTGCAACAAATGAACTCCAGATGTATGTGCCACTCTGTGCATCTGGCTTTATATGGGTGCTGGCAAATTGAATCTGGGTTGTTAGGCTTTGTAGGCAAGCACCTTAAACGCTGAGCAATCTCTCCAGCCTGACTTCATCTTTTACTGCAGTGTTTGACCTGAAGCTTCTTGCATTTTTTTCCAGACATACAAATATTCTAAGCTTGGTTTCCCAAGCATTGTTAATTCTCTTTTTTTTCGATTATTGCATTACTTTTTAAATATCTCTGCCGATTTTTTTTAAAACCAAAGCTTCTTTCTGACTTGGCATTAGCTGCTTGTTAAATTCTGTCCATATCTTCTTTGTATACTTCCCAGTCTGCCTTATAAGCAGCTTCAATTTTTTTCCCCTCTGTGATTGTAGAAGTTCCTTCCATAGCTTCTCATTTTTAAGTTATTTCTATTTTTGTTTCTGCATTTTGAGCTTTACATATGGGTCGCTGTTCTTTAAAAATATTAAAGGTATTTAATCATACGTTTCTCTGGAATGTTATCAATGGTGAATGAAAATCATTTTGGAACATAGACAAAACTGAGGATGGAGCGACTTAGATCTCTGCAGCTAGTGCACAGCTAGGGCTCTGGCCATCCCGGTGACTTCAGCCCTCCACATAGCCACGAAGTGTCATGCACTGGCAAACAAGCAGCTGGCTGTGTTCCAGTCATGCATAGCTGCTCTCGCAGGACACTGCATCCCCTACAGGGACAACTCCAGCCTGAGTGCATCTGCCCAGAGTTTGTTAACATCCCCACCACTGTGATTGTATCTTTGCTCCCAAAATTAATTTCATATTATACTTTGCACCATTTAAATTTGATTTCTGAATTTAATGTAGCCCGACTGATACTTCCAATGGGGTCAAAGAGGTACATTATCATTGCTCCATCTTGGTAGATGATAGAAGAATATCCTGACATTAGAAGAAATCTAGTAATAAATTTAAAAGTTCTTATATGGTAAGAAAACCTATAATGAGTTTTTCTTTTTCTCATCTTCCACATTATATTTTAATCATATTCTTTGTTTAAAAAAGTAGAAATGCTGAGAATATCAACTTTACATTTTAGAATTGTCAATGGGGGGGGTACTGGAGAGATGGTTCAATGGGTAAAACATTTGCCATGAAAGCACGAAGAGTGGGCTGAGGAGGCAGAAACATGGTTAATCATAGCAAGCTGGCTAGCTGTAATAGCTGAATCTGCAAGCCCAGTGTTCCAGTGAAAGATCCTGCCTAGGCAAATAATGAGAATATCCATCAAAGATAACACCCACAGTCAGTCTCTAGCCTCCACATACATGTGCATCTGCAGACATAGGCACCCACATTCATGCATACATACATGCATACCACACACATATACACATGTGGGGGAAAAGGAAAGAATTGTCAACTTTCCCTAGATCAAGAATGTTTCAAAGCTATTTCTACTTTGTGTATAGAGTGACAGTAACTACAATGATTACATCATAAAAACATGCCGTTCTTCTTAACTTCATACAAAGAAAGCTAGCTATTATCTTGATATATCAGCTAAGCACTTAGCAATGCCTCTCATAATATTCTGTGGTCTAGATGATGATACAGTTAATATGATTCGTAGCTGGCTGAAACAAGCAAGCTGAAGGAGTTTTCCAGATGTTCAATCGCACTTTGCCCTTTTCCTAGGGCTTCTTTGGATGAATTATAAATAACTTGAATGAATATATAGAATAGTGATCACTTGGTAATATCCAATTATATTAGAGCACAGAATCAGAATATAAACTACTAAATCAGGTTAGAATAATAATCCAAAAGTAAGTGAGGTAATATAAAGTTCTGTATTTTGATCTGGGCGTGGTGGCACACGCCTTTAATACAAGCACCCTGGAGGCAGAGGTAGGAGGATTGCTGTGAGTTTGAGGCCATCCTGGGACTACATAATGAATTCCAGGTCAGCCTGGGATAGAGTGAGACTCTACCTAAACAAAATAAGAAAGTGAGTAAATAAATAAATAAATTTCTCTATTTTGGTCCGTAGAGATTTCCACTATACAAGAATAAGATGCACAAAATATTACATGTATAATAGCATGTATAATACGATGGATGTAGATTTTTTAAACCCGTCTCACTTCCTCCCTCCCTCCTTCTCTCCCCCTTCTGCAAATAAATAAATATATTTTTTAATGACTCAGAATTAAAAGCTCCGGAGTTGGAGCTATGGACCAAGGAGAGCGGCTCAGAACCACAGAGCAGGCTTTTAATAGGAATTCAGCGTTTATGTTAGAAAGTAGAGACCACAGGCACCTTGTCTTTAGTCTGTGTTCAAAAGTTATTTGTTCAACAGTCGACTTCCCCCGCTTTCTGTAGGCAAAATGAGTCCTGAGCTGGTTTTCAGTACCACCAACCTGCTCCAGATCACAGCAGGGACCGTGCCTGGAGCAGAGATGCAGCTGGCCTCATAGGGATCCTGGCCCAACCCGTTTTGCTCCCATGTGAACCCCAAGGAAATGTGTTTTTTTAACTGACTTACGTAGGGAAAACTGGCTGTAGGCCAGTTTCCAGGGACGCCTGCCACCAGCTGGGCTGGGGTGAAAGAGGACACTGGGGAGGGAGGGGTCCCTGGCTACTGACTGGCTGGGGCCAAAGGATAATTTACATAACACTCTCTGAAGGCTTATGATTGGCTGAAGCAAGAGGGGTGGCGGTGGGGTGATTCCAAGGGCCCTGAGCTCTGGCCCTAGAACCATTTCCTTCCAGAGTTAGCCTGGTGGGTGTGAGTTATTGTGTAGGCCAGGGTGCGGCGGGTGGGGGGAGGGCGGGGAGCGTGAGCTGGGAAGTCCGGTTTGGGAAGTTTAACAGGCAGGTCCATGAGCCATCCCCTGGTACAGTTTAAGAAATGTGTTAAGTGTAGCTGCTGAAAGTCTAGAAACTGGATGATTCAGACCGGACCGAACGAAGGAAAAGGATCAGGAAGAAGGATGGAGGCCAAAGGGAAGGAGTAGGGAGCTTTCTCCCAAGTTGGGCTTGATTTTGGGGTGGGATCGCTTGGCTAGATCACGTGGGTTTCCGTTTCTGTGAGCTATTAATCACATTGTTGGAACTAGTTAGGAGAGAAAGAGGCAAGATTCCAGCATTTAATAAGCCTGAGCAATGCCGAATTTTCATGGGTACATATATGCTTGAAATTCCAAGAGTGTCTGGAAAAGGAGATAAAGTATGTCTTAATTTCTGAGAAAACCAAGTATTGCGAACTAGGATTCTGTTCTTCCCAAATTCACCTCTTTTAGTCTCATTGAGCATAAAGGCTTAAAACAAACCTGGATTATTTTATACTGTCCTGCTGCCTAATAACTGAATGTAGGGGTCTGTGGCTCATCATAGTGCATTTTTCTATCTTTATGGGTTCTCATTCCTCACATAAAATACTTCTAGTATGATAAGGTCCTACAGTGAGTAAATTAATCTTTGTAAATTTCTTTACAAATTACATAATGAATGATAGATCCATTATCTTATTTAACCTTTACCGGTCTCTTTATTGCTAACAGGATGGAAAAGTTTCTCCCATGGGAGACACTCCGTTTTGTTGATAAGAAAACTGAGGGTGAAAAAGTTGCCAAATGTTTGTGTGTGCATTAAAGAAGAGTGGGGTTATTTTAGTACTTAAATTTTATTGAATGCTTTTTTTCTCTTCATTTTTTCTACTGATTTCCTAAGATCCACTGAGCAAGATAAACTTGAGGAAGAGATTGTAGGCTAAGTAGTTCAAGATCATCCTCAGCTATGGGAGTTCCACACCAGCCTGGAATATATGAAACCCTGTCTACAAAAAAAAAAAAAAAAAAAAAAAAAAAAACAGAGCTAGGACTTAAGAGGGGAGATCATCCAGACTGGGTGCCAATATCCTTGTTACACCAAGTCTGCTGTCCCTTCAAAAGGAAGATAGTTTGTTGTGGAAAATATTTAAACATAAGTCCTACAGTATATTTGTTTCTCCTTGTTTGGGACACTTTTTTTTTTTTTTTTGTCCTGCAAGGAAATACTGTACTGATGCCTCCTCTAAAGATTTTAGAGGAAAGGGCCTGACAGTTAGAAGTCATAATTATCTGTAAGACTGTCAGAGAAGACTAGCAGATAAGCGACATGGCAGCGCAAAAAAGATGGGAGAATGAAAATGAGCTATGGGTTGGAAGCCCCAGAGTGAAATTTAAAGTGCAAAGCTGCAAAAGTCCCATCCAGGGATTTTGCTACACAGCTTAGGAACCCTATGCTTAAGAACTATCTTGAAAGTGGAACACACACACACATAGTCCAGAAAATTATTGGACACGGTTCTACTTTCCTGTTATATACCCACCACCTGTCCTAATTTCTGTCAGCCTGCCAAAACGCCACCAGGACTCATCTTTTGTGGGGGAGGAGCAGAAGATGGGCTCTCTTCATACCTGGCAACAATTGTGGCAAAGACCCGTTGAGGAGTAAAGCAAAAGCCTCTGGTCTCCCAACCCCCAGCAGTTGATCACAGTGTGTGTGGTGGTGGTGGGGGGGGGCAGAGCTGGAGATCATGGCGGGTACACCTCGTGTCCACGTGAACCCAGCATGTCCAGCTACTCTTCTTACATAAGTCTGGGTATGCGATAGGAGCGACAGCGAGTTCCTCTTACCCAAAGTCTCCTAATAAACCATGGCTTTAATTTGCAGTTGTAGCCATATTAGATTCAGAGTTGAGGGGCTCCTTGGCCACCCAGACACCTACCATTCGTGTCATCCCACCCACCCACCTAGTGTGCCCTTGGCTCTCCCAACTCGGGCGCGCAAATCCGCCCTAGGGTTTGGACCACGGTGGCTTCTGCACCGGCTCAACGCGTGGCCCTCCCCCAGCCTGCAAGCCCAGAGCTGGGTTGGTGTTTGGGCGAGGCCGCTCCATCCCTCCCAGGCCTGCCCTTCCTTGCCCTGCCCGGTCGCCCCGCCGCAGCCACGGTATCAGGCGAGAGGCGGAGCCGCCCGGCGAGCCCCGCCCCCGCTGTAGAAAGGGTTGGTGAGTGTTATTCGCGGTCATTGGGCTGGAGCCTTTTATGTCTTCTGCTGGAGGAGGTAGGAGGAGTAGACTTCAGGGGTGGTCCTGCACGCCTGCGACACATTTCCTGGACTATAAATTGAGCACCTGGGATGGGCAGGGGGCTGACGCTGCCACCTCCACCCTCAGTCACACTCCGACCACTGACCGCACCAGCGCCTTAGGGCAGCAGCTGTCTCCCCCAACCACGAAAACACTGAGCTGCTTCTGGAGCTGGGGACACCACGGAGCAAGAGGTGGGTGTCTCAACCGTGGCTGCCCCGGCTAGCGTGGTTGATTTCACTTAGGTTTTTCGAAGGGAGATGCGGGGGTGGGAGGGATCAGAACTGGGGACACCCCATTCTTCCCCTCCCTCACCCCAAAGCTCTCATTTGGTATTCGAGGAGATGAGACCGCCTGGTCTGTGGGAGCCACCCTGGCGCCATCACAGGCCAGCAGTTGTAGTCAGGGCTGGAGAAGCGCGTGAACAGAGGTCCCAGGCAAGCTAATTGGGTGAATCTGTTCTTTTCATCGCAGGCTTTCCACCAGGCCAAGGCTAGACCCATCATCCATCCACCGCCATCGCGAGTTTCCAGGAGCTGAAGCATAGCGTTAGACCGGGAGAGAGAGAGAAAGAGAGAGAGAGAGAGAGAGAGAGAGAGAGAGGGAGAGAGAGAGAGAGAGAGAGAGAGAGAGAGAGAGGAGCTGGGAATCCCGCCTCACCAGCTAGAGCTTGGCGCCAGGCGCGGGCCTCCAAGAGCGCCTGAAGGCGGGCACCCGGTCCTCTCCCCGGCCGCCTACCCTTGTGCTCCAGTGTTTCTCCTGCTCGGCCATCATGATGCAAATCTGCGACACCTATAACCAGAAGCACTCTCTTTTTAACGCCATGAATCGTTTCATCGGCGCCGTGAACAACATGGACCAGACCGTGATGGTGCCCAGCCTGCTGCGCGACGTGCCCCTGGCCGAGCCCGAGCTAGACAACGAGGTCGGTGTGGAGGTAGGCAGCAGTGGCGGCTGCCTGGAGGAGCGCACCACCCCGGCCCCCAGCCCGGGCAGTGCCAATGGCAGCTTTTTCGCTCCCTCGAGGGACATGTACAGCCACTATGTGCTGCTCAAGTCCATCCGCAACGACATCGAGTGGGGAGTCCTGCACCAGCCGCCGCCCCCAGCGGCAGGGAGTGAGGAGAGCAGCCCTTGGAAGTCCAAGGACATCCTGGTGGGCCTGAGCCACTTGGAGAGCGGGGAAGCTGGCGAGGAAGATCTGGAGCAGCAGTTCCACTACCATCTGCGGGGGCTGCACACTGTGCTCTCCAAACTTACCCGCAAAGCCAACATCCTCACCAACAGATACAAGCAGGAGATTGGCTTCAGCAATTGGGGGCACTGAGGCGGAGCTACCGCTTCTGCCTAGCTACCCTCTTGGGCCTGGTCTTTCACCCTCTCTTTCCTCCAAGCTATTTTCTTCCTGGTTGTGGGGCGCGAAGGGCAGATTGCAAAGTTAGGCTGTGTATGTGGGGGGCTGTGTGTAGCAGAGGGCCTCATTTGTGAAAGTAGTGGCTGGAGAGGAAGGCTCAAAGACCCCCCCAGAGGGGCCTACTGTATTGCCTTGGTAAGAGGGACTGGGTTGATACCCCTCATTCAGCCTGTGCCTTTCCTGGGGTTTCTTTTCTGTTCTTGTATGGAGTAAAGGGCCTGAGAAGGGGCCATGCCAGGGCACTGACACAGGGTTGCCACACTTGGGAGGGTAGCCTCCAGCTGAGTACTGGAGAGGGCGGGTCACAGCCTCCTGGCCAGCCCTGTCATTGAGCTGGTGGAAGAGGCCCTGGCATTGGTAGGATTGCGTCAGTTTTCCTGTTTGCACTATTTCTTTTTGTAACAGTGGCCCTGTCTTAAGTATTTCAAGTCTTTTTGCTCTGAAACTTCTGCGATTCCATTGTGATAAGCGCACAAACAGCACTGTCGGTAACCGGTACTACTTTATTAATGATTTTCTGTTACACTGTACAGTAGTCCTGTGGCAACCCATCCTATACCTTTCTACACAATCCCTTCCCCACCCCAGTATGTGTAAGCTGGCAGTATGCCAGTTTGTATGAAGCTAGCCATTCGGCCAGCGAAAATAATATTATGATGGGAAAGTGGATTTATCCAAAGTGGAATCAACTGACATTCTATACATGTTATACATAGGATGATGACGGATTCCACGTTGTTATATGTCTTAAATTTATTTAAAACTTTTTTTTAATCCAGATGTAGACTATATTCTAAAAATAAAAAAAAAAAAAACAAATGTGTTAACTGGACAAGTGTTTGTTGCTCTTTAATCCATTTGTGAATGGCAAAGTCATTACATAAAAAGTATCTTAATTCATTTTAGCCAAAGTTATCTTTTTTCTTGCTGGTATTTAAAGCTGGTGGATATTCATCTCTGCAAGGTTTACTTTCAAGCTTTATTTCTAATTCAGTTCCAAGATAGCAAAGTTCTAAGCATATTGCAATAAAAAAGTTTGCAAATATTTAAAAGTGTTGTGAGGGTGCATGCATCTTTTGACCAATTTGGTTAGCTTATTGCACTGTTTAGTTAGCATTCAAAATGTTTAAAGCATAAAAATTTAAATGCTGAAATTTCACTTGACTTGGAAAGTGAGAATTTACAAAGAAATACCAGTTCATAATCCGTACAACTTGCAGATCTTTATTTACAATGTCCTTTTTTGGTTAGTATTAAGAAAGATTTCAGTGTATCATAACATGAACAATGCCCTTTTTTGGTAGTTCCCAACAAAGTGCTAAACTTTGTTGAGTAGTGCTCAGCTTTTCAGTGAACCAGTCTGCACTTGCAGACAGTAGATCTGGTGATGCTGTTATAAGTCCCTTTAAATGCTTTTTGGATGTCAGGATGCAGGTAAAAGTCAGCGATCTGCAATTTCTTTATTTCATTGTGTTGGGAGATAAGTCTCAGATCAACTTCAGTTGTCACTCATAGGACTTAAATTTCAAGTGCATAAAACTTTACAGTTGTTTAAAAAACAGCAAATATATGTGTACATTGCAGGCAAGGGCAGATCATGTCTATTATCAGTTTTTAGCAGCAGTGAAAAAATGGGGAAGTCTACAGACTGGGATGCCTGCCAGTTGCCAAACAAAGTTAATTTTTAATATATGAAGATAAGCCAGTCAGCACCAAAAGTCAGCTATATGTACTCTTGTTTTCTGTCCCCTTTAAAATACCAAAGTGCAAACAAAAAAATAAATAAAAGAAAGGTAACTACTGGAACAAAATGGTAGAAAGAAAGAGGCTCTGGAAAGCAAATTGTATGTTCAAGTCCCTATGTTTTATTTAACTGTCCTAGTGTGTTATAATATTTGAAATCAGATATAATAAAATACTTCGTGGAGTTTCAGTGACAATTAAATGGGATGATAATCCTAGAGACACATGGAAGAGTCTAGAAGCATGACACAAGTGCCCTACAGTTTTCTCTCTATAAATATTAAATTTAAATATTTAAATTTAAATAAAATTTACTCCTCTTCTCTCTTTGCTCCCATTACAACATGAGGCTTTATACATGTCTAACTGAAGGAAAACATCGTTTCAGTTATGCATATATTATACATATCATATATATGTATTTTTTTTTTTCAACTTTGCACAAAAATCTTAAGGGGAACCTGAATTAAAACTAAGAATTTCTACTCTGGGCAAATGATGGCAAGAAGTTTTAGGAGCTGTTAGCTGCAGTTTGTATCCAAAAATTCTGATAGTATATAGGAAGTATGGGAAGTAGAAAAAGTAGGTTTAAGTAGCAAAGCCATATATATATATATATATATATATATATATATATATATATATATATATATATTTCACCTAATATTAAAGAGGTTTGTTATAGAGCAACAGACTTAATGATCCAAAGAACTTTTTCAGGTATAGTATATATTCCACTAATGCTATTTTATTCAAGATCAGTTTTGAAGTAAAACCACCCGTTGCACGCGATGTGGTGCAAAGAATGTAAAACCCAAGGAAGGGTAGGAAGTCTTAAAATGCACTCTTCCAGTCACAAAATGGCCTGGATATCCATGACCTCACAGTGCCTGGCATGACCTACATGACTATCATAATAGGAGGAAAAGATAATAACATCAAAATAAAAGAGAGACTAATTGAGAGGAGGAGGGATATAATGGAGAGTAAAATTGCAAGGGGGAAAGTTGGGGGAAGAGAATTATGATGGTTTATTGTCTACAATTATGGAAGTTGTCATTTTAAAAAAATTATCTATTTTGTTCATTTTTATTTGAGAGTGACAGAGAGAGAGAGAGAATGGGTGTGCCAGTGCTTCCAGCCACTGCAAACGAACTCCAGGCACATATGGCCCCTTGTGCATCTGGCTAACAAGGGTCCTGGGGAATGGATCCACGAACCAGTGTCCTTAGGCTTCACAGGCAAGCGCTTAACTGTTAAGCCATCTCCAGCTCATAGTTTTGTTTGTTTGTTTGTTTGTTTTTTTTAAAGAAATCTAATAGTTGGGGAGATTGCTCAGTGGATTAAAGTAGTTGCTTGCTAAAAAGATAGAAATAGAAAGGGAGGGAGAGAGGAAGGAAGGAAGGAAGGAAGGAAGGGAGGGAGGGAGGGAGGGAGGGAGGGAGGGAGGGAGGAAGGAAGGAAGGAAGGAAGGAAAGAAAGAAAGAAAGAAAGGAAGAAAGAAAGAAAGAAAAGAAAACCAGCACAGATCTTCAGGCAGATTCACCAGTTAAAACTTCTCAATCTACTTAGCATTTTGTTTCTTTCTGGGGTAAAGTAACATGTGGCTGACTTCATCTATCCCGAAAGTCTTTGGAACATTCACTATTTTGTGGCACCACACTCAGTGCTCTCAGCGAGCAAAGCTATCCCATTATGCTTATCTTTATGACAGTTTATGACTTAAAGGAAGGCACAAATAAGTAAGATGGACAAAATGAAACATCTGCACTTGGAGTTAATTTTGCTCCACTTGTTGACATTTTTTAAGAACTTTCTAGGGTAAGACCTTGTAGCACAACTTTTGGTTTTATCAAAAGTTCTGCTTTGCTCACATGGGGCTTTTCACATTTTATGTTTATACAATGTTTCTTACTGGTCTTGCCTAACTTACTCTCTTTCTGAATCTGAACCTAGTATATTAGATAGCATGGCGTAGCAGCTGCCATCACTATTCTGGGGAGCAATTAGGGCACTATTCAACAGTTGATAGTTAAAAATGAAAAGTGAGCCAGGGTGGAGGAGCACACCTTTAATACCAGCACTTGGGAGGCAGAGCTAAGAGGATCACCATGAGTTCCAGGCCACCCTGAGACTACATAGTGAATTCCAGGTCAGCCTGGGCCAGAGTGAGACCCTACCTCAAAAAACCAAAACAAACAAACAAAAAAAAAGGAAAGTTATTGTAACTTACATATGTTTTATCATTTCCCCTTATTTAATCTGGACAAAAATGATTTGAAAAATAATGTCTTCTCTTTTTGCTCTTCTTCCCTTCTTCTCTTCTTCCTCTGCTTCTTCCCTATCTCTTCCTCTCTTACTTTATATTGCTAGCAATTCTCAGAATTGTACATAGTTCCACTTGACTTAGGGTTCAAATCTTACACCAGGTACCTATTTAAAGGCATTTATCTTTTGATAGGGTACCTGGTAAATTTTTACCAATGGTTACAGACTGGGTTTCTGATTAAGTAATGACAGAAGGAATGTTTTCCTTAATATTTTGGAAATGAATTATTTGTTCTTAACTAATAAAAAGCTTCATTGGAAGGTTTTATAAACTTTAAAAAAGTGAGATACTGGATTAGCCTTTAAAAATTATTTTTTCTTTGCTGACCAAGAAAATTTTTGGTGAAAGTCATTATTTATTTTTCATTAAGACCCTGTGTAGGTTTTTTAAATAACTCAAAGTAATGTAAAGGTTATTTTTGACTTTCTGCAAATACTTAACTTGGCCTCTAATTCATCTGGAACCAGGTAGAACTTTCAGGTGGATGTCGACATTATGATACTACACTACCAACAACTGTTTCTTTATTTAGAAACCAGTATAATATGTTGCCTCAAACAACTAGTCTTCTGCTCTGGACTCATCACTGTAGTGGGCCTCCACACTGTCCTTGCCACTCTCCATGGAGCTCATAGAATGTGTCTTTACTTCTAGACTGTTTTCTGAGTACCTGGACTCCAAAGGTTCCTTATGCAAATGGCCCTGAGCCCAATTATAATAGATAATAATATAATAGACATCTGCCCTGGATATTTCCTCACAATAGTGACTCGGTTGGTGGGAAGCTGTGGACAGGGCTTGGATACACACTCTGGCCTTTCTCTAAGTTTCAACAGAAACTTTGCACTGCAAGATGGAACTTGAATAGGAAGATAAGGAAGAGGAGTTAGCTATTTTCACCAGTGTCAAAGCTGTTGATAGAATCTGAGCAGAAAACAAAAATGGTGCATATGTCTGAACAAAGTCCACTAAAACCACAGCTATCTCAGCAGTCCTTCCTGTTTTGTTAAAGAAGAACATGTTTTTGTACCTTCCCATGGTACTTCTTTCCATTCTTTTGGAACCTTTAGTTTAGTAGTTTCAAAAATATTTTGGCCAGTGTGTCTAATGTGAAACTAGTAAAATAAGACAGTAGTGGAAAATGCCACCTACTGGGGAATATAGTTAAGAAAATATATGAAAACTTTGAACTCAAGCTGTTTCCAAAAAGTGTTTGCTAACACAATAAACAAGAAGTGAAACTGGAAGTGGCTGGAGAGATGGCTCAGTGGTTAAGGTGCTTGGCAGCAAAGCACCTTAAGGACCCAAGTTTGATTCTCCAGTATGCACATAAAGCCAGAGGCGCATGGTGGCAAATACATCTGGAGTTTGTTTGAAGTTGCTAGAGGCCCCAGCACACCTATTCTCTTTCTTTGTATCTCCTCCCCTATACAAATAAATCACAACATACTTAAGAAATAAAGTTTAGCCAGGAGTGGTGGCATATGCCTTTAATCCCAGCACTTGGGAGGCAGAAGCAGCATAATGACCATGAGTTCGAGGCTACCTTGAGACTCCATAGTGAATTCCAGGTCAACCTGATTGGAGATTGAACACAGGGCCTAATGTATGCTAGACAAGCACCCTACCACTGAGCTATAGAGCCACTCTGCTAGAACTTTCTGTATTTTTAAAATTATGAAACACAGTTCACTATGTGCAATCTGGCCTTAATTACCTCTGTAGCCCAGGGAGGCCTTGAACTTGTGATCCTCCTGTCTTAGCTTCTAGAGCAGTTGTCATTATAGGCCTGTAGCACCAGGCCCAGTTTTCTTCTTTATTTTGGCTTCCTATGTAAACACTGTTGGGTGTGGGGAAGTTTCTGGGAATCTATTTTACTTCTCTCTCAGTATTAATTTTACTAGTGTTGATTTGTGTACTTTTATCAATGAGCATTCAGTTAACAGGATAAAACCTGATTCGTTTTGATGTTTTCAGAGGTAGAAATTAACTTTGTAGTTTCTTCCTACTTTTGAAAAACACATTGCTGAGATAAAGAACGTAGTGGCTTGTAGATGAGCTCAATGGTGCTAGTTAAAATCTGACTATTTTCCACCATGTTGAAATATCTGACAGAACTTGCTTGGATAGTGGCCCTTGTTTTTCTTCTTAGAAGCCATATAATTGACAGATTTCTTGTTTTGTAATCAACAAGAGATGAAACTGAAAGTACCACATTGGTGGTTCCATCTACGGTATTTAAAATTTTTCCAGTTTTTTACACTCCATATTAATTTTCAGACCTGCTCTAAAAAATAAGGCATTCATTTTGAAAGAACACATGAATATTCCATTGGAGCCAAAGTATGTATAGAATGCAAGGAGTATAATTAATATAAATTAGTCATTCAAAAGAAGCCATAGCATTTCATGGTATCTAATTGGCATTGTAACTTGTAACTCATGGATGCTTTGGAAGTATAATTTTGTTTCTGTAGTAATCAGTAGCTGTTGACAATTCCTTCATAGCTTAAATATTTTGAGGGACAATGCTAGAGATATAGATAGGTAACCCTAGTTTTGTGGTCTGGGAGGAATTCTCAGAAACCACAGCCCATGTATTCAGTAGATTTGAGAATACAAGAAAATGCTTGCTTTCCCCATATGGAATAGGGAGGTGCCTAGACAAAAAATGTCTAGATTAATCTTTGCAAATTTACCAGATGCCATCCCACCATCCTTGGGTCAGTTGGTAAGTAAGTGAAGTGATAGCAAAATTTGTTGTAGGGCATTCCTACTCACTGGAAACTGGAGGAGAAATCATTATCTACTGATACACTGTATTGCATTTTTCTATGACTACAGAAAAATAGTAAGTATTAGGCATAGGAAAATACTATTTTTGTTGTTTCCAATAGTTAAAATAGCATTGATTTGAGCAAATAGGTACTCCTCTTTTGGATATGCTATAGTTCTTTTCTATAAACTCATGAAACTTATTTTTTACAACTTCAATTTTGAGGTGCAAAAACTAGAGCACAAAAGAGTATCAGAGTGGAGAGAATTATATAAAGGAGACAAACAGAATGGAAGAAAGAGGAGGATACAAAAAATGGAGAAAATGGGATAGTGGCAGGAAAACTACACCAAACATATTTTATAAAAATGATACAAAAAGTTATTTCAGGTACTACATGCTCTTCTACAATCTGTCTTCCTTGTCAAGAGGTAGAATCTCTGCCTCTGCCCCTCAATTTTAGTTGAGGATTTGTGAAAGCCTTGACTTTGAAATGAATGTCACTGTCACTCCAAAGGCCATCCTCTTGCATGACATATATAGCTCTCTCTTGAGGTCTTGGTTCTAGTAATCCAGCTGCCATGCTCAGAGGAAGCCCAGGGCACACTGAGAGGCCACCCATAGGCGTTCCAGCTGACAGCATCACTGATATCTTAGCCAGCCAGCAGAGGCAATCTGCAGACATGAGAGCAAACCATCAAATGACTTGAGCCTCCAGCAGTCGAGCCTCCCTAGCTGATGCCAAGTGGAGTAGAGGCAAGCTGTCCCTATTGAGCCTTGTCCAAATTTCAGAATTGTGTGCAAAATATTTTCATTCTTTCAGGCCACTAAGTGGTTTGTTATCCGGTATGGATCACTGGAACCGAGTCCTTTTTCCAAATTTCTGGAGATTAATGAAAGAAATGTAAAAAATAATGAAAAGTAGAATGTAATAAATAGAAAAGTTTATTTTGACACACTTCTTAGCAGCTGTATAAATTATCTGAGAAGCAGCTAATAATAAACCTGTAACCTTTGAAAATATTCACTTGATGGCTACAGTAGAGAATAGATGGTTTAGAAATAATGAATAACTAGAGACATACTGTAAACACTATTTTACAGTTCTGTTAAATGTTAGTATGGTAAGCATCCCCCTCCCAAGAGGCTCATACCAAATTTACTAGAATCTCTGAATATGTAACCTTTCATAGCAAAGGGGGTTATTAAGGCAGCAGATGGAGTTAAGGTTGCTAATCACCTGACATTTTGGAGGGAAAGTCACTCACCCACCACATGGGTGGGCCTAATGCAACTATAAGGGTCTTTAAAAGATGACAGTAGAAGACAGAATAGTCATAATCAATAGGGATACATCAACAATATACCTTTACTAAACATTACTAGTTATGAAGATGGAAAAAGGCCCCATGAGCCAAGACATGTAGGCAGCCTCTAGAACCTGGAAAAAGCAAGGAAAACAGATTCACATGAGAGCCTCTACAAGAAGTTATCCATACCTACACTTTGACATTATCCCAGGGAAACCCATTTCAGACTTGTGACCTCCAGAAGTATAAGATGATGGTTCTGTGCTCTTTTAAAACACCATCTTTGTGGACATTTCGTACAGAAATTGTAGGAAACAACAATATTTTGCTTTTGGTATATGGCCAGGAAACTGCCATACTTGCCACATAATCAATGTTTTGCTTTTGGTCTGGTGAAAATAGGATTCCCAGAGAAACAGCATGAAAAGTTATCAAGAGGTTTTGGCTTATATTGTTAAAGAAATATGATTTTTCTTTTCAGCTCCAATCTTGGTGACAGTGGCCATGCATAAAACACTATTCATGGAGCCACCATTCTATTAACTAATAGGATTGATTAAAATATAATAGCATTATTTATTATGTATTAATGGTTAAAATCTTAGATATAGCTGTAATTTTTAATGCTCCATTTTCAATTTTTTCCCTTTCAAAATATTTTTGATGCTTTACTTCATTATTACCTTTCCTTTTTGTTGCCATATAATCACATGGAATAAAAGTCACAGATATTCAGTATAAAATTTGACAAGCACATAGAGTCATATTCAATATCTCCATCAAAGTATAGAATGTAACCAACACCCTAGAATATTATCATGTTTTACCTTTTGATCATGACTCCTTTTGCCTTCTTTACCCACAGGCAACGACTATCCTGATTCCTATCTCCATATGATTAGTTTTGCCTTTTTTTTTTCAAACTTTGTTGAAAGAGAATTAACACAGCATGTAATCTTTTATGTCAGGTTTCTTTCATACAACAACATATTTCTGAAATTCATCTTACTTTTGAATAAGTTACTGGCTATACCTTTTGTGTAGAACATAAGGTCTCATACATGAGAGGCAAGTGACTACCAAGGAGCCACTCCACCAGTCTGGGCATAAGTTGTTTAGTCTCCTTTTGATTGGTAGTGAGGTTATTTATTGATTTATTTTAGATATTATCAATAAACAACATTCTACTTTAAATCTTTAAAAAATATTTAAAAAAATTAAATCCATGGGAGTGAGATTGCTAGTTCATAAGATAGGCATATATTCAATTTTAATTTTAAGATATTATTCATTTATTTATTTTCAAGCAGCAAGAGATAGAAAAGAAAGACAGAGAATGGGTGTGCCAGGCTTCCATCTGCTACAAACTCCAGCTGCATGTGCCACTCGTTTTCCACAGTGGTTATAGAATTTTCCCTCTCACCAACAATGTGTGAGGGTTCCAGTTGTACAATTTACCTTATTTTTTTTTTTTTTTATGGTAGGGTCTTACTCTAGACCAGGCTGACCTGGTACTCACTTTGTAGTCTCAGGATTGCCTGGACGTCCCAGGGATGCTCCTACCTCTGTCTGCGGAGTGCTGGAATTAAAGGCTGTACCACCACACCCTTTTTGATTAGTGGTGTCCTTGTGATTGGTTTCTAACACTCTTAGCTTCTATTGAATGGTGATGTTGGGTCAGTGTAACAGAATGTAGCATAAAAGCTTTGGAATGGAGAGAGACCTATTAAATGTTGTTTCCATGAACACAGTCATAATGAGAGATGTGGCTGTAGCAATACGAATTAGAAGGAAAAGCAGTACTCAATAGTAAAAGAAAATCATGACTTTTGGCGTCAAAGAAACTGGATGTAGCCCCAGCTCTGTCAATTCATTCTGTTTCCTGGGAGATTTAATTACTTTCTTGGGTCTTTAGCTTTCTCTTTTGCAAAAAATAAAGACTCAGTAAGAACTGTAACACAAATTCAAAGGGAACATTTCTGAATTGGGGCCTGCAGGGAGTTAGAATGTTCCTAAAAGAACAGGACTGTTTCCCAACCCCCATCTGACCCTATTGTGATTTAGGGAGGCAGGGTAAGCAGGAAGGGGAGTGTGAGGGGAGTAGCAGCTCAGAGAGACATTCCAAAACAGTCTGCACCTGCTCATCACAAGCTCAGAAGCAATACAGTTCTGAAACAAAGGTAGTATTCAATTCCTCCCTCCATGGCTTTCTTTCCTTCCTTCCCTACACAATCTGTGTTAAGGTGTAGTGAAACCATATATGGGTCCAGGAATTTCCAAATTCCTAGCTAAGCCCAAATGTCAACAATCTTGGCAACACCATGAGAAAGAATGGGTCCCAGGAGCATAAAGGAGAAGGTTCCAAGAGATCAACGACACTTCATGGAAGTAATGTTTCATCTAGGAGCTATATATTGATACCTACTGTGTACATGTGGTTATGTGCTGGCCATGGTAGTGACTACTGCATAGTCCCTACCCTAAAATGCTTACAGTCCAGAGGAGAGAGACACATAAGTTAAATACAGTCTAAGAAATGCCATGTTAGCTGGGTGCATTGTGTTCTGTGGGGTCACAGGATAGATTCTAAATCAGATTAAGGAATAGTCTCTTAAAGTGACCTCTGTGAAAGAATACTGTGGATCAACCTGGAAAACATGGTTTGAGATGGAGTCTCTGGAACTAAATGTGAGACCTTTGGAGCAGGGAAGAGCAGAATGTAGGAAAATAAGGACAAGAAACAAGAGAGTTTTAAAATGTCTATGGGCCTGATTCCAGACCATGATGTGTTGAGAAGGACGTACATGTTCAGTGGTATTCCTGCCCAACATTCACAATGCAAATTTAATCACAAGGAAACATCAGGCAAATCCAAATTGAGGGACGTTTCATAAAATATCTGGTCTACACTTTTCAGAAGTGTCAAGGTCATGAATGATACTGACAGAAGAACTACTTTAAGTCAAGAGACTTAGAAACGAAAAAAGCCAGAAGATAGTTTACAATGTTAGAATAGATCTTGGAACTGCAATACCAATCTATACATGTAAATGTATGCAAACTGGAATATCTCTTTTGCTATAACAATACAATTTTGATTTAAAAAATGCAAATTAAGTCAGAATTTTAAATATTTACCCTGTATCATTTTTAATTTCCACTATGGTAATTATACTACAATTGTATACATTATTGTTCACATTATTGGAAAGATCTACATGGAACAATTTAAGGGTAAAGAGGTACTACACTTGCAATTTATTCTCACATGTCAAATAATTCAGAAGGGAATAGGTGTGCTGAAAGTTCTTTTTTTTTTTTTGTATAGTACCTGAAACTTTAACTTGTCTCTAAATCAGAAATTATTTCAAAACAAAGAAATTAATAAGCCAAGATAAGTGCCTGGA
The DNA here is from genome assembly GCF_020740685.1 of Jaculus jaculus. Taxonomy (NCBI): domain Eukaryota; kingdom Metazoa; phylum Chordata; class Mammalia; order Rodentia; family Dipodidae; genus Jaculus; species Jaculus jaculus. The sequence continues at coordinate 39,814,007 of NC_059125.1, forward strand.
ACATTTTTCAAGGAGGAATGATGGGCCATTGGTGAATGCTATGCTTTTGAACTGTGCCTCATGAGGCACTGCAGTGAATAGTTCAACCCAGGGAGCACTCATTGTAAGTTTGGAGGTTCTTGTAATAATGTGAATAAGAGCTCATGGTTGCCTTAAATGGTGTGAAGGAGAGTAGTATATAGATAAATGGGGGACCTTGTTATATTAGGAAGTAGAATTGAGAAGGCCTGATGGGATGTTTTGGATGTTGTAAAGAGGTAATGAAGAGGACTCCTTTGGTACTCTTCCTGGGATGTCTAAGTAGATCTATGCCAACTACATGAGGTAGCACTAGAGGTAAAGGGGAAGGCTCTAGAGGGAAAGGTAGTTTTGTTACAGACATCCTCTGAGCTAGCTTCAGCTATGGCTTTCCCCATCTGTACTGATGGCAACTCCATTTTTCCAGTTGCACATGCCCCAATTTTTGAAGATGCCTTTTGTTTGTCTCTTTTTATTACAACCTCTATATCAAGAAAATCTTATGGGTCTTTCTCCATAAAATATAAAATATTTGGGCTGGAGAGATGGCTTAGCAGTTAAGCGCTTGCCTGTGAAGCCTAAGGACCCCGGTTCGAGGCTCGGTTCCCCAGGACCCACGTTAGCCAGATGCACAAGGGGGCGCACGCGTCTGGAGTTCGTTTGCAGAGGCTGGAAGCCCTGGCACGCCCATTCTCTCTCTCTCCCTCTACCTGTCTTTCTCTCTGTGTCTGTCGCTCTCAAATAAATAAATTAATTAATTAAAAAATATATAAAATATTTGACACTACTTGCCACCTCCACTGATACTGTGCTGTTTCAAACCACCATGTCATCACACTTGATTAGTGCAGTAATCTCTAACAATCTTCTATTAGAATTTATTCTTTCCCTTTCCATTGGCCAGATGAATGCCTTCAAAACAAAAGTCACATACAATCTGTTTGATCAAACCTTGCAAACTTTTCTCTCCTAAGTGTAAACGTGTCCCAAAGGCCACTGCGACCTTGCATGGAATGGCTTCTAGTATTACACTGTTCTCATCTCACATCCTTCCCTTTGATTACCCTGTAGGAGTAATATTGATAAACTCTTTAAACTTGCCATATAGGATTGGGCCCTGGAGTATTCTCTTGTGTTGTTCTCTCCACTGTCATGTTATTTTCCCAGGTAGCTATGTAACAGAAAACTCTGAAGTGAATTGTGAAGGCAAGGTGTTAAGAAATACAATCATGTCCAGGAAGGCTCAGATATTCTGCTGTCATAGCCTCAGCTTCCCTCCTTAAGTATACTTCATGATACAAGGTAAATGCTGGAGCACCAGATAGCACATTAATGTTTTAAGTTTTCAGGAGGAAAAAAGTACCAAAGTCTTAAGTAGATGTTTCCAACTCATTCACTTCCATTAAAATCAGCAATCAAAGCTATTACAAAAATAATTTTGTATATAATCTTCAGTTACAAATGACTCATAGGTTACACTTTGAAGGCATTTGGAAGGACTTTGACTTTTACATTAGCGGAATATATTTAGTTGCTAATCCCTGCACTCATGAAGGAGAGATAGGAAGGTCAGGTCAACATGGACTACATAGGAAACCCATGTCTCAAGTAAGCAAATAAGCAAAGCATAACAAAACAAATGACTGCCAAACTGCATACATCATAACCCATAAAAAAGTGTCCAATATTCTCCACTATTAATCTGTACCTTGGCAACAGAATTTGTTAATTATATTTTTAAAATTATTATTGGTTTGTATTTTATGTGCATTTAATTTCTAAATATTTATTTATTTATTTGAGAGAGACAAAGGCAAACAGAGGGAGAGAGCAACAGAATGGGCACACCAGGGGCTCCAGCCACTGTAAACAAACTCTAGAAGTATGTGCCATCTTATGCATCTGACTTACGTGGGTCCTGAGGAATTGAACCTAGGTCATTTGGCTTTGCAGGCAAGAGCCTTAGCTGCTAAACCATCTCTCCAGCCCAACATTTATAATTTTTATAGCAAAACTTACCTTCAAATTCAAAGAAGGCCAAATAGTCGAGGGATAGCAATTATCACTCAATGAGGAGGCCACTGTTGTGTAAATGCTACTGTGTGCCACAAGTGATGCAGCCTGTGTCACTGCAATGATGGCACATGTGTTGGAGGTGGGAAATTTCTGTTTCTTCCAGCTCCTGAGGTACCAAGAAATTTTGTTTTAATTTGACACAAACCAAAGTTTTTTTGGAGTGGTGTCATTGAATAGTTTAACATTCTATTGTAGAGATAATGACTTAGTAGGAGGATCCTGAATTTGCTTTGTTAAGAAAGCCCAGGGTACAACAATTCAGACAGACCTTGGCCAACAAAAATGATTTGTTCTACCATTTCTGACTTTTATCAAGATTTATCATACAGCCATACAGTCAGTGCAGAAATTCATAACTTGTAAAAGTATGAAAGAGAAAGATATTTGAACCCCATCTGCTAAACCATGGAAATATGAAGACAAAGAAGAGATAGCATGATCTGCATAGAAGGAGGTCTTGGTGGGAGTCCACACACAAGGTGAGAGCTAAAAGTCACTGAGGATAGATGACAGAAGATTGTTGTTTATCTAGAAGGCACCCTGCAGAAGGTAAAAGTAAAGGTATTGATATCTGCTCTTTGTAGATCAAACAAATTCCTCTCTCTCTCCTCTCTCTCTCTCTCTCTCTCTCTCTCCATATATATATATATATATATATATATATATATATATATATATATATATATATATTTTTTTTTTTTCTGTAGAAACAGCCTAATGCTATGATGTAATGCCTGGAAGGAATTTTAACTTTTTTGTGATAAGGGTCAGAGTCTCACTAACATATATATATATATTATTTTTTCTTATGGAGTCTTGATGATTATTCAACATAAAACAATTGTCTACACTTACTGATTCCAAGTATGTTTTTCCAAGAAACACTATTTCTTCAAGCTATCAAGAAAAAGATTTTGTCTGAAATGTGTAAATTCATATTTGATTAATTGAGAGGCAGGGTTTTGGTATATATCCCAAGCCAGCCTTGAACTCATCATGATGCTACTGCCTCAGCTTCTCAAGTGAGATTATAGGTGTGTGCCATGAAGTCTTAACTAAATTTTATTTACAATAGAAATTTCCACTTCTGACTCTCTGAATAAGTCTCTGGTAGCCCATTGAATAAGACAAACACTCAACCAATGGGATCTCATGAAACTAAAATGCTACTGTTATAGCTCAGCAAACCTCCATCCTAGTCAATAGACAACCCACAGAATTAGAGAAAATCTTCACCAGGTATACGTGTAATAGAGATTTAATATCTAGAATATACACGGAACTCAGTAAACTAATCATAGGAAAAAAAAAAAAAAACTCATCCCAGTGAAAACAGGGGGCAGGTAACTGAACAGAGAATTCTCAAAGGAAGAAGTACAAATGGCCAAAAAACATCTAAAAAGATGTTCATCATTTTTAGCTATCAAGAAAAAGTAAATTGGGCTGGAGTGATGGCTTAGTGGTTAAGCGCTTGCCTGTGAAGCCTAAGGACCCCAGTTGGAGGCTCGGTTCCCCAGATCCCACGTTAGCCAGATGCACAAGGGGGCGCACGCATCTGGAGTTCTTTTGCAGAGGCTGGAAGCCCTGGCGCGCCCATTCTCTCTCTCCCTCTATCTGTCTTTCTCTCTGTGTCTGTCACTCTCAAATAAATAAATAAAAAAAATTAAAAAAAGAAAAAGTAAATTAAAACTTCTTTGAGAGTCCATCTCATTCCAGTCAGAATGGCTGTCATCAAAAGAAAAAAATCCTAATGACAACAAATGCAGGTGAGGGTGTGGGAAAACAGGAAACCTCATTCACTAATGGTGGGAGTGCGAACTAGTACAGCCACTGTGGAAATCAGTATGGAGATTTCTCAAAAACCTAAAAATAGATCTGTAATTGGACCCAGTTAAACTACTCCTGGGCATGTACCCTAAAGACTGTCCTCTTTACTATAGAGATACCTGCTCAGCTATGTTTGCTGTTGCTCTATTTATAATAGCTAGGAAATGGAATTGGTCCAGATAACCATCAGCTGAGGAATGAGTAATGAAGATGTGGTTTATATACACAATGGAGTTCTATTCAGTGGTAAAGAAAAATTAAATTTATAGGAAAATGGATGGTTCTGTATAAAATTATACTAAATTAGATGATCTAGACTCAGAAAGAAGTATGCCACATATTACCTCTCATATGCAGATCATAGCTTGGCATAGTTAGGTTTATCTTCAAGATATTATAAACATAAGTAGTAGAGGTCAGGAAGCTGTAATGAGGCATTTAAAGAGATGAAACAGTACGGGAGTAAGGGAGGAGATTGTAGATGGGCAAGTGGACATACAGGAAACAGGGAGTACAAGGGAAAGAGAGGGAGAGGGTGGGGAGGGAGAATAAAGACTAGATGAATAAGTACTCTAGAAACTTACTTCCTTAGGAAATTAATGGATATAATTTTTAAATAAAAGGAATATATAGAGAGATAATATGGGTGAAAATGCCTGCTGAGTTGGGGAAAGTTTTACTCAGAAACCATATGTTGTAGGTCACCCCTCACAGTGAGCTATTGGTCAGGAAGGTTCATGAGACCCCCCCCCCCAAAACAAGTCAAGCTATTGACAAAGTGCTTAGTTTCCCACCAGAACTAGATGGTAAGTCCCTATTGCTGAAGACAGTATAGCTGTGGTTGCATGACAGTGAGAGATTATGCAGGAGTTAAGATGGAAGCCATATTCCAGCCAGCAAATGGTCATAGCGCTGGAAAGTCCTATAAGAGCTGCTTGGAGAGAAAAATCATCTACAATCTGAACCAGTGGTTGGATCCTGCAAGCTATAAAACCAACCAGCCAGACAAAATGTACCCCTACCTACAATAGTGGCACACGAGTTATGGTTGTAATTAACTGCTCTCTGATTGGAATATGAGGCCTCACTCAGTAGGAGGAAATTCATGCCTGATACTGAGAACAATGTCAAATGTTATTGCTTGGAAAGCCATAGATCCCACATAGAAGCTTCAACAATTCTTTGTTGAAACTGAGACAATATGCCCATCAAAAAACGTTCTAATGGTACATGTTTATGCTCTTTGATTAATGCTTGTGATGATTTAAATGTATGGCCCCCATTGATTCAAGCTTGAGTCTTTTGACTCTTGAGTCTCAAGTGGGAGAATCCTTACTGGGGAAGAAGTATGTCACAGGTGATGTATCTCAGAGCCTTAATGTACCTGGAAAGTAGTTGGACCTCTGGCAATTTTAGGGTGCAAGCTTGTGGTGGTCTCCTTCTGTTTGGATCTATGAAAGGGATCCAGCTTTTTCTGCTATTCATGATGTTGCCCTGGAATTTATAAGCCCGAAATAAGCCCTTCCTTTCCTTCCACTAGCTGCTTTTGGTCGGGTGCTTGTCCCAGTGTCTGGAAGCTGACTACAACAAGGCTGATCTCACTTTTGGTTAGATCAAAGCTGAGTACAAAAATTCTGATCTCATCTTCATTTTACAAATGAATGTGAACACAAGGGAGACCCAAGACTCACCAAAATGACAAGGAGAAATAGTCCAGGGCTTAGCATGGGACAAGTCATCTGTATCATACCCGTCAGTGGATTTGGGGACATTGTGAAGAAAGTGGCAGAAAGAATATGAGTGCTAAGCTCAGTACTAACCAGAGAACCTTCTGAACCTCCAAAAATCATTAAAGCAGCAAATAAGAGGCTGCCAAGAGCTCGACACTAAAGGTGGTTTCTATCACATTCTTCAAGGTTTTAGGAACATTGCAGAAATGGGGCCTGAAAGAATATAAGAGCCACAGTAGGTGAGAGTATACTGTGGGGGACTGTCTTCTCCACAGGAACTTACTGGGGTATTCATGATCCCACAGTGTTTACCCATACCCTCCCCAGACTTGCACGGTTCTGAGCCCCTCCCCCAACATTTTGTCATGAAGGATGGAAGAGGATGAAAGAAATGAACAGCAAAACAGAAGGATGCCTTTGTGGAAAGAGGAGGGGCCTTAGTGGATAGGACATGTGGGAGAGGAACAAATGACGACACATGATAATTTTGCTATCTGTTCACATATTAAAATTTCCAATCATAAAAAAATAGATAAGATATCTTAATAGATTAAAAAAAAGAAATTTCCTTTCACAAGATGGCTTGATGGTCATGGCAGTATGAGCATCACTGTCTTAGCACAGATAAGCCCTTTGATTAGGTCTTAGTCACCATGAGTAATAATAAGACTCTTATATCAGTAGGAAGGCAATTTATTTCCATCATTTTCATAACATAATTTACTCTGCTAATTTGTGACATGGAGTTTTTAAAATGTAGTTCATTCATATGTGTTTGCAACTATTATATTTAGACTTCACTCAATTTGAAAAGATGGTGCCTTTTGTTTTTAAATTATGAAAGTTAAAATGCAGAAAAATAAGCCACTGTGTTCTTTGAAGGGGATACTTTTATCATTTAAGTCAAATAAGTCAAGGTTCCATGTTCATGGGAAATATAATTTTCAGATGGCCTTATTTACTTTCATCTGCTCTTAGAGTGAATTAGGGATTTTATAGAAATCCTCAATCTAAAAGAGCTACTGAGATTCATACTACTAAGCTGACATCAGCAATGCCCTTCCCATAGGTGGTTATCCCTAATTGAAAAGCAGATGAGTTTATGACCTTAAAACGATCACCTGAATAAGATATAATTCACTAAGGGATAATGCGACAGAAAAGATGTGTCAAATACTGAAAATTTAGATATAAGCATGAGTAATGTGATACATGAAGGGGGAAAAGGATAATCTTAACTGTATGGAAAGGAATAACCCAAGAGATGACTTTATTTAGTCCTTAGGATGAGAATCGATGTGGCCTTCCAGAAGCTTGCCAGAAGTTGTATCCCTTCTCAGCTTCTCAGTATGGCATTTCTTTCAAAGTTAGCACCATTTGTGCATAATTTATTGCCAAAGTAATCTTCTGCCTTTTAAATAATCCAGGTTGACTTTTGAAAATCTCCTATGAGAATTAACTTCTATATGATGTTTAACCACTTAGTAAACACTAAAGTGTCATATGAATATTTAACCTAACAGCCTGTAACATAATCTACCTGAAAACAAGACATAAAGAGACATGCTAAATCTTCATCAGACTGTAACTTAAATACTACTATTACTACTACTAATAATAACATTTCAGGGTCATAATTCTTATAAATTGAGAAATAACTACAAGTAAGAATATAATTAATGAATCCTTATAATCCAATGTTCGCCTTCACTAGGATCACTTTGAAATAAATTAAATAATTTGGATGGAAAACTTTGCTTATATGAATTTATATAGTATATTATTTATACACAGATAATAAAAACCAGAAAACGGAACTCATAAGTGTTTAGAGTTGAAATGGACTTTAAGAACCACTAAGTATATTTTCTATCAACTGATTTTTGACAGAAGCAAGAGTAGATCTAGTTCTCTCAATTTCTAGATCTTTCTTCCTTCTTTGCTGCTAATCTTTATATAATTTAATTTCATCATAATTCAAGATTTATATTTTATTTATTTATTTATTTATTTATTTATTTATTTATTTATTTATTTATGAGAGAGAGAGAGAGGGGGAGACAGAGAGAGAATGGGCATGTCAGGGCCTCTAGCCACTGCAAACAAACTCCAGACACATGTGCCACCATGTGCATCTGGCTTACATAGGTTGTGGGGAATCAAACCTGGACCTTTTGACTTTGCAGGCAAGTGCCTTAATACTTAAGCCATCTCTCCAGCCCATCCTTTTTTGTTGTTGTTCTTCTGAGGTAGGGTCTTGCTCTAGCCTAGTCTGACCTCAAATTCATGTAGTAGGTGATCCTTGAACTCATGTGATCCTACTACCTCTGCTTCCCAAGTGTTGGGATTAAAGGTGTATACTACCATGGTGGGTTATAATCAAAGATTTGACTAATAAATGTTTCATAAAAATTTTCTTCCTTAGAACAGGATTTGTTACATATTTGAGATATTATTTCTATAAAACTTATATACATATATATTTATATCAAAATACATAATAGTTTTTAAGGCTAACAAAGTTTTATCTATATCAAACATCAGTTAGGAAACCTTACAAACAGGAAAGGATGGTGCTTTTTACATTGAAACATTTTTTTTGTGTGTTTGTGAATTGCTATTTTACTTCTTCTTTGATAGCCATTGTGAGCCCTTATATAATCTAAGGTTAAATTCTCAAACTCACTGTAAGAATATAAACATTCAAAGTTTTGGTAATATAACTTTAAAGAAAATGTAAAGGTCTTTCTTTGTTGTTGTCTCATTCAGATCATAATAAATATTTCATTCCCAATCTAATGGATTTGGCTTGTAGGTACCTTACATAGCCATATTGTGATGTTAGGGTTTGTTTTGTTTTAAAAATTTATATAAGTTCCAAGTAGAAGTTAGATCTGTTCTCACAACTGCCAATACTGCAGGTCATTTTCTATAAACATCTTCTCTCAAAGAAAATCAAACACACATTACCCAAAGAGCCAGAGATGCAGCTGGTCCTTGTTCTGATCTTGAGAGACATCAACTTTTGTTTGCAACGTACAAGAGAGGAACTGATAAAGTCTATTCTGAGATTTTTGCCCCAGGAAGCAAAGAATGAAAGGAGATGTCTCTGACATCACTTTCTTATTTAATCAAAACTTATTTCCCAGCTGAGAAGGTAGAAGTACTAAAAGAATCCATATAATCCAAAATAGGATAGAGTATCATTTGTTTTTTGTCTTTCTTGTTTTAAAATTATAAAACCGTTGTATTAAATGTATTCTTACCATAGGACCCAGCATTCCATTTCTCCCGCAAACTAAAAACATATGACTACATAAACACTTCTATAGTTTTTGTTTTATTTCTAAAATCCCCAAACTGGAGTCAAACCAACTGCCCAATGATAAGAGGGAATAGAACATACAGTGGGATACTATTTAACCAAATGAAGCAAAATACTGTTATATAAACAATATGGAGGAATCTCAACATTTTCCTAAGGTTATTAATGAGTTAAAAATATATGACAGGATGACAATGGCTTCATGAAATGTCCCTGTCTTATTTGTGGCCAGCATTACTCAAACAAGCAAAAGCAACAAAGCAAGAGGTAGTAGAGAATAATTCATAAAAAGGTTCTGTTGTGTCCTTGTGGAAGACAAGAAAGAATAGACTTTGATAAGGCAGAGAATAGATAGTTTCACCATTATAAGGACTTCTTGTCAACTAAGGCCAGAGAACCTACGAATGTGTTTCTGAACAAGGAATATATTACCATTCAAGATTAATTTGGACAGGAAAATTAGTAATGATCTCACCTGAGTGATTGATATTTCTTGTACTATAAGTAGTATAAGTAGGCCATTGAATTGCACAAATTAAAGTATATTTTGTTTAAGATTCCACGAAGTATCCTTCTCTTCTTAGCATACTGCTTTCCTATTTTTATGAGATTGTGGAAGTTTAAATAACCATCATCTTTGTTGTTTTGTGTGGATGTTGTTACAGTGATAGAAACTGATCCTGTTTTTCTTCATCTATTCTCTGCCTACAATTTCACAAATCCGGTTTATGTCCAACATGAATAGCTTATGAATATGCAGAAAAATGTTGTTAAGTGCACTTGAATCAAATAAGTTCAATAGGGCTGAGCAGGAGCAGAGAAAGAGGTTAAAAGTAATTCCAATTCATGGACTAAGAACAGGATGCGAAGAGAGATAATTTATAGCCAAATAGTAGCTGGAAGGGTACTGAATTGATAAGGCCACAGTCAAATACCTTTTTTTAAAAAAAATTATTTATTTATTTATTTGAGAGCTACAGACACAGAGAGAAAGACAGACAGAGAGAGAGAGAGAGAGAGAGAGAGAGAGAGAGAGAGAGAGAGAGAGAGAGAATGGGCGCGCCAGGGCTTCCAGCCTCTGCAAACGAACTCCAGACGCGTGCGCCCCCTTGTGCATCTGGCTAACGTGGGACCTGGGGAACTGAGCCTCGAACCGGGGTCCTTAGGCTTCACAGGCAAGCGCTTAACAGCTAAACCATCTCTCCAGCCCTCAAATACCTTTAATTGATGGCTTTACCATCTGTATAGAATAGAAAATGTATATAAATAAGAGTGAATGGTTTGGGCACAGAGTTCAGTGTATCTGTGTGATCCAGTCACTGAAGAAAAGATGGCAAAAATGTCAATTTGATCCCTAGTATTTATGTTTCTCAGTCTCCAACTAGTTGAGAATGTTTTCCTTGCCATGGTTTAATGAATGCCCTATCTTTATGACTCAAGTGGAGAAGCTTCTATAACAATGCAGTAACAAACAGGACCAACCAAACCTCTACCTAGCAATTATCCCTTGCTGGCATGTTCAGGTCAAGTCTCTCAAGCAAGAAAATAACAATCATAAAACTGATCTTTATGCATCTGGATGTGTGTACTTGGTTTCAGCATATGGCCACATTTCTTTAGGCCAGGTTAGATTCAGGGTCCAGGTGTTCATCTCCCATGTGACATGCCTGCAGTGAATCACACTGAGGAGTAAGATCTGTTTATCTCGCCTACTCAGTAAGGTTATCGCATGAATCTCTGACATGAGATGATAGATGACTGAGCAGCTTCACAAGCTCCAAATGGTTTATGCAACAATTAAAATTTCACCTTGGGGGCTAGAGAGATTGCTCAGTGGTTAAAGGTACTTGCTTGCAACGCTTAATGGCCTGGGTTCAATTCCCCAGTACCTCCATAAAGCCAGATGCACAAAGTGACACATGCAGAGGCAAGAGGTCCTGGCATACCATTCTCTCTCTCTCTCTCTCTCTCTCTCTCTCTCTCTCTCTCTCTCTCCTTGCAAACAAATAAAAAAAAACTATATATTTTTAAAAAATTACCTTGATTTATCAGTGTGATGCTACATTCATAAATGTGCTCATAGAAAATAAAAAATAAAAACATATACCATGCACAGTTTTGGGATCCAGCAAAATAAGTACAGTGGCCCTCCCAAGGCCAGACTCCATAACAAGCAAAGGTTTATTATGGTTGTGTTAAGTTCATTTTCACCTCTATTGGACACAGTTGGCTCTCAAAGGTCAGATTAACTTGGTCTTATTGTTTTGTCATTTCGGCCACATTATCTTTAAGAGTTACATTTCAGGCTTTCTTTTCATTAAGGCCAAGTATTAACCACTGTGCAGAATTATGAAGAAAAACACCTAAATTATTAAACTTGGAAATAACAGTGTTCCTCCCTATAAGCAACTCAGTAGAAACAACCACTATTAATATTTTGTGTATTTCATGAAAATATTTTTTCAATATGTGTATTGAAAAATTTGTACTAATTATGTATAGTTTGCTAGGCTATCTTCATTTATTAAAATGTTACTCTGTCATTGAAAGTTAATAAATTAATAAATGTACAATATTTTGTAGGATAGAGGTTCTTTGTCACTAAGCTCCTTGATATCTAAAGGATAGCAATTTTATACCTGATTCCTCCAGTATCCAGCCATGTAAAAGGGCAAATAACCTTCATTTTGTCATCTATAGAATGGGTACATTATTAGCTAGGTCATCTAGTTTATGTAAGGATTAAATGAGATAATATCTATGGTTTCTTATGTAGTTCCTTTAGATTATAGATATGAATATGCGTTAGACAGTGCTTCACCATTGCCCTACCATTGCAGATAGAATCTTTTCCCAACATTTGCACTACATAGGCTTACCCATATTTATTTTATTTTTTTTTTACTTAGAAGACATTCTTAGCAATGGAACAAAAGACATAAATTTTTAAAGCATTCTTCAAACAACTTTCTAAACTGCTTAGATTTATTTTCTGCCAATATCAATGCTGCAAAACTGTGGCCATCTGGTTCCACCTTTGAGAGCACAGTTTTAACTTTGGTATATCATAGACAAATAATGAGGTCTCATTTAGATGAGAGTTTTGGTGATTTTCTAATGACTTTCAATATTATTTTCCCACATGGTCTCCTTTAGTGAATGCTTTGCCCATCAATCAACACATATCATCATGTGTCACTTATGAGCCAGATACTTTGGGAACACATTTAGGTGACTGTAGACATAACTCAAGATCTGACACCAAACCATTTTATTGAGGTGCTTCTCTTGTTAGGTACTGAGTAGTGATGGTGTTAAACATTTCTGGCTTTATGGTTAGTAACAAGCCTCTTTTGGATAATGTGTTTTATGTACTTTTAAATTTTGGCCAGATACTATACAGTTTAGGAAGTATGTTATACATCCTGGGGAAACATATTGTTATGATATTGATTTAAGTGTCATATGCATACACAAAACCAAGGTAGGCAGATGTACTCACTAAAAAACCATAAAGAAGAGATGGATAGGGTCAAACTAATGATACTTGGGTAATCAAAAAAAAAAGCAGAAGAATATAGAAACCATACTAAACAGTTTGAGCGCACATCAAGCTGGTATACTTGATCCAAATAAGAGGGTATTCTTTAAAATTTCAAGATTGAAAAGTCTATCCTGTGTTTAGCAACTCATTTGTAGCATATGGCTACACACTCGTTGCGGAAATGCATTGTAGATTAAAAGATCAAATTTAAAGTGGTAACAGGGCAGTAAGTAGTGTCTTTGTCATCTGTGTAGGTACATTAGAAGGGCCCAATGGCAGGCTTAGATGAACAAGCTTCTTGTTACTTCCAGTGGTATATATAGGATACTGCAACATTGTAAAACAGTTTTAGAGAGTTGCAACTCACAAGGGTGTTTATACCCCGTTCTGGCACATTGACACCTTCCATCTAAGCAAGAAATTATTTACCATTATTTATCATTGTTTGCAAAGATGTCATACAGTCATAAAGGAGGGATCTTATACTTGCTCTTTCTCTCCATTTATATACACATATGTGTAACATATTCTATTTTGCAGTGCCTGGTTTTGAACCCAAGGTCCTGGGAATACTACTCAAGACTTTTATCACAAAACTTTTACCGATCATTTGATCATGTATTGAAATTTACAGGAACATGGTGACTGCTTTGGTTTGTTGCTACCAGATCCTTATCCACGTGTGTGTGGAGACAAGGTAAGGGAACTTGTGTCTTGGAGAATAGGAAGGCTAAGTGAGAACAGGAGTGAATACTCATTACAGGGACAAATGTAAAGAGATGGAGTGACATGAGCAGAGCAAAGATAGTTGAATTAGAAATGGAATGCATTTTTGACAAGCTAGCAGCTTCTAAGCCTTTCTATGATATTTGTTTTAATGTCATTTTTCATAAAAATCACTTAAAATTAATACTTAAAATTCCAGTTCAGAGACTCAGGCACGCAGACTATTTTATACACAGTGAACCCACCACTTTTTATTTTAAAAATTCATCTAAAGTTGCTATTGGAACTACTACAGATGTCCTTAAAGTTATTAGCCTCCAAGTGATCTAAGAGATGTTTAAAATTTTTAAACATTAGATGTTATATTTTTATTCATATATCGCATATTATTCCACATATACACTATGCCAAAGACAATTTCAGTTACTGTTTCTGCATGGGAGAATAATTTTCCAGTTGATTGTACTTTTATTTATCAGTTTAATAATTAGACTAATGTAATTATCAATTTAGGTACACATCACTCAGAATGTTAGTAAGTAAAAGTGCTGATATCTAGTTAATTTTAATAGTTATAGGAACCAAATTAAATATGGAATGCAAGTGTATACAAAATTAAATTATATTAACAAACTGATAATACTGATAATTGCTCTAACTTTTTAGAAAAGCTTCTGTATGGCAAGTGTACATAAGAAAAGATGGCTATTAGTTAACAATTCTTTGTTCCAAACCTGATGAAAACAGAGATCTGATATGTTATATATGCACATGAAAAGGTGTGTTGTTGGAGACAATGGCTGCATAAGTAATTTTGTTAACTTCTCTCTCTGGTATTGTAATTTTATATAATTAAAAACTGTTTTCATTTCCTTTCAAAAATTTAAAAAATGCAGTCCCAAGATTGACAGAATAATGGAAGGACCAGTAGAACAGCACAATTTAAATCATGATTTGGTAGTCAGGACATCTTTGTGAACAATATAAATATGTAAAGTCCAAATAATTCTGTTCAGGATCTTCCTGGATACTCAAAATATACATATGTATATATGTATACACACATGCACATGCACTACACACACACACACACACACACACATATATATATAATCTGTGTAGACTAAGAATAATGTCTTTTGTTACCTTGTCCTTTTTCTTTTTTAGTTTTACTAGTTATTTGAATAGAGATACTAAAAACACCTGAATTAAATTTATAAATGAACTAAAACTGGGAGAAATGGGTAGACTGGAGTGTTGGGTAAAATGGTAGATAATAACATATAGATTAAAAGCAAATGTCCAGCCAGGCATGGTGGCACATGCCATTAATCCCAACACTTAGGAGGCAGTGGTAGGTGGATTGCCATGAGTTCGAGGCCACCCTGAGGCTACAGAGTGAATTCCCGGTCAGCCTGGACTAGGGCAAGACCCCACCTCAAAAAACAAAAAAACAACAAAAAAAGGAAATGTCCAGAATAGAATTAGGAAACTAAAGCAACATGATTAAAACTAACAGAGATAAATGCAAATTTCTTACTAAGAGTTAATAATTTATTTATGTTAATATAAAATGGAGGTGATCACCCACCCAAGGTGGTGCACGCTTTTGATCCCAGCACTCGGTAGACTGAGGTAGGAGGATTGCCATGAGTTTGAGGCCACCCTGGAGCTACAGAATGAGTTCCAAATTAGTCATGGCTGAAGTGAGACACTGATTTAAAAACAATGGAGATGATGATCTCAGAAATTCTTATGAAAATGGACTGGGGGTTTTAACTATTTTCAAATATAGCACAAACCAGGAAGTCTACAAAATTATGATTGTTTTGGCTATAGGAATTACTGCAGGAGGATTAGTCTGTTTTCTCCCATTGTATGTATCTACATTAAGGTAAATGTATTGCTTTGGAATTAGCAGATTCTGTCACATTATTATTCCACATTTTCAAGTGGTCACAGTCACTGTGTGTTTTCAGAACAATGTTTGGGTGTGACTGCCTTACTGAAATGCTACTGAATAAGAAAGATTGAGGATTATTCCCTCATGGTAGACTCTTCCTCTTTTCTCTGGCATCCATAGGGTACAAGTGGTAAATCAGCTCAAGGTCTACTCTCTTCCAGCATGTGCAACCAACTAACTTATTTTTCTTTTTCTTTAATATGGAGAAAGAGTATGCTAAGACCCAAAATTTGGAGGCAGATGCAATATCAGGCTTCATGCACATTCTATATTAGACTAAAGGAATTTAAGGTAACTTACTCCACACAACTCAAACTAAACATCAGAAATTGCTAAGGATTTGTTTCATATTTTTCTTTCCATTTTTTTTGTATATCTCTCATGGTGAATATGGTGAGTGACCATATTTATAGTGGACCATACATAGAGATTCTTAGATTCTTAAGCTTTAACACTAATTAAGAGTACAGTATGCTAGCCACACCAACTATTTCTAAGAGCATTTTTTTTTACTTTATTGCATATCTTTGTCTGGATGTCTCATAAGTAAGTCTATAATTTATTTTCAAAATTGAACTTTTCTCATTGCAACCCTCTTCCCTGAACTTTTTCTCCTTCCACTAATTTATAAATGTATTGCTGCTATTTGAATATTCCCTGTTTATGAAGACATCACTAACTACCATGTTGCCTGGTTCCTTGACCTTCCACATTTAGTTCATCACTAGATCCTGTCATTAGAAAAAAAAAAAAGCATTTTGAATATATCAACCTCTGTTCTCACCTAGTTTGCCATTTCTACATATCACCTAGATACATGGATATATATATGTGGATAATTCAGTCATGGCTATCATGTTTATTCCTATGGCAGTGCTTGGCATCTATGGAAAATATAGATTTTAGGTTTATCTTCAAATGCTAGATGGAACATGATGATGGAGAAATATTAAATTCATTTTTGGTTGCTATAGCTACCAAGGAGGCAAATTGTCATTCTTATAAGATAGAATGTTTTATAATCATGGAAGTTGTTAATAAAAATTTGAAAAAAAGATAGAATTTAAAATAGATTGACTGCCTCTATGGAGAAAAGCAATTCCTGAATCTTTGAGTTCATTATCATTGGGATTATTCAAGAAGGGCCTTGCGCTGTCAAAAGGATTCTGGGGCTGGAGAGATTGCTTAGCAGTTAAGGTGCTTGCCTGTGAAGCCTAAGGACCCATGTTCTACTCTCCAGACCCCATGTAAGCCAGACACACACAGGTGAGGCAAGCACAAGGTTGCACATATACACTAGGTGGTGGAAGTGTATAGAGTTCAATTGTCGTGGCTGAGGCACTGGTGTGCCAATTCTCTCTCTTTCTCTCTCTAAAATAAAATAATAATAATTAAAAAAAGAATTGTGGTTTTACTAAAAATTTCAGATGAGATGATTTCTAAGATTCATTTCATGCCTTCTGTACTAATTTTAGAGCTTTATGTAACTGTAAAATATTAATAACATTCATTTTGACTGGTAGAACTAGAGATAAATGTAATTTTCTACTTATGGCACTTCTGTATTTTAAAAGCATACCAATATAGGAACTGGAGAGAGGACTCACTGGTTCAGGCACTTGCCTGCAAAGTTTAATAACCTGGGATGGATTCCCTAGTACCCACAAAATTCCATATTCAAATGTGGTGCATGTGTCTGGAGTTCTTGAGGTCCTCATTGTGCCCCTTCTTCCTTTCTCTCTTTGTGTGTGTCTCTCTCTCTCTGCTTGAAAATAAATGAATAAAAACATTTAAAACTTAAAAAGAACCAGTTTCCCAAAATAGAAACATGTTACTCTCAAAGGAAGAAAAAAAAATTCAATGTGAAGTCAACACAATAGGTGGTTTTGAAACAACATCTTGGTCTCCTTTGAGTAATAATAATAAAAATACCTTCTTTATATGGGTCAAAGAAAAGATTTATCATTGTACTTGTGTCAACTGTTGGTTTGCTGGTTTGGCAGTATGTAGAAGTGGCTTAAACAAGCTAGAAGTCTAGATATGTTATATGAAAGAGAAGTTTGGATGCAGGTTAAGTACCAACACTCCTTTATTTTATTCAGTTTCTAAGATGAAAATGGCCACTGAATACCAGCACTAAGTGTATATTTTAAATAGAAGAAAAGTGGAAGAAAAATATGGGCAGGCCCTTTCACTTGAAAGATCTGTCCAGGAACATCAGACATTTCTATATAAAAAAATTTGCTGGGAACTTACCTACAGAGCCATATCAAGCTTCAAGTAATGTTGGGGTTAGGAGTCAGGGCTTTGTTTCTAATGATGAAGAACATATATGGTGGAAGCTAATGGTATTCTCTGTAATGCCTCCTGACTACAGGTAAGCAAAATACAAAATAATTAAGAAACTTTTACTTGCCATAGCTTCTTTGTGATGGTTTTAGAAATGTTCTTTTGGGCTCGATTTACTTAGATCAGTCAGCAAATTATTTACTACAAGCCTGCTATCTGCACAATTTTTTCTTTCATAAAATTAATTCTCTAGCTTTCTGAGGTTGTAGAGAGTATTGTTAGAAAACACAAAACACTTAGAACGTCTGATATATATTAAATGTTTAGTACGTATTGTTACTCTGATTAGTATGACAATTGTGAAAGAATACAATTGACATGAAAGATAAAATTTCTTGGGGCTAGTGAGATTGCTCAATGGTTAAAGCACTTGCTTACAAAGTTTAATTCCCTAGTACCAACATAAAGCCAGATGTACAAAGTGGCACATGCATCTGGAGTTTGTTTGTAGTGGCTGGAGGCCCTGCTGCACCTATATTTTCTCTCTCTCATGATCACATCTTAATTCCTTCTTTGGGTCATCACATTATTTGACTAAATGCCCCTACAAGGATGACTGGCCTGTAGCATCTAAAACTAATAATAATCTTTCTGTTTCTTGAAAGTTTTAAGGGAAAGTTGATAGGTTCTACAATCCTTTCTGCCCAATTTTGAAATTATCAATATGAGCTTTTTGTAAGGAAAAAGCTCATGGGTTAAAGTATATTTTTTTTTTTAGTTTAAAAATATTGTGGCTACTTAAAGTTGTATCAGTTAAATAAGCAGCACAGGTAAGGGTGAGAATGGGTTTCCTAATAGAAAAGATAGTGCTTGGTACATTTTTTTTTTGAGAATGTAAATCTTTCCTAGTGTTGCATTCTATTTTATGTAGTGCATTTGTTAAGAGAAATCAAAAGAAGAGATCAAGCCCATTGTCCTTCTGTCTGACAGTATTGAAGGCCCAATTTCATTTTTTAATGTTCTTAAGGAGAATAATACATAAAAAGGAATGGACTGTTTGCTATTCACCTATAACTGGAATAGCAATACCAATTATTATACTGTTATCTATTTGAAAAAAAAATGTGGATTTTGCTTGGAGATGGTATTTATTGAAGCCTGCCAGAAATCCGTTTTCTATCTATGTGACTAGTGCAATTTGAAATCCAGTTGAAATTTGACCTTCTGTATATTGCCATGGATTTTGGTGTGATGATATATGCAGGGGTGGGGTGGGGGTATCTAGTGGCTTCCAATCCTGTGCTGTGTTTCTCTCCTGCTGCACAATAGGGCAATCTAAGAGAAACCTCTCCAGCTTTATTAAAATGGGGAGGGTGTGGGATGCTCAGGCTGATGCACTTAAAATGCACTTTGAAGCATCATGGAAATTTTGCAAAAGACTTTTCATGTAGCAACAATTCTATTGATAGAGTCAATGAGAGTTTTGTCTGTGCAAGTGCTGCAGGATGGGACCCCAAGTCACATGCTTTCAAAATTATTCTTCCTTTGTTGGATACCACAAAGGATATTTTCCCATGAAAACAAGATCTTTTGTTTCATATGAATTCATTCTAATTGTGAAGCTGCCTGATAGGGTTACTGCATGTTCTTCTCTCATGCTGGCAGGTGGCCTGGGGGTGCTGGTGAAATGGGCTCAATCATCTATTAAGCCTTTTCCTGGTCTTAATGTCATTCACTTCTCATCTAAAACCATAGTCTTTGATGTTTATTTCCAAAGAAGATAACAGTGAGGTCACAGAGGCTGATTTGTTCCTGTTTGACTTTCAAAGGTAGCAGGCAAGATATCCTTGCCTTTCTGGGTTTTCCCCTCTTCTTTTGCACGTGTGTCTGGATAACAAAGAAGACCACATAGAAAATATACACAGGTGGCAAAAGTTGAGACAACTTATGGCTTTTTTTTAAAACTTATTAAATACTACATTACCTGAGCTAGACACTGTGCAGAAAATAAATCAGAGACAGTTCCCTCTTTCTGGAGGCTCACACTGAATCCAGCCACTGTACTGCTGGAAAATATTCAACAGTAATTTGACAAACATGTGTATGAATTATCTATAGATATCTGTGCTAAATACTAAGGATTCAATACAGGGAGGACCTGGGCACAGCCCTGAAGAAACCCATGCAGAAAATGCTATGTAATGACGTGTTGGCACTCCAGCAGAATGATGAATTTAAAAGTACAACAGGAGCTCAAGTGAAATGAAATTCAGCATAAAAAATATGAACAGCTGCAGTCAAAAGTCTACACTATATGAAACTGGGGTGGAAAATACATTTTAAAAATTCCCTGTGTGACCTGATGTGGAAAGCTTTGGCCAGTCCTCTTGCACTAGAATCTTTAGTGAGTGCAAGGCTACCAGAAGAAGTGAGAATGTTCAGGCTGTGCTGAGTTATCAGATAGGGGCTGTGGATGTGGGCTTCTCTAAATAGCAGTAGGAATCTCTGGATTTCTCACTTGTGCAGATGTACAGTGGCCCCTACACTTTCTAAAACAAGTATGAGGAGCAAAGGAAGGTGAGACAAAGGGACTTTTCCACTTATTTTATATCT
This sequence comes from Jaculus jaculus, assembly GCF_020740685.1. NCBI lineage: Eukaryota > Metazoa > Chordata > Mammalia > Rodentia > Dipodidae > Jaculus > Jaculus jaculus. Next base: position 39,834,118 of record NC_059125.1, read on the forward strand.
TTGGTCTTGATGATATGTTTCTCTTTGACACATGGTCTCACTATTGTAGTCCAGGTTGGCCTTGAATTTGTGATCCTTCCACATCATGTGTGAGTCACCACATATATCTTGAAGGCATCTTTTGTACCTTTCACTTATTGATTTCCCACCCACCATGAATTATGATTTCATTGGTTTAAGAATCTGGACTAGCCTAATAGTCTAGCATAGATTATTTATGGTAGTCTTTGGGGGGGCCTGGGGGGAAAGACATGGTTCTTGGTAGAGGTTGCTGAAGAATATAATACAGAAGTGACACATGGTGTTATTTTTGAGTCTAGGAAAGAGAAGTTTGTGTGAAGTTGGACACAAATTGTCTCCTTAGCTGGAGAAGAGTGTGTTCCCCCCGTGTCTGGTAAGAGTAAAAAAAAATGAAACATGGTTTCTATGAATGAGTGAAGCAAGAATTCTTGGTTCAAGATAGGAGTCAGATGGCACACAGGGTTAAAAGCATCAGGAACATTTGGGGATCAGTAAGCATCATTTGATTGCAAGTAATTCTAGGACAGGGATCTACCATTATAAGGAAGACAGTGTGCTCCTCTGGGACCTTGTGCAATAATGCATGATCTTTCACTGGAAACAGGGACACATGGATATGATACTTAATTTAAAGAATAGTAAGAAAGAGACAGGCAGCAAAAGCAGGACCTGTGATTTTAGTAACGATGGTGATGAAATAACCAGAATGCGATTGCATTTAAAACAGGCTTTCCAGTAAAGTCTGGATTGCAAAGAGAGAAAACTATTGCTTTATACCATCAAGCAGCATAATGTGAGATGGTCAAGGACTTTGGATTGCATTAGCTGCTTGTTAGACTGTCTCATCAGACTTCAGAAGGCCCTGGTTACACGTTAACCTATAAATACAGGAAAGCCAAATTCAGTGATTGGTAAGGCAGAGAAGTTTTCTTTTTTCATGAACTTTATTGAAGAGAGAGTAATAAACTCAAGTTACTCTCCCATGCAGCCCTGCAGTAGAATGGGACTTGTACCAGAAACAGGATTCTTAAAGCATTCTCCTCCCCTATTTCTAGTCCTTTTTTTTTTTTTTTTAAATAAGCATCTCTAAGTAAAGCATCTAGAGAAATAGAAAATAAAATCAGCCAGGGAAAAAGTCTGTCCTGAATACTCTTTGTCAGAACTGTAGTCATTAAGTGAGCCAATACCTCAAAGAAAGAGTACTTTATTGCTCAACTGTCTCAACATTTTTTCTCTGAACTATTTCTTTGAAAATTTCGTCAAAATAACCATGATTTATTTTCCCCCTTACTTGACTGCAACTGTATCTGATGATTATTTTGTCACTTGTCAAAGGCAGGAGCTAGCCACATGTTTTCCTAAGTCCACAAGGCAGGAGCTAGCCACATGTTTTCCTAAGTCCACCTGTTTGGATTGATGTCCTGTTAAGTGGACTAATAGAAATTTCACGAAACAGAAGTCCACAGACGTAACAAAAGCCAAAAATTTCAGTAGATTATGTCTGTCACAAATCCTTATGAAACCCCGACTAAATATGAAAGCTAACCCCGAACTGCACAGCCACCAAATAAAGGACAGCAAATCTTTCAGAAACATTAACATAGTAGAGGCTCACTGTTTGACTGGCTGGCTGTACTATCATTAAAGGCTGTTTAGGCATAGAGTCTTCAAAAATGCCCAGTTGCTACAATACCACAGAAAATAATACAATAGAAGAGGTACCTGATTTATTCATAGACCACCACTTGCTTGTGCTTTCAGCGATGTGTCGGAGTTGACTCATACTGGCTCTCAAGAGTCTTTTTAATTTTTTTTTTAGTTAATTAAATAGTTTTGTATTCAGCAAATACAGTCAGTTTGGTACCATTATTAGGCTTATCCATGACCTACCCCCTCCCCATTCGCCCCTCCTTGTTGAATTATAAGGGTCGTACATTGTGGAGTTAAGCCCATAGTTATGGGTAAGATAAATGTCTCTGCATATCCTGACCCAACATGTAGCTCTGACATTCTTTCCGCCCCCTCTTCTGCAAAATTTCCCTGAGCCATGTTGGGTTCATTTTTGGTCTGCTTCAGTGATGAGGTGTTGGGGGCCTCTGGGACTCTGGCTCTCTGATTTGGTAGGAGTTAATTTTTCCTGTGTTGATCTCCTTCCCCCTTGTGCTGTTATCCAGTTCATCAGGAAAACAGCACTCTTGCTTGTTTTGCCAATTTTTCTTAGTTTCAGCTGGGGCCCTATTGAGGTATGATGGGGTGGCTCTCTCCTTAGGATCTACATCTATCTGAAAAAAAGAAGCAGAATCTCCAACGGAGAGTAGGTTAGCACCAGGACAAATGAGATAACCCTTACTTTTTTATAGAGAATTTGATAGATGTAGACCCTCTTGTAGCCCATGATTGTTGGTAGCTTGATACTAGAGAGTGGACTTATGTTTGGATGTGGTTCTGACTTGCTTCCCAGCTCCAGCTATGGGTCCCATACCACTGAGGGAATCGTTAACCAAATCAAGAGCAGTTGGTTCCCCACCATGGCTGTGTGCCATCACAATAGGTTATTTGCTGCTAAGTAGATTAGATCATGAGTTGCTTGGACAGATATTGGTCATTTTTCCCCAGTCGCCCATGTAGCACCTTCTGGCACTAGACGCACTGACTGTCTGGGGACTGACTCTCTCCTGGCTTCCAGTCATGCCTTCCATTTTACATGTCAACCACATAAGGTATCTTCAGCAGTAGGGTCTTACCACTAACTTTTGGTGGGTCATCAAGTACTCTTGACAGAAATCTGCCTGTGTTTTAGGAAATCTTGTAGGTCTCTCTGATGAATCTTTTTTTTTTTTTTAAGCAAATTTAAGAGTAGCTTTTGAGCTGGGCATGGTGGCGCATACCTTTAATCCCAGCACTCGGGAGGCAGAGGTAGGAGGATCGCCATGAGTTCGAGCCATCCTGAGACTCCATAGTGAATTCCAGGTCAGCCTGGGCCAGAGTGAGACCCTATCTCAGAAAAAAAGAGTAGCTTTAAATTGACAAAGGTGGGAGTATTTACACTGCAAAATTTAGCAAATGTTACAAATCAGGTCTTTTTTTTTTTTTTTTCCTTCAGAGGGCTGGTGGTTAAACATTTGCTAGCATACTTCTGGGTTACCTTCATTTGCAGAAACTATTAATGTAAAGGCTACAGATGAAAACATGGATGAATCTCACAGATATTGATGTGTGAGAAAGAGCTAAGTCCTCAAATATCCCATACTGTGCTTCTTCGTTTATATGAAGTTCTAGAACTTGCAAACAAATCGATGATGAAATGAAAATCAGGATAGAGATTTCTCCAAAGGAGTAAATTAATTGTGAGTGATCATGAAGAATTAATTGTTTGGGGTGATTGAAATATCTTGTATATTCATATGAGCATCAGTTAAATAGGAACATGCTTGTGTCAAAAACTCACTTAAACATTGGAGAGATGGCACAATCACTAAAGTGCTTATTATGCAAGCAAGAGGACCTGAGTTCAGATCCCCAACACCCATGTAAATGTCAGGCAGGCATGGCAGCCCATTTGTAGTGTCTGTTCTCAGAAGGTAGACAGGAAATCCCACATTCAAGCTGGCTACCTAGACTATTCAAATAAGGGAGCTCTGGTTTCAAGTGAGAGGTCCTATCTCAATAAATTAGGTGGAATGTGATTGAGGAAGACACCTCATATCAATCTCTGGCCTCTACATGTGTGCCTATGTGAGCGTATGCACACACACACACACACACACACACACACACACACACAAATAAACACCACTGCACACCACCACCATCACATAAGATCTGTCCAGTTTACTGCATGTAAATTTTACCTCAGAAGAAAAGAAAAAGTCTACAAAAATATATTGATGGGAATATGGGAGCATGTGGAAGGGATATGAAACTAACTGAACAAGCTCTCAGTGGACAAAGCTGGGAAAGTTTGAATATCAAAGCAGGTAATCCTGATTAGAATCAATAATGTAGAATGAAATAGCACCGAGTCTATACTAATGTAATAATTGAGTAAAAAATGAATGAAAGCAGGGCATGGTGCTGCACACCTTTAATCCCAGCACTCGGGAGGCAGAGGTAGGAGGATTGCCATAAGTTCGAGGCCACACTGACAGATGTAGTGAATTCTAGGTCAGCCTGGGCTAGAGTGAGACCCTACCTCGAAAACCCAAAAAACCAAAAAAAAAAAAAAAAAAAAAGAAAGAAAGAAAGAAATAAAGAAAGAAAGAAAGAGAGAAAAGAGACAAATATCCTATATAGATGAATTTCAAGTAATTAATATGGATAATCTGTTCTTAAAGGAATGGAACATATCTCTCCTTTTGTATGTGTGGCTTTTATGTTTTGGCTTCACATAATGACCTTCTTCCAGAGTGCAATATGGAAAACCAGGGAAGTAGTAAAGATACCTGACAAACATGACCTCAACCAAGTGATCAAGGTAACACCAACAGTAGTCAATCATTTTCATGTTTGTCCTTGATGATGTGATGTGTGATGGGGGTGTGATGAGAGTACAGTCCACCTCTGTGTTCTTCCTGCAAAATGCACAATTCCATTAGAATCATGAGAAAAATCACCAGACAAATTTCAGTAGAAGGGCATTCTATAAAATATATAATTCATATATTGTTTAAACTACCACGATTATGAAAGGCAAAGCAAATCTAAGAAATTGTCATAATCAATAAAAGACATGATGAATAATTATAAATTATTATCCTGGATGGAATTCTGGAACAGTGAAAGGAAGTATGAATAAACTATTGACTCCAACTAATATTAATATATCTACATTGTTTCATTAACTTCAACCACACAAATGTATCACACTAATGGAAGATAATAATAGAGGAAATTAAATATGGGATGTTTGGGAGTTCTGTATTATCTGTAAGCCATTAACTAGAATTTTCTGTAAATCCATATTAGTTGTGTAAAGAAAGCTTATTTAAAAACCAAAGCCTCCAGATATAGGTTTCTGGCAGTCAGAAAATCTGGGAAGGGAGCTGGGAGTGAAGCTTCAATGTATGCATTTGTATCATTTTCTGCACATAAAAACAACCAGAACAATCCTGGGTATCATTTTGGGGACGTTAGAAGCATATCTGTCATTATGGTTTCCTTTTAGAGAAATTGATGTCTATGAGTATACCACTCTGAAACACACAATATCATCTAGAGAATAATCTAGAACCTGCCAGAATAGAATGGATTCTCACTAGACTCTGCTCTGCATAGAGGATTCACAAAGGCTTAATGAGACAGAGACCAGGGTGCTTACCCGGGTCCAGCTCTGAATTCTAATGCATAGAGCAGCTCACATGTGTGCCCAGGATTGTTCTTATTCCTACTGCATTAGTTGCTTTTTGCTTATAGCTTTTTCGGAGACATTCCATGGTATGGAAGGCATGACGGCAAAGCCATCACATTGCAGCTGGAATCAGGAAGCAGAGAATGAATGGGAAGTGGGGGGATGGTCTGTAATACCTCAAGGTATACCTCCAGCTACCAACTCCCTATAGCAATACTCTATCTCCTAATGGTTCTACAACCATCCCAAACAATGCCACCATCTGAGGACAAGTCTTCAAACACATGAGCCTATGGGGGACATTTTACATTCAAACCACAGGACTATTTTCTTGAGACTTCTTCATAAGGATGTGGTTTGGATGCGCCAAGCAAATTTGCTTTGAGGATTTTACTGACAGTCCCACATGACAGGACCTAGCAATTTAAACTGATAAAGTACTCCAACTACAGAACTGACAGTATGTCTCAGCTCTGTAGACTCCAGAATTTGGCCACTGTTTTTTAAAATATAAATATCTGAGCAAGGGGTGATGATAACAGCATCTTGATTACTAGGAAAATCATGAATGAACAAGTATCTATAATTAAGTTTGACTGGTGGCTAAGAATGTGGACTTGCTTATGATTTTTTTGAGCAAGAAGGGATACTCTAACTATGACTCCCAGGAAACAAGTCAATTTGGTCAGAATGCCTCAAAGCAGACATATTAAGGAAAGGTTTACTCCATATTGCTTGGTATTGTACATGTGATTACCAGGCAGCACATCTGAAAGTGACATATACTTTTGGATATTTCTAATTTCAATGTTAAATTTTAAAATTCAGAATTTCTATCATGAGCAGAGGTACTGGATGGCAACCTAGACCCTGAGTTTGAATCCTTTTCCACATTCATTTCTGGAAAAAAAGCTATTAAAAGTTATGTGTTGGCCTTGCATCATTCCTGAATATACTAGAAAATCTAAGATGGAAACAAAAAATTAACATATAACATAAATGCATTCCATCTTGCCTATCAGGCAGCCCTTCAGCAACAGTGCAACAGAGCTATAGAAAGAGATCTTGAGAAAACAACTTGCTCTTACTTTTTGTTCAGTCCCTCATGTGACTGGATCTCATCAATAAAACCTCATTCCTATCTGATTTTGCTCCAGACTTTGGTATACACACAAGTAAGCCCAGAACAGGAAAGATAATGGATGCCAGGCTCTGTACCTATTGATCTAAGAGTGGGATTTACTGCTGCCCGGAATGTACTACCCAATTTCAGCTTTGGCAGTGTACCTGGCAGAGGGAATGATAAATACCACTGTGCCATTGGATCTGTCACTTTAGAGAGTGGCATGAATGATGATAAAAGACAGACACAAATTCCAGAAAAACTTGGATTGGCTTTCCTGTCAATGCTACTGAAATGGGAGATGGGAAACTATTGATAGAAAGCACTGAGTGTTCCCAATGTGATGTTACATAACAATGACTGTGCTGTGCAAAGGTACCTGTCACTGTCTCTGAAGAAGAAGGGATATGTCTTTTTCTTAAGCCTTCTTTTATAAAAATATTCTTATTTTTTTTTCCTTTCAAGGGAAACCAAAACAGAGAGAAAATGGTATATGAAAAGTTTCAGAGAAAGTTTAGAACTCCACCAGAAATTGTAAGATTGTGTTTTGGGAAACTCTCTGACTACTCTACTGTCCTTACTACTAGGAAGAGATGACATCATTCAGGCTTTGAAAAAGCACTTGGATTGTTCGAAACATCTAATGGGAGACTTGATTATTTGCTTTCCTTGTGGCCTCATGTAGTCAGCAATGTGAAATTGTCTTCAGGATGGTTAATAGGTTATGTAAGTAACAAAGTCAAAGAGTGTTAGGAATGGGCATGTAGTTTAATTCATAGACTGTTTACCTAGCATGCACGTAATTATGGTTTGATCCCAAGCCACATAAACTAGGCATGGACATATGTCTGTAATCTCAGAACTTTTGAAATAGTGGCAGGAAGATCATGAGTTCAAAGTTATCCTCAGCCACAAAGTGAGTGCAAGGTCAGCCAGGGATACATGAAACTGTTTCCAAAAGAGAAAGTTTTAGAGAGGGAGGGAGGGCTAGAGCAAGAGTGACAGCAAGAGCGAGAGAGCGAGAGAGCAAGAGAGCAAGAGAGAGAGAGGAGAGAGAGAGAACTAAAACATTCTCAAACGAATCAAAATATGGCGAGAGTTTAGAATGGTGTCTGTCCTATAGTTAGAGGTTGGTACAGCACATACTATTGAAATTCTGCCCCTTATTCTTTGGCATAGCTCTGAGTTTACCTGAAGCTGTTTCTGAGTTCCTGTGCATGTGTACATGTACTTGTCTGGGGTAATTCTTTATGACCTCCACAATTATCTGGACTAAATGTGTACGTCTTTCCAGGTAGATCTACAGATACTGGGGAATAGAAAACCCCAGAAGCAAATCTTTACCAATGGAAGTGGGATTTGATAGTCACCAGATTTCATGTCCTTAAGAAAGCCAATTCTGGGGCTTGTTCTGCAAGTTTCTTCCACTCATTCCTAGTAGATTTGTGCTCCATTTGCCTGTATGCAAACCTACTCACCAATGCACCTTTTTCTTGTCTTTTCTTCTACTTATCTCAGTTTCTCTAACCTATAAACTGTTCTTCCCTGGATTGCTTCCTATGCAAACTATCTGAACTAAAATGTTTTCTGGGAAACTGGAAAGCTAAGAAAACTGCTAATATTAACCACTGTTGAGCATGGACCTCTTTCTTAGCCATAAAGAACCATGACATAAAAATTCATTATATGGCTACATAATGAAAGTAAATAGGAACATAATGGTTTGGAGATTTACAAAAAAAGGTCACAAATTTTTGGAGCAACAAGAAACAGGTTTTTGAGAATGTTACTCTCACTGAAAACCAAAAATGTATTCATATGTATGATATAGATAGATAGATAGGTAGATAGATAGATAGATAGATAAATAGATAGATAGATAGATAGATGATAGATCGATCGATAGATAGATGTATGAAGAAGTAGTGGCTGCATAGTAACATATGTAACAAATCTTGTGCTCAAGGGTCATAGATTTTCATGTTCATGTTCAGCATGAACAGCAGAACACAGACATTACCCAGGCACAGTGACCTGTACAGTGCATTGAAAATATAAACTGTTCAAGGCTTTTAGTTCAGTATAAATTCACTCCTCTAAAGGAAAATGCCATCCTAAACATTTTTTACTTGCAAAACAATCTGCAAGCTATAGATCAATTTACTTCACATGACATTTACACAAAATCAACAGAAGTAGCTTTTATAATGTGTTAATCCACAAATCACGTTTCTTTGCTGTGGTTATGCATTGAATTCTCTGGAGTTCTCTTCTGGTGCTGCCCCTGGGAGAGAGCCTCTAGAGATGATTGTTTCTGTTCATATAAGTGTCCTTTTCTCAATGGAAAATTTCTATGACTCCCTACTGGGGTACCACTGTTTTCTTCATTCCCAGATTCACCAAGACACTCAATGACAAGCATGGCTACATTCTGACTTAATGCTTTTATTGTCTCCAACCTTATTTATGGTGTTCAAAACAAATAAATTTAAAAAATAAAATTAAATGAGGAAAACTGAAGTAGATTTAAGATCTACTAACCAAATAAATTTTAAAGCTCTGCTGATTTTTCAAAAAAATATTTATTTATTTATTTGCAAGCAGAAAAGAAGGGCGGAGAGAGAGTGAATGAATGTACCAGGTGCCTCTGGCTTCCAGCTAGTGTAAATGAACTTCAGATGTATATGCTACTTTGAGCATCTGGCTCTACATGGGTACTGGGGAATTGAACCCGCCTTATGAGGCTTTGCAGGTAAGTGCCTAAGGCACTTACCACTGAACACTCTCTCTAGCCCTTTAATTTTTTTTTCAAGGTAGGGTCTCACTCTAGTCCAGAAGGACCTGAAATTAGTCTCCAGCTGGCCTTGAATTCACAATGATCCTCCTACTTCATTCAGCTTCTTAAGTGCAGCTGGGATTAAAAGGCATATACTACCACTCTCAGCCCCAAATAGTTTAACTGATACAAAATCATTTGCATATGGAAAAATGAGTGAATTCAATGTTAATAATTACAACGAAGTCCAAGGAAATTTGATACCACTGTTGATACCCAAATGTAGACTATCATTATTCCAAATGACCTGTCGTCTTCCAACTTATTCCTATGGAGGGTGGATTTCATATTTTCAGCTGAGCTCAAGGACAGCATGAACTCTTACTTGTTGATGCATAATCACAGCATTGACCCTCCAGCCTGGCTTGTCACATTTTACTCAATCATGCTGATTAGCAGAAGGCAAATACATGGTAAGCCATCACTTTCTATGGGTCTGTTGGGAAATAATCATATCTAAAAATTTAATTTATTAATGTCTCTTTCTCCTAACTCAGTCTAGGTCTTGGATCTGAAGTACTTATAGGCTTTAAACAAGGATACCCTAGTTTCCCAAGTGATAAGCTAAGCATAATATTGAGGTAAGCTTTCAGATGAGAAGGGTGGTTTTGAAAGGGCAGAGGATGTGTGGTTAATGAAATACAGAAGTTACCTATGACTAGTATAGTTTTCCAGCAGTAAACAAGGCATTTGAATAATGAAAGATACCCTCAAAGAAACCCAAAAGATGGGCTTTTATTGAGGGTCCAATTGACTTGAGAAGTGTCTTCTCAGACACTTGCAACACCAAATAGTTTTGGTGTTTTTTTTTTTTTTTAACAACTTTTAACACACAAAAGCCACCCAGTACAAGTGAGCTTTATGTTTCCTTTGAAGAGTTTGACTGCAAGAATTATGGAAAGCAGGGAGTGCTTGCCCATACTTATTATTGTCACACCCATGAAGGTGACACAGGAGGATTACAAGTTAGAGGCCAGTCTAGGATACATAGGGGGAACTTATTTCAAAGAATATAAAATAAACACAAAAACAAAAAAGAAAAATAATTATGTAGTATCTTTAAAACTCCAATTTTAGAAAAAAATGTTGCTGTATAACCACAGTGATCTTCTACCGTCTAAGGAGGAGGAGTCCTCTTTAGACAAGGCAGCTATTCTTTATTGTGTCAAATTCACCATCAAATACATCATGTCAAACCAGGCCTACTTAATTAATTTTTTGTGTCATTAATCCCTTTGGCAGTCTGGTAAAATCTACTGATCTCTTTTCATAATCATGTTTTTAATTATGTAATATAAAATATAAAGACTCTGAAGTTGAACCCAATGACTTAGAAATTTTGGTATTGAACATTATAAAACTCAAACATGCATTAGGAATATATGTATATCAATATATGTGTTCCATAATTAATGCATTATCAACTAGATCTAGCAGTGAAGACTAATGGCTGTCACGATTATAAAGTGATGATGAGTAAAGATGACATTCTGGTTAAGTACTAGCAATGGCAATAGGAAAACAGCACATCTGTTGCAGTCAGGTTCGCATTGCTCGTAGAAATCACCAAACCAAGAGCAGCTTGTGGGAAAAAAGGAGTTTTATTTTGGCATACAGGCTCGAGGGGAGAGCTCCATGATGGCAGGGAAAATTATGGCATGAGCAAAGGGTAAACATTGGCCCAAGGCCAACATAAGGTGGAAAACAGGAACAGGAGAGTGTGCCAAATACTGGCAAGGGGAAACTGGCTATAACACCCATAAGCCACTTCCAACAATACACTCCCTCCAGGAGGTGTTAATTCTCAAATCTCCATCAACTGAGAACTTAGCATTCAGAACACCTAAATTTATGGGAGACACCTGAATCAAACCACCACAAGATCTGTGATTTTGTTTGGTGTCAAGGGTTTCAGATCCTGAAAATAATACTATTTTCTTGCCCCTATTCATAACAGAAACAAATGCTAAATTTTAGTTAAGGATTAGTAAACATGAAGCATAATTTTCTTTCAACTAGTATTTTATTTTAGTAAAAAGCTCAGGAAATCCTTACACAAATATTTCTAAGCATTCATAGAAAGGTAATCCTTCTATCTACTTATCTACCTCCCTGTCCATGCCTTCATTCTATTTGTCCCCTTCACTATCCTTTGAAATGACAAAGGTTCAATTTTTTTTTTCAGAAAGATACCAATTTTCTTGGAAAGTATCCTCAACTTGACTTTGCTCTTCCTTTTCTACCACTGTAATCACATGTGTGTTTATACACACATATACTCACACAATATATACAAATACACATACATGAATGAATACACATACTTCTCTTCCTCCAGTAAAAGAATCAAATCCAGGCCTCCTGCATGGAACATTACTGTCAGTATAGTCCATTAAATATCATTTGAAAGTCAATTTTATCCCAGAGTACAAAGTAGTGTGTGTTCTTATGTCTTCATCCACCTTAATTAGGAAAAGCAATTTACTGCACTTTCTTACAATAAGAAGGGAAAAAGCTGATCAAATCTGAACTCCGGATACATTAAAGCAGATTATTTGTCATTGTGGTGGTACAAAGATGTGAAACCACTTCTCACATCTAAATTACATCTTGGCCTAAAAACAGTGCAGCCTTACACTAGCATACTTTCTCAGTAACTTGCATAGTTGCCCATAATTATAAAAATTGGGTCTGTTTCCTGAATGTTAGTCCCTCCTCACTTTGCATCCCAAATGCAGAATAGAAAACTCCATTCTGAGTCTGTCACATAAATGTTTCCATCCCATCATATTTTCTATGATTCTTGACAATTAACAGTCTGAAAATCATTTATCTGCATCTCCTTTTGCCAAACTGGCTGGAGTAGCTTAGATATTACATCTCTGTGGAATACCAGTCTCTGCTTTTCTAATTTGTTTCTTTTAAATGGCCAGATAAGTTTTTGCTTGCATGGATGTCTCTAACTTGAAAACCTCTGATATACAGGTGGGTGTCAATGCAACATAGATAGTACTCTCATAGCACTGGAATATCTAGAGGTTTGTAGGGACAAGTCAGTCAAAAATTTTTGTGCCTGAGGAACTTAGAGAATCTCCCATGAGGCAAAAGCCCATGAGCCAAGGAAGAAGCAGCCAGGCACAAAGAACCTTGTCAGAGAGCTTTAGTAGGGACATGTGATTGAAAGAATGTTCTCTATGGTCAGTGGTGCACTTAACATACCTCTGTTCCTCCTCTGAACTCATGTCTGAGTTCTCCTAAGGGATGACCTATCATTTATGTCCTCCCATATTCCATTTGTCATGCAGTAGACAAACTGTTTTCGAATCATAAATCAGAGCACTCCTTTTCTTATAAACCTTCTACAGCTTTCCAGTTCACTTGGCAATAAATGAAACTCCTGTCTCAGAGTCGTCAAGATCTTATCTAAGCAGATACTACTTGCTTTGCTATCCTCAGCTTCTACTTCTTTCCCTGTTGGTCTGGGTTTTCAACTACTTCATTCTTTTCCTTAACCAGGCCATTTCCTACACTACAACCTACAGATTTGCTAATCTTCTGTCCTGAATATACTGCCCTGGACGACAGCTCTAGATGTCAATTTATCAACTTCTTTAACTTATTTTCTAAGTTCTCTGTCTAAAATGACTGCTCTTCCTGATTCTTCCTGATTCTCATGTGTCACCATATTGTTTCACTAGTAGCATTTAGCACTGGCTGACTCAGTCAAGTTTGGTTACTAATTTATTGCTTTTTTCCTCTTCAGACCAATAGGATCTTAGTGTGCTTTTTGTTTTAGAAGAGCTTGGAATAAGGGTTTGGTGTTGGCTCTTTATTTCTAAAAACACAAGTCTTTAAAATCTTAACAGAAGTAAAGGGGAGATAATATATCAGCGAGTACAACAACACTGGCACATTAAAAACAGTAAAGATCAAAAGTAATGGAAGCTAGGAGGTCAGGGAAATGGACACTGATCACATCAGCCTGGAATAAAGCACTGAATTGGTTTTTAAAAGTTTTCTAGAAAATTGTGTCATATCTGTCTTTTATGCTTCTTAAAATAATAGCCTCTTTGCCACTCCTAACTTCTGTTTCCAGCTTCACTTAACACTTGTCTCATTGGCAAATTCAAACCTGTAACTGTGTAGGTAAAATGGGTTGCGACTCATGCTTAACTGTGCACTATAGGCATGCTGGGATCAGAAATGAGGCTGGTTGGATATGATGTGTCTGACACAGGAATGCTGTTTATGGTGATTATTTTTAGATATTAGCTTGACTGAGTTAAGAAATACTTTGAATCTGGTAAAAGCTTATCCTGGATGTGTCTGTGAGAGTGATTTCAGAGTGGTGTAGGTGGAAAAATTCTTTTCTCAATGTGTGCAGACATACTATGATTGGCCAGAGGCCCAGATAGAATACAAGCAGTTCTCTGGTTTTTAGGCCAATAGTTATAAAAGAGGCTCCCTGATCTTTTAGGGTTTTAGTCTTAGTCTGAGAGTTACATCATCAGCTGTCTTGTTCCTAGGGTCTCTAGTTTGTAGATGACCTGCTATGGGACTTTTCAGCCTCTGAAATGTGAGCCAATTCCCCTAACTAAAATTTTTTGTATGTATGTATGTATGTATGTATGTATGTATGTATGTATGTATGTATCTATCTATCTATCTATCTATCTATCTATCTATCTATCTATCTATCTATCTATCTAATCTCTCTATCATCCATCTAATCTATATCTCTATCTATCCAACTATCCATATGGGTTCTATCTCTCTAGAGATCCATAATTAATCAATCATCTATATTTATTTCTCTGTTCCAAACACTGAAGTAGTTCTATAGATGCTCAATAAGTGCTTGCTGAGTGACTGATTCACAAAAGTACTATGACTAAAATCTACCTGAAGTATGTTATTAAATTTGGAAAGCCACAGTTATACAAACTATATTGGACCTTTCTACCAGAGGATATCTCAAAAGACCTGAGAGGGGCTGGAAAGATGGCATAGCAATTAAGATGCCTGCAAATCCAAAGGACACAGGTACAATTCTCCAGTACCCACATGGAACAGATTCACTTGTGTCTTACCATATTTCTTATTAGCCCTCAGCCTACTTGCCATTCCTGGATACAGTTGCATATAAATCCATGTTCACTTTTTCTTAATGGGCCTGTCTTCAAGTGTACTCTCTATATATTTTATGTTCTGCTCTGGGGTGGTTCTCAGGGTGGTTCAGCCCACATGCAAGTGTAGCGTGGATGAGTGGGTATGCTTCTCTCAGAACTAAGCTCAGTACTACAGGCTAAAACTTTAAGGACACATTATATATCTTTTTTAGGAGATCTCAGATTGGAGCTAGTACCTATGGCCCAAGGGAAAACCTTATTAAAGTACCTTTGCATGGGCTTTTCTTCTTTCTCTGTCTCACTCTGCCATTTCTTCACTCCTGATTCATGAAATCGCTTTCCAAAATAAGTTATTTTCACTTGAACTCTTGTCTCAGGTTCTATTTCCAAGCTACAAAACATAAGATAATCTGTAATAATAGATCGGGAGGGGGGGGAACAAGATAGAGGAAACAGTGAGGTATGAATGCTGATGCACACAACATCAAGAAAGATTTTAGTGAAATGAAGAACTTGGAGCAAAAGCCTTGAATTCAGCAAAGGAATGAACCATATGCCTATTTAGGGAAGAATATTTGGAGCCAAGGCAAAAATAAGCCTAAATATGTAAACTTCTAGAATTAGCAAGGAGTTTACTATAGCTGGAACTCAGTTACCAAATGATTATGACCTGGAGGCACAAAAGCAAGGTCATGTATGATCTCATGACCACAGAAAGGACATTGAACATGGTTCTGAATAAACTTACAACCAACAGAGTGTTTAAAACAAAATAATCTTTCATAGGTTTTTAAAAAGATATAGCTGGTTCCTGTGTCAAGATTAGACTATAAGATCAATAGCGAACATAGGAAGAATAACCAGATGGCTGTCACAATAGTGCTGGTGAAATATGATGCCAGTTATAACTATGGTGACAGTGGTAATGTGTGCTGAAAAGTGTTTAGAGTCTGATCATATTGTTATAATATATTTTATACAGTTATAACTGACAAGATCTGTTGATGACTTGTGACCCCAATACTTTACTCTTGAGCTTTCTAAAGAATTGTGCTATTTATTACACTGGGGAAGACCCCAGGAGGAAGAGGCTTGGGCAAGGGAAATCTAGATGTAGCTTAAGACATGTTTAGTTGGAGGGCCCTAATCTACATTAAATAAAGATCCTGAGAAAAGAACTGTATATGCAAACCTGGACGTCAGGAGACTTGTCAAAGGTAGGCTGTGAGATCCAAGGTGAGAGCATCTAGGAAGTAAGCATAGATCAAGAATAGAAGTGAAAGTACTAAGTACTGTTCACTCCAATGACCAGAAGTCAGGAAGATGATGGGTAGAAAGCCAAGGGGATTAAAGAGGAACATCAACAAAGGCAGGAGAAGACTTGGGATGTATCTCAGTTGGTAGAGTGCTTTCCTGCCAGCCCTGTCTTGTAGTACCTGAGAGAACATGAAATGGATACTCAACACACAAAATATCACTTACAGAAAGGCCAGGGTGATCTTTGGAGGGAGGGTCTGTTCTGACTTTACTTGCAGTTTTTATTGAGAGTTTCAGGAAGTAAAAGCTTTGGAAGTCTAGACATAAGACAGACCACAAATTGTTGACTTACGTTTATCAGGAAATCCTTTGAGAAAATGATGAATTCATAGTGTCCTAGGAACTCCATGCAGGGTGCACAATTTTCTGTATCCCCAGGCTTAGCCTGTACAAAGATTAACCTGTTGTGAACTAGCTCAATACTCACATTTTCCTAGAATGCATAAAGCCATGGTTTTCATCCCCAGTGCCCCAGGGGTTGTGAGACAAACCTGTAATCCCAGCATTTAGGAGGTGGAGGCAGGAGGATGAGAAGTTCAATTTCATTAGCTACATAGTAAATTTGAGACCAGCCTGAGATACATGAGACTCTGTATGAAAACAAACTAATCCTAACCAAAAAAGAAGATGCACTCATGGAACAAGTTATGTTGGGACTAAAAATTCATTTTGGGTTTAATTGTGGCTTCACTGGTGACTTTCAAAGAGAATTTTCAGTGGGATGGTGAGGATGAAAGCCTTATTAGAGTACTCCAACATGATTAGAGGGAAAATAAAGAGAAGGAAGAAATAACTCTTAAGTCTTGCTTTAGGTAGAAGCAGTAAAATAAGGTAGTACCTGGAAGATATCGGAATCAAAGAAGACCTTCTATATTCATTTATGTTCCTGCAGGAAGTCTGTATGTGAATGGGAATGTTCGGGTAGGATGAGCTAATTTAATGAGGCAAGCAGGAGAGGACCTTGAGTAGGCTGGAAGGGATGGGATTGAGAGCACATACTGATTACTTTGACTCTTTGACTTAGAAAACCACATGGGCAATTAAAGTGTGTGATAGGAGAGAAAATGGAGTATATATGAATTTAGGAGCAGAGAAGCTGGAAGACTTGATATTGGGAGTATGGAAATTTTCTTTTGATTACTTCTGTTTTCTCAGTGACATGAAGAAGACTATCAGCTGAGAGTGAAGACTAATGGGAGAGTGTTGGAGACTTAAAGACAAAGGGACAAGGGAATGGGGTTGCTTTACAGAGAGGTGGCATAGGACCATTAAGAAAGTGTAGTAGCACTCCAGGCCTACTTGAACTTTGTGGTCATGAGTTTCAAGTAGGAGCAGCCACCTCAGTTCCTTGAGTGTAGATGCTGAGGAAATGAAGAAGTGGATTTAATCAGTATTGGAGTATGAAGGTAAAGGCCAGAGGTGAGATAGTTGAAGTGGTTAAAGTAACAGGAAAGGAAATAGTGTTATGATGGGAACCAAGCCAGATAATGAGTCAAGAGAGACCAAAAGGTGCCGGGCGTGGTGGCGCACGCTTTTAATCCCAGCACTTGGGAGGCAGAGGTAGGAGAATCGCGTGAGTGCGAGGCCACCATGAGACTACATAGTGAATTCCAGGTCAGCCTGGGCTAGAGAGACCCTACCTCAAAAAAAAAAAAAAAAAAAGAGAGAGAGAGAGAGAGAGAGAGAGAGAGAGACCAAAAGGAGAGCTAAGGACAGTAAAAATCTGGTAGAACCAATGATTAACTCTCAGTAAGATCCAAGGATTGTCAGGAGTTGGGTATTCAAGAGAGAAGCAGGTGAAACACCTAATATTGAGAGTATGTTGGAGATGGCAGTCATTGTAATGACAAGTATAGGTTGGAACCATTGGAGTGAATTTGGTGATGAAAAGGTCAAAGCACTGAGAAGCTGAAAAATTAGGAGGATCAACTAGGTTGGTTACCAAAACTACTTAGAATTATAGTTATATTAGCAGGGGAAGAGGTGATACAGGTGCTTAACTCTTCAAGAAATGAGGGGAGGGGGGCAAGGAGAAAATGTGTAAATGGAAGGTATTTTGCATAGTCACTTTTTTGACATGTGTATACTGCTTTTGTTCAACTCTTTCTTTTCTTATTCCTAACTAACTATACTATAAACTCATGGAAGGAACTATGTCACCATTTCTTTCGTGGCTAAGCTAGTGATTATTCAGAGGTGTTTGTTAGAATATTGACCAAAACAGGAAGAGCTTCTTTCACTCTATTTTCTAGAATTTCTAAAATGTAAAATAATATGAAGGTTCTTAAAATATGCACTACCACATCCTTTAATCTAATTCAGAAATCTTACTGTTATGTATGTATTCAAAGGAAGTGAAATCAGTGACATGACAAAGACATGTCTATTCCCATGTTTATTGTAGCATTATTCAAAATAGTCAAGATATGGAATCAACCAGAGTGCCAATCAACAGATAAAGGGAGAAAGACAACATATCATATAGCCAGTAATATATTGTCCAACTATTAAAATGAAACCAGGTTATCTTGTTATTTGTGACAACATGGAAGAATCTAGGGACAGTATGCTAAGTGAAATAAGCCAGACACAGAAAGACAGACAACACATGATTTCACTCATATTTTAACACTGAGAAGTTTGTCTCATAGAAGTTGTAAGTAGGCTGTTGGTAACCAAAGACTGAGGTTTTAGGTGGACAGAATGAGGGATATGGGGAGACATGGGTCAAAGTTAGATAGGAGGAATGCATTTTAAGATATATATTTTTTTGACAGAGAAAGAGGGAGAGAGAGAGACTGGGTGTGCCAGGGCCTTCAGCTAGTGCCAACGATCTCCAGAAATGTGTGCCTCTTGTGCATCTGGCTAATGTGGGTCCTAGGAATCCAATCTGGGTCCTTAGGCCTTGCAGGAAAATGCCTTATCTGCTAACCCATCTGTCCAGCCCTAAAAGATATATTTTATGGCAAGGTGACTATAGTTAATGATTATATATTGTTATTATTTTAAAATTTGAAGAAAATAAATGTTATCTGCTGTCGCTATAAAAGTGATAACTATGAGAAGCAATGCATCTGTTAGTAAGCTATATTCATCCATTCCACAATGTATGTATACTTTAAACCAACATGTACACAATAAAAACATACAATGCCACCTGCCAATTAAAAAATAAATGAAAAAATGCAGATGTCTCTTCAGAAATACTTCGGCTTTTATAAAAATCATGTTTTTAAAGACAACACAAGTCAACTAAACATGACCATTTGTTTTTAGTGCTCAATGGAAGCCAGATTTTCAAGTTGAGGGATGATTTTCTAAATCTACACACATAGAGACCAAGGGTTAGGCTTTAGTAAACTATATAAAGAAGTTCACATGGTTTGTGAAGCTTTTCAATCTCACTTTAACAGCAGATTATCGTATCCTCTTCCCTGCTCCTAGAATCCGACCATTGTGACACTGTTTTTCATTTCTGCTAAAGTTTATCAAATTTAAGTCAACTGAAATGACTTGGATGGAGGGGATCATGCACTGTTAATTCTTGGTCTTCTCACTGTTTTATTCGTCTGGAATCATTAAGGGCAAGACCCATGAAACAGGATTTTTCAATGCTTGTTGAGAAACTGCAGTAAAATATAGGTTGGAAAAGTTGGACTTACCCCAGGTATTTTCATATCTTAACAGTGATAACTTCTTGGGGCATCACTGCCAACTCAAAAGGAACAGATCTCCAATGGTAGGATTTAGGATTCATATCATTATCCTATAATAAAGCAAAGGGCTGATCTGTAGATGCTAAATTTTGCAAGTCATAGTGATAGTGGAGAAGGACCTGTATCAGATGTAGTCAGATTTTTATGGCATAATAGTTGTCAACAAATGGTCCTTCAGAGTAGCAGCAACAGTAGCAGTAGTGGTTCTATCTTGGAACTCAATAAAATGCACATTCATGCCTTGCTCTGGACGTATTGAATCAGAAAATTTGAAGTAGAACCTAGTACTCTGTCTTCCCAAATTGGGATTCTAGGCAGTTGATCACAGACTCACTCTATTGAGCTTGTCTGCTTCTCTGATTTCTAACTCAGAAAGTGAAACTTTACCTCTTTTTTCCTTTCCTTCTCTTCTTTGGATGCTGGCTAAAATCCTAAGCATGACTTCCTTGTCAGTTTGGGGTTTTTCCACCTTTTAT
Source organism: Jaculus jaculus (assembly GCF_020740685.1). Lineage (NCBI taxonomy): Eukaryota > Metazoa > Chordata > Mammalia > Rodentia > Dipodidae > Jaculus > Jaculus jaculus. Next base: position 39,854,083 of record NC_059125.1, read on the forward strand.
CAATAAATATCCTTTGCTTTACCCAGAAAAATGTTGGGCCAGGTGTGGTGGTGCATCCCTTTAATACTAGCACGCAGGAGGCTGAGGTAGGAGGATTACCATGAGTTGGAGTCCACTGTGTAGCAATAGAGTGAGTTCCAGGTTAGCCCTGGGCTAGAATGAGACCCTACTTCAACAAAACCAAAACATAAAAAAAATATATATATCATAAAAAGGTTGGGATTCTAAGAGCTGTCTGAGTTTGAGGACCACTATTCCTCAAACCATAGGATGTTTCATCCCATGTGACTTAGGTCAATGAAGGTTGATGTCATTCACTCTATGGATCCAGTGGCTCCCTATGTTTGCTACTCTAGGAATGTCCTGAATGTCACAGGTACCTTCTGATTGCTGTGCTTGACTATGTGCCAAGAATATCTAAGTGTGTACTTAGGGCAAAAATATTTGTGTAGGGGATACTTCTTACTTTCTTTCAAATGTCCCAAGATCTCTTCAGTGGGTAGCCACACCGTGTTTATTCTTAAAGCAGATCTAGGGTGATATACTTGATATTTTTATAGAGTAAACTGCATATTTTGACAAAAAATGCCTTCTGACAAGCTTCATTAACATCTGTTGGCTTGAATTTCATTACTAAAAGCCATAGACTGAGAAATTCCAGGTTCTTTCTGGCCTATGCCACCACAGCTGTCTATTCCTTAAAGAAGTCCACTAATTTATGCCTACATTTTAGTAACATCAAAGTAGGAATGTCCACCTTATGTACAGTTACATTGAAACAATTAAGAACTACTTCCCCCACTGCTTTCTTCATTAGTACAGGAAATAAAGGTGAAGTTGCATTATGCGGAAATCTTACATTGGCTATCATTTTTAAACTCATTCTGTCCTTTAACAGCAATTGCACAGTTTTATATGATCAGATTTTCATTCATATTTGAAAGTCATTCACTTTAAATTAAAATTTCTTTGGGCCTTTTAAATGCCTTGAATTAAAGTTTATGATTTAATAACTAAAGGGTACAGAGGGAATGCAAATTGACTTTTTGTATTTTCAGTGTTATGAAAATCTCCAGAAGATTCATGGCCTCTCCAAATTAATGTTTTGTTTTTTTTTTTTCTGTTTAGCAGACAGGACAGTGATGGTGGGGAGGGGGCCTATACTCTGAACCAGAATACCTGGAATTCTGTCTGGATTTAATGAACGTGAGTTAATACAAAGAAAAGAACAAGAATACCTGGTTTTTGTCCTTAAAGGACTTAGATAATCAAAAGCAAACATGGAAAGGGAATGAGAAAGAGAATGTAAAAGGCTACTAGCATCAAGTAATAGTCATCATGAATACAAACTGATGTACTAACATAAATTATGTCTAATTTAAGAGAAATATCTTTTTCTTTCCCTTCCTTCCTCCTCAGGTTCTGCCTTCTTTTGGCCTTCCTTTTCCCTTGTATGTCTATTTTCTCCTTTCTACCTTTCCTCTCTTCTCTCCCCTCCATCATTTTATGAACCATCTCTACAACCAAGCAAGAGTTCATTATACCGTTCTTAGTTCCAGACCTCTGAGATGTGCCATCAGTCCTTAGACCACAGCTAGGGGGACCTCTATCATGCACTCACTACTTATAATGTGGTACATGGATTAGCTGTATCAGCATCAGCCAGGAGTTTGTTAAGAATGAAAACTCTTGTGTACCCCTACAGATTTGAGAAACTCAAATAAGATTTTCTTCTGATTAATATGCACATTAGAATTTGAGGAGTCCTGTTTTAGAGGTCTTCTCATCTGGCTATACCATTCTCCATCAAGCAAAATTAAGAGGGGTCATGGGATATACCCCTTGCCTAGAAGTCTGCATTTTTCACCCTCAATAGTCTGCCCAAAGTTGCTGAGCTTGCTTCCAGATTAGATATTCAACTCACTATATAGCCAGTTACTTAGGTGCTTAGGACTACAGGGGGAAGGAGAGCTGCTTGGAGAGCAGTAGCAGGCAGCTCTGTGGACGAAGTTTGGAATGGGAACTGAAACATCCACATACATCACACATGGGCTCCAAGGCTCCCTCAGTGTGGGATGGGCCTGTGGGGTATGGATGAGATGAAGATGTGGCTGAGTTCCAGCACTATGCTCATCCAAGTTCCAGGCTGAAACTTCAGTGAGCCCCAAAACTCTAAATTCACACCTAGCCTTCTAAGTTATTGTGACAATTTGTTTGTCAAGATAGAAGGAAAGAGCCTTTTTAAAAATTTAAACATTTGTTAACTTGATATAAAACTTTTAAACATTCAGACATATGGTATGTGGGCCTCTGTTTGTATTCTTGGCTTAGTCCTGCAGATGTTCGGGGTGAGCCTGCTCATGAGGAGCTGCAAAGACATCTAAGGGTTTTAGCACAGCATGCTCCACTTTGTCTTTCTGAGATCCAAGGTGGAGCTGGCAGACTGCCTAGCTCTCTATCTAAAGCTGCATTCTTTCCTGTGCTTGGCAATTCTTCCTAAATCTCCTGGCTATTTACAGGGATTCTTTCAGGATTTTTTTTTTTTTTATAGGAGCTATTTGTCCATCTCTTAATCAAATCTTCCTCTAGCTTCTCTGAATCTCACCATATCACACTCTGTGAATCCAAGCTCATAATAGATTCCAGCTCTGTAGTTGGGTAGATTCTTAGCAAAGACTGTTACTTTACAAAATCAGAATTTCAAGAAAGGCCCAGAAACTTGCATTGTTAAAAAAAAAAATAAAAGCTCCTGGTGATTCTAACACCAGCAGCTGGTGTGCCACACTTGGGGAACTGAAAGGAGAGTAGCCTTTCAGTCCCTATGTGGCCTCGTTCCATTTTGAACCCAGGCTGTGACTACCAATTAGCTGTTCATACACTGCTCAGGGTTCACAAAATAGCCTGCATTCAATTTAACCACCAATTATTAGGCATCAGCCCTTTAAGGAGGAATGTAATGGGCACTGGGAAGCCATCAAAGGATGAGATACCACTCTAGTGATGAGGAATTTGGACAACTTTTGAATTTATTCATGCTAAGACTGTCATTAATATAACTTAGGAATATCTGTTCTTTGCAAAGAGAGACGGAGAATGAGAATGGGCATGGCAGAGCTTAGTGCCACTGTAACTGAACTTCAGACACCTGCGCAACTTTGTGTGTCTGGCTTTATGTGGGAACTGGGGAAGAGAACCCAGACCACCAGGTTTTGCAAGCAAGTGCCTTTAACAGCAGAGACATCTCCCTAGCCCAGGAATATCTGTGTTGTATATAAAGTATATATAAGTGGTGTTTTGAAGAGAAAACAGGAAAAAGACAGAACACAGAAAATGCAAAATCTACTAATTAGGGACAAAGTATTGAATGAATCTATAATTACAAAATAAAATATTCTAACAAAGAGCTGAAGGGTAGCTCGGTGGTTGAGAACACTTTCCACTTATGTATGAGGGCCTGGGAGGACCTGAGACCACCAAAGTTCAACTTTCTAGAACCTACAAAAACCCAGTCCTATGAGAGATGGAGACTGGAGAATTGCTGGGGTTTGCTGACCAAGAATAGCAGCTCTGGGTTTAGAGACTCTGACTCAAGGCAGTAGTTGTTACCTAAGCAATAGAGAAGGGGACCCAAAGCACTTTTCTGGCCTCTGCATGCACAAACATGCTGTTACACACATACACACATGCCATATACAACACAAAACATCATAGCACAAACAAAAAAAATTCTAACAATCCAACTGCAATTATAATAAATCTGTCACAAATGAATCTAAAGCCTAGCTAAAAATTTAAGCTAATAACAATGGAACTTTTGCATCCATGGGAAAGATCCTTCTAAATGTCTCTCGAGGAACTGTATAAGTCTAGATAGTAACAATTCAGTGATAATGAGGAACAAAAAGCTATTTCTACTGTATTATCTAAATGCAGGAGGAAAATTTCTTCTGTTGCTGTTTTGTCTGGAATTACTCAACTTGATTACCTGTGTTGTTCCTGAAATTTAGACTAATCTCTTAGCCTTAGCTCTTTTGATATAGCTTGGGTGTCGAATTAGAGGTATAAGCAGTCTTCCTTTTGGTAAATTCCATGTATAGCTATCAAGGCCCAACACATTGACTGACATCTCTGGACAGAAAAATGGAAACCCAACAGAACATTATTATCAACCTTATCAAGGTTTCTCTCACATAGATCCCTAAGAAAGTAAGGAGTCTCTGAGGACGTTTGTTAATTAAGTAGCTTTCAATCATAAGGAGTAATGACACCACTTGAAAATATATTGGAAGAATGAATGAATATATGTTTTCTTTTAACAGTTCCACTGCAACCACACACATGTATCTTGAAAGAAATGAAGCTGGGTTTGTAATTTATTATCTAACTGGAGTTAAAGTTAAAAATCTCTCCTAAGCTGAGTCTGAAGACAGTTTGCTTGTGTTTACTAGGAAGGAGAAACTAACGCCTCATAGAACTATACAGAGCTTCCATCTTACCTTTCTCACCCCTATTCATCTGACTTCAGTTACAATACAAAAGCAAATTTTAGACATGGGCTACATTGTACATTTGGGACTGTGAGATAAAACCACTTTCAACCCCCACACAGAAGGCCTTTCATTTGAACTCTCTGGGCAAAACATCAAATTCTGTGGAATTTTTAAAGTGAGAAGCCAGTGGAAGCAGTCCCAAGGCTGGTGTATCTTTGTTCCTTCCTCAGAGCTGCCCCGGCAGGACAGCACATTCTTAGGCCACTCAGCCTGATGTGCGCACTCCTAGCTTACATAGTGACTGACTCTCCCTCAGTAGGGCTGGTCTGCATATGGCACCAAAAACAGCATTTTCTAGTCCACACCTGCTGAGTAGGCAGCCAAGAAGATGATTTAGGAAGTAGAGAGATATTGAGAAGGCAGCAGGCCCCGACTGTCCCACCTCTCCTTTTTTTTTTTTTTAAAGAATTTTTTTTAATTTATTGATTTATTTGAGAGCGACAGACACAGAGAGAAAGACAGATAGAGGGAGAGAGAGAGAATGGGCGCGCCAGGGCTTCCAGCCTCTGCAAACGAACTCCAGATGCGTGCGCCCCCTTGTGCATCTGGCTAACGTGGGACCTGGGGAACCGTGCCTCGAACCGGGGTCCTTAGGCTTCACAGGCAAGCGCTTAACCGCTAAGCCATCTCTCCAGCCCCCCACCTCTCCTTTTTCCTACTAATGATGACTTACATTTTTACTTGTACACTTGAAGTTCTGGGCTACCAGATATTTGCAGCAATGGGCCTGCTTTGAGTGCAGGCAATGATTCTGCATGGTAGAAATGAAAATGGTGCTTCGAAGAAATGCTGCCTTCCCATTAAAATAAGTAACCCAATTTTGTGTCAGTGGGTGGGGGAGGGGTGGACATTTATGATGAGTGAAGGCTCAATGCAAAGATAAGACAAAATATAATTTTTTAACAAATTTTTATTTTTATTTATTTATTTATTGAGAGAGAGAGAATGAGAATGGACATGCCAGGGCTTCTAGCTACTGCAAATGAATAGCAGATGCATGTACCACCATGTGCTTCTGCCTTATGTGGGTTCTGTTGAAATGAACCTGGGTCCTTAGGCTTTGCAAGCAAGAGCCTTAAATGCTAAGCCATCTTCCCAGCCCACAAACCTAAAATTTTTCTTTGCTCAATTTCATATGCTCTCTTCTTTCCCCAGACTGTATATTATTTCCACACAAACATACATATGAACACATACAGACTCAACTTTATATGTGCTCCTGTTTTCCTAGACATTATGTTAAACACACACACACACACACACACACACACACACACACACACACTTCCCAATTATGTAATTCTCTCCATGCATCCTCTTGTTGATAATTATCTTGACCCACTTTAAATGCTTATAGTGAGAGGACAAACTTATGTAATAACCCATTAAAATCCACTGGGATATAAACATTCCAGATTCTACATGTACGTAACAGTTGTAGTATCCTGAACTTGGATAAGCTTTTCTGAGGACCCCAGGCTTGGATCAAAATTGCTTTGGCTTATAAAAACAAAGCATTAATTCTGCCATCTTTTAGCCTACCTCTTCCTGACCTTGGGTAGATATTAATTCTTGGGGGGAGGGAGCTGATGCTAGAGTTCGTGCCTCTGAACTCTAAAGTACTTCATTGTGCACTGTATTTGTTACAATAACCTTTGCCAGAGTGGTGTTCCAGCACTTTCTTTTCCTTAGTAGAAAATTTCTAGGTAACTCTGAACAAGAAGGCACTTTTTTTTTTTTTTTTGGTTATTCGAGGTATGATCTTACTCTAGTCCAGACTGACCTAGAATATACTCTGCAGTCTCAGGCTGGCATTGAACTCACAGTGATCCTCCTATCTCTGCCTCTCGAGATGAAAGAAATTCATATGCCATGAGAGAGAGAGAGAGAGAGAGAGATCAAGAAAGAGAGACAGAGAGAGGACCAGGGCCTCTAGTTGCTGCAACCAAATCCAGATGCGTGCATCTGGGTACTGGGGAATCAAACTCAGGTTGTTGGGCTTTGCATGCTAGCACCTTTAAACACTTAGCCATCTCTTCAGCCCAGGAAGACAAATTTTTAAATGAAATGAAGGCCAACAAAAACAGAAATCATACAAAAGACCTTTGAATTTTATCAGGAACATTTAGTGATTGAAATACCCATTTGCCACATTTTTTGTTAAACTTTTCCCAAGCATTTGTTTTGCTTCATTCCCTTCCTATTACTACTAATGGACCTGAGGATAATTCTTTTGCAAGAAATTCTTTTCAGATGCTAAAAAAAAAAAAAAAAAAAAAAAACCACAACTGACTGCAATTGTCTTAAAGGCAAATTAAAGAGTACAGCTTTGCACACCTGAATAATCTAGAAAGGGCCCTAGTTGCAGGTAAGACTTGATTGAGAGGCCACAGTGCTGTTGCTGAGACCTATATATCCCTCCACGTAGAAGCTCAATCTCACTCCCTCTATCCACTGGCTTTATTCTTAAACTCCACAGGGTGAGAGAGAAGTGGCTTCATCTTATTTTCTTTTACATCTTGCTGATCTAGTCACAGGAAAGTTTGAAAGGAGCTACCAGAAATTATCTTCTTTTACAACCTGATGTACAAGTTGGAGCCCCACTTAGACCATTTGGACTTAAACTCCTGGGAGAGTTTTGCATCCAAAGCAAAATTTGTGCTATTGCTGGAAGAGAGGGTAACATGTGCTGGGAGACAAACAGACTGTCCCTAAAATAGGTAGTCTTCGATATTATGCTTGGAAGCATCCAGGTCTTCACAGGTTCTCACATATGTAGGTAACATCCAGTTTTAAACACAAGAGGGACAAATCAGGAGATTTCTTTTCTTAAGTTTTATCTATTTATTTAAATGAGAGAGAGAAAGAGAGAGAATGGGTGTACTAATAGGTTCTTGCTGGGAAAATGAACACCAGATATGTGTGTCACTTAATGAGTTGGGCTCCAAATCCTCAGGCTCTGCAAGCAAGTACTTTCAATGCAGAGCCATCTCCCCAGCTTGAGAAGTCTTGTTATCAAACACCAAGAAGTAAGTGACAATACTAGCTGGGTGCTGAGGAATTTCACTTTAGGTTGCAAGAAGAGGGGATAAGAAAGAACAAAGGACATGGTGTTCAAGTGGATTGGCCACCATATTCGCCAAAACCAAATGATGCTAATAGTTCCAGCGCTTTAAAATAATGTTTGTGGAGCATTGTTATAGATGATATTTTGGTATTTTGCATATTAATTCATTTAATCATCACAACAAATTATTGTCTTCTTCATCACCTTCACATTCCAGGCAAGAAAATCGAAACCCAATAAGGTTAAACAATTTGCCCAAGATCACAGATCTACTAAGTGGCCAAGCTGGGATTTAAACTTGGTGGCTCTTAACCACCACATTACAACATTTCCAATGTATGAAATGAATGATCAGAAATGCCAATACCCTGATGACCCTTGGAACAGGAAACAGGTAAAGAAGTAGCTAAGCCATTTTCAAGGACCTAGAAGTACAGAACAATAGAAGGAGCTCTTGGCAGAGGGGAAAGGGGATAATTGTGTCCCATATTGCACAATAAAGTCTCAAAAGCCACAGTAGACTAGGGGTGTATAGGGCAGCTCAAGGTGTATACTTGCACAGGCCATAGGTTCTTTGTTAGACAATCACTAACTTGCATTGTGGCTAGTAACAGGTCACTCAACCTCCATGTGCCTCAGTTTCTTCTTCTTTGAATGAGAATAGCTACTGTCTTATATTCCTTTTTGAATTGTACTGGAGATTAGACAAAATAAGATGAGATGAAGTACTTGGTGTAAAAAGCTCCTGTTTCTGAAAATACTTTTTTTTATTTATTAATGTGCAAGAAGACAGAGAGAGAGAGAATGAATGGGTGCATCAGGGCCTCTAGCTGCTACAAAGGAATTCCAGATGCACATGCCACTTTGTGCATTTGGTTTTACATGGGTTTTGGGAAATAGAACCAGGTCATTATGCTTTGCAGGCAAATGCCTTAACTGCTGAGCCATCTCTCCACCTTCATGATTATACTTTATATAGGTTCTTAAAACTTTATTTGCCACTGAGATACTTGTTAAAGAAAATTCTATTTTCAGTATCTTCTAGAAAGAACTTGTGTTTCAAAAATTATATTTTCAATGTAGTCATTAGAAAAACTAAGAGGAATCCAGAAAGGAAATAAAAGAAATCACCCTGAAGAATCTTTCCAATATTTAGGTTATTTTTTCAGTTGGTTTCTATTCCTGTCATTGTTAAGCTAGTAATGTTTCAAGCTAGTATTCTATCTTTATTCTTTTGAAGACAACATTTTATTTATTGAATTATAACTATAGTTATTTGCCATTTTTTAATTTATTTTTGAGGCAGGGCTTCATTCTAAACCTGAAACTGACTACATAGTCCAGGCTGGCCTCAAATTTACAGTAATCTTCCTACCTCAGCCTCCCAAATGCTGGGATTGCAGGTGTGAACCACCATGCCCATCTGTCACTAATCTTTTACAACAGCGATTTCCACGTTTTATGATTATAATGTATAGTAAAAATATATTCATACTACTACCCAGTAAACATGCATATTCACACATACATCCCCATACATTAGCCCAATACCTGCTCTTGCAATATGTGGAATATTTTGCCGCTTTCTATTGTGTTTTATAGTGAGAGCTTATAATAGAATATAGTTCTTCATGATTTGATGGTAGGTTACATAAACCATAGTCTGTGCTTAGAAAAAAATATTAACCAATTTTATCCATGAGATGGTAGCCCATTGAAGAGTGTTACCATAATTATTTAACATGTTCTCAATAGTTTAATTTTATTTTTAATGTTTTATTATTATTCACTTATTCATTAAAGTATTAAACACACTAGATGTGGTGGCACACACCTTTAATCCCAGCACTTGGGAGGCAGAGGTAGAAGGATCACTGTGAGTTCGAGGCCACCCTGAGACTACATAGTGAATTCCAGGTCACCCTGAGCTAGAGTGAGACCCTACCTTGTAAAACCAAAAAAATAAATAAATAAATAAAATTGTTAAACATACATACAAACGTATTATGTCAGGAACTGCTCTAAGTGCTAGAAATCCAGATGTGAAGTTGAACTAGATTGACTCCGAATCTACTGTTAATACGCTTCCATTCTATGGATGCACATGTGACATAATACATAAATCTAGAGGCCAGGTAGAGCAGATACTGTGATAGAGATTGATGAGGTGGGACTACTTTAAGTGATGCTCAGAAAAAGGCATCTCAGAAGTGGCATTGAATAAGATATTGTTGAACCACTTCTTGAAAACAAACTAGGGTCAACGAATCCAGGTCCACAGAACAGCTAGTAGAGAAGTCTTACTCTTATCAGGAACTTGACACATTTGGGAGGTAGAAGGATAGCCTATGAGACCTGAGAGTAATGGGAAAAGTGCAGACAGGTCCTAACAAGCACGTCATAATAAACGAGATCAGAGAGATTGTCAGGGACCTGGTCATCTAGGGCTCTCTAGCACAAATATGGCCTGTCTTGACTTGCCACAGTTACAGCACGAGGAAAAGGCAGGCTTGGGTAGCGTCAGCACCAGCAGCGGCTGTAGGTAAGGAACATCAAGTGGCATGAAAACCGACAGGCTGGCATGTTTATTTGAAGGAGAGACTCTGTATGAGAGGAAATCCAAGCTTTGTTGGAGGAGCACTGCCCTAGCACAGCATTCTGTCCTGTTCCAAGTGAGCCCTTCATGAGGGAGTTAAGCTTCCAGAAGGAGAACAGGGTGTTTTTCTAGTCCACTACATCAGCCTCAGCACCTACACTATAAATGACACATAGTAGGTGTTCAATGCATGTTTGTGCAGTAAACAAATGAACACATGCATACCTTCAGGGTTCTGAACAAAGGACAGAGGTAATTTCTGACAAATCAAGACAGCCCATATTTCCCCATATGACTGATTTTTGATCATGCTAACAGGGGAGAAAGGCCTTTCATGTAGTGAAGGGGAAAATTTTTCTTTCAGCTCTTCTTTGGTGAAGTCACAAATAATCTCTCAGAAGCCATTATGTATTTTACTTGGTCTTTAAAAAAAAAAAAATGAAATGGCGTGACAACTCACCAGCTGCTTTTTGTAATGAAAAGAGAACACATTGCGATTGCCAGAAACAGATGTGGAAGAGGCCTAGAAATCTGATTTTTCCACATCAGGGATCCTGTTGTGTACTGAAATAAATTGACAGGGTTATTGGATGCTAGATTGTTGTTTTATTTGAGATTGCTCATTGCCTTGAAGAAGGGAGGGTAGAGAATGCTTTTAGCAGGGGTGGGCCCTGGGGGAGCCTCCAGTTGAATCCGTTGCCTGCTAGGACCTCCCTACAGCTGCAGCACTGGCTGCTCCCCTGCTCTGCTTGCTCAACCTCATCATATACCCATGACTTGGATAGACACAGATGAGGTTGTACACAGACATTCTATTCTGGGGGCTAATGAATGCCTCTTTTGGCTATGGTCCAGTTAAAAAGTAAACAACCTAGGCCTGATGCTTTAGAATGCAGGAAACAGATTCCAGAAGTTAGTATAAGGCAGCATATGAGAACTAAAGCAATGTTGTTAAGAGAGAAATATCGCTCTAAGGAATTGGAACTCATAAGCACAGTCACCATGTAAGAAAACTATTGTGCTTGTCATTGAATTAATGTCCCTTGCAGGAAAACCAAACAAACAAGTAAACAAAGGAACAGACAGCTGGCCTACGTGGAGTGGTCTTCTGTCTCTCTTGACAATTGTCCTTTAAAATTCCTTGAGACTTTCATTGAGGTATAGGTCCCATACAGTAAATGCATAAATCATAAGAGCACAATTGAATTAATTTTCATAAAGTAAGCATCTATGAAATCAGTACTGAGAAACAGAACACTACTGATACTCTACGAGACTCCCTTGAAGTCGATTTCCCCACTCAAAAGATTTCTTTTACTACTCTTAAAATTCATATAAATGGCATAATACATGCCTGCTCATTTAGGTCTAGCTTCTTTCATTCAGAGTCGTATTTGTTAAGGCCATGCATATTTTATATAAGTAGTGTTTCAATTATTCTCAGTGCCACCCACCCACTGGGTGTATATATCACAGTTCATTTATCCTTTGTCATTATGTAGCCCATGCAGGCCTTGATCTCATGAGCCTCTGCTTCTGAATTGTGAGTGCTGGGATTACAGGCAGATGCCACCACAGCAGTCTTATCCTTTCTATTTTGATAGCCATTTGGGTAGTTTCTACTTTTTTCATTCTATGACTGATGTCTCTTGATGAACCGATATATGCCTTTCTGCTAGGTATAGTCCTCTTAGAAGAATTACCAGGACATAGGCTTGTGTAGATCCCACTTCAGAAGCTTCCCATCAATCTAATAAAGCTAACTGATTCCCATTTTTAAATTTTTTTTGTTCATTTTTATTTATTTATTTGAGAGGGACAGAGAGAGAAAGGGGCAGATACACAGAGAGAGAGAGACAGACAGAGAGAGAGAATGGGTACACCAGGGCTTCCAGCCACTGCAAACGAACTCCAGACGCGTGTACCCCCTTGTGCATCTGGCTAACGTGGGTCCTGGAGAATCGAGGTCCTTAGGCTTCACAGGCAAGGGCTTAACCACTAAACAATCTCTCCATCCCTGATTCCCATTCTCTTTTTTTTTATTAATTTTTTTTAAAATTTATTTGAGAGCGACAGACACAGAGAGAAAGACAGATAGAGGGAGAGAGAGAGAATGGGCACGCCAGGGCTTCCAGCCTCTGCAAAAGAACTCCAGACGCGTGCGCCCCCTTGTGCATCTGGCTAATGTGGGACCTGGGGAACAGAGCCTCGAACCGGGGTCCTTAGGCTTCACAGGCAAGCGCTTAACCGCTAAGCCATCTCTCCAGCCCCCTGATTCCCATTCTTAATAGCATTGTCTCCTATTCCCCACCGTGGGCAACTTTTTTTTCTGTTTATTTTTTTTTAATTTTTTTATTTTTTTAAAATTTTTATTAACATTTTCCATGATTATAAAATATATCCCATGGTAATTCCCTCCCTCCCCACTCCCACACATTCCCATTTGAAATTCCATTCTCCATCATATTACCTCCCCATTACAATCATTGTAATTACATATATACAATATCAACCTATTAAGTATCCTCCCCTCTTCCATTCTATACCCTTTATGTCTCCTTTTTAACTTACTGGCCTCTGCTACTAAGTATTTTCATTCTAACGCAGAAGCCCAGTCATCTGTAGCTAGGATCCACATATGAGAAAGAACATGTGGCACTTGGCTTTCTGGGTCTGGGTTACCTAACTTAGTATAATGCTTTCCAGGTCCATCCATTTTTCTGCAAATTTCATAACTTCATTTTTCTTTACCGCTGAGTAGAACTCCATAGCATAAATGTGCCACATCTTCATTATACACTCATCTGTTGATGGACATCTAGGCTGGTTCCATTTCCCAGCTATTATAAATTGAGCAGCAATAAACATGGTTGAGCACGTACTTCTAAGGAAATGTGATGAGTCCTTTGGATATATGCCTAGGAGTGCTATAGCTGGGTCATATGGTAGATCAATCTCTAGCTGTTTTAGGAACCTCCACACTGTTTTTCACAATGGCTGGACCAGATTGCATTCCCACCAGCAGTGCAGAAAGTTTCCTTTTTTTCCACATCCCCACCAACATTTATGATCATTTGTTTTCATGATGGTGGCCAATCTAACAGGAGTGAGATGGAATCTCAATGTAGTTTTAATCTGCATTTCCCTGATGACTAGTGACGTAGAACATTTTTTTAGATGCTTATATGCCATTCGTATCTTTGAGAACTCTCTATTTAGCTCCATAGCCCATTTTTTGATTGGCTTGTTTGATTCCTTATTATTTACCTTTTTGAGTTCTTTGTATATCCTAGATATTAATCCTCTATCAGATATATAGCTGGCAAAGATTTTTTTCCCATTCTGTAGGTTGCCTCTTTGCTTTTTTCACTGTGTCCTTTGCGGTGCAAAATCTTTGTAATTTCATTAGGTCCCAGTGGTTAATCTGTGGTTTTATTGCCTGAGCAATTGGGGTTGTATTCAGAAAGTATTTGCCAGGAAAAATATGTTGAAGGGTTTCCCCTACTTTTTCCTCTAGCAGTTTCAGAGTTTCCGGTCTGATGTTAAGGTCTTTAATCCATTTGGACTTAATTCTTGTGCATGGCAAGAGAGAAGAATCTATTTTCATCCTTCTGCAGATATATATCCAGTTTTCAAAACACTATTTGCTGAAGAGGCTGTCTCTTCTCCAATGAGTATTTTTGGCATTTTTATCGAATATCAGGTGGCTATAGCTACTTGGGCTTACATCTGGATCCTCTAGTCTGTTCCACTGATCTACATGTCTGTTTCCGTGCCAGTACCATGCTGTTTTTGTTACTATGGCTCTGTAGTATAGGTTAAAATCAGGTATGGTGATACCACCAGCCTCTTTTTTGTTGCTCAGTATTATTTTAGATATTCGAGGTTTTTTGTGATTCCAAATGAATTTTTGGATTGTTTTTTCTATTTCCATGAAGAAATCCTTTGGAATTTTGATAGGGATTGCATTAAATGTGTAGATTGCTTTAGGTAAGATTGCCATTTTCACAATATTGTTTCTTCCAATCCAGGAACAAGGGATGTTTCTCCACTTTCTAGTGTCTTCTGCAATTTCTCGCTTGAGTGTTTTAAAGTTCTCATTGTAGAGATTCTTTACTTCCTTGGTTAGGTTTATTCCAAGGTACTTTATTTTTTTTGATGCAATTGTGAATGGGAGTGATTTTTTGATTTCATCCTCTGTGTGTTTGTTGTTAGCATATATGAAGGCTACTGATTTCTGTGTATTTATTTTGTATCCTGCTACATTGCTGTAGGTTTTGATCAGCTCTAACAGCTTGCTAGTAGAGACTTTAGGGTCCTTTATGTATAGAATCATGTCATCTGCAAATAATGATAACTTGATTTCTTCCTTTCCAATTTGTATCCCTTTTATGTGTGTCTCTTGCCTTATTGCTATGGCTAAGACTTCCAAAACTATATTAAATAAAAGTGGGGACAGTGGACACCCTTGTCTTGTTACTGATTTTAGTGGAAAAGTTTCCAGTTTTTCCCCATTTAGTAATATGTTGGCTGTAGGCTTATCATAAATAGCCTTTATTATATTGAGATATGTTCCTTCTATTCCCAGTCTCTGTAGGACTTTTATCATGAAGGGATGTTGGATTTTGTCAAATGCTTTCTCTGCATCTAATGAGATGATCATGTGATTTTTGTCCTTCAACCCGTTTATGTAATGTATTACGTTTATAGATTGCGTATGTTGAACCATTCCTGCATCTCTGGGATAAAGCCTACTTGGTCAGGGTGAATGATCTTTTTGATATACTCTTGTATTCTGTTTGCCAATATTTTGTTGAGAATTTTTGCATCTATGTTCATGAGGGAGATTGGTCTGTAATTTTCTTTTTTTGTTCTATCTTTGCCTGGTTTTGGTATCAGGGTGATGCTGGCCTCATAGAAGGAGTTTGGTAGAATTCCTTCTTTTTCTATTTCCTAGAAAAGCTTAAGAATCAATGGTGTTAGCTCTTCCTTAAAAGTCTGGTAAAATTCAGCAGTGAATCCATCCGGGCCTGGGCTTTTTTTAGTTGGGAGCTTATTGATAACTGTTCGGAACTCCATGTTTGTTATAGGTCTATTTAAGTGATTAATCTCATTTTGATTTAATTTAGGTAGGTCATATAGATCAAGGAAATCATCCATTTCTTTCAGATTTTCATACTTGGTGGAGTATATGCTTTTATAGTATGTCCCTATGATTTTTTGAATTTCTCTGGAATCTGTTGTGATGTTACCTTGTTCATCTCTGATTTTATTAATTTGTGTCTCTTCTCTCTTTCTTTTGGTCAGATTTGCTAAGGGTTTATCAATCTTGTTTATCCTTTCAAAGAACCAACTCTTTGTTTCATTAATTCTTTGGATTGTTCTTTTTGTTTCTATTTCATTAATTTCTGCCCTAATCTTTATGATTTCTTCCTGTCTACTGATTTTTGGTTTGCCTTGTTCTTCTTTTTCCAAGCCTTTAAGGCGAAGCATTAGGTCGTTTACTTGTGACCTTTCTAATTTCTTAATATAGGCACTCAAGGATATAAATTTACCTCTTAGAACTGCCTTCATTGTGTCCCAGAGATTTTGGTATGTTGTGTTCTCATTATCATTTGACTCTATAAATTTTTTGAGTTCTTTTTTGATTTCTTCATTGACCCATTCATCATTTAGTAGTGTATTGTTTAGTTTCCATGATTTTGTGTATGCTCTATAGCCTTTCTTGCTACTGATTTGTAGTTTAATTCCATTGTGGTCAGGTAGAATGCAAGGAATTATTTCAATTTTCCTGCATTTGTTAAGATTTGCTTTGTGTCCTAATATATGGTCTATTTTAGAGAATGTTCCATGTGCTGCTGAAAAGAATGTATATTCTGCAGCCTTTGGATGAAATGTCCTGTATACATCTGTTAGGTCCATTCCTTCTATGACCTCATTTAGTCCAGATGCCTCTGTGTTTATTCTTTCCCAGGATGACCTATCAATTGATGAGAGTGGGGAGTTAAAGTCACCCACCACCACTGTGTTTGGTGTTATCTGTGACCTTAGTTCTAATTGTGTTTGTTTGACGAATTTGGGAGCCCCCATGTTAGGTGCATATATGTTTAGGATTGTAATGTCCTCCTGTTGGAGTGTGCCCTTAGTCAATATAAAGTGGCAGTCCTTATCTTTCTTGACTAACGTCAGACTAAAGTCTACCCTGTTTGATATTAGGATAGCAACCCCTGCTTGTTTTCTAGGCCCATTTGCTTGAAACACCATCTTCCAACCTTTTACCCTAAGATAATGTCTATCCTTTGTAGAAATTTGAGTTTCTTGGAGACAACAAATTGTAGGATCCTGCTTTTTAACCCAGTCTGCAAATCTATGTCTTTTCGTTGGGGCACTGAGGCTGTTGATATTAAGAGATATTATTGAAAGGTGTGTATTTTTGTTTGCCATTTGTGTGTGTGTGTGTGTGTTTCTGGTTCTACCTGCGCTCTCTTCTGTTAACTAGTATTTGAGTATTGCTTGTTTTTTCTAGGTTCCTTATATGAGTGCTTTTCTTTTTCTTCAGCATAGAGGATTCTATCAAGTATTTTCTGTAGAGCTGGTTTTGTCTTCAAATACTTTTTTAACCTGCTTTTGTCATGGAATGTCTTTATTTCTCCATCTATTTGAATGGATAACTTTGCAGGATAAAGTAACCTTGGTTGACAGTTGTTATCTTTCAGAACTTGGAATATATCACTCCAAGCCCTTCTGGCTTTAAAAGTTTGTGTTGAATAATCTGCTGTAATCCTGATGGGCTTGCTTTTGTAGGTAAATTGATTTTTCTCTCTAACTGCTTTCAATATTTTTTCTTTGGTGTGTGTGTTTGGAAGTTTGATTATAATATGGAGAGGAGAGGTTCTTTCTGGGTTTTGTCTGGCTGGGGTTCTAAAGGCTTCCTGTATCTGCATTGGCACCTCTTTCCCAATTTGGGGAAAATTTTCTTGTATGATTTTGTTGAAGACGCCTACTATGCCTCTGGAGTAGAGTTCTTCTCCTTCTACTATGCCCTGAATTCTTATATTGGATCTTTTCATAGTGTCCTGAATATCTTGAAATTCCCACTCATACTTTTCTATAAGTTTGTCTTTCTCTTTGTTGGACTGCATTAGGTCTGCCACCTGATCTTCTAGCTTAGATATTCTGTCCTCTCCCTCATCCATCCTACTGGTGAGATTTTCTACAGAGTTTTTTATTTCATTAACTGTGTTCTTCATTGCTAGTAATTCTGACTGGTTTTTCTTTATTATTTCTATTTCCCTATTTATGTCTTGTATTGCCTTCTTTATTTCATGAAATTGGTGTCCTGCATCTTCTTTGATTCCTTTGATTTCCTCTTTAAGTTCCTCTTTGACTCCTTTGATTTGTTCTCTGACTTCTTTGAACATATTTACAATCATTCTTTTGAACTCTTTCTCAGGCATTTCCTCTAACTCTTTCTCACTGGAGGACATTTCTGATGCATTAATACTTTTAGGTGGGTTTATATCGTCTTGCTTTTTAGTGTTTCTTGTGTTATAATGTATATATTTTTGCATCTTGGATTAAGTTAATGCTTGGATTTTCTAGCTAGCTGTGTATTCTTAGCTGTATCAATTGATTTTATGTAATATATTTTCAGGGTAGGACCTTAAGGTGTTAGGTGTGGCTCTTAAGACTCTCAGAGTATCTACAAAGATGTTCTTAGGGGTTGAGTTTCCCTGCTATAGGAGTATTCAAGCAGGCTGAGTGGAATAAAATACAGGTAGATTCTAAAATTTAACTAAACACCGTACACATTCAATCAAAAACAGCCCCGAGTATGTATGCAAGAGTAGTTATTATAACGACCAGATCCTCTATCAACAAAGAGGTTAAGATTTCTGGTCTGTTGAGGGATCCAAGTCAGCTTGTGACCAAGTGAGACCCTTCCCTGGTGCAATCCCAGTTACTTTGGTTGATTTTGGTCTCAGTCAAGATGCTGCCTGGGCCGTCGGGCTGATGTTCTGATTTCTGTAGCTGGGCACTTGCTTTTCCTGCGGGGCAAACCGAGCCTGGCAAGTGTGGCCCTGCAGATCAGCACCCCTGCTGCTGGAACTGCTGCTGCTCAAGCTGCCCCTGCTGGGACTGTAGCCACTGCTGCTGAAGGTGTTGCTGCTGGACCCACCGCTGCTGCTGCCTCTGCTGCTGCTGTAGCTGCCACTGCTGGAGCCACCACTGCTGCTGAAGCTGCTGCTGCTGTGTCCACTGCCGCTGCTCCCCCTGAAGCTGCTGCTGCTGAGTCTGCCGCTGCTGCCGCTCCTGGGTCTGCTGCTGCTGGGGCTGCTGTTACCGGTATTGGAGCCGCTGATGTTGCTGCCGAACTCTGCTCCTGCTTGGGTCCCGCTGTTGGTGTGGCCGGGTCCTGGGCTCAGGCGGTGGGGGAGGGGAGGGAGCCGCAGCTGCTCTGGTTCTCTCGCTGCTCCAAGCATTCTTCTACCTCGCGGTCTGCTCCTCCCTTGCTCGCTGCCGCTCTCCCCTCACGTTTCCCAAGTTGCGGAGAGCGCAGGTGTGAGGGAAAGCTCCCGCACCTGGATTTTCCTACGGCTCGAGCCGAGTCTGGCGGCTTTCTGGTGCACCGTGACCGCGGCGGTTGGCCAAGCTGCCGGAGCCGCTTTTCCTGCCTGTGCAGGCTCTGGATGCTCTGGAACTCTTCTACTTCTCTGCTGCTGCTTCAATTTCCTATACACCTCACTTTTTAGTAAAAGTGTGTATTTTGCTGAGTTTTTTTTGGTCTTTTTTCCCCCCTAGGCTGCTTTGGCGTGGTACCTACGCCACCATCTTAACCGGAAGTATCTGGTTCTCACCTTGGGCAACTTTTAACAACCACCACTATGAAGATCTATCTGAGTATACTTTGACAGGATTATACTTGGGAAGGGCTGTACACTCTGAAGGAATCTTTCCTATATTCATTTCTTATAGCCATAGAAGTGCATACTGCTCTGCATCTGCTCAAGTATGAAAGTAACCTTTCTAACCTGGCTGGGGTGAGGCGTGAGGAGCAACAAAAAGAAACCATTCTGGTTACTGAGTTTTGTGTTTCAGAACTGTAATTGCCAAGTGTCCCTGATACCCTGGATATTGTAAAGCTGCTAGAAAGCATAAATGAAAGCTAAACTTGCTTTCTGAGGAAGAACACAGCAGTTGTTGAAAGAGTTATGACAATCATTAAGAATTGTAGGTACACATGTGACACCATCAACTACTGCATGACCTGGATAAAGTTACTAGACATTACTGTTCTTCAAATGTCTCACCTGCCAAGTAGAAATAATATTAGCATTAACCTCATAGATAAATATGTGAGGATGCAGTGAGCTAATACATGCATAGATTTTAGGAATTGCAGACACATGTGCCCCTTTGTGCATCTGTCTTGCATGGGTCCTGGGGAATTGAACCCTGGTCCTTCAGTTTCACAGGCAAATGCTGTAACTGCTAAGCCATTTCCCCAGTCCCCAGATTTTAGAATCTGGTAAGGGACACTAGAATGTTCAGTAACACTTTAGCCAAAATCTCCAACAAGTACCATTTGCAAGCATTGTCTTGTTAGATAGTAGGCAATTCACTTGCTCATTCATTTATTCACTCATCCAGCTGGTGTTCAGCAAATACTTTCTGTGTGCTAGTTCTGATGTGCCATGCTGTACCTATAGAGGAAATCACCCACAAAATAAATAACTGTAATTGTTATTTTATTATTGGTATTAAAAAGGTCACACTCAGAAACAAGACCTCTCACACTGCTGGTTACTACCAGGAGTGGAGCTGAGAAGGTTTCCCAGGATAGGGGAACAATGCTGTTGATATATTCATTTGAGAAACATCTGAATATTGGTCCTCAGCAGCTATACTCAGTTTTAATATTTATTTATTTATTTATTTATTTATTTATTTATTTATTTATTTGACAGAGAAAGAGGGAGAGGGAAAGAATGAGAATGGGCTCACCAGGGTCTCCAGCCACTGTAAATGAACTCCAGACACATGCTCCCCCTTGTGCATCTGGCTAACATGTGTCCTGGGGAATCAAACTGGGTCCTTTGTCCTTGTAGTCAAAAACCTTAGCTGCTAAGCCATCCCTCCAGCTCCTTTTTAAAATATTTATGTATGTATTTTTATTTATTTATTTGAAAAAGAAAAAGGGAGAGAGAGAGAATGGACTCAGTTTTAATTCTCCAAATTGTTCCAATTTTTTATACCTAAAGACTGTGTACATAAAGGGATTGAAAGGAAAGCCCACTAGAAAAATGAAACAATGTCATTGAGAAAAATGCAAATTTTGATTTCTAAGCCACCCCCCCCACCACCACCAGGAGGTTTTAAAGCAGGATGTGAATTTTCAAAGACAATCCAACAGGTTTTGTTTACATCTTTCCCAAGATGAACAACAAGTAGGCTTTGGTATTTTAGAAAACTAGCTGCCAGTGAAAGTTCCAAAACCATATTAGACCATTGAAATACTTTATCCTCCTATCTTATTCTCTGAAAAACAAAAACAGTTCAGAGGGTCTCTGAAGATAAAGTGGATAAATTAATTAAAAATCTCTGTCACCCAACAGCCACTCAATGGAAAATAGTTTCCTTCCTGTTAGTGAACATCACTAGGATTCTTTTATAAGAATGGGATCACAGTAGCATTGGTTCAAGCTTAAGTTTTCCAGAGGGTCTAAAATTGATGCTACCTGGTTTTGTCCAGCTCATAACAGAAGCTAACAAGTCAAAGTGCCAGTTTAAGTCTAAATCACAACCCTGCCTTAGCTGGTTTCAACTTCTACCCATCTTGTAGAACCTTTACAAAGAACAAACAAACAAACAACAACAACAAAATCTTGTTATTCATGAGTTTCTCTGTTATACATATGTGCATTTTTTTTCCTTTTTGCCTATTTTTATCTCTTTCCTTTTACTTTTTTGAGCTTAGTTTGTTATATTTTTCCTTGTATGAAATAAATGAGATTGATGAGTTTTGTGGCTTCATTTTCTATTTTATGGATCTAGGTTATAAATTTTACTAAAAAGCTTGGCTTTAGCTGAATCCCATAAGCTTTGCTGTGCTATAAAGTCACACATAACTAAACAGTGAGTACACTTTCTGAAAAATGCATTAGTAAGTACTGTGTGTGTGTGTGTGTGGGGGGTGGCCAGAGAGGAACCATCGAGTGTTCCACTCCATCACTCTGCCACCCAGTCTTTCTTTTGATCTGGAGTCTCTTCACTGATGCCAGAGCTTGTGGAGCTCTACTGATTCTCTGCAGGACTGGGGTGAGGGTTCAAGTATATATTTAATTTTGTTAATTGTTACACCCTTGAAACATTTATATATGCGTGTAAGTATGCACACAAAAGCATGCCAATGAGGTTAAGTTTATGCTTTGCGTGACTCAAATTTTCCATAGTTTTATTGATAATTGGCCATATTTTAAGCTCAAAAATATTTTAGTGCAATACATTTACAAATGAAAATAATGCAGAAAGTTTATGATAAATAAAATATCAAAATTTGTTAAAATGCTATATAATAGCAGAGAAAATTTAGAAGCAACCAAAATTTGCCTGTATTTTTTTCTATTTGTACTGCAGATAAGAAACTAACAAGACAGATAATATGACAAGGACCTCAGTCTCAAAATGAAGCACATATGCCTATATTTTCCCTTTTTTAGAATGTTTTAAAAATCTAAGTCTCTGTTTGCTAATAATAACTGAATGCAGGAAACTGTGTTTAAATAGCTTTCTGGTGGTCTTGGATATTCAGGAATCATAAAATTACACTAAAATTCCACACCGTGATAGTGAATTCAAGTGTTTCATCTTTATTTCAGTCAAGTTTTTGCTTAATATATTTACAAAAATATTTTCAATTATTTATGAGGAGAAAGGGCAGGGTTAGGCTGAGCCAGCGCTTCATGCTCCTGCAAACAAACTCCATATGCGAGTGTCATTTTGTGCATTTGGCTGTATGTGGAGACTGAGGAATTTGAACCTGGGCCAGCAGGCTTTGCAAACAAGCACCTTTAACTGCAGCAACATCTCCCCAGCCCCTGTTTTATATGTTAATGCTATATTATTATTAATATAGTGTTATTCTATGTACCTGGCCAACAGTGGCTCCTTTTAGCAAATACCCTTTGTTTTCTAATGTTTCTCGTTTTAAAGTCTTCCTAGTGTGCTACAGTGATATCTACCTAAGATGTTTTTTTTTTTTTTTTTTTTCAGTTAATGTTCATATGGCATCCCTTCACCTTCAACCTCAGTGTTCTAGTATCCAGAAGGGAAGTGCATTGTGTCAAATGCCTCAAAGAATGTTGGTTTCACTTCAACCTGTTTCTTATTTTGTTCTCTGTAGTTTCTGTCCTCTTGTAGCTCTGAACTTCAAGTTTTGCCCCTGCATACTGAGAAGCATTGAAAAGCTCCATTTTGTTTCCTAGTGTATTGGTTGTAACTTTCACCTTGACTTCATAGACTCTTAAGTCTAAGCCCCTTGCAAATCAACAGATTTCTCAAGTTGAAGCTAGTGTACAGGATGCCAGATTCTCCTCAATGTGTTTTTTCCCTTCTTTTTTGGATTCTGGCATTTCAGGTCTCTGCTGTATTGTAAACTCTCTGAGGAATTTTAGATTTTCCTTTAAATCTTTATAAATTTTTATCTCACTCATCTACTCATGCTCTGCAAAAAAAAAAAAAAAAAAAAAAAAAAAAACACTTTTCAAAAGTGGATGCCTTGGTGAATAGTTTGGATGCTCACCTGATCAGGATCAGCTTTAGTTTCCTTGTTAATAAAATGGGGATATAAGAAACATATCTCATAGGAATGTTTTGAGGCTTAAATATATGTTAAATGTACTTTATAAGCCTAAAAGGTGTTTGAACACACACTGCCATTAAGTCTTTACAAGATCAAGATTCCTGAAGAAAAACTGGTGAGTGGCCATAACAGGGCAATTAGTTCATTGTGGCCAGGTCTTACTGGGAATACGAATGGAAATTACTTGCATTGGGAACTTTGGTCATTATTGCTTTTGATTTTATTATACTTTGGTGAAACAAATTAACTTATTGTAGCAGTAGGAACTTCCAGAACACTGTTTCCAGCATTTTCTTAGAGATTCACTCTTGAGAAGCCATCAGAAGTCCTGGGGTCATACTTTCCAAAATATATATCTTTCTTGCAAGCAGGGATTTATCCAAACGAAATGAAAGTAATGGGCAGCACCAGCGACTCACTCTGACTTCTAGGTGATTGTGATAATTTATGACATGCTGGTTATAATCTTAGCATTTATCCTTGACTTCTCCCCTTCCTGAGCATGTCTTGTTCAGATTACATGATGTAAGAATTAACCAGCTTGTTGGACTTTTCTGAATATTTACTTTAGCTTCAGTTCTTTTTCTTTTCTTTTACTTTTTAAAGTTTTTAATGTCATGACAGTTCTTCAATTTACCTGCAAGTTGTAGGACTCTATGGCTTTTTCTTCTTAAGCAAGGTCAGAACCATCCTTGTAATAGAAAGATGCATTTAAATATGTGTGCCTGCATCATCAAGAAAGTTCTAGCAGCCCCATTTTGACTATCAGAGCTTAATAGATACTTAAGAACAAAATTATTGGATAATGAAATTCCTAGTGTTGGGAGATCTGGTTCAGCCATACCATTTACTTTTTTATGTGTCTAGGAATAACTGAACCAATGTTTTAAATGAGAATTTCTTAAAAAGAAATCAAGCTAATGAGATATGGGGTTGTTGTACAGTGTTTGGCAAGTTGGTTTTTATTGTTGATGCTATTGATAAGGTCAGTGAAAAGAAGGACTAGATATTATTGTCTCAAATGTCTTTTGAAATTCCACATGAAAACTGAGTGATTCAAGGCTTATCTATACCCACATTTCCTCACTATACTGACCAGATATTTCATGGTCAAGTTAGTTTCCTTTTCTTCATTCTCAAAACTTGAGAAATGTACCTTATTAATTTTTAGCTCTCTTGGAAAGAAGTTTGGAAGTATATATTAACAAGCTCTAATGGTCCTTTCTTGGACCAGGAAAAATTTGACCTAGCTATTCTAAAGAAATAGACAAAGCTGAGAATTTAGCTCAGTGGTACAGTATTTATCTAAGAAGTCCAAGGCCCTAGGTTCAATCCCAAGTTCATTGCCACCCCCCCAAAAAATTATAAAATTGTTTTGATACCTGCAGTGAAATGTTGTTAACACTACTACAATTTTATTTGGATGAGGTCAAAGGTCTACTTTTTTTGTTACTTTAAAAAAATTTAGCATGCAAAGTAAAGGACTTTATTTTGGCATTTTTTAATTTTATTTATTTTTCATGTATTTGTTTGAGAGAGAGAGAGAATGGGTGCACCAGGGCCTCCAGCCACTGCAAATGAACTCCTGACACGTGCTCTACCTTGTGCATCTGGCTTATGTGGGTCCTGGGGAATTGAATCAATGTCCTTTGGCTTTGCAGGCAAGCATCTTAATAGCTAAGCCATCACTCCAGCCCCCATTTTGGCATTTTAATAGATACTTTATTCTTGTTGGTCCTCCTCTCCAAATCCCCTCCCCCATACTCCTGTCCCACCAACTCCTTCCCCCAATAACCCACTATTGCAGTCCGGTTCGCATTGCTGGTAGAAATCACCCAACCAAGAGCAGCTTCTGGGAAAAAGAGATTTATTTTGGCTTACAGGCTTGAGGGGAAGCCCCACGATGGCAGGGGAAAACGATGGCATGAGCAGAGGGTGGACATCACCCCCTGGCCAACATAAGGTGGACTACAGCAACAGGAGGGTGTGCCAAACACTGGCATGAGGAAACTGGCTATAAAGCCCATAAGCCCGCCCCCAACAATACACTCCCTCCAGGAGGCATTAATTTCCAAATATCCATCAGCTGGGAACCTAGCATTCAGAACACCTAAGTTTATGGGGGACACCTGAATCAAACCACCACACCCACCTTCTGCTTTTATGTCACATGTATTGTATTACCCCTTTTTCTTCCTTCCCTACTCAAAATATTTTTTCTTCCTTTATCATCTCTATTAATGATCATCTTTTGTTCATCATGGAAGTATGTAGGACCCAGCACAATGCTTGGTACACAGAAGGTACTCAATACGATGAATGAACTGAAAATTATATGCTAACTACTAGTAGTGATTGGCCATATAGATCCCCTTCGAATGATGAAGCACACATTTCTCCAGCTTGAAAGATTCTAGATATAGAGAGCTACCTAGTGTAAAAGCATGCTCCATCCTTGGGGTACCACATGCCCAATGGCTGCCACATCATGAAATGTATCAGTTCTCCTTATCCTAATTCAGAATAACTCTGATGGGGTCATCTGAGGCATTTGATGGAAATGCATTGCTGACCAACTTCTTCTGCCTGCTCCTGCTTCTCCCTTCCCCTAGCGTTGATGTACCATAATAAATCTGTACAATCAACTTCACTGAGACTCCAAAGACAGAGCATAATACATGTTAAATAAAACATTGGGCCTGGCCGCCAGAGAGAGGCAAAGGCCCATAGGAACACTGGGCTGTGTCTCCCAGCACAGTAAATGGGCTCTTTCACAATCTCTAACAGTCCTAACAGAAGTGTTTTCTGTTAAATCCTTGTGGATAGAGGTCAGTGAAGGAGTTGTAGGAGGACCTACAGATATCTGTTTCAATCAGTGCAGTGTCCTAGTTAGATCAGTGTATTTGGAATCAGACAACCCTGGTTCAAATGTCAATGCTTTAGTTTATCAGATATATGGCCTTTGACAAAACATCTCTGTTGGTCTGGTTTTCTTCCAAAATGTCATTTATAAGAATATCTACCTCTACGGGGTTTTATGAGGGTTAAATGTGATAAAATAGGTGTAGCTCATAACATCAGACTACTTTGTGCATAGTAAAAGAAGCCTTTGTTACCCTGTGGCCAGTGGAGATTTGTAACTTGATCTGAGATGAGAAACAACTATTAGAAACTCAGAGAGCTGGGCTGTGATCAGGTAGATGACTGTATCTCTGGAAGACAAAGAGGCACCTCCCAGAGCCCCTCCCAAGGAAAGAATGGATCCCAGTGTGCGCTCTTTTAGGGTTTGCCTGAGCCACTGGGAGTCAGCACAGCCCGGGTATAGCCTTGCATATGCCAAGACTGATGCAAGGGGATGGGAATGATAAAGGGCCAGTCATTTCAACCCCTTACAGAGTGCCACAGAGCCCTCCCCCCTGGGGGAGGTGATAGTTTGCTGAGACTTTGCCCAGCTTACATAGCAGTTTAGCTTCTTTGTCTGCCTGATTCTATTTGTGCTTCTTTCTTCTATACTTTGTTTGTCCTCATAAATAATCCACCCCAAATTCCATCTCTGGACCTGCTTCAGAGAATCCAGCTTGTGCAAAGTCTAAAAGCACAATTAAAGGGTAAGTGTGCAGATTCCATCCTATATAACCCTCCCTTCTTTTGTTTTATCTCCTCCTTTTATCTTTCAATCTTACCCCTTTGTCTGTGCTTTCAACTCGCCATATTCAGAGCATTGAGTTTTAATAGCCTGTTGTACACTTCTTGTCCAAGAGCTGTCAGGTCTAGGTAGAAGCCTATTTAGGCAAGTTGTCAAGTTGAAGGAGGGTGGGGGGAAACTAAATCAATGTGTTTTTGCATGCAATTACATGAGTTAATTTATCTGTAGCCACATTCTACCCTGAAAGTTTGGCATAAGGGTGCTCAGACAAGGGGGCTGCAAGTTGGAGTGATTAACAGAGTGATTTTTATTGGGAGGACAACTCAATTCTTTCATGGTAATTATCACCATTATATCCTGTGCACACGCTCCAGGGGAAGATGAAAGAAAAGGCTCTGTGTGGACTGGATGAGGAAGCAGCTGGAAACATGCACAGTCCAGAGGGCTGGAGCTACTTAAAATATTAACTCCCTTCCTTGTGTAAAGCCTCTGAGATGGCTGTTTGGCTGACTTTTTTTTTTTTTTTTTTTTGGTTTTTTGAGGTAGGGTCTCACTCTAGCCCATGCTGACCTGGAACTCACTATGGAGCCTCAGGGTGGCCTCAAACTCACGGCGATTCTCCTACCTCTGCCTCCCGAGTGCTGGGATTAAAGGCGTGTACCACCATGCCCGGCTTGGCTGACTTTTTAAATAGCCTTTATGACTTTTCTGGAGGACGGAAGCCTGTGTGTAGAGCTGTTAGAGTTAGGAAAACAGCAGAATAGATTACTATGATGACTTACTTACAGGTAACAGCCTAGGCCATCTCATGATGAAAAACAGTCAATCATTCTGGAGGTGTTGAATCATGCAACAAAACACAGAAACAAAATCAACAGAACAGTGCCAAAACAAAAATAAAAACACCAGAGAACAACACTACTTCCCCAATCAGGAAACATACACACACACACCCCTACACACACGTATACTCACAATATTTTTTAAGAGAATGTTGTGGCTGTGGTAGGTATAAACCCGAAAGATGCCACAATGTAGAAAACATCTCTGAGGTGAACTGAAGACTGCTGGGAAAAACACAAACACTGATATTTTTCTTCTTTCCTTCTTTCCTGCCTTTGTTCCTTCTTTTTATTTTGATATTTGATAATGCCCTTTGCATCTTTTTCCATTCCCACTGTCACACTGGAGTTTAGAACAAGGACAAAGTGAGATAAGTATATTCCTACTAGGCAAAACAGATTTATGAAAAGAGATTTATGAAAATGGTTTGTTGCCTAGAAATGACTGTATCTGATTAACTTAAATGAATTTTGATTAATTTTCGAAGAAGAAATTTCTTTGGGTATATAGTTGTATCTGTGGCTAGAATTAGAAGCACACAGTAATGGGGCTGTGACTTTTGGAGGTCTTCCCTCTCCTACTAGTTTCTCTGATTTTTATTTTTATTCTCTTTACAAGTAAGAATCATTAAATGACATTTCTCTCTTCAAGGCTAGAGCATGGGAGTTGAAGGGGACATAGCAGGGCATTTGTGATAATCATTTTGTTAAGAAAAGCCAAGCTTGGGAGTCAAACCAGCTCTCCTTTTCCCTAACCAAGAAGATAGATAAAAGTCTAAGCATTCTGGAACTCCCGTCCAATTGAGAAATTCTTGCCCCAGAATGGAGTAGAAACAAGTTAAGCTGCTGAGACCATTTAAACTGATCTTAATCAGGTTCCACTCTGCCGCCATATCTAAAAACATTTGATTTTTTTTTTCTTGGATGATAGCCAATCTAACCAAGGTGAGATGGCATCTCAATGTGTTTTTTTTTAATGGTTTTATTTATTTATGAGACAGAGAATGAGAGAGAGAGAGAGAGAAGCAAAGAGGGAATGAATGGGCATGCTAGGGCATCCAAGCCTGCAAATGAATTCCAGATGCATGTACCACCTTGTGCATTTGGCTTACCTGGGTCCTGGAAAATCATATTTGGGTCCTTAGGCTTTGCAGACCGGCACCTTAACAGCCAAGCCATCTCTCCAGCCCTCAACGTGGCTTAAATTTACATTTTCCTGATGGTTAAGGATGCTGAACAATAAAAAAAATCTAATGAGGGGGCTGGAGAGATGGCTTAGTAGGGTGCTTGCATATGAAGCCAAAGGACCCAGACTTGATTCCCCAGGACCCACGTAGGCCAGATGCAGAAAGCAGTACATGCATCTAAAGTTCGTTTGCAGTGGCTAGACACACTGGCATACCCATTTTCTCTCTCTCTTTGCATCTTTCTCTGTCTCTTTCAAATAACTAAATAAAAATATTTAAAAAGAACATTTAATAACTATTTGTATTTCTTCTTTTCAGCATTTTTTGTTCTGAGATCCAAGTTGTCATTTTCTGGATGTTTAGTTGTTTAAAGTTATTTGTATATTCTAGATATTAATGCTGTCAGATGTACAGAGCTGGTGAATATTTTCTCATTCTGTATGTCACTTCTTTGTAAAGATATTTATTCTTTTTTGTTTTACATGTTTCTTGTTTTTTTTTTTCTTTTTTAATAAGAACATCATGTGTTGGTACCATCTTTTTATGTATTTTTTATTTATTAGAGAGAAAGAGAGAAAGAAAATATGCCAGCCCTTCCTGCTATTGCAAACAAACCCCAAATGCATGTGTTACTTGGTGTATTTTGCTTTACATTGTACTAGGGAATTAAATACAAGCCATCAGTCTATTCAAGCAATGGCATTTGATACTGAGCTATCTCTCTAGCCCAGAACTCCAGATGTATGTACCCCTTTTGCATCTGACTTTTACATAGGTGTTGTGAAATTGAACCTGGGCTGTCAGATTTTGCAAGCAAGGGCCTTTAGCTGCTGAGCCATCTCCCCTGCCCTAAGTTGCCTCATGACTTTGTTGATAGTTTCCTGCTGTTCAATAGTTTTTTTTTAATTTTTATAAGCACCCATTTGTTGATTGCTGCTTATGTACTTGAAAACCAAAGACTAATTCAGAAAATCCTGCCTTATACCTATAACTTGCATTTTACTCTTCACATTTTCCTCTGTTTCAGAATTTCAGGTCTTACATTGATATCTTTCATCCATTTGTATTCTCTTTTTTTGCAGGGAAAGAGATAGGGTCCTAGTTTCATTCTTCTGCAAGTAGATATGAAGTTTTCCTAGCAGCATTTGTTGATTGTGCTATCTTTACTGCAATTTTTGGCATTTTTGTCAAAAATCTTGTGGCTCAGAGTGAACTTGGAGAATCCGCCTCAAAAAAAAAAAAAAAAAAAAAAAAAAAAGCAAAGTAAAACAGGTATCTGTAGTTACCTGTATTTATCCCCGGATCCTCTATTCAATTCCATTGGACTCTGTCTGTTTTGTATCAGTACCATGCTATTTTTTATTATTATGACCCTTACTATAACTTGAAATTAGATATCTTGATACCTCCAGAAGTATTCTTTTGCTCAGAGTTGTTTAGCTAACTGCTGTCTTTGTGCTTCCATATAAATAATTTTATGATTTTTTTTATTTCTGTGAAGAATAGGACTGGAATTTTAATTGGGATTGCACTGAATCTTTACATTGCTTTTGGTTGGATGTCCATTTTCACAATAATGATATTTCCAATCCATGACCATGGGAGATCTTGCTATCTTCTAGTGTCTTCCTCAATTTCTTTCTTCAGTATTCTAAAGTTTTCATTGTAGATGCCTTTCACTTTCTTGGTTAGAGTTATTCTGGGATATTTAGTTTTATGCATCTACTGTGATTGGGGCTGTTTTCCTGATTTCTTTTTCAATATGCTTGTCCTTGATACATAAGAAGTCTGGACACTTTGTCAAAAGTGCTTATTGGCTCTAGAAATTTTCTGGTGGTCTTTAGGGTAGCTTATGTATATAGAATCATGTCATTGGCAAATAAGGAAAATTTGAACCCTTCGTTTCCTATTTGTATCCCTTATAATTTTTATTTAGTCAAACTTGGGGTATTAAAGTCGTCCACTATAACTGTGTTGAGATTTATCTCTGAATTTATAAGTAGTAACATTTTTTTTTTTTATATATAAAGTTGGGTGCACTTGCCAGGTGTGGTGGCGCACGCCTTTAATCCCAGCACTCGGGAGGCAGAGGTAGGAGGATCACCATGAGTTCGAGGCATAGTGAATTCCAGGTCAGCCTGAGTGAGGCCCTACCTCGAAAAAATAAAAAAAAAAAAAAAAAAAAAAAGGAGCACTTGCGTTTGGTGTGTATATGTTTAGAATTGTAATGCTCTCTTGGTGTGTTGTTCCTTTAATTAGTATCAAGTGATCATTATCTCTGCTGATTAATTTTGACCTGAATTCTATTTTGTCAGAAATTTGAATAGCAAAATCTGTTTGCTTCCTTGTTCTACTTTCTTTGAATATTTTTTCTATTATTTTACCGTAACATGGTGTCTTTCTTTGACTGTGCAGTAATTTTCTTGATGACCACAAAACGATAGGCCTGTTTTCTAGTCCAGTCTGTGTCTTTTGGTTGGGAACTTGAGAACATTAATATTCAGTTATTAGTACTGCATTTTTTCTTAGTCTTTTTCTTAGTCTTCATTTCTTTCATAACTATTCTTAAATTAACTGCATTGATTATCATCCCCCATAGATATTTGTATGGGCTTATTCTTTTGTATGGGCTTATTATTTTCTTCAATGTAAAGTATTTTATGTAATATCCTATGTAGAGCTCATTTAATAGCCAAAATTTCATTTAGCCTACTTTTATTATGGAAAGATTTTCTTTCTCCTTGTATTGTGAGTGATAATATTTTGGGGATAGTGACTTGCATTGGCAGCTATGGTTATTCAATATTTTAAATACATCATTCCAAGTCCTGACTTTTAGATTTTTCATTGAAAAATTGACCATTATTATAATGGGTATGCCTTTGTATTTTACTTGACATTTTCTCTTTTGGCTTTCAGTACCCATTCTTTGCTCTATGTATTTAGTGTTTTGGCATGTAGAGTTTCTTTCCTGGGATTTTTTATTTGCTATTGTATGCCTCCTATACCTGGATGGCCATGTCTTTCCATACATTTATGAAATTTTCTTCTATAATTTTATTGAAAATATTTTCTTTGCCATTGGCTTGATATTCTTACTTATGAACAATTTATCTTTTCTTATTATCCCAAATACCTCTCAATTCCTCTAACTTGTCTTCAAGGCTTGATATTCTATCATCCACTTGCTCCCTTCTATTGGTGTAGCTTTCCAGGGAACTTTTTAGTTAATGTATTGTATGTATTATTTTCCTCTTCATCCCTGTTTTTCCTTCAGGACTTGTAACTATTTATTTAATTCCATTTTCATATCATAGTTTGACTTCCTCTTCTCATTTTGCTGTTTACTTGTGTCCTCTTTGAATTTATTCAGGATTTCATTCAGGCATTTATCTTTGTTTCCTTTGTACATATTTACAATCATTCCTTTGATATCTTTGACTAGAGTTTCCTTAAGTAGATTTCTTGGGAGTCCTCTACCATGACCTTGGTGTTTCTTAGGTAAGACATACTGGCTTGTTTTGTCATGCTTGCCCTTTTGTGTTTGGACTTATTTGCCCAGGGATAATATGTTGGTCATGTCTTTCTGACACACTTGCATTAATTAGTACATGGAACATTGCTTTATGTTTCCTTGTGTTCTCTAGTCTCTGTTTTCTTGTTTATGGGGTTGGAAGTTCAATCTTGGAAATTCTTTGTACTGCTATGTGAATGGGGTGATTTCAGTTTGTTTGCATCTACGCCCAAACTCATGTATAGAATTATAGTTCAATTGATGGAAATGTCAGCCACCTGGGAAGGGAAAGAGAGAGGGCTCTATGGGAAAGCTAATGTGGCCAAACTCATGCATGGCTCCTCATTTCCAATGGCAGAAATGTCCATTGATCTACATAGCTGCTTTTGTGCCAGTATCATGCTGTTTTTGTTACTATGGCTCTGTGGTATAGGTTAAAATCAGGTATGGTGATACCTCCTGCCTTATTTTCGTTGCTCAGTATTATTTTAGATATTTGAGGTTTTTTGTGATTCTGAATGAATTTTTGGGTTGTTTTTTTCTATTTCTGTGAAGAATGCCTTTGGAATTTTGATAGGGATTGCATTAAATGTGTAGATTGCTTTTGGTAAGATTGCCATTTTCACAATATTGATTCTTCCAATCCAGGAACAAGGGATGTTTTTCCATTTCCTAGTGTCTTCTTCAATTTCTCGCTTGAGTGTTTTATACTTTTCATTGTAGAGATCCTTTACTTCCTTGGTTAGGTTTATTCCAAGGTACTTTATTTTCTTTGATGCAATTGTGAATGGGAGTGATTCTCTGATTTTATCCTCGGTATGTTTGTTGTTAGCATATAGGAGTGCTACTGATTTCTGTGCATTTATTTTGTATCCTGCTACATGGCTGTAGGTGTTTAGGTGTTTAGCAGCTCTAACAGTTTGCTGGTAGAGTCCTTAGGGTCCTTTATATATAGAATCATGTCATCTGCAAGTAATGATAACTTGATTTCTTCCTTTCCAATCTGTATCCCTCTTATGTGCATGTCTTGCCTTATTGCTATGACTAAGACTTCCAGTACTATATTAAATAAAAGTGGGGACAGTGGACACCCTTGTCTTGTTCCTGATTTTAGTGGAAAAGCTTCCAGTTTTTCCCCATTTAGTAATATGTTGGCTGTAGGCTTGTCATAAATAGCC
Organism: Jaculus jaculus; assembly: GCF_020740685.1. Taxonomy (NCBI): domain Eukaryota; kingdom Metazoa; phylum Chordata; class Mammalia; order Rodentia; family Dipodidae; genus Jaculus; species Jaculus jaculus. The sequence continues at coordinate 39,887,525 of NC_059125.1, forward strand.
TTTATTATATTGAGATATGTTCCTTCTATTCCCAGTCTCTGTAGGACTTTTATCATGAAGGGATGTTGGATTTTGTCAAATGCTTTCTCTGCGTCTAATGAGATGATCATGTGATTTTTGTCCTTCAACCCATTTATATAATGTATTACATTTATAGATTTGCGTATGTTGAACCATCCCTGCCTCTCTGGGATAAAGCCTACTTGGTCAGGGTGAATGATCTTTTTGATATACTCTTGTATTCTGTTTGCCAATATTTTGTTGAGAATTTTTGTATCTATGTTCATGAGGGAAATTGGTCTGTAATTTTCGTTTTTTGTTCTAACTTTGCCTGGTTTTGGTATCAGGGTGATGCTGGCTTCATAGAAGGAATTTGGTAGGATTCCTTCTTTTTCTATTTTATGGAAAAGCTTAAGAAGCAAGGCATTAGTTCTTCCCTGAAGGTTAGTGCATATTCTTTATCTTGACATTGGAAATGTGACAGCCAGTTGAGTTTGGATTGATTGAGGTGAAGTTCATAAGGGAGAGTTAAGGAATGCTCCTCAGATGAGATGACACAATAGCTATGACAATAATTCCCTTGTAGATGTGTGGAAACCTAGCTTTTGTGTAGCTCAGAATTCCAAGAGCAAGGCAAGAGCTTCCATTGCAATTGTATTCAAATCTTGAGATAATAAAGGAAAGTTTGCAAAATGGGGTGTTAGGGTCAAGTAAGTTTAGAAAATCCTTGGGTTTAACAATGGTGAGCAAGTTTCTTTACTTCCAACTTTATAAAGGCATTTGGCATGTTTATGTACAATGTGAAATTTCAAAAAGAAGAGAAATTGATCATTTTCTTTATGAAGATCTCAGAAAACAAGAATCCTAGGCACCACTGATTGGAAGATGCTACTTCCAGAAGGCCCGAGTGTTTTGGCTGTCTTCAACTCTGAGGTTGCGGTGCTCTTTTTAGAGAATCTCTTCCTCATGCATAAATGTAGCAGGTGGTGGACAGTGAGTTTGATATTTGGTGCCTTCTTATCTATTGGTGCCCCTGTTTTTCCACAATCCTTTAGTCATTTTCCTTGAGCTCCTGTGTCTTTGGCTTCCATCTTACTCCTAAGGGTTATAGATTTATGCTTTAGCTCTCCTCCAGGACCTATGAAGCTAGCCTATTACTTCAACACTTACTAGATTTCACCCCTGAGCTTTGAACATTAGGTACCTGTTCACCTTAAACTTCAGACTGACTTAACTTTTGGTGGTTTCTCCTGACTATACATGTCCTGTCCTGTCTGCTTCTTCCCTTCCCTTTCTTCTCCCTCCCTCCTCTTTATTCCAATCCTTACCTCATTCAACATTTATCATGTGCATTTTTTGGGAGTCAGAAAATTATAGGGTTTAGTATGTTCAATCATATCAAAGTCCTGAATCAACTTGCCAAACTCAAATCATGTACCTATGCTCTAGGTGTAGGTGGGGTAAAATATTTATTATAAAAATGATTATGAGGGTCCTTGTGATATACTAATTAGGTAACATAGCTATTACTTATGTTTTTCAACCATAGGTAGATTCTACTGTGCATATGTTGGTAGATACATAAAATAAATATGAATTTATATTGAATCATCATTGTTTTGTCCACTGTGTATTTTAAACTAATATTTGCTATTAAGACTATTATTTGTTAGTCTCTACAATTTTATGTTGAAAGGGATTCTAAATGTCATTGGAACCCCAGGCTTTGAAATCAGCTGTATTTAGATTAAAATTGTACTTCTGGCTTAGATTATCTGGTAGACTTAGGCCTTTTTTTTTTTCTTTATTAGTTATGTACATACTCAGTGTATAAACAGCCATGTTGGTAACATTGTTAGCCTCCTCCCTGTGCTCCCACCTCCAAAGGGACCCTCCTCATTGGGGACTATTGGTCATGCATAGTCGGGGTAGCCATCAGTTATGGGGAAGAGGTAACATCTCTGTGCATAATGTCCCCACTTGTGGCCCTAACAATCTTTCCGCTCCCTCCTCCGCAAATTTCCCTGAGCCATGTTGAGTTCATTTTAGGTCTACTTCAGTAATGAGGTCTTGGGAGCGTCTGTGTCTCTGGATCTCTGATTTGGTAGGAGTTGTGTGTTCTCTGTGTCTATCACCTTCACCCTTGTGCTGGTACCAGGCTTACCAAGAAAGCAGCACTCTTGCTCATTTCCCCAATTACTCTATGGTTTCAGCTGGGGCCCTGGTGAGGTGTGATGGGCTGATTCCTCCTCAGGTTTTGTGTCCATCTTTAAAAGAGAAGCAGATTCCCCAATGGAAAACTACTTTTAAAACTTCAAATTCTTTACCTGAAAATGGGAGTTAGTATATATGAATTATAAATTTCTGTGGAGATTGCATAAATAATGAACATAAATAATCTAACAAATATTATGGTTTCTTAATAAATTACTGTTGGTGTTGTTTTTAAAAATAGAAAAGTGAAGAGAATTGGTACAAAACGACTCTGGTTGTGAGTTAGGGATCATGGGAACTACAGATACAAAGGGAAATTACAAAGGACCATATCTGCTATCATACATCTTCTACTGTACCATTGGCTCTTCCAAGGTTTGGAATAAAATTCTTAATTAAATGAATGACCTACATATTTCCCAGTGTGCTGATCAGTGGTAAAAGATACTTGCCATAATTTTGCCACTCTCTACAGGAGCTTTCTTCCTTTGTATCTGAGTGAAATTTCGTATAAGGAAGGAAAGAATATGGTATCTAGTATGTACTATTTTAATAGCAGTAACAGTGCTTAGTGGCATCGAGAGGTAGCAGTGCCTGGGCTATGTGAACCAGGCTGACGTTACAATATAACTATCTGTGTGGTGGACTTAGGGGTTTTATTTTCTCATCTCAACCTCTTGCTTATTATTTTTTTTTTTTGTAAACTTTGTGTTGTAGTCAACATACTATCAACAAATTTGCCTTCACTTGGAATTATCTAGAACCAATTTGTGATGTGTGAAAGCAACAGAAGAGCTGTTTGACATATTTGTAATACAGACTGATCTCATGTAAATTGTCTTAGATATATAGTCTCCAGGTCTGATGGGACACTGTTCACCACAGCCCCATCCACAGTGTGGAGACTTGTGGATAACATTTTCTTATGGCACTATGGTATTCCTGCCAGAGTGGATGGTGGCAAAAGAAATCCCACTATCTATCTGCCACTCCATATCTATTTTGGCTGTTGGACCGGAAGTACGGTGAGTGGGGGAACAAGCAGTCTGGTCTTGATTGATGATTTTATCACACTGGTAAGTCATATGCATAGTTATTTCAATCCAGCTAAGATTATAGCAGCTACACATAATTTGAGGGGCAATGCTGACTTTCAGCTACTCTGCCTTCTCCTCCCTCCTCACACAGGTTGCCTTTCTGTGATCATCCCTCTTGGGTTTACATTAGTTCTCTGTGATCCCTGGATGTCCCTGACTCAGTGCCCACTATTGTTTGCTGTGGAAAAAGACAAGGTATGTGTGATTACTATTTAAAAAAAATCCCAGGCTCCCTGAATATGCTCAACAGATCCCAGATGCATACAAAGTGCTTTTGTTTTGTTTTCGATTTTCAGATGTTAATTATAAGGAAGAGAATTAAGCATATAAAACAAATTACATTGGCAGTGTTTACTTCACTTATGCACCATGGGGCCCAGGCTCCCCTAATGAGATGTGACTGCCATACATTGTGATCATTGTGCTTCCTGCAAACAGACAATTACTTAGAATGAGCCATAGGCCACAGGTGTGGAGTTTGCCTGTGGAGAGCATCACTAACACAGGGAAGTATGGCTAGATCCATGGCAAAAAGAGTAATGGATGAGGGGGGGAAGGATGGACAGAGAGAAAGAGAGAGATTGATTTCAGAGCCTCTTCATAATTTCTATCAGGTACCACTCCTCTTCTGAACACTATTGCCTCCTCAAACAAATACTTAGTCCAATAAAATTGCAGTATGTCTATACTCTGTCTGAAGAAAACAATACCTCGGCTGTCAAAAGATTCAGGTAATGAATTCTATCTTCTAACAGTGTTTAATAATATTAATGTCCCAGTAAAGAACAAACTGGCACTCTGTTGTGGATTAAAAACTATTTGTAGGCTAATTGGAAAACATTACTTGATGTTTTTCTTAATTAGATTTAATTACAATATCTTAGTGAAGAAATAAGTCCATATGCAAGATGGCAAGACTTTACACTGAGATGTTAAATTTCCCTAAGAGAGCAGGTCCCTATTCTATCATACACTCTACCAAGAGTATCCATCCTTTTTAAAAAATGTAACATGATATTGTCCCCTGTAAATGTGTTGGGCATCATTCATAGCTATTCTTGTATGCATGCAGCCTGTGGGGCAAAATTTGGACTTGCCTGCCTAAAACTGAGAAAACTTACCTCACTAGAAACACTTCTGGCAACCTATAGAATGTGCATGCCTAAATAGCTCTTTGTTGGTGGTGACTATGTCCTGACAGTACTGACATCAGCACAAAGTAAAATGGGCTTATTGGCAAACCTAAAGAACAATGTATTGGGGCCAAGCAGGAAGATGAAGTGTCTGATTTCTTGGGCCCACCAACTTCTAATTGCCTATGGGATCTTTAGATGCAGTTTTTCATCTTTTAGTCAAAAGGGTTTTACTAGCTCAAACTCTCTTCTTTGCTAATCTTCCCACTCCTTGGATTGTGCCTTGAAATTTCTAACTGTAAATTGAAATAGAAGGAAAGCTTTTTTGAAAAAAAGAATTGACTATTCCAGAGAAATTATTGGATCTTCAACTTTGTTTAGGGGAAGTCGATGTTTAAATCTAAAAAACTTACTTTTGTCCCAAAAGTAATAAAGACACTATTGAGCTAAGGCAAATGTGCAATTATTTTGAAAACAACAAGTTAAAAAGTCATGACTAAATGTTAGCTTGTATGAATCAAGCAATATTCTGCAAAGTCCTATGTTTGTTTGCATATAGATACAGTCATTGCTTGCTACACGATTTCCAATGCAATATTATGAGGAATAGAAGTGTTTGCAGATTGTTCAGTAGGGGAAAAAAGGAAATCTGTGGTTAAATAAGCTTTTGAAATGCTGAATGAATCCCAATTATATAAGATTTCTTCACATAAGATCCTCAGAGGTTTTTTTCATACTAGGGGGATGTGTAACCTTCCTTGGACATACATTTTGCAATGTGTTCTCATTTCATCTTGGATCCTTTTGTCTTTCTTAATATTTATTTATTTTTCATTTTTTTATTAATTGGTTTATATTCAGTGAATACAGTCAAGTTGGTACCATTGTTAGGATCATCCATGTCCTACCCCCTCCCCCTGGTCCCTCCTTGTTGAGGTATATGTGTTATGCATTGTGGAGTTAGCCCACAGTTATGGGTAGGAGAAATGTCTCTGTGTATTATGACCCAACATGTGGCTCTGATATTCTTTCCACCCCTCTTCAGTAAAATTTCCCTGAGCCATGTTGGGTTAATTTTTGATGTGTTTCAGTGATGAGGTGTTGGGGGCCTCTGGGTCTCTGGGTATCTGATTTGGTAGGAGTTGATTGTTTTCTATGTTGACCTCCTTTACCCTTGTGCTGGTACCCAGTACACCAAGAAAACAGCACCCTTGCCTGTTTCGCCAATTGTTCTTAGTTTCAGCTAGAGCCTTTTTGAGGTATGATGGGGTGGTTCTCTCCTTAGGATCTGCATCTATCTGAAAAAGAGAAGCAGATTCTCCAACGGGGAGTAAAGTTAGCACTAGAAAAATGGGATAACCCCTTTTTTATAGAGAATTTAATTGGTATAGGCCCTCTTGTAGCCCACAATTATTGATAGCTTGATAATGGAGAGCAGGCTCATGTTTGGATATGGTTCTGACTTGTTTTCCAACTCCAGCTATGGGTCCCATTCCACTGAGGGAATCAGTTAGCCAAATCAAGAGCAGTTGGTTTCCCACCATGGCTGTGCACCACTATTGCACTTGTGTGAGCATTACGACAGCTTATTTGCTGCTAAGTAGGTTAGACCATGAATTGCTTGGACAGATATTGGTCATTTTCACCCAGTTGCCCATGTAGCACCTTCTGGCACTAGACACGGTGACTGTCTGGGGACTGACTGTCTTCCAGCTTCCAGCCATGTCATTCCATTTTACATGTCAACAGCATATGGTGTCTTCAGAAGTAGGGTCTTACTACTAACCTTTGGTGGGTCATCAAGTACTCTGACAGAAATCTGTCTTTCTTTTAGGAAACCTTGTAGATCTCTTTGATCAAAAGCTCATTGTGGATGATAGCCACATGCTGGTACTGTAAGTTATAGGTCAGTGCCCACTAAGAAAAGGAAGGAAAAGATAACTAATATAAAAGAGTTAGAGAGAAGAGAGAGAGAGAGAAAGGACCTGTAGAAGATTAAGGTCAGTCTTCATCATACCCTCTCCAGTGTCTTGTGGCTCAGGTGTTCCCTCAAAATTCTACATCCTAAAAGGCAGACCAAATGGTTGAACTTTCACCTTTTTTCAATTAGTATGTCAACAGCTCATGAAATTCTGAGGTTCTACAGAACCTGTTTTCACAATAATATGCTGCTAGGGTTTGAATGCATGTGTCTCCTACAATTCATATGTTGCTAACTATTCACCAAGTTGATGCTGTTCGAAGATGGGGACTTTGAGACATGATGAATTGATGTGTTTGTAGCCTTCAAGAATGGAATAGAAACAGGATTGGTGCTTTTATAAAAGAGGTCACAGAGACTCCTTATTGTCCTTCAATTATGTGAAGGTCATTTGTGAGGTCTTCACCAGATATTCAATCAATTGTAACTTAATCTTAGACTCATTAGGCTCTAGAACTATAAACAACAAATTTCTGTTGTGTGTAAATTACCCAGGCTAAGGTAATTTGTTAAAGCAGCTCAAACTGACTTACACATGTATTGTACAGTGAGAACTGTTTACTTCATTAAAAATTCAATGAAAAAATCCTGGAAGATATAATGTATTAGGAAAGTACTGAGCAATGATGGTCTTGGATAAGTGTTCTTAGTGACAAGGTACAAATAGCAGTATAAACAAACTTTACCATTAAGAATTATAATAATTAAGTTAAATAATTTTTATATGTGTTAAGTGCAAGATCCAAGATATGTTAAATGAATTTGATTTATTTCTGCTTTCTTATTTATTTATTTATTTTTGGTTTTTCAAGGAAGGATCTCACTCTAGTCCAGAATGACCTGGAATTCACCATGTAGCTTCAGGCTGGCCTCAAACTCACAGCAATCCTCCTACCTTGCCTTCCCAAGTACTGGGATTAAAGGCATGCACCACCACACTCAGCTTAAATTTTATTTCCGAGGCTACTCTGAGACTACATAATAAATTCCAGATCAGTCTGAGCTAGAGTGAAACCCTACCTGAAAAAAAAAAGTATATAATTTTTTTTTGTTTGTTTTTAGACGAAGATTTTCATTGTGTGTGTGTGTGTTACAGTCAGTTAATGGTGCTGGTAGAAACACCTAAGCAGAAGCAACTTATGATAGGAAAGGGTTTATTTCAGGCTTACAGAATCTAGGGATGCATAGGTGAAAAGTTCAAAGAATAAGGATATTTCTTTTTGGGTTGTATGTTATTTTTGCTCTAAATCATGAGCCACATATGTTCATCAACAGATCAGATACTGCCTTCAGAAGATGACTGAAGGTGAGTAAGAGATCTCATTATGAACTTTGTTTTTATACTTATTTATTAGAAATATCAAACAAAGATCTATTATTTTTCATCTTGTTTAATAATAAAATATTCTTCCTTTTTTTCATGTTGTTGAGCACTCATTCACAATGATGTCAAAAGATAGCAGGAAGAAAAGAAATAAGGCTTAAACAATACCACAGAATAGGTTATCAGATGGAGTCTTTGTTGAATGCACTGTAATTCTGCTCCCAAGTAGGAATTTTAAACCTTCACAGAGTGAATCATTATCTCTCAAGAAAAGGAGATTTTCCTTCTTGAGTTGGTCAGAACTCCCATCTACCTCACATCACAGCCATTTCTCATCATAACTGTGTCTATTATGCTTGTAGTTGAAAAGACACTGAGTTATGCTATAGAGCATGTGCAAATGGGATGCTAGACTGTAAAGTTTGATTGATTAGATTCTCAGAAGATTGTCTCTTATGCACATGGGCCTGGTGGCCCCCAAACCCTGAAGCAAGCTGCAGCATTGGAAATTGGCCACCCAGATCAGGCTACAGTTTTCCATTTTATTCAGTTCAGCTCTGGTGACATAGGCCTGGGGCATCTCAAGCTGGTTGGGGCTGTGCACAAACCATGTGTGACAGACATCTTTGCCACTATCTCCTACTTCCCAGCAGTCGAATCTTAACTAGAAATGGTGGGAAAACTACTCTTCGATTTGAGATGAGATGGCAGAGGTGAGACCTGACTTGTATTTCATATTGTAATGAAAGGATGGTCACATGCCAGCAGGATATTAAAACTATAAATATTACAAAAGATGAGTTCACAAACATTGTTTCCTCAGAGAAATCTTTTCTTCTGCTCCAGATTAGGTGAGGGACCTCTGCTATATAATGTCCTGAATTTCTTTTAGGTGGCATTTGCTGTCATTGTCATGAATGAATCCATTATTTCAGGCACCACTTGTTCCTTATTACTCCTCAAATATTAAACATTAATTCTGTAGGCATAAAGACCCTCTGTCTTCTTCTCAGTACCCAGGGCAATATACAATTTCATCCCCTTTCTTCTCTTCCCCTTTCTGCATCCATTCCCTTCCTTTCCTTCTCTTCATGAATAATTAGACCTAAAGCCATTAGGTGAGCCAAAATGATATAAATGTCTATAGTTGAAAAGGGAAGAAGGATGCAAAAGGCAAGACCTGGAGGTTAGAGTCTCAGTAGGACCAAAGGAACATCGATGTCTTCATTCAACAAAGGAATAGTTCATTTACCTTGTACTCCATGGCATGAAACTTTTCACATCCTCAGTCTGTTTGGCCTGGGTGGAGTGAAGAGGCCCATCAAATTATGAATGCAATTTTAAATAATCTGATAAACTTTTTTCATCTTTCCACCAGTTCTTGAGGCACGGTAGATACATATGACTAATTGGTTTACTCTGATTGCTAGGAGTATCCATGCTAATTAAATTTTTAAGTTGATGTTTGTGAATAATAAAAGATAGGTGTATTGATGTGTTTTGTATGTATGCCTGAACATTTGTGTGTGATATAGTGGAAAGAAAATAACCTTTTGAAAATGGTTAGATTCTGCTTCAAGCCTCAACTTCTCATTCACAAAATAAATTGGTAATAAATTTGCTGGTGGAATTGTGGTAGTAACATGAAACCAATTAGCCATATTTATTCATTATAGACTTTTGTCAAAGATGCTCAAAGACAGAAGTACATAATATTTTTTGCGTGTATTATAGACAGGGAAATATCATGAGACCAATGAAATCCCTCTCAAAAGAGTCTTTTTAGGGGTTTGGAGAGGTGGCTCAGAGGCTAAGTTGCTTGTCTGCAATGCCTAATGACATGGGGTTAGATTCTCCAGTACTCACATAAATCCAGATGCACAAGATGGGACATGTGTCTGAAGTTCATTTGCAGTGACTAGAGGCCACGTTGCACCCATTCTTTCTCCTTGCAAATTAATAAATAATATATATATATTTAAATATTTTTATTTATTTATTTTGAGAGGGAGAGAAAGAGGTTTATAGACAATGGGCACATCAAGGCCTCCAGCAACTGCAAACAAACTTCAGATACATGCTATACCAGGTGCATCAGGCTTATGTGGGACCTGGGGAATTGAAATTGGGTCCTTAGGCTTCGCAAGCAAGTGTCTTAACCAGTAATCCATCTCTCCACCCCTAAAAAGTATTTTTAAAGTGTTTTCAAAATGCACCAAAATGCATATGATTTAAAGGAGACTCAATTATTTTGAAAAATAGTTATCAAAATATTAGTAAATACATTTGTGATACAGTAATGTATATTTTCATTGATATAGTCAACAAAATATAATAACAGGTCTAATTACCTGCTATAATTTGGAAACAAAGATAATTATAAATGATATACTGAGCTACTATGAATACATGTGATATGGTATGAATCAACCTGTGGCATTTATTGGTGACACTTCCTACCTTCTTACCTTCTCCAAAGGTGAGAAACAAGAATCTCTGATGATGTCTATGGAAATCCATGTCCTTCAACTGGCCTTATGGTCTCCTCTTAATCATGGGCTCTCTGGAAGTAGTGCATATGGTCATTTGTATCACCCTCTGTCATAACTCTATGTTGGGACATGGAGTAGATGAACCTATATGTGCTCAGACATAGACCTTTAAAATGTGTTTTATTTGCTTGTATATGGAAAAATGTATGTGTTTTCCCAGCAAGCTTTGTAGTTTGTCATTTTCATCCCTGACCATGCTGAGTGTGCTTGCTTTTGAGGAAACTAATGCCACTGTAGACACTTGTATTCAAAGCGATCTCCCTTACCTCCAGCAAGCTATTTGTCCTCCAAACTTTATTTATAAACACCCCACAGATGAGGCGTCTGTTTCTACATGTTAATTTCCCTGTCTCTAGTCTTTCAGCCTGGAAGGAGAGTTTCAGCCTGTAGGTAGGTTGAGAGACAGAAGCAAGTAGTGGGAGAGTTAGGCTGGCAAAGAAAGACTCACCACAGGTGCCATGGCACAGGCAGATGGAAATGCAAGGAAAGTGCTTGACCTCCACTGGAGGTTTGGTGGAAAAGAAAGCTGTGGATCTCTGAAATGAGCACAGGAATGACTGAGCCTCTATTCAGGCTACAGAAAGAAATGAATTAGGAAAATGCAGAATCCAGAATGATAATACAAGACATTTTGACATTTTGCAGGGTTGGAGGTAGGGTGGGGACAAATTGCAAAAGTCGCAATAAAATTTATTCTTGCTTTTATAATTGAGAATGGTAAATAATATGTGTGGTGCTTTATTGGAAGCTAGCCTGTCCACTCAGTTCAGAAGGAATCCTTAAAAAATAATAGTAATTTTTGACATTTGTGGTTACTGTTGCTGCTCTGGCCTGTCTATCCACTGCCTTGACTCTTGAAAAGCTCCCTGATACCTCTTTTTGTGTGAAATGTGGAGGAAACTAGGACACTTGGAGGTGAAAACAAAGATAAGGGAGAATCAATGTAGTTCTATTCTGGCTTTGAGGGGAGCTGGAAATCATCAATGAAATCCTGAGGAAGGACTTCCTGAAGTGAGTCCTTCATGCATCACATTAACAGTAGAAACTGTCCACTGTAAGAGCAGAGGGAGCTGTTTACAAGTAGAAAAGGGAAAATATGGTATGCCAGACAGCCAGCAGGTCTGTCTGGGGAAAGGATTTCTCCCCTAAGACACGGAGAGCTAGTAGCATTCTGGGGTCCCTGGTTCAAAAAGACAGAAAGTGAAATTATGAAATTATGATTAGCTAAAAACCTAGTATAGCTCTGAAAAAAATGAATAATCATAGAGCTCATCACACTCCTTGGCAGAAAGGGACTTAATATGAAATACACAGAATCAGCAGTAAGGCACTGACACAGGTGGTTTTCTTCATAAAGTCTTGTTATTATACTTGACTTTGGCTAGAATATTACACTTAAATTTTGCTGTACACTACACTCAAAACATTAAGCCATTGGGAATGGTATTGTGTGTGTTTATGAAATAAATGTTCCCTAATGTAGCGCCACTTGACTGAAGGACACATTTTGCAGCAGCATGGGCCTATGTGTGAAGGAGGGAAGGAGGGATTCTATGTCCCTGACTCTGGGATCTGGCCTCTACTCAAGATTTTTCCAATAAATGTCCTTTCTTTTTTTATTTTTCAAGGTAGGGTTTCACTCTAGCTCAGGCTGACCTGGAATTCACTATGTAGTCTCAGGGTGGCCTCTTACACACAGAGATCCTCCTATCTCTTCCTCCCAAGTGCTGGGATTAAAGGTGTGTGCCACCACGCCCGGCTATAAATGTCCTTTTATGCAGATAAAAGTCCTGGCACTCTTACTGAAAAAATCTTTTTAAATGATGTATTATTCAAAGAAAGGGTGAGGGAGGGAAGAAGGGATAGAAAGAGAGAATGAGAATGGGCACACCAGGGCCTAGTGTCACTGCAAATGAACTCCAGACACATGTTCCACTTTGTACATCTATCTGGATTTACATAGGTACTGGGGAATCAAACCCAGGTTGGAAAGCATTGAAGCAAGTGGCTTTAATAGCTGAGCCATCTTTCCAGTCTGTTGAATCTTAAGTGTATAAAGGAGAAATAAACCTACAATTTCACTACTCAGAGCTGCTCTTAGATAGCAGCTTACCTTTTTTTTTATTTCTTCTGTTTTCCTGGTTTCTATGTCATCCTCAAATGATAGATTGGACTAGATGTCATGACTATTTTTTAAAAGTGAAGGAAGCTAATGGAGGCCAAACATTGGGCCTAGAGTTTCTCACTATTCAATAAAGCATACCATATGACCATATAGTGAGTTGTTCACTTCCCTGTCTTCCCTTCTTGAAGACTGACCAATTCAGCTGCTTCCCCAGCTACACCCTCCCCTAGGTGTCTCTTCCCCATCTGCATATGACCTTCTCTTTCAACTTCCTAAGTTGAGAATTCATTATTAATTTTCCAATGATTATTCAAACAATTTTAAACTCCTTATTTGTATAAGGCCAAATTCTACATACTTTAACCTATTATCACTTCACTTAGCCCATTATTTTTTTCTTTAAATTTCTAGTTTATTGTATTGTTACACAGCCCATGATCTGCAAGGATGAGAAGAGATTACACAAAGATAATACTCTTGGTAGTAGGGATTGTTGTGTACATCATGACCATATATATGTTACTCCAGAAGTCATACCTAGGACTGCTTCAGTGTGTCTGAAATGGAAGTCATTGTGGAAGCAATGAGAACAGAGAAGTCCAATTGGATTTGGTCTATGGTCCTTCTGCCCAACTATATTAGTTTGAAATAAGGACTGAATGTCTGAAAACCTCAATGTCTTCATTACTAAAATGTAAATCATATAATCTTCAATTACAGGCTTGTGAAATATGTAAATTTATGATACATAATATGTATGGTAAATATATAAAATGAATGGATGGATGGAGACTGATTGATTAGAGTCTAAGAAAGCCACCCAAGGGTTTTTGCAGGGGATCAAGTACAATTGGGAGATGGTCCATGACTCAACGTTCTTTACCTAAGGCCTTCATTACCTCTTTTCAAAGCTGATATCTTGAGAAGTCCTAACATCAGCTATTAAACTATATGTGTGTGTTTAAGATGGAAGACTTCTTTAAATTATTCAGTTGAAATTTAATTTCCAATGACCTGGATCAAGTTATAATTTTTTATAATTCCAGAATATTCATTTGTTTCCCTAAAGCCCACCTGTGGATCCTGCTCCACCTATTAAGGCACCTTTAGGGCTCCATAAATACTGATTGATAGGTCATAGAGATAGTACAGAAGAGACTTGCAGGGTTGGATGATTTTAATCAGAAATAAGTCAGGATATGATTCTAGAAATTTACTATGATGTAATAATTGACTAAACTCTAGTGCCATCAGTATAATAGAAAGAAAAAGGGAAAAAGATTCCAGATACATTAAATGGTGAGTGCTGAGCATTATGAGGCCCGATTTGTTGGAAGGAAGAAATAAAGAACAATTCAGGGAGGACCCTTTCCTTGGACACCTCCGGTACGACTCTGGTGAATTTGAGGAGGTTGGGAAACAGTCAGGTTAGGAGGACATCTACCAGGCAGCTGGAGGTACAAAGTTCTGAAGGATAGCATGTCCTTTCAACACAAGGTGAAATTCTGTAATGGGTAAAAGTTGGGGCCAAAGCTTAGATTTGGGGATGATGAGGTTGAAGGAAACAGGAAAGAAGAAATAACTTGCCCCAGAAAAACAATCTAGAGAAAAATGATAGAGATTCAGGTACTGAATCTTAAGGTGAGCCCACATTTAGGGGCAAGAGGGAAAAGTACACTAAGCAAAGGAGGTAGAGGGAGGGGAAGGGAAATATTTTTGTATTGTTGCGACCAAAATATCTAACAGAAACAACTTATTTGGGACCCTGTTTTCAGAAGTTTTAATCTTGGTGATAGAGGAAGGCATGGCACTACGAGTGTACAGCAGTAGCTGTTCATATGGCAGAGAACCAAGAAGCAGAGACAGAAGGCCAAACCAGAGGCAGAGGCAGGTATAACCTTGTGAACCTTCATAGACTGGCCCCTATTGGCCTATTTTTTCCAGCTAACCTCCTCCTCTTAAAGACTCCATAACTATCCCAAACACTGCTCTTAACAAAACACTGAAATTGTGATCCCATAAGGGACATTTCAGATGCAAAAGTAGAGAGAGAGAGAGAGAAAGGAAGAAGAGTACTAGTAGAAGGAGATACAGCCCCATTCAGACCACTGAGAGTAGACATCTCAGCAGAGATTGGGCAGTGTAGACAGGCAGAAAATGAGGACTGGGGACAAAGACACATCTCTAAAGACAGATGGCAACCAAGAGATGCCACTTATTCCTATGGATAGCAAGACAACACTAGAGAAGACACATGCTGAGTTCCAGCCAGGCAGAAGGAGAAGGGGTAGCATAGGGAATACAGAGTTTGTTTAAACTTCAATCTAGATAAATGAAAAAATCAATGGAGTGTCTGCCAGCCTGTTAATGATTGGCCCATGCTTCAGCCAAATGAATGGGAACCCTGGATAGAATTTAAGTCCAGTTTGCAGGAATTTTTAAAATAATGTTTATTTATTTGCAAGTCCAGAGAGAGATAAAATGAGTGAATGAATGAATGAATGAAGGTAGGTGCACCAGGGCCTTTTGGCACTGAAAACAAAGTCCAGATGCATGTACCACTTTGTGTCTCTGGCTTACATGGGTACTGGGGAACTGAGCCCAGGTCATTAGACTTTGCAAGCAAACACCTTTAACTGCTGAACCATCTTTCCAGTCTCTAGAACTCTTTTTTTTAAAAAAATTTTTATTTATTTATTTATTTGAGAGCGACAGACACAGAGAGAAAGACAGATAGAGGGAGAGAGAGAGAATGGGCGCGCCAGGGCTTCCAGCCTCTGCAAACGAACTCCAGACGCGTGCGCCCCCTTGTGCATCTGGCTAACGTGGGACCTGGGGAACCGAGCCTCGAACCGGGGTCCTTAGGCTTCACAGGCAAGCGCTTAACCGCTAAGCCACCTCTCCAGCCCCCCTTTTTTTTTTTAATGACAAACCCAAACATTTGAATTTGTAACTATGGAGCTTCTATTGACTGAACTGCAATAGCTTGACTGTAAAAAATCATTTACTGTCTTCTCTCTTGACAGGTGTATCACAAAACACTTTGAAATCTTTAGAGTGCTTCCCCATGCATTATATTGTTTGATTTCCTGATGAAGTAGGTAAGGCAAAGACTATAGTTGCCCCCTTTCCAGATGAATATCTTCAAGAGATGAATATATATTTCCAAAGTGACATTGCTTGCAAATAGCCATGTAAGAACCTCAACCCAGGACTTTGGACTTCTGATTCAATGCTTGTTGTATGTTAGAACTCATTCTGAGGATAAGCTAAGAAGTACTATTTATCCCCTTGAGAAACTATTAGTTTTAATCTTCCAGGTTGCACAACCTAAGGTATAGAATCAAGTGCATCATTTGAGTTAATAGTTCTGTTCTTTGGCTGCTATGAAAGAAATTGGCCTCTCTCTCTCTCTCTCTCTCTCTCTCTCTCTCTCTCTCTCTCTCTCTCCATACACTGACGAAGGGGGAATTCAAAAGTCATTTTGAAACATGGACACTTCAGCATCTCTCAAAGCGCAGGATAGCATAGTGGCTAAAACACTGCCTCACTGTATGGTTTTAGATAAGTTCCTTCTCTTATCATTGCCTCAGTTTCTTGCCTATAAAGTGAAAGTGGCAGAATGTATTTAATAGAGACTCAGAAGATTAAGTGGGTTAATCTATGTGAACTACTTGTATGTCTGACCTTCCTAGTTGTAAGTATAAAATGCATACCACCCATTGTCACCAACTGTTGTTGTTACCTTGTTGCTGTTGCAAACACATGAGCAAAAACTACTTATGGGAGGAAATGGATTATATTGGCTTGCTTATATTGGTTTATATAGTCTTGAGGTGAATCTTCATAATAGCAGGGAAAAGATGTCATTGGCAGAGGCAGAGACATCACTTCTGCCACATTGGGTGGAAAACAGAAGCAAGAGCATGAGATAAACTCTAGCAAACAGGAGCTGCATATAGCACTCATAAGCTTGCTCCCAACAACACACCTCCTGTAGTAAAGCTCTACCTCCCAAAATGTCATCAACCTGTGATCAAACATTAAAAACACATGAGTATATAGGGGACACTTATTCAAACTACAACACCAACATAAGCAGTACCTAATGCAGGATGGCCCAAGGTAATTACTTTACTTCAAGGTTTCCGATAATAGCAGGGATACTTGAACTGCACAACTGTCTTCTAACGTGGTCAGACATTTGTCTTATAACTCCTCTGCAATCTTTTTTTTATTTTTTTTTTAATTTATTTATTTGAGAGCGACAGACACAGAGAGAAAGACAGATAGAGGGAGAGAGAGAGAATGGGCGTGCCAGGGCTTCCAGCCTCTGCAAACGAACTCCAGACGCGTGCGCCCCCTTGTGCATCTGGCTAACGTGGGACCTGGGGAACCGAGCCTCGAACCGGGGTCCTTAGGCTTCACAGGCAAGCGCTTAACCGCTAAGCCATCTCTCTAGCCCTTCTCTGCAATCTTGACAAAAAGCTACTCAGGAAAAGTAGGGGAGTTCTGGATACAAAAGCCGGGCTTGGGAAATTCATCTGGATATACCAGAATGACTGGACTTTCCTCACCAAAGAATTATTCTTAAAAATTATTATTTAATCTTAGAAGTCAGAAAGCAACCAGGGTTGGGAGCTCCAGCCCATTATATTGACCCTTTCTGATGGAGACTATTAGGTCAGTCAGTGGGGACAGAATAACCAGTCCCAGTCCCATAAAGAGGGACTGGACTCTAGAGAGCTCTCCAGGAATTGCAGACATTCAATGAAGAATTGGTAAGGTACATGTGGAAGGAGGGACGAACAGACAGAAGGGTATTAGAGGCTGAGAGAAGTGATAGCATTTCCTTTAGCTTCAAATGAAACACAAAAGAATCTCCCACATGGTCCTAAGTCTGGATATATTAGACAATCTTCTAAAGATGAAATTGGAAAGCAGTTAAGTAAAATATTTTCCAAACATATGCATATAGGATGGATTAGTTGCTGAATTTCCAGCAAATTGTCATTCTGGTTATATCATAGCAAGAACTCAATAAACAATGTCATTTGAATCATTGAATTATACACATACCTAACACTGGATTTCAGTACTTATTTCATAGGCATGAGAGCCCAGCCTTGCTAATCCTGCTTAAGCTAATGGAAACCATGCCCTAAGGGAAAAAAAAGTGACTTAGAAAAGCACAGATCATTACTATGGAATTCATGTTGTAACTCGGAGTGAATTAATTCACCAATAAGGGAGGGAACCAGGAATGTCAACTTTTCTGTTTGCTAAATAGTTTCCAGGTTTAGCGTGGGTGGAGCTAAGTGTGCCATATAAAAGCCCCTGTGAATGAAGACTTAGCTTCTTTGATAAAACATGTTTCTATCATTTTCTACCTGTGATTGTATTTTCAGGATTTTTTATGTCCCTTGGGAGGTATCTGGAAGGAGCATGGAGCTCCCAGAGTTTTGGGGATGGCCTTCTACTGGGCCTATTTATACCCCTGTGATGTTTCCTGGACTATGACAGGCCTTGGTATGGCTCATGAAGCTTTCTGTCACCAGTTTGGTTGGAGAATACAGTTCATCTGCCTCTTGATTGCTTGTGTGGGCAAGAAGAATCAGCAAGAATCTAACTCAGAAAGGGTTGGTTCCTCTAGATCAGCCACAAAGCTCTTGTACTCTCTTAGGCAAGCATGGTGTTTGGGCCCATAATCCATGCAGTTCTATTTACCCTTCAGAAACTAGCTGTGTGTGTCTTGCCTTGTTTCAGTCAGCCTGAGGTTTGCCCCGCTGATCATGGAAGCCTCATTTCTCTTATTTAGTGGAGTCTACCATATATACCAAGGTTTCTCAAACATATTCCTAAACCTAGATGTGCACCAATATTGCTCAAGAAACTTCTAAAATATAGATATAGTAGTTCGTGACTCTTATATGCTGGATATATATTAGTAAATAAATTGATTATTGCTATCTCCCTGTGAGATAAGATATTATCAATCTGAGGCCCAGAGTGGTGAAGTCACCTGCTCAAAGCCCTATAGCTATAATGAATTCAAGACTGAAACTGAGGGCATGACTCCAGAATCTATCCAAACCACTACAGATCACTCTGCTTGACTGTAATCTCAAGAATATGTTTTACAGAGTTCCAACTTTAACGCCTCAAACCAGAAGCTTCTTGGGGCAAAATTCATATTTTTAAGATTCACAAATGATTCTTGTGGGAATTAAAAGACAATAATCATTACAAATCATCAGAATTATCTTCACATGTAGCCAGGGAGATGTATGTGAATCTTTCCCCAGGAACTGGCAAGTGGCAAGTGCTTTACATGCATGATGTTTCCAAACTCCCCTTCTCCTTCTCTGAGATAATATAGCAATCCTTAGTTTATTTATTCTTTAATCATGTAGAAAATGTTAATGCAAGACCACTGTATGTATGTGAAGCATAGTTATAGACACTGTGGTATATAGAGGCTTACATTTTATATAAAGGAGACAAGCTAAAGTGAAATAGAAAGTATATAATATGTCAAATACTGACAAAAGCCTGGAAAGACAGACATAATTGGACTCTTTTCCTTTTTTTAAAAAAATTTCCTGATAGATTTTGCTTAAAGTCATGGGAACAGTAAACTCACTTAGGCAACAAGTATAGGTAAAGTTGAGAAGAGGCTCAAGCAGTGCTCTGGGGCACCCCAAAATTTAGAATAAAAAGGAAGAGGACTGAGAGAAGAATCAGAAATAGAGTGGCCAAGTAAATGTGAACTCTATCAAGTGTTGTTAAAAGGCTAAGCCAGAGAGATGAAATGGAGCATAGGCCACCGTGCTTGACCACTTGGAAGTTGCTGGGCACCTGGAGGAAGATAATTTCAGTGCAGTGCCGTAGGCTGGAAATGTAAGTGCAAAGGGATCAAGAAAGACTAGAAGAGGAAATGAAGACTGAAAACCTGTATGGATTTCATTTTAGCTTAACTATAAAATTCATCAAGGAAGTGGATTCTCAAGGGAGGCAGCAATCAGGGACAAGAGAAATTATTAAATGTAGGGAACAGTTTAGGCTCCATCTTGAGGGAAAGCTCCATGATGGCAGGGGAAAATGATGGCATGAGCAGAGGGTGGACGTCACCCCCTGGCCAACATAAGGTGGACAATAGCAACAGGATAGTGTGCCAAACACTGGCAAGGGGAAACTGGCTATAACATCATAAGACCGCCCCCAACAATACACCACCTCCAGGAGGCTTTAAGTTCCAATTGCTACCAGCTGGGGAGACAAGCATTCAGAATACCTAAGTTTATGGGAGACAACTGAATCAAACCACCTCATATGGGACTTAGCGATTCAAATTTGGGTACTCAATGCTCACAAAGAAAATTCTCTATCCACTGAACCATATTATCAGTCTTTAGTTATTGTTTTAAATGTAAGCGTGTGGGCATGGTGTGCATTTATGTAGGTGGGTAGGTGCACATGTGTGTGCAGGCATGGTAGAGGCTAGGGTTGACATTGCGAACCTTCTTCAGTCACTCTCCTTTTCTTACATAACTCTGAACTTGCTGATTCAGCCAGTCTTGCTATTCTGCTTGACCCAGGGACCCCCGTCATGATACCTGAGTGCTAGGATTACAGGAGTCAACATACCACCCTATATTCACATGGATGTTGGGAATCCAAACTTTGGTCCTCAACATTTGTGTGGCAATGAGTTGACCCACTGAGCCATCAGTCTAGCCCTGACTTTGTTTTAATGAATGAGAAGGAAAATCATCCGCTGAGAGAAGAAAGGGGTCTTTTGCCTTATTCTATTTCATTGAATAACAAAGACATTTAATTTAAAAATGTTCTTGCAAGTTTTTGTTGTGAAACATCAGTAATCACTATAACATATGTATGCTTTTGTTTACAGTGCTAGGAAAGGAACCCTTGGGCCTTACACCTACACTCTACCACTGAACTATATCCCAGCTGTGTATGATTTTTCAAGTGTGAGGGGAACAACTTAGAAGGAAACTCAGCAAATTCAGGCATGCATAGTCTTTGAAAAATGTTCTCTTTGTAATCAAAATATCATTTACTGATCTCAACTGATAATTCACCCTTGGTCCCAAGAGAAATATCAAGTAGTGTTTTGTTAACATTATATTCACTTAAAAATATATTCTTGTTTTTGTCCAGTATGAGGCCCCTTTGCCTATTTGGATATTGATGACATTCATTTCATTTCAAAAACATTAATATGGGAAGTGACTAGGAATCCTTGTATTCTTATGCCATTCCCTTACTTGTTTTAAAAAGTTATCTTAAGAAAAGCTTTCTGATGAAGTTGTTAGTGGCTCCTCATTGTGGTTTTCCTAATACAGTGACTGTCAAGCTTGCATGACATCAGAATCCCCTGGAGATTGGTTTAAAAGTAGTTGTTTCCATTCTCACAGCATCTAATTCCAGCAGTCTGGGATGGAGACTGAGCAATTGCTTTTCTACAAGATGCTGCTATAGAAAGTGCAGGGCCACACTTTGAAACCCACTACCCTGGTAGTTTCTGTTGTCTAGTCATTTCCAGTAGTTTTGGAGGGAGGGCAAAGGTGCTGCAAGGCATCTCTCTGAACCTGCAAGAGTGATGTGGGAAGTAATGTAGAGGGGAATGGTGTAGAGCTCACTCTACTCCTCTCTTAAGCCCACAGATGCTTCTGAACAACTCCTAACAGAGGAGACCCTGGGATGGGAGGACCTTTTGTCCCCACTGCACAGTGTCTCTGCTAATTCTTATGTTTGTCCTTGTCCAAAACCAGTCAGGACGGCAATCTCCCCAGGGTCCTTTCCCATTTCAAGTCTATACCGCCATGCTCCTATCCACCCTCCTTTCACCCAAATAGCCATTCACAGCTCAGATCCCTGATCTCTGGCTTTCCCCTGCTTGCTGTCAGTTGCTCCCAGTGAGCCCTTGGTATAGGATGGATTGTCTTCATAATAACCCTGGCAGGTTGCTGTGAGCCAGGGCCTCCCCTTTGAGTCTGGTGAGCCTTTGATTTCTAGGCAGATTAACAGCACACAGAAGTAAAGCCCACAGGAAAGGATGGAGGGCAAGGACCAGTTCTCCACATGACACATGCCTGGGGTACACCATGACTGGCAGGTAAGGGGAAAATCTATTTGCAGTGCCCAGCAAGCTACATGCTCTTTCTAAAGAGCCTGCATAGCCTAAAAATACCACAAAGGGTGAGAGCAAGAGCAAGAAAACTTTAGCATGGAATATTTTCAAAAATTTAAAAATAGAAAGGTCTTTCCTAAAGGAACATCACCAATAGCAGTTCGGCTCACCACCTATGGGGCTTTCAGGATTCGCAGCAGACAGCCAGTAGCCAGTGGGACAGAAATGGTGACATTATTTCTGGGAACAGAGGCAAGGCACCAATATATGTATAGTGGGCAGAGTTAAACGGGGAAAGATGAAAGTACCACATGCTGGGATGCATTGATTGCAAATGACAATCAACCAGTCTGGGAATTAGTGAGATTCCATAGATGTGGGGTTTGCCTCTAATTCGATGAGCCACTTTTTCAGGTGTGCTTAGTCTCAGTCTCAAATACGAGAGACCATATAATCTGCCACAGGACACTGATTCTGTGCCTACCCATATTAGGATGCTGGGATTCTGTGTCCTCATACCCCTGGGGCCTCTTCATTCACTCTATTTTCTGGCAGGTGAATGGGTTACTCCACGTCCATTGCTGTTTTCTTGGGAAATAAACAATATCCTTCCTATGAATGAGTTGTTGTAATCAGGGATCTCATATAGAAATAAATCTGGGTCAGATCTGGCAAGATCGTAGGGCATATCAGCAGAGTCTAGAAGGTGCACCTCTGGGAAAGATAGAAAAGTATCATACAGAGGACAAAGTAGACTTCTGCTGTCTAAGGGACTTGATAATTTAGCTCATTGGGGTATGTCCAATGAGGAGAGGTTTAGAATGGGAGCACATGTACTCAAAGGGTTTCCTGGGCAGAAATGTATGCTGCAAGTCTCCAGAGGCAGATTTTATTTCCCAGTTCCACTACAAGTGCTGAAGGAGGGAGAACTCTCAGTAAATGTTTACTGACTGAATAAATAGGTGATTGTTTCGGTTGGCACTCATGCTGAACTCTGGCACTTACCATCAAAGTTGTTGCATTTAGCTAGAGATTTTTCAGTGCGGGGTGTGATAAACTGTTTTAGGGCATTCCAAAGACTGGCTAGTTATCACCTTAGCTGTGCCTGGGCACACATTCCTAACTATCAGGTTACCAACTGCATGCCAGGGTTCAGGGTCAGATGTACACAGAGAGACAATTGATAGGATCATTGTGTCAACATCACATCCACAAACATGAACTGTAAGCTCTCCTCACAACCCGGCTGTCTCCAGCTCAGCCTGTGAGCATAGTCATCAGGCCCTTGCATGTTTGTAAATGCTTCCACTCACAGACAAGCTGGGCTGATGAATAGTAAAGGTTACTGAATTTCCATGGCCGTCTGAAATTTCAGAAAGCTCATAGATAGGTTATTGTAAACTTACAAAATTTTCATATTAAATGCACCAAAACCCACTTTGGGGGTTATATGTGAATACATAAAAGAGATAACCTGAACAAAAATATTGCCTCTGGTGGAGGTGACTTGTAAATAAAAAAAAAAAAAAAACTGGTGGACTTTCTAGTATCCTTCAAAAAGTTTTGCTGGGAAGGATTCAGAAAGACAGTATCTTAGATGTAGGTTTTACAAAGGTACACCTAAGACTAGGAAGTATCTAACTCAATGTATAACATTTAAAGGGGTTCAGTGACTTTCTATGGTCCATAAGTAGTTTAAGACATAGAATGGAAGACATATTCATAGGTCTTTCCATCGCACAGTATTGTAATTTATTTTCATTACAGAATATTCATGATTTCACGAGTGGAGAATGTTAGTAATATTAGGCAAAAGAATAATACTAGCTCTTGTCTAACTTACATGGTGTCAGATACTTCATACATATAAGCATAACTAATTCTTAAAGCATTCCTTTTAAGGGTACAATAAAGGATCAATTTTGTATTCCAGAAAATTATGATTCAAAGAAGTGGCTAGAACAGCCTACTGATTTTAAGAATGTTAATTTGTCTTAAAAAACAAAACACATAATCCAGACATGGTGGCTCATGCCTGTAATCCTAGCACTTGGAAGGCTAAGGTAGGAGGATTACCTTGAGTTTGAAGCAAACTTGGGATACAGAGTGAATTTTAGGTCAGCTTGGGTCAGAGTGAGACTCTGTCTCAAACAAACAAACAAACAAACAAACAAACAAACAAACAAACAAACAGAAAACAGACATGCTTGATATGAATAACAACCAAGACTGGCAGCCAAATTCACCCAGGGAGTTAACTAAGCAGGACAGTCCCCGTTATTAGCTGTAAGAGTAGGTACAAGGGCAGGCACAAATTCAAGAAAAGAGAGAAGCCACAGTGGCCTTGACATGTACCAAAAGGCTGTACATTCTTTTTTAGTTATCAGTGAAGCTGTAACAAAACTAACCATCATGAAGAATTACAAGTTATAAAACCTAAGCCAGGAGGCAGCGTTTACCTGCACTTTTGTCTGCCTCTGTCCTTATTAAACAAACTTAATTTTTTATATTTATTTATTTGCAAGTAAAGAGATAGAGAGAAGAGAGACAGAGAGAATGGGCACACCAGGGCCTCCAGCCACTGTAAATGAACTCCAGACACATCCACCACTTTGTACATCTGGCTTTATGTGGGTACTGGGGAATTGAACCAGGGTTGTTAGGCTTTGCAAGCAAGCACCTGAACTGCTGAGCCATCTCTCCAGCCCCAAACGAACTTTTAAATGAGGATCTATTTCTCCAGTGCTGGAAATGTTCCTGTAATATTTGCAGGAAGACAAGATGAATAAAACTTATTTTCAGGAGTCTCAAAGTGTAATACAAGGATCAACAGATGGAAAGAAACAAAAGGCAACTTAAAGCTTTAGGATAAGTGAGGTGGAGCAGGCATGTAATCCTAGCAGGTAGAGACAGGGGTGTCAAGAGTTCAAGGTTAACTTCAGGTACTTAGCAAGTCTGAGACCAATCTGTATTAAAAAGAAAGAAAAAGAAAAATGAAAAGAAGAAGGAAAGAAAGACAGTCATTTTAAGGTAAAAGGAAAGAAAACCATTTTAGCAAGTATGTGTGTCTGTGTGGTGTTGTTTCAGAACGAGGTAATTTGTCTTCCTTGGATGTGCTTAAACAGAACTTTGGAACTATTTCAAAGTTTGGATACATTTTATACTGGATGATCTCCAAGAGCCTCAAGGATCTAAGAGTTCTTGACATGTGACCCCAACAGGAAGATGATCAATAGATGAGTAGAATTTTGCCTTTTCTAACTTGTCATCAAGTGATACCTTTGCTCAGAGTGTACCTCCACTCTATCAGTACTGATGGAAGCCAGATTGAGTCTTAATCCATCTTCAGTTGGAAGCACATTTAGTTCTTATCTGAGCCAAATCTAATCAACTAGTCAGTACCAAAAAGAGGATTTGGGGCCTGTGGTGGTTTGAGTCAGATATACCACATAAACTTAGGTGTTTTGAATGTTAGGCTCCCCAGCTTATGGCAATTGGAAATTAAAGCTTCCTGGAGGTGGTGTATTGTGGGAGGCAGGATTATGGGTGTTATATCCAGCTTCCCTTTGCCAGTGTTTGGCACACTCTCCTGTTGACCACTTTATGTTGGCCAGGGGGTGATGTCTACCCTCTGCTCATTCCATCATTTTCCTCTGCCATCATGGAGCTTCCCCTTGGTCTGTAAGCCAAACTAAACGTTTTTTGTTTTTTCCAAAAGCTGCTGTTGGTCAGGTGATTTCTGCCAGCAATACAAACCTGACTGTGATAGTAATATTGGTACCGAGGAGTGGTGTCATTTGCTGCTAGAAACTGACTGTGTGGCTTTGGCCTTTTGGCGCTGATTTTCAAGAGGAATGTGGAAGGATTTAAAACTTTGCCCTAAGGGAAACCCTGTAGTGCTGTAAGGACAGCTTGATGAACTATTCTGGTCAGAGTTAAAAGACCTAAGTGCAATAAGAAGTATGGACTGTGAGGTTTGGCTTATGAGCATGAGAAAGCATTGCTTGGCAGGGCTAAAAGCAGGTTGTGTGACAGGCTTGCTGTTATGCCCCTGTCCTGACAATTTGTGCAGGGTTGCTGAACTGGTGTGAGTAGAGGGATATGGCACAGAAATAAAATCTTAGGGATGAAACTGCTGCCCATCCAACTGCAATTGAGAGATTGCAACTTTTGAGATTGGGCCAGCTGACTTGCACTGGGGCATCAGGAAGAATTTAAACTCTTTTAAAAGGGCCTGAGTGCTCCAGGAATATTCTGTTCCTCAAAGTCTTCTTTAGTCCCCCTGGATTAACAAATACCCTACCTGGTGCTGTGGAGTACAAGAAATGCAGGAAAGAGAGTACCATTGAATTTGCAACACAGTATTGTGTTTTGGAAATGGCCATGGGCAGTGTGAAGCAGGTTTGGTGGATGCCTGCATGGAGACCCGATAGAACCATGAGATAAACTGTAAAATTGCAATAGGGAGATAACAGGACCATGAGATGGCTGGTAAGGAAAGCCTCTGGCCCCAGATGAAGTTTTCCAGGACTGTGAGTAGCCTAGCTGGAGGGACAGAATTGGAACTCCAGAGTTGCTTGTTAGAATTGGTGGACTTGGAGATTTGTCACTGGCTAGAGTTGTTGGACTTGAAGCTACAGTTTGATGTTTGCCCTGGTTGTTTAAAATCTTGTATTGGTTGAACATTTCTTTGCTATACCTAATGCCATCTTTTGCAATGTGAATGTTTATTCTGTGCCATTATGTTTTTTTTTGGGGGGGTTGTTATTATGGCTCAGTTAAAAGATCTTTGGTCATGGGAATGTTTGAACATCATTAGGATTGATAAAAACTATGGGGACTTTGAAAGTTGGACTGAGTGCATGGCATTTTACATCATGGATGGTTATCAGTTTATAGGGGCCAGGGACAGATTTGATTCAGGTGTCCCCCATAAACTTAGGCATTCTGAATGCTTGGTTCCCCAGCTGAGGGTTAAGGTATTATCAACTTGATCTGTTTAGTAATTCATAGAAATCCTTTTTTGGGTGGGTCTCTGAGGTTGTTTCCAGGAAGGATTAAGTGAAGAAGGAAGTCCTTCCCCCAGAGTGAGCCCTTCCTCCAGAGCGGGTGGCCCCTCTCAGATGGGGACTTTATATAAGGAAACTCTGAGTGAAAAGAGCCCCTTACTTCCACTTGGCTGCCAGAACTTCTGGCTGCCTCCCAGCATGTGTTGGAGACTGGTGTCAACTGAAGACCCATGTGGATTGAAAACCAGTGGTTCCTTAGGAAGCCTCCAATCCTTCAGTGCTGGAATGGGACTGCTGAGGCCATGTGGACTGAGAAGCTACCATGTTCCTTGGTTCTGAGACCTGCAACTGCCATTGGACTACTGTAAACTAATCCAATAAATTCCCTTTATAAATATAATTCATTCTAGCCGTCCTGTTCCTCTAGAGAACCCTGACTAATGCAGGGCCTGAGACAAAAACCAAATCAGTACAGTTCCATTTGATTCACAAAAGATGTTTTTGCATGTGTATATGTGTGAGGTATGTGTGCATGTATAAATGTACATGTATGCGCAGGTGCACATGGAAGTATGTGTCCATGCATGTGGAGGTCGACATCAAGTGTCTTCCTCAATCACTTTCTACCTTATTTTTTGAAATAGGGTCTCTCAGTGAACCCACTGGGCAGTGTGCCCTAGGGCTCCTGCTTTCTCTGCTTCCCTCATTCTGGGATTATGTGTTTAATGAGGAATCATTTAGCATCAGAAGCTCTGCTCTCACAGTTGCCCAGAGAGATCCATGAGTCCTTAAAACAGTGTAGTATATTGCAAAGCATTTAGTTACCTGACAGAGCTAAAAGGTAAGACCCTATTGCTGAAAACCACAGGCTGTCATCTCAGGACACCTGGAAACCATGGCGGGACTGATAGGAAAGCCAGTCCTCTCCTGGAAAACTCTCATGTTACTGGAAAGTGCTATGGGAGCTACTGTGTGATAATGGTCACCAACAGCATGAATAAGCAGGAGACCCTGCAAGCTGTGCAATCAACTAGCTGAACAAGAGAACACACTTGTGTAATAGTGGCTCACAGTCTTTGTGAGTAACCTAATTGCCCTCTGATTGGACATGAGGCCCACTCAATGAGAGAGAACTCATAAATGGTACTGAGAAACAAGTCAGCACCCCACAGTCAGAAAACACACAACTCCAGAGAGAATCCCCCACTATTCTGTGCACAAGGTGAGTGGGTATCTCCATCAAATGCCTCCCAAGCTTCTATGAATATCCTTCTTAATCAGAGTTGCTCTCACCCTTGTCTGGAGAATCTGTTTTATTATACAGATGGCAGATAATACTGGGGACATCCAACATCCATTAATACGGCAAGAAAAGACAGCTAACTACTCATCATGAGATGTTCCACCTCTACCACATTTACCAGGGTCCAGAAGAAACTGCAAAGGAAGCAGCAACACAAGCATTGCTTCCAATGCTGGCCTGGCAACCACCTCTAGGGAAGTAGCAACAATCACAGAGGTGAACTGAAGCACTTCTAACAGAGATACACAGGCCACAGAGAGCTCAACACTATATCAAGCTGCCAAGGCTCAGAGATTATTGCAGAAGAGGGTGCAGGAAGATTATAAGAGTCACAGGTTGAGTAGAAATATCCTGAGGCCCACACACATCCCCGAGAGTGATGGAAACCCTAAATATCCCACAGTGAACAGCAAGGACCCTACTTAGGAGGACCATCAGGGAAATGGGGACCAGGGGTAAGGTGATATAAGACTATGACCTATGTAAAAAAGAATGGAAGGAAGGAAGGAAGGAAGGAAGGAAGGAAGGAAGGAAGGAAGGAAGGAAGGAAGGAAAGTTCTGCTCTCTTCCAGCCTTTGCAAATGAAAGAAATATTTAGCACATTCAAATAATTTATTTCATAAAATGAAGTGTGTGCCAATCTTATAACACAGCAGTTCACTTCTGGGTGTATACCCAAGAGCAATTGGAATTTCCCATTTTCCAAAATCCATTCTGAAGAATATTCTAGTCATTATATTTTGAATGGGAAACAACCCATGATGTCCATCAGTAGTCAAAAGGTAAGTAAATACTGGCATATTCATATGATGAAACAACTACAGTAATGAAAAGTACAGATTCCAATAAGTGGAACAATGTTCATATGGCTCATAGACACACTATTCAGTGAAAGAGATAAGACAAAACAAGATAAGATAAAAATATAGAATGTTGTTTCTGTGTAACTCCACAAATAGCAAACATAATCTTTGGTGGAAGAAGCATGAATAATGGTTACTTTAAAAAAATTTTGTTCATTTTTATTTATTGAGAGTGACAGAGAGAGAGAGGGAGAGAGGTAGATAGGTAGAGAGAGAGAGAATGGGCACACGAGAGCTTCTAGCCACTGCAAACGAACTCCAGATGTGTGCGCCCCCTTGTGCATCTGGCTGATGTGGGTCCTGGGGAATCGAGCCTCGAACCGGGGTCCTTAGTCTTCACAGGCAAGCGCTTAACCACTAAGCCATCTCTCCAGCCCTAATGGTTACTTTTAAGGAGTGTTGACTGAGAGGAGGCATAAAAGATAATTTTTGAGATTGCTAGAAATGGTCTATGTCTTGCTCTGTTAGTGAGTAAACAAATATATTTGGAACTGTGATTTCTTAAACATTTCACTATTTATAAATTATATCTTGATTTAAAAAAAAAACATATACTAGCATCTTTCCTGGGGAGACTGTGTTATACTTTGAATTCTTCCTATATTCCTTGTTAAAGGAAAGTATCCTATCTTACTGCTTTGATGAAGTGGTTTTTAAACAAAAGAAATAATTATACTGATACTAATATAACCATTAGTTATGGCAGATACTCAAGAAAACATATTATTATATGGATTTCAAAATGCCTTGAAATAAATTTTGGCTTCCATATCCTAATTCTACTTCCAGCTCCACCACTTATTTGTTGTATGTCCATAGTGTGTTTGTCTTTTGGGGCCACAGTGTTCACATACACAAAAGGGAGAGCCATTTCCATTATTGACTAAATATTAAATGAGTGTCTACTATATTTAAGGCAATGAGTTGGGCATGCACAGGAAACAGATAAATCATTCACAGACTTGAGGAATTTGACTGAACTAATGCATATAAACTTGCACCACAGGAAAGAGCTGCAGTAAAGCAAGAACTTATTATTAGGGCATGACAATTACAGTCAATGCCACATTCAGTACAACAAGGGATTCTTTTACCCTAGGAAATTAATACTTTTCATAAAATATTGTTCTCAGTTTTCTGTGTATGTAAATATTTGTATCTAATTGGAAAATTGTACTGAGACTTTTCCATTTCACAAGTCCCTTTAGATGCAATGTATTATGAATTGAGAAACTTTTAACATATAGTCCAGTGAATTGCATATAATACAGTCATTCAGTATTTGGAAATTAAATGTGTTTTGTGCCTGGTTACATTCCCATGTAGTAGGAAACAAGCAAATAAGGCACAATGGAAAAGCAAGCATAATGACATCACTTTTACAGGAGTTAAAAACATGCAAGTGAATAATATGGCTATAAGGAAGCACATGTGAGAAAAGTAATAAAAGCACCAAGCCATGCATTCCTATAAGCAGTATCAAAAGACACTTCCTTGGGGCTGAGGAGATGGTTCAGCAGCTAAAAGCACTTACTAGCAAAACCTCATGACTTGAGTTTGATTCCCTAGTACTTATGTAGAACCAGATTTGCAAGGTGGCATATTCATCTGGAGTTCCCTTTGCAGTGGCGGGAGGCCCTGGTGCACCCAGTCTCTCTCTCTCTCTCCCCTTGCAAATAAATAATTAAAAAAAATATTTTTTAAAAGACAAATTCTTTCCTGTCATTTCATACGTCTTATAGGCAGGCATAGCTTGATACTTTTATTACTTCTTTCATATGTGCTTCCTTCTGTATCTGTGGATCCCACATCCATGGATACAGTCAATTACAGACAGAAAATATTTGGGAACATTCCAGAAA
This sequence comes from Jaculus jaculus, assembly GCF_020740685.1. Lineage (NCBI taxonomy): Eukaryota > Metazoa > Chordata > Mammalia > Rodentia > Dipodidae > Jaculus > Jaculus jaculus. Next base: position 39,918,142 of record NC_059125.1, read on the forward strand.
GTTCTAAAAAACAAAACTTGAATTTGTTATGTGCTAAGCACTATGCCAAATCTGTACAAATGAAGTGATGCATGGGCACACTCTACTATAGCCCCTTTCCACTCCATAGATCCTTAGACTTTCTCCAGCATTTATTTTAGCATCACTTGTCTTTATTTATTTTTGAAGCATGCATTTAGGCCTATGATGTTCACATCTGTACTGAACAGTTACAAACTTTTATGCCATTGTTCCCTAAATAATACAATATAACAATTGGCTAAGTAGCATTCACATTATATGAAGTATATTGTAAGTCATATAGAGATGATTTAAAGTACACAGGAGGACTGGAGAAATGGCTTAGTGGTTAAGGTGCTTGCCTGTGAAGCTAAAGGATACAGGTTCCATTCCCCAGTACCCATGTAAAGCCAGATGCACAAAGTGGCATGAGTGTCCAGAATTCATTTGCAGTGGCTAAAGGCCCTGGTGCACCCTTTCTCTCTCTATCTGCCCTCCTCAAATAAATAAATACAATATTAAAAAATAAAGTATACATGAGGATGTACATAGATTATATGCTAATGATACACAAGTTTATATGAGAAATTACCCTCCAGGGATTTTTAGAATCTGTGAATGATGTGAATCAATGAGAGATGTTTGCATATTGGCTCTGTGCCCATTGGCTGATGTTTCTCTTAGAGATGTAAATTTTCCCACACTTCTTTGTTGCACCTCTGAGACTTAAATGTAGTCTGGAGGGTTTTATGAGAAATCATTGCAGAGACTTCACTTGAGCCCTGAAGGTGGATACTGAAAGTTTGCCTGAAACAGTGTGGCTGAAGGCATGTGGCTTGGGATGCTAATAACATGTGTTCTATTTTCTTCCCCTGGGAAAAGAGGGAAAGGAATAAGACAATTAAAAACTACAGGGAGTTTCATCTAGATGTCTGTTTTATTTCTCAAGAAAAGTTTTGGATAAAATATGGTAAAATAGGGCTGGAGAGATGGCTTAGCGGTTAAGCGCTTGCCTGTGATGCCTAAGGACCCCGGTTCGAGGCTCGGTTCCCCAGGTCCCACGTTAGCCAGATGCACAAGGGGGCGCACGCGTCTGGAGTTCGTTTGCAGAGGCTGGAAGCCCTGGCGCGCCCATTCCCTCTCTCTCCCTCTATCTGTCTTTCTCTCTGTGTCTGTCGCTCTCAAATAAATAAATAAAAATAAAAAATTAATAAAAAAATATGGTAAAATATACAGAGCATGGTGGTGCATGCCTTTAGTCTCAGCACTTGGGAGGCAGAAGTAGGAGGATTGCCATGGGTTTGAGGCCACCTTGAGACTACATAGTTAATTCCAGGTCATCCTGAGCTAGAGAGAGACCCTACTTCAAAAACAAAAAAATAAACGTGGTAAAATATGAATGTTTAACAATGCTGCATACAAGGTGTAGGTGTATTCATTCTATAACTCTTGATACTTTTCTGTACTCTTGAACAATTTTAAATTTAAAAAATAAGGTTGCATCAGCATTAATTTGTTTTGGGGAGCTCTGATTGAATAATTATGCAGAGCAGTTATGTGTCAAATAGTAATATAATTTGCCAGTAGTTCTTAAATTAAGTTAATGTACCTAACTATAATTTAGATGGAATTTGACTAACAAAATATTGAATTTTATCCAAAATTTCATGGTTTAATATTTATTTTTGTTGCAAGATCGCACTTGATAAACTTTTGATTATATTTCCAGTTGTCTTACCAGAGTACTTTGTAAACATGGGGTGACTTATCCATTTTCTGGTTGGGAAATTTTAACTGTGAGGAATTTAGTAATTCATTTGAGATCACTCAGTGGTGGAAAGGCAGGAGAATAACACAGAGTTCTGCCCTCTCCTTGTTTTACCCAAATCATCATAAAAAAATGACATCCTTTCTATTTTAACCAAATTTTCAAAACTTGATCTGTTGTACACATACATATGATTGGATCAGCACAGGGGTATGAGGTGGAAGGTGCATAGAGATTATAATGTTTATGATTCATAATTTCATAATCTGGTAAAGATATGAATAAACATACCAGCTGAATCAACCCAAATTGCTCTCCCTATGACTCAATAGGCACCATGGGTTTTGCCTAGAGTATCAGTTGCAGCCACAACTGCCACCACACAGCTGTTTACCAAGCATCTGCTATGTGCAGGGTCTGCTGTTAGCATTGCTCATTTCCAGGCTCTGCCAAAGTTACCAAGCTCCTCTTAACCTTTTTGTAGACATGAGTGCACTGCATTTTGTCCCATGATGTAGACAGTTCCTTATCCAAGGACATTTTTTTTTTTTTTTTTTTTTGAGAAGAAGGTGGTGCTTTGAAGTGCAAACAAACTCAAACTTAACCTCGGTAACAATCACAAAAACCAATAGAGTTAAATCTTGAGGGACTTTTTGTAAGGTAGCTTTTGAGATTTCATGGTGCCATTCAAAGCAAACATTTCAAGGGGCTGAACTTACAACTTGGACTCAGAACTTGATTTTCTGGAATGAACTTGATCGTTGTTTCAATGGTCATTGTGTAAGTACTGTTGAATAATAGCTGTAGACCTCTCTCTGGGCCTTGGACACTTGTGACTGCTAGAAAACACCACTTGTATCCCTTCATTTACATCCAAAAAGCCCAGCTCTAAATTACAACTGAAAAGTTTGTTTTTCTTTCTATCTCTTTTGGATGAATGATGTTTTAATGGAAGCATTCTTAGGACACAAACACAAGTGGCTTGGCCTATATATTTTTCCAGACCAAACCCAGGAATGATTAAATATCCCATTCTATCCTGGGGCCTTAAGAGCTGCAACCCACTTCCCAAAGTGTCAGCATCCCTACCTGTTTCCATTTGGTGCTTGGGTTGTCAGAACAGGCAGTATGAGACTTGGGGAGTTCAGGCTGTCTATAAGAGAAGAAAAAAAAATGATGCTCACTGATATCAGTTGGTTCCTCAGTGGCTTTGGTGGGGATCCAAGGAGAAGAAAGCTGGATATCTCAGCTGTCATTGTTCTGCATCACTTACTGTTGTTTGTTTGTTTGTTTTCTTGTATGTTTCATCATAGCCCAAAAATGCCCTCTGCTCCATCCATAGATTATTTCCTTTTCTCTGAGAAAGGATCCATCCTGCATACAAGTCTCCAAATTAAAGTACACTTCCTGGGAAACAGGGCTTGTGACAACATCCAGGAATCATTTCCACCTCTTCTCCTTCCATACACGCCCCTGTATGTTAAATCACTCAATCAACAAAAATTCAAGCCTTACGAATTATGTCTTTGGAACATCTCTTGAATCCACCAAGGGTATTTATTCACCCATATTGTCTCTTTTCTGTTAGTGTACAGAAATCTGTGACAGCCTCTTAACTGCTCCTGTTTGGCTCCTCACAAGCATGTTCTTGATACTGCAAACAGAGTTATCTTGCTAAAGAGCCAGTCTGGCCTTGTCACTACCAATAGCTTAATATTGCTTTAATAATAAATTCCTTAATATGACCTTGATCTTCAGGACCTCCATCAACTAAGACTCTTTCTGAATATCTTGTCATGACCTATGTGGCCTGTCATCTGTGTGCTACGTTCCATTCAAAATGAGCTACTTTCTGTATGCCAAATCAACCCCACCTTGGGGACTTGAAGCCTTGGAGTCTGCTCCTACCTTTTTGTACAATTTTATTGTTACCTCTACCCACAACCCACAAGTGTAGTCACATGTGTACCCCCCCACACACACACCAACTTTCTTAGAAAGTGTCTATGACCTCTAGTGCACCTGCATGGAACCACCACAGCCCCACTTTGGTGTCCCACAGTTGGAACATGTCTTTCATTGGGCTTCCGATGAGGTTCTTGGAAGAAGACAGCTAAGGAAAGCAATTTACAAAGAGGTATTTTCAAGGATTAGAAGTAGTGGAAGAGAAACCAGGAGGCAGAAGGGGAAGAAGCAGGACCAGCATGTATTATTAAGCGAAGTCATTCAGAGGGTGATTTTGGTTCAGTCACTGGGACAATCTGGAGACAGTTAAGGCAGTATATATATAGTGGTGATGATAAAGTAGTCTCCATTCAGCAGCCTGTCAGAGATTGGGTGATCTCTGTGGCCTTGAGGATAGACATACATCCAGGGACTGTGGGTAGAGATTGGCACTTACTACACCTGGATGTTATATGTAATGGCCTGGCAAATGCTTGTAGTCCTCTGCTCCACAAGGCAGTGGATTTGTGGCCTACAGTGCATGAGTTCTCACCAGGGAAGCCTAGCACAGAACCAGTGCCCAAAGATGTTTGTCCAGTGAATAAGTTAGTGGATGAATGTATGAACCACTGAACAGGTAGCCATACAGCACCTATCATCTAACAGTAGCTGTGAAAAGGACCTCTTAACTTAATTTTCCAGTATATGAAAATATGTTGTCTTTGTGAGAGAGACTACATGAATTCATACTGAGAAAAGAGAATCGTTGTTTGTGTGCATGAATACATACACGTGTAGTGTGTATACATATGTATGTAGCTGTATGTACACATGTGCATATGTGTAGAGGCCAAAAGTTGATGTTGAATTCTTCCTGCATTGCTCCCCACCTTATTTTTTGTTTAATTTTATTTATTTGAGAGCAACAGACAGAGAGACAGAAAGAGGCAGATATATATATAGAGAGAGAATGGACACACCAGCGTCTCCAGCCACTGCAAATGAACTCCAGACACATGCGCCCCCTTGTGCATCAGGCTTACGTGGGTCCTGGGGAATCGAGCCTCGAACCAGGGTTCTTAGGCTTCACAGGCAAGCGCTTAACCACTAAACATTCTCTCCAGCCCCACCTTATTTTTTGACACAAGTTATCTCACTGATTCTTAAGCTCAAAGATTCAGCTAGTCTACCTAGCTAAGAAGCCCCAGGGATCCTCCTATCTCTGCCTCCTTCTTTCCTGGTTCCAGGCACACACTTCCATGCTTGGCTTTTATGCAGGTGCTGGGAATCTGAACTTATGATCTCATGCTTGAGCAATAAGCATTTTACCTACTGAGCCATCTCTCCAGCCTCCAAGAAATTTTGTGCAGGGACATGGGAGGAGTAGGTCTTATGCTTCATTCCAACCACATGTATCAGAAGTTTGGCCTTGTAGTCTGTTGACAACAGGCAAAAAGAACATCAGACACTGTGATTCTAAAGTGATTAGTGTGATAGCAGTCAGGAACCAGGTTTAGTGGGAAATTGCTATTGGAGATAAAAGCACCACCCTTGGTATTTTGTTTAACCCTGAGGGTAAAAGGACTGAACTTATTGCCCCAAAACCTCACAGACTTGATGATCTGAGTGACAAATAGCAGAACCAGGTAAGCATCTAGGCCTGAAAGCTATTGCCTTTTCTAACCTTTCTTTACTCTGCCTCTATTACTTACTAAAGCTCGTTTACCAAACTTCCTTCCATATATTCTGATTTCTTGCCCTTTATTTAAATGCTTTCTTAAAAACTAGCTTTGGGCTAGAGAGATAAACAGTTGAGGTGCTTTCTGGAAAAGCCAAGGGACCCTATGTAAAAGCTGGATGCACAAGATGGCACATGTCTGGAGTTTGTTTGCAGTTGCCAGAGGCCTTGGCACACTCATTTTCTCTAACTTTCATTCTGTCTGTCTGTCTCTCTCTCATAAATAAATAAGTAAAATATTTTTTTTAATTTTTTTGTTTATTTTTTATTTGTTTATTGGAAAGCAACATACAGAGAGAGAAAGAGGCAGAGAGAGAGAGAGAGAGAGTGGGCACACCAGGGCCTCTAGCCACTGCAAACGAACTCCAGATGCGTGTGCCCACTTGTGCATCTGGCTAACGTGGGTCCTGGGGAATGGAGCCTCGAACCGGAGTCCTTAGGCTTCACAGGCAAGCACTTAACCACTAAGCCATCTCTCCAGCCCAAATAAAATATTTTAAACAAACAGCTTTACTAAAACCTGGGCATGGTGGCCCAACCTATCATCCTAACCCTACAGAGACAGAGGCAGAAGGATAAGGAGTCCAAAGCCAGCCTGAACTACATAAGTCCCTATCTCATAAAAAAAAAGAAAAATCCCAACAACTTTACTGAATTATAACAGGCACAAAGTAAGATACAACATTTTGATGTATCCAGTTCAAAGCGTTTTCTCAAGTTTACACATATCTTTGTGTGGTATGTATCACCACTGCAATCAACATGTACAACATTCTTGTTCCCACACTCATTTCCTTTGTGTCTATTTGCAGGCAACCCTACTCCAACCTGCAGCACCAGGCACCCACTGATCTGCTTTCTGTCACTATGGATTACATTGTTTGCTCTCAAATGTGATATAAATGTAAATGGAATTCTGTACTGTACACTGTTTTCTGTTGTCTGGTTTCCTTCACTCAACATACATATTTTGAAACCGATCCATTTTTTTTCATGCCTTGATAGTTCATTCCTTTTTATTGCTGAATAGTGTTTCATCATAGGAATGTAAGACAGTGTGTTCATCCACATTTTTTGTATTAAAAAAGGAGGGTTGTTGCTAATCTTTGCCTGTTATTAATAATGTTTCCACGGATGCTCTTAAACATGGCTTCCTATATCCATTTACTTTCATTTGTTTTGAGTAAATGCCTAGAAATGGCATGACTGAGTCATATTGAAGATTATAATTAGTTTAGCTTTTATATTTGAGCCTACATTGTGTATTCTTTTTGCATTTTTAGTGCCCTATTCTTTCTTTTTATAAGCCACTTTGTGCACTTGGCTTTATTTATTTATTTATTTATTTTTATTAATTAGTTTTATTCTCAGTGCATACAGTCAGTTTGGTACCATTATTAGGCTCATCCATGACCTACCTCCTCCCAATGGCACCTCTTTGTTGATGTAAGTGGGTCGTGCATTGTGGAGTTAGCTCACAGTTCTTGGTATGATAAATGTCTCTGCATATCATGACCCAACATGTGACTCTGACATTCTTTCCATCCCCTCTTCTGCAAAATCTCCCTGAGCCATGTTGGGTTCATTTTTGGTCTGCTTCAGTGATGAGGTGTTGGGGGCCTCTGAGGCTCTGGCTCTCTGTTTTGGTAGGAGTTGATTTTTCTCTGTGTTGGTCTCCTTCCCCCTTGTGCTGGTATCCGGTTCATCAGGAAAAGAGCACCCTTGCTTGTTTCACTAATTTTCCTTAGTTTCAGTCAAGGCCCTTTTGAAGTATGATGGGGTGGCTCTCTCCTTAAGATATGCATCTATCTGAAAAAGAGAAGCATATTCTCCAACGGAGAGCAAAGTTAGCACCAGAAAAATGGGATAACCCTTATTTTTTTAATAGAGAATTTAATAGGTATATGCCCTCTTGTAGCCCAGGATTGGTGGTAGCTTGATAATGGAGAGAAGGACCATATTTGGATATGGTTCTGACTTGTTTCCCAGCTCCAGCTATGGGTCCTGTTCCACTGAGGGGATCAGTTAGCCACATCAAGAGCAGTTGGTTTCCCACCATGGCTGTGCACCACTATTGCACTTGTGTAAGCATCACAACAGGTTATTTGCTGCTGAGTAGGATAGACCATGAATTGTTTGCACAGATATTGGTCATTTTCCCCTAGTTGCCCATGTAGCACCTTCTGGCACTAGACACGCTGACTATCTGGGGACTGACTGTCTTCCAGCTTCCAGCCATGTTATTCCATTTTATGTGTTGACCACATAAGGTGTCTTCAGCAGTAGGGTCTTACCACTAACCTTTGGTGGATCACCAAGTACTTGGACAGAAATCTGTCTTTCTTTTAGGAAACCCTGTAAGTCTCTCTGATCAAAAGCTCATTGTGGATGATAGCCCCATGCTGGTACTGTGAGTTACAGGTCAGTGCCTACTAAGAAAAGGAAGGAAAAGATAACTAATATAAAAGAGTTAAAGAGATAGAGAGAGAAGCGGTAGAAGATTAAGGTCTGTTTTCATCATACCCTCTCCAGTGTCTTGTGGCTCAAGTGTTCCCTCAAGGGCCTGGTGAAAGTTAAATCATTTGGTCTGCCTTTTAGGATATAGAATTTTTTAGTACTATTGCTGTTTGAGTCTAGATTTGTGTCTTCTACACCTTCCTTCGCCCTCTCCTCCCTCCCTGCCTCCCCTATCCTCGAGATGCTTGTTGGGTATGTCAGCATCTTTGGTAGATTCAGGTTAGGTGCTGTAGATGAGTGAGACTCTGTGACAGTTATCTTTCTGTGATTGAGTAACTTCACTGAGAATGATCTGTTCCAGGTTCAACCATTTTCCTTCAAATTTCATTGTGTCATTTTTTCTTACTGCTGTGTATAATTCCATTGGGTAGATATACCACATTTTAGTTATCCATTCTTCTAGTGATGGACATCTGGTTTGATTCCAGCTCTTAGCTATTACGAATTGAGCCACTATAAATGTGGTTGAGCAAATCTCTCTGGACTGTGGTTTAAAGGTTTTAGGGTATACGCCCAGTAAGGGAGTAACTGGGTATGTTAGTAACTCTATAATCAGCTTTTTCAGGACTCTCCATATTGCTTTCCAAAGTGGTTGTACCATCTTACATTCCCAGCAACAGTGGATGAGGGTTCCTAATTCTCCACATCCTCACCAGCATTTATTTTCATTTGATTTTTTGATGTGTGCTATCCTTTCTGGGGTAAGGTGGAATCTCATAGTTGTTTTAATTTGCATTTCCATGATGATTTGGGATGATGAAAATTTTATTAAGTGTGTATTTGCCATTTGTATTTCTTCCTCTGAGAACTGACTGTCCAGCTCTTTGCCCCATTTTGTGAGTGGGTTGTTGAACATTTTATTGTTTAGGTTTTTGAATTCTTTGTAGATTCTAGAGATTAGGCCTCTGTCTGTTGGATAATCAGCAAATATTTTCCCTCATTCTGTGGGTAATCTATTGGCTTTGCTTATTGTATGCTTGACTGTAAAGAAACTCTTCAACTTCATGTGATCCCATTTGTTGAAAGACTATTTAAGATCGTGAGGTACTGGGGTTTTGTTCAGGAAATCTTTTTTCCATTCCTAAATCATGGAAAGTTCTTCCTATATTTTCTTCCAGTAGTAGCCGAGTTTCTGGTCTTATATTGAGGTCTTTGATCCATTTGGACTTGGTTATAGTCCATGGTGAGATGTGTGGATCAAGTTTCAATTTCCTGCACATGGTTCTCCAGTTTGTCCAGCACCATTTGTTGAAGATGTTGTCTTTTTTCCAGCCTATATTGTTAGGGCCTTTGTTAAATATCAATTAGCTGTAGTTGCTTGACCCAAAGTCCAGGCCGTCAATTCTATTCCATTGGTCTTTACTCCTGTTTTTATGCCAGTACCATGCTATTTTTATTACTATGGCTTTGTAATATAGCTTTAGATCAGGTATGGTGATGCCTCCAGAGCTATTTCTTTTGCTGAGTATATGCTTGGGATATCCAAGGCCTTCTACCTTTCCATATGAAATTTGAGATCATTTTTTTTCTATCTCTGTGAAGAACAATTTTATGATTAATGCTCTATTCTTAAAGCCTGTGGGTCTCACAAAATTCAGGGAGGAGTTTTTTGCTGATAGTGAGGTGGACTAACTCTACCTTCTCAGGTAGGGTAGGAATAGGAGCAATGTCTTGCTAGTAATGTTCATCACATTTTGACTCTTCAGGGTACATGGAGTCAAATTCCAGGAACACAAATTTCAGGGTACTGAGAAGGTGGACCTGTGGAGTGACATTTAATGAAGTGTTCTTGGAAACCAAGGGCATCACTGGCCATGTTTTCTTTTAATCTGTGAAATGGGGATGTTAAAACCTCTCCTGAAGCTGGGCATGGGGGCACGTGCCACTAATGCCAGAACTTGGAAGCTAAGGCAGGGGAGTTGTGAGTTTAAGGCCATCCTGGGATGCATAACAAGACATTCTCTCCAACAAACCAAACTAATGTAAAACAAATAAAGAATGAAATAAATAAAATCTCTCCTGCATCTGACCATGGTGGCACATGTCTTTTATCCCAGCACTTGGGAATCAGATGTAGCAGGATTGCCATGAGTTTGAGGTGAACCTGGGACTACAGAATGGGTTCCGGATCAGCCTGGGCTAGAGTGAGACCCTACCTCAAAAAACCAAACAACAAAAATATATCCTGAAAAATTATCTCTAGGATGAACAAGAGAGCACAACACAGCACTTAGTGGTGATCATTGCATTCATAACCTCACAGTTGCTGTTGTTACCTGCACAATATGGGGCCCATAAACATGTCATCATGGATGACAAATGGAGGCAAAAATAAAATGAAGGCATCAAAATAGCAGAGGTACTAGTTAAAAGGAGGAAGTGGTATGGGGGAGTGGGGGCAAGAGGAAGTGACATGAGGGCACTATCATCAAAATATATTTTGTGAATAAAATATCAATAAAGAGTTTCATAAAAACACTTAGCAGAGTCTCTCCAATGAGGCTTTCCCTAAGCAGGAGCCCCCATCTTTGCCACTGTTTTTTTTTTTGTTGTTGTTTTTGTTGCTAAAAATATGTACATGGCATGTGTTGCTGGCCCTGTCCAAGCTCATTGAAGCCTTTTTAAAAATAGGGTTCTTGCTATATTTGTCAGGTCACTGCTCTGGTATGAAGAGACTTTTAGAGCCATGCTGATGAAGCAGCTGAGCATAGTTCAGGGGTGGCTACACATCAGTGATGTGTCAGAACATCTTTGCCATGCCTGTTACAAGTGTTTTAAATATGAGTTCGCATGGAAACTTTCTGTTTATTCTCAGAAGCAGGAACAGATGAGAATTGTGGCAAGGGTGCAATCTTTATTATAGTAACTTATTTGGTGACATCACCTCCTCCCTAACCATCCAAAAAGTCAGAGACTTGTGCTCCTAAGTGAAATCCAGTAGAAGGAGTAGAACAAAAGATATACATGCAAATACTTAAAGCTTGGAGTTTTATGTTTTAGGCTTATACTTCTTTCAAACTTTAACTCTTCAGTGGAATATATGTTATTTCCAGAACTTTCTCTAGAAAATAACCTTACAATAATCAGAATTCTGATTGGATGTCTCTGAATCTGAGAATGCTATGTAGTCAGTGATAACAAAGAAATTTATTAAGTTATGTTGGTCTGTTTGTCTCAGCTTCTCTTACCCATAAAAACAGTAATCATGATATCTCATATATTTTCTATAATGGTTAAATTGGTTGCTACAAGTATGGTTTGAAGAGTACCTAGTGCATAATAATAAGCACAGTATTTCCTATTATCATTGATTTGTTCTGTGTGAAATTGCTTTTTCCTCTCTATGACTAGTGTACACACATTGGGTAGTTGGGTGTGTGTTTGTAGAAGCCATATCTGCTCTTAACATTTTTCCTTTGATCAATTAAGTATCCACTTTGGAAGTCCTGAAGTAGTAAGTGATTAATAATTAACAACAGCCAGGATTCCTAATAACCTGTATTCAGCATACTACAATTCTCCCTATTTCAATGACATGTGATGACTTCAACCCCTCTCTCTGCCTCTTGGACCAAGAAAGTTTCTTCAGAGCTGTCAAGAATTGTTGCTTAAGCCTGTCTGAGAACCATGAATCCCTAGCACTTCTGCAACATTCACAGCACATTGGATTTCTCCATTCCATGCTCTAGTCCCCAGATCTGATAACCCATGCAGTAAAACGATGTGCAGGCCACCAACCAGTTAAGGCAGTTGGAGAAAAGGCTTTTCTGTTTCAGTGTCCTCTTTGCCTCAGGGCAGTGCCCAACTACTCTGTAACTATTGTGCTCAATCACTATCATTGTGAGAAGATACAGTTGAGGAGTGGTCATGGGAGAGACAGAGAGGCTTCTTTGAGAGCACACAGGAGTCCTTCCATACCACGATGAACTCCACAGAATAGGTTGGGTAGGGGCAATGTTTCCAGGGATCCTGAGTTTAACCACTTGGAGCAGATCTGTGCTGTAATATTGAGTATGAAGCAGGGCTGCCATATTATTTGAAGTCACAAGCTGACAAAGGTCTGTGACACACTTTATAACTTGTGTTTTGCTTGTGGGGATGTAAGAAGAAAATGGTTCATTCTTTTACCCTTCACCTCATTAAATATGATTTCTCAGCTCTTTCTCATTCCAGGATGAAATCTCGGGTAGGGCTCATATAGGCTTTCATTCACCTTCAGTCTTAAGTGCAATTTAATTTCAGTAAGTAAAATGTCCAATCCAGTCTAACCTGAAAACACCAATCTTTTATTTGATTTACAGTACCTTCCTCAGTACCCTCTCGAACCTACCTCTGATTGGGTCATGTTCAGGAGGCAGAGTTTCTGTCTTCTGACCTCACATCTTTCCTTTCCTTTATCTGCAATGTCCAGTTTCTAGCTCCCATTTTGAGTCCATCCATCGTTGATGCATAGAAAGAGGGAGATGGCAGGACACAGAACCTCTCACCAGAGTAGTGCAATTGTTATTGAACAGGGAACTTGCCAGTGTAGAGAATTCTCAAAGCTGACCTGTGTTCCATGGAGCTCAAGGGGCATGATAACTGCCAGACTCACTTAAGGAGAATTTTGGTGCTTGTCATGGGCCCTGGAAGATGTGCATAGCTGGAAATCTCTCTTTAGCAGTCCTCAGATGAGGGTGAGAATCCTGAGGCTGATTTCTCCTGAGAAGAATCCAGTTGAAGCCATTCAGTTTTAATTGCTTCCAGGGGCTCCATCTCTATGTGTGCCCCATACCTTCCAACACTAGCAGCACTGGTGATTCCCAGGATTGTCACCTCTCTTTTGCTCTCTTGAACTGGCAGCTTCTCAGCTATCATCTCATACATTTATGCTTTCCCACACACAAGTCTGGTAACTGTTATTATGTCGCTCTAGCTCTAAGGAGCATATCAGGCTCAGTGTGATTCTCTTATGTCCCATATAACCTTGTTGTAAGTGAGCAAGTGCCCTATTCACCTTGGTCATGCCAAGAGGGTATCAACACTCTTTTCTCTCCCTTCAACTTTGGATGAATTACTTGGTTTCTCCAACATTACCTGGACTAAGTAATAGGCATATTGTTTTTAAAATATATCTATGGAGATCTTTCCCTTTGTATACACTGTTGTATTGAAATGTAAAATTCATATAGCAAAATGAGTCAATCCTAAGTGATTGATGACTTATCACAAAGTATATCTGTATAACAAATACTTAGATAAAATAACATGAACATTCCCAGAATATCCCTTAGTCACTCTCATATTCCTGCCTGTCACTTCCTCCTGTTATAAGACAGATGTATAGATATATCAGATCTTGGTAATCCATTCATCCAATGATGGGCACCTGGGTTGATTCTAGTTCTTAGCTACTATGAATTGAGAGCTGTAAACACAGTTGAGCAAATATCTCTGAACGGAGGTATGGAGCTGTTAGGGTCAATGCCCAGCAAGGGAATAACAGGGTCTGTTGGTAGCTCTATAGTCATCCTTTTCAGGAGTCTCCATATTGATTTCCATAGTGGTTGTACCAGCTACATGCCTATCAACAGTGAATGAGTATTCCTATTTCTCCACAGAGTCACCAACATTTATTTTCATTTGAGTTTTCAATGCTTGTTGTCCTTACCGGGGTAAGAAGTAATCTCATAGTTGTTTTAATTTGCATTTCTCTAATGGTTAGGGATGACGAACATTTTCTTAAGTATGTGTTAGCCATTTGTAATTCTTCCTTTGAGAGCTGTCTATTCAGTTCTCTTCACCACCTTTGTAGTGTGTTGTTTTTATTGTTTAGTTTTTTGAGTTCTTTGCAGATTTTAGATATTAGGCTTCTGTCAGTGGAATAGCTGGTAAAGATTTTCTCACATTCAGTGGGTAATCTATTGGCTCTACTTATGGTATGCTTGTCTGTGAAAAAGCTTTTTATCTTCATGAGAACCCATTGGTTGAGTGCTTGTTTAATTTCCTGGGCTATGGGGTGTTATTCGGGAAATCTTTTCCCAGTCCTATATTGTGGAGAGTAGCTTGTATTTTTTCTTCTAATAGTTGAAGAGGTTCAGGTCTTATATTGCAGTCTTTAATCCATTTGAACATGATTTTTATATGTGGTGAAATGAGTGAATCTATTTTTTTTTCTACATTTGGTCATCCAATTTGTCCAGCACCATTTGTTGAAGATGCTGTCTTTTCTCCAGTCCACATTATTGGCACCTTTGTCAAAGATCAAGCAGCTATAGTTACTTGTCCTAAGGCCTGGGTCTTCATTTCTATTCCATTGATCTATGTTTCTATTTTTATTCCAGTACCATGCTGTTTTTGTCAGTATGGCTTTGTAATATAGCTTTAGATTGGGTATGGTGATACCACCAGAGTTATTTTTATTTTCTTTCTTTTATTTGATGAGGATATTTTTGGACATCTGAGGCCTTCTACCATTACATATGAGTTTTGAGATCACTTTTTTCAATCTCTGTGAAGAATGATGCTGGTATTTTTATTGGCATTGTGTTAAATCTCTATGCTGCTTTTTGTAGAATTGCAATTTTCACAATATTAATTCTACCTATCCAGGAACATGGGAGGTCTTTCCTCCTTCTCAAGCCCTCTTTGAATTCTTTCTTGAGTTTTTTTTTTTTTTTATGTTCTCATTATATAGATTTTTCACATCCTTGGTCAGGATCTGAGGAGATAAACGACCCGGCACACTTTATCCTAGACCCAGCTGAAACCACAGAGGAATTGGGGAAATGAGCAAGAATGCTGTTTCATTGGTGAACTTGATGACAGCAGAATGGTGAAGGAGATCGACACTGAGGACACTCAACAGCTACTAAAGCAGAGATCCAGAGGCTCCTAAGAACCTATCAGTGAAGTAGACTTAAAACACACCCAACATGTCTCAGGGAATTTTGTGGAAGAGGGGCAGAAAGATTGTTAGAGGCACAAGTTGGGACATTTTGCACAGAGACATTGCCTCTCCCCCATAACTAACTACTGCCACCATAATATGTGACCCACAATCTCCATGGGGTTGATTTTCATTTCCAAAGAGGAAGGCCTCTTCAGAAAAGAGGCTGGGAGGAAGGAAAGTATGGTAGCAACACAAGTTGTTTACATACTAAATATGGACATATGTAATACAAATAAATAAAAAAAAAATGAAAAAGTGAAGGTGGTGACAGTGGATTATGATCATGGAATACTATTTATATTTATGGAAATTGCCAATAAAAGTTTAAAAATAAATATTAAAATAAAAAATAGCATAAGAAATACAAGTTAACTGAAGGAGAAGGAGGCAAAATAGAAATAGGACAATAGAAGTTATTGGGATTTATCCTGTTATACTGCCAGGCATGAGATTCCATGTAAATCTCTATTCACTTTTCCTATTGACATTTTGACTCCATGGCCATACTACTTGGAACATTACTTTTTTTTTTTTCCCCAGAGAAGGGTTCCACTCTAATCCTGGATGTGCTGGAATTCACTATGTAGTCTCAGGGCTATCTCAGGGCTACCTTGAACTCATGGCGAGACTCCTATCTATGACTCATGAGTGCTGTGAATAAAGGCATGCACCACCACGCCTGGTTCAGAACATTACTCTTATTTGAAGTACAGAACTTTTCATTTGACAATATTTACATATTTATAGTAAATGGCTTTAAGAGGTCAGATCTGAAGAAGGGACAAATTCACACCCAAAGTTCCTTTGTCATTTTATTCATTCACTACACTTTCTAGAATTGAAATACTTTGCCCTATTACATCAACAATTTGAAATATTATAATTGTTCTGGATCCTTATTATGTAATATGTATTTGCACAAAAACGTCTATGAGTCAAGGCTTGATTGCCAATTGGACAAGGTGGAATGCTTCTGAACTAAGGCCTAGTGAACAGTTTTTTAGGTAATTCGGGATATGCCCCACCCTCAAATGGGATAGTGAAATTCCAGCCACTTTCTCCAATTTTTTTAAAAAATATTTGTTATTTTTATTTATTTATCTGAGAGCGACAGACAGAGAAAGAGGCAGAGAAAGAGAGAATGGGCGTGCCAAGCTTCCAGCTACTGCAAACAAACTCCAGGCGCCTGCACCCCCTTGTGCATCTGGCTAACGTGGGTCCTGGGGAATGGAGCCTCGAACCGGGGTACTTAGGCTTCACAAGCAAGTGTTTAACCACTAAGCCATCTCTCCAGCCCCAACTTTCTTCAATTTTTTTTCCCTCTGAGATGAGAAGTTTATTCGACTATGTGCTTCCAGCCATTGTCAACCAGCACCTACCCACCTACCCAAGGCCTGAAATAGCTGTGATAAATAAATCTGGTTGTGGACTAAACTATACTAAACCACGAGCCAAAATAAGCCCTATTCCCTTTTTAATATGAATTATATAATCTTATTTTTTGCTTTTGTATGTATAGGTATTAATGTTCTGTGTGTGTATGTGCACATATGTGGAGCTACTCTGCACACACCTATGGTGGCCCAAGCAGAAAGTTGGGTGATGCACTCCATAACTCCTTCACCTGTTCCTATTTGAGCTGGAGTCTCACTGTTTCTGGAGCTTACTATATTTTTTAAGTTTTGGCTATTCTCAGTTCCCTGCTTCCCTTCAGACAATGGTTATAGACATGTATGGCCATGTCCTACTATCTGTTTATGTGGGTCCTAGGGATCAAACCCAAGCAGTCTCTCAAGCCTCCTCAGGTCTTCATGCTTACAGGAAGTGCTCTTATTTACTTAGTCATCTCCCCAGCCTCCAAAATAAATTTATTTTTAAATTAGCATACAAAACATTATGCTTAATTATGACATTTTCAACCATAATTTGTTTCTGTTGATATCTTTCTCCTCTTTTTCTCCATCACCCTACATCCCTCTTAAACTCTCCCATCCTTAATAGCTTCTTTCCAATTTTCAGGCCACATTTCTCTTACCTTTCCTCAAAACTTTTTTGTTCCCTCTTGTGGGCTACTTTACAGTTCCATGACCTGTAACTATATGCATGCATGCATGCACAGAAGAATATATGTTACAATCTAGGGTCCACACATGAGTGTAAACATGCAGTATTTGTTTTTATGAGTATAGGTCACCTTGCTTAATATATAATGTATATAATTTCCTGATCCATGTAATTTTTACAATTTCACTGTTCTTGACAACTGAATAAAATTTAATGGTGTATATGTAGTACATTTTTATTATCCATCAGTTAATAATTTCTAATTTCATGTCTGACCTAATTTTACTTCCTAGCTATTGTGAACAGTGCAACAATAAATATGGATATGTGTGGTAGGATATAGAATTCTTTGGATATAGGCCTAGTAGTGGTATGTATGTATCATAGGGTAGTTCAAATGTTAGCTTTTTGAGAAACATCCTCACTGATTTCCAGTTTACATTCCCACCAATAGTGAAAAAGGTTTCCCTTTCTCCACAACCTCCTAAGTATTTATTACATTATGTTAACATACATTCATGTGTGTGTAAGTGTGTATAGAATGTGTAGTGTGTTGTGTTTGTATACTATATCCATTTGTGTGCCCAGATGCAAAAACTCCACATGCACACATGGAGAGGCTAGAGGAAAACATTGAGTGTTTTCTTCTGTCTCTCCTTTGCACTGTTTTCCTTTATAAACAATCTTTCACTATATTCATTCAAAATGATGGACTAGCAAGCTATAGCAATTCTCTGGTCTGGCCCCCGTAGGACTGAGTCTTATGTATTGAACTTATGCCCACTTAGGCATCCCTCCAGCTCTCATTTGTTTTACTGATGGTAGCCATTCTGACTAGGGTGAGGTAGAATCTCAAATTAGTTTTAATTTGCATTTCCCTGATTCTAAGTGTATTAAAGACTTTTTCAAATGTGTATGGACCATTTGTGTTTCTTCTTTTGAGAATTACCTATTCATATCATTAGCACATTTATTGATTGGCAGGGCATTTTGGTGTTTAATATTGCAGTTATTTATATAATCTAGATATTAACCCCTTGTCTGAAGTAGAGCTGTCAAAGATGTCCTCATATTCTATAGGCTATATGTTAATTTTTCCAAAAGTTTCCTTTACTGTAGAGAAGTATTTATTTTACATTTTAAATGTAATCCTGTTTGTCAACTTATGGGACTATTCTCTTCTGTTTAAATCCTATTAAGAAAGACCTTGTTTATGCTTGTATCTTGAAGAGTTTCACCTGTGAGTTCCTCTAGCAATCTCAGTGTTTTAGATTTGAAATTGTGGTCTTTGATTAATGTTGAATTGTTCTTTTGTACGTGGTGTAAGACATGGACTTAATTTCATTCTTTTACACCTTTGCCAGAACCGTTGAATTATTTATTTCTCTAATATATATTTTTGATACTTTTGCCAAATATCAGGTAGCCATAGCGATATGGGTTTATTTTTGGGTCATGTATTCTCTTTTATTGATCTACATGTCTATTTTGTGCCAGAACCATGCTATCTTTATAATTAAGGCTCTGTAGTATAGCTTATGGTCAGATATAATATCTCCAGCACTGTTCTTTCTGTTTAGAACTACTTTGATTATCTGTAGTCTCATGTTTCTATATAAATTTTAGGATATTTTCCTGGTTCTTTGAAAAATATTATTGGAATTTTGGTGACAATTTCATTGAGTTAGATTACTTTTTGTAATATAGCCATTTTTAAAACATTAATTCTGCCAATCTAAGAGCATAACATAATAATCAAGTGCCTACTTCAGCTCTTTTCTCCAGTGTATTCAAGGTTCATGTAAAGATCTGTTATTTCCTTTCATGGTTATGTTAATCAGTTCAAGTATTTTGTTAGATTGATAGAAAGTTCATGAATGTTTTATTTATTTTCCTAAATTACTAGGTAATTTCATCTAAATTTTGTCTGGGGTTGGAGAGATGGTTTAGTGGTTAAGGCACATGCCCATGAAGCCTAAGGACCCAGGTTTGATTCTCCAGATCCCATGTAAGCCAGATGCACATGGTGGCACATGCATTTGGAGTTCCTCTGAAGTGACCAGAGGCCCTGGCATGCCAATTCTCACTCTTTCTCTGTGTCTTTGCCTCTCTCTGTCTCAGATAAATAAATTTAAATTTTGTCTGAAGACGTTAGCAGCAATGTGAAGAATATAGAAGAAATAAAATATAAATAAAGTGTCTTTCAATGGCCCATTATTGCATAATATACCATGGAGAAACGTATTGACTTAAAAATAGTAATTTTTTTAAAAAAAATCATGTCATGATCTTTTCATCCTATTATGACAGTCTTGTGTAGGTAGTGTCAAGCACTGTGAGGTCATGGATATCCCAGTCATTTTGTGTCTGGGGGAGCACGTTATTAGGAGTCCTACCCTTTCTTTGGCTCTTACATTCTTTCTGATACCTCTTCCACAATGGAACCTGAGCCTTGGAAGAAGGTGTGATGGAGATATTTCAGTGCTGAGCTCTCCTCTGTCACTTTGTCTCAACACAAAAATAAAAGAGAGACTGATTGAGAGGGATGTGGGGGTATGATAGAGAGTGGAGTTTCAAAGGGGAAAGTGGGGGAAGGGAGAGAATTACCATAGGATATTGTTTATAGTTATGGAAATTGTCAATAAAAATTAAAAACATCATGATTTTGTGCTTTGACTGGTATTAGCCAGACAGTTCCTCACTTTTATATGTTTTTGGCTGTAGTCACTCATGGCTACATTCAACTCATAGGCGAGTTGGGTCTGTCAGTGTGGACACTCTGGTTTTTACTTCATGCTCTCTTTGTGTTATTAGTTTGGACTCCATTTTCACATGGTGGTCTTGAGGTTCTAAAATCATAAAAATAGAAAATTCCAAGCTCCTTAAGTCCATCTTAAATTCTTTGGAATTAAATTGTATCCATTCCAGAATATATTATTTGTCATAGAATGTCCAAAGGTCAGCATATGGGTTAGAGAGGTGGCTCAGCAGCTAAGTTACTTGCCTGAAAAGTCTAAGAACCCTGGTTTGATTCCCCAGGACCCACATAAAGCCAGATGCCCAAAGTGGCACATGAATCTGGAGTTCATTTGAAGTGGCTAGAGGACCTGGCACACACATTCTCTCTCTATATGACTCTGTCTCATATATATATATATATATATATATATATATATATATATATATATATATATATGCATAGATTCAGTAGTAGGGGAAACATATTCCATTTTTCAGAAAGCAACCAGATATATATGCAGGATGGAAGGAATAGTTGGTAGGCATCTTTAGTGATTATTATACAACATAACACAAAGAATTAGATATCAGTACCACAAGGTTGAAGAAAATTCAAACTTATATTACCAATGTTACATATAGATAGATAGATAGATAGATAGATAGATAGATAGATAGATAGATAGATAGATAGAAAGAAAATAAATAAATATATGTGTGTGTCCAAAATTTGGGATATTTGTCTAATATTTTTCTTAATATTTTTCAAATGAATAAATCTATTACTATTTTTATGACAGAGACTATCAACCAAACTCCTTACTCTTCTTTCTAAGCATATGTTCTTTCCAGCTGTCCTGTAGCTGGTCTGTTATAGCTGATGATAATTGAGTAGAAACCTCATAATTTTAATGCCTGATGCAGAGAAATTTCTCATACATTATCCTTCTTTTTACTCTCTCCTAGATTCTTGGAAAGGAGATAACCTCCAGAAAGACTTTAGATGTCACTTGGAAGAGAGAGAGCTGAGAAACAAAATGAAAGTGGCCTTGATCCCTGAATTACCATTTTGAAACGACTTGCCTGATTAGGAATATCAGTACTATATGGCTATGCCGGTAATCAATAATCTTGTTCATGTGGAACCAGTAAAATATGGGGAGTTGTTACATCAGCAGGTATTATCTGAGTTAACAAATTTATATTTTCCAAGCCTCCACAATTTCATGTACTATAAAACATTTCAGAGGTCACATAACTGGTATTAAGTATGAGTTGATATAGTACAAAGTATTTTCAGAACCACACTTTAGCAGGTAGACTTCTGAATGTCACTGATCTCCATCTCTTGGTATTCACATGTCTATACAATCCCATCTCTCAAGTGTATATTGGACCTAATGACTTGTTTCTGGTGAATAGAATATTGCACAGATGATTGTTGGCCACTTCCATGATGAGGTTACAGAAGATTGTCCTTTGTTCACCAGGAGACTTTCTTACAGGCTTTCATGAAGCAAACTATTATATTAGAGAGGTCCATGTAGCCAGAAGTTGAGTATAGCCTCTCACCAATAATCCATCAGGATCTGCAACTCTCCATCAGTATTTGAATAACCAGTGCATGAAAACAACTAAACAAACAAGTTGGGAAATAGATCGTCTTCCAGTTAAACTATGATAGGTCTATATATCTTTTGCCAATCCCTTGATTGTAGGTTTGAGGGCCCCTAAACTGAGTAGTCAACAAATATGTACCCATACTCCTGAGCCATAAAACTATGAGATAGTAAATATGTAGTTTAAGCTCCCAAAATTTGGAATAATTGATAAAGCAGCAATAGACAAGTAATATATCCACTAGACTGGCTTTTAATCTGGAGCTTAGCTGCAGTATACTGATACTGACAATCTCCTAGTTTCAAGTACATAATTTTAGAAATAAATACATATTAATCTTTTCCTAGTATCCATGTGAATCTTTAAACTATTAACTTCTAGAAAACATTTCCTTATCATATCTTCCTGGTGACTTAATCTAATATTTACTATAAAGAAATGACTACATCATTGTTCAAAATATATCTGGCTTGATGCTTTAAATTAATGCAAAAAAATAATTTCAAAGAGTGAAACAGGAAAAATCACACAAAGCAGAAAAAAACTGAAACAGAATGTTGTTTTCTCAGATAATCTAGGCTGGAGAAATATGGAATTTGTTCTATCACCTACCAGTACAACTGCAAAACTAGCAGGTTTTCAGAGTATAAAGAGAGTTCTGGAAAAATTATTAATTATTTTCATTATAATCAGTAACTCAGTTTCTAGAGATGAATTAAAGTGTAAGTAAAAAGAATGAAGCAGCTTGTGGAGGAAAGAGAAGAGACAAGTAAACACAGTTGAAAAGAATGGTAACAAGGCACTCATACTATTGCCTGAAGCTGGACTCTATGGCTAAGGCTTGTCTAGGAAGATGTTCAAGTACCTTCCCAATGAACCAAGGCACTAAAGCCTTATTTCAGTCACCATCTGCTAGTGAATGTTTCTTTTTCTTGTAGTTATTTTGTTTCCATGCCTTTGTTGAGAACACAATGTGTGCATATGTGTGAATGTATGCACATAAGTAGAGCTAAAACAAAAGGACCACATACCTCCAAGAAAAATCTAAACATGGCCTGTTTCATAGTAGAAGTGATCATTTAAAAAGAAAATTCAAGGCCTGCTTCACTTAATGATATTACCTGCCTTGTCATGGAAGCATTTGACTGTAAATTCTTGGTTTAACTTCTCTGCATTTAAATATATTCATATAAAAGTAAATATTAATCTAGCTAAACTGTTAAACTCCATGCTGTCCTGAACTTTTATGGTTCAATGACCTTGATAGTGGAAATTTGAAGACATATGGAAAATTCATTTACTTTTTTTTATTAATTAGTTTTGTACTCATTGCACTCATTTCTTTAAAATGATGAAGATAAATACTTGGAAAAACAACCCTGAAATTAATCTGATTGATGATATTGTAGGGTAATGTATGATTAAGATAGATATCATCTTAACTATGCTTTTAATATAACCCTGATATCATTCTGGTTTCACTAAGTAAAAGGGACTTTCCCCCGTTCCAGCAGTTGAACCAGTCCTTAAAAGATAACTTGAGTAAACCGCTTCTCCAATGACTTGGCTTTTCTCAAGTGCTGAGTCACTTGGAAGGCACTAAGGGTGCTGAAAATATACAGTGCACAGATATTGAAATACAAAAAGTACCTTCTTAATTTGACACTCTTCTATGAACAGATCTCAATATAAGCTATCCTTCCAAAGGAATTTTGTTAAAGTGTCTGTTGGACCCTTTATGTTAATTTACCTAAACCTCTCAAAAACAACAACAAAACCTTATTTTTTTCAGATTTTTATTTCCCTCATTTAGAGTTTTAGCTCTATAAAAGCCCAAATAACCTTAATTTATACATATAAACATTTTTTAGTGTCTGTATTCAGTTGATCAGGAGTTATGAAAGTATTGATATTATTTCTTTTGTCTTTATTCATGTTTTCCAGGATTTATGATATTCTGCCTCACCACAGGACCAAAGAAATTTGACCAAGTGACCATGGACTGAAACCTGAAATTACAGGACAAAATATGTTTCCTTTTTACAAATTCTTTTATCTTGGCTATTTTAAATAGCACCATAAAGCTATCAAATACTAAGATTGTGCAGATCAACATTTAATTCCTACATGTTCCTTTATTTACTGTTGCATTTTAAGAAAGTTTCTGAGTATCTCTAAGCCTCAATGTACAGATCTGCAAAATGAAAATAATATTGATGTTGCAGTCAGGTTCACATTGCTGGCAGAAATCACCCAACCAAAAGCAGCTTGTGGGGAAAAATGCTTATTTTGGCTTACAGACTCAAGGGGAAGCTCAATGATGGCAGGGAAAACAATGACATGAGCAGAGGGTGAACATCACCCCCTCACCAACATCAGGTGGACAACAGCAATAGGAGAGCGTGTCAAACACTGGCAAGGGGGAGCTGGCTATAACATCCATAAGCCCACCTCTAACAATACACTGCCTCCTAGAGATGTTAATTACCAAATCTCTATCAGCTGGAAACCTAGCATTAAGAACACCTAAGTTTATGAAGGACACCTGAATCACACCACCATACTATATTATGAGGTTGTGGACAGGAATACATAAAATTGAAATAAAAACATTGAATTCATAATAGGACAATCCTTGACACACAAAAACTACAAGAACAGCATAAATACTTACTAGTATGATTACCTGGAATACAAGTTTTTTCAACTTTTTAAGCTGCTAAGCAATTATTCATTATCTAAGACCCAATTAAGCAGACTTTTCACAATAGTCAAAATTTGAAGCCTGTGAAACAGCCCAAACATCTATCAATCAATCAATGAACAAAATGTAGTATATCTATACAATGGACTGGTATTCATCCACAAAAAGAAAACATTATACTTAGTGGCAAAGGCTTTACACAAAAGGCCACTGATTTTATGATTCTGTTTTATGAAATATATAGAAGAATAAGCACATAGAGATGGAATGTAGACTAATGGCTACCAGAGTATAGAAAAGAGGACTGTGGAATGACTACTAATGGGTAAGAGAATTCTTTGAACAGGGTGATGGGGAGGTTTTGGAGCTAAATAGATGTGATGATTTTTAATTTTGTGAAGATACTAAGATCTATTAATATATTTAAAAGGATACACCTTATGGAATGTAATTTTATTTGAATTTTAAGGAAATAAAACATGTATATTAAAAGGGAATGTCATTTATTATATTTCTGTGAAGCCTTAACCAGGCACAAAGGAAAGTAGTACTTTCCCTTTCTCTCAGTAACCATCTACAAATTATGACTTGCATAGCTGTTGCTTTCATTAAATTTTAACCCCCCCCCCCAAGGGCAGAGGTGCTGCATATCTGGAATTTTTTATCTCCTCAACATGCCATTTCCTTTTGGACTGTTTGGGCTGTTCCTTTTCTAACTGTTGACCTGACAATGATAATATTCCTCCTTTACTGCTAGACTAAATGGTTTAGCGATGAGTATGTCAACCAAGATGGGCCAGTAGGAGTCATTTCTGGCACATTAATTAAGAATGTAAACCATAAGAATATTGGAAATCTACTGTCTTGGACTTCTCATTGATAAAGCTGTATGAGAATAAATCCAGCATGGAGGAAGGCATGGCTGAGCTGAGCAGTTGGGGCTAACATTCTACCTCTAGACATTTTAGCTAACAAATTTACTTCATCCCCATTATAATGGAAATAGTTTGAGTATGGATTTAGTTACTTGAAATGGAAGCAATCCTGACTTAATATAATAGATATTCATTTTGTTGAAAAATTATTTTGTCATCCACAAAAAGCGGTCTCTTAAACAATGATTTCAGATAAACATAGTGATATTATCCCCCATTGCCTCTTACTTTATGAAGGATGGGGCAGGCTTAATAGCAATAGTTTCTATCACTTTCTTTTTCCCACCAGCAATACTCCTTGTCATGGGATAATTAAGGAAGAGGGGTTATCCCAGGCTGACCTGGAATTCACTATGTAGTCTCAGAATGGCTTTGAATTCATAGCAATGCTCCTACCTCTATACCTCCTGAGTGCTGAGTGCTGGGATTAAAGGTATGCCACAACACCCTACCAAGCATTATATTTCTCAGTTATGCTAGCATCATTTATAAGCTTCCACTGTGAAAGCCAAGATAGCATGCTTGTATTTTTCTATGCACTAAATGTTGTCTATTGCTTTCCATCTCCAGACTTACAACCTTACAACTCTATCCTCTCTTCTGCCCAACTTCATCTACAGTTGAAAAGATAGGAAACTTGTTTCTTTTAAAGTAGAAAAGCTAAAAAAAAATTACTTGGAGTCTTTAATTTCCTATGATCTCTTTCTTTCTTTCTTTCTTTCTTTCTTTCTTTCTTTCTTTCTTTCTTTCTTTCTTTAATTCTTTCTTTCTTTTTCTCTTTCTCTTTCTTTCTTTCTCTTTTGTCTTCCCAAGGTAGGAGCTCAATCTAGCCCAGGAAAACTTGGAACTAATTCTGTCAGCCAAGGCTGGTTTTAAACTCACAGTGATCCTCACCTGCCTCCTGAATGCTGAGATCAAAGATGTGTGCCACCATGTCCATGGGACCATTTCTTAACAATTTTCTCACCCTCTGCCATCTTTCACTGGATCCATCTCATGCCCTATGGCTGATAATACCCTCGTCCATACTGGACAGCTTGTGAATGTCCTCTGAAAATGCCACTGAATAGACTTCCTACAAATGACAGATAATCTACTCTCTGTATATAAATATTTTCAACACCCTCATGTTTTTTATATATGCAAGTAAGAGATAACATTTAATTGTAAGTAATTTTGTCTCCTCTTTGGCATCTTAGTGGCGATGGCTTCATTGATTACTAGGTTTCTGGGGCACCTGCCATGTACTTAGAGTAAGAAGAGGTGGAAAGAAGAATGGCAGAATTATTTTTGAATATACATGATATGGGAAGAATAAGACACATGTGGGGATAGAAGCTAGAATCGTTGAAATGTGGAAAAAAAGAAAAGACAAATTTTGAAAAGAACAGTATGTAAATTAGATTTATTACATTTTAATTAGTCTCTCAACATGTTTCATAATATAATTCCCCAACATCATCATCTTTAGAGATTGTTAGTACTTTTAAAGGCTACTAGTATTAGATCTGTGTTTCTTTTGGATATATTACAGTGGTGGCCTCAATGCAACTCAGTTGTATTTGGGTTGCACTTAGAACAGTCAAATTACAAAGTCCTGAAGGTAAATCACCTGTTTCTCTCCAAAGAAACAAAATTTTGACTAAGATGAATTTTATCTTTCAACATTGTCAGAAACTATATTTTATTTTAAGAATTTAGTAAATGAAAGAATGCATGATTAGAGCTCAGTTACCTTTGCGTAGATCCTTAGTCTTAAATTTAGCATCACTAAGAGGATGAACAAACTATTCACTCTCTGTGTGCCTCAATTTCTTTATATGTAAAATGGACAAAATAGTGTATTTCACAAAGGTTGTTGGGAAAATAAAATGACTCAACACATATAAAGAGTTAAAACTTGTCTTGATACATGTTAAACACTCCATAAAAGTTCACAATCGTGAAATCAACCAGCCATGCAAGATGTACACACCAGTGCAATAGTGGTACACAGTCTATGGAAGTAATAAGTTGCTCTCTGATTGCATATGAGGCCTGCTCAATGAAAGGGAAATTACTCATATCTTATACTGAGAACCAAGTTAGAAGTCTATAGCTTAGAATGTCATATAACCTAGAGGGAATCTTCTATCGTTCTTTGCCTAAAAAGAGATGATATATCCACCAAAATGTCTTCTAAATGTCTACATTTATCCCATTTGATCCATGCTGCTCCTATACTTGGCTAGAGAACCTGAATTTTACAGATGGCTGCAAATACCAAGGTGACCCAAGGCAGTATGACAAGAAAAGAAAGCCAACTGCCTGGAATGAGACAAGTCATTTCTATCACATCAGCCAGGAAACATGACAGAAAAAGCAACAGATGAAATATAAGTATAGCTCTCACTGCTAGCCATAGAACCCCCTTTGAAAAAAATGTTGATAAACACTGAGGAGATTCACAATTCATCAAAGCAGAAAATCAGAGTCTGCTAAGAGCACATTACTCAAAGGGACTTCTAACATGCTCTCTATGGCTTAGGGAGCCTGAAAAACATGGGTGGAAGGAATATAAGAGCCATGGGTGGGCAAGCATACTCTGAGACATTGCCTCAACACAGAGACTGACTGGTGCATGAATCACTGCACAGTGAATATGGATAACCCTACTGAAGGGGGCCCACAGTGGAATGGGGGTGGGAGAGAGGGAACATAAGAGTATATAACCTGATAGAAGTATGACTGATTTGCAATTTGTTCATCTAATAAAGTTATCAATAAAGTTAGTTATTCTATTAAAATCACCTACGTACAAATTATATAGAAAAATCAACATATATGTATATGATGCTACCCACATCTCTATGTATAGACATCTAGAAAGACACAGACACAGGTGATACTTCAGTAATAAACCCAAGAGTTATTTCTAACACTTATTCAATAGATATTTGTAGCAAAATTTACCAAGATCCCAAATAAAATGGCAAAACTTAAAGGCACACAACTACAATTGCTGAAGTAAGCACCATCTCAGAATTTAGAAAACACGTCATAATGTTAAGAACAACCAAAAGAAAGATGTGGGGAGAGGATGACTTGTGACTTTCCAGTCTCATAGGTTTTGCCAGCACAGTTTTGAATACAACAGGTCAATTTACTCATTCTTTATTCTTTCCACTTTTCCACCTGTGCAATGGAAACAACCACAGCAGCTTTGTAAAAGTATTGTGAGGATTTGTTAGTAGAACATGAAATATTTCATGCTCAAGAATCATCTTCTACATTCCTAAAATAACCTTGATTCTAGGGCACAGGAATAATGACAGAGGGCACATTTTCTGTGGGCCTTGCTTAGGTGTTATAGCCACATCCTGTTTTTCCATTAGCACTCATTCCAGAGCGCCTTTGAAATGTCTCTGCTTGTTCTGTAGTTGAGTTGGTTCCTGCCAGAGGGTGGGAGATATAATGAGTACTCAAGGGTGAGGACAGAAAAATGTGGATGAACATTCTCTAAGGTATTGATGTATTGAAGGCCAGCCACTTTAATATTGTATATATTGCAGAGACCCTGTCAGGCAGTCCTTTGACACATAAACCTTTTGTTTATCAGCATTTCATCTCAGTGTGTTTGTGAAAATATGTGTGAGGCCTTTGTGTAGTCAGAACTTTGCTTTGCTATGGTTAGATCTTGTGTGACTCCCCATTCTGATTCATTTAGAATCAGGCTCAGTTCTATGATACAGAAGGTGGGCAAATAAAGAACTGCTTCGGCTGCAGCATCTCCTGAAAGGATTTCATGCAGGTGAGCACAACCAATTCTGCCTTTGCAATTTCACACCTGTAATGTGCATGTTATATGTGAAAGGATGGCAGTGACATTGTTTGCTTTCCAGTGATATTGACAGTGAAACAAGCCTGTGCACTCTCCCTGCTTTCAATTAGCCCCTCCTCCACATTGTTGCCACTTGTCTTTCTAAAATGAGAATCTTCTCTGTGTCATTGCCTTGCATATGAGCCTTTGATATCTCCATTTTGCTTTTGGAATTAGAATTGCTTCATATGGCTTAGCATGCCTACACTTCCAACATCATCTTTTGCTGCATCTTTTCTTACACTCTGCCACCCAGGATTACTTGGAAAATAATTGACGTCATGCTGACTGTAGCACAGATTATAGGTTTTGGTGTCAAACCCTCTTGGTTTGAATCTAGGATCTTACTAGAATCTAGCAACTTATTAGTTGTATAGTCTCAGAAAAACTAGTTCTTCTCTGTTCTTCAGGTTCCAGAAGTATAAAATGGGCAAAAAGTTCTGTCATAAGATTGCTATGAAGGCTGGGTGGGGTGGCACACATCTATAATCCCAACACTCAAAGGGTTTGGTCAGGAGGATCTCTACTTAGAAGCCAGCCTGGGCTACACAAGAAAAAACAAAATACTGCTATGGGGAGTGATTGAGTTACTACCACTCCAACAGTGATCTGGTCAAGGAGGCATCCAAAACAATGTATGCCACTGCCAAAGTGCATGGTTATCCACCAGAATTAGATGGTAAGAGCCTATTGCTGAAGACGCCACAAGCTAGGATATTGAAAAATCAAGCTAGAACTGAGACGGAAACCATCTCCCTGCTGGATCGATACCAAAGTGCTGGAAAGTTCTGTGAAATCTGCTAAGAGAAATGTCATCTACAGTGTGAATAAGCAGTCGGTCCTGCAAGTTACAAAACCAGCCAGCCAGTTGAGGTGTACCCAATAGTGCAATAGTGGCACATATGAGGGTAATCAATTGAATAAAAGGTCCAGCTCAATGAGAAGGCATTTATGCCTGGTACTGAGATTTGAGTCAAAAACCTTTGCTTGGATGTCATAAATCTCAGAGGAAAGCTACTATCCTTTGGCTTAATAGAGATGTCATGCCAATCAAACAGCCTTCTAAATTTATATATTAAGGCCTTTGATTCATGCTATTCTTACTACTGGATATAGAACCTTCATTTTAGAAATTGCAACAAATACTAGGGAAACTTAAGACTTAACAAAATGACAACAAGAATGCCTAGAACTAGCCCTGGACAAGTCCTCTCATACCAACCAGTGTTCAGGAAACATTTGTGAAGTAGTTGTAGAGGAAATAGAAGTGTTGCTTTCGCCATTAGTCAGAGAACCTTCTCTGTGGAAATATTTGGTAGACATTGAGGAAACTCAACTCTCATCAAAGGAGAAAATAATAAGCTATCAAGAGCTCAAACCTGAAATGGATTTCAACCTTTCCATCCATGGCTCAGGGAGCATTTCATAAGAGAGGGTAAAAAGAAAGTAAGAGTCATAATGTCTGTAGGAATATTTTAGGATGCTGTCTTCCCTATTTGAACTGACTGATGCATTCATGAGTCCACAGTGGTTACCGAAACCCCCATTAACACTAGCATGGTTTGGAGCCCCTCAAGATTTTGACACACAGGAGTGAAGAAGAGGAAAAAAATAAATGAGACAACAAAACAGAAAGGATTGCCTTGAAGGAGGGGAGTTCTCAGGGGATGGGGAAACAGGGCCAAAAAGGGTACAGGACCAATTAAATTACTGTATGATCAAATATCAAAGTTCTCAAAAATGGATGAACCTTAAAGACATTATGGTAGCAGAAAGAAGCCACAAATTCTCAAATATGATATGATTCTATTCATATGAAATATCCAAAATTGACAAATCTTGACTGACAATGGATTTATACTTGCTTAGATCTTAGGAAAGAGGGTGAATGTTAAAGGTTATATCCTAAAGAATATAAGGTTTCTATTTCGTTTTGAGACAGGGTCTTGATGTCACAGGGGAGACTGGAACTAGGTAGCCTATGGTGACTTCAAACTCTCAATCTTTTTCTTCATTCTTCAAATGCTGGAATTACACATGTGTCACCATGCTTTGTTTAAAGTTTCTCTGTAAAAATATTTTGGAGCCAGGCATGGTGGTGCATGCCTTTAATTCAAGCACTTCATAATATATATATATATATATGGTTTGTTTATCTGAGAGAAAGAAAGGGAGAGAGACAGTGAGAGAGAGAGGGAATAGACATACCAGAGTCTCTTGCTAGTACAAATGAATTCCAGACACATGCACCACTTCACTTTCTGTATCTGGCATTAGATGGATACTATAGAATCAAACCCAGGCTAGGGAGTCAATGCTTTAGATGAGAGCTGGTAAAAACCTACCAGATACAATCATGAAGGAATGTCTGGAATCCCTGGAGTCACTTGAAGCTATTGGACTGGCTTCAGTTGTGAACCTAATATGAAAACGGTTTGTGGGAGACAGAGAAGTTTAAGAAGAAAATACCAGGCTGGAGAGATTGCTTAGTGGTTAAGCTCTTGCCTGTGAAGCCTGAGGACCCCAGTTCAAGACGCAATTCCCCAGCACCCACGTAAGCCAGATGCATAAGGTGGTGCATGCATCTGGAGTTCATTTGCAGTGGCTAGAGGCCCTGGTGTAACCGTTCTCTCTCTCTCTCTCTCTCTCTCTCTCTCTCTCTCTCTCTCTGTGTGTGTGTGTGTGTGTGTGTGTGTGTCTTTCTCTCTGTGTCTGTCTGTTGCTCTCAAATAAATAAAAATAAAAATAAAACAAAAAAGAAGAAAATACCCTTATCTGTAAAAATCTTTTCAAATTGGCAAATGCTTTCTGAAAGGTCAAAAAA
This sequence comes from Jaculus jaculus, assembly GCF_020740685.1. Lineage (NCBI taxonomy): Eukaryota > Metazoa > Chordata > Mammalia > Rodentia > Dipodidae > Jaculus > Jaculus jaculus. The sequence continues at coordinate 39,949,785 of NC_059125.1, forward strand.
TCACAACCCACATAATTTGATTAGTTATTATATTTCTGTAGGTTATCCCAACACCCACTGAGGGGCTTCAGATGATGTAAGGGTTTTGAAATAATGGGCTCTAATTTTTTCACATATGAATTTGTCTTGGTTTTGAACAGATTATTAAAGGGCTTTCTCAACCAACAAATCCTAAACCTCCCTATCTGATACCAGGAAGACTCGCATGCTGTCCCATCTCATTACTACTCTTCTTTCAGAGTATGTAGCTCCAATCACCTATGGAGAAGGCTTAGCTGGCATCAGTGATGATTCTCCTAGAGTACCTGATGAAGAGAGAATTAGGTTTGAGGCCAGGGAGATATGTATACCCTTGCCTATTCTGACACTTCTCTTTGTGTCTGTGGACAAGATGCTTTGCTCAGGGTCCATGGTCAGCAAATGATCATGGGTCCAGTCTTCCTAAATGTTAAAACATTGAATTTATTAGTCCCTAATTGTACATTGCTGCTTTTCTATCTTCCTGGGCACTACTTTTGCTCATCCTAGGACCCTCTCTTAATCCAGCGATTAAAGAGTTGTGTTATTCAGTGAGATCCTAAGTATGACCCAAATGAACATTATTGGCTAAAACAGGTGAATTTCTCATAAGGTATAACCTAATACATAGCTTGGTTTCATTGACACATAGATTACTTTATGCACCTTATAGTAAAAACTGTTGATGGGTGGCCCATGTCCTTTTATTACTCACTATCCTACTACCTTGTGACATCCTACTGCTGAAGGCAGAGCCTTGGTTCTCAATTGCTTTCTTCTAGACAGTGCTTACAAGTAAGATTGAAAGTGTTTGTGAGTTAACACATCTGAGAGCATCTCTCAACCTATGTTGGTTGGCAATTCATTATCAGCACTTTTGCTTCTCTTCTCGGTGGTGGGACAATCTTCCACAGTGTCTCTCAAATGCCTCAGATGGGGCTAGTTTCTGGTTTCCTACTGTAGCAATGAATCTGCCCTAGATTGGTTTCTTTCCCCATCCTGTCTCATTCCTTCTTTTTCGACCAGAGAACCACTGCTTATTGAATTCACCTCCTAAATAAGCTACCTGCAGATAAATATTTATCTCAGGGTCGGTTTGTTGGAGACCCAACCTAAGATACATTTTAAAATAAATATTTACACATATGTTAATGCATACATAACATTTAATAAATATTGGGAAAAGAAAGTTTTTCATATACAACCTCCTTCCTAATATCAATAGAAAGGCAAATTGAGAAATGTGAGATTTAATATTCCACAGTGGGCTGTCAGCAATTTCAAAGCCCAAAGATGTCTGATAAAACATGTAATTTATTCAACCTCATTTCCTATGATCCTTCAATATTTGCTTAACTGTATTAATACTGTGGGACTCATCTGCCTTAGTTGGAAACCCTCTCTTTTTAAATTCTTTTTTTAAATTAACTAACACAAAACTTCTAACCAGAACCTCTTCCTCTGAAATGTATATCATCCTATATTGCTCCATGCTCTGGAAGGACTGGATAGAAGGTTAAAGTCCCTTAAAGGATAAGAGAGATTTTCCTCACCACAATTATCACCACCCTACCTACCTGTAAGAAAGTCTTCTTAGGATTTATTTAGCGTCTGCCTACCCACTAGGAGAGAAATAGAACTTACAATTTTTTTCATCTATGGCTTAAATACCATGTTCCCTATGGTTACAGGACACTTGAAAATTTGGCCACAGTCTGAAATCTGTTTAGACCTCCTCCTAGGAAATCCATCTCCCAGCATTTCTGGTTGATGGAGCTGCTGTGACTGCATTAGAGTCAGCACTATGCATATGCTTTCATGATGGAGTCATCAATTTTAATTCAAAGCAACAAGAAAGGGAGTTGTGGATTGGATGAGGTTTGGGATGCTTCTCTCTTTTTTGTGTTTTTTTTTTATTTGTTTGTTTGTTTGTTTTTTGAGTTAGGGTCTCACTCTAGCTCAGGCTGACCTGGAATTCACTATGTATTCTCAGGGTGGCCTCGAACTCACAGTGATCCTCCTACCTCTGCCTCCCAAGTGCTGGGATTAAAGGCGTGCGCCACCACGCCCGGCTGGGATGCTTCTCTTTATTCTTTTTACTCTGAAGGTATCTATGAAAGGACCCAACATTGAACCAACACAATCTAAACAAAAGTCTTATCAGAGGACTATCAATGGGAGAATTCCTACAACTCTTCTTTGGAGCATATGTACATGTGTTTAGTGGAGGGTGTGTGGGAAGATAATGCAAGCAGACCTGAGCCATGATAAACGTTCCTCCTGTTTATCCAAACCACATCCACAATGACATATGTCAGACAGCTATTGACACAGTGCTACATAACAAATCACTCCCAATCTCAGTGGCCTAAAACTATCACATATTTGCTGCTTCAGTGTATGTATGTTGGTTAAAAGTTAGTTCATCTAGACTGGGGTCAGCTGGTTTTTGTTTTCAAGTTGTGAGTTGCACCCAAGTCTCCTCTCATTTTCCATCATATATAGATGTGAGGAATGAACATAGATGGTATGTTCTTTCCGTGGCAATTAATAGCAAAACAGGGTGAACTCATTTTAAGCCTATGCTTACATCATTTATTATTCCATTAGTCCAAGTTAATCACATAGCTAAGGCCAATGATCAGGGGACTACGTGTCCCACAGTTAGGTTATGGCCAGGCTCTTATGTAGGAGTATAATAGCAGAGAAGTGAAAATGTGATGCCGACAATTTGGTTTATGAATTTCCTCATCCAGGTGCTGTATCAGCCTCTATGTTGAAAGACCAAGGTTGAGGTATTTTTGTCTTTGATCGCCAGAACATAGCAATGTATGTGGTACATAAGACCATAGCAGTGTAGCATGAACACATGGTTGCTCAAGAAATGGAGTGTTCAGAAGAGAATTGAATTGAAATAACCCGAGGAAAGTCATACAAAATGTGTCTTTTATCTATCCATTAGATATTTTCCACTTAATACAGTATGCATAAAGTACCTGAAGTTTCATTTGAATCTTCTGATGTTCACAGCAAGATACAATTTTAAACCATCTATCAACTAATCTTTCCTTTAAACCTAAGATATTGGCAACAAAAAAAAGTAATAGTTAATGTTGACTTTCCCAGTTCAGTTTCATTGTTTGGCCCTGTGGTAAGAGCTATCATTCCTCACTTCTGAATAGTCAAATTATATAGTTTACCTTATTCTTCTTTCACAACTAATCTTGTCATATTGAATTTGTTTCTAAAACCCACACCTTTCTAACTATCACCAAAGCTTTTGTGCCTAGTTTAATGGTTACATGCAATTCACCCCCTCCCATATGTATTGCACTGAGTAATATATATATATACTGTTAACACTGTAATGGTTCCATTTAGTGAAAACTACTATGTGCCAGGTACTAAGTTCCATCATATCAGCATCTTAACATGATGAGATTGCTGGGAAAATGGTTTGCCAGGTATCTTCCCCAGCCAGTGAATGATGGTGTCAGATCCTTCTCTTACTTCAAGATGAAAACCTAACCACTAGCTGGTACTGCCTCTAGCTCTTATTTCCAAATTGTTGACAGAAATTTGAACCCGGGACTAGCAACTTCAGCTCAAATTCTCCTCCTGTCTGATTTGTTATAATCACGTGAAAAGCATTTAACCTCAGTGAGCCTCAGTTTCTTCCTGTGTGAGAGTGCACAATTACCTTATTGATCATGCAATGGAGTCATATGTGGGCATGCATTAAAAAATGTACTATCCCACCAAAATGCTAAGGTATCTTTATTAAATTAAGCTCTATTTCCCCCCAAACTTTTATATTACCAATTCTATCAGCAGTGATCTTGCTCGCCTCTGCCCATTGGATGACAAGGCACATTTGGCTGACCATACTGGGAAATTTCTTTCCCCTTGGGTCTTCCTGTGTTTGTCCATTGAACAAACAACATATCACCATCCACACCATATTCACAGGCTTTCTCCATATTTCTTGATTAATTTCCCCTGTGTGTCTTTGTGCATATCTTTTCACATACTCTCTCCACAGAAGAGCTTCAGACTTCTGATTGTGTTTATGCTCAATGATGGCCAAATGGGAATTGTGAGCTTCTGATTTTTAAACAGTTGATATTTTGTATAATTGTACCCAAATAATTGAGTATTTTGAAAAGGTAATTGTCTATTTTTTAGAACACTTGATATTACTCTTCAGCCTTATAGTGTCTCTTTAGGGTTATCTCAGTCTTTCACTTGCTAAGGATATAATGATATCAAAAACACCAGCTACTGTCTCTTCCATTTTACAGTCTCACTCTTATGTGTACATATTTCTTATGTGTATGTGTGTGTGTGTGTGTGTGTGTGTGTGTGTGTGTGTGTGTGTGAATTTGTGGTATGTATTTTAAAGTAACTTGGCATTCCTACTAGGAAAATTACAAAGGTAGGCATTATATATAAATGGAACATTTGCACTTCATGTGTAGTTTTTGAGCCAAGGTTTCCTAGAAATTTGAAAATTATTTGAAAATTATTGGGAAATTTAAACCATGTTTTCCCTGTAGTCAAGTACAGTGTCCTTCTCAGACTTATTGTCAGAGCAGTGTAGTTCCAGCAAAATAATAACACCTATTATTTTATCAATGGTACCAATCAGAATGCTGTGACTCTGTGGTTCTGTTCAAATTAATTTGAAAATGTCAAATCTAAACATTTCAAAGATATACATACACTGTATAATATAAGGAATTGATGGCATGTTACATTATATTTGAATGTAATAGGCAAAATTTTAAATAAAATACTTTTTTTGAATGAACATCCAAGAGAAAAAAAATCTTCAAAAAGGTCTGCATATGACCCACGTCTGGAAAACATAAAAGAACCTCAGCTTTTCTCTGAGCCAACAATAGAAGATAGTGACGAATATGTACCCCACCTTCTCTCCTACCTTCTATTACCTCAGCGAGTCTGGAGAAATGTCCCAAACACAAACATGACATATCTTTGAAACTCTTGACTATATCTCAAAAGTTGTTTCAGAAAAGTTCCATTTCCTCAGACACAGTGGAATCATGTAATACCCTCATTTAAGTTAAGAGTTTATATACATACATATATATTATCCCTAGCTGAAAAGAAAAACACAGACTTCATATATAAGCAGGATAGAGGACATGAAGAAGGAAGATGAAGAGGAGGTTGAGGGAGGAAGAGAGACAATGAGCAAGTGAGAGAGAGAGAGAGAGAGAGAGAGAGAGAGAGAGAGAGAGAGAGAGAGAGAGAATCAGGCTGCTATAATAACAAATTCATTGCTGTTTATGATATGTTCTAAACAATGAATTAGTCTCTCTCCTCTTGGGCTCATGAAGTGTACCCATCTCGGGCCTGCTGTTATGTTGTAGTGGAGGACATATGTAAGGATCCATCCTGCACTCATGCATGCACTATGTGAAATATAGTGGAGCAGAGCCCACTTGAATGCTCTGTCCATTGTCCCCTAGGCAGGCAAAGAAATTCTAGCAATGTAAAACACTTGTCACTTGTCATACTTGCCAACTCTTTAATGAATGCTTATTTAGGCTTGCCTTCCTTCCCTTCCTATTTCCTTGCACTTTCCCTCACTTCTGCTTCCAATGAGCTACCTGCATAAAAGCCTTTGTCTCAGGCTCTTTCCTTAGGAAAAAAGTTACCACAAAACAGATATACTAGTTCATTAGGTGCTCAAATGCAGAAAAAAATTGAAATGATAGTTTCAGCCTACATTTTTAGTCTTTCATTACTCTGCCTTGATCTTTAATTCTGTAATGTTATATTGTGTGTTACCTATTGTTACAAATAATATACAAATACATAGGCAAATTATTATTTTTCTTCAGAGGTAAGTCTTCACTATCTAGCTGAGGCTGGCCTGTAACTCACTATGAAGCCCAAGGTAGGTCTCAAACTGATGATTCTCCAGCCATAGACTCCTAAGTGCTTGGATTATAGCCAGGCACCATGACATCCTGCACATGCAGATTACTGAATATATAATTTATATGCATACCCACATATCATAGAGCAGCAACCCACCCAAACAGGCTTCCTTAAGAATTTTCATAAGAAATTGAGTATGGTTTACATATTAGAGTTAGAACTCCCACATATGATGTGACTTGACTCTGTTTGCATTTCATATAAATCATTGCTTGCAGGTGTGTGAAATTGTAAAAGCAATTTACAAAACAGTTTGGCTAGTTCTTATAAAATTAAACCTAGATTATCAGAAGACTTGGTAAACCCTCTCCTAGATATTTACCCAAGTGAAATGGAAATGTACCCATACAAAGACTTTTCAAAAAATGTTCTATGGGCTTCAATAATGGTCCAAACTTGAGGAAAAAAAATGATATGCTCACATGTGGAGAATGGTTCAGAAGTACCCTATTTTCACACAACAGAATGCTGCCTGGTGGTCATAGAAAGGAAACTAAACAACTTCTGTCCCAAACAACATGGATGAATCTCAGAGCTATTACTTTGAAAGAAGCCAGACTTAAAGGAATGCATACTGTAAAAATAAAATGACAAAGCTAATTTTTAGTGATGAAAAGTTGCTTAGGGCTGTTAAGAAGCAGAAGTAAAATTTGGAGAATGATGAAAATATTTTGTGTCTTGATTGCAGTGGTATTTGAAAGTTGTATACAGCTGCTAAAACACATTAAACACTTCAATTATGTTTTATATTTGAAAAAATAATGTAAATCAGTTTACAAAAGGAAATAAATGGGTTTTAAAGCACTTGTTACCAAAATCAATTATTTTGTAAGATGTGCAATACCTGTTCTCATGCAGACATTTCGCCACCTTCCCTTGTGTTAGAAACATAGACCTGTTGTTCACCTGTCTTTTCTAAAGTGACAAAACCAGTAACTGATGTCAATCTAGGACCTCTGCCAGTTTTTGTCCAGCCTACTTCCTGGATTTCTCAGTGTTGTCTCTAAATAGATTCCCTGCTTCTACAGTTTATAGCAAAACAGACCTTTAACTCATTGTCCTTGGGACTAAGGTTACATTGTCCTTTAATTTCAGAGCTGACACACAAAGGTTGCTTGTATGTATCTATGTTTTCAGCCAAGACTTCTCATGAGATTAATCAGGATTAAATTCAATCAATTTCTTCCATTTGTCATTCTATGCTCACCATATTTGGCAGCAACCCTCAGGCCCAGGGGAACACATGCCAGTGTCCATTGTTGCTGTGTTTGTCTGTGAGTGCACCAATCATAGACGCTGTTCTGATACTCACATCCTTTGATGTGGAAAGGTAAACTATTTGGCATGTTGCATACCATCGCAGTCTTCTGTGTGAAGGCCTCTGACAGCTAAGCAGCCTAACTTATTAGAATTCAGTGGAGGAGGTGATACTCTGTTTAACTGGTGAGGGCATTCTTGTACCAAGGCGGTGGGGGAGAAAGGTCCGTTTGTCACAAAGCTGATTTCTTCCTGCTGTGTTGTTAGGAAGAAGAGATGGCTGGTACACAATCCAAAATGGCCATTTTAGGAGACACTAGTCCACTTCTTACCCTCCCCTCCAGGACACAGTAACAATAGTTTCTAAGATCTGCTTATTTCAGCCTGTCCCTCACAACCAATATTCCTTCTGAAAATTGACAACTGCATTTTATTTCCCTTCGAATACAAAGCCTTATGTCAAATTTGTGTCTCTTTACTTCTAAAGGATACTTATACACAGGGCTTTTGCCCTTTACTAAAGTGAAAAGAGAAAGAAGAAAGTATTCCTCTTGGTCACATTGAAGCTTTGCCATTCTGCCTGTGATCACACCAAAAAAAGAAAAAAGAAAAAAAAAAAAAACTTTCTTCATTAAATTCTCTGTTTTGTTGTGAGGCAAGGCCTATCCTCTTTTTGGTACATTAAACTTCCTAACTATTTTGAATATTAAACTTCCTAATTATAAAAGATCTGCAAAACCATTAAGTCATGTTCCTTTTTATGAGGAAAGAAGTCAAGAGGAGATATGAAAACTCCCCCACTTACAGAACAGAAGACTGCTATGATCCTAAAGGTTACATTCCTAACCGCAGAGGCTGACCCTTTCCAAATTCACCCATACTGGTTCCAAGTTCTAGACTCTAAAGCTTTTTGCTCCTTTTTGTTTTTTGTTCATTTTTTTATTTATTTATTTGAGAGTGACAGACATAGAGAGAAAGACTGACAGAGGGAGAGAGAGAGAATGGGCGTGCCAGGGCTTCCAGCCACTGCAAACGAACTCCAGACGCGTGCGCCCCCTTGTGCATCTGGCTAACGTGGGACCTGGGGAACCGAGCCTCGAACCGGGGTCCTTAGGCTTCACAGGCAAGCGCTTAACCGCTAAGCCATCTCTCCAGCCCTCCTTTTTGTTTTGTTAAGCAAAATTTGGGTCCAATTGGTCTGAATGATGGCATGATACATTGTGCATGTAAATATGTGCAGAGTGACTTACTGATCTTAAAGGAGACTGAGTCCTTATCTTTGAATCCCTGAAGGGCTTTGTCTTGTACTTGGAGCTGTTTGGAACAGGATCTGTTTCCCAAAAGATACAGGAGACATAAAGCGGTAGATTTCTTCAGAAGAGGAAGGTGGCTAGCCTATTACAACTCAACTTCACTGAAGAAGAAGATAAAGCTGTTGGAACAACTGGTGATATGAAGAGTACAGGAGATAGCCTCTCTCTTTAAAAGAACTTTCATCTCCTGTAAGTTTCTCTTTCATTTTTTTTTGTTCCTTTTATTTTCAAACTAAAAGAAAAATGTGTTGCTTGGAAAAAAATTCAAACAATCAAGAAGCACATTTTCTGCTAGTTATATATCGCTAGTTACTTTCCATTGCTGTGATCATAATACAGTAGAAAACAATTTCAAAAGCACTGGGGAAATAGTTCAGTAGGTAATAGTGCATGCTGCCCAAGCATAAGGACTTGAGTTAAATCATTGGGACCTACATTAAAAAAAAAAAAAAAAAAAAAAAAAAAAAAAAAAAAACAAGTGTGACCTTGCATGCCTGTAACTATGATACTGAGGTTGGCAGAGACAGAAATCTAGGGCTTGGTGATCAGCCTATCTTACTGCAAATCATTGAAATAAAACTTCATGAGAGACTATGTCTCAGGGAAGTAAGGCAGAAGAATGATAGAGGCCCTTTCTGGCTTCCATACATATGCACACAAGGCATGCACATCTGCACACACATATGTGCACAGATGACATGCAGATGTACAACACACACACACACGCACACAGACACACACACACACAGACACACACACACACACACACACACACACACACACACACACACACTAAAAGAGAAGAATAAACGAAAAGGGGAAATTAAAGATGTTCTGTTTCTGGGCCTGTGGTAAGGCAGAATATCATGATGGTGGAAGCATGTGAAGAAGGCAGTTCATCACATGGTAGACAGGAAATATAGAAACAGAGCTAGGAAGAGACTAGAGACAAAATACCCCCAAGACCAGCCTTAAACTAGGTTTTACTTTATAATCTTTTTAGAACCGTTCAAAATATTATCATCAGCTGAGTACCAGCATTCAAAACATGTGATGGATATTTAATATAAAAAAATAATACTATGCAACAAATTGCTGAAAAAGAAAAAGAAACTAAAGAAAAAAAAACATACATTCCTTTTGAATCTGAAATTTACACAGGACTTGACAGGGACATGATTCTCTTTCTTGAGATGCCTGGAAACTAAACTGGAAATGACTACATCTAGGGGCTGACTGGACACTTTACTTTCCTTCATATAGTCTCAAGATCACTTTAGGTGTCCTATTTGGAAATATGGTAATCACTGGATGGTCAGACTCCTTACCTGGCAATTGGCTTCTCCTATAGCAAGCAAACAAAAAGACCTGGGAAGAAACTGCTGCATGTTTTTCCATGGCATGGTCTCAAAAAGCCTAGAACGACACTTCTACTCTATACTGTTGGTAAAGCATGCCACTATGGTAAGGGAACCCAAATTCAGCAAGTCATTCAAATCCACCACTTGGAAAAGAGTAGCAAAACTTTTAAGCATCTTTGTTCTAACAAGTCATATGTGTTCTCTAAAAGTGTAGATGAATTTATTTCACATGTAGGAATGTATGAATTGGGAAATAGGTTTGCTTCAAGTAGTGTTTTGTTGGACTATGAGAAGAGGTAAATTAGCATGTACTGCAAAGCCTGTGGCAGCTTTCAGTTCTCCAACCCTGAAGCTGGGTTTCCAAGCATGGTTCGCTTGGGACTTATATCAATGACTAAGCGTTCAAAAAATCTGTGCTAAGTGCCCATAGTGGTCTGCATGGTGCTCTGAGTAACTCAGAGAGCTATAATCACACAAATTATTCTATTTTGCATTCCAGCTGCCCTAGGACACCAGTGTAGTAAAATTATATTTTACCTACCTAGGAAAGTTGATCCTTTTATCTTTATTTTCCAGATATGTTCAAAGAGATTAGGTAACTCACCAAGGTTACTTGGGTAGTGACTGAAAAGTCCAGCTTCAAATCCTAACCTGTCCAATACCCAAGACCATTCCCTAAACTCTGCACATTCGTCCTAATTTTATATACAATAAAAACTAATGACTAGAAAGTTCTCTGACATGTTTAATTTCCCAGAGTAGCTGAAATAGGCACAGAAACATGTCTATCCTGTTCCCATTTTCTAGAGTGTTAACCTTTCATGAAGTGTGTTTTGTGTAGCCTATGGCAACTACATTTATTGTTGCTTCTACTTGTGGGAACTACTTCCACAAGGTTAGTATCTTGAGAAATATAAGAGGAGCGACAACATTATTGAGTGTAGAAGGCTGGAAAAAAAATTGAGAGGATTTACTTGTAAACTTAAAAACAAACCGAGAACACTTAGAGCCAGAATTTGATATGTTGTCAAGCCATCATGTCAGGGCAAATTTTTGTTTTAATTACCAAAGCACCCCCATTAGAGCTATGAAGAAACAACAGATATATAATTTTACTGAATCTAGAATAAGATTTCCTTATTATTTTTTGCCACCTGTTTCTGCATTTTACTTTGGTTTGAATCAGCATTCATATGCCATCAGTCCTATACAGACGGGTCACATCCTACGTCAGTTGATCCATTGAGTTCAAGTGCATTATAGCTCATGATTAGAAAGTATGCAGTGATCTGAGCAAAAGCTGGTTCTGCATGGACTTCTCTAGGTGAGCTTCTATTGTCCCTCCACTTTCCACTGCCTTTGACTGTTGCTTAAAACTATGCAGGGGTGGAGTGCAGTTCTCAGAGCAACCACAATCTACAAAGGTAATGAGCTCAGCTGGAGCTTTATGAAAACATGTTTTCTAGAAAATAGTGTCTACTGCTTCTAGATGTCTATAAATGGCCTTGGCCTATAAACTTCTGTCATTGCTAAGATTGAAATGAGTTTAGTAGATATCTTGGGTTTAAGAGATAAAAGAAAAATGTTAGTTCACAATGCTGCCTGCCCCTGATATTCAATAATCCTTTAACCTAGAGCTCATTTTTTGTCACTACATTCATTCAAAAAACATTTATGTTGATGGCTTCTGTTCTAGTTACTACCTCGACAAGCAAGATAATGCAAAATTAAAGAGAAAATGGTGTCTAGGTATTCTAATGTTATCCCTCCCCTACTTTTTCCTGTAGTTTATTTCAGATATTATTTTTATACTGATATTGCTAGATGTTAATTTAAGGTTAAATTATTAAATTCATACTAAAATCCAACTCTTGTCCTTATAAGTTACTATTATTGCAAATGTATTATTACTTCAAATTAAGTCATTTGTTATTTATGCTATCATTTATTAGTGATGTTTATCTAAATTTTATGTCTTTAACCATTTTAATAATGTTTATTTTATATTATCTTTCATGTGTTTCTATTATTCATGTGGCCTGGTAATATTCTTTCTTTGTTTCATTTGTTAAGTGTCCCTTGTAGTATTTCATGACCCTGTGTAACTAGCACTGTCTTTGATTATGAGCTTATCTTTGACTTTTGTTCCCTCTATTGCAGTTTTTATAGTCTTCAAACTTAATATTGATTTTGCTAAAAGATCTAGGTTATTTTTTGGTGCAGTCTTACTCTAGCCCAGGCTGATCCAGAACTCAGTCTGTAGCTCAGGCTGTCACTAAATTTCATGGTGTTCCTCCTATTTCAGCTTCCTGAGTTCTGCAATGAAAGGTGTGAACCATAATCCATCAGGCCAAGTTCTTGACCATTTTTTAATGTCAAATTCTCAATTCTCAATTTATGTCAGTTGTCTTTTATGTCAAATTCTCAATATAGATAGTTTTCGCCCAAGCTCTCAAACTTTGTATCCACAAAACCAGAAGGATATATTTAAAGCAATAAAATTCAACCTGCAAGATAGGATGGAAAAATTGATGAAATCAAAATAGAAGAGAGACTAGTTGGAAAGAAGAAGGGATTCAGTGGAGTGGGTATTCAGGAAGGGAAAAAGCGAAAGGTTATGATCATGATATATATTGTCTATATTATGGATGTTTTTAATAAATGTTTAAAAAACATAACTGTTTATTTTCTTTCACTACTTAAAGCCCAAACAAATATTCTTACTTCACTGAGCCAGTAGATAAATATTTCTATACATGTTTAATAAATAAGATAGTTTGGAGTTTCCAAGCTATAAGTATAAGTGACTCCATTTGAATATTTTCCTTGCCTGGAACACTGATTCTATGGGCAGAAGCATGTCAAAGCCCATGTTTTAGTCCCTGGAGCCTCCATCTGGTTGAGGCCCCTGAGGGACAACATGATTCCAGCATGCTATTATTTCTGAGATTTTTATTTACCTCTTTTTCTCTGGAAATTGAGAATTTCATTTTCTTTTTTTTTTAATTTTTATTTATTTATTTATTTGTTTGAGAGCGACAGACACACAGAGAAAGACAGATAGAGGGAGAAAGAGAGAATGGGCACGCCAGGGCTTCCAGCCTCTACAAACGAACTCCAGATGCATGCGCCCCCTTGTGCATCTGGCTAACGTGGGACCTGGGGAACCGAGCCTCGAACCGGGGTCCTTAGGCTTCACAGGCAAGCGCTTAACCGCTAAGCCATCTCTCCAGCCCTTCATTTTCTTTTTTGAAGCTGATATTTATGCCTTTAAAAACATAAGGATAAAACTTTATTTTATCACATTTTTCATATGTGGTAGCTAGAAACTTTTATTTAGTTCTGCATATTTTCAATACCTGAATTATTTTTGGTGCTATTCCCACTTAAATATTGGCATATATTGGAGCTCACACAGTTTTTTTCAAAATGTTTCATTAGAAACACCACATTGGCAGGGAGAGTGGTCAGAACTGCTGAAGACAAGGCAGATTTACACTAGCAAATAGGGAGAGAGCAGGTAACAGCAAAAAAGTGAGAGAAAAAGCTATTAAACATAAGTTTTCAAAAACTATGATGTTCTGGGGCCAAGTAGCATTAACAAACTATCAGACATACCTGTATCACATGATAACCTTTCTGTGTTTCATCACAGCATAATAGCTAATGTTCACAATAAGTACTTATTGAAGATTCATCATATAACAGAACCTGGAGCTGCTATTGTCATCTTTAAAAGTATTTGATACCCCACATCAGCCAACTGAGTACTATGAGAGCTCACACAAGCAGGGATATGGAATGGGGATTGTGCATGGCAGTACTAGGAAAACATGAAAGATTGGATAATACTCTGTCCTATTCATAAGATTTGAGTTGCATTAGCAATATTTGTTCTGCAAATTAACTGAGAACTAGATGCTTGTTAGTACCTGAGAACTATAATTGAGTGAGAGTACCAAAAAAGAGCACTGGTCTTAAATGGAAAGAAACACAATCAGAAGTGTGTGGGAATCATAAAAGTTGCTGAAGGTAATATTGTTGATTATATGGAATGTGGAAAAGCCACTATTAAGGTTTCAAGGTTGTCACTAAACCAAGGCTGGTGGCTTCAAATAATCAGCAAGAAGTATAAGCCAAAAAGAACATTGAAAATTTGAAAGCTATAGTTTTATAAGCATCTGGAAAAAGACAGATAGAAGGAGTCAAGAGTGAAGGCAAGAAAATGCCATATGCTGTTGGTACAGAACTGGCTTGAATCTGGAGAGTCAGTCCCCAGACAGTTAGCTTTTCTAGTGACAGAAGGTGCTACATGAGCAACTGGGGAAAATGACCAACATCTGCCTAAGAAAATCGTGTGGCCTAAGCTTCTCATCAGCAAACAACCTGATGTGATGCTCACACAAGTGCAATAGTGGCACACAGCCATGGTGGGTAACCAACTGCTCTTGATTTGGCTAATTAATCTGCTCAGTGGAACGGAACCCATAGCTGGAGCTGGAAAACAGCTCAGAACCATATCAAAAAAGAGCCCACTCTCCATTATCAAGGTCCCACAAATCAAGGGCTACAAGAGGGCCTACACTGATTAAATTCTCTCTAAAATAATAATAATAAATAGATAATAATCCAATTTATCCAGTGCTGACTTCACTCTCTGTTGGATAATCTGCTTCTCTTTGTCAGATGGATGAAGATCCTGAGGAGAGAATCAGCCCATTGCACCTCACCAGGGCCCCAGCTGAAATCATAGAGTAATTTGGGAAATGAGCAAGAGTTCTACTTTCTTGGTGAACCTGGTACAGGCACAAGAGTGAAGGAGATAGACACAGAGAACACCCAACTCCTGCCAAACCACATATCCAGAGACACAGAGGCTTCCAAGACTTCATCACTGAAGTAGATCTGAAATGAACCCAACATGGGTCAGGGAAATTCATGGACGAGGGGGTGGGAAGATTGTTAGAGCCACAAGTTGGGACATTATGCACAAAGACATTGCCTCTTCCCCATAACTTATGGCTACCCACATTCCTCAACAAGGAGGGTCCCTGTGGAGGAGGGAGGACATGGTACCAACATGTCTGTATACACACTGTGTACATTACTAATAAAATACGCACCTTAAAGAAAAAGAGTGAAGGCAAAACTTCTAGAGGCTAGAGGATCATTGACCTTGGGGAAACAACAATGATACATTCCAAACATTGTCAGCCAGCTAGAACGGTGCCTTCTTTGGCTCTTTCTTATGAATATTTTTACTACATATATATATATTGACAACTTCTATACCTATAGACAACAAACCATGGCATTTCCCTCCCCTCCCCCACTTTCCCCTTCATAACTCTGCTCTCCATCATATCTCCTCCATAGCTCCATTAGTCTCTCTTTCAATTTGATATCGTCTTTTTCTCCTACTATGAGGGTCTTGTGAAGATATTGCTAGGCACTGTGAGGTCTTGGATATCAAGGCCAATTTCTGTCTGGACAGTTGTATGTGAGGAAGACATGAGTGGTGCTATTCTGAGACAGGGATAGCTAATGACTTTTAAAGAGAGAAATGAATAGAAAGGAACACTATTACCTGAGTTAGTGACCAGGCTCAGTTGGTACTAGGTTAACTTGTGTGTGTGTGTGTGTGTGTGTGTGTGTGTGTGTGTGCTACCCACTGAGTTACATTAAAGTTGCTTGCTTGGTGGTTATTTACTGAGCATAGTCAACTTACCAGTGGCTACATCACTGAAGAAAATGTCTCCCTTTTCCCCAGTACTTATTAACTGGCAAATACTCCTCAGACAAGTATGGGGGCCTACAGTCCTTCTCTACCATCAATAAAGG
This sequence comes from Jaculus jaculus, assembly GCF_020740685.1. NCBI lineage: Eukaryota > Metazoa > Chordata > Mammalia > Rodentia > Dipodidae > Jaculus > Jaculus jaculus. The sequence continues at coordinate 39,965,545 of NC_059125.1, forward strand.
AATGTTGCTGGGCCAAGTCTTGTGTTGGTAACTGCTGTGAATTCATGAGGGCAACAACCATGTCATGGCCAAAATACATTATGCACACCTCACCATCTTATTTTTCTCTCTCATCCTCAAGGTTCAGTGAACCTTGAAGGGAGTAATACAGATGGTCCATTTGGGGCTGACATTCAACCGTTTTTTATTCTCAGAATTTTGACTAGGTATGAGTCTCTTCAGTAACTGCCACTCACTGCAAAAAGAAACTTCTACAACAAAGTCTGAGAGTAGCATTAAGCTGTGGATACAAACATAAATATTTAGAAAACAGTTTTTAGCAAAACAGAAATCTCATTGTCAGGTGTGGGATGCCTCCCTTATGAAATCTAGGTGAACTTTTATTTTTATTTTCCTTTTTAAAATAGTTTTATTTATTAGAGAGAGAGAGAGAGAGAGAGAGAGAGAGAGAGAGAGAGAGAGAGAGAGAGAGAAAGTGAGTATGGGCATGCCAAGGCCTCCTGCCACTGTAAATGAACTCCAGACTCATGTGCCACTTTGTACATCCAGTTTTATATGCATACTGGGAATCCAACCCAAGTTGGTAGGCTTTGCAAAAAAGAGCCTTTAACCACTGATCCATCTAGCCAGCCCTAGGTGAACTTTTAACGAGAGCAAAGGCTAATTTCAGAAACTTTTTTCTTCGTATTTCTATCTTAGGGCCATCTCTACCTAGCTTTTGTGAAATTCTCTGAGTTTCTCTGGCTATGTTAACATCCTCTCCATCCTCACAACTTCACTGAAACTCTCATCACTGACATCAACATTAGATGCCAAATCTAGGGCCAAGTGTCTATCTTTTATTTATTTATTTATTTTTAAAATTAAAAAAAAATTATTTGAAATTGACAGACAGAGACAGAAAGAGGTGGGGGGGGAGAGAGAATAGGTGTGCTAGGGCCTCCAGCTACTGCAAATGAACTCCAGACACGTTGCTCCCCGTTGTGCATCTGGCTAATGTGGGTCCTGGGGAATCAAGCCTCGAACCAGAGTCCTTAGGCTTCACAGACAAGTGCTTAACAGCTAAACCATCTCTCCAGCCCCCAAGTGTCTATCTTATCATGCTGTATTGAGATTGGCAACAGCTCTTCAGTGTGTTGATGAAAATGGGATGTGACAATGGAGAAAATATAAGTGTATTTCATGTATTTTTCTTCTTTTTTGTTTCCTTTTTTCTACTTTCTTTTCTCTCTATTTTCTTCTTGGTTTCTTTGTGTCTTTTTTGTTTGTTTGAGACAGGCTGTTATTGCATAGCCCAGGCTAGTCTAGAACCCACTGGGTAGCCCAAGCTGGCCCTTAATTCATAATCCTCTAGCATCTGACTCTAAAATACTGAGGTTATAGGTGTGTATCATCTCATCCAGACTATTTCATGCACTTTTGACAGGACAGGACATAAGACTTTCTGTTAGCACTTGGAAAATTGGAATCTCATGAACAGAGCTCTTAAAGTTAGCTTGGCTTGGAGTGGGAATGTTTCTTATCCTAAAACCTGTCACAGTGGAGGAAGTGAGAAAGTATCACAGTGAAGAGGATAGGACCCAACTATTACAAAAGTGTGTATCCTCTCATTCCAGGTAACATCAATACAAATTATTTGCTCTCTGTAAGTACATTCTATTTTTATCTTTATGAAGCAACACAATCAATATATATGTTGCAATATGAATCAGATTAGGTTTAAAAGTCACTTATAATGCCACTTGAGAGTGTTTACCACATGATAATGAAAAGTAAAAGAAATGAGTTTTCCAGGGCCAATATGTATCTAGAATTCTGATCCCACCACAGACTGAGCAACCACTGTTGCTACTAGGCTCAGTATTCTTTGATGCACATCCTTAGAGTCCAAGTGATTCTTTTCAACTACCCAGGCATGCTCTTTAAGCAGATGTTTATCATGCTCACCTGGGGTCACTTGTCCTGCCTATCCTTCTTAAAGTGGAATTATAAGTAACTTACAATGAACAACTGTTGAATAGAGATTGTTTAGAATCTACCTGTGATGCAGATGCTTCCTAGAAAGTTACTATGATTACTCTTGATTTCACCAGGAGATAGAATGGGACTTTGAGCTTGATAAATTGGCAAATACTACTTCTCGTTCTATCCTTCCCCACACCTTTCTATGAACTTTATTGAATTTGTACTGGCAGGATCTCTCACTTTTCCAAATTTTATTATAAAGCCATAAAATACACGTATCTGGAACTGACATGCTCATCTGGCAGCCTCATTTGGCCTGAGGTTTGGCTGCAATTTGCCTGCAAGTTCTCACCCCCTATTGCAGGCTGGGTTGACATCACGTTATCTTCCCACTATTGCAATCTTTCATAGTCAAGCCTAGAACAAAAGAGGCTGCCAGGAAGTTTTTGTTATTGTTGTGGTTGTTTAAAGAAACTTCTTTCTCTTCCCTGCATGTTAGTTTGGCTGGCTGCATTTGATATTTTCCCATTGCTATCTTAAACCATTTATGTAGGTCAGTGAAGCATTAGTGAACACACATGTTAATCTTTATTTTGAGGCCAGGGATTGTATAGGTTAACCCCTGACAGAGCATGGAAAGTTGTTTCTACCAAAAGATTTTGTAGAGGTGGAGAACAGTATATCTCTGGATCTCATCTGTGACAAAGTCACTTGAAAAACATGCTAGTGGCCCACATCTCAGTTTCTAAGGCAACCAAATTGTTTGTGGTGACATTTAAGTTCTGTTGGTCAAAGTTGACCTTGGAATATAAGCCATGTTTCAGCAACAGGGGTCAAATACGTTTACATTTCCAACATGAGAATAGACATGAAGTTCTGTTCTGGGGCTAGGATGCCGTGTATTGATTCATGCAGCAAATGTTGACTGAATATCTCCTAATGTGCCAGACATGGTTCTTAGACTCTCACACCCTTGTGTGTGCTCATTTATGTACTTCTGTTGTTTCCATATAGTACAGTTAGTCTCCAGCACCTTTGGTTAGCCTTTGTTCTACTCTCTCCAGCAGTTGTTTTCACCTGTGCTATCTCACTAAGTGAGCTAGCATGATTTTCATGATTGGTTAAATGTTGATGTTTCGTGATTGACCTGAGTATAGGAATGGCTCATCTGAAAGACCTAGGAAACATTGCAGGACTATAGTAGTAGGCCTAGGAGACCACTCATTCCAGCTGTCAACCCCCCTTTAAAAATTCAGGAACAAGCTTATAGTGTGAAGGCAAGAGATGTCAGGCTCTGAGAAGAGATGGTATTTATTAGAACACTGGAGTTTGAATAACCATCATTAGTCGGCCAGTCAGCTGGTATCCCCATGCAAACATCACTGACTTACTTTGGTGGTACGAATGTTATTTATGCCTTTGAGCCCAGATGAAATGCCTCAAGTTGCTTGATTGCAAATGTTGTCAGAAGCTGTGAGATTGTGGTCCTCTCTGTTCAAGTATGGAAACTGAGAATGAACAAATCCATCAGGTATGAAACTTTTGTTTCCTCCTTAGAGTTTTATCTCCTTCTTTATTTACTCCAGACTTTACCACATAAACCACTCAAGAGGACAACTGTTAGCTAGCTGTAAACTGAAGCCCCCCCAAAACTTGAAATCCTTCTTTGGGTACTTAAGTCTTCTTCATGCCAAGTCCATGTGGTTAACAAAAGCAACATTTGATAAAACCTGATATTCTAGCCAGGCATGAATGTTGTAGCATGTGCATATGTGTTCATAAAGAATGACATTTTAAGGTTCTAAATGAAAAAAACAGTGCAGCTCAGCATAAAATGAATAATGCCAACTCTCAAGTGTCAGAGACACTGATAGTGGTATCATACTGTTTATGTTAGTTGGCTTCTGCTGTATAACAAATCAACTTTCTCTCTCTCCCTCTTTCCCTCTTTCTATACACACACACACACACAAAACATTGTTTAAGGATCTATAGCTTCTGATCTAAGCTGGTATAGCTGGAGATTTCGATGGGATAAGATGGCCTCTCTCAAATGTCAAGATTCTGATGTTGATGATTACAAAATTTTATGCTGAATTGTCCTTTCAGAGTGGTTGAGTGAGGGGTGTGAGATTCTTCAATTCATAGTAGTACGTCTGGGTATGTGATCATTCCACATTGTGGATCTAGTTGCAGAAAACTAGCCACCACCATTCAGTTGTCAGGGGTCAATTTTTTTTTTAAATCTTAAAATTATCTTGCTACATGAAATAATGTATGTGGGGTGGAGATTTGTTATTGAGACATACATACATGAATTAAAATAATTTTGCACCAGTAATAACGAAAAGAAAAAAAATAACAGGGTTATTAATTAATTCTCTTCTAATCATTATTGCTTTATTTTTTTTAAGTAGAGTCTCACTCTAGCCCAAGCTGATCTGGAACTTACTCTGTTGTCCGGAGCTGGCCTTGAACTCAAAGTGACCTTTCTACCTCTACCACCTGAGTGCTAAGATCAAAAGTGTGTGCCACCATACCCAGCTTAATTTTTATTTTTTGGATATGTGTTTCCTTTTACCTAAATTCATCACTCATATCATGTGTTTTATGGGATTTTTAGAAGTGTGTATCAAATAATTTAACATACAATTTATGAGTTACACTTTATAAAGGACATGATGAAGCAATATTATAGCAAGGCAAGTCAAATCTTTATAATATGAGAGACAGAACTTTTCTAATGTCTTCTTCCAAAATGAAAATATCCATTTCTCCACATTTATGCAGTATAATTTTGTGACCTGAAGGGAAAAATTTAGTTTCTAGCTTGGACTGTTTTTAATGACTTTTGAATTAATTGTCAATTATATCTGTTAGGGATTAATTACACAACAAATTTCAAGACATCTAGAAAAGTTTCAGAATTGGAGTTACCTACCAGCTTTAACTAGAATTGTCTATGATCACTATTCATAATAAGTAAGATTCGATGTACTATGTACTGTACTATGTACTGAGTGTCCAGCACAGCCCTGAATATTTCACATGAGTTATCATACTTATTCCTTATGACATTCAGTTTACACAAATACTTATTTTGCACAAGAAAAATCTGAGCCTTTGAAGACCCAGTGATTTGTCTCACTTATGCACTGTAGCAGACACCTTCAGGTTCATTCAGATGAACTTCCAGACCAGGCACGTTATGGAGGAAGGGATTTATTGAAGCTTACAGAACCAGGGGAAGTTCCATAATGGCAGAAGAAGTTTGGCCCCCTCTTAAAGGACCAAGCAAAAAGAGAAAGAGAGAGAGAAGCTACAAGCCAAATTCCTAAAATCACACCACAAAAACACACATATCAAAAAAAAAAAAAAAGCACACATCAGAAGCTCCAGGCACTTTGCTTATCTTTACACTGGAATTTCAAACCCACCACCATACCTTAAGATCAGCCCAGTGACACCACTTCCAACCAGGTGGCTGCAGATCCAAACTGCAAACCAATAAAACACTGAATATATTGGGGCCATCTATTCAAAAGACCACATGTGGCAACTTCGGAGTAGAATGGGACCAATGGACTAGATTGAGACCAATGTATTTTGGAGTCCCATTTTAATCACTGTTACTTTAAGATCATGGAGGAGAGCATAGAAACCAACAATAAAGTATTTGTATACACAAAATTCATGAGCTCTTCCTGTTTCTTTTTATTGGTGTGTATATATGTATATAAGTATGTATATATGTATGTGATATTTGTGCATATGTTTGTGCCTGTGCATGTTTGTGTGTGAAAGTGCAGGTGCGTGTATGCCACAGAGCATGTGTGGGGGTCAGAGGGTCATCTTGAATGTTGGTTCCCACTTTTCACCATGTTTGGTCTCTAATTCTCATTGTTATTTACCACTGTTTGCCAGGCAAGCTGGTCTGAAAGACTCTTGGAATTCTCTTATCGCTGTCTTCCTTCTCACCATAGGTACACTGGGATTATCACCCCTCAGCATCTGGCTTTTGAGTGGATTCTGGGAACCAAAACTCAGATCATCACAGCAAGTGCTCTATTCACTGAGCCATCTCCCTAATCCTGGAACTATGACTTTTCTATGATTGCAAATGCTGTCCAATTAACCTTACTATCATGTCTTTGGAAATGGCAGATATCACTTGCATAACATGTGGAGGGGAACTGAGAGCAGCACAGGTAGCCAATTATCTCTTGAAAAAGACTTCACTGGGCTGGAGAGATGGCTTAGCAGTTAAGCGTTTGCCTGTGAAGCCTAAGGGCCCTGGTTCAAGGCTTGATTCCCCAGGACCCACGTTAGTCAGATGCACAAGGTGGCGCATGCGTCTGGAGTTCATTTGCAGTGGCTGGAGGCACTGGCGCACCCATTCTCTCTCTCAGTCTCTCTCCCTCTTCCTCTCTGTCTGTTGCTCTCAAATAAAAAAAATTAAACAATAAAAATGAAAATAAAAAAGATTTCACTCATGACCTAGGCTAAACAAGACATTGCTGTTGTGACCCTGCAGATTCTGATATGCCCATGATCCTCTGGAGGTCTTCAGAAACTACAAACTGAGTATTCTATGAGTCTGGGTGGAACATGAGATCTTTCATTTCTGCTAGGCACACAGATTATTCTAATGTGTCTGAGTAACATTAGTGAACTTAGACAAGCTTCAGTGAACATTAAGCCTTAGTTTCTGCCTATTCACAATGGAATATATCATTCATAGGACTACTGTATTAAGTAAAGTACTATAGAGCCAGAACTCCATTAAAATTACTTATCAATATTATTATTCTTTATACACTCATAACTGTTTTTTGAGTTTTGTTTTAGCTTACCCCCATAGAGCTTTCATTAATAATGGTTCAAATTCAAATTGCACTAGCCTGACCCTTTGCTACTGGAACATCCATGTGGCAGTGTACTTACATTTCGAGTCACATTCCTTACATGTGCATCCAGCCCATCCAAACTGCCCCCAATCGCTGCCTTTTCCAACTCACTATAGCTTCACCATACATGCCCATAGGCCCATATTAGGAAGGGTCTGGTAAACCACAGTTAGTTCCACTTGATAGGAAGTTGTCATGCCATACCTGCCACCTAAGTCAAGGACATGGAAATAGGAAGGGGAGGACAGGAAAAGTCCTTCTCAGGTGAAGACTTGGAACAATTTGAAACATCTGCCTCTCAGATCTTTACCCATTTCTGTTCACCATGCCAGAATATCAGGGAACCCCTTGCACCCCAGGAAAGTTTACTTCCAGTGCAGAAATGTTCTCCTCTATAGTTTGGTGCATAGTCTCAAGAGTGCAGCATTAAAAATGCCATGTTATAAGTAATGAGGCAAACTGTGGGTTAGAAGCAGAAGGTAAGGAAACTTCTCTTTATATTTATCTCTTCATTTAAAATTTGAAGAAATCAAATGTAACCAAATATCTAGTATGAACACTGGCTTAAGTACATGCATATGATTGCTAATGGCATATGGGGTCTAACATGTTCTGCCCTTAGGAAAGAATAAGTCAAAATGTTTATAGATCATGTCTCAAGTCTATTGAATTGACCTCTTCAACGATGAGAAGATAAAATTCTTCAGTGGCAAAGACAATTCTGGTGTTCACTACTCTTTCATTTTCTTCCTGGAAGGTCAGGAGGGACTCTTTTCATCCCTGTCCCCTGTATTGAAATGGAGTCTTTAGAGAAGTTCAGACTAATGAACTATTGGGGGAAGTGCTCCACTTGGTTTCCAGGATTGGCTCCTTGTTATGGTTATTCTTGAATTTTACAGGATTTACAATAATCTAAGAGACACATCCCTGGCTGTGACTGGGATGGCATTTCTGGAGAAGTTTAACCGATATGGGACGACCTACCCCGAATGTAGGGCAGCACCATTTCATTGTCTGAGGTCCTCTATTGAATAAAGGAAAAAAGCAAATGGAATACCACTGCCATCTCTCTCTGCTTCCTGACTAGCTCAGCCAACTGCCACCATACCTTCCTTCCCTGATTACCTGTACCCTCATACTGGGTGTTTTTGTCAGGTATATTGTCACAATAAGAAAAGCAACTCATACTAGCCTCTAAGAACCTATGAGTCCCTCCACTTAGTCTGAGTCTTCTCTAGTTACCAAATGTGGGATATAGATGATCTCTCAAAGCTTCAGAAGAAGACAGAGCCCTCAGAGGTTTAAAGTGGGATGGTAACTACCAAAAGAAGCAGTCCATCCAGGAAGGATTGTGATGGGCATTGGTGGATTAGGTAATGAGCATTCATTGTTTTAAGTCTACTATGATTTGTACATTAATTAATCCTATCTTCCAAATGTTTGTGTGCTAGAAGTATAGTCACCAGGGTGGTGATATTGATGTCTTTAAAAAGTGGGGCTTAGTGGTTGATGGTTAGGTCATGGAGGCTCTGCCCTCAGAAAGGATTAATGTATTCTCACAGGATTTGGTTTAAGCTTGGCATGGTGGTGCACACCTTTGATCCAAGCACGATGATGTACGAGGATTGCTGTGAATTATAGGCCACCCTGAGACTACATAGTGAATTGCAGATCATCCTAAGCTAGAGTAATACCCTACCTCAAAAAACAAAGAAACAAACAGAAAAGATTTGGTCAGTTCCTGTGAGAAAAGGCAAGGCTGGCCTGAGTCCCTCTGGTTTCTTTTCTCACCCTGTACTCTCTTCCATATGGACTCCATCCTAGTGCTATCTACCATGAGACCCTCTCCAGTCACAAAACAGATGGAACCACCAAATCTTAGACTTTTAGCTTCTAAAACTGTGAAGCACATAAAGCTCTTTGCTTACACAGTGCCCAGGCTAGGTGTTTTGTTATAGCAACAGAAAACAAGCAAATATAAAGGCAATGAGACTTGAGGGAGTTTTATGACTACAACATATCCTAACCTTAATATCATATTTTCTATAGCTTACCTCTTCCTCTAACTCTGTTGCTTGGGTGTCTCACTAATCCCTGAAAAAGACTTCCTATATTTTGAACACTTAATATCTTGAGGTCTTTAGTGCCGAGGGAGTTGTAGCAAAGATAAAAGTTAGGAAGTCATACTCTAAAGTCAAAATACCTTGGTTCAAATCTCAGCTTTACCATTTATTAGCAGTATGATATTTTGAAGGTTCAGTTTTCATTTTTCTCAATTTACTTTCTCAACAAAAACAAAAGATAAAACTGGCACATTGATGCTATCAAATACATAATAAATGCTTAACAACTGTTCACTATTGTTACTGGTATTTGTAACTGCAAGGTTATCTTCCTTCTCCACTACAGGAGCTTCTTACATTACAAAGACAAATATTGGTGTCCTCTTTTCCTGTCACTGCATTCCTCCAACCTATAGATGTCAGGCATGTGGAAATATAGAACTAGTCTGTTAGGAGCATCCTCACTTCCAACCACCTCCAATCCCTCATCTCACACATCATATGCACTGAGAAAGTCATTACCCCATCTCTGTCTCTTGACTGGATTGTTGAAAGACAGTGATCATGTCTCTTCTTCTTAGCCAGGCAACGATTCTCCAAGGAAAATATACAGAAGACTTACTTTCTGTTATCTAATATTAGCTTCTGTTCCTGATCCTAGGTATCCAAAAAAATGGAAAAATGTTTAGAAAAATATAGAGCAAAAGAATACATTATAATATAATCACAATATTTATCTTGTGTCTATGACATATTATAGCCATCTCTAAAGGTTAGTGATTTAATAGAAAACAATGTGGTAGAGGCAAGGAGGAGGGAGTATAACTTTTTAGGTAGACATTAATGAACACTGCCTTTCCTCAAAGCAGCTAACATCACCTCAGACTGTATAGATTCAGACTTCATGTGAAGTCTATTTTCAATTGAGGCATGGAGGGTTATTTTGTCCCCATGTGTTACCTGGACACTTGAAGGCAACTCATTATTAAACATAGTACAGAGCACCAGCAGGACAGTCGAACCTAGGGACCTAGTCCCTGCATTCAAGTGCTCTACAGTGTGTGAGTAGCTATGGTAGGAGGGTCAGCTAGGAAGAGTTCAATGAGAATTGTATGGACAAAGTCTAGTAGAAAAGAAAGCTCAAATGTAGAATTCATGCTATACTGTGATGGCCTAGTCTAATTGAGAACTTGAAGTGTTTGATTGCCTTGGGGCACTAATTACTTTCTGGTGACTATGAACACATAACCTGACTAGAAGCAAATTAAGGAAGGAATGGTTTATTTCAGCTTATAGTCTGAGGTTTCACCATGGTTTGGAAGACATGGCAACAGGAGTTTGAGGCACCTGTTTGTGTTACATCTGTAATTTGGAAGCAGAAAATGATGAGTGCTGGTGCTCAGTTTACTTTCTCCTTTTTATGTAGTCTAGGACTTCTGGCCCATGAAATGGTACCACCCACAATCATGGTGGGTTTTCCCTAATCCACTGAATGTAGAAAATTCCCCGAAGACTTGCCATAAGACTTGTTTCCATGGTGATTTAAAATCCTGTCAAGTTGACAACTAAGATTAACCATCACAGAGCAAGTGAGTGTAAGAACCACGAGGGAAGTGAGGAGAGGGGTACAACCTCATTGTATGACCTTGAGAGAATTGATTAAGTTCTCTGCACCTCAGGCTCATTTATCTGGGAGAGGAAATAATATGAGACAATTCCCAAGTTTGTTAAGAGATTTGCAGAAGATTTAAATGTGCACTTCCTGGCATTTTGCTAGCACTCAAGAAGCATATGTTCCTGTGCTATGTCCTACCCTAGAATGCAAAGCCAACTCAGCCATAACTCCCGCTGAGCTGGGAGAGCCAGATTGCTGAGCTGCAATTCCAAGGACTATCCACTGTAAACTGACTGGGTATTACCACCCAAAGTGGCAGGTGGATCCAGAGAGTGCTATTGGAAAAACAAAGCAGGGGGATCTTGGAGGAATGAACTGCTATGAAGAAAGAGCTCCTTCCCTCTTCCATTTCAGAGCAAGAAACAAAACTGTGATTCATTAATAGTAAGCCTTGGGCTTGATACACAGCAAGAATAGAAAAGGCTTTCTATTTTTGTCTATTTGTGTAGACCACAGTGGAAAATTTACCACGCTATAGTAAAAAAAGAAAAAAAAATTAAACCACACTTGACATAATAATTTGTACATCATTTTGTGACTTGAAATAACTTTCTTTGACATCAGATTTTCAGTGATTCAACAAACATTTATCATATGCCTAGGTTAGGCCAGACGCTCATTGCCTTGGGTATTTGGCAACAACACTCTTTAAATTGGCTTTCCCTTGGGGATTCTCCTTGCCTCCTACTGATGTGAATAATTAGGAGTGAACCTAATTTCTTTTCTACTTCAGCCAGGCCTGAGGAAATTTCCATTTGCATTCCTTTGCTTCAATGTTGCCTGACTAGTTAGGTAGTTGTGGATAGTCAAATCCTGTTGGTTAATGAACTGAGCAAAGAGGTTAAGGTCACAGTTTTGATCCCCAGGAGCTGATTTACCTCTGTGCTTATAAGCACTGTCCTTCTTTCTCCACCTGCAACGTGGATGCACTTCAAGGCCTTTGAACAATTTCTTCATTTAGCCAGAAGCCATCTTGCCCATAGTTACTGAGTAACATTCAATGTCAATTTCTCAGCCAAGTTTTACCTTCAAACCCTGATCACACACCTTAATTTACATCCCCATGGAGCCCTGTATTCTCCTGACTGGTATTTATAATTGTGTGTTTACTATTATTACTACATGGTAGGTCTCCTTTATGTCATTTAAAATATTATTAAGCTATAAGAAATAGAAAACTTGGCTGATTGCAGCTGAAATATGAGATGCATTTTTATTCTAAAATAGCATAAGTAGTCAACGTAGGTCTAGTGGCCCAGTGGCATCCTACAGAGCTGATTCTTTTTCTCTTCTATCACTATTGTCTATACCAAGTATATTTAATTCTAGGCATAACATCTATATTCAGTCAGAAAGAATAAAGAAAAAGTGTGCATTAATGGATTATTTTAAGTGTTATTATCCAGAAATGGGATACATGGTTACTTCCAGTAGTAAAAGAATTCAAACAATTAACTTTTTTCATTTTTGTTTTGTTTTTATTTAGTATACAACCTATGGAATAAAGCCAAGCCAGAGACAGGGAAAACCAACTAAAGCAGACCAGCCCAGGCTGCTTTCCATATTCTGTTACTCAACTTCAAAGATGAGGGAATTCATGTTTCTTCAGCTCACCTTGAACAATGTCTGATTAGTCTATTATTGCATGCAAATGAAAAAAGAAATGAATTTCTGTGGATAGTATCTTCTATCTGATGTTGGATCTGATGTTGAGGTTTGGGTAAGATGTTCCTCACATTCACATGTGTTTAAACACATGACCCCCAGATAATGGCCCTGTTTGGGGAGGTTATGGAATATTTGGAACATGGGGCCTGGGCTGATATGAGTAAGTTCCAAGGGGTAAGCCTTGAAGACAATACCTATTTATTGTTCCAGCCTGTTTTATTCTCCCTGGTCCTCCACAGTGAAGGAGCCTCTGCCACTTACTCCTACCATCATGTCTTTCACCAGGCCTTCTCTTGAAATCCCTCTGAAACAATGAGCCAAAAGAAACTCTACTACCTCATGTTGCATGCCAGTGATAACAAGGGACTTGAGAAGGTGTAAACAAGGATGGATCAGTGCCATCTTGCCACCAAAGATAGCAAGAATTCAAAAGAGGCATCATCAGAGTCCAAACTAACTGTATATTATTTCTATCCAAATTAGGAAAGGGTATCCATGTCTTCATTAAAACATGTTACTGTCATCTACTGGGAATTTATCTTTTAAAAATATTTTATTTATTTATTTATTTCAGATACATAGACAGATAGAGAGAGACAGAGAAAGTAGAGAAATAATGGGAATACCATTGCCTGTATCCACTGCAAATTAACTCCAGACTCATCTGCTACCTTGTGCATCTGGCTTATGTAGGTGCTGGGGAATACAACTTGGGTTCTTAGGCTTCACAAGCAAGTGCCTTAACTGCTAATCCACCTCTCTAGCCCTGGAAGTTTATATTAACCAAAGTTTAAATCTCTAATACTTTTATGTAAATGGAGTGAGGTCATGAGGTCATGCACCAAAAACCCCATGAAACCACATTGCAATAAATCCACTGATGTGCCAATGGAATTGGGCATTTCTGTGAGTGATCCTGAAGATTTCTCCAGGGTGGATGAAATTGGCATAGGTGAAGACTTTGTTTTGAGGCAACACGTGTGTAGCAAAAAGAGCAGAAGGAGTTTTTGACCCTTACTCTTTATTTTCTGCCTTTATGATACTGCGAGGATCACTTAATCCTTCTAAATGTCAATGTCAATTTCCTCAAAAAGAATTCCTATTCCAAAGCTCTACTGAGAATCAAACAAGATAACATGCCTGAAGGGTTGGGAGTCTGATAAGCAAGAAAAAAAAAATTAAGCTTTTGTTATCATAGACAGCTGACAGGAAATAAGTATTGGGCGACTATTCACATCTTACCTCGGCCACTTTTCAGCCACTGACCTTGAAGAGGCTCTTGAATTTTGCCAGGGGCTCAGTTTCTCTGCTCTGTAAAATTGGTATGATGATTTTAGAACCTACTGTCCAGGAAGGTTGAGGATTAAAAGTAAGAACCAATAGGTATTGGCAGAGATTGTTCAATGTGTAAAGTTCTTACCTCACAAGTGTGGCTCCCACAGTCTCCCATAAAAGCTGGATAGGGGTGTAACTGTAATCCTATTAATGTGGAGGCACATTAGTACAGGAGGGTCTGTAGGACTTGCTGGTTAGCTTATTTAGCTGGATCAGTGACTTTCAAGCTCAGGTAGAAGCCCTGTCCCTAAAAATATAGTGGAGAGAGATTGAAGAGGATAGCTGAAATTGATCTCTGGCCTCCACAGACTCACATATCATAAATACATACAACACATATAATAATCAGTGAACAATAAATCCTAACAGCTAAGTATAAAGAAGTTGGCCATGTATTATTCTGTGTTTTGCCTTCAGTATTATACTTAATTACTTTTTTAGACTAGCCTTGACTTTGGGAAGAAAAATGAAATGAGATAAAGGATTTCAGGCCTATTTGCAATGATAAATGAGATTGGAAAATGAATGATTTGGCAAATCTTCTTGAGTCTTGATCCATTGTGATGTCTGTGAGGAAACCGTTGTTTTCTCTTTCCATCCTCATTCCAGGCCCAAACACTCTTGCCTCACTGGTGGACTTATGAGTTTGTAGCTTCAGTTTCTCATGAAATGGCCAATGAGATGGATTTCATGGAAAATTCACATGCTTAACAGGGTGAAAAGGAAGACAACAGCAGAAAGGGTCAGGCAGACAAGCAGGCAAACAGAGAGAGGATGATGAGCCAAATCCAACTTTTAGTTCCTATAGGCTCTTGTTTTCCCTTCCCTCGTCTCCTTTCTGCAGCTCTTCTGGGAATGGAGCCTGTGACAGATGGAAAAATTGGTGCAGATTCTGCAGCTGAGAAACAGGTGGGCAGAAGGGGTTGATATAGCTAGCAAGTAATAGAATGCTAATTCAACTGCTGTCTAACAGCTCACTTTCTCAAACACAGTCTCCCAGAGGTGGATTGGCCTACCAGTGTAGTCTCAATATTTCATCCTGTCCTCTTTACCATTTGACTACTTTTCACTAGTGCCCTGTCCCTCCCCCTAATCTGTTTGGGCTTTAGAGTTATGGAGGAAGCAAGATGCTTTTTTTCTCCATTTCTCATACCACATTACTCTGGAGCAAAGACCACATTTTCCTTCTTTCCATCTCCCCAAAGCCATTTTATAAAAACTGTACGAAGGGGCCCCACTTCCTGGACTTATGATGTGGCCCAAAGCTGATAACTTTTGTGTATGCATCATGGTTTATGTAGAAGGGTTAAAAATCAGCTCCCATTCTTGTGACTAAATTTTATTTATTTTTCCAGGGCCTATGGTGGGACTGACATGTCCCCTATTTAATTCCCTTCCTCCTGCTTGACAGCAGATTGAGTTAAGTAGAGGACACCCAGGTGGCTCCGGGGTCAGAAAACCTGGAGTGGCCTTGGCTCGGTGGTTGAGTGGGGCTGGGCAAAGTACAGGCCTGGGGATATAACAACCTGCTGGCAGTTGTGAGCTGTGGTTTTATGGCTGCACTGGGGTAATAACCGAACAGTGGGGCCTTTGGACTAATTTGAAGAACGCTTTGCATACATCCCAGCTGCTCACCATATGTCTGACCCATGTAGAGGGGTGGAGCTTTCCCTAAGCTCTTGTTTCCTTCCCTGGAAGTCAAAACTAAGGGAGCCTTTAAGTACCCAGCCAGGAGCCTTCAGCTGATTTAATTATAGTGTAAATTCATATTAGGCTTTACCAATTTCTCTTCCAGTGACATTGAATTATTTTGTCCTCATAAACCCCCAGCATATAGGCTGTGGTGGTTTTAATCAGATGTTCCCCATAAACTCTTATGTTTTGAATGTTTGCTCTTCACCTCATGGCAATTTGGGAGATGGACCATTGTTGGAGATGGTGTACTGCTAACTGTGGGCTTTGACATATTCTAGTCCAGCCCCTTCTTTCCAGAGTCAGCTCAATCATGGTGCTGTCTTCTATTTGCTGTGGCAAGAAGTGATTTTCAGCTGATTTGCCCTACAGACTGTAAGCCAAAATAAAGCCTTTCCTCTCATCAGCTGCTTTTGGTCTGCTGTTTTATCCCAACAATGCAAAAGTACTTACAACAGAGGACAAAAAGATATCCTCCATTTACAAGTAAGTAGACTAAGTTCCAGAGAAATGGAATTATAATTAGCTTCTCATTGCTGGGACAAAATGCCTGACCGAAATAAACTTATAGCAGGAAAGGGTTTATTTCAGGCTTATAGTTTCAAGGGGAAGCTTCATCATGGTAGAGGAATCTGGCTTACTTCAGGACACACCCATAGAAAAGACAGAGAAGAGCAAGCATGAGCTGGTTTTGAACACAGAGTAGGGCTGAACTCAACCACAAGGTCCACTTCCAGCTATACAGCTCCTAAAGCAAGGATCTACCTCCCAATGACAACCAGATGGGGATTAAGTAGGCAGCCTAATTAAAAAAAAAAAATACCTGAGGATATGAGGGACATTTACCTTCAAACCACCACAGATGTTGACACAAAATAAAAATGTGTCTTTGTGAACTTTGTATGTATAAGGCATTCTTCTAAAAATTTGTGAGAGGTAATTGATTCATTTCACAGTTGCATCATTCTTACAAGGCAGGCATTATTACTATGCCTAGTTCATCCATGAAAGAGATAAGCTTTAGGAGTTATTTAACTTGCCTGAGCACACACAGCTAATAGGGCATGGAGGTGGGATTCAAATTCAAGCAGTGTAGCTCTAGAGACTGTTTATAACCACTAAACATGCTACCAGACACCTTGGCAAGGTGGAGTTGGAATTCACACACAGGTATCCCATTTCAGGTTAGGGTTTTTTCTTGTGCCATTCTAATCATCTGAAATTTGATCCTTCAAGATCCTATATTTGTGAAGGTATTAGTCACAGCAATTTATAATTGGACTGTTTTCATCTGGTATGCCAAAGACTTTAACTTAAATTTATTTGATTAGTCCCGCTCTACCGACTTACCATGAATTCAGAAGCCTGTCGATTCCAAAGGAGCTGTAATGTGTTAGGAAATTACTTCCAGAGCAGGGCTTTTGAAAAATACAGTTACCTGCGTGTCAGAAGTTTCTACAGCTTGGCAGTCTAGTGCCTAAAACAGCTATTTTTTCTGTCCATTTCCTGGTGAGAATGAGTGTGGTTTCACTGGCACTGACTGACTTTGTTATTGTGTCTACTCTACAGTCTCACAGACCCAGAGATGGCCTCTCTTGACTTTCCTCACAATCACTGGTCTCTCAGCTAATGTTGACTCTTAGCATGTGGTACCTGGGTGAAAGATTTGCACCATACTTATTGGTTACTCAGGTAGAAATTGAGGATGTGTCCATGTTTTTATATTTCATAGCCCAACCATATTGTAAGTCAAATCCAAGTTTGAATTTCTGCTAAAGTAGGAATATGACTCCTACTTTCACTTCTGAATAGTCGTTTTCTCTTCTCATTTGCAAATTTCCACCTTAGCCAGATAGCAAGCAGTATGAAAAATGTAGCACAGTATCAATTTGCCTGATACTCTTATTAGAAGGGGAAAGTACAAATTGGCTTGAGTTGGAAGAATCATTGTTTTTGGTAACTAGCTTTTTAGGTTGTTTTTATCTCAAAACTATAGGTATTTAGAAGAAAGTAATTTATTTGGGAGTTGATTTCAAAAGGCTCATTTGGATGGTCTAGGGTTATGGTTCAGGGTCAGGTACTTCCCTAGCAAATACAAAGTTCTGGGTTCCATTCTCAGCACCAAACACAAAGATGAAGAATCATTATGGAATGGAAAAGTGAGACAGAGAAGAAAAGAAAATTAATTCAGACTGCCAAAGTCCATTACCATTGTGGGCTGAAACTGAAAGTCCATTCTGTTGGGCACTTCAGGTAGATGGTGTAGGACATGCCTTTAGTCTTTACCTGAGGGACAAAGAAGCTGGGTTATTTAGCCACCGTCTCCTGCTGGTCAATGGTTTAGAATTGCCCCTATATGTGCTAACCCACCAGCACTCAGGTCTCCTACCTATGCACTGAAAGTATTAGATTAGCTAACAGCAAGAAGTTGTAAAGCAACATAAGGACTGTGACCATCAAAGGATGATAGGCAGGGCAACTGACACCATCTGCTGCTTTATGCTTAAGAGTCAAGCCAACTACGAGAAAGATAAGAAGATGAGGAAAGATAATATAGTATGATTAAAAATGTTTCAGTTGCAAGTGATAAAATGCCAACTCAACCTTACCTTGAGAAAGCCAAAATAATATATTGGAATCATTATATTGAAAAATACAGGGGTGAGTGGCCCCAGACATAGCTAGTGCCTATTGCACCCTATGTTTGTGAAGTCACTAGCACTCTGGCTTCTCCAATATATTTCTGTAAACTAGTCACACAAATGTTTGTGTTGGGGCTCTACCTTCTATCCAGCTCTCATTCTTCTCTCATCTGTGTTGTTTTATTATCTGGCTGGCTGAGAAGAGAACGGAAATAGAAGAAAGTGGCATCTCTAGGCTTATAGATTTCTTATTTCTACTGTCTCACAGGGGAAGAACATATTTCCCTATGCTTAAAATCTTGGAAGGAAATGAAATCAGTATGTTGCAGATACGTATCTGTATTCTAATATTTATTGAAGCAGCATTCATAATAAATAATCAAGAAATGGGAGCAAACTAAGTCTCCATGAATGGATGAACTGATGCATAGAAAATGTTGTTCCTACACATATCAGAATGCTGCTATTCAGCCTTAACAAAAAGAAAATCCTGGGCTGGAGAGGTGGCTTAGCGGTTAAGCGCTTGCCTGTGAAGCCTAAGGACCCCGGTTCAAGGCTCGGTTCCCCAGGACCCACGTTAGCCAGATGCACAAGGGGCGCACACGTCTGGACGTTTGCAGTGGCTGGAGGCCCTGGCTCGCCCATTCTCTCTCTCTCTCTCTGCCTCTTTCTCTCTGTCGCTCTCAAATAAATAAATAAAAATAAACAAAAAAAAATTTAAAAAGAAAATCCTGTCTTTTGTACCAACATGGATGGGCCTAGAGGACATCGCATTAATTAGCTTAATTATTCTATCCCACAATACATGCATATCTCAAAATTATATGTTATATATTATATGAATAATTTTTATTAACCAAATTAAAATAAGCATATATAAAAGTAAAAAGCATCTTGGGGAATCTTTGATTGGCTTACTGTGTGATACACCCACTCTTGTTCCAAATAATGTGACCAGAAGGAGAGATGGCCAGACTCTGGTTATGTATTTGGTGAAAGAGGATGATACCATCTTCCTCAAAGATTGTACCATATGAGAAGACTATCTAGTGGATAGAAGATAGTACACACACATACACACACACACACACACACACACACACACATATGCACAGTATTTTCCTATATATGCAAATCTGTATAAAGTAGGCACAATATGAGACTCAAAGCAATAACTGCTAATAAAATGAAACAAATTTAATAATATACTATAATATATGTAATGCAGTTATTCTCAAAATATTCTATTGCATTTTCATCTTCTCACTTAACAGAGGCACTTTATAGTTTCTTTTTGGTGTATACAAATTGGTTACACCACTGGGCTTTGGGGGCATTATTAAGTCAAATAAAGATCACTTGAAAGCCAGACATGGTCACACACACCTTTAATCCCAGCACTTGGGGGGGCAGAGGTAGGAAGATAGCCATGAGTTCACGGCTACCCTACAATGACATAGTGAATTTCAGGTAAGCCTGGGCTAGAGTGAGAGCCTATCTAATTTTTTTAAAAATTTTTATTTATTTATTTGAGAGTGACAGACACAGAGAGAAAGACAGATAGAAGGAGAGAGAGAGAATGGGCGCACCAGGGCTTCCAGCCACTGCAAACAAACTCCAGACGCCTGCGCCCCCTTGTGCATCTGGCTAACGTGGGACCTGGGGAACCGAGCCTCAAACCAGGGTCCTTAGGCTTCACAGGCAAGCGCTTAACTGCTAAGCCATCTCTCCAGCCCTAAATTTTTTTTTTTAAATCACCTGAACAGAAGACGTATACTTCTGTGCAGTTTATGTGATAGCTGATATGGCTAATAACCACAGGCATAGTATACATAATATGGATATATTGGATACAAAGATGATTGACTGATGGCTCAGAATAGTATCTAACTTGAAATTTTTTAATTATATATTTCTAGAATTTTCCACATACTACTTTCAGTCTGTAATTGACTATGTGTAACCGAATCTATGGAAAAATAAAACAACTACTGTAGAATTCTGAGAAATGGGATTGCTCACAAATAAACAACTACCCAGATCTGTAGATGATTCTCAAACTATAGATACCCCCACATGGCTCATTTGAAGCTATCAATATAATGTCACTCAACATGGAAATGAGAAGAGTTTGCACAATCAGCCCCTGTGAGCCCATGTAAACTGGCTCTGGCATCCCCTGGGCAGATGGAGTGAGTACTACAGCTGAAGGGGGAGGCTAAAGTCTATCTTGTGGAGCCTTGGGAACCATGAAGGCTCAAACTGCCAAGGCAGCCTCCTTTGTTTGGCATGAATGATGTGCAGAATGGACAGGTATATTAACATATGTGATCTGCTCCCTCCACTCTGTTCAGCTTGCATGCACCTACGGCAAGGATCTAATTATTTCATGGCTTTAAAATAATACTTAGTAATATATGTCCCACTCTTGTGGGGACAGGAATCTTGCCAGATTTGTTGAGTGTGCTATCTCAGAAGAGAGCTTGGGAAAATGCATAGACACTCAATATGAATGCATGAACAAGTGCTTAGTCCAGGGAATTAGGTCAACTCCCCTAGTACTACAAATTTATTCACCTTGGGAGTAACCATTGTCTCACATGTGATAGGAGTGCAGACCTCACTTTGTGCATGACTGCTGCTGCCACAGGTGCTCTGAACTTCCAATGGTAACCCTAGAAGCCAGTTCATCTGGTGACTGATGTCCTCAAAGCACAGACCATACTGCAGGAAAAATGCAAATTTGGACCCTTTGTCCTGGAATACCACATTATTCCATTGTCCTCTGATTCTCCAGCTTTGTGATTCTTGTGTGTTTTGGTTAGGAGAGGTTGGCTCTCCCTTCCTACCTTAAAGGTTCAACCCTTCCCAGGAAAGAGCAGTCCAAGATGGCATCCTATCATTAAGTTGCTGGAGACTGCTAGCACTTGAATTATTAGGGTATCTTTATACACTTATGGAGAACTTTCCATCTTTGCAGGGTTTTTTTGGTTTTTTTTTTTGTTGTTGTTGTTGTTGTTGTTGCAGAATTAAAAAGCCTAGCTAGGAAGCTGCAAGGTTGGAAAGTTGTTAAACATCACACACACATACACACACACCCCAAGACCATTTTTGCTGATAATAGGATAATGGGAAAGCCTGAAGCTGAGGGAGCAACTCAAGGTCACAGGCAAGGAGGGGTCTGCAGTGGTGGTGATGGAAAAGATGAATAGGCGATAGTTGAATGCATTATTTAGTGTGTTCCACATCGCAAAGCCAAGAATGGTTCCTTCGCACCAGAAGATTTGATGTATCAGGCTGACTGTCTCCTCAGAGGACTCCCCTCCTGTCTCCTCTTGAGTTCATGGAGACATGGTTGTCTAGGTGACAACTGTCTGGCAAGAAGCTGCAAGCTGGAGAATCAAATCGCCTTAGCTAATAGAGCAGTGTGCTATTATGTACCTGAAGGTTTAACTGCTATATTACCCTGAAAGAATCATTTGGAGGGGCAGAAGGAGTTCGCTTTTCCCTGGGCTACATTGGTGAATTCAATTTCTATTGAAGAGAGACTAGCATTTTAAAACCCACTGTGTTATGCTTTGAGTCCTTTTCTTCTTTTGGTGAGAAATGATTTAATAATGAACTTACAAGTGCACGGCCTCTAGTCAGCCCCCTGGAGCCCTGGAAGAGTGAAGAGGCAGTGTGCAAGGGCCAGGAGCTGGCAGGCTCCATCCTGTTCTGTCCCTGCTCAGGCTCTGGCTCTGTGGCTGAGGTTACCTCAGACCAACTTGGTTCAGATGTGTGTAGAGTCTGAGAGATAATTTTTCTCCCTCACAAGATTGCTGGGTGCCTCTAATTAATGGTTGTGAATTCCTTAGATGGAATTGTTATCAGATGGAAAGAGACTAATTGTACTGGTCATAATAGTTGACCTCTTCCAGAAGGAAGTGTGTGTGTGTGTGTGTGTGTGTGCACATGAGACAGACAGACAGAGAGAGAGAGAGAGAGAGAGCATATACCTTGATATACCTTGGTTCATTTTAGAAAATAAGGCAGAAAACTTGAGAATCATCAAAATTCTTTGGCATCAAGATTCCAGGAAAGAAAGTCCATATTCACTGAGGCTTTTTCACCAAGCTAATAGTGGCCAACATTTACTGGACATTTTCTAGCACTAATCTATTCATAAATTTGATCACATTTAACTTTCAGCATTCCTGAGTCAAAAATGGCTGATTATTATTCTTGGTCTGTAGACAGGAAAACCAAGACTGAGTTAAGGAGAATTGTCCAAGGCCCCACTTCTTTTTTTTAACAAGTAAAGGCCTTTTGCATTTATTTGTAAGATTCTACTACTTGAGAGCAGAGCACGAGAAGTGGAGTTTCCTGTATTAAAAGGCAAGTTGAAGACCTTATATAATGAGCTGGATGAATTTGCTGGAGCTGTTATACCCCCTCTATCTCCTGCCTTATCTTCTGCCCCAATTCCTCAATTGACCTAGTATTTTCTTTGGCTCCCTCATTGGATTGCAAACAATCTCTCTTTTATATTTCTCTGTGACTCAGGCATCTTAAATTCAAAATGTCTACACTCTTTGAGAAGAAGACATGCCAATGTTGGTATCCTATATTCTGGGAGGTGCTTGCAACTGAAGTGATAATAAGACATTAAGACAGTTCTTTGAAGAAATTTGGTCTGTATAGGGAGTGAGATATGAAAATACATAACGAACATAACATGAGCAATATAATGATGGTAGGAAAAATAGTAATAGCAGCTACTTTTGGGGTACTTCCCATGTGCCAGGTCGTCTGAGTACTGGACACAAGCACATGATGAAGGAACTATTACTATATCTGTTCTAGAACTGAGAAGGATTACATATACAAAGTTTAGAACCCCTAAATAAAGTTGTAGAGCAGTAAATACCAAAGCAGGAATTTGAACTAGAGTATTTTATCTCTGGAGTTGATGTTATTAACTACTATATTCTGTTATACATGTACAAACTAACATAGAAACATGCATGTATTTTACCAAAAACCCACATGAAAGGCCATAAAGTCCTTCCTAGGAAGTATAGGAGATAAGAAGAAAAAAAGGAAAAAAAAAGGTATAAAAAATGTAAGGGATATCAATCGTGTCGCCAAAACATTAAAGACGCAGCCTGCATACAGGGTTCCTGCTTTGGACTTCATAGCTTATATCAAAGGCTATCCAATGAATGACCTAAAGCTTTCTGGCTTATAGTGATGGTGTTCATTATTATTTTCATGGTTTATGTGGGTTGAGGAGTCATCAATAGCTATGTTGGCTGTTTTTTTTCTTATAATCTCACATGATGTTGCAGGTTGCATTTATATGTCAGCTCTGGATGAAACCATGCAATATGATACACTTACATGTGTAGTAAGTTGGTGCTAGTTATTAACCAGGGAAATCAATTCTTCTCAAAGTGGACTTCATTCCAAAGAGCTGGTTGGGTATCCTTATGACATGACGGCTGGCTTCTCCAAAGTAATGCCTCCAAAAGAACAAGGTGTAAGATGAAATATCTTTGTGGCTTAAATAGAAGTAATACACTGTTCTGTCTTCTTTATTCTGCTGTCCAGTCACACCAACGGATTCAACCTTAGTTTGAAATTCCTCCATGTTGAATGGGAGAAACTAAATAGCCCTCCCATTTGCCTTAGGTTTTAAAGTTTGCTGTTTTATTATATAGGATCACGGAGTCCAGTATTTGATGAAGAAATGCTATGTTTGATAACTGAGGAGTTCTATGGTCTGCACAAAATGGTGGCTTGGAAGAGGAAGTGATAGAGAAGTTAGAAAGATAGCTGGAACTAAGGATATATTTGTGTTTCTTGGCAGCTAAATTGAAGTTGCAAGCACCATGGAGCTCTTTGGCCAGGCCCATGTTCTGGACCATAAATCCTGTGGGAAGAAAATAGATTTAACTAGAGTTTCCTGCTTACATCCTGCAAGTAGGTTTGTTGATCTCATGCAAAAGGAAGATAGATGCAAGCAGTATTTTCCGTAGATGAACTTGGAGCCTGATAACTTCCTTCTATGTGTTTTCTATATATCCAGGATATGTGTATATAGGAACACTCAAAACTAGTGATGGATAAAGAGTCATTCAATGGCTACCTAAGGTCATTTATTGGGAGTGAATATGAGTTTAATTAACTCAATAGTTTATAAAATCCTAATTTGTATTGGGCTAGATACTTTGCTAGAATCTGAAGAAGAGCTATAAAAAATTGTCTCTACTCTTGTGATTGACATTTGTCAAATAACAATGCAAATAAGTATGTAATTTACAGCTGAGATAAGTCCCATGAAGGAAAGTATGTGGCATCAGGGAATTAAAAACTGGGAACACCGAGTAAGTAATTGGTACTAAAGCTGAGATCTGAGAGATGAATAGGTTTAAATAAAAGAAACAGCATTCCAAATAGAGGTAAGATAATGTGCAAAGTGAGTTTTTGCAACTCAAAGAATCCTAGTATGACTGAAACAAAGGAGTGAAGAATGGGATAAGAGGATGGTGGAGAGGTTGTCAGGGGTCGTACAATGTAAGACATTATAGTCATGCTAAAAATGCTGGTCATTATCCTAAACAAGGAGAGGTCATTTAAAGGTTTTTGAAAAACATAGATGCAGGATTAGATTTGTGTTTTGAAAATATCCATGTCTGACATATGAGGCCAGATGGGAACAGGAAACACTGGAGGTAAAGTGAGCAATTATGGCTGCATCCATAAGAGGTGCTATTGGTTTGGACCAGGATGCTAATAGGAGAGAGAGAAGGGAGAGGGGAGAGGAAAAAAAAAAAACAGAAAAAGAAGAGAGAGAAGAGTGGTATTGAGGTATATCTTAGATACTATAGTTGAGAAGTTAATGCGAGCTGTGAAGTAAACAAAAGCATCAAGGTAGAGTTCTTGAGGAACGACACCCAAGATTATCTTTTGGCCTCCACATGCACACGTACATGTATACATGTGCCCATGCACACATAGGAGCTTTCACATACATACAAAATTAATTTAAAAAGTGTTCAACTACACTCTAACATGCAACTAAAATGACCCTAATATGCAGGTAAAACTGGTATCTATACTCATATTTATTTATATGTACATAAAGAAATTAGGAAATATTCTGTGCTATGCACTTTTCACATTTTAACAACTGTGATGTGAAATAGGAATTTTTTCTACTTTATGGTGTTATAGAACTATAAGTAACAACATTATTTTCTCTCTTGGTGATGCAGTAATAACACTGGTTACCTACTGGCATTGAAGACAGAGGAAAGGATGAGAAGAAGAGGAGTCTTATTTGTGTGTTTTGTAATAGTTTTGATTTCAGCCATGTGAATTTATGTCCTATTCCTAAACTGAATACATAATAATATTAGTAAAAATGAGATCATAAGAAGTAATGATAGATAGATAGATAGATAGATAGATAGATGATAGATAGATAGATAGATAGATAGATAGATAGATAGATAGATAGATATACATGCAGTAGATTAGTTCCTAGGTCTATGCCCTTCTGTAGTGATGTTCTAATTATGACAGCCATTCCTAAGACCAGCACTTGGTGTGGACTAATTGTTGATACAGAGATACTGGGTTATGCCAACCTTAAGTCTTCCCTTGAAGCCATTGACATTTATCACCACACATAGTTTGGCCAATAGGCAGACATGTTATTTTTTTGAAATTAGATTAATGCAACTTTAGTTTTGGAATCAGAGAGAGACATTGCATCATCATAAAACTCTGGGAGAGGTGGAGTGCATAGTGTAATTTAGTAGATTTTCTTTTTCTTTTTCTTTTTTTTTTTTTTTTGAGGTAGGGTTTCACTCTAGCTCAGGCTCTCCTGGAATTCATTATGTAGTCTCAGGGTGGCCTCGAACTCTCTATGATCCTCCTACTTCTGCCTCCCAAGTGCTGAGATTAAAGGTGTGCGCCACCACACCCGGCTTTAGTAGATTTTCTCAGCTTATCCAAAACTGAGATTTGGATAAGCACACAATTGAAACCAAGATCTTGATTTCACCCTTTTCTTTCTTCAAAAGAAGAGTTAAGTTCCAAATTGGCTATATTCTTGTTTTTGACATTTATTTCAATGTTAAGAGCAGTTGTTTGTCTTGCCCTCTTCCCCACTTGCCAAAATCTTTACAAGTCTCCTCCAGGTCAAGTTTAGTTTCTAGGTGCTATGCTTTGGATCTTAAGTATCCTTTAAACATCCACGTTGTAAAAGCTTAGTCCCTGCATGTGTTTTTTGTGGATGCTAGAAAATTTAAGAGTTGGAGCCTACTGGAGGGTTCCCATCATTGTATGTATGGTTTTGAAGGACACGGTGACGCTCTGCACTCCTCCACTCTTTTAATCACTTCTAGACCACTGTAAGATGATCAGTTTTGTTTTGTCACACTTAATTTTGATGTGCTGCATTTATACAAGCTCAAAAGCAACAGAGCCAGTTGATCCATGACTGAACCCTTAACTTTGAGCCAAAATAATCTTTTATGTGGAAAATTTGCTTTATCTCAGGTATGTGTTATAGCAATGGAAATATAATATAATAGATTAGATGTTGATAATAATCAGGAAACAATACCATGGAAAGTGTCAGTTGTAGTACTTGAATTGGGTTCCAAAGACCTTTTAAGGAAAATTAGAACTGGGAGAAATCCTAACAGAGGTGTGTGTTCATGCATGTCCACATTTATACATTTATGGAATGCCTACTTTAGGTTCAAAAAAATCAGGATTTTAGGTCCTTAGTAAAGAGCTAGATGACTTAGATGATTTCTAGTTTCTTGTTTAGTGGCTATTTCCCTCAGTTGTCTTATTTGCAAAGGTGATACAGCCAAATATTCTTTAATTGGCTTCCATGAGAATAAATGACATTTAAACACAAGTCTGAAAAAGTGCTGCTGATGGAGGTAAGGTTATATTTAATATCACTTAAGGTGTATCAGTTTGTGTTGTGGCCATTTGAGACTGGTAGTGTCTCAGTTAAAGGCTTCTTTCTCAACTGCACTCTGTGACAGTTAAGAAACAGCTCTGGACAATGGCAATTGGAAGCAGGGAGTGTTTAGGTCTGTCAATAACTGATGGAGAAACATTAGCAACCAAATGTCCTTCACAAGGTACTCTCTTGCAAGATTTAAGCTTCTTCATCCACCCGGAGTCCTTTAGGAAAGTATCAGCATTATTTTTCTTGCATTTTAAAGATTTTTTTTGTTCATTATTTATTTATTTATTTATTTTTAAATATTTTTGTTCATTTTTTATTTATTTTTTAAATATTTTTTGTTCATTTTTTATTTATTTATTTTTTTAAAAATATTTTTTTTGTTT
This sequence comes from Jaculus jaculus, assembly GCF_020740685.1. NCBI lineage: Eukaryota > Metazoa > Chordata > Mammalia > Rodentia > Dipodidae > Jaculus > Jaculus jaculus. The sequence continues at coordinate 39,992,855 of NC_059125.1, forward strand.
TCTTGCATTTTAGATGGAGAATCTAAGTTGACAATTGAGCTAAAACGTGGACCTGGGTATCTCTACCTCTAAATGTACGCTATTTCCACAATACTGTCCTGCCCTGTTTCCTCTGAAGTGGTCTCAGCAATATGCTACAGAAACCTTCCAAACCTGCTGTCTGTGCCACTGGGGTGGACCACAGACAGAAAAAGAAAACTGAGAGTATAGAATTTTTTTCTACTTCTGACACAGGTTATTCTTACATGTGTTCTAGGGCATATGCTGACCATCTGGAACTGAAACCAGTTACATCATTGATGAAACTCAGACTAGCCACAATGTCATCAGGTTAGGCAGAACTGTAATGTCCCGGACTCCTATAAAAATATGCCTTCAGAGACTTGGTAAATAGTGATTAAGAGTAGCAGTGTATTTGTTGGCACACAAAATGTCAGTTGATGTATGGATCCATGGTACTAGTTGACCTTACTTGTCTTCTGGAACACTGTGTCCTAATCCTACCATAGATATCACTGCTAACGATCAGGTCACACAATCTTATACAAACAAAAGGAACAACCCACAAAGGGATCAAACTCATTTCCATCAATCAGGTACCCCCAATGATGATCCAGTTAAACAGCTGCTGGCAGACAGACATAGGAATAGACAAACTATAATCCTTAGGTGAAATCTGATCCCTGACCTGATTTTGTCAATAAAGTTGTATAGAAACATAGCCATGACTGTCAAATCAGTACTGTCTGACTTTTACTACAATGAAAGAATTGTGTGGCTATGAAAAGAGCAGTATGGTCTGTAATCCTGAAAATAGTTATGATCTTTCTAATATGCCCTCTTGCAGAAAAAGCTTTCTGACTTCTTTTCTAGAAAATATGTACTGGTAAGCTTGAACTTCTGAGTAGTGCCAAAAGCCTAAGGCATGGCCTCTGCTAGTGTGACATAGTAAGTCAAGAATGACAGGTAAGTCTAGGTGACCATGTCAAGATTCAAAAGGCCTGGAAAACTGAAAGGGGATCATGGTCCCATGGAATAAAACATCAAGAAATCCTTAATCATGTGTGTGCCTATGTATCCAGCATCTGAAGACCCTTAAAGACTTGGCCAACCATTCTCATTGCTGCCTTTTCCTAACTCTATTGCAGTCAATTAAAGCAGAAACAATGTGAGCCCTCATTAGAAATCTATTGTGAGTGATGTTCCTGGATATGACAATCTTCTCTTAGAAAATTAATTTGCTTGAAAGGCTACACTCAAGGGATAGTAGATAATCCATTGACAGCAATAAATCGGGTTCTTTTAGTAGTAAAGGATCCTCTTGAGTCAGGAACCCAAACTACTAGATCCTTAGGAAATCAAAGATACCATCCAGGTCAAGGTAATAGAATGGCTCATTTGAGGGTTAATAATAAAGTCAGAGGTAAGGTCTTCTAATTACTATTCAAATATTTCCTGCCATACTTTAAGACCTAATAATACCACATAGCACATTGTCTCAAATATTCAATAACCTGATGGAGTTATGGTTTAATATGGACTGTCATTTTTTTATCTGGACCCAGTAGGCCTACATGGATATTGGAGGGAATCCATAAATCCCTGGTAACACCTGGCAGTCAGTTTCTTACAGGGGCTAGGAATATGGATTATGAGAAATCTTTTATGGACATATAGGAGAGGAAGGAAGAAGCTAACTATGATAGTTGATGCATGTCTCTTTCATAAAGGACTGTAATATAGCCATTGATGCAAGGAGGAGGGAGGAAAAGTGCATTCCATGAGGCTTACCAGGGTCTATTTTCTTTCATAGAAAGTCTTCCAGATAAGAAATATCATTCAAATTTACAGCCAGTATGTTCAAACTAAGATAAAAGAAATGAGTTCAATTCTAAACTTTGGGATAGTGTGGATAGGATGAGGTAACAACCAAGTGAATCATATTGGAATATAGATTACATGTGTTGATAACATACCAACCAGCCTATAACAGCAATTGTAGTATAGGCTTACAAAGTTCCAGAATGTGGGTATCATTAGAGAAGCTGAAAATAAATGGAAATGATTTGGGGTTTTAAAAAATATTTCATTTGTTTATTTATTTGCAGAGAGAGAGAGAGAGAGAGAGACAGAGGCAGAGAATGAGAATGATCACACCAGGGCCTCCAGCCTCTGCAAATTGCAAATGAACTCCAGATACATGCACCAGTTTGTTCATCTGGCTCCTGGTATTTGGCTTTGCAGATAAACCTCCTTAACCTCAGACACATCTCTCCAGCCCTGATTTGGGACTTTATGATAACCACTATTTCTATAAATATATAAAAGAATAATTCAATATAAACACAGTATCCTTATTCAAGGGGACCATGATTTGGAATGGGTGCGAAACTGAGAATCCCATTTTATTCAGTGAGAAACTACACATTCATAAACAAGCATAAGGCCAATTTAGGAAAGGACTTTGGTAGGATGGTGAATCAAATGGTTACAATAGCAGACTGAAGAAGACCTTGATAAGTGGTGTTTGGAGGTCCCCCACTGAATGTGGAGCTCCAACATCACCTTTTCTCATCAGAGGTCAAATTGAAAATCTGGCCATGGCCATTGAGAAAAAGAACACATATGTTAAGAATTTACATCCTGAATAGAATGCTATTGATAATCAGTCTAGTTTGTCTTTGACACTTGTTTCAAGGCACCTGAACAAATTAATTATATGCTTTTAGGCACTGTACACTGCAAAAGGTACTGGGGATATGAACCAACCCTGCCACTTCTATCTAGGGCTGTTTTGATTAATAAAGGAAACAAACATATAAACAGATAATTTTGATATGGTTTAGTAAGTTCCAGAGACTTGAGAGAACCCAGAGGAGAGTCTCCTATTTCAGTATAAGGTATCATGGGAGCTTATGAAAGGTAATAATTAGTACCCCAATGGGTTAGTAATGGGATAATCATTGAGGCAGGAAAGAAAACTAAGGAACATAGAAAACAAGAGAACAGAGAGATTCAGGAAGTAATAAAGGGCTGGGGAGATGGCCCAGTGGTTAAAGGTGTTTCCTTGCAAAGCCTGTCAGCCTGGATTTGATTTCCCAGTACATATATAAAGCCAAATGCACAAAAAGTCACATGTGGGCTGGAGAGATGGCTTAGCGGTTAAGCACTTGCCTGTGAAGCCTAAGGACCCCGGTTCGAGGCTCGGTTCCCCAGGTCCCACGTTAGCCAGATGCACAAGGGGGCGCACGTGTCTGGAGTTCGTTAGCAGAGGCTGGAAGCCCTGGCGCGCCCATTCTCTCTCTCCCTCTATCTGTCTTTCTCTCTATGTCTGTCACTCTCAAATAACTAAATAAAAAATGCGCAAAAAATATTAAAAAAAAATCACATGTGTCTGAAGTTTGATTATAGTGGCAAAAGGCTCTGAAACACTCATTCATTCTCTCATTCCTTCGCTGTCTCCCTTTCTCTCAAATAAATTAAATATATATATATATATATATATATATATATACACACACACACACACATATATACATATATATGTGTGTGTGCATGTGTGTGTGTGTGTGTGTGTGTGTAAAGACAACAGTGTAAAATATAGCAGATTAGTACAAAAATTCTTTTTTGGATATGGAAATTAGAAACTCCTTGTGATCTTAAAAACATACTTGGGCTGGCTCAGAGGTTAAAGGCATTTGTTTGCAAAACCTGATGGCCTGAGGTTAAGTCCCCAGTAACCAGGTAAAGCCAGATGCACAAAAATGGCTCATTTAAGTGCTGGAGAGATGGCTTAGCAGTTAAGCGCTTTCCTATGAAGCCTAAGGACCCAGGTTCAAGGCTCGATTCCCCGGATCCATGAAAGCCAGACGCAGAAGGTGGCATATGCATCTGGAGTTTGTTTGCAGTGGCTGGAGGAACTGGTGCGCACCCATTCTCTCTCTCTGTCTCTGTCTCTGTCTCTGTCTCTCTCTCTCTCTCTGTCATTCTCAAATAAATAAATTTTAAAAAATGGCTCATTCATTTGGAATTCATTTGCAGTGGCAAGAGGCCCCTGCCATGTCCATTCTCTCTCTCTCTCCCTCCCTCCTTCTCCCTCTCTCTCTCTCTCTCTCTTTGTCTCTCTCTCTCTCTCATGAGAGTGCACACTCCACAAATAAATACATAGAAATATTTTTAAAGCACACATTGTTCCAAGGGACTGTGGGTGGAGGATCCATGAGCCAATGTTGAGAATTGATGAAACCGATAAACTGGAAACAACCAGTATATATCACCCTTTGAAGGGCCATGACTGAGAAGGGAAGGAGAGCAACAAATACTGGTTGGAAGAAGTTAAAAGAAGGTGTAAAGAAGGTGTGTGTGTGAAGGCTAAGAAAGTGAGTGTAAGAAGATAGTGATAAGAGTGATAAGAGTGTAAGTGTAAGAAGATAGTGAGGGCTGGAGAGATGGCTTAGCGGTTAAGCGCTTGCCTGTGAAGCCTAAGCACTCCGGTTCGAGGCTCGATTCTCCAGGACCCATGTTAGCCAGATGCACAAGGGGTCACACACATCTGGAGTTCGTTTACAGTGGCTGGAAGCCCTGGCGTGCCCATTCTCTCTCTCTCTCTCTCCCTCTCTCTCTCTCTCTCTCTCTCTCTCTCTCTCTCTCTCTCTCTCTCTCTGCCTCTTTCTCTCTCTGTCCCTCTCAAATAAATAAATAAAAATGAACAAAAACATTTTAAAAAAGAGAAGATAGTGAGAGATAAAAGAAGAAAGAAACCCCATACAGCAAGGAAAGAAAAGCTAGAGCTTCCCTGACTTCAGTTCTCTCCATTTAGACGTAAAGGCATCTTCAGAGAGTTCAAGCTGCATACACAGTGCAGGAGCCCCATAGAAAGCAGCATAGACCTGAAGTGTTTCTGAAATTGATACAGGAACTTGGGATGCCTTTGAAAGTGGCAGAGCCATTCTTAGTAGTTGGTTGGGCTTTAACCCAAGAGTTAGGGTGCTTCAAGAATACCCAAAGCTTCTGCTGAGTCAGTGGCCTCCAAGTTCTTGTCTTATGAATACAAAGAATGAAATTCATAGAACATAGAGGATGACATTTAGAAAGATTTTCCTAGAGGGTTCTGGAGTGCTTAAAGAGAAGAAAAGAAAACAAAGTTTCCGTAAGACTGGAGGTATCCTGAGCAGGTGATCTGCCTTATTACTCTGACCCAGGTTGTTTTTATTTATTTATTTTTTTTTTCTTTTATGACCCAGGTTTTCATAAGAAGGGGAACTCCTTTAGTAAGGAAGAGATCTATGGAGGGACTCAGGATTAAGAAAAAAGAGATCTAGGGAGGGAGTTAGGTTTAAAGAAAAAGAGATATATGGAGAGAACTCCTTTAGTTTACTCTCAAGGACCCTGTTAACCTTAGACTACTTCATTTCCTTCTCTGCAAAGGTCACCCTAACAGCTACTAGGGAAATAGGGCAACAACTGATCTCGCTTCTTCGAGGGGAGTGAGGTGTTGGGTGTGGCAGTTGAGACACCTCACAAGTGGGCCTAATTAAGGGACTCTGAAAGTGCATTGGTATAGTGTGGGAAGAAAGTTCTGGATAAAGATGTTACAGAGAAAGAATAAAAATGAGTTCAATTAGCGAAAAGTGGGCATTGAGTAAATTGGGACTCAGAGGTATTGCTAGGTCTGCTTTTCTCATAGACTTTCAGTCCTTGGAGGGCTATTGAGGAGACCAAAGTAGGTGGAGTTAGATTGCCATAGAATCATCTGAGTGTGGGCTGAATGTAAACATGAGGAGAAAATCTAGAAATCCATTTTTAATCAATTAATTTTTACCTTTTATTTATTTGAAAGAGAGAAGTAGGGCTGGGGAGATGGCTTAGTGGTTAAGGCACTTGCCTATAAAGCCAAAGGACCTAGGTTCAATTGTGCAGGACCCATATAAGCCATATGCATAAGGTGGCACATGAGTCTGGAGTTCGTTTGCAGTGCCTATAGCCCTGGTGAGCCCATTCTCTTTCTCTCTCTCTCTCTCTCTCTGTCTCTCTCAAATAAATAAAAATAAATTAAAAAAAAAAAAAAAAGAAAGAGAGAAGTAGAGGGAGGAGGCTTTGTGCATCTGGCTTTTGAACCCAGGCTGTCATGCTTTGTTAGAAAGTGCCTTTGATTGCTGAGCAATCCCTCTAGCACTAGAACTCCATTTTTAATTTTATTCAAATGGCACAGTGGCGTCTGACATGGTCTGAATCTGTTCTTATAGACATTGTAAAGAAATGAAACAGTAGAATTATGAGGAACATATACACAGCATTTAACCTTGATAATTACACTGGTGGTACTCTGAGTTGCCATGAGTACATCTGAAGTCACATGCCCCTGTAAAATTGCCCCTCTCATCATTTGAAACTGAGAATTAAGAAGGGAAATTCCCTGAGCTGCATTGCACAAAGCTTTTAAAGTATTTTTTATTCTCTGATTATACTCTTCTGTTGAGGGTTTAAGACAAAGTAAGTAGCCAAAGATAGATTTTATATATATATATATATATATATATATATATATATATATATATATATATATGTAATATATATTATATATATATGTATATGTATGTAATATATATATATATTATATATATATGTATATGTATGTAATATATATGTGTGTGTGTGTGTGTGTGTGTGTGTGTGTGTGTGTGTGGTAAGTTGCAGCTTGTTAGGAAAGATTTTTAGGGACCTGGGAAGAGCTTAGTGAATTCTTCACCATTTGTGCCATCTGCTGAAATGAAAGCTTGTGGCTTTCCTTGGAAGCATTGAGTATCTTTTCCTCTGTTTTGGCCCGCCTCCTGCTACCAAACTCTGCATTTCCATGACCTCTCTGATCAAGGTAATAGGCTACTTACGAGAGCTGTAGAATCCTGGAGGTGTGTAGTCATCTTGTAGTGCCTGCTTGACCTAGGTGAAAAAGCCAAAATATCTGCTGTACTTTCAGCCATGAAGTCCTCATTGGTTTGACATTTACATATGATTAATTAATGTCCAGAAGGACAGTTACACAAGATTTGAAGTGGATAGAGAGCACACTTGATCACCTTTTTTTTACCCATATATATCTAGTTAAAGAATAACATCTAACTTAATTTGCTTAGTGACATGAGATTATACACACACACACACACACACACACACACACACACACATATATATATATTTAAATACCCAACATTTGTAAGTACAGGTAAAATATTTTAAAAGCCCTAGAGACAATTTTTCTGCCCAGTGGGGAACTGGCTAGGAACCTGTGGTTGTCACCATAGCTTCTCCTCCTCCTACCTCTCAGTCCTACGTCAGGAGAGGTTGCTCTGATCTAGGAGGGAACTATTGGACTATCAACATGACCCCACAAAATGTCACTTGGAAAGCCAGGTATGGTTGCACATGCCTTTAATCCCATCACTTGGGAGGCAGAGGTAGGAGGATTGTCATAAATTTGAGGCCAGTCTGGGACTATAGGTTGAGTTCTAGGTCAGCTTGGGATAGAGTGAGACTACCTCATAAACCAAAAAGAAAAATGCCTCTGACACCTTTCCTTGAATGATGGTAGTGGTCCATATGTACCCATAGTCCACAGTTCAGGTCTTTGATAGTTTTGCTTGTAGACTAAATAATAAACCTTCAGAAATCATTCAATTATTCTCTCCCTCCTTCTCCCCTCTCTCTCTCTCTATATATATATATAGATAGATAGATAGATAGATAGATAGATAGATAGATAGATAGATATAGATAGATAGATATATACATATATAGATATATATCTATATGTATATACATATATAGATATATATCTATATGTGTATATATTATATATATATATATGTGTGTGTGTGTGTGTGTGTGTGTGTGTGTAAAGTCCTGCCATCCGTTTGATGAATTTTTCATTGATTTGGCTCAGATAATAGTAACTTTAAGTCATGTCCCCATGAAAAGGTCCATTTTTCTCCTCTTGGGAATATTAGGACATAGTCCCTTTAGAGTATCTTCCCAAACTAGGGCTGTTACCAGTAACTCTGAGGGAAGAGGACTCAGGAATAGCCTTTTCAGCCTCATCAGCCAACCTGCTCCTTTCTGAGGTTTCATCTGGCACCCTTTGATGCCCTTTGCAGTACTTCAGAAGGAGGAAAGTCACAAAATATCTCTTTTTAAATGGTCACATGATGAGTATGGAGGACAATGTAAACATAAATATTGACCCTCTGACCTTTGCTTAGTTCTGGTGCCCTGTTAAGAGCCATCAGCTCTGCTAGCTAAGCATTAGTACCTTGAAGGAAAGAAAGTTGTACTTTCAATTGTCTTATTGTGGGTGACTATTGCATAGTCAGCCCTGCAGATTCCCTGCCCTATTAAAGAACTTCTATTTGTAAAAGCCATCTAGTCTGGGGTTTTAAAGTTTCTCTTTCCCATCTTCTTGGGCCACTTAACTATGAGAGAATATTTGTACAGATATGTTTTAGGGTTCCTCCTTTTTCTGGGAGGAAGGTAGCTGGATTTCTTGAGGAACAAGTTCCTATCTAAATAGCAGGTCCTGTCAGGAATGCCGCCTGATGTCTTAGGATGTAATTACCAATTAGCCAGAAAGTTCTCTTGTAGGATAATAGGCCTGGTACATCATGAGGAATGTCCCCAGAATTAATTTGGCAGCCTTGAGAATTAAAAGCACAACTGTCATCATTGCTCTGAGGTAGAGTGGCCTTGAACTCCTGATCCCCCTACCTGCAATTCTTCATCAAGTCCCTCAACAAGCAGAATCCCAAGTATCCTCTCAGATGCATGAAGGTCTTAGGCGGATGTAGGAGACGATAGGCTTCATGTTTTTAATTTAATGCCTAGTCCTTTCTGATAAAACAACCCAAATATTTTAGTGTCCTGGCACATTTGAGCCATAGACTTTGAAACTTTATAGTCCCTGTCTGCCAGGAAGTTTAAAAGTGCCTCATTATCCTCCTGTGAAGCTTCCTCTGTGGGAGCACAGAGAATAATGTCATCTACATAAAACCATCTAAAATTTTGACCTTTTAATTGAATCTGTAAGGCCATCTATAAGGCAGGATTGAATTTTAGCATTTTTGTTCACCCTTAAGAACATCTGTCTACCATTACAGTAAGCATGGACAAGCATTTTTATTTTAAAGCTAAAAGCACAGAGATGAATTATTTTTAAATACAATGTAAACCCATTTCCAGTAATTTAGCTTCACATTACATGTACTTGCACACATCATTTTAGTGATTCTAGCCCTTAAGCTGTTTTGCTGTTCTCCTTTCCCTTGTCACAGAGCCAGGGGGCTAGCCTAAACCAGGACAAGGGTCTTGGAGGACACATGAGATAAACTTACTTGGGTCTAAGACAAGAGAGCCTATCCTGTTTCTGAACCAGCTCTCAACAAGTTTAAATAGCACATGATAATTTATTAATATAATTTACATTACAGTGAGCAAGAAAAGCCAAGGGAAAACATACAGAGAGCCAAAACCCTCAAAGTTAGCCCTGATTTAGTGCCTCAATAGCCTTGTGTGGCACTTTTATTTAGTTAGAAAAACAAATGCCTTGGAACCTTGGGATTATGCCCCCAGCTGGAGGTCAGTACATGTGGTCCTACGGCAGCCAAGAGTGCTGAGGTAATATAGTATTCCATGCATAAGTCTGGAGTGTCTCTTAGAGCAAAGAAAACCTGTACATAAGGTACACTTTACATCATTTAGTTTTCTTTTTATAAAGCCAATCTGATTGTGAAATCATATTAAAATTAATACTTCCCTCTGGAGGCCATTTTTCTTTATCCTCCAGGTTATATTTAAGCTAGCCTCAGGAACAGAAAAAATATCAGGCGTTTCTTTTTTAAGGCCTTTGTAGCACAGAGATCCCAATGGGTAAGGATACCATGTTAGGGAGTTTCTGCTGAAGACCCATATGTAAAACAAAAGACAATATATTGGAATGTCTTCCATTTCTCTTTTGCTTTATTCTCCTGATTGTCCTCTGGACACCTATTTTTCCTGTCCTTGTGCCTGGCCACAATGAAAGCTGAGCCCTAAGGACAAGTGGATCTTGCCCTTGTGGCCTGGGTCCCTGGTATGCTGTTTTACACTAGTGATAATGAGAAGATTACAGATTACTACAGATTAACTATAGATTAACTGCTCTTACCATTGAAACTCCACATACCTCTTAATATTCTGTGACCTATATGATTTCTTCCTGCATTTTTCCTGGCTGATCATACCCCATCTGTGCAGGACCCATCATTGTCATTCTTAGTGTGATCCCTCTCAGAGTTGTTCAACCTCCCCTTTCCCTCACTGAAGGGTTCTTGCACACACATTTAGAATCTTGCCTATGGCAGGTCTCAGCCTCTAAAAATTCCCCAAATATCAAGACAGTACTGGAAAAAATAATACACTTCTGGAGAAGATATTGAATCTTATGCATTAGGGAATTCAGATAATTGCCAATAACTACATGATGCAGAGATGTCTTAGCATCTCTAGTATTCTCTTAAAATATGACCTCTGACTCTTTTCCTCACATTCATAATTTGTATTTTTAGTCCATATTAAATTCCTCAATCTACAGATGAAGCAAGCAGATTGGTACTTGGGCTGAATTTGATATTTATCTGTTGGGCTGCCTACATTAAGACAGCTATGACGTAATTTACCACATGCAACACAGAAAACAAAAATGTGGGCTGGAGAGATGGCTTAGTGGTTAAGGCGTTTGTCTACACAGCCAAAGGACTCAGGTTCGATTCCCCAGGACCCAAGTTAGCCAGATGCATAAAAGGGCGCATGTATCTGGAGTTCATTCACAGTTGCTGGAGGCCCTGGCACACCCATTCTCTCTTTCTTTCTTTGTCAAATAAATAAATAAAAGAAAAAAATATTTCTTAAAAACATATAAAACATCTAAAATCTTTTGCTTTAGTGGCTTGGTTAAAACACTGCAAAGACAGTTGGGGTATATGCTTCCCTTAGACTCAAATTTGGGTCCCCATAGGAATCTGTATGATCTTCTTGGGTATACTCACCTCAAAGCATTAGTTTCCTTAGCACCAGTCAGTTAGTGTGAGGTCCCTTTTAACCAAGGCATAAGTGCAGCCATGTTCCATAGAGCAAAAATGTATACATTCTGTTTAAGTACTTACAAGTGGGCGGAAAGATAAAAGAAAGGTATAATACATGTCTCTGTAAAAATTTCTCAAATCTACCTAGTGTCAAATGTGCCAGTTATCAAGCAGAGGAATTGCAGAGAAGAAGATAGAGAAATGGAAAATAGAATACATCATTATTTCCTGCCAATAGCTTTGGAGAAAAAATATGGGCAATTGGGCTGTCATTGAGAGCAATGAAGTCATTCTTGTTGAGCTTTAACCCAGAAGTTAGGGTGCTAGGCTGTCATGGTCAAATGAATCTTCCACTGAGTGAGTGACATCCAAAACACACACACACACACACACACACACACACACACACACACACACACCCCTCTCATGAGGTTTGAGTTTCCTCATTGTTTACTGCCATCTGTATGGAAAAGGTTCTCTAACTAACCTTGATAGCAGCAATCATTTAAACTGTCATATCCTCTGTTTTCTGGGCCCTTTCAGAAGTGATAGAGATTACTCGTGCAGTACTAGGCATTCAGCTTCCTCTGGTCATTTTGATTAGTCTTGGGTATTCCCGCTACTTACCACCATCTACAAAAAGAAGGATCTGGAACCAAGATTGAGGGCAGCATCAATCAAAGGGGATAATAAAATTATATTACGAAGGCTTTTGGATAGGAATAACATCTCCATTTAACCTAATAACAGTGGAAAATTCCTCCCTCTGAGTATGCCTCATATCCAATTAGAGAGCAGTTGATTATACCCATAACTTTTGTGCCACTATTGCACCAGTGGATACATCTTACCTGGCTGGTTGCTTTTGTAGTTAATAGAGTCTACAGTTTGTTCACATTTTTGAAGACTTTTAACCCTGAATCTGGCATAGTGCTTTCCAGCACCATGACAGCTAGTCAGCATGGGGCTAGCTTTCATCTCAGTACCAGCTTGATTTCTCAATATCCTTCAACCACAGACATATGATGGACATGATGGACATATGGACTGATTCTACTTTCTAGCTATTGTGAATATACCAGCAACAAACATGGCTGAGCAACTGTCTATAAAATGCATAGTCTTTAGGGTACAGCTGGAACAAATGGAAGATCTATTTTTAGGTTTTTGAAAAAACTTCATACTGATTTCTATAGTGGCTGTACAAGTTTAGACTCCCACACATATTGAATGAGGGTTTGGTTCCCCACAGATTTGCCAGCATTTGCTATCATTTTATGGTTTTGATGGTCACCATTCTAAGCAAAGTGAGATGAAATCTCAAGGTCATTTTAATTTGCATTTCAATGATGGCTAAAGATGTTGAACATTTTGCTAGCTGTTTATTGGCCATTAAAAAATTCTCTGTTCAGTTCTCTGCCCAATATTTTGAGTGGGTTGTTTGATTTTTTTTTTATTGCTCATTTGTTTGAGTTCTTTGTATATTCTAGATATTAAGCCTCTGTGTGATATATATCTTGTGATGATTCCTTCTTATTCTATAGAGTCTGTTGACTCTGTTGATGGTAATTTTGTATATAATAGTTTGTTTAGTTTCATTAGATCCCAGTGGTTGAATGCATGTCTTGTTCCTATTGCTACTTGATTCTTATTTAGAAAGTATTTCTCTATGCTAACATGTTGACTTGTTTTCCCTCTAGTCTTTTCAGAGTTCTTGGTCTTATAACTAAGCTCCTTGATCCATTTGGAATGTCTGTTTATGCAGGATGCACAAAGAGGGTCTAGATTCATTTTTCTACATGTGGTTTTCTATTTTTATTTCTAGTACCATTTGTTGAAAATATTCTTTACTCCCAGTGTGTATTTTTGGTCTCTTTGTCAAAGTCAAGTGGCTATAATTATTTGAATTCATATCTGACCATTCTTTTAATCTATGTGTCTATATTTCTGCCAAGTGCCATTCTGCTTTTAATATCATGGCTTTGTAGAAAATTTTAAAATCAAGTATACTTATGTTATCACAGTATCCTTTTTGGCTGAGCATATTTTGGTGATTTGAAGCCTTTTGTGCTTCCATATGAATTTTGGGATTATTTCTACATTTCTGTGAAGGATGATGCAGGAATTTTGATTGGAACTGCATTGAATCTGCATATTGCTTTTTTAAAAAAATTTTTTTTGCTTATTTTTATTTATTTACTTGAGAGTGACAGAGAGAGAGGCAGATAGAGAGAGAGAGAGAGAGAATGGGTGCGCCAGGGCTTCCAACCTCTGCAAACAAACTCCAGATGCGTGCGCCCCCTTGTGCATCTGGCTAACGTGGGTCCTGGGGAACCGAGCCTTGAACCGGGGTCCTTAGGCTGCACAGGCAAGCGCTTAACCGCTAAGCCATCTCTCCAGCCCCTTGCATATTGCTTTTGATAGAATGGCCATTTTCATGATATTATGTATTCCAATCCATGGGCCTGGGAGGTCATTCCATATTCTTGTATCTTCTTTAATTTCTTCAGTATTCTAATGTATTCATTGTAGAGTTCATTTACTTCTATGGTTAGGGATATTCTGTGATATGTATGTATGTATACACACACACACACACACACACACACACACACACACATATATATATTTGTAAAATTCTTGTAGCGTGAGCCATCCACCTGATGACTGTGTCCCAAGTATTTCATAGGAAGAACTTCTTTAGGGAAGATGTGGTTTATGGAGGAACTCAGATTTAAAGAAAAACAGATTGAGGAAGGTAGTCAGGTTTAAGGAAATAGTGATCCATGAAGAGAACTCCTTTAATGAAATAAAGATAAGATAAAGAAAAGGGCTGGAGAGACAACTCAGCAAATAAGGCACTTGCCTGTGCAGCCTAAGGAACCAGGTTTGATTCTCCAGTACCCACATAAGCCAGATGCACACGGTGGCACATGCAACTAGAGTTCATTTTCAGTAATTTGAGGCCCTGACACACCTATTCTCTCTATATATATGCCTCTCTGTCTCTTTCTCTTTCTATTTCTCTAAGTAAGTAAATAATTTTTTTTTAAGAGAGAGAGAAGGAAAAGCCAGAGTTCCCTGAATAGGCTCATGGACATTTCTTGCCTTCAACCATTTTAGTTTATTTTTAGGGTTCCTGTTAACCCTAAACTGTCTCAAAAAGAAGGTGCTAGGTACTCAGCAGAGACCACAAATGAGAAGAACTTTCTGGAAAAACATAGTAACAACTATGGTATAAAGCCAGAACTGCTTTGAATGCTCCACAGATATTCTCTGTGAAGGTCATCCCATGTCATACTACTTTGCTGTCTGTAGTCACAGATTCAATCTCTCTCCCTGTGAAAAGATATAGTCATTGACACTTGGAATAACATGAAGGATAGCCAAGAGAGCAGTATGTAGACATTGGGGATATCTAGAAATTCTATACCTGAGTTTGGGTACCTGAGTGGTTCTGCTGTTCCTTAGAATGGTTCTGCCCTTTCTTTACAAGTGCTTATTCCAAATTATGCAGCAAGCTAGGCAAGGAGTCCTGCATGGAGTAGAGGCCACTATTTCATCCATTGTCCCAGTTGTCCTACCATAACTTAGTTGCACATCTTCCCTCCAAATCTAACAGTCCACCAGAACCACCTGCTATCTTCTCTGTCCATTCTGAACAATGCAAGGGTGTCCACACATAGTTCTAGCTCACCATTACATGACCAACCTCAGGCTCACAAGTCACTTGAGCATTCTCCTCAATTATAGTCCTGTTGGAATGAAAGTCATTTGAATGAAACCCAATTGAAGTAACCTTTACTTTTACCACTTTCTTGGAATTCATTATCTAATGCTTTGCTGTTGCTAGTTTTTCATATTGATATATAGTTTTTCATAGTGATATATATTATCTTCTTCCTAGCCCAGCAAAACAGTGACTTTATTGAAGCAGGATATGACATTGCATATTTGGTTTTAATATTCCCCAGCATCAAACTATACTGCTGTTAAGCAGACTTTTTTTTCTGACCCAAAAGATAAAGAAGGCCTTGTGGCAAGTTGGGCCTTTTCTGATCTGTGGAATACCAAGAATCTAAGAGTAGACTATCTCTCTGGATAAAGCCATGCTTTCTCTGGATGAAGCCAAAGAGAAAGTTACCACTATTTGTGAGTTACTAATGTGAAAGTATGAGATATGTGGCTAACATTGGAACTTCATAATTCCTTACAATGCAGAGGGGAATTGAAAAAAAGGATACAGAATGGAAACCTACACCCTCTATGGTTCCGAACACCTTCTCCTTTCTTATCCTTACTTTGTTTCCAGATAGTCATTTATATGAGCTACATCTGCCAGTAACATAAATGTCCCCTTAAAAGCAAAAGCACAGTTGCTCAGCATTCCTACTTGCATTTGATTTGTCCTATTTCAGATGTAAAGTAGGAGTTATTTTAGTTCTACTGATTACTGGAACAGGAAAGAGATGAGTATGGTACAGGATTTGGGGGTTTGGGAGGAATGTGCCAAACTTTGAACACTGAGTTAGGGTCCTTATACCGGTTTTAACAAATAATTGATACAACAGATGAGAGAAGGATAAATTATCAATGATTGAGTTTTTTTAGGGAAAAATGACAATTCAGGAGGATTATTAAGGGGAAAATGCTATCTAGGAAAACACTGGGCCAGTTCTACTCACATGTGCAAGACTTGACTTGGAAGCCCCTTCAAATAACAGACCAGAGAGGATTAAGAAATAGTGAAGGATGGGGCTGGAGGGATGGCTTAGCAGTTAAGGCACTTGCTGACAAAGTCAAAGACCCAATTTCAATTCCCCAGTGCCAGATGCACAAAATGGCACATGCATCTGGAGTTTGTTTGCAGTGGCTGAAGGACCTGGTGCACCCATTCATATCCTCTCTCTCTCTCTCCATATATATATATATAAAATATACACACACACATACATATATATATGTGTGTGTGTATATATATAAATATATGTATACCATTTATATGTATGTACATATATATATATATATATATATATATATATAAAGAGATAGAGGCAGATTATATATATATATATATATATGATATATATAATTATAGATATATATCATATATATAATCTGTCTCTTACTCTTCTCTCTTAAATAAATAAAATATTTTTAAAAAATAGGGAAATGGGAGACCCACTCAGGACCCCGCCTCCCCATTCTAAGAAGAAAGAAAGAATAATAGATTGAAGGACTCAGATAACAAAGATAAATATTACATATAATTAATGTGAAAAGAATGACACAAGTAGAAGGCAAGAAGAAAAATACCCAAGGAAAGGTAAGTATGTACCCAGGATGCTCAGGCCAGGTCACAGAGCAAAAGGAAGAGAAGAGCAGGTGAGCCATGTGGGTACCCTCCTTCATATGGTTCAGACATCCAATCAAGTTGAGTCTCATCATCAGGCTCAGGTGTGTAATCAGAGATCTGATTGGTTCAGAATCAAGGGACTGACCCAGAACAGGCCAAGTTGAATAAGAATGAAAGATTTGCTCGGCATGTCACTGGCAGCCATCTTGGAGAGATAGGATTAGGCTCAAGTTTCAGTTTTACCAAGATAGACAGAATGGTATCTCATTGTTCCCTCTTGGGCTTCTGTCCCTAACTGCCTGAAAGAAGCTATCTCTCTCCTATTTCTCCTTCAATTGTGTAAGAATCAAAAATGTAATCTTTTCTCTCAAGCTTTGCTAGATAGTTTTCAAAATTTGAGCTTCATAGGCTTGAGCTTTCCTTGCTGAATCAGTTCATGCTTACAAGGATGAACCATGGACAGAGAGTTGGAAGGCTGAACTCTTTAAATGTTGATCAAAAGAAAATTCTTTAAGGATTATCAATGGTAGAATGTTCCTGGATGAGAAATGGTCTTTGAGCATCCTTCTTAGACAAAAATCTTGGGATTTTGTCTTCAAACAAACAAATGAAAAGGTATTTCATTGCTTCTTGTAGTTAGCTGTGAATTAAAGTATGGGTATTTTAAATTCATTCAAGGTTAGATTATACATTTTAAGCCTTGAATTTTTCACATTTATCTTCATTTCTTGAGTTGTTTCTCACACTCCAAAGGCAATGAAATCTCAAGCGTTGCAAAAAATATGATTACAAGGAATTTCATTATAAAATTTTAAATTCCCTTTGTCCTAGCTAAATTTCAAGCCACATGCCTTATCCCTGTTACATGACACCTGGAACGGACCTCTAAGCCATCCCTTCCCAAATATCACCAAAGCTACCAGCACAGAACACAAGATCTTGTATTTCAAATACCAAGGGGAACACGTAAAAGATAGGAATAGTGCTACGGTTATCTTACCCTCATCTGCTTTAGTTTGAATGTGTCTACCAAACTCTACATAACAGGAATTATTCCCAGTGCAACAGTGTTGAGAAGTAGAACCTTGAAGCACTGATTAAATCATGAAGGGTCTGCACTTAGGAATGAATTGATACTATTATTTCAGGAATGGGTTTGTTATCTCCAGAATATGTTCCTTATAAAAGAATTAGATCATTAATCTAGTGTGGTGGTGCATGCCTTTAATCCCAGCACTTGGGAGGCAGAGGTAGGAGGATCACCATGAGTTCAAAGCCAGCCTAAGACCACATAGTAAATTCCAGGCCAGCTTGAGTGAGATCCAACCTCAAAAAAAAAAAAAAAAAAAAAAAGGATTAGATAATCTACCTCTCACCTCTCTTTTATGTGATCTCTCACCGTATTATGCTTTCTACCATGTGATGACACAAGATCGTCATTAGATACAGTGCCTGGATTTTGAACTTTCACCCTTTATAACTGTAAAAATAAATCATTGGGGCTGGAGAGACGGCTTAGCGGTTAAGCACTTGCCTGTGAAGCCTAAGGACCCCGGTTCGAGGCTCAGTTCCTCAGGTCCCACGTTAGCCAGATGCACAAGGGGGCGCATGCGTCTGGAGTTCGTTTGCAGAGGTTGGAAGCCCTGGCGCGCCCATTCTCTCTCTCTCCCTCTATCTGTCTTTCTCTCTGTGTCTGTCGCTCTCAAATAAATAAATAAAATATTTTTTAAAAATAAAATAAATCATTGTTCTGTATATATCATACAACCTCAACTATTTTGTTATAGTGGCCCCAAATGAACTAAGTACCATCTTAATTGCTCTTTTGGTATTATTGAACCACTGGATTGAGCGAAGCATTGATTTAACCACTGATTTTTGTTGTTGTTGTTGTTGCTCTAAGTATCAGACTCACTTCCCTATCTTCTCAGATATTATCTAGTTTTTTGAGATGCAAATTCTCTTTACTTCAAACTAACTCTTGCTTCTTATTTCACCATGGACTCGCTTGAATAACAATTACTGGTCTTTATGTAACCCCAGATGGAAGAATCCCTATGCCTAATATCCTGTTATATCTCACCTCTCTATATATTTGTTTGTTCATTTTAGAGAGATCGAGAGCAAGATAGAGAGAGAGGAGGGATTGAGGAACCAGTGTCTCAGCCACTGCAGTCAAACTACAGATACTTGTGCCACCTAGAGGGCATGTGTGACCTTGCACTTGCCTCACTTTTGCGTGTCTGGCTTACCGGTCCTAAGGCTTTACAGGCAAGCACATTAACTACCAAGTCATCTCTTTAGCTCTCCATATATATGTTCATATTTGTCATGAGTTCCATATTTGAACTGCAGTATCAGGCTAAGCCAACAACAAAGGTGGTTTTTATCAACTTTAATAAAGAGCAGTGATTCTCAAAAGTGAATGCATCTATAGGCCATCTGAGGTGAGAATCTAATTAAGAGTCCAAGGAAGGGCTCTAGTCCCTTCATTCCCATCAAACTCATCAAGTATACCACATTTTGAGCCAGGATCCTGTAAGGTAAGTACATGTTTAAAGCAAAGATTAAAACAAAAATGTGTAGGGGGCTGGGGAGATGACTCAGAAGTTAAAAGTGCTTGCCTGCCAACACTATTTCAATCTTCCTGAGTGTCCACATAAAGCCAGATGCAAAGTGGCACAGGCACCTGTAATTCCAACATCCTAAATCATTAGGAAGCACAGTCAAGGGGATCTGAAAGTGCACAAAGAGCAGTAGCAAAAGAGAGCTTGTCTCAAAGGTGGAAAGAGTAGAGAAGCACTCCAAGGTGCTCTGACCTCCACATGTGTACCCTGCTGAATGTGTGCCCACAACACACACATCATACATATACACAAAAATAAACAACAACAAAAAAGCCTAGGTATTTTACTTATTTAAAACAGAGAAAGTAGGAGAGAGAGAGCTCCACATGCATACACCACCTTGTCTATCTGGCTTTATGTGGGTACTGGGTAATTGAACCCAGGTCTTTAGACTTTTCAGGAAAGCACCTTAATCTCTGAACCATGTTCCCAGCCCTACAACTAGGCATTTTAAATGTGGCATAATAAAACCATCTGATAACCTTCTCCTTAACTGTCAATGCATATGCTTCTGACTGTAGAGGACTTGAGTTATTTGGCTGTAAATTCTTAGAGACTGTAACCGTTGGGATTTCCTATTATGTGTCTTTGATGAATACTATTTGCTCTTACTAAAACTACTTATAAGTGTCCCTTGAATGTTAGGTTCTAAATCAGCCTTGAAAACATAGTAGCACCTAACTAATTTTGGTATGTCTCACCTTCACTTTAGCAGGTACCCAAAGCCCTTCATCAGGGCACACTATTTACTTAGATTCACATGTAGGTAGCATTGGTATATGTTAAAACCTCATTCTCTACTTCACCTACCTCCCAATTCTATCAGGCTCTTCCCACCTAAAAAATCTAAAATTGAATGACAGTAAGGCTAAAAGGATTTGTAGAGGCCAGTGTATGTACAGGTCATTTGTAGATTATTTTTGAACACTTTTGAAGTTCTTTGGGTGATGTAGTATGTCTTTGCCCTATGAAGCAACCAGTTTCAAGTTCATGATGTACTGATTGGTCAGTGTCTTTAGCTACCTTTGAACATTTTGCTATGCTGTTGCCTTCTAGAACTAACCTTTCTTTTACAATGAGGTTCTTCAAACAATTAAAAGCTATTCTTATTAACTCTGTTATTTTCTCCATATACAAATATTCTGGTTCTTTAATTATTCTCATGTATCAAAGTTTCCAAGATTTGTCATCCATGTAGTTCTTTGGTTCTGTCATAGATACTCCCATGTTTCAATTGTAAGGTTTGGGAGTGATGAAGACCATGCAAACCACTCTGAGGCAAAGATGAAAGCTTTTATTCAGGAAAAGCATGAAGTGCCAGAGATGACTCACAAGAGAGGAGCACAGCCAACCTGAGTTTTCAGGTAGTGGACTTTATAGGGCTCTTTCATTTGGGGGAAGGTGAGAGAGGAAACGAATAGTTCCTTTAAGAGACATCATTACATTAAAATAGCTAGGGTGTGACACCAGAAAAATGACCATGTTAACTTATGAGATAAAGGGGAAGGAAACCATGACCTGTGACATTGTTAAGCAAGGAGGGGATAAAGACCAGGTGGTTTCTTGACAAATGTGGATAATCTATTTCTCTATGCGTCTGTCACCATTCTGTTGACCTTGGTGACTCCATCTTGGGAGCCTGCCCCCACCTAACATTGCAGCCTTTTGTTAATGATAAGGGATGAAGGTTAATTTTTCTTAGGTGGTGACTTCATGTGGACCATAGAGGTGATAAGTTCTTATGAGAAAGGCTGGATAATGTGGTTGATGGGTCTCCCTTCAAGGTAGGTGATGAGGAGGCCATTTCATGGTGGCTAGAGATGACAGTGTGGTGAAATTGATAGTGAACATGCTTCAATACTGCCAGTGTAGCATACTGTTACAAACTGGTCCTGAATGAAACAGAGGCTTCTCTCATACCATCCCTGTATTTAGCTGGCTTCAGGGCAGTTGCTGGCAACATCTGTTATAGAGAAGGTAAGGGAGATGGGCTCCACATAGCCCATGAAAGGACAGAAGGAAGAATTAAGGAGTGTGTTATCCTTCTCAACAGCTACATCAGAACACCAATAGTGAGGGATAGACGGCTTGGGGCAAAACAGAATAGGCAGAGGGGAATCAGTACATTAAAAAGGAACATTCTTGTATCAAGGGAAGAATAGGAACAAAAGAAAGTTTAAGTTTGAGAGGACCCATTGGGATGGAAGTGTATTTATACCTGCATGAGGTAGGGTAGGAGAGAAGTGAATTGACTCTCCTCAGCAGTGATAGGTGGATCCAATTGGGATGTCCTGAAACTTCGTGGCCATGCGAATGGTTAGGCTCACCAGATGAAGTCTGGTCCAGAGAGGTTTGAATTCCTGTGGGCAAGACTGATTAAGTAGACTTTATCTTTAGGGTTAGGTGACAGAGTTGTGGTCCCCTCTGATGGTTGGGGAAGCAGGGTGTCAGTATGTTCCCAGAGAAGCTTTCAGATAAAAGTAAAAGTTGGTAAGTACCTATGTAGAGGAGTTTCTGGTAATGGGGGAAAGTTGTTTAATAGGAAGGGGAGTTCATACATGTGTTCAAAAGGGCTAAGGAATGAGGGGTCCCCAACAAGTAGCTCTGATTCGAGCTAAGGGAAGTAGGAGGAACTGGGGCCTGGATAGGTGAAGTTAAGAAGTCAGTTTAGACAGGTGAGTTTTGTGAATAGAATTTGCTCTTTAACCCTATGGGGGGAGAGGACAGTGAGTTGTTGCCTAAAAGTGAATTTCTTGGCCAGAAGAGAAGCTGCAGCAAGAGCACATAGGCATGGTTGCCAACCCTGGACAGAGGTTTCTAGTTGTTTAGAAAGATAAGCTACAGGGGCAAAGGATGGACTCTTCATTTGACCCAGAGTTCCCAATGCCATCCTCACTTTTTCTGTGGAATAAAGAAGAAAAGGCTGCTGAAGGTCTGGAAGTGCAAGGGCTGGAGTTTCCAAGAGCAGGTGGGAGAAGGCAGCATCTGTCTCTGACTTAGGTCTAAAGGTTCATGAGGATCTCCATTAGCTATGTCTTAAAGGGGATTTGCCAGGAGGGCAAAGTTTGGAATCCACATTTTGTGGAACCCAGCAAAGCCAATAAAAGAGAGTTAGGTGGGGAGAGGGAGACAAGATGTTGTTGGTGGTCTAGGGTCAGTTGTTGAGGTGGAGGTAAGGAGAAAGCCCAGGTACCTAACCTAACCTGGGTTAAAGAAACATGTTTTTGTTTGTTTGTTTGTTTGTTTGTTTTGTGGGGAGACTCAATATCCCTTAGGTCTGAGAAAGTTAAGAAGTTTGTTAGTATGTAGTATGAGTGTATTGGGAGTCCCATAAACTCAGCTGGATTTTCATTAGGCCTCTGGGTAAGCATTTGGAGTTTGTCAAAACTGACAAACTTACGGGATGCCTTTTGGAGGCCAGCCAGGAGGCAAAGAATGATCCTATCATGAGTCATCCTTTTGGGGGAGTTAGTGGGAGTATGGTATTTCAGTCAGGGTCCTCTCTGGTGACAGCAGGCATCTCTACTGAGAGAGTGTTACCAGTTAAGCCTCATTAGCATGGGCCTGAGCGGCCACCCAGATATGTTCATCAGGAGTGAGAGTGGACGGAAGAACTACAAAGAGATCATGTCAGGTTAGGTCATAGGCCTGGGTGAGGTAGTCAAATTCTTTGGTATAGTGCATTGGATAAGTGGCAAAAGACCTTATACTTTTTAAATCTGGGATAAATCATACATGAAAAAAGGAACATGAATGTGAATAATTTCTTTAGTGCCTGAGACCTCACCTAAAGGGTACATTTCATCCCTGGGAGAAAGAGTATGTTGGGCAGGAGGGGAAAGACAAGGGGAGGAGATGGGAGATGGTGGTGGTAGGGGTCATGGAGTCAGAACAGAAGACAGATGAAGCTGTTGGGGCCAGATCATCTTTAGAGTCTGGGTCAAAAGCAGAGGGTAAGGATGAGTATGGGCAAAGGGTTGAATGAAAGTGCATTCCTGAGACCGTTAACTACAAGGACATGGTAAAAAGAACAGGTAGAACAGAGTAGAGAATGAAAGAGAGAGAGAGAGAGAGAGAGAGATCTGTGCACACAGAGTGAAAAGTGTCTGAAAAGTGTCTGAATATAGGGTATTTCAGACCATCTGCCCTTATGTTGGCATAAGTTTTCTAAGTTAGTGAGGATTTGGAAATCAAAAGTACCATTCTGAGGCCATTTGGACCCATTGTCTAGCTTATATTGTGGCCAGGAAGAGTTGCAAAGAAAGATCAGATGACGAGGTTTGATGTCTTCCAAGAGTCATAGAGGCTTTAAGTTCTTAAGGAGACAGAGAAAGACCAAAACAAGAATGGAAGAAATGAATCAGAGCTTAAGATGGGTTTACACAGAACACCAATATGACCTCCTGGCCCGTTAGGGTGAACAGGGCCTGCACCTCCCATGTGGGCTGAGGCTGTACAGGTCGCAACTGTCAGCTATTTAGCCTGTTAGTAGGCAAGATGGATGACTGTGCACTCGAAGGAGTAAGTGGCTGGCAGTGAAAGATGAGACGTCAGGAGGTAGAAGGAGGAAGAGGAAGTGTCCCAAGATGGTTCAACCTTAGGGTGTGATAGACTGGAGTGCGAGAGACCCAAGGTGTCGAGAGTGCATTGTTCATGAGACCTGGGCTTGGGGCCCAAAAGCAGGTGAGGGGTGTAGCCTGGCCTGCCAGCATGACTTCCCAAAAAAGGGATTAAGCCCAAGTGCAGATCAGCACTTACCAAGGAGGAGGGAGGAGACAAAGAAGGGAAGAAGAGCGAGGCCTAATTGTGATGGGGGTGAAAGCCAGTATCAGGCAGAGATGGTCTGGAGCCTTCAGAGGGTCAGTGGCAGCTCAGTGATCTGGTGATGGTAAAGGAGCTCTGGCCACCCAAGAAGGCAACTGGAAGCCTCCTATCTGAGTCATGCCACTAGAGGTAAGGTTTGGGAGAGACCACAACCACACAAACCACTCTGAGACGAAGATGAAAGTTTTTATTCAGGAAAATCACATGCTGCCAGGGCTGACTCACAAGAGATGAACACAGACAACATGGGTTTTCAGGTAGTGGGCTTTATAGGGCTCCTTCAGTTGGGGGAAGGTGAGGGAGGAAAAGAAAAGTTCCTTTAGGAGAGATCATTACATGAAAATAGCTAGGGTGTGACACCAGAATAGTGACCAAGTTAACTTACGAGATAAGGGGCAGGAAACCATGACCTGGGGCATTGCTAGGCAAGGAGGGGATAAAGACCAGGTGTTTTCTTGAAGAATGTGGATAATCCACTTCCCTATGAATCTGTCACCTTCTGATGTCCTTGGAGACTCCATCTTGGGAGCCTATCCTCACCTAACAGTAGTGTCTTCCATTCTCTGCTCTTCTATACTATCATGCAACCAAGGATGATTTTGAACATCTGTGTTGACAGCCATGTTTTTACCTCTGGCTTATGTCAAGAAACCCACAGAGGGCTTTTTGAAAGGGAGCTAAGTTTACCCAATCTATGTCATTGATGATTTGAATTCAGTGAATCAGATTGCACCTTGCTTTTTTTCAACCATTCCTTCCAGCTGTGACCTTGAATCATGATCTTATCAGCTAGTGTATTAGGGCTTCGTCATAGCCCTGGCTTCCATGCACTTGCTAGGTGCAGCCCTTTGTCACTGAAGATTATGGTTGAAATAAACAAGAGCAAATGCTGATCCCTGTGTCCTTTTACTCAATCTACTTTTTATTTTTAAACCCTCATCAATGATAGTCTGTTTATCATTAGGACAATCATGTCATTTGGGGCCTTTCTGATCTATCTGCCTCCTACCAGTTAAGCTCCCCATTCCTTTGCCACAAGATTTCCTTATAAAATGAAGACTAAGATGATGGACTTTTGAAAAAGACTCACAGACTGAGAACCACTAAAAACAGTGAGGAATTGAAGAGTTGAATGGGATGATAAGAGAGAGAAAAAGAAAGAGAGAAGAAAAGTAGTAGGAAATCTTATGCACAGAAAAATGGAGGGAAAGAGAGTCTCTGGCCTCTTGGCTAGTTGGAATTGCCAGCATGGCTTTTGGGTTGTGGTTGGAAGTGTATTTGAGATGAATGCACATAAATCAGGACATACCTGTGAAACCAGTATGCAAACAAGTGTAACCTAACCTATGTGAAGCAGTACTTCATTGTAAAACCTTTCTTCTAGGAGGACATTCATCCATGAAACATAAAAACAAAGTGAGCACATCTCATGTCTACTCAATATTAGATAACAGATTGTTACAGTCACTCCACATCACAGCTAAGTAATTAGAACATCTCACTCAACATTAGAAAAGTCAAAACTCTAAGAGTAGCTTACCACTAAATCTTCCCTGCTCAGCTTAGTTCTCTTTTCAACTGAGAGACTACAATAGAATGAGAGAAACGATAGGGGAAGTGTTTTTCTCTCCTTGTTCACCTCCTCCTCCATTTGTTAGTTGCCTTTTGGCTAAGGCCACAGTTGAAAATGCAAGACAGAAGCAGACACCTCCAACTTGACAGTGATGACATTGCTCTTTATGTGCCTGCTTTTCAAATGACTAAATTCAGAGCCCAGCTTGCATTCTTGAATGTCCAAGGAAGAGAAATAAAACTAATTCCTTCCCTCCTGAATTGTTCAGAGATCCCAATGGAAGCAAATGTTTCCTGCTATTCTCGTGGCTTCTGCCTAATGTCACAAAATGATTGTTAGCTCAAGACTTCTCTTTGGCCAGACATCTCAAATAACACCTCATGTTTTCTTTTGTTGAGATTCTCTGGCACAATTGGACAGAAACAAAGTTAGCATCCTCATCAACCCTTTGTCCTCCATAGCCATTTCTGACCTATGGACTATGCCTGAGCATCTTATCTCCCTACCATACACTTGGAGTTGTCCATGGTCAATAAGACAACAGTTTCTGCTAACTAGCACACAGTACATAATGATCATTCTCTTGCTCCTAGGTGGCTCCAGGCTGGAGGCAATCCCAGGCTCACAGCCTGCTCTAGCAACCATGGGCAGGGGGAGATCCCTTGTAGGTCCCAGCTACAGAGAACACATTGCAAAGCATCTAGAAGACTCCTAACTACCTGGGAGTTAAGAGTAACACTCTAACCTCCAGCTTAAAAGCAAAATAAGGGTGCATTCAGTCCAGAGCCTTGGCTTTGTATGAATTTCCTCACATAGAGTTCCCTCTGTTCACACTCCAGCCTTTTTGTGTTCTCAAAATAGACGATAGGTTTCAAAGGTTCTTGAGAACAACCATTTAAGAAGGTACTTTGTGTTACTTCCTAAAGTCTACAATTCGCACACACATAGGTATGTACATAAAAGAAACCCTGATATATCCAATAGGACTATGTGAATCTTTAAAACAGCTCCACACCTAATCTAGGTTTGAAAGGTAAAACCCAAGATGTATAGTTAAAGCTAAATTTCTGACAAAGAATGAATAGGTTTTTCTTGGCTGATTTACAAATGGATTGTAAATGGCATTTCTATTTTTTTATGAGAATGAGATAAAGAAAGAGAGAGAGAATTGGTGCAACAAGACATTCAGTCTCTGTAATCAAATTCTAGATGCATGTGCCATCTTGTGTGCATGTGCAACCATGAATGCTTGTGTCACCTTGTATATCTGGCTTATATAGGATCTGGAGAGTTAAACATGGGTCCTAGGCTTCACAGGCAGGTGCTTTAACTGCTAAGCCACCTCTACAGCCCCAATAACCACCACAGAGTCTTAACCAACAAAATTTTTAAAATAAGGCTTCAAAAGATTGCATACAGGGGCTGGAGAGGTGCCATAGTGGTTAGGTGCTTGCCTGTGAAGCCTAAGGACTCCAGTTCGAGACTCAATTCCCCAGGACCCATGTTAGCCAGATGCACAAGGGGGCACACACGTCTGGAGTTTGTTTGCAGTGGCTGGAGGCCCTGGCACGCCCATTCTGTCTCTCTCTCTCTCTCTGCCTCTTTCTCTCTCTGTCTGTCACTCTCAAATAAATATATAAAAGTAAAAAATTTTTTAAAAA
This sequence comes from Jaculus jaculus, assembly GCF_020740685.1. Taxonomy (NCBI): domain Eukaryota; kingdom Metazoa; phylum Chordata; class Mammalia; order Rodentia; family Dipodidae; genus Jaculus; species Jaculus jaculus. The sequence continues at coordinate 40,020,004 of NC_059125.1, forward strand.
ATGATTATATACAGCATAAAATTATTTTTTCTTGAAATTAGAGATAAGAGAACTGAAATATTTGCATATTTTAAAGAAATGGGTCTAGATATAGTAAAACTACATATAAGGAAAGGGAAAAAAGGACTGGAGAAATGTCTCAGCAGTTAAGGCACTTGCCTGCAAAGCCTAATGACCCAGGTTCAATTCCCCAGTGCCTACATAAAGCCAGGTGCACACAGTAGTGCATGCATCTGGAGTTTGTAGCAGCTGTAGGTCCAGGTGGGCCCATTTTCTCTCTCTCTCTCTTTCTTACTCTATCTCCTTGAAAATAAACAAATATTTTCAAAAAAGAAAGGGAAGGATAAATATATAATTTAAGGTGATTTTTTTTTTCTTGAATGTGGAGGCAAGGGAAAAAGGTTGATGTGGTGATACATTGTAAACTATCCTCAAAGTCTTGGTTTTTGTTTGGGGTAGTTGCTTTCTTAGTACTCACAGAATGTGTATAGATCAACGATAAAAGAATATTACTAACCAAAACAGCAGTCCTGCCTGACCCATGGTTTCTCCTTCCACCATTTTAGTTACTCACAACAGCCAAATGCCTCAGTCATTCGCATGACCTCATCTCATCATGTTAGCATTGCGCCAACTCACATAATCAAAAGTGTGATTGTATTACAATAAAATAGTTCTACTGAAAAGTATATATAGAAAGAGAGCACATTCACATAAATTTTACTATAGTATATTGTAATTTTTCCATTTCTTTTATTATCATTATATATTGTTGTTAATATTTTACTCTTACTAATTTACAAAATACAATTTACTATAAGAATGCGTATATACGGAAGATGATAACATACATAGACTTAGGTGATACCTGAGATTTAAAGTACCCTTTGAAGGTCTTAGTTGAAGTCAGGTTTGCATTGTTGGTGGAAATCATCTGACCAAGAGCAGCTTGTGGGGGAAAAATGGGTTTATATTGGCTTATAGACTCGAGGGGAATCTCCATGATGGCAGGGGAAAACGATGGCATGAGCAGAGGGTGGACATCACCTCCTGGCCAACATCAGTTGGACAACAGTGACAGGAGAGTGTGCCAAACACTGGCAAGGAGAAACTGGCTATAACATCCACAAGTTTACATCCAACAAACGCTGCCTCTAAGAGGTGTTAATTCACAAATCTCCAGCAGCTGCAATCTAATATTCAGAACACCTAAATTTACGGGAGACACCTGAATCAAACCACCACATTCTGTCCCTAGACCACATACTGACAACCATACATGATACAAAATGCAATGCATTCAGTCCACCTTTCAAAGTCTTCACATTTTTATCAATGCTAATAATGTTCAAAAATCCCCATAATCCAAAGTCATTCAACTGAGCCATAATACCAAAAATCCCCTCCCCCCAAAAAATAATGACACAGAATAAACAACCACACTGCAAAAGATGGCATCGGTCATAGCAAAGACATACTCAAGCAATGCATGATTTAAACAGGGCAAGCACCAAACTCTGTAGCTCCAAGTCCAACAACTCTAGCCAGTGACAAGTCTCCGATAATCCTAACCAGCAACAAGTCTCTGGAGTTCAAATTCTGCCCCTCTAGCTAGGCTACTCACAGGCCTGGAAAACTTCATCTAGGGCTGGCAGCTTTACTTAGCAGTCATCTCATGTTCCTGCCATCTCCACTGGGTGTACAATGCAATGTACAGTTCATCCTCATGGCTCTATGGGGTTTCCATGCAGGCATCCAGCAAACCTGCTTCACACTGCCCATGGCCATTTCCAAAACACAAGACTGTATTGCAAACTCAATGTCCCTCTCTTTCCTGCATTTCTTATACTCCATAATACCAAGTAGAGTGTCAATTTTTTAATCCAGGTGGGGGATAAAGCAAACTTTGAAGAATAGGGACACTCCTTGAGCACTCAGGCCCTTTCAAGAGAGTCTACATTCTTCTGTTGCCCCAGTGCAGGTCAGCTGGCCCAATCTCAAAGGTTGTAATCTCTCAATTGCAGATGAACAAGCAACAGTTCACCCAAAGATTTCATTTTTTCTGTGCCATATCCCTCTACTCACACCAGTCTATTTCTACACAAAGCAACTCTGCAGAAATTCTCAGGACAGGCATAACAACAAGCCTCTCACACAGACAACTACCCCAATCCAGGAAAAGCTCTTTCTCACCTTCATAAGCCAAACCTCACAGTCCATAGTTCTTACTGCATTCAGGTCTTTCAGCTCAGACCAGAATAGTCCATCAAGCTGTACTTACAGCACTACAAGGCATCTCTTAGGCCACGGCTTCAAATCCTCCCACATTCCTCTTGAAAATCAGCCTCAAAAGGCCAAAGCCACACAGTCAGGTGTCTGGTAGCAAATGACACCATTCCTTGGTCCCAAGATTCCTGCTGCAGTCAAGTTCACATTGCTGGAAGAAATAACCTGACAAAGAGCAGCTTTGTGGAAAAAAGGTTTATTTTGGCTTACAGACTCGAGGGGACACTCCATGATGGCAGGGGAAATCAATGGCATAAGCAGAGGCTAGACATCACATCCTGGACAACATTAGGTGGACAACAGGAACAGGAGAGTGTGCAAAACATTGGCAAGGGGAAACTGGCTATAATACCCATAAGCCAGGCCCTATAAACTTAGGTGTTCTGAATGCTAGGTTTCCAGCTAATGGAGATTTGGGAATTAACGCCTCCTGGAGGCAGTGTATTGTTTGGGGAGGGCTTATAGGTGTTATAGCCAGTTTCCCCATGCCAGTGTTTGGCACACTCTCCTGTTCCTATTGTCCACCTTATTGGCCAGGGGGGGTGATGTCCACCCTGTGCTCATGCCATCATTTTCCCCTGCCATTGTGGAGCTTCCCCTCAAGTCTGTAATCCAAAGTAAACCATTTTCCCCACAAGCTGCTCTTGGTTGGGTGATTTCTACCAGCAATGCAAACCTGCAAACCTGAGTGCAGGAGTAAAATGGTACCAAGGAGTGGGATTGCTGCTAGACACCTGACTGTGTGGCTTTGGCCTTTTGGAGCTGATTTTCAAGAGTAATGTGGAAGGATTTGAAACCTTGAACTAAGAGATGCCTTGCAGTGCTGTAAGTACAGCTTGATGGACTATTCTGGTCAGAGTTGAAAGGCCTGAATGCAATAAGAATTATGGACTGTGAGGTTTTGGCTTATGAGGGTGAGAAACAGCTTTCTTTGGACTGGGCTAGCAGTTTCTGTATAAAGCTTGCTGTTATGCCCATGTCCTGAGAAATTGTGCAGGGTTGTTTTCCATAGAAAGGAACTGGTATGAGCAGAGGGATCTGGCACAGAAAGAAAAATCTTTGGGTGAACTGCTGCCCATTTAGCTGCAATTGAGAGTACAACTATTAAGACTGGGCCAGCTGACCTGCACTGGGGCAACAAGAAGAATGTAGACTCTTTAGAAGGAGCCTAAATGCTCAAGGAGTGTCCTGTTCTTCAAAGTCTGCTTTATGCTCCTCTGGATTAACAAATTTCCACCCTACCTGGTATTGTGGAGTATAAGAAATGCAGGAAAGAGAGGGTCATTGGGTTTGCAACATGATCTTATGTTTTGGAAATGGCCATGGCCAGTGTGAAGTAGGTTTGCTGGACACCTGCATGGAGATCCATGGGCCATGAGGATGAACCATGGATTGCAGTGTAGACCCAGCGGAGATGCCAGGAACATGAGATGGCTACTAAGGAAAGCTGCTGGCCCTGTATGAAGTTTTCTGGGACTGTGAATAGCCTGTCTTGAGGGGCAGAATTGGAATTCCAGAGACTTATTGCTGGTTAGAGTTATCAGACTTGAACACTTGTCATTGACCAGCGTTGTTGGACTTGAAGTTACAGAGTTTGATGTTTGCCCTTGTTGTTTTAAGTCTTGTAGTGGCTGAATGTTTCTTTGCTATGCCCAATGCCATCTTTTGCAGTTTGAATATTTACTCTGTGCCATGGTGGGTTTTGGGGGGATCTTGGACTATAGGGATGTTTGAACAACATTGGGACTGATAAAAACTATGGGGACTTTTAAAGTTGGACTGAATGTATCGCATTTACATCATTGATGGTTATCAGTTTATGGGGGCCAGGGAGGAATGTGGTGGCTTGATTCAGGTGTCCCCCACAAACTTAGGAGTTCTGAATGCTAAGGTTCCCAGCTGATAGAGATTTGGGAATTAACACCTCCTGGAGGAAGTGTATTGTTGGGGGTGGGCTTATGGGCATTATAGCCAGTTTCCCCATGCCAGTGTTTTCAACACTCTCCTGTTCCTGTTTTCCACCTGATGCTGGCCAGGAGTTGATGACCACCCTCTGCTCATGCCGTGGTTTTCCCCTGCCATTGTGGAGCTTCCACTCAAGTCTGTATGCCAAAAGAAACCATTTTTTTCCACAAGCTTGTTTTGGTTGGGTGATTTCTACTAGCAATGCAAACCTGACTGCAAAAAGGCATTAATTCCCAAATCTCCATCAGCTGGGTACGTAGAATTCAGAACACCTAAGTTTATGGGGACACCCGAATCAACCCACCACAGTCTTAGAACATATCCACTTTAGATAAGAGAGGGATGCTATGATTAAGAGTAAACCAGTAATCTGCAACTCAACTTGTATCCAAAACTAAAATAAAACAAAATTTTTAAAGAAGGAAAAAAAAGAAAAATAGGCACAATTCTATAATAGAAGCACACAGCATTTGTTGCAGAGTGTGTTAGTCATTTTTTATCATTGTTACCAAAATGCCTGAAAAAACAGTCTAAAGGTGAAAAGGATTCTTTTAAGCTCATGGGCGTATTGATTTTGACCTGTAGAGAAACAGAATATGAAAGTGGTAGGAGTGTGGTGACTACTTACTTCATAGTAGACAAGAAACCAAGAAAAGGGATGGAATTTGGACCAGGTATAACATTAAAAGGTATGTCCAAATGACCTATTTCCTCCAGGTAGGACCCAACTCCTAAAGTTTCCAGAACTTTCCAAAATAATACTACCAGCTTGTGACATACCTCATAGGCATCTCCAGGATCAGACAGCAGGGAGGGTGGAGCAGGAGGAGAGGGGAAGTGGGGGGACACAGAACTTGACCCAAATGGAAACAATACCATGAAATCCTATATCCTGAAAGACAGATTAAAAGGTTGATTCTTCATCATGTCCTTAGAGGGAATACCTAAACCAAAGGTCCCTAGAGGGAGTATGATGAAGACTAACCTTAATTTTCTCATGTTTCTCTCTCACATGCTCTCTCTTTCTCCTTTCTTTCTCTTTTATATTCCCTATAATTTTCTTCCTTCTTTTTCTATTGGCACTGGCCTGTAACTCCCAGTACCAGGATGTGGTTAACATTCACGATGAGCTGTTGACCAGAAAGACCTTCAAGATTTCCCATAAGAAGACAGATTTCTGTCAGAGTACTTGATTACACACCAAAGGTTAATGGTAAGACTGTACTGCCAAAGACACCATATGCTGTTAGTATGGAACATGGGTAGACCTGACTTGAATCTGGAAGAGACTCAGTCCCCATACAGTTAGCTCAGTGCCAGAAGGTGCTACATGAGCAGTTGGGGGAAAATGACCAACAGCTGTCCAAGCAACTTGTTGTCTAAGCCACTCAGCAGCAAACAAACTGACGTGATGGTCACACAAGTGCAAAACTGTATAGCCATGGTAGGGATCCATTCAGTGGAATGGAACCCATAGCTGGAACGGGGAAGCAAGTCAGAACTATACCCCAAAATTGAGTCCACTCTCCAATATCAAGCTCCCACCAATCTTGGGCTACAAGAGGCACAACACTTATTCAATTATCTCTAAAATAATAATGGTTATCCCAGTTATCTGGTGGTGACTTCACTCTCCACTGGAAAATCTGCTTCTCTTTTTCAGATGGACACAGAACCTGAGGAGTGATTCAGCCTATGGCACCTCACCAAGGAACCAGCTGAAACCATAGAGGTATTGGGGAAATGAGCAAGAGTACTGCTTTCTTGGTGAACCTAGTACCAGCACAAGGGTGAAGGAGAGAAACAAAGAGAACACTCAACTCCTACCAAACCAGATATCCATAGACACAAAGGCTTCCAAAACCTCATCACTGAAGTTGAATGAGGAAAGATTGTTAGAGCCATAAGTTGGGACATTACACACAGAGACCTTATCTCTTCCCCATAATTGATGGCCACCTCCCACAATGTATGACCCACAATCCCCAGTGAAAAGGGTTCCTTCGGATGGGGAGGACAGGAAGGAGACTACTGCTGGTACCCACATGGTTATTTACACACTGAGTATATTCATAACTAATAAGGAAAAAGATAAAAATACTACCAGGTGGTGTCTAAGAATTCAAAATATGAGCTTGTAGAGACATTTCATTTCAATACATAACAGAAAAGTGCCAGAGAAGATGACCGCTAGAGACAACAACAAAAGTGGATATTGAAGAATGATTAGAAATTTTCCAAATGGAAGGAGAAGAGAAAGCAGTGGTAAGAGGACACTATTTCAGAAAGCTAAAAGCATAGCAGAGCCTGATCTACTGAAAGAACAATGGTTCAATTCAAGTGGTGACAACCAGTTGTGTGACAGTAACAAGAACAGAAGATGGCGAGGTAAAGAGAAAGGGTGTGGAAGAACGTATGCTTCCTGCCAAGAAATGTGGAACTTAGTATTGGCCATCTGAGTTAGGAAATAGCAAATGGGTTATTGAAGAGGCTGTTGTTTCTGGCCACTAGAAAATTCATGACCCAAAATGACAAATCCACATATGCTCCACATATGCAAAACATAGATCAGTCTATTACAGATGGTGGAAAGTAAAGAGCTGGCAAGTCAAGTGCCTCATGGGCTTTGGGATACTGAGTCAAAAAAAGGTATGGAATGGATTATAATTATGACTCAAAATTGTAAATATAGAATGACTGAAACCTCCAAGAATATAGAAGGTTTAATGGTAGGTGGTAATAGCAGAAAAGATTGTCTAATTCTCCAAAGGCACTTTCAAGTAAAGGTTAAAAAAATAAATATTTGAGGGTTCCCTTAATGGGAACTCTGTATTTTTGTGTCTTTTCTGCATTAGACACTACTCCCCACCAAGTCAGATAGTTACATCCACTGTGAACCTATCACTGCTAGAAAGTAGTATGTTGTAGCCTACAAATATAAAATGAATGAAACATAGCTCATGTTCTTCAGGTTATAGTTAAGCAGGAGTACAAACTATCTGCAAATATCTGCTGTATTTAAGAAGGAGTAGGATTGATATGTTACTACAGAAACAGAGAAGAGGAAGCAACTGGTACTGTCTAGAGTAGGAGTGTCAGGGGTGCCATTTGACCTGGATGTTAAAAATTAAGCAGGAGTTGGGCAACCACATGGGAATTTGAAAGGTAGAAGGGACAAGAGCAAAACCCTGAAGTGAGGCATCTATGAACAGACCTGAGACAGGCATATTAGGTCTTGCTGAGGTGTTTGAACTTTGTTCAATAAGCCATAGCTCTTAAGCAGGGTGGAGTCAGGAGAATCACTGGGCCTTTGGAGCAAGTCTGCTGGCCATATTCAGAGGATAGATTGGTGGTGTCCAAAACTGAGGTCACAGAGAATATCTAAAAGGCAGCTGCAGGACTTCCCATGACTCTCTACAAGCCTAGAGACAGACTGTGTGAATGGAGAGCCAGTATGTTAAGAACAAGAAAAGGGGCTGGAGAGATGGCTTAGCGGTTAAGCGCTTGCCTGTGAAGCCTAAGGACCCCGGTTCGAGGCTCGCTTCCCCAGGTCCCACGTTAGCCAGATGCACAAGGGGGCGCACGCGTCTGGAGTTCGTTTGCAGAGGCTGGAAGCCCTGGCGCGCCCATTCTCTCTCTCTCCCTCTATCTGTCTTTCTCTCTGTGTCTGTCGCTCTCAAATAAATAAATAAATTAATTAAAAAAAAAAAGAACAAGAAAAGTCCTAGCTTGTGAGGTAGACCACGCCCTCTTCCCATCCTTGTCAGCCACATGGGTCAGATATGTATGAAAGATGTTGCTCTTTGAGACCGCCAAGAGAGTGAGAGGATTTGGGAAGGGCTACAGGGACAGGAAGGGTGTTGCCACTACATACCTGCCAAAGGAAACCTGTGACTAAGTGGATGGCTTGATTGTCCAGATGATTTTACAGCCCCTACAATCTTGGCTCATATCTACTTCCGTAATTCCACACAGTCTCAGAGGTGGGGCAATAGCTAAGGGTGGGTGAGGTTTGTAGTACCTTTCCTCAGATGTAAATAATGTCTACACAGACTGTGAGTCTAGTGCAAGGCGTGCCTTTGTAGGAGGTACAACCCAGGGGAAGACTAACAAAGAGCGGGGGGGGGGGGGAAGCCTCTAAAATTAACTCATTATTCATTGCCCAGTTAGTCTTACCACTGATTAAGGGCCTTGCTTATTTAAGAATTGAGTTTGAGCAGACCTGGATAACAGCAAACAATTCCTGTTTAAAAGAGTACCCAGTACATGCTGGGAACTACATTAGACACAAGTCATAATGATTCATTCTCCAGAACAGCCACACAGAGCGAACACTTCTAGTTTCATTGTATAGATGGACAAGTAAGGCTGAGAGAGCTCTAATGAGCTGGCCATCAGATGGAGTGTAGAAATGATCTGTGTATTCAAGGTGGTATATAGTTTTCTTTGTTAATTAGAAGAATGTGATAACAGTCATGCTAGATGAAAAACCCTTCCTGCTCTCCCATAGTCTGGAGCATGTCTCTACAGCACAATCCTTCCAAGAGCCATGTTTAGTTGCAAGTCCTTTACAAGGCTGAGTCACCGCAGGAATTGAGTTAGAGAAAGACTGGGGCTACAGTCACATTCAACAAAGCCCAATGCTGCTTGCCTTTGCTGATACTTAGCAGTCTGCTGAGAAGATGGAAAATAATTATTCAGTCTAGCTGGGAGATTGGGTGATAAAAGGAACCAGTAGGCTGCTGATTAAATTGTTTATTTAAGCACCAGTTCAGATATGTCTTCAGCATAATATGCTTTAGGAGGAAGATAAGGATCTGTCCTCACAGAGAGACCAGCAGGGCAGCAAGAGTCCCCACCTCTGCTCACTTCCACAAGGGCTTCTCCACAGCCTGCTGCCTCTTTGTTTCCTGTTTGGTTCTGGCATCAAGAGGCTGGGATTGGGCAGAATGACAGACTGTTAGGGCTCACAGAGTTGGTGGGAATATCCTGAGGCATGGTCCTCCATTACCCGGCAGGGTCTGACTGAGGCCTTCATGAGTCCACAGTGAATACCATGACCCCATTGAGTGCTTCCAGGGTAACTTGAGCTGGGGAGGGGAAGGGGATAAAAGAGAAGTCTTACCACTGATTAGTGGCATTGCTTATGCAAGAACTGAGTTTTAGCAGTCCTGAGTAACAGAAATCCTATTATAATTTATATAAAATAAAAGTAAAGTAATAAAAAATGAAAAACAGAATGTTAGGGCTCTTTGAGCTCTAACATTTGTAGAGGAAACCAAAGTCAGGATTATTTTGTGGCAATGACGGTGTGAGCAAAAAATGTTCTGGAGTGTGGGTCTTTTGATTTCTGGACTCTTGTTCTCTACATTTTCTCATGCTCATGTTTATATGTATCACCTTCCATCTTTACAAGCTATATTTTTCATTTTACCTCTTCTAGCTCTTTTCTACATCCTTCTCATCTAGACTTATGAAAAATATACTTCATTTCATTTCTTTTTCACTATTTTCTTTATTTTCTTCCTCCTCTGTGTTACAATATTCATAGCTTGTAAGTAATGTATAACTTAACTCTCATATTTTGCCTGTGAAAGCTACAGGAAACTACCATATCAGTGGTCTGAAAACTACAGTTCTTAGACCATATTTATACCATATCTGTTTTGGTAAATAAAGTTTTATTGGTACATAATTACTCTTAGTCATAGTCATTTACTATGCCTACTTTAATGCCTCAATGGCAAAGCCAAGTTGTTGCAATAATGACTGTACAGTCCAAAAAGCCTACTACATTTAGTGTCCTGATCTTTACAGAAAAACTTGGCCAGCCTCTGTGCCAGAAAAAAATATGGCAGACTTATTTCTAATTTGGGTCATTCTTGTCCCCAGGGAGTCAACACTGAACTTTTGTGTCTGTAGAACAACACAGGATTCTAGTCGTGTTAACACTAAACCACTACAATATGACAATTCAACAAGAATGTCATAAGTGACTTAAAAGTTTAATCATTAAGGAGTCTCAAATTCACTTGTTTCTATCACTTTTATGTCTCCAATGCCCCTTCCTCCAAGTTCCATAGTATAGAACCTCAGATATATACCTTTCCTTCCTGCCGATCTGATCCTGTGTCCAACGAACTTGTGGCTAAGATCTGAAACAGTTTGCTCCCGCGGAGGTGTATATTGGCTGTGGCCAAATATCTGGCAGGGTAGGATTTCATGGCCAGAGTAACATGCTGTATTTCAATAACTGCACACCATCAAGGATGAAAGTTTTTTCTTCCAAGAAACATTCTGAATGAAGGCATTTCTTCTGGCGTTTTCTTTTCTTTGCATTTTATATATGCTGGCATGAACTCTTCAAGCTTAACTTAGTGTTTGTAAATGTTTTCTTCAGCTCATAAGATTTTGAAAGACATCAGAAAAGTCAGCTGAGGCCCATGGTTAGGCACTTTATGCCATCTTCCTAAAACAGTTCATTTGTTTGCTTATAAATGAAAGTATCTCTTATATTTCTAAACAACCTGATAATTTTCCTCTTTGTTTTTTTTTCTCCACTTACTATGTTTTCTTTTCTTTTTTTTTTTTTTTTCGTGTATGACCTTTTTCTCTCTCAAATCCTGCACATCTAGGAGCATGTAAGGTTCAGGAGTGACCAAAACCACAGAAATCACTCTGAGGCAAAGATGAAAGGTTTTTTTTTTTTTTTTTTTAATTGGGAAAAACAGGAGTTGCCAGGACTGAGTCTTAAAAGTGGAGCACAGCCAACCTGAGATTCCAGATAGTGCACTTTACAGGGCTCTTCAGTTGGGGAAAGGTGAGGAAAGGAAAAGTTCTAAAAAAAAAAAAAAAAAAAAAAGATTTCTTTAGGGGAGATCTAAGATAGCCATGGTATGACACCAGAACAGTGACCAGGTGACTTTCAAGATAAAGGGGCAGGAAATCATGACCTGGGGGCATTGTTAGGCAAGGAAAGGATAACAGCTGGGTGATTTCTTGAGGAATGTGGATAACTCACTTCCTTATGTCTGTCACCATCCTGTTGTCCTTGGTGACTCCATTTTGGGAACCCATCCTGACCTAACAGAGCAGTTTGGAAAGAGCTTGTTTTTCAGAAACCTGTTCATAGATTATGATGTTCATATGTGTTTGCTAAGGACGATTTTCCTTGAGTTATATTAGCTTTCTGGAATCACTTAGGAGGTGAATTCCTAATGAAATGTTTGGGTCTAGGTTGTTAATTGAACTGTGGGAAGGATGCTTATACATCTTTTTGCAGCATGCTGAGTTCTCAGCTTGATTGCTAGAGATGAGCATGGCCTTTGGCTTCCCACATCCATCACCTCACCAGGTGACTAGTGCCAGTCCAGCAGCATATTGGATCTGAGGTTCACCACCTGAGAAAATAGATGACAATATTCCTCTCTTATTGGCTGAGATAAGAACATTGAGTTCTTCCATAAAACATGGAGTTTCTCAGAGAAACAGGGACAAAACTACCCAGTGGGAATTCCCAGTATTATAGCAGCATTGGGGTTCTTGGCACCTCAGCCTGAAGAGCAAGTTGATGGAGCAATGTGTTGCCTTTGTTGGCTCACTAATAAGAGAAAGAGAAAAAAAAAACTGTTATTATGAGGAAACTGTTCCCAACAGTTGCCTTCAGGCAACCCTTACATGTCACAGGTAAGGAAATTAGTCTTACTCCTGAGCCACTGGGATGACTTTATACAATAGTAGCTAAACTGGTACCTTGTTTTCCAAAATTTCTTTCATTTCTTTCTTGGCTTAGGGTTAGGTAAAAGTGAAATGTATGCATGTGTGATATGAAGACAAGTGAAGAAACAGGCATTTTTTTTTTTTTGTACTCACAGTTGTGAGCAGGGCTGTTGGGTGTACTAGCAACTTGCAGCCTTGTCACTGATCTGCAGACTCACCTTGATGTGAACACCAGCCAGGACTGCAGACCCTCTAGTGCCTGTCAGGCCTCTTCCTTGGAGTTCTGAGACTATTATATGTGTGTAAACTAAAGTTCCCAGAAAACAGCTCTATCTGCTGGTCCTACTCCCAGCAAAGCTGAATGGAATGATAAATCTCCTGTGATCACAGAGTGATGGAATGTTGCAAGTCAGAGCCAAATCACCTTGGACTACCTTTAGCCCCTCAATAGCCATTTATTGCTCACCTCAGTGTCTGAACTAACATTCATGTAACTACCAGTTGATTACATGCAACCTTTAGGGAATGTACTGACAAACCACCAGCTTCCAATCCAAGGGCTAAGAATGTCATCAGACAGCATCTGAAACCTATGGTGGAGATTTTCCTGCTTTGCTACAACCTACCTAGCTGGTAGCCTGCCAATTTTGAAAAGTGCCTTAATTTATGTCCTTCTTTTGTTCTATAACTATAAAACCTAATAAAATTGTAAACATTTTATAATATGGAATTCGCAGTAACCTAAATCTATGTTCCTGGTGCTGTGGTCACTCATACTTGGCTCCAGAATAAACTCTCTCTTATCCCCTTTGAGGTGAGATCTGTATCTTTTGTGTTGACAATGTGCAGCTGCATGGTGGAGGGTACTGGTCTAGGCAACAGGCTAACTGCATAGGTGAAGATAGAGATGGCAAGAAAGGATGAAATTATCTGTCCAGTTTGGCACTAATTTGTTTGTTTTATCCAAGTTGCTCTTGTTTCCTCCCTTACACTTCACATCCATCTTTCTTTGCTGACTGCCAACCCTCTACTATCTTCAGGCTCAAAATGGTATGTGAATCAATTGACATGCTTATTCAGCTCCCATGACTGTGGAAAGCTCCATTTCTATCCTAGAGCCCTTATGCTAGAACCTTGTACTGGTTTCTGTTACTCTGACAGAATCATAAATGATACATTCACACACCCTTGCATCAGGGCCTGTTTCCTGTGTCTTCAAGGATAACAAGATTCTTGCTTCTCCTATCACTTCTGATTAGAAGCAATGTCTGCACCATGGATAAATTGGTACGTGCTGTAAAGAAAATGAGGGGAAGGTTTACAACTGAATATCTTCCAGGTTCTGGGCCAAGAACTCATCATCACAATGCCTGGGTGACACCTAGGTTGCATCTTATATTGTACATGGTAGTCATTTATTATGCTACTCTTTGAGCCAGGATATTTTTTTTTTGTTGCTTTGCTGGGGAAAAAAAAAGGTTTATTTTGGCTTATAGACATGAAGGGACACTCCATGATGGCAGGGGAAAATGCCAGGATATTTGAATGCATGAGTATGACAGACACTGAATTCATCTGGTGTGAGAGAGAGTTCTAGGTGGAGTTAAATCTCCTATGCCAGTAGCTTTTAAGTTTTGAGTTCTTGTGCACATTAACAAAGAATTGAAAAACACAGACTCAGAGAAGAGTAAATTATAAGATTTATTTTAAGGAGAGTTGAGGAAAGAGAGAACGTCAAAATAAGTCCTTCCCCTACTCCCAGCAAGACTGGGAAGCAGGAGAGGAAGCCTGAAAACATCTTGGGGAAAAGAAGGGAATAAAAACGTCTCACACAGGTGGCTCAGGTTCCTTTGTATGAATCAGGCATCCAAGAGAATGAGTCTCATCATCATGCTCAGATGAATAATAAAGATTCTGATTGGCTGGTGGACCTAGGAGGGACACTGACTCAGGAAGGGTCCACCCACAGTATTTAAGCTGAGGAGGAATTAGGAGGTTGTTACTTACAGCCATCTTGGATGAGACTGAATCACACTGGAGTCCTAGTTCCATCATGTTTCTTTAGGCAATTTCCTAACTACCTACCTATTAGAGAAAGCTGTCTTGCTCTTAATCCACATCATATTCATCCTAGATGCTTAAGTAAGAGATGAGTCCAGGAAGCAGTTCATTCTCTCCAAATGATTCTCTACTTTCTATGTGGGAAAATAAAGTGAAGGCGGGTTGGGAAAAATGTATATAATCACTCTATATGTAGCAAACTACTAGAAGGAAGTGTCACATTTGTAGTGAGACTTGAGGAATATGTGACAGATAACTTCAAGTTATCCTGTCTCTTTTCCCATAATGCTTCCAAGCACAAGATATAGCACTGGAAACCTTGTTAAGATGAAGGTGTCAGAGGATTATATTGGAGACCCTAATGAAGGAGAAACAGGATATATATATATATATATATATATATATATATATATATATATATATTTTAATATGCAGTCATCCAGGGACAAGGCCCATGGAGAACAAGAAGATACCACCTTGCCTATTCTTGGCAAGACCAGAACTTGCATCTAGTCAGGCTTCAAATAACCTTTCCCAGCAGCAATTTCATGCTTCTTCCTCAGCTCAGTACAACTTGGTGGGCTGGCCCCTCCTGAGTCAGCCCCCTGAGTCCATGAACGAATAAGGTCTCTCTCTCCCTTACACAGGAGTCTAATGGCTAGGGTCATCCTAATCGGATGTCTGACCCATATAAACAAGCCTATCTTGTGTGTGATCTCCCTTTCTTGGTTATGTTCTCCTGGCACAGGACTCTCCTAATTCTTGCTTTGGTAAGCTCTTCCCCTTTTCCAGCCAGACTGGGAAGGAGGGATGGATTCCTTCTTGTCTGGGAACTTTTCTGTCTTGTTTTGGGGTGTTTTCCTGTTTTACTTCACACATGATTTGGTTTTCTAAGCTTTGAGCCCTTTACTACCAAATCTCTTAGTTTTCTTCTGTGTGAAGGTGAAAGGCTTGTGTTTTCATGCTTTGCTTCATGTGTGTGTGAGTGTGTGTGTGTGTGTGTGTGTGTGTGTGTGCGCGCACGCATGCGCGCATGCCAGAAGCTTTTTCCCTGGAGATTTCTCTGTGAAGGAGGTTTTCTTCATCTTTCCCCTTTCTAGCTGGGCAAGGAGGAGAATTCCTTTCTGGTGCATATATTTCTAGCCTTTCCCCAGATATTAATTTTCCCTAAAATAGGCCTCAAATATCCTAATTTACCCTTCTCAGAGTCCGTTTTCTCAATTCTTTGTTAATGTGGTTAAGGACATAAAAGTTGGGGTTCAGAGGTCTGGGGATCCCTGAACTTCCAAATCCTGCACAATGGCCCTAGATCCTTAGCACTTTAGAATAAACATCCCATATATTTTTTCTTGTCTAACTCTTTAGGCTTGCTCTCGTTGTAATTCAGGTAATCCAGGGAGCCAGAGGGGTGAGACATCACCCTGAACTTATTAATTAAACAAGTTCATGTCCATGATCAGGTGTTAGTTAATGAAGAACATTCCTATGGGTCTCCTGAGGTGCCTCACTACTCAGAAGAGCAGGATGATGGAATGTGGGGGACACCTGTTCCAGTGTTTTGTGATTCTGCTGTGCTCACCTCAGCACTTGTGGAGACACCATATATCTCTCCACTTCAGCTCCACTAACTCCTGAGGTTTACTAAACCTGCCAAACACATTCTTTCCTCAGGATGTTTTCATTTTATGTCCCTTCTACCTGGGGCTCTCCTACCCTCAGAGAGACTTTTGGAAGGGCTAACTTTTATCTCTTCCAGTCTTTGCTTAAAAGTTACTCCAAATCAATAAAGACTTTCTTGGCTGCTCTATTATAAATTACAACCTTCCACTTCCCCCATTCTTCTGGATCTGAGGTATTCTTACTACAGTGGCATCACCTTCTAACAGGCTGTGTAACTGAGTCATGAGAATGGAGCTTTTCTAGAGCAGGGATTGGTCATCTCTATTCTGATATATCTAAATGATAGTACATAGTGGGCACACATTGAGACCTGTGTCTTCCTCTTCTCCCCAGTGCATGGTTAGCTTTGTATTCCCTGCTATATGACACCCTGTGGAGTACAGCTTTACAGACTTCACTGTGAACTAAGGCCCATATCGTTGTGTGTCTCAGTGTCACAGAGCCTTGCATTTGTCAGAAGGCTGTAGGCAGCATCTTTGTTCTGCTCCCCTTCTTGATCTACTGGCTGCTCTTAAAATCCTTTCAACAGCTTCTAATTCTAAAGCCTCTCTTATTCACAACCTTTCTCATATCAGGATGAGGAAGACAGCATGCAGAGTTAGGCTGATTTTGTTTGCATTTTATGTTCAAATTTGAACATCTTATTTTGGAGAGCTGTGAGGAAGGAACTTGATAATCCGTCTGCTACAGTTTCTCCTAAGGGGTCTGTCCAAAACTGTGTGGGATTTCAGGGTCTGGCTTGCTTCCCCTTCTTCAGGTAAGCTTGTTTATAAAGAGGAAACATTTGCTCTGCTCGGCAGATTTGAGAGACCCAGTGGGAATGACTGTTTATTTGTCTTTTGATCACAAAGCCTGGGGTTTGGCTCCAAGGCTGAAGGTCTTGAGGCTCTTTATCTCCTCCCCCTAGAGACTTTAATCTCTCTTCTGGCATTCCTTTGGCTCATGGGGTGTCTGGGGAGTTGGGGGTGGGGGTGGGCACTTGCAGGTGGACAAAGAGTCTCTGGCCTCTTCAGAGTATCTGTCCTTAGTGTGACCTCCCACTAGGGACTGCCATTCCTTTTGAGATCAGCTCCAGAGCCTAACCTCTCCCTCCCCTTTGTCCTACAAACAACCAAAAGGAAGGGCAAACAAAGCCACCCACCCTTCACAAAAACCCCAGGAAACATTTATTTTGAGGAGTGAATCTTTTGTGTTTGAAGCTACATCTTATCATTTGCCTTTTATGGAATCTGAGAGGCACGAAGTGAGGTGAAAGGTCAAGGCATGCAATTCGCTCATTTTACAGATGAGAACAGGGCCATCTGCAGGGGTTCTGGGGCCTATCTGAATCACACAGCTTCTCTGTTGCTGGGCAAGTCCTCCCTTCCTTGTTCTATGACCTCCCTCAGGTAGTTTTCAGGGCCCCCCACAGACGTGTGCAATGTGAGCTGCCCATGACTAGCCTTAAACCCCAGTGAGTGAGACAATTTTCTTTGAATCAGCATGCATACCATGCAGCGTTTCCCACAGGGGGACATATTGAGAAAATGAAATTCAAATCACCCCTCTGGTATGCCTTTCACTCCTTTACCTGATAACACACAGAGAAAAGCCTATACCTTAGGTGCAAAAGTTGAGCGTTCGGGCCTGGGCCTGGTAATAGGGCCTAAAAGAGTACACAGGGTCTCTTCCTCTCTCCAGCCTTGGGCTGAGGAGAAGAGCTCCACCCAAGACTTTGATCCTTGACTTGTCCTCTCTGGCTTCTGTAGGGAGCCCAGTAACCTTTTAGAGTATGTGACTGCACCCATGTTCTAACACTTCCTTCGGCTCTAGGCCTGACATATACTTACTTGGGTGCTGCTGAGTGACCTCAATATTGTGAACCATTGTCGAAATTTATTCCTCAGGGTAGTCAGCTTCACAGTTGATTGGATGAAGTGTCTCTTTTAAAATTTTATTAAAAGGAGGGCTGAATTCAGATCCTCAACACCAGATACATGGGTAGACCTATAATTACAGAGAAGGGAAGGTGGAGACAGGAATCCTCAGGGGACTCTGACCAGCCAATCTAGACAAATCTGTGAGTTCAAGGCTCAGTGAGAGACACTGACTCAAAAAAAGGTGGGAAGGAATTAAAATACATCTGACATACGCATGTATGTACATGTCCACACACATAAGAACACACATACATACATACACACATGCCAAAAGCAAAAAAAATGAAAAGTCCTTAGCTTGGTGCAGTGATTCTGCTCTTGCAGCAAAAATATGTAAACATAAAAGATGAAACTCTAAGCACAAACCTCTGGGCTCTCTGTGTCTCCTGGAAAAAGAGGGCAGGCAGAGCTCATGTGCATGAGTCAGGAGTTACTCCTCCAGAATTGGAAACATTCCCCTCCCCCAACCATCTTTCCTTCCACACTAAGTTGCTTCATTATATTTTCAGGCGAGCCAGTCATGGGTTCCTGGTGCGCAGTGCTGTCTTTTTCAATTAATGCTTTTCACAGAAGTTCAGCTTTTAAACATCTTTCCCTCTCTTACCAGGTCTGTTACATTTCCCAGAATGGTTCCCTGCGCTAGAGATAATTCCTTTTCGGAGAACCTACATTTCTCACCTGCTGATTGCAATTAGCCACTGCCAGCTGGGGCCTGGTGTGCAGCTGAAAAGCTAACAAGAACTGGAGACCACGCGGAACCCAGACAAGGCAGAGAAGGTGCATAAGTAAAGGAATGGTGTCCATATTTATGAGACAGTCTTGTGAATTCAGGATTTGCTGGTCCTTGGCATAACCCTCCTTCTTGTGGCTCTGGGCTGTCTACTCCTCCCCTATCTTGTTTTTGTCTCAAGGTTTACAACCTATACTTAACATCACAGTCACAAATTTACCACTAAGTATGTTCTGTTAGGCAATAAACAGCTTTGAAAGAAAAATGAAATTTGACTAGGACTTCTGTTCCAACATTTGTGAGCTGTAGTGGATTCAGGCATGTTCTGTAAGCAGGTCTTAGAGATAACCATCATGATGGCTGGCAAAGCTGACAGAGGTCTCAGTGAATGCTAATCTGACATCTTCATTCTACCGCTAAGGACACTGAATCCCAGAGAGGGAGGTGGCTCATCCAAGTGAGAGGAAGTCAGGTAGCTTTTTAAGGTAGTTTAGGGTGGCTTGGCCCCTGAAAGTGCAGGCAGGAATGTCTGCACTTGCTAGAGATCAAAGGATCTGACATCATTTTTTTTTAAATTTTTTTCTTAGATATGGGCTATTTTGTATGTAAACATCACATGTTGGTACTATCCTTTCCCTAATCCATGCCCCTTTTTTGAAGAGGACATCCTCATTGGAGATGCAGGTAAACCCCATGGGGATTGTGGGTCATGCATAGTGGGAGCAGCAGTCAGTTATGGGGAAGAGGCAAGGTCTCTGTGTAAAATGTCCCAACTTTGGCTCTAACAATCTTTCTGTCACCTTTTCTGCAAAATTCCCTGAACCATGTTGGGTGCATTTTAAGTCTACTTCAGTGATGGGCACTTAGGAGCCTCTAGATCTCTGGTTTGGTAGGTGTTGAGTGTCCTCAGTGTCTATCTCCTACACCACTGTGCTGATATCAGGTTTGCTGAGAAAGTAGCATTCTTGCTCATTTCCTCAATTCCTCAGTAGTTTCAGCTGCAGTGGGATGGAGTGTGCTTGTCCATTTATCTCCTCAGGTCCAGCTCCTACCTGAAAAAGAGAAGCAGATTCTCCAACAGAGAGTGAAGTCAGCACCGGTTACATGGGATAGCCATTATTAATTTAGAGAGAATTAAAAGGGTTTAGACCCTGTTATAGCCCAAGATTAGTGGGAGCTTGAAAATGGAAAGCCAAATCATTATTTGGATATGGTTCTGACTTGTTTCCCAGTTCCAGATATGGTTTCCTTTCCACTGAATGGAATTGTTAACCAATCCAAGAGCAGCTAGTTACCCACCATGGTTGTATGCCACTATTGTGTGAGTATCACATCAAGTTGTTTGCTTCTGAGTCACTTAGATTTTGAGTTTCCCAGACAGATGTTGACCACTTTCTCCTGGGAGCTCATGTAGTGCCTTCTAGCACTAAATGGGCTAATAGTCTGGGGACTGGCTCTCTTCCGGATTCCAACAGGGTCTCTCCATGGTCTAAGCCAACAGCATATGGTGTCTTTAGCAGTAGGGCTTACCATTAACCTCTGATGGATAATCAAATGCTGAGACAAAAGATCTTGTAGGTCTCTCTGGTTAACAACTCATTGTGGATGTAAACCACATGCTGGTACAGGGAGTTACAGGCCAGTACCAAGGGAAAAGAAAAAAGAAAAAGTCAGAGGAGAGAGAGAAATTTATGATTAGGATTCATCTCACCCTCTCCAGGGCCCTTCAATTCAGGTGCTCCCCCTGAAGTCCTTGTGAAGGTCCCACATTTTAGTCTAACATCCAAGATATAGGATTGTATGGTACCAGTTCAATTTGGGCTCAGTTTTGTGTCCCCCCGCATGTCCTCTTCCCCTAAGCCCTACACTCCCTATGTCCAAGCCTCAAGATGCCATTCAGTTATGTTAGCAACTTGGGCTGATCCAGGTTATGAACTGCACATGAATGAGACCATGCGACAATTGTGATTGTGTGAGTTCACTTAGAATGATCTGTTCTAAGTTCAACCATTTTTCTACAAATTTCAATATGTAATTTTTTCTTACTGCTGAGTAGAATTCTATCGTGTAGATATACCATGTCTTGGTTATCCATTCATCCAAGGATGTGCACCTGGGTTGATTCCAGTTCTTAGTTATTATGAATTGAGCAGCTATAAACATAGTTGAGCAAACATCTCTGAACTGAGATGTGGAGCTTTTAGGGTAAATGCCCAGTAAAGGAATAACAGGGTCTGTTGGTAGATCTATATTCACACTTTTCAGGAGACTCCACATTGATTTCCATAGTGGTTGTACCAGCATACATTCACACCAACAGTGAATGAGTGTTCCTATTTTTCTACATCCTCACCAACATTTGTTTTCATTTGATTTTTTAATGTTTACTATCCTTACTGGGGTGAGGGGGAAATCTTATAGTTGTTTGAATTTGCATTTCCCTGGTGCTTAGGGATGTTAAACATTTTCTTAAGTGTGTGTTAGCCAATTGTAATTCTTCCTCTGAGAACTCCCTGTTCATTGATGATAGTGAAGTAATGAAGTCTCTGTGACTATCATGAGGTTGGTGCTTATTTCTGTTTTATTATCAAGTAGATTTTGTTTTATAAACTGTGGTACACATGAGTTTGATGCATATATATTTATGATTGTGATGTGCTCATGTTTGATCATTCCCTTGATGAGTAAGAAGTGTCCTTCTTTGTCCTTTTTGATTACTTTTGGTTTGAAGTCTATTTCACCAGATATTAATATAGCAATACCCACTTGTTTTTTAATTACATTTGCTTGGAATATTAATTGCTAAGCCATCTCTTCAGGCCCACAAGGGTTCTTAATTGATGAGAATACCAAGTAATTTGGCAATTGAAAGGCATCTTCTGCATTTTATTCACTTGCATAAAATTATTCAACTTCTATACTTACAGACAACAAATCATGGTATTTCCCTCCCCTCCCCCACTTTCCCCTTCATAACTCTTCTCTCTGTCACATTCACTGCCTCTCTCCATTAGTCTCTCTTTTAATTTGATGTCATCATCTTTTTCTCCTATTATGAGGGTCTTGTGTAGGTATTTCTAGGCATTGGAAAGTCTTGGATATTGAAGCCAAATTCTGGCCAGACAGTTCTATGTAAGGAGTGGTACCCTTCCTTTGGCTCTTACATTGTCTCTGCCATCTCTTCTGCAACGGACTCTGAGCCTTACAGGGTGTGAGATGTTTCAGTGCTGGATACTCTTCCATCCCTTCTTCTCAGCATTATGTTTCCTTTTGAGTCATCCCAGTGGTCATCACCATCTGAAAAGAGAAGCTTCCTTTAACCAGAAGTGAGAGTAGCATTAACATATGAGTATGGACATTAAGTGTAGTGCTTTCAGGGCAATTTGGTGAGGGTAATATATGCATTTATCCAGACAAGAGTACCTAAGGCTCACGACCTCCTGTACAATAGGCTTTTGATCAGGATTTCAGTACCAGGCATGTATTCCCTCCCATAGAGTGGGCCTTCAGGCTATTAGAAAACAGTTGGTTTCCCCCAGAACAGTCATGCCACTATTGCATTTGTTCAGTCATTTGGCCTGTCTGGCCAAACTTGAGGCTTCTGGTGTCCACTGTTTTCAGCACTGATGACTTCTGTCTCCCATAAGGCTGTACACAGTGCAGCTTTCAGTTGGCTGGGCTACAGGTAGAAGGTTTTCTGTTTAGCACCAGCTTGATTTCTCAGTGACTTTTCTGTTCAGGCGTGTGAAGTCTTCAGCAATAGGGTCTTTCCTTCTCTTTCTCATGGGAAACCAAGGGCCTTGGCAATAGCATATAATGTTTTGGAGGCAACAGGGAACTCTTTGCCCAACAAATCACTGGAAGATGTCCCATCCCTGGCACTGAAAAGTTTCTAGTAAAAATCTATGGCTTCAGGATGTGCCATTATTTGAGAAAGCAGATTTTCATATGTCTTATTCATAGTATCCTGAATTTTGATTGACCCTCTCCCCACCTTTCTTTTATACAATCTCCTCCCCTGACCTCACTTAGGTCCTTCCCCTCCCTGTAATCTATTATTCTACTTACATATATACAATACAATCCCCTTAAGACCTCCCCTCACCCCACACCTTATAACCTTTTTCTAGCTGTTGGCTCCTTATCACACACAAGTCTATATACATTTGTAGCTAGAATCCACATATAAGAGAGAACATGTGAAATTTGGCTTTCTGGGTCTGGGTTACCTCACTTAGTATAATCCTTTCTAGATCCATTCATTTCCCTGCAAATTTCATAATTTCATTTTTCTTTACTGCTGAATAGAATTCCATTGTATAGATGTACCATATCTGTATTATCCATTCATCTGTGTATGGACATCTAGGCTGGTTCTATTTCTATTGTGACTAGAGCAGCAATAAACTTGGTTGTGCAAGTATCTCTAAGGTAGTGAGAAGAGTCATTATGATATATACCTAGGAATACTATAGCTGGAAGATATGGCAAATCTATGTTTAGCTGTCTCAAGTACCACCACACTGATTTCCACAATGGCTGTACCAGACTACATTCCCACCAACAGTGCAGAAGGGTTCCCCGTATACCACATCTTCTCCAACATTTATTGTCATTTGTTTTCTTGATGGTAGCCATTCGGATGGGAGAGAGATGGAATCTCAAGGTAGTTTTAATTTGCATTTCCATGATGGCTAAGGATGCTGTAGGCTTCTTATATCTTGATGGGCCTCTCTTTTGAGAGATTTGGAAAATTTTCTTCAATAATTTTGTTGAATATTTTCTCTATGCCTCTGGCCTGGATTTTTCTCCTTCTGGTATACCCAAGACCTGGATATTAGGTAGTTTTAGGATATCCTACAATTCCCTCATATTCTGTTCACTTTTTTTTTCCAACTTAGCTAAGTTTTTGGCCTCTTGATCAATTTCTTTTGTCTTGTCTTCCAGGTGAAAAGTTCTGTCTTCCACATGAGTGATTCTATTGCTAAGGGGTTCTAGAGAAGTTTTTATAATTTCTTTTCCAGTTTTTTTTTTTTATGTTGTGTTATTTTGCATTGTATCCTTCACTTTTTTGAGGTACAGTTTTAATTTAAGTTCTGATTTTCTTGATCCTTCCTGAGTTCATTCTTGCATTTGATCAAGTCTTCATTAAGCTTAATCAATTGATTGTTGAGATCTTCCATTTCTTGACTCATGATCAATTTTTTCATCTCTTTGGAGGGTTCTTCCATTAAGTTATTGTCAAATAACAAACCTACTGTCAAAAGCTGAATGAGGGGCTGTGAGATGGCTTAGCAGTTAAAGCACTTGCCTGTGAAGCTTAAGGACTCAAGTTCAATTCTCTAGGTCCCATGTAAGCCAGATGCACATGGTGGTGCATGCATCTGGAGTTCATTTGCAGTGGCTAAAGGCCCTGGAGCACCCATTCTCTCTCTCTCTCTCTCTCTCTCTCTCTTAATCCTTTCTATTCAGAGGCTAGGTTATTGCCTATCCAATCCATCTTCTCCCAGAGAGACTGCGTTATAAGATTTTGATTCAAGGAATGGATTATCTTCTAGGCAACAAGCAATAATAATGAATACCCAGTCATTATATTTGATCTATATGTGGAATGTCTCTCAGCTCTGTTTGCTCTGTTTTCTCACCTTTAACAGAATCTCAATATATGTGTGTGTGTGTGTATGTGTGTATATATATATTCATTTTTCTGTTGTGATAAGAATATAACTGAGGGTCAGTATTTATAAAGAAAAGACTTTTGGACTTCCGGTTAAGATGGTGGCGTAGTACCACGCCAAAGCAGCCTAGGGGGGAAAAAGACCAAAAAAACTCAGCAAAATACACACTTTTACTAAAAAGTGAGGTGTATAGGAAATTGAGGCGGCAGCGGAGAAGTAGAAGAGTTCCAGAGCATCCAGAGCCTGCACAGGCGGGAACAGCGGCTCCGGGGCGGCTCGGCCACCCGCCGCAGACGCGGAGCGGCAGAAAGCCGCCGGACTCTCGGCTCGAGCCGCAGGACAAGCCAGGTGCGGGATTTTCCCCTCACACCGCGCTCTCCGCAACTCGGGAAACGTGAGGGGAGAGCGGCAGCGAGCAACGGAGGGAAGAGCAGACCGCGAGGTAGAAGCACACATGGAACAGCGATACAACCAGAGCAGCCACGGCTCCCTCCCCTCCCCCACCACCTGAACCCAGCTCCAGCGAACACAGCAGCGGCCCGGGACCCGGCCACGCCAACTTGGGCTGACAGCAGGACCCAAGCAGGAGCAGAGTTCGGCAGCAACTTCAGCGGCTCCAGCACCGGTACCAGTGGCCCCAGCAGCAGCGGACCCAGGAGTGGCAGCGGCGGCAGATCCCACAGCAGAGGCTTCGGGGTGAGCAGCGGCGGTGGACACGGCAGCGGCAGCTTCAGCAGCGGTGGTGGCTCCGGTGGTGGCAGCTACAACAGCAGCAGAGGCAGCAGCAGCGGCTCAGTTTGCCCCATAGGAAAAGCAAGTGTCCAGCTCCAGAAATCAGAACAGCAGCCCGACGACCCAGGCAGCAACTTGACTGAGACCACAATCACCCAAGGTAACTGGGATTGCACCAGGGAAGGGTCTCACTTGGTCACAAGCTGACTTGGATACCTCAACAGACCAGAAATCTAAACCTCTTTGTTGATAGAGGATCTGGTCATTATAATAACTACTCTTGCATACATACTCGGGGCTGTTTTTGATTGAATGTGTACAGTGTTTAGTTAAATTTTAGAATCTACCAGTATTTTATTCCACTCAGCCTGCTTGAATACTCCTATAGCAGGGAAACTCAACCCCTAAGAACATCTTTGTAGATACTCTGAGAGTCTTAAGAGCCACACCTAATACCTTAAGGTCCTACCCTGAAAATATATTAAATCAAATCAATTGATACAGCTAAGAATACACAGCTAGCTAGAAAATCCAAGCATTAACTTAATCCAAGATGCAAAAATATATACACTATAACACAAGAAACACTAAAAAGCAAGACGATATAAATCCACTAAAAGTATTAATGCATCAGAAATGTCCTCCAGTGAGAAAGAGTTAGAGGAAATGCCTGAGAAAGAGTTCAAAAGAATAATTATAAATATGTTCAAAGAGGTCAAAGAACACATGAAAACAATCAAAGAAGAAATCAAAGAGGAAATCAAAGAGGAAATCAAAGGAATCAAAGAAGAGGCAGGACACCAATTTAATGAAATAAAGAAGGCAATACAAGACATAAATAGAGAAATAGAAATAATAAAGAAAAACCAGTCAGAATTACTAGCAATGAAGAACACAGTTAATGAAATAAAAAACTCTGTAGAAAATCTCACCAGTAGGATGGATGAGGGAGAGGACAGAATATCTAAGCTAGAAGATCAGGTGGCAGACCTAATGCAGTCCAACAAAGAGAAAGACAAACTTATAGAAAAGTATGAGTGGGAATTTCAAGATATTCGGGACACTATGAAAAGATCCAATATAAGAATTCAGGGCATAGTAGAAGGAGAAGAACTCCACTCCAGAGGCATAGTAGGCATCTTCAACAAAATCATAGAGGAAAATTTTCCCCAAATTGGGAAAGAGGTGCCAATACAGATACAGGAAGCCTTTAGAACCCCAGCCAGACAAAACCCAGAAAGAAACTCTCCTCGCCACATTATACTCAAACTTCCAAACACACAAACCAAAGAAAAAATATTGAAAGCAGTTAGAGAGAAAAATCAAGTTACCTACAAAAGCAAGCCCATCAGGATTACAGCAGATTATTCAACACAAACTTTTAAAGCCAGAAGGGCTTGGAGTGATATATTCCAAGTTCTGAAAGATAACAACTGTCAACCAAGGTTACTTTATCCTGCAAAGTTATCCATCCAAATAGATGGAGAAATAAAGACATTCCATGACAAAAGCAGGTTAAAGGAGTATCTGAAGACAAAACCAGCTCTACAGAAAATACTTGATAGAATCCTCCATGCTGAACAAAAGGAAAAGCACACATATAAGGAACCTAGAAAAAACCAGCTATACTCAAATACCAGTTAACAGAAGAGAGCACAGGTAGAACAAGTAACACACACACACACACACACACACAAATGGCAAACATAAATACACACCTTTCAATAATATCTCTTAATATCAACGGTCTCAATGCCCCAACGAAAAGACATAGATTTGCAGACTGGGTTAAAAAGCAGGATCCTACAATTTGTTGTCTCCAAGAAACTCACCTTTCTACAAAGGATAGACATTATCTTAGGGTGAAAGGTTGGAAGACGGTGTTTCAAGCAAATGGGCCTAGAAAACAAGCAGGGGTTGCTATCCTAATATCAGACAGGGTGGACTTTAGTCCGAAGTTAGTCAAAAAAGATAAGGAAGGTCACTTTATATTGATTAAGGGCACACTCCAACAGGAGGACATTACAATCCTAAACATATATGAACCTAACATGGGGGCTCCCAAATTCGTCAAACAAACACTATTAGAACTAAGGTCACAGATAACACCAAACACAGTGGTGGTGGGTGACTTTAACACCCCACTCTCATCAATTGACAGGTCATCCAGGGAAAGAATAAACAGAGAGGCATCTGGACTAAATGAGGTCATAGAAGGAATGGACCTAACAGATATATACAGGACATTTCATCCAAAGGCTGCAGAATATACATTCTTTTCAGCAGCACATGGAACATTCTCTAAAATAGACCATATATTAGGACACAAAGCAAATCTTAACAAATTCAGGAAAATTGAAATAATTCCTTGCATTCTATCTGACCACAATGGAATTAAACTACAAATCAGTAGCAAGAAAGGCTATAGAGCATACACAAAATCATGGAAACTAAACAATACACTACTAAATGATGAGTGGGTCAATGAAGAAATCAAAAAGGAAATCAAAAAATTTATAGAGTCAAATGATAATGAGAACACAACATACCAAAATCTCTGGGACACAATGAAGGCAGTTCTAAGAGGTAAATTTATAGCCTTAAGTGCCTATATTAAGAAATTAGAAAGGTCGCAAGTAAACGACCTAATGCTTCGCCTTAAAGCCTTGGAAAAAGAAGAACAAGGCAAACCAAAAATCAGTAGACGGGAAGAAATAATAAAGATTAGGGCAGAAATTAATGAAATAGAAACAAAAAGAACAATCCGAAGAATTAATGAAACAAAGAGTTGGTTCTTTGAAAGGATAAACAAGATTGATAAACCCTTAGCAAATCTGACCAAAAGAAAGAGAGAAGAGACACAAATTAATAAAATCAGAGATGAACAAGGTAACATCACAACAGATTCCAGAGAAATTCAAAAAATTATAGGGACATACTGTAAAAGCATATACTCCACAAAGTATGAAAATCTGAAAGAAATGGATGATTTCCTTGATCTATATGACCTACCTAAATTAAATCAAAATGAGATTAATCACTTAAATAGACCTATAAGAAACATGGAGATCCGAGCAGTTATCAATAATCTCCCAACTAAAAAAAGCCCAGGCCCGGATGGATTCACTGCTGAATTTTACCAGACTTTTAAGGAAGAGCTAACACCATTGCTTCTTAAGCTTTTCCAGGAAATAGAAAAAGAAGGAATCCTACCAAACTCCTTCTATGAGGCCAGCATCACCCTGATACCAAAACCAGGCAAAGATAGAACAAAAAAAGAAAATTACAGACCAATCTCCCTCATGAACATAGATGCAAAAATTCTCAACAAAATATTGGCAACCAGAATACAAGAGTATATCAAAAAGATCATTCACCCTGACCAAGTAGGCTTTATCCCAGAGATGCAGGGATGGTTCAACATACGCAAATCTATAAATGTAATACATTACATAAATGGGTTGAAGGACAAAAATCACATGATCATCTCATTAGATGCAGAGAAAGCATTTGACAAAATCCAACATCCCTTCATGATAAAAGTCCTACAGAGACTGGGAATAGAAGGAACATATCTCAATATAATAAAGGCTATTTATGACAAGCCTACAGCCAACATATTACTAAATGGGGAAAAACTGGAAGCTTTTCCACTAAAATCAGGAACAAGACAAGGGTGTCCACTGTCCCCACTTCTATTTAATATAGTTTTGGAAGTCTTAGCCATAGCAATAAGGCAAGAGACACACATAAAAGGGATACAAATTGGAAAGGAAGAAATCAAGTTATCATTATTTGCAGATGACATGATTCTATACATAAAGGACCCTAAAGACTCTACTAGCAAGCTGTTAGAGCTGATCAAAACCTACAGCAATGTAGCAGGATACAAAATAAATACACAGAAATCAGTAGTCTTCATATATGCTAACAACAAACACACAGAGGCTGAAATCAGAGAATCACTCCCATTCACAATTGCATCAAAAAAAATAAAATACCTTGGAATAAACCTAACCAAGGAAGTAAAGAATCTATACAATGAGAACTTTAAAACACTCAAGCGAGAAATTGCAGAAGACACTAGAAAGTGGAGAAACATCCCTTGTTCCTGGCTTGGAAGAATCAATATCGTGAAAATGGCAATCTTACCTAAAGCAATCTACAGATTTAATGCAATCCCTATCAAAATTCCAAAGGCTTTCTTCATGGAAATAGAAAAAACAATCCAAAAATTCATTTGGAATCACAAAAAACCTCGAATATCTAAAATAATACTGAGCAACAAAAAAGAGGCTGGTGGTATCACCATACCTGATTTTAACCTATACTACAGAGCCATAGTAACAAAAACAGCATGGTACTGGCACAAAAACAGACATGTAGATCAGTGGAACAGAATAGAGGACCCAGATGTAAGCCCAAGTAGCTATAGCCACCTGATATTCGATAAAAATGCCAAAAATACTCATTGGAGAAGAGACAGCCTCTTCAGCAAATGGTGTTTTGAAAACTGGATAAATATCTGCAGAAGGATGAAAATAGATTCTTCTCTCTCGCCATGCACAAGAATTAAGTCCAAATGGATTAAAGACCTTAACATCAGACCGGAAACTTTGAAACTGCTAGAGGAAAAAGTAGGGGAAACCCTTCAACATATTGGTCTTCGCAAAGACTTTCTGAATACAACCCCAATTGCTCAGGCAATAAAACCACAGATTAACCACTGGGACCTAATGAAATTACAAAGATTTTGCACCGCAAAGGACACAGTGAAAAAAGCAAAGAGGCAACCTACAGAATGGGAAAAAATCTTCGCCAGCTATATATCTGATAGAGGATTAATATCTAGGATATACAAAGAACTCAAAAAGTTAACCAATAAGGAATCAAACAAGCCAATCAAAAAATGGGCTAAGGAGCTAAATAGAGAGTTCTCAAAGGAAGAAATACGAATGGCATATAAGCACCTAAAAAAATGTTCTACGTCACTAGTCATCAGGGAAATGCAGATTAAAACTACATTGAGATTCCATCTCACTCCTGTCAGATTGGCCACCATCATGAAAACAAATGATCATAAATGTTGGCGGGGATGTGGAAAAAAAGGAACCCTTCTGCACTGCTGGTGGGAATGCAATCTGGTCCAGCCATTGTGGAAAACAGTGTGGAGGTTCCTAAAACAGCTAGAGATTGATCTACCATATGACCCAGCTATAGCACTCCTAGGCATATATCCAAAGGACTCATCTCATTTCCTTAGAAGTACATGCTCAACCATGTTTATTGCTGCTCAATTTATAATAGCTGGGAAATGGAACCAGCCTAGATGTCCCTCAACAGATGAGTGGATAATGAAGATGTGGTACATTTATACAATGGAGTTCTACTCAGCGGTAAAGAAAAGTGAAGTTATGAAATTTGCAGAAAAATGGATGGACCTGGAAAGTATTATACTAAGTCAGGTAACCCAGGCCCAGAAAGCCAAGCGCCACATGTTCTCTCTCATATGGGGATCCTAGCTACAGATGACTGGGCTTCTGTGTGAGAATGAAAATACTTAGTAGCAGAGGCCAGTAAGTTGAAAAGGAGACATAAAGGGTGGAGAAAGGAAGGGAGGAGGATATTTAATAGGTTGATATTGTATATATGTAATTACAATGATTGTAATGGGGAGGTAATATGATGGAGAATGGAATTTCAAATGGGAAAGTGTGGGGGTGGGGAGGGAGGGAACTACCAGGGGATATATTTTATAATCATGGAAAATGTTAATAAAAATTAAAAAAAAAAGAAAAAAGAAAAGTCATACACAACGGAAGAGTGCGGTCATATTTTAGGCAGGTGCCCTTTCATCTTCTCATTTGTCAGCACCTAGTTTATCTTCTAAGACTGTATTCTAGATTTCATTAAAATTTCTTGGTTTTATGGATTCTGGAATAATCCTAGTTGTAATCCCACATGAACTTCTTAGGGAAGGCCTTAAATTATAGGTTACATATCTATCTGTGCTTCCAAAATGTAAAAATCTGAAATGCTCTGAAACTGGAAGTATTTCAAGCATGGTTGTAATGTCAGAAATGGGAAATCCCAAGCCCGAAGTCCTGTGATGGGCCACAGTCAAAATATAGACACACTAAAAACATTGCACTGCATATGATTACCTTTGCATTATGTAGACAAGGTATGTGTATAGCAAATGAATTTTATGTTTGTGCTGGATCCCATCCCCACTTTATATCTTATACATATGCAACTATTCCAAAATAAAAAAGATCCAAAGGCAAAGTAAAAAAAAAAAAAAAAAAGTAATTGTTATCTCAATTTTCCAGGTGCTAACTTACTCTCCGTTGGAGAATCTGCTTCTCTTTTTCAGATAGATGCAGATCCTAAGGAGAGAGCCACCCCATCATACCTCAAAAGGGGCCCAACTGAAACTAAGGACAACTGGTGAAATAAGCAAGGGTGATGTTTTCCTGATGAACCGGATACCAGCACAAAGGGGAAGGAGACCAACACAAAGAAAAATCAACTTCTACCAAATCAGAGAGCCAGAGCCTCAGAGGCCCCCAACACCTCAGCACTGAAGCAGACTAAAAATGAACCCAACATGGCTCAGGGAAAGTTTGCGGAAGAGGGGGCAGAAAGAATGTCAGAGTCACATGTTGGGTCATGATATGCGAAGACATTTATTGTAACAAGAACTGTGGGCTAACTCCACAATTCACGACCCATTTACATCAACAAGGAGGGTCCAATGGGAGGGGGTAGATCATGGTTGAGCCTAAACAATGGTACCAAACTGCCTGTATTTGCTGAAAAGAAAACTAATAAATTAAATTTAAAAAACAACAACAACAACAACAAAAAAGACATCAAAAAAAAATGAAAAAAGAGAATAGTATAAACAATAAATGCTGGTCAGGATGTTGGACATTTTATATGTTCTGGAAAATCATTTGATATTTTTTTCTTGCACAGCTAGACTGAAATTACCAAATGATGTATCAAATGTATTCTATGACAGAGTATGAAGTGTCCAGGAATTTTAAACTTTTGTTCACAGAAAATCTTATACATAATTGTATTGTAGCATTATGTGTAATAATCTAAATCTTCAAGCAACTCTGATATCCTTTGGCAAGTAGTAAAACAAGTTCATTTGTACCATGGAGTACAGTTAAACAGTAAAATATAGTGAATTACGGATGTATCTAAGTTGAATGAAATTTGATAGAATTATGCCATATAAACAAAGTCAATCTCAAAAGGCTATGTATTGTATGATTAATAGAAATTACACACTGTGAATCATATATATTAAATTATTTTTTGAAATTATAAAATTAATAAGTGAAGAGCTGATTAGAAATTGTAAGGGTTAAGGACACGTCAAGCTGGAAAAGGAAGGCGATGGAGATGCCAACAGGGTGGTCCTTTGCGTTGACAAAATTGTTCTATATCTTAACTGTGGCAATGTCCACAGGAACATACACATGTGATAAAATTTCAAGAATTAAATATATAACATAAAATGAATATGAATAAAATAAGGAAAGCATAAAGTTGTGTGGATTATATATCATACCAATATACTGGTTGCAATAATATATCATAGTTTTGCAAGACAGATATTACCATTGGACGAAACTGGAGAAAAGGTGTAAAAGATTTCTTTGTAATATTTCTTATAATTGTATATGAATCTCCAAATATCTGATCTCATTCTTCATTAGAGAATCTATTTTTGTTTTTCAGAAAGCAGCAAGAGCAGAGGACAACCCAAATTTATCAACAACACAAGAAAAGATAGCTGACTCCCTGGCAGGAGATGAACCACCCCTCACATATCAGATAACCCAGGTAATACTATAGAGAAATTGGTGAGATGAGATAGTTTTGCTGTCATGGCAAGCCTGACAACCTCTGCTAGGGTAATGGAGGAAGACGCTGAGGATATTCAAAATGCACCAAAACAGAAATCCAGAAGCTAGTGAGAGCTTAACACTAAAGTAGACTTAAAGAAAATCCACAAAGGCTCAGGGAAATTTGTGAAAGGAAGGGAAAGATAGTAATAGCCACAGGGTAGGAGGCAATATCCCGAGACACTGCCACCCCCCCACCACCCACTGTTTGCTCTCACAACTAATAACCCAAAATCCATGGTAAATACCAGCAATCTTGCTAAAGAGAGCCCACAGTGGAGTGAGGGCAGGGAGGAGGGAAATGATGGTACCAACACATGATGCGTTCATACAAAGTTTCTGCTTAATAAAAAACAAAACATGGGCTGGAGAGATGGCTTAGCGGTTAAGTGCTTGCCTGTGAAGCCTAAGGACCCCAGTTCAAGGCTCAGTTCCCCAGGTCCCACGTTAGCCAGATGCACAAGGGGGCGCACGCGTCTGGAGTTCGTTTGCAGAGGCTGGAAGCCCTGGCGCGCCCATTCTCTCTCTCTCTCCCTCTATCTGTCTTTCTCTCTGTGTCTGTCGCTCTCAAATAAATAAATAAATAAAAATTTAAAAAAAAATAGAAAAAACAAAACAGTATTGCAAATCAGGGCTTTTTCTTTACCTTCGCTGATCAACCGAATAGGTGATTGTTATACATTTACAGCCTGTGAAACTACATTTCCTTGTAGAATGGATTTTGTATCAGTAAAGCTCATTGTGGTTTCTTCCCTGAGTGTGTCACAGGACACAAGGAGATGTGGAATGCAATGGAAGAACATATGATCTTGGGAGAGTAAATGTATTTCACTTGACCTCATTTTTCCTCATCAGTGACATGGAGAGTTGGTACTAGAGGGAAGGA
This sequence comes from Jaculus jaculus, assembly GCF_020740685.1. Taxonomy (NCBI): domain Eukaryota; kingdom Metazoa; phylum Chordata; class Mammalia; order Rodentia; family Dipodidae; genus Jaculus; species Jaculus jaculus. The sequence goes on from NC_059125.1 coordinate 40,053,585, forward strand.
ACATGAACACATAAAAAATATTTTAGCCAAGTGTGATGGCTCTTGCCTTTAATCCCAACACTTGGGAGGCAGAAGTAGGAGTATTTCTGTGAGTTTGAGATCACTCTGAAACTATATAGTGATTTCCAGATCAGCCTGGGCTAAAGTAAGATCTTACCATGAAAAACCAGTATATATATAAAACCTACACGTCTTCTCCTTACCCTCTTAGAAAACCTGATATCATGTGACATGCTAAGTTTGGATGAAGATTGTCACCCGATTTTTTTTTCTGTTCTGGAAACTGATTCCTAAGAATAATGGTGTTGAGGTATTAGAACTTAAAAGAGGTAGTGCCTAATCACTGGATGTGGTGACCTCAGAAGGGATTAATGTAGTTCTCATGGGACTTCTGATTAGGTTTCATGGGAGCAAATTATTATAAAACATCAAGACTTGCTCATCTCCACTCCTGTCTTTTGATGTGAATCCTTCTGCACACATTCACATGTATGTGATGCCATCTACCATGAGGTGTTTACCAAAACTAAACATAACCCAGTGTCATATCCTTGGAAATCCAGAACTATGAGTCAAATAAAAGTCTTTTCTTTTTTTTTTTAAATTTTTATTAACATTTTCCATGATTATAAAATATATCCCATGGTAATTCCCTCCCTCCCCAGCCCCACCCCCACACAAATTGTAGGATCCTGCTTTTTAACCCAGTCTGCAAATCTATATCTTTCCGTTGGGGCATTGATACCGTTGATATTAAGAGATATTATTGAAAGGTGTGTATTTATGTTTGCCATTTGTGTGTGTGTGTGTGTTACTTGTTCTACCTGTGCTCTCTTCTGTTAACTGGTATTTGAGTATAGCTGGTTTTTTCTAGGTTCCTTATATGTGTGCTTTTCCTTTTGTTCAGCATGGAGGATTCTATCAAGTATTTTCTGTAGAGCTGGTTTTGTCTTCAAATACTCCTTTAACCTGATTTTGTCATGTAATGTCTTTATTTCTCCATCTATTTGAATGGATAACTTTGCAGGATAAAGTAACCTTGGTTGACAGCTGTTATCTTTCAGAACTTGGAATATATCACTCCAAGCCCTTCTGGCTTTAAAAGCTTGTGTTGAATAATCTGCTGTAATCCTGATGGGCTTGCTTTTGTAGGTAACTTGATTTTACTCTCTAACTGCTTTCAATATTTTTTCTTTGGTGTGTGTGTTTGGAAGTTTGAGTATAATATGGCGAGGAGAGTTTCTTTCTGGGTTTTGTCTGGCTGGGGTTCTAAAGGCTTCCTGTATCTGCATTGGCACCTCTTTCCCAATTTGGGGGAAATTTTCTTCTATGATTTTGTTGAAGACGCCTACTATGCCTCTGGAGTGGAGTTCTTCTCCTTCTACTATGCCCTGAATTCTTATATTGGATCTTTTCATAGTGTCCCGAATATCTTGAAATTCCCACTCATACTTTTCTATAAGTTTGTCTTTCTCTTTGTTGGACTGCATTAGGTCTGCCACCTGGTCTTCTAGCTTAGATATTCTGTCCTCTCCCTCATCCATCCTACTGGTGAGATTTTCTACAGAGTTTTTTATTTCATTAACTGTGTTCTTCATTGCTAGTAATTCTGACTGGTTTTTCTTTATTATTTCTATTTCCCTATTTATGTCTTGTATTGCCTTCTTTATTTCATTAAATTGGTGTCCTGCATCTTCTTTGATTCCTTTGATTTCCTCTTTGATTTCCTCTTTGATTTCTTCTTTGATTGTTTTCATGTGTTCTTTGACCTCTTTGAACATATTTATAATTATTCTTTTGAACTCTTTCTCAGGCATTTCCTCTAACTCTTTCTCACTGGAGGACATTTCTGATGCATTAATACTTTTAGGTGGGTTTATATCGTCTTGCTTTTTAGTGTTTCTTGTGTTATAATGTATATATTTTTGCATCTTGGATTAAGTTAATGCTTGGATTTTCTAGCTAGCTGTGTATTCTTAGCTGTATCAATTGATTTGATGTAATATATTTTCAGGGTAGGACCTTAAGGTATTAGGTGTGGCTCTTAAGACTCTCAGAGTATCTACAAAGAAGTTCTTAGGGGTTGAGTTTCCCTGCTATAGGAGTATTCAAGCAGGCTGAGTGGAATAAAATACTGGTAGATTCTAAAATTTAACTAAACACTGTACACATTCAATCAAAAACAGCCCCGAGTATGTATGCAAGAGTAGTTATTATAATGACCAGATCCTCTATCAACAAAGAGGTTTAGATTTCTGATCTGTTGAGGGATCCAAGTCAGCTTGTGACCAGGTGAGACCCTTCCCTGGTGCAATCCCAGTTACCTTATTGACTTTGGTCTCAGTCAAGTTGCTGCCTGGGTCATCGGGCTGCTGTTCTGATTTCTGGAGCTGGGCACTTGCTTTTCCTACAGGGCAAACTGAGCCTCTCCTGCTGCCTCTGCTGCTGATGTAGCTGCCACTGCTGGAGCCACCACTGCTGCTGAAGCTGCTGCTGCTGTGTCCACTGCCGCTGCTCCCCCTGAAGCTGCTGCTGCGGGATCTGCCGCTGCTGCCGCTCCTGGGTAGGCTGTTGCTGGGGCCGCTGGTACCGGTGCTGGAGCCGCTGATGTTGCTCCCGAGCTCTGCTCCTGCTTGGGTCCCGTTGTCAGCCCAAGTTGGTGTGGCTGGGTCCCGGGACGCTGCTCTGTTCGCTGGAGCTGGGTTCAGACGGTGGGGGAGGGGAGGGAGCCGCGGCTGCTCTGGTTGTCTCGCTGTTCCACGTGTTCTTCTACCTCGCGGTCTGCTCCTCTGTTGCTCGCTGCCGCTCTTCCCTCACGTTTCCCGAGTTGCGGAGAGCGCGGTGTGAGGGGAAAATCCCGCACCTGGCTTTCCCTGTGGCTCGAGCCAAGTCTGGCGGTTTTCTGCTGCGCCGCGGCCGCGGCGGTTGGCCGAGCTGCCGGAGCCGCTTTTCCCGCCTGTGCAGGCTCTGGATGCTCGATAACTCTTCTACTTCTCCGCTGCCACTTCAATTTCCTATACACCTCACTTTTTAGTAAAAGTGTGTATTTTGCTGAGGTTTTTTGGTCTTTTTCCCCCCTAGGCTGCTTTGGCGTGGTAACTACGCCACCATCTTAACTGGAAGTCAACAATTACTTTTTTTGATGGAGAGTTTGATAGGTGTAGGCCCTCTTGTAGCCCATGATTGATGGTAGCTTGATATTGGAGAGTGGGCTTATATTTGGGTATGGTTCGGACTTGTTTCCCAGCTCCAGCTATGGGTCTCGTACCACTGAGGGGATCAGTTAGCCAAATCAAGAGCAGTTGGTTCCCCACCATGGCTGTGTGCCACTATTGCACTTGTGTGGGCATCACATCAGGTTATTTGTTGCTAATTAGGTTAGACAATGATTTGCTTGGACAGATATTGGTCATTTACCCCAGTCGCCCATGTCGCACCTTCTGGCACTAGACAGGCTGACTATCTGGGGACTGACTCTCTCCTGGCTTCCAGCCATGCCATTCCATTTTACGTGTCAGCTGCGTATGGATTCTTCAGCAATAGGGTCTTACCACTGGCTTTTGGTGGGTCACCAAGTACTCTGACAGAAGTCTGTCATTGTTTTGGGAAACCTTGTAGGTTTCTCTGATCAAAAGCTCATTGTGGCTGGTAGCCCCAAGCTGGAAGTGGGGGTTACAGGTCAGTGCCCACTAAGAAATTGAGGAAAAACATAACTAATATACAAGAGTTAGAGAGGAGGGGGGGGAGAGGGGGAGAGGGAGGGAGGGAAGATGTAGAAGATTTAGGTTAGTCTTGATCCTACCCACTCCAGTGTCTTGTGGTTCGGGTGTTTCCTGTAAGGTTCTAGTGAAGGTTCAGCCATTTGGTCTGTCTTTTAGGAAGTAGAATTTTATGGTACCATTGCCGTTTGGGTCCAGATTACTGTTTTCCACCCTTCGATGCCCTCCCCACCTTCCCCATCCATCCTATTGTCTAGTCCATGAGGTGCTTGCTGGGTATGTAAGGTATCTTGTGTAGATTCAGGTTAGGTGTTGTAGATGAGTGAGACTATGTGTCGATTTTTTTTCTGTGATTGGGTAAGTTCACTGAGAATGATCTGTTCCAGGTTCAACCATTTTTCCTCAAATTTCTTTGTGTCATTTTTTCTTACTGCTGTATAGAATTCCATTGTGTAGATATACCACATCTTTGTTATCCATTCTTCTAATGATGGATGTCTGGGTTGATTCCAGCTTTTAGCTCTTATGGATTGAGCCACTACAAACATGGTTGAGCAAATCTCTCTGATCTGTGGTTTGAAAGTTTTAGGGTAGATGCCCAGTAAGGGTATAACTGGGTATGTTGGTATTTCTATAGTCAGCTTTTTCAGGAGTCTCCATATTGCTTTCCAAAGTGGTTGTACCATCCTACATTCCCAACAACAGAGAATGAGTGTTCCTGCTTCTCCACATCCTCACCAGCATTTATTTTCATTTGATTTTTTGATGTTGGCTATCCTTATTGGGGTAAGGTGGAATCTCATAGTTGTTTTAATTTGCATTTCTCTGATAACTAGGGATGATGAACATTTTCTTAAGTGTGTGTTTGCCATTTGTATATCTTCCTTTGTGAATTGCCTGTTCAATTCTGTGCCCCATTTTGTGAGTGGGGCATTTGTCTTCTTATTGTTTAGGCTTTTGAGTTCTTTGTAGATTCTAGAGATTAGGCCTCTATCAGTTGGATAACCTGCAAATATTTTCTCCCATTCTGTGGGTATTCTATTGGCTTTGCTTATTATATGCTTGTCTGTAAAGAAACTCTTCAGCTTCATATGATCCCATTGGTTGAGTGACTGTTTAAGAACTTGAGCCACTGGGGTTTTATTCAGGAAGTCTTTTTCCATTCCTATATCATGGAAAGTACTTCCTAAATTTTCTTCCAGTAGTATTCGAGTTTCTGGTCTTATGTTGAGGTCTTTGATCCATTTGGATTTGAGTGTAGTGCATGGTGAAATGTGTGGATCAAGTTTTAGTTTCCTGCATGTGGTTATCCAGTTTGTCCAGCACCATTTGTTGAAGATGCTATCTTTTTTTTCCAGCCTATATTGTTCGGGCCTTTGTCAAATATCAAGTAGATATAGTTGCTTGACCCAAAATCCGGGTCCTCAAGTCTATTCCATTGGTCTATACTCCTGTTTTTATGCCAGTGCCATGCTGTTTTTATTACTATGGCTTTGTAGTATAGCTTTAGATCAGGTTTGGTGATGCCACCAGAGGTATTTCTTTTGCTGAGGATATGTTTGGATATGTGAGGCCTTCTGTTTTTCCATATGAAATTTGAGATCATTTTTTCTATCTCTGTGAAGAACACTGTAGGGATTTTAATTGGAATTGTGTTAAATCTATATATTGCCTTTGGTAGGATTGTCATCTTCACAATGTTAATTCTGCCTATCCAGGAGCATGGGAGGTCTTTCCATATTCTCAAGTCCTCCTCAATTTCTTTTTTGAGAGTTTTTATATTTTCGTTGTATAGATCTTTTACTTCCTTGGTTAACGTTATTCCATGGTATTTTGTTGTTGTTGTTGTTGTTGTTGCTATTGAACATGGGACTATGTCCTTTATTTCTTTTTCTGTATCTTTGTCATTTGCATACAGAAATGCTACTGATTTTTGTGCATTGATTTTGTATCCTGCTACTTTGCTATAGGAGTTAATCGCCTTCAGGAGTTTTGGGATGGAGTCTCTTGGGTCTCTTACATATATTATCATGCCATCAAGCAAATAGAGCTAACTTAACTTCTTCCTTTCCAAATTGTATCCCTTTTATTTCCTTCTCCTGTCTTATTGCTTGAACTAGGACTTCCAGAACTATGTTGAAAAGCAGAGGTGAGAGAGGACATCCCTGTCTTGTTCCTGATCTCAATGGGAATTCCTCCACTCTCTCTCCATTAAGTATTATTTGGGCCTTTGGAGCTTTGTATATTGCCTTTATTATGTTAAGATGTGAACCGGCCATGCCAATTCTCTCCAATGTTTTGATCATGAAGTGATGTTGTGTCTTGTCAAAGGCCTTTTCTGCATCTATTGAAATGATCATGTGGTTTTTATGTTTAAGCTTGTTTATGTGGTTTATTACATTGACAGATTTTCATATGTTGAACCACCCTTGTGTTCCTGGGATAAATCCAACTTGGTCAAGGTGGATAATGCTTTTGATGTGTTGTTGGATTCGGTTTGTGAGTATTTTGTTCAGGATCTTTGCATCTATGTTCATTAGGGAAATAGGCCAGTAGTTTTCTTTTCTTGTGGCATCTCTGCCTGGTATTGGGATTAGGGTGATACTAGCTTTATAGAAGGAGTTGGGTAGTCTTCCCTGTTCTTCAATTGTTTGGCACAGTTTTAGAAAGATTGGTTTGAGTTCTTCCACGAAGGTTTGATAAAATTCGGCTGGGAATCCATCTGGTCCTGGACTCTTCTTTTTTGGGAGGTTTTTTTAATTACTTTTTCAATCTCCATGAATGTGATGGGTTCATTGAGGTGGTTGATCTGCTCTGAGTTTAGCTTTGGTAGATGATATGCGTCCAGGAACTTATCCATCTCCTCCACATTTTCCAGTTTTGTGGAGTAGAGGTTTTTGAAATAAGTCCTGATGATTCTGCCAATTTCCTTATGTCTGTTGTGATCTCTCCTTTTTCATTTTGAATTTTGTTAATTTTGAGTCTCCTCTTTTTTTGCTTGATCAAATTGGCCAGAGGTTTGTCAATCTTGTTTATTTTTTCAAAGAACCAGCTCTTTGTTTTGTCAATTGCCTTAATTGTTTCCTTGGTTTCCAATTCATCAATTTCTGCTCTGATTTTAATTATTTCTTTCCTTCTGGAGCTCTTTGGGTTGGATTTTTCTTGTTTTTCCAATACCTTTAGGTGGATGGTTAAGCTATTGATTTGGGATCTTTCTGTCTTTTTTTATGAAGACATTGAGTGCTATGAATTTTCCCCTGAAGACTGCCTTCATTGTGTCCCATAAGTTTTGGTATGATGTGTTCTCATTGTCATTCAATTCCAGGAATTTTGCAATTTCATTTTTTATTTCATCCACTATCCATTTATTGTTTAAGAGTGTGCTATTCAGTTTCCAGTTGCCGTTGGGATTCTTGGTGGTTTTTATGTTGTTGATTTCTAGGAATATAGCATTATGATCTGATATCATTGCAGGGAATTATGTCGAATTTCCTAAATATGTGGAGGCAGTCTTTGTGACCTAATATATAGAGAATATTCCATGGGCTGCTGAGAAGAATGTGTAGTCTGTGGATTTGGGATGGAAAGTTCTGTAGATGTCTGTTAGGTCTAAGTGTTCTATGGTTTTTTTGAGCTCTTTTACTTCCCTGTTGAGTTTCTGTTTGGATGATCTGTCTATTACTGATAATAGTGTGTTGAAGTCCCCAGCTATGAAGGTGTTGGTGGTTATTTCTGTTTTATTGTCAAGTAGGTTTTGTTTTATGAACTGTGGTGCCCCTGTGTTTGGTGCATACAGATTTATGATTGTAATATCCTCTTGATGGATTGTTCCCTTTATAAGTAGGAAGTAGCCTTCTTTGTCTTTTTTGATTGGTTTTGGTTTGAAGTCAATTTTATCTGATATTAATATAGCTACAGCTGCTTGTTTCTTATTCCCATTTGCTTGGAATATTGTTTTCTACCCTTTCACCCTGAGGAGGTTTCTGTCTTTAGTGGTAAGGTGGGTTTCTTGAAGGCAGCAGATTGAGGGGTCTAATTTTTTGATCCACCCTGTTAGCTTGTGTCTCTTGATGGGTGTATTAAGGCCATTAATATTCAGGGTGATGACTGTGAGATTTGATTTGATCCCTGCCATGTTGTGGTGGTAGAGGTGTGTCAGTGTTTTCATGAAATTTGAATTTTTTTGTGTCTACTCTGGGTTTGGTTGTTGTGATCTGATTCTTGTAGGCAGTTGTGTTTGGTTATTTGTTTCTTCTCTGTGGAGAATTTCCTGGAATACTTTCTGTAGGTTTGGTTTTGTGTTCATATAATTGTAAAGCTGAGTTTTGTCATGGGAAGTTTTCCTTTCACATCTATTTTAAGGGAGACTTTTGCCTGGTAGAGTAGTTTGGGTTGGAAGCCATATTAGCGTTTGGAGAGTTTCATTCCAGGCCCTTCTAGATTTCAGGGTTTCCATTGACAAGTCTGAAGTAATTCTGATGGGGTTTCCTTTGAAAGTGGTGTGTTGATTTTCCCTAGCTGCTTTTAGGATTTTCTCTTTGGTGTCAATGTTTAGAGTCTTAATGATTGTTGGTCCCTGAAAGGCCCAGGCATGAGGCCTAGTGGGACTTCCTGAGCCTAGCTAAAGTTTGGCGACCTGTCTCTGGCCAGCTATGACTCAGCTGGATGCCTAATGGCTTCTGGCCTGCTACCTCCGCGTGGCAATTGTAATTACCATTTCAATAGTCACAGTTCACTATTGGCCCTTACCTCTGCCCCCATCCTAAAATCCCCGCCTTCTTCCCCAACATGATATAGGCAACTGCTCAGAGTAATAAAGCGAGTTGTTTCTGCATGGAAAAGTCTCCCGACTCAGTGGGGTTTGTCTCCGGTGGCCAGGAGAGATTTCTGAGTCGTCCGATGCTCATCATCCCCTCAACCCCTAGGGAGGAACCAGCAGGCCTGGTCCTTCCCTCGGCACTACCTGAGCGGGAAGGAGCCCCGCAAATGATAATATGTCTTGGGGAGTTTCTTCTTTGGTCTAGTTGGTTAGGAGTTCTGTTCGCTTCTTGTATCTTGATTGGCCTTTCTTTTAAGAGACAGTGGAAGTTTTCTTCAATTATTGTGTTAAATAAGTTCTCCATGCCTTTGGTCTGAAATTCTTCTTCTTCTGGTATTCCAATGATTCTGATATTAGGACGTTTAAGTGTATCCCACACTTCCCTCATGTTCTGTTCACAGGAACTTTTGAACTTACTGAAATTTTTGGACTCTCAAACTGTTTCTTCTATCCTGTATTCCAGATCAGAGTTTCTATCTTCCACTTTGCTGACTCTATTCTTGAGCGCCTCTAGTGACTTTTGGACTTGTTCAATTAAGTTTGCATTTTCTACTACTTTCCTATGCATCATTTCCATCGCTCTGTCCAGCTCCCTTTTCACCTCATTTTCTGATTTTCTTGATGATTCTTGGAAATCATCCTTGCATTTCTTTATGTTTTCATTTAGCGTGGCCAGCTGATTTTTAAGGTCCTCTTTTATTTCACTCTCCCTCAACTCTCTTAGCTCTTTTTGAATTCCTTCCAGTGTCTTATCATATTGCTCTAGCTTAGTGATGGTAGCATACACACGATTATCTGTCCTTTGTAGCTTTCCTGCAAGTTTTGCAGTAGTTTGGTCAGGGTTGCATTGTTCATTGCTTCCACTTGATGTTCTGATCCTAAACACTCTTCTATGTTTTGGTTAGATGTAATCCTTGTTGGACTGGGTGATCTGTCTGGATTATCTTGCATTTTATTTTTCATGTTATTTCTTTTGCGCTGTGGTCTACCCATTTCAGTGTATGGGCAGGTAGTTGGGTGGCGCAGCCTGGCCTCTAGCTCAATGAGAATCCAAGGCAGCCTGGGGCAGTTGCAAGCAGCCTGGGTTTTTGCTCTCTCTTGCCAAAGCCGCCTATCCAACTGCCTGACAGGGGCACCAAAGTTGCCTGAATTCTCACCCAGTAATGCACCAAAGCTGCCTGCCTTCGAGCTTGAAAGGAGACTGAGGTAGCAAGCCCTGAAGCTGCCCAAACTCTGGCTGGGAACACTGGGACCTGCAAACAGTCTGTGCTCTCCCGCCTCAGGGGTGTGGGTGATGGGTGGCGATGGACAGGTAGGGGATGGCACCTGAGCTGGCGCTAGTGACTCAGTGAGGGCTTGTGTGGCCCTTGCTGTGGGACTGGGCCTGCTGCACGTGCAAATGTAGTGCAGAGGCAGCTGATGCAGGCACGGGATCGGGACATAGCAGAGGCTGGCCTGCGGGCAAGTGATCGGAGCACAGCAGCGGGGTGTCTGGCAGACTCCTAATCACGGCAGAGGTGGCCCCCATGGGTGTGCGAACCGAGCACAGCGTGGCGGGCCAACACGTGCGATCAGAGCACAACAGCAGAGGTCTCCACATCAGCAGTGGGCTGGTGGGTGCATGATGGGCTGGCGGAGCACAGCCGCTTGGGGCGTGGGGTGCGGTGGCTATTTGGGGGGGTAGACTACCCACCCGAGGGGGGATGAGTGCTTCCCTGTTTTTCCCCACTCTGTGCTCTCCCACTGGCAAGAAGACCCTGATAACCCTTCATTTCTTGCCTTTCTTTCCCCGGTATCTGCAGCGCAGCTAGGCGGTCGCCATCTTGGCCACAAGACCTCTTTTTTCGTTTTTTTGAGGTAGGGTCTCACTCTAGCCTAGGCTGACCTGGAACTCTCTATGTAGTCTCATGGTGGCCTCGAACGCATGGCGATCCTCCTACCTCTGCCTCCTGAGTGCTGGGATTAAAGGCATGCGCCACCACGCCCGCCTGTTTACACTATTCTTTATTTTAGCTACTGTCATAAATGCAGTGACAACTTATTGTGGGTAGAACTTATATTTTTCTAAGAGGTCATGAAGCTGATCACCTTTTCATTTGCTTATTTGCTATATATATGCATATATGTGTGTTTGTCATATGTGTGTGTGTGTGTGTGTGTATTTGTCACATATATATATATATATACATATATATATATATATATATATATATATATATATATATATATATATACTGCTAAGTGAAATAGCTTTTTATGATTGTTGTCCATTTTGTAACTGGACTATGTGATTTTACTGTGTTTTAAGAGTTCTATATATAATCTAGATGTCAGCCTTTTGTGTCAAATATGTGGTTTGCAAATATTATTTTCAAGTCTGATTTTGCACTTTCAGTCTCAAAACTGGATGTTTAACAAAGTAAAATTTGTTCTGCTAAGGTGTCATTTGTTTTCATTTTACTCATTGTGCTTTGGATATCAAGTCTAATAATTCTTTGCCTATCTGTATTTCTGTATTTCATAAATAAATAAAGCTTTATGTTTTACATTTAACTAATTTTTATCCTTTTTTTGGGGGGGTTGTTTTTTCACTGGGATATAGCCCAGTGCCTTATATCTGGTAATCAAATGATATACCACAGTGCTATACTCCTAATCTTTTGTATTATATTTTCAGTTAATTTTTATATAGAGTGTGAGATTTCTTTCGTTTCCATTTTCCCCTTTTTACCTATGCTCCAATTATCTGAACATTATTTGTCAGAAAAGCTATTCTTTCTCTTTTAAATTGTGTTCACATCATAGTCAAAACATAGCTGGGGAAATTTATGCAGGTCTATTGCTGTGTTGTCTATTCTATTTTATTGATCCCTGTCTATTTTTATATTTATTTTCCTTGCATTTCTCTCTGAAGAAACTATAACAAAATAAGCCAGGTATGGTGGCACACATGTTTAATCCCAGAACTTGGAGGCAGAGGTAGGAGGATTGCCATGAGTTCAAGGCCACCCTGAGACTACATAGTGAATTCCACATCATCCTGGGCTAGAGGGAGACCCCACCTCAAAAAGCAAAACAAATAAAAAAAATTCTCATATTGGAGGCAACTAAAGAGGATGCAATTAGAAACTATTGGGGAAACATGGAAGTGTGTCAAGAAGTTAATTAATATAAATATTCAGTTTGAAACGCTATCTTATTGTTATGGTTTTTACTGAAATCTTAAAACTCTAAAGAAAGACATTAAAGAAGATACTAGAAAATAAGAAGACCTCCCATGCTTATAGATAATAATATGAAATCATCATTCCATCAAAAGCTAGCACCACAAGAAAGTACAAATGGACAGCCAACACTAGGGAACTAGCAGCCAGCAGCAGGGACCCACACAGAGCTCCAAACCTCTCAGCTTACCTTTAGGCTGGAAATCAGATCTGCCCCCAAGCATACATTAGGGCTGCACCACAGGATCCAACTACAGTCACACCTCTTCCAGCCAGGCTGCTGGAGAACCAAGTTATTAAACACCTGAGTCTATGTGGGAAATATATTTAAACTACCACATAGGCCAACAATTGATCAGTTCTACTGATGAAAGAAAACTATTTGATTTCATGAGGTCCTATTTTTCAATTGTTGGTCTATATAGTTGGAGAAAAATGTTCGCCAGCTATACATATATCAGAGGATTAATAAAATAAAATTATAGACTATATAAAAAACTCAAAATATTAAACATCAAGAAAAACAATAAAATAATTGCAGTAATTTTTTGAAGTGCTCAATATCCTTAGCCATCAGGGAACTGCACATTAAAACTACCTTGATATTCCCTCTTAAGCTAGACAGAATGGCAATCATTAAGTAAACAAATAACAACAAATGCTGGCAAGGATGCGAGGACAAGGGAATCCTTATTCACTGTTGGTGTGAGAGTAAATTGGTATAGCTACTATGGAAATCAATGTTGAGTTTCTCAAAAGGCTAAATATAGAACTATCATGTGACGCAACATAGCACTCATAAGCATATACCCAAAGAACTCTATGTAATATGACAGAAATACTAGTACATTCATGTTCATTGGTGATATATTAACAACTAGGAAATGGAGTCAGCCTAGATGTTCATCAAATGATAAATGGATAATGAAAATGTGGAATATATATATATATATATACATATATATATATATATATATATGTATGTATGTATGTATGTATATGTATGATATTTTGTTCAGTTTTAACACAAAATGGAATTACAAAATTTGTAGAAAATGAATCAAACTGGAAAAATTTGACTGAGGATGAACACTCAATATTCACTTATCCTCAGTACTTCTTTGATTGGTTTTGAGTCTCTGCATTTACTGCTCCCCCCACACACTGCAAAATGTAGCTTCTCTGATTAAAGATGAATGCAGCATTATACTATGGGTATATGAATGTTTAGAAGATCATTTGATAACATGTCCATTCAGCAAAGCAACAGTAGTAGATTCTTTAGGGGGAATACCTGACCCCTTAGGAATTTACTATAGGCCCAGAAAGACAAATGGCACATGTTCTATTACATATGTCAATCTTAGTTTTAAAGTTTTAGATTTGTATGTTCACATTGGAGTGAGTTCCTTTAGAGCCCAGAAAACAAGAAAGAAGCAATGAAAATGAGTTTAAAAAGAGACTTTAAGGTGTGTGCAGGTAGTATAACATATACAATGTGGACACAGAAAGTGTAAATACTGGAGATGGAAACATTTAAAATACATGGTAAAATAGATAAGGGAAACATGATGAGTGATGCTTAATCAAGATAAAAATGCATAAAACGCCATATAGAAAACTACTATTTTATAAGCTAACTAAAAATATAATTGACAAAATGAGCTCAAATGGAGGTATACCGCATGGGTACCACATGCTACTCTTAGAAACGATGGGCTGTTAGGAATCAAATGCCAGGTGTGAGTTACCTTTCTGAATTGTTAGCTAGAGAGGCTCCAGAGGTCCCCAGAATAATATGGGCTATTGCTACTGTTTTTGGTTTCCCACCAGACTAGTTAGTTTATCCTATCCCTGAAGACACTACACCTGTTGGTTTCAGGGAATAGAGAAATCAAGCTGGAACTGAGCTGGAAGCTCCCTCCCCTTTGGCTAGCATTCATAGTACCAGAAGGTGCTATGCAGGTTACTGGGGGAGAAAACTCATCAATGGTCTACCTAGCTGTGGACATTGTATGGCACAACACCCACCTTCCAGGTAAGATGTGCCAACTGGAGCAATGGTGGCATGACTGTTTGGGCTGACCAACCACTTTCTGATTGGACTTGAGACCCATTCTACAGGAGGGAATCCATGTCTGGTGCTATAAATTCTGGTTAAAAGCCCATGGCTGGGGAGGTCAAAGGCCCTGGGGGAGAAACACTGTCCACCTTGCTTTAATTTTTTTTTTAAATTTTTATTAACATTTTCCATGATTATAAAATATATCCCATGGTAATTCCCTCCCTCCCCACCCCCACACATTCCCATTTGAAATTCCATTCTCCATCATATTACCTCCTCATTACAATCATTGTAATTACATATATACAATATCAACCTATTAAGTATCCTCCCCTCTTCCTTTCTCTACCCTTTATGTCTCCTTTTTAACTTACTGGCCTCTGCTACTAAGTATTTTCATTCTCACGCAGAAGCCCAGTCATCTGTAGCTAGGATCCACATATGAGAGAGAACATGTGGCGCTTGGCTTTCTGGGCCTGGGTTACCTCACTTAGTATCCTCTTCTTTTTTTTTTTTAATTTTTATTAACATTTTCCATGATTATAAAATATATCCCATGGTAATTCCCTCCCTCCCCACCCCCACACTTTCCCGTTTGAAATTCCATTCTCAATCATATTACCCCCCCATTACAATCATTGTAATTACATATATACAATATCAACCTATTAAGTATCCTCCTCCCTTCCTTTCTCCACCTTTTATGTCTCCTTTTCAACTTACTGGCCTCTGCTACTAAGTATTTTCATTCTCACACAGAAGCCCAGTCATCTGTAGCTAGGATCCCCATATGAGAGAGAACATGTGGCGCTTGGCTTTCTGGGCCTGGGTTACCTGACTTAGTATAATACTTTCCAGGTCTATCCATTTTTCTGCAAATTTCATAACTTCATTTTTCTTTACCGCTGAGTAGAACTCCATTGTATAAATGTACCACATCTTCATTATCCACTCATCTGTTGAGGGACATCTAGGCTGGTTCCATTTCCCAGCTATTATAAATTGAGCAGCAATAAACATGGTTGAGCATGTACTTCGAAGGAAATGAGATGAGTCCTTTGGATATATGCCTAGGAGTGCTATAGCTGGGTCATATGGTAGATCAATCTCTAGCTGTTTTAGGAACCTCCACACTGTTTTCCACAATGGCTGGACCAGATTGCATTCCCACCAGCAGTGCAGAAGGGTTCCTTTTTTTCCACATCCCCGCCAACATTTATGATCATTTGTTTTCATGATGGTGGCCAATCTGACAGGAGTGAGATGGAATCTCAATGTAGTTTTAATCTGCATTTCCCTGATGACTAGTGACGTAGAACATTTTTTTAGGTGCTTATGTGCCATTCGTATTTCTTCCTTTGAGAACTCTCTATTTAGCTCCTTAGCCCATTTTTTGATGGGCTTGTTTGATTCCTTATTGGTTAACTTTTTGAGTTCTTTGTATATGCTAGATATTAATCGTCTATCAGATATATAGCTGGTGAAGATTTTTTCCCATTCTGTAGGTTGCCTCTTTGCTTTTTTCACTGTGTCCTTTGCGGTGCAAAATCTTTGTAATTTCATTAGGTCCCAGTGGTTAATCTGTGGTTTTATTGCCTGAGCAATTGGGGTTGTATTCAGAAAGTCTTTGCCAAGACCAATATGTTGAAGGGTTTCCCCTACTTTTTCCTCTAGCAGTTTCAAAGTTTCCGGTCTGATGTTAAGGTCTTTAATCCATTTGGACTTAATTCTTGTGCATGGCGAGAGAGAAGAATCTATTTTCATCCTTCTGCAGATATTTATCCAGTTTTCAAAACACCATTTGCTGAAGAGGCTGTCTCTTCTCCAATGAGTATTTTTGGCATTTTTATCGAATATCAGGTGGCTATAGCTACTTGGGCTTACATCTGGGTCCTCTATTCTGTTCCACTGATCTACATGTCTGTTTTTGTGCCAGTACCATGCTGTTTTTGTTACTATGGCTCTGTAGTATAGGTTAAAATCAGGTATGGTGATACCACCAGCCTCTTTTTTGTTGCTCAGTATTATTTTAGATATTCGAGGTTTTTTGTGATTCCAAATGAATTTTTGGATTGTTTTTTCTATTTCCATGAAGAAAGCCTTTGGAATTTTGATAGGGATTGCATTAAATCTGTAGATTGCTTTAGGTAAGATTGCCATTTTCACGATATTGATTCTTCCAAGCCAGGAACAAGGGATGTTTCTCCACTTTCTAGTGTCTTCTGCAATTTCTCGCTTGAGTGTTTTAAAGTTCTCATTGTATAGATTCTTTACTTCCTTGGTTAGGTTTATTCCAAGGTATTTTATTTTTTTTGATGCAATTGTGAATGGGAGTGATTCTCTGATTTCATCCTCTGTGTGTTTGTTGTTAGCATATACGAAGGCTACTGATTTCTGTGTATTTATTTTGTATCCTGCTACATTGCTGTAGGTTTTGATCAGCTCTAACAGCTTGCTAGTAGAGTCTTTAGGGTCCTTTATGTATAGAATCATGTCATCTGCAAATAATGATAACTGGATTTCTTCCTTTCCAATTTGTATCCCTTTTATGTGTGTCTCTTGCCTTATTGCTATGGCTAAGACTTCCAAAACTATATTAAATAGAAGTGGAGACAGTGGACACCCTTGTCTTGTTCCTGATTTTAGTGGAAAAGCTTCCAGTTTTTCCCCATTTAGTAATATGTTGGCTGTAGGCTTGTCATAAATAGCCTTTATTATATTGAGATATGTTCCTTCTATTCCCAGTCTCTGTAGGACTTTTATCATGAAGGGATGTTGGATTTTGTCAAATGCTTTCTCTGCATCTAATGAGATGATCATGTGATTTTTGTCCTTCAACCCATTTATGTAATGTATTACATTTATAGATTTGCATATGTTGAACCATCCCTGCATCTCTGGGATAAAGCCTACTTGGTCAGGGTGAATGATCTTTTTGATATACTCTTGTATTCTGTTTGCCAATATTTTGTTGAGAATTTTTGCATCTATGTTCATGAGGGAGATTGGTCTGTAATTTTCTTTTTTTGTTCTATCTTTGCCTGGTTTTGGTATCAGGGTGATGCTGGCCTCATAGAAGGAGTTTGGTAGGATTCCTTCTTTTTCTATTTCCTGGAAAAGCTTAAGAAGCAATGGTGTTAGCTCTTCCTTAAAAGTCTGGTAAAATTCAGCAGTGAATCCATCCGGGCCTGGGCTTTTTTTAGTTGGGAGATTATTGATAACTGCTCGGATCTCCATGTTTCTTATAGGTCTATTTAAGTGATTAATCTCATTTTGATTTAATTTAGGTAGGTCATATAGATCAAGGAAATCATCCATTTCTTTCAGATTTTCATACTTTGTGGAGTATATGCTTTTATAGTATGTCCCTATGATTTTTTGAATTTCTCTGGAATCTGTTGTGATGTTACCTTGTTCATCTCTGATTTTATTAATTTGTGTCTCTTCTCTCTTTCTTTTGGTCAGATTTGCTAAGGTTTTATCAATCTTGTTTATCCTTTCAAAGAACCAACTCTTTGTTTCATTAATTCTTTGGATTGTTATTTTTGTTTCTATTTCATTAATTTCTGCCCTAATCTTTATTATTTCTTCCCATCTACTACTTTTTGGTTTGCCTTGTTCTTCTTTTTCCAAGGCTTTAAGGCGAAGCATTAGGTCGTTTACTTGCGACCTTTCTAATTTCTTAATATAGGCACTTAAGGCTATAAATTTACCCCTTAGAACTGCCTTCATTGTGTCCCAGAGATTTTGGTATGTTGTGTTCTCATTATCATTTGACTCTATAAATTTTTTGATTTCCTTTTTGATTTCTTCATTGACCCACTCATCATTTAGTAGTGTATTGTTTAGTTTCCATGATTTTGTGTATGCTCTATAGCCTTTCTTGCTACTGATTTGTAGTTTAATTCCATTGTGGTCAGATAGAATGCAAGGAATTATTTCAATTTTCCTGAATTTGTTAAGATTTGCTTTGTGTCCTAATATATGGTCTATTTTAGAGAATGTTCCATGTGCTGCTGAAAAGAATGCTTGTTTTCTAGGCCCATTTGCTTGAAACACCGTCTTCCAACCTTTCACCCTAAGATAATGTCTATCCTTTGTAGAAAGGTGAGTTTCTTGGAGACAACAAATTGTAGGATCCTGCTTTTTAACCCAGTCTGCAAATCTATGTCTTTTCGTTGGGGCATTGAGACCGTTGATATTAAGAGATATTATTGAAAGGTGTGTATTTATGTTTGCCATTTGTGTGTGTGTGTGTGTGTGTGTGTTACTTGTTCTACCTGTGCTCTCTTCTGTTAACTGGTATTTGAGTATAGCTGGTTTTTTCTAGGTTCCTTATATGTGTGCTTTTCCTTTTGTTCAGCATGGAGGATTCTATCAAGTATTTTCTGTAGAGCTGGTTTTGTCTTCAGATACTCCTTTAACCTGCTTTTGTCATGGAATGTCTTTATTTCTCCATCTATTTGGATGGATAACTTTGCAGGATAAAGTAACCTTGGTTGACAGTTGTTATCTTTCAGAACTTGGAATATATCACTCCAAGCCCTTCTGGCTTTAAAAGTTTGTGTTGAATAATCTGCTGTAATCCTGATGGGCTTGCTTTTGTAGGTAACTTGATTTTTCTCTCTAACTGCTTTCAATATTTTTTCTTTGGTTTGTGTGTTTGGAAGTTTGAGTATAATGTGGCGAGGAGAGTTTCTTTCTGGGTTTTGTCTGGCTGGGGTTCTAAAGGCTTCCTGTATCTGTATTGGCACCTCTTTCCCAATTTGGGGAAAATTTTCCTCTATGATTTTGTTGAAGATGCCTACTATGCCTCTGGAGTGGAGTTCTTCTCCTTCTACTATGCCCTGAATTCTTATATTGGATCTTTTCATAGTGTCCCGAATATCTTGAAATTCCCACTCATACTTTTCTATAAGTTTGTCTTTCTCTTTGTTGGACTGCATTAGGTCTGCCACCTGGTCTTCTAGCTTAGATATTCTGTCCTCTCCCTCATCCATCCTACTGGTGAGATTTTCTACAGAGTTTTTTATTTCATTAACTGTGTTCTTCATTGCTAGTAATTCTGACTGGTTTTTCTTTATTATTTCTATTTCCCTATTTATGTCTTGTATTGCCTTCTTTATTTCATTAAATTGGTGTCCTGCCTCTTCTTTGATTCCTTTGATTTCCTCTTTGATTTCCTCTTTGATTTCTTCTTTGATTGTTTTTATGTGTTCTTTGACCTCTTTGAACAAATTTTAATTATTCTTTTGAACTCTTTCTCAGGCATTTCCTCTAACTCTTTCTCACTGGAGGACATTTCTGATGCATTAATACTTTTAGTGGATTTATATCGTCTTGCTTTTTAGTGTTTCTTGTGTTATAGTGTATATATTTTTGCATCTTGGATTAAGTTAATGCTTGGATTTTCTAGCTAGCTGTGTATTCTTAGCTGTATCAATTGATTTGATGTAATATATTTTCAGGGTAGGACCTTAAGGTATTAGGTGTGGCTCTTAAGACTCTCAGAGTATCTACAAAGATGTTCTTAGGGGTTGAGTTTCCCTGCTATAGGAGTATTCAAGCAGGCTGAGTGGAATAAAATACTGGTAGATTCTAAAATTTAACTAAACACTGTACACATTCAATCAAAAACAGCCCCGAGTATGTATGCAAGAGTAGTTATTATAATGACCAGATCCTCTATCAACAAAGAGGTTTAGATTTCTGGTCTGTTGAGGTATCCAAGTCAGCTTGTTACCAAGTGAGACCCTTCCCTGGTGCAATCCCAGTTACCTTGGGTGATTGTGGTCTCAGTCAAGTTGCTGCCTGGGTCGTCGGGCTGCTGTTCTGATTTCTGGAGCTGGGCACTTGCTTTTCCTACGGGGCAAACTGAGCCGCTGCTGCTGCCTCTGCTGCTGTTGTAGGTGCCACCACCGGAGCCACCACCGCTGCTGAAGCTGCTGCTGCCGTGTCCACCGCCGCTGCTCACCCCGAAGCCGCTGCTGCGGGATCTGCCGCCGCTGCCGCTCCTGGGTCCGCTGCTGCTGGGGCCACTGGTACCGGTGCTGGAGCCGCTGAAGTTGCTGCCGAACTCTGCTCCTGCTTGGGTCCTGCTGTCAGCCCAAGTTGGCGTGGCCGGGTCCCGGGCCACTGCTGTGTTCGCTGGAGCTGGGTTCAGGTGGTGGGGGCGGGAGGGAGCCGCGGCTGCTCTGGTTGTATCGCTGTTCCATGTGTGCTTCTACCTCGCGGTCTGCTCTTCCCTCCGTTGCTCGCTGCCGCTCTCCCCTCACGTTTCCCGAGTTGCGGAGAGCGCGGTGTGAGGGGAAAATCCCGCACCTGGCTTGTCCTGCGGCTCGAGCCGAGAGTCCGGCAGCTTTCTGCCGCTCCGCGGCTGCGGCAGGTGGCCGAGCCGCCCCGGAGCTGCTGTTCCCGCCTGTGCAGGCTCTGTATGCTCTGGAACTCTTCTACTTCTCCGCTGCCGCCTCAATTTCCTATACACCCCACTTTTTAGTAAAAGTGTGTATTTTGCTGAGTTTTTTTGGTCTTTTTCCCCCTTAGGCTGCTTTGGCGTGGTACCTAAGCCGCCATCTTAACCGTCTCTGCTTTAATTTTTATTGCTGTTGTTTTGTTTTGGTTTTTAAACAGTATTTCTCATAGGTTTGGAGTTCATCTACTATTCCAAACTGGTTGTCCAACAAGCCCTAAGGATCCTCTTGTCTCTGCTTCCCCAGCACTGGGGATGAAAGGTATACCATCAGGCCCAGCATTTTCCAGGTTATCGTTCTTGTAAGGAAGAACTTTACCAACTGAGTTATCTCCTAGTCTGGCCTTGTGTTTTTTCATTTCAGTTTCCACAGGTTTATTGTTAGTATGGTAAATGTATTGATTTTATACCTTGTGTATTATTATATTTATATTATATTATTATTATTATTTCATTTTGTTAAAAAATTTTTATTTATGTATAAGAAAGAGTGGCATAGAGAGAAAGATATATATATATATATATATATATATATATATATATATATATAGAGAGAGAGAGAGAGAGAGAGAGAGAGAGAGAGAGAGAGAGAGAGAGAGAGAATGAGTGCACCAGGGCTTCCAGCCACTGCAAACAAACTCCAGATGTATGCACCACCTTGTGCATCTGGCTTACATGGGTCCTGGGGAATGGAACCTAGTTCCTTTGGCTTTGCAGACAAGTGTCTTAATTGCTAAGCCATTTCTCCAACCTTATTTCTTAGTTGTAGTATTTTGTAGATTCATTGTAAATTTCCACACATACATAAAATAACATCATCCACATATGGGTAAATTTTCTTTCCTTTTAAACCTTATGCCTTTCTTTCTTCATCTTTTTTTTTTTTTACTTTATCATAACAGCTAGAACTTTTTATATTCTGATGACTAGGTTGTGTGAATGAATATCCTTACTTTATTCCATTCTTAGCAGGAAGACACAGTTTTTTGCAAGTGAGTAGGATATTAGCTGTCTGTTTTTTAAAATGCTCTTTAACTTTGTAGCTTCTATATATTTGTAACTTACTGAGATTTTTTTCTCCATGAAAATTGCTTAATATAAAGATGTTTGTTTTCTGTTTCTACTGATACATACACTTTCTTTTTTGAGTAGATGCAATGGGTAACAATTGACTTCAATGTTAGCTTTACATAAATCTCCCTTGATCATGGCATACACACACACACACACAAACACACACACATATATATATGTGGGGGGTGTGGGTGTGGGTGTGGGTGTGTACATATGCATGGATTAAATTTGATAATATTTTGTTGAATGTTTTTGTTTCTAATTTCATGTATTCCTACTGATATGTAGTTTTTTATGGGACAGGAAGAAAGTATTCACTCTTATTTTATGGGGAAAATTAGCTAAAATTGGTATTCCTTTTTTAAGTCTTTAGTAAAATTCTCCATCTATCTTGACCTGGATATTTGTTTGTGGGGTGTGGGTGGGTTTCAATGACAAATTGTTTCCTCAGAAGATATAGATGTATTCTAATGATCTATTTAAAAAAAATCTTGATTGTGGCATGCTAGTTCATGCTTTTTGAGAAATTGGTCCATTTCTTCCATGTCATTTTGAGCATAAAGTTGTACATTGTGTTCTTTTATAATTTTTTCTTGGTCATAGCATATATACTTTGATGTCTTTCATTTCTATGTTTAGTGATCTATACCACTGCTTATATATGTCAGTTATACTAGATTTGTCAATTTTATAGATTTTTTTTTTAAAAAATGCCTTTTCGTATTGCAAGTATGTATATGTGTGTGTTTCTGTTTATGATTTCATTTATTCCTACTCTTATTTTTATTATTTCTTTTCATATCCCTGCTTTGATTTTATTTTGCTTATCTTTTCTTGTTTTGGGATGTGAGGCTTTACATTAATAATTTAAGACTTTTCTCACTTGGTGAACCAGTGAGTATATTGGGGTTACTTTCCGGATCATACCTGAATCAAGGGCAGTTGTATCACTTAAAAGACTACACCAACATGGGTGATGAGTCACAAAAGCTGAACTAGCTACTGGCAATTCCAACAGTGGAAGCCTCCTCCCCTATCGATTATTCCTTATATAAATATGGAGATGGTTCTTTGAGTCTTGTAACTGTCTGTGCTTCCTAAACCTTGTACATGTGTAAGTTTTCTGACTATAATGAACCTTCCCCACTCATAAGATGGCATGTTCAATTTGGAGTAAATAGCTAAAAAAGAGACCTAAGACTTAGATTAAATCTAAATCATTAGCTTTAAGAAAGATAATTCCTCTTTTCTAACATAGTATTAAGTGCTGTAATTTCCCTTTCAGCTTCGCATTAACTGGCAATGTTTTGATATTTTATATTTTCTTTTTAACTTGGTTTTATATTTACTAGAGACTTTCTGGGGGGCCCATAAATTACTTAGAAGTATATGTTCCATTTATATTTTTTGAAGATTATTTCTCTTTTATTATTGTCTTTCTATTACTGACCTTTTCCTTTGATTCCATTACACTTGAAAAAAATACTGCACATTATTGCAATTCTTTGAAATGTTCAGAGATTACTTTTATGACTTAGTATTTAGTCAATCCTGATAATTGTCCTGTGCATGCTTGAAAAGGATGTGTATTCTGCTGTTCATAAGTGTTCTGTAAATATTTATTACATCCTGTTCTTTAATGGTGTTCTCTGTCTTGGCTAATTTTCTATCTAGTAATTCTATCAAGTGCTGAGAATAAGGTATTGATTGTACTTGTGGATTTTCTATTTTCCTTTCAGTTCCATTAGTTTTTGTTTCATGCATTCTGAAGCTCTGTTCATTGGTGCATCTACATTTAGAATCTCTATGCCTTCTTGGGGAAATTGATCTTCTTGTTCTACTGAGAGGTCCCTATTTATTCCTTGTATACATCTTTGCTCTGAGGTATACTTTACTTGATATTGGTTGGGGATATAGCTTAGTGGATTTACCTAGCATCTACAACTACCTAGGTTTAATCCCTAGCACTGCCAAAAAGCCCTCTTAATGTATTTGTGAAAAAATAATGTTTGTATGATATAGCATTTTCATTCTTTCCTTCTCAGCATACCATGACACTGAAGTGAATTACTTTTAGAAAACACATAGTTTTATACACTCTGCCCAAGTTGTCTTTTTAACACTTTATTGAAAAGTTTAAGTATGTACAAAATGTATTTTGTTCATAGACTGTCACATACCTCTGTCTGTTCCCCGCCTTCTCCATACTCCTTTCACTGCAATTTGCCTTCTCCAATTAGTCTCTCTACTCTATTTTTATGGATTTTGAATTTTATTATATGAACCTATTAGGTGTTGGTCATATTCCCATCAGATTATTTAGTTGGCATATTTAAATCACTTTCATTTAAAATAACTACTAATTTTCTAGGCTTGAATCTTCCAGTTTATTATTTTTTCTGTTTAAATTTTTCATTTCTTGTGGCTTTGCTTCTTTTTTATTCCTTCTTATTGTTTCTTGAACATATTTTAAAATTTACTTTCAGAACTTGAAAAATGTTGTGCCACTTATATCTGGACATCATGGTGTTGGTGAGAAATCTGCTATTCCTTAAGATGCTTTGCTTTCTATACTAGTGTTTTTCTCTGTTTGATTTAGATATTTTTCTTTGTCTTTGGTTTTCAGATATTTAATTATTTTTGTCTTTGTATGAATTTCTTTGATTTTTTTTTTCCATTTGGGGTTTATTTAGCTATTTGGTTCTGTCTGGTGCACTAAAATTGGAAAATTTTTCAATCCTTATTTTTTCAAAGGGAATAAGTCTACATTATCAGTCTTGCATTGTTTCTTTTTTTTTTTGTTCATTTTTTTTTTATTTGAGAGTGACAGACATAGAGAGAAAGACAGATGGAGGGGGAGAGAGAGAATGGGCGCGCCAGGGCTTCCAGCCACTGCAAACGAACTCCAGACGCGTGCGCCCCCTTGTGCATCTGGCTAACGTGGGACCTGAGGAACCGAGCCTCGAACCAGGGTTCTTAGGCTTCAGAGGCAAGCTCTTAACCGCTAAGCCATCTCTCCAGCCCCTTGAATTCTTTCTTATAATCTTCGGGGATTCTGATATTTCAAACTTGATCTTTTTATTGTTTCCAAAGTCTCTGAATTTCTGTACTTATTTTAATCCATTTTAGTGTAATTCAGACTGAGTAATTTTTATTTTCAGACTGAGTAATTTTTAAAAAAATGTCATTCAGTATTTCAGTATTTTTGCAAGGAGAGAGAGAGAGAGAGAAAGAGAGAGAGAAAATGGGCATGCTGCCTGGGCCTCCATCCACTGCAAACAAACTCCAAATGCAAACACCACTTTGTGCATCTGGATTTTTGTGGGTACTAGGGAATCAACCTGGGTCATTAGGTGTTGAAGGCGAGTACCTTAACTGCTTAGCCATCTCCCTAGCTCCAGATTGAGTAAATTTTATTACTACTTGTTAATCAAATTCAGTGATTGTCTTCTGAGGGTTTTTTATTTTAATTACATATTTTATCATTAGTTTCCACTTGGTACTTTTTTAGTATCTTTTGTGTCTTTGGTATTGTCTTATTATTTTTTCATTATTTTAAATAAATCCATAATTATTTGTTGATGTGGGTTCATAGCATGTCAGATATTTTTCAACCCAATATATTTTGTTTCTATCATGAGTTGATTATTTTTGTGATATAAATCATGGTTTTCTTAGTGTTACCAGAGTTTTAGATCATAACTTGGACTCTGGATGCCCTAAGTGAGCCTTAGCCACCTATCCTCAATAGAGCAATTAAAGATATAATTAGTAGTGAAGAGCAGATAAAAGAGATTATTCAGTGTGCATTGGGAAGAGTAATAAAGAGGTCCAGTGGACCCTCACGGAGTCTATCTTTAGGGTCCTGATGTGAGGTTCAGATTTAGAAAGGGTGTGTATAACTAAGCAACCATCCTTGTCAAGGTATGGTTCCATCCGTCATCATCTGATTCAGGCTATTCAGCAAGGTCTACAGACATTTTTTTTGGAACTATGTGAAACCTCTCTTTCTATGAGACAAGCATCCCCTCTGGTGTGTACCAGAACCCTATTCTTTTCATTCTCTCTGGGTGAGATTTCTGGTGAAATTTAAATTTCTTGAGGTCCACTTTTTTCAATGATCTGATTGTCATAAGGTACAAGTAATTTTTTTTTTAAATATCTTCATTCCTTCTACAACCAGCAACAAGATTGAAGGAGTAATTAAAAATCTCCCAATCAAAATTAAAAAAAAGTCCAGGATCAGAATGGTTCACTGCAGAATTCTTTGAGTCCTTTATAGAAGAACTCAAACCATCACTTCTCAAATTATCCCATTAAATATAAAAAGAAGGACTTCCCTCTACCTCCTTATGCAAACCAGAATTATGCTAAGAGCAGAGAGAGAGAATACAGGACTGGGGAGTGGGGATTTCTCCATGGCTAAAGGCGTTTTCTTGTAAACTTGTTGGGCCAGTTTCATTTCCCCAGGACACATGTAAAGCTTTATGCCCAGAGTGGAACATGTGTGTGGAGTTTGTTTGCAGCAGCAAGAAGCACTTATATTCACATTCTCTCTTTCTCTTTCTCTCTCCTCCTCCTCCTCATGGTCATCATCACTCAACTTGATCAAGTAGGCTTTATTCCAGAGATATAGTTCAACATATGTAAATCAACGAATGTAATACATTATGTAAATAGATTCAGGGACAGAAATCAAATGATTATCTCAATAGATGCAGAAAAAACCTGTGATGAAATGCAATATCCCATCATCCTAAAAACTTTGGGTAGAGTAGGGATGTAAGGAACATATCTCAACATGGTAAAGGCTATATATATAATTAACCTGTAGCCAACATCATACTACGTGGAGAAAAACTTAAACCTTCCCCACTAGGATATGGAATAAGACATGGGTGCCCATTCTCCTAACTTTATTTAATATAATGCTTGAAGTCTTGGATATAATGATATGGTAAGAGAGAGAAATATAACTAATACAAATTTGAAATAAAGAATTCAAAATATACTTATTTGCAAATGATATGAAAGGCCCCAAAGACTGTACCAGAAAATGCCTAGAGCTGATAAACACTTTTAAGCAAAGTGGCATCATACAAAATTAACACATAAAAATCAGTACCTTTCTTATATACAAATGACAAAAATACTTAGAAAGAAATCCGGGAATCAGTTCCATTTACAATAGCCACAAAAATAAATACATCAGAAAATCCTCAACTAAGTAAATGAATGAATGCTACAGTGAAAACTTTTTTTTTTTAATTGAAGAAAGAAACTGAGGAAGACAGCAGAAAATGGAAAGGTCGCCCATGCTCATGGATTGGAAAAATTAATATAAAAATAGCCCTCATACCAAAAACAATATACCGATTTAATGCAATCCCAATCAAAATCTCAATACCATTCTTCACAGAAATATAAAAAAAATAGCTAAAATTCACATGCAAACACAAAAAAGATCCTGGGTAGTCATAGCTATCCTCAGCAAAGAGAATACTACTGAAAGAATCATTGTATCTGATTTTAACTTATAATACAGAGCCATAGTAATACAAATAGCATGGTATTGGCACAAAACAGATTTTTGTACTCAGTTCCACATTGCTAGGATGAACATCCAAACTAGATATGCTTTATGGGAGGAAGGGGTTTATTTCAAACTTACAGATCCAGGGAGACGTTCCACAAGTTGTGCAAGAACCTGCTCCATGCATCCAAGCAGAGAGAACAAGTGGTCAGCAAAAACAAAAAGCAGCAATCACTGACCAATATCAAGCAGGATCCCCACCCACGTTCAGACAAGTTAAGAATGCTCTCTTACACCTTTTGACTAGAATCAGATCCTCTCCCAAACACACCTTCTGGCTGGACCCCAGAATCCAACCCCCCACCCCCCCACCCCCAGTGGCACCTCCTGCAGCCAGGTGGCTGGACACCCAAATTCCAAGGTTTAATAAAACACCTTAGTCTATGACAGACATACTTTCAAACTACCACATAGATCTATATTATAATATAGAAAATCTATGGATAAGTCCCTGAAATTACAGCCACATGATTTTTGAGAAAGAGGTGAGAAACACACTCCAGAGATAAAACAGCATTTTGAACAAATGGTGTTTGGAAAAGTAGATATCTCTCCTCATGCACAAAAGTCAACTCACTATGCACAAAAGTTAACTCAGAACAGATCAAGGACCTTTTTTCATTGCTGGGACAAGATTCTTGACCAGAATCAGCTTTAGGGAAAAAATGGGGTCCTTATTTTTGGCTTATATATTTAAGGGGCAGTCCATCATGGCAGGGACAACATGGCAGGAGCAGGAAGTCAGGTGTTACATCATCATATAAGCAGAGTCGCTGTAGAAAGAGCAACAAATGCTGCATGCTTGGCCAGCTTTTTTCTTTCTGTATAGTCTAGGAATCAAGCCAATGGGATGGTCTTCTCCAGAGTTATAATGGATCCTTTACCCTCAACTGATCTAACCCATAAAATACCTCATGGCTACTTTTTCCATGGTGATTCTAAATCCTATCAAGTTTACCACAAGTTTATTCCTTATCAACTTTACACTAAAACATAGCATTTTTAAACAATAACCTTCCTTCTCTTATCCCCATAGGCTCATGGTCATCTTATAATGCAAAATATGTTCAGTCCAACTTCAAAAGTTCCCATAGTCGTTACTAGTGATTACACTATTCAAAAGTGTAAGTGCATAGTGTACTCTGAGATTTATTTTATTCTCTACTGTGAGTGGTGTAAATCAAAACACATTTACATACTTCCAATATGCATTGACACAAAGTTAGCATTCCAAATCCAAAAAGGGAGAATATGCAAAGAATTCATCCAAAGTAAAATCAAAACACAGCAGAACAAACTCTAAATCTTGAAGCTTCATTTTTGACATCTTTGACTCATAGTGGAACCATCTAGGCTCCAAAAGTCCATCCTTCCATTGTGACTTCTTGGAGTACTTTCACTTAAAATCAGTGACTTTCCTTAGCAACTATAGTTCTAGTATCTCCAACATTTTGAGGTTTCCATTTTGACTTAGGGTTCACCTTCACAGCTTTATACAATGGCTTCATAGGTCTTCTTACAGGGTCTTTGAGCCTATCTCACACTGCTTAGTCTCAGAAACTCTCTGGAACCATGTTAAAATACTCCATGACCTCTTAAACCTTCTATCTTTCATTCATACAAAACCAGCACCACATGGGCAATGCTGTCAAGTTCTACTGTCTGATCAAGTCTGGAGCCCAAGAAACATAGTTGTAGCATCTTCTCTATTCAGACCTTGGAGAGTGAGACCATCTTCAGCATTCTTTCTTAAAGTCTTTTCCTTTCAAAAGCATTCAAATTCTTCCTATCTTGAGCCTTCAATGACTTAGTTTTTGTCCTCAGAGTATCTTTCCTATTGTCCCAGTGTAGAGCTGTAGATCTTTCCCTCCCCTCTCTATTTACTTATTTTTCCATTTTTAATTAAAATTTTATTGGTTATGTTAATATATGAAGGTGTTGAAACTTGGTCATATTCCCATCAGATTATATTTGCCCCACCCACATTCCCCTGAAGGCTGTCTTTAGTGGAATATTGATAGTCACTCTTAGGTCACCAATTAATTGTGGCAATCTTAACAATACAACTGAATAAGCTGAGATTATTATTGTTGTTATTATTATTTTTATTATTAATTTATTTGATAGCAACCGACAGAGAAAAAAGCAGATAGAAAATGGGTGCACTAGGGCCTCCAGTCACTACAAACGAACTCCAGATGCATGCACTTTCTTTTGCATCTGGCTTACGTGAGACCTGGAGAATTGAGCCTCAAACTGGGGTTCTTAGGCTTACAGGCAAGCACTTAACTGCTAAGCTATCTCTCCAGCCCAAAGCTGTAGTTTTTATGCCTGGGACATAAAATTAGCTTGCATTTTTTTTTCTGTTATAAACTTCATATTTTTCATATATCTCTTCTTTGCATTATGTAGATATTTTTGTAGAGTTGAATTAGGGAGGCAAAGAGAATCCAAACCACAGAGTCAGTGGTTTTCTGCCTTAAAATGTCCTTAACCAAACTAAACACATTAATCCATTACTTTTAAATTCAACTTAGTTTAAGTTGTTAAGACATGAGGAGAAAGCAACCAGTTTATTCACTTTCTTTCTAAACTAGCACATGAGCATTCTCCAGAATAGGTCCCAATAAAGTCATTTTTCCCTTATGGACTCTCATGAGTCAAGTTTCCAAAGTCCACATTCTCTCACCCTTATGACCTTTTAAACTCTCACCAGAATGGTCCATTAGCCTCTGGTTACAACATTGTAAGGCTTCTCTTGCCCTCAGTTCCTCATTCTTTGGCTTTCTTCCTTCAAACCAATTACAAATGGTTAAATATTTCATGTTCAAGATTACCTAAGTAATGGCCCATACACTACTGCTTCTCTCACTTTTGGTCAGAAATAAAGCTGCTTTTTGCATATGACAGTGACTACTGAGGAGACTGAAAAGCTCATCAAAGGGCTCAGTGCTAAAGGAGATATTTCTATCACACCTGCTCAGGTAACATTGCAGTTGTGTAACTGGCACAGAATGGGGAGGAGGAGTGCTTCGGCATGCCTTCTTCCAGACATGGACATGGAGTGATTGTTGGATTCATCTCCTCAAAACAGCTGTCATTACCTGCCCAATAGTGAGTCTATCAACTTATCATGGGTGATGGAGGAAGGCAAAAAAAGACATCAAAGTAGAAGAGGGGCTAGTTGGAAAGAAGAAAATGTTCATTGGAAGATGAAACGGGAGGGGAAAATAAAATATGTGAGGGGATTATAAGTAAGATACATAATGTACATGATTGAAAACTATCAAAATAATTATAAATAAATATATTTATTCCTTCAAGGATGGTTATATTAGTAAGATGAGTATTTTTTAATATTATAGACATTTTAAATATTATTTAGGGAAGTATTTTAATCCAGTATGTTAGCAGGCATTTTCCCTGATTATATTCATATTATAAATTTTCTCCTACTTTTGTGGACTGAAGTTCCAATGAAAATTTAGTTTTCTGAACCTTTGTGAGAATGTTCTGTTCTGCTTTATTCATCTGGCTGTGTATAGCTTCTGTTATATCCTTCTGTTGCTGCCACTTTCAAGTGAATGGAGTTTCCTTGATCCTCTCAGTGTTGTTGAATGGGGTGTGGAAGGTGCCAGTTCTACTAAAAGGAGAGCATTTCTCCTAATCTGACCACCGTCACCTGACATTTGGCTTCCCACACTGTTTCCATTAGTGACACTGAGGGAATAAAAAGCCTACTGAATACCTTCTGCCTCTGAAAGAAAGTCTAGAACCCATAAGGTCTAAGTGGCTTTCTGATACTAGGTGTAGGATACTTCTCTCACTTGGTCAATGGCTGAGAAATATGAACCTTCTGTTTCCACAAATTTTTGAATAAAGTCTCATCTATTGTTGGCTGGGATGGGGATGTAGTGTGAATTACACCAGTCAGGACCCATTCTTGCCCAACACATTTTTTGATTATGAGTCAAGGGATGGATTCATGTACAGAATCCTCCTGGTATAATTGCTATGATCACATGGCCTGTGACTCCCTTTAGTATGGATCTCCATTTTAAACTCCTGTCAGGTTTTCCTATTCATGATGAAAAATGAAATACGAAAAACTGGAAACACAGGGAACTCACTGTTCATTACAACGTTGTTCTTCAAGACCCGAGTTCTCTAGCCACCAATCATTCAGAATCATTTTATTATTTCCTGCTACATTATTTCCAGTGTGTTCAGTTATATTTACAGTAGAAGAAAAGGAAAAAAATAAATTTATGTCATCTTGTTCTAGAAGTAGAAGCCATTTGAAAACATCAAAAATACTGTTCAAAATAGGAGTCTTTTCTGGGTAATAGATACAAAATTATTCATTTCGTAATATACTTTATACATTCCTGTGGGTTTGAAATACCAAAAATTGTTGAATATAAGGTCATTCCAGATATAAGGTACTGTATTCTTGCAATTGCAACCTTTCTTACTTTGGTTTATTATATTTATTTTGATTGACAAGATACATGTTTGGTCAAGACTCATTAGACAGAAATAATTTTAATCAATGCTAGTTTTTGGAGGATAATCTGACAGAATAGATTAAAATGAGGCAAAGACATTTAATGCAAATTTAATCATTATGCCTAGGGGCATGGGCCTCAAAGCTTCCAAGGTTAGATGTTGATATAAGCTAGTCTTTTATGGATCACTTTTAAAAGCAATGCAGAAGTGAGTACTGTTGGATGTAGTGAGTATAAGCCATAAGCCTATAGAATGATTTTCAGAATATGTATAGTAAGTTGAGGATAGAAGCTTAAGCTTCAGATATTTCCAATGACAACACGATACATAAATTGAAGTGTATTATTATTGTAATGCCACTTTATAGTAACTGTATTAGAGAGCTCAAATATGGTCCTATGATGAGTAATAAAGTTACTGGTGTCAAACATTAATTGCTAGTTTAAATATAATTATTACACAATAAAAAGAACATTATTAACAAATTAATAGTTTTTTAGATGAAATACTATATATATAATATATATATTTAAATAAATATACATTGGTTTTTCTATTATTTTGATAATTTTTATATTTGACATAACCAAAATTATTTTAAAAAAATTTTTCATTTAGAAATTTAAATTTAGATTAGATTAGATTTAGAGATATATTCTTATATATTTTAGTATGTGAAATGCCCAGAAAACTACAGCTATGAGCTCATCATCCAGGTTCATGAAATATTAACTTCACATCACATTTACCACATAAATTTGAAAAGATATAAAATGTGTAGTTAATGTCCTCTCTCTACCCTTCTCCATCCCCTTCTATCCTTCCATTCCTCAGATACAGTTATTCATCATTTTCATGCATGTTTAACAATATCACCACTCAGATATAGAACTGAAAATAATACATGGAATGCCTTTAGTTTTCAAACATTGTGTGGCACAAATGATGCCATACTACATATATCATTGTGTATTGCTGATACATCTGAATTTATTTTGTGTTTTACACTTAGCACACTTTTGTTCTTCCCCATCTTTTAGTAGATGGAAAAATTCCCCTACCTTTAGTTTGGAAGCTATATATTATATTTTTACTTTATTTTACTAAGTATAATTGTATTTTCAACAAGTGTATTTCATTTTAACTGATTTTTCAATGTTTAAAATTATTTAATATGTAAATACCCCATTAATCTTTAGCTACATTTTTATAAACTTCATTCTATTTTTTATTTTGCCTAGAATTTTAATTATATTATCTTAACCACATAATTTAATTTACTATTTAAATGGACAATAGTTCATTGAACCTTGCATCATATATATATATATGATATATATATATATCTTTGATCATAATTGTTTCTGATAGACTTTTGCCTTTCATGAAACCAGGTAGATAGACAAATTAGCAAGAAGTTTCACATGG
This sequence comes from Jaculus jaculus, assembly GCF_020740685.1. Classification (NCBI taxonomy): domain Eukaryota; kingdom Metazoa; phylum Chordata; class Mammalia; order Rodentia; family Dipodidae; genus Jaculus; species Jaculus jaculus. Next base: position 40,086,485 of record NC_059125.1, read on the forward strand.
TGTTTTAGGTGTTGTAACCGAAACATGATATTCTGTAAGTATTGAAGGATGATTACATAGAAATTGACAATGCCTCAGTTAGGTAACAGGTTCTCAAACTGAACCATGCTGGCCAGGTAGACATTTTCCCGAGGTGAATAAAGGGATGGAAGTTAAGACTGGCAAAAAACAACCGTATGAAGTTGGGTAGGAGCTTACTGAGGAAAAACTGAGGAATAGGCCTGAGGAAATATAAGGGGAGGTGCGAGATAAACTTAGAGAGGTGAGAACAATTCTGATCATGAAGGGCTTTGTGGACTCTGTTATTAAACATGAATAACTTCCTTAGAGCAGTAGAGATTCCCTTAGATTTTTTTTTCTTTTTGGTCATTTTATTATTATTAACAATATATACTGTATGGATACATGTGTTGGTATGGTCTTTTCCCTTGCCCTGATCCCCATCCTGCTGGGGACCCTCCTCAGTGGCATTGCAGGTATTCCCTATGGGGTTATGTGTTATGTGTTGTGGGAGTAGCAGACAGTTATTTTTTTTGGGGGGGATACAGTGCCTCTGGGCATGATGTCTCAACCTGTGGCTCTCACAGTCTTTCTGCCCCTCTTCCAAAAAATTCCCTGAGCAATGGTGGATGAGATTTAAGTCTACTTTAGTGATGAGCTCTTAGGAGCCTCTGGGTCTCTGCTTTTGTAGGTGTTGAGTATCCTCAGTGTCTGTCTCCTACACCCTGGCATTGATTATCAGGAGCAGCATGGAAGCAACACTCATTTGCATCTCGCCAATTCCTCTGTAGTTTCAGCTGTGGCTTGGCTGAAGTGCAAGGGGCAGTTTATCTTTTTTAGGTCTCACTACCTTCTGAAAAAGAAGAATGGATTCTCCAACAGAGAAGTCCGCATAGCCAATCTGAAAGCTACTGGTTACCCACCAAGACTCTGTGCCACTATTGCACCAGCATGTACATCAACAGACTCAGTTATTCCATTAGAAATTTTAAGCAGGGGGCTGAAGAGATGGCTTAACGGTTAAGGTGTTTGCCTGCAAAGATAAAGTATCCCAGTTCAATTCTCCAGGGCCCTCGTAAGCCAGATGCACATGGTGGCCCATGTGTCTGGAGTTCTTGCAGTGGCTGGAGGCCCTGGTGCACCCATTCCCTCTCTCTGTCTATCTCTCTCTTTCTCAAATACATAAAATATATTTAAACATAGAAAAATAAGTAAATACAAAAGAAATTTTAAGCAGAGTGATTACATTATTAGATTTCAACTTTAGGAAAATTGCAAGAACTTGATACAGGAAATGATGAAGCTATGGATTGTGGCAGTAGCTGGAGGCATTGAAGAATATTTGATGAGTGGGGAAGGTGCTTATGAAACAGCCATCACTGAGATTGGTGATGGAGAGGCTGAAGGGTATTAGGCCTGGTAGAAGTCAAAGATACCACAGAATAGACTTCTGGTTATGATGGTGGAATAGGGGCCAAGCCAAAGAAACCTGGGGAAAGATGATGCAAGATAACAGATAATACACTCTTCTACCCAAATGTTAATGTGTAAATAATTACTAACAGAGGTGAGACCATGGCAGAGAACCAAGAAAGACCAAGGAGCATCCAGCAACCACAGAATGAGGACAGGGCTCCAGCCAGTAGCCTCTGGGAATTTCTTCTACTGTTGAGGCACTGCCAGAGAAGTCCTGCCTTAGCCAGAAACACTAGAACTACTGGGAAGGGATTCTTTCCCTCACATCAGCCTTGCAAAAATGAAAATCCTGATGGAGCATAGAAGCAGAGGCTGACAGCAATAAGGCTGCAGCCTCTAGGAGGGATCCTGGCACTAATGTTACTCAAACTGTTGAGCAGTGAGTAGCACTGGACTATCAGGACACAAGTTAGTTTTCCCCACCCTCATGTGGGTATACAGACCCCCATTGGCTAGGATTAGGAACCAGTCATACTAGCACAAGAACTCCCTTCTGGTCATACACACTCCATCAGTAGTTCTAGCTTTCAGGAGGAATCTTGTCATTGATCGCACTCCAAAGACCCAGGCAATGAGTAGCACTGGGGAATAAGGGCTCAGCTCTAGTGCTGCTCCCAGGAGGGACCCCAGTGCTAATCTCACTCCAAAATCCTAGGCAGTGAGTAGCATTGTGTGAGTGGGACCTAGCTTAGACAGTGAGTAAGCCATGCCACCCAGAGTCTTACCCAGAAACATTTCTGGCTACACACACAATGAGGACCTTCTTAGATTCAAGGGCATCCAACACAAACCTGCAGAAAAAAGGACATCCCAGACCTACTGTGATCTAAACTGGCCAGACCACTCAACAGAGACTCCACAAAAGCTGCTTTTACTACATTACTAGCAAGACAAAAAGGACTATTTTGAGATAGGCAGGCTCCAATGAAAAACAAATAGCACAAGACACCAAGTCAAGAGATCCCCACCAAGAATGCTCCAGTGAAAACTTAGAGGAAACACAACACATAGAATCCCAAAATAAAACAATAAAAAGCATATTTCATGAATTTAACGAGGCCATGAACAAACAGCCAGATGAAATGGAAGGAAATCAACAGAAAAACTCAGTAGATGGCTAAATGAAATGGAAGAGAACCAAAAACAAAAACTCAGTATATGATGCAGTAAAATTGAAGAGAATCAAGAAGAACTCAATAGGTGGCTGGATGAAATGGATGAGAATCAACCAAAAAGAGAAAAATGAATTTAATGGTCAGTGGGATACACTCAATGAGTATATGATGAAATGCAGGAATGAATTCCAAGAGACCATAAGTAATGAAAATGCAGTTAAAGGATGGGGATGCTGAAAGAAAAACGTAGTGGAAAACAAAAATCAAATATCTCATTAAAAAGTTCCCAAGAAAGTGTCACTAGCAGAATAGACCATGCAGAGGATAGACTATCAGAGTTCAAGGACAAGACAGAGGAAATAGACAAAGAGTCCAAAAACAATGATTTTTTAAAAAAAATGCAAACAGAATATGAGGGAATTGTGGGACATCTCAAAAAGACTAATATTTAGATCATGGGCAGAATACAGGGGTTGGAAGGGCTTTGGGGAGCTAGAGGGAAGGTTGGGGGGCATTATACAAAACTAATGATAGAATGAATCAGTACCATAGAAACCTTCTTTGTGAACTCTTAATAAGGGGGAGGAGGGCTAGTCCAAGCTCAAGTGCCTTGTACAGAGTGGAGAAAGTTTAATTATAAAACCATAGGCTGGTAAATCCAATTGCCAGAACTGGGTTACTTCCCATCATGAGCTATTAGTGTGGGAGATCCATAAGATCCCCAAAATAATGCAGACCATTGCCAAAGCACTTGGTTACTCCCCAAATCTAAATGGTAAGACCTTATTACTGAAGGCACCACAGTTCATGCTAGAACTGAGAAGGAACTCAGCTCCCTGCTAGCTGTCCCTCATAATGCTGGAAAGTGTTATGTAAGCTGATGGGAGATAATGGCCACTAACAGTTTGAACAAATAGGGGATCATGTAAGCTACAAAAATCAAGCCGTCAGGCAGCTAGGAACCACCTCCTAAAGAGTCTACAGCCTTCAGAAAGAGTGCTTCCAGTTGGAGAATAAAGTTCAAAACATAAGCCTGTGAAGGAAATTTCAGGTTCAAACTATAATAGGAGAAGGAAGCTAAACTAATTTCATTGGTACAAGTGATCTAGTTCTTCTCCATGCTTTATTCTTACAAATAAAGATCATGGATTTTATTATTCCAAGGGGGAAAAAAAGCCTTCAGTCAACTGTCCCACCTGTCTTGGAGCACAGTGGGATTCCAAATTTACTCAGATTTGCTTACTGCAATTTACTCAGACCTTGTTTACTGCTTGTAACAGTTCCATCCTCATTCAAACTACCATGTGGAACAAAACCCTTGACTTTAGTCACGTTAACATGTAATACAGGAGTCTTACCTATTCCATAAGATCTTTCTATTGCATGGCAAAAACAGAAAATGATAACAAGTTTCCTGTAGGGCCAGTAAACAAAAAAGAGATATAAATTAGATATAAAACAACTTCCAATGCAGATCTTGGCTAAATGAAAGAGTGCTTTCCCAAAATATCTTCAACTGCTTCTCAGAATATAATAAACATTCATTTCATTGGAACACTTTTAAAGGTAGTTCAGTAAAATTATAAATGTTTTACTAGCCCTTCTACTGTCCTCAGGAGGAAATACAAATTCTCAACAGGGTATACAGACCATCATGGTCACTTCCCTGTTGAACTCTTACTTCCCTCCATCTCCCAGTCTATGGATTTTCCACTCCCTGCAAAGTTTTATGCTCTCTCCCCTGGCTTTTCTCTCTACTTGGAACCCTATTCTTCCTTTCCAACTTCTGATGCCAATTCCTTCAGGAAAATGTTGTTGACCAATTATGGCTTGGAAAGCCATAATTGCCTCCACTAGGTGTATACATTAAGTAAATCATTAAATATTATATGAAGGGCCTGATATGTGTCACACACTGCACTAAAATTTGGAAAAATAAATTTATTCCTATGTAGAATCTAATAGAAGAATATAAACATTATAGTCAACAAAAATGTGATTTGGTATACACAGTGAACTGCTGTACTAAATGTTCAGCAATGATATTACATAAATAACAAAGATATTCATATACATGGTGGCCCAATTCCAATTCAGTAGACATCTTGGCTCTAAACAGTTATGTAAGAGCCCAGACTAATATGAATATATGTGACTGTGTGTGTGTGTGAATACAGATGTGTGCATACCATGGCATGTGTGTGCAGATCAGAGAACAACTCCAGGTTTTGATACTTGCCTTCTGCTTTGTTTGAGGCAAGATTTCTTATTGTTCACCACTCAGAATGCCAGGCTAGCTGTCCCACAAGCTTCTGGAGTGTCTCCTCTCTCCACCTCCCTTCTTGCATTAGGCATGCTGATATCACAGATGTGCTACCACAGCTACCTTTGCATAGGTTCTCAGGATCTGAACTCAGGTTCTTACACTGGGGCAACATGCATTTTACCCACTGAGTCATCTTCCTAGCCCTTAAATTTTATAATGTAGGTTCTTAGTCATACAAACCACAATTCAAGTACTCAATAGCCACATATAGCTGATAGTTACTATTTTGGTCTATAAAGCTATTGACCATGTCTAGCAGCATAGCACATTCTATTAGATAGTACTAGAGCAACATTGGAAGTTAGGAATTGAATGGCAGAGACATTTCCTTTCCCAGTTTAACAAATGCAGATGATATGGCAATGGTGCCAATTAAACTGTTTTAGAGCTTTTAAAAATCACATGACACTTTTCTTTTATACAAATTGAAAAGCTTTTTATAAATACTAAGTACATGGGCTGGAGAGATTGCTGAGTGGTCAAGGCACTTGCATGCACAGCTTGACGACCTGGGTTTGAATGTCCAGTACCCACATAAAGGTAGATGTGCAAAGTGACACATATTTCTGGACTGGAGTTTGTTTGCATTTCTGGAGGCCTTGGCATTCCCCCCTCTGTCCTTGAAAATAAATAAATAAAATCATTAAAAATAAATACTAAGTACATACACAAAAATGTGTAGATTAGATAAATTCTTAAAACTTCTTTACATGGACTCTAACTCTTCTAAAATCATTTCAACTCAGAACTGTCAATGTTCATGGTATTCTACAAAAGATATTTCACTGTACACCCAAAACATCAGTGATGTGGAATTTCTCGAGAATTCTCACTTCCATTTACAAAATTTTCTTCCAAAACATTCATTTGGTAATTTAGACTCTAAGGCTTTACTATTTGACTCAATTAATAATATTTTTTTATCAATTAAAATGTTTGTAGAAGTTGAGTAGTTTATGATTAACAGATGTCCACTGTATTGGCCCTGTTTTACACATGAATAGGTCACATCAGTTCCTCATAGCTTTGAAAATTCTTTTGGCTGTTCTGAAGGATTTGCTAACTTTTCTGCTTTCAATTGCATTGTACAACATGAGATAAAGCAATCCTTATACTTATATGTCACAAACAAAATACAGCATAGTTTCATCTACTTGTAAGTATCTTCCTTTCTTAGGTATTATATTTTGCTGTTGCTTTGCAAGAAAATGTGAAATTGCTACCATTCCTACAATGATGAATATTTGCTTTGCTAATATCAAATTTAAGCCCCACTGCTCTGTTTACATGCCTTTCTGGGTACATGACACCTTTTCATTTTAATGCTAAATCACAGTATAATCTTTCAGAAGACATTTTAAACAACAATTCAGTTGTACATGTGTAGCCCCAGCATGCATAGATCTCAACTGAAATGATGATAGTGTGGTTAGCTATGATCGACTTTGCATACACAAAGGCAATGATAACCATTTCATCACTGCCATTCAGTCCACTACAATGATAAAAAGTCATTGATTAGGGGGCAGGAGTCAGTGCCAGAGTAAACCAAGCCAATGCCAAGCCAGTTAAAGCTGAGGTAAGAGGAGTCAAGGCCCTGGAAAAAGGGAAGCAAAATACACACACATATGCACAGAGAGATGCACAAATGACAGTGGATGGTAGCCTTAAGATTAAGGAAGGAAGGGAGAGGGAAGAAGAGAAATATGCTTGTTTGCAAAAGACTTCTCAGTTTTAGAGCAGTGGCAAATATGTGTATATATATTATAGGCATACACATTCACATGCATGCATGTTTGTGTTTTCATCAGACAAATTTTACACCCACTAGTTCAACTGGCTTTCTGTACTTGGAAACAAAGATTCAAATACTTGTCTTTCAAGTTCTATTTCAGTTCAAGGGCTGACCTTGAGAGAAAGTCTAAAGCAGCTCATCTGAACCACAAAGGCAACTGCACTGGTTGGGTCAGTTTGAGGGATTCTGACTCAAGAAGAAACATGAATTTCATGCAGCTTAATATGAAGTGACACTCCAGCACTACCCTCTATAGGATTTCACCCATGACTAACAAGCCCTTTAATCATGGCAAGAAGACACGGAGACTTTGCAAACATGCTTTTGCAATACCCGCATTTGGTGTTCCTGACCCTGTTTTCTTGCCAGATTGTGAATAGCACCTGCTCCCTTTCAAGAGCTTGTCAGATCAATATTTAATCAATTGCCTTTTGATATTTGGTAGCGCTGAATAAATGGGATGCCAATATTTCTGCACAGAGCCGTTCCTCTTGTGTACTTCAGCGAGTTGCTGTGAAAGCCTTCAGGAACCTCTGGACCCTAAGCTGCACATCCTGAGAGTCCTGTGGCATTCATACCCCTCCCCCAACCGCATCCCCGCAAAGAGGTTCTGTAGCTGGAGGACATGCGGGATGCTGGTGCCTGTGCCACTCTTATTAAGGGACGGCCAAACCAAGTCATGAAAGCGGGAGAGCAGAGCCGCATTTGGGACACTGGGAGGCTTTACCAGGTGAGGGCTATTTAATAGACCAGCCACATTAAAGAAAGGCAATGATGTAGTGAAAGGAGCCTAATGAGCAGAAGTGAGGCTACCGTAGCTAAAGAGAAAAAATAATGAGCTGAGAAATATCCCCCAAGGCGAGATTGCCAGCCTTCTGCAAGGAGGTCTCAGCCTATAGGTAAAAAAAAAAAAAAAAAAAAAAAAAAAAAACTCATGTGGTCCCCTTATCCTTGCATGGTAAACAGAAATTCTGTGGGCAATTAGGGGCTGAGCTGAAAGGAAGATTTGAAACCCCGAAAACCATGTCTATGGCTCCTTGGAAATTTCTACTCCCAAGACCCCAGCTTTAATTCCCAAAGGAAATAGGGAACAGGTTCGACCAGCCTACGAATAGAAATGAGAAACATATCATCAAAAAGACTGCTCTCAGTGTCTGTTCAACAGATGGACATCTGGATGTTACTTCCAGAAATCTTGGGGACTGGCACTAAAAAATCTTTGTAAAACTGTTCTTAGGAGCCATGGCACAGGTCTGCCTTGAGGGCAAAATTACCTTATAACGAGAGCCTATTGGACTTTCAATAATGACTCCTCCTAAAAGGATCCTTGCTGGGTATGCCTTAGCTACCCTCCAATTCCTCTTAGACTAGGTCAGATTTTTGGTACATCCAGGTAGGAAAAAGCATTGAACACAGAGCTTTTTTATATATCAGTAATGTGAGGAAAATTAAACAAACGATGTGGTTCCTATCCTCATTAAATGTACAAACCTATACCTTATAAACAGTGAGTCATTAACCAAGCCACTTTTCAAGTTCACGTACTGGAAAAACTGATGTCATGTGTGTTTCCCAGGTGAAAAAGGGGACAGAATAGTGAAATACTCATACTGAAAGTGTAAAACATAATGTAGCTTTATGATTCAATCTGTCTCATTTATAAGGCACTTTTTCATTTTCTGTAGGTGTGCTTAGAGCAGCCTTGTGACATGTGGCAGTTTGTCCTTACTTCCTTAGCTTACATCACAGAAATGACAAGTGAGAGGGATTGGGCCAAAGGCATTTAACTCTTTAGAGTAGGGGTGGGGCAAGGACCAGTAAAACTCACAAACACGATGCACTTCCATGGCCATATCCAAATTTAGAAGAAAATTAAAATCTTTTGTGGAGAAGAGGAAAAAGTAGGTTTGGGATGAAAAAGCTTTTACAAATATGCAAATAATGAAATTAAGCATTTATAGATATCAAAATATTTTCAGGAAAAGTGCAGAAATATGACCAGTAATGACTGATATGTTGTGTTTATGAATGGTATGCATGTAACATGTGTGTACATATGTGTTCATATGTGTGGGGCATAACTTTGTATGCACATACATGTGGATGTCAATGGTGAGGGCTGGGTGTCTTCCCAAATGGCTCTATAAAGTATGGTTTTAGAAACAAACTTACCAGTTTAACTAGACTAGCAGGCGAGCAAGTCCCAGGGATCCTTCTGTCTTTGTCTCCACAACACTGGAATTACAGGTGCATGCCAACATATTCAGCTTTTCCATAGGTTTGGGAATCCAGACAGAGAAAGCATTTCACCTAGTGAGTTGTCTCCCCATCCTTGTTATATGATTTTGAACCAATTCTATAGCCATAGAGCATTCATAGACAAGTTATGATACTTTTAAGTTCCATTAAAATTACTGTGAAACAATTTATACCAAATCCCAGCTTGATTCAACTGTGAATTTTATTTATGCCCATTACCATATATTAATTATGTATATTAGTAGGGTCCAGTGTAACATTTCAATAAACCATTCAACATTCACTGATCAAATCCATTCTTCCTTTATTTATCCACCCCACTCCCTTCCCAAACTCAAGTCGTCACTATTTAGCATTGAGGATGTGTTTTTTTTAATATTTTATTTTAATTTACTTACTTATGAGTGAGAGACAGAGAGAGAGGGTGGGGGGAGGGAGAATGGGTGCACCAGTGCCTCTAGCCACAACAAACTCCAGATGCATGTGCCACCTTGTGCATCTGGCTTGTATGTGTTCTGGGGAATTGAACCTGGGTCCTTAGGCTTCAATGGCAAGCACCTTAACCACCAAAGCATCTCTCCAGACCAAGGGCATGTTTTTAAGTTCTGCTTAATGAAAGAATATGTGGTACTTGTCTTTCTATGTCTGGCTCAATTCACTTGACATAATGACCTTTAATAATACCCATTTTGTACAAATGACAGTTTTTCTTCTTTACGGCTGGATGATATCTCATTGTGTATATGAATTATGTTTATTATCCATTCATAAACTGATGAGTACTTAGGTTGATTATTGATTCCATATATTCGTTTTTTTGAAAAGTCCCAAAATAAACATAGCATGCAGGTATCTTTTTGTCGCTTTCCTTTGGGTACACCTAGAATTGGGATGGCTGGATCGTGAGGTAGATCCAATTTTAATTTTAAGGAACCTGCATACTGTTCTCCATATTGGCTGTACTATTTTACATTACCACCAACAGTGTATGTGTGTTCTGCTTTTCTTTGCATCCTTGCCAGCATTAATTATTTTTCATTTTTAAAAATAACCATTCTAATTAGGGTAAAATAATACCTAATCATAGTTTTGATTTGCATTTCCCTATTGACTAAGAATATCTAACATTTTTTCATATATTTGTTGACCATTTCTATTTCTTCTTTTGGAATTTTCTATTTAGATAATTTCCCTATTCTTTAGTTGATTTCTTTTGTAGTTCATTATATACCATGTCTATTACCTTTTGTCACATGAAATGTTGGTAAAATATTCTCTTGTAAGATATCACTTATTTCACTAATTGTTTTCTTCTGATGTACAGAAGCACTTTAAAGGTATTTTATTTTATTTTTTTATTTAAAAGTATTTTAAATTATTTATTAGCATATGAAGTATTTGGTTTCATTATGACATGTTCAATCATAAGCTGTTTTTATTTGCCCTTGTTTCCCCTTTTCTCTTCTATCTCCCTTTTCTATCTCCCTTATCCCTTCCCTGTCTTTCATTTTGATTTCACATGTGTTCTATGACTCTCTCAAGCCTCTCCTTTAAAGCATCTTTTTTTTTGTATCTCATGGGCCCCTTTCTAGTATTTTGGCCTCTATTCACACTTATTATACCATAAATACACATATATAAAAAATTTGAAGCTAGTATCTGCATATAAGAGAAAACATATGACATTTGCCTTTCTGATCTAAGTTATCTCAGTTAATATATTTTCCAGTTCCATTCATTTTTTTGAAAAATTCTTAAATTATTTTTGTGTCTTTATATGTACCACATATTCATTATCCATTCATCAGTTTATACATATCTAAGCTGATCTCAGTTCATAGAAATTGTGAATAGAGCAGCAATAACATGGATGTGTGTATCTCTGTGGAGGATATAGAATCTTTTTGGTATATGTGCAGAGGTGGAATAGCTGGGTCATATGGTAGCAAACTGCAAATCAATACATTTACTAAGCCAGGTGTGGTGGCATATGCCTTTAATCCTAGCATTTATGACGCCTAGTTAGGAGAATAGCTGAGTTTGAGGCCAATCTGAGATTATATAGTAGATTCCAGGTCAGCCTGGGCTAGAGAAATACCCTACCTCAAAAAAAAAAAAAAAAAATCAATGGACTAAAGAAGAAACATAAATTCCCAATAAATACTTTTGAAGTGTGTTCATTATCACCATGTGTATCTGGCTTACATGGGTTCTGGGATATCAAGCCTGGGTCTAACCACTAAGCAATGTCTCCAGCCCTCAAGTTTCAATCCCTTGGACGAGGATGCTTAGTTTTTCCAGCACTATCAATTATAATGAAATTGAAATCCTTTCTTTGTTGTATATTTTTGGCACCATTGTGAAAATCAATTTACTATACATGCATTGGCTTATTTCCATGACTTTTTTTTTCTATTCCACTGTATGTTTTTATTTTCATGTCATTAAACTGTTTTAATTATGGTGGCTCTATAATATATCTTGAAATAGCCTATTGTAAATTCTTCAGTTTTGTGATTTTCTTCAAAATTGCTTTGGCTGTTGGGATTTTTGTGTTTCTACATAAATTAATTATATTTTCTTATATCTGGGGATGGTTATGGCTTGGTATTCCTCACAGGGATGCAATAAATAGTGGTTTGGGCAGAAATATCTGGAGCCCCTCTTGTCATGTAATCTCAGAGCATTTTTATGTAGTCTTGCCATGTGGTCTAACTTAGGCTTCCTTACAGAATGGTACTGCAGAGTCCAGCCTGAGTATTCCAAGTCAAGCAGTTGTGTCATCTTTACTGGCCTAGTCACATTGTACCAGTTCTCAAGTCATAGTCCCAACCACTTTCAGTGAGAGAGGTCAGAAAATTCACCTCTCCACTGGATGAGTGTTAGGAGTGTTAGGTCATATTGTTGATAAGCATGTAAGAAGAATATCATTAGAAACCTTTGAAAATTAAAATCTTCCAGAGCATAACTTTAATTAAGTTTATGATTGTCATTGATATTTTTCCCCAAAGGCCCAATATAGGAACAAAAATATGATCAATCAAAACTTCTTTAATGATACTTATTTTTGGGAAAATGAGTTTGAAATTTTCATGACTTCCATCTGACAGGTTCATTTAATAAGGCAGTATGCATACAAATTTAAGGCAAATGCAAATAATCTAATTTTATAGTTTCTATCAAAAGATTGAATTTATAGAATGATTACATCTTATATACTTGAACAGCATGTTATAATTTCATGTTTTATGTTTTTTTCTGATTCATTTTATTTTTAATGTATATTTATATATTTATTGACAATTTCTATACTTATAGACAACAAACCATGGTATTTCCCTCCCCCACTTTCCCCTTAATAACTCTGCTCTCCATCATATTTCTTCCCTCTCTCCATTAGTCTCTCTTTTAATTTGATGTCATCATCTTTTTCTCCTATTATGAGGGTCTTGTGTAGGTATTGCTAGTCACTGTGAGGACTTGCATATCAAGGCCAAATTCTGTCCAGACAGCTGCATGTAAGGAGTGGTACCCTTCCTTTGGCTCTTACATTTTTCCTGCCACCTCTTCCACAATGTACCCTGAGCCTTGGAGGGTGTGAGGTGTTTCAGTGCTGGGCACTCCTCTGTTTCCTTCTTCTCAGCACTTGCCTTTTGGGTCATCTGAGTGGTCATTGCCATCTGAAAAAGACAAACTTCTCTAACCAAAAGTGAGAGTAGCATGAATATATGAGTATGAACATTAAGTGTAGTGCTTCCAGGGCAATTTGGTGAGAATAATATATGCATTTATCCAGACAAGAGCAGGCTTTTTACCGCTAAGGTTCATGACCTTCCCTGCCATAGGCTTTTCAGTACCATACATATATTCCCTCCCATACAGTGGGCCTTCAGTCCAATTAGAGAGCAGTTGGTTTCCCCAGAGCAGACATGCCACTATTTCACTCGTTCAGTCATTTGGCCTGTCTGGCTTCCAGTGTCCACTGTTTTCACCACTGATGAATTCTGTATCCCATAAGGCTGCACATATTGCAGCTTTTTCTAGCTTTCAGTTGGCTGGGCTACAGGGAGAAGGTTTTCTGCTTAGCACCAACTTGATTTCTCAGTGACTTTGCTGCTCAGGCATGTGAAGTCTTCAGCAATAGGGTCTTACCATCTCTTTCTCACAGGGAGCCAAGGGCCTTGGCAACAGCCTATAATGTTTTGGAGGCAACAGGGAACTCCCTGGCCAAAAACTCACTGGACGATACTCCATTCCTGGCACTGAAAATTTTCTAGTAACAATCTATGGGTTCTAGATGTGCCACTATTTAAGGAAGTAGATTTTCATATGTCTTATTCAGAATATCTTGAATTTTGATTGACCATCCCTCCACATTTCTTTTATACAGTCTCTTCCCTTGACCTCACTTAGGCCTTTCCCCTCCCTGTAATCTGTTCTTCTACTTACATATATACAATACCATCCTCTTAAGACCTTCCCTCTCCTCCCTCCCTTTAAGCCTTTTTCTAGCTCATAGACCACTGCTACTGCTACTGTTTTTTTTTGTTTTTTTTTTTTTTTTTTGGTTCCAGATCACACATATAAGAGAACATTCAATGCTTAGCTTTCTGAGCCTGGGTAACCTTACTTAGTATAATCCTTTCCAGTTCCACTTGTTAAAGAGGTTGTCTTTCCTCCAATGAATGTTTTTGGCACTTTTGTCAAAAATAAGATGGCTGTAGCTGTCTGAATTAACATCAGGGTCCTTTATTGTGTTCCACTGATCTACATGTCTGTCTTTATGCCAATACCAAACTGTTTTGTTACGATGGCTTTGTAATATAGCTTCAAATCAATCAGGTATGGTAATACCACCAGCCTTAATTTGGTTGCTCAAAATAATTTTGGCTATTTGAGGTCTTTTGTGCTTCCAAATGTATTTTAGGATTGTTTTTTTTTTTCCACTCATGTTAAGAATACCATTGGAATTTTATTGGAGATTGCACTAAATGTGTAGATTGCTTTTGGTAAGATTGACATTTTCACAATATTGATTCTTCCAATCCAAAAACATGGGATATCTTTCCATTTCCTTGTGTCTTCTGCAATTTTTTGCTTGAGTGTTTTAAAGTTCTATTATAGGGCTGAAGAGATGGCTTAGCAGTTAAGCACTTGCCTGTGAAGCCTAAGGACCCCAGTTCGAGGCTTGATTCTCCAGGACCCACGTTAGCCAGATGCACAAGGGGATGCACGTGTCTGGAGTTCGTTTGCAGTGGCTGGAAGCCCTGGAGTGCCCATTCTCTCTCTCTCTTTGTCTATCTGCCTCTTTCTCTCTCTGTCACTCTCAAATAAATAAATAAAATTTAAAAAAAATCCTTTAAAGTTCTATTATAGAGCTTCTTCACTTCCTTAATTAAGTTTATTACAAGGTACTTTATGTTTGTGAGGCAAATGTAAATGGAAGAGAACACCTGATTTCATTTTCCACACACTTGTTGCTAGTGTATAGGAAAGCTACTGAGTTCTGTGTGCTTATTTAGTATCATGCTACATTGCAGAAAGTGTATATCAGCTCTAGCAGTTTGCTGGTAGAGTCTTTAGGGTCTTTTATGTATAGAATCATGTCATCAGAAAATAATGATAACTTGATATCTTCCTTTCCAATTTGTATCCCTTTTATATGCATCTATTGCCTTATTGATATAGCTAAGATTTCCAGTATTATATTAAATAAAAGTGGGGACAGTGGACACCCTTGCTTTGTTCCTGAATTTCGTGAAAAAGCTTTGAGTTTTTCACCATTTAGTAATATGTTGGCTGTAGGTTTGTCACATATAGCTTTTATTATGTTGAGATATGTTCCTTCTATTCAGAATTTCTGTAGTACTTTTACCATGAAAGGATGTTGAATTTTGTCAAATGCCTTTCCTGCATCTGTTGAGATGATCATGTGATTTTTGTACTTCAGACCATTTATATGATGTATTACACTTATTGATTTGCATATGTTGGACCATCCCTGCATCCCTGGGATAAAGCCAACTTGGTCAGGTTGAATAATCTATTTGATATATTCTTATATTCTGTTTGCCAATATTTTGTTCAGAATTTTTACATCTATGTTCATGAGGGAGATTGGTCTGTAATTTTCTTTTTTTTTTTTTCCCTGTCTTTTCCTGGTTTTGGAATGAGAGTGATGCTGGCTTCATAGAAGGAGTTCAGTAGAATTCCTTCCTTTTCTATTTTGTGGAAAAGTTTGTGAAGCAGTAGTGTTAGTTCTTCTATGAAGGTCTGTTAAAATTCACCAGTGAATTCATCTGGGCCTGGGCTTTTATTAGTTGGGAGACTTTTTATTACTATTTGGATCGTCTCTATACTTGTTATAGGTCTATTTAAGGGGTTTATCGCATCTTGATTTAATTTTGGTACGTCATAAGAATCCAGGAAATCATCCATTTCTTCCAGATTTTCAAACTTAAAGGCATATATATTCTTAAAGTGTACCCTTATAATTGTTTGAATTTCATTGGTATTTGTTGTAATGGTACCTTTTTCCATCTCTAGTTTTATTAATTTTTGTCTCTTCTCTCTTTCTTCTGCTCAAATTTGCTATGAGTTTATCCTTTCAAAGAAACAACTCTGTTTCATTGATTCTTTAGATTGGTTTTTTTTTATTCTATTTCATTAATTTCTGCCCCAATCTTTACAATTTCTTCTCATCTACTGATTTTTGGTTTGCCTTGTTTTTCTTTTTCCAAAGCTTTAATATGGAGCATTAAATTGTTTATTTGTGAGCTCTCTAATTTCTTAATATAGGCACTTAAAGCTATAAATTTTCCTCTTAGGACTGCCTTCATTGTATCCCAAAGGTTTTGGTATGCTGTATTATCATAATCATGTAATTGTATGAATTTATTGATTTCCTTTTTGATTTCTTCAATGACCCATTGATCATTCAATAGTGTACTGTTTATTCTCCATGAATTTCTGTATGCTTTGTAGCTTTTCTTGTTGCTGTTTAGCAGTTTAATCTCATTGTGGTCAGAGAGAGTACAAGGGATTATTTTTGTTTTCCTATATTTGTGGAGATTTGCTTTGTGCCCTAATATATGGTCTATTTTAGAGAATATGCCATGTGATGAGAAAAATGTATATTCTGCATCATTTGGATGGAATGTTATGTTGATATCTGTTAGGTCCATTGGTTCCATGACATCATTTAATTCAGATACCTCTGTTTATTTTTTGCTGGGATGACCTATCAACTGTTGAGTGTGGGGTATTGAAATCTCCCATTACAACTGTGTTTATGTTATCTGTGACCTTAAGTCTAATAGTGTTTGTGTGATGAAACTGGGAGCCCCCATGTTAGGTGCATATATATTTAGGATTGTGATATCTCTTTGCTGGAGTGTTCATTTAATCAGTATAAAATGACCTTCTTTATCTTTCCTCAGTAATGTTGGTGAGAAGTCTATCCTGTCAGATATTAGGATAGCAACCCGTCTTTGTTTCCTAGGCCTGTTGACTTGATATACCATTTTCCATCCTTTCACCCTAAGGCACTGTTTATCTTTTAATGAGAGATGAGTTTCCTGGAGGCAACATATGGCAGGATCCCGCCTTTTAATCTAGTCTGCAAGCCTGTCTTTTGGATGGTGCATTGAGGCCATCGATATTAAGAGTTATTATTTAAAGGTATGCATTTATTCTCAACATTCTTATTTTGCAGTGTGTCCTGTTTTCCCTTTACTTATTTGTTTTAACTGTTATTTGAGTGTGGATTATTTTCTCCTCTATCTTCCTGTGTGTTTAGCTTTCTTTTTTGGCATTAAGAAATCCTTGAAGTATTTTCTGTAGAGCTAGTTTAGTTGTCATAAATTCCTTTAGCCTGTTTTTGTTGTGGAATGTCCTTATTTCTCCATGAATTTGGATAGATAGCTTTGCAGGATAAAGTAATCTTGATTAACAGTTGTTATCTTTCAGAACTTGGAATGCATCATTCCAAGCCATTCTGGCTTTTAACGTTTCTGTTGAGTATTCAGCAGTTATTCTGATGGGCTTTCCTTTGTAGGTGACTTGCTTTTACTCTCCAATTGCTTTCAAAGTATTCTCTTTGGATTGTGTGTTTAGTAGTTCAACTACAACATGGCGAAGAAAGGTTCTTTCCAGGTTTTGTCTATTTGGTGTTCTAAAAGCTTCTTGTATCAGCATTGGCGTTTATTTCCAAATTTGGGAAAAAAATTTCTTCTATGATTTTGTTGAAAACACCTACTAAGCCTCTGGATTGAAATTCTTTTCCTTCTGTTATTTTGAATTCTTATATTTGATCTTTTCATGGTGTCCCAGATATCTTGAAATTCCCATTCATACCTTGCTATTAGCTTTTCTTTCTCTCAGTTGGACTGTATTAGGTCTGCCTCCTGGTCTTCTAGTTTAGATATCCTGTTCTCTCCTTCATCCATTCTTTGGACAGACTTTCCACAGGGCTTTTTGTTTGTTTGTTTGTTTTTAATTTCATTGAGTGTACTCTTCAAAGCCACGATTTCAGCCTGGTTTTTCTTCAGTATTTCTATTTCCTTACTCATATCTTGTAATGACCTATTTATTTCATTAACTTGTTTCCTGTGTTGACTTCCAGAAGTTTGTTTTCTTCTTTAATTCCTTTGTTTTCTTTTCTGATTCCTGTCATTTCTTCTCTGATTTCTTTGAGCATAGATACCATAATTTTCTTGAAATCTTTGTCAGACATTTCATCTAAAACAGTCTCATTGGTGATTATTTCTGATCAATTTATCATTTTGGGTGGGACTGTATTGTCTTGATTCTTAGAGTTTCTTGTATTATATTGTAATGACTTTTGCATCCTGAATTGATTTGATGCTTTGGTTGTCCCCCAATCAAGCCACAGAAGTTATCCTAGGTTTTGAGTTTGTTTGCCAAGCAAGTATTCCAGTGGACTGGGTGGAATAATTTACTGGCAAATTCAACTTCAACCAAGTAACATACACAATCAATAAAAACTAGTGAAAAGTATGCACTTGTGGGAATTAAAACAAACAGAGAGCTGTAAGCCAAAATCCCTAAGGGTGTGTGTTGTTTTACACCCTTAATCTTGTCAGCTGGGAGGTAGAGATTTCTGTTCTGAATTGGGTTCCAGGTCAAGCTGGACCTGGATCAGACCCTGCCCCCAGTAATGACAGAATCAAAAACCTAGGCCCTATATATGTATGAAAGCACAAAAAGCAACAATCTTCAGCCCCCAAATACAGTTTATTTGAAAATGGTAATGCTATCCATGAATATGTACCCCATAACCTGCCCTGATAAGGAAAGAGATTAGCTTGTCCAGTAATGACAGAATCAAAAACCTAGGCCCTATATATGTATGAAAGCACAAAAAGCAACAATCTTCAGCCCCCAAATACAGTTTATTTGAAAATGGTAATGCTATCCATGAATATGTACCCCATAACCTGCCCTGATAAGGAAAGAGATTAGCTTGGCATGTACCTGGTTTTTTTTTTTTTTTTTGGTCAGTAAACCTCATTACCTTTTGGGGTGGCTTCCTATCTCACCAATACTGAATGTCTGCCTTGATTCCTCCATGTTGTGTTATGCAGCTGTACCTCTGATCCTTTCTGCTGCCTGTGTTGCCACTGGGGACTGAATGCTGGAGGTTCGAGGTTCTGATGGTGGGGGATAGGAGAGTTCTGGAGTTGCTCGCACTTTCAGTAGCTCTTTAGTTGATCTCAGCTGTCTTTCCTTCAGATTTCTTAACTTTGTAAGAAGGCCGATGGAGGTGGAAAATCTGTTGCTTGCTCTCTGCTGCTGTCAGCACCACTTGGAGTGTCTGGCAGGACTGCCCTGGGAAGGTGTGCGGATAGCGGCCACGATCGCCTCAGTGGGACTCTAGCTGTTTTCCTCCTCTCTGCTGGATCTTGGTCTTTCTGGCTTTTCCACTGTGTCTAAGAATAACCTTTACTCCTTCACTTTTCAGAAGAGTGTATTTTGCTGAACTTTTGCTTAAATCCTTCCTAGGCTGCTTTGGCAAGGCTCCTAAGCTTTCATCTTATTCGGAAGTCTCTATTTTAGTTATTTTTACCTATTTATTAGAGACACACAGAAAGAGAGAGAGTGAGAATGGGTGCGCCAGGGTCTCTAGCCACTGCAAACGAACTCCAGAAGCATGTGCCTCCAAGTGCATCTGGCTTAAGTGGGACCTGGAGAATAGAACCAGGGTCCTTAGGCTTTGCAGGCAAGTGCCTTAGCCACTAAGCCATCTCTCTAGTCTTACAATTTCACTCTTTCTATCGCTTTATCTGCCTTTTCATGTTGAAATTAACTGTTATCTTATAGGTACAAATGAACCTATAGGTTTTTTCATTTGTGTGAAATATAGAAGTGCCAATTTTTTTTTGTCTTTCCTTGCAGATATGTCATAAAAAGAGTATCATGTGAAAT
This sequence comes from Jaculus jaculus, assembly GCF_020740685.1. Lineage (NCBI taxonomy): Eukaryota > Metazoa > Chordata > Mammalia > Rodentia > Dipodidae > Jaculus > Jaculus jaculus. The sequence continues at coordinate 40,105,902 of NC_059125.1, forward strand.
TTAAAGGGAAATGAAAGCATTTGTAGAATTGCAACTCATGGGCACTGTAAAAATTTATAATCATCTTAACTAATGCTGATGGAGCAGTTACTGTCTAGTTTGGCTGAGCATAGTATAAGAGTTTCACAAACTTTTCCACTTCAGTACATGTGTCAACCATATAACCCTTTAACTCCTTGGAGACATTGCTCTATGACACTGCACTTAACTCAAGGCAGTGGATAATCCTGACAATCCATGCACATTTTACTTTCTCTTTCAGAAGTCATCTCTTTTATAATAGAAAAGGTACTTTACATACTATCCCTTAACATTGAATGGCAATACCTATCATATGGTTTTAAGTTCCCCTGAACATGATTTCATACCTGTTCAAGAAGCTATGAATAGTTCATGCTCAGTCCCAATGATGCTGGATAAACCTTTCTTAAAATATTCTCTCCTCAGAATTCAGGAAAATATAATGCAAGAAAATAAAAATGATATAATTACTAGCAACAGTTTTAATTAATTCTAGCTTACGTACCTTATTATTATTATTATAATTAATATATATTAGCTGTATAAACCAATGGGATGAACTTTGACATTTCAAAACATGTAAATATTGTGCATTGATCATGTCTATTTGGCTTTCTTCTACTCTGTCTCCTACACCCACCTGTGCCACTCATACTAAAAGTTATGTATTTTAAAATGCATTCAAATTTTAGAAATTTTCTTTTATTAACTCTTTACTTTTTGTATACCTACTTCAGTAATTATGACTTCTTACAATGTTCTGGGTACCTCTGCTAAAAATTGCTGTGATTAGTGGACTAACCCAAGGTTATGTGGTTAATTAATGATAGTGATAGTGTTCAAATTCTATCTTTAAACACCCTTTCTTTTTTTTCCTGTGCCACACTTTAGTCTTAAGACTGCTGTGGTGGTTTCATTCAGGTGTCCTCCATAAACTTATGCCTTCTGAACGATAGGTAAGTTGGTGGCAATTTGGGAATTGTATCCACCTGCATCTGGTGTATTGTTGAAGGCAGGCTTATGGATGTTATAGCCAGCTTCCCTTTGCCAGTGTTTGGAATAATGTTGCTGTTGTACATCTGATGTTAGCCACAAGGTGATGTCTATCCTCTGCCCAGGCCATTGCTTTTCCTGCCACCCTAGAGCTTCTCCTCAAATCTGTAAGCGAAAATAAACCCTATTCCCACAAGCTGCTTTTGGTTGGGTGTTTTCTGCCAGCAATGTCAAACTGACTGCAACAGTAAATTGGTACCAAAGAGTGGAGTCAATATTTCTACAAACCTGATTCTGTGTCTTTGGTCTTTTGGAATTGATTTGCAGGAGGAAAGTGGAAGGATTTGAAACCTTGACCTAAGAGACACCTTGCAGTGATGTAAGTGCAGTTTGATTAACCAGTCTGGTCAGAATTGAATGGCATGAAAACAGTAAGAACTAAGAACTATGAGGTTTGACTTATAAGGGGAAGAAATAGCTTTGCCTGGACTGAGGTAGAAGCAATTTGTGTGAGAGTCTTGCTATTAGGCCCATGTCCTGAGAATTTGTGAAAGGTTGCATTGCATAGAAATGGACTAGTGTGAGCAGAGGGATATGACAGAAAAAAAAAAAATCTTTGGGTCAAAACTGCTGCCCATTCAGTTGCAATTGTTTGAGTTAATTACAACCATTGAGACTGGGCCACTGAAGCAGAAATACCATATCATTTTCCTTGTAAAATGAGGAGTGTTAAGATCAGTTGGCATTGGGACAACAAGAAAAATGAAGTCTGTTTTGAAGTGGCCTGAATTGCGAGAGTTTTCTGTTCTTCAAAGTCAGTTTTAGCACCCCCCCCAATTAACAAATTGGAAGTCCACCTGTTATTATGGAGTATAACAAATGCAGGAAAAATAAATTTATGGAATTAGCAATCATCCAGCCCATGGTTTGGTATTTTTGGAATGGCCACAGGCAATTTGAAGCAGGTTTATTGGATTACCTGATTGGAGGCCTGATGAAGCCATGAGGATGAACCATGGGTTGCAGTGTAGACTCAGTGGAGATGTCAGGACTATGGAATGGCTGCCAAGGAGAGCTGCCGGTACCAGATGAAGTTTACTGAGACTGTGAGTAGCTTAGCTGGAGTGGCTGAATTGGAACTCCATAGACTTATCACTGGTTAAAATTATCAGATTGTAGACTTATCACTGGCTAGAGTTGTTGAAATTGGAGCTACAGAGTTTGATGTTTTCCCTGTTTGTTTTAAATCTTGCATTAGGTGAATATTTCTTTGTTATGCCCAATGCCATCTTTTACAGTGTGAGTGTTTATTCTGTGCCATTATGGATTTTTGGTTTATTTTTGGTAATATGGCTTAGTTAATAGACTTTGGGGACTGTGGAGATTTTTGTACAGCATGAGATTGATTCAAATTAAAACTATGGGAACTTTAAAGTTAGACTGAATGCACTGCATTTTACATCATGGATGGTCATCTGTTTGTGGAGGATAGGTGGAAATGTGGTAGTTTGGTACAGGTGTCTCCCATAAATTTATGTGTTCTGAATGCTGTGTCCCCAGCTGGTGGCAATTGGGAATTGGAGCCTCCTGGAGGTAATGAATTGTTGGGGGTGGCATTATGGGTGTTATAGCTAGCTTCCCCTTTCCAGTGCTTGGCATATTCTCTTGCTGCTGCTATCCACCCACCTGATGTTGACCAGGAGGTGATATTCACACTCTGCTCATTCCATCATTTCCCCCCCATTATTCTTGAGCTTACCTTCAAATCTATAAAATGCTTTCCTCCCACAAGCTGTTCTTGGTAGGGTGTTTTCTGTCAGCAACACAAAGCTGACTGCAACAGTAAACTGCTAACAATGTTCAACGTATTTGAACAATGTTCAATTATTTAGTAAGGCTGGTGACCCAAAGTCAATGTAAAATAACATTTTACAAAAGAATTATCTTCAAAAACTTATGTCATTCATACTTCCTATTGTTCAATTAACCCTCAAATACTTGGAGGAGAAACATGGTCCTGAAGAGAGACTCTGCTTTTTATGACACGTCAGGCTTTGTGGCCTCTATTCCCCTCCATAATTCTGCAAGAGTACCACCTCATGCTGACCCCCATGCTCTATATGCCCTAGGGTATTGGTGATGACAGAACTTTACTGAAGCAGAGATACCATATCATTTTCCTTGTAAAATGAGGAGTGTTACAATCAGTTGGCTACAATCTCATAGCAAAGTTTTCTGAGTTACAGGCTTCAGGTTTATAAATGCTTGGGTTTTCAAGTGTAAGAGGCACTTCATGTGGAGGCATAATGTCAGGATCATACCACTATGCCCTGTCCATTGTTTTACACATAGAAGGTACTCTTTAACTGAGAGGCTTAAGCCTTGCTGCTGAATGGCCTCTACTTCTTTCCTTATGGATGATTTCTTCTCAGGAGTTATTTGTCTACATAAGATTTGCTGCTGCTGCTGCTGCTGCTGCTGCTGCTTCGACAGAGGGAGAGAGAGAGAGAGAGAGATAAAGAGAGAGCTTGAATCTCACATGGAAAGTGCCCTGGGTTCTGTGACTCTAATGGAGACCCTTGAAAAATCCTAGAAATGGGCCCATTGGTGGTGTGCCCCTTCATATGATAAAAGTTGAAAGAAAACCGAGCTTGTACTATGTACATAAAGTATAAAGATAAAGAACATAAGCAACCTATAATATGGAAATAAGAGCTTATATTCCGGAAACAAAAGTCTCTGGGAGCAAATGTGAGAAAAACAGCAACCACTTGACTCTGTTGAGTCAATGCCTTCCTCGCACAGGTTTTATTGAAATTGTCAGCAGGACCACAGAGCAACACAGTGAGTTGCTGAGGAACCCAGAGAAACATGGCTCAACTATTGCTCAGTGCTAGACCTCTAGCAGATAAGGGCCCAGCAGGTAGAAAGAATGAGGAAATCACTCTGGTCTTGAGTGATTTAATTCTTGGTCAACAGGGCTTTAGGAACACTTGGTGACAATCCAGGATCAGCTCTTTCTGCATGAGGTCTGTACTTTTCACTAAGTAAAGGGCTTTCTACTCTCACCTGAAAGAGGATCTCAATTCCCTAAGTAGCATCAAGACCTAAGTCTTTCAGGTCCAACTCAAGAAAGCATATTATATATTTGAGTCCCTTCTCCATTCTTCTACTCCATCACCTCCCAATTATCTACCAGTTTCCATCTTAATGTTATATCCTGTAGAATACCCCAATTCCCCAGATAAAAAAGGAATTCTCTTTATCTCTTCTCCAAGAGCCATTGAAATTTTACTTTATCCTAATTCTCTGTTAAAGAACAGGTCAGGCTAGGTTGTTATTGCTGTCTTCTCATATTTTTGTTGGAAGTTTTTTTTTTTTTTTAAGTGTCCAAAGACAAAAAGTAGGTTGAACTAGAACTGACTAATGGATGGATGGCACTGCAATTCCATGTGTGTTGCGGCTTGACTTGACTCAGAGGCCAATAGTTATCTCCAAGATCTGTCCAGGTGAGCTTGATTCTCAGGTTTTCCATGTTCCTTGGCTTTTTGTTCTGTTCTTTGGGAGTGTCAAGATGAAATCACCTCAGAACTCTTGCCAAGAAAAGAAAGAGACTCTTTTATTCAGAAGCTAGACATAAGTCATCATGATCATGTTAGCCTGGCTTGTATCATGCACCCAATTGCTAACCAATCACTGTGTTCTAGACTAGAAGTTTCTAATTGGCTTGAAAGATGCCATGTGTATTGTGTACATGCAGTCCAGAAGAGATGACTTGCTCAAGCTTTGTGGGATGAGAGCAGTAGATGCCATGTTCTTAGTCCAAATAAAGTGAATATTAGAACTATCAACAAAATGTGTTCATCCTTGTACTGTGAGTACCTCAGAATATACCTTTGTTTCTGATTCACAGTAAACATTTAATAACTGATGAGTAGGTTTGTGAATAAAGGAGTTAATGCAGCCTGATCTTACCTCCATCTCTCTTCTCCACTCTCATCCATTATCCATCTCATGGTCAGTAGACACTATCCACCTTCTAAATATTAAGACTTAATAACTGACATATTTCTACCCTTTTTCTGCCTTCAGTTATAGCCAATATGACTTTGGTAGGTTGTGATTGAATTAGTTTTATTCAGAAGCCACAGAAATTATTTCTTGCTAATATTCTTGAAGGATTTTCCACAGTGTGATTAGATTACTGCTAATCTAATAAAACACTTAAGACACTATATTAATGTTGTAGTTAATAATATGTCATTTTTTCCAGCAATCATGTTGCTCACTCAAGGAAATTTTTTGGAAAGAGTCTGAGAAATGTTTAGGATGACTAAAGTACAAATGTAGTTGTGTTACTTTGCAGCTACCTTATAGCGCATACATCAAAATAAGCAAACAAACAAAAACTTTATATTCCTATCATAGCAGTGAGTTTGCATGTTATTCCATCTGATGATCATATATGTTTTCACATTATCTACAATTAGCATTTATCAATTCATACATTGGATCCTTCCTTTTTTGTGAGAGACAAAGAACTTCATAAGAATTTATATTCTCATCTACTTAATTATGTGGCTAGTGTTCCAGGTCTTTTTGATGTGTCCCAAATGTGCTTTCTCTAGGCCCAGGCTGGCTTTGACACTGGCAAAATCAGAGCACAGATGCTAAATACTGTTTGAATGCCATGTTTATAACTATTTACAAGGTATAATTAATTATGCAAATAAACGTTAAATAGAATATGTCTATCCCCCTCTTTGATGAGATAACTTTCAAAATTATCTGAAAGATCAGCTTCTATTTTAAAGTACTTGAGCTGGAGAGATTGCTCTATGGTTAGGGCACTTATCTACAAAGACAAAGGGCTCAGGTTTTATCCCCCAGGTCCCACATAAGCCAGATGCACAAGGTGGTACATGCATCTGGAGTTTGTTTGTAGCAACTGAAGACTCTGATTTCTTCTTTCTTTCTTTCTTTCTTTCTTTCTTTTTTCTTTCTTTCTTTCTTTCTTTCTTTCTTTCTTTCTTTCTTTCTTTCTTTCTTTCTCTTTCTCTTTCTCTCTTGAGCACATCACAGCTCTTCATGGGAATACAGTGCAGCATGGCAGGTAGGCCCCTGTCCTGAGGTCCACTATCTTCTTTCCACCCCTGGCTCCTGTTCATTCTGCAAGATGCTCCACAGGTGTACATGAAAACTACATATCCCAGGTTCATCAATGTACTTTGGAAACAGCCAGTCCTTGGTCGTCTCTTGTTGGGGTATATGCAAGCGGTACATATTTAAATGGTTTATCATCAGAGGAATGGCATGAGAAATAGGCTTGCCCAGGCCTTGGATACATTCTCATGCTCCTCACTTTAAAGGAAACTTGTAGCCAGGGGATAGTTAAAGAGGGTTCCTCTAAAGCATACTGCCCGGAGAAAGGGCTCTTGTCTAGATCCATCAAAGAAATTGCCCATAACTGAGGATGCCAGGTCACAGCTAAGATGGATCTGTCATTATGACCGCAAATTCAAGGACATCCCCTTTCAGTAAACATACTCATACACACAATCATGATTAATCATGATTTGGGTCTTAGAAATGATTTCTATGCTTAAAGAAAAAAAAAAAAAGGAAGCCTTTCCTCAGACCGGGCTATCACAGAAGATGAAAGCTGCCAGTAAGGAGCCATGTGGGCACACACACTCTCTGATTCTGGGTTTGTAGATCCTTAAGGCTCCTATTAAGTAGATAGCCCACAGTGACCAGGCAAGCATCAAAAAACCTTTAAAGTTGACACAGAGATTGTTTTCCTGCCCATGTTCCCCCAGCACTCACCCGTGCAGTCCTTGAAAACATTATTTTGTGGATACCCAAAACACTCCAACTGAAGGACTCTCTTTGCTTGGTCATGGGAAGGCCAGGAGATTATGGGGTTGTTCTTTTAGAAGCAGCAATCCATCTATGATACATGGCTTCTGGCACGTGATTATGTCAACTTCCTTCACCATCAGGTGTAATTGTTCTGAGGTCTGAGTTCTATTCTGTCTTTCAGAGGTCCCATTGGGTTTGAGTCTCAGTTGTCCATACTGGTAGCCAAATCACTGAGAAATCCTTTCCAGATTTTTCACTCTTCTCTGTCACACAGTGTCATTCCTCTACCTGTGTTTCCTTCCTTGGCTATTTCTTTGAGGAATGCTACATTCCCTATTATTTCTTTAAGCAGCTGCCACTGAGGTACACAACATAGATTTCTAGTCTCATGGATTTTGATTGCTTATGGCATGCCAAGTATTGCTCTCTGCACTTTACCATGTCAGGTTCATAAATGAGGAAAACAAGGCTCAGCAAAATGCAATAACTTCCCTGAGGTTTCACAACTGTAAAGCAACAAAAACAAGATTTCATGCAAATGGTCAGTTTCCCAAAGTCAAATAATTGATGATTGAGCTTAAATTGCATTATAGGTCACCTTAATATTTCCACCTCACTTAGATCCAGACAGAAAAGCAGTCCAAAGTGTTTGGAATCAACTTTGAGACCCGAGTCTACCCCGTTCCATTGTCTGAGCCTCCATATTCTTCAATCATTTGTGATAATAACAATAGCTACCTAATAGATTTGTTAGGGAAGTTAAATGGCGTTCTAGATTTACAGTGCTTCACACCTTTCTGGGCACATGGGATATGCTCTGTACACAAGTTAGGTGGTTTTCTGCCTCCCTTCTTCTCTCAATCAGGCTCCTTTCCTTAATGGACAAGAGGGCGATAATAGCATAGGAGAATGTAGCCTCAAATGTCTGTTGTTTCCAGAAAGTATTTCCTAATTTATTTCAAAAGCTTTTGCTCTACAAAGTTTAATAGAGTTGATGAGTATTAAAGGAATCATTTAATCTTTATCTGAATGTGAGCAGTAAATGTGTTTTGGAGATTATATTCATTCCCCAGTGACTCTAAGTACTTTCCTATTCCAAAGCTGCTTCTCATCCATCAGAGCAAAAGGCTTTCGGCTATGTGGAGTTGTCTGAATGAAATGCAGTGTCACAAAGTGGCCATTTACTCTTAGCTATAGGAATACACTTATCAGGAGCCACAGGGCAGACATTGGGCTCCTTCCTGAACCATCTACTGTCCTAAGTTATTTCAGAATATGTACAAGGTTCTGAGTCTTTGTGTAATAGGCTTCAGAGACCTAGGAGTTACTTAGGAGCCTAGTTTTCCTGTTGTGAGCAACGGCTCCTCCGTTTTGCTGCCCCTAGTGGACTGTCAGCCTATTTGCTACCAGTGGAGCTATTAAGGTCTGTCAGGGGAGACATTTTACCAAATGAATTTTAATGGCTTGGAGTCAAGTTCAGCTCATGAAGAAAGAATGAGAAGAAAAGTTACTTGGTATCAAATGTGAGATACTAAATTATTACAACATTTAAGTTCTTGGAATGTATATGTTGTTTGGAGAAAATGAAGAATTTGTATTCCCTTACCAGGAGTTTTTCAGTAATTTGCTAGGTCCAGTATTGTCTAAGGAAATACTTAGATTTCTTTTCTGTGTTAGTCAATTTTTTTCAAGTATGGGCAAAAGACATATGGTCTAGTCATACAAGAAGTAGAAATTAAGTGCAAAGATGTGGCGTGGAGGGCAGATGAACAAGAGAGATAATAAATAAGAATATGTAGTGGTCTTTTTACATTGCAGCACATCTCAGCAAATAGCTTCTGAAGTGTGTCTGTAGCACACACAGAGGCATGTTTGGCCAAATGGAAGCATGCAGTTCAAGAGGGTAGAAAACCAAACCTGGCCAAATTCTAATCTTAGAATTGTAATGCAGATCTTCCTGTAGCTAATAGCTATGCTCTTTGTTCTGATATTGTGCCACCTGTTGACTGGGGGCAAAGAGTAAAGAACCTGTGACATCTAGGGTCAGCTTCAGTACCTATGTGGCCTTGAGCATGTCACTTACTCTGTTGAACAACCAGTTCCATCTGCAAAATAGGGGTAATCATTGTGATTTACATGTTATAGGATTGTCATGGAGAGGAAATGTGATAATACATGTACAAGTTATTCAAAGGCATTAAGTGCTACTCAAATATAAATCACTGACATTTATTGATGATGATGATGATGACAATGAAGATGACAATGGCAGTGGTGATGATAATCACTGTATCACCAAAGATGTTCTTCTTTGGAAGAACACTTTAAATAATGACACTCATTAGCATGAGGATAGTCATGGAAAACCCATGGGATGTGGTTTATGAGAAGCTGCTGCTGAACGACTAGAAAGAGGATGCCAGGTATGGAGAATCAAGTAGTATATATAGCCTGGGAGGAAATTCATGTGTATTCAAGTATTCTGAACTCATACCAAGCAGAAAGACATAAGGCAGTGGGTAAGGGAGGAGTTAACAGGGTTGCAGACTAGCAAGAAAGCAAAGGACAGGTCAAGATAGAAGACAAATAAGACCACAGCCTAAAGTAGCAGTGAGATCTGAGTGTCTTTGTTATCTGTCATTTTCAGGTCATATATTTGAACAATGAGCAAGCCAACCTTATGCCAAAACCATCTGGGCCTGCTCTGGGACAAGCTCCCAGCTGCAAGAGTACATGAAGGTGGAGTCTTATAATATTTATGGATTTCAGATGCATGGCCTCTGGAGCTCCAGGAGGCAAAAGCACATTCCAGATGCATAAAAGGCTAAGGATACCTCTGTGATAGACCACAGGAGTCTCTGATTAAAACAATCTCAGTTGAGGCTGGGTTACTGCACATGGAGGCAATGAGTCTGGAAGCCTCAGTGCAAGTAAATTTCAGGGTGAGTAGTCTCTTAGGTAAAATCCCAAAGAGAGGTTCCATGGATGTATTTAAGGTGGCCATATTAGTGCTCCTTTGGAGGAGTTCGCCTGTGTCTGTTAGCTTTTGTTCCTGTTAAAAAGTTGAACTCCTCAGGGGGGGGAGAAATGAGTTGCCCTTCTTGCCAAAGATGCTAGAGTCCAGTCCAACACGTTAACAGTTTTTGTTATACAAAAGTAGTTTTTTTTCCAAGCAGATGGAGTGTCAGCAATGCCTTAGTCCCAAACCTTGGTCTAAACTCTTTAAGAGGAAAGAGTTACAAACAGCTGACTGTAAGAAAGTATAAAAGGTGACATTTTACTACAGGTAAGGAAAAAAAAGGGGGGCACCTGGAGCTTCTCAGATGAGACTTTGATCTGTCTATAACTCTGATAACTTATTCTTTCTCCAGACAAATTATCTGCCCCCTATCTATACCACCCCTGGCATGTGGAAGAGGATCAGGTGCCCTGTGGAGATTTAGACGGGATGGCTTGTAGAACAGAAGTAGGAAATAGGACATTTGTGAGATCAGTCAACCTGGACTGCTTGCAGGTAAAATGGAGGTGAACATAAAGCACTGGGGAAGCCAGTTCACTGAGAAGTTTCTCCTCATGTTAAAAAGAAGAAACTCGCCAGGCATGGTGATGCATGCCTTTAAGCCCAGCACTCGGGAGGCGGAGGTAGGAGGATCACCGTGAGTTTGAGGCCACCCTGAGACTACATAGTGAACTCCAGGTCAGCCTGAGCTAGAGTGAGACCCTACCTCAAAACACAAACAAACAAACAAACAAAAAAAAGAGGAAACTGAGACTCCCTAATGATACTAGTCAATGTAGAGGGACTATCATGTGGATCCCTAAAACTGTGAAGACAGCTTTTGACCCAAACTTGAGATATTTTGAGCTGTTAAGGGAAAAACTTTTTTTTACAGAGAGAAGCAGTGACCTTAAAGGAAAAAAAAAAAGTTCCCTGAGACCCTCATTCTCAGCTTATGAGAAACATTCCTCATGTGTATTTGTCCTACCTTGCAAGGCTCTTCTAGAATACATGTAGAAAACTACACAGCAGCCATGATTTCAGTGTGCCATAATATTAGCTGAATTTGTCCAATGCCAGCAACTTAAAAAAAAAAACAACTTTTTTTTTTTTTTTTTTGAGGTAGGCTCTCACTCTAGCTGAGGCTGACCTGGAATTCACTATGTAATCTCAGGGTGGCCTCGAACTCACGGTGATCCTTCTATCTGTGCCTCCCAAGTGCTGGAATTAAAGGTATGAGCCACCATGTCCGGATGATAATTCTTGACAACATTCTACTTATCAAGTCCTCAGCCTGTGCACAGTTCTTTACAAGGTCTGGGAGTTTAGCTCCCATAGTATGTAATATGGAGCACACTTCTAGTAAATTCATCTCCATGTCAGAATTAATTTCTGATATTTCTAGTTTAAAAACTCTAACTGGTATTACCACTTTTGTTGCATTCATTCGTTCAGTCATAGTTCATTTGGCACCATCATCTACTAGATACAGACATAATTTCAGAAAAGTAGAACCCCTATGTTCAAGGATTTCAGAATCCAGTGGGAAGAAAGATATATGTAATAAGAATGTCTACAAAAGAGTTGCTTGGTGGGTTCTTTGGAAGCAGCAGAGGTGCAGGCAGGTTAGACTAGGAGGGAGTAAATCAGATAAAGCATCCAGAGGAGAGGATGCTTGAGCTAAGTTTTAATGAATAGCTAGAGGAGGGTGAGGCACAGAAAAGTAGAGAGAGATGCATTCCTTTTAGGCAGGACAGCGTTGTGCAAAGAGTAAGTTATGCATAGCAGGAAACCTTGGAGTCACCACTAACAGGTTAGCTGGGACATAGTACAGACATGGAAATGCAGTAGGAAGGCTAGCTTGGATAGGCCAGAAGGCAGATACTAGACCAAGATGGATACAGTAGGCCCCTTTCTTGTACCTTATTTATGGTTCCACTTTCTACATTTTCAGTTACCTACCATCAACCTTGGTCTGAAAATAGAAACTTTTAGAAATAAATAATTCAATATGTTCTAAATTGTCTGCTATTCTGAATACGCATGAGGAAATCTTGCATCGTCCTGCTCTTTGCCACCTGGGATGTGAATCATCCCTTTGTCAAGTGTATCCTCTGGGTATATGCTACCCATCAGTGATGGTTAATGTTCACTGCCAACCTGACTGGATTTAGAATCATCAAGAGACAAACCTCTGTGCTATTTATGAGGGCATTTTCAGAGAGGTTTAATTCAGGAAGGAAAATCTACTCTGAATATAGGTGGCTGGGGTCTCTAACTGAGTAAAAAGCAGAAATTGAATAGAACATCAGCATTCATCTTTCTCTGCTTTCTGACTACAAATACTAATTTGTTACTAGGCCTAATGTATAAATTAAACTTTATGTCATATATATATATATTTATATATATATATATATGTATGTATGTATATATATATATATATATATATATATATATATATATATATATATATATATGACATAATATATATAAACATAGTATATTTTAGTACAATCTGCAGTTTCAGGCATCCATTGATGCCTTGTCCTATATCCTCTACAAATGAAGGAGATTATTGCACTAGTGATTAGCTAAAGAGGGTGAACATTCTTCCAGAAGAGACACTGAAAAGCTTCACAGAAGGATTATTTTGTCACATTTGTATTTTATAAAGTTTGCTCTGGCTACAACCTCAGAGTGATTTGGGAAAGGCCTTGATGGGAAAGTGACCACTCATCCAAGGTCCAAGGATAGGGATTTGAATCAAGTCATTTGTCATGGGGATCAGAGAGCTAAGGTTCATATCAAGAAAGAAGACATTCAGATTTAGGCACAGTGGAGCACACCTTTAATCCCAGCACATGGGAGGCAGAGGTACGTAGATCGCTGTGAGTTCAACACTACCTTGAGACTACAGAGTGAATTCCAGGTCACTGTGGGCTAGAGTGAGACCCTATCTCAAAAAAAGGCATTGAGAAACAATATCATTTGGATGTGGATGGGGAAAGAAAACAATGAAAAAGCCTTAAGATGCAGTCATTGTGATCTTTCTTCTCTTTCACGTCCTATATCTTATGTGATTAAATTATTGGTTTCTCATTAAAATCTTTACATGTTTCCCTTAGCATTCAGAGAAACAGTTCAAATTTGTAAATTAATCAAATAAATCTTTTTCTACTATGTTCTCTGAGAAGTTTTGTGTTCACAGGAGCAGAAACCAGCTTTCCTTGCTTTTATCTCATGTTTTCTTTAGAACTTTCAAATCTGAAAAATGTTCAAAAATAGTACATCATAAGTAAGTATAGGGTGGTAGAGATGGCTTAGCAGTTAAGGTGCTTGCCTGTGAAGCCTATGGACCTACTTTTGATTTCCAAAGATTGACGTAAGACAGGTGCCCAACATGGCACATACATCTGGAGTTTGTTTACAGTAGCTAGTGGCCCTGGTGTGCCCATTATGTCTCTCTTGCTCTCTCTTTCTCTCTCTCCCTCTGCATCTGTCTCTCTCTCTGTCCAATAAATAAATAAAAATAAAATATTTTAAAATAAATAAGTCTAGATGTTTCTTCTAGATGAATGAATTTCCTTTTTAAAAAAAATTATTAGTTTTCTTTTCAGCAAATACAGGCAGTTTGGTACCATTGTTTAGGCTCATCCATGACCTACCCCCTCCCAATGCCCCCCCCCCTTGTTTATGTAAGCGGGTCGTGCATTGTGGAGTTAGCCCTCAGTTCTTGGTACGATAACTGTCTCTGCATATCATGACCCAACATGTGACTCTGACATTCTTTCTGCCCCCTCTTCCGCAAACTTTCCCTGAGCCATATTGGGTTCATTTTTGGTCTGCTTCAGTGATGAGGTGTTGGGGGCCTCTGAAGCTCTGGCTCTCTGGTTTGGTAGGAGTTGATTTTTCTCTGCGTTGGTCCCCTTCCCCTTTGTGCTGGTATCCGGTTCATCAGGAAAACAGCACCCTTGTTTGTTTCGCCAATTTTCCTTAGTTTCAGTCGGGCCCCTTTTGAGGTATGTTGGGGCAGCTCTCTCCTTAGGATCTGCATCTATCTGAAAAACAGAAGCAGATTCTCCAACGGATAGTAAGTTAGAGATAAATGAATTTCTAAACTTTTGCTGAATTATTTCTCCCTCCTTGCTTATTTCTCTCTCTCTCCCCTTCTCTCTCTCACCCTTTCTCTCTATAATTCCCATGAATGTTCTCACACACCAATACATTTTGCAGCTGGGATATATGTAACTTGCAGATATAATGATACCTGCTCTCTAGACACATTGATGTGTTTCTACTAAAATCAAGGACATTCTTCTACAAATCTCCAATACCTAAGACACTTAAAAGGATCAAATAATATCATTGAATACATAATATACATTTAAGTTTCTCCAGATGTCCCAAATATGTACTTAATGGCTTTTAAAAATATAACTCAAGGATCATGGATTGCATTTGGTATTCATATCTCTTTTTAGTCTCCTTTAATAGACAACAGTCCTCTCTGCGTTGTTCTGTCTTCCATGACAAGACCTTTTCTCAGAGATTAGGCCAGCTGTCTTGTAGAATGTGCCAAATTTTCAGTATGGATGCTTGTTTCCTCAGGTTTCTCAGTTTTTCTAATTTTTTATTGACAACCCCCATTCATTTACGCAATATATCCTGATCATATTCCCCTACCACCACTCTCCTTTGTCCTCCTCCCCTCCCTTATCTCTTCAACTTGCACCTCTTCTATTTTGGTGTCTTCATTTTTTGCCCTCATATTGTACAAGTCTTGTGTAGATAGTGTCAGCCACTGTGAGATCATGAATGCAACAGTAATTTAATGTTTGGAAGACAGCACTCCTTCCCATCCTTTAACTTTTACATTCTTTCTGCCAACTCTTCCCCAATAGTCCTGGTGCCTTGGAAGGTGTGTTAGCATTGTCTCACTTAGAGGTTACACATTTTGAATAATAATTTTGCATAGTTGCTGTTCTATTCTTACTTCAGGAGGTACATAATAGCTGTTTGCTCTATTATTGATGCTAAGTTTGATCTCTTCACAGTAAAGTCACCTTTCCCACTTTGTAATTAATCAGTAATTGGAGGGGGAGTGAGGTTATTTGATAGTATAACTATCTTGTTCTGAATAACCTTTCACCCAGTATCTACTATTAATGATCGTAATCTAACTCAGTTATTCTATTAATGGATGAAAAATACTGATTTTATAAACTTGTCAGTACTTATATATTATTAACTGACTTTAATCTGTTAAGAGATTTTCCTCTATACTTCCCACATCCTTTCCCACATCCTTCACCATTTTTTAAAACAAGTTTTACTATGGGCTCCTGAAAAATATTATATGTATATGTATATATATATATATATATATATATATATATATATATATACACATGTATGTATATACAGAGAGACAGAGACAGAGACAGAGAGAACACACTAGGAACCACATGAAGTAATGTGTTATAATCTATTGTTGTAATCACTTGTTTTAACATCCTAATTGTCCCAAATTTGGCTAGTGGAATTACCTTTGAACAGGTTATTATGTCTTGTTGCAACATCCACAGAAACCTTTGAGAATTCCCTGCTTTATGACATAGTATTATTTTCAAGCTTCAATATTTTTCTGAGGGTGGATTTTTGGGAGAAAGATGATCAAATTAGTTATGGTCATGCTGCATTTTAGTTTGAAATGCCTCTCTGATATCTAGTTCTATTGGGCAGTTAGACATGGATGTGCACACACACAAACACAGTTCTGAGGGAAGTGGAGACAGGAGAATTACTAGAGTTCACTGACAAGACAGACTGATGAAAACCCAGAAGCTCCAAAGTCAGGGAAAGACTATACCTCAAGGAAACAACATTTAAGAGTGATAGTGCTTTACTGTGGCCTCTCCATGAATGTACACAAGGTGCATCACAAGGTGCATGCAACTGCACACATACTATGCATACACACAACACACACACACACACACACACACACACACACATACACACACACACACACACACACACACACACACACAGAGAGAGAGAGAGAGAGAGAGAGAGAGAGAGAGAGAGAGAGACAGAAAATGTAAGACAAGTCTTGGCTACATAGTAAGCTTGAGGCCAGCCTGGCCTCTATGAGACTCTGCTTGCAAAACAAAACAATTGTTTTCATTGTATTCAGAAACTTCTTTGTTCAAGACTGAAAGCAGAACTAATCTGTGGGAACAAATACAAGTTGCTGAGAATAACTAACTACTGTGTGCTCAACCTTAAGCAGGACATCTAAACCGCCCCCTCCAAGGCTCAGGGAGAATTATGAAGTGGGGAAGGGAAAAATATAACAGCAGGAAGATGGGGAACAACACTGTCTTCTAGATATGACCATCATGAACTCACAGCAGCTATGGTTTTCTGTACAAGATTGAATCTACCAATATTTCACCACCAATGGGGGAAGGACACAATAGTCTTCACACCTCCAAGAGAAGCTAATGGCAGTTAATAATTGCTGGGAGATGGGGAGCCAGGTTCATCAATGGTAACTTGCTTGCTCTATAGTAAATAACCTCCCACCCTTGATTGTACAAGTAACCCTATTTTAACTCTATGAACTAAAAGAATAATATGAAAGTCAGACAGGGATTAATTGGTAACAAGAAGGATGTTCGTGGGAGGAGATGAGGATTAGAGAGGACAGTTGAGGGGAGTAATATATTATATATGAGTCCAAACTGAAAACAATAAATAAAATTCAAGAAAAGAACTCCTGATCTTTCTGCCTGTATTCCCAAGTTCTGGGATTGCAGGCCTATGCCACCATGTTTTGCTTATGCCCATTTTTCAAATGGTAACGTGAATAAAAATATTTGCATTACCCTGGTGTAATGATGTTTGTAGTTATGTATTGAAAAACTCATCAAGGGTGTGTTTATAGAAAGAAGAGCCAAGGATCTAGGATTGAAGCACAAGGAACCCCTAACCTTTAGGAAATGAGGAAACAATCAGAGTGAACAAAGGAGAATAAGAGAAAACTGGCTGAGAAGCAGAAGAAAATTCTACAAAAGTAATATCACTGAAAAAGTGCCAGCCATTTCATATACCAAAGAGAGGCCAGAAATGTGTCCACTGGATATAGCTATATGGAAGCCATCATATGGCTGACTAATTGGCAGTGGTCAGAGAAAGGAGTATCAGGACTTATGCAGAAAGGGAGGTAAACTCAATATCTGGATGTGAAAGGAAGGAGAGCAGTTTAAAGGTACAGAAAGAGCACATGGAACCAGATAAGGTAATAGTGAGTTCATCTGCTGTAACAAGCATCACCCAGCTGTGAAGTAAGGGTGATAGTTGAACATAAACTGGACTTTTGAGAGATCTGTTCAGTAGTCTGAAGCTTCAAGAAATCAGGGCTCAAAAGTTGCCCTTGAAATAGCTAAAGACAGAGAGAGCACTGCCATACACTTTAGGGAATTTGTTCAGACAGCATAATTCCAGGCACAGAGTATGTTTTCAGTCTGCATTTGCTAAATAAAAATGGCCTTTAACTTTCCTCTACCATGTTCAATACCTCTTCTGAGGTGCTTTTGTATTTCACATTCTGTGAATGGAACTGACCTAGAACAAACTTACAACACCTTCTGTTCTGTCTATAGAAGTGGCTGCCTTGTATTTGAGGTCCTTTCTTTCCTGTTGATCTATCATCCTATTCTAGACTATACAGTCCTGTTCCATGCTCTATCTTGTCCTACCCATAATTCTACAATACTCCACATATGAAGTGAGCTTTCACTTACCACTTTCTTAGTACTTGGATCTGCTTTTCTTGGGGACCATGTTCCTTACTGGATGATGCAAGGAAAATAACCTGTGCTAAAAGGTGAGTTTGCTAATGTGCTTACCAGAAGATTCACTGTGTGCCTGCCAGAGGTCATGGAAAGGCCCAGGTGTGTAGGTTATATAGACTTCATTTCTTCTCTGAGCTTTTCTCCTTCTTATACGTAGGGCCTGGGGCAAGTGTTCAAGACTGTCCGCCCAAACCCATGGTATGGTTTAAATGTGAAGTGTCTCCCATAGGCTTGAGTGTTTGAACACTTGGCTCACAGATGATAACATGGTTTGGGGAAGTTGTGAAACCTTTAGGAAATGAGCCTAGATGAAGTGGATTGCTGGGTACTGGGCTTTAAAGGTTATAGCCTAGCTAAGTTTCTGGCCCATGTTCTCTTCTTGACTGCCACTGCAATGTAATCAAGAACATCATTGTCCCACTACCACAGGCAGAGCCAGTCCCAACACAATACCCTGCCCACCATGATAGATTTTACTTCTCAAAGCAGGAGCCAAAACAAACCCATCCTCTCTTAAGTCACTTCTCTCAGGCATGTTATCACAACAATAAGAAAATTTACCCATATTTCTAAGAACTTACACATTTGGTTTTCCAGTCTTAACCCCAGCCAGGCAGATGTGGAGTTTTCTCGGAGGTAGTGCCTGATCTTTTTGTGGATGGGGCAGAAGCGAATGTACTGGGAATGGAAGGGAATCAGGAAAAGGAAATGGGAGTGTGAATGAGTGTCAAAAATTGACCATCACCCTTCCCCTATGTGTAGCAAGCAACAGGTGTTTGATGTAGTTTATTCATGACTAGTTTGCATGCACTTCCTTTTCCACATTTTCTAAGCTCACACTAAAGGATTCAGCAAATCTCATTTGGATGGCTCAGGATTGTGTTTCTTTTGCTTACCCTGTCCTCTCAGGTTCTATAGTATTTCTGTAATTATGAATAGTGTTGTACTGCAATCTATCATATAGAGCTATATGTATGAAAAATTTTGGTCTTTTTAAAGAGATGTAGCCTGTGTGCAAGGCACAATAAAATTGTATCATATAGAATTATGGGCAATGAAGCTAACAGTAAATGTAAGTTAATAAATCATTCTCATACTCTGCTCATTTGAAGTTGGAAAAAGTCTAGTATCTCCAGTAGTTTCAGGGCCTTCATTTTAACTTTACAAATTCTGATATTTTAACTTATAAATTTCAGAGTGATAAAGTAGAATTTTGGAAAAATATAATAAATGAATTGTTAATTTGCATATTCACATGTAAAACACATGACTTTTCCTGTGTATAATTTAACTAATTGAAAACGCACATTTAAAAAGTGAAAAAATTCACTCATACATCCAGCTTCCTCACCCTTAACTTGGAGAGGATGATGCTAATATCTAGCCTAATGGTCACTATGAGAATTAAATGAAGTAATCCTGAAGATGTTCCTATAGCTGGGCAATAGTAAATTTATTAACAAATTATTTCTTAACATAAATAATCATTGTGCATAAATTTTGAACCAGATATTTTCCAGGTACTAGGGCTATGGCAGAGAGCAAGGAAAACAAAAGTTTCAGTGAAGGAAAGGGAAAGTAAGCAAATAAATATATAATTCAGTGTCAGTCAATAGGTTGTGTGAAGAAAAGGAAGGGCAAAATCCTGGAAAATAGATAGGAGTTGAATTGAGATAGGTGATAAGTAGGTCCCCCTAAATTGGTTGGTTACCTAGATGTACTGAGGGACTCTATGGGACTAAGGAAAACAACAAATGTGAGGATGAACAGACAGGAGAATGCTAGGAGAGTATTATGATTTAAAAAGATTTCACCCTCTCTCTAATGTGCTGAGCCCTTTTTATGTGGCTGGTAGTGCTTTATTGGGGATTTCTGGAAATTTTAGAAGGATCAGTCTATTTGGAGTAAGTTGGTCACTGGAGATATCATATTGAAGAATTCTCTCTTTCTCCCCCTCTTTCTATTTCTCTTTTTCTCTCCTACCTATATACCAAGAACTGAACTTATAGCATCTGCCATACATTTCTATTGCCATGTTATTCTATACAAATACATTAAGGCAAGTAGCCATGGACTAAGTCCTTTGAAATAGTGACCTAAAGTAAATGATTCCTTCTTAAAGTTGTTTATAGCAGGTACTTTGTCACAGTGATGCAAATATGACTAATACAGAAAGCACCATGGATGGGTAGGTGGACAAAAGGAGATGATACTTAAAGAGATGGGCAGAACAGAGGCAATTTGATTCTTGCAGACCACTAGAAAAATTCCAGGATTTGATTTTATTTTAAAGAAGTTAGATAACATTGGAGGGTGAGAATAGAGAAAGATGATATGTTGTTTTAAGAAAAAAGCTGTCTCAGTGGTTGCTGTGAGGGAGATGAATTACAGTGAGTTCAAAGATGAAACAGCAATAGCAATGAAAAGGCCCCTGTAGGCATGTAGAATGGAGAGCAGGTAGCTTTGACCTGTAGAGAAATAGCACACTTGGCTAGAAGTATTCAGATTCAGGATATTTCAAAGTTATAGTTGACAGTATTTGCTGATGAGTCATGGGCAATAAGGAGTAGAGTAAAATTAAGGATGATGCCAGGGTCTGAGTCACTAGACAAATGATAGTTGCTATGGTGTTAATGTGTTCCCCAAAGTCCATGTGTTACAAACAATCCCCAGAGTACAATGTCGGGAGGTGGGGCTTTTAAGATGTGTTTAGGTCATAAGGCCTCTGCTTCAAGACTGGATTAGTGCTATTATTATGGTTGTAGGTTAGTGATCAAAAGAGCAATTTCCCCACAGAAGGATGAACTCAGCTCTCTTTCTTCCCCCCTTCTTTCTTTTTCACCCCTCTCCCTCCTCCTTTCCTTGTACTATGGGATGTTGTAGCAAGTATCTCTCTCTGTGCTGGAAAGTCCTTAACTTTTAATTCTTCAGCCCTATAGCAAAAAGTTTTCTCTGTACTGTACATTATCCAGTTTGCAGTATTTTGGTACAGTAACCAAAAACAGAGCAAGGCAGTAGTATTGTTTTCATTACACCAGATATTTCCATCTATCAACCTCTTGACAATCAATCACATTTAATAACTATCTGTGTTAGATAGTTTTGGGAAGCTACATACTCAAAACAGTAGAAAAGTTTCTTCTGGAAGATTGTCCTCAAAAATGCTGGGACTTTGTACAAGGGAGAACACTTCTCCCTTTAAACAAAATATTAACCAAAAAGCCCTTCTTTAGATGATGGCCTTAAACATGGTACTCATAATGCAGGCCAGGCCATATTTCCAGCAACAGACAGTCTCCTCTGGCTGGGGTGAGGCTGACCTGTGATCCTTAGCTTCCATCCATGACCAGCTTCAGAACTTCCAAATGGATCACACACCAGTTAAGGTCTTCACACTGATTACTAGGCAATTTCTTGTCCATGGGTCCCAAAGTGTCTTAAAAAATTGAGAAGAATGAGATCTTTATGGTCTCTTGAAGTAGAGTAGAGTCAAAGGAAACCCTTTCTAACCTGGAGCTTCAAGTGTATTGCTGCTGGTAGTCTTGAAATGCCCTCTTCAAGGTTCTTTCCCTCCGCTTATCATGGGGATTTTCCATTTCTCAGCCCACCTGACTTTCTTCAGCATTTGACACCAATGACCAACCACTCTCCATCTTGACACTTACTTTCCCCTTGGTGTCCAAGATCTCCAACCTATGTGTTTTTGTTTTTGTTTTTTCTCACTAGCTGCTAGTGGGCTCCCTCCCTTCTAATTGCTTCTTGAAGTTTGTATCTTGAGATTCTATCTTCAGGTCTCTTTTCTCTTTTTCTATTTTTGGGGTTCAAAACATGATTTTTCTGTGTTTTGATAAGTCCCAACCTCCAGCTTTCAACTCTGATTAGTCCCCTGAGTTTCAAATCACTGTTCAGCCTAGAGTCTCAAGGCCCATTCAAGTACAGTATGTTATAAACATTCTCAACCCCTGTGTCTGGTGAATTGTTCTACTATCCCTCCCTCCAGTCTCTCAAGCCTACTCCTTGCACATTGTTCCCATACCCTCTTTCTCTATCACACTTCTGATCTGTTTTACTATGTTCCTCTTTGCTGCCTAACTCCTCTTCCTTCAAGTCTCACCTTCAATGACAGCTCCTCTGGGAAGCCTTTTCTGATCTCCTCCTTACTTACAGCCTGAAACTAGACTCCGTTTGAGGCTCTTACTATGGTACTTGTGCTGCTTTTATTGTTTGGCTTCTGTTTTGGCAGCATGTCCTCTTGTTCATCATAATGGTTCCTGCAGTCTGTAGAGTATCTGGCACACAGGGATAGGTAATGAGTAAGTCCAAGTGCCTCCTTCCCAGCATATCCACAAACTAAGTCTACAAGTAGTCTGGGGCTTAGAGAAAGGTGCATTCGTGGGGAGACCCTTGGAGTAGTGCAGACAGCAGTTCTACCTCTATGTGAGCTTTGCCTTCATGCTCTGTTGACCATAGCACAGGACCAGCCAAAGCCTCTGGCCCCTATAAGCACATTCATCTTGGTAGATAACCCTTGTAGTCTGGTGGACAGAAAGCAAGCCCTCTTGCCTAGTATGTCATAACTACATATACAATGATGCAAATGGCCCTATTTGGCTCAGTAATCCCTGTCTCATGGGTGAAGCAGGAAAATGGCGCCTGTTTCCAACCCTTTATCGATGAGAGTAGAACCGCCTTCCTCTTGTTCCTTTAGCTAATAGGTCACACTCCACTAATATGGAATTTGTCATGCTGATTTGCAATTGTTTATGAGAGCTTTTCAAAGGTTTAGGCCCGATTTCCCAGATTTTAGTCACCTCTTGGGCCTCAGCTGATGGCACAAAGCTGGCTCAGACTAAGGGACCATGTTACTCTGCTGCATGACTATCCCAGGTATATTTTGTTTTACTGTTTGTTTTAGCCAAGGCTTGTCATGATGAAATACTGCAGAAGTCCCTTTCTGATGCCAGGAGCTTTGGTGAGCATTGTCTTTCTCAGTGTTGGCATAGAAGAGATGCCACAAGCTTCTTTCAGGGGCTGCTGATGCCACTAACTAGGTAATAACAGCTCATGATGTAACACTACTGGGCCAAAGTGTGAAGCAAGGAGGAAGCCATGCCAGCTGAGACAGGGTGGATGTCCCTGGGTCGAGGCCAGGGATTTAAGAGCTTACGTTTCACCTAGTCTATCTGGGTGTTGCTGCTTTTATGATTTCATAAACCTGTGTGAACTCTTGGGAAAGGAGCTCAAAATTTGGCCTCCTTCCCGCTGTACAATACTGTGGCAGATGTGTATACCTGGTCCCAAGGGATTGTCATTTGACTTTGCAAGGAGGTAACTGTATGAATGATGTAAACTCAGAAAGGAAGCTGCTCTCAAACATGACCCCACCTGTTGAACCACAATTCTTTCGCCCAGGGATGTAGTCAAAAGAAATGAGGCATCTTGGGCTGGGTTTCCAGGGATGCACAATTTGAGTCAGAGATTGGCATGAAAGATTGGTATGCAAGAAGTCTATTGGGAGCACCCTTGGGAGGAACATCTAAATGGGAATGAAGATAGCAGGATGGGACAGAGAAAAGTTGAATTGCGATGCTAATGTATCAGTGCCCTCAGATAATTTCTCAGGGAGCCCCAGAGCTGGGATGGCTTTGCAGAGTTGATACAAATAAAAGACCTGGGCCTTGGTACTGCCTCCCATTCAGGGGAAAGAGGTGTGACCTTGGGAAAAAACACTCCTCTCAACTGAGAGCAGATCTCAGACAAGGACTCAGAAGCTGAGAATCCTGGTGGCTAGTAGACAAGTATTTAGAGAGGACACCAGGAAAGCATTCACCACAGGCCAGAAACACAAAGACACCTGAGGAAAAAAAGCAACAGACTGGTTTCTGCAGACATGAAGCAGTAAACAACTAGTAGCAGAGTCTTTTGGATACTGTTTGGATCAGAGTTATGGAAGTGGGTCTGAGGTTAACATGAACAGGACCAAGGTCAGGGAAGACAGGCAGAGGCCATTCAGAGGAAGTATAGGTCAAATCTTGTTCCAAAACATCCCTTACATTCAGTTAGAAGACCCTGGATGGAAGTTTGTTTCTTCCTCTTGGCAGGTGAGAACTTGGAGGGAGGACACAGCACCATCTGCAGACTTCCATCTTCAGGGGGCAAAGGGCAAAACATACCACATCTGTAGTTTCAAGAAGAAATACCCAGAGAAAAACAAGCTTTTGTTGATTTGAGGTAAGTTGAAATCATTGTCAGAGTTGCAGAGGCTGGAAGAGGATAAATTCAAGCCACTCATTTAACACATAGGAAATGAACTCAAAAAGTGGAAATGACTCATACCAAGTCACCCAGACCATTAGTGTCAAAATCAAAAATAGACCTAAAGCACTTGACCCTGACCCCAGGGTTCATTTATAAAAGCTAGTTTCCATGAATCCATCTGGGACTGCCTGTCCTCTTAAAAGTACCCCCAAAACCTAGGCCTACTAATTTTCTAAGCCAGTTTTGCCTCTCTGCAGGCAGCTCCTGTCCTTTGTAGAATGTTGTCACTGTTGCTCCCTGGTGACTAGAAGAAGCCCACCAGCCTGAAGACTTGGAGACATTTGCATTTGGGTGCAAAGGACTGATGGTCTTGTACTCACAGCTAAAGCTTTTCTGGGTAGAAATTAAAGTGGCAGCAGGAAGCAGAATGCGACCCAATTAGCAGTTTGGTCTCTGAGGCTGACCTCCTTTGGCGAAAGCTGGCAGTTGTAGGAGCATAAAGCAGCTGTTGCCACTTCCCTGCCTGGCCAGGTGGGCTCAGAGCAGTGCCAGCCAAGTCTTCACTGATGCCAGATGACCTCCTAGAATGAAGTCTTCCCTAGACCTCAGAAATCTCCATGTGAGGCTCCAAGCAGGAGAGGGGAAATATGCAGTGCTCTCAGCGTGAAATCTCCTAGCAAGAGGAAGAGAGAAGACAAAAGCCTTTCTAGATGGGATAGGGCAGGCTCTCTGCCATGGCTGGAGCTCAGAAGGGGTGTGCAATGGGGGAGGGAGGCATAACAGGAAGTGGATGCAGTCACCAACATCTCACACCTGTTGTTGTATGCTATGACCACACATGCAGGAGACCACAGGAGCTCCAGATAAACAGGCACAGAGTGTAATTAATCCATTGTTTAGCATTATTGGAGCTCACTGCTGTGCTGATTCTTCTTGGCACTTCTCCCAGGCGGGCAGGCGGGCAAATGAGGGAAGTTCCACAGCCTGATGGTGGCAGTGGAGGCAACAGCTCAGGGAGCAAGGAGGGGCATGGAAGATTGAGACATCAGGAGCCAGCATGACCAGGAAGGACAGCTCCTTATTATAGGAGGTAAGCTGATTGCTAGGGGTGAGGGGAGAACAATGTCTGGCTATCTTCCTCATTAGAAAGTAATATCTATCTGTTTGGCTCCTGTTGAGAATATCAGGTTCCTGCCCTGGTCTGCCTTGCTCCTCCAAGGCTGCTTGAGCTGTGAGCACAGTGTGAAGGATGTTTGCCTAGGGCACAGTCTGGTCTGCGCATTAGACTGGAGTGCTTCCTGACACCTGGCTTCTCATCAAATCTGTGGCTAGTGGCTTTCACCTCCCACCTCACATAAGTGACCCAGCCAAGACAGGGCTCTTAGCAGCCTCCCTGAGAATATGAACCAACACTTCCACAGTTCTCAGTAAATGCTAGGCTTTGTTCTAAACACTAGATATATCTTTTCCTCACTGAATCTCTTGAAGAATCTTATGGAGATAGGTGCTCTCATTATTCCAATTTCATACATGGGTCAAGGGAGCCACAAATGAGCCAAGCAATTTACCCAATGGAGCATGGCTCAAAAGAGGTAAAGATGAAATCCCAACAAAGTCTAGCTTTAGAGCCTCTATGCCCCTCTTATACCATGCAATCTCTTCCTGCAGTAATGATACTCAACTCACATACTTGGCACCCATGGAGCAAGAAAAACATTTTTTGGTGTTTCAATTCTCATATCCCCATGTCAGGAGGCATTTCTATTTCTGCTATAAAGGTTCAGATTATCCAGTGGAAGGGTGCTGTGGTTTAGATGTGGTTTGTCCCCTCTAAAATTTGTATTGAAATTTGGTATCCAATGGAACAGTGTTGGAAAATAATCAAAACTAGGTTGTTTGAGCTCCATGTACTCATGAAAGGATAAATGGTGTTCTCGGAGTAGTCTACTTCTCTCAAGAGCGGGTTATTATAAAAGTGAATTTTGTTTTTCAGTTTCTTATTGCATCCCCTCTTGCCATGTGATCTCCTTGGTATTTTCACCAGGAAGTTAAAAATGCCAAAACCTTGGCTGGGTGCTGGTGCCATTCATTTGCATCTTCCAACCTCCTAAAATGTAAGCAAAATAAGTATCTGTTTTTATTAATTTGCTAGTCTGTGGTGTTTTGTTATAGCAGCAGATAATGAACTAAGACAAAGGACCCACTTGTTTTTTTTTTTTTTTCTTTTTTTTTTGGTTTTTCGAGGTAGGGTCTCACTGTAGCCCAGGCTGACCTGGAATTCACTATGGAGTCTCAGGGTGGCCTCGAACTCACAATCCTCCCACCTCTGCCTCCCGAGTGCTGGGATTAAAGGCATGCGCCACCACGCCCGGCTCTGTTTTGTTTTTCTTAAGCCCCGGGAATCTTTCATGACTTGATGTGTTTGGGAAATCCTAAAGATAGGATCTTACTTCAACTCAGACCCTTTGGGGCTGGGAGGGATAGTAAGCAAAAGGCTCATAGAAGAAATCTTAAACCCAGTCACAAACCCCTCTAGTTTCTGGTATTAGATTCATGAGGTGAGTCTCTACATGCCTAGATGTAGTAGACACAATAGGGCTAAATCAGTGTGCTTCTGCACTCTGTGCTGATGTCTGTGGCAGCAAAGAAGCCCTGTGAATCTTGATTGCATGGCACTGGATTGAGGCAGCCTTGCGAGGCTCACTGATTCTCAGAGCAGAGAATGGGAAGCTGAAGGACTGGATCACAGGCAGTCCCCACAATTGCTGGTGCTTAATTATATTGCTATTGAATTGCCAGGGCTGGGCCTCACTGGCTTCTTACTTAAAAGCACACAGAATACTTGTCTGAGACTGTGAGGGAGGCTTTTGGCTACATTGGTCTTATGGACAGTGCTTCTCTTATGCAACTCCCAGCAACCTATTCCTGGAACTTGACATTGTCAAAGAATAATATGAGTACAACCTAAGTTCATGAGTAGTGTGTGTATATGTGGGTGTGTCCCAACCTATTAGCTACTCGGAGAAAGAAACACAGGTTGGTGACCATGTCTCTGGAGAAGCTTATGTTTAAGTGCTAGCTGTGAAGCCTTTGCTGAGTTCACTTATTTACAATCAACAACTAGTCCTGGGTGGCTAGATGACTCAGTGGCTTTAACCTGCCAACTGAACTTCAGGTCCCATGCACCCACATCAAGCTGGGCACAGAATGGTGCACACATATCTGTAATCCCAGTGTGTCTATGGCAATGAGGGGCAGACACAGAGAAGCCTAAAGCACTCAGGCTAGCTAGTCTGGGATCTCTAGAGGCAAACCACAAAAGAGACCCTGTCTCTAATAAGGTGGAAGAAGAGGACAAACTCCCCAAGGTGCTATGACCTCCACACACACAAAAACACACATACATACACACAGGAAAGTTTTTAAGTAGCCCTCAGGTCTGGGCAGAGGTATATAGAGCTCTGGACACAAGTGGGCCAAACAAGTGTGATTATTCACCAGTTAGGAAACTGTTTACAGCTAGGTCCACTGAGGGAATGGCATCTTGAGCTCTTTCACCACACTGCACTCAGTTTAAATTCCTCTTAAATAATCCCTAACCCCCATAAATGCAAACTTGTCCTTTCACAACTTGCTGGGGCTGTAGCTGCAGCAGGCCTGCAAAGACCCAATTCTCTTTCCTCGAAGTCATTTTAAGCACCATCTGGGCTGAGTCACCTGCCAGAAGCCCAACAGAAGGAAGAAATAATATTACAATAGCCTCAGTCTCATCCTACTACTTCTTAGGCAGTAAGATTTCAGTAAGTTGGCCTTACTATGAAACATTCTCTTGGGATGAACTGTAACTACATTGGTTCCAGAAACACCACATTTGCAGTTGTTCTTGTTTGTGCCATGTTAGAAATTGATGGGGTGTATTTCCTAGAACCAGGAAGGTAAAGTGGGAAGAAATAAATCCTAGGATATGTCAACTCCTAATCACAATCTGCCTACTTCCAAAGCTTTTACTCATGTGACCAGTTCACAGTGACATAAACAAGCTATCCCATTACAGAATTGGACTACATTTATTCGCCATTCCCTCAGAGAGAAGCACTTTGCTTCCAGAGATATTTATTTAAAGTATCAGGCCACATGGAAACTACTCATAACAGTACTTATCTATGGGAATTTTCTACATAGTCATTCATAAAATAGTGTCAGCAGAAAACACAGAAGAGTAGCATACTGACTTGTCTGTCAGTGTGGTTCTTCTTATGCTTCCCGAGAAAAGCAGTGTTGTCCAGTTGCAGATATAGTGCTTTATCAATCAACATGGACTTCTGGAGGCTTACACATGCAGAGTCACCCATGCTTTACTTTGAGGTGAATCAGGCCTTGGCCATCCTGGTAAACCTCTTTTACTTTTTTTGTTAAAATATTTTTATTTATATATTTGAGACAGAGATAGATAGAGAGTGAATATGGGCATACCAGGTCCTCCTGCCACTGCAAACAAAGCCCAGACACATGCACCACTTTGTACATCTGGCTTTACGTGGCTACCTGGGAATACAACCCAGGCCATCAGGCTTTATGAGCAAGTGTCTTCAACTGCTAAGCCATCTCTCCAGCTCAAAATCTTGTCTTGTCTTTTTATTTTTATTTTTATTTTTTTTATTTTTATTTTTATTTTTTCTATTTTTATTTTTCGAAGTAGGGGCTTACTTCAGCTCAAGCTAGTCTATAAGCCCCTCTGTAGTCTCAGCCTGGCCTTGAACTCACAGGGATCCTCTCACCTCTGCCTTCTGGGTACTGGGATTAAAAGTGTGTGCCAGCAAGCCCAGTTTCTTCTATTGTTTTTTTTTTAATTTAATTTATTTATTTGCAGGGGAAGAGAGGGAGTGAATATGAATGGGCATGCCATGGCCTCTAACCACTGCAGACAAACTCCAGATACATATGCTACTTTGTGCATCTGGCTTCATGTGGGCACTAGGAAATCAAATCTAGGGCATTAGGCTTTCCAGGCAAGTGCTTTAACTGCTGAGCCATCTCTCCAGCCTTTCCTCTATTTTTAATAACCTCCCAAGAGTTCATGTTTTAGCTATGGCAGTCTCAGTTGCAGAGGCCATTTCATGATCATGTCATTGCCTCTGGAAGAATCATGCCTGTGGAAATCCAATGATCACTGTTAGTACACCTCATTTGGTAACTGTTTTCAAATCTTTATTTTAGTTCTTTCCTCCAGACATAGGAAGGAGTCAGTCATTAACTTCTATAAGAAAGTTTATTTGGTTTGGGTTTATTTATTTATTTGAGAGCGATAGACAGAGAAAAAGAGGCAGAGAAAGAGAGAGAGAGAGAAACAATGGACATGCCAGGGCCTCCAGCCACTGCAAACAAACTCCAGATGCATGCGCCCCCTTGTGCATCTGGCTAACCTGGGTCCTGGGAAATGGAGCCTTGAACTGGGGTCCTTAGGCTTCACAGGCAAACATTTAACTGCTAAGCCATCTCTCCAGCCCAGTCATTAACTTCTTATAACAATCCTTCCTATATGGTATGGGGGAGAGGCACATGGGAAAGTCTAGGGTTAAAGCAAGAATCACATTTTGATTTATTCATATAGGTTCTGCAGAAAACTTCGTTGTATTTTTACCCCTGAACATACACTATATGTAATTAATTAAATTCAGAATGAAATTCTAACTCAAATCCAACTTGCTTTGCGATGTGCCACTCAGGCTCCTATATTAAACTCACCTTGGGGTCCATGGTAAATTTTATGAAATGTTAGTTTCCTTTTTACAGCTAGCATAAACATTTATTATACATCCTGTAATATGTGTTTCCAGGAAGTAAGGAAATGCTGTTGTGGAAAGATATGGTCCCCAGCTGATTTGAAATATAGACGAATAGCATGCTTAAGAAAGGACTTTAATGGAAAAAAAGTAGTTATCAGATTTTTTTTCTTGTCTTTCTCTGCCTTCTCTTCTGGCACTAGTAAAAGGAACATTTCTCATCTCTTTTCCAACCCCCCCCCCCACTATGCACACAAAAGATGATACCTGATAGGAAATGCTGTCAAATCTTGCTTCATTAAATCCCACAAAGCTAATGCACAGAGCCCCTCCAACTGCCCTAAAATGGGAACAAAGAAGCTGAATACTGTCAAAATAGAACAGAAAGGAAAATAGTTTGTCCTCTGGGCCTGGAAGATGAAAGGTATCAGGAGTCTTCTTTGAATGTTTGGCTGGGCCAGTGCTTTGAGGGCTTGTTTCTGAGATGATGGGGGCATGTCAGACTGGGTAACTCATACAAACACAGCAGGAATGCAGAGAAGGTCCTCCTGTAAAGGCCCGGGCCATATTCCTATCATCCTTATGATCTTAGGCAACAAGATAGTCTGTCTCAGGACAGGGACAGCTGAACAGTCAGGGGATACAGAGTTCCCACTTATTTGTAGTGTAGTCAAATACCCCTTGGAGAGGAATATGGTCTAACAACATTAATTTGGTTCTAGGACTCTGGTTAAAGCACCCAGGAAACTGACAATGGAGAAGTATATGCTAGATTCTCAATGAATGATAGCTGTAAGAAAACACAAGTAATGGCTGGGGAGATGGCTCATTGGATAAAGTATTTGTCACACAAGAGTGAATATTTGGGTTGAGATCTCTAGAACTCATTTAAGGCTGGACATTGTAGTGCAAGTGTCTGTTATCCCAGCAAGTATATGGTGAGATGGGAGAAAAAGACAAGAACATTCCCAGAAGCACATGGGCCAACTAGCCTGGTGAATGCAGTGTTGAGCAGAGACCTTTCCTCAACGTGGCAGGTGAAGAACTATATCTGACATTGTCCTCTGATGTCTACATGCGTGTTGTGGCTTGTATGTGCCCACACTCACACACACAAAGAAGCAAACACACCCCCAACACACATATACCTAAAGAGATAAGACTAGAAAATGCATGTCAGAATGAAAACTTTCACTACTAATCCCATAAAGACCAAGCCACGTGGCATTGTGTCTTATTAGCAGGGTTCAGCAAATCATAGACTTGACAAAAACATCACAGTATAACCCTGGAAAGGTATGAACTTGGAGTAACTTAAGTGACAGCATTGGAAAATGGCAGAGCTGGGGCTTGAAGCCTTGCACTAGTGAATACAA
This sequence comes from Jaculus jaculus, assembly GCF_020740685.1. NCBI lineage: Eukaryota > Metazoa > Chordata > Mammalia > Rodentia > Dipodidae > Jaculus > Jaculus jaculus. The sequence continues at coordinate 40,137,055 of NC_059125.1, forward strand.
TGATGTGACGCCACCACCATCCAGCCCATTATGCCTGGTCACTTAGGCTCTTGGCCTACTCCTTATTCCTTTTGACTGTTTTGGATTCCACAGATAAAGCCAATTTCAGGAATACTGTCACTAGACCTTGCCTGGGGGGATGGGGCAAGAAAACAATGTAGGACAGCCGCCAGAATCATGCCCACTTCTATTGGCAAATGAGATGGTGCCTTAATTGGGTTACCCCAAAGCAGAGCTTAAAACAAGTATTTGAGAACTGATTGGTTGTTTCAGATAGGATTCCAAAGAGGAGTAAGAGGCAAATGTAAGGATAAATTATCAGGGTCCATTATAGCTACAACATCCTAAGAAGCACACAAGGAATGCCCCAGGTCATCAGAAGGTGGAAGACACAGAAAGAATTTCCTAGGGAAACATCAGGGAGCATGCAATCCTACTAATACCTTAATTTCTGGCTTTGACCATTAGAAATGCAACAAAATGCCAATCTATAGTTTTAATTTACATCCAGTTTAGCCAGGTATGGGGACACATGCCTATAATAGTACTTGTAAGGCTCAGGCAGGAGGATCACAAGCTCGAGTCAGTTTGGGCAATATAGTGAGTTCCATGGCAGTCTAGAATAAGTAAGGAAGCCCTGTCTGCAAATAAAAATAATATGCTATGTCACGCTTCAGATACATATATCCTAGATATCTGTTATGGTTCTTAAATTTGAAACAGGAGACCCAGTGCTCTAGAGATAGTGGCATGAAATATATATTTACAATCACAATTATTATACAACATTTCCATTTGTGTAATTGTATGAAATGGGATATTGGAACAGAGAATGGCTTACAAAATGAGGTAAGATAACAGATACAGACACATAGGTTGATTAAGAGAACTTCCTGGGTTCAAATCCTAGCCTACTATTTATTTTACCATAAGTAGCTATACCCCTTTAGTAAGTTGCTTAATATCACTGAACCTCACTTCTCTACTCCCTAATATAGGAATGGAAATAATGCTGTCTTCTTAAAGTATTTTTGAGACATTAATGACATAATATATGTAAAGTCTTCAAAATAAAACTAATATATTGTACTCATTAAATGTTATTTATGGGCTGGAGGTATGGCTTAGTGGTTAAAGCTTTTTCCTTCAAAGCGAAAGGACCAGGTTGGATTCCCCAGGACCAATGTTAGCCAGATGCACAAGGGGGCACTGCATCTGTAGTTAATTTGCTGGAGGCCCTGGTGCACCCATTCTCTCTCTCTCTCTCATAAATAAATAACTATGTTTTAAATGTTATTTCTGAGTGACTTTATGATGGGAAGGTATTCTATTTCAGAGACCCCCTTCCCTGAAATCCCAGTGTGCTACAGACATATTATGACAAAGTCTGGTTAGAAGACTGAAAAGGGGAAGACAGGGACTAGAATGTTTGGGGTATATTCTCAGAATGAAAAATTTATGAAAATGACCCTATGAAATTGTTACAAATTGTTGGGATATTCCCAGACCTGTTGGATTCCAAGACCTATTTGGGATTGGATGAAATACAAAACTACCTAGCACTCTAAGAAACTAAGAGGCAAATTGGGGGTTGGGACATGGCTCAGTTGATAAAGTGCTTGGCACACAAGCATCAGTACCTGAGTTTAGATCTTCTGTACCTATATAAAAGCTGGGCATGATGGCATATGTTTGCAATCCTGGAACTGGGCAGGCAGGACAAAAGGATACCTGATGTTTGCTGTATAGTTCCTCTAGCCAAACTGGTGAGCTCCAGGTTCAATAAGTACTCTTATTCCAAAAAATGAGGTGGAGAGTGATTAAAGAAGACACCCAATGTTGACCTCTGGCCTTCATATGCACAATCACACACACACACACACACACACACACACACACACACACACACACAAAAGAGACAGATCAGTGTGCAGTTCCAATACTGGACACTGGGTTGTGCACATATGGGATAGAGCTAAATTGTTTGATATAAACTTAGAAACATAACTATTATTGAAGTCACAACCAACAGAAAGCATAGCCAGGTTGATTACCTAATAAAACAAACAAAATAACAATCTTCTTTATATGATATAGAAATGACCCAAAATCTAATAATATTGTATTCAAAACATATAGAATACAATCCAAAACTACTCAACCTATAAGCAACCAAGATATAACGCTAAGATAATTAAACTTTTACTAAGATTTTAAAACAGCTATTATAAAAAGACCCCAAGCAATAAGAGTGAAATTATGGTTTGAATCTGAAATGACCCCCACAACACAAGTATTCATATTTTTAATACTTGGTCCCCAGTTTGTGCTACTTTTCAAATGTGTAGAGCCTACCTAGTGAGAGTAGGGCACTAGGGAGCTGGCCTATGAAGGTTATAACCAATTAGAGTTTCAGAGAAGCTCTGTTTCTTTTCTGCCACCATGTAAAATGGCTACTACCTTATGCTGTCCACACTGTGGGCTAGGCTGATCCAGCTACCATGCTTTTCCTACCATGATGGTCTGAAATCTCTCTGAAACTGTGATCCTAAGTAAACCCTTCTGCATTTAACATGTTTAAAGCACTTCAGTCATGGCAAAGCAAACGTAACAGACATAGGAAACCACTAGGAAAATGGATGAAAACACTAAAGCTTTACACTGGCAATAAAATGGAGAGAGAGAGAGAGGGAGAGAGAAAGGGAGAGGGATAGAGAGAGAGAGATGTGCACACGTGTGCAGAAATTTTAGAAATAAGAATTATAACAGGGCACAGATGTAGCTTAGCTAGTAGATTGTTGCATATCATACACAAAACCCTGATTCCATCCCTGCCCTGCATGAAATTGGATGTGGTGATTCATGACTGTAATCCTACTTCTCAGGATGTAAAGGCAGGAAGACGAGAAGTTCAAGGTCATCCTCAGCTACATAGTGAATTTGATGACAGCCTGTACTACATGAGACCGTATCTTAAAAGCAAACAAATGAACAAAGCTAGACATATGTTAACTGAAATCTTTTAAAAAATGATCGAAACCTCAGTGGGTATACTCAATAATACAATGCTTATAGTGGAAGAAAGAATGAATAGAAAGCAGCTGGTCGATGGCATGGTGTTGCAATCCTGACAACACAGCTAACAGAGTTACCTGTGCAAGACCTGCACAATATCTAGTCCATCAATGTTCCACCATGGATGATGGAGGAGATCATAAGTCATTCATCTCGTTCTGAGGATTTTTTGGCCGGTAAGGGCTGCTTGGGGAGATGGAAACATTTACCACAGTGGTGTAGCCTCTGGTAAGTTGCATGTGCTCCGCTAAATAATGCCCCTCCCAGGCTCATGCAGGTAACCCAAATTAAACTCAGTGGGTCACACAAATACACAAGAAAAGAAAAGACATCAAAGTAGAAGAGGGACTAGCTGGGAAGAACAAAGGGTTCAGCAAGTGAAAGGGGGAGCAGAAGGGCGACAAGATAAGGTAATGAGAGGAAATTATAATTAAAATACATTATACTTGCATAAAATTGTCATAAACATAAAGAAATAATAAACAATCAACCTGAGCAATAGCGGAAATTTGAAAACTATAACATCATGAAACTATGGGAATAATAAAAAAGTCTAATATTTTACCATAAGAGTTCCATAGGAAGGAGTGAATTCTATGTGGCAAAAATAATTGAGCAAATATTGGCTGGAAATACCACTAGTTGGGAAAAATATATAAACTATGGATTCAAGAGGATGAGTGGACACACCTTATCAGAGTATAGACACACACACACACACATATGTACAAACATAAAGGCATACATTTCAAAAAGAAGATAAAGCAAAGGACATATAGTCAGAAACAAGAAAATACACAAGACAAAGTAAACAAACTTAGTCAACAAACAAAAGCAACAGAAAACATTCAAACCTATTACTGCAAGATTTATAAAACTGATGCCTATTAACATTGACAGAGAAGTAGAAAAGAGAATTCAAATTACTAACATTAGGAATCAAATGATGGAATATCACTACCAATCCCATTGGCATTAAGAAAATGATACTGAGCCGGGCGTGGTGGTGCACGCCTTTAATCCCAGCACTTCGGAGGCAGAGGTAGAAGGATCACCATGAGTTTAAGGCCACCCTGAGACTACATAGTGAATTTCAGGGATAGAGTAAAACCATAAGTCGAAAAACCAAAAAATGCAAACACAAATAAATAAATAAATAAGAAGGTGATACTGGGTTGGAGAGATGGCTCAGTGGTTAAAGATACTTGCTTGCAAAGCCTGATGGCCGAGGCTCAATTCCCCAGTCCCTAGGTAAATCCAGATGCACAAAGTGGCACCTGCATATGGACTTTATTTGCCATGACAGGCAGCCCTGGCTTGCCCATTCTCTCTCTCTATCTCCCTGCCTCTCTGAAAGAAAGAAATATATCTTTTTAAAAAAGATGATACTATGGATAAATGGATACATTATGTCCACCAAACTGCACTTTAAGTACTTATGTTTTTGCTCATATATTAATGCTATTCTCACTTTTGGTTAGAGAAGTTTTTTGGTTAGAGAAGTTTCACTTCTCAGATGGTGGTGACCACTGGGATTTCTCAAAACTTACCAAAGTATAGATACATGAGAGTGGAGTGCTCAGTACTAAGTTGAATATCTCTATCACACCCTTCAAGGCTTAGAAACCATTATATAAGAGGGGGAAAAAAGAATGTAGGAGCCAAAGGTGGGGGAGGACTGTTTACAATGCAACCTTCCAGAAACAAAGTAGCCTTGATATTCATGGTCTCATAGTGGCTGATGCTACCTACCCAAGACCTGCATAACTGGAGAGGGCAAATAATGAAATAAAAATAAAAGAGAAATTAGATGGAAAGAAGAAGACAGTCAGTAAAGGAGGAATTCATTTAGAAGGAAAAGAGAGGGATGGTACGAGGGGATTATGGTCATGGTACATTGTCTGAATGTATGGAAGTTGTCAATAAAAAAGTTTTTGCTTTTGTCTTTGCTTTTCATTCTAGCCCAGGCTGACCTGGAATTCACTATGTAGTCTCAGGGTGGTGTTCAACTCACGGTGATCCTCATGATCCTCTTACCTCTGCCTCCCGAATGCTTGGATTAAAGGCATGTGCCACCACCACTTCCGGCAATGAAGAGTTTGTTTTTGTTTTTGTTTTTTAAGATGAGACTATGACTAACTCTACTGTCATGGATTTTACAACTTAAATGATAAATACCAATTCCTTACAAGCCAAAATTGACCATATTCACATAAGATGAAACAAGTAATTTGTATAGCCAATAACTATTGAATAAATTAAATTTATAGTTTAAAACTTTAAAAAATATACTAGGACTAGATGATATACCTGAAAAATTCTCCCAAATGCTTAAAGTAAAAAAAAAAAAAGGCTAATTTTATATTATTTCTTATAACATACAGTCTTTATATGAGTATGAGACATTTACAATTTCTTTTGTACAAACAGAATTACTATGATTCTAAAACCATAGATTTATAAGAATCAAAAACTACTGCTATGATTTAGATATCATTTGCCCTCCAAAGGTTCATGTGCTAGAACTCAGATCCCCAATTTATTTATTCTGACAAGTGGTAGAACCTATAAGAGGTATAGTCTAGTGGGAAGCAATTAGGTCATTTGGGACCACACTTGGAAGGTATTAATGCCTGTTTCACCAAAATGGTTTAGATCATATGAGATTGGAGTAGTAATTGTGAGAACAGCAAGGCAACCCATGTTTCAATGCTTCCCCACATGACTCTTGGTCCTATCACAATGTTCCTGCCTTGTGATGATGCTGTCTACCATATTATGGCCTAAGTTCCTTACCACATGTAGCCACCCGAACTTGGACTTTTCAACCTTACAGTGAAATTTGAAGACAAATGGTCAAACCTGGAACAGATCATTCTCAGTGAACTCATCCAATCACAGAAAGATAATCTTGGCACAGTCTCACCCATCTACAGCTCCTAACCTGAATCTACCCAAGTTGCTGACATACCTAGCAAGCTTCTTGAGGACGGACCAGGCAATAGGGAAGGTGGGAAGGAAGCGGAGGGTAAGGGATGGGGTGGCAGACACAAAACTGGACCCAAATGGCAATAGTACCATAAAACTCTACATCCTAAGCCAGGTGTGGTGGCACACGCCTTTAATCTCAGCACTCAGGAGGCAGAGGTAGGAGGATTGCCGTGAGTTCAAGGCCACCCTAAGACTACATAGTGATTTCCACATCAGCCTGCACTATAGTGAGACAACTGCCTTGAAAAAGAAAAAAAAAGAAAGATGATAAAAAAAAAACCCTCTACCTCCTAAAAGACAGACCAAATGGTTGAACCTTCACCAAGGCCCCAGAGAGGGTACAACGAAAACTGACCTTTATCTCTTCCTGTTTCTGTTTCTCCCTCTCTCTCCCTCTTCTCTCTCATCTCTCTATCTCTTTTATAAATCACTTATCTTTTTCTTCTTTCTCTTCTTTGGCGCTGACCTATAACTCCTGGTACCAACAGGTGGATATCATCCACAATGAACTTTTGATCAGAGAGACCTAAAAGGTTTCCCAAAAGAAGACAGATTTATGTCAGAGTGGTTGATGACCCACCACAGGTTAGTGATAAGACCCTACTGCTGAATACAATATGCACTGTTGGCACGTAACATGGAGTCACAAGGCTGGAAGCTGGAAGACAGTCAGTCCCCAGACAGTTAGTGCGTCTAATTCCTGAAGATGCTACATGAGTGACTCGAGAAAAAGGACCAATATCTGTCCAAGCAATGCCTGGTCTAACCTACTTAGCAGCAAACAACCTGACATGATGCTCACACAAGTGCAATAGTGGCGTATAGCCATAGTGGGAAACCAACTGCTCTCCATTTGGCTAACTGATCTGCTCAGTGGAATGGAACTCATTGCTGGAGCTTGGAAATAAATCAGAACCATATCCAAAAATGAGCCTGCTATCCATTAAACTATCTCTAAAAAATAATGGTTATCACATTGATTTGGTGTTAACTTTACTCTCCATTGGAGAATCTCTTTTTCAGATATATACAGATCCTAAGGAGAGAACCACCCCATCATACCTCAAAAACGCCCCAGCTGAAACTAAAAATAATTGGGGAAACATGCAAGAATGCTCTTTCCTTGGTGAACCAGGAACCAGCACAATGGTGAAGGAGATAGACACAAAGAACAATCAACCCCTACCAAACCAGATATCCAGAAACACAGAGGCTCCCAAGACCTCAACACTGAAGCAGACCTAAAATGAACCCAACATGGCTCAGGGAATTTTGTGGAAAAGGGGGTGGAAAGAATATCAGAGCCACACATTGGGTCATGACATGCAAAGACATTTCCTCCTACCCATAACTGAGGGCTAACTCCACAATGCATGACCCATATGCCCCAACAAGGAGCATCCCTGTGGAGGAAGAGGACAAAGAGGAAGGAGGCTAACAATGGTACCAACTTGACTATATTCACTGTGTACAAAAAAAAAAAAAATTAAACCAAAATAAACTTCTCTTTGTAAAGTTCTCAGCCACAGATATTGTATGGAAGCATGAAATGGACTTAGGCTACTACAGATAAAAACTATATTAAAATGATATGAATATTCTAAAAATGTGTTGAAACGACATACAACACACACACACACACACACACACACACACACACACACACACACACACAAGAATCCACTACAACCAAGTAGGTTTTAACCTGAAGATACAAGCCTGGTTCAGTATGCAAAAATCAATCAATTCACTCAACCACATTAACAGAAAGGAATCATGGTCACCTCAATTGATACAAGAATGCATTTGACAAAATGTAAAACTCCATTCATGACAAAAACCTCTCCATAATTTAGAAATAGAAGAAAATGTTCTTAACCTGCAAAAGGCCATTTTCAGAAAAATTATACAAAATTATGACAGAAATAATGCTTTTCTGTAAGACGGGAAACAGTATGAAGATGTTCACTTTCATTATACCTACTCATCATAATGGTGGAAATCTTAGTACATTCAATAAACAGGACATATTGATGAAGAGGGAAGAAAGAAAGGAGCTGGGGAAGTAGCTCAAAAAAATAAGACTGTTTGCTGCCAGCAAGAAGTCTGAGGGGCCTGACACTGCCTGAATTTGCTTCCCCAGGACCCACATAGACCTCTGTGCATGGCCATGCACAACTGTAAGCACAGTTTGTGGGGGAAAAAAAAATTATGGAGAATCACTGAGGCCCATGAAATCTGTAGCTCCCCATATATAGAGAGACTTCATCTCAAGGAAATATGCAGATGAGCAATGGAAATGGACACCTGATGTTCTACTCTGGCCTCTGCTAGTGCACTGGCATGCATATCTGTCAATACATGTGCTTACACCATGTGCATACATGCACGTGCACTCATACACATACTTCCACCACCACCACCACTATCACACATACTACACAAGCACATAAAAAGAAGAAAGAAATAAAACAGGCCCTGTGTGCAAATATGATGGGTTTTGTAGAAAAAAATAAACAACAAAACTTTTAAAGGAATAAATGAATTTAAGACAGTTGAAGAAAACATAGTTAAAAGAACAAGTGAATTGAATTTATAAAATTTATCAATGAATATTTGGAAACTGAAATATAAGCAGTACAATTTCTAGGCTCTAAAGAAAATGAAAGCATTAGTTACAGATCATATAAAACCTACAGACTCATTTTTGGGTCATTTCTATACCATAATCAGCAAAACTAGAAGCAATCCAAACATTTTACAAAAATGGTAATAAATGGATAAATTGTGTATCCATTGAATAAAATATTACTCAGTAATTAAAAAGAAATTACAATTAATAAGAAAAACAATTTGTGCATCTCTGAAAGATTAAGTAAAAAAATCTAGCCCCCCCCCCCGCAAATAATATACTGCACAATTTCATCTAACACAACATCCTCTGAGAGAAAAGCTATAATAATAGAGAACAAATCAATTGTTGCCTAGGAATAGAGGTCAGTGCAAGGAGTGACTACAAAAGGATTTTATGGAAAAAATTAAGGTAGTGGAAATTTTTTCTATGTAATTGTTGCATGGATCAAAACATACATTAAAAAGTCATAGAAAGGCTGGAGAGATGGCTTAGTGGTTAAGCGCTTGCCTGTGAAGCCTAAGGACCCCGGTTAGAGGCCCAATTCCCCAGGACTCACATTAGCCAGATGCACAAGGGTGCGCACACATCTGGAGTTCGTTTGCAGAGGCTGGAGGCCCTGGCACGCCCATTCTCTCTCTTTCTCTCTCTGCCTCTTTCTCTCTCTGTCGCTCTCAAATAAATAAAGAAAAATAAAATTAAAAAATTCATAGAAGTCCTGTCCCACGCACAAAATCAGTTTAACCATATTTTAATCTAAACAATTCAAAGAAAGCAATCAGAACGAGGAATCTGTAGCTGGGTTTGGTGGCACATGTCTGTAATCCTGTCACTCAGGAAGCTGAGGCAGGAAGATTCAGGGAGTTCAAGCTCCAGTTTTGAGTACATTAGCAAAGCCCTATCTCAAAGACAAGGTAAGTAGCAAGTGAAAGGATTCTACAAACATAAGAAAGGAGGCAACTCTAAGAATCTGTCTCCACAACTAGATAATAAGTACAACTGGCTGTATTTGTCTGATGGTATTTATTTTGGACTTTGAAAATTTACTGAAGGCATGTAACTTCTAGGAAAATTTTGGGTCATAAGTCATGGCTAAATTCAACTCTGCACAGTAACAGCTACTCATTTCCCAGCCCTGTGGCAGGCAGCTGTGTATTTTCCCTGAAACAATTTGCACACAACTTGCAAGACCCAGAACTCACTAAAAGAACACTCTTCTTTGAATTGGAGATCTGTGCTCTGATCATTGATTATAGCTTCAGATGACAGAAAGGCAGCCATTGCTGTACCTCTTCACACTGTTGCAAAGCCTACCTTGACTGACTGAAGTGATTTCTGGGAGATTTCAAGAGCTGCCACCCTTCTTTTCTGTGTTAGGTTTTTTTTTTTTTTCTTTCCTATGTTCCTTTAGAGAGCCATACATTAAACACTAGGAGGTTCAAAAGCAAGTCCATATTTTGGAGAGATTAAAAAATGGCTAAACGTGCCCATCAAAAAGTACAGGCTCAGGAAAGAACCAAGAAGACTATAAGTTTACACTTCATGCTGATACGTGGCACAGATATAGCCTACAACAATAAGTACATCAAAAAAATTAATAAATTTAATAATAAAAGACAAGAATCTCCAGAAAAGCAGAATTGGATTTCTAAAGGTGACATATGATTAGATTCAAATGTGCCATTTTCAACTGAAGAATCACAACACATATAAAGAAACAGTAAAATGGAAAGGAAAAAAAAATCCATTCCAAGGGAAAAAAGAAATCAATGAAAACTCTCCCTGAAAAAGAACAAGTAGTAAACTACTTGACAGACATTACAGCAATGATCTTAAAGATGCACAGAGAACTAAACAAAGATGTGTCCAAAACCAAGAAAATTTTGTATGAAAAATGAAAATGCCAATAGAGAAAAATCCAAAAAAAATAAATTTGTGGGTTGAAAAATACAATAAACAACATAAAAATCATTCAAGGTATTCAAAGGTATATTCCATGTGTCAGAAGGAAAAAAAAAGTCAAAATTCATGAAACTTGATGATAGGATAGTGAAAAGACAGAAATGAGTGAAGGAAAGTGAATACAGACTAAGTGGTCCATTGGACCATCATCAAGTAGTCTAACATACATATTATAGATTCCCAGAAGGACAAGGGAGATAAAATGAAGAATGAATATTTGAAGAATAATGGATATAGCAGTTACCGTCTCATTGATGGGACAAAACACCCAACCAGATGTAGCTTATGTGAAGAAAGGGTTTGTTTGACTTACAGTTTTAAGGGGAAAGTACATCATGGCAGGAAAACATGGCAGAGTGGATGTCAGAATGTCACATCTTGTCATATAAGCTAGGAAGCAGGAGCAAGAGTAATCTAGTGCAAGTGCAATGGACTTACTTATAAGTGGAATGGACTATCAAGGCCGGCCCCTAGTGACACACTATTTTTAACAAGGGTTCACCTCCCAAAGGTCCACCATATGGGGGCCTAAGGATAAACTCAGACACATAGGCACATTATAATCAAACTACTAAAAAGTAAAAGCAAAGAGAGAATTTTCCAAGCAGCAATAAAAAAGTGATTCATCACATATAAGGGATCCTCAGTAAAACTATGAGCAAACTTCTCATCAGAAAATTTAAAGGTCAATAAGCTGTATACCAATGTGGTCAAAGTGAAAAAGAAATAACCATGTCAGCCAGGAATCCTATATCCAATAAAATTGTCCTTCAAAAGTTAAGATTAGCCGGCCGTGGTGGCATGCCTTTAATCCCAGCACTCGGGAGGCAGAGGTAGGAGGATTGCCATGAGTTCGAAGCCACCCTGAGACTCCATAGTGAATTCCAGGTCAGCCTGGGATAGATAGAGTGAGACCCTACCTCGAAAAGCCAAAAAAAAAAAAAAAGTTAAGATTAAATTTTAAAAGCCCAAAATAACCAGTTGAAAAGTTCATTATCACTAGCTCTGCCTCGAAAGAAACACTCCAGATCATAGTGAAAAATGAGAAGACAATGGACTGTAATTTAATGTGTAAATAAATATACATCCCAACAAATGTCAACACATGGACAATTCTAACTACTTTTTGACTCCACTTTTTGTTTCCATGTGTTTTTAGAGATTCATCTTTTAAAAATTATTAATCTTGAAAGTAGTATTATTTTAATAGATTTGGTAGTCTATGTTTTCTTTTCTGCATAATTCAAAAGGCTACTGTATCTGAGAGAATTATTAGTTTATTTTGGGATACATATTCATAAAGTGTAATTTGTAACATCAACAACCAAAAGAAGCTAATAAAAGAGAATGAGTCATTACAACAATAGCATATTATAGGCTATTAAAGATAAGCTGGTATAAATTTAAGTTAGAGTACTATAACTTTAGGATATGAAATTTTATCCCCATTGTACCCACAAAGAAAATAGCTTTAGGGCATATACAAAAAAATGTAAATGTTCCACTTCAAAAAAAAATTAATAATGCACAAGAAGCAATGCAAGAAATAAGGAACAAAATAAAACCTATAAGACATACAAAAGCAAATAACAGATCACACCTACATCCTTCTTCATTAGTAATTATTTGAAAATTTAAATAGATTAAACTCTTTAGTCAAAAACAGAGATTATCATAATAAATATTTATTTAGCTAGTTATTTTGTTGGTGTGAGACAGCATCTCATAGTGTAACTCAGACTGCCTTGAAATCACAGCAATCTTCCTGCCTCAGCCTAAGTGCTGTGATATAGATGTGCATCTCCATGATGAGCTCAGATTTATTATAAATCCCAAAAGAGAGTCCATTTAAATTCAAAGACACAAATTTAAAGTGAAAATTTTCTGAGTACAGTGAAATAAATTTAAAATTAATGTCAGAAATAAAATAGTTACTTATCTATGGATATTGGATTCCAATCTTCCACAATCAATAGAATAAAGAAAATATGACAATACAGAGATGATTAAAAATGAAAACATATCATATCCAAACTTAGAGGACTTGGTAAAATCAGTGATATGGTAGAAGTGCATCAGTGCTCCTATTAAACAAAGAGAAGTTGCTGGGTATGGCGCATGAACTAGTAGTATAATAACTTGGAAAGGAAGACCTACAATTGTATGCTTGCACATAGTATGATCTTACCTGTGTAAATCCTAAAAATTCCAAATATTAAGCCCCTCTCAGACTACTAAGTGAATTCAGCATGGTATCAGTACAAAAGTACAATGCACAAAATCATCACTTGCATTTCCTGTGCCCTGACAATGAATGATCTGAAAAGAAATTATGAAATAATTTCATTTGTAAAAGCACACAAAAGTAATGCAAGTTAGAAATAACCAGGTTGGTTAAAAATTTTTGCAGTGAAATCTTAAATCACTGCTGAAATAAAGAAAATTTAAGTAAATGGAAACATACTGCCTGTATGCATAGTAGAACACAATCTGTTTAAAATATTCAGCCCACATTAAGTGATTTACACACTCAATGTGATCCCTATAAAACCTCAATGACCATTTTGTCACAAAGAAAAAAATCTTAAAATTCATACGGAATCTTCAAAAATCCCAACTATCCAAAACAATCTAAGAACAAAACTAGTGGACTCTCATTTCCTGTTTTCAAAACTTACAGCCAAACTATAATATTCAAAATAGTGTGATACTGGCAAAAAGACACACATAGAGAATATAGACTAATGAAATATAATAATTAAAAGGCAATAGTCAGCTCAATGTCACTGGGGTTAACCTACAATCCAGACACAATTTACTGGAAGAGGGGATTTATTTCAGGCTTACAGATCCAGGGGAAGTTCCATTATAGTGGAAGAAGCTGGCTCCCTTTTCACAGATCTAAGAGAGAAAAAAAAAAAAAAAAACACCACCAATACAACCAAAATCAAACATTCTCCAACAGCAAAATAGCAGAGATCCAGGCAGAACTTACTCTGCATACCTTAGGCAGGAATTCAGATACACCCCTAGTGACACAACCCTCTTGTAGCAGGGGCAGAAGCTGCAAACTTAATTTTAATAACACCAGAGTCTATTAAAGGATATATATTCAAAGTACCACAGCAATCCAAGTAATTGGAGAAATATTTTCAATTCATATTATGTTATACACAATTTATAGAGAACTTCTAAAAGTCAACAGTAGGGAGGAAACTCTACTGATTTCATGAAGAAATAATCATCTGTGTTGATTAGACATTCATCCAAAAAGGCATATGATTGGCCAATATACACATGCAAAGGTATTGGATGTCACTAATTTTCTTAATGGAAAATATAAGTGAACACTACAATGAAGTGCTACCTCATATCCATTAGGAGGTTAGTATCATAAAAAAGTAAACAGGGGGCCTGAAGAGATGGCTCAGTGGGTAAGTGCTTCCTGAAAAACATAATGACCCAAGTTTGATCCCCCAGTACCCACATAAAGCTAGATGCACAAAGGAGCAAATGCATCTGGAGTTTGCAGCAGCTAGAGGCCCTGGCATACCCATTCTCTCTCTCTCTCTCTCTCTCTCTCTCTCTCTCTCTCTCTCTCTCTCCTTGCAAATAAATAAATAAATAAATAAATAAATAAATAAATTTTAAAGTATTTAAATTTTTTTTAAAGCAAACAGGAAATAAGTGTTGTTGCAAATGCAGGGATTTTGGAACCCTTGGGCACTATTAGTAGGAGTTTAACATTGTAGGAGCCATTGTAGGAAATAATATGTCAATTCCTCAGAAAACTTAAAAAACAGAATTATCATGTTATCTAACAATTCTTCTTTTGCAAATACACTTAAAATAATGGAAAGCAGGACCTTAAAGATATCTTTTTATACCCATGTTCCTAGAGGCATTATTCATAAGGACTAAGGCATAGAAGCAGCCCTGTATCTACTGGTAGGTGAGTGAATAAGCAAAATGTGATGTATCTATAGAATGAACTAGCATTCCATTTTCAAATGGAAAGAAATGCTATAATCTGTTAGAACATAGATGAACCTTCAAGACATTGTGCAAAGTGAAATTAGCTAGACAACAAAGACAAATACAGGACGATTTCACTTGTGCAGGATATTTACTGTAGTCTTGATCATAGATACAGGGAGTGGAATGGTAGTTTGCAGGAACTGATGGAGGAGGAAACAGGGGTTTGTTGTTTAAGGAATAGAGTTAGGAACAAAAATGTTGGTAATAGCTGTACACAGTCATGCATGTATCCAAATAGTCATGAGCTTTACAATGAATTGTACACTTTAAAATGGTTATGATGATGAATTTTATATGTATTTTCATAAAATAGAAGAGGAGAAAAAAGAAGACAACATGGTAACCATAGCCATCATATTTGCACCACTTAGATAACACTAGTTCTCTGCTAGGTAATGCTGAAAGTTTTGCCTATGTATTAACTCACACCTGGAAAGTAATATCCAGTGATTTTCCCATTCCAGTATTTCTCAAACTTCACCTGAGGATCTTGTTAAAATACACATTGAAATGCATGGCACATTGGCTGGGTCCCGAAGTTCTTCATGGGATGCTGATGCTGCTGGTTCATATCCCACACACGGAGGAGCCAGGACCTACTGATCCACCGCTAGTGAGTCAAGACCAAGAATCATCCTCTGTCAGAGACGTGGCCTGGTGGTCTTTCCATTCCACTATTGCTATTTTCAGGGATTCTTCTCTCCTGCTGCAGTTTTAAAGAAGACAACCCTGTAGTTAATTACAGGCTCCAATTTCAGATCGTGGTATTGTGCAGCACAAAACAGGAAGCACCCTTTTTCATGGCCATCTCTGTATTCCATGAGCAGCACTAGTTAGTAGTTGTGTAGCCCTTGTAGATTTTTACCACAGGAAACATCATGCTTCAGGACTAAAATTTTAGAAATCAATGTATTGAGACTGATAAGCCAATATCGGTGTGTCCCCTACAGTGACAAGAGAGAGGAAAAGGAAGAAGTGAATAAGCTTGGGCAAGAGAATGGAATAGACAGTGGAGAGGGTAGAGGAGGAAATGGTCCACATCCCTTTTGTAGTCAGCTTGGGCATGATTACTATAATAAGGGAATCACCAGCATGCTGCTAATGCTCCCTTGTCGGGAGCAAGCCATAACTGTTCAAATGGACTCCTGAGTCATGCTTCTCTGAAAGTAGCCTGCTGGTTATTTATTTCCATCAGAGGTTCCTCATTTAGCAGGCCTGGCTGTGTAGGCCTGCTTGTTGACTGGTTATCCAGATGGGGGGCCAGCTCTGATGATAATGGATTCCTGAGTTAGCTGTCTTTTATTTCTCTGTGGAGTACTGCACACTCCTAAATCAACATGCTGCAGGACTGTGTATGACTCTCCCACTCCTGAAGTAGCTGAGGGCTAGTGACAAGGCACATCAGAGATAATATCCATCACATTTTTGTATCTGCTGGATTTCAGTTTAGAAGGATATGCTGGACTTGATTGGCATGTATCATTGTTCTTTGCTTTTTGATAGAGTTTCAAAATCAGCTATAATTTGAACACATACAATAAAGTGGAAGTGTAATGTTTGAATTTTTACATATATGTATATGTGTATACATATTTATGTAAATATATATGCCTCCTATAGGCTTTTAAAGCTCTATAAATTCCTACAGACATAATATGTCTGTATCACACTGGATACTAATAAGAATCACTTTCAAATAGTCAATCAGATTTCACTACTTCTAGACAAGCTAGTGTTAAAACACCTCTACCAGTTTTCCTTCAGAAAGTTCTTCCTGTGCTTAAAGAGTATCTCTGTGCTAATCATTTCTCTATCACTATAACAAAAGACCTGAGATAGTCACCTTCTAAAGAGTAAAGGTTTGTTTTCACTCACAGTTGGAATAATTCAGTCAATGTATGGTTGGCCCCTTTGCTATGGGGCCTATATTGTGGTAACATATCTTGACAGGGTATATACAAGGAAAAGTATTCTCCTCATGGTTGGGACATGAAATAAAGAGGAGAAAACCAGGATTCCATGATTACCATTAACAGCACAGCCTAAAGGCCTAACACTTCTCACCATGCACAATTTCCTAAAACCTCCATCAGTAGTTTGATTCTGGGGACCAAGTCCTTGAAGGAACAGTCTTGATCCAATCTATAGCATCCTTTCACTACCTCAGCTATCCTATTTCCACACGTTTAATATCTAAAATATAGACCCAAAAAGCTCACTGGTATTCAACTGTAATTTTTATTTTCCATGAAACAGGAGAGTGATATTAAACAATGGCTCAAGTGAACTGGACTTAGAAGGAAAGTTCTTTTAAACATCACAGGGTTTCCTATACTTTTTGAGTTTGAGACTTTAAATCTAAACTGAGTTTAGATAGGGATAATTCAACTCTGCTCCATGTATCTCCTACCTTTCCGACATCAATGGCTAGCCCAGTCATGTGGTAATTGATAAGGATCAAAAAATAAGACTTGTCATCAGTTTTGTCTAATTTTATTGGCCAAAGAAATCACATGGCTGAACCACAATCATGAAGTAAACTCTATCTCTTGGTGAAAAAGAGTGCATGCAAAAGGAATGAAGCAATATTTTGGTCATCAATGCTATGACCAGTCTAACTAAGAGATACTGGTTTCAATCTCTCAGCAAGCACCAGAATATTCTATCAGTCCCACCACTATCTGGCACCATATTCACATCCATTGTAGCAAGGCACAATGACTTTTGGGAGAGAAGTAATATTTAAGCCATACCTCTGTTTTTATTATCTGAGAAGTTGATGTTTGGAATCATGGATCTTTTAGAAACCATGACGAAACAGATCTCATGGTTCTTCTCTTCCTAGGAACCCTTAGGACAAGGATGGAAATGCATATAAGGGACATTGACTAAGTATACTCAGAATCATCATGTAGCCTTTCTCTTTGCTTCCCAGGAGGACTCCAGAAAGCCCCAGTGAGGTTTCCCACATTTCCTTGCTTCATTAACAGATCTTCAGCATGATTCAGACTTAAATTATATAGTTAATTATATGCTTCTCGTAGTAACCATTCAGTTAATAACATTTTGTCATAACAGCTTTTAGAAAGTTATCACATTTAGAACAACAGTTTCTTTTTAAAATTATTGTCCTACTTTATTAATAACTTCTATTTTATTTTGGTATAATAATTTTTCACAACAAGACACACTAAATAAACTATAAGAAGTGATACCTCACATATAGTTGTAAAGACACAAATATCAAATTAATTGATGCCTTAGAATTTGTTTGGAATAGAGCACATATTTGTATTGTTTGCCATGTTTGGATGAACCTTAAGTGTTTTACTTGGAACATACATTCTTAAACAGAAAGATGAAGAAATGGCTGATTTGTTTACAATTCGTCTGTTTTTCATGTGTTCTACATAGTCTTTATTTCCCCCTAGAAGTATTTATCTATGCTATAACATTGCTTTTTTAAAATTTTATGTATTTATTTGCAAGGAGAGAGAGAGAGAGAGAGAGAGGGAGAAGAGAGGCGGGCAGAGGTAGAATGGGCATGCCAAGGCCTCTAGCCACTGCAAATGAACTCCAGGTACATGTGCCTCTTGTACATCTGGCTTACGTGGGTCCCAGAGAATCGAATCTGGGTCCTTTGGCTTCTCAAGCAAGAGCCTTAATCACTAAGCCACTTCTCCAGCCCTATAACATTGTTTTTGAGGTAGTTTTGATGTGATATAACCATATAACCATGCCTCTCAACAGATTGAACGTTTTGGTGAAGAAATGATAAAGAATGCAGCTTCCAAAAGAGTCCTTCAAATCTCTTCTTCACCAATCATCAGTACCCAAATCTTTTCTTTGTCCTTTAGCAATAATACTAAATCTTTCATGTGTGTGCATTTATATACAGTTGTGTTTGTATGTATGGTGGCTGCAGGTGGTTGTCATTCTTCAGAAACATTGCCTTTTTTGGAGACAGGGACTCCCACTTGCCTGGGACTCATCACCTAGGCTAGACTGGCTGGTCAAGGAGCCCCAGGTATCAGCCTGTCTCCATCCCCTCCCAGTGCTAAGATTACAAGTGTACACCAACATGCCTGGATTTTTGTTATATTGGTTCTGAAAGTCAAACTCAGGTCTTCAAGCTTGCAAGGCCAGCATTTTACTGACTGAACTGAACTAACTATCCTGAAGTACAATCAATCTTCATGACATGATACTTTGGGTATAAGTTGCTAAGGTTACTTTCAAGTAATTCATATGATTTTATTATTTAATTAATATGTAAATCTCTATGCATATGCATCCTGCATAGTATGTCAATATAAAATGCACCATAATATTCCTCATTAAAATAAATGTAACCTTTGGCTTTAGATAAAATAAAATAAGCACATTTCACCTTATGCTTAATAACTCTGAAAATCTATATGAAAGAAACACAAGACACTGAAAATAAGAGGCTTGCCCATGAACCATAGGATTTGAGAATAACCATGTGTCTTCTGTGTATCTTAGTATGGGTGCCATAGAAGTTCATGATCCAGAAACAAGTACAAAATAATGCAAATAATAAAACAAGGCAAGGTTTCTCTCTCTACAAACAAGACTGGGAATGAAGAAATTTTCTCAGGGAAAATATCTTTTGGCAACAAAATCTGAGTGTGCATGGCATCAAACAACAGGATTGTGAGAGGAAAACCATGACTACCTCCCCATTGTACAATAACAGACAACCACTCTGCCTCCTAACATTTGGGTAACATCAAAAGAGCCTGTGTGTTACTGACTACCATCTCAGCCCAGTAGTAATGAGGTATGTGCTAGCAAGGATCTAATTATATCTTACCGTAGTCATTATAAAGTAATTTCATCTGTTCTCCTGACCAGTGGACATCTGTAGCGATTTAGGTGTTTGACCAGAGCTGGAATTCCATCATGGAATTGAAGTAATGAATAGCAAGACGTAAATAAGAACCAAAGTTAAAATATGCAAATTCAATGGCCCTTTTTTCCTGTATTTATTATTCTTCCATAGTACTAGGTAGGCTTCCAAATTTGTTAGTCTAGAGGGGAATAAAGTTGACTTTGAAAAACATTCTTTTTTCTGTTCTTTTTTTATTAATTAGTTTTGCATTCAGCAAATACAGTCAGTTTGGAAGAACATTCTTAATCCCTATTTTCAAGAGTTAGCATTCTTTCTGTAGTCTCAATTACAGAACAGTTAGCCAGATGTCAATAGTGGTAATCTGGTAGAGGGG
The DNA here is from genome assembly GCF_020740685.1 of Jaculus jaculus. Classification (NCBI taxonomy): domain Eukaryota; kingdom Metazoa; phylum Chordata; class Mammalia; order Rodentia; family Dipodidae; genus Jaculus; species Jaculus jaculus. Next base: position 40,157,002 of record NC_059125.1, read on the forward strand.
AACTGGCTATAATACCACTAAGCCCACCCCTAGAAACACATTTCCTCCTGCAATGCTCCACCTCCCAAATAGCTGGAAACAAAACATTCAGAATACATGAATTTATGGGGGGGCTTCTGATTCAGCGTACCATAGTATATTGTCCTTATGAATTCAATTTGCTATTATTTTGTGGGGAATTTTTGCATCTAAGTTCAATCAGCGATGCTGAATTATAATTACGTTTCTCTTGCAGTTTCCTTAACTAATTTGGTATTGAAGTAATGGTAACCTTAGACAAACAATAGATGTGTTCTTTTGTTATTTTAGTCTTCTCTCTTTTTATATTTTTCTTTCATTTCTTTTAATGAAACAATAGTTTTGAAAATTCTTAGATTTGTCAATCTATTTTTCCATTGGTTTACTTTTTAATTTATTTTTCTCTACTTTTTATTAGCTCATTCCTTTTGCTAACTTCAAATTTAGTTCGTTTTTTCAGAAAAGTCCCTTGGGACATAAATTTGGTTATTTGAAATCTTTCCTTTTGTACTGTTGATATGTTGTGAATCTCTTCATTTGTCTCAAGATATTTTCTAAGTTCATTGTAAATTCTTCTTTGATCCATTATTTCTTTTAAGATTATGATGTGCAATTTAATATATTTGTGGTTTTTCAAGGGTTTTTGCTGTTGATTTCTAATTTTATTCTGTAGTAGTCAGAAATGACGCACAATAAACTTTAAATAGTCTTAACTTTATTAGGCTTGTTTTATGTCCTAACTTTTCTGGTGAATGTTTCATATGCACTACACAATAATGTATATTCTGCCATTTTGAGGATGTAGTATTCAATGTATGTCTATGAGGTTCACATGGTTCAACTATACAATATCCTTATGGATTTCCTTTCTGTTTGTTCTGTCCCTTATTGAAAATGAACCATTGAAATGTCCTACTATTTTTATGCCAATTCTGTCAATTGATGTCTCATATATTTGGATGTAGATATATATATATATATATATATATATATATACATATATATATATATATATAGTGAATTTACACTTTTGTCATTATTCAATGTCTTTCTTTGTCCCATGTGCAAGATTGTGACTGAAATGATATATCATATCTAATGCAAGTGTGGATATCCTTGCTCACATTAACTCATGATTTACTTGGAGGTTTTTACTCTTTTATTTTTAATCTATATATGACTTTATAACTAAATTGTGTCTAATATAGATGATATATAATTGGACCCTGCTTCTTAAAAATCCATTTAAGGCACTTTATGTCTTGACTGGACAACTTAATATGCCTATATTTAAAACACTGCTATTACCATGTTTTTGTTTACCACTTGTCACATAGTTATTTTGAAACCTATTTTCCTCTCTGACTTTCAATTTTGTGATTCTTGTAGGAACATGAGTTGATTGCTTCGTCATTATTGCCTGTGCATCTTCTTTGTGGTTTCCATGGGGACTACATAAAACATCATAGAGTTATACCACTCTAATTTAAACTGATGTCAATTTAACTTTAATCACACATAAACCCCTACCCTTTTATATCTCCACACCCTTACTTTGTGCCATCACTGTTAAATATATATATATATCTTTTTAATATTATAACACATTAACACAATTCAGTTATGGTTATTTTCGTATGCTTTTTATTTTAAATTATATATCTGAATTATCTGTGCAACAAAAATACTGTATTATAAGATTCTGTACTTGTCTACATATTTACTTTTAGTAGAGTGCTCCATATGTTCATATGCTTTTAAAAATATTTTCTTAGCAATATGGAGACTTCTGAAAAGGTTGACTATAGAGTTACCAACAGACCTAGTTATTCCCTTACTGGGCATTTACCCTAAAAGCTCCATACCTCAGTCTAGAGAGATTTGCTCAAACATGTTTATAGCTGCTTAACTCATAATAGCTAAGAGTTGGAATCAACCCAGATATCCATCATTAGGCTAAGGGATAATCAAGATGTGGTATATCTACATGATGGAATTCTACACAGCAGTAAGGAAAAGTGACACAATGAAATTTGTAGAAAAATGGTTGAACTTGGAAAAGGACATTCTCAGCAAACTCACCCAATCACAGAAGATAATTGTTGCATGGTCTCACTCATCTGTGGTTCCTAACCTGAATCTTCCTGAGATGTTGACATACCTAATAAGCATCTCAAGGAGCGGACAATAGGGAGGGTGGGGCAAGAGGGGAGGGTAAGGGTGGAGGGAACACAAAACTGGACCCAAATGGCAGTGGTACCATAAAATTTTATATCCTAGAAGACAGACTAAATGGTTGAAACTTCATCAGGTCCTTAGAGGGAATACCTAACCTAAATCACAGGGCTCTGGAGAGGGTATGATGAAGACTAACCTTAATCTTTCCCTGTTTCTTTCTCTCTCTCTTTTCCTCCTCTTCTCTCTTTCTTTTTTATATTACCTATCTTTTTATTCCTTCTTTACCTTGGCAATGGCCTGTAACTCACAGTGCCAGCATGTGGTTAACATTGACAATGAACTGTTGATCAAGGTTTCTCAAAAGAAGCCAGATTTCTTTTTTTTTTTTAGTTTTTTTATCAATTGGTTTTGTATTCAGCAAATATAGTCATTTTGGTACCATTATTGGGTTCATCCGTGACCTACCTCCTCCCCTTGGCCCCTCCTTGTTGAGGTATATGGGCCATGCATTGTGGAGTTAGCCCACAGTTATGGGTAAGATAAATGTCTCTGCATATCATGACCCACCAAAGTTTAGTGGTAAGACCCTACTGCTAAAGACACCATATCCTGTTGGTATGGAGCATTGAGTGACCTGGTTGGAATCTGCAAGAGAGTCAGTCCCCAGACAGTTAGCTCATCTAGTACCAGAAGGTGGTACATGAGCAACTGGGAGAAAATGGCCAACATCTGTCCAAGCAACTCATGGTCTAAGATTCTCAGCACCAAACAACCTGATGTGATGCTCTCACAAGTACAATAGTGACACACAGCCATGGTGTCCATGGTAAATATCTGCTCTTGATTTGGTTTACTGATCCACTCAGTGGAATGGAACCCATAGCTGGAACTGAGAAAAAAGTTAGAACTATAACTAAGAATTGAGTCCACTCTCCAAAATCAAACTCCCACCAAACCTACAAGAGGACCTACACCTACTAAAGTCCCTCTAAACTAATAATGGCATCCTATTTATTCAGTGATGACTTCACTCTCTGTTGGATAATCTGCTTCTCTTTTTCAGATGGACACAGATCCTGAGGAGAGATTCAGCCCATTGCACTTCACCAGATCCCCAGCTGAAACCATAGAGCAATTGGGTAAATGAGCAATAGTGCTGCTTTCTTGGTGAACTTGGTACCATCTCAAGGATGAAAGAGATAGACACAGAGAACACTCAACTCTTACAAAACCAGATATCATGGACACAGAGGTTCCCAAGATCTCATCACTGAAGAAGACATAAAACAAACCCATCATGGCTCAGGGAAATTCAGAGAAGAGGGGGTAGAAAAATTGTTAGAGACACAATTTGGGACATTATGCACAGAGACATTGCCTCTTACCCATAATTGATGACTAAACCCCATAATGCATGACCCACAATCCCCATGGGGATATCTGGCATTCCCAACTAGGATGGTCTCTTCAGAGCGGGGAGCACAGGGCTGAGGATAAGGATGGTACCAACATGTGCTGTTTACACACCAAGTACGTACATAACTAATAAAGAAAAAATGGAAGGAAAAAGTAAGCAGCTTAGTGGGAATAAGAGGATAATGGAGATGAATGTGATCAATACACATTATATACATGTGTAAATTGTTAAAATAACATAATTTTTTAAAAAATGCCCTCACAGTAATAAGAAACTTATAAACAATATCAATTGACTTACTTATACTCTGGATTGTGACTTAATATGTGACTAACAGTTCCTTCAGTTCAAGATGCAACTGTTCAGTGAATAAAACATCATGAGACTATATGTATACTAGGATACATGTTAATGTAAGTATATAAAATAATAATAGACAATATATGCTAAGTAATTATTACATTCTAGGCACCAGTCCAGATGTTTTACCAAAATGAACTCATTTAATCTTTATAATAACCCTCTGAGGGAAGGTATTGCTATTATAAGACAAGGAAACTGAGGTAGGAGAAGTTAATTAATTTCCCCAAATTTTACACAACATAAAAATAGCACAATAGGCATTTGAATCAAGTCACTCTGGCTCAGAAGCAATAGAAGTGTATGTGTGTGTGTGAGTGAGTGAGTGAGTGTGTGAGTGTGTGTGTGTGTGTGTGTGTGTGTGTGTATGTGTGTACTAGTTTGTAAAAGCACACACAAAAGTAGGAACTATTTCTAGTTGGTGAGATTGCATGTAATTTTTAACTTCATTTCTTTAGCTGTGTTTTTCTAATTTTTCTGTAATGTGTGAATCTACTTGTATAATCACATTAGAGACTTTTAAGTATCAAACTATTAGCTGCCTCTTCCCCTACTCAGCCTCACCTTGTAAAAAAAAAAAAAAAAAAAAAAACTTCTTCAGGACCCCAGGCAGTGAAGGGGTGACCCACAAAATTTTTCATTCAAGCCCTGTGTATTGACATTTTTGCCTTCGTGTTTATAGATTCAGAGCTGAAATATGTTTTCCATGACTCCCAATATCACAACTTCATTCAAGGACAGGAAGTGATGTTAGTGATTGAACAAATATAAGAAATATATTTTACATTCAGTGACTTGCTTTTATCAGAGCAGCATTAAAAAATGATGACCCTTAAGCCGGGCGTGGTGGTGCACGCCTTTAATCCCAGCACTCAGGAGGCAGAGGTAGGAAGATCACCATGAGTTCCAGGCCAACCTGAGAGTACATAGTGAATTCCAGGTCAGCCTGGGCTAGAGTGAGACCCTACCTCGAAAAACCAAAAAAAAAAAAAAATGATGACCCTTCTGTAATATTAGTGGTTGATTATAGTTATGAATGCAGCTTAAAGCTTGAGTGTGTCATTTCTAGTTCTCATAAGGAAATGTAGCCATGAAGAAAGCACTGGGAAATGACTGTTGGCTCAGCCAACCACAGGGATTTGGTGCATCCCACAACTCAGTGTATATATTCTCTATCCCTGAGAGCTTTAAGAGACAGTGCATAGGAGAAGACAGTCAATACTCTGACCAAGAATTCAAGAGTTCTATGTTCAAGTTCAGTCTCTGACACTTACTTGCTCTGAGACTTGGACAAATCACATACTTCCTTCTTTTGGGTCTTTTTTTTATAAAATGTGGGTGTTCTACTCATTGTTCACTGATTTAAATCACATCATGACACCTGATGAGATTAGAAATCAGTGAGCCCTGCAAATATTTATATTGGGCAGCTAGATTGCATTAAACCACATTCATAGAAGAGCCTCCTATCACCTGCATGGGGAGATACACAATGTTCAACAAAGAGATATCTGCTTTGGCTCAGGGAATTTTGCAGAAGAGGGGGCAGAAAGATTTTAAGAGCCCCATAGTGGAAAAAAATATCTAGAGGCATTGTCCACCCCCTCACAATGACTGACTGCTGCTCTTACAGCTCATAACCCACAACTCCATGGTGAATATGCCAGCAATCCCACTGAGGAAGGCCCTCAGTGGAGTGGAGGCAGGGAGGAGGGGAATGATGGTACCAACACACGATGCATCTATACGAAGTTTTTACTTCATAAAATAATGTGTATTTTTTTTAAAAAAAGAGAGATAGTCCCCTGACTATCTCACACCAAACTGCTCCCCTGAAACAACAGAGCTAGGTGGGCTATCAAAGTCATAGCAAACTTTAAATGTCTAAAATATATTGTCAGGAACAAGCCCTGGAATTCTGAAAGATAACAATGACTACTAAAGAACAACACATGCCACAGAAATGACAATTAATATTTCACCATTTACTTTTGTTCCAGCATATTTCTTTCTAATTGAGGATTATTTTCTGCTCCCACTGTGTATATGTGTGTTTACTTTTCATGGACTCACTTGCCTTATGTGGTGGTTACTGGTTTTGGGTTGATCAACTTTTATCTCATCCTTTCTTAGTTTTCTCTATCTTTCTTTACATGCGGCCTGCAAAGCCAATGGACCCAGGTTCAACTGCCCAGGACCCATGTAAGCCAGATGCACAAGGGAGCACATGTGTCTGGAGTTTGTTTGCAGTGGCTGGAGATCTTGACATACCCACTCTCTATCTTCCCCTTTCTCCTTCTCTCTCTCTCTCTCTCTCTCTCTCTCTCTCTCTCTCTCTCATAAATACATGAAAAAATTTAAAGATGAGGGTGCAAATTTTATACCATGAAAACAAAGTCTAACCCATAAAATCCTTTCTCAGTGGGGCCAGGGAGAAGGCTCATTGGGTAAAGTTTTTTGCCATACAACCATGAGGACATGAGTTTGGATGCTTAGCCCCCCCCCCATGTAAAAATGTTGGACTTGTTGGACTTGGTGGTACACACTTAGAAAGATCCCTAGAGTTTACTGGATAGCTAGTCTAGCTGAATTGGTGAGCTCCAGGCTTAGTGAAAAACCTTGTCTCCAAAAACAAGGTAGAGAGACATTGAGGTCATTCAGTATTGATCTCTGTCCTCTACATACACATGCAAAAAGCACTTGCACATAATATGTAGCCACACACATAAGAACACAAACATACACATATACACAAACTACAAACATACACAGATAAAATAATTCCTTCTTCAGCAAGAATTTTTTTAAGAGCCCTTCTTTCTGGAAACTCAAAAATATGACCCCATAGAAGATTGCTGTTTGCTTCTCTTAGTGGTCCTTCCAATATATCTTTAGGTCTACTTGGAAAAAGATACAACAGTAATGGTAAAGTGAAGGCAAGTAGGAGGTGGCTATGATATCATAGAGTTAAAAAATGTTTTCTTTGTTTTGACATCCTAAGAGGGTCTTATTTGTTTTGGCTTAGCTTGTATGGTTTACTGATAGGTACTTCAGAGGACATGAAAGTTAGGAATCATTGAATTATGCAAGAAAAATATGATAGTATTCTGAGCTTACAAGTATCACTAGAAGGCCTGAAGAAATGATTGCTAAGCTACATAACCATGAGTGACTCCAGGAACAGTACTTAACTGTTCTCACCATGACCTGAATACTGACTCAAGAATAGAGAGCATGGCAGCTATGAACAAGGGTTCCAGAAACCACAGTGGAGACAGGTCATGATTTGAGAACTAATTCTGACAGTGCCTCTCAACACTAAGAAGATGGAACATGGACATGTGAATCTCAAACTCTCACAGAGGTCTGTAGCTACAAAAAAAAAAAAAAAAAAAAGATACCCAAAAGGCAAAGGATATGTCTCTACCTGACAACTGCTTTCCAGAATTCTCATGAGTACATATAATGAGCACAACCTAAAATTCACAACCAGAATCCAAGTTGTCAAGGTATAGTAGACATGGACCATTGTTTTCATTTGGAGACACAACTGACTCCTGAGTTCCAGTTTGAAAATCTAATTGTTCAATTCTGTTCCCACCTGCACATTTCTATCAAACTCCAGGTTTCAGTAAACAAGTGAAATTTAGCAAATGCCTCTAAGAGGGACATTCCAGCAAAGCAAGTGGTATATTACTAAGCTCCACAGAAATGTGGGTAGGTGAAAGACATAAGAGTTGTAGGTAGGTCATAAAGTCTTTTAATGAGTGACACAGATCTTTGGCATGGGGACACTCAGGAGAGAAATACTTTAGGAAGTAATCCTTTTGACATTAGAAGCCAAAATTCCTTTGAATAAGTTTTCTGATCAGACCTCTCCTTTCAAACATATTTTCCTTTGTGATAAACAGTTTTAAGAAAGGATGTAGTGAATTAGTAAAAGAATTAAATATTATGGTGGGCCATATTTGGAAAAGCTTACTTGATTGATATTATTATTATTGTTGTTGTTGTTGTTGAGGTAGGGTTTAATGCTAGCCCCAGCTGACCTTGAATTCACTATGTAGTATTAAGGGGGCCTCAAACTCACAGCAATCCTCCTACCTCTGCTGGGATTAAAGGCACGCACCATCATGGCCAGCCTTGATTGTTTTTATCTACCTTTTAAAAGTATGTAAAGAGTCCTCTTCTGGGCCCATGTTTAGAGTGTAGGCACTCAGAATGGACCAGCATTTAACATACCATCACAGGCTTTTTTGCAATACAGCCTCTAACAAAACTAGGCTGTCCCAAACCCGTGGTAATAGAATTGTTTACCTGTACACCAAGAAGGTCAGGAAAGCACCAAAATCAACATATGGCGTGTGCCCAGGCCGACTTCAGGGGGTTAATGCTGTGAGACCTAAAGTCCTTATGAGACTGTCCAAAACAAAACCAAAACAAATAAATAAAAAACAATATCAACCAGAACTATGGTGGTTCCATGTGAGTGAAATGTGTCTGTGACAGGATCAAGAGAGCTTTCCTTATTGAGGATCAAAAAAATTGTTGTGAAGGTGTTGAAGGCATAAACACAGAGTGAGAAAGCTAAATAAATCTGGAGCTTTTTAAAATAACAAAATCCAAGACTTGTTCTGTGAAAGGAGTATGTAAAGAAAACTATGTGGGCTATATAGGGAGTGTTCTATAAATAGTTATCAAAGATTTCATTTTAAAGAAAGGTTGATAGTGTGAAGAAATAGACATATATGTTTATCATTAAAGAATAAATTGAACAAATTGGCACAGGGATTTTACAGGACAATCTAGCAATGCATATTAAAATTTAAAATCAGCACTTTGTAATCTAGAAATTCAATTTATAGGAATTCATCCTAAGGAAAGAACTGGGCAACTTCAAGAATATGCCCAAGGATGCTTACCGAAGGAATTTTTATAAAATATAAAAAGTAATAATAGCCAAAAGGTACATTTGTGGAAATTTATTTTACTAAAATCTGATGGAGCTCTCCAATGGAATATTATGCTTGGTCAGGGGATTCATATGTTTACGACAGAAAATTAACTATAGTAGAGTGGATATTAATAAAAGCTGGTTAGGGAGTGATATTTTAATATTCTGTATATTTTGAATAATTTGTATATTGTCATACTATTTGTACCTGAATCATAATAGATGCTTAATTATATTTGGTAAATTGATTTATGTAAATCCATTTTTTTTTTTGAGGTAGGGTCTCACTCTGGTCCAGGCTGGCCTGAAATTAACTCTGTAGTCTCAGGGTGGCCTCGAACTCATGGTGATCCTCCTACCTCTGCCTCCCAAGTGCTGGGATTAAAGGCGTGTGCCACCACGCCTGGTCGTAAAACCATTTTTTATATTTGCATATGTATTATGTAAATATATGTGCTCTGGAAGGATATATGGCTAACTTGTAAACAGTGATTATTTTTTTCACTATTGGATGTGGTTGACCCTGAGGCCATTTTAGATATTAATAAAATCAATTTCTACTACATACTTCTGAATTATTTGAATTTTAAAAGAAAAATGTGTCACCTTATGATTTTTGAATTATGTTTCTATTTTGAAATAATACAAAGCTCTCAAATTCTGTACCACATGAAGACACTTAGAACATACTAGAATTCCTACATATTGAATAGAAGAGAGAAAACAGTCATGAAAAGAATGTGCAAATGATATAAACAGGTTTTTCACAGAATATAAGAGCTGAAGTAGCAAGAAATATACAGAAAAGTGCCCTATTAAAATAATGGGGTACATTTCTTGGCCACCAGATTGGCATACTTTTAAGTCTGACAGTACCACAGCTTTTCAAAAATATAGGGAAAGAAAGATTCCCAATCACCATGAATTGGTACACGCACATTGGAAAACATCTAGTATGATGGAAACTGTGGCAACAATTGTTCACACTTTCAGCCTTCGAGAGAATGGTACTCCTCTGCAGAAAGAGACATGCACATGTGGCAAATGAAGCTATTTTAATCTTCGATGTTCAGAGTACTGCAGTGATTTACTGAAGGAAGGGTTACCCCTCCCCAGAAAAGAGCCAAGCAAAGGCCAATTTCAGGCCAAGGCCAGGCAGCCTCAGATGATGCACAAGGGGCGCTCTGGGCTTTACTTCTCTTGTACCTGTCAGTTACTGGAAAAGGCTCCCCATGAGAATATAAGTGTTCAGCTACTTCGGATTCTCTATGGCTGAAGGCACAGTGGCTTTGGAAACCCAGGGGCAACCTCCAAATTTTTAAATACTTTTATTTGTTTTCTTGAGAGAGAGAGATTAGAGAGGGAGATAGAGAGAGAATAGGTGCACTAAGGCCTCCAGCCACTACAAAAGAATTCCAGACTCATGTGCTATCTCGTGCATCTGGCTTACATGGGTACTAGAGAATCAAACCTGGGTCCTTAGGCTTTGCAGGCAAATTCCTTATCCACTAAGCCATCTCTCCAGCCCAATCTCCAGTTTTTGTTGTGAGCCATTAATATAAAATCCCAAAGACACATAGAACTGGTAGAAAAGATCCTGGAGTTATGGATGGAGTACCTAAAACATCCAAAATATGTGTAAAAATATATATTGGAAGGATAATGAATAGATTCCTAGTTGTCATTGAAAGGTGAGAAAATGAGGGTTTATTTATTTTATTCATCTGAGGAAAAGAAGACAGTAAGAAAATAATAAACACAAACTATATAGTTAATTCCAAGTGATGAAAACAGGATCCTCATACACATCACCATGAAACATGAAGCACAGCAGAACATGGCTGGAGGGGAGGCAAAGGATAAGTGTATGATTTGGTTTATAGTAGTACCTGAAGCCACCTGTGGTGACACATATCTACAATCTCAGTACTTGGGAGGTTTAAGAAGGAAGACTGCAGGTTCCCGACCAAGCTAGGCTATACAGGTAAATACTGCTAATTGTTCCTAAGAAGGTTAATTCTATGATGGGTCTTTATGCTTGTTTCTTCTTTTCTTTGTTCTTTGTTTAAATAAGCTAAACTCTTAAGAACAGTCCACTTTTCCCCTTGAATGACAGTGGATAGATACAGCCCCAATGATTGGCTGCCCTGAGCAAGGATCTATCATGAAGCATTTTCTTCATTGTTGTTTGGGGAGTGACAGAAAATATTCACACATTAAGATTGTCCTGATACAGCTCTGTACGTGTTAAAATGTATAGAATTTCTCACTTAAAACAGATGAATTTGATGTAAATTATAGCTCAAGCTACTTATTAAAAACTGAATCATTCATTGTTAAGGAGCACTTAATAGTAAAACTAGGATCCAGGGAGAACCTGTAGCTTCTGAGAAGAGAGAGATTACTGTGCTTTTTCTCCTGAAGTACACTATGCCTTGCTATGGGATAAATGCAGAATATTTGTTAAGATGCTTTTAATACAACTGGTAAGCCACATTTGTTACAGAAGTGCTAGAACATTGCTGATCCTTACAGCTCTTGGGGACAGCTTCCTGGAGCCTGAGGCACAGAAAATTCTCTCAATTGCCTCTACTCAAGAACTGTCTCCACCATTTTCTTCAGTGTGTCAAACAAATACTACAAATTTACTTTAGGTCTCTTGATGTGGAAAGGACTAAAAAGCACGAACAGAGAAATGTGACATCTGTTGAGTTTCTCTATACAGGTATTTCTTAATGAAACCCTAGATCTTGAGCTGGTAAGAATGGCACAAGGATCCCTGCTATTTGAAGATGGGGAGGGCTTTATTAAATAAAAGGAAGTGGAGCTGAGTAGCTAGAAGACAGTGCCCTGGGTAAATTTGAGGGCAGCCAGAACCAACTGTAGGAATCATCTTGGATGCTTCTTTTACCCCCATAGAGAATTATGTTTGTTCACCTGGAAAACAGAAAATGTTGCAAACTGGAGCAGAAAAGTAATTTCATGTGACTGTAGAAAAGACCAGAGCATCAAGAAGAGGACCCTTCCTGTAAAAGAGGTAGGCCAACTCTGCCTCAAGTCTCAAAGACAGAGACCACAGTCTGGGATTAATTTTCAGGGCTCTATATGACAACTTGGAGGTACTGGAGAGGCCGTGGAAACTCAGAATACTCATCTTCAGTCAGATTTTCTAAGTCCTTACTTGGCTTCTCTGAGCTTATTTCCATGACCTACCTATCGTTGGGAAATGTTAGAAGAATGTCTTCCTCTTAAACTCTCATTTCTGATGTTTTAATTTGCATTCTCTAGAAGCTGACTCTGAGACAATGAGCTGAGGACAAGTTATTGATTTAAGTAGTAGAGGAAACCCAGGAAACAGTACAAATAAATGAGGCCACAAAGAGAAGGTAGGGCACTAATAAAAAGTTTATTATAAAACAAGTCACTAACCCCTTTGGTCATGTGCGGGAGAGATCATAGAGAATGTATTGCAGAATTAAGCATGCTGAGATAGCAATCCCCATGCCTTCTTCATTCATTGAAAGCATTATTTTCCCCAACATTCCATGCTTGTGTACAATGACCTCATAACCATCCCATGCAAGTTGGTAAAATAAAGCCTAAAGGGAGAGAAGTGCCCAGGTGGTAGTAGTCACAAGCTGGGCCTGTGTGCACTATCGCAGTAAGGGAGAAAGTATAGGTAGGCACCAACAGTGTGTATTACTTTTTTGTGCTTGGCTAAGGCTGTGTTGGGTTCAATAAACTGGTTGTCTGCTCACTACAAAGACACCAAAATGACATTTTCATCAACTGCTTGCTGTCAGAGCAGAGGACCATTCATCACTGATCCTTCCCAGCACATTATGGAACTTGCAGCCACCAAGGGTGCTCAAGGGTACTATTGACCATTTGAGAATCCCAGTTTTTATTTACTCAAGAGAAAAGCACTGGCCTATTGCAAATGCTGCCATCCATATTCATATAGCATCTGACATCACCTGTGCTTCTTTTTTTTAAAATTTTATTATTTATTTGAGAGTGATAGACACAGAGAAAGGCAGAGAGAAAGAGAGAGAGAAAGAGAGAATGGGTGTTCCAGGGCCTCCAGCCACTGCAAACGAACTCCAGATGCGTGAGCCCCCTTGTGCATCTGGCTAACATGGGTCCTGGTGAACCAAGTCTTGAACCGGGGTCCTTAGGCTTCACAGGCCAGCGCTTAACCACTAAGCCATCTCTCCAGCCCTCACCTGTGCTTCTGACAATAGAAGCCAGTGCCTCCAGCCATAGCCATCATGTCTGCTTTTCAGCCAACTCTGTCTCTGATATGGAGACTCAGTGTCCAAAGAAAGTGGGTCATTCTGAGCTCTTGGCAGAAATTCCTCAATTGTCATGGCCTCTTTGTGAGGCAACAGTAAGAACTTGATCCTTCCTGTATTCCTGTCCTAAACACACACTTTAAAAAGGCAGTGTATAGCCTAATGAGTAAGAATATGTGTGTGTGTGACATTCTTTCACTGTCAACATCAAATGGAGGATTTCCTATTTATCAAGCAACTTTACTTCTTTGTACCTTGACTTCATCCTTGTAATACCACCTCAAAGAACTACATGCAAGGATGAAGTTACAGAAAGCATGTAAAATGTTCTAAAGAGCACCTAGCAAACATCTGTGTTGCAATTACCTTCGTGTTGCTAGGACAAACACACAACTAGAAGCAGCTTATGGGAGGAAAGGGCTTATTTCAGGCTTTCAGATGCCAGGGGAAGTTCCATTGTTGGAAAAAGATCCTGCTTCACTTCATCTTATGGCCACAGCAGAGACAGGACAACTAGCTGTTGAAGCTATCTCTCTAGACACCTTAGAGCTGGACTCCAGATCCACACCTAGTGACACACCTACTCCATCATGGTTCTGCCTGCTGAAGACTAAGGAGGAAGCTTAATCCAAAGTACCTGAGTCTATGGGACCATTTACAGTCAAACCACAACAACATGAGAAGTAACTCAGAAAATTTTGTTTATGAAAAAGTTAAAATATTGGAAGTAAGGAGATGGACCCAAGATCACTATTTATTACTGCTTCTAACTGAATCCCTAAGACTGGAAACTTAGGAAGAATAGAGGTTCATTTGACTCCAAGTTCTGGAGGCTGGGAAATCAAGAGCATAGCATTATCACCTGGTAAAAATCTTACATGGTGATGCCAAGCAAGCGTGCTGACTCCAGTCTCTTTGTCTTCTTTCTAAGATAGCCATATAATTATGGTGGCTCCCCCTATGTCTTATCTAATACTAATTAACTTCCAAATACCCATGTTCAAATACCATCAAGAGATGAAGCTGAGGATTAAGTTTCCAACACATGAGATACGGAGGACACCTTCAAATCATATCACTCACAAAGCAACTGGGCCTAGAGCAGAAAAGCATTGTGCTCAGGAGCCCCTGCCCAGCCTCTGGCCCAACAGTCCTTCTCCACTTCATTTGAAGAAAACTGACATCCCACATCTTGTGCTTGACTCCAGTCATTCTTCATGATCCACTTACTTAACTTGGGCTTTCAGCATTGACTTCCCCACAATGAGGATCTCGACCAATACCTCTCCTAATACCGTCTCACTACCCCAACCCTATCCTCATAGGCTCTAATTTCCCAGCTTCAACTCCCATGCATGATCCCTATTCTCTTTCTTTTGCATTTAGCACAATACTTAGTACTTGTGTACAGTACTTGTGGAGAAGAGTTGCATATGGCATCTGCCTAGTAAGTATGAGGATCAATACTTCCAGAAACCAAAGTCCTGGAAGGAGTTTCTCTCTACTGATGAACAATGCATACTCTGTTTGCTTAGACCTCAGTATAAAAACTACCATGTCTTCCTGAGCCCTAAGATGTTTCAGTTACCTTGTCCCAATTATTGAATATTTGGCTGGCTGTAGAAAAGAAGTGGCTACAATTTGTTATGTCAAACTCAAGCTCTACAACAAACACTCTATACAACCCCTGAAGATGAGCAAACACCTTCAGAATTTATCGCAGTCCTGTGGATGGGTCTGTAACCCACTCCCCCTTACTTTGCCATTCTGGTACATGAGAAAATGAACCACTGGTAAAGGAGATGGCTCACCCACACTGACTTCACCATACTCATTTCTTCCCATCTGTGATAAGCAAGATACTTCTGGGTTTCAAGTCCAATACTAGATTTACAAGTCCTGTTTCCACCCACCCAAACACTGGATGATCCTAAAACCCTGAAATTGGCAGATTTATTTCAAAGTAGAATATTTCTTGAAACCCTGAACTATATGTTTATTCAAACTCAGCATTACATTTTTCATCACTGATTCTAGATGACAGATGTGCAAAAACTAATGTGACATTAGTTGTTTCCTCATAGAGAAGGGAAATGGGCAAGAAGATAGCTAATATATGAAGTTATAAATGCTAACATATCATTAACATGCTATGGAAGTGTCAATAATGAAAGAATTAATCCTATGGGGAAAGGTCAATGAAATCTTCAAAATAGAGATTTTGTCTGAGCTAAGTTTGAAAGGAGAATGGAACATCACTAGATGGAAAAGGGGAAAGAGCATTCTATTTTGATTTTTTCCCCTGTTAACCTTACGTTGGGAGAGCTTTGTAAGCTGTATTTCTTAGTTTGCAAATACTATTTTCTCTGATCCACCAAAGATTTCTCTTTTGCTTTTTTCCTTTCCCCTCTAAATCTTCAGCTCCTCTGGTCCAGTTGCTTGCAGATGTAGCAAATGTATGCCCGGGATACAGTTCTTGATGTCCTTACAGAATTGGTGCCAGGAGGATATGAGAATCCATGCATGGAGCCAGGTATGGTAATGCACACCTTTAATTCCAGCATTCAAGAGGCATAAGTAGAAGAATCACTGTGAGTTCAAGGCCACCCTGAGGCTACAGAATGAATTCCAGGTCAGCCTGGACTAGAGTGAAACCCTACCTCGAAAAACAAAAACAAATATATATATGAATGTTCAAGTCCTGTGATGATTAACTTCTGTTGTCAGCTTGATAGGATTAGAAATCCAGACATTCCTCTGCGGTGGATCCCTGAGGTTGTTTGCAGGAAGTATTAACTGAAGGAGGAAGTCTTTCCTCCAGAATGGGCAGCCCTCCAGGTGATAAGCTTTATATAAGGAAGCTCTGAGGGGAAACAGTCCCTTTTTTCCTGCCCAGATGCCTGTGCTACTTACTGATATCTTCAGCCCTGCATGTACCTATCCTGTTAAGCTATCTTTTATGAGCATTGAAACCAAGCTTCCTGTGCCTTCTAAAGTAGACTGCAGACCAGTGGCTGTCCAAGAATTCTCCAGGCCTCAGTGCTGGATTGGGACTGCTGAGGCAACCATCCACATGGACTGAGCAGTTACTGGGTTCCTTGACTTTCAAACCTGTTCTTATGTCTTCCCCTGCCATCAGGGGTGGAATGTGGCAGTTGGACTTAGGGTTACCCATAAACTCATGTGTTCTGAATGCTGGGCATGATTGTATGTGCCTATAATCCCAGCACTAGGAGGTAGAGACAGAAGGATTCCTAGAGCTTTCTTGTATCCATTCTAGGCAAGTGAGACACTCTGTATTAAAGCAAGGGGAATGCATTCCTGCAAATAACACTTGAGATTGTTTTCTGACTTCCACACACATGTGTATACATGCATGTGCATCTACAGCCACACATGCACTCACATAGATGCTAAACACATGCATACATACTACACACATGTAAATGAATACATGTATGGCATACTATTTACATGCAAGTTGTGCACATGCTCTTACATAAATTATTCCTAGATTCCTCATAATACTTAATGTAATGTAGTAAATTCTATGTTGCATTTTGAGGAAATGACAAAAATCTATATATGTCTGTATGGATGGAATATTTTCCAAATATTTTGTATCTAAAATTGTTTGAATCTATGGGTGTGGAACTCACACATCATGAGGGTCAAGTATATTCCTTACAATAGTGTAATGCATAAATTGTTTTTGGCATATATATTTTTCATCTCTATATGTTTTTAATTTATATACATTGTATTATATTATAAATATCATTTGCTTTCTTGCATTGTTTACTTAAGACTCTATAAAGATCTATGATGATAGTTGGTATATGTAGTTTTTCTTCTACTGCATCGTGATGCTCTATGGCGTTCACACCTCTGTTTTGTTTTTTTTTTTTTGGTTTTTCAAAGTAGGGTCTCACTCTAGCCCAGGCTGACCTAGATTCACTAGGGAGTCTCAGGGTGGCCTCGAACACATGGCAATCCTCCTACCTCTGCCTCCCAAGTGCTGGGATATAAGGCGTGCACCACCACACCCGGCCACACCTGATTATTCTCCCTTCACAAAGAGCATTTTTATATATGTGCATTTAGTGACCTGTACAAAAATTTTTCTCAATTTATAATCCTAGTCATGGGGCATCTGCATGTTTAATTCTGTAAGATATTGCCAGAACACTTTCAAAGTTCTTGATTTCAGTAAAAGTTTTGAAAACCAATCACATTCCAGGAATAATTCTAGTCATAAGAGATTTAGTAGTGAACAAAGTCCCTATTCTCAATTAACTTATAGTTGAACATAGGAAATTTTCAATAGCTAATAAATACATACCAAATTATCAAATAGGGAAAAATTGCTATGAAAAAAAAAATAATAGAGCATGGTTGGAGTAATAGAGTGACAAAAGGGTTGTTGTAAGGAAAGTCCTCAGAGAAAAACTCTCTGAGTGATATTTGATGATATGCCTGCATGACGTAAGACAGGATTTTATAATGGGTGTGGGGTGAGAACACTGCACTCAGATGGGAAAACAAGCTGTGCAGGTGGGACCAGGGTGGGTGCATGTGAGTTCAGAAAGACAAAGTGTCTTTCATTTTTAAGCAATGAATTGCCACTTAAACAGTAATGCTGGCAAAATGCTTAGCGCAACCCCAGACACCACATAACTGATCACTTCTGGCAGGTGAATATTATAGTATCACAGTGATTATATTAGAAGATTGGAAATATCCTTCTGGCAGAAGAAAGCAGACTGAGTTGAAGAGAAACCAATGAGAGGTGCTATGGACTATGCTGGGGCAGTAGGATTTCAGTTCTCTGTGGTTTATTACCTCTAGAAAGGTCTTTGCTTGCATGTTTGCATGTTTTCTAAATAACCCTTGGGGCCTGGTTTTGGAGCCAGCAATTGAGTTGATGGTTCTTATCTACCCTGATCACCAGAGACAGGACATCCACAATATGGTCCTTCCAGAGTAAGTTTCCTTCTAGGATTGAGGGGATGCTCCGAAGATAAGCCCGCCCACAGTGCATTCTTTGCTTATTGAGAGTTGAGAGCAAACAGCATCTTGGCAGGATATTCCAGGTAAATGCCCAAATGATCAGCTAATTACTTGGGTCAGAACACAGCTGAGCAAATCCATCTTTGCAAGTCACTGCCAGAGGTTTGAGCAACTTCATTCTGGCTGGCTTTCAACATCACACACCGAGGGCCAGATGACTAAGTCAGGAGGAACATTTTTCACTTACCTGCTTCCTTCTCAGACTACAGCACAATCAGTTTTCTTAACCAACAGATTTGATGTGGTTTATAGAAAATCTGAGGAGATAATCAGCTTCACTAGAAACCAGTATGATGCAATTATAAACAAAAATGAGAAGTTGTTTTTCATCCATCATCTTGGCCAACATCAAAGGGATTGATGACATCAAATGTTGGGGAGGGTGAAAGGGAAATTGTCTCTGCTGTACAACTTGGTGGGAGTTTTAATTGCAAATTACATTTTAGAGGGTAATTTGCATGCTTCTAGGTTCATGTAAAATGGTCAGAGTCTTTGGCTCAGCAATATGTCTTTCAAGTCAGCCTCTTGAAATGCTGTCTCATAGATAAACCTATGTGTGTACCCAAAGATTATATATATATATATATATATATATATATATTGAAAATGCAATTAACTTAAATATGAGTACATAGAAGAATGGCTGCATAAATTATGATATATCTATACAATAGTGTCTTTGGTATATACTCACAAGGAAAGACATAAAATATGGGTATAATGATTTTAGAATATGTGGGACTAAGTGTGTGTGTGTGTGTGTGTAAAGAAAATCTATATATGCTCATCACATATGTAAATACTTTTCTAGAAGTTCTAAAAGAATAATTGTTAACTTCAACAACTCCCTAGGGAGGGAAAAGGCAAGGGAGGTTTGAAAGTTCTATCTCCTAATTTAGCACTTATATGCTGTATGAACATCAAAGGCAATTCTATTGCACAAACAGAAACTAAAGGACTGTACATCGTTTGTAGTTAATATACCTCATCTTAATCATCAACACCATCATCATCCTTATTACCCATCAGAACCCTTGAGCCTTTTCTCTTCCTTGGTACATGACAAACTCCCGAATCCTAAGTGCTCTTATTATGGCTGATAGCTCTGTCAACTGTTAATTATTCATGCTAATGGAAGGG
Organism: Jaculus jaculus; assembly: GCF_020740685.1. Lineage (NCBI taxonomy): Eukaryota > Metazoa > Chordata > Mammalia > Rodentia > Dipodidae > Jaculus > Jaculus jaculus. The sequence goes on from NC_059125.1 coordinate 40,176,434, forward strand.
GCTGGAGGCACAGATAATGCAAAATTAAGAGCAGTAATCTTTCAGAATCTGATCTCCTCTCCTGAATCTCCTGGGAACCTCTTCCTAGAGTAGGTTATTTACTCAGCAATAAGCATTGATTGCTAAGGATTGATATTTGCCTCTGCAATTTCAGGTGATCTACATCTTCAAACTTACAGATTAATACCCCTGGTTAGTGACCTCCTTGGGTTTTTACTGGCCTAACCCTGAAAATGGTTCCTGACCTCTATGGAGGAGGGAGGTACCACATGTAGTTTATCAAGCCCAAGTCACTACCCAAGAGTGGGCTAATTCTTTCATTGATAAAACAGATGATGGAGGTCCTTGTTGTTAGTTTTTATGTAAATTGAATTTGTGGCTTTACCACTGTAGTGGGTTTTCAGCCAGCTTATTCTCAGAAGCACAAATGAATCCAGAAAAGAATCTGACATATATTGGAATGACTAGAATAACAAGACTGATAACTGTAGCCATTATTAAGGATATGAGGTACTTAGAACCAATGTATTACTAATTGGAATGTAAAAATGGTACAACTACTTTAGAAAACTGGAGATTTTGTTTATATTCGCGTGTCTAATTTCCAGGAATTCCATTTAGCTAACAGTGATGAAAATATAGATGCACAATAAGACTGGTTCATGAATATTGGTAGCAGCTTTGTTTGTGGTAGCCACAAACAAGAAACAACCAAAATATCCACCACTAAGCAAATGAGTTAACAAATTGTGGTATATCTGTACCTTGGACTATATTTAGCAATAACAAGAAAATCAATGCAATTCTTATACTAATATGTATGAACTTCAAAGAAGCTTGGTTGAGCAACAAAGAGTTAAATATAAAGGTAGGTGCAGTATACTTCTGTGAGACTTAAGAACTAGAAAATCTACTGTGTTTTAGAGAACAGGTAGCAGATATCTCACTGTGACTTCCTATGACCAGTCTCTCTGCATTCTCCTATTTCCCTATAAGGGCATCCAACACAGTATCCTCATTTGAACTTCATCACCTTTTAAAAGGCTTTGTCTTCAAACGCAGTCACACTCTGAGGTGCTGGAGACTACATACAAACATAACAGTAACTGTGCAAATTACTAAACATAAATTAAATTGTTTTTCTAAAAGAAAATGAAGAAAAGGGAAGCAAAGACCCCATATTCTTAGATGTGCAGGGACATCAGTGCGCACAGGGGATATCTGGCATCCAATGTTACAGGCCAAATGAGAAGAGATAAGGAAGTGTTTAAGATCAACAAAAAGAAATGGGAAGCTTTGAAAGGAAACTAAAAAGAAACAAATTACAAACATACCATGATGTGAAAAACAACACCCACCCACCAGAGTAGCTAAAATGGAAAAGAAAGGTACCTATCAAATATAGGAGGGAGAGCAGCAGGTTTGTTCTGGAATACTATTTGTCTGTATCATCTAAAGCTGATTCAGTATATGCCTTGTTACTTAGCAATATCATTTCACATGGACACAAACAGACATGTACATAACTTAGGAAATATGTATATTTGAATATAGAAAGCAGCTCTCTTCATATTGACGTTGATAGCAAACTGCCTAAATGTTCATTATTATCGTAGTGAACAAATAAATCATGTCTTCAGAAACTGGAATACAATATCATGGGATTTAAATAAATATCTATAACTACATAATACAAAATGAGGGAATCACAAACATTATATAAAGAACCAGTTAGAGAAATTATCATAAAATATGCTTTCATTTTTACCCTTTTGGATGGTATTGTAGGTTGACTGGTATACTCAAAAAGGCATGTTGAAGTCCTACCTCTCAGAGACATGAAAATGGTAGTTACATATATAACAATCTTTGGTGAAGTCATACTAGAATAAGGTAGACCTTTAATCCATGACTACTGTTCCAATAAGAAGAATCCCAGAAGTATAGCTATTCAGAGGACTATGCTACTGATGGCAAAGGCACAGATTTGCACAAAGGGATGCAATTACAAGCCAGGGAATAGTGAGAATTGCTGGCAGAATACCAGAAACTGGGAAGGGACAAGGAAGAATTCTGTCTAATAGGTTTCAGAGGGATCATGGCCATGTCAACACCTTAGTTTTAGAATACTATCTCTGGAACTATAAGACAATATATTTCTCTTATTTTAAGCCACACAGTTTATGATGGTTTAAAACTGCCAACTATGGGTTGGAGAAATGGCTTATTGGTTAAGGCACTTGATGTGAAGACTAAGGATCCAGGTTTGATTCTCCAGTACCCACGTAAGCCAGATGTACAAGGTGCCACATGTGTCTGGAGCTCTTTTGCAGGAGCTAGAGGCCATGGTGTACCGATTCTCTCTCTCTCTCCCTCTTTCTTTCTCTAATAAACAATTTTTTATACTGCCACCTAGTATGTTTCAGCTGCTCTGGGAAACTAATATGAAGGAAAAAACCAAATCATACTGATAACAACAAAGTTGGCCTTGGGAGTAAAGGTGATGCCTACAGTGTCATGGAGGTATTTTTTCTGGTGTGTGTTACACTTTATTTAGAGAATTTAGCATGTAGATATTTAGAAGCTTCTAGTTTATAGATGGGGCCATATTCCCTAAAAAAAGAGACCTCCATGTAATAGGCCGAGAAATCTTTAAGTCCACTCAAAAGCTAATATTGAGCTCAGTGTGATGCTGCTTGTTTGTAATACTAGTAGGAAAATTACAAATTCAAAACCAATCTGGGCTACATAGTGAGTTTGAAACCATCCTCAACTGTGTCTCTAAAATGTTGAAAACCTAGTACATGCTCAACACTATGGAGAAAACACAGTGATATCAATGGACTTTACTTTTGACTTGCTTTGTTCTTTAGGAGCATACCATGATTTCTGAACACACCTGCCTTCCCAGGTACCCAGTTATCAGTGAACTCTACTCTAGGCAGTGGAGCAGAGTTGAGATATAATTATGTAGATTATGGTATGAGCCTACTTGGATTGAAATCATGGTCTGGCCACTTTATAGCTGTGTGATATTAAGTAAACTGACATAGTTTCCTTATCTGAAAACTAGAGATACCTATGTCTTATAGGATTGTTGCAAACAGTAAATCACTTAATATGTGAAAAGAGTTACAGTCAATAAATGTTGGGTGCTGTGGATTATAACTTTCCCTACTCTACAAGGAAACCTGTGTCTTTCTCCATTCTCCAAAACTTTTACAGAAGAAATTTACTTGCATCAACTTTAAACTGCCTCTGGGATCATTCATTCTGCTAAAAGAACCATACTTGTCTGTTGATTTTGTTTGGAGGAGGTTTCCAGGCTTTCAAAACACAACTGGGGACTGGAGAGATTTCTCAGTGGTTAAAGCTCCTGCATGAAAAGCCTAACAACCCAGGTTAAATTCCTTAGTACCTGCATAAAGCAAAATACACAAGGTGGCACGTGTATCTGGAGTTCGTTTGCAGTGGCTAGAGGCCCTGTTGCGTCCATTCATATCTCTCTGTATCTCTGTATCTTTCTCCTTGCAAAAAAAAAAAAAAAAAAAAAAAAAAAAAAAAAAAAAAAAAAAAAAAAAAAAACATTTTTTAAAAAGCACAACTGAAAAAAACATGAAAAGTATTTTGTTATAATGAGCCAGTAAGGTGAATGCAAATCTGCCTGTGACACCCCACCTCACCCCCTTTGCTCAATGTGCATTCTCTTATTGTGAAAGTGTTGCATGCATTTCACAGTGAAATGAGGTTAGAGTTCTAAGCAGTGGGTAGAAAGAAAGAAACTCGTGAGCATATGGTGTATGAGAAAGGATGTATCCATGCCTTGTTTAAATCACTACCAGCAGCCCTATCACTTTAGGAAAGAATCAAATCTCTCATGTAATAAACTGGACCTGGCCCCTGTCCTTCCTCCTTCCTATGCTCTCTGTCTAGAAAGTAGTGAGCTTGAGTCCATTATAGTTTTATAAGGAAGCAAACTAGTATTCTGAGAAAGATATAAGCTTATGAGGTTTTAGGACAGGTGTTGTACCTCCAACATCTGTCCTTCCACTCACACACCTGATGAGGGTAGGGCCAGGACATAGGCAGATATCACTATGGAGGAAGCAAGTGGCTTTCAAAATCGATCAGAAGCCTGCAATAGATCAAGTTGTCTCTTGATGCACTCACTCTAATCTTGGTCCATTTTTGCTTCCTTGAGTGTTACGTGTAGTCTTACTGAAGAGGCCAATCTACGGAGAATGGCATCTGGTCTGTAATGGACATTACAAGAGAAGCCACTCTTCTCCAGCCATGAATGGGCTGCCCTCTCAGTCTAGTTCTTTCTTCTCTTCAAGTGTTTTCCCTCAGAAGGAAGAAGAAATGATTATTAGCCTAAAGTTTCAAATCTGCTGATTCCAAAACTGATCCTGAGTTCATCATACTCTTGATATTTGGCATTTGTTGTTGGTATGATGCAGAACACACACAGCCAGTTATGGTGTGTGTGTGTGTGTGTGTGTGTGAGAGAGAGAGAGAGAGAGAGACAGAGAGAGAGGAGTTATAACTGGCCTTATAAAGAATTTTTGTTGAATATTACTCAGAACCTTGCCTCTGAGAAAAGAAGCCAGACAATATTCACACCCATAGATACTACAGGGCTGGCAAATAAAGACAGCCAATGTTTAGATAACTGGAATAAAGGCTTTCTTCAACAGACCCACGGAATCAATGCTGGACCATGCCTGTTCAGCAAATTATACTATTTTTTTCTGTTTTCATTTAGTTTTAGCTTTTCTGCATGGTAACAGCTGGTTTGTATGACTCATTTAGATGAAATTTTTGACAAGCATTATATTTTTGTATATATTATCTAAAGGTGAGAACAGTTATATTCTGTGGGAAAGTTTCAAGGAAGCTTGGGTGGCACTGGACCCTTCAGGGAAAAGAGCATTAGAATAGCTCATAGGCTTTGTCTAAGGTACAAGGTCAAGAGAGTTTTGTGGAAGGGTAGAAGGAAGAGAGAAGGAGTGACTAAGACAAGCTTGACAGCATTAGAGAAAACTTATGCTTAGCTGTGGTTGGTGCCAAATCTGTGCAAATTTGGGGGCTAACCAAAGCCTCCCTTGAAAGAAGTGATGGAGGGCTATTGTCATATTGTGGTCAACATAGAAAAGTACACAACTAACAAATGGTTTAACTTCTAATGCACAGAATAATCAACACCCACCTAAGCTTTAAGACAGGCCCACCACATAATATTAGGAGGAATAAACAAGCAAGGTATTTCACAGTTGATACTTCTCAAATTTTCAGTATGTCAACATTTAAGTTGCCAGGATTCCATACCAGTTTTCCTATTGACACTTTTCCATAATTCGCACAAGTACATTTTAAGAATATACATTTTTCAGACTATGGAAATATCTCAGTTGGTAAAGTGCTTGCTTTGTAAGCATGCAGATCTGAGTTTGATTCCCAGAAACCATATAAAATGTGGGGCTTTGCTCTTCAGGAAGGAATTCATTATTGATAATGATAAACTAGCCAAAAGTCAAAAGTCTGTGGATGGCACACGAGCAGACACGGTCTTATGGTATGAGTAGGCTAGACCCTGTATCCCAGCTCTTCCCAGTGTCCTGGTCTGGGTTCCCTGCACAGACTGTATGCAAGTGGATATGGGGGTATGGAGTGAGTAGGCAAAACCCCTGTTTCCTTGATACTCCCAGCTCCCTGGTCTGGGTTCCCTGTGCCAACAATGTGTTGGCAGGCACAGCAGTATGGAGTGAGTAGGCTAGACCCCTGTCTCCAAGCTCCTCCCAGTCCCCTGATTCTGGAAGTTCCCATTGTGCCTTGCTTGGGGAGGCCTGCTTCCTGAGTGAGTTGTGGTCGCAGGCATTTTGCTCTGTTATCTTGAAGAGCCACTGGGTACCAACATTCCTGTTCACCTGAGTCAGAGGTTACACTGGCCAAAGTACAAAAAATTGCTTCTTCCTCAATAAAATAAAGAGTCTCCCTAAAATGGGTACACAACAATGCAAAAAAGCCAGTGAAAGTCAGAAAACTAAGAGATCTCCACCAAGGATGCCTAGTCTACAATGGAAGCCTTCAATGAAGTCATAGAGAAATCAACAGAAATTCATTCTCACAATGAAACCAGAGCAACCAATGAGACTCTAATCAAAAATTTGCTGAACTGGAAGCAAACCATCAAAGAACCAACAATCGCATCAATGAAATTGAACAGAATTATCTCCTCTAGTGTTCAGCTTTTGAGAGTAGGCTTAACTTGATAGAAGAAAACATTAGAACCCTCCAAAGAGATATGAATAAATTGAAGGTTAATCAAGAAATGGAAGATCTCAACAACCAGTTGATGAAGCTTAATGAAGACTTGATCAAATGCAGGAATGAACTCCAGGAAGGATCAAGAAATTCAGAACTTGAATTGAAACTGTACCTCAAAAAAGAGATGGACACAATGAAAAATAACACAACAGAAAACAAAACTGAAATAGAAATTATTAAAAATCTCTATAGAACCCCTCACCAACAGAATTATACATGTGGAAGACAGAACCTCTGACCTGGAAGACAAGACAGAAGAAATTTATCAGGAGGCCAAAAATATTGCTAAGTTCAAAAAATCAAGTGAACAGAATATGAGGGAAGTGTGAGATACTCTAAAACGACCATGAGCTACTGGGTGAATGTGACTACATCTGTCTGAGCAACTCAAAGTCAAAGCAACTCATAAGCAAACAACCTGATGTGATGCTCACACAAGTGCAATAGTGGCACACAGCCATAGTGGGTAAGCAAATGCTCTTGGATTGGCTAACAGATCCTCTCAGTGGAAAGGAAACCATATCTGAACTACGAAATAAGTCAGAATCATATCCAGATAAAGATCCTTCTTTCCATTGTCAAGCTCCCACTAATCTTGAGCTATAAGAGGGTCTACACCCTCTAAATTATCTCTAAATTAATAATGGTTAACCCATTTAACCAGATATGTTGTGCTCATCAAATTATCTTCTAAATATTTATGTTTACACCCATAGATGAATGCTGTTCTCACTTTCAGTCAAAGAGGCTTCTTTATGTAGATGGCAGTAGCCATTGGGGAGACTCAAGACTCATCAAAGTGCTAAGAAGAAGTGGCAGTTGAGTGCTCAGCCTCAAATGAAACACATTTGTCACACTCACCAAGGACCATGGAATATTGTGGAATAGGTATTTTGGAACTTTATCCTTTGGATACTAAGTGGCTCTTCATACTGTCACCTGTTGGTGCCAACTGCAGCTGTTTCCAGGTCTTAAATGACCAGTGCCAAGGAACTGAACTGAGACTGGGGCAAGTCAACAGAACCAGGAAACTCCAGGTGATTTTTTTCTGTACATGAGCCCCGAGGCAGCAGCTTGCAGAATTTTTTATTAGAACAGCTCTGTATACAGGGTTCGTGCAGAGTTTATGCAGATAACAGCTTTTACAAAACAAAGTAGATGGGCAACTTCCTTATCTCAGAATCAGGAGACATTTTTGGCTAACTTGAGGCCATAGATGAATACTAGACCTCCCTAACAGCTGGAGAATAGACTCCACATTGTTCTCACCATTCTGGATCAGGCACAAGTGTCTTTCTTTTCAAAACATAGTATCAGCATGTTAACACGATGTTCTACAAATAAAATACAACAGGTTAAAACCCACCTACAAGGGGCCATTTCATTCATGACCTCACAGCACCTCTTGTTACCTGAATAATATTGGGTCCATTAATATGTCATCATGGATGATGAATGATGGCAAAAAGACAACATAATAAAAGAATTAATTGGAAAAGAAGTGGTTATTTAGAATGGACATGGGGGAAAGAGGAACAAAAGAAAATAATGTACATGTACGAAAATTGTCAATAAAAAATGAAAAAATGTTGCACTGAGTAGCACATGGTGGTAATCTCAGCAATGGAGAGATGGAGACAGGTAGATCCCTGGAGCAAGCTGGCCAACTTGTCTATATTAATTGGTGGATTCCAGGTCAATGAGAGACTCTGACTCAAAAAAAAAAAAAAAAAAAGAAGAAGAAGAAGAAGATAGTGTTCCTGAGGATGGCACCCTCTGGCTTTCACATGCACTCACACAAATATCATGCACACCCATACACACATATGTATCCATACATGTAGAAACATATATATAAGCAGACATATATTTTTAAAAGAATATTGCTCATGGTTCCCTTTTGTTATTATGCAACATCATCTTTAGGAAGGCCTGGACCTACCCTACACCTAGAAGCCATCATCCCTATGTATTCCTGCCACAACACTCAGAGAGAAACACAAAGGGTAAGGCTAAACACTAAATGTGCTTTAAAGTAGTGTCTTCATTTTTGAAATTGACTCAAATATTTTAAGGGGCTAATTTCAGAAACAATAAAGCAATAATAATAATAATCCCTGGCCTGGAGATATGACTCAGAGGTTGAAGCGCTTGCCTGTGAAGCCTAAGGACCTGGATTCAATTCCCCAGTACCCACGTAAAACCAGATGCAGAAAGTGGCGCCTGCATCTGGAGTTCATTTGCAGAGGCCCTAGAACACCCATTCTCTCTCTCTCTCTCTTTTTCTCTGTCTCTAACTCTCTTTGCCTCTTTCTCTCTCATGAATAAATAAATAAAATATTAATAATAAATATCTCTGACAGAGTTAAAGCTACTTGGCTCCTCTGAACACCATGTCAATGTATCTCTGGAGCCCCATGGAACATAAGAGGATATACATTACCCTACACATGAAAATACACATGAACCTTTTTTTAAAAAAAGAATATACATTTCTCATTTGGGAATATTTTTATTTATATAAATGCTATTAAGAAGCATTTTTCTTGGGCTAGGAAATCATTCAGTGGTTAAAGGTACTTGCTCAAAAAACCTGCTAGGCCAGGTTCAAATCCCAAACCACCTACATAAACTGGACACAAAAAGTGGTATAAGCCTCTGGAACTTGTTTGCAGCAACAAAAGGCCCTGGTTCATGTGAACACATATGCAAATTAACAAATAATGTTTTTTTTTAATTTTTATTTATTTAAGAGGGACAGACACAGAGAGAAAGACAGATAGAGGGAGAGAGAGAGAATGGGCGCGCCAGGGCTTCCAGCCTCTGCAAACGAACTCCAGACGCGTGCGGCCCCTTATGCATCTGGCTAACGTGGGACCTGGGGAACCGAGCCTCGAACCGGGGTCCTTAGGCTTCACAGGCAAGCGCTTAACCGCTAAGCCATCTCTCCAGCCCAACAAATAGTGTTTTAAAAGAAGCATTTTATTGTTCTGAAACCTTCAATTGACAAGAGGTGGGGTTTTTTTTGTACTACTTCTTACTCATCTTCCATGAAAAAATTCAGACTCTCTGGGCTTCTGAACAGAATTCCTTTCAATATAGAACAGTCGTTTCCATTTTCTGACTTTGGCAGTGTTCTAAGTGCTTGTGGCAGGTATACCGCTTTGTTGTTTCCAAATCTTCACCTCCTTCCTATATCTACATCTTTTGCCTTGTGAATTTGTGGTGCTTGAAATGGCATGTGCTATTGAGTATGCCCCTTATGCTTGTTTTATTGCTGTTTGCCTTACTATACATATGCCTAAAACCAGTCCATGCTGGATGGCCCCCTGTGGTTATGATCTCAGATCTATCTGAGAACATAATAACTTGCATGGTTTAGGGTGTTTCACTGAACATAAGTTCTTGTTAGAAAAGAGGAAGGAGGCAATAAATTTAGGAGAAGGACTGAACAATACTGACCACAGGCACCTACATGGTTAAAAATTGCCAACTGATTCCACTATTCCTTTCACTATTATTATTAGTTATGTGCACAGTGTGTATACAGTCATGTTAGTCCCATCGTTAGCCTCCTCCCTGTCTGCCCCCTCCACAGGGATATTCCTCGTTGGGGAATGTGAGGTTAGCCATCAGTTATGGGGAAGAGGCAATGTCCCTGTGCTAAATGACCCTGAAACATTTTAGGTCTACTTCAGTGATGAGGTCTTGGGAGCCTCTGTGTATCTGGATCTCTGGTTTGGTAGGAGTTGAGTGTTCTCTGTGTCGATCTCCTTCACCTTTGTGCTGGTACCAGGTTCACCAAGAAAGCAGCACTCTTGCTCATTTCCCCAATTACCCTTGGTTTCAGCTGGGGTCCTGTTGCATTAATTTGTCATGCTTTATGATAAAAACCCTAATGTCCAGTCTTTCACCATCCCCTAAAAGACAAATTTGTAGGCTCAAGAATGCTGATTCATTCACATGGAAAGCTTTTCTTTCCTGTTCTTTTTTGGAAATGAGTCTATTTGGGAAACAAACTCACCGGCCTAAAATGTTGGGAAGGTCTAAGTTCAGCTCTTCACATAACTGCACCTTTAAATGATGAATTTAATAATGCACAGCAATATTGTCTCTCAAGCTAAGTAATATTTTTTCTTTAAAAATATTGTACTTTAACACTCTGTGGTTGCCATATACTGTTTTTGTTTGTTTGTTTGTTTTTTTCATGCTTATTGAACTTTCTCTGTTCTTTACCCAACAAAATCTCTTTCAAAAGGCAAACTTGTTCTGTGTGATTTGGACAAGGCTCCACTCATGTATATACATGCATGTGCAGGCACACAAGCCAGCTCTACCAATCAGAATTTATCATCCCCCAAACAGATAAATACATCATCCCCTTTCTTTGGAACAATGATTTCTTCAAGAGTGACTTCATGACCCTGGCTTTCACTATCAACTCTCTTCTTGAAAATTTGATCCCTAAACTTTAATAAACATTTGCCAAGGAAGCCAAAGTTGAATGTTCATAAAGCCAATTCTTGGACAATATACTTTATTCATTCCTGTAATTTATGCCTGGAGCCAGTATGGTTTCAATTGACACAAGTTCTAATATTGACTGGATTATTCTGGTCTATGAGCCTTCCACAATGACTAATAAATACTGGCATGGACTGAATAGTGTCCCTCCATATCTTATATGTTAAAGCTATAACCCCCCAAATGTCACTAAATTTAGAGACAGACCTTAAGGGACAATTAATGTTAATTAGGTCATATGTGTGGGCATCTAACCTAATTGGACTAGTGGCTTTGTAAAAGAAAGACAGTCTCTCTCCACATGCCCAAACCAAGGAAAGCTATGCAATGTCACAATAAAAAGGAAGCCATCTCTACTCCAAGAAGCTTTCCCTCAGATGTTTGCTATTTCTGACAAACTACTACTTCCTTATGTCAGTGTGAGCAGACTATGAACAATACCATTTTCTGTCTTAAGATAGCCTCACTCAATTTTTTTTATTTCTTCCCAACCAATAACTCCTCATTTTGAGGTTGCTGTGAAGCTGGATAAACTGGCACCCCTTGTATCTTATTCATGCATACTGCCTACCCACATGGGAACTTCTGAACTTAGTAAGAGAATATCTGGTTTTTGGAGTGGTGGGAACAGTTTCTTGTGCTTTTCCTCAAGAGTCTTCATGCAACCCTCTTTCATCTAGCAACAAGAAGCAGACTGGAAGCTGAAACAGACACTTACTAAGGTAGCCAACACCTGAAAAACACAATCCAGAGCTCTAGAACGATGGGAAAAAAGCCATATCTTATACTCCAAGCTAAGGTTAGAGCTAACCAAGATAGGGAGGACGGAAACACATAGGAGAAAAAATTACTCTCAAGAAGAGATCTATAGAAAATCAGAGCTCCTTGTCTCCTTCCAAATATCTCCAGGTGAGCACTCTTTGCCTGACAAAGGTAATACTTATCCTCATTGTAATACACCATTCACTCAAATTGAATGGAGGCTTTCAAGTTGGAAGCAAGGAACACATTAACCAGGCTCCACAACTAGCCTACCAGCCTGTTGTTTTTTATTGTCCAAACACAGAGGCCAAAATGGAAGCTGTTAAATTTAAAAGAAGGGGTAACACATACACACTGAGACCAATTATGAAAAAAATGAAGCTACCGGCTGGAGTCCAGGTTCAAGCATTATAACATAACAGGGCCTGCAGGTTTGATTAGTCACCTCTATGTTGCATCAGAACCCTGTGCAGGTGTTTTTGGAAGGGGCAAGAGCTAGTTATATAAACAATTTATTTAAAAAAATTAAAACCATGCTACTAAACACATGGGCTTCTAGGAGATGGTGTGATTTATTGACAAAGATTCATATTGGTAGGAATTGAAGAGGTATTTATGCATTTATTTGCTATCCAGTCAATATTGGTGAAGATTCTTCAGACTATCCTGGCATCATCTCTTTCTTCTCAGGTCCAAAACCATCTTTGTGTTTTTTTTGTATTTCCAAAAGCATCATTCCTAGATATTTTTTTATTCCTCATTTCAAGAGAAAGGTGGCATCATTGCTATTGCTCACAATATTATGGGTATTTGGAATATATTTATACTGAAATTCTATAGATCTTGCCTCTTCAAGTGTGTCATACCACTTACTTGGTCAGACTTGGTTATTTTGCCATGATATTGTGGCATCCAGATTGCCATCCATGAACACTGGTTTCTTAGTGACAGTTCCAAACATCATTAGTGAGCTTCATTGATGATAGTCACAAGTGCACTTATCACTGAATATGTGGGAAAAGGCAAATGGTGATTAATTTTGTAATCTTGTCACATGCATTGTTTATAATGTTATGCCTGAAATGTAGAACCACACATCTTTCACTCATTTTTCCCCTTGATTTCTGTCAGTTGGTATCATTGCAGTTCTAGAACGTGGTATCTTCCAACGTTGACCACAGCTCTGCTTTGTTTTTTTTTGTATCTACCAGTTTGAGGAGAGGACAAATGTTCTTGGGAAGCTACAGAGAAGTGGCTTAACTAGACAAGGAATCTCCATATCATGTGTGCATGTATTAGTTACTTCACTAGCTGTGACCAAACACCTGTGACCAGAAGCAGCTTTAAGAAAGGAAAGTGCTTATTTCAGCTTACAATTTCAGGAAGACAGTCCTTCATGGCAGGTAAAGCATCATGGCAGGAGCAGGAGGCCAACAAGTCACATTGAGCTCACAGTTAGGAAGCAGAGGCAAAACAGGAGGAGGACTCAGGCTAGAAAACCTCAAGGGCCAGCCCCAGTGACTCACTTCCTCTAGCAGAGCTCCACCTCCTAAAAGTATCACAACATTGCCAAACATATCACAAGCTTGGGACCAAATATTCAAACACATTAGCTTATAAGTGCTATTTTGTATTCAAACCATCATATGACATCAGCTGCAGGCACTGATCAGAAAAGTCTATTGTTGTACAATCTGAGGAACCCTTGGAGGTACTAGGCATACTCACCCATGGAAGACAAGTGATACAGAGCCTCTCTTGTTGAAAAATCCAATGGGGGGACAGTAATTGAGATTTCTAATGACACAGAATTGCTAAAGCACCCAAAAGTTTGGAGGCAGTGGTCTATGATGTTCATTTCCTAGGCCTCAGTTCACTTCATAGGACTCAATAGTTATCCTGGTAGGCACTGGGCTACTAAATTAATGCACCCTTAGAACAAAATTGTTTCTTCTACCTCTGTGATGGTTAATATTGACTCTCAATTGGACAGGATCTAGAATTACCTATGAATCAAATCTCGGTGAATGTATATAAAGGGAGTTGTTAGATTAGGTTTAGCAAGCTGGGAAGATGGACTCAAACTCTAAGCAGCATCATCCTGTGGACTGGGATCCAAAACTAAATAAAAAGGAAAAAGTGAACTGAGCACCAGCATTCATCTTTCTCTGCTTCCTGACTATAGATGCAATGTGATCAGCTGTCTCATGCCTTCCCTGCCATGATGGACTGCACACTGAAACTGTGAGCCAAAAGAAACCCATCCTCCTTAAGTTGCTTTGCCAGATATTTTCTTAGAGTAATAAGACTATGGTGAGATTAATAGTACTGCTCCCTAATAAATTATACATATTTTGTATTGTGTGAGATTGATGTTTTGCTAAAAATTTTTCAAGGACTTTTATTTCTTTGTTTAAAAGCATGACTCAGAGTAGTCCACAGGCATCACTAGAAAACTGAAGATTACATGCTTTTTTTTTTTTTTTAAGTAAAGAAACCCTAATGTAGATGGTAACTGGGATATAAAGAGCAATATCCCAGCCTGGCTCAGAGATCAGGAATTTAGAACTTAATAGTCCAGTTTGGTATCTGGAAAAGAATGGATTCCTTTGTTTCTCCTTCCTTCTCTCGTCTCCTCCTTCCCTTTTATCCTTCCTCTTAAGATGTGTTTGTTTTTAATTTTTATTTATTTATTTATTTTTGGTTTTTTGAGGTAGAGTCTCACTCTGATCCAGGCTGACCTGGAATTTACTATGTAGTCTCAGGGTGGCCTTGAACTCATGGTGATCCCCCCACCTCTGCCTCCCAAGTGCTGGGATTAAAGGCGTGTGCCACCATGCTGGGCTTGTTTATTTTTTCATTATGTTTTATCAGCTGTGTTTGCAATTGGAAGGCATTCCTACTAGTTCAGTCCATGGAGTTATGGAAACATTGTAGATCTCTCCCATTGCAACCTCCCAGCTCAGTTCTTGTTGAGTCACACAGACTGCCTTCATTCTAACTTGAAGGAAGTCTGAGCTGTGAGGGTCAGTGTTCTAATAGCACAAGTGAGTTTGCAGAAGGACGATTCTGTGACCTGGGACTGCCCTGGGATGGATTGTGCTCTCAGGATGGTTTGTCTGATCCTACCCTTATCCTGAAAGATATTGCTTATATCAATTAAATTCCTTCTGTTCTGAGAAGCCCTAATTAATGAATGTGCTGATTTGTCCTTCCCTACTGAGAACCTCAGATTAATGATTACTAGGTGCTACATACTCTATATCTTATGTATCTTTAACAATGTATTTTTAACAATGGCTGCAATTTAAAGTAGCCTTACTATGCTTAGGAGCCCTATGATAAGCCCTTTATATTCATGATTTCATTTTACCCTGCCAACATTCTCTGAGGTAACTCTTCAGCATTATTTGTCACACTGTATTGAGAAAGGAACTAAGGCTCAAAGAATTTCAGTGAATTTCTCAAGGTCACACCATTAGAAAGAAGCAAGGTAAGCTTCACACCAAGGTTTGTTTGATTTCATAGCACTTAACCACTTGGATAGTGCTGTTGTGTTTTAATGGTAAGGATAAGTGAGAAATTTAATAATAGAACCTAGGCACGGTGGCAATGTAACTGAAGGACTGCTGTTGTGCCACTCTTACCCTTCTTGCAAATCCTTGAGCCTATGTACTCCCAAGCAGCTCATGTTACTAATGGGGATGAATGAGCAAAAAGGTGTGGCAGAGAAGGCAGTGGGCTAGTCACAAGATCATACATGCAAAGTGGGAAGTGGCCTCAACATCCATCCACCAACCACAGAGGTCTGGGTTGTAGTGTGGGGACCAGAGAAAGGGGAGATGGGGCCCTAGCTGGTCTACAGGGCTACATGCCAACCATGGGGCCATGTCTTCATTTCTCTAGGCCTGCTTCTATTTTGGACCATAGGGATGTTTGGTAGGTTTGTGGCTACTTCAGCCAGTCTGTGATACCATGATTTTTAAGGGGGCAAAACAGAAAATGTTGCCCTAAGAGATACATTGTTGGTAGGTTCTGAGCCTGCCAGCCTCTGATGTATACTTGTCCCTCTACTGTGCCAGTCTCCTTCTGCTTTCTGATGCTACCTATGTGTCATCATAGGATTCCCCCTCGCTTTCAGTTGTCACCTACCTCTAAAGTTTAAACTCAAACACGGGCTGGAGAGATGGCTTAGCCGTTAAGCACTTGCCTGTGAAGCCTAAGGACCCCGGTTCGAGGCTCGGTTCCCCAGGTCCCACGTTAGCCAGATGCACAAGGGGGCGCACGCGTCTGGAGTTCGTTTGCAGAGGCTGGTCTCTCTCTCCCTCTATCTTTCTTTCTTTCTGTGTCTGTCGCTCTCAAATAAATAAATTTTAAAAAAAATTAAAAAAAAAACTCAAAACATGGTGGTGAGAATCCCTGGCTCAGGAAACAGAGTACATGGACCCATGTTCTCATTCTGGTTTTGTTGTTGTTGTTCTTGTTGCTTGTTTGTTTGTGTTTTTGCTTTTTTTGAGGTAGGGTGTCACTCTAGCCCAGTCTGATCTGGAGCTCACTCTGTAGTTCTAGGATGGCCTCAAACTCGCCGTGATCCTCCAACCTCTGGCTCCACAGTTCTAGAGTTAAAGGCATGGGCCACCTCACCCGATGTCACTCTGATTTTGTTTTTGTTTTGCCTTCTACATTAGTTTCATAATATCTAAAAAAAAAATGGAGTAATAATGGTGCTTTTTTAGAAACTTTGACTGAGGACTAAGGGACTCAGTCACAGATAATGCCCTACTGTTGAACTTGGTGCCAGGCACATGGACCCACTCCTTCAATGTTAGCAATGGCTAGCAGTAGTGAACTTCAATCAGCAAACCTTTAGAGGTTTAAGAGCAGGTCACACAGATAAGACAGAGTGTGGCATCAAAGATGGCTGTGAAGAATCCATACCTGTGCAGGAAGGGGAAGCAAATGAAACTGCACAGAGGAGGCCTGGAAATAACATGTAACAGACACTCTCAATAAAGGCCTGGTCAATCCCTAGTAGGGAAGCTACTATGTTGTTTTGCTAAATGGACATGATATGCTTATTAAATTGCTCTCCAATTAAGTTTATGTCCATAAATTAGTGCTGCTCTCAGCTTTGGCCAAAGAATCTCCTTCATGCAGTGGGCAATGGTAACTTCAGAGAATCATAAGTGGTCAAAGTGCAGAAAATACACGTCTGTTGAATGCTTGGCCCTAAATGGGACATCTATCTTACCCCCTCCAAAGCTCAGGAAACATCACTGAAGAGGGGTAGAAAAATATAAGAGCTAGGGGAAGGAGTGGAGTGCCATGGCACACTGTCTTTAGAGCCTGACACTGCTGATACATGCTTGAGCTCTCAGCAGTTAGGGTTACTGTCATAAGACCTACATATAATTATGATTGTCACCATCCTGTCAGGGGGGAGGGAGAGTCCACAACACCCCATCCCTTTCTGAGTACCTATTGGCAGTTATTAGTTGCTAGGGGAGAGAGACATCTTCTTCACTGATGTAGCTATTAATAAGAATCCCATACTCCTGTAAATAATTCCTTACACGGGACTATTCAACCCTTTCAAAACTCTAAAACACTAAAACAGAACATAGAAGGAGGTCCAGATGGAAAGAGATGGGGGAGAACAGTGGAGTGGGGGGGGGTAACAAGAGAAGGTAATGGGGTGATTATGATGGAAATGCATTATATACATGCAAGAAAATGTCATAATGTAACTTATTAACATGTACACCATTTTAATTTTTTTTAAAGAAAGGTTGATCAATCCACCAAGGATTTTGGAAACAAGGACTATCTTCAGACTATCCCATGTTCGACCAGAATGGCCAGGCTCTAGGTCTCTGCTTCATTCACCCATAGGATATGAGCTCTCTGGAAAGAACATGACTTAAGGGGAGGCAGCTCTCAGTAGCAAGTTCTTCCTTGAAGGAGGATCTAGGCAGTATAGCTGAGGGCCCACCACAGTGAGGGACTTTATCAAGGGCATATGCTGAGGATTCAAGTTAACAGATTGGCCCTGGAGGAGCAATCAGTGCCTGGAGGAGCTGAGAAATAATTTTACCTAGGCCTCCAAAGACAAACATGCTACAGGGAGATGTTAGCTCCTTGTAGAGGATGGATGGGGGCCGGGCGTGGTGGCACACACCTTTAATCCCAGCACTCGGGAGGCAGAGGCAGGAGGATCGCCATGAGTTCAAGGCCATCTGAGACTATGTAGTGAGTTCCAGGTCAGCATGGGCTAGAGTGAGACCCTACCTCAAAAAACCACACAAAAAAGAAAGAAATAAATAAAATAAAATAAAAGAGAATGGATGGGGAAATGTGATCTATAGTCCCCATGCTACAGTGGAGGGGGAACATAAAGCCAAGTCCTTGGTTAGAAGCCTAGGGTATGGGGCTTGGGGCAGGGGAGAAAAAATGATAGCAAGCATTTTATGCCTGATCTTATTAATATTGGATTCATTGTATGACTATGATAGTAGATATGATATTTTCAGAGCACAAACACTTGTTCTGGTCAATGTGAAAGCTATGAAGATAGGTGCATGGCTATTAAACGTCACACTGAGCGGCGCAATATCTTCAAGCTGAACCCACCTAAACAAGTGTTCTCAGGAAGAATACAACAGCATTGTATGGCCCCTGAAGATACCTGCATTTAAAATTGAAGCCAAATTCTGAGCTCAGAATTTGATTTTCTGACTTCCTGCTTTATGTATCTAATTGCCAATCCATCACTTTTTTTTTTTTTTTTGGTTTTTCGAGGAAGGGTCTCACTCTAGTCCAGGCTGACCTGGAATTCACTCCGTAGTCTCAGGGTGGCCTTGAACTCATGGCGATTCTCCTACCTCTGCCTCCCAAGTGCTGGGATTAAAGGCATGCACCACCACGCCAGGCTCCATCACATTTTTGAATCTGTTCTCTACATCATAGCGGTCTTAGCCTCAACTGCTCAGACTAGGAGAGTGCTTTTTAACAGGGAAAGAATTTAGGATTTATTGAAAATTCCATAATCAGGACAACATGGGGGAAATTAGACCTTGGCTTTAGCAGGATCCATCTGCCAGCAGTATCCTAGATATTCCCAAATAATGGGAGATGGGAAGTGGACACCTAACAATAGCCTAATAGTGCACTTGTCCAGGGGATGAGGAAGGAGGACCTGAACTGAGGTTGGCAGCAGGGAAGAAGTTGTGGGTGGGAGAGACAAAGCAAAGCATTTGAGTATCTGAACTTAGTGGTGAAGATAAAAGTGAGTCCTGCTAACAGCAATAGGAAAGTCTAGAGGAAGGTCTGGCTTGGAGGAAAATGTAGCTACAGAGAGAGAGTTTTTTATGTATATGGTGTTAATAAGATGTGTATTGTTCATTTTTCACAATACTGTGACAAAATTTCTGACAAAAACAATTTAAGCAAGAAGTCAGGGTTATTTTGGCT
Organism: Jaculus jaculus; assembly: GCF_020740685.1. NCBI lineage: Eukaryota > Metazoa > Chordata > Mammalia > Rodentia > Dipodidae > Jaculus > Jaculus jaculus. The sequence continues at coordinate 40,195,517 of NC_059125.1, forward strand.
TAGTTTGAGGTTACAGTTCCCCATAGCAGGAAAGATATGGCAATAGGAATCCGAGGCGGCTAGCCACATTGGATCCACTGTCAAGAAACAGAGGGATGAATGCTGGTGCTTAGTTCTTTCCTTTTCAGTGCAGGACCACAGCCTATGGTTGGTTCTGCCTATATTCAGGACAGGTTTTTCCTCCTCAATTAAACCTCTCTGGAAAGACCTTCATAGATATTCCCAAGGTGATTCCAAATCTCCTCAAGTTGGCAATCATAAACCATCTCAGGAGGAAAACAAGATTTTGTATGCAAAACCTAGGCTGGGTTTTGAGAAGCACACCCTAAGGTGAAGATTTGTGTACAAGTGGTTTATAAAAAAATTTATTCCCAAGACTGTAGAGATGGCTGCATGGGGAAAGGTGCTTGCTGTGTAAGTGGGACAACGAGAGTTCAGATCTCCTGCCCTCACATAAGAGCCAGATGCACTAGAGAATGGGTATATTCCCATCTATCGTCTGCAAGGCAGGAGGCAGAGACAGAAGAATTAGGCCAGCTAGCCTCAGTGATGAACAAGATGCAAGGTGAAGATTGACACCCAAAGCTGCACTCTGACCTCCTCACATGCTCTATGGTATGCAGGTGCCTGCACTTACACACACATGCACACTGTACACTCACAAGATAAGAAGAATAAAGAATGAAAGTATTCCCAGGTGAGACAATCAAGTTTCCACAGGGAAAGTTAGGGAAAAGGAAAAAGCCAGGTAAAGGCTTACTCTGGCAAGTCTCAACCTCAGCTCTATTTGCAGGGGAAATCTAAGGGGTATGAGAGTCTCTTCTAGCAAGACAGATGGATTTGCAACCTTCTGCCCCCAGAAACAATACACCTTTCATTGACACCACATCCCCAAATGTTCTCAAGCCATTTGGCTGGATGGGAGACTCAGGAAGCATGGGATATCATCAAAATGAATTGCTTTGGTTCAGGGCACTAGGCTTGAACTGCAAAATAGGGAGGGATTGAGAGGTTCCTTCAATTTCCTTTGCAAATACATAAACAACAATGAAAGCAAAACTGAAGACCACCTGGGAGTAGGCAAGCTTCCGGATTATTGTTGCCCTCTGCACATCAGTTGCTTCTTTTTCTTGGACTGAGTAGTGCCCTCCTGAAGCAAAGGTACACGAAGGAAAAAAGAGGTTCAGGGCACACAGCAGGGTTCTGGCCTAGCTGGTCCTCCCTGTCTATCCATCTGCTTTTTCCAGAAACAGGATCTGGAACCTTGGGCCAGGGTCTATTGCATATTTGACTTTGGATTCTCCCTTTGCTATGGAAAAGGGGAAACCAAAATGCATCTCCAGGTGGAGCATTCAGTGGGTTAAGATGTACCCTATTGGCATAGTCTGATGCTTTGTCTGGTGGAAGGGTATAGGTGGGGTGAGATCTGCTCAGAGCTGTAGAGGACTCTGAGGTTCAGCTCATTGCCAGTCTCAATTCTGTGTCTTCCAAGATGGAATAGCTATTATTACTCTGGCCTCCTGGCAATCCTAAGGATGGCCACTTGACCCAGTTTGGACATTGGCCCTCGCCTACTTGTTGATGTTCTCAGGCCATTAGGCTGGATGGGAGACTCAGGAGGCATGAGGCATAGGGGTACTCTAAACAAAGTGAATTGCTTTGGTTGGACGACACTTGGCTTGGGAGGTTGCTTCCATATCCTTGGCAAATACATATACAAATATCAATGAAAGCAACAGGAATACAAAGAGATACTGAAGAGTCTCCTTCTCAGACTTTTAGAGAATCAATTCCTATCCATTTAGGTCCTGAGCCTGAACTGTGAATGTTGAGTGAAGAGATGAGCCAAGACCTCAGACAATCCAGCAACTGAGAGGTTAATTCCTGGCACAAAGGGAGTATTCAAGACACGCCGCAGCCAGCCTCTGGCTGTCTTCTGTTCTGGTGGCCCCACGAAGTGCCATGCCAGTGATTAAACACTCTCTGTCTTGCTACTGCTAATATCCACTCCTTGCTGCAATCTCCCATCCTCCCACTCCCCTCCTCCCATGAACTCTAAGGAAAGGGAGGGAAGCCCGCTTCACTTTGTCCTTGCTGCACAAGCAGCAAACAAATAAAAAGACAAAAGATAAAGTCAATTCAAAAGCCTGGACACCCTGTTTCTCTCCCTGACAGGGGGCAGTAAACTGTCATCTATGAGCTATCTTGCTCCTACAGGGGCTAGTCTGAAGCAAGCTCTTCAAGGCCCTGTCTTCCTCCGGTGTGGACCATGCAAGCAACCCTCCACCAACTGCCGCCCCCCAACTGCCTTACGTTCCCACTCTGGTTTCTCTCAGTTTTGGCATCCTTCCAATCCCACAGGAATTCAGCTGATAAATGAATTCATACTCAAAGGTTATTGACTTAATTTGTCACCTCCATCCAGGAGCTATTTGCACTGAAAAGAAATCCACGGGGAAGAGGACAATGTTTAACTGCAAAGAATGCCTTTCCAATGGCAGGGTTTTAGGCAGGCAGGCCTTTTTGGGCTGCTTCCTCCAAATCACCCCAAAGGTGGCAGTTCTCTTAGTAAATTCCTGCTGCAAGGATGTCTAATCTCTAGTGTGTATGACAAAGACCTGGACTTCTCATGAAAGACTGCAGATTCTTGGTCCTCAGGGGTTGCATTCAGTGCATCTGGATGGATCCCAGGAATCTGCACTTCTGTGCACTTTCTGGCAAAGTGGCCCAGTGGAAGGATGCTTCGGCATTATGATATGTGTCAGGCTAGGGCTACCATAACAAAATATCTGACCTGATGGCTTCAAAAATGCACATGTTTTTCCCCCCATAGTTCTGAAGGCTGGTGGCAGTCCAAGATCAAGGTGTTAGCAGGTTTGGTAGCTCCTGAGGCTCTGTGACTGCCTTCTTCTTGGATGCTCACATGATGGACCTCCTTTGTGCACACATTCCAAGTGTTTTCTCTGGGCATCCAAATGTCCTCCTCTTGTAAGGACACCAGTTGCATAGAACTAAACCCACCCTCATGACCTCACACTAACTCAGTTGCCTCACTTAGCAGTCCCATTCTGAGATTGTGGGGTTACAGTTTAAGCACATGAACTTGGAGGAGGGGGCAAAATTCTACACATAATAGGCATATAGATATGAGAGAGAGACAGAGGTGTGTGAAGGAACATTGAAAGCCACCCAGTTGTCCCTACCTTTCAGTAACTGCCAGAGAGAAAACAGGCAGGAAGAAAACCTTGTACAAAGGGCTGGAATCTTCCAAGAAAGGGGGGGCACAGCGCCCCCTGTTGGCGCCGCCGGGCCCTGGTTAGACAACCACCTTGAATCACCCTCTAAATAGCCTTTTTGCCTGTGTTATTCCTCCCTAGGTTTAGAAGTCCTCTTTCTTCTCTTAGCTTCGTGGGAGAGAACAGACTTTGGGCTAGTACCAGTGTGGCCGCCCCAGGCAGCCCTGGCTTCCACCTTATAGGATGTTTCTTTCCCCAGAAAAAAAAAAAAATCTCAAACCCTTCACCCTCCCCATTCATCATCACTACGGGCAATCTAATTACAACCTTGTCTTAAGAGAGGAGCTCATTTACAATTGAGACTTCTTCCTTCTGAAAATGTAACATCTTGAACTATGTTTTTATGGCCCCCCTTTACAAAAATAAAAAGGAAATTAATTAATTTCCTTGTACACAGGGAAGACTCAGGAGGTCTTGCCATTTGTGCGAGAAAAGAATATTCTCTCTTACACCCTCTCTCTTTTTTTTTCTCTCTCTCCCTTCCTCCCTCCTTCCCTCCTTCCTCACTGCCTCCCGCTGTGTGACAGTGAAATAGTGAAATGATTTTGGCAGGAGAATATTCTCAAAGGCTGTTTTTATTTCAGAAGCAGAAGAGTATCTCCAAACGCAGGCTGAACCTCTGCCCTGTGGGGCTGTTTCTAATTGCAGGAGGTGAGCGGCAGCAAGCCTTCCCCCAACCTTGCGCTGAGAAAGCCGCAAGAAACCTGAGTAAAATAATCGCGTCTGCCACACTCAGTGCTCACCACTTAAAGGAATTAACTTGTTGGAATAAAATATTTCTATGGGTGCAGAAAACTATGCATTAGAATAATGAGGCTGACCCCTTCCTTACGCACTGCAATCACCGGGGTTTGTTTCTTTTCTCTCTAATCACAACATGTTATCTTCCTCCTTGCTCACACCTCTGCAGGCAAGACTGGCTGCGAATACGTTAGATTATCACCTTCTCATTTTCAGTGTGAAATAATTGCCCAAGGATGGAAACTGACAAACATGAATGTGGATTTCGGAAAGCAACCCTCCTGTTATTTAGGATAGCCAGAGTAAAATCCAGACAGGTGGATCATGTCTCATCAATTTCTCTGCTCCTCACACTCTCTCTAGAAAAGGACTTGTGTTTTTTGCAGACCTGGATTAATTTCCTACTTTGAACACAATTGGGATATTGATGTGCTTAATTAGAGATCTACTATGCAGCAGCATAAGGGCAGGAAGCTCTAGGGATTGGCCTGGTGGACTTTTGTTGTAGTAACATTTGTGTTGCTGGGCCAAAGCACTGGACCAAAAACATATGATGAGAGGAAAGTTTTCTTTCATTTTGTTTTAGTATTGAGGGGAAGCTCCATGATGGCAGGGAAAAGCATGGCACAAGCAGAGACTGGACATCACTTCTCCCACAACAGGTGGAAAATAGCAAAAGAAAATGAGCCAAGCTCTGGCAAGGGCAAGCTGGCTACAACACTCCTAAGCCCACCCTCAACAATATACTTCCTCCAGCAAGGCTCCATGTCACAAATTACCATCAGCTGGGGACCAAGCACCCCAAACACACGAGTTTATGGGGGGACATCAAACCAACATCACTTAATGTTGTGTGACCCTTGGCAAATTATGTCCCTCCTATTCCTCAGTATTTTCCTTTATTCCAATGGAACAGTAATAACAATGCCCTATGAGATAATGATGTTTGAACAACAATGGTGGCATAGGCCTGTAATCTCAAACACTTGGGAGGCTGTGGCAGGACAGTCACAACTTCAAGGCCTATTTGGGTTCAAGGGCAGCCTGGGTAAATTAGTGTTACACTGTGCCAAAATAAAAAGTAAGGAAAGAGCTTGACAGTGTAGCTCAGTAGTAGAGCACTTGCCAAGAAGCAGGAGGCCCTAGGTTCAGTCTCTAGGGTGGTTATAAACATAAATAAATATCAATAATCACTATATAGTAAATTCTAAATCACAGCTCCTTATATTTATGCCCATGTAGCTTCTTTCTCTGTGTCATATTTCACAAGTATTATGTGTGGATATAAAGGAAAGGTGTCAAGATCCCTACCCTCAGGAAGGTTCAGTTTAGTGCATGCCAGATGTATAAGCAATTGATTATAGACAAATTTATAAGCATCCAGCAAGGACAATAGTAACACAATATTAAGATCATAGGACAAGTGCTTAATTACAATAAAAGATTGGGGACACATATGAAGGAAGTGGCCTTTGAGCTGGACTTTGTTAGGCAAAAGTTTCTTGAAACAGTGAACAAAAGACAGGACTTCCAGACTGTGGAAGAGACAAGGAAGTATGGTACCTTTAGATAAAAGTAATGATGGCTGTGATAAGGAGAGCTAGGGTCTTCCTCTATCCTGCAGCTAGAAGAATCCTGATCTGTCTTCCCAGGTTTAAAAATATCTGCAATTAATACTGGAGTGATTGAATATCCTCTTCAGCCTCCATCCCCAAAAATTTGACCAAAAATTTTAGTGATAAGCAAAGTCCCTATATAGTGACCAACTGCAATTTAACAGGAAGAGCCCCTCAGTTCTGGCCGTACGGGTCATTTATTACACCCAGAAAACTCTGTAGTTCTCTGGGGTACGATGTGGCCGATATTTTAACTGTCACGTAACATGACAATCGAGTGTCCTATTAGAGCTAAAATTTAATTGTGAAGACGGGTACCATATTTAACTGCAATCCTGGGGGGAATTTAGGTTGACAGCCTCTAATTACCCAAATTGGAACTTGGCCAGGACACACCTACTCTTTGCCAAAAGAGCTACAGGGTTTTAAGCACCGGCAGGCAGGCGTGGGAAGCCGGCGGTTCTGTGGGGCGCTGAAGCATCACTTGCAGCCCCACAGCGCCCCCTAACCTAGCTCCAGCTCAGCGCACTTTCCTGGCAAAGCCCCTCTCCACCCCCACCTGTCTTCAATCTGTCACGGGTTATCAGACAGTTGCCACTTAAGGTTGTGCAGCTGTGGGTTTTGCAGTCACGTTCTTGCTGGATGTTATCTGTGTCTGTCTGTCTGTTTGTCTGTCTATCTGTCCTATATGTGTCGCTCCAGGTCCTGTTGCTTCTTTCTTATCATGACAGAAGTGCTTATCCTGCTAAAATAATTACGCACCTGAGTCCAGTGGTTCTCACCACCAGCTGTTGTTTCTACACAGACATCAATTAGAAGTACCTTTTTTTTTTTTTTTTTTTTTACTGCGGAAGTGGCCTGATCTGACCAGCTCCCTAAAAATATATTAGGATTCTTACTGTGAAATGTAGCTTTGCTTATCAATGCACTTATTACAAGAAAAACAAACGAGTAAAGAAGAGATGTAAGTATGGTTTGCCAATGTCTCTGAAGGGTTAAAGGAGAGAAAGTCCAGGGCTGCAAGCATCAGTGTGAATAAATGTGGTCTTAATTTAAGATTATGGATTTTTAAAAAGCCTAGCTTTTTGTCTTCGCAAGTCTTTGCATTCATATCAGTTAAAAATAATTTAGACAGAAAATAAATGTTGGAACAAACTCAAATTATTATGTGCATTTTAAATAAATCTGTGTTTTCTGCTGCAGACATAGCATATGAATAATAACATTAATAATGATCACAATAATTTGTCAATTGATATTTTCCATGAGACCTTCCAGGCTGCTAGTTCCTGGTCCTGCTGTTTAACTTAACTGACCTGTCCTTTGTGTTACAGGCCTGATAACAACACTTACTCCCTCTGCAGGATGAAAAGGTAAAAGCAAACAAACAACAACAAAAATAAACCTCAGGGTTCCAGTCCCAGCTTTGTACTAATTAGCTGTGTGACCTTGAGCATATTGCTTAACATCTCTGGCCTGCTGTCAAAGAGTGGAATGGTCTCAAGGTGAATCAGCAGAGATGAAATGAGCAAAATCAAAAGCAATTTAGTAATGTCACCTGGGTATTTTTCCCAATTTTAAAAGAATACAAGTTGTGAAAAAAAAAGGCAACAGTTAAAAAGCAGCTTCAATCAAGCAATTATTGGTCAGGGCACAGCTTGAGGTTAGATTAAGAGTAATTTTTACAAACACTTATGATGGATTTTTACTGTTTCTAAGGACACACACACACACACACACACACACACTGTAGTCAGAGGGCCAACCAAATGAAATGTGTACTTTTCTGTTTCCCTGAAAACACACAGGTGTTCACGGTTCCATAAAGGCAGAAAAAGCACTGGGTGAAGAGCAGCATCTGGTGTATTCTTCTAATAGTGCCCTGATGTCCAGACACTACCACTGCAACCAAAGTATACAAGGTAGGATAATATGAACTGCCATATCTACAGAACAAAGAGAAATGACTCTCAGAAATATCATGCAGTTTGAACTGGTATATAATATGCTACACCTTGGACCAGGAGTGTTCTAGCACTATTGGGAAGTAATAAAATCTTTAGGAGGTGGGACATGATGAGAGGAAGTGAGGTCATTGTTGTTGTTCCCTTGAAGGATATATTGAGGCCACAGTACCTCTCTTCTCTCCTCTCCTCCTCTTTCTTCCTATTTCTCTCTCTCCCTCCTCCCTCCTTTTCCTCCTGCATGAAGATAGGAGTTTGTTTCTTGGTTTTTTTTGTGTTTTTTTGGAGTTCATTTTTTCACTCACTCCATAGCATAATTCTCTGCCTCATAGCTGGCCCAAAGGCAAGCATAGAGCCAAGCAACTACAGACTACACCCTCTGAAACCATACGACCAAATAACTTTTTCCATCTGAGTCAGGAAACCTGACTAACACATAATGCACATATGTATAGATATATATACACATCTTTTGATAATGAGGAGACTACAGATCAAAGAGTGGTGATTCTTCTCTAATTCTAAAAGGCTCAGGGACAGACTGAAAAACCCCTTATATTCCTGTCCTTATTCATAGAATAAGATGACATACAAGAAAAAAAAAACAAAAGCTTTGGAATCCCAGGTCTCATTCATAAACATGGGATAAGTCATGATTTGGTCCTACAAGAATATGATAAGGCCTATGCAGATGGCACAGTGGTTAAAGGTACTTGCTTGAAAAGGTTGCTGGCCCAGGTTTGAGTCTCCACATAAAGCCAAATGCACAAAGTGGTACATACATGTGGAGTTCTCTCTATCTATCTCCCTCTCTTTTCAAATAAATAAATAAAATGATTTTTAACAATGTGTTGAAAATCCAGATGTGGGAAGATTGTATCGAGGCACTCTTGGCTCCCACCCAAGAAGGGTGCTCCCTGTGCACTTGTCAAGAGGACTCACAATACACACGAGTTCCAGGAGCTTTCTACAGCTTCCCTGGAAGACTGGGAATAGCAACATATGTCCCTGGGAAGAGACTCTTTGTTGTTTCATTGAGAATTTACGAATCAATTGGTAATTATTTTACTGCAGTTTTAAAAATACAAATGTTATACCCAATAATGATTCCATGGGCAGGTAATATAATAGAATGATCCATAGTATTTTCAAAAGAAAAAAAGTGGAGGTACCAGTAATAGGCAACTTCCCATGAATAAAGTACATAGATTCTGCAATGAGTACTGAATTAATGATTCCAGATAAGAACAATGAAAATTACTAGTACTTAGACTTCACATCTTCATTTATATTTGTATATTTTTGTTGTATTTTTTTAACCTTTGTAAAACAGCCAAAGTTACCAAATCAGGTATACCCATAAACATATTTTCTGATGATAATAATTAGTCATTTTTTTTGCAGAAAATCCATAAATTATGGAAAAATATAACCGAAGAAAATAAGATCACCTATATTCTTCTCATTCAAAAGTTATTACAAAACATTGCTACCCAGATGTTTCCTACATACACACATACACACGCATTTTTAAATGCACAAAATCAGTTCCATACCCTGTTTTCAAACTTCTTTATCTTGGAGGCCTTTTTGTGTTAATAAATGAGCAAACTATTCATCTTTTTCAGGTGATTGCATAGTCCTCCATGGTATGCTAAACCAACAATCTTCCACAGATACACATTCCTATGGCTCCCACTTCCACCACGGCAAACCTGGGTGGGATAATACACACACACACACACACACACACACACACACACATACACACACACACACACACACACACACACACACACACACACACACACACACACATATATATATATATATATATATATATATATATATATATATATAACCTTTGTAGACTTGCTTGATTATTCCTTGGGAGTAATTCCTAGAGGTAAAATGTGCTGTGCATGTCAAAGGACAAGACTTTTGGGTTGCATTGCCAAAGAAATTGCTTTTCAGAGTCTATATTCTCCTTACTGACAGAAGTGCCTATTTCCCCTCACTTCACCTGGTATGATCAGAGTGTTTAATTGTACCAATATGGTCAATAGAAATGAGTCTGTGGTGCTGTTTTATTTGACATATCTTTGATTACAAGTAATATGGGATGTCTTTTTATCCTGTCTTGTGGATTGCCTACTTAGGTCTTGTTACTTTTCGGATGCTTCTCACTGTACTACTGATTTGAAAAGCACTTTACATATAACAGGTACTCTAACTTTATGTCTATAAAAAATTATTACTTATACTTTTCCATCTTCCCCTTAATTGTTCCTTGAATTTTTCAGTGTCAGTATTGTACATTTTAAAAATATTTACATATTTTTATTTACTTATTGGCAACCAGTAAGGCATATAGAGAAGAGAGACAAAAAGTAAGAATGCATGCGCCAGGGCCTCCAACCACTGTAAATGAACTCCAGATGCATGTGCCACTTTGTGCATCTGGCTTTACATAGGTACTGGGGAATCAAACCCAGGTCATTAGACATTATAGGCACTACTTAGCAATCTCTCCAGTCCTTTAGTATTTTACTTTTTTTATGAGTTGATTATATGAATGTTTTTCTTGCTATTTCAATCTATAAGGACACTGTACAAGACCAGCATATTCATCTGCATTGTATTTTGCAGCTGCACTGAAGTCTATTTCAATGACATGTCTCTTTTCTCTCCAAAGTATTTTTTTTGTTATTTTCCAGAAGTTTTGGAGTGAAGGCATAAGGGACCTTGGAAACCAAAGTGGAGGAAACATGACTATTAATAGTTGCACTTGACATTTCTATTTCCAGTGTACTATACAATCACTAAGTAGTGCCCTTCCTTAGTTTAGCCTCAGGGGTCACAGGCTGCCATTCATTCATCTGACAGCATACTGAGCCACATAAGTGGGAAGGTTGTGGCATTCAATTTTGCTGGGTGTTACTCTCACTGGATAGAACTTAAACACAAACCCCTAACTCCTCATTTGGGCTTATACCAAAGAAATAAATCCCCATGTAAGCTGCCACATTTCCATGATTCATTGAGACCTCCAGAATAAGTTCTGTGGACAGAAACTTCTCACTGTGCCTTCACTTTCCTCAGGAAAAGGAGTCATCTTCTATATAAGATATTTTACAAGGGGTCTTCTGACTTGAAACACAGAAGGCATTGTACCATGCTTAATTCACTGCTTTGGGCAATTAGGATGTTTATTACAAAAGTGGGGCAGGCAAGTATATCACAGGCTCACTTCTCTACCCTGCCACAGGAAGCAAGGCCTTTAGGTGCCTAGCAAATAGGACCATTGGGTCAATCATGTGCCCTTCTCAGACCTGTGAAGAGACCAGCAAACAATGCCCTCCTGTAACAAAACAGACCAGGCCAATCAACACAAGCCAAATAGTTTCTTCTGTTGCTGTATTCTCAGAAAGATAAAAGGATTATCTCCACATGACAAACATCAAGGCAAAACAAATAATGTAAGAAATAAAGGCAAGAAACCCACACCAAGAATGCCTAGTCCCATTATTGAAGCCTCCAGTGAGAACTACTTAGAGGAAACTCCAGAAAAAGAATTCCAAAATGAAATGATGATAAACATACACAAATAAGTTAATGAAACATTAACAAATGGCTCAATGAACCAAAACTATTCAAAAGAAATAAAGAAGGCCACTTTATACTCCTCAAGGGAACAATTCAACAAGAGAATATAACAATTCTAAACATATATGCCCCAAGCACAAGTGTACCACATTTTATAAAGTGGTATCTACTAGATATTAAATCAGAAATAAATCCCAACACAATGATAGAAGGTGACTTAATACTCCCCTATTGTCAAAAGATCATCTAAATGGGGGAAAAAAAAACAGACAATAGAGCTAAATGACATGGTAGATCAAATGGACTTTAGACATCTTGAGAAAATTTTACCCAAACTCTACAGAATACACATTCTTTTTAAAACTTAATTTAATTTAATTTATTTATTTGAGAGAGAGAGAGAGAATGATCATGCCAGGGCATCTATCCATTGAAAACAAATTGCAGATTCATGTGCCATCTTGTGCATCTGGCTTAAATGCGTCCTGTGGAATTGAACCTGGGTCCTTTGACTTTTCAGGCACATGCCTTAATCATGAAACAATCTCTCTAGCCCCCAAATCCACATTCTTTTAAGAAGCTAATGGAAACTTATTTACAGTAGAACATATATTAGGACACAAAATAACTCTCTACAAATTTAGGAAAACTGACATAACTCCTTATATATTATACCACAATGCAATTAGAAATCATTAAGAGAGAACAACAAACAATGTACAAATCCTGGAGATTAAACAACACACTATGAACAACTGATAGGTCATTAAACACATTAATAAGAAAATCAAAAATTTCTAGAACTGAATGAAAATGAAAACATAACATGAAAAATCCTATGGGGCATAATGAAGGCAGCCCTAGAAATGAAGTTTATAGCTCTAAATGCTGACATTAAAAAAATAAAGAGCTAATAAAGAAATAACAATCCATCTGAAGTCTGGAAAAACAAGAACAATCCAAATCCAAAAGTACCAGATGGAAAGAAGTAATATCAGGACAAAAATTAATGAATTAGAAATGAGAAAAAATAATTTTAAAATGATAAAATGAGCTGGTTCTTTGAACAAACTAAAAAGATTGATAAAAAAAAAACCCTAGCCAAAATAAAGACAGAGATTATCCTAATCATTAAGTTAGAAACGATAAAAGAGATATTTCAACAGATACAAGTGAAATTGAGAGATTCCTAAAAACATATTTCAAAAACCTATACTTCACCAAACTGGAAAACTTGAAAGAAATACACAAATTCCTTGACATATCATTTACTAATGTTAAACCCAGGAGAGATGAATAATCACATGATCTTCTGCATTATATCTCAACATTATTAAGGCTTTATGCAAGAAACCTAAAACCAATATCATACTAAGCAGGGAAAAACTTCTATCATTCCCACTAAGATCTAAAACAAAGCAGGGGTGTCTACTCTCCTCAATTTTATTTAGTATAGTATTTGAATTCTTAGTTCAAGTAATAAGACAAGAAAATAAATAAAATATATACAAATTGGGATGGAAGAAATCAAACTATCTTTATTTGCAAATTGGATTATAATTTACTTAAAGAAACTAAAGTCTCAAACAGAAAACTTCTACAACTTATAAACACTTTCAAAAAATGTGTCAGGACATAAAATTAACACACAAAAATAAGTAGACTTCCCATATGACTATGAGAAACATCTGTTGGAGAATCTGCTTCTCTTTGTCAGATGGACACAAAACCTGAGAAGAGAATTAGTCCATTGAATCTCAGCAGGCCCCTGGCTGAAAACATAGAGTAATTGGGGAAATGAGAAAGAGTGCTGCTTTCTTGGTGAACCTGGTACCAGCACAAGGGTAAAGAAGACAGATACAAAGAACACTCAACTCCTACCAAAACAGATATCCAGAGACACAGACATTCCTAAGACCTCATCACTGAAGCAGATCTGGACCAAACCCAACATGGCTCGGGGAAATTCATGGAAGAGGTAGGCAGAAGGATTGTTAAGGCCACAAGTTTGGACATTATGCACAGAGATATTGCCTCTTCCCTATAAGTCATGGCTACACCCACAATGCAAGCCCCACAATTCTTAGGATAACTAGCATCCCCAATGGGGAGGGACCCTTCGGATGGGGGGACAGGAATGAGGGTAAGGATGGTACCAATATGTGCTCTTTACACACTGAATATGTACATAACTAATAAAAATGAATTATGTCACGGATTTAACAAGGAGAGTCCAATATCTATACAAGTGTTATAACATATGTGGTTGAAGAAAGCCATTTATGGTTTCCATTCCTGGAGAAAGAAATTATTCTAAAATTGAAGAATAAACAGGTGTTTGGGATGATTTAAAAAAAAAGAAATTAGAGAGACAGTACAATTTATAATGGCCACAAAAAATTATATATCATAGAATATTCCTACAATGAAAATATTACAATGCTAAAGAAAGAAAGACATGAGAAGATGGCAATAGTCCTGTGTTTATGGATTGGAACAATATTCTGAAAATGGCCATCCTGCTAAGACCAGTATTCAGATCCAATGCAATTTCAATTGAATTCCAGCACTGTTTTTCAAAGAAATAGAAAAACAATCTCAAAATTCACATGGAAGAATAAAAGGTCTTGTATAGACAAAGGTATTCTCAGCAAAAAATGCTGCTGTTGGTTTCATTATACCTGATTTCAAGATACACTACAAAGCCATAGTAATACAAACTGTGTGGTACTGGCACAAAAGCAGATACATAGATGGATAGAATAGAAGACTCATATACAAGTTCTAATGACTACAATCACCTGATCTTTGACAGAGAGACCAAAACACACACACACACACACACACACACACACACACACACACACACACACGGAAAAGGGCAGCATTTTCAACGAATGGTGCTAGTGAAACTTGATTAGTATATGGGAATGAATTAGCTTAGACTCTCTTTGTTCACCCTGCACAAAAAAAAAGTCAAATGTATTAAAAGCCTCAATATAATACCTGAAACTACAAAAAAAAAAAAAAAACTCTAGAAAAATGCACAGAGATCACTCAAAGATATTGGGGTAGCTCCAGACTTTCTGAATAAGATCCCAGTAGCCCAGGGACTAAGACAAACACTCAAGAACTGGGATCTCATGAAAATAAAAATCTATTGTAAAGCTCAACAAATAATCAACAGAGTGAATAGTCAACCTACAGATTGGGAGAAAATCTTTGCCAGTTATGCATCTGACAGAACTTTCATAATCTGAATATACAAAGAATTCAAAAAAATAACCAATAAAAAAAATCAGTCAACACACTCAAAAAAAAAAAAAAAAACTGGGGCAGGGAAATGAACAGAGCTCTCAAAGGAAAAAAATACAAATAGCCAATAAACATCAAAAAAAGATTTCTACATCTTTAGCTATCAGGGAAATACAAATAAAAACTATTTTGAGATTTCATCTCAGGCCAGTCAGAATGGCTCTCATAAAGAACTCAATTGAAAACAAATGCTAGTGAGGGTGTGGGGAAAGAGGAGCCCTTATCCACTGTTGGTGGGAATGCAAACTTGTACAGTCACTATGGAAATCAGTATGGAGGCTCCTCAAAAATCTAAAATTACATTTACCATTTGATTGAGCTACACTACTCCTGTGCATATACTCTAAAGACTCTACTTGTGGAATTGGGATGTGGATCAGTGATTTTAAAAGCTCGCTTGTAAAACATGATGGCCTGGGTTCAATTTCTCAGTATCTCCATAAAGCTAGATCAGATGCACAAAGTTACACATGCATCTGGAGTTCACTTGCAGCACCAGGGGCCTTGGCCTACCCATACTCACTCTCCTACTATTCCCACTGTCTCTCTCTCTTTCTCATAAGAAAATATGTATATATATGTATATGTATATATATATGTGTGTGTGTGTAAAATTTTATTTTTAATTTAATTGATTTATTTGAGGCAGAGAGAAAGAGAGGGGGGAAGAGGTAGGTAGAGACAGTGGCATGTCAGGTCCTCTAGTCATTGCAGACAAGCTCCAGATGCATGTGCCACCTTGTGCATCTGGCTTACATGGGTACTGGGAAATTGAACCTGGGTACTTAGACACTGTCAGGAAGCTCCTTAGCCATTAAGCAATCTCTCCAGCCCCAAGTAAAAAAGGTGTTTTTAAAAAAATATTTTGTTATTTATTTATTTGAGAGAGAGAAAGACACAGGGAAGGAGAGAGACAGAGAGAGAGAGGATGGTTGTGCCAGGGCTTTTAGCCACTGCAAACAAACTCCAGATGCATGTGCCACCTTGTGCATCTGACTTACATGGGTTCTGGGGAATTGAACCAAGGTCCTTTGGCTTTGCAGGAAAACACCTTAACCACTAAGCCATCTCTCCAGCCCCCCCCCAATTTTTTTAAAAAGACTTTACTCTTTACTATAGAGATACTTACTCAGTCATGTTTGTTGCTGCTATATTCACAAAGACTAGGAAATGGAATCTGCCCAGATGTCAATTAACTGACGAATAGATAATGAAGAGATAGCACACACACACACAACAGAAATGTACTCAGCAGTAAGGAATGATCATGTCATGAAATTTACTGGAAAATGGATGGACCTATAAAAATTATACTAAGTGAGGTAACCGAGGCTCAGAAAGACAAATACCATATGTTCTCTCTCATATGTCATTCATTTTTTTATCTTTTATATTTATTTATTTATTTGAGAGCAAGAGAGAGAGAGAGAGAGAGAGAGAGAGAGAGAGAGAGAGGGAGAATGGGTGCACCAGGGCCTCCAGCCACTGCAAACAAACTACAGATGCATGTGCTACCTTGTGCATGTGGCTTATGTGGGTACTGGGGAATGGAGCCTCGAACCAGGGTCCTTAGGCTTCACAGGCAAGTGCTTAACTGCTGAGCCATCTCTCCTTCCCTCATATGCCATTCTTAATATGGAGTAGTTTGGTTTGTTTACATGTTGTTGTAAACAGTAGTACTAGTTAGGAAACTAGAATAAAGTTTGGAGAGAGGAGCAGTGAGAAGGATTAGAGTATAGGATAGTAGATACTAAAGTGGAGGGACAGAATACAAGGAGCAGGAGGATCTAGGGGTGGCAGGGGTAAGGGAAGGAAAAGTGGACTCATAAAACCAAAGATAGCATAAATTAATACTATATAAGCTTACTTCTTAGCTATTTAAAAGGCAAAACTCTCATTAAAAGAGATAGAGGGATAGTTACGACAGAATTCTCTGCTGGAGAAAGTAGGTGAATTCTAGTGCAAGAATTTGTTCACCTACCTCTACAGTAAACTGTTGGTCAGGGAGGCCCATGAGCCCCCCAAACCAATCCAAGCCATTGCCTAAGCACTTTGTTACCCATCAGAACTAGTTCACAAGTCCCTGTTTCTGAAGACACCATAGCTTGTTATTGGAGGAGATTGAGAAATCAAGCAGGATGTGGTATAATGGAATACATATCTATGCTGACTAGTTATTATAGTGCTGGAAAGTTTTATGCAAGCTGTTGGAGAATAAAAGTCACCAAAAGAGTGAACAAATAGTATATCCTTCAAGCTACAAAATCAACCAGTCAGGCAAGATGTACCCACCAGTGCAATAGTGGCACATAAGTTATTGGGGTAATTAACTGTTCTCTGATTGGCTATGAGGCCAGCTCAGTGGAGACAATTCATACCTGGTACTGAGTACTAAGTCAAAATCCTATGACTTGGATAGTTGTAGATGATAGAAGGAAATTTACACTGTTCTCCGGCTATTGCTCAGAGGTTATGTCATCGAAATCTTCGAGTTGTACATGTTTATCCCCTTTCATCAATGCTTTCATTTTTGGTTAGAAAAAAAAAAAGGCTATTTACAGATGGCAGCAAATACTGCACAGACCCAAGACCCATCCGAATGATAAGAAGAGGAAGTCAACTGCCTAGTATGAGAGGAGTCATCTCTATCACACCTGTCAGGGCTCAGGAGTTACTCAGAGAAACCTGATAGAAGATATAACCTCCAAGGACATGGCTCCAGTGACCTTTTCTCTAGGTAGTCCCCATTTCCTAAAGAATCTCCCCAAAGAGTGTCACTAAGTGGAGACCAACCCTTGAATAAATGATCCCAGTGGGGAAGGGAACTTCATGTCCAAACAGTATCAGTCCCTGACTTTGGTTGAATCTGGCTTTACATCTTCAGAAGCCAACACATTGATCATAAACAGCCGTTAGCAAAGAACTTCAGATGGTTAGAACTAATAAGACAAACCTGCTTCTTCCTCTAAAAGAATTAGAATCCATAAACCCTATAGTTCAAATTATAAGTTTCACCTGAAACTTAAGGATAAAAGCTCAGTTGGATCTCACCAACATCAGAAATGCTGATAATTCAGCTTCAGAAACATATGAGGTGGCTTGTGAACTGCCCAAGATTCTGATACCCCATTAGATTCACTTTCAGGAGAGCCAGGATTCTGTGGCCCTAGAGGGAAAATATTAGAAACCATGGGTTCCATGACCTGCCACTGGAATCCAGGTAAAGTACCTACCCCTGCCACAAGCCACTGGAATTGGAGAATGCCAAGTTTAAAGCCAAATTTTGTCTTGAAACCTGTCAATCCACACGTCTCCTGCTAAGGCCTTAATGTTCATGACAACGGGGTAGAGCTCAGAATGTGGTTCAGTGGGGGAACAGCATGGCACTGAGCTTGGGAAGTGGGAGTAGGCAGCAATGGTGTAGTTGTGGTGCAAACTGGAAAAAGAGGGACAGACAGAAGTGAGTTGATTGTTTTTTTTCTTTTCTGCCCAATTCTCTCAGAGGTGTCATGGACACTGGCTGAGGTTTTGATTATCATCCTTGTTCTTTCTATAGCAAAGAAATTGACCTGTCAAGTTGTCTTTGCAGTTCCCATATCACAGTATCCAAATTTACCAAATCATGAAATGTGGTTGCTGGTCTTACTCCTGAGATAGGAGTCAGTTTGCTTAGGCTGTAAGGGTTAGACAGTAAATGAGGTTGAGGCCAATGGTGAATTGCAAGCCAGTCACATAGCTGAAGGACAAAGAAGGAAGATAACCTAGTCAATAGCCTTCAGAATGAGTACACCCAGTTTGAAGAGGAAATGGACAAGGCAACTATGATTTGTGACCACCCCACTGATTGGGTGAGTGACAAGTAATCAGTTCAATGATTAGGCCAAGGAGGTGTGTATAAGATGTATAGTCTCCTCTGTGACTCTGGTCATGATATGGGTTAGGACTAACACATCTCAGTAAAGTTCACTTCCGTCTCTATCTAGTTCCCATCATATGTCCAGTAAACCAGATAGCTCACTGGCATTCCCTTCGTCATGCCCACCTGTATTGGACTGTCTCTTCCACTTGGGAGTTCCCATTATCTCAATAAGCCCACTTATTACAATGTCTTACAAATTCCTTAACTTCCTTTTCGGTATGGGACAGCCAAATCAAGAGCCACTAACTTGGGGCACAGCTTTGGGGGCAGTTGATTTTCCAGCACCCCAGCCATGTAAATTAAGCCCACCAAGACCAAGGAAAGCCCTCTGTTGTTCTAAAACCATATGTTACTTTCAGTGTTATAGACCTTACTAGGACTGTCTCCTATACTTACTTTTAGGCAGAGTTAGCAGAGTCACTGTGTGGACACACACACACACACACACACACACACACACACACTACCTTATTAAGTCAGAGCAGAAGAAAGCTTCTCAGTGGGCTTAGACACACAATCAATTGCGATGTGTGGCCTGCTTAAAGGTCCCTGATTATCGGCAGGGTTGCAAAAAGGAGCTGATTTTTGTGGGTCCCCTTGCAGCTTCCCATGGCCTTCTGCTTATTAAGGAAACTCGAACAAGCCATTTGGGTGGCTGTGACCAGATCTGGCTGAAGAAGTGCCCAGATGTTGCTTTTTCCTCTCCAGTTTTCAGTCCCCATGATGTGGACTCATTATGGCTGTGATCGTTGCTGATGACATTAATGCACTGTGCTGCTTCTGCGTCGCATGTGCCATCTGCTCCCATCAGCCCTGTGGGGTAAGTGGTAGGTAATTGTTTCCCATCGGTAGTCCATTTTCTCAGATAAAGGATGTGAGATTCAAAAATAAACATCCACTCTGAGTCATTGCAACAAGACTAGTGTAGTTCTAGTGGAAGCCACCTCATCTAACTGCTAGTAGTGGGTGAGGCCACTTTCCCCATAATTCAAGTCAAAGGGCAATTTGATTCATTAACAGCAACTCTGGGGGAAGAGGAGGTTCAGAGAAAGAGCAGAAACAAAAAATATCCTAAGAGTTCTCAATAAAAAAGCAAGGTCAAGGCAAAAAGGGAGGGAAGAGATGGAGAGAGAAATTGGTGATTCCTCAGCAAGTGAAGTAAGTGGTGAGTGAATGGGAACAAGAGATAAGAACCAGCTCCCTAGTTCAGCTTCTTCTTCAGCAAGGGCCACACTGACTCGCCAAGTACCTCAGGTTCCAAACCAGAATTGAATTGAAAATTAAACCTGTGAGTGAACCTGGCAGAGTTCTGAAGGTGAACATGCAGAGAGGGCAGGATGGGTAATGATTGAAATAAGAGCTGAATGCCACCGATACAGAAATTCTCATAGGGCCAAAGCATCATTCTCAATGGTGACAGATAGGGCACTTGCTGTTTCTTTCTTTTTCTTTTTCTTTTTCTTTTTCTTTTTCTTTTTCTTTTTCTTTTTCTTTTTCTTTTTCTTTTTCTTTTTTAGTAACTTGCATCCTGTGGCTGATTTTTAACCTGCTTTCCTTAAGCACTGCCATAGTGCCCTCAGTTTGACCTTCGTCTTCCCTCAAAGCTCATCTCCACACATATCAGTCATTTATTAAATAAATATTTACTGTGGACCTGCTGGGTGCCCTGTGTCAGGGTCAGGCTCCCTGAGAGGTTGTTTATGGCTCTCTGGAGCTGGCCAGTCCCCTAGCTGACATTTGCTTGTGTTATCTTGGGCAAAGCCATTACGAGCTCTGCAGTTCTGCTCTTCTCCCCTACAAAAGGACTTCTGAACCAGTTTCCTAAGGTGGCGAAGGGAAGATTCAAGTTAGGGAAAGTGTGTGGCGCTCGGACAGAGGCACAAAACATCCAGAAATACTGGAACTAGGCTACTTGTCTTCTTCCTCCTCTCTTTTCATCCACTGGGCCTGTTCCCACCTGCCTCCCCCAGCAGTCTTGATTTCACTCTTCTAGGCATCATCTGCCTGACCACTTAGCTCCCACTTGCAGGACTGCTCTTCCTTCTCTGGGCGATTCAATGTCCTCCTTAGCCACTGCCCTCCTGTCAGTGTACTGTACTTCCAGTCAGGAGAGAAGGAGATTCCCTTACACCAGGCTTGTTCCAATCACAGCCAGCCCTGCTAATTGATTCATGTTATTTTATTTTCTGTACTGGTGGTTAGGGCCTCTAGCAATTTTATGCAAATTTATGAGCCTTATGCAAATAAGGGCATCCCTAGACTAATTGCACACAAAATGGAAGCTTTTGCAGGCACCTTTAACACCCTGTGCCCTGGCTCCTCAGTTTTCACAGGATTCCCAAACTCCACATGCTCTCCAGATCAATATCCTCCTCTCCTCCCTGCCTCCCCATCCTCTACACACTTCTTGGTGGCTATTTTACAATGTTTGACAGACAGTTCTAGTCCAAACAGCAAGGGCTGTGCCTGCTTTGTATCCCAAGAAACCATAGAAAGCCATGAGGGAACACCCCCACCCAGAATCCTCTTAGTTTAAGTCTTTTGAATACCACTCACCTTTCTCTTTATGCCCCTCCTGTAGTGGTGAGAGTAACCCTGGGAAGCCTGGCACCTGTCTGAGACTCCCACATCTCACCTACCATGGGTCCTTTTGGTAGGCTCAGACCTGTGTGCAATTCACCTGCCTCTCGGGAACCCATTTCTCAATCACAGGTCCATTCTTTCTGTCAACTAATCTTCAGAAGGTGTTGTGTTAGGCAATGGTTTCTAGAAATAGAATCTGGAAACAAAACCGAAGAGAGAACTTGAGTGGTGATTTTTGGAATGTGTGAGTACCTCACCGTTTTCCACCTTGAGGCAAGGAGGTTATCATCACTCACCTTTGACTGTCAATAGCCCAGAGAACTCGTGGTATTCCTAAGCATTTTGAGCACCCATAGTGGAAAGATGTGGGTCAATATTTAGCAGCTGGAGGATGGTTGTGGCAGCACATGGTGGCCAGCAACTTCACCTCCCATGGGCACATTTCTTTGTTTTAGTTAATCTATCTTTAATATTTCTGTAAAACATGCATGTGCCTTATCCTCATTTTGTAAACATGGCACCTACTGCTAGGGCAAACCACACCAGCACCCATGGTGTAAGCAGTGAGTGCCCTAGACAAAGCTTACAGAATGGACTTTGAGCTTGGACTCTAGTGCAGGCCAGGTCCAACAAGAGCCTGCCAGGACTTTTGTCTCCTGCTATCCCCAGGTCCCTGCGCAGGATGTGTGCTTCAGAAGCCTGCCATCCACCCAGCTTTCTCTCCGGCCCCGCTTCCCTTATTTTTCCCTGTCCTATGGTTTTGTTTTACAAAAATTTATCTTCCCATCAGTCTTTTCAGTTTTATCTGGGTTCTGCTCCCCTAATTTATCTCTCCCTCCTTTTCTTCCCTGCTTGCCCGCTTTCCACATTTTCCTTTCAGTATCTCCCCTTTCCCTCCCTTTCAGCTTTGCCTTCTCCCTCCCCTTGCCATTCCATCGTTGTTCATCCTATCTCCTTCCTCCCTCTCCCTTCCCCCTCCTTGCTTTCCTTTGCCCGCTCCCTCTCCTCACTTGTCTTCCCATAGACTGTCTTTTCCCTCCTTCTTCCTCCCCTACCTGCACTTCCACCCCGTCACCATCCACCCTGTCCCTCCTTCTTCCTCCGATTCCCTCCTTTCTTTCTCATCCCCCTTCATCCAGCCCCCTCCACTCCTACTACTATTCCTTCCACCAGATGAACCAAAATTTGTCCCAGTGGCCGGGGCTGATTAACGAAAAGCTTGTTGCTACAGCGCGCTCTGCACCGCTGGGAGTAAGTGGCCTGTCACCTCAGGGAGCTGACCATTCAAGAGAGCACTCTCCACCCTGCCTTTCCTTGCCAGCTGTGCGCCTCGGAGTTTGCGGACGGCTTGTGGCGCGGGGTCTCCGGGTCCGGCGGCGCTGGAGGCGGTACCCGGATCCGCCTCGGAGTGGCAGTCTCGCTCGGAGCAGAACTGTGGGAGAGAGCTGCGTGGGAGATCAGAGCGGCTGCTCTGGGGGTGGGTCATTTTGTCTTGATTCTTGGGATCAGCCTGCCACCACGCAGCTTGAGTCGCCGAATGGTTCAAGGATGAAGGCTCTGTAGCCCGCATGCATATGCCAGAGGAAAAAAAAATAAATAAGTGATGCTTGGCGCTTGAGACTTTGAACTGACGCAAAGCCTGTGACCCTGTTTCCCCCAGGTTCTCTTTATCCTGCCAGCCCAGCGTTCCGCTGAGCTCTTGCATTCCTTAGGCCAGAGTAGTCACAGGGAAACTCCTCACCCAGGGCCCCTCCCAGCTGCCCCTTAATCCAACCTTGCCCTTCTGGATCCTCTGCATCACTGGGCCCTAATTTCACTTCCTGATTCCTTTCCTCCCTTTGGGAGCCCTGTCCATTTCTCTGATTTTTTTTTTTTTTTTTTACGGGTTCCATGGTTGAAACATGACCACTTCAAAGTACACACCCATCTCTAATCAGAGCTCACATCTCTGTAGCTCGCACAATTTAAGAACTGCATCTCTGTGAATTAGCTCACACTAATTGTATACATATCTTTCTCTCTAAGAGCCAAAGCAGCTACTAACCCCATTTTCCAGGTGAGAAAAATGAGGCTATGAAATAATCAGGCCCATAATCTCTCAGGACTTCCATGGAAGGATGCTGAGATTGTGCACTGGGCAAGCACTCTACATTTAAAGGCAGAACTACTCAAATGGGAGAGGTGTACTCACATCTGAGAGGCCTCAAGCTGATATATGGAGTCGTGAGGGCCCCAGGCAAATCCTGATGCTTTTAAATGACACCCATCCTCTTGCTACAGAAATCTCCGGGACTTTCACACACTGGTGAAAACATGCCTATAATGTCAGGGGAGCCTTGAGAGGCATGCACACATTACCACCTGCCCACATGACTGAACTTCCTCACTCTTGTCTTGAACCTAAGCCACAGAAACACAACTAGGGAAGCCTGCTGGAGAGTGAGACAAGGGAAGGAGGAAAATTGTTCAGTCCATCGAGTGGGTGCTGCAGACATTTGAGAACTTTGCCTAAATCACCATAGGCTTTAAGAATATGCCTTACAGCTTGGCTTGGGTCAGTTGAACTATAAAAGGAGAATGGACAGACAGACACAGCTCCCCATTGGAACCCTCCACAGACTGAGAATTCTGAGAATTTCTCTTAATCTTTTAGGGACCTTGGGTCAGACAAACCCAGGATTTATGGCGAAAGGTTTTCATGAAGAAAAGTTCAGGATTAGGCAGCATGAAGGAGAGTTGGGTCTTTGTAAAGATCATTTAATATAGATTTCAAGCATGAGGTTCAGCAGAAAGAGAGCATGGGTGTGGGCTGATCTAAACAAAGTTGCAGAAAGTAAGATATACTAGAGCTGGAGAGATGGCTTAGCAGTTAAGTTGCTTGCCTGCTAAACCTAAGGACCCAGGTTCAATTCCCCAGCACCCACATAAAGCCAGATGCACAAGGTAGCATATGCTTCTGGAGTATTGTTAGCAGTGGCTATAGGCCCTGGCACTCCCATTCTCTCTACCTGTCTTTTCTCCCTCCCTCTCTCTCTCTCTCCAATAAATAAATAAAATGTTTAAAAAGTAAGAGATACTAAAGTGCAGGCTTCCCAAGTAAGAGCCTCAAGTAAGTATGTTAGCATTAACCATGTACACCAGTTTTGGTGGCTTTCAAATTATATCTCAAAAGATTACTAAGAAATCTTTTTTTTTTCTCTTCTTTGATAAGTGATGTTAGAGGGTGACTCTGGACGTGTCTTCAATGGAATTAAAATCTGTTAAGCTAAAACCATGAGTCACTAGGGTTACACAAGTGGCTTTGAACATGTTCTTTTGTTTACTAGAAATGTGTTTAAAACGAGATCCCTAGAAAATTGTAAGTTTGTAGCTGGGAAAGGAGAAAGGCCTTGAGAAAATGTTAATTGTGCAGGAATTCTTGCTTCTCAGCTGATAAGAGACTACAACCCGACTCCTGGTGGAGGGGGCTCTTTTTCCTCCTTATGTCCCCGTAATTTTCCCTGTCTTTCTATCCTGTCTCAGAACCACATAAGCCTTATTTTTTGCAGTATTGCTCTGGCAATGAGATCTGACTTGTATAGGTAAGGAAACACTTATGAGAAGCCACACAAGGGTTGAATGTCTCACATTGCACATAGTGGTTACAGAAAGAGAATGAAGGTCCAAAAAGTATGACTTGCCTGGTACTTTGCAGCTTACACAGAATCCTAACGAACACTCCATTTTGCATAAAACACTCCTGGGCCACAGAATAGGCAGCTGTTTTAGCCTACTTGACAGATAAGAAAACTGAGTGTCAGACAAGTCTCATGACTTGAGGGTCTCAACTAGGAAGGGAAGGAGCCAAGACCATAGTGTAGTTGTTTGCCTCTGGTCTACTGCCTTTGCTACTGTTCTATGCTGAAGGTGGTGGAGTTTGTGGAAAGAGGGCCTTGAGTGATTACTTCTGCTGCTCTGAAATAGGGAGGTCTAGCAGAGCAGCCAGCCAGTGGGGAAAGATCCAAGTGGAGCATAGATGGAGATGAGAACAGGAACAGAGTGGGGAGGGTGAAAGGAGGTGGGCCTGAGCTGAATATTCTGATTTTTTGGTGAAATAAGCAGAGAGCAAGCATAGGACACTGCTAGGAAGAGAGCTCAAGCTGAGAGCTCCCTGGGACTGGTCCTTGTAAGGCTGCTGTTGAACACCACACCATAGTTACTGCACCCTTCTGAGGATTCTCCACATGCAGGGAAAGAGTGTAACCAGAATCATAAATTAGATTGCTGTAGCACTTACCATGTGTCTGGAACTGTGCTGTGTTTTCCCATTTTACCATGGAGGAAATTGAGGCACAGTTGTAGAGTCAGGATTCAAAGGAAGGAAGTCTTACTTCAGAATCTGGGTCCTTTACTCTCACACCCCACGGTCAATAACCACTCCCTGCTTAGGATTTTCTTAAGGATGCTCCAGGAGGCTCAAAGGATGGCAGAGAAGAGAACCTAGGACCACTTTCTCAGGAGCAACCAGGGAAACATCCACAAGTTTCTGGGAGTATGTGGCCACAAACCTGACCATTTTTACCTCTACCCACCATAGGTGGACTGTGAATCTTTGAGTCTCTATATGTCTGGTCCTACCTGGTGGTTATAGCCACATTTCAAACCACTGGAATCCTGCTTTCTTGTATGAGGGAGAAACTTATGTTTTTGATCTCTCTGCGGCATTCCTATACACACATTCACACACCACAAAACACTGTATTTACCTCATACACTGTTCTACACTTTCAGCCTCCATGGGTGACAATACAACTTACAGCTACTTTGCATCTGGCACATCCATCTGGAGTTTGGTTGCAGAGGCTGGAGACCCTGGCATGCTCATTTTCTATCTCTCTCTCTCTCTCTTTCTTCCTCTCTTCTTCCTGTCTTTCTTGCTTTCAAGTAAATAAAGAAACAAAATTCCTATTTAAGTCTCCAACAGGCAGAGCCCTGCTGGAGGAGGTGAATTACTGAGGGTAGAACTTGAGTCCAGCCCTACTACGTATGTAAAGAGTCAGTTTGAGCTCTGTCTGTTTATGCTTGCTGGTGTTGGCATTTTCTGTCTCTGCTGCGGATGCTAAAGTGAGACAGCTTCTTCTGGCACTGATGGAGCTTCCCCTGGAATCTGTAAGCTTGAAATAAACCCTGTCCTCCCATAATCTGCTTCTAATTGGGTGTTTATCTTAGTGACAAAAAGGTAACTGCAACACCTTCCAACATCTCAGTGCACTTAAACCCCAGTGACAATAGCAGCCCCTTTGTTGGAAGCAATTGACATGGCATACCTTTTGCTTCCAGTATTTGTATTGCTGAAGATGGGGCAGAGGCAAAATCTAATAGATGAGATCATATTCAGAATATGTATATCAATGAGTTTTCATTCAAGCATGACTATGAATGTGCTTGTATGTGAGAAAGCATACATGTTCTTGTCAGTGTGCCCATAGAAGTGTGCATACATGAGGTTACCCTAGATGAGTATGCATGTGAGAATGAGCATTCACCATGAGTGTGCCTGAGTGTGGTGTGTGCCTCCACATTCCTAGGTAAGAAAGGGTCAAAAAAGATTATAGTGGATTAGATGTTCCTTTAAGATCCTTTGTAGGGCACTCCATTAGGAATGTGGTGAAGCTGGTAGAAGGCTGGAACCACAAAGATGTTTGACCACCCGAGCTTCACAGTCCTTCCTTCTCTTCGCACTGACTTCAGAGGAGATCAAGAGGGTCTAGGTCACCATTTCAGTGGTCCCTTGGAGTATCTGAGAGGGCCAGACTGTAAAAGAAAATAGCAAGAGAAAGATGTCGGGGACAGAAATAGCACTATGATTCTGGGTAGCCTACAAGACAGCCAACTTTTTCTATTTGTAATTATTTAGTTATTTATTTAAGAGAGAGAAAGACAGAATGCAGAGAGAGAGAAAAACAGAGACAGAGACAGAGAAACAGAGAGAATGGACACACGAGGGCTTCTAACTGCTTGCAAACAAACTCCAGATGCACGTGCCACCTTGTGCATCTGGCTTATATGGGTACTAAGGAATTGAATCTGGGTCCTCAGGCTTCACAGGCAAGTGCTTTAATCACTAAGTCATCTCTCCAGCCCAAGAAAGCCAAGTTTGACCCAGGTATTATGAGGGATGGCACACTTCTCACTTTCATCTCCTTTGCTTTTAGGGACCTTGGAGTAAGAAAGCCCAACAAATGGTACTTTTTTGGGATGGAAGCACTGCTAACAGGGCATGAAGGGATAGTTTAAGCTATAAATGAAGCCTTTGGCTCTAACAGTCGAGCCTGTTAGTTCAACATGAAGCTGAGAGAAAGTGAAGCATGAAGGATTGGTTGTCATGTCATACTGTGCAAGTACCGGTTCCCAAAGACCTCCGTGTATGGCTCATCCTCTCCCCCAACCACACACACACTGCCACCCCTGTTGCTGCTGACCAGGCTGAACCAAGTATTCAATCCCCTGGCCCAGGGCAGACTACATAATCATTATAAGTGACACCATCTGCAATAGAAGGGTGAGGCCCCATCTCCAGCAAGAGTACTGAAAAATCTGGATGTATCAACCTCACAGAGCTTAGTTAAAGTGCTCAAAGCAGGTAGCTTCTGAGAGGTAACATGCCAGCAACAGACAAAACAGCTGTCTTTGATTCAAAAGCTAGGCTTTGGCAGATACTCACTTCCAGAGGACAGACTGAGGTCCACATTTCCAGCGCTTCATCTTTGCCCAGCTTTAGCACAAATACCGTAGTTATTAAGGGAAGGATAGTGATCGCATAGTGACTGAAGAGTAGCCTCCACAAGTCCCATTGCCAGGAAGGGAGGAAAGCCAGGGTCACCTGTATTTAACACATCCACTCTGTAGACAAGAATGCTTCCTGGGGGCACATCCCCCCTACTGCTGACCTATAGAAAGATTTTTTTTTATTAGAAGGGAAGCTTTTGCTGCCACTGCCCACAGCTTTCTTGTTTCTCTCAGTCCCCATTTCCAGGAAGGATGAAGGATGGAGTCCTCCATGGGAATCCTCTCACATCCTGGCAGGACAGTGCTTCTCAAAGATGGCCAAATCAAATGTCTTGGAGGGCCTGCTTCCTCTGTCCTCTTCTCACTTCAGCTTCTGACAGGATTTAGAATGAAGATACGGCAAGATTGAGGTAACCCTGGGTAAATAAGTGCTCTCTGTCACTCCTTTTCTCGGCAGGACTTGGGAACTTGAGCAGAACACCTGTGTCTTGGTGACATCTTCAGAAAGCTTCTGGAATGGCCTTCACTCTGCTTTGCACACAAGCATCCCCTTGGCATGAAGTCCAGCACAGTTCAGCCACGCTGTCAGGAATGAAACTCAGCTCCCTGGGAAGAAAAAAGTACTTCCTCGCCCTTGCCTCTTCTGTCTGTGAATGCTGTTTTGACTGGACCCAGAACCCACAGAACCACACTCCAGGGTGACAAGCCTTGTGCCTTATGAACTATGGTTGGACACACTTTGTGAGTGCCAGGCCAAGCTGGGCAAGTCAGGAGCGGACTGACCTGCTTACAGAACTGTGGTCTCCTCAGCAAGGCACCATTTCCATATTCTCTGGCAATAACTAATTAGCGATTATAAAGCTCTTTGAAATATGAAGTGCTGCATGATAATATCTGTAATGAGCCTGATTCTTTCCTTCTTGCATGAGGGAGAGGGAGTATCTTTTACACCCTTTAAGGGGAGTTGAGGAGGAGGGCAACTTCCTTTCCCTGACCTTTCTCAGAGCTTCTGTCTGATCAAGTGGCCCTGGGGAAAGAGCTTGAGCTTTGACAAGTGGCCTAGGAGAGCAGCCCACTGGCACTGCAACACTTTGACACCTGCCTTCCTGCAATCTTCTACCCCCACCACCCCCGCCATCAGCTGCTGACTTGACCTCCCTCTCAGAATGATGGATGGAAAGGAGAAAAAAGAAAGGTGGGGTTAGGGTGACGAGAACAAGTTTGGCTCATGGTATCCTTAATATGATTTAGAATTTCATATTAATATATCACCTCAGAAAAAAATTAATGAGAACCGTGAAGAAAATAGGATAATGAATATGATAATATATGGGGAGTGCTTTGGGCTTCTTGGAACAAAGGTGCAAGGAATTATTGCTATGATTTTCTCACGGTGCATATATATTTTTATTAAACTCTAAAAAAAATGGCAGTAGATTCACTCCTTTGCAAGGTATTAACACCCCGCAGAGGAGTCATTCTTCAATTAGTTGTCTGAGCCCTAGCCCACCTCTTAGTTGTTTTCTCCTGGATCTCCAGGAGACTTGCAGCTTTAGGAGCATAGAGAGTAGATTAGAATAGTCAGTGACTTTGCTTGAGGAAATGGTTTCCTGAGCAAGTGGGGTTCAGAAGAGTGGCAGGGCTGAATTGGGGAGTTGAATGTATAATATAACTAGAAGTCGGGACATTGCAGGAAAAACACTTGGAAAAGCCTGGGGCAAGAGCAATATATTTGTGTGTAGCTCCCTAGCTTCTTACCCTACCTAAGCATCCACTCAAGCCATTCATTGTTCTGCTGGCTTCAATAGAATTAAATGCAAGTTGTCAGGTGAAAGGGAATTCTGTAGAGTCACCTTGACCATAGAGACTAGAACTGAGGGACCAGTAAACAGCTAAGTCTATCAGTTCGCTATAAAGAGGTTCCTCATCTTACAATGAACCTATATCCCAAAAACTTCATTGTCACAAAAGATAGCACCCATGAACCTATCACACAGCACAGCATAGCAATGCATTGTGCTTTAGTGTGCCACTTGTTTGTCCTCATGACCACAACTTGTCTGGAAGTTGCTGCTGACTTCCACTACCTGGCATGAAAAGGAATGCCACATGATGTAGGGCCAACTCAGAAAAGGTAAAAGTTGAAAATTTGAAGTATGATTTTTAATAATGTGTACTTCTTATAAAACACAGTTAAGCTAAAATAAGAACTAAATGGAACCATTATAAGCTATTAATCATCCATATAATGGTTCTCACAGTGTGATCTCTGGACAGCAGCAGCACTAGTGACATGTTCAAAATGTCTTCATGACCAACTTCAGTCCTTCTGAAAAAGATGCTATGAATGTGGGGCCAGGCTGTGATTTTTCATATCCTTTTATTTGTACACATATATGTGCTGGTGTGTGTGTGTGTGCAAGTGTATGTGGAGGCTAGAGGACAAACTTGGGTGCTATTCTCATCCACTTTTTTTGAGACAGGGTCTGTCATTGACCTGGAGCATGCCAATTAGGCTAGATCGGCTGGCTGGCCAGGCTCCACCTCCCCAGCACTGTGAATACAGGGGCACATGCTGCTGAGCTCAAGTCCTTATGCTTGCAAGGCAAGTACTTTACCCACTGAGCTATCTTCCCAGCTCCAGGAAGGCTGTGTTTTAACAAAATCAACACATTCACTCTGTGTTGAGTAATGGCTCCAAAAAAAGTCAAGAGAAACTAAAGGGGGTCACTTCCCTTGGCAAAAGTGCATGAACCATGTGCAAAAGCCAAACAAGTAATGGAAAAATCTGAGCCACTGACTGTTATGGACTTTGAGATGGAGTTTAACATGGGGAATGCTTATTACAGAAGGCTATTGGACCAGTAGCTATGTGAAGGAGGAAAAGGAAGGAAGAATGGATAGTATGCTAAGTGAAGTTGTGATGGAGGTACAAGAAGGGACAAGTTCAGCTAACCACATGGAAGCTTTGGAGTTCAAATGGCCTATAAGAAATGTAGCAAACTGAGATAGGATAGCCACACCTTTGTTCCTCTCCTCAGTCACTGGAGGTGGGCTGGCCTGAGAAGGATGTGGCCTTAGGCATCACTGTCTCATCAGTTGAGATCTCCTGTAAAGGGGCTGAGTGCTATCTCCCGACAGGCCAATCTTCAGCTGAGCAGCAAATTATTCTGGGTGGCACATTCCAGAGTTCACTCACTGCTTTGGATGATACAGTCCTCAAGGATTTAGGTAAACAGGAAGACATAGAAAACCCCTAGCTTCAGCTCATCTCACTTAGGAGCCCAGGTCTCCAGCTTCTTTGTGCATACTTCAGCCACTTTGGCTGCAAACAAGGATGCCTTACACCCAGCCAGCATCCAGCGAGAAGCTGCCAACTATCATATGATCTAGAGTGTAGACTGACACCCTGGGCTTTATTCTTGGCTCTATCACCAAAGAGTGACCTTGCTCAAATTTCTTGGCTTTTCTGAGACTATTTCCCAGTAGGCATTGCTATGAGCAAGTCATTCAATAAACATTTTTTTGAAGGGCAACAATATGCCATGCTAGAGATCTTTCTCTTCCCAGTCTAATAAGGGAATCAGAGAGTATTTAACTACACATAGTGATATTATCAAGGAACAGAAAACTTGGTCATCAAAGGTAGTAAGAGACCTAATATGAGGGCAGTGAAAAAAAGAGTCTTCTATCCAGGTGTGACACTAAGGTAACATATAACAGGTGAAGAATCATCTTGAAAGTTGTGGAGGGTTAGGAGGTAATTTTGAGCAGAGGAAATGGAAAGTGCAAGGAACCTGAGGCAGAAAGGGGTTCGGTTGCTAAAAATGAGTGTGTTTGTGTATGTGTATGTGTGTGTGTGTGTGTGTGTGTGTGTGTGTGAGAGAGAGAGAGAGAGAGAGAGAGAGAGAGAGAGGGAGAGAGAGGAGTTCTGAGAGAGGCAAAGAAGTTATGAATAATGACTGTGGATTTTATACATCATGAAGTGGGCAACCACCAAAGGTTTTAAGTCAAGAAGTGACAAAAATTGCTCTGGATGCTGTGTAGAAAGCAAATGTACAGCCAAAAATGAACAGTGAAGGACTTTGACAATGTCCTGACAAGAGATATTCTTGGATGAAACCAAATGGTGTCAGGGGAAGACAGGTAGGATTTCAAGGTTGTTTGAAAGAAAGGTGGGGGAAGAAGGCATCACCTTTGACATCTTGGCTTCTGGTCTGAGCAGCTGAGTACAGCAAGGTACCATTTCAGAAAGTGCCAGAAGGTGCCAAGGAGATGAATAGAGAGGAGTGGTACTCAGGAATTCTTAAGTTATCAAATCCTTTGGCTGAATGTCTGCTGATCTGAATCAAGCTGGTTCCAAGAAGGCACCTATAGGCAACAAGGAATTAGTATTAGTATAAGTGTCAGGGAGGACCCAACTAATGCTCAGGGAGAAGAAAGAAGGAGAAGGAGGAATAGGAAAATGAAGAGCAGATTATGAAGCAAATCAACAGGTAATACACCCAAACATCCTTACAATGGGCTGTGTGCTGCTACCTTTAACAGTTTACACACATCATTTCACTCATTCCCCATACCTACTCTATGAAGCCTACAAAAATATTATCCCTTACGGTTAACATCCACAATAAGCTGTTGACCAGAGAGACCTATAAGGTTTCCCAAAAGAAGACAGATTTCTGTCAGAGTACTTGATGACACACCAAAGGTTAATGGTAAGACCCTACTGCC
Source organism: Jaculus jaculus (assembly GCF_020740685.1). Lineage (NCBI taxonomy): Eukaryota > Metazoa > Chordata > Mammalia > Rodentia > Dipodidae > Jaculus > Jaculus jaculus. The sequence goes on from NC_059125.1 coordinate 40,228,059, forward strand.
AAAGATACCATATGATATTGGTACAGAACATGGAGAGACCTGGCTAGAAAATCTGGAAGAGAGTCAGTCCCCAGACAGTTAGCTTGTCTAGTGCTAGAAGGTGCGACATGAGCAACTGGGGGAAAATGACCAACATCTGTCCAAGCAACTCATGGCCTAAGCTACTCATCAGCAAACAACCTCACATGATGCTCACCCAAGTGCAAAGGTGGGACATAGCCATCTGTAGTTGATAACCAACTGCTATTGAATTGGCTAATGGATCTGCTCAGTGGAATCGAACCCATAGCTGGAACTGGGAAACAAGTTAGAACCATACCAAAAACTTGAGTCCACTCTTCAATGTAAAGCTCCCACCAATCTTGGGCTACAAGAGGGTCTACACCTATTAAATTTTCTCTAAAATAATAAGGGGTATCGCATTTATCCAGGGCTGACTTCACTTTCCACTGGAGAATCTGCTTCTTTTCAGGTGGATGAAGAACCTGAGGAGAAAATCAGCCCATCACACCTCACCAGGGTCCCAGCTGAAACCATAGAGTAACTGGGGACATGAGCAAGAGTTCTGCTTTCTTGGTGAACCTGGTATCAGCAAAAGGGTGAAGGAGATAGACACAGAGAATACTCAACTCCTTCCAAACCAGATATCCAGAGACACAGAGGTTCCCAAGACCTCATCACTGAAGTAGACCTAAAACAAACCCAACATGGCTCAGGGAAATTCATCGAAGAGGGTGTAGAAAGGTTGTTAGAGCCACAATTTGGGACATTATACACAGAGATGATGCCTCTTCACCATAACTAATGGCTACCCCTACAATGCAATACCCACAATCCCCAACGAGCAGGGTCCCTTTGGAGGGGCAATGACAGGAGGAGGCTAATGGTGGTACCAACATGGCTGTTTACACCCTAAGTATGTACATAACTAATAAAAAATTACCATTTGTTTGCTGTAACTCTTAGTAAAGAGGCTTCAGGAAAAAAAAAAATATTATACTTTTACACAAGGAAATGGATTTACCTGAGCTGATCTGTGATTTGCCCAAAGGATTTGAAACAGGCAATGTAGATGTAGAGTCTGGGCTTGAACATACTACTACCTGTGCTGATTATCAAACTAGCAAGCAAGCAGAGTATCTACATGGGCCCTATAAGCATATCCACATTCACAGACTCTGCTCTTTCTACAACTCTCTTGCTATTAGTGAAAATCCTCCAGATTCATAGATTCAATCACTCACCAAAGGTCACTTGACCAGAAAAGGGATCAAGCCATACTTAAACCCAAATATCTGTGATTTCAAGAGCTCTGCTGTTACCATCAAGCTATAGTTCCCCCCATAAACATCCAAACTATCTTCAAGGGTCATGATGTAAAACATTCTTATTATACTTCATTCCAATGTCTAGCATTCATGCTGGTGACAGTAATGGATGCACACCTGTAACACTAACTCTTTTTTTCTGGGGAGAAGCCAATGAGTACTTGCCCCTCACAGGCAGGGCACCCTCAACAGACTAAAGTATAATTCTACCAGAGTTCACCCTAGTGAATCAATATGTGTATTTATTTCTTTATATTATTGGCAAAGAGGGACTGAGAGCACAAAGCTGTCTTAGCATCAAAGATAATGACATTCAGTATGGATGTCAACCTTCCCATAGATGCAGAGATGGAGTTCTCCATCCCTTGATCTTCTACCCTCTAAGTACCATGTTTGTCATTGAATATAGCTGGCATAGGAGCTGGCTCAGATCTCAGGTAAGCCAACCCTCTCCATTCTTCCTTTGTATCAACAGGCCCCATCTCGAGTATTACATGAACTATTGTAATTGCTTCTGATAAAGATGGCACTAGTTGTTCCTCTCAGAAGACAGCATCACATAACACAGGATAGTAATCACACCCAGGTCTCATACCTCCTTGATCCTTTCTCACAATCTTCAAGGTGTTGAGGTCTTCATTCCTCACCCATCCATCCATTTTCCATGCATGCATCCAGCTACCCCACATTTCTTGACCCTAAGAAACATGCTTGCTTAGTAGTCCTGCTCTAGGTAACATGGTTCATTCCACATGAATATAAGATGGGTCCCTTGACCTTGGGAATCTTATAATCTAAGTCAGAGAATAATGACTCCCTGATCACTCTATATGTTTTCACCATTGCTTTCACATATGAGGAAACTGAATTTTTCCAATAACTGCATGTGCTTGCAAGAGGCTCCTGAGCACTGGAAAGGAACTCAGTCTGACTGACAGCTAGACTATAGCTTTGGTGAGATGCTAGGCAGGTGATTCACTTAAGCTGTGCTCAGATTCTTGACCCATGGAAATAGAGGAAATGTTTAGCATGGTAAACCACTATACTTGTGGTAATATGGTGAAGGCAACTAATTTTAATTGTCACCTCAAAATATATATATCTCCCATCTCACACTCTTTCCTACTGTTTCCTCTCACTGAAGGACAGAGTCCAGTGTTCCAGGTGGAGTTGTGACTACTTGATAATAGAGGACAAGAGAGATGACACCATTTTCCAAGACTGGTTCATAATGGCTATGTGGCTTCCATTTTGTCACTGGATCACTTGTACTAGGGGACCTGACCTTCTATGTCAGATTACTCTGACACAGCCTTATTGTAAGAAAGCCCAAGCTGAATGGAAAGGCACCATGTAAGAACTCTAACTAGGCTATCCCATACTGTGTTGTTTTTTTTGGGGGGGGGAGAGGGAGTCAAGTTAGGGTCTCGCTCTAGCTCAGCCTGACCTGGAATTCACTATGTAGTCTCAGGTTGGCCTCAAACTCACAATGATCCTTCTACTTCTGCCTCTTGAGTGCTAGGATTAAAGATGTGCACTACCATGCCAAGTTTTATCCCAGACTTTTGACGTGAGAAAACAAACCTTCAGATAATCCCAACTGCAGACATTGAGTCTCTGTCACTTGTAAGATCTTTCAAGTTGAGGTTCTCAACATTCTGAAACAGAGACAATCCTATGCCATGCTACCCTAACCCAATGCCTCACCACACAATATAACAATATGACTATAACAAAATGATTGTTAACAAAACAAAACTATAACAAAATGATTGTTAATTTTCATTACTAAATTTTGAGGTAATTTGCTACATAGTAATAGTAATCATAAAAATATAACTAAGAGATGGCATGATGGTACATACCTTTAATCCTAGCACTTGGGAGGTAGAGGTAGGAGGATTTCTGTGAGTTCAAGGACAGTCTGGGACTAAAGAGGGAGTAGTGATAGGTCATCCTGAACTAAAGTGAGATCCTACCTCAAAAAAAAAAAAATGACTAAACCCCAGATCCATGAGGTGGCAATATAAACTCTGTCTTACACTACACCAGGCAAAGAACTTCAAATTCATATAACAAAGACCATACACATATCATGTTAGTATAGAAAGATCGTGAAGGCTTAGGAGAAATACCACAAGTTAGTTATTTATGCTGAGAATTTTACTAGGACCAGAGGGGATTCCTTCTTTGTCCATGAACACATGCAGTAACTTGACATCAGAATCAACCTTGGTAAACCACCAGGACCTTCTATATCTGTGGATTTGCCAGACTCTGAGCTGGGACTGGTTGAATGAACTTAACCTGACAATGACCTTCTCAATGAAAGAGAAACCAAGTGAATGTAGACCATGAACAATTTCTTTAGCTTTTAAGAGCCCCCAGGCTAGTACCTTCTGTAAATGGCTGTTCCATATCAGTATTTATTGGACTTTGGCATCCTATGAGTCTTTTTTGTGACTGCATACCAATGATGGGTCACCATTTTGAAAAAAAAAGATTATAAATGTAACATGCAAAAATCATATTTGTTACATTGATACATATTTATATTATACATTTGCAGTATATAGAGGCACTCAGAATATATATTATTTATAAGCTGTGCTGCAGCTCAGGTTTGTTAGAAAGGCTCAGAGTGAGAGTGTGTTTGTAAAGTGCTCCAGGGTCCTCTGGGATGAGGGCAGCTATGTAAGTGTAAGTCATTATCATTAAACTAAACTGCCTTCCTCCGATTACTGACAGCACCGAAGAGGTTCTCCCGCCTCCCCAGCTCTGCACACAGCCTGGTAATGCTGGGATAATATAAAGATAATATTACTGTAATAAGTGCTTGGCAGCATTTACGCCTTTATTAGTAGCAGCCATATTGTAAGAAAGGGAGAGGTCCCCACAAGGGCTGAGAGGGCTTCGTGCAGAACCTTCTGCCTAGAATTCTAGGTCCAAGCTTAGTGTAGGGTCATGGAGCATGCTCTAAAACATGCATGCCTTGCACCTTTCTGCAGAACTTGTTTGCAATTTCAGTTGACCTTCAAATACGCTATTGAGTCTAACTGGGTCTGAAGTTGGCAATGTACTATTGATATGAGGCAGCTTCTAAAATTGTACCCTCATTGTGGTTTTGTTTCATTTCTTGAACGAGACAGCTCAGGCTGGCCTCGAGCTTAAGACAGTCCTCCTGCTTCAGCATCCCAAGGGCTGGAATTACAGGTATGAACCACTATGCCCAGCTTAAAATTAATGTAATATGTACATCCATGTATTTGTGTGTATGCATAGCTGGGGGGAGGGCATCTGGGGACTTGTGTCGAGTAGGCAAGCAATCTAGCACTGAGCTATATTCCCCCAGCTTTAGCCCCACTGCATTCAAAGGTGCCTCCAAAGGTAGAAGAAACCCCCAACTTTTTGCAGAGACGCCCATGTTGATTAGGGAATAACTGAGAGATCAAGTAAGGCTTGGTTTTCCTACAATGAAAGTAATCTCCCTAGCTGAATATTGTCACTGGATGCCTCCATGTAAGTATGATAAATTGTAAGAGTAAGAAGGTACTTTGGAATAGTTACTACATTTTACAAAGAGTGCTTACAGGAAGCTTCTGAAGTTCATGCACAAGTGACAGTTGTTGTATAAGCTCCACATGTCTGTGCCACACGTTTGAGATGGAGGGCCTCAAAAGGAATGTTGACGGCAGCTCTCTTATCTCAGGAAACTGGGAAGTCTACCTCTGCCATTTCTGTGAATCACATCTTTTTTAATCATTGCCATTTTTGTAGGTATGGTAACTGAGGTTCAGAATGTTTGAGTGAGTGGACCAACACAATATATAGAAAGAATCAAAGCTGGAATTCAGGCCTTTTAGCCTGAGATAAATGACCGAGGGAAGATTTTTGCAGAAGCAAAGGGCCCTGCCTTCTACAATTTTCCTTTGGAGGAGACAAAACATGACTGGAGGAATCACTATTGGTTATGTGGCTTTACAGCACACCACTCCACACATAATGGGGTAACACAGTGGTTATCATTTTATCAATTGCTCTTACACTGGGGAGACTCGACTCAGCTAGGTACCATTTAGTTGCAATTTCTCATGGAGTTGTATTCAGATGGCTGGAGCTGAGAGCATCTCTAAGGCCCCTTCTCTCCAATGCCTATGGCCTGAGAAAACGAAAACAACTGGAGCTGCCACAGCTGGGCTCCTTGCCTCTCAGCACGGCTTCGGGACAACTCGGTTTCTCACAGGGCAGTGAGAGGCTCCTGAAGTAAGTGGCCCCAGAAAGAGCAAGGTTGAAGAAGTATTGCTTTTCTGACCTAGCCTGGGAAATTACTATGTCACTTTTTGTTACTTTTATAACTGTTTATTAGAAGTGAGTTGAGAAAACCAGCTTACATTGGAAGGGAGAAAAATTAGGCTCCATGTTCAAAAAAACTGGATACATGTTTTCAAATGGGTCACAACTCTGTTCAGACCACTCCTAATCGAACCTCCTTTCAGAATCCCAACCAGGATTTAGGCAAGGATTATCTTACACTATCGCCTCCCACCAATCTGTCCTGTTGCTCACCCCTTTAAACCAACCCAATACCAGCTACTCCAGCATGATCTATGAGGAGAGATGAGAGCTGGCTGCTGACGCCAAGCTCTTGTTCTGATATTCAAAGGCAGGGTACCACAAGTAACCCAGATTCTGGTTATAGAATCTGCACCCCTTACCAAATGCTCCAGTAAGTGGGTCTCAGAAGGGACCACTTTCAGGGTGGTAGTTAGGGAATCATCTCTGTGCACCCAGCTACAGGCCGTAGGTCAGCACTCCTAAGAAGGTGCGTTTGCCTCATAGCTGAGATGTTAAAACCACATCTCTGTTTCATTTTGAACCTGACAGATAAAAAGACCGACTTTGACTGAGAATATTTTCTTTCTGGCTTCCACCCAAGAAAGCTGAACAGATGAGGAAATAATATAAAAGAAAAGGCGTCTGCAAACACTGATTGTCGGCTGCTTTCCATAAAATATGCCCACTGTTTATGTGTAACACTGTCCAAATCTTCCATTTCTGGGTCCCTACCCTCTTGTTTTCTCCTGGTGTTGAAGGAACTACCTTGGTTTATTTAGGGAGAAAAGACAGACAGAGAGGAAAGGGTGCATGTACTGAAAACAAGCCTCTTGGGCTGAAAACATTGCTCAATGGTTAAAGCACTTGTCTACAAAGCCTAATGGCACAGGTTCAATTCCTCAGTACCCTCTTAAAGCCACATGCACAAAGTAGCACATACCTCTGGAGTTCGTTTGCAAGGGCTAGAGGCCATGGCGTGCCAGTTCTCATTCACTCTCATGTGTGCTTTCTCTCTCTCTCTCCTTGCAAGTAAGTAAATAAATATATAAGCAAAAAACAATAAATATTTTAAACAAGCCCCAGCTCCTCTCCAGTAACTGCCAAGCAGGGGCACCTACAAGCGAAAACTTGTGGCCCCAGAGGAGCATGGAGAAGGTTCAGGCACAGCCTCTGGAGGCCAGGCCTCCTCAACATTGCACCTAGTACCTGCTCATAGCTCAGGGGAACATTAAGGAAGCTGCTTCTAGCTATGATGGGAGCCCCCTTCAGGCAGGGCAGAAACACCCTGTAGCCACTCATGGACTGCCCATGACTGTCCCTCCAGGCAGAAGGGAGGCTGCAAGCAATGTTCCATGGGGGCTTTCTGCTCCTCACTCCACAGCCACTGTCTGAAGGCTACCCCTTCTGGGTGACTTGTGATAATTTGTTCAGGCTACCCCATCAAAGTTCCAGGGACTGAGTGGTTTAAAAAATGAAAATTTCTTGCAGTTCTGGAAGCTAGAAGTCTGAGGTCAGTGAACCAGCAGACTTGATTCTTCCTAAAGGGCCACGAAGGAAACATCTATTCTTAACCTGGGCATATAAGTGGCTGCCTGTTGTCTTCCCATCTTGCCGTCTCTGTAACAGTTAATGTTCTAACTTCTTCTCTAAGGATCTTGTCATATTGGACTAGGCCTCAATCTAAAGCCCTCAGCCTAACACAATGACCTCTGTAAAGACCTTGGTTCCAAATACAGTCATGTTCTTAGGGACTGGAGATAATAATGTCAGCATGTGAATTTGGGGAAGAATGCAGTTGAGCTGGTCTCAACTCTATAGCCTTAAAATGGAAATGACAATAGGTTGGTGCTGTCAACTATGTTCAAAACAATAGCTTAGACCCACCACACCTGTCTGGTGGGACCTCACATGGTTAGGCACCTTACCTTAGCTTGCCATTGTGCCTGGTTGCCTCTTCTGTTTTTACTCCTTCATTTTCCATTCAGTAGAAGCACATAACACACAGGCAAGAGGATCCTTGGGAGGCAGCATATTAGGGGGTATCATCTCTCTGCACCAGCATGGCCACTGAACAGCTGACATGGCTCATAAGGGAATCACTCTAGGCTTTCTAGAAGGCTAGATTACAAAATAAAAAAAGAAAGAAAGAAGTGGGGTGGAGAGATGGCTTAGCCTTTAAGCGCTTGCCTGTGAAGCCTAAGGACCCCAGTTCGAGGCTCAATTCCCCAGGACCCACGTTAGCCAGATGCACAGGGGGGTGCACACGTCTGGAGTTCATTTGCAGTGGCTGAAGGCCCGGGTGCACCCATTCTCTCTCCCTTTCTCTAACACTCTTTCTCTCTCTGTCATTCTCAAGTAAATAAATTAAAATGAACAAAAAAAATAGAAAAAGAAAGAAAGAAATTAAGAGTGAGAGAAAGGGAAGATGGCTGTTTGTCCTGGGCACTTCTCATGCATGTGAAGATACCTAACAAAAGCTGAAATTCTTCTACCAACTGGATCTAGGATACATAGCAGCTAGCTACAGTTGTCCGCAACTAATTTTCTTATCTATTCATTTGTGACATAAAACCTCATTGAGTGGGTCTCTCTGTTGGTTGAACTCAGGAGGCCAGGTCATCTAGTCAGCAAGTTGAGGAGAGTTACATGTTTCACAGATCTCAGCACAAGGGCAAGAGAATCCCATGAAGCCACAGTACCAAATAAGATGAGTGCGCACTCTTTAAAACTTCATCAAAAATCAGTTACCAGGCCTGGAGAGATGGTTCAGTGGTTAAAGGCACATGTTTACAAATCCTGACATTCCAGGTTCAATACTCCAGTACCTACATAAAACCAGGTGCACAAAGTGGCACATGTGTCTGGAATATGTTTACAGTGACAGGAGGCCCTGGCGTGTCCAAACTCTCCCCTCCCCTCTCTGCCTCTTTTTCTCTGTTCAAGTAAATAAATAAACAAATGTTATAAATAAAAAACATCAGCTAGCCATACTGTTGAGTTTATTTTCAGATGATTTATTGTGTTCCATTGATCTGTATCTACCCCATTGCTAATATCATGCTCTCCATTTCTATTGCTAAAGAGAAAATCTTAAAAATCAAGTCGTGTGATTTGTTTATTCTTTATTATTTTTAAAATTTGTTTAGCTCTTCTGGTTCCATTGTCTTTCAGTGTACATTGTACAGCCCTCTTGTTTATATGTATAGAAATCCTCCTGGGGGTCTTGATTGGTATTGCATTAAATCTATAAATCACTTTGGCAAGAATTTGCTATATTAAATTTTAACAGTCCATGACCATGATGTATCATTTTACCACAATAATCTATTTTTCTCCACATTTAAAGTCTTTTTGTTATTCCTCTCATTGCTATTTAGTACTTTCCTCATACAGATTCTGCACACATTTCATTAAAGTTATGCCTAAAGTAGCTCATTATTTTGGAGCTATTATAAATTGTGTGGCTCTTTTAAATTTTGTTTGAATTTTGTAAGTTGAACTTATTATTTTCAAAGTTGCTAAACTCACTAATTGGTTCTAGGGGTATTTTTGTTTTGCTTTGGTTTTGTAGATTCCTTGTGAATTACTCTATGGAACAATCTATATGCTTTTTATTTCGTTTTCCTTGACTTAATGCCTAATTCACTATTGTTGAACTGAAGGGGTATTTTGTTGTTGTTTTCAAGGTAGGGTCTCACTCTAGCCCAGGCTGACCTGGAGTTCACTATGGATTCTCAGGGTGGCCTTGAACTCATGGCGATCCTCCTACCTCTACCTCCAGAGTGCTGGGATTAAAGGTGTGCACCACCACGCCTGGCTTGAAGGGATAATTATGATCATAATTTCCTTGTTTCTCATAACGGAGAAAGCAGCAATTTTGCCATTAAGTATCATGCTAACTGTGAATTTTTACAGATGCCCCTTATCAAATGTAGGAAGAGCCCTTGTGTTTCTAATTTGCTGAGAGTTTTTTTTTTTTTCATCATGAGTGGGTACTGTGTTTTATTAAGAGCTTATTCTGTATGATTTGATATCATCTTTTGTTTGCTCTTCATTTAAACTGTCATTGTTGTGAATTACATGTATTTATTTTTTAGTCTTGCATTTCTGAGATACATACCACTTGGTTGAGTTACTGTCTGATATATTGATGTAATGAATATTTATCACCGAGGATTTTTATGTGAGTTCATGAGAGATATTAGTGTATAGTTTTCTGTCTTGTCATCATTTTGTCTGGCTTTGATACCAGGATAATGTTGGCTTTGGAGATAAAATGAGTTGTGAAGAGATTTTCATAGAAGTGATGTCATTTCTTCTTTAATTATTTGGCAGAATTTACCACCTGAGCCTCAATATTTCTTCTTTGGAAGGTTTAGAACCACAAATGCAATTTCTGTAATAGATAAAGGACTGTTTAGCTTATCTATTTCATCCTAAGTGAGTTTTTCTAATTTGTGATTTATAAGAACTAAAGCCATTTCATTTCAAGTATCAAATCATGTGCATAAAGGGATCTGTATTTTTTATATTCTTTTTAATATTTTCAAGGTCTATAGTAAGCTTTCCTGCTTCCCTCTTACCTTCCCCTTATTGTTGATTTATGTTATCTCTCCAGTCTCTCCAATATTGCTAATAAATTTAGCAATAGTGATCATTTAAAAATACTAATTTTGGTTTAATTAGTTTTATCTATTGTTTATTTGTTTTGTACTTCATTAACCTCCATTTCTTAATTCCTTCCTTTTATGTGATTTGGGCTTATTTTTGTTCTTTTGCTAGTTTTTCATCATAGAAGATTCTTATCATTTGAGGCTTTTTTCTTTTCTAGTTAATTTAATGCTGTCAACTTCCCCTAAGCACTGCTGTAGATACCTCTTAGAAATTAAAATATGTTGTACTTTTATTTTTGTTCTTTCTTTCCTCTATCCTTCTCCCTCCTTGTACCCTCCCAATATTCTTTCTACTTTCATAGTTCCTGTTTCCCTTTGTCCTCTCCCACCTTCTTATCTCAAATTATAGCTCATCCCCACTCCCATATCCCCTTGTTCACATACATACAAACATTAAAAGTTAGGATCCATATATGAAACACAACATGTATTTTTTTTTTTCTTTCTGAGCCTGTGAGAGAGAGAATGAGTATACCAGGGCCTCTAGCCACTGCAAACGAACTCCAGACAAGTAAACCCTCTTGTGCATCTGGCTAATGTGGGTCCTAGGGACTCAGGCCTGGATCCTTTGGCTTTGTAAGCAGACGCCTTAACCGCTAAGCCATCCCTCCAGCCCAGTATAACGTTTTAAATTCCAATCATTTTCCTACAAATTTCATAACGTTCATAAGATATTTTTTCTTTGTAGCTGAGTAAAATTCCATTATATATGTGTACCTTATTTTCATGATCCAGTCATCATCAGTTCATTTCCTAATTGTTGTGAATAGTGATGAACAGGGATGTGCAAGTATATGTGTCCTTTGGGTGTCAGTTCCAAATCTTACATAATTTTCTTTTTTATTTTGTATTTGGTCCACGGATTGTTTAGAAGTACTCTGTTAATCATCTTAATGTTTGAATCTTTTCCTTTTAAGCCTTTGTAGTTTCTAGTTTCTTGTTTAATACCATATTATATAAGACAATGTATTATATAATCTGAATTATTTTTACCTTGTTAAGATTTGTTGTACATTTCTGTACATTTCACCTAAAAGAATGTGTAGTCTGCTATTGTTGAGTGAAATGTTTTATAAATGCCAATTAGACCCAGTTGGTAGACATTAGTTTTTCAGTTATTTTGTATGTTTCCTGATTTTCTGCCTACCAGTTCTATTACTAACAAATGAATATTAGAGTTTACTACTATAAATGTGGATTTATCTACTCTTTTCTTTTTTCAATATTATTTATTTTTGTTTGTGAGAAAGAGAGAGAAAAGGGAGATAGAGAGAGACAGAATAGGCATGCTAGGGCCACTAGCAACTACAAACAAACTCCAGACGCATGTGCCACCTTGTGCATCTGGCTTACATGGATCCTGGGGAGTAAAACCTGGGTCCTTTTGGCTTTGCGGGCAAGCACCTTGATAGCTAAGCCATCTCTCCAGCTCTCTTCTTCTCCTTTCAATTCTTCAAAGTTTTAACTTATGTAGTATAAATTCTTTAGTGAAGTGCATTCACTTTTAGCACTGCTGTCTTCTTGATGAATTGAGCCTTTAATCCTTATGTACTGTCCTTCTTGATTCCTGGTAACTTTATCTGCTCTAACATCTTGTATGTTTGATATTAATAGTGCCACTCCAGCTTTCTTTTGGTTAGTATATGCATGGTACACATATTTTTCCTCCTGTCACTTTTAACATACTTATACCATTATATTTGAAATGAGTTTCTTGTAGACAGCTTATTACTGGATAATATCTTCTTATTAACAAATTCTAATCATCCTTTTAATTGACATGATTATACCATTTATAGTAGTATATGTTTTGATCATTCACCATTTTATTATTTTTTTTTTGCTTGTGTTTTGTTTTTATCTAGTTGTTTTTATTCTTCTATTTTTCATCTGTGGCCTAATTTTAGTTTATGTGAGTAAACATTTTACTATGGAAACATTTTACTATGGAAAAATTGTTAATTTACATAAAAGTTGTAGTGATAAAACAGCATTATTACACAGTCCTCAGTTATCCCCAGTGCTAGCATCTTATATTATCATGTCCATTTGTCAAAATTAAGAAAACCATAATTGCTATATTATCATTAATTAACCCATATATTAATTAATTAGGTCAATTCCTCTATTCTCGTTTTTCTATTCTGAGACTCAATCTAACATACCATGTTGTTTAATCATTAATTGTAATATTCAATTTTATTTATTGTGATTTTGACTATATGTCACATAGTCTAGAGTTTCCTCTAGAGATTAGAACTTTTTACCATCAACTTATACTTAATATTTTGCTACCTCGGTTGAATGTATAAACTTTGCTACTACTTATGGTACCTTCAATTTGTGCTGCATTTATCTTACATAATATTTATCTACATTTACAACTCCAGAAGGTAAAGTTATAATTTTTGCTTTCAGTGGTTAGACATTATTTCTGATATTCCAACTTTCCTTCTGCTAATATTTTTCTTTTGTTTGAAGAATTTCCTTTAGCAATTTTTTAAATAATTTTTTATGAGAGAGAGAGAGAGAGATGGGAGTGAGAATTCGAATGCCAGGGTCTCCAGCCACTGCAATCAAACTCCAGATGTGTGTGCAACCTTGTGAGCATGTGTGAATTTGCATGCTTGTGTCATTTGTGTGTCTGGCTTACATGGGACCTGGAGAGTTGAACATGGGCCCTCAGACTTTGCAGGCAAGTGCCTTATCTACTAAGCCATCACTCCAGCCCCTTTAGCAATTCATTTAGAGATGATCTACTAGTTTCAAATTTTTTGAGTTTTCTAGCACCTTATGATATCTTCATTTTACCTCATTCATTTATAAAGTGTATGATTGGTTAGTTCATGATTGTGCTGACAGGTTTTTATTTCTTTCAGTACTTTAAAAATATTATGCCACTTTACACTGGTCTCCATCATGTCTGATTAAGTAATCATTCCTATTGCTAGCCCCCTGCGGATAATATGCTTTTCTTCCTGGGAGGTTTTCTTCATTCTTACTTTTGATCCATTTGTGTTGTATATATTAAGGCTGGATTTCTTTGGAGTTACTCTAATTAGGATTCACTTAGCTTCTTGAAATTTTAAATTTATGGTTTTTTTTTTTTCAAACATAGAAAGTGCTACAGTTTTAATGTGGAATGTCCCTCAAGGGCCTATGTGTTGAGGAGGGGCAGTCCCATTTTGGAAGGTAATAGAAACATTAAGAGGTGAGGCCTGATAGAATGATTTTAGGCAATTGGGGACAGTACTTTAAAGGGGCTACTGGAATCCTGGCCCCTTCCTTTCTCGCTTCTTGCTTAGGAGCTGCAATCAAATGAACAGATTCCTCTGTCCCATACTCCCACCATGATGTACTTCCTTGACACAACTCAAAAGCAATTGTACTATATGATCAGGGATTAAAACTTCTGAAACTCTGAGCCAAAATAAGGCTTTTAGAATTAGGGATTGAACCTGCGGCCTTGAGCATGCTCAAGAAGCAATCTACCAATTAATTATTTCTTTATCACTCTTGGTTTTACATTTTATTTTGAGGCAGAGTCACACTAAGTTGCCCAGGCAGGTCTTTACATCTCTGTATAGGCTAAACAGGCCTTGAAATTATGATCCTTCCACCTTAGCCTCCCTAGTAGTTGGGATTATAGGTTTGTGTCACTAGGACCAGTTTCCTTTTATAAACCCTTTTAAGTAGATTATCTCATATACTGTCACACTTAACAGAAAGCTAATTAGCAAAGGATGTTTTCAGATATTATTGCTTCAAACTATTTTTAGTGTCATACTTTTTTACACCTATGGTTCTCTGATGACATGAATGTTAAATCTTACAGGTGCCTGATGTTTCCTTGATTGTTTCTCAATCTTTTCTCTATCACTCAGATTGGATGGTTGATCTGTCTTCACAATCACAGACTTTTTTTTTTTTTGTATTGGGTTCATTTCTTAAGTGTTGACTTTCTTGCTCCAGATACATGGACCCCTCTACTCCTCTCCTCTCCTCTTCTCTCCTCTCCTTTTCTCTCCTCTTCCCTTCTCTCTCTCTTTCTCTTCCTTATTCCCCATCTTGGACCCTCTTGCTCTTTCCATAGTGTATGTGCCTCTTTCTTTCTCTATCTCCCTCTCTCTCTTCCTCACTCCCATTATAATAAAATCTCAAAACCAAAAAAAGAAAATACAACCTAACAAAGTCTTCTATTGATTCTTATCCTCACATTTTTTAAATTAATGAGCCTTTCTATTTTGAAATCTTTAAATTAATGGGCCTTTCTATTTTGAATATTTGTTTCAACAGTATCTGTAATTACTTCTCTAAATATTAAAAAAATCAGATAATTCAAACAAGTACATCAATTCATCATTGGTACTTATTGTCTTTCCATATGAGTTGAAATTTTCATTGCCATTTATATGTAATTTTGAGTTCTGTTCTGGAAATTTTTTAATTACACTATTAGATTCTTGGTTCTGTGTGGATTTTAGCATAGCTACTGATACTTTTCTTTTAATAGGTCCTTCATCTAGTTAGGTTCAGGCTACAACTTATCACCCGCATCCTATGACAGCTCACTTTTCAAAGCCTTTATAGTATACTTCACATCTGTCGTGGGTGTGCATCATCCAGTAGCCTGTCTTAGACCCATGTAGTGGTTTGTTTATTAGTTTAGTACATAAAATCTTTTGAATGCATACTAGGTACAGAATCACATAAATATGTAGCATAAAAGTGATTGGCAATACAATCTTGGGAAATTTTCTTCATTATAATGATACAATGAGTCAGGAGAACAGGTGGGCCAGGATCTTTAGAAAAAAGACAGCCATTCTATGGTATTAGGAATCTCAGAAATTGTGACTCTATCACTGTCCCTGATCAGTGAAAATAGTGGAAGTCTTCAAAAGTCACACGGAAAAAGAAATAAGGTAACTCTCATAAAAATATAAGAAATCCATAAATCTTTTTATCCATAGATACCAGATTTGGATTCTTAAATTTCCCTCATATTACTATTTCATTATTTCTTTTCTTCCTGTAGGCCAGGTAAAGGTGAATATAACAACAAATGTGACCCCACTGTCAGTTGTCTCTGATTACTTGACAGTAATCCAAAAATAATTTGGCATGTTTCAATCTAGACACGTTTTTTTTCTTGTAAGGAAAATGTATCCTGAAGGGAAGCTTTTAAAAATTAAAACTAAATAAGTAAATCATCTTAACTATTTAACATAAAAG
Source organism: Jaculus jaculus (assembly GCF_020740685.1). Lineage (NCBI taxonomy): Eukaryota > Metazoa > Chordata > Mammalia > Rodentia > Dipodidae > Jaculus > Jaculus jaculus. The sequence continues at coordinate 40,243,630 of NC_059125.1, forward strand.
GAAATCAGGCACAAGTTCTTGGACCTTATCTTCTCTGTCTTCAGTCATAATCTCTGTGATTCAATCCACTTTCATGGCCTTTTTTAACATATATATGTCCATATCTTCCAAATTTTATTGCTGGCCCAGATCTCTCCCTTTGACTCCAGATTTTGAATTCAAACATCCACTCAACATTTTAGTTGAATATCTAGAAAGTGTATGAAAATTCAGATGTTTCAAATTATAATCAACATGCTTCTATCTCTGCAATACAACCTGTTCTTAGCACAGCAGCTAGAGTGACCCATTTAAAATCGGAGTTGGAATAAATCCCTGTCTACTCAAATTTCTCCATCTTACTCAAAATCAAAGTGAGAATCTTATGACTGCTTACGTGGACCTTCACAACTGTCACCTCATAGTATGATGTTTGCAATCAACTGGTACTGGTACATTGACATCTTATAGCTCTTCTAACATTCCAGCATTTTCCTGCTTCCATGGCCTCTACACTGACTGGTCTTGTTCCTCAGTTTGTCCTCCTTCCATGTCTAAACTCTTTGCCCAACTGTTTATTTTCCATGTGCTCTTGACTGATTACCTTATCTCAAATTGTAGCCCACCTTTACCATTCTCTGCATTACTCTTCTCCAGCTCTTTTATCAAACACATTACATTATTTAGATATGCATTAATCTTTGATAAAATGGACTCTTTAAAGGCAAGAGGATATTATATCTTGTTTCATGCTGTATGATCAGGATCTAACACAGAGTAGATGCTTGGTAAATAGACGCTGAAGAAATGACAGCCAGATGAAGATAGAAGGTTGAACATTTAATTGTTTTTTATGTATTTGAGAGCAACAGACAGAGAGAGAAAGAGGGAGATAGAGAGATAGAGATAGAAAGAGAAAGAAAGAATGGGTGCACCAGGGCTTCCAGCCACTGCAAGCAAACTCCAGACACATGCGCCCCCTTGTACATTTGGATAACATGGGTCCTGGGGAATCAAGCCTTGAACTGGGGTCCTTAGGCTTCACAGGCAAGCATTTAACCACTAAGCCATCTCTTCAGCCCAAGGTTGAACTTTTAATTGAATGTTTCTAAGTGTAGGCACTGAAAAATTTCCATTTTCAAGAGCAGACTCTAAGTCATTGGTTGCATAGGATCTCTCAAAGAAATCAGTGGCTTAAACACCTACTATTCCTGCATCCTCCTAGAACTGAGTATCAGAAATGCCAGGAGAGTGAGGTTCTACAAATACTGATTCTTTGCAAGGTGTGGAAACAGGTACGAAATTAGTAACAGGAAGCTTTGTGCCTGGATTGATTCACAGGTTTCAGTATTTCAACTTCCCAAGTGCTGCTGCTTCTAGTTTTGGAAATATCTTGCAAACCGCCACCCCAGCTCTTGCTGGAGTGTGCACATGTGCACACATACACACTCACGTGCTTCCTTTCACCAGGTGCTGCTCAATACAACCCATTCCCCTTCCAGCTTACATCTGGAAGGCTGAGCTGATTGCTCAAGGAGTCTTTTGCAGAGACAGAATTTTCTAAGCTCCTTGGTTCCCAAGGGAATGAGGTGTGTCTGACGATGTCCACCTGCATCTGTTAGCACAGTAATACATGACAGATAATAGGATTCAAATGCATTGTGGTGGTTTAAATAGGCATGACAAAATTGTGATTTCAAACCTGCACTAAGTCATAGACACTGAAATGAGTGTGGCTTCTCCACCATTTTCCTGGCAGAGCAGGATAAGTATCCTGGTGATTCTTCAGTGTTAGCACTGACGCACAGTCCTTCCTTTCCATATACAGGGCAAGACTGGTCTGTACTCCCTTTAAGAATCTTTCTGCAGGAATCCAGCCCTGAAGGACTATAGAGTTCTGGCAAACTATCTGTTAAATTTGTAATAAAGAGGAATTATGTGCCTTTTGTCTCCCATGTGTCTGAATTAAGTGAGTTGTGGGTACTCTTGTGAAAGTAGAACAGAAGGAAAATCCAGGCTCTTTTCCTATAAAATAAAGATCAGTTTCACAATAACATGTATAGACAGTCTTGCTAAACTAGGCTAAGAATGTCACATTTATTGTATTAGTAATATATTTTTAAATAAGTATTAGTGATGACTAAATAATATACAATGAAATTAAACCATGGCCTGGAGAGACGGCTCAGCAGTTAAGGGGATTTGCTTACAAAGGTTGATGGCCTGGGCTCAATTCCCCAGTGCCTACATAAAACCAGATGCACAAAGTGGCACATGTGTCTTCAGTTTGTTTGCAATGACACTAGGCCTTGGTATGCCCATTCTCATCCTCTCTCTACACTTTTATTTATTTAAATAAATAAATAATTAAAAATGAAGCCACTTAAATATTTTGATAAATTTTAACAAACATACACATCTATATAACCACTGCCCCATCAAGATACAGAAAATTTTGAGCTTCGTAGAAAATGTCCTCCTCTTTAGAAAGTTCTCTGTGCTGCTTTCTAGTCAAAAACCTTTCCGCACCAGTGTAACACTCTCCTGATCTCTATCAACATAGATTAGCTCGGCTGGCTCTATTGCTTCAAGTATGTGGAAAGCAAACAATCTGTACCCATTTACATCTTGCTCCTTTTGATCACCATGGTTTTGAGATTTATCCTTTCTTATCAATTTCTTTCAAATAAAAATATATATTCCTGGAAAATATAGATAGTATAGCATTGCTTTATCCATTTACTTGTTGATGGATACCTGAATTAGTTTCAGGCTTGGGATGTACCAAGTAAAGCTCCTCTAAATAATCACCTGCAAGTATTTGGACATATGATTTATATTATCTTGGATAAATACCTAGGAGTGGAATGATATGTGTACGTTTAATTTTTAAAGAAATTGTCCACTGTTTCCAAATATGTTTTCGTTTTTACCATTTTATACTCTCATTAGCAGTATAATAGATGCTTTACGCAGTCAAACGAGGATTCTAGGAAAAGAGCAGAACTGTGTAGAGTGATGAGATTTTAGGTGTTAGTGATGAATGGATGCATTTCAAAGGTGAAGATGTTTTCAGAGCCTCACAAATCACATCCCAAGGGTCATTTTCAAGTTGAAGTCCCTGTTTTCTCCAGCAATGAACTTCCTGATATACCTTTGTACAGATAAAAGTGAGCCAAGGAAAGGATGTGGCTATGAAGGGAACAAGTTAGACAAGGCAAGGTGGAAAGAGCCCTGGACATGTGATTAAAAGACAAAAGTTCAGTGCTGAGCATGGTGGTGCACACCTTTAATCCCAGCCCTTGGGAGGCAGAGGTAGGAGGATCGCTGTGAGTTCGAGGCCACCCTCAGGCACCATAGTGAATTGCAGGTCAGCCTGGGCTAGAGTGAGACCCTACCTCGAAAAACCCAAAAAATAAAAATAAAAGACAAAAGTTCAAGTGTCAGTTCTGCCAGGGACCAGCTGTGATCATCATGATGCTTAGTCTGTGTTTCCATGTTTTCCTCTGAAACAGGGATCATCATGCCACTCTACATGGCTCACAGAATTACAATGAGGTACCAGTAACACTGATAGCAAAACTACACTTGTAAATGCTTCACTAAAGTCAGGGATTGTGGTAACATTGATTGGGCTAGTACAACTTCCAACATTATCAGAGTTCTAGTCTTGAAATTTATACAGGGAGGTGCAGAAAAAGTGAGAATGGTCCCATTTCCTCACCACAGGCAATGTCATATCCGGAAGAGCATCTTGCCCTGCTCCCAAAGTGATGCTTCAGATTTGAAGGTATTAGCATTAACAACCTCAGAGCATCAAAAATCAGCGACCTGGGGCAAGTCTCTGCAGCATTATCAACAAATCAAATAATTTTTTTAACCTCTCCAAGATTGAATTTTTTCACTGGTAAAATGGAGGTGCTAATATCTTCCATTCCTGTCAAGGATTTGGAAGAACTCTGTGAGACTGAAACACCTCTACAAAGTACTTCACTGTCCATGTATAAAGGAATCGCTGGGGCCAGAGCAGCCACACAAGCCAGGTCGTTAGAGTTTGAAAGACCCCAGAATGTCTAATTATGCTGAAGCCTCCAGCCCTTTGCTGAACATATCAACACTCAGCATCCCTCTATATAAAACTGGTGCTAGTGATGCTCGCTCAAGGATGAAGAATATGGATAAAGTTCGAGATGCAGAAATCCAGAGAGAATTTGCTATATAAATGAGGAAGCCCAGCTAAGCAAGAAGTTTAAAACTGCCTCCACTGCCCACTGGTCATGTGACCTTGATAAGTTTGATATTACTCACCCTCCTTTCTTAGGTGGAATTGCAGGGAACACCCCTAAGGATGCAGGTAAAGATAGAGATGGAAATAGAGGTGAAGATAGAAATGAAAGATGAGGTGGTGATGGAGATGCAGATGGAAACAGAGCGCACTTCAATAGATTTAATTTGATCCCTTGGGGGTCTATGGTGTGGGGGTAACTCTGATAAAGTGTCCTGAATTGAAATTAGGCAGTGGACCTGTTTATCCATATCTGACAGTCATTACATATGGGGCCAAGACCCTGAGGTCAGTTTCTGGAGGGTTATTTAATGTGAACTGTCCCCTTACGGATACTCCCATCAGCTGAATGAGAGCCTCAATTCTAAGGGGACATCTAGGTGGCACACCACAATAGCCACTATGCTTCTATGTGCCTCACTTTCCTTTTCTACAAAATAGGCGCAATGACAGTAGCTATCTTGTTAGTTTAAATTAAAATTTAAAGAGAGTTAGTAAAGCTATACACACATATCTACGTATACATTATATTTATACACTTGTATATGTTATGGAAGTAAAAAAGAGACTATGAGAGGGGAGTAGAAGGCTTAAAAAGGGATGGGAGGGGAACAATATATGTTAATGGACTATATATGACATGAAATCATATGGAAGGACTATTGGAGAGAACAGGGGAGAGTGAATGAGAGAGGGGAGTAAGGAGTTAAGGAAGAACAAAGCATTAGCACCACACAAATATATATGATATATATCTATATATAGATTATACATATGTTACAATGAAAGTCATCACTCTGTATGCTAAGTAAAATATTCATAAAACAAGGACTGGGGAGATGGTTCGGTAAAGCACATGCAAGCATTAGTACCTAAGTTCAGGTCTCCCAGAACCCACCTAAATGTGTTATGGTAGGCATCTATAATCCCAGCTTGCTGATACAATGGGAAGCATAGATAGGAGAATCTCCCTCTTGGAAGCTTGTGGGACAGCTAGCTTGGAAAACACAGAAGTGGAAAGCCAGAGACCCTGTATTAAGCAAGGTAGAAGGGAAGTACTGGCATCCAAGGTTGTTCTCTATACGTGTGCCATGGCACATGTGCACGCATGTGCACACACACATACACACACCACAAATTAATAGAACAAAATCAGTTTGTGCTATTCCTTTTGGTGTTGTTGTTGTTGTATTTGTTTTATTCTTTTTCGAGGTAGGGTTTTGCTCTAGCCCAGGCTGACCTGGAATTCACTGTATTGACTCAGGGTGGCCTCGAGCCCATGGTGATCCTCCTACCTCTGCCTCCCAAGTGCTGATTTTAAAGGTGTGCACCACCACGCCCAGCACCTCTGTGCTACTCTTAGTACTAGTATTTTAGAAAACATTCAGTCTCCTTCAAGTGAATGGATGAATGAGTTTTTTCAACCATGTCCAGAAAGAAGACAAATGTTATGTTTGCCCACTGGGGGGAAAAGCCCACTAGCTAGGTGACAAAGCATTTGGTCAGAAGGCAGAGACTTCAATATATTTTAAACCACGAGACTCTCCTATACAAAAGAAATTGAAATCTTCTTTTCAAAAATTTGCTGCACCTGAGGGTCCAGTATTCCCCATATGCTCCTTGCCACAGTCCTTTACCCTCAGTGTGCGGAGCTGCAGTATGGGGATCTGACAGCTGAAGACAGCTCAGCAGGGTGCGGGAAGGCGGACGTTTAATGTGCTTTGACAATACAAAGGGTTATATAAACGACCCAGTTTCTGTAATTTTGCTGTAACTGTCATGGGAATTGCTATAGACAGATATGGAGAAGGCCCTGTTTATGCACTTAAACTTTAAAAGGTTTAACCACTAAACACACAGTCTCTTTCTCTTCCCCTCCCTTCTAGCAATCGTGCATTTAAATTGCCTTGAGGGGTGTGGGGACAGCAGTAAGCATAAAGAGATGCTTTTCTACCCAGCTCCTGGACCAGAGCCCCACTTTCTGACTCCTGGCCCTCAGAGCACCTGCCTCTGGCTGGCCTCCTGGAAGATTTCCCTACCTGCTCCTAGTTACAAGATAACTAGAGGGGGAGGGAAGGCAGGAAGTGAAATGCACTGGCTTTGAGCTCAAGGCTTTTGCCCGATTTAAATCTGGTTCCTGTCTCAGTGTTCAAAGTACCTCACTGTTTGATTCTTGCCATCTCATCTTAGAAGATTTTACCCAAGGTGGGAGTGGAGATAGTTCTAAAGCCAGACAGGCAGAAGTGGGAGGGTTTATAGGGGAAGATACCCCAGGCTTCCAAACTAAGTGCCTCTGCAGGAAGCGCTCTCAGCTGCTGCTGACATTGCTCAGACATGAGATCAATAAGTGGGCAGAGCTTGAAAAGCGAATCATGCTTTCACCTGCCCTAGGGAACCCTCAGAAACTGTCACCAGCAGAAAAGACCTCCCAGGGAAGGATGGGAAAGACAGGGGGACACAGATAGCCTGGATACAGCTGAAGTGTGTGTTTGGGAGGAGGCAGAAAAACTGAGATTGCCCAAGGAGATAAAGCTAAGGAATGCTGTCATGTCCATTCTTCCTTCACTGTTCTTGCTGAGTATGCTTAAGACCCTGACACCACATGGTGGGGTGGATTTGCCACTTAAATGGAGTTCCAGTTCAAGTGAGCCTATCTGGGCAGGAAAGGCTGCCTCACTGGAGAAACCATATCTCCATGATGGGACCCTCCTTTAGATAGAATCCGTATTCACTGGCCCACCAGCATCTGTGAAAAATTTAAACATGTCTCCATGTTCCACATCCATGTGCAAAAGGATTTTCCTAAAGCAGATATGTACTTGCATGTATGTATTTCTCTGTATATGTATACACACAGAGAGAAGTAGTCACTGAACTTGGCTCTTATCTGGTAAGTCTGGTGCACTCCAATAATTTAAAATAATCACTTCAGGAAATTTGGCCTCACTGTCAGTAGTCCTTCCATGTTGCTTTTCTTCTCTTGATCCTTTCCTTGATGCTACCTGAGGATAAGGTGGAGGCATGTTACATCTCATGAACCTTTCTGGGTTCTTCATGTCTACACTGCCATAGCTTTTCACAATGCCTGGTAAATGCAAACTATTGAATTCTGCCTACTTGACTTATGTGAACATATGATGTCCTTTCCGAAAGCCTGATGGACCTCCCTGCTGCCACAGCTCTTCTCAGCTGGCTGTTACTGAAGACCTCCTGAGGCACATCCTTAACTCTAATTAATGTCTTCTGTTTTGGTGGCCCAATCAGTTCATTTAGCTCTAAGATCCTTTTCCTTTGTGTTGGTAAATTCCTCTGGCAAGATCTCTATCCAATGTTTTGGTGATACCTGTCTTCTCCTGTGGGCTTTGGCGGTTTGGGGGATCTCTCAAATACACAGTGTAGCCCAGAACAGCTCAGAAATGGAAAGTACATCTTGCTCCCTACGTTGCCTCTAAGCTGCTCTGGGTCACTGCAGGTGGGCCATGCTGACTGGCTCCTTCTGGAATGCCAGGAACAAAATGGGTGGCTGCACTTTTGCCCTTTGCTTCCCTCCTTTGTCCCAACCAGACAACTATCCACTGTGAAGCTGGTTCAGAGAAAGCCACAAGGAACAGGCTTTTCTAGTTCTTTTGGGATTTTGTTCCTGTCACACACATTGTCTTCCTCACCCATGTTCTCCATGGTCAAGCCATAATGGAAGAGATCAAACAGAAAAGGAAGTTATTCCCTTTCTTAGTTTAGTTTGTCTTCTGGGCCCAGCATGTCACTAGGTCTTGGGAAATGGTGGTTTACTGGAGAGATGATACAAGGGATGGAATGAAGTGACGAAATAAAGGAAAAGAGAGAGAACAAGCCAGGATGAGGAACAAACCTCAACAGAGAGAAGGGTAACCAGGACTGATTTCTCAAAAAAGAGTAGAGGATACCTTGCAGAATCATCCACTGGAAAAAGAAGGAGGCTAGAGTATTTATTGACAATCTGTTGAAGTGTTGTTTCTAGGAGTTTAAGTCCCTTCCCACTTCTAAGCTGTAAAGAAAAGACTGGACAAACTTTCACATGGGTGCAGAAGGCTCAGCGGTAAGGAAAAGATAGAAATGCTTAGTCTAAAGAGAGAGTGCCTATGATAACTGTGGCTGAAACTACAGATGGGTTAAGAGGATGGTAAGTGGTCATAATAAGTGTCTAGTGTGCTACTCCAAAGGGAATTTAAATAAGGAAAAATGTTTTAGAGTATATTATTCTAGTAGTCTTAAAGTTTTGATCTAATCTTCCTGTTCTAAGGTGAAGGGTGGAGGACTGAGGCCCCAAGAAGTTCCAAATTTCCCAAAGTCCAAATGATTGAATGACTCACAAGTAGAACTTAGGTACCAAAGATTCATGACAGAGTTCTTTCAGCTGTACCACTACAGATATATATATTCACCAATGGTATCTTTATTGACTATCTATGCTTTTCATTGCAAAAATATAAGGATAGTTTCCGCTTTCAAAGAACTTGCAATCCAGGTGGTAGTGGTCCTTACTATCATTATAAACATATGCCAAGAAAAGGACTGGCTTAAATATCCTCTATTCCATAAAAAGGCAATTCAGAAATATAAAAGACCCAAAGGGCATAGAAAATACAGGCTACTTGTAAATATGCATCCAGCAAGCTTCAATTATTAGCCTACATTAGGAAGATATGGCATGACCCCTGTCTCCTGGTATTCATGTCCTTGTAAAATCCTTTCTCCCTTTCCTGTAGGCTACATCAAGTGTCAATTTGTAATGGGACAGAAGTGGTGGGATGTTGGTTCCAAGACTATTCCGTTATGTATGCTTTCGCTCATACTTTCTTATGTTACTTGTTCTGGGGTAACAAAATGCCACATCATGTAAAGTCACCCACTTTAGTGACTAATGCTTGAAGTAGACTTCTGAAGCCTGCCAGGAACCATATGGAGTACATCTTCTCCAAGTTCAGTCTTTAGATAAGACTATGGCCCCAAGTGATACCTCAGTTGCAGCCTCATGAGGGATGCTCAGCCAGAGTGCACAGCTAGATCACACCTAGGTTCCTGACCCTTAAAGACTATGAGATAATCTATTTTTGCTAAAGTTTGCAGTATTTTTACATGACACTAGATGACTAGTACAGCAAGATTTAATTAAATATAAGCAATGAAAGTGTGGATTACATATGGACTTAGAAGCATGATAGAAATGTAATCAAACTATCTGAAGCAAAAAGGAGCATACATTGGTCTGCTTACTGAACCTAAGTGTAGGAAGTGGAGCAAGATTCATGAAGTCTGGAAACAAATTAAAGGGCATTGAGGACCAGGTAGTAAGTCTGTTCTTTCCTGCTTTCTTCTGTTATAAATCCATTAAATATTTTGTGATGGTCTACTTCTAATTCAGTTATTGATGTATTCTAGTTCCTTTGTACATGAGGGAAAAATCAGGCACGATTGGGGACCAGAACATGTTGTGATAATTAATTTTATATGTCAATTTGACTGGACTTAGGATGTCCAGATAGCTAGTAAGATATTTCTCTATGGGTCCTTGAAGTGTTTCTGAAAAGATTAGCATTTGAATTGGTGGACTGTGTGAAAAAAAAAAAGATTGTCCTTAGCAATATGAGCAAGCATAATTTAATCCACTAGGAACCCAGATAGAAACAAAGGTAGAGGATGGAATAAACTCTTTGCTTGGGATAGAACATCCATTTTTCTCCTTATCTGATACAGTAGTGTTTCATGATCTTGGTCCTTCAGATTCAGAACAGAACTTACACCAATGGCTTCCAGGTTCTTAGGCCTTTGTGCTTGAAATAAAACTACATTGACTCTCCTAGACTATAGCTCACAGAACATAGAACACATGATTCTCAGCTTCCATAATATATGAGTCAGTGATTCATACTAGATTTCTTCCATTATCTCCATGTTTCTGTATCAGGTATATCTCTCTATGCCATTGATTCTATTTCAATTTCTCTACAGAATCCTCAATGATGTGTAAGTCATCTACATTGGGAGACAACAGAAACTTACTTGAATTGCTATAACTGAATTCTCAGTTCCTGGGGGAAAACATTAATTGACTTATCTTAGGTCAATTGTATGTTGTTTTTTTTTTAATTTCTATCACAGAGGAAACAGATGGTGTTATAGAGCTGACTTTGAGAAAAAGACATGGGAAATACAGGCACAGTAACCACAAGTTACTTGAACTGCCCTCACAAAATTTTATTTGATAAAACTTGGACTTCAGAGCATTTTCCTGGCACAGCCTTAACTAGAGAACAGGAATCCATTAGAAAGTCATGCACTGAGGTACAGCTGGGTAGCTTGCTGAGAATCCTACTCTTTGTTGGGCGTCAGTCTCAAGTATGTAACTCCACATGACCTCTGCTGACATTCTCAACTTTGATCCTGAAATCCTGAAGGAAAGAGAAAGCATAGGTGGCATAATCAAGATGTCATTATGGAATCAGTTATCTTGGCCCAATTGATGCTTGGCATTGTGTGGCTGGATGAAGACTATCTTAGGTATGTGGGTGTGAGACACCTGGCTACTGCTGAGATTGGCCTTGACAATAGTCAAATCATGTTACCTCAGCTTTTAGAACAAAGTATGAATCTGAAAAGATAAAGGTATATAGAAATTTAGGTCTCAGTGTCCTTGAGCCTTATATAACTGAAGACTAACTAAAGAATTCAGAAAACTGAGTATTTTTAAAAATTTTTGGTTCATTTTTATTTTTATTTATTTGAGAGTGATAGAGAAAGAGAGAGAGAGGCAAATAGACAGACAGAGAGAGAATGGGCACGCCAGGGCTTCCAGTCACTGCAAACGAACTCCAGACACGTGCGCCCCCTTGTGCATCTGGCTAACGTGGGTCCTGGGGAATCAAACCTCGAACGGGGGTCCTTAGGCTTCACAGGCAAGCGCTTAACTGCTAAGCCATCTCTCCAGCCCAAAACGGAGTATTTTAAAATGGAATTTATTTTATCCTTAAGATTGTGCTGTCTTCTCGAGGAAGACTATTGGGACGACTGAAGCTACTTTTAAAATGATGCGCTTTATGGCTCACTCCTATGCATTGTTAGTTCCTGCCTTCTGTTTCTTCACACACTGTGGCACATACACACATGATTTCCCAAGTCTGTGTCTCAATAGTTCTGCTCTGAGCTTTCTCAGCCACTCAGAACTCAGCATGCTACTGATGTCATAATATCTGGAAAGTAGCCCAATCAACATGCTCTCTCCCTTGTATCATTTGTATGTCACTATTTTATTACCGTGTCCGTGGAGATTTGGGTTTATGTTTTGTTTAGTCTCAGTGTATAAACACCCTCCTACACATCACATTGCCATTATGTGGAAGGAGAAATGGGTGGAAATAATTACCTTTGTCAGGTCAAACCTGAAATAGAAGGCCGGACGTGGGTTTTGAATCTGATAAGAAGGTACGTTTCCAGGACATAGGACTAACACAAAGAATTCCAATTTAATGCAATGGGTGGATTTTGCTTTGCTTTCCCATCCCTATCATTTTTACCCCCTTCCACAAAGAGAATCACTGTGTGTGCTAAAGGGCTAGGAAACCTGCTAACGTCTTTATGATAGCAGGAAGCCACTTCCTTCTTCGGGAGGATGTATTAGTTAATGTCTGCTAAATGCTTAGAGATGAAATGTCTTCTGTGCTCAAATACTCAATCTGATTATAACCCTAGGTCTGATATCACAGGAGGGAAATATAGTTCCTGGCTGATATCACATCTGCTGAAGAGAGCCTTTCTTTATGGGGACTGTGATTGCTGCTTCCTTCCTGATCAAAGGACAACACCTGGGAGAGAGGAAGTGGCACTATGGTCCTGCCCTGGAAGGGAGGAGGGCTTAGGGAGAGAAAGAGATAGGACAGCAAGAATTGTGAAAGGATGGCCACAAAGGATTGGATAAGGAGGAGAGAGAGAGAGAGAGAGAGGGGGGGGGGGGGGGAGGGGAGGGAGGGAGGGAGGGAGGGAGGGAGGGAGGGAGAGAGAGAGAGAAACTCCAATTATTATCAGGATCAGAGAGTTTTAGTCTACCTTTATATTTTTGTAAAACCTGTTGAAAGCAAATGTAGACTTGGAAGAGATAAGATTTCCCCTAACCCAAATCAGCTGCTTTGTCTGGTTCAGGCAGCAGGAATTCTTACTTGACTCTGAAATATCTGTTTACTTATTTGGTTAGTGGCTTACTTAGTTGGCTGCATTTTTCTTAGTTTAAAATCCAATCAAATTTGACTTTTGTGTTTGGCCATGATAGCTTTTTTGGTTTTCAACTAAAACGTGGCTCAATTTCCTGTTCTTCTTATGGGATGACATAGTCCTTTCTTGTGTTCAATGACAGGTCAACCTGCCTAGACTCTCTTGGACCAGACTCATGTCTATGTCCACCTCGGGGGCACCTGTGCTCAGCCAGCCTCTTGGGTCATGGCTGCCCTCTGGAATGTAGGCAGCGGGAGGCTCTTCCACAATGGTCATGCTGAGCCTAGGAGGCTGGATTCCCTTCTTTGTCTGTGGGGAGAAGGATACTAGGTAACTTAGAGATAGAAAAGATAATGAGCAATGACAAGAAAGGGCTCCTGTCAGGGAAAATCTGACAAAGAGAAGGTGTGAGCTCTGCTGAGTCTGTGAGTTATCCACCCTGGAGGCTGTCAGTGCCCATGCCAGGGGACGCTGTCCCAGAGTGAGCTTGAGTCCCTCAATCATTCATTATTTCTTTATTTCTCCCAGATTTTCCTTCCTGCCCACTCTTACTTTTGCCTTCCTTCTTTCCTTCCTCCTTCTTCCCTTCTCTCCTCTCCTTTTCTTCCTTCATCTTTATTTCATCCCCGTTTCACTCTGAATTCATTAGTTGTAATCTTTATGTTGTGCATTTGTTACATATAGTCTTCTAATAAACATGCACTGCGTATCTTCTATTTATCTGTTATTAAGTCTTGGGCTTACATAAATAAATAGGGCAAAAGTTCTAAATAGAAACATATACCCAGCTAATCATATTATAGATTTGTTATAATACATATCCTAGTGGAATACCACTGAAGTTCTCTGAGTTTTCAGAGGAGAAGAATTAGGTCCAATTGGGGGCATTCCAGAAATTCTTACAGAGAAGGTAGTGTTTGAATTGAGCTGGAGAGGTGGAAGACACTTTCTTCCCTGGCGCTAGAGGACTGGTAAGAAATGCAAGAGGCAGCAGGATCAGCTTAGAGATAGGCATGGATGCCAGATTTCGATAAATGCCACGAGCAGTAAGCCACTCAGCATGACTGGGGTATAATCAATCGACTAGGGGAATAGGGATAGGGAGGAGGAAAATGATGATACCAACACATGATGTGTCCATACAAAGTATATTCTTCATAAAAAAATTAAAAAAGAGATGAGACTGATGAGCCTTATCCTCTCCAAGATGACCACTGCACCCAATGTTTACCTCTCTCTGGAACTATAGACGGGGTCTCCAAAGATCACAACTAAAGCATGGTCACCTGAGAGAAGCAAGAGGGTCAGCTACATGGATAGTGAGTGGGTCTCTGGAAGTATGTTTTCCTTCAATAATTCAATTTAAATTAGCCAATCATATTTGATAATTTTCATTTAGGTATCAAGTCCCTTAGTCTAAGTTGTACAGAAAAAGTGATTAAGAGCAGTGGGTTTGGATTTGAGGTCTCACATTCTGGATATGACAAGTCAGTTACACTCATGAACTCACAGCAGACGTGATTTCCTACATGACCTTGAGCCTGTCAATATTTCATCACAGATAAGGGAGGGGTCCATAAGATCCCACAGCTCCCAGAGCAGCTAGTTGCAACTGAATGTTGCTGGGAGATGGAGAGTCATTTCTCTTAGTAGTGTAGCCACTGGTGGTTTGCCCATTCTCTACTAAATAACTTCCCACCCATAATCACACAAGAACCTGAATTTAACTCAGTGGGGGAAAAAAGCATGAAAGAAGTATAGGGATTTAATGGGAAAAAGAAGGGGTTTTAGTAAGAGGGGGGATTAAGAGAAGGGTTGAATTGTGGAAAGTGAGATCAAAATGCCTTATATACATGTATGAAAGTGTCAAACATAAAAAAGAAATTAAAAGTAAAGAGAAGGGTCATTATGATATGAACTTTGAGTTTTGACAGGAATGAAAATGCTCAAAATTTCCCAACTTATTACCACTCTCTGTGGCCAAACCTGATAATTGTGTACTAGATACATATTCTTTCCTTCTTCCTGATAAGTAAAATGCTATTTTATTTTGGATGGCCACGTAACTAAGTGAAATCATGTTTTCCAGCTCTTGTCAGAGTGAAATACCTGGGAAAACTCATTAAAGAAATATTCTCATGGTCTGGTTGGCCTTTGCCTGCTCCAGGGTTCTTTCTTCTTCCAGTTTTAAATGAACACATTTGTGAGACCATCATTACGTTAACATTACAATTCTGAGGCTCACTCTGAGTGCCTCATGCCTTACCCTAGGAAGGTATAAGCTGTACATCTGCCTTACAAGCTCTCTTAACATGCTGGGATCCCCCATTGCTGCCCAGCCTATATGGAATGCCTGTGGGTGCATGAGGGGAGTGAGCATGCTAGACTGGCACCTGACTTCTGCCACTTCTCTCTTTCTGAGACACCTCCTTGTGTCACCACCAGAGTTTTCCTTTGCTCTTGCTCTCTGCTACTTTTGGAGGAGAAATGAGAAATGGCCTTCTCATTTCATAGGTGGCACTATTTCTTTTGTATTTGTTCATGTTCAGTCAAGACAGCATAAAATGCTCTAGATATTTCAAAAGCAAGGAAAGCAGTCACATGGAATTGATTACAAACGTGTTGAAGGGGCTGGGGGAAGGGATGTGTGGAGGGCATCATGATGCTCCATCCCAAACCCCCTTCAAGGAAGGACTTGTCCCAGCTGCCGGGAGTGCTGCAGGCAAACACCTCCAGCTGTCAGCCTTCTTCAGGGTCTGCCTAAGCTGCAAACATCTTGCCCAAAGCCATGCTCTCCTGGGGCATGATTTGGCCCACTGCCAGAAAACTGATGGGCCCTCTCCACTCCAGAGCTCCCTTTGGGGTTGGCTAAGGCTTCTACAGACCTGTATCACAATCTGACTCTGCCCAGTCCTGCTCCTTCTTCCTTTTCACACACAAAAAAATATGTTATGCCTTAATAAATGTCCAGCCTGCCAAACCCCAGCTCTGTCTCTGTGATAGCTCCCCAGAGAACTCAACCTATGACATGAGGTAACACAGAGATTAGTAACTAATTGCAGGAAGCCACAGACACCCATAGGCTTGAGCAACACAGCAAGAGGCAGGTCGCCAAAGTCTAGACTCTGCTCACCACTGACATGACTGGAACATTTGACATGGTTGGAACCGAGCCATTGCTGAAAATTCCAGATGTCTTTCTGAATCAACCAAGTTGCTAGAGACTGGGGCTACCCTGTGCTGTTTAAAAAGGACCAGTATCCTAGGAAGATGACTCAATGGATAAAAGTGCTTGCCATGAAAGCATGAGAGTCTGAGTTTAGATCCTCATAAAACGTAAGCACAGTAATATGTGCCTGCAATCCTACCACTGGGGAGGCAGAGGCAGGTGGATAGCCAGTGCCCACTAATTAGCTAGTCTAGCTGAATTGGTGAGCTCCAGATTCAGTAAGAGAGCCTGTCTCATATACAAGGAGGAAAGTGACTGAAAAAAAAAAAAAACATCTAGTATCAACTTCTGGCCTCCACGTGCATTTATACACATATGCAAGTGCACCTACACACGTATGAACATGCATATACACAGAACACATGAAGTAAATTGGAAATTGGCAAAAGAAAGACGTCTTCTGTCTCCCTCTCATCATCCCAGTATTCATCCCTTCTTCCCATTAGGAGAAACTGCCTGGAAATCACTAAAAAAGGACTCTGGGAAATTTCCTGTAGGATTCCAACCTGAGCACATATGGAGTGGAGGGAACAGAGGCAGAAGATTAATCATAAACCCCAGCCACAAGTCTCTACCTTGTGGCAAAAGGGCTGAAGAGGCAGGACCGCCATCAGTACACAGAAGAGACCTGAGGCCTACCTGACAACTTAATCGTAGCTTCATGAAAGACTCTGAGGTAGGGAACAGCTTAAGATGAACTCAGTTTCCTGACTCCAGACACTGTGAGATTGCTAGAAGCTATCAGGTTTGTGGCAATTTGTTGCACAGCAGTAAGTGACTAATACAGTAAGGGATGAACAATGTGGGATGGGGATGTCCATGAAAATACCTTAAACAAGGTTTGTAATATGGCATTGTTTCCAAGGGTAGGAAAGGGAGCAAGAATATTGTAAGTAGAGCCAATAGTAGATACAATTTCCTGGGGGTACAAAAATGCATAGTATGTTCCCTGATTTACTGTTTAATATGGCTAGAATGTAACATGTGGTGGTCCATGTTAAGAGATGAATCCAAGAAGTCAGGAAAGTAAGAGTGGCTTTCACACTTGGCTGGGCATTATAGTCAACTGGGGGACACTAAAAACACTGGTTCTGGTCCCTACTTCAAGAAATTCCATTGAAATGAGTGCCCAATGCTGTGTTGACCTAGGCAAAAAATTTAAATTTTTCAAGTGGCAGCAAAGGGACTAGAGTAAGGTGTATAAAATTTAAGGGACTCTTCATTAAGGCAGTAACTAAGATAAATTATATTTGAATGCAATATTTAAAAAAAAAATCAGGACTGGACTGGGAAGATAGCTCTGTCAATAAAATGCTTGTCATGAGGACTTGAGTTCAACCCTTAAAACCCACATAAAAATGCCAGGTTCATTGATGCATGCTCATTAATACCAGCACTGGGGAGGAAGACACAGGCAGATCCCTGGGACTAGCTGGCCAGACAGCCCAACTTAATTTGTGAGTTTTAGTGTCCTCAAACAATACCTGAGTTGTTCTCTGGCCTCCTCATACATGCTCACACAAGTGTGCACACCTGAAAACACATGAACAAAACACATAAATAAACACACATGTGCATAATACAAAATTGTGAATAATCCCCAAACTCCACAATGAAAAAAATAAAAATCATAAAGATAGAATCCTTGGGAAGTTGTAAGGTGTACCCAGCACTTCAAACCATAAAGAAACATGTGTACCATCCTGTGAATCTTGAGATTTGTACTGGGCAAAGGAACCAGGTTTTGACATCAAGCAGTAAGATGACAGCATCAGATATCTGGTTTGAGAAAGTCCCTTTAGCTGGTGAGTAGTAACTAGGTGAGGAATGGCTAGGTGTGACAGGATTTCAATACTAGAGAGCAACAGACCAACTGTATATATACTATACAAATCTTACCAAAACCGTGATTCAGTATGTACAAAGATCAAACAGAGCAAGAAGTTAGAGGAGAAGAGAGATGGATCAGTGGTGTGCCAGAGCTGACAGAACTGGCTTGCAAGGATGGACGGTGCACATCTCCTTCTCAGCATCATATTCAATGGCATCATATTGCTTGTTTTGGTAAAGGTATTTACACCATAGGAACTGGCAAACACATTCTCAGAGGAATGAGAGGTTGTTTTGTTTGGTTGTATTTTAGTGTTCTTAGAATCAACTGGGGATATTGATTAGTGGGTAAGGGGGCTTTCTGTACAAACATAAGGATCTGAATACAGATCCCCACCATCCATGTAAAAGACGAGGGTTGGTGACATGCTCCTATAATCCTAGCACTGGGGAGGTGGAAATGGGAAGATTCCTAGGGTTTGCTGGCCAGCTAGTGTAGCCCAATCAGTGAGTTCTAAGTTCACTGTGAGACCTCAAATAATAAAGAGGACAACAACTGAGAAAGGTATTGAGCACCAACCGCTGTCCTCCACATGTACATGTGCACATGTGAATACACACACACACACACACACACACACACGCACACACGTGTGTACACATATACATAGAAATACCCCTACCCATATGTACATGCAAAAAAATAACCAGTACATTCATGGCCTAAAAGCATGTTTATGAATGTTAGAGGGGATCCGATGATGAATTACAGAGGGGGGCGGAGTACTGAAATGGCCAAGATGACTGACTGGTTCCAATAACTAAATTATGAACTTTAAGCTGAAGAAATTACCCTAGGTTAATTAATAGTTAAAAAAAAAAAGTCAGAATGTAGGGAGGCACTTGAGACCACACTCAACAATTGTGAAGAATATGCTACGGTTGCTTTTTGTTATAGTTCAAAGCAATTCTGAAGACTCCCGAGCCCTGAAAGATTTGGGGTATGCATAGAGGACATTGAGAGGCAAGCTAACTAGGAAGGACTTGAAGCCTCTTTTCCCTCATCTCTTGGTCTGCAACTATCAGGAGACTATACTGGGAAGGAATAGTGAGCATTACTAGTGCAGAGCCGATGTTCCTTTCAGCACTATAGACACCCTTGTAGGAGAAATGTCATCTTCTCACCTTGGAACTAGGTTGACAGTGTTGATGCTAGGGTCTGGTCTACCAATAATTTGCTAACTATAATTCATCAAATCTCTTAGTACCTTCAATCTCTATTTGTAAGATAGCTATTTTTCTTTCTGTCTTACAGTAATATTAAGAAGATAAAATGAGATAATAGTTATCAAATCATCCCCCCTCCAAATTTAAAGAAACTCTTCAAATCCAATTTGGATGACATAATTATGAAAGTCATCATATTAAGAGTATTATGCCAATCACTGGAACATTTTCAAAGACCTTGATGGACCACTGTGAAGTTGCTTGCAGCAGGCACTTACCTTTGGTGGGATTTGGAAAGCTGGTTAAGTTGAAGTTCCATGAATAGTAATAAACTAAAATTTTGTGTTATTTTTCACTGTTGACTTTGTTCATTTGGAAATTAAGAAATCACTGCTGTGTCTCAGGGTGAGGACATTTATTTAGTTTCATGATAGGAAATTTGAGCTTGCCTATTTGTGTTTGAGTTTGAAGTTTCTCTAGATCTATCATTATTTAAACTATAAGGAAACAATCCTCTTTAACTGGAGCATGGGGCCATAACCTTACCTACATGATGGGCAACTAATCCACTTAGAACTAGTGGCTTCCTTTGTATAATTTATAAGACCCTATGAAAAGACAGGCCTCCATAGATTAATATTTCAGCCGTCTTCCCTTCCATTTCATCCTCTGGATGTGGCAGCAACAATCACATGAATCAGTCGTGAACTGAGTCGATATCAAACATCTGGAGCTTCATCTGCATTCAGTGAAAAACCAATTCATTCCATGGAAATTCCTATAAACTTTCAAATATGTGGGTGAATTGCCTTTGACACCTCTTACCTAGCTATAATGTCATTAAGTCAAAACATCTTAAAAATCTTTGAGAATCTTTATATTCTTACTTAGAGGTGTAGACCTGGTTCCCTTCCTCTTGAAGCAGACATGGTTAGAACTGCTTTAACCTAGTGTGTAGTAGATGTGTTATATATGTGACTTTTGAAAATAAAACATCAAATGTCATGCAGACTCTTCCATGTTCCTTGAGTCTCTTGAACTGTTCTCTGAATTTTTTCTCTCAGGAAGTGTAGTACAGAAACCAGGTGCTATGCTAAGAGAAGTCCAAAAAAAAGGAGTTCATGTGTAGGTACTCCGGCAAGCCACCCAGAAGTACCCAGGCAAAGATGGTAAAAAGATAATTCCAGATCCCAATTGTGGATTAATCTAGCCATTTACGTCTTTTCATATCTGGACCAATTGAGAAATGGAGACATTATGGAGCAATGATAAGCCATTCTTTCTAAGTACATGAAAAGTGATTGACATGATCCAAAAGGACAAACTTCTTCAAAACAAGCAGACTATACTGGACTTGTGACTAAACACTGAAAAAGCCTCATTGTGAAGCTGTGTGGTTATTCTCTGTGTGGGAATTCTTGGTAGAAAAATCAGTTCTGAGTGTGAATTTCTTTGCTCTGTCCTGCCTTTACAGGTTTTTGATGATTTATTCACAAATTCATGTACTTATCAAATAAATGTTTATGGAGGGCTTCAATGCAGGGGGTGTATTTCTAAGTGCTCTGGATGTGAGGTAAGCATACAGAACTGGTCTTTCTGGAAACTGAGTCTAGTGCAAGAGCTTTAATCTTTTTCTTGCCAAAGGTCCTTGTGCCATCTGATGAGGGCTCTGAGTCATTTTTCAGAATCATGTTTTCAAATCCATAAGACATACATTAGTTAAATCCACCAAAGAAACTAACCCTGCTGCAGCAGATAATGAAATATTTTTAAAACATTTGTGATACAGTTATATATGTGAGTCTTTATTAACACATTCAAGAATGAGATCTAGTGAGGAGTCTAATTAATGTTACAATAGTGATGAGAGAAAATAGTATATTGAGATATTTTTAAAGCTGTATTATGAAAATATCTCTGACATCTTGGTAACAAAGTCTATGCTCCTTTTCGTGCCTCTTCTGGCTTCTGGTAGCTGCTGGTCTTTGCCAGCTTACAGCAATATTACTACAATCTTCAAAGCCAGGACATTTAAAATTCTCTCCTCTCTCTCTACCTGGCTTTTTCTTCTATGGGTATCATAGCTCCCTCTGGTTCTTCCTGATAAGGGTATGTTTAATTAGATAGAGAGCCCATCTGGATAAGCCAAGACAATCTCCTTATCTCAAAATCATTAATTTAATCTCATCTGCCAAGTCTTTGCCATATAAAGTAATACCTATAGGTTCCAGGGATTAGAATATCTTTTGAGGGTCCATTTTTCTCTCTGCCACAGTGACTCGGGGTCCTCATCCAGCCAAGGATTGATGAGGTGCCAACGATAGCTTTCTTGAGGAAGAAGTTTTGGACTGATAACAGAAGGAAGAGTGAAAATAACCAGATGAAGGAAGTAGACTAGGCAGGGGAGATAACTTCAAACAGGTGGTCTGGCTCTTGCAAATGCCCACATGGTAGAATGTCTATGTCACATTCTAGGCATAAAAGACTCTATAGTTGAAATGTCCTCTCCAAAACACATGTTGATATTTAATTGCCATTGTGACAGTATTGAGAGGCAGGACCTTTAAGAGCCGATTAGATTACAGGGAGTCTATCTTCATCCATGAATTAATATCCTTATCTTAGGAGTGAGTTAGTTGTGGAGGGAAATTTTTTGTTGTTGTGTAAGAGTGAGCACATCATCTCACAAACTCTTTCATCATATGATGCCCCTCCATCATCTTGTGATACAGTAAGCAGAGCCTCACCAGGTACCAGAACCTTAATGTTGGACTTCTTAGACACTAGAATGGTTAAGACTAAATTTCTCTTCTTTATAAAATGCTCAGTCTATGGTATTCTATTGTATTTCTTTTACATTGTCTGTGGTGTTTTGTTGTAGCAGTAGGAAAAAAAAAAAAAAAGACAGAAACAGAATACAGACTATGTCCACAGCCCAGATGGGACCCAGGCATAAGATACAGAGATGCCCTGGAGAAATCAATGGAGACTACTTCATGAAGTTTCTTGTGGGATTTGGTTCTGTCCCTCATAGCAATAAGTAGACATTGAAAGTGTCATATGCTCTGTGTTAGATTTTCATAGTTGTGACAAAATACCTGAGGGAAACAACTTAAAGGTGGAAATGTTTGAGTGTATGGTTTCAGTCTATACCATTTTTGTTCTTTTTTGTTTATTCTGGACCCATGGTGAGGTAGAACTTAATAGTAGCATGAGCATGTGGCTGACAGAGATGATGTACATCATCATGACAGGAGGAAGGGAGGGGATAGAGAGATCAGGGACCTGTTATTATCTTCAAAGTCATATCTCCTGCAGTGACCTGCTTCCTGTAGCTAAACCAAACTTCCTATTGTTTCCACTACCTCCCAAAACAGTGTTACCAGCTAGGGAACCAACATTCAACACATGAGCCAGGGTAAGGGATGGGACAGTAATGGCTACCAGACCCTTTGAGATGGGGAAGCATTAAGTATTCTTCATATAACACGCCAATTAAATGCAAGCTTGGGGTTGGAAAAATAGCTTAGCAGTTAAGGCGCTTGCTGAAAAGCCAAAGAACTGGATTCAATTCCCCAGTACCCATGTAAACTAGATGCACAAGATGGCACATGTTTCTGAAGTTCATTTGCAGTGGTGAAGGCCCTGGAATGCCCATTTTCTCTCTCTCTCTTTCTCTCTGTCTGCCTCTTTCTCTCTCTCTCTCTCTCTCTCAAAAATAAATAAAATAATTCTTAATAATTTTTAATGCAAGTCTTGGAACAAATCCCATTGCTTGCCATGAACATTTATTAATTTTTGGAGAAAAGTAAAGAAATAGTTAATTCAACCTTTAGCCTTGAGCAATTTCCCAGTCACTGTTCTTGTTCTTTCATATATTTCAACCAGCATTTTGTTTAAAACAGTTACTTGCCAATTTCAAACTTGCAGAGACTATATTCTCAAGTGTTATAATTGAAATACTATTCTTCAAGGCTAGATACAAGAGCATTAAAGAACTCTGGCTTTGGGCTGCCTATGGGCGTGTATTGTGGGCCTTTTTGGGTTCTTATGGCTTATTCATGTCTTTAGGTTTTCCCATAATACAGAGTTTAAGTGCAGGTAGTTCATTTAGGACATGAAGGAACTACTAGTAAGACAGTAAGTTAGCTAGTAACAGGAAGAAACAAAGGAAAGAAAGAAAGGCAGTAAAAAGTATCACCAGGCTGTAGAGATGGCTTAGTGGTTAAGTGCTCACCTGTGAAGCCTATGGACCCCGGTTCTATTCTCCAGGACCCACATTAGCCAGATGCACAAGGGGGCACACACATCTGCAGTTTGTTTACAGTGGCTGGAAGCCCTGGCGCGCCCATTCTTTCTCTCTCTATCTACCTGCCTCTTTCTGTCTCTGTCACTCTCAAATAAATAAAAATGAACAAAAATATTTTTTAAAAAAAGAGTATCACCAAGCCAATTACCACTGTTAGCAGCTGGAGCTTAAGTTTACAGGGAAAGGGCTGGGAGCCAGGGTAGAAAACATGACCCTGAGTCATTCCATATGAGTATGCAATGGAACTATGATATTTATGGACCAACTCTAGTGAGCTATTTAGTGAAGGACAGTCAAGAGCAATCAGTTGCCCAGTGTTTTTGCCTGGCCACATGGGCAGTGTGGTGGTTTGATTCGGGTGTCCCTCATAAACTTAGGTGGTCTGACTGCCAGGTCCCCAGCGGATGGCAATTTGGGAATTATTGCCTCCTGGAGACAGTGTATTGTCATGGGTGAGCTTGTGGGTGTTATAGCCAGCTTCCTCCTGCCAGTGTTGGGCACACTCTCTTGTTGCTATTGTCCATCTGAGGTTGTCCAGGAGGTGATGTACACCCTCATCTCATATTATTGTTTCTCCCTGCCATCATGGAGCTTTCCCTCAAGTCTGTAAGCCCAAATAACCCTTTTTTTTTCCCATGAACTACTCTTTGTCAGGT
Source organism: Jaculus jaculus (assembly GCF_020740685.1). NCBI lineage: Eukaryota > Metazoa > Chordata > Mammalia > Rodentia > Dipodidae > Jaculus > Jaculus jaculus. The sequence continues at coordinate 40,267,386 of NC_059125.1, forward strand.
GTTTTCTGCCAGCAATGTGAACCTGACTGCAACAGGCAGTAAAGTGAGTTCCAGAGACAAAAGAAAACCTATGGACCTATACATTGCTTAGGCAACGTATCTGCTGGTATTTGGCCGTGAGCTAGTATTCTCAAAGTATATGGCAAAGAGACCTGGCTGGCATGCTGACAGCATCTGCTACAGGGAGAGAGAAACACCATTGCAGGCATTCCTTCTTCGATCCAATAGGTTGCTAGTTGCACCACCGAAAACCCACTCTAATATTCACTATTGATTAATTTTAGTGAAAACCTCTGTGTGGTTTGAAACATTATTGATTCTGGGCTTGGAGTAGCCTCTTCTGTAACATGGTGGCTTTTCTGATTTCAACTGAGTACTTCTAGAGAAGGAAGGCTCCAACATCAAATGATGGCGCCTTAAAGTCGAAGTTTGAACAATCATGTATGACATGGTCTGTACTGAAATCATTTAGTGTGAATAACAGACATGAGCATATATACCAACATAAAGCTCTTTTGTCAAAGAACCTGATCATGCACAATCACTGGATGTGAGACCTAGACTCAGGTTCCCCCGCCACTCCAGAGTTCCATAGCAACCTGGTGTCCTTCCTCAGAGTCTCAAACAGTTCGAACTCTTGTCCACTTCTTCCTCTTAAAATCCTTGAACTCTAAATATCTGCTTCCACCTCACATTGTATCTAACACTCAGGGAAAGAGGAAAAGAAGTAGGGAAGGAAGAAAGAGAGGGAAAGAGAGAGAGGGATCAACTTTGTTAGGACAATTCTGAATTTCAGTGACTTCGGGTATCTGTAAACACAAAGACTGGAGTTGTAATTCCCATCCCACATCATGTTGTCACCCACTTCATGCAAAGCCCCTGAGACATAGGAACACCTGGCTTGTCTTTGTGTAAGAGAATGAGAAGGAAAGATACCTACAGTTGTGATATTGAATTACAAATTAATGTCTTTGTAAATTACCCTGCCACATTTGCGTAAAACTTGCACTCTAGGCTTTCATTTAAAAGCAAACACACTGTATAGATTGATGCTACAGGACCATAGGTGCTATCTACTGAATATCTGTCTAGTTTCAGGGTCCATGGGGAGGCTAGTATATGTAGTGCATTATTGACTTCTCAAGTATCTCATGGTAACCATAATTATTCTTTTTAAAACAAGAAAACTGATTTTCATACAAATACTTCATTTTCTTCTTTATAATTACAAAAAAATTATTTGGCAAGAAAAAACTCAAAAGAGGGGAGCCATAAATTGTTATAATACCTTTATCAATTATAATTTATAATATGTTGATTATATCACTCTCACATTTTTATGTCTATTTATACATATATTTTGAGAAAACAAAATTGGGTGCCTTTAGTAGCCATCCCTTTAATTTATTCTGAGGAAAATTTTCTGACATGGGTTTTCTTGATCTGGGAATTAAATCTCCACTGGGGCAATCCCAAAGCATGCAGGCTTCAAATCATTTATGGCATGAAGAGATGTGTGCTAAAAAGGGAGAGCAGCTTAATTGTGTAATTTCTTGTGGGCTCTTTTGTAAAACATTTGCCTGTGCCTTTCAAAACCTTTCCTGATTTACTAAATAGCTCTCCTACCTTGACCAGGGAACTCTCTGATTGAATATCCCCAATTTGGATTGTGATATTTTAAAATTTGAGCCCATTTTCATTGGTCATTTGGGATCATAAATAAAACACACATTTTATTCATCTTCATTTCTACTCTTTCAACATGAACTAGTTTGAAAACTCTAAGTAGAAAACAACATTTTACAGTGGCTTTCAAAATCTAAAGGGAAAGAACAGAGAATGCCTTCTGGAATCTTCTCTCCAAGCACTACACAAGCTGGTAATTGTCTCAGATTTGAGTCTGAAAGCACATTCCCTGACTTGGGCAAAGACAGAACTTGGCATTTTCCCAGCCCTCCTCACTGTGGCAGGAGACTGAAACTGGCAAACTGTCAGGAGAGGACTGGGAACCCCAAGGAACAACGAGTAGGTGGCCTCACCCCTGGCAACCGGGCTGTCTGTTTGGCAGCTCCTGTCAGGCACATACAAGTGCCTTCTGCATGCTCCTTTGCTGCAGACCATAATAACCCCGGGCTGAAAGCATTTCAGGGCAGTGATTGGGACTGACCTATTTCTAAATTTCCAGGACCTAATAATGATGATTGAATGAATGAAAATTGAAGTATTGTGTAATATCTGTAATAAGGAGTTTTTGCAGATGCAACAGACCATTTTGACCTTCAGTGAGACAAATACACCAGGCGAATTTCACGATACCTCCCCCAATGTTGTGATTTAAATGTAAAATGTTGCCCATAGGCTTGTGTGTTTAAACACTTGGCCACCAGCTGGTAGCGTTGTTTGGGTAGATTTTGGAACAATTAGGAAATAAAGCCTTGCTGGAGGAAATAAATGGGGGTAGGGGAGGTTTTACAGCTCAGCCCCATTTTTTATTGCCTCTCTGTTTCCTTATTGGGAAACACAACATGACCAGCTCTATTCCTGCTCCTGAAATCATATCTTCCCTACCATGAATCTATAAGGTATAAATAAACTGCCCTAAATTGCTTCTGGTCAGATAGTTTGGGGAGTTTTGTTGTTATTTATTTGTTTTTTTTTCTCTTTTAAAAAATATTTATTTATTTATTTATTTGCATGTACATCAGACCCTCTTGCCACTAAAAATGCACAGCAGGCCTATGTGCCACTTTTTGCATTTGGCTTGATGAGGATACAGGAGAATTCAACCTGGATGGGCAGGTTTTGCAAGCAAGCATTTTTAGCCAGAGCAATCTCCTCAGCCACCGGTCAGGAATTTTGTTCACAGAAATGAGAGAGTAAATAATAGACCTGGTGACAGATTTAAACTACCCACTTCCTGCAGAGTCAGACCAAACCAACTTTTGAGATACTCAACTTCTCTTTTTTTATATAATTATTATTATTTTTTTTAAATTTTCAGGTTTCACTCTAGTCCAGGCTGACCTGGAACTCACTCTGTAGTCCCAAGCTGGCCTCAAATTCATATCAGTCCTCTTACCTCCACTTTCAGTGCACTAGGATTATTCCCAATGTCTAGCCTGCCACAGCAATTCTAAAAGAGTTAATGCCATTACCTTCTCATTGTTGGAACAAACAGCCACTCAGAAGCAGCTTGTGGAAGGGAAGGGTTTGTTTCAGGCTTACAGAATCCAAGGTAAGTTCCATCATGGCAGAAGAAGCTGCCTCATTTCCATACATCCATAGGAGAGAGACACCACCAAACAGCCAGCAAACACAAGCAGCCAGAGCTCAAACTGCCTCTTACACACCCTAAGGCTGGACTACAAGATCCATCCCCAGTGACACCTCTTCCAGCAGTAGAAGGACAAGGAGGAGGCTTAACCGCAATAAAAAAATCCCTGAGGCTATGGGGACATATATTCACATTCAAACCACCACAAGAGCGGTTCAAATCAGGACTCTGTTTGCTTGTTAATATTATTATCAATTTTAGGCAGAGCTGTCATTCCACCTCTCCTATTTTGGCAATGTAACAATCTGAGAGCAGCACTTCCATCAAATGATATTTCACTGAAAAGCCCAAGGTGTAAACCAGTAAGAGTTGTTTCTCTGGATAAAGATGAAGGGACCTCTCCCCAAATCTCTATACCCCCAAACCATGGAATCTTGTACTCTAAGGACATACTTTGAAACTAACAAATCAAGACTTCAAAGCTCAGTACCCACTGGCCTTGTCTCAGCTTGCTAAAATTGGTATATAATTATGCTACTTTCTGTAGCATACAGCTTCAGGTCACTGAGATGAACCTCCAGACCAGGCACAATTATGGAGGAAAGGATATTTATTTGAAGCTTACAGATAAAGGAGAAGCTCCATAATGGCAGAAGAAGTTGACCTGCTCTTGCAGGACTAGACATACAGAGGGAAAAAAGCACACAGCACACCTCAGGACTCCAGGTAGAAGTAGGGACTTTGTAAATCTTTATATTGGAATTTCAAATCCACCACCACACTTTAGGGCTATACCCTAAGATCCACTCTGCGACACCTCCTCCACCCAAGTAGCTGGAAACCTAAGTTTTAATAAAACTGAATCTATGGAGGGACATCCATTTAAACTAACACACCACATCACAGCAGTAAGACTTGTATTTTTTCTTGTTATGAATAGGAGAACATCATTGATGTTTAATCAGGAAATTTGTTCCTTATCCCTAGAAGGAATACTCCCTTGAATCTAGCCTTGCAATGTTCATTTTGGAGTCCAGAGCTATGAAATCAAGAGTTTGGATTGTTTAAAGAACTTTATTTGTGGTCTTTGGTTAACAGCAACAATAAGAACAATTATGATCTCTTCTTGGATCAGTCCTTTTCTGCAGCCCTTGCTTCGTGGCTTCTATCAAGTTCAAATAACTTATTCTACCCCATCTTCTTGCTTTCTTCTTCCTGCTATTTCTCGTCTCTGGTATCTTTGACATTTCTTATTGGTCTGTATAACCCTTTCCCTAGACTGCTTTGGGAGTTTTCTTTTCATTAAACTCTTGAACTACCTGATCCAAGTCCTATTTACTAAGCAACTTTTAACTTAGCAACTGCAAGAAACATGGCAAAACAATTTTCCTAACCTCAAACAGAGCCCTTTCTGAGCTGAGGCACCACAGACCATGGTCTAAGCACCTTCTCAATGGAGTCTGAATTTCCCAAAGGCAAAATGCCTGCCAGCCAGCACAGAGAAATTGGTAAAATTTGAAGTCATTTGTCCCTCCAACAGCAAGACTTGGACACTCACCATTCTTCTTTTAAAATCAGGGTTTTGAGACTTAGCAGTCCACAAAGAGCTTAGGGAAGAAAGAGCTATCTGAAATGTCTAAGTATTTTGCATGCATATGTGAATTCTTGAGGGAGCTCTGCAGAGATGTCTAGCTGTCCTTTGCTGCTACAGAAGTAGCTAGCCAGACTAGCAGATGTTTATGTGTCCTGGGTCTTGTCCTCTTAGCCCACCTCTGATTTTACTGATATAGTGGGGGCCAGTTCCTTTACATAGAGATTGTCCACCCCTCTTGTTCTGTGTGTCTGTCCATGTTTCTTCCTCAGACAATTCTCTGAAGCTTTGTAAATCTGACTAGTCTTCATGCAAGAAAACTTGCTGAATAACCTGCACTTAACCCTAGAATTAACTGTATTTGTGAAAGGCAGAAACCAGTGGATTAATGCCCTGGTCAGCAAGTCCCTACTGGACTCTCTGGTAGGATTCTATAGGCTTCACCAAAGTGCCTGCAAAAGCAGACTCCTGGCCACAAGAGTACCTCGCTACTTCCCCCTTTGATTAGATCTACCTTACTGTTTCCCTCCTCAGATCAATGTTAAAATAAACTCCTTGCACCTGAGTCTTTTTCATGAGCTGTCTAGGCAAGCAAGCCAAGGCACCAAGAGTGCTTGACAGAGCCTGAAATTTGTAGCTCACATGTTAAGCACCACATCACTCACATACTGATACAGAGACTTGGGCCCTTTCTGCTTAATAAAAGCTTCCTTGTTCACCTTAGATTCCACCAAGTCCTCAACTAGCAGTCATTCCTTTCAAATGAGTAAAACAGGTTTCTTTCTTCACATTATGGAACCCAAAAGAGCCAGCCTTTTCTCTCATCTAGTACATTTGTCTCCAAACACTCCTCCCCAACATCCAAACTTACACGTGCAAGCTGAAGTTGGAGAATGGGAAAGTCCACCTTCATCCTTGAGGAAAGAAATTCCACTGGGGCCTTATTAGGCTTTCACTGCCTGCTGGTCATGCTTTCATCCAAACCTTCCAGCATCTGCTGTTATTATTACCAGAACACCTCATCCAGATTGAGCACATTTCATAAGAAGACAGGGAGAAGATGGGAAGGACTAATTCTGTTTTTGTTTGTTTGTTTTGTTTCTGTTTTTGTTTTTGTTTTAATCTGGCAAAAGGAAGTCAGGACCATGCATCACCACATTCATTATCTGTTGCTGAATAACAGAGCTCCACAACTTCAAGGATTTACACCACTGCTTTTTAGCTTGCTGTGTCCATGTGTCAGGAATCTTGTATTCCTTGCCTAGGTCCTTTGCAGTGGAGAGGATGGCTGTGGTTGGGGTGCTCATCTAAGACTGAATGGCCTCTTTGAAGCTCATGTTCCAAGCAGCTAGAGGATTCATGTTGGCTTGCTTCTTCAAGGCCAGTAACAGCATTTCCCTGATTTCTTCTATCTATCTTTGAACTGTAGACCCTCTTGAAAGGAATAGCCTGATTTGGACGGGCCACCTACATGCATGGACAGGGGACTATACAAAGCTGTTGGCCACTGGAGTCATCTTAGAATTCTACTTCTTACCCACCCTGACTGGCCTCCTTTGAGACATGCAAAATTGAGGGGGTCTGCAGCAAAAAAGAAGCCAATTCTGGTGGTTTTCTCGATTTGTCATTCTCTATGAGTAATGCTATCTCTAGTGAGAGAACATTTTTCATTTTTTAAAATTAGCCATCAAAATAGAGAGAGATCCAAAGATTTTTTTAAGAGCAAAATTAATTTACTTGGTGAAATTAGATGGTAAAAAGCCACTTGGCATCATATGCCTTTGCTATCACCAGGTTCTCAAGTCAGAAATGAGGGGGTCACCCTGGATTTCATTGTACTCTGCCATATAAATCACCAAGGTCCATCCACTGTATATCATAAATGTCTTATGAACCCATTATTTCTACAGAGACTGCCTGTTTCTTAGCTTTCACTCTTGTCCCATATACTCTGTTCTACCTGCAGTAACCTGATCTGAAAGATCAAGTTCTCGGCCCAGAGCAGGGTAATAAACTATGACCATCCTACCAACCTGCTCAGCCCAGCTCCCTAAGGACAGTTGATGGGTTACTCCTTTGTCATACTAATTTCCTGTGGCTGTCATAACAAAGTACTTCAAACTGGGTGGCTAGAAACACAAAAATTTATTTGCTTGCTGTTCTTAGAGGTAGAAGGCTGAAGTCAAGGTATTAACAGGATTATAAACCCTATGAAGTCTCTAGAAAAAGGGTCCTTTCTTACCTATTCAAGCTTTTGGTATCCTAGGCACTCGTTGGCTTTGGTTAATATCATTTTCATCTCCCCTCCCATCTTCCAATGACTGTCTTTTCTCTGTATCTGTGTGTCTCTGTCTTCATATAATATCCACCTTGTATGTCTTTGTCCAAATTTCCTCTTTTTTACGGATGTCATTCATATTAGATTAAGGCCCATCCCAGGGAAATCAGATGAATTCAATCATTTTCAAAGACCCTATTTCCAAATAAGATACATTCATAGGCAGTCCAGATTAATGACTTTAGCATATTGGGGAGGGGTAAAGGAAGTGAAGGGGATGTAATTCAACCTGTAAAATTGCTGTGATCAAAATGAAGCTATCCCACTGGTCTACAGCATAGGCAGTTTGACAGGCAGTAGAACACAGACCTGGAGACCAGGCTAGCATGAATATGTCTAGGTAGATACTTGGCTAACTGGAAAGAGGAAAGATCCATCCCAGTTTTGTGAAGGTTGAAAAGTAATGTTTCTAGAGCCATAATTCAGGTAATAAGACATTATCATGCATAGGAAGAAGGGATTTGGGCAACAGTAACTACTTTAAATGTGTCCTAGGCAATAACACCTCTCTGATTATCTCCCAAGCATTGCAAGTACCCAACTTGTGCATCTTTCAGATCCATTTGAGCTATCCTTTCTAAGCAAAGCCAACTCTGATTCCAAAGCTTGACTCAAGTCTCTTGGTACTCACTCTCACAGCCCTGATTCCACTTTCGGGTAGTCTCATGGGCATGCATGTTGGATGTACCTCCTTCCCTATACTGGATGCATCCTGGTTTCAGCTCTATGATAATTTTGCTCACTTTCTTTTATCTCTCATTGCATTATTTTCCCTAGAGAAATGTAAAGAATGTCTATTCACCCCAGATACAGCACTGACAGGCCAAAAAAATGGTCCCATCTAAATCCAGTTTGGTGAATCAATGAATTTATTAGGGCTACTTGCAGAACATGGTAAGGTACTGAGAGCAATATGGGTGACTAAAAGCAGCTGTATCACCAAAATGCCCTACCCTAAGCACAGGTAAGGACTGAGGACTCATAATAGCTCTATCACCGGACTCCTACCCTCAGTCAACCTTTCACTTCCTATATACTCTAGCACTTCCTAAGACCATGTAAAGGAGGGAGTGGTGAGTCAAATCTCAGGTAAGCATATGGTGATCCTCCCCTTGCCTTCTGTAAGAGAATGGTAACAGCCACATTAGTCCTGAGGTAGATCTAGCTATTGTATTGTTTTTGCTTATTTTGTTGCTATGACTCTGGGGTCAAGATATTCTGTAGATTATCACAATTATCTCTACTCTATAATGGTAATGGTCATGCCAGACATAGAGGAAATAGCTCCCATATCACACTTTTAAGCCATCACCTTGCATGGATCTGGCAATGTGAAGGTGTTCAATAAATATATATTGAATGAATGAATACCTACAAACCTATTTGCTTCCTAGACATCTTGATATAATGCAGAGATGAGAACAGTTGGAGAGATAATAAAGTCCTGATATTTCCGGTGGATACATCTTTGATGAATCCCCAGGTCTCTGAAGAGAAATGTTTACAAGAGCTTCCTCTGAAATTACAGTTCTATGGAAGCTAAGTGACTTTTGCACATTAAACTCAAAGTAGGTATTACTTAAATTGTTATATACCTAGTTAGAAGGTAGGAGGCTCCCTCTTAATCAAATTTGGATCCCATTTCCTGTGTCACCAGTGACACATTCATATTAAGGAATTTAAAATTTCCTCCTTAGAATTTAAAACATTATGTGGAAGGATAGAGGAAGTATCACAGTTTCCTCTTCTTAAGATTTAAAATATCACATGAGAGGCAGGAAGGGCTCAGTTGAAGCCCATTAAAGGAAGGTTGTTATCTCCTGGGAAAGCATGACAGTTTTTACAGATTCTTCTTATTTTATTCTTCCTCTAATTCTTTCTTAATATACTCTGTTACATGAATTTTGGACAAAATAATAGGACCTGAATTGCACCTCTGGCTTTGGGTGGAGACATGGCTTCCTTGGAAGGAACGAAGACATACTATTATCCCTTTCCTTTCCTTAAGATTGAACCTGAATAGGCCTACCAATAATCTGGACAGAGAACTGTCCCTCAAGAAAACTTTCCAGAAACTTTAACAACCAGTTTAAAGTCTACCTCAACATGTAAATCCACACAGTGGTCTCTCTGGCTCCTACCTACTCTCAATGTTTGATAGTGTGCCCTACACAATAGCTACCTTGATCATCGTCCACTCTCATCTTCAAGGGGGCCCCACTTCACTCTGTGATAAAAATCTGTCTATCTTCTACATGATTCTGTGTGTGTCTTGTCAGTATTCATTCACCTGAGTACATGAGAATCTGAGAATGGAAGAGAGGTCAGAACAAGATCCCAGCAACAAAATACGTGCTTCAGCAAAAGGGTACTATAATGTTATGGGCCTTTGAGGCTGCTTTAATGAGCCAGAGCTCTCTCCTTATGGTAGACTAGATATAGCTAGGATCCACTGTGGATAGTACAGGACAGAGGAACATCGTGCCGCACTGCTCCGGGTGAGGTCCTCAGGTAGCAGTGGCAACAGCAGCAGTATTACCTGGAGCTAGTTAGGGGAGCAGACTTTCCAGACCTCTCCCTCCCATATATCAGAATGAGATGCTCATATTAACAAGAGCCCCAGGTCATCTACAAAGCACAGGAATATTTGGGAAACGCTGTCATACAGAACAGGTAGCCTCTCCACTTACAGCATGATACTGAGAGAGCAGGGGGAGTGGAAGGGGGGGAAAGAAGAGGGAGAAGGACGTCGTTGCAATAGCTGCAAGACTTCTGACCTAGCCTTAGATGTCACATGGTATCACTCCCACAACGCTCTCTTGTTTAGAAGTGAGTCACCAAGGTCAGCCTAGATTTAAAAGAAAGGAATTAGATCCACCTCTCAGTGGAAAGAGTGCAAAGGACTGGTGACCTCCTTTAATCACACACACCTCCTCTCTCCATGAATCAGAAATCCATGTGTGCTAAGGTACTTACAGGTATACAGTGTAGGAACTGGGCTTAGGAAGAAAGGACGTAGACCAAATTCCTCCTTCCCACTTTTAGTGGGATCATAAGCACATTCTTTGGTCTCTCTGAGACTGTGTCCATGTCTTTGAGATAGGATAATACTATTGCAAAAGGCTGATGGGAGCATTCTATTTTATTTATTTTCATGGTAGATAGAACCCAGAAGCATATTCATGCTCTGCAAGCATTCTGCCACTGAGCTACACCATCATTCCATTACTGGAAATATTGTAAGTAGGAAAGATACAGGGAAATCCTGAGCAGTTATCAGTGTTATTAATAGCAATAACTTGGGCTGGAGAGATGGCTTAGCGGTTAAGCGCTTGCCTGTGAAGCCTAAGGACCCCGGTTCAAGGCTCGATTCCCCAGGACCCACATTAGCCAGATGCACAAAGGGGCGCACGCATCTGGAGTTCGTTAGCAGTGCCTGGAAGCCCTGGGGCGCCCACTCTCTCCCTCCCTCCCCCCCCCTCTCTGTCACACTCAAATAAATAAATAAAAATGAACAAAAAAATTAAAAAGTAGCAATAACTCTGATATTTAATAATGGTCTAGGCTGTTACAAATTCGCCTACTACCAGGGAATTTTTAAAGATATTATCTTAACCCTGAAGAGGAGATTGGATGATAGGAGATTCAGAAGCCATGGAGACTTGAGGGGAAAATGTTTCTGAGGATACAGATTTTTCCATGGTCTCTATCTTGACCAACAGCCAGCTCCATGGTTGCTACTGATGTGTTCTATACTGTACATTTCCTGAGTGAGAATAGCAACACAACCACGATTGTGAAAAGCAGTGTCACTGGCTCCACTCCCACTGGCTCCATAGGGATCAGGAGCCCCTCAGATTCCTCCCAAATGGTTCTGAACCTTCCCATTGTGTTCAGTAGGCTCCTGTTCTTAGCAGCCTTTGGAGTCACCACCACCCCTCCCCTGCAGCTGCCTGTGGCAGAGTTTCTCACCCCCGGATGAGCCAGATGGCCCGTTCATCCCCAATGTCTGTCAATGTCACCCAACTCTGCCAGAGATGCCCTGATTGCCACAGATGCCAGCAACATCTGATCTGGTGGTGAAACTCACACACTGGAGAAATGGTGGGGAGGCATGAGAACCACCTCCCATGGGCCACCAGTGTGTTGTTATCATAACTTTCAATTCCTCACCAAGGGTGGACAATTTCTTTTCTCTTTCTTTATTTATTAGGCCTCCCCCTGGAGCAAATTCAGGGATAAGATCATCTTAGTAAATGCTGGTGGTGCTAGCCAACTCTGTTCCGTCATTCTAAAACCAAGGTAGTATGATGAGAGGTTACAAGTGAAGAACTGGAACTCAAATTACTGACTCCACCTTCACTAGCTTTGTGACTATGCTCAATAATTTAATTTCTGTGCGCTTGGTTCTCTCACCTGTAATTAAAAACATGTTGATGGGCTGGAGGGATAGCGTAGTGGTTAAGGCATTTGCTTGGAAAGCCAAAGGACACAGGTTCTATTTCCTAGGATCCACATTAGCCAGATGCACAAGGGGTACACATGTTTGGAGTTCGTCTGCAGTGGCTGGAGACCCTGGCTTACCCATTCTCTCCCTCCCTCTCTCTCTCTCTCTCTCTCCTTTCTTTCTCTTTCTCTGTCAAATAAATAAAATAAATTTTTTAAAAAGATGTTGATGGGATGGAGAGATAGCTTAGCAGGTAAGTAAATGCTTGCCTGCAAAGTCTAACAACCTGGGTTTGATTCCCCAGTAAAAACCAGATACACAAAGTGATGCATGCGTCTGGAGTTCATTTGCAGCAGCTAGAGGGCCTGGCATACCCATTTTCTCTACCTGACTCTTTTCTAACTCCCTCCCTGATTACAAATAAATAAATAAATAATATTTATTTAAAGTAAAACCAATTTAGAAAGATTTTTATAGTAACTACTTCATAGGATTGTTGTGAAATTTAAATAAGATAAAAACCCATATACTGCTTCTGAGACAGCCTTTTGGCACATAGTAAATGCAAATGACTAGTGAGAAGCTTCCTTTCATTCTTAAGGGGATTAAATTGGGACAATTATTACAATCAAAATCATTCAATAGTGTTGCATGAGTATTACTACTGATAGTTATAAGAGCAAATGCTTATTGTTGCCGTTATGGTAGCTACTAGGCAATATGATGTTCTTAACTTATTTAGTTCTTAGGTCAAACCTATGAGGTAGACGCTGTTACTATTTCCACTTCACAAATGGTATAGTAGCTTGTCAGGCTGCCATGACAAAATACCATAGAATGGGCAGTTTAAACAATAGAAATTCATTACATACATTTCTGCACACTGGGAGTCTGAAATGAGGGTGCAAGCATACCAATTCCCTCCCTGGAATGCAAACAGCTCCCTTCTCACTGTGTGAAGGGAGAGAAAAAATTCTTTGGTATCTCTTCTTAGAAGGACGCTAACTCCATCACAACAGCCCTAACGTCATGGCTTCATCTAAACCTTATTATGTTAGCCAGTTTTCTGTTGCTGTGGCAAGTATCTGAAACCAACAACTTAAAAAGAAGGACTAATTTTGGTCCATGGTTTCAGACCATGGATTCTTGACCTTATTGTTTCTGGGCCCTCTGTGGGTCAGAACATCATGACAGCGGCCATGTGGTGGATTAAACAGTTTGCTTCATGAGAGAGAGGGACAGAAAGTGAAAGAGAGAGGCCATTTTAAGGGCAATAATCCCATCATGAGGTTCTCAAATATAATCTCATCTACAGTTAATCAATTTTCCAAAAGTTCTCCTTCGCACCAGTTTGGGAGTTGAGGTTTCAACACATGAATTGTGGGAGAGACACAATTTTCACTCAACAACAAATGGTCTATCAGTTTGTATTTCATTAATGTAAACAAGTACCTCACGCAAGCTACTTTATAAAGAAAAATGGGTTGTTTTAGCATGTGGGGCCATACCTGGTGATAGTATTCTTGCTGGAAGAACCCCAAGGTGGCCTAGAACAACATATGACAAGAGATATTATGTGTGTTTTCTGTCCCTCTTATAAAATTACAAGGATTCAATCACCCTCACAATCTCATCTAACTCTAATCACCTCCCCAGGGCACCATCTCTGACCACCATAGTCAAATTAACTTTCTACCCATTTTAAGACCATTAACATATGACTTTGGGGATTAAACTTCGACACAGGAAACCTTGAGGGATCTACAGACCATATCCAAACCATAGCAGAGGTGGAAACTGAAGCACAGAGAAATTAAATAAATTTCCCAAGGGTACACTGCTGCTAAGTAAAGGAACCAGGGCTCAAGCCCAACTCTGGCTCCAGAGCTCTAACTCTCTTCCCTCTGTAAGACTTTGATCCCCTCATTAATAGGTAAGGTTTGAATACTAAAACACCTCAAATACTTTTTTTTTTTCATTGTATAACAACTGGTTCATTGCTGAGTGACTTTAAAACTGGCTTTTTACTTATTCTTGTTATTCTTACCTCAACTCCTTTCAGATGGCTCCATTCAGCTAAAAGAGCTGGATAAAGTTTTGGTCTCAGAGGGAATTATCAGGAGAGCTGAGGTTCCTTTTCCATGTGGTCTTTCCCACATTCATGATGACCTCAGTGGACAATGGTCTCAGGTTTGGTGAGAATAGGGTGGAAACCCTGAGTCACTTGAGGCCTAAAGTTGTACATCATCATTTCTATTGAGAAAATCAGGTTATAAGGTCATCTCATACACAAAAGAAGAGCAATAGGCTCTTTAAAGTTTACATTGCAAAGTAGTATTCATGGTTGGACAAGAGAGATTCTAGGCCATACCACAAACTATTAAAAATTGTACACTAGGGGCTGGGCGTGGTGGCACACACCTTTAATCCCAGTACTTGGGAGGCAGAGGTAGGAAGATTGCTGTGAGTTCGAGGCCACCCTGAGACTACATAGTGAATTCCAGGTCAGCCTGAGCTAGAGTGAAATCCTACCTCGAAAAACAAAACAAAACCAACAAACAAACAAAAAATGGACACCAGGTAGCATCTGCTACAACTCTGTTAGTAAGGACAGGACTCTTGTTTGCACACAAAAGAAATTTGATACACAGTTTTGTCAAGAAGATGGAAAAGAAAAATATATCGAGTCACCTTCCTTTTAAAGTCAAAGGTTAGTTTGGCTTAGTTAGTAGCACTTGGTATTGCACATTTTCATTTTCTTGGAAGAATATATATATATAGTGTGTGTGTGTGTGTGTGTGTGTGTGTGTGGTGGTAAAATATTTTATTGACCAGCCATTAGCACTAGGGTGGGGGAAAGAAGATGTTGTTTGCCCAATTCACTGCTACTGGACATGCAGCTATTGAACATGGACTTGGGCAGAGATGGTATAGTCATCAGTAGAAGTGAACACTAGATAACATCTGTTACAACCCTCTCTCTCTGTATACATACACACACACACACACACACACACACACACACGCACTATATACCACCACTTCCTTACCTAAAACCATTCAAACTAGAGAATTAGGAGTGGAGAAAGGTGGCATCCTTACAGCAACCAGGAAATGAAAACTAAATGGAGAAAACAATAATTTGAGTCAAATGCCTCCATTCCTTTATTTCCTAGACAATAGAAAATGCTCAAGGAACTAGTTTTTTATCATTCTGCTTTTTGGCTTTTTTTTTAATAATCAAAGTCAAAAGGAGGCTTGCAGATAGTAGATGTTCAACATGATAAAATGCCTAAAGAAACCATTTACTCAGCAGATATTCATGCTAAGTCAGTTATTTCTTAACATGATAAGTTACCAGCCAGCCTGATCTTGTTTCTTCCCCACTTAGTGAAGACTGATAGTTTGAAAATTTCATTTCATGTACCAACTAACATATTTGAGGGCTTACTCTGTGCTCCACCTGGGTTACCTCATTTAGTCCTTAAATTAGTCTTAAGTAGTTGCCCTTTTGAGGTGCAGAACCTGAGGTCAAGAGAGGAAAGGGAACTTACTTAAGGTCACGCAGTTACTCAGTGGCAAGCCTAGGAATGATTCTAGGGCTGTCAGGTTAAAGGTCTCAATTTCTGCCTTCTTCTGTCTCCTCATTCACTTTCAGGGTTAGAATACTTCACAATCCAAAAGAGCAGCTTAGGAAATATTGCACAATACTGAGCAACCCTTCCAAATGGCTGTGACATTAAGTTCCCTGATTGAACATGGATTTTCATTAGAGAGAAAAAGATAACCCTTTCGAAGGAGCAGTTTCTCCTAGAAGAACATACCTCATCCAGGAACTATGTGTGGCTCAGGCAGCATCTGCTCACCGTGGGGATCCGTGGAGGGCTGATGGCTATGCCAGGGCTTCTGGTCTCTTGCCTCTGGGGTTAAACTGACCTCTACACCTTCAGGTCAAATCCCGGGAATCACCTGCAGTAGCATGGAATTCTGGATGAGACTCAGGGCTGCTTTAGAGCCTCCTGGACCATGTATTTTTGATCGGGACTCATGAAACAACTGGCGAAGCATGGAAACAACAGGGTCTTGGAGGTGAGTTAGCAGGGCTTCTCCAATGACAAATGAGGAGCCAAGAAGACCTTGGCAGGATTTGGTGTCTCCCTGAGGCTAGGGATGATGATTTGTGACTTGCAGAGTTTGGATTTTGTGACCTGAACCTTTAGCCTTTCTGAAGCCTGAAAGTGGCCTAAGCAGAGAAGCTGCTGGAGGCAGTTAACATTTGGCCTTGCTTTGATTTGTTTCAGTTGTTTCATTGCTGCCCATCTGTCAAGTGTCACTGATTGCAGCGGGTCCCTGTACACTTCACTCCCAAGCTGGACTCAGGATGGTATGTAGGAGAAAGCATGAAATAAGGTGATGAGAATGGCCCTGTCTCCAGAGGACATGCATGCCCTCGGCTCAGGGGAGCTCTGATTCTTGGGAGCTTGTAGCATCAGGGAAAGTGACAGAAGGTCTAGGCTTCCTCTACCTACTTTAAGGGGAGATGTAGATGCCTTCACGGGAGGACAAAACGTTTCAAGTGGGGGAATGCCTGTGGGGAAGTAGAGGCATCAGGTTCTAAGCCTGGTGTCAGTGGCCCATTCCTATAATCCTAGCACGTGGGAAGCTGAAGCAGGAGGATCTGGAGTTCCTCGCCAACCTGGGCTACATAGAGGAGCAAGCCCTGTCTCAACAAACACAACTATCAGTAGAAGAGGAAGAAGAGTATGGTTCTGGATATGAGAAGGAAGAATGAAGCAGAGGACAGAATTTCGGGCAGGGAAATGCAGTGGGGTGGGAGTTTATATAGTAGAGGCTGACGCTAACGATAAGGTCTGCTTCAAGCTGGAGGAAAACAGAAAGCAGAGACCATGGAGGTAATGCAAATATAAAAGAAAATAGAATCCAAGCTTTCCCAGAGTTTGTAAATCCTTCCCTTACTTTTTAAAGGAGCATCTGTGTTATCTAGGTAATCTGGGAAACTGAAACAATTTAGAAAAAAACATTTTAGAGGTGGGGGGGGACCACCCAAGCCTCTGCTGAATCATAAGGGTCTAAGTTGCACACTCAGAGCTTTTCCTCCACTCAGTGCTTCTCTTCTACAACACAAAGCCTACAGCTGGGGGAAAGGGGTGATTTAAAAAAAAAAAAAACACTGAGAGATAAATCCTGTAATAGAAACCATGGAACAGCTGGCCCTTTAAAACATAGAACAGCCACTTAGCCATTAATCTATCGCTTTAAAATGCAGCACTATCCCTAAAACAGAGAGAGAGAAAGAGAGAGAGAGAGAGAGAGAGAGAGAGAGAGAGAGAGAGGGGGAAGGAGAAGAAGAAGAAGGAGGAGGAGGAGGAGGAGGAGGAGGAGGAGGAAGAGGAGGAGGAAGAGGAGGAGGAGGAGGAGGAAGAGGAGGAGGAGGAGGAAGAGGAGGAGGAGGAGGAGGAAGAGGAGGAGGAGGAGAAGGAAGAGGAGGAGGAGGAGGAGGAGAAGGAAGAGGAGGAGGAGGAAGAGGAGGAGGAAGAGGAGGAGGAAGAGGAGGAGGAGGAGGAGGAGGAGGAAGAGGAGGAGGAGGAGGAGAAGGAAGAGGAGGAGGAGGAGGAAGAGGAGGAGGAGGAGAAGGAAGAGGAGGAGGAGGAGGAGGAAGAGGAGGAGGAGGAGGAGGAGGAGGAGGTGGAGGAGGAGGAGGAGGGAAGGGGAGGGGAGAGGAAGGAAAGGGTGGGGAAGGGAGAGGAGAGGAGGACGGGAGAGGAAGGGAGCTCAATTTTATTTGGTGATGCTACAGCCACTACCCACGTACTTTTCCTATCCACAAATACAACCCTCACTCCAGGTTGAAAGAATTGCCACCAGCACTAGGAAGCCAGGAGCAGAAGGAGAGATCAGCAAAAGAAAAAAAAAAAAAAAACAATCTCTCCACAATTCTGCCTCAGCTTCTCCTCTGAGCCTAGATATGCTGCTTCATATCTGGTGCCCTTCGATAGCTTCCTGCCTCCCCTAGACTTCCAGCTTTCCTGGAAACTGGCTACAAGCACCACGTGTACAAGCACCACGTGCTACCTCCCTGCAGTCCAACAAGCATAGCTGCCACTTGCCACTTCCACCTCCATGTTCCACGTGCTGTGTCTCCATCTTATTCTTTTTTCTTTTTTCTTTTTTCTTTTTTTTCTTTTTTTTTTTTTTTTTGGTTTTTCAAGGTAGGGTCTCACTCTGGTCCAGGCTGACCTGGAATTAACTCTGTAGTCTCAGGGTGGCCTTGAACTCACGGCGGTTCTCCTACCTCTGCCTCCTGAGTGCTGGGATTAAAGGCGTGCGCCACCACGCCCAGCACCATCTTATTCTTAGTGGTCACCCCGAGTGATCCATACTACATGTTGTCCTGATGGTGCCTAGTTGCCACTTGACTCTGACAAAGCCATTCTGTCTCCTTGCCCTTGCTTGCCATCTGAGTAGCTTCTTTGTAGCTGTGACCTTTCTGTGAGACAGAGAAATAAAATAAATCTCCATCACATACATCACATACACATATGCACACACATGGTTGTGACTGACAGGTTTGGAAAGAGTAGTATGTGTGTATATATATATATGTGTGTGTGTGTGTGTGTGTGTGTGAGAGAGAGAGAGAGAGAGAGAGAGAGAGAGAGAGAGAGAGAGAGGGAGAGAGAAAGGAGAGAGAGAATCACATGAGGAACTGTTTGGGGTGGGATGAATTGGTTAGCTATCAGAGCTAAGAAAATTAAGGCCATTAGCTATTTTTTTTTTTCTGTCACATCAACAAGATTAGCAAGCCAAATGCTTGAGGAGCATATTCGGGGGAGTTTTAAGTCCTCCATGAAACCTGCAAGCCTCTGCTGAGGGAGATTGCCGGGAATTCTCGCCCGTCTGCCCTTTCAGTGGGTGATAATAACAGCAGAATTAGCGAGCAGACAGATGCTGTGCGCACTGGTGCACAGAGCTGGCGCTGGAGAATAATGAATGGATTTGCAACGGCTGTTTCAATGATTGTTGCTTAAAATGATAAAGTTAATTTTACTAGAATCTCCTTTCTTTTTTTTTTTTTTTTTTTTTTTTTTTTTTTTTAATTTTTATTAACATTTTCCATGATTATAAAATATATCCCATGGTAATTCCCTCCCTCCCCACCCCCACACTTTCCCGTTTGAAATTCCATTCTCAATCATATTACCTCCCCATTACAATCATTGTAATTACATATATACAATATCAACCTATTAAGTATCCTCCTCCCTTCCTTTCTCCACCCTTTATGTCTCCTTTTCAACTTACTGGCCTCTGCTACTAAGTATTTTCATTCTCACACAGAAGCCCAGTCATCTGTAGCTAGGATCCCCATATGAGGGAGAACATGTGGCGCTTGGCTTTCTGGGCCTGGGTTACCTGACTTAGTATAATACTTTCCAGGTCCATCCATTTTTCTGCAAATTTCATAACTTCATTTTTCTTTACCGCTGAGTAGAACTCCATTGTATAAATGTACCACATCTTCATTATCCACTCATCTGTTGAGGGACATCTAGGCTGGTTCCATTTCCCAGCTATTATAAATTGAGCAGCAATAAACATGGTTGAGCATGTACTTCTAAGGAAATGAGATGAATCCTTTGGATATATGCCTAGGAGTGCTATAGCTGGGTCATATGGTAGATCAATCTCTAGCTGCTTTAGGAACCTCCACACTGTTTTCCACAATGGCTGGACCAGATTGCATTCCCACCAGCAGTGCAGAAGGGTTCCTTTTTTTCCACATCCCCGCCAACATTTATGATCATTTGTTTTCATGATGGTGGCCAATCTGACAGGAGTGAGATGGAATCTCAATGTAGTTTTAATCTGCATTTCCCTGATGACTAGTGACGTAGAACATTTTTTTAGGTGCTTATATGCCATTCGTATTTCTTCCTTTGAGAACTCTCTATTTAGCTCCTTAGCCCATTTTTTGATTGGCCTGTTTGATTCCTTATTAGATATCTTTTTGAGTTCTTTGTATATCCTAGATATTAATCCTTTATCAGATATATAGCTGGCGAAGATTTTTTCCCATTCTGTAGGTTGCCTCTTTGCTTTTTTCACTGTGTCCTTTGCGGTGCAAAATCTTTGTAGTCTCCACTTCTATTTAATATAGTTTTGGAAGTCTTAGCCATAGCAATAAGGCAAGAGACACACATAAAAGGGATACAAATTGGAAAGGAAGAAATCAAGCTATCATTATTTGCAGATGACATGATTCTATACATAAAGGACCCTAAAGACTCTACTAGCAAGCTGTTAGAGCTAATCAAAACCTACAGCAATGTAGCAGGATACAAAATAAATACACAGAAATCAGTAGCCTTCATATATGCTAACAACAAACACACAGAGGATGAAATCAGAGAATCACTCCCATTCACAATTGCATCAAAAAAAATAAAATACCTTGGAATAAACCTAACTAAGGAAGTAAAGAATCTATACAATGAGAACTTTAAGACACTCAAGCGAGAAATTGCAGAAGACACTAGAAAGTGGAGAAACATCCCTTGTTCCTGGCTTGGAAGAATCAATATAGTGAAAATGGCAATCTTACCTAAAGCAATCTACACATTTAATGCAATCCCTATCAAAATTCCAAAGGCTTTCTTCATGGAAATAGAAAAAACAATCCAAAAATTCATTTGGAATCATAAAAAACCTCGAATATCTAAAATAATACTGAGCAACAAAAAAGAGGCTGGTGGTATCACCATACCTGATTTTAACCTATACTACAGAGCCATAGTAACAAAAACAGCATGGTACTGGCACAAAAACAGACATGTAGATCAGTGGAACAGAATAGAGGACCCAGATGTAAGCCCAAGTAGCTATAGCCACCTGATATTCGATAAAAATGCCAAAAATACTCATTGGAGAAGAGACAGCCTCTTCAGCAAATGGTGTTTTGAAAACTGGATAAATATCTGCAGAAGGATGAAAATAGATTCTTCTCTCTCGCCATGCACAAGAATTAAGTCCAAATGGATTAAAGACCTTAACATCAGACCGGAAACTTTGAAACTGCTAGAGGAAAAAGTTGGGGAAACCCTCCAACATATTGGTCTTGGCAAAGACTTTCTAAATACAACCCCAATTGCTCAGGCAATAAAACCACAGATTAACCACTGGGACCTAATGAAATTACAAAGATTTTGCTCCTTTCTTTTTTTGAAACCTGAGCATCACAAAAGATGGAAGTTGAAATCATCTCTTATTCTTTCATTCACAATGGTTTCAATATGATATTTAGAAAAACAAACAAAAACTGTGGTCTTCGGAGAGCTCAGAAATGTGTTGAGCCTGGTTGGTGCGCCTGGTGTCTGGTTGTCCAGTGATTGCTACTTTGTTTTAATCTTGGTGGGAGCACAGCCGGATAAACAAGGTCCTAGTGGCAGTGCGCTATTGCTATTGTCTCTTATTCAAAATAGGAGGAGGATCTTGCTATTTTCTGGTGTGACAATGGACTAGAAAATGTTAATAGCAATAGTCATAAGTAGCTGTCTGTCATGGTACATTGAGCACCTACTAAGTGACAGTCCATACACTAAGTGCTTTTCACACAGTTTTAAATCCCCATGTCAACTGCAAGATCTTAGGTTCTTCACTTGCAATTGTCATTTTCTATAGATCAAAAAGCAAATACAGGTAATTTCATGTGGTTCAAATTAATTGCCCTTCTCTGTTGGGGAATGAAACAGACTTGGATGTGTTAGGTAATTGACACATGGTCATTCAGTAAGAGGAAAGCTGAGGTTTAATCCCAGTTCTTCAGAGCTCAAAGGTACCTCTCTACTCCCTACCTCAAGGCTGCTGGGTTCCATGGGCGTTACTCTGATCTGATCTTCAGTTACCCACAAATGCACCAAAGCTTAGAAAAATGAAATAATTTGCTTGCAGGCTACGTTCTGAAGGAAAGGCAATGCAAGGCTTGCCTCCCATGTCTTTGGGAAACCCGAGGATTTTCCCTTTGTGTAGTGAAAGTTGAAGAGTAGGATAAGCTTCACACAGAGCCTCAATGACATATGAGTTGACACCTTTACATTTGGCACTCAGTCACTTTCACTGACCTATATCTAGATCCCCTACCATATTCCCATTCCACCCATCACCCAGAGGATTGTCCTAAATTCACCTCCCAGTTTTCTAAGAACATGTTCACTCAGAGCTGGGGAGATAGTTCAGTAGGTAAAGTGTTTGCCCTATGAGCACGAAAACATGATCCTCAGTACACACAGAATATTGCAGGCATGGTGGCATGTACCTGTAATTGCTTGTAATTCCAGCACCAGGAAGGTAGATCCCTGGGGCTTGCTGGCTAGCCAGTCAAGCTTAATTAATGAGCTCCTGGCTAATGAGACTCAGTCTCAAATGGAAGTGGACAGTATTCCTGAGGAAAATACATGAAGTCATCCTCTGGCCTCCATATGTGTTCATCCATGCACACACATGCATGTGCACCCACACACTCATACATACACAGGCCGCTATGCACCCTAAAAATACAGAAAAAAATATGTGCATGCCAAAACCCTCATTTATTCTGGAACCCTGGCACCCTTGCAAGCCTGAATGGTTAGCATTTTAATGGAAAAAGGTTTGGTAGCACTGTCATAGTTTGAGTTCTTCCAGAAGCATATCCTCCAATAAAGATTTGAAGGTAAATAATTGAGTGTAAAGTCAATTCCAGGGGGTGCTAATAGTGAGGTGAAGGCTGGGAAAGGAAAGGTGTGTTATCAAGCAAGTGACTACTGAGGGAGGCAGAAGCTCAGCTCTGCGGCTAGAGACCTCTGCAGGACAGAACAGAATATGTCCCAACCAAGGGTGAAAAAGTGGAGGAATTCATCTGGTTGAGAATGGCTGCCTCAGATATGAAGTCTTCAACATCCCATGTTCATCTTATATGAGGACTGACATCGCTCCCACCATCAGAATAAAAGCCTTCAAGTAGAGCTTAGCAGGTGTTTAGTGTCCACACCTGCAGGATATATGAGTGTGTGTCAAAGGGATGGAAGCTGAGTAGCAATAGCATTTGAACTTAGAGGCATGTGTCTGTGACCTTAAACTCAGACATTAGCTCAAAAAACAGGCAGATGAGGCTCCAGTGCAACTCACCTGGCACTTCCAAAGTGAGCTCTAACCCAACCAGCATATTCAGAGTCCCTTTTACCCCTTAGCCCCAAATATGATCATTCTAAGTGATCTAATTTCTTCGTGTTCAGAGTCAACTCTAATAGCCGAGAGTTCTCAGTATATAGTCCCTCTTGATCTCATATTTTCCCTTATGAAATGGGTCAATCCTTGGGGACATTGGGAGAAGCATCTTGTACATTTCAAGACTTTATTGGTGGTAGAAATTTTCCCCTTTACCCATCTTTAATGTGCCTCTAATTCTGAATTCATTGCAGAGCCGTGAAATCAAATTAGGAACTGGGAGGAGACGAGCAACCCCTTCAAGCACAATCAACTTCTGATGGTTTCCCCAAAGCTCTAATGAATCTGTGTAGACCTCCAGTAATAGAAGGGTGTTTTTTTTTTCTTCTCCCAGCATTTTTTTTTTGCCCTTTCTAGAGAGAAAAGGTGTTTAGAGCATAGATCTGAGGGTAGTCAATACAACAAGGTGTCAGAAAGCCTCAGCTTTTTACAGCTGAGTGGGAAGAGCACTAGGGGATGGCAAGGAGGGAAATTATAGCAGCAAGAATAGCATCCAACCCTGAGGGGGGAATCTGTCCTGCCTACACCATCAGACTAGACATTGTGCGGGACAAAAGAGGTAGAAAAAACATTCCCTGAACTTGCATGGCCAACAGGCTGTTTGTTCAGAGCATTGTTACTCAGCATGAGAAAGAATAACATCTACATTACTAGAGAGCTTATTAGAAGTATAGAATTTCAGGCCCCTTGCCTAAGACTGCCTGAATCAGAAGCTGAATTTTAACAATAT
This sequence comes from Jaculus jaculus, assembly GCF_020740685.1. Lineage (NCBI taxonomy): Eukaryota > Metazoa > Chordata > Mammalia > Rodentia > Dipodidae > Jaculus > Jaculus jaculus. Next base: position 40,291,049 of record NC_059125.1, read on the forward strand.
CCTCAGGGGATTACTAAAGGCCATAATGATTGAGATGTGTGCACTAGCCCAGAGATTCCAGATCTGATCATATGACATTCATGTTCAGAACTCCATCTCCATCCTACCTTTCCATCTTCAGCTCTCACCACTCCCTCCCATCTCTTGGGCTCCTAGGCACTTATCTTAGAGTTTCATCACGTTCTTCCTTCATCCTTCAGTGGCAATAACCTATTTATCCTTTCTACCAATCAAAAATTCTCATGTAGGGCTGGAGACATGGCTTCATGGTTAAGGCAATTTCCTGCAAAGCCTAACGACCCAGGTTCAATTTCCCAGTACCTATGTAAAGCCAGATTTACAAAGTGGCACATGTATCTGGAGTTTGTTAACAGCAACTGAAGGCCCTGGTGTACCCATTCTTATTCTCTCTCTCTCTCTCTTTCTCTCTCTCTTTCCTTGCAAATAAATAAAAGTGAAACTAAAAAAAAATTTTTTTAAATATCTTTACTTCATGCAGATATCTCTTCTCTAAAGCCTGGTCCAGGTCTCTGGTGGAGTGTATCAATACTATTCTTTTACCCTGATTGACTTTGTTATCATTAGATGTTTGCATCTAGCATCACAGTTTGAAGAATGGCTTTCAAGCCTGACCATCCTGAGTTTGAAGCCCTCTTGTACCAGTTATGCTTCTTATGTAAAGATGGGATCAAGTTTTCATGTCCCCTCTCTATCACAATCACAAATCCCCAGCCTTCTCTAGGCGATTTTGTGTTTTCTCTCACTTTACTGGGTATAAAATACATCCCTGTCAATTTACATTAGTCTTTTCCATGAACTCAAGTTGCTTAACAAACTGAGAGATAAGAGTACTGAACCCAAACCTTGTATGAGTTTTCCTAAAATCATGTGTGTCTAGGTGTCACCTCTGCACTTCTGATATCACCATAAATTGGGCATGCCCTACTTTAGTTTTGTGTTCCAAGAAAGGAGAGAAACATGTGAAACAGACTTGAGGTCAACTTGCAGCCAAACCAAGGTGACTCACATCTTGAATTGCTCCAGTAGGCCCAAATATCTATGCTCAATGAAAAATAAGGCTTGCTATGATATGCCACTAAGCTTTGTTATAGTTCTACATAAAAGATACTTTATGCCTTTCTAAGTCTCAATTTTCCCACCTGTATCACAAAAAAATAAGTAAATATCTTACATCATTATAATGTTTAAAAGGTGATAACATATATTACCTGAATTCACGGTAGGGAATAATGAATAGTAGGTTACTTATTTATAGTATTATTAATATATCCTCCTACTAGCCTGGAGATGTTTTATGGATGAGGCCTTTGTCTTCCCCATATTTCTATTGTCCCCCATATCTACTGGGCTCTTAGCAAGTATTCATTTTATGAACAGAAATAAGCACTTTGGTTTGAACAGTTCTTGCCCTGCAAATCCCCATTCAGCCTACAATGACAAGCCCAAACTTATCACAGCACAAATGAAAGCTCTGAGATTGAGGGTCTTTTGTTTAAAGCATTGATTATGGTAGACCTTGGGGATATTTTGTTGAATGTGTGTGTAGTTAAGGAATCTAATAGTATTTTGATTTGTTTCTCAATTAGAAGTGCTACACATAGAATTTCAAGGAAAGGACACATCACTTCTTTAAAAGTTGTGAGGAATATGGAAACACCTGACCCTTTTGCCTTCCAACTTCCCATGCATGTCTTAAGTGAATTCTTCATCCAGTCTGGAGCTTAACCTCTGAAAAGCTGACTATAAAGGTGGGAAGGAGTGATGATTGGAGCAGGACCTAGTGGCATCTGTCTCTTTAAGAAATGGAAACGAAACCTAATTAGCATAGACTGGCTGCAATTAACATATAAGTCCCAGTTCTGGGAGTTGGAGGAAGGGAAAAGGATAGAACTAAAACTTAATGGGGTTTTGTTAGACAAAATTAGCTTCCACAGAACAGCCATAAAAATATCTAAATTATGAGAGCCTCTTGCCATTTGCCATTAACACGAAGGGACATGCTAATATTTAGTGGCACCATGTCCTGGAAATTAACTGTAGTGAAAGAAACCCTAGAGGCATCCCTGTGAGCAATAAGGCCTGGTCCACTGTCTCCAGTGTTACCAAACTGCTTGGCTAAATGTTTTACAGAAATGTAGAACCTACAAATCACAAATGTCTCAGCCAGTCTTCTGGCAGTGATTTCAGAACCATAGAAGTAATACCTACATGGACAACATACAAAAAGCTGAAGTTTCTTCATACATTTGAATTTGGAAATTATCTTCCTGAAAAGAAGCTGAATTGTAGTCATTTGAAGATGTCTCCAGTTGTTTTTCTTTCCAGTCTTGTACTTGTTTACTGTACACACCAAAGCCAACTGCCCTGAGTTTTCTTTAAACTCAACCCAAGGTTTTACTTCATGCCTTCCCTTGGGTGAAATGTTTAAAGCATGATCATCTTATTTTGTTTTATATTTCATTTATTAGAGAGAGAGAGAAAGGGGAGGGGAGGGAGGGAGGGAGAAAGATCAGGGGTACCAGGACCTCTAGCCACTGCAAACAAATTCCAAATGCATGTACCACTATGTGCACCTGGCTCATATGGGTTCTGGGGAATTGAACCTGAGTTCTTCATAGACAGCTAAGCCATCTCTCCAGCCCTCTCCTGCCAATTTTAAATAATAAAATGTGGTTTGACTACCCTTATTATATAAGAATGCTCTTGGATTAATTTAAAAGCCATGAAAGAAATGATAAATAAATATGAAAAGTATTCCATTTCCTTATTTTCACTTTTATTTTTTTCCCCTTTTTATTAAGAAGAAACTTGGTATGGACACATCATGTGTTGGTACCAGAAAAGTACATGATTATGTGAGTACAGAAAAAACTTTTTTCATGGTACTCAGTCTCCTTGACCCCACTTCATTACACATAGTGGACCAGACCCCCTGCTTATGTTTCCATACCACTCTTCACCAAGGCTTGTCGTCTTTACCCTGTCTCTTTTAGTAGGTTGCCTTTTCCCTTTACCATCTATAGCCATTGCCATGGTTCCAGGCATCTGCTTTAGGCTCTTCTCTTGCTGTTCTCTTTGAAGTCAGTTACTCATTTTGCTGGTGTCTACTCTTACTTATGAACAGTTGTCACTCACGTCAGAAACTTCAAGTCTAGCTCTTAGTCCTATGTATCTTGCTCCTAGCAGGTCATCTACCATGGATAGGAGATCCTGCTTTTACTTCCATTTCAAGCTATTCACCACACCCATCCCAGTTTATTGTTTCCGTCTATTTCACTGAATGACATTATTCTTCACTACCATTCATCTGCTCTTCACAGCTCTGGAGAGTTCATTCTAAGGCTGATCATTTTCATGCCTCTCCAACCTGATTGGATCAGGTCCATGCATACTTTGTGCAGGAGATTATCCTTTTTGTAGCTTTGAAACACCCAAGAAGTTGTACTGAGTACAGAAAAAAAGCATCCTGAAGAAGCAGCATGGGACAAAGGCCTATAAACCTTGCTGCTGAGATAGTAAAACTCCCTACTCTGTCTTGCCCTTTCTGAGGCATGGACTGTCAGCTTTCTTTAGCATTCTGCAGGATCTCCAGTTCAAACAATTGTATTTGCCTGCCCTTCCCAAATTTTCCCTTGATATCATTGTATGACTCTTTGCCCAAACTCTGAAAGATTTGACATTGAGGCATCTCTGAGGTCATGCTCACTAAAGCTTCTGTCTTGATATCTTGCTACTTCTTCCTTTGACAAAAAGCCCCTGAGATTTTAGATCCTCCCTTACTGAGTCATTCTCACATCCAAATCAAGTTTCTGTACTCTATAAGTTCCATTTGTCCAGTGTAGCATTTCTTTCTCCCTAAAATACTCCTCTTATCACAGCAAGGTTCTGCAAAAGAGCCACTGAGAGTTGTTGATTATCTTTTGCTGCTCTAGATGTTCAAGATTTTCATTAATTTCAATCATCCAATGTATTTATAGTCCCTTTCTGATAAGTGTATTCTACATGCAAACTTAGCTATTTCCCAATAAATTAGTCAGCTTTAGTTACAGAACAAACAATCCTAGCATTTAATGACTAAAAGTGGGGCTTTATTTATTTATTTATTAATTTATCTTGACTCTTTTAGTAGGCAGAGCATGGATTCTAGTCAGAACTGGTTAATTGGTCTGTATTGGGCTTGCTCAGATATCTGTTATAAGCTAGTAAGTTGATCAGAGGTATGATGTTCAAGAATGTTCTCCTTCATAAGTGTGGTGGCTACTTAGCTCCTGCCTAGTATAACTTTCCACAGATCTTCTCTAATTAGTGAGTTGAGAGACTCATTTACATGGTAGTTTTCTTGGCTCAAATGCAGTGTTTGTCAAATATCTACATGTATCTTATTTGTTATTGGCCCATTAGCTGAAGTAGATCACTCATTAAGACAAACCATATTCAAAGATTAAGGGAAATGATCTCATCTCTTTAATGGACAGACCTACAATGTCACATGTAGCATGGGGGAGCACTTTGCCAGCAATTTTATAATCTACCTCACTCAGCATGAATGTGAAGTTGGTCTCATTAGTATCCTCTTCCTATCTATTGTATCATGGGGATCCTCTATTCCTTGTCTACCTTTTTCTCAAACTCTTCTTCCTAAATGTTAAGGTTAGGTTTTTGAACTCTGCCCTAAGGAACCTCCAACCAATATTCTGCAATTTCATCCATATCCTCACTTATTTTTTGCCATTTTCTGTTTATTTCTTGAACTCATGCTTGCTTTCTGAATTGAAATACAAATTCCTCAGGGAATATTCATCTTATATCTAGTTATCAAAACATATTTTTTAACTTTTCATATATATATATATGTCCTGTGTTGTGTTTTGAATGTAAAATATTCCCCCAATAGGCCTGTGTGTTTGAACATTTGGTCTGTAGATGATGGCACTATTTTGAAAGGTTATAGAGACTTTAGGAGGTAGAGTTTTGCTGGAGGAACTCATTCTCTGGAGGTGGACCTGCTTTCAGTACATCCGAAGCTTACTGCCTGCCAATGTAACCAGGCTGGCCTTCTGTTCCTACAACTATGCCTTCCTCCAATGATGGAATGTATCCACCTGGAGCTATAAATAACAATAAACCTTTCCTCTCTTAACTTGCTTCTGGTCATGTAGTTGTTCATAAGAATATGAAAGTAATTAAAATATTCTCAGTGTTCTTAATACTGTAGTAGGGATAGCTCAGATGGTTAGTGAGCTCAGCTTTCTGCCTAGATGACAGCTACAGCCCCAGCAGCAATGTTCCTTCTAACCTCAGGGTGTTTGCTACTTTTATCATTGCCACAACAAAATACCTGACTAAGGCAACTTAAGGGAAGAAGGCTTAGGGTCCAGTCCACCATGGAGGGGAAAGCATGGTAGCTGGGGTAATATCATCTGCAGGCTATATGAGTATATGACAGCAGCTTCTCACATGGGGCTGAACCAAGGAGCAGAGGACAGGACTGGAAGCAGTCTCTAGTGGTCCACTTTAGCTGGCCATGCCTCCTGGTCCAAAGGTTCTACAACATTCCAAAGAACACTACCAGCTAGGGAAAGATAAGCTTTGGGCAACATTTCACATTCAAATAATAGCACTTGGACTGGGTAGAATCTTAAGGGCCTTCCTTGGACAGTTTTCTTTAGCCCTCTCACCACATGCTTACTCTAAAGGGTTTTAGCTTACATTTTTTATTTACCCAACACCACATCCTTTGGCTGGCAATCATTTTTTTTTTCAGTTATGCCATGCCTTTTGAGAAAAATTGCACAAAACATTACCATATTTTAGGCCTCGAGTGACTGCTATTACTGCAATGGGAAGATATCCTCTCTTTCTAGTGCTAATCTTCCTGGTCTCCCATTCAAATATTACCTGCTCTCCTGGTCTGACAACAATCTCCTCAGTTATGTGTTGGGTGGGAAGCTGCCTTCTTAAGGCCTTTACCACAGCTACATTCTCTGTTGCTTGGCCTACCTTTGCCTTGTTAGACTTGCTTATCCAGGGCCATTGTGTTTAATACTGGATCATGTGTGTCTTTTGAATTGTATGTCAGGCCTACTCACAGTCTGAAGGCTGATAGGAGTCCTTTCATTTCCTTTTCAGGGAAATTGAAGAGGAGTACAGAAAGACTTAGTCACACTTAGCTGCTAATTTTATTAAACCATTCTCAAAAATACAAACAAAATCAAACACTAAGATAGCACTTAACTTCTGGACTCTGCTGTATGTATGTGATCCTGACATTGAGATGACACATTGAGTGCTCCTTCTGATGAAATAAAAATTATGTGCCTCTGCACTTCTCTTAATGTTTATACCTATATACTAATGCTACTATCACTTTTGGTTAGAGAACCTTCTCTTTTCAGATGCCAGTGACCTTGGGATGACTCATAAGGCATCATGGTGCTGGGAAGAAGTGACAGGAGTGCTCAGCACTGAGACAATTCTATCACACCTTCCATGGCTCAGGGTCTATTGTGGAAGAGGGGACGGGAAGAATGTAAGAGCCAAAGGAAGGGTAGGACTCCTTACAACGTGCTCCTCCAGACACAAAATGGCCTGCATATACATGACCTCACCATGCCTGAAACTACCTACACAAGACCACCATAATAGAAGGAAAAGATCATGACATCAAAATAAAAGACAGACTGATTGAGAGGGGGAGAGGAGAGAATTACCATGGGCTATTGTTTACAATTATGGAAGATGTCAATAAAAAAATAAAATTTTAAAAATATGTGCTTCTATAAAGATGAAGGAGAATGGATGAAATATGTGTGTGCTTCTGTGTATGTGTGCATGCACACATACACATACACAAGCGCATGAACACTTGTATATAAAAAATAGCAGATTATGCAGTCTAAGAAATTTTCAGCTGTGGGACAAGATTTGCATGCCCTTCTGTGTCGCAGAGACTGGTATGTTTGCAGCACATCGTTGGGGTTCCTGCGTCTCAAATCACTGGCTCTGCACAGCCTTGATGAGGTGCCCAATTTACATATTCTCAATTTAATCTAAAGTAGGTACTAATTGATTACTGCTGAATGTCTGCACGCTCTGATTATCTGTTCAGATCCTGAGGGGGGTGGGGGCTAGCAATGGATCTTTCTTCTATGAGTACTATTTTTCCCACCAGTTCCAAGGGGCATTTATTTACTAAGCCAGGAATCCACCAAGTCTCACCCTACCTTCACCCTCAATTGCTAAAAATAAATACCACCTAACCCAGAACTCATTTATGTTATGTTGTAAAATAAATTACTTTATATTAAGTTATTATGCATTTACTACAAATTTTGGACACATGTCTGAAGTATAAGCAATTTTTCTTTACCTCAAAGCAAAATTCCATAAGTCTTAGGTGTATGGATTCTGAAGTCAGTTTGCTGGGTTTAACTCAAGTTCTCTTAGATACTAGTTATGTGACTCTGGCAAAGTTGTTTGGCCATCTGTAAAATGGGATGAATATTAGTTGCACCTCAGAGTCAATGTGAAGATCAAATGTCTTAGGACATGTACAGTACTCAGCTCAGCATCAAATCTTTACATAATACTTCCAAGCTCTGTGGCTGTAGTGCTTATGGGGGAAAGCATGCAAGGAGTTTGAGGAAAGTTCACTCCCTTTAGGGATTTGGGGTCTTCATGAGTTTTTGTTTTACCTGTCTGGCAGCATCTCAGTTATTAATAACAGGAGGCTGGAGAGATGGCTCAGCAGTTAAGGCACTTCCATGCAAAGCCTAAGAAACCAGGTTTGATTCCCCAGTATCATGTAAATCTGGAGTTGTTTGTAGTAGCTAGATGTCTTGGTATGGGTATTCTCTGTCTCTCAAATAAATAAAATATTCAAAACCCTAAGACTAGCGAGGCCCTAGTACCAAAGGGGGAACCTAATTCTATTTTTTTTAAAGTAACAGGTAAAGGGTATAACAGGGTGTAGATCATGTTACAACAGGGTATTGCTAGCCAAGAGTCTTCTAGAAGCCTTCTCATGTGTGTTAAGAGTAAGGATTACAAACATGGAAAGAAAAGCTAAAGGTGGCTGGTCAATGAACACACACTAGGCACCATTTGTACAGCAGATTCTGTTGGGACATGGTTTCACTGTTGAGTGTTTCCATCCAATTGCTATTGTACATGTTTCTTCTGTTCTCCTGTATTTATTTGGGGTTTCATCCCCATAAGCTAAATTCCTTGTCTTATTTTGTTCTTTTTATGGATGTATACCATACATACAGGAAAAATTCACAAATTCTAAGTGTCCAGCTCACTAAGTCGTTAGAATGAATGCCACATGCAGATATACAAGGTAGCTTTCACCTACCTTCTGCTTCCTTTCAGTCACTGCTCTTTTCTTGCTGCAGCCCCCCTTTCAGATTTTTTTGATGACTGCCCCACATTCAGCTTTCCCACCTGGTTATTGGCATTGGCTGAGTCCTATCTGGGAGACTTCACAAAAACAGGCATGAATGGAAATTGTTGGGGTCATCATGATACTGGCTCAGTCCCTGTGCCATATCTTAACATCTCCTATGGGAATACCATTCTGGAATATTGTGCACCAGAACCAGTACCAGCAGAGTATTGGCAACATTCCTGCTGCTTTGGACAGATTTGTATGTAGAAATTTGTTTCAAGTTTGCCAAGTATCCCCCATTACCCTATCTCATCCTTGGAAAATCTGGATTCTGGGACCTTTTAGGAAAATAGACATATTAGTAGAATGCAGTTTGAAACTTGAGAGGGCTAAAGATTATCCAGACAGCCCTGTGCCAAGCACAGAGCACCCAAGCATATCAGCCTGGATCAGACTAGGCTACACAGGACCTAAGTAAACCCTTCCCCTGTACTTCCCTATGAGCCCAGTTCAGATGCTATCATACACATGCCCACTCCAACCCTGAATAAGACAACCTAGCCCTCAGAATTCCAGCCAACAGTGTGCCATAAGCTCACCCCTGAGTCCTGTTCAGAACAGCAATTAGACTGCTGCACACACCCTCTTGGAGCAAGGCAGACAGGGATACTTAATATAGACCCTAGTGGATCTGCTGTTGCTGAATTGTCTGCAAGGCGAAGGGATTATCTCTAGATAAGGAAACTCTTACATAAAGCCACAGAATAGAAGCAATGTATCCCCACCAAGAATGCCTAGACCCATAATTAAAGTCTTTGTTGAAAATTACTTATATGAAATGCCAGAAAAATAATTCCAAAACATATGCAACAAACTTAATGAGAACATGAACAAATGACTGAATAAAATGGAAGAGAATCAACAAAAAGAATACAATAGCAGGATAAATTCAATGAAAAAAAAAAGAAGATATGATCTAATGCCTGAATTCTGAGAGAGCACAGAAGATCAACTAAATGCTATGGGAAAACTCAACCAAATAAATGAAAATGAAACACAATGAAGAGGCAGAGATATTGAAGAAAAACTTAATGGAAATAAAAAATGAAATAACTCAGTTAAAAGCTGCACAACGAAACCTCACCAAGACAACAGATCAAGTGGAGGAAAGAATAGAAGGAATTGAGAACAAAGCAGAGGAAATAAATCAGGAGGCCAAAATAAATGAAAATTTTATTTTAAAAAACAGTAGATTTGTATCCTGCTACTTTGCTATAGGAGTTAATCACCTTCAGGAGTTTTGGGATGGAGTCTCTTGAGTCTCTTACATATACAATCATGTCATCAGCAAATAGAGCTAACTTAACTTCTTCCTTTCCAAATTGCATCCCTTTTATTTCTTTCTCCTGTCTTACTGCTTGAGCTAGGACTTCCAGTACTATATTGAAGAGCAGAGGTGAGAGTGGAAAACCCTGTCTTGTTCCTGATCTCAGTGGTAATTCCTCCAGTCTCTCTCCATTAAGTATTATTTGGGCCTTTGGAGCTTTGTATATTGCCTTTATTATTTTAAGATGTGGACCGGCCATGCTGATTCTCTCCAGTGTTTTGATCATGAAGTGATGTTGTATCTTGTCAAAGGCCTTTTCTGCCAACACCTCATCACTGAAGCAGACCCAAAATGAACCCAATATGGCTAAGGGAAATTTGGCAGAAGAGGGGGTGGAAAGAATGTCAGAGCCACATGTTGGGTCATGATATGCAGAAATATTTATCCTATCTATAACTGTGGGCTAACTCCAGAATGTATGACCCACATACCTCAACAAGGAGGGGCCAGGGGTAGGGCATAGGACATGGATGAGCCTAACAATTGGTACCAAATTGACTGTATTTGCTGAGTACAAAACTAATCAACAACAACAACAACAAAAAAAAAAAACAGTAGAATTTCATCGTGTATATATACCACATCTTCATTAAACATTTATCTGTTGATGGGCAACTGGACTGATTCCCATTCCTAGCTATTGTGAATACAGCAGCCACAAACATGGCTGAGCAAGTACCTCTGTAGAAAAGAGTAGATTATTTAGGATATATGCCTAGAAGTCACATTGCTGGATTAAATCGTAACTCTATTTTTATCTTTTTCAGTAGTCTCCATATTGATTTCCATAGTGGTTTTACAAGTTTGCACTCCCAGCAGCAGTTTCTCTTACCCTACTCCCCTCCAACATTTGTTATCATTCAACTTTTTGATGAATGCTAACCTGACAGTTTTGATTTGCATTTCTCTGATGATTAAAGATGTTGAACATCTCCTTTAATGCATAATAACCATTGTATTTCTTCCTTTGTGAATACTCTATTCAAATCTCTACCACCTTTTTTGAATGGATTTTTTGATGTTTTATTGTTTGGTTTTTATGGGTTCTTTATAAATTCTAGATATTAGACCTTTATTGGAGGTATAGATGGTAAAGATTTTCTCCCATTCTGTGGGTTTTCTATTTCCTCTGTTGGTGGTTTGCTTGTCTGTAAAGTAGATTTTTAGTTTCGGGAGGCTGAGGGCTGATCTAATTTCCTATGCTGCTAGGGTCTTATTCAGGAAGTCTTTCCCTATGCCTATATTATGGAATGTACTCCCTATTTTTTTCTGTTGGTTGTTTTATAGTTTCATATTTTATATTGAGGTCCTTAATCCATTTAGAGTTGACTTTGTGCAGGGTGAGGGAAGTTGGTCTAATTTCATTCATATACATGTGGTTATCAAATTTTTCCAACACTATTTGTTGAAGATGTTGTCTTTTCTCTAGTGTGTATTTTTGGCCACATTGTCAAAGATGAGGTAGCTGCATTTCCTTGGATTTAGAGATGGATCATATATTCTATTCCATTGATCTGTATGTCTGATTTTGTAAGGAAAATGAAATAATAAAATTTGCAGGTAAATGGAGTTTGAAAAAAGATAAGTCCTCATAGCACTGAAAAACACTGTGGGAGCTGCTGGAAGAAAATAGTCACCAATGGAATGGATAAGCAAGGGGCCTTGCAGAATATGAAATCAATGAGCTGGACAAGAACTACACTATTGTGCAATAGATTCTCAAAGCTTCTGCAAGTAACCAACTTTTCACTGGTTTAACATGAGGCCTGCTTAGTGGAAGAGAACCCTTACCTGGTGCTGGAAACCAAGTCAGATTCCCATAGTTAGGAAACACATAATTCAGAAGAAGCCCACACTGCTCTATGGAGAAGAAGAGGGGGCTTGGACACCAAAAATCTCAGAAATAACTTTGCATTACCCTGTTTAGCCCAAGATGTTCTCACTCTTAGATGGAGATCTGCTTTACTTAACAGAAAATGGAGGATACTCAAGATCCATTGATAAGACAAGAAGGTAACCAACTGCCTACCTCAAGACTTGCCACCTCTTCCACATCTTATTGGGCCCAGGAGAACTTGCAGTGGAAGTGCCACCATGAACACTGCTATTACGGCTAGCCTGACAACCAGCTCCAGAGTGATGGTGGCAGACAATAATCAAGCACAACCTAACAAAGCAGAAATCCAGAGGTTATGAATAACTCAACACTAATTCAGACTGACAAGAGTTCTGCCATGGATCAGGGAGCATTGCATAAGAGGGGGTCAAAAGATTGTAAGAGGATCTCTAGATCTAGAGGGTGTGCTAATGGAGTGAGTAGGCCAGAGCTCCCAGTTCCTTTCCCACCCCCCAGTTCCCTGGCCCCAGTACCCCTGCAGCTGGCTTAGGGCAGTTTGGTCCCTGCATGTGTGTTGCAGGAGGCTTTTTTCTCTGGCTTCCTGATTGACAAGACTCTGGGTACCTAAATCCTTGTTTCCCTTAGCCTAAGATTGCAAGGGCTACTGTAGGAGTAGGCCTCTTGCCCCTGTCTCCATATCTTCCCAGCTTCTGGTTTCCCAAACCTTACTTCCCTGTGCTGAAGAGTACATACAAGTGGAGTGATTGGGCCAGACCTCCCAGTTCACCACCTCCCAATTTCCCAGTTACCTTTCATGTAATTGCATTCTCCACAATCTATGTATCTGTGGTTATAACCCTATCCAACACCAATCTATTTCACTTTTATTTTTTGTTTATTTTTATTTATTTATTTGAGAGCAACAGACAGAGAGAGAGAGAAAGGCAGAGAATGGGCACGCCAGGGCTTCCAACCACTGCAATCAAACTCCAGATGTGTGCACCTCCTTGTGCATCTGGTAACATGGGTCCTGGTGAACTGAGCCAGGGGTCCTTAGGCTTCACAGGCAAGCGCTTAACCACTAAGCCATCTCTCCAGCCCTATTTCACTTCATAACATCCATTGAAGATCCTACAAGGACAAATACTTGCTTCCTCCTCAATAAAATAAGATTTTTCCCTCAGAAGGCTAGGCCACAATGTAAAAATACCAATGAAAGTCAGAAAACTGAGAGATCTCCACCAAGGATGCCTAGTTCCACAATGGAAGTCATAACGAAAGCAACAGAAATTGATTCCTGAAATGTAAACAAAACAAGCTAAGTGTTCTCTGGAGGCACAACATAGTTAAAATTTGTAACAATGCAAACAAAGAGAGAGTGCAAAAAGCAGAAAGAGAAAAACAACTCACTACATACAAAGGCAAACCCATCAGAATTACCTCAGATTTCTCAATGGAAACCCTGAAAGCCAAAAGGGCCTGGAATGGAACATATCAAAGTCTAAAAACATATGGCTTCCAACTCAAACTACTATACCTAACAACAGTGTCCCTCAAAATAGATGGTGAAAGGAAAATTTTCCATGAAAAAAGTCAACTTTGTGATTATATGAACACAAAGACAAACCTAACAGAGAATTCTACAGGGAATATGCCACACAGAACAGTCAACCAATCTCAAGAACTTACAAGAAAGACATTACAATAGCCAAAACTAGAGCAGGTTCAAAAAGGTACAAAGCCCTGGAAATAACCAAACCCCATAAAAAGCTCCATCATGGAAGGGATTAAATAAAACTTTACAGTTATAACTTTTGATATTAATGGTCCTAACTCACTCATCAAAAGACACAAGTTAACAGGGAGGATCAATAAATGGACCCTACTATCTCCTGTATTCAAGAAACCCACCTCACCACTAAAGACAGACACCCTCTCAGCGTGAAAAGATGGAAAATGATATTCCAAGCAAATGGAAATAAGAAACAAGCAGGTGTTGCTATATTAATATCTGATAAAATATACTTCAAACCAATCAATAAGAACAAAGAAGACCACTTCTTACTCATCAAGGGAATGATCCAACATGAGGACATCACAATCATAAATCTATATGCACCAAACATAGGTACACAAGTTGGTTTTAAGAAACAAAACAGAAATAAATACAAAAAACATAATAGTGACTTCAATACTCCACTGTCATCAATAGATAGGAAATCAACAGGGAAATAATAGAGCTCAGTTGATACCATGGATCAACTAGATCTAATGGACATCTATAGAATTTTCCACCCCAAACTCTACAGAATACACATACTTCTCAGCAGCCCATGAAATCTTCTCCAAAATAGATCATATAGTAGGCCATAATGCATACCTCCTCAAATTCAGAAAAATTGACATAACTTCCTACATCATATCAGATCACAATGCTTCAAATCTATAAATTAACAACAAGTGACCTACTAGGAATTCCACCAGCTCCTGGAGACTGAGCAATATACTTTTAAACAATGAATGAATTGTAGAAGAAATTTAAAAAGAAATTGTAGAATTTCTACAGCTGAATAACAATGAAAACACAACCATCCAAAACTTATGGGACATATTGAAGGCAGTGCTAAGGGGAAAATTCATAGCACTAAATTCCTACATAACAAAGATAAAGAGATACCAAAGTAATAATATAACCATCCACCTAAAGGCATTCAAAAACAAGAAGAATCCAACCCTAAGATCTCCAGACAGAAAGAAAAAAATCAAGTTTGGAGCAGAAATTAATGAATTGGAAACTAAGAAACAATAAGCAAAATTGATAAAACAAAGAGCTGGTTGTTTGCAAAATTAAACAAGATTGATAAATCCTTTACCAATTTGATCAAACAAAAAAAGAGAAATCTCAAATTAACAAAATCAGAAATGAAAAGGTAGAGTTCACAACAGATATAAATGTAAATGTGATTGGAAGAATCATTAGGATATTCTTCCAAAACCTCTACTCCATAAAAAAGAATAATCTGGAAGAAATGGATGAATTCCTAGACACCAAAATAAAACTAAACTCAGAGCAGATTAATCTTCTAAACAAACCCATCATATCCATGGAGACTGAAAAGGTAATCAAACCCTAACCAAAAAGAAAAGTCCAGACTGGATGGCTTCTCAGCTGAATTCTATCAAAACTCCATTGAAGAACTGAAACCAAATTTTCTCAAACTGTTTCACATAATGGGAGACATGGAATGCTCCCCAACTCCTTTCATGGAGTTAGCATCACCCTAATACCAAAACCAGACAGAGTTACAACAAGAAAAGGAAACTGTAGGCCTATATGCCTGATAAAGCTAGATGCAAAGATACTGAACAAAATATACACAAACTGAATTCTATAACACATCAAAAGCATTATCCTCCTTCATCAAGCAGGATTCATCTCAAAGATGCAGGGATATTTCAACATATGTAAATTGGTATACATAATACACCACATAAATAAAAAAGTAGATGCAGATAAGGCCTTTAACAAAATGTAACATCACTTCAAAATCAAAACACTGGACAACATGGGCATGGATGGTTTATATCTCAACACAATAAAAACTATATATAAAGCACCTAAAGTAGAAATAATACTGAATGGAGTAAGAGTCAAGGAGTTCCCATTGAGGTTGGGAGCAAGACAAGGGTGCCACTCTCATCTCTGCTAAAACAATAAGACAAGAGAAAGAAATAAAAGGGATACAATATGGAAAGGAAGAAGTCAAATTAGCCCTATTTGCAAATGGTGTGATTCTATACATTAAGTGTCCCGAGAGCCTCCATCTCAAAATCCTAAAGGTGATTAATTCCTTCAGTGGAGTTGCAAAGTACAAAATCAGCATACAAAAATCAGTAGTCTTTCTATATGCAAAGGAAAAATATATAGAGAAAGAAATCAGCAAGGCTGCTCCATTTTCAATAGCCACCAAAAAATAAGTAAATAAAACCAATACTTTGGAAAAACACTAACCAAGGATGTGAAAGACCTTATAATGAAAACATAAAAGCACTCAAGAAAGAAAATGAGGTGGACTTGAGAAGATAGAAAGACCTCCACGAGCCAGGTGTGCTGGTGCATGACTTTAATCCCAGCACTCAGGAGGCAGAGGTAGGAAGATTGCTGTGAGTCTGAGGTCATCCTGAGACTGCATAGTGAGTTCCAGGTCAGCCTGGGCTAATGGGAAACTCTACCTCAAAAAACTTTTTAAAAAAACAAGAAAGAAAGACCTCCATGAGCTGGGCATGGTGGCACATGCCTTTAATCTCAGCACTCGGGAGGCAGAGGTAGGAGGATCACCATGTGTTCAAGACCAGCCTGGGAATATAGAGTGAATTCCAGGTCAGCCTGAGCTAGAATAGGACCCTACCTCAAAAAAAAAAAAAAAAAAAAAAAAAGAAAGAAAGAAAAAAGAAAGACCTCCAACGCTCCTGGATAGGTAGAATTTATATTGTGAAAAATGGCAATTCTACCAAAGCAATATACAGATTTAATGCACTATGAATAAAAATTCTAGCATTATTTTTTCACAGGGATATAATAAATGTTCTCAAAATTTTTATGGAATGGCAACAGGCCTTGAGTATCTAAACATATCATCAGCAAAAGAAACACCTCTGGAGGTATCATCATACCTGTTCTAAAGCTATACTACAAAGCCATCTTAACAAAAATAGCATGGTACTGGCATAAAAATGGAAATATATATCAATGGAACAGAATTGAAGACCAAACCTTAGGTCAAGTAGCTTGAGAAACTTGATCTTTGGCAAATGTGCCAATAATGTAGACTATAGGAAAGACAGCATCTTCAACAAATGGTGCTGGGCCAATTGGATAACCACATACACAAAAATGAAATTAGACTTATTCATCTCACCATACACAAAATCAACTCCAAATCGATTAAAGACTTCAATATAAGACCTGAAACTCTTCAACTACTGGAAGAAAAAATAGGAGAAACTGTCCACGACATAGGACCTGGCTGGAAACAGAGCTACTTGAAGTGGGTGACAATGTTGTTAGCAAGCAGGGGTCTAAGCTACTCAGAAAAAATCAGCCTGACAAGAAATACATACAAGTGCAATGGTGGCACACAGCCTTGTTAGGTAACCAGTAGCTTTCTGAGTGGCTAAGAGATCTGCTCAGTGGAAAGCAAACCATATCTGGAACTGGGAACCAGATCTGAATCCTATGGAGACAAAGGTAATGTTCTTCAATGTCAAGCTCCCACAGTCTTTAGCTAAAAGCAGGACTATATCCATCTAACTCTCCCCAAATTAATAATGCTTTTTCAATTTAATCTATGCTAACTTCAATCTCCATTGGAGAATCTGTTCTTCTTTTACAGAAGGCAGTGAGGCCCGATGAGATAAACTACCCCTTTCATCTCAGTCAAGGCCCAGGTGAAAAACCACAGAGGAAGTGGGGAGATGAGCAAGAGGGCTTCTTCCATGGTGAGCCTGAAAAGTGGCACCATGGTGAATGACACAGATGCTGAGGATACTCAACACACACCAAAGCAGAGATACAGAGTTTCCTAAGAGATCATCACTGAAGTAGACTTAAAACACCAAGGCCCTGGGAATTTTGAGGAAAAGGGGGTGGAAAGACTGTAAAAGTCACAGGTTGTGATGTTATGCCCAGAGTCACTGCCTTCCCCCAATAACTGGCAGCTGTTCCCACAATGCATAATCCACAACCACATGGGGAATACCATCAACCCCACTGAGGAGGGCTCCATGTGGAATGGGGTCAGGGAGGAGGGAAAACATGGCATCAACACATGATATATCTATACAAAATGTGTTCTTAATAATTACAAAATGATTGAAAGAGCTGCAGAGTGGATGGGAATACCCTGAGGCATGTCCCCCCACCCCACTATCCCATTGGGAATGATTGAGGCATTCATGACTCCACAAGGAATCCCTAACATCACTGAGGAGGGTTACAGGGAAATGGGAACAGAGGAGAGGGAATAAGAGAGTATAATCTTTTAAAAAATAAATCTGAAAAGGAACATATATTTGAAAACTTAGTGTAATGATGTGTTTAGCCTGCACAATGAAATACATTTCTTTCTTTAAATTTTTGACTAAAAAAAAAACACAGAACAAGAGAAAAATGTGGGACAAACTATTGAATTATGGGCACATAAGAAGGGGAAGAACTATAGGCCAAGGACCTAGAGAATATCTTCAAAAGAAAATTATAAAAGAAAATTTTCTGAATCTTATGAAAGACAGGTTCATCCAGGTACATGAGGCACAAAGAACACCAAATACACAGGACCAGAAAAAAAAAAATTCCCTATGTCACATTATAGTTAAAACACTAAACACAGAAAACAGAGAGTTCTAAAAATTGCAAGAGAGAAAGAACTCCTTACTTACAAAGGTAAGCCTATAAGAATTATATCTGATTTTTCAATGGAAAATCTAAAATCCAGATTATCCTGGAATGCAATATTTTAAATATTGAAAGAGCATAACTGCTAACCTAAAGTACTATACCAAGTAAAATTATCCCTCATAATAAAAGTTTGTAGTGGCTTGAATGTATGAACCCATAGACTCAGGCATTTTTTATTAAGATTAAAAATCCTACTTAAGTCTCTAGTTGGTAAAACCTTGATAAAGGTGTGTCACTGGGGCTGGATCTTGTAGTCCAGCCCTAAGGTGTGTTCAGAGCCAGCTTGATCTCTGGCTGTTTGTGTTTGGTAGCTACTGGTGTTGTCACTCTGCTATGGATTTATGAACATCATCCAGCTTCTTCCACCATGATGGATCTTTCACTGGATTCTGTAAGCCTAAAATAAACCTTTACCTCCCATAAGCTGCTTTTGGTCAGATGTTTGTCCCAGCAATAAAAAGAAACTGCAACAAAGTTGAAAGAAAAACTTTGCATGATAAAACAAGCTACATGAATATATAAGCACCAGACCTGCCCCACAGAAAATACTAGATAGAATACAATGTAACAAAGAAAATAATTTTCAATATAATACAGGAAGGAAAAATAATCAAAACTAGGCTCAGTGAACATTGGAGAAGGGAGGCATAAAGATTTTAAGAGCCACAGGGTGAGAAGGAGTGTCCAGAGGCGTTGTCCTCCACCCCCTTTCACCACCCCCCATACAATGACTGTTGTTCTCACAACACATAACCCAGATCCCCACAGAAAATACCAGTAACCCCAATGAGAAGGGCCCTCAGTGAAATGGGGACAGGGATGATTTGTCCATAACGTTTCTTCTTAAAGAAAAAATAAGCTAGAACAGTTGTCAATGCAAACAAATTTCAAAAAATAAAAAAACACCAACCTCCACCAAAGCTTCAAGATGATATAAATTAAATCACAGCTCTTAATTATAACTGAATATCAGTACACTCAACTTGCCAATAAAAGACACAGATTAACAATCTGGATCAAAAAATTAGATCCATCCATTTGCTATCTTCAAGAAGCCCACCTTGCTATTAAAGATAGACACCACCTTAGGGGAGAAAATGGACAAAGATATTACAAACAAATGGAAATGGAAAGAAAGCAGATGTGGCTATAATAATATCTGAAAAAATAAACTTTAAACCAAAAGTAATTAAAACAAGATAAAGAAAGCCACTCCATATGCATCAAGGGAACAACTCAACATGAATATATTACAACCATAAACATATATGCATATAAATATAGATAAAGTAAAATCTTCTAGACTTCTAGATTAAATCAGTCATAAGTCCCAACATAATAATAGTGGGTGATTTTACTACCCCACTGTCACCAAGAGAGAGATTTTCTAAACAAAAAGAGAGAAAAATGGAGCTAAACAATACCATAGATCAAAGGGGTTTGACAGACATCTATGGAATATTTCATCCAAAGTCTACAGAATATACATTCTTCTCAGCAACACATAGAATCCTTTCTAAAATAGATTACACATTAGGACACAAAGCAAGTCTCAACAAATTTAGGAAAATTAACATAATTCTTGTAATTATATGAATGTACCCACAACACAATAAGGATAGAAATCAGCAACAAGAGTAAAAACAGAAAATATACAAACTCTTGGGTATTGAACAACACACTACCAAATAATGAATGGGTCATTAAAGAAGTCGAAAATTTCCTTGAACAGAATGAGAATGAAAACACAACATACCAAAACATAAGGACAAAATGAAGACAGTCTTAAAAGGAAATATTAAATCATACATTATAATAATAGATCTCAAACAAATAATTTAATGATCCACCTGAAGGCATTGAAAAAGAACAAGAACCTGAAAGTACCAGATGGAAAGAAATAATCAAGATCAGAACAGAAATCAATGACTTAGAAGGGAAGGAAATGTTTTAATAATATAAAGAAATGAGGATCTAGTTCTTTGAAAAAGATTTATAGTCGTCTAGTGAACCAAAAGAAAGAAACTAATGACCCTAATCAAAAAAATTAGAGACAAGTAAAATGAGATATTGCAACAGATACCAGCAAACTTCAGAGAATCATAAGGACATATTTTAATAACCTACACTCCATCAGCTTGGAAAATTTGGAAGGAATGCATGGATTCCTTAACATATGCTCTACTAAAGTTAAACCCAGAAGAAATTAATAATCTAAATAGAGTAATGACATCTAATGAGAATAAAGTAGTAATTCAAAACCTCCCAATCAAAAAGTCGAGGCCCAGATGGATTCACTGATGAATTCTTCCAAACCTTTATAGAATATCCAAAACCACTGTTTCTCTAGTTATTTCATAAAATTGAAAAGGAGGGAAAGCTTCCTTTCTATGAAGCCAGAATTACTCTAATACCAAAACAAGACAGAGACAGAACAAGAAAAGAAAATTATAGACTAATATCCATTATGAACTTAGGTACAAAGATTCTCAAGAAAAATCTTACAAATTGAATACAAGAACACATCAAAAATAGCAGCCACCTCTATCAAGTAAGTTTCATCCCAAGGATGCAGGGATGGTTGAACATATGGATATCTATAAATATAGCACTACATATAATTAGGCTAAAGGACAGAAATCACATGATCATCTTAATACATGCAGAAAAGTCCTTCAAAAAAATCCAACATCCCTTCATGAAAAAAAACATGAGAGCTAGCTGGAGAGATGGGTTAGCCATTAAGCTGCTTGCTGGCAAACTCTAATGACCAGGGTATGATTCCCTGGTACCCACATAAAGCAAGATACACAAAGTGGCACTTGCATCTGGAATTTGTTTGCAATGGCTGGTGGTCCTGGTGTTCACTCTCTCTAGTTTTATCTCTCTCTCTCTCTCTCTCGCAGTGTGTGTGTGTGTGTGTGTGTGTGTGTGTGTGTGTGTGTGTGCAAATAAATAAAAATACAAAAAACACTACAGACTAGGGATAGAGGGATCATATCTCATTATAATAAAGGTAAACCTAAAGCCAATATCATACTAAATGTTGAAAAACTAGAAACATTTGAACTAAGTTCTGGAATATAACAGGGGTGTCTAATCACCCCACTACTTAACATAGTGCATTATGTTTTAGCTTGAGAAATAAAACTAGAGAAAGAAATAAAAGTGATATAAATTGCAAGGCCAAAGTCAAACTAGCCTTATATGTTTCTGTACTTAGAAGACGCTAAAGACACCACAGGAAAAAAAGCTTGTAGGGCTGGTAAACACTTTCAGCAAGATGGCAAGATATAGTCTTAACACACAAAAATCAGTAGCCTTTGAATATACAAATGACAAACATACTGAGAAATAAGTCATGGTAATAGTCCCATTTACAACCACTAGAATATCCTAACAAAGGAAGTAAAAGACCCTCCCAATGAAAGCATTACACCACTGAAGAAAGAAACTGAGGATCACACAAGAAGATAGAAAGATTCTCCCATGCCTCTGGATTGGAAGAATTATTATTGTGTCAATGGATAACCTACCAAAAGCACATACAGATTCAATGCAATTCCAATCAAAATCCCAGCACCATTCTTTGTAGAAATAGAAAACAATAATCTTAAAATTAATATGGATGAGCAAACAACCTTTAATAGCCAGAAGTGTCAGTAAAAGGAATACTGTTGGTATAATGCCTGACTTCAAGATATAATACAAAGCCATAGTAATAAAAACAACACAGTACTGGCACAAAAACAGACACCTAAATCAATGAAATAGAAGAAACAAACCTAAGTTCTAGTACTTATAGCTACGTGGTCTTGGTCATAAAGGTCAAAAACTCACACTGTAGAAAAGAACATTTTCATAATAAATGGTTCTGAAGAAACTGGATAACCACATGTGGAAGAATCTAAACCCTCAACTCTAACCCTACATAAAATCAAGTTCAGGGCTAGAGGTATGGCTTAGCGGTCAAGCCGTTTGCCTGCAAAACCAAAGGACCTAGGTTCGATTCTCCAGGACCCACATTAGCCAGATGCACAAGGTGGCACATGCATCTGGAGTTCATTTGCAGTGGCTGGAGGCCCTGGTGTGCCTATTCTCTCTCTCTCCCTCTTTCTCTGTCAAATAAGTAAACAAATAAAAATAAAATATTTAAAACAATAAAGCTCAAATGGATCAAAGACCTCAAAATAGGACCATGAAATGACTAGAGGTAAAAGTATGGAAAACACTCCTTCAAAATATAAATAAGTATAGGGAAATGTTTTCTGGATGATTTCAGTAGCCCAATGAATAAAGCAAACACTCAACTTTTGATATCTCATGAAACACAAAAGTTATTGTACAGCTCAACAAACCATCAACAGAGTCAAAAGACAACCTAGAGAATGGTAATAAATCTTCACCAACTGTACATCTGAAAGAGGCTTAATATCTAGAATATGCAAAGTATTCAAACACTAAGCAATTTAAAAAAAAACAATTAATCACCTAAAATTTGGGCATGGAACTGAACAGAGAGTTCTAAAGGAAGAAATACAAATGGCTAATAAATATCTAAAACCTATTCAACATTTTTAGCCATCAGGGAAATGCAAATTAAAATTACTTTGAGATTCCATCAGACTCTTGTCATAATGCCTATCATCAAAAAATCAAATGAAGCCAGGCTTGGTTGTGCACACCTTTAATACCAGTGCTTACGAGGCAGAGGTAGGAGGATTGCTATGAGCTTGAGACCATTCTGAGACTACACAGTGAATTCCAGTTCAGCTTGGGGTAGAGTTAAACCCTACCTTGAGAAAACAAAAACAATTCAAATGATAACATATTTTGACAAAAGTGTGGGTAAAGGGAAAGCCTAATTCACTGTTGGTAGGAGAATAAATTTGGATAACCCCTGTGGAAATCAATATGGAGATTTATCCAAAATCTAAAAATAGATCTACCACTTGATCCAGCTTTACCTCTCCATGGGGAATGGGTTGCTGTGAGGCATTGTCCTCCCCAACTATCAAATGCATCCATGACTCCACAGATACAACTGATACGATACAGAAGGGGGCCCTCAGAGGAAATGTGGATGGGGAAGAAGGGGCATAAAACAAGAAACCTATGGAAACACAAACAAATTATATTAAGTTCATATAGTAAAGTTACCAATTAAGGAAAAACAATATTTACAAAATTATTTAGCAGAGGTGAGTATACTTAAACTTCTCTCTACCTCTTAAGAATTCAGGAACTTGGGCTGGAGAGATGGCTTAGCGGTTAAACGCTTGTCTGTGAAGCCTAAGGACCCCGGTTCGAGGCTCAGTTCCCCAGGTCCCACGTTAGCCAGATGCACAAGGGGGTGCACGCGTCTGGAGTTCGTTTGCAGAGGCTGGAAGCCCTGGAGCGCCCATTCTCTCTCTCTCCCTCTATCTGTCCTTCTCTCTGTGTCTGTCACTCTCAAATAAATAAATAAATAAAAATTTAAAAAAAATAATTCAGGAACTTGGGAGGATGAGAAACAGAATGTTAGGTGTGGTAATTTGAATATATGCCCCCCATAGACTCAAGTGTTTTATTGAAGTTCATAACTTGGGTCCCCAGCTACCTGGCTGGAGAGGTGTCACTGGGAGCAGACCTGAATTCTAGTCCAAATGTATGCAGAGAGGTTTGAACTCTGTGGGAGTCCTGTTTGCTGCCAGTTGTGTGTTTGCTGCTTTTTTGTTTGCTGGCTGACGGTAGTTTTCTCTCTCTGCTTGGATTTATGAATTTGAGCCAGATTCTTCTGCCATTTGATTGAATTTTCCCTGGTATCTTTAAACTTGAAATAAATTCCTTCCTCCCATAAACACTGTCTAGTTGGATGTTCATCCCAGAAATGTGGAACTGACTACAACAGTAGGTTTTTCTAAGGAACATGCAGGACTCTGAAGTGGGTATTTTGACTAGACAGGATGGAGTTCCCTTGAAAGATAGCTGAGTCATTGCTCCAGTCAATTACTGCTGCATAATAAAGCTCTCCAAACTTAGTAATGTAAAACTACATCCATTTTGCACGTGCCTGGAGGACTAAATAAAGGTCAGGAATTCAGACGGGGTATTATAAGGATGCTTTGTCTCTGATCCTTTATGCCTGGAGCCTCAGCTAGGAGGACTTGAATGTCAGGAGGCAGCAATCATCAGTGGGAAGCTTTTTGGAAACATGGCTGACACCTGAGATAGAATGGTGTGAAGGCTGGGTTTGAGTGGGACCACAGACAGATAACCCACATGCAACTTCATAGCTCAGAGGGTTAGTTTTGAGAAGAAACATCCCAAAAGAATGGACACATAAGTAGTGTTTCAAGAAGACCCCATAGAAGTTGCATAATTGTGTGTGGTGGTTTGATTCAGGTGTCCTCCCTAAACTGCAGTGTTCTGAATGCTAGGTTCCCAGTGGATGGAGATTTGAGAATTAATGCCTCCTGGAGGCAGTGTATTGTTGGGGGGGGGGACTTATGGGTGTTACAGCCAGTTTCCCCTTACCTGTGTGCTTTTTCTCTCCTGTTGTTTATTGTCTACCTTATGTTGGCCAGGGGGTGATGTCTACCCTCTGCTCATGTTGTCATTTTCCCCTGCCATTGTGGAGCTTCCCCTCGAGACTGTAAACCAAAATAAACCTCTTTTTTTTTCCCTCAAGCTGCTCTTGGTTGGATTATTTCTACCAGCAATGTGAGTCTGACTGCAACACTGTGCTTAACCTAGCTCAGACATCATGGGGCACCATTTCCGTCACATGATAGTGGTTGTAAGTGATCTGCAAAGGCTAACTTGTATTCAATTAGAGGATAATTAGATTTTTACCTTTTTTTTTTTTTGGTTTTTCGAGGTAGGGTCTCACTCTAGCCCAGGCTGACCTGGAATTCACTATGGAGTCTCAGGGTGGCCTTGAACTCACAGCAATCCTCCTAACTCTGCCTCCCAGTGCTGGGATTAAAGGGGTGTGCCACCATGCCCAGCTAGGTTTTCACCTCTTATTGGAGGAAAGGTGGATCCTATTATAGAAGAATCTATGTCAGTGGAGTATAGTGTCACATTCCTTTGATCCCAGAGTGAAGGAACAGTTTCATAAGACCCTGTCTCAAAAAAAAAAAATGAAAGAAAGGAAGAAGGAAAGGAGGGAGGGAGGGAGAAAGGAAGAAAAAAGGGAAGGAGGGAGGGAGGAAGGAAGGAAGGTAGGAAGAACCTGTGAGGTAGGAAATTCTCTTCTGTTGCAGTGTTCTTTGGAACATACTTTCAGCCATAGCAATTGTTAGCTAGACTACTAGAGCAAACCTCCCTTGCTTTATTTCCCGATATGCCACGTATTTAATGTGGAATCTCATAGTAAGTGGTAAAGGAACTAAATAGTAAGTTTCTTAACTACTCTGTCTCACTTTCTACACAAGTAAAGTTATTACTTAAGAATTCTACCTTATAGTGTAAGAATTCAGTGAGATGAAACATGTACACAATTAGTAGGAGACCTAGTAAAATTGTAAATGCTCATAAATATCAGCATTAACTAAGACCCCAGGGGGTGATTTCTCAAAACCAATGTTGCAGTCAGGTTCACAATTCTGGAAGAAAACACCAGACCAACAGCAGCTTGTGGAGAAAACAAAAGTTTTATTTGGCTAACAGTCTTGACAGGAAGCTCCATGATGGCACAGGAAAACGATGGCATGAGCAGAGGGTGGATATCACCTCCTGGGCAACATCAGATGGACCACAGGAACAGGGGAGTGTGCCAAACAATGGCAAGGGGGAGCTGGCTATAACTCTTATAAGCCAGCCCCCAACAATTCACTGCTTCCAGGAGGCTTTAATTCCCAAATTGCCATCAGCTGGGGCCCTAGCATTCAGAACACCTAAGTTCATGGGGCATAGCTGAATCAAACCACCACAACCAGTGACATATTTCCTTAGATCTGTCCTAGGTCAGAAAGTATCCCATGAAATTCCCATACATATTAGAATATACAACAACCCAAGAGCCACTAGCATTCAACAGAGGCTACAGAGACAAAGTACCAGGTTATAGAACTTTGCAGTTTATAAAAGTCTTCATACCCATCTGTATTGGTTGTTTTTTTCTTATTGTTGTGACAAAGTACCTGACAAAAGCATCTTAAGGAAGAGCATATTTATTTATTTATTTATTTATTTAAATTTTTCAAGGTAGGGTCTCATTCTGGCCCAGGCTGACCTGGAATTCACTGTATTCTCAGGGTGGCGTCAAACTCAGGGTGATCCTCCTACCTCTGCCTCCTGAGTGCTGGGATTAAAGGCATGTGCCACCATTCCTGGCTACTAGGAAGAGTTTATTTTTAACTCACAGTTCAAGGGATGAACTCCATTATGCTGGAGAAGTCATGTTGGAAGGAGTGTGAGGTAGCTGGTCACACTGCAGACATATTAAGGAAACAACAAGAGATTAAACACCAGCACTTGGTCCATTTTTCCCTTTCTAGTCACTCAGATACCTCAATCCAAGGAATGGTGGTGCTCATAGGTAGGTCTTCACACCTCATTAGCCTAATCTAGCAACTCCCTCACAGACATGCTTAGAGATTTGTCTCCTAGAAGATTATAGATCAAATCAAATTGACAATGGAGATTAAGAATCGTAACATCCTCTATTTGATCTACCAGACAAGTCACTCTATAGGCTACTCCAGATTCCTACATTATATATGAGATTTAGCAATGTGGTACTTATCCAAGGTCATACTGCAAGGAAGTTACTGAAGAAGGCTAAAATTCCAGAGTTACTCTGTACAACCCCTTCTTATCTCCTTTATTAATCTCCAGAGCATTGTAAAACTACCAAAGGAAAAACACAACATAATCAGAATATATTAATCTGAATACTATACTGGAATTAGGAGGAGATACAATTTCCATCAACCACAAAGTGTCATGACCAAGGACAAAGGTGAGCACCAAGGACAAGGAGGGCCCTAAAGTTATCACTGTCCTCCCAAGCCCTGAAAGGCATTATTTAAAATACCCAATATTGGTTTTCAAGTGTCATAGCTAATCATTGAGGCAAGTGATACATTTTGTTTAAGAATTCAAGATCCCCTATTCACCACTCACCCCCAACAAAAAAACCTAGAAATTCGCATGTCCTCTTCCTTCTGTGCCTTCTTTCAGATTTTAGTCCACCAGCATCTATATCAAAATGTACAAATGCTGGAAAAGAATTCTAAAACCTTCCTTTCCAGTGTTTTCCATTTGTATGACAGAAGGAAGGATGGTGCTTCCATCCATTTTGGAAACAAACCAAAATATCCATAAACATTCAAGCTTATAATATTGATTTAAAACCCAGTTAGATCCCAGACTGCAGTTAGCTCCTGATTATCCATGTGTAACTTATCCACAGCTAATTTTAAAACTCAAAATTACTTCTTTCTAACTTAAGGCATACCCTGGGCCCCTTCTGTGGGTGTTGGCTCAGAGCACAGTGAGATGACACACAACTTTGGCAAGGCATGGGCCGGCCCCATGACTCAGCTTCTGCTTTTGACACATTCCCTGGTTAGCTGTGTGACCTTGAGCACATGTTCTTTTACCTCCAGGGAAGTGGTCGCTTAAGTTTTTTAACTATAAATTAAGGAAGCTTGGCTTTATGCCTTTTAAGATCCCTTCTTGCTCTCAAATCCCACAAGGAAACAAAGGAGTCAAAAGAACCATGAAAATGAGACTGCTGCAAAGGTTAGGCACTGAAATAATTGGTCTGATCCACCCATTTCCCTGACAAGACAGTTTGACAAGGTAGGTATAGGTTGCATGAGGTGAACTGCATATAAAAGAGCATACTCAGTGGTGTTTCTAGCCGACTTGTGGATTTGTGTATACTCCCTCTGGTGGCTGAGTCAGACCTGGTCATGGTTTGTCCCTCTGGCCTGAGATGCAACCATGCTACCTGATTCCAAGAGCCCAGAGCCCTGGTATGTCAGCCACTTCAAGTGAGCAAAGGAGTCAGCATCTGCTTGGGTCTGAATTTGGCTAGCTATTTTTTGGGAAAATCAAGATTTTAAATTAATGTATCTTGTGCATTTAAAATATTGTATTTATTTATTTGCAAGGTGGGAAGGTGGGAGAGAGAGAGGGGAAAAAATAGGCACTCCAGGGCCTCCTGGCATTGAAAATCAACTCCAGGTTAATGTGACACTTTGGACATTTGAATTTACATGTGTACTGGGGAATCAAACCTGAGTTGTTAGGCTTCCTAGGCAAATGCCTTAACTGCTAAGCCATCTCTCCAGCTTCTCAAAAATTTTAAATGAACATATATTCTTCTTTTTGTACCCATAACAGTTTAGACTACATAACTTTGTTGAACTCTCTGGATTCATAAACTTAAGTTCTTGATTTTGGTTAACCCCCTTTGGGATTCAAGAAACAACCATTGAATACAGTTACTTCACAAATACCACAATGGAATAAAGATTCGCATGCCTAGGAAATTCTATATGGATTAACCTTAGGACAGAAGTTTCTATCAAGTATATTTGGTTACATTGCTACATTGCCAATGTGCCAGAAGGTCTGTAGGAGGATTTAGGGGGCTCAGTAAATTCAAATGTTTCTTCTATTCTCTCTATGGACCTCCTTGCTCTGCACTATTCCCCACCCACTCCCTAGCCTCTGCTCAATTATATTTACTACTGCTTTCTAATGTTGACTTGCAAAAGGCCCATCTTGTGCTATATTACTTTTCTCTATTTAATCATCTTTCAATTTTATCTCTCTTTACAAATGGATCCCCTATTTATATTTATTACAGGAGGAATATGACCAGCTGCAGCTAGAGTTCTTAGAGCCAGGCCATCACAGATTAGCTAGAAGTCAGTACCCTACTCTTGACTACGCTATGAGTGAGCAGGTCATTGACTCAGTTATAGATATAGCAACAGCTGTAGTTGGAGAGATTGGTACACACCCCAGAAGAAATGTGAATTGATTGAGTTTTGCGTATGGGAAAAAGTGTTAGTCTCTCAATAGGTCATGAGATTTCCCTAAAGTTACACATATAACCAGTGAAAAGAGAAGACAAGATAAGACCCTAATTCTCCTGTTGCCTGTTGATGCTTCTTTATATTATACTCTATACTAAACTCATCTCTTATGTTAGGTCCTGTTGGAGAGGTATTGCTTGTTCCTTGGTCATCGTTTTTCTTAAAACTCATCTATTGTTCCTAAAATTTAATATTAAATAGCCTTCTCTTTTCTACTTACTTTTCCTATCCCCTTCTCAAGCATCTTATTTTCCACAATTAGAATATATTCCAACTTGAATTGATGGATAGCTTATGTGACAATGATTTAAATGTTACCAAATTCAAACCAAGATTGGCAGTGAAGTGTTCCACCAAGGAACATTCATTCAGAAGAATTATACAGTCAACTTCAAATGAGAAAACTTGATAAGAGATCAGGATTCTGAGATAGTGAGGCCAACTGGAAGATAGGTAAGTTATCAATTAAGAGATTTTACATTTTTTTCTTTGACTGAAAATATTAAGTCACAACTTTTGAGCCATCCAAGTGTAGGACAAGTAGATGCTTCCCAGACAGGGCTTCAATTTAGATTTAAAAGTCTATATAACTTAATAGTTTTCTAAGCCTTTCTTTTTTTAAAAAAAAAATTTATTTATTTATTTAT
Source organism: Jaculus jaculus (assembly GCF_020740685.1). Lineage (NCBI taxonomy): Eukaryota > Metazoa > Chordata > Mammalia > Rodentia > Dipodidae > Jaculus > Jaculus jaculus. The sequence continues at coordinate 40,320,826 of NC_059125.1, forward strand.
TTGAGAGCGACAGACACAGAGAGAAAGACAGATAGAGGGAGAGAGAGAATGGGCGCGCCAGGGCTTCCAGCCTCTGCAAACGAACTCCAGACGCGTGCGCCCTCTTGTGCATCTGGCTAACGTGGGACCTGGGGAACCGAGCCTCGAACCGGGGTCCTTAGGCTTCACAGGCAAGCGCTTAACCGCTAAGCCATCTCTCCAGCCCTCTAAGCCTTTCTTATAAGAAAAGAAAATCTATGAATATCATGATATAACAATAACCCTGAATAATTAATGCAATTAGACTTTCAAACAGGTGAATACAGGCACACTATGTTTACTCTTGGGTTCACCAGGATTGCTTTGACTCAACAAAACATCCATATAGCCTTTTGTTCACTGGTTAAATATCTTTTGAAAGGTTGGTATAGGTACTGAGTTAAAGATACAAAAAGAATGTGTAAGTTAGCTATTTGTTATTATGACAAAAAATATCTGAATTAATCAATTTGATAAGAAAGAGATTTGTTTTGCTTCCTGGTTTCACATTTTCAGACCATGTCCACATGGATCAATGTCTTTGCAGCTATGGCAAGACATTTCACTGTGATGTATGTGGCAGAGGAGAATGCTTATCTCAAATATAGAGGAAGGAAGAGACCAGAGTCCTAGAAATGCCATCTCAATAGCAAATTTCTTCCACTAGGTCCTACCTCTTAAAGTTTCTGTTACTTTCCAAAATAGGTTTCCCAATATCAAACTTATGGACGCTAGATTTTATTATTGCCTAAGTTTGTATTTTATCTTAGTACCTATGCTCTAGCATCTCACTCATAATAATGTCCATGTATCATATAAGTGTTCTATGCTTGGGGGTGGAGAGGGTGGCAAGCTTTTTCTAGAAAGAGTTAAGTAATAAATATTGTCCACATTGTAGGCTACACAGTCTTCATCATGACTATACATACTGCTATGGCAACATAAAAGTAATCATAAACAATATTTAAACTTATGGTCTTGGTAGTGTTCCAATAAAACTTTGCTCATAAAAAAGGGGATTAGTAGAATTTGGCACATGGTCCATAACCTAAACCATAAGAGAATCAAATGTTTGCTGCTTCATAGCATCTCCTTATATGCTGTCAGACAATTCTCAGTCTTACATTAGTGGAATCAAAGCCCTCTTGTATTACTTGAGTGTTCTCAAACTTAAAGTATGAGAGGGGCTGGAGAGATGGTTCAATGGTTAAAAATGCTTGTTTCCTTGTCATGCCTGAAAGCCTAATGACTCAGGTTCTATTCTTCAGTAACCACATAATGCCAGATGCACAAAGTGATACATATGTCTGGAGTTCATTTGCAGTGGCCAGAGGCCCTGGTGAGACCATACTCACCCTCTGTTAGTCTGTGTCTTTCTCTCTGTCTCTGTCTCTGTCTCTCTCTCTCTCAAATAAATAAAATAAAACAAAAATTTAAAAGTATATGAGAGTTGCCTAAAGGGCTTTTTATAAAATATAGATTGCTGGGTCTACCCCCAGAACTTATGACACAGTATATATGAAATAAAGCAAGAACAGAAGGTCCACTCCACAGAGGGTCTCCTAAAGACAAGAAGGATTCTTACAACTCTAGGAATTAGGTTACTCAAGAGCCAGTTACCAATGCAGTTTTGTGGCTCTTTCCTCTAGATTTGTAGTTCTATTAAGTACTTTCCTAAATTTTCAAAAGTTAAGTAATTGGTAATAGTTACACCAGTATAAATATGCAATGATATGTAAATTTTATTTTAACTATCCTCTTTTTATTTTGTATTTTTTAAATTTAATTTATTAGTTTTCTTTTCAGTAAATCCAGGCAGTTTGGTACCATTGTTTAGGCTCATTTGTGATCTACCCCCTCCCATTGGACCCTCCTTGTTGATGAAAATGGGTCGTGGATTGTGGAGTTAGCCCACAGTTATTGGTAGGATAAATATCTCTGTAAATCATGACCCAACATGTGACTCTGACATTCTTTCCGCCCCCTCTTCAGCAAAATTTCCCTGAGCCATGTTGGGTTCATTTTTGGTCTGCTTCAGTGCTGAGGTGTTGGGGGCCTCTGAGGCTCTGGCTCTCTGATTTGGTAGGAGTTGATTTTTCTCAGTGTTGGTCTCCTTCCCCTTTGTGCTGGTATCCAATCCACAGGAAAACATCACCCTTGCTTGTTTCGACTATCCTCTTTTTAAAAAGAACTGTAGAGGAAACTGTTCATACTCTCAGATCAGTATTAGAACACAAAGATGGCTTCACATGAGGAACATTCAGGGTCATTATTTGACAAGAGTGCAGCTTTGGAGCAACATGTCTGGCAGTACAAGTCATAGTATACTTATTTATATATACACACAGCTTAGAACATAAAACACTTGAATTATAACTAAAACTTTTGTTTGTGGATTTCATAGGGATTTTTTTTTTTTCCATCATAATAGTCGACGTTGGTGATGGGGTTGGAGTGATAGCTCAATTGGTAAAATGCTTCCTACAGAAGTGTCAGGACTTGAGTTCAGTTTCTAAGCACCTATATAAATGCTAGGCATAGTGGCATGTGGCTGTAAATCTCAGTGTTCAGGGGCAGAGATAGGTGGGTCCTGTGGTAAGCTGGCCAGACAGTCTAGCAGAGTTGTTAAACCCTGGGCTCAGTAAGAGACAATATTTCACAAAAAATAAGGTGGAGAGAAATTTAAGAAGACACCCAGTGTTAACCTCTGGCCTCCACATACAAACACACACACACACATACACACACACACGTGTACTCACACACATGAACACACACCTCATACATATATACATGCAAAAATAGTTAATATCTTGAGTGTCTAATACAAGATCATGTACTTCATAAGTTATTTATATTCTTTTTAATTTAGTTTTATTGACAACTTCAATAATTAATTATAAACAATATCCCATGGTAATTCCTTCCCTCCCCCCACTTTCCCCTTTGAAACTCCACTCTCCATCATATTCCTCCTCCTCTCAATCAGTCTCTCTTTTATTTTGATGTCATCATCTTTTCCCTATTCTGTGGTCTTGAGTGGGTGGTGTCAGGCACTGTGAGGTCATGGATATCAAGGCCATTTTGTATCTGGAAGAGCACGTTGTAAGGATTCCTACCCTTACTTTGGCTCTTACATTCTTTCCACCACCACTTCCACAATAGACCCTGAAACTTGGAAGGAGGGATAGATACGTTTCAGTGCTGAGCACTCCTCTGTCTCTTCTTGGTACCATGCTTCCTTCTGAGTCATCCCAAGGTCTCTGCCATCTGAAAATAGCAGCTTCTCTAACCAAAAGTGAGAGTAGCATTTATATAAGGGTATGAACATTAAGAGAAGTGCATACTGGGCAGTTTGGTGAGCATAGTATGTACATAGCCAGACACCAGCAGACGTTACACCCCTAGGACTCATGACTACCCCTATTGTAAGTTTTCAGTATCAGGGATGTATTCCCTCCCATGGAGCAGCCCTCAAGTCAAATTAGAGGGCAGTTGGTTTCCTCCATAATAGACCAGTTTCTCATTTGGCCTAGCTGGCCAAATATAAGGCTTGCAGTGTCCACTGTTGGGTATCTTCACTGGTAATTTCTCTCTCTCCCACTGAATTGCATGAAGTGTGGCTTTTTCCAGATTTATGTGAGCTGGTCTACATGGGGGAGGTTATCAGCTCAGTTCTAGCAGGATTTCTCAGTGGCCTTGCAGCCCAAGTATGTAGAGTCTTCAGCAATAGGGTTTTACCATCCATTCCTGGTGGGAAACCAGGAGCCTTGGCAATGGCCTGTAATGTTTTGTGGGCATCAGGGACCTCCCTGGCCAACAACTCACTGGAAGGTATCCCATCCCTGGAACTGAAATTTTTCTAGTAACAACCTATGGCTCCTAAGTATTCCATTGTCCAAAAAAGTAGGTTTCCAATTGAATTTTTCATATCCTCATAGATTTTGATTAGCCCTCCCTCCACCTTTCCGTTACTCAATCTCTTCCCCTGACCTCACTTAGACCTTTTCACCCCCAATAATTTGTTCTTCTACTTACATATATACAATACCATCATATTAAGTCCCCCTCCCTCTCTTTCTATTCCCTTTATATCTCCTTTCTAGCTTACTGGCCTCTGCTGCTGAGTTTTCTTCTTACTCATATAGAAATGCAATCATTTCTAGCTAGGATGCACATATGGGAGAGAATATGTGACGTTTGGCTTTCTGGGCCTGGGTTACCTCACTTAGTATAATCTTTTACAGATCTGTCTATTTTCTTGAAAATTTCATAATTTCATTTTTCGTTACCACTGAATAAAACTCCATTGTGCTACATTTTCATTATAAACTCATCATTTGAGGGACATCTAGGCTTGTTCCATTCCCTAGCTATTGTGAATAGAGTGATAATAAACATGGTATAGCTGGGTCATATGATAGATCTATTTTCAGCTATGTCAGGAACCTGTAAACTGATTTCCACAATGGCTGGACCAGATTTCATTCCCACCAACAGTGTAGAAGGATTCCTCTTTTTTTGCATCCTTGCCAACATTTATGGTCTTTTGTTTTCATCATGGTAGCCAATCTGACATGAGTGAGATGGAATCTCAATGTAGTTTTAATATGTATTTATATTTATTTATATGTATTTCATATGTATTATGTTGGCTGTAGGTATGTTGTAAATAGCCTTTATTATGTTGAGACATGTTCCTTCTATCCCCAGTCTCTGTAGGACTTTTGTCATGATCAGATGTTAGATTTGGTCAAATGCTTTTTCTGCTTCTAATGAGATGATCATGTGATTTTTGTCCTTCAGTCCATTTATATAATGCGTTACATTTATTGATTTGCATATGTTGAACCATCCCTGCATCTCTGGGATAAAGCCTACTTGGTTGGGGTAAATGAATGATCTTTCTGATATATTCTTGTATTTTGTTTGCCAATATTTCATTTAGAAGTTTTGCATCTATGTTCATGAGGGAGATTAGTCTGTAATTTTCTCTTTTTTTTTTTTATCTTTGTCTGGTTTTGTGATCAGGGAGATGCTGGCTTCATGGAACGAGTTTGATAGCATTCCTTATTTTTATATTTTATGAAAAAGGTTAAGAAGAATTGGTGTTAGTTCTTCCACGAAAGTCTGGTAAAATTCACAGTGAATCCATCTGGGCCTGGACTTCTTTTAGTTGGCAGATTTTTGATAACTGCTTGCATCTACATTCTTGTTATAGGTCTATTTAAGTAGTTAATCACATCTTGCTTTAATTTAGGTAGGCCATATAAATCAAAGAACTCATCCATTTCTTTCAGATTTTCAAACTTAGTGGAATATATGTTCTTACATTATGTCCCTGTGATATTTTAAATTTCTCTGGTACCTGTTGTGATAGTGCCTTTTTCATCTCTAATTTTATTAATTTGTGTCTCTTCTCTCTTTTTGGTTGGATTTGTTAAGAACTTATCAATCTTGTTTATCCTTTCAAAGAACCAACTCTTTGTTTCATTGATTCTTTGGAATTTTTGTTTCTATTTCATTAATTTCTGCCCTAATCTTTATTATTTCTTCCTGTCTACAAATGTTTGGTTTGCCTTGTTCTTTTTCCAAGGCTTTAAGGTGAAGCATTAGGTCGTTTACTTGAGACCTTTCTAATTTCTTAATGTAGGCCCTTAAAGCTATGCATTTCCCTCTTAGCACTGCCTTCATTATGTCCCAAATGTTTTGTATGTTGGGTTTTCATTATCATTTGACTGTACATTTTTTGATTTCCTTCTTGATTTCTTCATTGACCCATTCATCATTTAGTACTTTATTGTTTAGTTTCCATGATTTTGCCAATTCTGTATAGCTTTTCTTGCTATTGATTTATAGTTTGGCCCCATTGTGATCAAATAGAGTGCAAAGAATTATTTTAATTTTTCTATATTTGTTAAGATTTGTTGCATATCCTAATACATGGTCTATTTTAGAGAATGTTCCATGTGATGCTGGAAAAAATGTGTATTCTGCAGCATTTGGATGAAATGTCCAGTATATATCTGTTAGATCCATTTGTTCTATGACCTCATTTAATCCAGATGCATCTCTGCTTTTTTTTTTTTTTTTTTTTTTTTTTTTGCCAGAGCACCTGTCAATTGATGAGAGTGGAGTGTTGAAGTCATCTAGTACAACTGTGCTTGGTGTTATCTGTGACCTTAGTTCTAATAGCATTTGTTTGATGAAGTTGGAAATCCACATGTTAGGTACGTATAGGTTTAAGATTGTAATGTTCTGTTGGAATTTGCCTTTGATCAATATAAAGTGCCCTTCCGCATCTTTCCTAACTAATGTTGGACTAAAGTCTACCTTGTCAGATATTAGGATAGTTACCCCTGCTTGTTTTCTAGGCCCATTTGCTTGGAACACCGTTTTACAACCTTCCACCCTAAGATAATATCCATCCTTTGTAGTGGGTGAGTTGCTTGGAGACAACAATTTGAAGGATTCTGCTTTTTAACCCAGTTTGCAAACCATTTTGTGGAGGATGTCTACTATGCCTTTGGAGTGAGATTCTTCTCCTTCTACTATGCCCTGAATTCTTATGTTTGATCTTTCCATAGTGACCCGGATATCGTGAAATTCCCATTCATACTTTCCTATTAGTTTGTCTTCTCTTTTTTTGACTGTATTAGATCTGCCACCTGGTCTTCTAGTTTAGGTATTCAATCCTCTCCACTATCCATTCTACCAGATAGATTTTCTATAGCTTTTTTTTTTTTTTTATTTCACTGACTGTGTTCTTCATTGCTAGTATTTCTGACTAGTTTTTATTTGGTATTTCTTTTCTTTTTTTAGTAATTTTTTTTTTAATTTTTATTTATTTGAGAGTGACAGACACAGAGAGAAAGAGCCAGATAGATAAAGAGAAAATGAGTAAACCAGGGCCTTCAGCCACTACAAATGAACTCCAGAGGCATGCACTCTTTGTGTATCTGGCTTATGTGGATCTTGGAGAATCAAGCCTCAAGCCTCAAAGGTCTTTAGGATTCGCAGGCAAGTGCTTAACTGCTAAGCCATCTCTCCAGCCCTTATTTATTATCTCTATTTCTTAATTTATGTCTTGTATTGACCTCCTTATTTCATTAAATTGGTTTCCTGTGTCTTCTTTGATTCATTTGATTTCCTCTTTCATTCCTTTGATTTCCTCTTTGATATCATTGAACATATTTATAATCATTCTTTTGAAATCTTTCTCTGATATTTCCTCTAAATCAGTCTCATTGCAGGTCATTTCTGATGCATTAATTTTTTTGGTGGATATAAATTGTCTTTATTTTTTTGTGTTTCTTGTATTATAATATAGCAATTTTTGTATCTTGGATTAATTTAGTGTTTGGATTTTATAATTAACTGAAGTATTATTAGATGTATCAATCAATCTGATGTTATATATCTTCAGGTTAGGTGCTTAAGGTGCTAGGTGTGGCTCTTAAGACTCTCAGAGTAACCACAGATGTGATCCTAGGTGTTCAGTTTGCCTGCTATTAAGAGTATAGAAGTAGGCTGAGTAGAACAAAATACAGGCAGATTTTTAAAACTTAACTAGACAACGTACACATTCAATGAAAAACAGCACAGAGTATTTATGCAAGAGTAGGTATTATGGCAACCAGATCCTCTAACAAAGTTACAGTCCCTAAGGATGTGTGTTGTCCCACACTCTTAATCCTGTCAACTGGGAAGCTAAGATTTCTGGCCTGTAAAAGATTCCAAGTCAGCTTGTGACCCAGTGAGACCCTTCCATAATGAACAACAGAAAAGGCAACAAAAGCACTATAAATCAGGAAGCAACAAATGACAAGCCCAAAATATAGCTTATTTAAGAATGGTGAATCTGGCCATCCATCAGTTAACATATAATTTACCCTGACATGAAAGGTGCAATTAGGACTTCCAATTCAAGCCCATATGCCAAGTTTATTTGGCTGGTACTGACCTGGTGTAGTCCCGGTTACCTTTAGGAATGGTTTTGGTCTCAATTATGCTGCACTCCTGCTTGGGTCCCTCTTTGCTGCATCATGGGCTCAGGTAGGTTGGCTAGGTTGCTGAATTGCTGCTCTGGTCACCTGTGCCTGGTGCTAGGTAGGTGAGCTATCCCCCACAGTTCTCTAGTGCTTGCTGGCACTTGTGCTTGCAGTGGGGGAGGGGAAGCTGTGGATGGTGGCTAACATTCTCCCACTGGTCCTCACATTCCCCTTCCTCCTGAGCCACTTTGTTGGTCCCTGCCATCCTCTCTTCAAGTTTCTTGAGTTTGCGAGGAGGGGGGTGGTGTGAGTGGAGTATCTCCTCACCTGGTTCTTCCTGTGGCTTAGGCTGAGCCTTGCAACCATAGCCACTTGAACCTGTTGCTGCCACTGCTGGAGCCACTTCTGCCTGCTTCTGTGAGTTCTAGATGCTCTGAATCTCTCCTACTTCTCTGCTGCACATGACAATTTCTTATACACATCAGAAGAGTGTATTTTGCTGGTTTTTATTTGGTTTTTCTCCGCTGCTATGGCATGGTTCCTATGCCTCCATCTTAATTGAAAGTACTTATTTATATTCTTGTTGATGAATATGATGAGTTCTCTTAAAATGATGAACTACTTTTGTTGAAAAACAATGCATATCCTAAATTCATACTGAATAGCCATTGAAAGAGGTATGCATTCTTTACATACCTGCATGTGTTTTGTACACAAAGGCCTTCTGTATCAAGGATACTTTCTTTTTCTACCAAAGAACCTTTCCTGAATTCATGGTTCTAAGAAAATGCAATGTAGTGATTCAATGTAGTAGTCTGAGCTTCTTTTATTTTGTTTGATATTGTATGATGCTAAAATTCCCATTAACTTTTTGCCCATTACTGACATCCACAGAGTAATTTTTATTACTTCTCAAACCAAATAATGAATGGCTTGTGATCAAAATCATTTTGCAGAAATAAGGCAACCAACTCAGAAAAAAATATTTTGCCATATAAGGATGTAAGCATGAAAATAGTCATATTTGGAGAAGATTAAAAATTTAATAGAATATAAAAGAAAGGGTACAGCAATGCCAATATGCTATCTGATTCTGACTCTGAAAAGTGACATTATGGTGCAATAGTTGGTAATTGCTCAGTTGCTTCTCATTTCATGTGGCCTACAAACCCACTGCTGAACCATGGTTTATCAATAGTTTTGAATCACTTGGTCATTTTCCAATTTTGTCTGTAACTCCAGCAAACAGAATCCATCCTTTCTGCAAAGTACTCCATCTCCCAATCAAAATTATCTATTTCTGGAAATATATCATTTTTTAAAATCATGTTTTTAATACTTTAAGTTAATTTTTCCTTTTTGTCATATATTTTTATTTCATCATATTTTCTTACCTGGTGGTTACCTAAATATTCTTTTTTATTAGATATGGACATATTTACTCATAAAAAACACATGTTGGGCCAATTATTTCCCTCCTCCCTGCCCCTTTTTGAAGAGCCCTTCCTCATTGGGGATGCAGGTCTACCCCATGTAGACTGTGGGTCATGCATTATGGGGTGGGAAGGAAATGTTTCTGTTCAAAATGTTCCAACCTGTGGCTCTAACATTCTATCCACCCCCTATTCCACAAAATTCCCTGAGCCATACTGGGAGCATTTTATATCTACTTCAGTGATGGGCACTTACGAGCCTATGGATCTTTGATTTGGTAGGTGTTGAATGTCCTCAGTATCATTTTTCACCACCCTTGTGCTGATATCAGATTCAATAAGAAAGCAGGACTCTTTCTCATCTCCCCAATTCCTCTATGGTTTCAGCTGAGGCCTGGGTGGAGTACACTGGGTCATTTATCTCCTCAGGTCCAGCTCCCATCTGAAAAAGAGAAGAAGATTCCCCAATGGAGAATGAAGTCAGGATCAATTAAATGGGGTAACCCTTATTAATTGAGAAGGGTTTAGATATTCTTGTAGTCTAAGGTTAGTGGGAGTTTGACAATGGAAAGCAGAATCATTATCTGGATATGGTTCTGACTTGATCCAAGTTCCAGATATGGTTTCCTTTCCCGTGAGCAGATCTGTTATCAATCCAAGAGCAGCTTGTTACCCACCATGGCTGTGTGCCACTATTGCACTTGTGTGAACATCACATCAGGTTATTTGCTTCTTACTCACTTAGATTTTGAGTTGCTTGGACAGATGCTGGCCACTTTCCCCTGGTAGTTCATGTAGCACTTTCCAGCACTAGATGGGCTAATTTTCTGAGGACTGGCCCTCCTTTGGATTCCCACCAGCTCTCTCCATGGTCTGTGACAACAATGTTTGGTGTCTTCATCAATAAGGTCTTACCATTAATCTCTGGTGAGTAATCAAGTGCTCTGACCAAAGTCTGTCTTATTTGTTTTGAGAGATCTAGTAGGTCTCTCTGATCAACAGCTAGTTGTGCATGTAAACCACATCCTGGTACAGGGAATTAGAGCTCAGTGCCAAGGGGAAATAAAGAAAAAGAAAAAGAAAAGAAAGAGAGACAGGAGAAATTTGAGGTTAGGTTTCATCCTGCTTTCTCCTGGGCCCTTCGAGTCATGTGCTCACTCTCAGGTCCTCTTGAGGGTTCCACCTTTTAGTCTGACTTCCAGAATATAGGATTTTATGGTAACAGTTCAATTTGGGTTCAGTTCTGTATCCCCCCCTCACCTTAACCCTTCTCCCAAGCCCTACTGTTCCTCTTGTCCAAGCGTTAAGATGATATGCAGTTATGTCAGCAACTTGGGCTGATTCAGGGTAGGTACTGCAGATGAGTGAGATCATACAACAGTTGTCTTTCTGTGATTGTGTGAGTTCACTTACAATGATGGGCTCCAAGTTTGACCATTTCTCTATAAATTTCAATGTGTTATTTTTTTCTTACTGCTGAGTAGAATTCCATTGTGTAGATATACCACATCTTGTTTACCTATTCATCCAATGATGGGCAATGGTGTCTTTTTTGTTGATTCCATTTTTTAGCCATTATGAATTGAGCAGCTATAAACATGTTTGAGCAAATATCTCTAAACTGAGGTGTGGAGCTTTTAGGGTAAATGCCCAGTAATGGCATAACAGAGTCTGTTGGTAACTCTATCCATCTTTTTCAGGAGTCTCCATGTTGTTTTCCATACTGGTTGTACCAGCTTACATTCCCACCAGCAGTGAATGAGTGCTTCTGTTTCTCCACATCCTTGCCAACATTTGTTTCCATTGGATTTTTTAATGTTTGCTATCCTTACTGGGGTAAGGTGGAATCTCATAGTTGCTTTAATTTGCATTTCCCTAATGGTAAGGAATGTTGAACATTTTCTTTTTTTTTTAATTTTTATTTATTTATTTATTTGAGAGTGACAGACACAGAAAGAAAGACAGATAGAGGGAGAGAGAATGGGCGCGCCAGGGCTTCCAGCCTCTGCAAACGAACTCCAGGCACGTGCGCCCCCTTGTGCATCTGGCTAACGTGGGACCTGGGGAACCGAGCCTCGAACCGGGGTCCTTAGGCTTCACAGGCAAGTACTTAACTGCTAAGCCATCTCTCCAGCCCTATGTTGAACATTTTCTTAAGTGTGTGTTAGCCATTTGTAGTTCTTTCTATGAGAACTTAATATTCAGTTCTATGCCCCATTTTGGAGTTGGTTGTTTGATTTTTTTGTTGAGTTTTTTGAGTTTTATGTACATTTTGATATTAGGTTTTTGTCAGTGGTATATTTGGCAAAGATTTTCTCCCATTCAGTGGGCAATATATTGGCTCTGCTTATTGTATATTTGTTTTTGAAGATGCTATTTAGTTTCATGAGAAACCATTGGTTGAGTGCCTATTTAATTTCCTTAGCTACTAGGGTTTTTTTTCAGGAAGTCTTTTCCCAATCCTATATTGTGGAGAGTGCCTCCTATTTTTCTTCCAGTAGTTCAAGGTTTTCAGGTCTTATATTGAGGTCTTTAATCCATTTGGACTTGATTTTTGTATATGGCAAAATAAGTGGGTCTAATTTCATTTTTCTACATATAGTCATCCAATTTGTGCAATACCATTTGTTGAAGCTGCTTTCTTTTCTCAATTATTGGCACCTTTTTCAAAGATCAAGCAGCTGTAGTTGCTTGCCTTAAGACCTGGGTGTTCAATTTTATTCCATTGATATATGTTTCTGTTTTTATTCCAGTACCATGCAGTTTTTGTTACTATGGCTTTGTAACACAGCTTTAGATCAGGTATGGTGATTCCACCATAGGTGTTTCTTTTGCTGAGGATATGTTTGGATATCCAGGGCCATTCTATATGAATTTTGAGATCATGTTTTCATTCTCTGTGAAGAATTATGCTGGTATTTTTATTGGCATTGCATTAAATCTATATATTGCTTTTTGTAGAATTGCCATTTTCACAATATTAATTCTACATATTCAGGAGCATGGGATGTTTTTCAATCTTCTCAAATCCCCCTCAGTTTCTTTCTTGAGTGTTTCTATGTTTTGATTATATAGTCCTTTCCCATCCTTAGTATTATTCCATAGTATATAATTTTGTTGTTGCTATTGAAAATGGGACAGCCTCACTGATTTCTTAATCTATATTTTCGTTCTTTGAATATAGAAAAGATATTGACTTACGTGCATTTATTTTGAATCCTGTAACTTTATTGAAGGAATTTACTACCTTTAGAAGATTTAAGATCAAGACTTTAAGGTCATTTGTATACGGAATCATGTCATCTGCAAATAGAGCTAAATTGACTTCTTCCTTTCCTATTTTATTTCCTTTATTTATTTCTCCTTTCTTATTGCTTAAACTAGTACTTCTAGTACTATGTTGAAGAGCAGTGGTGAGAGTGGGCACCCCTATTTGGTGCCCAATCTCAGTGGGAACTCTTTGAGTTTTTCCCCATTAAGTATTATTTGGGCTTTATGAACTTTATATATAGCCTTTATTGTGTTGCGACACAAACCCTCCATGCCTATTATTTCCAGCATTTTGATCATGAAGTGGTGTTGTATTTTGCCAAAGGTTAATTTGAACAAGAAGAAAGAGAGTAGTCTCAAATTCACAAGATCAGAAGAGGAAAAAGGAGAGGACACAACAGACATCAATGAAATTGGAAGAGCCATCAGGGCATACTTCTAAAACCTCTATGTTACTGAGTTTTCTTCCTATTTACACAGAAGTCCAGTCATTTGTAGCTATGATTCACATATGAGAGAGAACATGTGACCTCTCTCTCTCTCTCTCGTTCTCTCTCTCTCTCTTTGCTTGATCAGTTTGACAGGGATTTTCAATCTTGTTTATTTTTTCTTTCTGTTTTTTAAAATTTTTATTAGCATTTTCCATGATTATAAAAAATATCCCATGTTAATTCCCTCCCCCTGACACTTTCCCCTTTGAAATTCCATTCTCCATCATATTACTTCTCCATCTCAATCACTGTTCTTACATATATACAATATCAACCTATTAAGTACCCTCCTCCCTTCCTTTCTCTTCCCTTTATATCTCCTTTTTAACTTACTGGCCTCTGCTACTAAGTATTTTCATTCTCATGCAGAAGCCCAATCATCTGTAGCTAGGATCCACATATGAGAGAGAACATGTGGCACTTGGCTTTCTGGGCCTGGGTTACCTCACTTAGTATAATCCTTTCCAGGTCCATCGATTTTTCTGCAAATTTCATAACTTCATTTTTCTTTACTGCTGAGTAGAACTCCATTGTATAAATGTGCCACATCTTCATTATCCACTCAACAGTTGAGGGACATCTAGGCTGGTTCCATGTCCCAGCTATTATAAATTGAGCAGCAATAAACACGGTTGAGCACATACTTCTAAGGAAATTAGATGATTCCTTTGGATATATGCCTAGGAGCGCTATAGCTGGGTCATATGGTAGATCAATCTTTAGCTGTTTTAGGAACCTCCACACTGATTTCCACAATGGCTGGACCAGATTGCATTCCCAGCAGCAGTGTAGAAGGGTTCCTTTTTTTCCACATCCCCGCCAACCTTTATGATCATTTGTTTTCATGATGGCGGCCAATCTGACAGGAGTATTGTTTATTTTTTTCAAAGAACCAGCTCTTCCTATCATTGATTTTTTTTAAATTGTTTTCTTAGTTTCCGGTTTATGAACTTCTGCTCTAATCTTGATTATTTCTTTGCATCTGGAGCTCTTTAGGTTTCATTGTTCTTGTTTTTCCAGCACCTTTAGGTGGACAGTCCAGTTATTGATTTGGGATCTCTCTGATTTGTAATGAAGGCATTTAGTGCTATGAATTTTCCCCTTATGACTGCCTTCATTGAGTCCATAAATTTTGGTAGTTTGGGTTTTCATTATCATTCAGTCCTAGGAATTTTACAATTTCTTTTTTTAAATTTTCCTCCATGACACATTCATTGTTTAAAAGTGTGTTGTTTAGTCTCCAGGAGCTTGTGGAGTTCTTGATGCATCTCTTTTTAATTTATAGTTTTAAAGCATTGTGTTCTGACATGATGCAGGAAGTTACTTCAAATTTCCTGACTTTGTGAAGGCATGCTTTATGGCCTAATATATTGTCAATTTTGGAGAAGTTTCCATGGGCTGCTGAGAAGAATGTATATTCTGTAGAGTTGGGGTGGTAGGTTCTGTTGATATACATTAGGTCTAGTTGATCTATGATGTTGCTGAGCTCTATGATTTTCTTGTTTATTTACTTCTTGGATGATCTTTCTATTGATGATAGTGAAGTATTGAAGTCTCTTTCTATGATGGTATTGCTGTTTATTTCTGTTTTATTATCTAGTAGAATTTGTTTTATAAACTGCACTGCCCCTGTGTTTAGCACATATATATTTACAATTGTGATATGCTCACATTAGATAATTCCCTTGATGGCTTAGAAGTGGCCTTCTTTGTCCTTTGTGACTACTTTTGGTTTGAAGTCTATTTTATCAGGTATTGATATAGCAACACCCATTTGTTTTTTATTTCCATTTGCTTGGAATATCATTTTCCAAACTTTCACCCTGAGAAGGTGTCTATCTTTCGTGGAGGTTTGAATTAATCCCTACCATGATGAAGTGTTCTATAGGGTTTGGTGCTTTCTTGTGTTATGTACTGTTTTGAGCCTGGCTTATTTTGGTTATTGTGATCTTGTTGCTGTGTTTTGAGATTGGTTGTTTGACTATTTTATGAGGAATATTCCCTCAAGTATTCTCTGTAGGTTTGACTTTGTGTTCATATAATCATAGAGTTGAGATTTTCATGGAAAGTTTTTCTTTCACCATCTATTATAAGGGATACTTTTGCTAGGTAAAGTAGCTTGGGTTGGAAGCCATAGTTTTTCAGACTTTGAGGTGTTACGTTCTAGGCTCTTCTGTCTTTCAGGGTTTGCATTGAAAAATCTGATGTAATTCTGATGGGATTGCCTTTGAATGCTATGAATTTCTTCTCTCTTGCTGCTTTTAATACCATCTCCTTGTTTTCATTGTTAAGAGTTTTAACTATGATGTGTCTTGGAGAGTTTCTTCTTTGGTCATGTCTGGTTGGTGTTTGTGGGCTGCTTGTATCTGGATGGGCCTTTCTTTTGCAAGACTTGGAAAATTTTCCTCAATAATTTTGTTGATTATGTCTTCTTTGCCTTTGATCTGGATTTCCTCCATTTCTGGAATAACCATGACCCAGATATTTGGTCCTTTTAGGGTGTCCCACAGTTTCTTCATATTCTGTTCACTTGATTTTTTGAACTTAGCAATGTTTTTGGCCTCCTAATCAATTTCTTCTGTCTTATCATCCAGGTCAGTGAATCTGTCTTCCACATGAGTAAACTGTTGGTGAGTAGTTCTAGAGAGGGTTTTTTTTTTTTTATAGAATTTCTATTTAATTTTTGCTTTCTGTTACATTATTTTGCAACATGACCATCTCTTTTGAGGTACAATTTCAATTTGGGTTCTGATTTTTAAAAATATTTTATTTTTATTTATTTATTTGAGAGAGGGAAAGAGGGGGCGAGAGAGAAAGAGAGAGAGAGAGAGAGACAGACAGGGAATAGGAACTCCAGGACTTCTGGGGCTTCCAGGGCTTCCAGCCACTGCAAAAGTACTCCAGATGCATGTGCCACCTTGTGCATCTGGCTTATGTGGGTACTGGGAATTGAACCAAGGTCCTTCAGCTTTGCATATAAGCACCTTAACCACTAAGCCATCTCTGCAGCCCATTGAGTTCTGAAAATCTTGATGTTTCCTATAGTTCATTCTTGATTAAGTCTTCATTGAGCTTAATCAACTGGTTGTTGAGGTCTTCTATATCTTGGCTTATCTTCAATTTATTCATATCTCTTTGGAGGGTTCTAACATTTTCTTCAATTAACTTAAGCCTACTTTCAAAAGCTGAATGCTCTAGGAGATGATCCTGTTCAATTTCATTGGTACAATTGTTGGTTCTTTAATACTTTGCTTCAAGTTCAGTGATTTTTTTTTTTTAATCAGGGTCTCATTGGTTGCTGTGTTTTCATTTTGGGAATGAACTTCTATTGATTTCTCTGATTTCATTGGGGGCTTCTATAGTAGGACTAGGCATCCTTGGTAGAGATCTCTCAGTTTTCTGATTTCTGTTGGCTTTTTTGTATTCTTGTCTACCCATTTTAGCTAGACTCTTTATTTTATCTAGGAAGAATCAAGTTTTTGTCCTTTGGCCCATACACCCTCTGACTCAGGTGAACAGGGATGTTGATACTTGGTGGACAGTCAGGATACCAAAGTAAAAGGCCTGATTCCACAGTTCACACAGGGAACAGGCCTCCCCAAGAAAGGTACAATGGGACCTACCTGGACCAGGCTACTGGAAGGAGCAAAGGAACAGGGATCTTGCCTACTTCATGCTGTGTCTTACAGTACACAGACCAGTGCAGGCAACCCATACTGGGGAGGTGGGAGGAGCCCAGATACAGGGGCCTGGCCTACTCCCTCCAGACTGCATTGCCTCTCCACACACTGTCCCTGCAAGGAACACAGACCCAGGAGCTGGGAGGATCCCAGAAATGGGTCCAGCCTACTCACTCTAGGCTGCCTGCCCCTATTTTTTTTCCTTTTACCAGAATCCTGAATGGAACTGTAAATACTCCTGAAAGCTTTAGTTTGAGGCCAGTTTTGTATTGAGGGAGTAGGAATATTGAAAATATACAGGATTCCAGAGTATTCTGTCATAGGTGACAGAAGTCACCTTAGTGCTTTATGGTTTAGGCGCCATGAAAATAGAAAATCTAACCCCAGTTGGACATGGTGGTGCACACTTTCAATCCCAGAACTTGCGAGAAAGAGGTAAAATGATCTCTGTGGGTTCAAGGCCATCCTGACACTACATGGTGAATTCCAGGTCAGCCTGGGCTAGAATGAGATCCTACCTCAAAAGATGAAAGAAAGAAAGAAAAAAAGAAAGGAAGGAAATAAAGGGAAGGAAAGGTGAAAGAAAATTTAACTGCTCGGGTGACTTTGACTGAAGGTCCCACCACTAAATCCAAGGAATTAGTTAAGAGTGACAATTATAGGTTTGGTGAGCAGCTTATTAAGTAACATCTAACATTTTTGAAGGCCATATTTAAGGTAATTAAAAGTCATGTCTTCGGGCATTTTTTTAATTTCTCCAGTTCATGCTAAGTGAACACTGACTTAAGCAAGACTAATTTATAAAGATGAAGATTTTCTGACCTCTTGTTCTCTCTACTCTCTTCTCATAGTTCCATTGCTCAGCTTCCATCTATCCCCTAGCTCCATCTTTTCTGTATTGATTCTTTCTCTGTAAGTCACTTTGATCTGAACTCTTTTTTCTCACTTTCTTGTCCTGTTTTCCTTCTCCCTTCCCTTCCTACTCTGTCTCTTTTTCTTTTCTAGATGACTACCTTTATTTTAAGTAACATAATATGAAGCAAATGTACTTAGAAATAGCTTTTAATAAAATTTTGTAGGGTTTAATTAACTTCTGTTTCAGATTTTGTACAGTTTGTCTTTAGCATATTTTTTATAAAAATATTTTTAAGGTGATTACCTATCATCTACCACAAGAGTTTTTAAGTCATTAGGCACCACTATAACAGCTACTTTAAACATCTTTATTTTGCATTCTAATATGTAAACTGGCTTGGGCTTAATACCCATCAATTTTCTTTCTCTTGAGAATGGTTCACATGTCTAGAGCAATGAAATGCTGAATGCACCTGATCTCAGTAGCTAAGCAGGGTTGGCCCTTGTTAGTACTTGGATGGGAGAATGATCTACATTTTCCTGATTCTTTATACGTTGGATGCTTTTTCATTGTATCCTGGACATTATGAATAGTATAGACTCTGGGGCTGGAGAGATGGCTTAGCGGTTAAGCGCTTGCCTGTGAAGCCTAAGGACCCCGGTTCGAGGCTCGGTTCCCCAGGTCCCACGTTAGCCAGATGCACAAGGGGGCGCACGCGTCTGGAGTTCGTTTGCAGAGGCTGGAAGCCCTGGCGCGCCCATTCTCACTCTCTCCCTCTATCTGTCTTTCTCTCTGTGTCTGTCACTCTCAAAATAAATAAATAAATAAATTTAAAAAAAAAAGAATAGTATAGACTCTGAATTCTGTTATATTCTTGCAAAGATTGCTGTTTTTCAAAACAGCTGGTTTTCAAAGTGCAGATACTGTATTCAGTAGTAGCCCAAATCTCAGTATAATACTTTTGTCTTCACATAGGTTAATTTAATTCTTTACTGTGCTTATGGCTTCGGGGTTAAATAAGGATCAGGACCAAGTATTTATGTATGATTTAGAGTTGTTTTTTCTGGTTTTCACTTTTCTAGGACTTTGCCTCACTTTCTAGTGGTTGTGGGTTCAACTTGTCTCAAATTCCTGATTCTGGAAAGACTGGATTTTCTATAGGAGGTTCATCAATCCCTTACAGCATGAACTGCAGTTTAACTCCGGATTTAAAGCTGTAAGAATCGGATGTCGTTCCCAGGTTGCCCTTCCTTTCTGAGGGTGACTCCCATGTAGAGTCTCCAGAGCTTTCGGGTAGTTGTTCTGTGAAATTTGTCCATGGTTAACAGCTATGAGCCCATGGAAGACTTGGGACAATAAGAGACTACTCAGCCATACTGTGAGTAGGAATATTTGATTTCTGTGATGATGTGAGTTCAACGTTTCCTATAGCTTTTTTTTGCAAAAATGCTAATTTATATTGCAGGTCAGAGCCTTTGATGGACTTTTCTTGTGTGAGCCAATAACCTTCAATAGAAAAGCAGTTCTGGATCCCAGTCATAGGGAAACATGTCACATAAAGCTTCATTTCCATTTATTCAACAAAATTTACTGTCCTTCTATCACAAGAAAAGCAGAGCTGTCTGCTGTGGTTGTCTAGCTGGCATCCTTGAGACTTTTTTAATGGGGACCAAAATGGACAGTCAAAAACATTATATGCCTAAGAAGAAAAACAAAAAAGTCACCTTTAAGAAACACCAATTCTTTATCAGGCACTAATTTTACAAATACTCTCTTTACCTTTTAAAATTCTGCCAGATGTATATGACTACTTTTTGTAGATGAGGGAAATGAATCTCAATAGTGGAAGGCACAGCTGGCAGTTTTCATAGTCTTTTAATTTAACAGGGACTTATTGATAAAAAAAAATTCAGGCTGGCATCTTACTGTGTTTATAAAAATTGGGTTGGCATCTCTCAATAATAATAATTAATAATAATGATAAATAAAAATAGCAAGTGCCACTTTACCTCTTAGAAAAAAGGAATTGTAACTCAATACAGCCCCTGACTTTTGACTGACAAGGTTCTATAAATGCTAAGTATAGTTTTCTATTAAGATTGAAACCTATGAGAAAAAAGCCGTGGGCTGACCCATCTTCAAAGTGTCCATTTAAGATTATTTTCTGTCAGCCAGGTGGCTAATGGGCTGTGTTAGACAATGGATAGATATTGTATTCTGTCTGAAACCATAGAATTGGAGAAAAAAGAGCAATACCACATTTATTTGGCTTGTCTACTGCCCGGGAGCCTAAGCTGCTGAGAACACTTCTTTCATTTTAACAAATGGATGGCACCTCCCTATTTCAGGTTGGGGGGAAAAAAAGTCTGCTCTGGCCTCAGTGTGAACAGGGGTATTGGTGTTAGAATATCAAGTGTGAGTCATTGTCCCCACACTGGGAAAAAATGGTAAAAGGAGTCTGGGATGATTCCACGGGAAATGTTCAATTAATTTTAGGTTTATCTAATGCTAAATTTTAAAAAATATTGATCGCTTTATGTTTTATCAGGGGAACTTGCAGACAACAGAAAGTAGCCTCCCGCTGAACTGAATAATGACTCTGTTAAGAAATGAGAACACAAGAGATGTTTAAGGCACAGTTGGAAGAAGAAATTAATAAGGCTAAGTTAGGCAACATGTAGCCTCATCCTGGGATAACACTTAGAGCTCCTGGGAGAGCATTGGTTTTCAACCCTCAAACTACTTAGTCTTGGAAGCACTGTGGCTGAAATGGTCCATAGCTCACTCTGGTTAGGCATTTGACCTTGGGGAAGTCATTTCATCTCCTCTATGCCTCAGTTTTCCTGTAAAGCAAGGCAACTGGATTAGGTTATCTTCTTGACTCCTTCTAGTTTGAACTCTTTTAAAAATATTTTATTTACTTATTTGAAATCAGAGATATACAGACAGACAGACAGAGACAGGGCCTCTAATCACTGCAAACAAACTCCAGATGCATATGCCACTTTATGCATCTGGTTTATGTGGGTGCTGGAGAATCAATCTTGGGTCATTAGTATTTACAGGCAAGCACCTTAACCACTAAGCAATCTCCCAGCCCCCTTTTAAAATATATTTTATTTATTTATTTATTTATTTGAGAGCAAATAAGAAGCAGAGAGAGAATGAGAACAGGCATGCCAGAGCCTCCAGCCACTGCAAATGAACTCCAGAAGCTTGTGCCACCTTGTGCACCTGGCTAACGTGGGTCCTGGGGAATAGAACCTGGGTCCTTTGGCTTTATAGGCAAACGCCTTCACCATTAAGCCATCCCTTCTCCAGCCCTTTTAAAAATATCTTATTTATTTGCAAGCAGAATATACAGACAAAGAAAAACAGAGACAGAGAAAGAGAGAGAACCTATGTATTAGAACTCTTAAAAATGCAAAATTATCTCTCATTTTCCTACCTAGGTCTTTCCTCCCCATTCCATCCAAGAGTCAAGAATTCTACATTATAGAAAGCAAAATGACAGGAGAGCAAATGAGGTACATGAAATCTTTTACTTAGAATGTAAATGAATCAAAATGAAAGGGGAACAATATGTCTTCATTTGAACTAGGAAACAGCAGGTGACAAGTGAATAGATTTTGGATCACTCTCTGACTGTAAACTTTTCTGCACTTTTGTGTGGAACTAATGGTTAACTTTAAATAGCTACTATGAGTTATTACAGAGAAGACCAAACAGCTCAAATAATGGTCAGAAACTAATGCCCAAATCCCACTGCTTTAGGATACTCTCAAGACAGCCTCAGATACAGGAAGACTTTTTTATCCCACCTGTGACTCTGCCAGTAACAGGCTGGGCTACTGATGGACACATTATTTAGTGGAGATCACAGTATAACCTTGATTGGATAAATAATTGAAGTTTAAAAGTGTACAGTGCTAAGATCATGGTTTGCTTTTGAAGCATTATTGCTTTGAGATGCTTTGGGGCAAAAGAAACTATAAGGACAATAGAAAGGAGACAAGGTTGTTTGGTTCATTGTTTCCAAAGGAAGTGGCATTTGTTTTCAGAACATTTCTAGAAACTAAACCATTCCTGTCTCAAATTTCTAGTTTTCTAAAAGATAGATGAATCCTCCCTCCAGCTATGTAGTAGGAGTGAATGAATCAATAGCCACTAACTAGACAAAACCAGAAATTGTAGACAAGGGAAAAACAGATGATGAGGAAGGGGAGGATAAAGAGAAAAGGAAATGGAGTTAACCCAGTGACAGAGCATCTATGGATTTTTATAGGACAGTGAATTGCAATATTAATATTAATTATCATGTCTGGAGTTTTTTTTATTAGTTATGTACATACTCATGTCTGGAGTTTTTGATGTAAGCATTTCTCACAGTGTATACCCTCACATTTGGTTCTCTCAAAAGCACATTTTGAGATTAGGATGCAGATCCTATATGGCTGAAGTAAGGAAGTAGGAAAAGTAATATGGAAAAAAGAAACCAATACGAGGTATGTTAATATAGGATAACCCTGTAAACAACTGGAGAACACCAAAGAGCCCACTGAAGAACGCTACAGAGAACTCATATTCATTTTCTAAGTCTGCCACATCAAATGACCATAGATTTGTTGGACTGAGATAAATACTCAACCTGTCCTAGTTCCTGAAACTTGAAACCAAGTGTTGGCTGGGATGGTACCTTTTGGAGGCTCTGAACAAGAAACTCCTTCTTGGCTTCTGACAGTTGCCAAGAATCTTTGGTATTTCTTGATTTCTTGATTTGTAAATACATTGTCTCAGTCTATACACATTGTCTTCTCTGTTTGTCTTCTTTCCTTATCTTCATTTGCAAAGACAATTGCCATTGGGTTTAAGGACCACACTAATCCAAGATGATCTCACCTTAGCATGCATAGCTTCATTAAAACAGCAAACACCCTTTTTACTAAATAAAGTCACATTCACAATTTCTAAATATAACTTTTGTTTTATGGGACCATCATTAAATCCATTACAATGACCTTTGAAATTGTCTCACTGGGGAAGCTAAAATATGAGGTCCATGCTACCAAAGAAGATATCAAGTCTTCAGCCCTTATCTTGGGCTGAGAAAATTCCTTTGGTGATAATGAAATGCCCAAGGTATAGAAACAAAGCTGAAGGTGTTTCCAGTGAAAAAGAAAGCCACAGTACAGATGAATAGGAACTGACATCTCCTACTATGGTGCACCTGGTTGGTGAGGATTTCTGTGAAGCCACATCAATAGTGATGGCTAATGCATGAGGTGACTGCTTCAAGCTGGTAGAAATGAAGAAATATGTAACAAGGTGGAATGAGCAGAGATAGACTAAGATACTAGCACAGTGGCATGATTTGTGCACACTCAAAAATGCAGTCATGAGCCACCAAGGGAGCACTGCCAATGACCTCCCACAAGGTACCGCATCCATACTGTGTAGGAGCACTCTCAGGTCTCTTTACAAGGGTGTTAACCCCATCCTATAATGACCCCCTAAGGGACTACTTTTACCTTAATATATTTTATTTATTTATTTGAGAGACTGTGACAGAGAGAGTGAGAGAGAGGAAAGGGCAAGTATAAGTAGAGTGAGATGGAATGGGTGCCTCATGGCCTTTAGCCACTGCAAATGAACTCCAGACACATGAGCCATTTTGTTTACCTGAGTACTGGGGAGTTGAACTCAGGTCATTATGCTTTCAGGCAAGCGCCTTAACCACTGAGCCACATAGCTAGTCTACTGCTTAATATTATCACATTGAAGGCTAGATTTCAGCAGATGAATTTGAGGTTTTCCTCAATTTCCACAAACACTCTGATCATAGCAGCTATATGTACACGGGCTGGGAGACATTATTGATAGCCATATTTGTAGGTACAAGTAACAGGCAACAGGAAGAGACCCAGAACCACAGGCAGCTGAGCCTCAGAAATTACAGCAGTAGACAGCAAGAAGATTACTCACGTTTGGGAGAAAAGGTGAGAGGGAATCCTGGCAATAGGTAATGGCAACATGACCAAAGGAGCCTGCATTGCAGAAAACTTCAATCCCTACAATTCCAGTAGAAGAAAGAAAATATCAAGGGCCCCAGGTTTGGGTGCTCAGCTATGCCTCCCCAAGAAAACCATTAAAATAGCTTTGTGTTAGGTTTCTGATATTGTGACAAAGTACTTGGAACTTGTAAGAAGGAAAAATTTGGTCTGGGGACATGACTCAGCTGACAAGAATGCTTGCTATGCAAGTATGAGAACGTGAGTTTGATCCCCAACACCCACATAAAAAGCCAGGCATACTTTGTGTGGTAGTTTGAATAGATGGTCCCCTATATATTCAGTGTTTTATTACAGTTTGTAAGTTAGATATGTAGCTACCTGGATGGAGGAGGTTCTCACTGGGCTAGATTTTAGGAACCAGCCCTAAGGTATGGTGGTCGATTTGAAATTCCAATCTGGATATATGCAAAGTGCGTGGAGTTCCTGAAGTGCTCTCTCTCTCTCTCTCTTTCTCTCCCTCTTTCTTAGGACATGTGAAAGCAGGGCCACCTTCTTCTGCCACTATGGAACTTTCCCTGAATCTGTAAGATTCAGTAAATTCCTTCCTTCCATAACTGTGCCTGGTCTGGAAGTTCATCTCATTGAAGTGAAGCTGTCTGCTACACCTTGTATGCCTATAACTGCAGTGCTGAGGTGGGTAGAGATAGGAAAATTGCTGGGGTCTCTGGTCAGCTAGTTAAAGCAAAAGACTGGAAACCTCCAGATTCAGCAAGAGATTGTTTCAGGGAAATAATAGAAGAGAATACTCAAGCTCTTCCCATGGCTTCTGCATTCATGTATGTGAGGTACATACATCTGCATATACACATGCATACACTATAAGCACATACCACAAAAAGGAGAGATTTATTTTGGCTTGCTGTTTCAGATGTTTCAGTCCCATAATCCACTTGTGATGATTGAAGTTGGGGCCTGTGGCCATGCTGAGCATCATAGTCTGGATTGCCAGAACAGCTAAACTGTTCATCTCATAGCAGCCAGGAAGCCAAAGAGAAGGAGAAGAAGGGGCTAGACTTTGAATATCCCCTTGAGTGACACACTCCCCAATAAACTGTCTTTCTCCAATTTGGCTTCAACTCTTTAAGAACCAGCTATTTCCCAATAACACATGTACCTAAAAGGACATTTAAGGGCTAAGCCACAACAAGCTTACTTTAATACCATAGCTTATCTTCTTATCTCTCCCAGCCCCCATTTCTCCCTTCATTGTTTTCAAGGTTCTGAGAACTGAACTTAGGACTTCACACACACTAGGTAAGCCCTCTAGCATTGAGCTATATTCCTAGCCAGCCCCTCTCTCTGCATTTGAAGGTCCTTAATAGTTGGAATGGCATTTTATTCACTGATGTCTCCCTAGATAGTACTTAGCAGAGTCCTTGTCATATAGTTGAAATGTAACAAATGCTTGTGGAACACACCAGATGGCAAGGCCTACAGAGCTCTGCATGTTCTTAGCTGGGCTGCCTTTCCTCCCACCTCATTTGGACTTGACAAGGTCTAGAAGAGGCCTGAAGAGGAATTCCAAGAACTCTTTGGGCTCCTATCATCCTTGCCACTTACTTTTGATCATACACTGACAAAAAAAAAAAAAAAAAGCAGAGGACCACAACTACAGTGAAGCAAGAGACCATGAAGACTTCTTCCATTGTGCCCCACATCTCCATTTATTTGGCTTGACCCCAGTATTCTTGCCACTCCGGTTTTCTCAGTCTCAGCACATCTCTCCCCAGATGGCTCTGAATGTTTCCCAAGTTGACTCACTTCCCAATTCCCACATTCCAAACCACATGGACCTTCCATCTCTGCCTTTAGAAGCAGGTGGTCTTCATAAGTACAGTCATATACTTGAGCTCTTCTCTAAACTTCAAGAAAAACAATTAAATCAAGATCAAAGGCTGAAATCTTTGTAGAGAAGTTTCATTGCTAAATGGATAACTAGACCTTGCACGGTGGACAGTCTCTGGGGGCTGAGGTGCAGGAAAAGAGTAAAGTAGGCATTTTAAGACAAAACTCTGAGGGTGTCTCATATCAGGAAAGCAAATTCTCAGAGTTCTTGACTGGTTGGTGATAGTTGGGCTTGTTGGAATGTGACATATGCAGCACTAGAAGCTAGACATCATGGCCAAGCAGTCACCTCATATGCATTGTAAATCTTCCTCTGCTTGAGTCCCAGTGTCCTGTCAGGACAGAATTATAGCATCAAGTTAGGAGGCCAGGTCAAGGATTGCCTTCGTGAATTCTGTCTGACTCCTGAGCACACCACCTTCCCCTTCAGCCATGCCAGTGAGTGTTGCTTTCCCACCACCCTTCCACATTCCCATCCCGTGAATTGCTGGGTCAGGACAGCTATCCTTATTCTTCATTGTTAAAGTGACCAGCTCCTTGGAAGCAATTCTTATACCACAATGCTCATTTTCCCTTTCTGCTAGCTCAGGACATCTGAGGAGCTGGAATCAAGACAAGATCAGATTGCAAGAAATTCACTGAGGAAACCACTGTGAGGGATAATGTGGAGAAGGAGCAGACAGCTTTGTCAGCTCATACTGCAGGTCTGACTTTGGAGAAGGAAACATAGCTGCATAGGAAATCCATACTTTAGTGCATGTCTAAGAAGATTTTGGCCAAAATGATGACTCTGCAAGCCAAAGTTGTGGGTCAGGGGAACTCCACAACTCCCACTAAAGCATCTGCACTGGAATTCCTTCTGTGCTCACTCCCAGCATGAGTAACAGGTGGAGGCATGGCTTAAACTTGGCCTGACAGTCAATTCCCAGTAGTCAAGAGTCTGAAAACACATTATTTTTATTTGATTTTATTTATTTTGCTTCTAAGAGTTTTACAGTTTTCTTTTTTTTATTTCAGTTTTATTTTATTTTTGGCAACACGTATATATTGTACTTTGATCATAATTACTCCACTTTCTATCATTACCCTCTCTTAGCACCCTCCCACTTTTGTTGAAACCCTTCTTCCCAGCTACTCCTTAGAGAAACATTCTTATTGCTGCCACAGCCTTCCTGTCACAATCATCTTTCACCTTCTAAGCAGACCTAGCCCCATACAAACATCTTTCACTGAAGACTTTGTTCCCAGGATCAGTGTTTTTCTCTCCACAACTAAAGCTTTCTTGACTCATTATCATTTTAGTATACATATACAGACCACTCCTACATTCTGATTGCTCATTCTGATCTCTTCCTTGGCAAAGCCAGACTTTCTGTCATCTACCATTCCCATCTCAGCCTCCCATTACCAAGATCACATTACCAGGAACTGCTACTCCATTCCGACACCCTACTTTTCAGCTCCCCATGTTCCCACTTCCTATCATCTCAGCTTGTTCTCTCTAGTGCTCCCCTAGTACAGTCCTTGTACCAACACTTCACTGTACTTCACTTCCTTCTCTCCCTCCCTCTCCCCTTTTTGTTCACCAGAGAGTCCACAGTCCATTCCCATAACCTCTCCTCACACACACTGTCAACTCATTATGTGTTCTCTCAACTCCATTATTTCACTTGCCCTTGATAAGCATGCTCAGTCTTGTTTAATTTCAGCCTTCCACCTCTTCCATCCCACTTCCTAAGTGGCCAGAAGTGGCTGCTGGAAAACACTCAACCATCGCTTACTGGTCTCACTTGAAATTTATGATGGCAGGCCTCAAGCGGGACATCAATGCAATTCGCCCCCCCCCCATTGTCTGAGATGACTCTTCTGCTAGTTTTCACCTTTCCTACAACCTCCAGCAGTTCCTTTCCTTTTTTATTCCCAGCTGATAAACTCCTCTTATTTATCTGAGAAACAAAGCAATCACAAGAGAACTTTCCTCCTTTCTCCACCACCTTTGCCCACTGGCCCATGTCTATACTTAACAATTCCACCAGACCTTCTAGTAAAATGAGTAAACTTGGTATTCTTACTCAAGGCCAGTCTTTCCAAGTGTACTGAGGCCCATCCCCTGTTATTCATTGAAGGCTTTGGTCCTCTAACCATCACCTTTCTCCCTGTTTCTGCCATTTCTCTCTCCCTACTGGATCATTTCCATTGGCATAACGACATGCAATAATACCTGCCACTAAAAACATAGATAAAACCTCCATAGTGCACATGCTTCTCCAACTGCCACCCTCCTGCTCCTCACTCTTTTATGACAAAAATACTGTTCTCTGAATATGCCATTTCCGGTGATTGCTCCAAGCCTGAGCCCTCTACAACCTGGTGGTAGGAAATGAGAAACATGTCTCCTAGCCCTATTATAGATCTGTAGCAAACATTTGCTAGTGTCCAAGAACTTCCCTACCTCCAGTGTTCTTTTTGAGAGGGACTTTTTGGCATTAGCAATGGTTTAGTTTGGGACTGGGTTAATCCAGGTTCTCTGTGTATTAATGTATGAACTTGATGGAGGTCCACCTAGGCTCACCTGAAACTACAGTAGGGTTTACCGAAAGACTCTTGACAACTGGTAATCTAAGAATTGCACAGAAAATGCAATTTTACTTCATTTTTAGACATGCTTGGATCAGATATGCAATTCTGAGATGAATGTATTTGTACTATCAATAAGTAGCCCCCATATAACTGTATTCTCCAACAAGTATCTTGAGTCTTCAACCTCCCATGAGCCAAAGGCAAGGCCAAGCTTAGGTGTCAGGCAGTTAGAGGACTCTGCATGCTCACAAAGGGGGTCTTTCTGACCTTTTCTTGGAATAATCATTTCAGAATTCTTCTCCCATGCAGCTGGTGTTATATCAAGGGACTTTCCCCACCGAAGATTCCTGACAGGAGATGGGCAGAACAAAGGAAAAGATAACTTGTTTCTGTACAATGCTTTGGGCTTTAGGCCAGAAGAACAATGAAACCTCCCAGCACTGCTCTCTAGGTCCGGAGATTCCACATAGGGGTACATGACACTCAAGGTCAAGTTCATCCAGCATGATGGACATTCAGTGGCACTCTGCCTAGAGGTCTTTTGACTGAGCTCTTGGATGAACCTAATAAGTCTGTCTGTGACCTCAGTGGGCTAATTTTGTGGATTTGGGGATCAGGAGGCCTGATTCACCTCTTCATTAGTAACACAACACAAACCAATGCAACAAACCTTTCTAAAAATATTTTTTAAATTTATTTTCAAGTAGACAGTGAAGGAGAAAGGGTGGACAGAGAGAAAGAAAGGAAGGAAGGAAGAAAGGGTGCACAAGGGCCTCCTGCCATTGCAAACAAATACCATGCACATTCATCAGTTTTTTTTTTTTTTTTTTTTTTGCATCTAGTCCTGTATGGGCACTGGGGAATTGAACCCAGGCCATTGGGCTTTCAAGCAAGTGCCTTAGCCATAGAGCAATCTCTCCAGTCTGCAGCAATCCAATTTATAGCATAGAAAATGAGTCCAGAGAAAATATATAGGATAGAAACATGATTACAATACTGTTGTTTATGCAAATGAGCTTTAATATTTATGTATTTAGGAAAGTTTTAAATGAAGCATTATAGAACAAAGCAAAGCTATTTATCCAACCAAATAAATGTATGCAGCATGGAGTCATGTGGTGAGGCCTGCCCTGGAGGCTCAAAGGAATGAAACCCATGATCTTTTACTGAGAGGGCTCTGCAAGTTCAATGGATCTTTAGAGAACAGTTTTGTTTAGTGGAAGGAGAGAATTCTTGGGAAAATAACAGAAATCCTTCAGCTTCTTGGGCCCATCATAGCTTGGATTCCCTTAAAACAGACCTTTAAAGAGGATTTTGGTGTGGGCTATTCATTTGTGAGGGACTATAGGGGCTGATATAGGAAACAGAGGAAGGTGTGATGCATGATAATGAGTCGATCACCACTCAGGAACTGGGATTAATTTTGTGAGTCAGCAGGTAAAACGATATGGATTACAGCTCAGAATCAGTGCCCTGGAGGATGGAAAGGAGGAACCAATACTGATTCCTCATCCATTTGGGGTTTGAATTCAGGGGCATTGGCTTCTTTGCCCCTCTAGTCTGCACCCATGGTTCTTAGAGTGATGTTAGGAGCAATGGGCAATCCTTGAAGTGAGAAGTTGTCATTGTACCAAAGGTTGAGAAGGACTCTATGGGACTCAAGAATGCTGAGGGACATTGATACAAGACATCAAAAACATCCATATAACAACATGTATATCACCTACAAAGTTGCTCCCTAGTATGATGTTCAATGATTCTCTGGTGTATGAAATTGCCTTCACCATGGGTTTTCTAGCCTTGGTGGTCGTGAGCTGCAGATCTATGGAAATTGCTAAGCAGATACTTGATGGATACTTGGAAGGAATGTTGTAGCATTAGATATGTGATTGGAATAAGGTACTTTTAACATGATGTCTTAGATGGAGTTCCCTGGAAGCATCCTGCAATGAGCTCTACAGCTGAAGTGAGTTGTTTCCTGGAGAGGACAGTAAAAGAATGGGACAGGAAGGACCAAGAAGGGGAAGGAAGCCATACTGGGGGAAGTTGTACCTTCAGCTTGACACCACAAGGAAGCTATGGCGGGTAATTACAACTCAGATTATCTCATCACTCCAGGCAAGAGAGCAGGCTTTTCATACATTCTTACCCTTTAGTCATTCACTAAGGACCACCTCAGGAAATTCCAGGACAATGGAAACAGGTATTTCTACCCTCCATAAATATGGACAGAGTGGCTGTAATTATCTGAAGGTCATCTTTGAGAAGAGCAAGTGTGGCCAGTTAGACATACAAATACACTGAAGCCAGAGGGTGCACAAAATAGTAAAGGGTATCCAAGGGGACATAGCGTCTGCTATAGTGACTAATAGTATAGTGGGGACATTGTGTGGATGTTTCCTCTGTTCTCATATGACTCCACAATTCCTGTCCTTGGCCCACTCAATTGCTGCAGACAATTGACATGTGGGAAACTTACCACAACAGAGCTAGAACTCCCAGAATTCCATGATGTGGAAGAGGGCAACACAGGGACTTTTTATTATAGGATGGAAATTCCAATCTTAATAGTATAGAAAAAATGACCCCCAAAGACTCATACAAGCTGTGTGGAATCTTTTCAAACCGAAGTAGAATTGGGACTAAAGACAGTAAAAATATTTCTGAAATGAAAGGATAAATCTAGCTATACAGAGACACAACACAATGACATCATAAAAAATCCACTTTTGGCCATGCCACAGCCCTGAACCTCCCGTGCACTAGATCAGAGACCCTGATAAATCTGGGCTGCTAGAAATGCCAACCAGCTCATATGTTTTCAGTGAGCAATGACAGGGAGCCAAATTGCTTTATTCCGATTAGGGAAGGGCCTCTGACTGTAAAATATACTGTGTGAAAAAAAATATTGAGTTTTAGTTCGCTGACACATCAATTTAAGAGAGTTATAGCTCTCACATGGAGGCCAAACAGGTATCTCCCTACATGTATGTGCAATAAAAATTAATTGTGGCCTTTTGTACAGGGTACTGTTTTCACTTGTGGTTTCAGAGGGTGACCGGAGTGTCACCTTCAGTGGCATGTCACAACACTGAAAGTGGTGGTCTTTCTCTCAGAAACTGCAGAAGGAAATTGATACCAAAATACATGAGTGAGCTTCATGAATTAACTTTCTAGATTTAAAAAGAAATGCAGTCATGTTGTACTCATATGTTTCCTTAAACAACATGTATTCATGGCTTAGGGGAACAATGTATGTGTATATTCAGGGACCAGACAGGAAAATAGTAACTTCTCCAAATCTTTCAAATTAATACAAGGAACTGGTTAGACAGGAAATGGAAGAGAGGCAATCTGGAGATTAGCAAATATCAGAAACTGCTAATACCTTAAAAACTCAAGATAAATAACAAAAATATGGAGTCTTCATGGAGCTGGAGGTCTAGAGCTATCTGTGAGAAGCTTGAGACACTCTGCAGAGAAAACTGTGGCCAAGGGAAGAAGGAGTTGTGGGAGTTGAAGTATCTTTACTACTAGAGAACCGCAGACCACAGAAGATAAGGTGAGGTACCCTGGCTTCTCTACTCTTTCTGTCCTTCAACCTTCCACCAGTGCCTCTCATTGGCCAAAGTGAGTTGGAAGACAAAAGACAAGGGAGTTTGGAAATGTAGTGCATACAAGGCATAACAGGAAGAGTGGAGAATGCAGCTGAGAGAAAAGAAACATTTGATATCTGTGGCATGTAGATAAATCCCAGTTGTTGGTTTACATCCCAACAGACAAGTTCATGAAGCTGCAAAGGATGTTTTGGAGAGGGAGGTGTTGGCCTGGTATTCTATTCAATCCCAAATTGACTGTGGCTCATTCAGACTGAGTTTGTTATGGGATTGACAGTGGCATGTCCCTTCAGAAAGGGTTCTCAGGTAGACAATGCACATACCTTATGTTATAAGGATTATATTTCAGTAGGAAGAGGACAAGGAGGCCTTTCTTCTTGGTAAGACCTTCCATTGCTGATGCCAAGATAGTAGGTTGACAGATTTGGGGAAGAATGATGCATACTCAGAACAAAGACTTCCAAAAATAGATGTCAGGGTAGAAAGAAGGTAGTCAGAAAGAACCAGAGAAAGCAATAAAATACCAGAAGCTGGCTTCCCAGTAGACAGGGAAAAAGTGAAGACTTTCACTCTATGGGTATAAGGAAACCAAAAATAAAGGGATACTTTTCCACCTCCTGTTGGGTCTTTGAGGAGAATTCAACTCAATGGACATTCCTTAGGAATCACATCAAACAGAAGATATGGGAACATCACACGGGTAAGCACAGAGGTGAATTTGGAGCCAATCCTAGCTCCTATATGGTATGGAAGTTATTCAGATATTCCTAAATCCCCAAGTATGGCATGGATAGTAGCTGGGTTGAAGACAACACACAGATGTTAGTCCTCCTTGGAGGGCAATATGATCCCACTCCACTCCTCAAGAATAAGAGTGTATACAGCACCAGTGAGAAAGGAGTAGCTGTCATATAAATACTTGTGACCTCCAAAATTCAGAGTGCTTGTGGAAGGAATTAGTATCCTTACTAAAGAAAAGCCAGTGAAGTTTTTCACACTTTCTACTGTGCAAGGACACAATGAAAAGTTAGGCATTTTGGATGTTGGTCTGCAACAAATATTGCATCTGTCTACGCCTTTATCTTGGGCTTTTACGTCTCCAAAACTTGTTAAATACTTTATTTATTTATTTACTTATTTTCAAGGGGATGGAGGGAAAGAGATAGAGACAGAGATACAGACAAATACAGAAAGAATGAGCATTTCAGGGCCTCCTGCCACTGCTAATAACCCTTGTGCCACTTTGTGCATATGGCTTTATATAGGTACTAGGGAATTGAACCCAGGCTCTCAGGCTTAACAAACAAACACCTTTATCTGCTGAGCCATCTCTCCAGCCCCCAGATGTTTCTGAGTCACCCCATCTATAGTATTTTGTTACAGCAACCAAACTGAACTAAAATAGGAGGCAAGGTTGGGACAACCATGGCAGGAGACTTGATATGTTGCCCATACAAGGAGACCAAAAAGAAGTATTACCTACCACAGGCTTTAGCAGCAAATGTCAGTGCAAGATGCAAGATGTCTCTCCACATCTAGCAACTCTAGGCAGTCACTCCTAAGAAGCATCTTGCCCACCAGGGATTTGAGGTTCTTAGCCCAGGGGACTGAAATAAGAAATCTATTCTGACTTCAACCAAAAGACAAATATCATAGAATATCAACCTGGATTCTAATCCTGGTTAACAGTGGAATACTAGTGAGTAGGGAAAGTATACATTGACATGGCATGTAATTGCACTGGCTCTGTCACAGACTGCCTATGTAATCTTGCACAAGTTCCTAACGTCTCAGCACATATTCATATTCTAAATACAGGTGACCATTCCTATATTCCAGTGTGGTTTGGAAAAGCAAAACTAATGTATGCCTATATTAACATACTCTTGGGCTCAGAACGGGGTCCTTATAAGGCAGCTCTTGTTGTTGTTGTTATTATTATTATTACTAATAGGAAGAAGAACACATATACCCTGTATGGTAGAGGCAGTTTGGTTGTTCACTAGATCATTTCACTTTTTTTCCAGTTTGCAATGCATGACCATGGAACTGAGTTCTGGCCAGTGGAATGTGAGTTGAAGTAAAGAACTGTGACTCAGAAGACCTTTCATGAACTCCTCCATACTTGTTCTTCTCTCATTTGTTAGCCACCTATGGAGGTTGAAATGGAAGGTTTTGAGGCCCTCAGGAATGGCAGAGCCACAGAGAGAAAGTTCCTGGATCCTTGGGTCACTGCTTGGAGCATTGCTACCAAACAAGGAGAACTCAATTTAACTAAGTGGAAAGAAAAATTTTATTATTTATTATTATTAAAGGTACTGCAATTTTGGACTCATTTATTATTGGCAGCTAAACTGACTAATACAAGTTAACACCTCACTTATCTCTCCTCCTATATCCACCTCATAGAATTATGAGAATAAATAAGAAAATATATGTAAGGATACTTTAAAAGCCTAAAGGCACTCTAAAAGTATAAAGTAGTATTAAATATGAAATAAATTTCTCCCAACATGCACAGCATTTTGTTTGGGGCTGAATGTGTCCTGCTAAAATTCATACGTTGAAAACTAATCTTCAGTATTTGAAAGTGGGGTCATGAGGACAGCCCTCTAGTGAATGGAATTGGTGCTTTTATATAAAATGCCAGAGAATTCTTTCTTTCCATCAAGTGAGACTATCCAGAGAAGTTGGATGACTGCAACCTAGAAGTAAGTTCTTCCAAGAATCTGACCATGCTGTCTGTCACTTGATCGTGGACTTCCCAGCTTCCAGAACTATAAGAAATTGTTTATAAGCCGTTCAGTCTATTACATTTCATTTTGTCAACACAACTTAAAACGCATACCCATTGTCTTACTATTTATATTGGGGATGAAATGGTATTATTCTCAGTTCTGTGAGCCCTTGTCTTTACCCCATGAACTACATTCCCCCAGGGAAAGTGAGAGAGTAGAATATGGGAGAGAACAGTGACACCTCCCTCCAGGACAGTCTTGAAGGATATCAGGATCTCTCTACCTTGGTGTTCTTATATGAATTTAATCACCAGCATCACTTCATTTCTCTGGTCCTGGAACTATTGGCTTATTGAGTCTCTTCTGGGCATAAAGACCTGATTGTTAACAGAAACAGGTTTTTGGGATCCTGAGTTCCAGTGAAAGGAAATGATCTGTTTAATCAGAGCCATGCTGCCCTGCATCCATATTTCATATTTCAGTGCCATTTCTCACCATGGAGAACATACATGATAGCCATGGCCTAGGTGGTAATTTCAGAGCACCTGAAAAGATGCCTCTCCCCAATATTCTCTTTCTAAAATTACCTTCCCTGGCCTATTGTGTTGAGGTCTGCTATATTAATATGAAAATGCCACCCGTGGAGGGAGATAAAGCATCAAGCTGGCACCGTGTGCTAATACTACAGAATAAAACAGTGCCTCAGCCCTTTTCCATTTGGGCCAAAGAGCTAGAGCAAGGGGTTTAGAAGATGCAGGGTCAGGAAGGTCATTTTGGAGCATTCATCAGTGGCCTGGAAGGCAAAACCAGGAAGAAGAGTACAGTAAGGACACAGGAAATTAGAAGGAAGATTTCAATGGAAGGAGACTGAAATAAAGGGTGTGGGAGGGAATGAAGCCAAATAAGGATTGTTTTCCCCAGGAAGAGCATCAGCTAGCTCAACTTCAAGAAAAAGAACAAACATCTAAGACTATCTGTGTGCAAAGCATTGATCTAAGAACATTGTCTCCTCAAAATAACCTTTAGAGGGGTAAGCACTAACATTATCCCCTTAAAAGATATTGAACAACATCACTCTCCCATAGTCATATAACTAATAGTGGCAGAGCTAAAACTTGAACCCAGGGAGGCTCATTCTAGAGGCTATTCTATTAACCACTAAATTATATTCCTCCTCAGGTTATAGAATTGACTCTACCAAACACTTTTAGGGGAATCTTTTAGGGGAATGGTGTGTTAAAGAAGCTGGAAAGATGGATGAGAGATTCTGTCTTTCTCTTCCTCAAGGAATTTCTGCAGTAATGCAGACCAGCCAGGCAGTGCTGTGAGGAGCTTTGGGACAACCATGCAAGATGATCAAGGAAGGCAGGTAGCATCCATGAAATTGGTTCCCAGAAAGAGTAGCTGCAAGCATATGGCTTGGGTTGGGGATCAGACTCCTATCCTAGATGAGAAAATACAAGAAAGACCAAAGACCTTGTGGGGATGAAAGCAGTAACCTGGGGATAAATGAGTTATTAGCACTGACATTCAGAGCAAGACAAAAGCTGCAAAATATTGCATCCTTTAAGAATGACTTAGTTCAGCCACATCTAAGAGAAACCTTTATGTTTACTTGATTTCCTCTTACTTACCCATACAGCCTCCCTGAATCCCTCCAGCTAAGCCCATCAAGCCCTCATTTATACATTGAGCATTTTCCTGGCTCCCTGGCCTATTCCTCAAGGCCAGAAGTTTTCAGTCACTTTTGATTTCTATTCACCAGTCTGATATGTCTTGTTCTGGGGCCAATCCCCAATATTCTTCAGGCTGCCCAGGTAGTGAGGGGATCTCCTGGCATTGACCTCCTGGGTTGGATATCTTCTGGTGCCTTATCTCCCCTGCCTCGCAGTTCATCTTTCTTAGTTCCCAAACCACAGCCTAGGAGAACTATTTTGTCTGGGAGAAATATGCCATCTTCAGGGATTGGATCAAAATTTATCTAGGCTAGGAATGGAGAGATGCCTTAGCAATTAAAAGAGCTTTCTTGCAAAGCCAGATGGTCCAGGTTCTATTCCACAGTACCCATGTAAAGTGAGATGCACAAAGTGGTACATGAATCTGGAGTTAGCTTGCAATGGTGAGGATTTGGTTCTCCATTCTCCATTTTCATTCATTCATTCTGTCCTTGCGAATAAATACATAAATAAATCATTTTTTAAAAATTATCTTAAGCCAATTATGATAAATTTCTCCATTTTCCCCAACCCCCTAGAAGCCTCAAATATTATATAACAAAATTCATTCAGGCCAATAAGATGTAAGGGGAAGATTGGAAGAAAAATGCTTGTGGAAATGTTTTGTTTCTCATATAAGTTTGGGCAAGACTTTACTGGCTCTCCTTCCACCTTCTCCCTGTCTGAATTTAGACTTAATGACCATTGTTTATACTCTAATTCATAGATTCAGATCCAGCTATTTAGACATGAACAAAACTGAGCCATCATCTAACCTCCCAACCTGCTCCTTCCAAAGGTGATAGTCTCATGATTTTACCTATGTATATCAGACATCCAGGTAAATCCAAGTGCCGTTCCCCAGCGCCCTACTTCCAATCATTCCCCAAGTCTTTGTCATTTGACCTCTTTGACTATCTCTTGAATCAGTTGCCTCTCCGTCCCTAGTGCTACTGCCTTAGTTCAGACCTACATCCTCCCTCACCTTGATTGCTGCGGCACCCTCCTGACAGCTAGCTGGCTCCCCCGTGAACTCTCCAATCAGTCCTCTAAAAGTGAACCTGATGTTCATTTCTCCAATGCAAATCTAACCGGGTCAGTTCTCTGCATAAAATCCTCTACTTTCTCCCAGACTTGAGCTTGGACTTCTTCAGTTCTGTCTTTTCATAGACCCTTTGGGCTATGGTTTTTACATATTTACTTCTACCATCCCCTAAAGAGACCTCCTACGACCCAAGTATAATAAATGTAGGGTACCCTTGACATTGTCTCTGTTCTCTCAGCATGAATTTGTCCTTCTCTCTGATTCTTCCTCACTAAATCCTATTTGGCCTTTAACACTTAGATCATGCATCACTCTTTGTGTCAAGAAGCCTTCCTCCCTACCCCTCCTCTCTTAAGTTAGATGTCTACTTTCTTATGTGTTCATCTACACTATAACCTTCCACAGTGGTCTGTAATCTCCAACTATTTTTATGACTAATGTTCATTTAGATTTACTCACATACTTACCCACGTTCATCACTCATCATTACTTTTTACCTTCTCCAGTTGCCTTCTGAGTTTCATTTCTAAGTTTCTTCTAGTAAATCCTCTAGTATCTCTTTCACTTAGGATCATAAGTGTAAATCCTCTCAGACTTTGTTTAAAAATGTCTACATTTATTTTACTCTCACTTTCTTTTTACTTTTTATTATGAAAAATTCAAATATAAAGAAAAATAGCCAAAATAACTAGCAAACACACATATTCTTCATCTAAACAATTGTTAACATGTCATATTTGCTTCATCTATTTTTCTAACGTATTTTAAAATAGATTACAGTCAACCTAATATTTTATTCTGTGCATAATATTTTTTTTTCTTTTGGCCTCATCCCTTTTTATATCCTCTTTTCTTGAGAAAGTAATGTTGCTACACTCTATCACTATAATCCATTGCCCTCAGGCTCAGTTGGATTTGACCAATGGGTAAATCTAACAGAAGATCAAAGGCAAGTCAAGAGTTGACAGTGGGACTGGAGAAATGGCTTAGCAGTTAAGGCATTTACCTGCAAAGTCTAAGATTGCATGTTCAAATCTCTAGGCCCCATGTAATCAGGTGCAAAGTGACACAAGCATGCAATGTTGCACATTTGCACAAGGGGCACATATGTCTAGAGTTTGATCACAGCAGATGAAAGGCCCTAGGACACCTATTCTCTCTCAGCATCTTTCTCTCTCTCTCTCTCTCTCTCTCTCTCTCTCTCTCTCTCTCTCTCTCTGTCAAAAAATATAAATAAATAGGACTTCCAGTTAAGATGGTGGCATAGGTACCACGCCAAATTAGCCTAGGGGGGAAAATGCCAAAAAAAAAAAACCCCTCAGCAAAATACACACTTTTATTAAAAAGTGAGGTGTATAGGAAATTAAAATGGCAGCGGAGAAGGAGGAGAGATCCAGAGCATCCAGAGCCCACACAGGCCGGCAGAAGCAGCTCCAGCAGGTCCGCTGACAGCAGCAGCAGCAGCAGCGCACCAGAAAGCTGCCAGGCTCAGCTAGAGCCGCAGGAAAAGCCAGGTGAGGAGAGCTTCCACTCACACTGGAGCTCTCCGCAAATTCAAGAAACAGGAAGGGAGAGTGCCAGTGAACAACGGAGGAGCAGATCATAAGATAGAAGAACATGTGGACCAGTGAGAGAACTAGAGCAGCATCGGTAGCCTCTCCTCCCCCACTGCCAGTGCCCAGCTCCAGCAAACAGAGCAGTGGTCCAGGGATCTGGCCACGCCAACTTGAACCGACAGCAGGACCCAAGCAGGAGCAGAGGTAACTGGGATTACACCAGGGAAGAGTCTCACGTAGGCACAAGCTGACTTGCAACCCTCAACAGATCAGAAATCTTAACCTCCTTATTGTCAGGATTAAGGGTGTGGGTGGGGCACCACACACACTAAGGGACAGTCATAGGATCTGGTTGTCATAATACCTACTCATGGATAAATACTCTGAGAGTCTTGAGAGCCATGCCTAACACCTTAAGCTCCTAACCTGAAGTTATATAACATCAGATTATCTGATACACTAACTAGAAAATCCAATCATTAAATAATCCAGGATGCAAAAATACATACATTACAACACAAGAAACACCAAAAATAAAGACAATATAAATCCACCAAAAGGTATTAATACATCAGAAATGACCTCCAGTGAGAGAGAGTTGGAGGAAATGCCTGAGAACGATTTCAAAAGAATGATTATAAATATGTTCAAAGAAGTCAAAGAAGAAATCAAAGATGAAATCAAAGGAATCAAGAAAACAAAGGACACCAATATAATGAAATAAAGAGGTCAATACTAGACATAAATAAGGAAATAGAAATAAGAAAGAATAATCAGTCAGAATTACTAGCAATGAACACAGTTAATGAAATAAAAAACTCTGGAAAATCTCACCAATAGAATGGATGAAGGAGAGGACAGAATATCTAAGGTAGAAGACCAGGTGGCAGATCTAATATA
Organism: Jaculus jaculus; assembly: GCF_020740685.1. Lineage (NCBI taxonomy): Eukaryota > Metazoa > Chordata > Mammalia > Rodentia > Dipodidae > Jaculus > Jaculus jaculus. The sequence continues at coordinate 40,360,632 of NC_059125.1, forward strand.
GTCCAACAAAGATAAAGACTAATAGAAAAGTATGAGTGGGAATTTCAAGATATTTGGGACACTATGAAAAGATCAAACATAAGAATTCAGTGCATAGTAGAAGGAGAAGGATTTCACTCCAAAGGCATAGTAGGCATCTTCAACAAAATCGTAGAAGAAAACTTCCCACAAATCGGTAAAGAGGTGCCAATGCAGATACAGGAATCCTTTAGAACACCAGCCAGGCAAAACATAGAAAGAGCCTCTCCTCGCCATATTATAATGAAAATGCCAAACACACAAACCAAAGAAAAAATACTGAAAGCAGTCAGAGAGAAAAATCAAGTTACCTACAAAGGCAAGCCTATCAGGATTACAGCAGATTACTCAACACAAACTTTAAAAGCCATAAGGGTGTGCAGTGATGTATTCCAAGTTCTGAAAGATAACAACTGTCAACCAAGGTTAATTTATCCTGCAAAACTATCTATTGAAATAGATGAAGAAATAAGGACATTTCATGACAAAAGCAAGCTAAAGGACTATTTGAAGACAAAACCAGCTCTACAGAAAATACTTGAAAGAATCCTCCATGCTGAAGAAAAAGAAAAGCACACATATAAGGAACCGGGAAAAAACAAACAATACTCAAATACTAGTTAACACAAGAGAGCAAAGGTAAAACTGGAAGAACTACCAAAAAAAATGGCAAAAATGAATACACACCTTTCAATATTATCATTTAATATAAATGGCCTCAATGCCCAAACCAAAAGGCATAGGTTCGCAGACTGGGTTAAAAAGCAGGATCCTTCAATTTGTTGCCTCCAAGAAACCCACCTTTCTACAAAGGATGGACACTATCTTAGGGTGAAAGTTTGGAAAACAGTGTTTCAGTCAAATGGACCTAGAAAACAAGCAGGGGTAACTATCCTAATATCTGACAAGATAGACTGCAGTCCAAAATTAGTTACGAAACATAAGGAAGGTCACTATATATTGATTAAAGGCACCCTCCAACAGGAGGACATTACAATCCTAAACATATATGCACCTAACACGGGGGTCCTCAAATTCATCAACACTATTAGAACTAAGGTCACAGGTAACATCAAACACAGTGGTAGTGGGTGATTTCAACAACACACTCTCATCAATTGACAGGTCAGCCCAGGAAAAAATAAACAGAGAGGTATCTGGACTAAATGAGGTCATAGAAGGAATGGACTTCACAGATATCTATAGGACCTTTCATCCAAGTGCTGCAGAATAAACATTCTTTTCAGCAGCACATGGAACATTCTCTAAAATAGACCATATATTAGGACACAAAGCAAATCTTAACAAATGCAGGAAAATTGAAATAATTCCTTGCATTCTATCTGACCACAATGGAATCAAACTAAAAATTAATAGCAAGAAAGGCTATACAGCATACACAAAATCATGGAAATTAAACAACACACTACTTAATGATGAATGGGTCAATGAAGTAATAGAAGGAAAGCAAAAATTTTATAGAGTCAAACAATAATGAGAACACATCATATCAAAATCTCTGGGACACAATGAAGGCAGTTCTGAGAGGTAAATTTATAGCTTTAAGTGTCTATATTAAGAAATTAGAAAGGTCACATGTAAACTACCTAATGCTTCACCTTAAAGCCTTGGAAAAAGAAGGACAAGGCAAACCAAAAATCAGTACACTGGAAGAAATAATAAAGATTAGGTCAGAAATTAATGAAATAGAAACAAACAAACAACAACAACAACAAAAAAAAAAATCCAAAGAATCAATGAAACAAAGAGTTGGTTCTTTGAAAGGATAAACAAGATTGATAAACCCTTAGCAAATATGACCAAATGAAAGAGAGAAGAGACACAAATTAATAAAATTAGAGATGAAAAAGGTAACATCACAACAGATGCCAGAAAAATTCAAAAAATCATAGGGACATACAACAAAAGCATATACTCCACAAAGTATGAAATCTGAGAGAAATGGATGATTTCCTTGATTTATATGACCTACCTAAATTGAATCAAGATGAGATTAATCATTTATATAGACCTATAATAAGCATGGAGATCTGAACAGTTATCAAAAATCTCCCAGCTAAAAAATGCCCAGGCCCAGAGGGATTCACTGCTGAATTTTACCAGACCTTCAGGGAAGAACTAACACCATTGCTTCTTAAGCTTTTCCATAAAATAGAAAAAGAAGGAATCCTGCCAAATTCCTTATATGAAGACAGCATCACCCTGATACCAAAACCATGCAAAGATAGAACAAAAAAAAAAAAAAAGAAAATTACAGACCAATGTCCCTCATGAACATAGATGCAAAAATTCTCAACAAAAATTGGCAAACAGAATACAAGAATATATCAGAAATATCATTCACCCTGACCAAGTAGGCTTTATCCCAGAGATGCAGGGATGGTTCAATGTATGCAAATTGATAAATGTAATACATTAAATTTATTAGTGGACTGAAGGACAAAAATCATATGATCATCTCATTAGATGCAGAGAAGGCATTTGACAAAATCCAACATCCTTTCCTGATCAAAGTCCTACAGAGACTGGGAATAGAAGGAACATATCTCAGTATAATAAAGGCTGTTTATGACAAGCCTACAGCCAATATATTACTAAATGGGGAAAAACTGGAAGCTTTTCCACTAAAATCAGGAACAAGATAAAGATGTCCACTGTCCCCACTTTTATTTATTACTGGAAGTCTTATCCATAGCAATAAGGCAAGAGACACACATAAAAGGGATACAAATTGGAAAGGAAGAAATCAAGTTATCATTATTTGCAGATGACATGATTCTACATGTAAAGGACCCTAAAGACACTACCAGCAAACTGTTAGAGCTGATAAACACCTACAGCCATGTAGCAGGATACAAAATAAATACACACAAATCAGTAGCATTCCTATATGCTAACAACAAACACCCAGAGGTTGAAATCAGAGAATCACTCCCATTCACAATTGCATCAAAGAAAATAAAGTACCTAGGAACAAACCTAACCAAGGAAGTAAAGGATCTCTACAATGAAAGCTATAAAACACGCAAACGAGAAATTGCAGAAGACACTAGGAAATGGAAAAGCATCCCTTGTTCCTGGATTGGAAGAATCAATATTGTGAAAATGGCAATCTTACCAAAAGCAATCTACACATTTAATGCAATCCCCATCAAAATTCCAAAGGCACACTACACGGAAATAGAAAAAACTATCTAAAAATTCATTTGGAATCACAAAAAAACCTCCAATATCTAAAATAATACTGAGCAACAAAAATAAGTTTGGATGTATCACCATACCTAATTTTAACCTATAGTACAGAGCCATAGTAACAAAAACAGCATGGTACTGGCATAAAAGCAGATATGTAGATCAATGGAACAGAATAGAGGACCCAGATATAAGTCCAGGTAGCTATAGCCACCTGATATTCGAAAAAAATGTCAAACATACTCATTGGAGAAAAGACAGCCTCTTCAGCAAATGGTGCTGGGAAAACTGTATATGTATCTGTTGAAGGATGAAAATAGATTCTTCTCTCTCTTCATGCACAAGAATTAAATCCAAATGGACTAAAGGTCTTAACATCAGATCTGAAACTCTGAAATTGCTAGAGGAAAAAGTAGGAGAACCCCTTCATCATATTGGTCTTGGCAAAGACTTTCTGAATATAACCCCAATTGCTCAGGCAATAAAACCACAGATTAACCACTGGGACCTCATGAAACTACAAAGACTTTGCACTGCAAAGGATACAGTGAATAAAGCAAACAGGCAACCTACAGAATGGGAAAAAAAAATCTTTGCCAGCTATATATCTGATAGAGGATTAATATCTAGGATATACAAAGAACTCAAAACGTTAAATAATAATAAGGCAAACAAACCAATTAAAAATGGGCTATGGAGCTAAATAGAGAGTTCTCCAAAGAAGAAAGACGGATGGCATATAAGCATCTGAAAAAATGTTCTACATCCCTAGTCATCAGGGAAATGCAGATTAAAACTACATTGAGATTCCATCTCACTCCTATCAGATTGGCTGCCATCATGAAAACAAATGATCATAAATGCTGGCGGGGATGTGGAAAAAGAAGAGCCCTTCTACACGGTTGGTAATGCAATCTGTTCCATCTATTGTGGAAATCAGTGTGGAGGTTCCTAAGACATCTAAAAATTGATCTACCATATGACCCAGCTATAGCACTCCTAGGCATATATCCTAAGGACTCATCCCATTTCCTTAGAAGTACATTCTCAACCATGTTTATTGCTGCTTAATTCATAATAGCTGGGAAATGGAACCAGCCTAGATGTCCCTCAACTGATGAGTGGAAATGAAGATGTGGCACATTTATACAATGGAGTTCTACTCAGCAATAAAGAAAAATAAAGTTATGAAATTTGCAGGAAAATGGATGGATCTGGAAAGGATTATACTAAGTGAGGTAACCCAGGCCCTGAAAGCCAAGTGCTGCATGTTCTCCCTCGTATGTCAATCCTAGCTACAGATGATTGGGCTTCTGTGTGCAAAGGAAAAACTCAGTTACAGAGGCCAGTAAGTTGAAAAGAAGATATAAAGGGAAGGGAAGGGAGGAGGGTACTTAATAGGTTGGTATTGTATATATGTAAGTAGATGAATAGATTAAGGGTGTGAAAAGGCCCAAAGTGAGGTCAGGGGAAGAGATTGAGTAAAGGAAAGGTGGAGGGAGGTCTAATCAAAATCTAAGAGGATGTAAGTAAATCATATGGAATCCTCCGGTTTTGGACAAGGGAGCACTCAGGAGCCATAGATCGTTGTTAGAAAATTTTCAGTCCCAGGGATGGGATACCTGTGTTGTTGTGTAGTGAGTTGTTGGCCAGGGAAGTCCCTGATGCCCCCAAAACATTATAGGTCATTACTGAGGCCGTTGGTTTCTCACCAGGAATACATGGTAAGACCCTATTGCTGAAGATTCCACATATTTGGGCTGCAAGGCCACTGAGAAATCCTGCTGGAACTGAGCTGATAACCTCCTCCATGTAGACCAGCTGACAGAAAGCTTAAAGAAGCCATTCTGCATGTAGTTCAATGGGAGAAAGAGGTACCACCAGTGAAGATACTCAACAGTGGACACTGCAAGCCTTATATTTGGCCAGCCAGCCCAAATGAGCCAATGGGTGCAATAGTGGCACGTCTGTCATGGTGGAAACAAACTGCCCTCTAATTGGACTGGAGGCCTGCTCCATGGGGAGAAACACATCTCTGATACTGAAAACTTAAAACAGGGGTAATCATGTGCTCTAGGGTTGTAACATCTGCTGATGTCTGGAAAAAATGTATATACTATGCTCATCAAACTGCCCAGTAAGCACTTCTCTTAATATTTATACCCTTATATTAATGCTATTCTCACTTTGGGTAGAGAATCTTCTCTTTTCAAATGGCAGTGACTTTGGGATGTCTCAGAAGGTATCAAAGTGCCGTAAAGAAGTGACTGGAGTACTGAATAACATCTTGCTCACACCTTCCAAGGCTCAGGGTCTAATGCGGAAGAGGTGGCAGAAAGAATGTAAGAGCCAAAGGAAGGGTAGGACTACTTACAATGTGCTCCCTCCAGACATAAAATGGCCTGCATATCCATGGCCTGACACTACATACACAAGACCATAAGAGGAGGAAAAGACCATGACATCTAAATAAAAGAGAGACTGTTTGAGATGGAGAGGAGATATGATGGAGAATGGAACATCAAAGGGGAAAGTGGGGGGGGGAGGGAGGGTATTACCATGGGATACTTTTTATAATCATGGAAAATGTTAATAAAAATTGAGAATAAATAAATAAACAAATAAATAAATAAATAATGAGTTGACAGTCATTGGATATCTCCACTGAAACCCACAGCTTCTGTAAGGAAACTTCCTATAATTACAGATATCACTCTGTCTTCAAGTCCTAGCACCTTTCTCTGTTCCTTGAGACCAGTGACTGCGAATCCTTACAACACTGGGATTATTCAGCATGCTTTATTGGTTTCCATGCATCTTAACTATGTCCTCTAAATAGTACTTTTATCAAACTTTCCTACTGTATCTCACCTGGTCCTGACAGCACAATCCTAATTAGATTTGAGCATCATGTAATATTTTCGCCAACAACAGACCACATATATAGCAGTCCCAGAAGATTGTAATGGAGGTGAAATTTTTCTACAAAAAGGATACCTGCACATTGATGTTTATTATGACACTACTCACAACCGCTCAGTTATGAAATCAGTTCCAGTGTCCATCAATGGATGAGTAATTAAAGAAAATGTGATATCTATACTCAATGGAGAATTAGTCATAAATAATAAGGAAACCATGCCATTTGCAAAAAGGGAGATCATCTTTTTAAGCAAAATAAGCCAGACTCAAAGACAAATATCACATGTTTGATCTCATATGTGGAATCTTGATTTCTTTTAAAGGTGTTAAATGTGAAGGAAAACTATTTGGGAAAAGAAAAGGGACTACCAAGGGAGAACAGGGAAGGAGGAAGGTAATGGAGGATGAATATGATCCAACTATACTATATAGATGCATGGCAATGCTGTGATGAGACCCATTTTCTTTTGCACAACTATTAAATGCTAACAAAAATAACTACAAAAATAATTTCTATGATGTAGTACTGCTTTAACCATCACCAAGTCATAATGCAATGCATATGTTTGTGGTACTGCCAGCCATATAAAAAATAGCACACATAACTCTGTACATAATACTCAATGATGAAATAAATGGCTTTCACTGGATTATGTTATATATATATATATATATATATATATATATATATATATATATATATATATATATGTAAATAAATTTAAGATGTACATTTTCTCCTTGTTAAAAAAAGTTTTCTATGAAACCTAATGTCTTGTTACTCTGGCAACAGCGTTATACACCTTGAGTTTACTAAATCCCTTGATTGCATCAACAGGTCACCTCCATCCAGTGATTGACCTATATGGTCTAGGTATGTGTAGGCACACTCCTTGATGTTAACACAATGGTTAGATCACCTAACAACTCATTTCCAGAATGTATGCTCATAAATAACACTTTAAGTGATACATCAATATGTTTCTCTTAAGGACTTGGAAGATGGATCAGTCAGTAACATGCTTGCCACACAAGCATGAAGACCTGAATTTGGATCCCCAGAACCTGTGTAAAAATATGCCAGGCATAACAGTGTCCCTCTCATCCCAGCACTAGAAAGGGATGGATAAGCAGATCCTCTGATCTCACTAACTAGCTTGTCTAACCAACTTGGTGAACCAAGGGGTTAAATGAGAACTCCTGTCCCAAAAAATAAGGTAGAGAACAATTGAGGATAACCAAAAGTCAGACTTTGGCCTCCACACATATGTACATAGGCAGATGTGCCCACATGCATATGAAATACACATGCATGAATACTATACACAAACACATGCAAAAAATTTTAACATCATTATCACACAACATAGACAAAATTAAGAGTAATTCTTGGGCTGGAGAGATGGCTTAGTTGTTAAGGCACTTGACCACAAAGGCAAAGAACCCAAGTTCAATCCCCCAAGACCCACAGAAGCCAGATGCACAAGAGTGCACACACATCTGGAGTTTCTTTGCAGTAGCTGGAGGTCCTGGCACACCCATTCTTTCTCTCTATCTGCTTCTCTTTCTCAAATAAATAAATAAAATATGAGAAAGAGTTATTCTTTAACATCACTTTACATCCATTTAAAATGTCTCCACTTGCTGCAAAAATGTCTTTTAGAGCTAGTATATTCAAACTAGAACTCAACCCAAAGGTCACAAACTGCTTTTTGTTGCCAAATATTTAAAATCCATCAGAATCTAGAAAACTCCCCCCTCCCATTCCTTTCTTCTCTGGTTAAACATTCTTGACACGAATATTTTATAGGTCATATTGCCTGTTTCATGATACATTTGGGCATTTTATGACTTGAGGAATTCCTGATATCGTACATACAATATAAATTCAGATTCCAAAGGGCTTAGAATTCTTATAGAAGCATTTTATTTACTCCCTGGAGCTCTGGGCAAAGAGGAGGGGATAGTTACCACTGATGGGAAGCTGTCAGTCAAAAGCCAACCTTTTGTCATACTTAAAAGGATGTAACCCAGCTTTCTGTTACTGTAACAAATGCTTGAGATGATTTACTAATAAAGATAAAAGGGTTTCTTTTGGTTCACAGTTTGGGAGGTTTTGGTCCATGATTGGTTGGCCCCATTGCTTTGGGGTGTATGGTGAGGCAGCTCATCATAGTGAGGAGCACATGATACAGCTAAACTGTTCAGCTTTTGGCAGGGATACAAAGAAGAATAAGGAAGGATGAAAATGAAAAGGAGAAAGGGAAGACGCTGGAAGGAGAAGTAGACCAGTATCAGCCAGTCCCCTTTCAAGGGTACCCCTTCACCTGACCTAATACCTCTTAAAGGTTATACTACCACTCGATAGCACTATTCTGGGGATTGTGTTTTTAACACATGTACTTTGGGGGACATTCCAGACCCAAATTGTAGCATAAAATGTCAGGGTTATGCAAAGCTTTCAGCTTGAGCTCTTGCATTTGGTGAGGACCCAAGACCCCACCTCCATGCTTATGGCTGACCTTTCCCACCTAAGGCCATATTCTCTCTGGTAGGCTTCCCTCATGCCACTCTATCAGCACATGAGTTTATTATTCTAATTAATCTTTTCATTTGATTCTTGCACCTCAGGAGTTTCATTTCTTTCATTTTCAACTGGCACTAATTTTTGTAATATTCTATTGCTACATTCTAGGTGCTGCTCTTACCATCAGTGTGATTTATTCCTTCCCTGTCTGGGCCTTAAGCACTTTGAGGGCATCAACTATGACATATTCAATTCCATGTTCCCCCAACCTGGCAGATTGTGGATACTCAGGAAATATTTTTACATGTTGAATAAATTCAATTGTAATCATGGAGTTTAATGTTTCTCCTAAGCATAAATTTCTAATTAGTATTTCCTTGTGTGAAATGTTGTCATTCATCTTCCTTGACCCATTGCATTGTAGACTCTGCTTGTTGACCTTATGTTTGCATCAGGAACCTCTTTTTTTTAATTTTTATTTATTTATTTGAGAGTGACAGACACAGAGAGAAGGACAGATAGAGGAAGAGAGAGAGAATGGGTGCGCCAGGGCTTCCAGCCTCTGCAAATGAACTCCAGACGCGTGTGCCCCCTTGTGCATCTGGTTAACGTGGGACCTGGGGAACCGAGCCTTGAACCGGGGTCCTTAGGCTTCACAGGCAAGCGTTTAACCGCTAAGCCATCTCTCCCGCCCCCAGGAACCTCTTTTTAGAAGAGAATATCCCATTCACATATTTATTAGGCACATTACATTGTCTTCTTCTTTAATATGTTTCCTCATGATTTGTTAGTACATCACAATATAATAGTTTATTCTATTTAGTCTAAAAAATAACAGGAGGTGCTTCTGTCTGCAAGGAAAAGAAAGTAACCTGAGCTAGATCCAGTACAAAGGAGATTTATTTATGTTTATGTAGGTCCCATAAAATCCTTTTTGTCGCCAGGTGTGGTGGCGCACACCTTTAATCCCAGCACTCGGAAAGCAGAGGTAGGAGGCTTGCCATGAATTCGAGGTCACCCTGAGACTACATAGTGAATTCCAGGTCAGCATGAGCTAGAGTGAGACCCTACCTCAGAAAACAAACAAACAAAAAATCTTTTTGTCATGGAAAGAATAGGGAATGTAAAACCAGGAATAAAAATTGAGGAGCTGAGGAATTCACTCCGTCTCTCAGGGGTTGCCTGGCATCTTTCTTTCCAGACTGTCCAACTGCCTCCTCCAGGATCCCTCTATCTCAGATGGAGTTCCTCCACTTCATTATCCAAAGCCTTTCAAAACAACACAACTCCAAATCTATATTTCCCCAGCAAGTGGAAACTGCGATTTTTGCTTCAGACTTTCTAAAAAAGGATACATTTTATGGAAGACCTACCCAGCTTGTCCTACAACTTTAAGTCAGGTACCCCACTTTTGACCTGGTCAGCCCTTGGCTGGGTTTCCTAGCCTGCTGCTAACTTGGCAGGTACACTGAGGCCTTATCTGATAGATGTAGCCAGGTCACTCATGAGGCCTGACATAATTGGGATATACAGATGGGAACTGGGAAGATTGAACATGGCTTTACAGTATGAGTCCGCAATGAATGAAGGCACCAAGGCATGACTTCAACTGAATTAACACATCAACATGAGCCCATTCCTTGGACCGTGAGCACCTCTTTCCCCCAACTCCTAAGCATCTGCTCCTATAAAAGCTGCAATGAGACATAAGCCATAGAATCAATGACTATTTAGCAGATGATGGTACCCTGGAGGCTATCGTGGGGCTTATTTCATTTTACTTCATATTTTCGTTATGTGTGTAAATATCTGTCTCCCTCAATAAATGTTAGAATCCTTGAATGCCATAAATGTGTCTCATATGGCATCTAAGTCTCTAAAGCACCAAACGCCATGTCTTGCTCATATTTTTATACAATTTGAAATCCTATTCTTGTGCTTACTAGTTGTATGCCGTCAACCAAGTCAGTTAGCCACTGTGTACCTCAGTCCCCTTATCTGTACTCAGGAAGTATTAATGGTACATACCTCATAAGGTTATCAAGAGGATTAAAGAATTAATGCACAGCAAATCATTTTGAATAGCTCCTGACACATAGTAAGCTCTTAAGAAATGCCAGCCATTATTAATAGGCATTGTTTTCAGACCGAGTTGACTTTTGAAAGGCTCCCAAGATATCTACTGACTGATCTTCCTTTAGCTTTATTATCTACTCCATCTGGGACAGTGGTGACTGCACAGCCTCTTGTGCCCTGCTGATATCTGGAAGTCACTGTTGAAGACAGAAGCTGTGTCTGATAAAAATAAAGGCACAGTGATTGCCGCCACTAAAGCTTCATGCCAGCACACTGCTCTAGAACCCAGATCCTTTTGGCCTGGGATCTGGTCAGACCCTTCTCCACAAGCATGTGCCCGTACACACACACACACAACCTGAGTCATGCTGTCGGCTGTCTGTCCTTCCTTCTGTCACTCCTGCTGAGTCCTGGTTCCCCAGGATCTCTTTCTCTTTTTCCCTATTCCTAGCCACCCTCCAACCACCATCAATTTTCTTCTCTCTCTCTCTCTTTTTCTCTCTCTTCCTTCACAAGTGACAAATAATTCCCCTGATGGAGCTTCCATGGAACAGGAAAGGGGAGAGTACTTGTTCTCCCCCAGCAAGTTCTATCTGTGCATTTTTTATAAGAGCTACTCAAAGATTCCCTGGCTTTATCTTACCCAGTAGAGGAAAAATGACATGATGTGCATCTGTCTTAGGTTGGTGCTTTGGGAAGCTAAAGCAGAGTCCAGAACTTGGATTCAGGGCAATCATCTGACAAGCAATTCCTGTGAACCCAGAGGTAAGAAGCAGGGGAAAAGCAAGGTTGCTGCCACAGACAACCAGGGTTTGTCCTGCTGAGACATTCTGCAGTCTATGGAACGCTTCTGTATTTGTTCACCTGAAAGAAGGGAGTGAGGACCATTTATCCCTAATTCAAATCTCTCACTGGTTGAAGACTCTTCCTGCAGGTGTTAACTTTGCACTTCAAGACTGTAGTTGTGCAGGGGCCAAAGGGGCTACTGCTGCCCCAGGGAGTTCCTGAGGTAGAAAGTGGAAAGGTCCATGCCAGAGTTGGACTGCTGCCTGCTGGAAGTGAGAATGAACTTACAGAAATATCACCACTTGCCAAGGCTTGCCAGATCATATAACTGCGTCCCAGGGTATCTGATGGTGCACTGTAGGCCAGGTTGGGGGTTGCCAGCTCCAATACCAGAATTAGAGAGCAGAAGGCATATGCGAGACAACTGCTGAGAATACCCAAGGAATTAGGAGGGTGGACAACTCGTCCCTTTCCATCTCCTTTACTGACATGCCTTGTCTTTCCCAAAGGACAGCAAAGGCCCCTATAATAGACATAGCTTCACTGTTCCCTGTGTCCTCAAAGCCTGGCTTCAGCACAGTAGCACGAATAACACATGACAGTCATCCCACCAGCTTCAGAAGTCTAGCTGGATTCTTAACTGTCACTGGAGCCACATCCCAGATTCCAGAATATACTTTTGCATATCTTTCATCCAAACCAGCTCATAGCCAGGCAGGGTGAGCAATGGAAGGAGACAGAGACAGGAAGGCACTCTCTGGACTGGTCATCCTTTTTCTTTGTTGAGGGATGCAAGAAACATCAGGCCATCCTGAATCCAAGATTCTAATAGAAGCCTTGATCTCTGATGGAAGGTCCTGTTATCAGTTTGAGTGACCTCAAGCTGGGTGACTGAAAACTGACATGCTTTCTATTTATTTATGAAATTTGTAACTGTGAAAATTAGCCTTAGAAGTTGTAGGCCCATTACTATTAGCTTTATCGTCCTCCTAAGACATACCCTGAGGCATCCTCCAGATTGAATCCTATTGTGCTTTGCAATAAACCCATAATTGATAATGCCACGGAGCTTTAATATGGATGGAGAAATGAAATCTAGAAAGTAAATACATTCAGAATTTTGCTAGCAGGCTGAATTTAAAACTGATTTTCTGAACCTACCAGGATTACTCCTCCTCAATAATGATTTAATTTGAGTGAGCCACCCTGAGAGCTCTTGGGGGTGTGTGGAGGGAAAACAAGTAGAGTCTGGCTTCTCACAGGGACCCCTTAACAAACTTTATCCTGCATTTTGCACCTGTAAGTATTTGAAAATAAAATTAAACTTGGAAATTATTCATGATGGACCAGTCGATAACATAGGCACTGGGGTCCTGTCTGCTGCTCAAGTGTCCTGATGCAATCACCTGTCACTAATGCTCTCAGAAAAGGGAGGCTGATGAGGGTCACTACTACAGGTGAGCAATTGTGCTGTGTTCCTACATGAGCTGGGGGGTAGGTCAGAAGGTGAACCAATTTCCTATCTTTTGGCCCAGAAAGAGCCTCCTAGGCTGTAGGTGTTGGACAAGTCTCCATAGGTAGTCCCTCCCTCCAACTGCTGGGCCCCTAGGAAAATTTATTCCATATACAACTAATAGGTTTTCAGAAAGGCTGGAGAAACAATACAAATTTGCTTTCCTTTAGGTCACATTTTCTCAAAGTATGAGTGGGCACTCTGTTATCCATTGTGTGATTCCAAGTGTGGGTTCTGGACCCAGACTGCCCAAGCCTCATGTTTTAGATTTGTTACTTGCTAGTGGTGTATCTTTAGAACAATTGTGTAATCTCTCTGGACCATAATTACTTTGTTTTATTTATTTATTTTTATTTATTCATTTGACAGAGAAAGAGGGAGCAAGAGAAAGAGAATGGGTGCGCCAGGGCCTCCAGCCACTGCAAATGAACTCCACATGTGTGCGCCCCTTGTGCATCTGGCTAATGTGGGTTCTGGGGAATTGAACCTGAGTCCTTTGGCTTTGCAGGCAAACACCTTAACCATTATGCAATCCCTCTAGCCCTCATGTCCCCATTTTAAAGTTGAGAGAGTGAGGCACACAGAGGTTACATAATCTGTGTAAAATAATACTGCTATGGACAAACTCCTTAACTGCTAAGCCATCTCTCTAGCCCAATTACTCTGCTTGTAAAGCCTGTTGAGGAAGGATCAGTTGCTCAGGAAGCTACCTATGAGCTGAAGATAGTGCTTAGGAAGCTTATCAGACTGTGCTCTTGGGATCAGTGTTCATTTAAGGGTGAGAAGAAAGAGGGGTGGATGCAGGGAGATGGTAGAACATAATAGAATTTCAACCAAGACTTCAGTAGACCTCCCTCTGAGGAAACTGGCACTGGGATGGGTCAGAGTTAGGGTGCAGTAGGTGGTTCTACATTGATCTGTCATTGTGTTTCTGACTTCCTTGACCTGAGCCACTCCTGAACAGCATGCGAGCCTATGGTCATTTGAAGGCCACCTTCTGGAGAAGGTAGAGAAGAGAGAGACAGAAATTCATTCTTAAAATGGATATGGCACTACAGTTTCCACCCCAGAAAATAAATAAAAGTGCCTACTTCACAAGTTGGGTGGCTTTAATATGCACACAGTAATTAAAACTATGGAAATGCTAGCTATTGCTATTATGAAATTCTTTGACCTTACCCCATTTTAAAAACCCTTTAAGTTGACAATAATCGTATGGTCAATTTTATAGGATGTGTGGGAAAGAAGGGATGTTGAGGAGTAGGAGGTTTTTGTTCTGGGTTCAGCCAGTCCACATTTATTCTCAACATTCAATGTGAGGAAAAGCTGGCTCTACGTGTGCAGAATGAGCCACCACCAACAGAAGTTGTGTGTTTCCTGCTGCAATAGTTCTCAATAAAACAGTTAGGTAGGCAATGGGTATGAACTGCTTTTCTATAAATGCTACAACAAAGTGTCAATGACCAAGGACTTGATAGCAATCCATTTTCCTATAGTACCAGAAGCTAGAAATTAGATCAATGTGTTAGCTTTGTTCTTTCTGAAGCCTCTTTATTTGGCTTGCATGAGGACACCGCCTTAGTGTCCTCATGTGGTCTTCCTTCTACACAGACACCTCTGGTGCCCCTCTGTATGTTCAAACTTCTTATACTGGATTAGGGACCATGCTCAACAGCTTAACTCTAGTTTGCTGCAGGCTTAAAAGAACCTATCTCCTAATATGGTCACATTCTGAAGGTTAGGGCTTCAACATATACTATAGGGGATGTAATCATCCCTTTACTTCCTATCATGAGCCTGATCATGCCTTCTCAGATGTCCTTCATACTTCATCCAGTCCACTCCATTCCCCAGCCAAATTCTCACCCAGTTCACTTTCCCCTGCTTGGCCCCATGGCCCTATCAAAACTGTCCTCTCTATCATCCTGTCTACTCATGGCTATTTATGCTACACACTTGCTTTGAAAACCAAATTACACTATAGTATAAATGCCTGAATAAACTACTCAGAGGTTTTGGGAGGTGGTTTGGGCTTTGTTTTTTTGTCTGCATTTTTACAATACAGACTTCTCAAGCTAGTGATTTAACAGAGTGGGAAGGAATGGTTTTTGTTGGCAAATAGACGGACGGTAAGGCATTTTAGTGCTCATAATGGTTTTGACTTATTGGCTGTTTGACACTGAGGTTTGGTTATTGGGCCAGTAATGTAACAAATGTTACAAGTGTTAGTGAATTGTCTGAGAATGCAGATTCCCATTCATGAAGTCTGGGTGGAACCTGGAATTATGCATTTCTAACCAGCGCCAGCAAGTACTGATGTTACTGGTCCAGATGTCCCCTATGGGAACAAGAGCCTAGACCCCATGTTTTTAGTCTGAGATGACCTCAGCCAACCATGCAGCTCTCAGTGGCTACAAGAGCTCTGTATTTGGGCCTCAAGGGACTGACTTTTTGCTTTAGGGATTTTCAGGGCAAAGAGAACTCAGAATCTATGCAATATCTAGATTACAGTTAAATCTATGTTCTTCAGTGCAAGCTGGGAGTGGCAGGAGCAGTGGCAGGGGAAAAAAACTGAATATCGGCTGGGGAGGCTGAGAATATCGAATGAGCAAGTAACAAATACTCCAAAGAGAGGAGACCATGGAGGCTTCTAAACATCACGTAGAGAGGCTGAGAATCATGAATCTTCCATCTGTTATGGAAGATCTGGATTGGGGGGACAGAGAAGCGGCTGAAACAGAGCAGTCCACCCAAGACCTGAAATGAGTGGGCAATGTGAGTAGGCCAATTGCATTTAAGAACCATGAAGAGATAGGCATTCCAAATACAATCATCATGCTTAGAAGGATTTAGTAACCAGGATACAAGTATTGCATAATAATTTATCCACTTTCCCATTTTTCTTTAACAAAGAACTATAAATTTATAAGACAAAGCTTGTAATCAGCACAGTCTGAATTTTCCCATGTCTGCCAGGAAGGATGGTAATTCCAGTTCAAAGCAAGGGTGACTTGTGAGTTACCTGGTGGATTTCTTGAAGATAAATATGTGGTTCCCATCAAAGTTGTAGAAATGCCAGCAACTGTTGCTATATTATGATTACCTATCCCTTAGTGTTTGGGGTGAAGAGATGCTATGAAGGTTTAAATTGATTTTCAATTTAGCAGAGTCTAGAGTCAACTTTGAGAGATTATGTAGATTTGGATAGCCTGTAGGCATAGCTGCAAGGGGGGCATCTTGATTAGGTTAATTAGGGTGGGAAGACTCACCTTCATTGTGAGCAGCACCATTTCATAGGCCTGGGTCTTAGAAAAGTGAAAAACTGGCTAAACACATTCATTGCTCTATACTTCCTCCCTGGAGATGTGACAATGTGAGGCCTGTTTCCTCTCCTACCATGCTTTCCCCACTATTATGGACTCTACCTCCTGGAACTATAAGGCAAAATAAAATTTTTCATTCCCAAAGTTGCTTCTTGTAAAGTAGTTTTTCCTAGCAATGAGAAAGTCACTCATATAGATGTTAAACTGACAGAATTGACTTAATATCAGACAGGTTTATGCTCTAGGGAAGATAAAGGATGGCCACTAGTCCTTGTTGAAAAATAAAGGTTGGACAGTTGTGGATTGGGAATGATGAGCAGACAAGACCCCTTCCATGAACCAAAGGAGGGACATATTTTTAAGCTCAATGTTTCTAAATGCTAAAAGTAGGAGGCTGGGAATTACTGAGTTCTTTTCAGTAAACTCATCAACTAAACATCTGTTTGGGGTAAGACAGGAATTATGGTGGACTTTGGAAGGTATTAATGCAAAGCGCAGACCCCATGCTTCCAAATCTTTCAAGTGGTTGCTATTAAGCCCAACTCTAATCAGAAGACCTCAGGACACTTGGGTGAGATGTTTTACTTTCTTCTAAGCTTTTTCTTTCTTGTCATCAACCCAAAGTTCCACTCTCTATCCATGCACTCACCTACCTACTACTCACCTTTCACCCATGTACTGCATTGTAACCACTTCCTTATTCATCCCACAACTCACTACCTGAATGGTTAGTATTTTCATCATTGAGACAAACTACCAGAGAAAATGAACTGAAAGGAGGAAAAATTTTATTTGGGCTCATGATTTCTGAGGTTTCAACCCATGGTCAGATACTCCATTGTTTTCATGCCTATGGCAAGGAAAAAATGATTATGGTGAAAGGGCATGGCACAAGAAACTTGCTCACTTTATGGTAGTTAATAAAAAGGCAGAGAGACAAGAAGATGGTAGGAACAAAATGTACTCTTTAAAGGCACACCCCACAGTAACTTATTTCATTCAATCAAGCTCTACCTCCTAATTACATATTTAGCTATGAATTCCTTGATGAATCAACTCATCCTTCACTAATGATCTCATAATCCAATTACCTTTCAATAGTGTCACCAACAGGAATTCAAGCTTTCAACCCATTAACCTTTGAGGGTAACATTTCATACCCAAGCTACAACATCATTCACTCACCTACTTGTTCACATCATTCATCCATCCTCTCAACACATGTTCATTCCATACTTGCTCACAAACTACCATCTGACCACCCATTCATCCCTCCTTCTACCCTCCATCTGCCCTGACATTCATTTAACAACCTACTTATCATCCCACTTGCCAAAACTTCCATCCCACCATCTAGCCACTAGCCTAAGTCTCCATCTACATTCCACCTGCCCTCTACCCATCCATTTACATATCTGTTATATTTTTATTAATTCAACACATGTTGAGATATATAATATTGAGACCAGGTCTGTAGCCTTTGGGCATTCACAATGTAGTATATGAAAATAATAGCATTTAATAAAAACTTGACTACAGAAATAGGACAGGAATAATTAATAACTACCTGATTGGTGATGTTGCAGAAGGATTCATAGGAGAGAAGATATTTTGAGCTGGGTCTGGAAGATACCTTGAGCTCACAAATTCCTGGTAGAAGGACTGGCCTAAGCAAAGTCTTGCTGGTGTGAAGGAACACTCTGATGTTTGTGAAATAGTTGTTAACCTTGCATCCTACCTTATGGAGGTTAGACTTCCTTCCAAATGCCAGAGTCATTGAAGTGTCATCACCATGATTTGTGCTTCAGAATAATCTCTGACACCAGGAATTAAGCTGAGTCAGAGGAAGGAGACCAGAGGCAGAAAAACCAGTTAGAAGGCTATTGCATTATTCTAGATAGGAGATGACAGGGATCAGACTGTGGGAGTAGGGATGAAATGACAAAAAGTTGAAAATGATTTAGGTGATTGAGTCATAAGAATTAGTGGAACTGAGGTTTCTACAAGGAGCCTTAGGATTGATAGTGAGGGCACTTACTGAGATGGTGACCTGAATAAGAAGAACTAGATGGTGCAACCAATGAGGAGGAGAAGTAAAAGCTGTGTCTTGCCTGAATGACACTCAGGTGGATCTAAAGGCAGATGGGCATTCAGTCCAAAGCTCAGAAGAGGAACATTTGTATGGTGAGTGTGGCTACAGGCAATAAAGATATACAGGAAGAGTAGAAGGACAAAAGAGAATGCTGGGTAACATGAGTCCTTAGGGTGGCAAGAAAGAACACTTACAATGAAAACTGAGAAAAACAGCTCCATCACAGTAGAAACAAAGACACAGGAGTCCCAGATGCTAACTGATAAAAGATATTTTTCATAAATATACTCAGTATTGTATATGCTATTCTTGTTATTTAGCTTTCAATTTTGTAATAGTTTGAGATTTCTGAGAAGTTCAAAGCCTGAATATTCCCATACACCTTCACTTTGGTTTCACAACTTTAATTATTTACAAAAGCATTATGAATGCAGCACTGCCAGAAGACTAATATCACCACAATACCAGTAACTAAGTCAATATTCTTTTAATTAAAAAATGTTTTATTTATTTATTTAAGGGAGAGAGAGATTGAGAATGGGCTTCTTGCACTGCACACAAACTCTAGAGGCATGTGCCACTTTGGGCAATTGGCTTTAAATGGCTACTGGAGAATCAAACCCATAATAGCTAAGCCATCTCTCCAACCCCTAAGTTCACAATCTTAACTAAGTTAAGAATTCATGCATTCTCACCAACTTTTTCTACAAATGTCTTTTTATCTGTTCCAGGATCCAATCCTTGATCCCATGTCCCATCTAGTGCTGTCATTTTAATCTGTTCTAATCATTAATAACAGGAATTTGAGGAAATGAATGGCCCATGTCCAGTGATAGAAATAAGCCTGGTGAGTTAAGGATCATGAAGATGCCATTTGCTTTGGTAAGCGTTAAGACCTGTTCTAGTTACTCCTCCTTGCATAACGAACTAACCCAATGCTTAGTGTCTTAGAACAACAATCATTTCATTGTCTCTTATTTTTTAGAACAGGATAAAGCAGAGATAGCTTGTCTCTGTTCTACAAAGCCATGGTCTCAGCAGGAAGAGTAAAGCTCTGGGATTGGAATTACCTAAAAACATTTTCACTGTCTTGTTTGGAAGTTAACAACTATCTATTAGCTGAGACCTTTGTTGTGCTACAAGCCAGTGTACCTACAGGAGGGCTCTTCATGTGGCTTCTGGACTTCCTCCTAGCGTGGTGGCAGGAATGTAAGAGTGAGCATCTCAGATGGCAAAAGTCACATCATTTTTTATGACCTAGCTTGAAAAGTCATATACTTTCATTTCTGCCATAGTCACTAGCTCTCTCACATTCAAGGAAAGAAAACATATCCCATCTTAATAAAAGAAGCATCACTGTCAGATTATAGGAAAAGTATGTAGGATGAAGATTTTGTGACAGTTCAGGAAATTTATGTATCAACTTGCCACTGTTTTCTCTTGGAAGTCAGAGATTAGGACATTCAACAAGACTGGGAGAGTTACAGAGAGGTTGCAAACATGGAGTGTAAAGTAAGTTCAGGAGCAGACACTTCAAGAAAGGAAAGTGGTGGTTGGGAGTGTGTAGTACATGGCCAGGGGTAATCCTAGGGGTTATAGATGACCACCTCTTGGCAAAAATCCTCTTGATATGAAACATGATCAGTTTAGAATCCCTTTCTTTGGACATCATGATGGATAATTTTGATTACCAACCTGATTTGATTGAAACATGCCTAAGTGATTAATAAAGAGTACCTCT
The DNA here is from genome assembly GCF_020740685.1 of Jaculus jaculus. Taxonomy (NCBI): domain Eukaryota; kingdom Metazoa; phylum Chordata; class Mammalia; order Rodentia; family Dipodidae; genus Jaculus; species Jaculus jaculus. The sequence goes on from NC_059125.1 coordinate 40,380,843, forward strand.
GGATGTGTCTTTGACAGTGTTTACAAAGACAATTAATTAAGAAGGGTAGACCTGCCCTAACTGTTGGCAGTATTAATCCATAGGCCAGGAGCTCAAATGGAATTAAAGGGGGCGGGGGGAGAAAGCCAGTGAACACAAATATTCCCTCTGTTTCCTGGCTTCCATAATGTGAGCTACTCTACTCTACCATGCCTTCCTTGATGTGATAGAGTGAACTCTCTGAAATCAGGAATGAAGTAAGAATTCCTCCTTTTGGTCTGGAGAAATGGCTAAGCAGTTAAGGTGCCTGCCTGCAAAGTCCATCCGAGTTCAATTCCCTAATACCCATGTAAAGCCAGATGTAAAGTGGGACATGCATCTGGAATTCGTTTGTAGTGGCTAGAGGTCATGGTATTCCCATTTTTTCTCTCTTTCTCTTTCTCTCCACTTGCAAATAAATAAATGGATATTCTTTAATTTTTTAAATCCTCCTTCTAAGCTGTTTTGCTCAAGGTATTTTGCCATAGCAGAAAAACCTGCTTAACACAGACACAGTAATTTAGTGTTTGCCATCAGAAAGTCAGAAACGGAAGTTTCATGCTCTGGTAGTAAGATACATTGAGGAAGATGCTTTGAAATGGCTGTGAAGCTAATAACTACTAGTGGGATCCAAGTCTGCATAAGTAAAGACAAGAGAGGGCATTTTCTGAGAAGTGAAAAAAAGGGGTAGCCAGGGGCCTAGTAAACACAGGGTTACATGAAAAGAAATAGAGGAAAATGATCAGAGACGATGACTGGGGAAGATTTCTGAGCTCACAGCCATTCACATGCACAGAACTAGAGTTCTGTCTTCACCCATTTCATAGCGAGGCTTTCCCATGAAACTATTCATCCACCCATCACACACATACACACACACACACACACACACACACACACACACACACACACACACACAGCCTTACTCAAGTCCTCTGTTCCCTATGGTGCTAGGTTACTGGTTAGAACATCGAATCCTTTGTGGCTGCTAATGCTCAGTAGAAGTAAAGGAGACTTGGAGAAAAGCTAACTTCTTTGAGGCAATTTCAGTTAGGGACACCAGCCTTGGCAGGAATGGAATACTTTAGCATACTACCTAGATGGGCTGGCCTTCGGGTTCTGCACTTTAAGTCTACAAACCAAACAAATCTTTCCCTTACATACCTGAATCTGATGTAAGAGTCCATTCTAATCTTCTGTGCTGTTTCCAGTTCTCCCCCCTCTCTTTCTCTCTCTCTCCCTCCCTCTCTCTTTCTTCTTGCTCTGCCCTGTTAACATCTCTGGTTGGACACATGAGTCTGGAGGGCTCAGGGGAGAATAGAGCACAGTTTCATGGCCTGGGTAATTTTCTGCTTGCTTATGCTTTATACTTTGGGGTAACTTCACACTTTAATTACAAGTATGATTTTCCTCTGACCTCTGAATCTACCATGTGTGTATGTCTCTTACACTCTAGACCTTCCATATGGATATCTTCTCTAAACTCTGGGCCTGCTAGCTGTGTAATTTCTTTAAACCCAGGAGAACCATTGTTATAACTCTCTTTACTACCCATTTCTCACTGCCTGTCATTCTCAAACCACCACCACTTACTTTAAATTTCTTCCATGGAGAAGCTCAGGATGGATGCTGTGCCTTCCACACAAGTATGCATTTCTTCAAAATCTCTCTACATAGGTCTTATCTCCCACATGCTTATGGCTCTGCTCCAGCCTCTTTCTTTTTTAAAGACCTCCATCTCTCTAAAATGATACTATGAACTTTGCTGTGCCTTCCATATGAGTGCTTATTTTTGACTTTCTGCATACTTGTGACTCTGCTCCAGCCTTCTTCCTAGATCCCAATTTCCCTTAAATAAACCCCACAATTTGTCATTTGTCCCTAAATAAACTCAATAATTCACAATTTATCCTTATGTAAATTTTATATCAATTCTTTGTTAAAAGTGGCACAGGACCCAAAATTGGGGTTCATAAATTTGGGGGACCCCTCCTAAACCACAAAAATCTTGGATCAGAGGAAAGTCAAGAGTGTGGACAGAAATCAAAGAGTCACTCAGGACTGGGGCATCAAGAACTGTTTAGGATGTTGAGTGACTCCGCCTAGCCTGTTGGTGGCCCTGGGTTTTGGCATCTTAGTGTGTAAAAATATGGAGTTATTTCCATGAGAGATTTCCCACAGTCTTGTCACCTGGCACATCCTGCCTGGGTGATGTTGATATAGAAACAACTTGAAAGAAAAACAAACCAGAAAAAATGAGGAAGTTCATTCATTAAACAAAGTAAACATTTTTCCCCCCCAAAATTAACACCACTGATCTTTCCTCCTGGCTGACTGTGAAAAGAAAACAGGAAATAAAAGACAGAATTGTTTAGATTCAAGGCATATTCCCTATTCTATGGGGTTCAGCAACTGGCTAAAGCTAGAAGATTCTTTGCATTGTGTGAGTAATAAATACAGTAGTGAAGTTTATTGAGAGTTTACTATGGTCTGGTCCCCATGACCAGAAGTTTCTCCATATTATCCTACTTAATCCTTATAAAATTCCAAATGTCCAATCATTACAATTGTCTCTTTATAAAAAAGGAAATTTGAAGATTAGATTGCAAGGTTACATAGTGTTGCAGTCAGGTTCGCATTGCTGGGAGAAATCACCCAACCAAGAGAAGCTTGTAGGAAAAAAAAGGTTTATTTTGGCTTACAGGCTCGAGGGGAAGCACCATGATGGCAGAAGAAAACGACGGCATGAGCAGAGGGTGGACATCACCCCCTGACCAACATCAGGTGGACAATAGCATCAGGAGAGTGTGCCAAATACTGGCAAGGGCAAACTGGCTATAACACCCATAAGCCCACCCCCAACAATACACTGCCTCCAGGAGGCATTAATTCCCAAATCTCCATCAGCTGATAACCTAACATTCAGAACACCTAAGTTTATGGGGGACACCTGAATCAAACCACCACACACAGTAAGTGATAAAATGAGAATTTCAACTCAAGATTATGTGATTTTCTAAATCCACATTTTTAAGCATTACATTATATGGTAAATTGGAAAAAGAAGAAAAATCACCCCCAAAGCAGCATGGTGACATAGTGTTTGGGTGTGTTTTTCCTCTTGCTTCTTGTCATGTTTTAATTTGTGTGTGTTTGTGAGTCTGAAACTATGTAATTATCACATACTGCTTTGAGCAAATTTCCCTCCCCTTTCCAGTTAATATTATGCAATATTCCTTTTTTCGTGGTGCTATCCAGTCTTCTAAACCATCATTAAAAAATCATGTTTCATGCAGTAACTGCACCACAATTTATTATATCAGTCCCTTGTAGATAAAAGTTTAGAATTTGGTAGGTACCATGCTGTTGCTATGACATTGCCAAGCATACAGTGTTTGTCAGAGTTATGATCACATCTTTAGATAAGATTATTTTGGATAGATAGAAGTGGAATTGCTGAGTCTAACCCTGTGAACATTTTTTAGTGGATCATAATTTGTAGTCACCAAGTGCTTTCCCAATATAACTGTATTAATTTACGTCATTGTTCAATAATTTCACCCCACTCTCAGCTGAACTAGGTAAGATTTTAAGGCATTTTCATTGGATAAGTTGGCACCTCATTATTTTAATTTGCAATTATTTTCTTACTAATGAGGCATGATATTCTTCTAAATGTTTGTTAACTGATCGTGTTTGTCCTTTGGTGAATTATCTGTTCTTGCTCTGTACCCATTAAAATATTAATAACCAGTTTTTCTCTCCATTTTCTGATATCCATAGGAGAAAGAAATTTTCTGTGAGCATTTTATAACAACTGTGTGCATATAAATTATATATTAGCAAATATTTTAAACTATAAATAAGTAGTAACTTAAACTGGTTTATCTTTTTTCTTTTCTTGTATCTCCTGTCATTTCAGAATGTATAAAGTTATTCTTCTCCAATGCACACTTATTTCTTTCTAGTTTTTCTATTACATATCTCTTGGGAAAAATATTCCCTTTAGTCCCTGAAATATTTGTGAGGAACCTGCAGTGAAGGGGATAAGGAGATATCTAACTTGAAAGGAGACCACCAGGCCTAGCTTGAACAGTGAAAGTCAGACAATCCAATGATGACAAATAGAAGCCAACCTTATTCAAACTATTCCTCTGCTACATCCTTCCAAATCATGGATAGATTATGCCATAAAAATTTAATCTGAGAGCCTGGTGGGGTGGTACACACTTCTAGTCCCAGCACTCAGGAGGTAGAGTTAGGAGGATCACCATGAATTCAAGGCCACCCCAAGTGTACTACATAGTGAATTCCAGGTTAGCCTGAACTAGAATGAGACCCTACCTTGAAAAAAAAAAAAACAGACAAACAAACAAGACTTGAGAAACTTTCTCTTGTGCAGCCTTTAGTTGAAGGGCTGATAAACTGTGAAGTGACTTACAGGAGAATAGACACAGGGCCTGGGTACCCAATAAACCCACTTCCCCTGACAACTGGCAGATACAAGTGGAGATCCAAGTACTAAGCCTAAAACATACTGAGATAGAAGGGGGACAGAGAGGATAATTTCAGTGTCCCTTTTCTAAAGTCCTCTGCCTCATTTGACACTATTGGCTAACTTAAGGAAATTCTCTAATCCCCTGACTTCCCTTACAGTATCTCTATTGTCCTCTGAACTCTTCCATTACTCTTCACCATGCTTTCTTGGCTCTTTTGTTGAATTTTGTTTGTGGAAACTCTTTTTCTTTCCCAAAGTTCACTTTCCCTTGATGAGGTCGAAGGCTCACATAGCTTCATTTACCAGATGCATGCTAATGACTACTAAGTCCACATCTTCTCTAAGACTACCCAGGTCCCTGCCACCAGAGCATCTTCATTTGAAGGGCCTCACCTGCACTGAAAATCCATGAAACTAAAATTCAGCTCCCCAGTCCAGCCAATCACCATGCCCATCCAAAGAGCCTGTTTCATTTCTCTCATTTGCACACAATGACCTGCTGAAGGGCCTTCTTTTCTATCTAGCTAATACTGCTTCTGTCCAGCTCTTTGCACTTGGACTCTTTCAAATCTCACCATCTATAATCTATCTCTGCAGATTGAAACCACATGCCACCTCCTACTTTCAGCTCTTTTGCAGACTGTTACACCAGTCTTGACACTGGCCTCCTGCCTGACGTTTAGGTGTCTTTCATGGGCTTTCCCTGGAAACATGTAGAGGGTCTTTTGTGATCAAGCCCTTGTTTCCTTCTCCATTCTTTTTTTTCCCCTCCATTTCACACCCTCCACATAATAGCTAGGTGAATTGTTGCTCCTTGAAGTATACTATAACTTCACACATGCTATTCTTTCTTCATATAATGTCATTCCTGCTCCCTGTAGCCCTCATTTCCAACTCTTTAGTTGCATGAGAGAGGCTTTCTGGCTTCTCTGAACCATGCCTGGATTTCATGTGCACCCTGTGAAGACAGATGAGAACCATAATGGATGTGAACCATACTCCACCAGCTGGCCCCCCTTTTCATTCTCATGGGGCCTATATCCAGGAATAGACTCATAACATTCTATGAGATGCATTCTAATGAGGGTGATGTTTGGTCGAAATCCAGGCCAGAAAGCTGGCAAAATTCTCTTTAAGGCTTATTGGGAGACTGTCAACTTGTGAGAAAGCCAAGATGAAAGTGCAATTTGATTTCAATATTTTTAAAAAGAACTCTCACGTGTGTCTCATTCTTCACAGTCGGATGTTCCTTAGTAGTTTCGGTGAGATTCTTTCTCCAGGGTACTTTACTGAGCTTTGCACCTCGGCAGGAAGTTGTGGGGCCAGACTTACATGTGCATACATAATCATAACTGTCCATCTGGACTAGTCTCCCCAGGAGTCACCTCACTTGGTAGAAGGCTCAAGCCACTTCTCTAAATGTGGGTAACATCTTCTGGCTGGAAGGGCACCTGGCTGCTCACAGCAATGCAGCGTCTACAAGATCCTCATACAGCCAAGTATTCCTCATCACCCATTCCTATTTCATTTATTGGACACTTACTATGTGCCAGGTATTGTGTGGGTGTTGAGGACATTGTCTTAGTTTGGCTACCCCACAAAACAAGTCCTGACACAAGTTTGAAAGCTCAAAGAGTTAAGAATACCTAGGAGGCACAAGTGGGAGTGTGAGAAAAGTGACTGGGAAAGGAATGGGTGCTTTAATGAGCAGATTACTGCTATGGGCAACTGGTGTAGAATCTCCCTGAGGACACTGATGCACCATGTAGAACAGGCTGGGAATCCCTTCAACAGAGGATTGAAAGCCTGGGGCATCAATCTACAAACTCTCATCCCTAGGGACCTTAACTTCTTTGGCCCCAGAGGTATTAATTCCACTGTACTCCAGGATTATGGCTACTTGCAGCTAAGCAAGCTCCTAAGGTACCAAGAAAGCCCTGAGGCACAGAAGCTGAAAAAGACAGTCTGTTGAGGTGAGAAGTTGTCAATGTGCTTTGAGCCTTCGATTGGGATTTGCAGTTACGCTGTGAGTTAAAGTGGTACAAGCTGAGGTGATACAGACAGATCATCAACAAAGGTCTGTGACAGATATAGAGATGAACTAGTCACAGGACCTCTGCCCTTAGAAAACTCAAAGCCACAAGGGAAAGATAAACAGGCCAACAATGTCACCATCAGATGGTGAGATACAAGTCCTTGCTTCAGAATACATACAACCTGCATGGGGCATGTCATTCAGACAGAACTGGAAAAGGTCTAATCTCAGTGAGAAGTTCCAGGAGATTTGGTCTGACCCTTGAAGGATATATGTTTCTCAGGCCCAGATGAAGGAGCAATGAGCCTTGGAAGCACAGTCGGTTTGCCCTGACCATGCAAGGTAAGTGCAATGGGGCTCACTTGATGGGGCCAAAGCATTGGTTCTTCTACAGGGCACAGCAGGAGACAGGGAAGAATGTAAACTGTGGTCTGATTGTGCAGGATCTTGACCACCTCAGCCCCCAGGAGGCAATGCAGCCCATCAGTGTTTAGTGACATGTTTTCAGCTTTAGCAAGCTCACTCAGAGAGCAGCTTGCAGGATGGGTTGGATGGTGACAGGTGAAATTGGAGCTCAAGGACCGTGATTAGGAGATGTGCCAGTCAGTCTCTGGGCAGGAAACAGATGGCTCTCTCAAAAGGAGTGGAAGAGTTCCCAGACATCATAGAATCCCATGGCTAGAAAAGAGGACCACTCAACAGGAGCTGGGGCCTTAAGTAAAGGAAAGCAGCCAGGAGCAACCTCACACTAGTGGGGAGAATGGGAGAGCTACAGGAACACATACTCTGCCTTTTCTGCCTTCTACTCTCTCAAATCCTGCCAGCACTTCTCATTGGTCAAATTCCCCCAGAAGCCAGATGGCAGGGCTGCCAAACTATTGCATCCCACAAAGGTCAGATTTTCAGGAGTTCAGAGCAGAGTGAAGAAGCACAAAGGCTGGGATATGCAACCTAGAAGAGCCAGTTCAGTTGGCAAGGGCAGAGGTGACACAAGGCAAAGTAAGCATTGAAATTAAGGAGTTAGAAACGAGGCACTCTTTGATGGAGTTGGCAAGTGATCTGAGGTGACTGGACTAAAATACCTGTCACTAGAGGATAGTTTCTTAGGTGCCGAGCTCCTTCGAATTAGCACTTCCTTCTGAAAGAGGTGCTGGGTCCATTTTCTGCGGCAAGAACAGAATACCTGAGACTGGGAAATTTATAAAGGGAGGAAGTTTGTTTGTCTCACACTTGTAGAGGTTAGAACCAAGACTAAGTAGCTGCCCCTAGTAAAAGTTCCATGCTGTATCATTATATCATTACCTAGCAAAGAATGGAAGGACAATCAAGTGTGTGCGCAGAAGAAATACAATATAAAGGTCAGCCTCGCTGTGTGGCAATTAGCTGTTGTGGCAGCCAACCAAGCCTCACCAGAATGGCATTAATCCCTACCACTTACTTCCTAACAACCTCACCTCCAACACCTTTGTATTGGAAGTTCAAATTTCAATGTGATTTTCCAAGATGAAAAAATGTATCACGGGAGAATGCTTTTGCCTATCACTTGCCTTTAACTTCAATGTTAGATGAACGTTGATGGAAAGCAAAGCCAAAGCCTGAATTAATCTTCTGCGGGAAAAAAAAAAAGGGGCTTTGGGAGAAAGGACCTCAAAGGTCTTCATGGGGACATTGGTAGCTACATCAAGCTGGTAGCCACAGGATCACTAGAGAGGGAGAACACAGCTATGGGGACAAAAGGCTAAGAAAAGGAAGTATTGGTGGATAGTGGAGACAAAAATCCTACTGGGACTCCTGGTGCCAAGGCCTGATCTTATCCCAGATTCTATAGGGATAGCTTCATGTACACCTCACTGTTTTACATACACACACACACACGCACACACACACACACACACACACACACACACACACACATACAAACACATAATCTGCTGCCACATGCAAATATTATATGGTATTATTTATATACTCCATTGCATTATAATATTATTTATATACTCCATTGTATTAGCCTAGCAGAACATATATACCAAAGTGCCACAGAGTGCCTTAAAGCAAGTACACTTAGAGTCTCACAGTCTTGGGATCTGGAAGTCCAAAATCAAGGTGTTGGCAAGGCCATACTGTCTCTATCCTGGTTTTTGATAGTTCTTTTATTTATACAGCATAATTCCAATATTCACCTGGTGTTCTCTCTGTGTGGGTTGAACCTGTATGAATCTTGTTCTTTTGTAAGGATGCCAGTCACATTGGATTTGGGACCACTATAATGACCTCATCTTAACTATCTGAAAAGACCTTGTTTAAAAATGAGATTGCATTTGAGGGAATTTGGGATTAAAATATAATTTGGGGGAATATTACTTAATCTATGACACTCTCCAACACTCATATGGAGTTGCCATGGCTGCTCTTCAGTAGATCAATCTTTGTATGGGTCCAAAGGGTGTTGAAATTGACAGTCCCCTGAGTCTGGACCATTAGCTCAGTAATCCTCCTGAAGATTGCAGAGAGTAGACCAGACACCAGCCCACAGGGACAGGACCCCTTCCTGAAAAAACTCAAAGGGACCTTTAAAATAAGCGCACAGACAGTGTTTGCCTAAAGAGTCACCACTGAACTTGGAATACTTGGAAGCTGCCAGAGTGACACGGACTATGCATTAGTCACCTGAATCATGCCAATGCCTAGGTGGGTGGATTCAAATTATTTCTAGCCACCCAAAATGAGGACCAAGGTGCCATAATTAGTTTTGGTCGTGGTCTAGGAGGCAGAATCAGTAAACGGAGGGGCTCAAGGGGAAAGTAGGAAATCCAGTGGAGGGTGATGAAGTCCCATGTTACCACTGTGGTTAACTGGGGCTCAGTCCCATGCAAGGCTGTTAACGACTGGGGGAGGTACTGAGCATGCTTCTGTGTCAAATGTAGGGTTTTATGCAACAGCCTTGCATCCTCATGAGATAGGTTTCATTAGAAGGATACAGAATGGGAGCCACAGTAATTCACTTGAAGAGTAGGCACAGGGATGGGGACAAAGCACCCAAGTTCCCACTGACCCCAATTGTGTCATGTGCACCTCACCATAACATTATGAAATAGGCAATAGGATCCTCAGTTTTTGACAAGGAAACTTCCCCCTGGGGACAAAGAGTGGCTTAAAAGACATCACCAGATTCATAAAATAAGTAAATCGCTGATCTGTGTTTGGAACCTGTTATTACATGACTTAAGTCAGTATTTCCTTATCCACAAAACTTTATATTGTCCAACTAATGTGTGTTTTCTGTTTTCTTACTCTAAAGAAGATGAAATTTTGACTCTTAGGTGGTTCCCAAGCTAAAGTTGGCACAAAACAGTGATACATGGCAAGGAGCTCTCTCACCCAATTCCTGCTCTGAGGTTAGCTCTCTCAGTTTGTCTGCATGGTATCCTGGGATTTCTTTTTTGAAGTGAAGCACATTGCAAGAAGAAGTCCTGCCTGAAACCTCTTACAGAAGCTTGTGGTGGAAGTGTGTCTGGAAGTCAGACAGACAGTCACACCCAAGCTCCATAGAGCACTCATGTGGTCCCCAGCTTCTGTGGACTCTGTTTTCCAGACTTATTGTGTCTGTCCCTGCCCAGCTGTTCGGTAGGCCTGGGGCGAGGGGGAGATCCTGTGGAGGGGCCACTTAAGTCTTCCTGTCACCTACCGCTGAGATGAGATTCTCCCCCAGTTGGCTTGGAGTGACAGTGATAGATTAAACGCACCAATTAAATTAGATCCTATTTTAAAGAGCTTGAGCTGGATTTCCTTTTAATTATAGTGCTGTGCTCGCTGATGAGGTATTGTCGAGGACTTAACAATTGGTTGATTGTGCATTGGAGTGTTCTGAGAGCTGTTTCTGGGAAAGCCTGGGACAGCTTTCTTTCTAAGGAGCTCCCTGGGATAAGACAGGAAGGAGGAAGCAGGCGGGGGAGGGGGGATGTCCTATCTCCACTGAGAATCCATCCCTCTTCTCCTTGTTTTCTGCTTTATGAGTCACATGTGACTTAGAGTGTTAATGAGCACAGCATGGAGTAGAGAGATGGGCCAGAGGCCCCAGAGCAGAGGGGCTCCTTCCTGCCTCTGTCCCACATAGCTGAACACACTCCCTCTGCTCTGTCCTACCTGAGCTTGGGTTTCCTATCAGTGACTCACTACTTCTTTAATTCACTCGATAATTGTTTCTTGAGCTTCTAGAATGCACCAACATTATGCTAGGTGCTGGGAATAGAGTAGTGGACAAAACAGGGAAAGTCCCTGTTGCAGTCAGGTTAGCATTGCTGGCAGAAAATACCTGAACAGGAGTAGCTTGTGGGAAAAAGGTTTATTTTGGCTTACAGACTTGAGGGGAAGCTCCACGATGGCAGAGAAAACTGATGGCATGAGCAGAGGGTGGAAATCACCTCTTTGCCAACATCAGATGGATATCAGCAGCAAGAAAGTATGCCAAACACTGGCAAACTGAAGCTGGCTATAATACCCATAAGCCCGCCCCCAAGAATACACTGCCTCTAGGAGGCATTAATTCCAAAATCTCCATCAGCAGGGAACCTAGCATTCAGAACACCCAAGTTTATGGGAGACACCTGAATCAAACCACCACATTCCAACCCTGGTCCCCATAAACTGATAACCATCCATGATGTAAAATACAATGCAATCAGTCCAACTTTAAAAGTCCCCATAGTTTTTATCTATCCTAATGATGTTCAAACATCCCCATAGTCCAACGTCTTTTAACTGAACCACAATACCAACCCCCCAAAACATAATGGCAGAGAATAAACATTCACAATAGAAAAGATGGCATTGAGCATAGCAAAGAAATATTCAACCAACAAGAGTTAAATGGGCAAACATCAAACTCTGTAGCTCAAAGTCCAACAACTCTAGCCAGTGACAAATCTTGAAATCCATTAATTCTAACCAGCCACAAATCTCTGGAGTTCCAATTTCATGCCTCCATCTAGGCTACTCACAATGCTGGAAGACTACATATGGAGCCAGTAGCTCTTCTTAGCAACCATCTCATGGCCCCAGCATCTCCATGGGGTCTCCATTGAAACCCACGGTACATCCTCACGGCTCCACTGGGTCTTCATGCAGGCATCCAGAAAACCTGCTTTACTTTGCCCATGGCCATTTCCAAAACAAGACCATGCTGCAAATTCAGTGATCCTTTCTATCCTATATTTCTTATATTACACAATACCAGCTGGGGTATCAATTTGTTAAGCCAGGAGAGAATGAAGCAGATGTTGAAGAATAGATCACTCCTTGAGCATCAGTCAGGCCCCTTCAAAAGAGTCTACATTCTTTCTGTTGCTCCAATTCAGGTCAGCTGGCCCAAAGGTTGTAATCTTTAATATAATTGCAGCTGAATGGGCAGAAGTTTCAGCCCAAAGATTTCATTTTTGTGTCATATCCCTCTGCTCATACCAGGCCATTTCTATGCAATGCAACCCTGCACAAATTCTCAGGGCAGGCATAAAAACAAGTCTCTCACACAAACTGCTTCTAACCTAGCCCAGGAAAAGCTCTTTCTCACTCTCAGAAACCAAACCTCATAGTCCATAGTCCTTACTGCCTTCAGGTCTTTCAACTCTGACCAGAATAGTCCATCAAGTTATACTTACAGCACTGCAAGGTGTCTCTTAGGTCAAGATTTCAAATTCATCCACGTTTCTCTTGAAAATCAGCTCCACAAGGTATCAACTTTAACTGTTGCCATCAGGTGTGCCTTGCTGGCAGAAATCAAAGAACAAAGAGCAGCTTTTGGGCAAAAGAGGTTTATTTTGGCTTACAGACACGAGAAAAAGCTCCACAATGGCAGGGAAAATGATGGCATGAGCAAGGGGTGAAAATCACCTCCTGGTAAACATCAGGGGACAACAGAAACAAGAGAGTGTGCCAATCACTGGCAAGGGAAATCTGGCTATAACACCCATAAACCCACCATCCAACAATACACAGCCTCCAGGAGGCTTTTTTTAAAAAAATATTTTGTGTATTTTTATTTATTTATTTGAGAGTGACAGAGAGAGAAAGAGGCAGTTAGAGAGAGAGAATGGGCACGCCAGGGTCTCCAGCCACTGCAAGCGAACTCCAGACACGTGCGCCCCCTTGTGCATCTGGGTAACGTGGGTCCTGGGGAACTGAGCCTCAACCCGGGGTCCTTAGGCTTCACAGGCAAGCGCTTAACCACTAAGCCATCTCTCCAGCCCCTCCAGGAGGCTTTAATTCCATATTGCTACCAGCTGGGAACCTAGCATTCAGAATACCCAAGTTTATGGGAGACACCTAGTGAAGGGGGAGGGGATAAGCAGATGTTCTATAGTGGCAGGAATAAATGCAAGGAGCAAAAAGCAAAAAGAAAAAGGTACTGTGGTGAAGGAATATAGTGCTAAAGGAAGGCCTACTTGACGGTGGCATTTGAGCAGTCTGGAAGCAAGTGAGGAGCTGTGCCATTGCCTATTTAGGTGATAGTATTCTAGTTTAAGGGAAGAGTTTAAGGCCAAAGCCCTGCCTCTGGTCTGCAGAGGGCCCTGGTGCCCCCCTCACCTACCTACTACAAGCCAAGCCTGGTCCATATAACTACTTCTCTTTACCTTGAGGAAGACAAGTCCTTGAGCTTGGCAGTTCAGTCACTTGAGGTGGTGACCTACATCTGTATCAGTCCAAGGGGATAATCAGGCACACATGCACTGATTAATTGATGAGCCCTGTACTCTCTAGAAGGATACTACTTTTGGCACCCAACTCTTTGCAGTCATTAAAAAAAAAATGAAAATTGAAAACAAAAACCCACGAGTCAAGCAAACTCATAATATAGTTGTACATGGAAAGTACTTTGGACCATAAATGAAAGACACTTGTGATTTGGTCCCCGCTTTACCTAGGACCAAGTGAATGTTGGTAAATTTCTATGTCTTGGTTTTCGATTCTGTAAAACAGACAATGAAATCATTGTTCTAACCTTTTAGGCACCTTGCAGTTGAGTATGGGGTTGGGGTAATACTTTCTCAATCATGGCAAAGGCCTAGAAAGAGAAGTACCCAGCCCGAGTATAGGAGATTTTCCAGAAATCGTTTTAATTTTCACAAAAGTGACTACCACATTGTGCCTGTGCTGCCAGAGAAGTTCTTCTCTGACTCAGCTTGGGTCCCAAGAAGTACACATAGTTTATGTGTGAGGAGATCCCAGAAAACACTAATGGGTAAAGTGAGGAAGTGAGACAGGGCACCAAGGCAGTGACCACTGTGTACACCTGGGGCTTCACCAGGCTGGGACATCCTGAGGCCCAAGGAGCCTGTTGTCAGTGGTTGAGAATTGTTCTGGTGGGTTGGAGTAACTGTTACTCCCTGGCACTTCTGACCTTATGAACCAGCAGTCAGAGTTCACATACTGTTCCAAGAAAGCCTTGTGGCAAAGGAATGGAGGGACTAGTGGATGGAAGTTGGGTGGTCTATCAACTTCATGTCACTACAACAAAAGTCATGGCATGGGATGTTTATGATGATTGAGTGATCAGTATTCCTCTTGAGCAGACTTCCGGTCAAGATGGCAGCCCCCTTATTGTGCTGCACTCCCAGGGAAAGAAAGGCAAGGTATTAAAGGTTCACTGGGTCTTTTGGGGGAGAACAATCTCTAATAGGATTCCTCTTGAGGGCAAGCACTGCAGCCCCACCACTAAACGGTGCACAGAACTTCCCAATGCTAACACCCTGAGGACAAGCTTTTACCTGTCAACCTTTAAAGGACAGTCATCTAAACTACAGCAACAAGCATTCACTAAAGTAAGAAGGCAATGGTGTAAGGGCAGGACTGACAGCATTTGCTGAGGTCTCCAGAACAAGGTTACAATCTGGCCCCAAATCGGCCTTTCAGACAAGTGAACCCAAACTTGGGCCTCAGATCACACCAAAGGGTGCTACACATCTGCAGCAAGTGGTAGCTCTGTTCTTCAGCCCAGCATTCACACCTGTTGGTTGAGCGCCCTGGTCTTTGGGAAGTAGTATGGAAGGGATCTAGTGGTATGGGAGAGAAGCCCATCTGAGGAGAGAGCTTAGTGCTCCATGAGGATTGATTTACAAGGAAGGTACCATGTGCTCTCAGCCACTCAGCAAATGAGCCTGGTAATGGGGACATCTCTGCGTGATACCCCCTGCAGAGGATGCCATTCCCTGAATGGCAAGAGAATGTCTGGCAGTATTACCATAGCAACCAACAAAAGCCCACTTAAAGACAGAAGAGATGAAGCACAGACCAGGACTCAACAAAATCTGCTTCTGTAGCAGATGACCAGAGTTGAACATAGGTAGATTATCTTACTCTTGACATGGTAATAATGACCTATACCATATGCATACACTTGTGAACTCTCATGCACAAGTTCATGTGTATACACACACTATCCTAAGCTTGTTGGGCCTAGTGAAACACTTGTCACAAAGTGCAGACTTGTTGGAGAAACAGGAACAAGTGGGTGTCTCTGTTTCCCCTCCAAACAATGATTCGGAAGGTACCGATTCTTTGGCCTTTGCTGTGGGACGAAGCCAGGACTGATGCCATACCGTCTGGGAAGTATTTGGAGCATCTTGAAAGAGGTTGCTGAGAATGCCTGTTATGAAATCCAAAAGTTTTGCTTTTCTTTTCATTTTAAAACATCTGAGTTTTCAAATTGCATTAAAGGTATTTCAAATCAACAGCGCTTCAGAGACCATGAACCATTTAGAGCTGCTGACCACAAAGTGAAGGTAAAAATAAAATGCAAATTAAAAAGATGTGCTCCTAACTTGTGGCCAGATTCCAGTTGGGACTTTAAAAGCTTCCTCTCTGGCCAGCTTCCTGCACTGACCCCCAGGCTCACTTAGCTCTGAGTGCCTATGTATTCCTTGCCATTAGATATTGAAAACAGGAAATTAAGGGTTCTTTTGGGGGATGGTAAAGCTTGAAACAACTTCAGAGAGCAAGCTGATGAAGTCATAGATCTTATCTTTCTGTCTTTTCCACGTTGAGGTTCTTTAAAGATAAGGTAGTGAATTAAAATGTACTGCCCTTCTTTTTCCTCCCAAGATGGAAACAGAGGAGGATTCCTTCAATATCCACTTCCCTCCCAGTGTTCTAAAGATAACCAGATGAGAGAAACACTTCAATCGTGTGCACATGCATGTAAAATGTGATTATAGGACAATTTTTCCATCTTGGTTCCTGGGGGTTGGGGGAGAATAGGAAGAAAGTTGAGGTGCAAAGGAGTCTAGTGGCCATGGGATCTTATGTTGATGATGATGTTGTTTTGTGAAGGCTATACCCAAGATAGAGGAGAGACTGTGGTCTAAGGTTAGTGTGTACTGTAAACCTAGATGAAGAGGGCTGTTAGGGGCTGGAGAAAAGAAGAAGATGTGGTGTAAGTCCTGCCTATGAGATGTGGGAACACGCATGGGAATACCAACTATGCAAATATTCCTCCATGAATGATGCCCAAGCTGTGCTCATGGAGAGTGTCTTAAAACAGCCCCAGGGACCAATGTGAGATGGGGATCAAGGCAGGCATCCCATTACACACAAGACAAAAGCAATGAACCATGGTACAGATGCTGAGTAGAGTAAGGCCAAGGCGGGCGGGGTGAGGGGGGAGGCTTGGAGACTTGGAGAGACAGGAGTGGGAAGACATGGTGGGATCACAAACCTAAAGACACAGGCTTGGGGATTCACAGACCTCTGTTCAAATCTGATTCTACCATAGGCATATTCCCCAAGCATCGATTTTCTTTCCCACTGAACTGGTCAGTTACATATATCATAGAATTGATATCAGAACAAAGAAGTTTGCTTTTTAAAAAGCGCTCTAGGCTGTGAGCTGTGTAGGGTGCCATAAGGAGGTATTTATGGAGGGCCAGCAAAATGGTGTTGGGGGAGGGGAGCCTGCCAAGTTAAAGGAAACATGCAAAAGTAGAGCTAAGCTTATTTATGAAACAGCTTCTATGGCCTTTCGGTGAACCTAGAGAACAATTTACATCTGGCAAAACTGTGATGAGCAAGAGATTTGGAGCTTGTGAACTCTTTGGGGCAGCTTGCTGGGAACGGGGCCCCTTGATTCTCAGGAGCAGTGGACACCTGGCTTTGGCCCTGCCTCACCCTGCTAAGGGTGATGGATGTGGGTCAGGCCCTACAGAGGCCAGGTTTCTTCTCTCTTGAGGCAGTTAGGGAAGAGGAACGTGCAGGAAATGAAGTAAGACGAGGGGATATATGGGGTGAGGGAGACTGGGGAGGGATGGTAGTGAAAACACGGCAGGGATTGGGAGCTGGAGGGGTTGTACAGTGCACAACCTGCATAGCTCTCCAGAGTCCAGGTGTAGGGATGTGAGAAGAAACAGATGGATAAAAGCAGAGGAAGGTGACAGGCAGAGCAGTGGAGGAAAACAAAAGAACATAGGATAGCTGTCCCAGGCTTGATGTCATGCACAGCCTAGAAGAATGGAAGGGCTATTGCCTTTGGAGTTTTGCTTTCTGTTTGATCTTTGCCTTGCAAGAATAAAAACAAACGATGAATTCAAATACATAGGTCCGCTGGGTGTGGTGGCACATACCTTTAATCCCAGCACTTGAGAGGTTGAGGTAGGAGAATCATCATGAGTTCAAGGCTACCCTGAGACAAATTACAGATCAGCTTGGACTAAAGCGAGACCCTACCTTGAAAAAAAAAAAAAAAAAAAAACCTCTGTAGCTCTGTAGGAGAAGGTGTCAGCAAATGTACCTCCTTGTCATCTCCTGCCCTACTCCCACATTACATCTCCCCTGAGGAACCAACTGGGAAGTAAGGACATCTCACGTAGTCTGTCATTTCTGGTCCCATATCTCATGTCCCTGCACTCCCCTAGGCTACCACATCTTTGTTTCTGATAAGGACCCATGCTTCTAAAGTTCACATTAAAGGTTATGTTATTATGAAGCTCCCTTAGTGTTGAGAGACAGCTTCCATGTGAGGCATTTAAATGACTTTCTCAAGGCATCTTGGAGCCAGGCCTGTCTGGGTGGCTCAGTATGGACTATGAGCCTTGAACCCAGCTCAGAAGTTCTGCATGCCCCCACCATCCAGGCCAAGGAGGTACTCTGGGCCTCATCCTCTTGATCAATGATCCTCAACCTTGAATTCCCATGAGAAGAGCTGAGACATGTGAACCGAGAATTCCTAGGTAAGAGAGCCAGACATCTATGGTTCTAAAAGCTCCTCCAGGTAATTCTAACAACCAGAGTTGATAAATACTCCAATAAGGACTTTAGTCGCTCTGGCTATCAGCTTACATTGCCTTTCTGAACTTCAGTTTGCCTGCGAAAGAAACAGGGGAGTTACTCTAGGCAATTTACCTGCTTTGTTAATTCTGCTATTCTGTACCTCTGAGTGAGAACAGGGAGCAGCACACTGATGTTTTCATGCTTATGAATACACTGGGGTTTAAAACACACACACACAGCTATGAAACCATCACATAGGTTTGAAGCATCCCTGAAAAGGCTCATGGATTGGGGGTGTGATTCCCAGATGTAATTCTATTTGCAGAAGTTATGGAAACTTCAAGAGGTGAGGCCTAGCTGGAGGAAATGGATCACTGGGAACATGCACTTGGGCACTGTTGCAGTCAGCTTCGAGTTGCTGTCAGAAAACATCAAACCAAGAGCAGCTTGTGGAAGGAAAGGGTTTGTTTTGGCTTATAGACTCAAGGGGAAGCTAGCTTTATGATGGCAGGAGAAATCAATGGCATGAGGAGACATCACTTCCTAGCCAACATCAGGTGGACAACGGGAACAGGAAAGAGTGCCAAACACTGGCAAGGGGAGACTGGCCATAGCACCCATAAGCCCGCCGCCAAGAATACACCACCTCCAAGAGGATCCATTTCCCAAATTGCCACCAGTTGGAGACCTGGCATTCAGAACACATAAGTTAATGGGGGGTGCCTGAATCAAATCACCACAGGGAACATATTGTCCCAACCACCACTCACTGCTTTCCAGCCACCATGAGATAAACAGATATGCTCCTCTATCCCCTTCCACAATGATGCCTCACCACTAGAAGCAATGGAACCAGCCAAGCATGTACTCTAAAACCATGAGAGAAAGCAAATCATTCCTTCCTTTTTTTTCAGATACTTGCCAAAAGAAGAAGATGCCTGACACACATTTCTCTCTTCTACAGATACACAGAGTGAGGGAGGGATTCTCTGGCGAAGAATGAGCCAGAGTGCCAGGCTTGAAGATGGGCACACAGAATAGAAAGAGTAGTCAGCTTTCATTTCTGTACCCCCCCATATTTCCAGATCAGGTTGTACAAACCAGTCACTGTTGTGCTAGTCTGCCTTCTCTGAGTCAGAAAGATCCCCAACCTTCATCCAGGGAACAGTGCCTCCTCCACAGTCACACTCCGTATAGGTGAGTGCTATGTCAAGTCCTAGGCTGCATCTCTACTAGTAAAAGCTAGGCAAAACTCTCTCTCTCTCTCTCTCTCTCTCTCTCTCTCTCTCTCTCTCTCTCTCTCTGTCTATCTATCTGGGCTGGAGAGATGGCATAACACTTAAGGTGCTTGCTTGTAAAGCCTAACAACCCAAGTTTGATTCTCCAGTGTCTTCATAAAACCAGATGCACAAAGTGATGCATACATCTGGAGTTAGTTTAAAGCAGCTAGAGACCCTGGTGCACCCATTCTGTCTCTCTTCTTTCTCTCTCATTTCCCTCTTTCCCTCTCTTTCTCTCTTGCAAATTATGAATAAAACAATATGTTTAAAACTTTTTCTCCATGATTGAGTTTCTGGGATAAGGCTAAAGATGGGCCACTAACAACATCCAGGGGAGGGTCAATACCAATGTCAATGGTCAAGCAAATGCAGAGTTGCCTCCTCTAACTGTTTGGATTGTCCTGGTTTCCAGAGAAGGGCTCCAGACTCCAGCGAAGGGATGACTGGGAAGCCTAACAAGAGAGTTGTTTTCATAAGAACCTGTTGGATAATGGAAAAGATAATGGCATCCCAGGGCTCTGGCAGGGAAGATAGATGCCAGTCCTTCCCTAAGTATGTGTCCTAGCATTTGTTCAATGAATACATACATACTAGAGGACATATTAAGGCACAATGAATGTGCCACCCTATGACAACAGGTAAGACACTGTCTGAACTGAGAGAAACAAACTATGTTACAATGGCGAGTGGGTGGAGGACAGTCATGTCTCAACGGGAGTCATAGAGCTGTGGGCCAAGGTAGACTTGTGCAAGTCAGAATCACAGAAATTTCTCTGAAGGGAGCAGAACCAATGACTACTCTTGATTCTATTGCTGTGAAGCTTTCCTTATTCATGCTTTAGCATGGTGAGGGAGAAAAGAGATTATCTGACAAATTAGTCTGAGGTACATCTCAGTGTTCAACTTACATTGATTGCAACCCTCCATCTTGCAATCAATGCATTTTCTGTAGCACCTGCTGCTACCCTTCCTCCTCTCTCTGCAGTCCGTAAGTATAAACAGAGCCTGAGCTCATTTGTTCAAGGAGTCAGCAAAACCAAGAATTTTTTTTCAGTTGCGGTCTCATTTTTATCACTCAACAAATTATCCTTACAAGCATCAAGACATGTGTTCCAGAATACTCACGGCAGATTGGTTTAGAACATCCAGCCTGAAAGTAGTCCATGTCCATTAAGAGCAGAGTGGGTAAAAAAAAAAAAAAAATCAGGGTATAGTCATACAGTAAAGAAAAAAGAGCAAAAAGAGCAGCAACCTGGAACCATTTCATAAATATAACATTGAACAAAACAAGCCAGATATCAGAAAGTCCATATGTGCCCACTTAGGCATGTATTTCAGAAGCAGGCAAGGGGAAAGTATGGTGTTAGGAAGTAGGATACAGAGAGTAGAGAGAAGGGTCATGAGTGGAAGAGGGAATGAAGGAGGCTTTGGGGGCTCTGGGAAAGCTCTAGATCTTGACCTATGTGCAGCTTGCTATGTGAAAATTCCCTCAGCCAAACACTCATGGACTGTGCACTTTTCTGTATGTGTGCTTTACATCATAATAAAAAACTGCAGAGTACATCGTGTCATTAACCAGGAGCAAGGAGAATGCTCAGGGTTTCTGGTCTAAGGCATGCTTCACTGCCTCGGGCTATGGGGACAAGGCAAACAACTTAAGAGTTTCACTCTGCTGTTATGGTCTAAGACTATGGAAGGCTTGTATTCTTAACCTCCCTTTTGAAAACATCAGTTGTCATTAGTTGTCCACATAAATGCACAGTTTTCCCAGGCACACCTGAAATTTCTGAGGGCTGGGTCAAGCAGAGTGTCCAACCCAGCTCTGCAATGTGGCCCCCTTCTTTCTGCAACATGTACCAACACTCTCAGTCTATTACATGTGGTCTAAAACCATCCAGCACTTCAGAGAGAATGGTCAAGGTTGTAATATTCTTTATCTTATGAGTACTTTTTTTTAAATTTATTTATTTGAGAGCGACAGACACAGAGAGAAAGACAGATAGAGGGAGAGAGAGAGAATGGGCGCGCCAGGGCTTCCAGCCTCTGCAAACGAACTCCAGACGCGTGCGCCCCCTTGTGCATCTGGCTAACGTGGGACCTGGGGAACCGAGCCTCGAACTGGGGTCCTTAGGCTTCACAGGCAAGCGCTTAACCTCTAAGCCATCTCTCCAGCCCTCTTATGAGTACTTTTGCTCCCTATGAACATTTGTCATACTTACCTGAGAGAACCTGGAATTCCTCCTCCCTAAAGCTTTAGTGATGGACAGCTTTTGCCAGACTGTCTCCATAGCTTGGGATTATATTTTCCTTATAATGCAAAACTAGAAGTTCTGGCTTCAGTGACACTTTCCACATTAAAAAAAAAAAATCTATGCTCCCTGGAGATCCACTCTGTGAGATATGAAACAGCTGCTAACACTTAAATATGTCCCTCACTCCATCCCTGCTTCCAGGCTACATAATAACCCACCTCTGTCCTTCACACAGCTATATTTCTACTGAAAAGATTAACTCATTGGCTTCTATGCCCCACTTGGAACCCAGGGACTGATCTTTGTGAATACCACCTTTACAATATGGTTGAATGAATAAATGAATGATGACCAAATCCATGATCGCCCCATAGCCTGGCTGATCACAATTTCTAGGTGTGTGACAGGAGTGTAAAGCAACCTTTATATTGAAGAATATGGGCAGGAGAAGAAGGGAAAAAAGCAGGGCTAGAGGAGGGGTAAGAATAGAGGGGAGATAAAGAGAGGTATAGAAAATGAGATTAAGGAAGGAAAGAAGAGGGGAAAGTCAAAGGTAAGTGGGAGAAGAATAGAGGAGGAGGAAAAATGGGGGTGTGAAGGAGCATAAAGAGATCAGAAGGAGGAAGCTAGATAAAAAGGAAGAAGAGAGGAAGAGAAGGAGGAGGAAGAAGAAGCTGTTGTGAAGAAACACAGTCACTAGCTAAGGCAAAAATACCTAATTTGTGGGTTTCCTTCATGCTTGTCATTATGTGATGTTTTTGCTTAAACAACAATAACAACCAGTTCCAAAAATCCAAATTACCCTTGGAGTCATTTCTCCACATGGAGAAACAGGGTCACATAAGTCTAAGGACATTCATATATATTTATTGACAACTTCTATACTTACAGACAACAAACCATGGTATTTACTCCCCCCCCCCCGCTTTCCCCTTCATAACTCTGCTCACCATCATGTCCCCTCCCTCTCTCCACTAGTCTCTCTTTTAATTTGAGGCCATCATATTTTTCTCCTATTATGAGGGTCTTGTGTGGGTATTGCTAGGCACTGCGAGGTCCTGGACAGTTCTATGTAAGGAGTGGTACCCTTCCTTTGGCTCTTACATTCTTTCTGCCACCTCTTCTGCAATGTACCCTGAGCCTTGGAGGGTGTGAGATGCTTCAGTGCTAGAAAACCCTCCATCCCTTCTTCTCAGTACTATGTTGTCTTTTGAGTCATCCCAGTGGTCATTGCCATCTGAAAAAAGAAGCTTCGCTAACCAGAAGTGGGAGTAGCATTAATTTATGAATATGACCATTAAGTGAAGTGCTTTCAGAGCAATATATATTCAATACCATCCCCATAAGACCTTCTTTCTCCTCCCTCCCTTATGGCCTTTTTCTAGCTTATGGGCCTTTGCTACTGATTATTGATTCCAGCTCACACACAAGTCTATACATTTGTAGCTAGGATCCACATATGAGAGAGAACATGCAATATTTGGTCTTCTGTCATCTAGTTCAAAGACATGATAATTCAGGTGATATATTTTCAAGGTTAGGATTATTCCAGATTTAGTATCCATCTGGTGCACATAAACTCATCCAAACATGCTCCCAGCACAGCTACTCCCAGCTGCTCTCTCAGACCAGACACGGAGAGGACCTGGATGGTTGAAAGGCCAGAGCTTTGCTTCCCTATCTTTCTATTATTAACCTTTTTCTGGTCCTACATTCTCAAACACTTTCTAGATGCTCAGGTGAAAGTTCCATGTCCCTTCCTTTGATGTGAGCCTCTTTACCTCCTACTTAGCCAGGAACCTGTAGGATGACTAGCAAATCCACTGCCACACATAAGGTAATTAGCATTAGCATCATGGAATGGGAGGCTATTTTTTCCACTTTGAAACATGTATTACTTAGGTTTGTATAATTTCCTGTAAGAACAAGTTAAAGGAAGAAAGCCTTATAGTTTTAGAGGGTTCAGTCCATGGTTGCTTGACTACATATTTGGGAAGAGCATCATGGTGGCTGGAATGTGTGGTGAAGGAAGTTCTTTCTCTTATGGCAGATAGGAATCAGAGAAAGGTGAAGATACTGAGGACCAGATATACCTGCTCTAATGACCTACTGCTTTAAGCTAAGATATAACTCAGCTCCTAAAGTTTCCATGCCTTTCTGAAATGGTACTACAAGCTGGGGACCAAACATTCAACTTTTGAGCCCATATGGGGGGGTGCATGGGTGCATTTCAGATCCAAACCGCAACAAAGAGGAAGCAGGGAATCTATTTAATATAGTAATTGAGAGGCTCAACCCAGTGAGAAGCTCTGTCTCTCTAAATGGATAGATTCTAATTTCATTTATTCAGCTTGGGACATGGGCACAGAATTTTGTTTTAAGCTCCCCTGGTGTCACTAATAGGCAGCCATGATGAGAATTTCTAGTCTTTAAACATCACCTTAGGCTTTAACATCTAACCAGCAGGTATAGGAAATGGAAGAAACAGATCAAAGGGACATGTGGGAAGTATTTAGGGGCCAAACCTGGAAGTAATATACATCTATCTACATTTAATTAGTCAGAAGTTGGTCACATGGCACCACACTTCATCCCAAGGGCAGCTGGTTAGTGTAGTCTAGTTGTCTGCCCAGGACTAAAGCAAAATGTGTTTGATGGCCATTTAGCGCATTCAACACTATTATTGTTATCTCTGAAATATAACCCCAAACTTAGAGAAAGCATTGCATTTTTAATATTTACTGAAAATTGACAGATAATAATCAAGTATAAGTATGAGATGAAATGTGACACTTTTAATCTATGCATATAATATGGAAAGCTTCAATCAAGCTAATTGACATATCTCTCACCTCACCAATTTATCATTTTTGTGATATGAATGTGAAATATCTCCTTTAATGATTTTGAAATATACAATGATTTTATTAATTATAGTCACCACACACTGCAAAAACTTTCTAAAATCTATGCCTTCAGTTGAACTGAAATTATGTATACTTTGATTAGCATCTGTTCTTTCCTTATGCCCTCTCCTACCCCAGTCTTTAGTAACTCTCTCCTCTTTTTTTCCATAAGATTGTCTGTTTAAGATTTCATATATATATGAAATAATCTTGTTTGTATGATAAAAAGAATATAAGGCCTGATGTAAATAAAAGTTCTCAAAGACCCTGAGGGAGTCACAGCAGAGGCCTCTACTGAGATGGTTGTGAATGATGCGATGTCCACTCACTCACCCTTAAGATGAGCCAGGAAGGGGTATATTCATAAAGTTAATGGGTATTTGGGATAGCTCAGCATTTAAGATACTTCCTTGCAAAATTTAACGACCTGAATTCAGTCCCCCAGTATCCATGTAAAGCCAGATACACAGAGTGGTGCATGTGTCTGGAGTTCATTTGCAGCTGCTAGAGGCCCTGGCATACCCATTCTCTCTGTCTCTTTGCCAGGCATGGTGGCACTCTAATCCCAGCACTTGGGAGCCAGAGGTAGGAGGACCACTATGAGTTTGAGGACAGCCTGAGACTACATAGTGAATTTCAGGTTAGCCTGGGCTAGAGTGAGACCCTAACTCAGAAGAGCAACAACAAAATGTTAGTGAACATTTGAGGGGAATAGTGAGAACTTGGAGAGAAGAGTCACCTAAAACATGAAGGTAGAGATAATGCTGCTCATAGAACAACAGAGCCCAGAAAAAGAGGGAGAGAAACAACTGTAAGCAGAGCAAGGAATGGAAAGGAAAGGCCAGCACTTCACAAATGAGTAAGACCCAGCTCCTGCATTTAGGAGTCCATGCACTGAAGGAAGCTAATTAAATATGTGCACAGAACCACGTGGGTAACTGCCTACCAAACGGATTTATGGGTCCTACGGACACCCCAATGTGTTGTTTTGTGGTGTGTTGTTACTTGTATGAACAAGAGTGAGAGTGTACGGGCCTAGGGGAAGAGAGGCAAAAGAAGGCTTCTCTGGCAGTGTGGGCTTACCTCTAGACTGATGTGGAAGCAACTGCTAAGTTTCAGGAGGACTTAAGTCAGCAAGGTGTTCATCCCTGAACACTGAAGACATCCGGAAACCCTTTTGTATCCAATGACTTGAGCCAAAGTCATGACCTGACTGGACTTACTTGTTGCCCTTTGTCTTTTGCTCCTCAGAGGAGGTTTATTGGAACTAGAAGAGATCTAGCGCTGAGCGTCTAGAAAGTTTCATGAGGACTAAAGGTGGGCCACCCTTAATTGGGCATGTGTCTTTCTTAAGGCTATTGGAACAAATTATTACAGACTGAAGTGTTAAACAAGGAATATTTATTTCTCATGCTTTTAGAGTCTGGAAGTCCAAGATGGGGGGGCCAATTTGGTCAGGTTCTTGGTGAGGGTATTTTTCTTTTTTAATTCAGGAATTATTAGCATTTTATACTGCTATTTATAATAAAATGGAAATACTAATTATTCTTTAAACTATTATCATAATTATTCATATATGGTTGCCTTCTTGCTGTATCTCCTATGAAAAAGAGGGGTGGCTCTGATATTTCTTTCTCTTATCTTCTTTTTTGTGGTGATGGGTATGGAACATAGGTATTTGTTCATACTAGGCAAGGACTATACTATTGAGCTATATCCCCAGCTCTTTTTCTTCTTATAAGGTCACTAATCTCATCACGAAAGCTCTACCCTCATAATCTCATCTAAATATTTTTACCATCCAAAACCACACTTCCAAATGCTATTACATTGAAGATTAAGGCTCAGTAAATGAACTTGGACGGAACATAAACATTTAGTATATAGCAATAGGGAAAATGAAGTGATGGACATCTGTAAATGCAAAAGAACTGAATGCGGTGTCTTGAAGTACAGATTGGGGGCAGTGGAACAGGACCATTGGAAGCTGCTGGCAAGGTTATCCAAGGAAGGGAAGAAAGACATACACAGGAGCTGGACATTCATACTCTTCTTTCTACACAATCCATGGGTTAGGTTTCAAACAGGAGCAGGGCCTGGAATGCTGGAGGGATTATGGGGGTTGGTCAGGTTGAGAAGTGGTGTGTGAGTCACAAATATATGGCCAGATCATTTTATCTTTTTACCAAATTAAAGTAGAGCAAAAAGTATACAAGTCACTAATATACATTTTCATGTACTATTACAAATGCTACACATCTGTACCACCAGCACCTAGAACAAGAAGCATGAATTAATCAGATGTTCCCATCACTAGGACAAAGTGCCTGATATGAAAAACTTAAGAGGAAAATATGTATTTTGGCACACAGTTTCAGAAGGCTCATTCCACAGTTGTTTTGGCTTATCATGGTAGCAGGAACAGGTGGCAGAAGAGTTTCTTCACCTCATGAAAGACAGGGAGCACAATGAGAAAGGGACTAGGGACCAGGTATAACCTTTAAATGCATGTCACCAGTGACCCATTACTTCTAGCTAGGCCTATTCCCTAAAGCTTATAGAATATCCCCAAACAGCACCAACCAATGGAAACCAAGCATTCAACACATAAGCCTGTGGAAGACACTTCAGATTCAATCCAAAAATCCTTATAAACCACCTTGCATTTTCTCCCTTTTACTGCTTATGCCCAACATTGGCCAGTATGCTGATTTCTAACACTATAGATTGGTTTTACCTGTTCATATCAATGAAATCATGTAGTACATACTCTTTTTTGTCTGACTTCTTTCATTGAATATTGTTTGTAAAACATCCTTATCATTGCATCTAATTGGAGGTTGTTGGTTCCCATTGCTGATACTGTTCCACTGTGTGAATATGACACGCCTTATTTATCTCTTCTACTACATATAGACATTTGAATGATTTCCAGGTTTTTACTATTATGACTGTTTTTGTATGTGCTTTTTTAGCCAACCTAGGCATGCATGTCAGTTGGGTAGAGACGTGGGAGAGAAATAGATGGATGAAAGGGAAGGTGTATCTTCAACATTAGTGAAAACTGTAAATAGTTTTTCAAGGTTATTGTACCACTGACACACTTTTAAGAGTCAACAGAGTTGCTAACTAGGTAAGATATTAGAACAACAGAACTTAACTGAGACCATCTCAGACAAATTAAACAAGTCACCCATTCCTGGGATTCCTACTAATCCATATCCCTGGACATTTCCAGCAGGTCCTACCTTTGGTAAAAGATGACTTGCATTTGGGCATTGGGGGACAGTGTTGCAAGAACATGCATTCTATAAAGCAGAAAGACTTCAAATATCCTTCTAATAATAACCTATAGGCTAACAACTTTCCCCCAGCAAAGAATGAGTGCTGGACACCATGCTATGCTTCAACTCTTCATTTATAATGTGTGAGTTTTCTCCTAAACATCTTTCTGATCCTTCCTTACACAAGTCAGCTGAAGCCGAAACTCTTGGCAGGTCCCTGAACTGCACCGGGAAAGAATTACATGCCGTGCACATCTGCAGTGAGGAACATGAGGCTTTCTAGGGGAGATTTATTGCCTCCCTTCCCGCCTCCCCTTGGAAGCTTTCTGGATACCGTTCCTTGTGTATAGCATGTGCCTCTGGCTTATCACTACGGTAAGTATAAAAGCAATTAATTTTTCCCCCTTTTGGAAAGCGGAAGTTTTAACCGCACTTGAATACCATTTGCATTTCTGATTTCTATCAAGTTCACACTTCCAGAAAAGAGAGTCCTGCTGATATAATTTGCTTTTTTTAATTGCATATTCTCTGGCAGGAAGCCTCTCCTTTCGCCTCCAAAGCAGAAAACACATACACAGAGGGAGGCGCTCAGCATTCAGCCTCAAGCACAGGTTCACTCCACTCACCTTGTTGGCACAAGGGAAGCAAGGACAGGTGTGGGAATTCAGAACAGGGTTCGCCTGCATTTTTATCTGGATGGCCACATATGCTGAGTTTGTGCAAAGCAGTCACACAATTTGGGTGAAGTGGGAAGATTTCAAGAACCATGTCTTTGGAGTTGGCTGAAATTTGCTCTTCTTGTCAGGGAAGTTTTATGAAGGCAGACCAGATTGATTTCCCTCTTGCTTTCACTCACTGGCATCTCTTACACTGCATGGTTTCCACATCATTATTTATACTTACCAAAGGATAAACTCGGGGATTGTGTGAACTGTTGATCTCCTTGCATTATAGGTGAGGAGGATATATTAGCTTGAGTTAATGTTCCAGATTCTTTGGCATACCCTATAGGGAAGGCATATCATGGGTGGAATTTACTTCCCTACCTTTCTGAACTTGGAACAGGACCCAGTGACTTGCTTTGGCCAATTGCTAATTCTGGCCTAGGCCTTAATATGCCTTGTGCCTCTGCTATCACATAGGACTCTTATTTTAGCCCACTTCTGCTGCTGTATCAGAATATCTGGGAAGACTGTGTCATTTAGACATAACAGAGCTGTTTCTCTCATGGCTTTGAAGTTGGGAAGTCCAAGATGAAGGTAGACCTTCTCACATAGCAGAAGGAAGGCAAGAGGGGCAGGCGGTCCTCAGGAGGCAGAAAAGCAGAAGGTAGAAAACTCATTTCTGTGAGCCCTTTTGAAAGCAGCATGAACCAATTCATCTATAATAATGTAACCTCATGATCCTAATGTATCCCCTCCCAAAGGGCCCCCTTTATCAGCACTGTTACATTGTAGATTCAGTTTCTAGCACATACATTTAGGAAGGGATACAACATTAAACCTGAAACACCTGCCTAGCCTATTGGTCTTGAAGAAAGAGGGAGAAAGAACAGAGTAGTTCCAGGCAAGCTCCCGTCCCATGGTCTGAAGTAGTTACTGGAGACTGAAGCTCTACAGCCTGGGTTCAATCAGCCACATCCCAGCCACTCACCAAGTGTGTGGTACCATTTGTTAGTGTTGTTGAAACTTTGGGTAACCAATATATATATATATATATATATATATATATATATATATATATATATATATATATATATACATACATATATATATATATACACACATATATAATGTATATATATATATATGTGTGTATGTGTATGTGTATATGTATGCATATATATATATATATATATATATATATATATATATATATATACCCATAAATTTGACTCCCCCATTGTCACATGGCTGGCTTTTTGTGTCAAAAGCAAAATTATAAATTGGGCATGGTGGCAGAGACTGGCAGATTCCTTGAACTCATTGGCCAACCATTATAGCCCCTGGGCAATGAGATACTTCACCTTTTTAAAAGTAGAGAGTGCCCAGGGAATTACACCTGAACTCCACACCCACCCACAGACATGTACCCTCCCATACACAAAAGCAAGATTAGAACCCATGCCCCTCTCTCAACTCTGCAGGAGTTATCCCAGGATTTTCACACACATGGGAAGTATACTGTTTGTAGGACTTGCAGTTTTTGGAAACTATTGCTTGTAAAAAAAATTGTTGAGAGAAAACAGATGAAACTTTACATGGCTCCAGGGATTAATAATGTAACAGGGATTGTTCCACTTCTGGTTTGAAGTGAATCTGAACTGGCTGTTCCATCTCCTCTCCTCCTCTCTGACAGCTGTGGTGTTACCCATGAGGAAGGGTTTAATGGCTTGGGAGCTGCTCCAAATAGCATCTGCAAGAACCAGAGCTAGAATAGCCCTGGAGACCAACAATGGCTAGAGCTGGGATCTGGCCATTTCCCAGACAAGCAGACAACCCCAGCCCTAACCTCAGTACTCCCAAGCCCAGGCCAACCAAGGCAAGAAGCAAAAGGAGGGTCCTGGAAAGAAAAGCTGCTCCTCACCTCACACCCTTCCTTCAGAAAAGGGAAGAAACAAGCCCATATGTGGAACTCTACATGCTTAGGTTCATGACAGGTTGTGATGGGATGGACTTGGAGAAGAGGAGTCACACACGAGGGCTGTGTTAGCCATGTACACCTCCTTGTAAAGAATGTTACCCCCACGCTTTCCAGGAGTGGCCACGGGTTGACCTTTGCCCCCTTGGACCACAGAGAAAGACTGCAGGATACAGAATGCTGCAAATGATTGCACGACTGCCTGAATCATCCAGGCATAACTCCAGAGCTTTAATACTAAAAGACTCTCTTTTCTCTACCTCCAAATCACTGACTTGCTTATTTTTATTTTGTCTGAGACAGGGTCTTAAATAACCCAGGCTGACCTCAAAGTCTCTATGTAGCTGAGAATGACCTTAAAGTCCTGATCTTCTTGCCCCTACCTCCCAGGTGCTAGGCTTACAGGCATGAGCCAGCACACCCAAAAATACTCTGTGTTGATGAGCTTAGGCTTCAGTCAGAGTGAATATGAGAAATGGGGGAATGAAAGTCCCATGCTGGGGCTAGACAGACAGCACAGATATTGAAGTGCTTTTCTTGTGAACACGAAGATCTGAGTTCAATATCCAGTACTGACATAAAAATGCTGGGTGTTTTGGCATGTACCTGTAATTATGGTACTGTAGAGAAGAAAGATCCCTGGGGTTCACTGGACAGCCAGTTTAGCCTAATTGGTGAGCTCCAGGTCAACCCAGAAACTAGACTGATGCCATGACAGGCTTCAATAAGGCACGACCCTGACTAGGCCTGAGTTTTTAGCCAGCCCCTAGACATGCCCAGGACATGCCTGAGACTTGCCCAGGACTTGTCCCTTTTGCTTTTCTGTCCCAGCCATTCAAAAGCTCACAAAAGTTACTGCTGTCCGCTTAACCAATCATAATGAAGACTACCTAACTTGCCTGGAATTCCCCTAGCCCCTGCCCACCAACTTTGCATGCCAATATCCTAAACGATTCAGAAGAATACAAGGACAGTTACTGTTTACATCAACCAATCATGTACCCATCTCCTTCTTCTATGTTTAAATCCCTATAAAAACCCTACTCCCACTACTTGGAGCTGGATTCCTGAAGTCAAGAGACCCAGCTTAAGCTGAAAAGCTTCTTACCCTTGCATATGTGTTTGGTTCTCCTTGGTGGTCACTGGGGGTGCCAAGAACTGGGCATAATACTGTCTCAAAAAGAAGTTAATGAGACCTGGAGAGATGACTCAGTGGATAAAGCATTTGCTATACAAGCTTGAGGACCTGAGGTTGGAACTTCATAAACCCCAATGCAATGGTATGCATCTGAAATTCCAGTGCTACAGAGAGATAAGAAGCAGATAGAAAAATCCCTGGAAGCTCTGGGCTAGCTAGCCTGGTATAGGCAGTGGTGAACAACAAGGTGGAAGGTAAGGACCAACACCAAAGGCTGTTCTCTTGCCTACACACACATGTTGTGGCATGCATGTCATGTAGCACCTACATTCACACACACACAAACACACACATCATGAACATATGTCATATACACACAAAGATAAACAATTAAAATTAAAATAGGTAGACAGAATTACTGAGGTAACTCCCAAGGTTGTCTTAGCATCCACACACACACAAATGCATACATGTGCACTTGCACCCTCACATGTGTACCAACACACACATGAATATGTATATGTACATGTGCACACACATATACACATGCATGTTAAATGTTCCACCCTGCCATATAGTTATAGATGCTTAGAATTTGAACAAGATCTGCCTCTGAGCAGGGTGTGTTGGCACATGCCTTTAATCCCTGCACTCTGGAGGCAGAGGTAGGAGGATCACTGTTAGTTTGAGGCCACCGTGAGACCACAGAGTGAATTCCAGGTCAGCCTGGGCTAGAGTGAGACCCTACTTCAAAAAAACAATAACAACAAAAAATCTGCCTGTTTCATTATTAGAAGTTCAAATGGAGGGTATCATATCTTCCTTGTTCCTTGCTGCATGCCTAGTTCATGATACAATACTAGATGCCTTGGGAACAACACTATATGAATGAATGAGTGGATGCAAGAATGAATAAACATAGCTGTACTGGGAGATAACCCACAGGTGGCATCTTTGCACAACAGACTGCCATGGTTTAGCATGTCAGACCTGGGCCTATGGACCCTTTGGCATCTGGTGAAGCTCTCTCTGTTTCTCCCCATGGCACCATGCCACACTAAATTTGTCTCAATGAGCAGTCACTGCTGAGCTGGAATCTCTGTCATCCAGGCCTCACTTGTGACTGGAAGATCCAGGAAAGACTGAGAACTGTGGCAGCCGGAACAAACAAGTGATCGAACATTCTTGCCCAGACCCCACTCCCAAGCTGCTGGCAGGAGTTGGTGAGCTGGTAGCATCTGCTGGTGTCTGCGACCAAGACTTCTCACTGTAGTTCCTAGTGCCAACTGGGCAGCAGAACAAATTCATCAGGAGAGTCCAGACTGGCAGTAGCCACCAACTGTCTGGAACAGGGCAGAGAGTGTGATAAGTCTGAGAGGACATCTGTGATAAGGGGATCGCATAGCCTTTATCCTTGCTCACTGCCAGGATAGGTTATCTGAGGCCATTTCTTAAATAGCCTCTCAGACCAGCAATCCTACCTCCCTAGCAGAAGTATAACTGCTTTGGTGGGTGGGGGACTTCCTAAGAACAGGTACAGGTAGTGGACTTGGGAGGTGATTCTACAAAGCAGAAGTTAGAAAGCTGGGAGACTGAGCCAGGTCAGGGAGGAAAGCCAATTTAAGTGTGCTTAGAAGCTGTAGTCATCTACTTGAGGTCTATATCCATCCTGTTGGGGTGGGCTTCTGAAGGAGAATGGGAAACTGGGGTATTTATACCCCTAATTCTTGTCTCCCATTGTCTGTTGGTTGTCCCTGGGCCACCAACTCCCTCACATATCCAAGTTGTGCATATATTAAGCTAAGCAGATGTTCAGAGTGCTGGAACCAGCTGAAAGATACAGCCCTTGGATTAAGAGACACAGTGCATGGACTGGAGGGATGGTTTAGCAGTTAAGGCATTTGTCTGCAAAGCCAAAGGACCCAGGTACAATTCCCCAGGACCCACGTTAGGCAGATGCACAAGGGGGCACATGTGTCTGGAGTTCATGTGCAGAGGCTGGAGGCCCTGGCGCACCCATTCTCTGTCTCTCCCTCTTTCTCTGTCAAAGATAGAGAGAGAGAAAAAAAAAAAAAAAACAAGAGTTGTCCACACCAGTGCCCTAAGCTCAGGGAGGTCTACAGAGCATGGGTATAGCTTCAGCACATCTTCCTTACAAATGGTCTAGAGCTGGAGGATGGGGTTACCAGGACTCTTTCACTTAATTGTAAAATTGAAATATATTTCAAGTCCTCAGCCTCAACTTCCTCATTGGTCCTTCCAACTTAGAATGATTGTTTGGGGAATCAAATTACAACAGAGAAGAAAATATATAGTATTGTTTTATTAAAATGAAATCTTTGCACTTTTATTTGTCCACAAAGCTACATTACTTACTTAGAGATGTTTCCAAGAGTACAAATTATCAAAAGACACTGAAGAAACTGAAGGTAAAATCCAATTTGAGATGGAAATGTGTTACTGAGTCAACCTGCAGTGTTTCCAGATCTTTCTCCATGTAAACTTGGCCTCATAGAAAAGAAGATTGTCATTACTTCATTCAGAGAACACTTTCCAGTCTTGGTCAGCCTAAATAAGCCTGAATTACCATCTGCCCCTTTGCTCAATGTTCCTCACAAATCTCCCAATAACTTCCCTGCCTCCTGGGTTCATGATCATGTTAGTTAAGGTAATGCTAGTGGCTATATTCATCAACTTTCACAGCATGGGGCTTATCACTACCAAAAATTGCCTTGTCCTTATATAACAAGATGGCACAGTGAACCTCATTGAGCACCTCTACACAGTGCTCCAAGACCTTAAACTGCCATTTTGCAGGATTTCCATTTTCAACACGACATATTTTGATGGTTGTCTCTAATTCCATCTAGCTGGGGAGGGGCAAGGATGTGAAGGATTAAACAAAATTTTCAACTAGTGCAGTGTAATAGTAATACATGCCACCACTCCACCCACGTTCCACTGGCTAGAACACAGTATGGCAATACTTAACTGCAAGAGAAGGTAGGAATGATGGTGTACACCTAAGTGTCCGAGAAAAACAGAAAAATTAAGAAAATGCTTAAATGGCCAAAGAACTAGAAAATAGCATTTCCTTTGGTTGCATGAGTGCTGAGAGGCCTGGTGGTAAAGAGAAATGGAAGACATCAAACTGGAAAGGCTATGGTGAAAAGGCATGAGGACCTCATGTACCATGGAGGTCTATTCAGATGATGTCTCAGGAGGATTCCTGAAAACAGACACCATATAACTAGAATCAGAGGTTTCAACACATCTGTTAGGGTCAGGCACCATAAATATAAGACCAGAAGTGAGACAGGAAGGTTTTATACCTAGTCAGTCCAGGCCAAAACACAATCGATGGGGTACATATGATATGCTTGCAGTGAATTAATACTGGTTTTTCAATGTAATTTTTCCAGAGGTCAATTAAAGTAGAATTTACTCCATTCTAGTGGCAAATGAGAAGAAGAAAGGAGAGGGGAATGGAGGGAGGGAGAAAGGAGAGGAGAAAAAATCAGAGTAAAGAAGTCCTGAGGTCTGGGCATGGTGGCGCATGCCTTTAATCCCAGCACTCAGGAGGCAGAGATAGGAGGATCGTTGTGAGTTTGAGGCCAGCCTGAGACTACAGAGTGAATTACAGATAAGCATAAGCTCTGAGTGAGCCACTACCTTGAAAAACAACAACAACAAAATCCTGAGATATGCAACACGATGATGGCATAGTGGCTTGGAGCAAGACCTTCCACATCCAGAAGATCTGGGTTTGAGTCAACTTCACCACCTTCCAAGTATTTAAGTCTTGTTAATTATCCACACTAAACCTCCATTTCTTAGTGTGAAAATGAAGGTATAATATCATATCCCTCATAAGGTTTCTCTGTTAATCAAATACAATGTTGTCTTTGGAAGCATGTAGCGCAAAAATACATGGCAAATAGTAAATGCTGGGCTGGGGAGACAGTCCAGTGGTTGAAAACACTTGTTTTCAAAGCCTGATGGCCCAGGTTCAACCCCCCAGTACCCACATAAAGCCAGATGCACACACATCTGGAGTTTCTTTGCAGTGGCAGGAGTCCTAGCACAACCATTCTCTCTCTCTCTCTCTTTCTGTCTCTCTCTTTCTCTGCCTCTCTCTTTCTCTGTCTCTCTCTCTCTCTGTCTCTTTCTCTCTGCTCTCATAGATAAATTAAAAATATTTTAAAAGTAAATGCTTAGAATTATAGCCATTATGGCAAAGGATAATGGAAACTAATCAAGAGCCATTCTGAGGCAATGTGCTCATATGGTTAGCATCTTAAAATTCACTGAATGATAAAAATGAGACATTAAGTTTAAATTAAGATATATCCACAATACTACCTAGAAAAGAGTGATCTGCTCATTTCCAGTGACTATTTATGGTAAAATATTTTAATAGCCTTTATTAAGGGAATCAATATGCCAGATTATCTTTGAAGCTACATATGTGCATGTATGTGTGTGCATGTGCATGTATATGTGTGTATTCTTGTCAATAATCCTAGAAGATACTTCTGACTCTTATCCTTATTTACCGATGAGGAAACTCGGGGCTCATAAAGATTAAATCACGTGCCTAAGGTCACACAGCTAGTGAGATGCCACGTTCTGACTTGAGCCCAGTTGTTGTGGCTAATCAACAATTTGCCACTACCATAAAATGCCTGTCATTTGCAGAATATTCCAGGAGAATTTCAATATCAGAACTTATTTGTAAGTAGGAATTGTTCTGTTATTAAAGAACTTACAAAGGAGACTAGAAGAAGAAATGTATTGCTCATGCAAGCAAATATTTACCTACACCAAAATATTTATGTTCATATATGTGAGTACTGCTTTCCGCAGGGGCGAGGAAAAAGTGTAAATATTTGCTCACTGGAAATAGCTGACAAGTAGTTAGGAAATAAGAATATTTATACTGTACATTGCTTTTGTGCTGTCCAATTGTTTCATCTGGAGTACATGCACTAATTTCCAAATTGGACAAGCAACATGAGAATGCCAAAATTGTAAGTTCATTTCTCCTTTGGGGAATACCAAACACAGGACATGAAACCAATTTCCAAGCAAGGAAAATTCCAATTTCCCTAAACCACATTTTCTAAAACTGTGCATTGCCTTTTAAGATGCCCCGATCCTTTCCTGAAGAAATAACCCTTAGGTCAAAAATTAAAGGCTCTATCTTTATGTTCCAAGCCCCATGCTGTGGGTTCTGGCTGCGATGTGTACTCCCAGGAGCACGTCTGGGCCAACAATTGGAAGATGTTGGGAAACAGGTCAAATATTGAATTGTCTGGATAAACGCCCAGATTGGTGGTGACCCCCAAACAGAGCCAAAGACAGGAAAATTTTCAAATAATGCTTTTTATGTTCCTAGTGGGAATTTTGGGAGAAACTATAGTAAGTGAAATTCAAACATATAATATGTAAAATAATACATGTATATCATTTTTTAAACTGACTTAATATATTGTCCTTGTGGGCCATGTCTTATGTTTAGTCCTTATTGTGGCAATATCTCTTTTGCATCAGTTGTATTGTGTTTAGCTGCAAATAACAGAAAATCTGCCTGTAAGTTATGTAAGTAACAATGGATTTACTTAAAATTGTTATTTATTTACTTTCATATATGGGGAGTAGCATGCCAAAACCTCTTGCCACTGAAAATGAAACACCAGACACTTACACCACTTTTTGGGTCTGGCTTTATATGGATGATTGAGGAATTGAACCTGGGCCAGCAGGCTTTGTAAGCAAGCACCTTTATCCACTGAGCCATTCTCCTGAGCCCTCGAATGATTGATTTCCTCGTGAAATAGGAAGGTTCAAAGTGGAGATGTGCCCTGGTTGGTAATTCTGTGGTCCACCCCTGATATCCAGGTCACATCTCATGTTCCTCTAGCTTTCCCTATGTGTTCTTTTATTTGTTTCATGCATGTGTGTTTATAAGTGCTCAAGTGGATATGCACATGTGTTCACATGCATGTGGAGGCCAGAGATTGATGTCAGATGTCTTCCTTGATTGCTTTCCATTTTATTCACAGAGGCAGGATCTGTCATTTGAATCCAGTGCTCACTGATTTGGCTAGTCTAGCTAGCCAAATTGTCCTAGGGATCCCCTGTAACTGCCTCCAGACCACTGACATTACATGTGGTTCTCCATGCCCACCCAGCACACACTTAGTTGCTGGGGTCCAAACTCAGGTCCTCATGCTTGTGTAGAAAAGTCCTTTATCCACTGAGCCATCTCACTACCTCTACCCTGTATGTTCTTGGTGTCTTGTCTTATCCTTGGCAAGATTGTCTTATAGTGGCAAGATGGCTGCTATGGTTTTGAAATTTGTTTGCAGATAATACAAAGAGTTTTATCTTTGTGCATCTCTCTTTGACATCCAAATCTTTCCTAGAAACTAGACTTCCCATGCTATAGCATTGGCCAAAATTAAATCATATGCCCGTGTCTAATCCACCACTTCCAAAGGAAATGGGACTAACACAGAGAAATCATCAGTTGTCTACATTGTGAGCCCAGGACTGAAACCTGACTCCTTCACAGCATGGGAACTTACCCAGCAATGGGGAGTCAGAAATCCATGGAGGTTTTGCAGGAGAGGATGAACAGTTGAAGCAGCCACGAGGAGGCAAGGATCCACTGCATACTATTAGAAAGACGAAGGAAGGAAGCTCAAAGAGATTGTGGCCATGCATTTAGTCAATGTTCCAGCTGTGACTCAGACCCACAGCCTTTTCTGTCCTACCGTGTCTGCCTTAAGTACCTCTGACTGCTGCTGTTTTCATGTTCCCAGAGCATCTGGCTGTGTGGGCACAATTGATGTTTTTCACTGAGCTCTTTTCTCCATTTCCTGTCTAGACAATTGTGAAAGGGTTGCTTATGGAAATTAAGTCATTCATAGCCATTGCCCACCTGCCACTGGCTGCAGGCCTCTCTCCTTCCTCTCTCCCAATAATTCTGTTAGATGTCACAGTTACCTGAGTTTGGAGGCCTGGTTGCTCAGCAGGGGACCTCTAGGCCTAGGTAGTGAGAATGAAGAGCTAGCAAAAGGACTATGTCTCTAAAGCTAGCACCATTTTTGCTGGGATTACCTGGCCTTGTCCCCCAAGCTATCTCCCTCATGCTTAAATTCTTACTCGGTACTCAGTTTCTAAGCCCAAGGTGAAGATTTCCTGTCATCCAGCTCCTTGCCCTCTGGTCCCTAGAAAATACCTACACTTTTTGTTTTAATATGATATCTCTAGCATATCCTCGTTTTTTGAGCCTTCTCTGACACCTCTCCATAGATCAGAGTGCTTATCCTCTCAGTTCTTTTTGTTTCTAGAGCTTTCCTCCCTTCTTTCTTAGGGTCATATCTTAGATCAAGCTATTTTGTATTAATCTGTTTCATCACTATATTTGTGATTTTCCTGAGGATAGTTGTCATGTCTATACTTTGGCTCTACTAGCCCCAGTAAAGACCAAAATATGCTTAGCATGGTGGTAGCCATCTTACTTGCAAAACCTATATATATGAATTTGCATGTGCTTTTGTAATGATATTTTATTTTATTTATTCACAAGCAGAGAAAGACAGAGAGAGAAGAGAGAGAGAGAGAGAGAAAGAGAGAATGGGTGTGCCAGGACCTCTTGTCACTGCAAATGAAGTCCAGATGCATTCACCACTTTGTGCATCTGGCTTTATGTTGGTGCTGGAGAATCAAACCCAGGTTTTCAGGCCTTGCAAGCAAGTGTCTTAACCACTGAGTTATCTTTCCAGCCCCCTGTAATGAGATTGTTGTAAGCTTTTGTTTATCAGTTAATGATGGAGGAAGGAGATTTATTTGTGTTTATTTTGTTTATGGGTTTCTTTTGTTCGCTTGTTGGCTTCTAAAGCACTAGGAGAGTACAAAAGAGACACAGGGAAGTGGAGAGGAGGCACCTTGCCAGAGGCTGCTGGCAGCCCAACTAAATACCCTAAATATTCTGCCCCTTTTCCCTATCAACAGAACCTTTGTTTTATTCAGGGTGGAAACATGCCCAGCTAAAATCCATATGTCCCAGCTATCTTGGAGCTAAAGATAGCTACATGCCATCGCTCTAATCATTGAGATACAAGTAGAAGTGAGTATGTTGAGCTCTCAGGAAAACTTGTGTGGTAGGATTCTGTGATACACATCCTCGATTTCCCTTTATGAATGAACAACAACAACAAAATAACTTGTCACCTCAACTGTTGGGAATGCTGTTAGAAGACATCGTTTGGGTATTAATACTTTTGTGGTTAACTCAGCTAATGAAATCACCCACCTACTAGCCTCCAATGACCTATTTGCATAGAAGATCAACACCTGGTCAGCCAAGTTCCAGGGTTCCCCAAAGAAATGGGATGGCACCATAGCACAATTTCCCCTCTGTCCAGTCATGCTTCTTCTCCTTCTGTTTTTCAGACCTTGATCCTAAGAGCACTCCCTAATAAACATCCTGCACACTATTCTCATGTGAAGAATCTGTGTCTTGAGGAACCCAACCTATGACAACTCCTGAAAGAGGAAGACTTATTACTTTGACATCTTCAACCTGTGGCTTCCTCCTCTTTATACCTGGCACACAGGTGGTAGTTTTACATAACTTTTGCATAAGATAAAAGCCATCCAGTCAAGAGAGCTAAAAGAAAGCAAAAAGGATCCTCTTCTGTGCTGTGTCATCATGGACCACAGTACATTCCTGGATTGGCCCACTCCCTCTGAATTTCTTGGTCCATGAAAAATAAGAACAAATCACAATCAGGCTAAGCGACTGTTAGGTGCAGCAAAACACAGTTCTACCTAACACAGCCTCCAACAGCACCTGAAGGACAGTGCTGATGTCTTGTAAAAAAGATATTCATTCATTTAATAGTCAATAAACAGTCAATGTGATCCTGCTATTATTTCGAGGTCTTTGTTAAGCAATGGGGAAATTACACTAAGCAAGATATACAAGGTCACTGCTTTCATAGTACTCAGGTTATGAGATGAAGACATGTGGGTGGGGCAAGATAACATGCTTGGGGTTTAGTGACATTGTAATTGGAAGCCATGCAGCAAAAGTGTTCTAAGTGACTTTGTAAAAGATAAATAGGCTGTTGTGAAGGTGGTTAGAAAGTGGCCAGAGTAATAAATAGTGCAGAGGTCATTGAGGAGGCATTTGAGAAGACATAGAGGCTTGAAATAATATGGAAACATTGGAGATGGAGAGAATTGAATGCGTTTAATGTCAGAAGGACTGATTTGTGAACCCATGTAGAGAATGGGGAGCAAAATCAAGGATGAATTTAGGTATTTACATTTAGCATATGGCAAAAAACATGAGGCTATTTGTCAAGATGGCAGAAACATAGGCATTCAGAGGAATACCTATGTAGTGATGTCGATCAAGAGTTCTATTGTTTGGTGGCTAGAGAGATGGCTCAGTGAGTAAAACGCTGGCTGTGCAAGCATGAGGACCTGAGCTTAGATCTGCAGCACCTGTGGGAATGAGCTATGGGAAAGAACTGTGGGGATACTGTTTATGGCTATTACAAATAGCTTTTCTGAGAATATTTCTATGGGATATTTTATCTGCTAAATTCCTTTCTTATAATTTGCCCTAAAGTTAATCTTACAACCATGTAATTGGCCTGCTTGGAACAATGTAACCAGGTTTACCATGCCTTAGATTGCTTTTGCTCTGGACAGCACGGATGACCAACATTGACAAGGAATGTTAGACGTTAGATGTGCTGGCCTGACCTTAAGCTTTATCTCCCCAATGACCTGGTTATACTCCTGCCCTGGAACACTGTGTGTGTGTGTGTGTGTGTGTGTGTGTGTGTGTGTGTGTGTGTTATGCTGACCACCATTGAAAACAATGGATATTGAAAATAATGGACTACCCACAAGAATGTTGAAAGCAACAAGT
This sequence comes from Jaculus jaculus, assembly GCF_020740685.1. NCBI lineage: Eukaryota > Metazoa > Chordata > Mammalia > Rodentia > Dipodidae > Jaculus > Jaculus jaculus. Next base: position 40,422,105 of record NC_059125.1, read on the forward strand.
GGGCTTAGAGTGATAACATCTTGTGAACAGTGTATGCTGTACATTCTGGGTCAACAGAGTTCAACCAGTCCTGCCCCTTTGAGCACGTGTTTAAAGAATTTTGGAGTCAAAGTTCCCTCACTCATGTAATGCTGACTCCTTGCTCAAATCACTCACATATTGCTGTTCTTATGATTCAGTAAAGACACCAGATTAGTTCCTGTCAGCAGAAGCAGCAGCCACAAGAACACCCGAAACAATGGCAGCTGCAAAGGGTTCATTCTAGGTATAAAGAGTTAGTTTCCTTTGTTCAGGATTTTCTCCAAGAGGCAGCAGGCCCAATCCAGTGGTCAGTGTCTACATCTTAGGGCACCACTGCAATTGAGCCAGTACCTATGTAAAAACTGGGCATTAAGACATGTTGTGTTATCCTAATGCTGTAGTAGTAAAGACTGGAGGATTCCTAGGTCTTTCTGGATAGCTTGTCTAGTTCAATCAGTGAGCTCTAGGTTCAGGGAGAGATCTTGAGTCAAGAGTGGAAAGTGACTGAGGAAGAATTGTCCAGCATCAACCTCTAACCTCCACACACATGGGTACACATGGGCATGCACACTGACATGTGCATCCATGCATGCATACACAATAAAAATATTCTACTAAGCTTGGCGTGTCTACTAGAAAATAAGGAAGAGACATTAATTAATATTGAGGCTGTGAAAATGTGCCTCTTAGTCCTCTTGCCTCAAGAGGCAAAATTGGCCAGCTTCTGTACTTTACACTAAGGCTGCATTGGCCAACGAGTGCTCCTAGGTCCCAGCTGAGTGAAATGGGGATGCTACCGCAGGCTCACTCCTGCATGATGTGGTGAGGCCTCTAGTGAGCACCTTTGGCTCAAGGACTCCCTAGTACATGGAGAGACATTTTCTTTCACTGCGCTACATGTGGAGACTCTTCTGATCCACATCTCCTTCTTACCTGTCTTCTTACATCACATCATACTCCTATTGCAGTCTTGGGTTTCTTCCTGCTGGTTATAATCTGTAGTTATTTCTCCCCCTGCAAGAAATCTCCTGTATATCTAATTCAGTCTGCTTCTTGGAGGATCCACTAGAAGGTAGATAAATGAACCTCACACACAGGAGAGAGGCTTAGGTTAGAATTACAAATCTTAAATGCAGATGTCTCCTTGTGTAAAATCATGAGCCTAGATGGCATCACCTAAAGAATGTGAGTATAGCTAAATAACAATACATGGACTTAAACTTTAATGTTTTCTTCAAAAAAGTAGAGAACAAAGAAAAAGATTTGGGGCCAGGAGGCAGAGAATGAAAGTGATTTATCATTTTAAATGTAGAATAGATTCATTATATAACATGATACAGATCATGATGGCATTTTTATACATGTTTAACATATAGTCTTCTCATATTCATTCTCATTACCCCTTGTCCTCCATTTCCTGTTCCATTGTGTATATATACCACATTTTATTTATGCATTCATCTGCTGATGGGCATTTAGGCTTATTCCATGTCCTGGCTACTGTTGCTGAGAATAGTGTAACAGTGAACATGAGTATGCAGGTGTCTCTGTGGGATGTTGTCTTAGATTCCTTCATGTATCTAATTTTAGGATTTTGACGGACTTCTATGTTGATTTTCATAGTGGCTGTAAATATTGACCTCTCTATCAGCAGTGTTTAAGAGTTTTTCTTTTCCTCTACATCCTGAGAATGTTTGCTGTTTCTTTTCTTGATCATGGTATTCTAACTGGAGTGAAATGAAATCTCAGTGTAGTTTTGCTTTCCACTTGCTTCATAGCTAAGAATGATAACATGGTTTTCATATATCTATTGTACATCTCCTTGAAACTGCTTTGTTCAATGTACAATTAATTCAACCATTATTTTTAAAAAATATTTTTTTAATTGACAACTTTTATACTCACAGACAACAAACCATAGTATTTCCCTCCCTTACCCCACTTTCCCCTTCATAACTCTGCTCTCCATCATATCCCCTCCCTCTCTCCATTAGTCTCTCTTTTAATTTGAGGCCACCATCTTTTTCTCCTATGATGAGGGTCTTGTGTAGGCATTGCTAGGCACTGCAAGGTCATGGATATAGAGGCCAATTTCTGTCTGAGCAGTTGTATGTAAGGAGTGGTACCCTTCCTTTGTCCCTTACACTCTTTCCTCCACCTTTTCCACAATGGACCCTGAGCCTTGGAGGGTGTGAGATGTTTCAGTGCTGGACACTCCTTTGTCCCTTCTTCTCAGCACTATGTTGCCTTTTGGGTCATCCCAGTGGTCATCGCCATCTGAAAAGAGAAGCTTCTCTAACCAGAAGTGAGAGTAGCATTAATATATGAATATGAACATTAAGTGTAGTGCTTTCAGGGAAATTTGGTGAGAGTAATATATGCATTTATCCAGATAAGGGCAGGCTTTATTTCCATAAGGCTCATGACGTCCCCTGCCATAGGCTTTTGATTAGGTTTTCAGTACTAGGCATGTATTTCCTCCCATAGAGTGGGCCTTCAGTCCAGTTAGAGCGTAGGTTTCCCCCAGAGCAGACATGCCACTATTGCTCTTGTTCAGTCATTTGGCCTGTCTGGCCAAACTTGAGGTTTGCAGTGTCCACTGTTTTCACTGCTGATGACATCTGTCTCCCATAAGGCTGCACATAATGCAGCTTTTTCCAACTTTCAGTGGCTGGGCTACAGGGAAAGGGTTTTCTACTCAGCACAAGTGTGATTTCTCTGTGATTTTACCACTTAGTCATGTGAAGCCTTCAACAATAGGGTCTTACCATCTCTTTCTCATGGGAAAACAAGGGCTTTGGCAATAGCCTATAATGGTTTGGAGGCAACAGGGACCCCCCTGGCCAACAACTCACTGGAAGGTATCCCATTCCTGGCACTGAAAAATTTCTAGTAACAATCTAAGACTTCTGGATGTGCCATTATTCAAGAAAGTAGATTTTCATATGTCTTATTCAGAAAATCTTAAGTGTTGATTGACCCTCTTCTTCCTGCCCTTCTTTTATATAATCTCTTCCCCTAACCTAGCTTAGGCATTTTTGATTAGCTGATTCATTTTTTTGGTGCCTAATATTTTAAAATATATTAGAGGGATTAACCTCCTGGCAAACATAGAAAAAAATATCTCATTCTATAGTCTGTCTCTTTATAGTGGTACTGATTTTCTTTGATGTGCAGAGGTATTTTTGCATGTGCATGTGCTGTATGTTTGATGTTGTGGATGCATGTCTATGTGCAGGTGCATACACCCCAAATATGTGCACATGTGGAGGCCAGAGGAGAATATCAGGTATCCATGTCACTCATCTGTAGTTCCTTGAGATGTAGTCTCTCTCTGAACCTGAAATTGAGATCTTCACAAGCAGCAATGGTTCTGTGATCTTTGCTTCCAAACTTGGTTGATAGGCTTATGTGGACACATCCAGATATTTCTGTGGATGCTGGGGAATTGCACTCAGATAGTCACAGGCCTTATTAGGCCCTCATGCTTTCATGGCAAGCACCCTTAACCACTAAACCATCTGCCCAGTGCCTGAAGTATTTTAAAAAGCAAGAAGGGACCAACTGTGTTAAGTAGTTCTACAAAAACCATCAAGATGAGGCCTAGGGAGTGTCCATTGAATTTAGTCACCGACACAGAAATAAGATTGGTTAAAATGTAGTCATTTAGTGCTGAAAATAAAAGTATTCATGCTGTTATTTCCACTTTCTCAACAAAGAACCAGATGAAGACATACACTTGCAAGTAAGGAATGGAGGAAAGAAATAAGTTTACAAAAAGAAACAATAATGAAATCACTTTATGAGAAGGCCGATAGTGAAGATGGTTTACCATGTGGATCCATGCCTTTTGAGAGTTTGTGGTCATGTGTTTTAAGTGAATCAGCCAGTGCATTTGAATGAATATCCACAAAATAAAATATGACTTTATAATCGGGGGACATGAGACAACATCAAGACCCAGGGGATAAAGAGCCACCTAAGTTTGGAGCTCTCACTCTTTTTCCATCTGTCTTCATCACAGACCTTAAGGCAATTCTGGTTCCCTAGGAGTTCAGGGTTGGCATTGCCAGTAAATAATTGCTATGTGGTGGTACTGTGGACATGACTATGCCTCTCAGTGTGCCGTGGGCTCTGACACTCTCCCCACTTCCACAATGGTTGGTTAATGGTGGCCTTCCACCAAGATGTTCACAGATACAGCCAAGGCTTATTCTGGGCATTTCTAAAAACAACTGGATTAAACTTTGTGTTCTTACAACTTCCTGCTTAGACATTTTTACAACTTATATACCGTGCTCATTCATTGTATGCATTGACTTTGCTGAGTCATGATGACCAGATATTTGGTCAAGCATTATTCTGGATATTTTATGTAGATGGTTTTGGATGAGATTAACATTTGAATTGGTGGATTCTCAGCAAAGCAAATTGCTTTCCCTGACATGGGTGGGCCTCGTCCAATGAGTCTAAGGCTTTAATAGAACCAAACACTGGCCTCCATCAAGCAAGATGGAATTTTGCCAGAACATGAGCTCTCCTGTGGGTTTTAAGCTTGCCAACTCTGTAGATTTGGGGATGCATCGTTAGTTTTGCAAGCCAATTCCTAAAAATAAATTGGTCTCTCTGTCTCTCTTTCTGTGTCTCTGCCCTCTCTCGCCACTGTCTCACACCACTCTGTTCTGTCTTTATCTTTTCACATGCACATAGATACATATGCAGCCCCCACACACGTACTTCTTAATTCTGTTTCTATGGAGAACTTTGAATAACTCAGATATAAATTCTAATGAGACTTCATTTGCCCTCAAAGCCTGTTGAAGCCTGTCACATTTTTTTTTTTTATTTCGAGAACCCAGAACATTGTCACACAAAAGGAGTCCAATGAATGTTTGTTGAGTAAATGAGCAGATAGACTGGTGAATACACATAAAAGAAAGAAGGTGAAAGGAGAACAGGAAGTAATAAAGGGAAGAAATGAGGGAGAAAGAAAGAAGAAGAAGAGCAAGTTAAAGAGAAACAGATGGACAAATAAGTGAATCAATAATGGATGACATTTTGGTGATTAAGAGCTTGAATTCAGATGATTTGTACCATTCCATTCCCAATTCTGTCATTTATACTCTTTGCAATCTTAAGCATCTCTTTATATGTAGAATAGGAATTGAATCAGTAACTTTCTTGTTACTGTGACAAAATTCCTAACCAGAAGCAGCCTAAGGAAGGAAAGGTGGTTATTTCAGCTTACAGTTTCAAGAGGAAGTTTCATCACTGCAGGGAAAGCATTAACACCTTCATATCAGCAGGGAGAAAAGTAGAGTGTGCAAGAGTACCAAGCAGGTCTAGACAATATACCCCAGGCCTGCCCCCAGTGACACACCCTCAAACAAGGCTCCATAAACTTCCCAAACAGTTCCACCAACTGGTGATTACGTATTCAAACACACGAGTTTATGAGGGACATTTAACATTCAAACCAACATAGGAATAATAAGTAACAGCGTTTGGGGTTAGGGGTGCAGCTCAGGTGTAGAGTGCTTGCCTAGGATACATGAGGTCCTGGGTTCTACTTCTAGCACTGCAATATATATGCCAAATTTTTCACATACTAAATATGTCAGTAGCTTGTGGCAATGAAGTTCTTTGCAATAAGATGTTCCTCAAAAACTAATGCTATCCTAAATTGCACTCATATGCATACTGTACTCTGATCAAAGATGAAATGGCACCAACCTACTCTGTGACATTGAGACCATGTTGGCATACATATTGTGTGCTCTTGTTATTCAAAATATTAACATTCCAAAAACTCCCACTGATATTCCAAAAACTATGAAGCACTCTGTACCTCCAAGTCATTTTTATTATCATCGTTATTTTTCCTCAATCTCTGAGCTCAGCTTTTTTTCCCTTTAATTTTCTTCATTTGGTTGAGCTTCCTGAAAATTCTGGATCTTTTTGCTGCCTTTCTTCCTTCTAAAGAAGCTAGACTTTTTAGATCAAATCTAGTCTACTTGACTTTGTACTAATAAAAAAAAAAAATGAAGTCTATTGGTTTATAGACCTTGTAAATATAAGACATTGCCTATGTCTGGGAGAATCTGTTTCCTTTCTCCATCTCATTTTGCTGTCCTTGATATTAGTTTCCCAGGCAGTCATCTCCCTCTCGGAAGAGTGGTGTACTGACCTTCTGTCCTTTGGATATGGTTCGATTTCTGATTCAGCTCCCTTCTCTCATGCCATCCCTTATCACAGAGCACTCATAGGTATATTCAGCCAGCTTTGTCTTCTTGCTCCAACTCCTGATTGAGATTCAGGCCAGCTATCTTAGTATTAATGCATTGCTATAGCAAATTTTCTGGTAGTGAGTAATGTATAAGGACAATCTTTTGTTTGGCCCATGCACCTGGTAGCATGGAAGATGTTTGGCTATGTCACAACATGGCAGAGAAGTAGAAAGGAAAATGGCTACATGCCCAAGGGCATGTGTGGGAACAAGGAAGCAAGAGAAAGAGGAGGCTTGTTCTTTTGTAACAGTCTTTTTTTTGCTTTTTGGTGTGTATGTATGTGAGTGCAGGCAGGCATGTTTCACTGTGTGTATGTGGAGGCCAGAGGAGTGCTTATAGGTATTGGTTTTCACTTTCCACTTTGTTTGAGGCAAGATTTTCTTTATCTTTCATCCACCAGGCTATGCACTTCTGGGAAATTCTTCCATCTCTGCCTCCCATCTTGCAGTTGGCATGCTGGGGTTACAGAAACCTGTTACAGCTACCTGCCTTTACATTGCATCTGGGATCCAAACTTAGATTCTTGGTGTGGCAAGTGCTTTACCCACTGAACAATCTCCTCAGCCTCAATAATACATTTTAAAATATATATTTTTTATTTACCTATTTGAAGGAGAGAGAGAGAAAGAGGCAGACAGAGAATGAGTGAGTATGGGTGCATCAGGTCCTCCTGTCATTGCAAACACACTCCAGACACATGTACAACTTAGTTCATCTGGCTTTCCATGGGTACTGAGGAATTGAAGGCTGGTAGTCAGGCTTGGCAAGAATGTGCCTGTAACCACTGAGCCACCACTCCAGCCCCTTCAATGATCCATTTTTGAAAGTACTAACACAGTCTTTTGAGATCTCTGTTAATCCTTTCCAAGGTTATTGTCCCCACTGCCTAACATCTCTTTATGCAACTGTTACCTCAGGGGTATTATATTGTGGACCAGGGTGCCATCACGTGCACCTTTGGGGGAGGGTACACTCAAACCCTTTTGTAAACCAACACACCAGCAGAACTGATAACTTTCCTTCTGCCAAGCTGCTCTGGGTTAAAGAATGCAATTCATTTACTATGACTCCTTGGATGAAGAAAATCATATGTGCTGAATTCTTGGCTTTCATGGAAATACACTGGAGATACTGGATGCCACTTCCAAAACTCAGCTGTGGTTTTATGTCAAGACAATTCAATCTAAGAGGCTCTCTGAGGCCACCATGAAAGTGAGCTGCCTCAATAGTCATTGAGATGGGCTAATCATGACTGCTTTAATCAAATCTTAGAACAGTCCCACTCCAGAGGAAAATAATTATCTCTGTGCATCTATGTAAGTGTCAGCTGCCTTCTTCCTGTCCAAAAAACCTGGGATTTGTACACAAATGCTGGGGACTATGGGTATGCAGGCATCCTAGGAAAGCAGGGCTATGTCTTCATGCATCCCACAGCTTATAGCAGAGTTCAATAAATAGCTCTCATCACCTCACAATCTGGTTCTCAGCCATTGATCTTGTTCTACTGAAACAAGAACGAGACCTGCCACAGAAATGGCTCTCCATAGGACAGGCTCTGACAGGGTTCCCAGATTCGAGCGTTTTGCTGTACTTCTATAGAAGAGTGTGTTCTGATTGTCATGCAGGGTCATGAGAGAGACATGACATTGGCATGCCTCCCTAACCTAGAAAGTCAGTGTGGCCTTGGACAAGAAGCAGGAAGCCAGGATAGGGTGCCATCCCAGCTCCTGTTCTGAGGGCTTCTGAAGAGAGCAGCACCAGTTGAGGCTGCCATTTGGGCTTTCTGTATTGGCAAACAACACCAATACATTTTTATACTTACAATGTTAGTGTTGGAAGGGAGCTCAAAGAGCTATCTAGTTCATCTAACTCAGTATTGCTCAAAATGAACACTCCTACAGAGAGAGAAGCTCTCTAAATTCTTCATAATGAATCACTTAAAATTATATAATGCCCTTTTTATTAGTTATGTACACAGTGAACACAGTCATGTCGGTACCACCGTTAGCCTCTTCCCTGTCCTCCCACCCCGACAGGGACCCTCCTCGTTGGGGAATATGTGTTGTACATTGTGAGGTTAGCCATCAGTTATGTTGTATATATGTGTATATTTATTAAAATTTTAATAAACCGGAGAAACCTATTTTAAAATCTTGCCCATGCATTCCACTTATCATTAAAATAAAATATTATTTCCTATTAAAGACATTTATTGGGCTAGAGAGATGGCTCAGCTGTCTAATGACTTGGGTTCTATTCCCTAGTACCCACATAAGGCCAAATGCACAAAATGGTGCATGCATCTGGAGTTTGTCTTTGGCAGCTAGAGGCCTTGGCATGCCTATTCCACTTCTCTGTCTCTCTATTTCTCTTTGCTTGCAAGTAAATAAATCTTAATGGCATTACATTTAAAGATGAATTTTATAGTTTTGAGCAGTGAAGGTTTCCCATAGTTTAAAAAAATTGCAAACTGACAATCTTTCCTGGACCAATACCCAACTGAATGCCAACAGACCTTGGTTCTCATTCAGTCCTCATTGTTTTCTCTGGGAAGAGAGGAAAAGGATACCCCAGATCACAGAATTGAAAGCAAAACTCAGCCCTCTAGACACCAGTCCCAGAAGCTTCCTATTGTCCTGGGTACACTTACAATGAAAGGCAGGAGTCATGAAGCAACATGCAAATGACACAGTGAAGTTCACTTCTCCACCCAACACAGCACGATCTGTATTTCCCATCTGGGATAATTCATGGTACAGAATTTTGGCTTAGCCAATACTCTAGTGTCCAATTGTCATCACCAGTAGGGAGTAGCAGTTAGGATGTATTCTAGTACAACAGAAAACTCTGCCTAAAAGTGGTTTGTGCCTTGAATACGCCAATTGTTTACTTAACAAGTAGCCTGAAGGTGAAAAATTGCAGGGTCCACTCAGCAGCTGACCAAGGCCAGCAAAGACCCTACAACTGCAAGATCCTCAGCCTGACTCCTTTGTCCTCAAGTTTGCTACGTCATGGTCTCAAGATAGATGCTGCAGCCTCAAAAATTATCCAGTCATGTTAGTATCCAAAGCATGAAACAAAGAAGAAGGGCCCCCTTATTTTTAGGACCTCTGTTTTATTACAGGAGCTAATAATTTTCAGTATCCCTCCCTCATGATTTTCTTACACCTATTTGCCCAGAACTAGGTCACAGGCACCAGGCAATTGTGAAAGAAAGTGGAATTACTTTAGTTGCCTTACTGTAAGCATGATTTATCCCTAGAGCCTGGACACATTGACACAGAACAAACTCTTCTGTTACCAAGGTACAAAGAAAATAGCCTTTGTCTCAAGGAGCCATCCTCACCCTGCACCTGATATGAAACTGAGAATGCTTTGCCTGGAACAACAGCCAGGAGCTGACATCCAGCTTTCTCTCTAAAACCACGGAGAGGCCCTGTCATCTAGCACATCCTGAAGCCACAGAAGTTATCCGATGATCTAATGTAGGCTCCTTTTGAAGGCCAATTCAGAGGCAAGGCCAGTGCCAGCTCACTCCTTCTGGTTCTGGAACCCACCCCTCAGCTCTCCTATGACTGACAGCCTCCAGAAAGGAGGATTAGTGAAAAGCTAAACCTCTGAGTGTCTCTACTGGACCTGAGGATTCCCTTAGCTGCAAACATGGTGCTAGGAGAAAACACAAGGACCAAAGGAAATAATGTCAGCAACAGTCCACAGAAATGCCCCAAGGTGCAAAGCACTCTGGATGTGAAAGAAATCCTACCTACAAAGCCAAGGAGAAGTCTTCCTCTTACATTTTAGTGGGGAGCAGAATGGTTCAAACATTCCTTCATGGCCCTAGGCCATTGACACCAGAAATGACTACTCCTTCTGCCTAAGTGCACAGTCACTGGGCCCAAAGGGCCTCTGAACTCTCTCCCAGTTTATCATGGCACAGCTGCCCTAACTGTCAGCCAGCCATCTCCAAAGCCGTGGTGTCCAGTGGCTTTAGACAGACTTGAGGCTCTTTGGGAATGTGGAAACTTCTCAACTCACATTCTTAAACATGTCCATCTTTTCTTTAGGGCTCTGAGAGCAATCTCTGCCTCTCACCACAGCCTCTTATATAGCACCCGCATGTCAAAAGCTTAACATTCCAGAAGTCTGTATCTTAGGTGCCTCTGAGGACTGACACCAAGTGTCATATCTTTGGAGATGATGTCCCTGAGCTCACATTGCACACCAGTATAGTAGCTAAAGTCATCACACAATTTTCTGTGCTCTGGAGCTCTGCTATTTGCCTGAGAGCCTCTGTAAGGGGGCAGGTAGACAACCTGTTTTTTTTGTCCAGCATTGGGCCTGGCCCCACATCTACCCTCAGCAAAGACCCAATACTGCTCCATTAGTAGGCCCAGAAGGAAGGGAAAGCTCTGTTTGGATCAAAGGCAGGGTTAAAACTGAGAGGGAGACAATAGCAGTCTCTGCTTTCTGCTAAGAGAGCCATTGGGCTGGTGTGTGGTCCTGAGTTACACGACAGGCAAAGTCCCATGGCTGCCTTCATATTGACGGGGTCTTTGTGGCCAGGGACATTTCCTATGTTCGATTGAGACAGATCTATCAATAGAGCACACTCAGAGTTTCACTTGTACTTCCTCTGCCTCTATCCAAATGACATGACTGTCCTTATTACAATCACACACTCAGCTCCTCTCTCCTGTCCTTAGCCACATATACTTCAGGCTACACAAACCCAATGTAACTGAGGGTCTCTGTCAGAAAGCCAAGAGGATAATTATCTGTCCTCCTTATGAGTCCTGCCTTTATATCCGGGTAAGGTGATTCCCTGCCCTTGTCCCCACTCCTTGCCCCTTTGGTCTATCTGTAGGTTTGTGTCTTTTTCTGTTATTCTATTTCTTCTTCCTCTTCCTTCTTCCCCTCATCCTCCTTCTTCTCTCTCTCTCCCCCTCTCTCTCCCTTATCCATATGACATGCTTTGAGGAAGTAGGAACTAAGAGCAGGATTAAACCGTATCTGTTGCCAGTGTTTAGAATGTGCTGTGGGCAGGAGAGAGGGGTGTTGGCATTTGCCTGGTCATTGGGATAGGCACCATTTCTGTGTAGAGAAAGCATGAACCAGGCACCTGCCAAAGTCCATGCTGAGAGTTCAGGATGAGGACCTTGCCACCTACATCCCAGTAACTCCTGCTTCTAAGCTGCCCCAGAGCTCAGAGTGCCTGTGGAGGGCAGCAGTTCATACTGAGGCATTGCCTTTTCCTCCTGAAGTGCCTGCCATTGAGAATCACCAGCTTCACAGCATTCCAAGCTATGTGGGAGCTTGGATCCTGTGAGTTCCTGAAGCCAGCCCGTGCCAGCTCAGGTACACTGAACTGGAGGCTATGCAGGAGTCCGGAGTAGAGCTGAATGACATGACTGCTTAGCCAATGGTTCCGTGTGTATGAGCTTCCCTTTGCCTCAGTTTTCTGCAGATCTCAAAAAGAACCAAACTTTCTACTTTACATGTATCTTATTAGGATGTACTAAGATATTACTCACTAAGAGTCTGGCACTATTTCAAATGCTTCACTTTTTTTTTATTATTCAACAGTCATAGACACTACTCAAGAGATAAGTCCGACTTATTAGCTCCACTTTGCACATAAAACATGCACAAGCACAAAGAGATTGAATAAGTTGTAAAAGGGCACATAGCTGAAAAGTATCAGGTGGGATCTGAATTCAGGCTGTCTGGCTCCAAGTTGAGTGCTCATAACAGCTAAGCCATATTCTTTCATGGTTGGTAAATACAAGGGTTTGAAATAGTCTCAAAGTCTGTATGAATGCACTCTTATAAATAATGAGGTCAGGCAGGCACTCTACTCTAGAAAGATTCATGGCTCAGTGCCATAGACTCCTGAATGATTTAGATGAGAAGAAGAAACAGCCTTCAACCAATGTTAGGCACTAAGTTGGTCACACTATGGCTTGAATATGATTTGTCCCCACAAAAACTCATGCGGAAGCTTGATCCCCAGTGGAGCAGTGTTGGGACATGCAGCCTTTATAAGGAATCAATGTCCTTCGCATAAGACTGGGATAGTTCTTGCAGGAATGGATTCAGTCTCGTGACAGCATGCTGTTATAGTGAGTCATCTCCTTTGCCCCTTCCCTCCACTAGGCACATGTTCTGTCCACAGACTTGCACTTTCCCTCTCCATTTCTTTGCCATGATGAGATGGAGCTCAGGGCCCTTGCCAGAAGCAGATGCTGGTGCTATGCAGCCTCCACAACTGTGAGCTCAAATAAACCTTACTGATTTATGAATTATTCAGACTCAAGTATTTTGTTGTACCAACAAAATGTAGTCTGACACAATGCATAATTAGTCCAACTTGCTCACCCTTTGGGTGAGATAACACTAAGCTGTTCTTTATAGTATCTCCCACAGGACCCTGTAGGACGACAACTAACCTCGTAGTAAGCATTGCATTTGGGAGTCTGAAGGGAACTCAGAGATCCAGAGCTATTCATCTCTAGAGGAAATGGAAACCTCCTGTATTTAAGAGATTTGTATAAGTCTTCTAATTGATTAATGGCACATAGCAATTTCCTCCCATTTGGAACATTCCCTCCTTGGAGGAGAAAGGAAGCTGAGGGGACTTAGAAAGTCAAAAAGCCTGGAAAAAAATGGTTACAAGACCTTGCCCTAAGGCTATATGAAGGGAAAACAATGGCTTGGAGAAGACACTCTGAGCAGCTGAGCTGAGCTTCCTGCATGCTGTGCAGCGTTCTCCAGAGATGCAGCTCCATGAGTTGTCTCCTATGCTGGGAAGGACTTTTCAGGGCTGCAGCTGCCTCTGAGTTACCCATGATCATGTAAGCAACCCATCACCCTGCTCTGTAAGTAACACCAATAAATTCATTGGTTAATCAAACTGGTTTGGGTGCAATTTTGTCACGGGAACCCTATCTGGGATGAATAGATGTGTTTGTGTTTCCCCAGTGAAAAATTTTCTCATGAGAGTTAGACTAGATCTCACAAAAAACAAAGCAACACTCCTGCTATTTACTAACTTCTTACCACGACTTTTCTTTTTAATGCCTCATTTGATTCCCACAGCCACCCTGGGAAGATGGTTCTATTATCCTCTCCTAAAGACAGGCGAACAGAAATCTCACGGGTTAAGAATTTATTCAAGGTCACATGGCAAGTGAATGCTGGTGCAAGATCAAAATCTGGGTTCAATCATGTTCAAAGCCCATTTCACACAAGGAGACATGAGCCTCCTGGATGCCCTGACAAGCACCGTGACATAGGATCAATCCATAGATATGAATCCTAGAAGTCCTAAAGAGAGGAATGATGATCTTATTACTTTCCAGGGAACTTGGTTCTAGTCTACTTACTACCCAACAGCCATGAAAAAGCAAAGCATCCAAGGTCAGGAGGAGGAACTGGAGGATGAAGAGCAGGAGGAGACAGAACCAGAAGGAAAAAGCTAAGAGAGAGTAGTAGGACAAAGTGTTGACATAAATAATCTACCTAATATGTTTAATATAACTAAGAATTATGTACCATGTCATGGCACAAACATAGGTGTTACCTCTTCTGCTGTGGTGTACACTTCATATAGATTCTCTTCCAAACCAGGAAATGAAGGCACAGGATATAAGCATGGTTTTTATAAGTCCCAAGAACTGCTAAGGGATGCAGTTAGGACTCCAGAGTCTCTTCATTCCTGAATTCATGTTTTTGCCCACTGTGCTGATGAAGAAAATACAAAGGAAGAAACAGTCAAAGAGTCTAGTACAATCCAAGAGGCAATTACAAGGTCTAAAGCAGGCTTTCAGGGTCTGTGAGGGCAAAAATCGCAAATGTGATGAGTCACCTGGGGGTAAAGGCTTCAGTATATTACAAAGTAGGTAGTCAATGGAACAGGAGGTTTGAAGTATCAGGGAGAGAAGAAAATCAATAAAATTATGTGGAGTTGAAAATGAAGAGAGGGAGGGGTAGAGGGAACAATGAACTGGGGTAGAGAGGAAGAGAGAGAGGAAAAGAGAAAAATAGACTTGACAAAACCTACAGGAAGCTGTGGAGCTAGAATGTTCTTTTGAGAATGGATGGAGCTGGTGAAGTCTTTATGCTCCTGTATAAATCACCTCTTACATGTGGGTAGCTCCAGGAGGGATCAAGGTAGTATCTTTTGCAAAGGCCACTATGGCATTCCCAGCAACCTTGATAGCAGATCTAAGTGGCTTGTCAGTGTATCTACCCAAATGAGTATGTGTTAAGTGTGTGCGTGTCTGAGTGTGAGTATGTGGCATGTGTATGTATGATAGCTGCCCTCCCAATTGGAAGTGGGTTTCCTGTACTGAATTTCCATGTGATCCATTGGCCCTCCAACTTCACTATTGTTGCCAGTCTAGGAAGGATATGTGCAACACAGCAATTTTGAGCATTAAGATTTAACATAGAGAAACCACCAAACAAAGCTCATACCCACCCACTGGCAACTTGCAGGGCAGAACTCTTGAGTGACAAGTGGCATAAGGAAGCCAAATGTAGCTATGAGGATACAGGGACACACCTCGCCAGAGAGAGAATCAGTAATCAGGAACCTCTCAGAGGGCAGAGAGAACACACACACACACACACACACACACACACACACACACACACACGGCACACACACACACAGAGAAACATGGGGAGAGATTTTAACATGGTGAGGTAAATAAACAAGTCATACGGTATCAAAGAAAGACAGACAGAGTGCTGGAGAGATGGCTTAGTGGTTAAAGCACTTGCCTGCAAAGCCAAAGGACCCAGGTTCAATTCCCTAGGACCTACGTAAGCCAGATGTACATGGTGGTGCATGTGCCTAGAATTCATTTGCAGTGGCTGGTGGCCCTGGTGTGACCATTTCCCCTCCTCTCTCTCTTTGTCTCTGTCTCTCTCTTTCTCTCTCTCTCCTCTTTTGCAAATAAAAATCAAAAGAGAAACCTTTTAAAAAGACAGACTGATAGAAGCACACACAAAGAATCAATCTTGACATAGAGACAGACAGAAGCAGCCAGATAAACAGAGAATGTCAAAAGAGGTACAGACAAGCAGAGACAGATGGATTGAGACACAAAAACAAATAGAGAAATGCAGAGTGAGCAAAGACATGCAGAGAAGAGAAGCCCATTGGCAGGAAGAGAGATGGGGAGATGGACAGGGTGAGAGCCAGAGGGAAGGAGAGAGGTTGAGGGAGAAGTGGTGCAGTGAGGCTGAAGAGTATGTGAGGCTTCCTCAGAAGTCGTTGCTCAAAACCAAGCATCTCTTCAGAAATGACCTGTTTCATTACCACAAATTCAGAAACTACATGAACTTATTCCAGAGGGAGGGATAGCAGAAACCACCTGCCTCTGAAGTCCCTGGGGCAGAGATAGGAACTGATGGGTGGGGGAGATTGCTCTGGTGGAGCCTCCTTGGAAAGCTGGGTTGCATGGATTCCATCATAGGGAGCAGGACTGAGTTCCTTCTCTCCAGTCTCTTCCCAGAGTCCCTTCCCATGCAGTCTCCCCAGCCCACCTCGCCAGCCCTGAGCCTTCCTGGACCACTGACCTGAATATAAAATGTACTTGTGCAGCACTTGACTGAGCTGCTAGGCATATCAAAGTCAATGAAAGCCTTGGGCCAGCCTGGCAGGCTAAGGGAAAGAGCAGATTTGAAGACCTCTCTGGCAGTCCTGGACCAGAAAAGACAACAACTGTTCTGGCAGATAGACTGGAGGACTAAAGGGAACAGCAAGGAAACAAGATGGAGAGGGAGAGGGAATACCAGCAGGCCAAACCAGACAAGAGCAGGTTACAGCAATATGCTAAGAAGCCACACTAGGAGATAAAGCCCAAGAAGAGACTTCAGGACAAGTGGGGAGAAGGGAGAGGGAAGCTCCCACATAGACAGTCGCCACCAGCAAGTACAGTGTCACTGTGAGGGTGACATTCTAGAGAAACTTACTGTAGTGCTTACGAAGCAAGGGAGGAAGTTCCACTATTGTGTTAGCACACACAGGCTAAGCTGGATAAGCCAGGCTCAGCAGAGGAAATGAATGAGGTTGTGGACCTTGGGGCATTCTTGAATTCTTCCTGGGAGCAAGGGGCTCTGTTAGTCTCAGCCTGCCAGGGAAAGGAGTTAAAGATAGGGGAAGTAGATGCTTCTTATTCCCCAATTAAGGGAGTCTGCACCATCCACAGGCACACCCAGACACTTTCCAATGCTCTCGGCATATATTAGCCCTCTTCGTCTCTCTTTTGCCAGCATGTTTTGTCTGGGTCCAATCTAAGCTTTCTGTCTCCCAATGGATGAACACTTCTGCCCAGTTATGCATATAAATGCAAGATCGACTCTGCAGAAATCATACATGGCATCCTATTTTGAATGCCCCAAGGACAATCAGTACTTAACAAAGCTGAGTGTTGAATTCCTTAAAGCCCTTCTTATTTACCTTGTGTTTTAAGCTTTATCTCAGTGTGCTGCTGTAATTTACTAAAATTGATGAATTCCTCAGATAGCTTCAAAACCAGTGATTCTAAAATTTTAATGTGCATATGAATCACTTGGGAATCTCATTAAAATTCAGATGTTTACTGCATAAAGGTGGAGCAGAAGGAGTTTAAGAGCCAGAGGATGGGGAAGAGTGCTTTGGAACACTGTCTTCCAGATATGACTTGCACATATGGCCTCACAGTGACTGTCCTTACCTCACAGTGACTGTCCTTACTTTTACAAGACCTGCACAATATTGGGGCTATCAACAGTCTATGGTGGGAGGGGAAAAAGAAGTGGATGAAGGATTACTTGGAAAGAAAAGGTTCAGCAGAAGGGGGTGGGGGAGGGGGAATGAGAGATGGTAACCAGAGGGGATTCTGATCCAAATACATTATATACATATGTGAAAATTGTCAATAAAAAGCTTTGTTATTGTAAAATATTTTATTTTTATTTGTTTATATGAGAAAGAGAGAGAATGTACACACCAGGGACTCCAGCCACTGCAGATGAACTCCAGATGCATGCACCACCTTGTGCATCTGGCTTATGTGAGTCCTGGGAAATCAAACCTGTGTCATTAGGCTTTGTAAGAAAGTGCCTTAACCACTAATCCATCTCTCCATCCCCCCAATATTTTTTACTCTTTTCTGTTTATTGCATGAATTTACACTAGTCAAGTCAAAAGTGGACCCCAAGTGGTTACACTACACAAGCTGTGAGGTTTTTAAATGTGTGACAAGGGACCAAAGAGACATTCTACTCATTGCAAGGAAATCCTCACTTACTCTTAAGAGAGCCACAAGCACTTAAAACCCATGAACCTTCAGCTGATCGTCCTTAGCCAGTCCAATAGGAACTGGCATATGTTCTTGCACAGGTCACTTTGTAGCTGAATTACTTCTCCATATTCTAAATGCTCAATTACAGTACTGTTATAGGCAAATTTCTTCTTGAATGTCTTCCCTAGTTTCTTATAGTGTAATCATCAGTGATCTCTGGGACAGTAGTCAGGGTCTTCCTGCTGTTCCTCTGTTGAATTCGTATGTGGGTATAATCCTCAGTGCCTGCAGGAAGCAGGTCGTCACCCTTCCTTGCGTCAGCAAAGGGGTTGAAAGAGGGGAGGTTCTAGATAGCGGACATAAGATATGATTCCTTTTCCTGTACTGGCAAGGGGATGGAGCATTGGGAAGCGAGGGGTTTGATGGGGAGAGAGCTGAGTCCTCAGTGGTGGCTCACTGACTAGGAAGGAGGGGCATCACCTGTGCTCACTTAGGCTTCCACTAGTCTTTGGCCAAAAGCAAGGCTGTACACATCAAAAATCTCTCTTAATTCACTATTATTGTCCTCTTTTACTTATGCTGATCTCACTCTCCATTGGAGAATCTATTTTCTTTTTCTTTTTCAGAAGGCAGTGAGAACCAAGAACATCAAAAATCTACAATAAGAGAAGAAAAGAGAGCTGACTACCTATAATGAGATGGACCATCTCTTGCACATCAACCAGGGCCCAGGTGAAACCACACAGGAATTGGTGAGATGAGCAAGAATGCTACTTCTACAGTGACCTTCACAACCTATGCCTGGATGATAGCGATAGACATTGAGGATATTCAAAACGTACCAGATCAAAAATCCAGAAGTTGCTGAGAACTCAAAACTAAAGTAGACTTAACTTAAACCCACTGAGGCTGGGGGATATTTGCAGAAGACGGGGGCAGATTGTAAGAGCCACAGGGTGGGAGGGAATATCCAGAGGCCTTGCTCTCCTCTCCACACAATGACTGACTGCTGCTCTCACAACTCATAACCCATAACTCCATGGTGAATACAAGCAATCCCACTGAGGAGAGCTCTCAGTGGAATGGGAGCAGGGAGGAAGGGAATGGTACCAACATATGATGTGTCCATACAAAGTTTTCATGGATATATTCCCCTTTATATCACCTACCTTCTATTTTCTCCCCACTTTCTCACCCCACTAGTTCCTCTTTCCCCCCTCTAAATAGCTTTATAACTACTTTCATGTCTTATATGTCTACATAATTTCATTAATATAAAGAAAATCACAAATGAAAGAAAACATGAAAAAGTAGTATGTTTGAACAAGAGGTTTAGGAAGGGAATGAAATTTGAATTTTTTTTAAAATTTTTTTTAAATTTATTTATTTGAGAGCGACAGACACAGAGAGAAAGACAGATAGAGGGAGAGAGAGAGAATGGGCGCGCCAGGGCTTCCAGCCTCTGCAAACGAACTCCAGATGCGTGCGCCCCCTTGTGCATCTGGCTAACGTGGGACCTGGGGAACCGAGCCTCGAACCGGGGTCCTTAGGCTTCACAGGCAAGCGCTTAACCGCTAAGCCATCTCCCCAGCCCTGAAATTTGAATTTTTAACTTGTTCCTGGCTGATACAGATCCAATCAGTACATTTGGAATAGTAAGAGCCTGGCCCACTACAGTTAATGGTGAAATGTGCTTGAGAATACCAGGGTTTATCCATGTATATCCATCTCCTTATGTTCACAAATGCAGAGACTGTCCGAGGACAGGTGACAAGAGTGTTTGACATTCATCTCAAGGAAGCAACATAGGGTAAAGGACAGAAGTGCATTTGGATCCAAACTGTATTGGTCTCTAATTTTTCCTCCACCATGTACAAACTAGTTGAGTTTATTTAAAGTTACTTGGCTTTGTGGCCTGCAGAGGTCTTATTTGTAATTTCAGGATATGAGACAGTGTCAGATTGTTGGAGAGAATCCAAAGGAAGGATGATACAGGTGAGTTTAGCTGGGCCCATGATTCTTTGATGACCCACCTCACTTTCACTTTCTTTTTTTTAACAATTGTTCAATTTTGCTTTTTTATTAATTCTTTACATAGTGTGTATACAGCCATGTTGGTACCATTGTTAGTCTCCTCCCTGTCCCCCCCACAGGGATCCTCCTCATTGGGGAAGGTGGGTTGTGCATTGTGGGGGTAGCCATCAGTTATGGGGGAAAGGTAATGTCTCTGTGCATAATGTTCCAACTTGTGGCTTTAACAATCTTTTTCCCTCCCTCTTCCATGAATTTCCCTGAGTCATGTTGGGTTTGTTTTAGGTCTACTTCAGTGATGAGGTCTTGGGAGCCTTTGTGTCTCTGGATCTCTGGTTTGGTAGGAGTTGAATGTTCAATGTGCCTATCTCCTTCACCCTTATGCTGGTACCAGGTTCACCAAGAAAACAGTACTCTTGCTCATTTCCCCAATTCCCCTATGGTTTCAGCTGGGGCCCTGGTGAGGTGCAATGGGCTGAATCTCTCTTCAGGTTCTGCATCCATCTGAAAAAGAGAAGCAAATTCTCCAATGGAGAGTGAAGTCAGCACTGGATAAATAGGAAATCATTATTATTTTAGAGAGAATTTAATAGGTGCAGGCTCTCTTCTCTCTTGTAGCCCAAGATTGGTGGATGCTTGATAGTGGAGAGAGGGCTCATTTTTTGGATATGGTTCTGACTTGTTTCCAAGATTCAGCTATGGGTTCCATTCCACTGAGCAGGCCTGTTAGCCAAATCAAGAGCAATTAGTTTCCTCCCATGGCTGTGCACCACTATTGCACTTGTGTGAGCATCACATCAGGTTATGTGCTGCTGAGTAGCTTACACCACAAGTTACTTGGACAGATGTTGGTCATTCTCCCCCAGTTGCTCATGTAGTACCTTCTGGTACTAGACCAGCTAACTGGAGACTGACTCTCTTCCAGATTCCAGACATGTCACTTTCTTTTAAATACCAGTTCTTAATATTGGAATCATGGTTTTGGCTGTTACTCCTATTCTGACTTCCATGTGTTACATCTAAAACACTGTGATCTCTATGTGAACGTTTTCCTATCCTGGTGATATCAGTTGCATTATATGCTTGTCATCAAGTTCTTCAATAGAGCATCTTGAATGCAACAGTTGCCTACTAAGTACAAATTCAGTGGAAGGATGGATGGAGCAACATATACAAGTGTGCTGATATCCATGTTAACTCCTCTGAAGCATGCTTCTTGGGGTAGAACTTCCCTTGATCTTCCTGAATCCATAAGTCATCCCAAATTGAGGAGAAAGATAATGGGCAAACTGCAGAAGAGTAGCCTGTTGTTCAGGGAGAGTAATGATACAGGGAATCTGAGATACATCTCAAAAAATGGTAGCACCCATACTCAGCTATTTTAATGAATCATAGACCAGTATCCAATTCTTTCATCCTGGCAGAAATGAGAGAGTGCCAATTCTCCCCACACTCATGTGGAATAATAATTAATGTTGCTTAGGCCACCTGGAAGCAAGTATAAGTTATGGGGCTGCCACTATACAGAAGATACTGGTATTTATATTGCCTGTTTTGAATGGAGAGTTTCTAGCTAAACTTGCAACTAGCTGGCTGCTGATAAAGATCCACCAGAAGAGTTATGAAAATTTCTCTTTATCCCATACGTACTCTGTAACTATGTCTTTCAGTCCATACTCTTTGACAGGATGTTGTGCTTTAGGGCCAGGCCTACTAGGAGATCCATCCATATTAAGGACATAAAGCAACTCTTGCAAGCAGCAACAGAGACACTATTCAAATCCAAGTTCTATGAAAACCTTACTGGCCACACTAAGAAGAATGAATTTGTTCCTGAAACCCTAGAAAAATGGGGCTCTTGTTCTTTCAAAATAATGTGACCTTGGAATGAGGATTCAAGTTGATGTTTATCACTTTACCAAGCTCACCTTCTTACTTTTGGTTTTTTATTACTAATTGTCATGGAATTGCATTTACTCTCTTTGATTTCATGTAATTACCCTGGCATTACAGGTAAGTACAGACTTTGATCATACAAACGACTAGTATCCTTTCTTTAGCTGTTTTATCTTGTTCCTTCCCCCTTCTCTGCACAATGAGGGATCCTCAGCTTTCCCAACTATCAGAAAGCAGGTAGGCTTGGATCATTTCCAGCTTTCTAAATCCGAACAGTAAGAGACTTATGTTTATAATTCAAACACCCAGCAAGTTTAATCTCCTCCATATCTTGAGGGTATGCCATGAGAAAAATATCCCTGAGTAGGAGTGAGAATATGAGATAATAGAGGCATTGGATTAAGGAGTCCCAAAGCACTTTAGGCAAAATGAAGTTTGAGAACAGCAGACCCACATGTAGACCACCTGCCCATTCCCATTTTCAGTAGGAAGTACTAAGTTTCTTGGCATCATTCCTTCTCCTATGTGCACACAACCCAAACTCATGGGTAGACAGATCATTTACACTTGTCAGGAGCAAGGTGAACTAGGACACACAGGACACATCCCAGGTGTGCACTCCCCCTGCACCCAAACCAGTTGCACATGAAGACTGTCTTCCCATGCATAATCAGAGCAATTGCCCATTCATGCCAGTTCAGAGCATAGCTGACCAAGCCACTCAACACCATGGAGCAGTTGTTGCTGCATTTTCAGCCAAACAAAGGATTATCTCCAGATTGGAAACCCAACACTAAACAATAAACACAAGAATCAAGGCAAGATATTCTGACCAAGAATGCCTAGTCCCATAGGTGGAGACTGCAATGAGAAATACTTAGAGGAAACTGGAAGTAAATAAGCCAAAATGCAATTATACATATGCAACAAATTTAAAGAGGACACTAATGCCTGAATGAATTCCAAGACAGCACAATAACCAACTAAATGCAATGAGAAAGTCAACCCAAGAAAGGAAACTAGAAATCAATAAAGAGGCAGAGATGCTGAAGAAAAACCTAATGGAAATAAAAATCAAAATAGCTCAATTAAAAAGCTCCCTGGTAAGCATAACAATAGAATAGATCATGTGGCAATCAGAATATCAGGACTTAAGGACAAAGTAGAGCAAATAGACAGGGAGGCAAACATCAATGACAAATTCAAAAAAAAAATGTGAATGTACCATAAGAGAAATGTGAGATACCTTAAAAATGTTTGAAATATGGAAATACATGAAGGGGAAGAACTATAGGTCAAGGGCATAGAAAATATCTTCAATAAAATTGTAGAAGAAAATTTGCAAACCTTACAAAAAAAGAAGATCATCCAAATACAGGCAGCATACAGAACAGCAAATAGAGAGGACAAAAAGGAAGGGTGGTGTCACATTATAGTTGAAAACATCAAATTGGAAACAAAAGAGAGTACTAAAAGCTGCAAGAAAGAAACAGCTTATCACTTACAAAGGAAACACCATTAGAATAGCATCTGATTTTTCAGTGGAAACTCTAGCAGCCAGAAGGGCTTGGAATAGAGTATTATTAAAAACCATGGCTGTTGGGCTGGAGAGATGGCTTAGCGGTTAAGCGCTTGCCTATGAAGCCTAAGGACCTCGGTTCGAGGCTCGGTTCCCCAGGTCCCACGTTAGCCAGATGCACAAGGGGGTGCACGCATCTGGAGTTCGTTTGCAGAGGCTGGAAGCCCTGGCGCGCCCATTCTCTCTATCTGTCTCTCTGTGTCTGTCACTCTCAAATAAATAAATAAATAAATATTAAAAAAAAAACATGGCTGTCACCACAAACTTCTATGCCCAACATAATTATCCCTCATATAGAAGAAGAAAGAAAAACTCCATAATAAAAGCTGGCTATATGAATATATGAGCACTGAGCAGGTTCTACAGAGAATACTGGATGAAACACTTCCTACTAAAGAGAAACATAGACATATTCAAGAGGATACAAGAGGTAAAAATCAATGATCAAAATAATACAATTGTCAGAGCAAACGAAAATCAAAAAATACCAAACTCCACAAAATCATCCATATACCAGGGATTAACTCTTGCCTTTCAATAACTGAATGTCAATAGATTAAACTCCCCAATCAAAAGACAAAGGTTAACAATCTAGATCAAAACCAAGATCCATCCATTTGCTGTCTTCAACAAACCCACCTTACCATTGAAGAGGGTTACCACACAAGGGTGAAAGGATAGAAAAAGATATTCTAAGTAAATGGAAATAGGAAACAAGCAGGTAGTATAGTAATATATGATGAAATTGAAATTTAAACAAAACTAATCAAAAAAGATAAATAAGGCTACTTTATACTCATCAATGGAACAAATCATCAAGAAGATATAAGAATCTTAAATTTATAAGAGAAAATCTACTAGGCATTAAGTCATATATAAATCACAACACAATAATAGTGGGTGACTTGAATTACCCCACTATTGTCAATAGACATGTAATCTAAACAGAAACTGGAGAATCAACAGAACTAAATAACATAAAACTTAAAATGGACCTAACAGACATATACATAACATTCCATTTAAACTATAGAGTACATGTTCTTCTCTAAAATCATGGTTCCTTCTCTAAAATAGATGATATATTAGAACAAAAAGCAAATCTTCATTATTATATTATATCAGACCACAATGCAATAATGCTAGAAATCTATAAGGTAAACAACTGAAAAAACAAACTCCTGGAAACAGAACTACACACTACTGAATAATGAATGGGTCATTGAAGAAATGAAGAAGAACATCAAGAAATTCCTAGGCCTGGGTGATAATGAAAATACAACATACCAAAAATTAATTTACATAATTAAGAGGGACTTTTATAGTTCTAAATGTCTATATCACAAATATACATATCAAATAAATAACTTAATAATCCATCAGAAGGCTTCAGAAAAACAAGAATATTCCAAATCCAAAAGTAGCAGACAGAAAGAAATAATCATGATCAGGACATAAATTAATGAATTATAAATAAAATAATTTTAAATTTGTTGAAATAAAGATCTGGCTCTTCAAAACACATAAAATAATTAATAAGCCCCTTGCCAAATTAGCCAAAAGAAACATCATCCAAATCTACAAGTTTAGAGATAAAAGGGAAGATATTACAATAGAACTAATTAAATTGAGAGAATCATAAGGACATATTTCAAAAATTTTCATTCCACCAGATTGGAAAATTTAGAGAAAAGAATGGATTTCTTGCAATATAGGATCTACCAAAGTTAAGTCCAAAAGAGATAATCTAAATAGAGCTAAAGTACCTAATGAGATTGAAGAAGTAATTATAAACCGCCCAACTTAAAAAAAAAAAATCCAGGTCCAGACAGATTCACTGCTGAACTCTACCAAACCTTTATAGAAGAACTATAACTACTGAAAGGATGGGAATGTTCCCTAACTCCCTCTATGGGTACAAATTCATACAGCCACTTTGGAACTAAGTATGGAGGTTCCTCAAATATCTAAAATTAATCTACCATTTGACACAGCTATACTCTTGGGCATGTACCCTGAAGAGTAACCTTTACTATAGAGATGTATCCATGTTTGTTTCTGCTCTATTTACAATAGCTGGTAAATGAAATCAGCCTAGATACCCATCATCTGTTCAATGCATAATGAAGATGTGGCACATATGCCGAATGGACTTCTACCTATTCATAAGAAATAATGACATTTTCAGGAAAATGAATGGATCAGGTAAAATTATTAGTGAGACAGAAAGACAAATGCCATATGTTTTTTTTTTTCTTACATGTGGATCCTAAGATAGGATAGTTTGATTTGTTTATAAGTTGTAGTATGCATCAGTAGTACTGGTAAGGAAGCTAGAGTGAGGCTTGGAGAGAGGAGAAGCAGGGAGGGATGAGAGAAGAGGCTACTTGACAGGTAAGTACAGGGACAGAATCCAAGGAGTGGAAAGATCTGGAGGGACTAGGGTAAGGGACAGAGGAGAGGAGGGGTACACAAAACTAATGATGGCATGAATCAATATCATAGTAACCTTCCTCTTGGTTAGTTAATTAAAACACATGACTATCTTAATAAGAAAGAAAGAGAGAGAATTTGGGCAGAGGTACCATGTACCATTAGAGAAAATTTTATCCTAAAACTATAGGCTGTTGCTGGAAAATCCCAGTGCCAAAATTGATTTACACTACACAGTGAGGCCAGTGAAATCCCCTAAACAATGTAGGCCATTGCCGAAGCAAGTGATTACCACTCATTCTAAATGGTAGGACTCTATTTCTGATGAAACCAAAAGGTATGGTCATAGGACATTGAGAGATGGAAGTCAGATCCCTGCTGGCTAGCTCTCACAGTGCTGGAATGTGCTATGTGAACTGCTGAGGGATAATGGTCACCAACAGTGTGAACAGACAATGGATACTGAAAATTACAAAATTAACCAGCCAGGCAAAATGTACACACCTGTAGAATAGTGGCACACAGACTCTGGGGGTAATCAACTGAGGTTATGATTGTCAAAAAGTCTTCTAAATATTTATGTTTCTCCCCCATGCTGCTTTAACTCTTGGTTAGAGAATATGCTTTTTGCTGAAGGCAGAGAACACCAGGGAGATCCAACCCATAGTATGACAAGAAAAGAAAGCGTACTCCATAGCATGATATGAATCAGCTCTATCATATCTGCCATGTCTCAGGACACATTACAGAAGTAGTGGCAGATTAAATATAAATGCTCCTCTCACTCCTACCCTGAGAACCTCATCTACGGAGATGTTAGTAGACACAAAGGAAACAAAAAAACTCATCAAAAGAGAAAATGAGAGGCTTCTGAGAGCTCAACATTAAAGGAGAATTATAACATACCCTCCAATACTCAGAGTAACATTGTGCAAAAGGGGGTTGGAAAGTGTGTAAGAACCAATGGATGGAAAAGGTATATTCTCAGCAGTATCATTCTCCCCCACACAGGGACTGACTGGTACATTCATGACCTCACAATGAAAACCAATAGCTCTACTGAGGAAAGTCCTCCGTGGAATGGCAGTGGGGGTGAAGGAACATAAGAGTGTAACCTGATTTGAATATGACCAATATGTTCATACAATAAAGTTCCCAATTAATCACAATGAAGAAAAAACCTAAGCAATAAAAAAAAAAAATCAATCAATCCAGTCCTAACACGGGACAGGAAACTAAACAGAGTTCTCAAAGGAAGAAATACATACAGCCAATAAACATCTAAAAAAAATATCCAATACCTTAAGTCATCAGGGAAATGAAAATTAAAACTACTTTGAAATTTCATCCCACTCCAGTAAGAATGGCTGTCATCAAAAAAATCATATGACAGCCAGGCGTGGTGGGGCACTCCTTTAATACCAGAACTTGTGAGGCAGAGGTAGGAAAATTGCTGTGAGTTGGAGGCCACCCTGAAACTACAGAATAAATTCCAGGTCAGCCTGGGTTAGCCCTACCACAAAAAGAAAACAAAAAACTAATTAAATGAAAACAAATATAGTTATCTCAAAAATCTAAAAATAAATCTCCCATTTTACCCAAAGGTTATACACTTTAGTATAGAGATCCTTGCTCAGCCATGTTTGTTATTGTTCTATTCACAATAGCCAGGAAATGGAATTGGTTCAGATGCCCATCCACTAATGAGTAGATAATGAAGATGTGGTACTTATACACAATGGAGTTCTGTTCAGTAACAATGAAAAATTAAATAATGAAATTTGCAGGAAAATTGATGGATTTAGAAAAACTTAAACTAAGTGTGATAACCCAGACTCAGAAAGACAAACACTGCATGTTCTCTCCCATTTGTGGATCCTAACTAAAATAGTTTGATTTGCTTGTAAATTACAGTAAATATCAGTAATGCTGTTTTGGAAGCTAAAATGATGCTTGTAGAGAGAAGTAGGTAGGGATTAGATAAGGAGATAGACATGCAAGTGGAGGGACAGAATATAGAGGGTAGAAAAGTCTAGGAGGGAACAGGGGAAGGGGAGGATACATCAAGGAAGAAGGAAGGATACATAAAACTAAAGATGGTATGAATAAGAAACCGACTTGTTCATTAGCTAATCAAAATATATAAATCTCCTAAAAGGAGTGAAGGAGGGAGAGAAAGAGACAAAAATTGGGCAGAAGTATCCTGCTGTAGGGGAGAAAGTTTTACTCTAAAACCATAGTCTGTTGCTAGTAAATCCCAGTGCAAGAAATGGGCCCCCTCCCCACAAGTGAGCTGTTGGTCAGAGTGGCCCATAAGGCCTCCAAAATAATGCAGACCATTGTCAAAGTACTTGGTGGCCCATGAAAATTAGAGGGTCAGCCTTATTGCTAATGTCCCCCCAGGCTGTGGATGCAGGACATTGAGAGATCAAGCTGGAACTGAGCTGAAAGCACTACGTGAAGTGAAGGATAAAAGTAATCAGCAGTATGAACAAACAGTGGACCCTGCAAGCTACACAATCAACCAGTCAGGCAAAGTCTACCCACTGGTGAAACAGTAACACATAAATTATCAAGGTAGTAAACTGCTGTCTGATTGGATATGAGGCCTGCTAGGTCAGAGCGAATTATGCCTGATACTAAGAACCAAGTCAAAAGCCTATGCGTAGGTGGGTCATAGACCCTGCTGGGAAATTTCCACTATTCTTTGGCTAAATAGAGAGATTATGCTCATCAAAAATCCTTCAAAATATACATGTTTATCCCCTTTGATAAATGCTGCTCTCACTTGTGGTTAAGGAACCTGTTTTTTACAGATGGTGATGAATACCAGGGAAGCCCCAGACCCATGAAAATGATTACAGAAAGCCAAGTGCTGGATGAGTCATCTCTATCACACCTGCCAGAGCCCAGAGAACATTCCCGAGGAAGTGGTGGATCGAGCATGAGTGCTGCTCTCACGGCTAGCCAGTGAACCTTCTCCATGGAGATGGTGGGATATACAGTGTCCCAAAATATAACAAGCATAAAAAATAAGAAGCTACAGATAGTTCAACATTAAGGGTGGTTTCTAACATACTCTTCAAGGCTCAGTGAACATCACAGAAGAGGGGCAGAAAGAATGTAAGTGCCACCAGGTGAGCAGGTGTACAGTGAAGAATTGTTTTCCTGAGAACCAACTGGTACAGCCATGAATCCACAGGGAATACAGCTATTCCAGAGTAGAACCCTCCATGGGATGGGGGTAGGGGAGAGGGAACATTAGAGGATAACTTGATGGGAACAGGAACAATCTAAAGTTGCCAATAAAATTATTTAAAGAAAAGGAAAAATTAAGCTTGAGGATTTCTAGAGCCACCAGACTCCTGCATACTATAAACAAAGGAATCGATGTGGGCCCATCATTTTTTTTTTCTTGTGTTAAAGATGTGGTTGGACAGTAGTTGCTACAAACATCATTCAAATAAAATGCTGTAGAGTAGATGTACTTAAAGAAAGTTAAAGAATTGCAGGGAGTTGGGCAGATGGCTCAGTGGGAAAAAAGGTTGGCTGTGCAAGCATGAGGACTTTTGTTCAGATCTCTAGTACCCATGTAAAGCTGAGCATAGCAGTGCATGCAAGTAATCCTAGTGCTGGAGGGGCAGAGACAGGAGGATCCCTGTGGCACACTAGCTAACTAGTATAGCTAACTTGGATAGTTCTAGGTTCAGTAAGACACCTGTTCTTAAGGAATGCATTAGAAAATGAAGAAGAGTTGCCTGATGTCAGCTTCTGGCGTCCACATGCATATACATGCACACCTGCACAACCATATGCATTTACACACATATAAACATACATACACATATATGTACACACCACTCATGCATATACATGCAAAGAAGTGAAAATTCATGTTAGTATTTCATCCCCTATTTCCACCTGCAGTGAATAGTGACATATCCTGTCCCATCCCTCTGAACCTCACCTCACAGTTCTTCATGGAGTCCTCTCTCACACTGACTTTGGCAAGGGCCATGTTGACTAGCTATAGCTGGTGGGGCGCTAGCAAGCATGACTCAAGCAGAAGCTTAGGAATGGCATGCATAATGCTACCTGTATTCTTGTACATTGACTACCGAACACTCCCTCTCAGAGCCTGGTTGCATTATTGAAAGAAGCCTAAGCCATGTGCGGTAGCTGCAGAGCTCTTACCACAGCCCTAGCTGAGCCAACAGCAGAAAACCAGCATATGATGGAGCCAGCCATCTTAGAAGTGCACCCCCCACGACCAGCCAGCCCACTGAGCCACCTTAGCAAACACAGCAAGGAGCAGAGACAAGCCTTCTGCATCAAGCTTTACTTAAATTTCAGAATCACGAGCAAACAAATGATTGCTGTTGTTTGGAGACACAAATGTTTAAGGTGTTTGGTTATACAGAAATAGATAACTGGGACCTCATCGTTCATGCTCAGGGGAATATGTTCCTACAATTAGGTTTGACAGAATTCCTAATGGGGGGGTCTCTATGCTGAACTGTGGTGTTTCTTTGGAGGTTCAACTTAGTGCCTTCAATCTTGAAGAAGTGCTAAATAGTTTTCAAATTCCATCATTGCTCTAATAATGGTTTGGCTCTGTTTCTTTGTGAACATCAGTTTATTTTCCTTCTCAAAATAAATATATTTTTGCATAGATAAATAATGGCTGATGAGGTAGAAAGAGCTGATTTAGGGGAAGGTTTCATAGTTTGCTTGCTTATCAGGTGCTTATGGGGTTTGAATGCATCAAGGTCCCAAACCTAAAGGTTAATGTTTTGACACTGAAAATCCATCAGTCAGAGGATGAGGACGAGGGGACAGTTTGCATTAATTATTAGTCTGACTCTTAATTTGAATCAATGAAAATGCCAGAATGACAGAGGTGTTTGGGTTGAATAACAATTAGCAAGGCTGACATGGACCTGAACAAAGAGGTGTAGGAGGGAAGTGCAGTGGAAGCAGAGAAGGCAGGGCTGAAGATAAAGCTGCAGGAACAGCAAGAGCCACAGGCACAGCCCCCTGAGGCAGCTGAGAGAAGAGAGGCCCCAGGTCCAGAGAGCACAGGGCCTGAGCCTTGGAAGGATTCCATCTCCAGAGCATCCTGAGCACTGCTGAGTTTTCGAAGTGGCCAGCACTTGCCCTGTCAGAAAATGGGACAAGCTGTAAATGCATTCTTATATCAAGAGCCAGCCTCACCTACTGACCCGGGATAGCCATCTCAATGAA
Source organism: Jaculus jaculus (assembly GCF_020740685.1). Lineage (NCBI taxonomy): Eukaryota > Metazoa > Chordata > Mammalia > Rodentia > Dipodidae > Jaculus > Jaculus jaculus. The sequence goes on from NC_059125.1 coordinate 40,452,890, forward strand.
TCAGTTTAGCCTGTAGATAGGTGGTGTGAAGCTCAGACACTAGAGGGGGTTTGGTCAAAGTCACATAGCTTGGTAAGACACTGAGGTAGAGGGACATCCAGGTCTTCTAACTCCACCTTACCTGAGTTGTCCTTGCCCCAGACCCAATGAGTAAGAAGCTTCAAGTAGGGCTGGAGACATGGCTTAGCAGTTAAGATGCCTGCCTGCAAGGCCTAACAGCCTGAGTTCAATTCCCCAGCATTCATGCAAAGCCAGATACACACAGTGGTATGTGTGTCTGGAGTTCGTTTGCAGTGGCTGGAGGACTTGGCATGCCCATACTTTCTGTTTGTTCCTCTTCTCTCTATCTCTTTCTGTTCTTATAACTAAATAAATAAAATTTTTAAAGAGAAGCTTCATGTAGATTAATTATCCTGGTATGTTTATTATCTTTCTTGTGGGGACAGAGTACCACCAGTTAGGTGCATCTCTGGTAGAAAAAAGGACAGGACAATTTGAGAAATAATTATTGGTCACATGGGTAAGACATGACTCACAATAACTGAAAGAGGCAGCTAGATAGTTGTTGAGATTTGTAGGAATTAGAGGTTTCACTCAAAAAGATAATCTAAAATTCCACTAGAAACTCATTGTTTTGGATTAAGCATGCATACCTTTGTATAGTCTTTTTAAAAAGTGTAAGTATCTGTTACAGTCAGGTTTACATTGCTGGTAAAAATCACCCAACCAAGAGCAGCTTGTGGGAAAAAAAATAAAAAAAACAGGTTTTATTTTGGCTTACAGGCTCGAGGGGAAGCTCCATGATGGCAGGGGAAATGATGGCATGAGCAGAGAGTAGACATCACCCTCTGGCAAACGTAAGGTGGACAATAGCAACAGGAGAGTGTGCCAAACACTAGCAATGGGGGTAGCTGGTTATAACACCCATAATCCTGCCACCAACAATACACTGCCTTCTGAAGGTGTTAATTTCCAAATTTACATCAGCTGGGAACCAAGCATTCAGAATACCTAAGTTTTGGGGTAACACCTGAATCAAACCACCACAATCCACTCCTGGCCCCCATAAACTGATATCCACACATGATGTAAAATGCAATGTATTTATCCAACTTTAAAAGTCTTCTTAGTTTTTATCAATCCAAATGATGTTCATACATCCCCATAGTCCAAGATCTTTTAGCTGAGCCATAATACCAAAAAGTAACCTCAAGAAACCCCATAATGGCACAGAATAAACATTCACACTGCAAAAGGTGGCATTGGGCATAGCAACCAATACAAGATTTAAACAGGCAAACATCAAAGTCTGTAGCTCCAAGTCCAACAACTTTAGTCAATGAGAAATCTCCAAGCCTGATAATTCTAACCAGCAACAAGTCTTTGGAGTTCCAGCTAAGCTATTCACAGTCCTGGAAAACTTCCAAGGCTGACAGCTCTCCTTGACAGCCATCTCATGGTCCCAGCATCTCCACGGGGTCTTCTACTGCAAGCCATGGTTCATCCTCATGGCCCCATGGGATTTCCATGCAGGCAAACCTGCTTTACACTGCCCATGGCCATTTCTAAAACACAAGACAGTGTTGCAAACTCAGTGACCCTCTTTCCTGCATTTCTTATACTCCACAATACCAGGTAGGGTGCCAATTTGTTAATCCGGGGGGGGGGGAATAAAGCAAACTTTGAAAAACAGGACACTTCTTGAGCACTCGGACTCCTTCAAAATGGTCCATATTTTTCCTCTTGTCCCAGTGCAGGTAAGCTGGCTCAATCTCAAAGGTTGTAATCTCTCAATTGCAGCTGAATGGCCAGCAGTTCACCCAAAGATTTTTCTTTCTGTGCCATATCCCTCTGCTCATACTAGTTCATTTCTACACAAAGCAACCCTGCACAACATCTCAGGACATGGGCATAACAGCAGGCTTCTCACACAAACTGCTGGCCCAGTTCAAGCAAAGCTCTTTTTCACCCTCATATGTCAAACTTCATAGTCCATAGTTCTTACTGCATTCAGGTCTTTCAACTCTGACCAGAATAGTCCATCAAGCTGTACTTACAGTACTACAAGGGATCTCTTACTCCAAGGTTTCAAATCCTTCCACATTCCCCATGAAAATCAGTTCCAAAAGGCCAAAGCCATAGTCAGGTGTCTAGCAGCAATCCCACTCCTTGGTACCACTTTACTGTTGCAGTCAAGTTGACATTGCTGGTAGAAATCACCCAACTAAGAGCAGCTTCTGGGGGGAAAAAAGAGAGTCATTTTGGCTTACAGGCTCGAACAAGAAGCTCCATGATGGCAGGGGAAACGATGGCATGAGCACAGGGTGGGCATCACCCCCTGGCCAACATAAGGTAAACAACAAGAACAGGACAGAGTGCCAAACACTAGCAATGGGGAGAGCTGGCTATATCACCTACAAGCCTGCCCCCAACAATACACTACCTCCTGGAGGTGTTAATCCCCAAATATCCATCAGCTGGAAACCTAGCATTCAGAACACCTAAGTTTATAGGTGACACCTGAATCAAACCACCACAGTACCTTTGAAATTAGATGTGCTCATATATTTAGTGTGCCCTTGTGGAATGAAAGTGGAAGGTGTGCCCGTGTATTTGCCTCACTTGCTTTAGTAATTGCTTGCCCTGAAATTGCTTGCCTCTTTTTTTTTAATATTTTTTGTTCATTTTTTATTTATTTATTTGAGAGCAACAGACACAGAGAGAAAGACAGATAGAGGGAGAGAGAGAGAATGGGCATGCCAGGGCTTCCAGCCACTGCAAACGAACTCCAGACGCGTGCGCCCCCTTGTGCATCTGGCTAACGTGGGACCTGGGGAACCGAGCCTCGAACCGGGGTCCATAGGCTTCATAGGCGAGTGCTTAACCGCTAAGCCATTTCTCCAGCCCTGCTTGCCTCTTTTACACACAACTGGAACCCCCAGCTTGGCTTTGACCTTACAGATGCCCTAACAGATAACAGAACACAAAAGCACAGGATCCTGGATTCTTGAAGCACTACGTGGAGTGAAGCTCCCCTACAAATCCAGGTCACTAACTGTTATTTTTACTGTCTCATTAGTGACACCCAATCAAAAGCAGCTTATGGGAGGCAAGGATTAATTTCAGGCTTATGGTTTGAGGTGAAGTTTCATCATGGCATTCAAACTTATAGCACAGCAGGAAGCTCTCCCATATCTGGGTGTAAGTAGTCTCCATACTGGGCTTGGAACTGGGTTGATAAACCTCAAAGTCCATCTCCAGTGACATACCTCCTCCAGCAAGGCACCACCTTCCAAATTGCCATCAGCTGAAAACCAAGCATTCAAAAGACACGAGGCTATGGTGGCCATCTTATTCAAACCACCATTCTAACCTTAGGATCACCACATGAAAAATAAGTGATGTATGTGTGCTGAGTCACTGCACTAGGTGAGCTTTCTGTGACAGTGATTTGGCCTTTACCCTAATGTGATCCTCAATAAGTATCAATTGAATGAATGAAGTATATGCTACTGCAAATGTTACTAGAATCTTGTTTTATTTACCTAGTATGACTATAGCTTGAGTGTGAAGACCCTATCTCTTTCCACTGTCCCCAAGGCATCTAGATTGGTGGCAGACTCTTGTTGAATTGAATTAAATAGAATAAAGTCAATCCTGACTATAAGAGTCTCCCTAGATCCTGCTTTAGAAGTCTGCTTTGCTAGGAGCATGTCTCCTTAGACTGATGCTAGTTAAAGAACTTAGGAAGTGTGAGGCTGTTTAGATGAGTAGGAGTTGCTAACTGAAAGAAAAGTAGAGGCTGGGCTGTACAGTAAAAACCTCACAAATGACACCAGAATATTTACAGTTACAGCTGGCAGATCTCAAATTTTGCACCAAGCTAAAAAGTCACAGGGGAGAAAGGGAACTCCTCTCTGTGGAGGGAAGCTTTTTGGCAGTGGAAGTGCGTCAAATTTCACAATGTTGCCACACACACCCAAAGCCTTTGCTGCTGGGAATTCGTTAGTTGTATCAGCTGTGACATATGGGTGTGTAATAGAGTCTGGAGCCTAGATTTCTGTAATTAACCAATAGTAATCAGGAGTGGGGGCAATTACTGGGACTAGTAATTGTCTGGAAGTTCTAAGTGCCTACAGGCTCAGCCACAGGCCAGAAACTGCCAGCTCTTGTCATCAGGATACAGAGGGAGCCAAGGTCATGACTATCATTTTAAACAAGGTAATGGTTTTCAAAAAGGTTGAGATCACAGCTGATTGTTATGTCCTCTGTGAGGTGAGCCACCTTGGGAGAGTAAGCTTGCTGCCTAGGGGCATCTCACAGCACCAGCACAGTAGTGCATTAGAGCATACAACCAGTTGAGGCTCTGGAGGCAGATGGCAGCAGCCCTGGGTGACCAGTGACTACTAGAGGTCAAGCCAACTCTGAATTCTGTCATTAAACTAGGGCTTTCTGCGTGCCAAACTCAAGGCAGGGCCGAAATATTTAAGCAGCTATTGTCCATAATCTTTTTATTATTGCTGTATTTATTTCAGAAAGAAAGATTGACAATTGTAGTGCCAGACCCTCTAGCCACTGCAAACAAATTCCAGATGATGTGCCACCTTGTGCATCTGGCTGAAGTGTGTTCTGGGGAGTTTAGCCTGGGTCTTTTTGAAGCAGTCTTGCTATGCTATCTCAGTTGGTGTGGCATTTTCTATGGAGCCCAGGCTGGCCTCAGATTCATGGTAATCCTCTTTAGTCTCCTAGAAAGCACTTTTAATTAGTGTGTTTAATCTCTGTACAAGGCAAGAGATTTCATCATGGCATTTGTGCTCAAGCATATCATGTACTTTGACCATATTCACCCCCAGCAACCTTCTCCTTCTTCTTCTCCCCACAACTAGTTCCTTCCCTTTCCCCATAGTGCCCCTTCTACTTTCATGTCACACATGCACACACATACACACACATGCACGTTTTGAAGAGTGCCAAAAGAAACATGGAAGGGCTGATATCTCTTTACTACATCAACTTGTATTCTTTGTATTTAGCAGTGGGGATTATAAGCAGACACCATCAGCACTATCTTTGTGCTGATATTTTATTTATCTATTTTCAAGGAGAGTGAGAGTGAGAGAGAATGGGTGTACTGTGGCCTCTTACTAATACAAACAAATTCCAGATGCTTGGGCCACTTTGTGCATATAGCATTATGTGGGTACTAGGGAATCGAACCCAGACCATCAGGCTTTGCAAACAATCACTTTTAACCAATGAACCATCTCTCCAGCCCACCAGGCTTTGTAGTTATATACTCCAGTACTATCACAAGCCCCTCATGTGCTGTTTTTTTCTTCATACTGCCTATGGGGTCAAGTTCATTCTCCTCAATGACTAAGAGCATAGTCAATGTCAAGTGGCATGCAAATTCAGGGAGAGATGTCGGAGATCACCAATGGGTTGTTTTAAAAGCATATTGATCTCAATAGCAATGAGCTGATAAGAATGCCATGCAACTTTGAGGCCTGTAGACTGTGTTTCTAAAGTGGTGGGAGGCTTTTCCCCTTCCTTAATGTTGTGGAAAGGATTCCTTGGCTATTTTGCTTATGTTCTCCATTTGCTTGGCAGGCCCCTCTTCCTTGATAACACAAAAGTAAATACCTGCTGCACCTCTCTCTGGATTATCATAAATTCCAAATAAGAACAGTCTGAATTAATGAGGACGTTATTTGCTATTGTAAGTAGAGGTGAAAGATAAACATCCCTCATTTGTGTGGGCCACAAGACTCTGAGCTCAGAACATTCCAGGCTGAGGATACCCAGAAAGAAAAAGATACAAGGTGGCTTCAGGTACCTGAACTTCTAAAGAGATCTCAAATGTTGAACTTTGAAGGAGGTTAAATTATTGTTCCTGTCCAAAAGTTATCTTTTTGGAATGCAGAGGAGGGAAGAAACAGATTAACAGACATGGTGGGGGGGTGGTCTAGCTCTGGGGTTGGGAGTGAGCTACTCTGCATGCATTAGACCTAACCAGCCTGGTGGGGTATTCTGAGCAAGGACTGTCTGTGGAAGCTTCATGTTAGATGGAAATTGCTGGGTCTTTACATTCCTCCCCACCATACTGCTCAGCTCTAGGACCAGGACTACCCCAAGGAAGGCATGGCCAGGGATCATACATCTATCAGCAGCTGATGTGCTTCCTTGAAGGAGAGGGCTGCTGGAGACTGCCTGCATACCATGCTTCTCACAGCTGGACAGAAAGGCCTTCCTGGAAGGAGGATCTAGCAGGGAATCTCTGTCTATCATAGCTCCAGAGGCAAAATTAGTTCCAAGTGTTGCCCATTGCTTCCCAGCTACTGGGAACGTCCAGGCCTTCCCACTCCACGTGCTCTGCCAGGCATCCAATGTATTACCTGAAGAAATGCTCAGACACTACCTGTTTCATCCTATGAAATCTTTGCTTCCTCCCACACCTTTTCAGACCTGTGTAGATTGGCTGTCATATAACGCAAGTGGCACAGAAATCCTTTGCCAAACAACATCATCCCATGTTTGGGTGGGAAGAAAATAGTCCCTCAGAGGACAGCAGCACTTCTAAGCACAGTGCACTCTGCAGATGGCTACCTTCCTTTCAAAAGTTAACAGTGATGTATATAGTAAGTGTATGCTCTATGCTCTTCCACCAAATCTATTGTCATGAAAAAAATACTAGAGGATACCAGCTGAAGGAAGAAAGATGCAAGAGCCCAGACAAGTGGCCCAGGCATGCCAAGAAAAATAATTCTAGATCCGATGATGACAAGAAAACCCCTCAGACACATGAACAAGCCTAGCCATGGTCAGCAGAGCCAGCTGGCTATCCCTCAGCTGAATATAGATGCAGGTCTACACCCAAGTGAAGTCAGCTGCATCCAGACTGAAACTTGCAGTCCTCAGAGAGAAATAAATGTTGATAGGTCACTGAGATTTTGTGATGTTTTTGTTACATAGCATTATTGTTGCAATAGAAGACAGATATAACTGAAGTCCAAGGTGAACTCTCCGTGAATTCCCTGGTCTCTCCCTATACAAGAGCGTCACATTTCCTCACTCTTTCCTAAAGACAAGTGTCACCTTTCAAACCTGATCACAGACTCTTCAATGCCCATGATTACATTTCTCTGTTTCCTTGCAGAACACTTAGCAACAGAATGAGCACACGGTAGAAATTCAAGATGCAGATGTGGATTCAAAACCACTACTACGTGCTTCTTAGAATCTGAAAATTAGAGGAAAATCGCTCCTTTTACAAATGGGAAACTTGGGGCTGGAGAGATTGCTTAGTAGTTAAGGCACTTGCCTATGAAGCCTAAGGACCCAGGTTTGATTCCCCAGGACCTACGTAAGCCAGATGCACAAGATAGCCCTGGTGAACCTATTCTCTATCTCTCTCTCGCGCACTCTCTTTCTCTTTTTGAATAAGTAAATAATTTAAAAAGTAACAAATGGGAAACTTAAGGCTTAGAGAAATTCAATCTATGGCCACATGGCTGGCTGCAAGCATAGCTAGACCTGCTGGCCAGTTTTTCTGGCTGTGGTTCCAGTGCTCCATCCCTTAGTAGTGACATCAGTCCCATAGCCTATTGGCAAGATCTGTCTAACACTGGTTTAATGAGAAGGATTATGAGCATGGTCATTTCATGATCTATTAGTCATATCTTCTGGGATTAAGGAGGGATAATCATCATCTCCACTATTTCTCTACATATTTGTTAGTCTGATAGCTTATAGTTATTATGAAGATAATATTTTATTTATTGTAATTAATCATGATCAACTGATAATTATAATTAATAATTGTCATTGTATTAATGATATGTATTAATGATGATGACAAAAGTTAGTCTTTATCTCATTCCTATTTTTGTTTGTTTTTGGTTTTTGAGGTATGGTCTTGCTCTATACTGACCTGACAGAGATCTCATTCTGTAGTCCCAGGCTGGCCTCAAACTCACAGCAGTCTTTTTACCTCTGGCTCCCAACTTCTGGGAATAAAAGTGTGTACCAGCATGCCCAGCCTCATTCCTGGTTTGAAGTATACTTTGAAATATCCAATGGCTCTTGATGGCCTCTTTATGTTAGCACCCAAGATCAGATACTTTTCTCATCAGTGTGCCCAAACACCTGACAGAACCAATTTAAGAGAGAACGGATTTATCTTGGCTAAGGATTTCTGAGAATTCCAGTCTGTCATTGCAGAAAAGAAGTGGCAGTGGGAATTCATCCATAGCAGTCAAAGGGTAAAGTAGAGATTTAGTCACAGGGTGACCACGGACAAGGAAATAGAACTGAATGAAGTAGGGTGAGGCTCAAACCTTTAAAAGCTCATTCTCAATGAATAATCTTAGCCAGCCAGGTCCCACAACCTTTAAAAATAGTACCATTAACTGAGAACCAAATGCTCAAACACATGAGCCCATGACAAGCATTTCAGATTCAACCCATACAATCAGAATCCTTTTTCTTGGACAAAGTAGTACTTAAAAAATGTCCAGTGATGCCTTTCAAGGTTGTGAGCACACACGAATGGAGCACCATTTCAAATGAGAGCTTAAGGCATGAAAATTCCATGTCAGAATCTGATATGGAGCTCAAGATAATCATGGAGACATCATAAAGTGGAGGAACAACTTGTTGACTTTTTGCCTGCCATCCAAAACTGGGTTCTCCTCACCCTTGTCAATGTCTTTCATGTCCAGGTTACCAGGCTGGGCCATCACTGAATGCAGCACAGTTGACCTAGTCCTGCTTTAAGGAGCTGGTGGCTGGATGGTCTGAAGAGCCTCAAGCCTGTGCTTGGGAGATACTGTGAGGGTAGAAGGAAATGGACTCTGAATTTTCCTTTCCTCCTTCCTAAGAAGATTGAAGGGCTTTGAAGGGCTCTTTTCTAGTGGCTTTTCTCTTCGTAGCTCTCAAACAGTGTTTCCTCAAGAAAGTCCTCCCTGATGCTCAAGATAGGGTCAGGTGCCCCTTCAAATAACTTTGTGCCCCTTGTATTTTTTCCTTTGATGTAGGGTCATTTTATTGAGTCTGAGATCCACCAATATGTTATATACCAATCAGAAAAAATCATGCCAGCATTTAATGATAACACAGTGCTTTCATCTCTCTTAGAATTTTATTGTGTACTTACTAAAAGAGCACTTTTAAATATATTTAGACAGATCTGTATGACATAGGACTCTCATGCAAAGAAAAATATACTTGAAATTAACTGGTTGAGGTAATCATTCTTAACTTCCTTTGTGTGCAGAATTCTTCTTTGAGGGCAGGAGGTGGGATGGGAAACATTGGTTAATGGGCACAAAGTCACAGTAGATAGAAGGAAGACATTCTGGTGGTTTATTACACAGAAAGGTGACTATAGCCAACAGCATTATATTATATAATTCCGAACAGCTAGATGTGAAGATTTCGAATCCTCTCACCACAAAGAAGTGATAAGTGTCTGAAATGATAGATAACCTAAATATCTCAAGTTGATGATTACACAATGTATGAATGTGCCAAAACATCACATTATATCCCCAAACATGTGCAATTATTACCTAACAAACAAAAATATGAAACAATGAATCCATTCTTTAAGAATTGGAATATTTGGAAGGTATTTGTGACTTGGAATCCCCAGGTCAATGTCTCTTCAACTACATTTGGTCTCTTTACCACAGCTACCCCAACTTTCCCTCACCTTTCTGTTGCCCCCCTCTAGGGTTTTTGTCACCATTGCATGGTCATTGTTAGTGAAGAGAGCTCTGTAGAGTAGATTCCTCAGATTCTAACTCAGGCCATCCCCACAGATGTCTCATTAAGTGGAGAGGACTGGAAATTGGGACCTGGGGTGAGCTGGGGGTGTGTATGTGTCACAATGCATTTGTAGATGTTAGAGGACAACCTCAGGTGTCTGTCCTCTCCTTCTACCTTGCTTGAGGCAAGGTTTCTTATTGTTTGCCCCTGCATATGCCAAGCTAACTGGCTTGAAAACTTCTGTGGATTCTCTTCTTTAAAAAAATTATGGGGCTAGAGTGATGGCTTAGTGGTTAAGCACTTGCCTATGAAGCCTAAGGACCACAGTTCAAGGCTTGATTCCCCAGTACCCACATAAGCCAGATGCACAAGGTTGCACATGCATCTGGAGTTCATTTGCAGTGGCTGGAGGCCCCTCATACTCCCATTCTCTCCCTCCCTCCCTCTCTCTCTCTCTCTCTCTTTCTCTCCTTCAAATAAATAAACAAAAAAGTAGATTAATTTAAAAAAAATTTATTTCCAAACAGAGAGAAACAGAGAAAAAGGAGAGGAGAGAGAGAGAATGGACTTGCCAGGGCCTCTAGCTGCTCTAAATAAACTCCAGATGCATGCATTGCTTTGTGCATCTGGCTTTACATAGGTACTGGGGAATTGAACCCCAGTGGCTTGTTAGGCTTGCAGGTAAGTGTCTTAACCACTGAGCAATCTCTCTCAGCTCACTTCTGGTAAGTTTGGACTCTGCCTCCCATCTTTTTTGGTTTTGTTTTTCTTTTATACATTTTATTGTTATAAACTTTAGAGAATGAATATATTGTATATTGGTCATATCACCACTATGTAATATCCCTTATATCCCTTCTCCCCTTGCTCCATTCCACTGAAGGCCCTCATAACATGGGTTATTGATATTCACCGTAATGTCATGAATGCACCAATCATTCTCTGTGTGGAAGACAATTACTCAGAATATGCCTCCCACCCCATGACTCTTACAATCTCTCTTCTGTAATGTTCCCTGAGCCTTGGAGGGTATATTGCAAGTATCCTTTTGTGTTCAGCTCTTTGGTAAATTTTGAGTCTACTCAGTATCCACTGCCTTCTCCCTGGCACAAGTTGCCAGAATGGCAGTGAGAACAGCACTCACATTTAAATCACCACTTCCTCTGTACTGTCTCCTGGGCCCTGGCAGATGTGATGAAAATATCTTGTCTCATACGAGGTAGTCAGCTATCTTTTCTTGTCATATTGATGAATCTTGGTCATCTGTAAGACGATTCCCCAACCAAGAGTGAGAGTAACATGGATCAAATGGGATAAGCATAGTCCTTTAAAAGATTTATTTATTTGAGAGAGGGAAAGAGGGACAGGGAGAAAGAGAGAGAGAGAATGGGCATTGCAGGGCTTCTAGCTACTGTAAACAAACACCAGATGCATGTGCCACCTTGTGCATCTGGCTTACATGGGTACTGGGGAATCCATCTGAGGTCCTTTGGCTTTGCAGGCAAGTACTTTCACCACTAAGCCATCTCTCCTCAAAGATTTTTTGATGGGTATAACATCCCTTATTAGCCAAAGAACAGTGAGAGCTTCTCATTAGAGTCTATGACTTTCCTATTCATAGGATTCTGACTTGGCTCTCAGTACCAGGTATGGATTCCTTCCCACTGAATGGGCCTCATATCCAATCAAAGAGCAGTTGATTTCCCCCATAGCCTGTGTGCCACTATTGCACAGATGTGAACATCTTCTGTCTCCCATCTTGCTGTAGGAATGCTGGGATTACAGATGTGTGCTACTGTGTCCAGCTTTGTGGGTTCTGATAGTACAAACTCACACTTGTGTGGCAAGTACATTAGTCACTGAGCCCTATTCCCAGCCCTAGAATTTTGGATCTCCAACATGTCAAGAAACATTTTGAAGTTCAGTGCTACTAAGTCTCTAGTTTATATGGAAAAGACATGTGCAGAGCAGGCACAAAGTCCCATAGCTTCTATTTATTCATTCCTTTATGGATTAGAACCTGTGACTCACAGAAGAAGCTATTTCTTTCAGTATCCACCTTTCATTGTAATAGTAACAGACTAAGGTAGGAACTCAGCTCCCTCACTGCCTAGGCTATGGAAATTCAGATTTCTAGCTCTAGCTTACCAGGTCTGTTTCATCATGTGACAAATGAGCCTCCTAGTCTCCTTCTTAGGGATCTTATGGAAACTCATTAAGCTACTATTGAGGATGAGGCTAACAGAGCTGTCACAAAAGGCATACAACGTAACTAACCTACAGTTTCTGTTATATTGTAGGTACACAAGCTAAAGCTTCATGTAACAGAGACGCTAAGAATCTTCCCCAGCAGATCATGTACATGTCTAAATATCTAGAAGACAGGAGCTTTTTGTTGAGTGCTATAGCAAGATTTCACACTACTTTACTTGAAATCTGACTAAAAAAATACATACATTCCTGTGGTCTTGAAGACAGAACACAGAATTCCAGGCATGAGTAGAACTGTCAAAGAGAACACATTTGGCAAAAATTAGGGGTGGTAGAGTGCAAAGATCGATGAGTATTGGACATATTCTCACAATAGTGGCTTGTTCATTAGGGCTAGATAATGAAATAAGTGAGAGTGAAAGAGAAATCTTGAGCTTTAATTGGTGAGAAAAGAGAAGCCCTAAAAGATCAGGAACTACCTTGCTCTGCAGGACAGAACTTTTTAGAGTGATAGCTGGTTTCCAATGCATACATTGGCCTGATGGGAGTAGCAGAGGCTGTGAGGGGACAAGTAGGAGGGCATTTTAAAAGCTCTGAAAAGAAGTGCTGAGCGATAATCTAATGTAGGTCTGGTAGGCACATAAACATACACTAAGTCATTAGAACCACATTTTATAGGGAGAATCTGAGTGGCAGGGGAGGCCAAAGGACCAGAGAATGTAGCAGATAAAGTAGTGCTTTCACCTATATGGGTTTGAACAGCCAAGACCCTATGAAAAATAGCATGTCTCCAACAGTGTGATTCTGAGCATGTACAAAGGGACCATGTTTGCCAGAGTAGGACATGACCCAGAAAAGAGGGTTCAGGACACATAAAACTGGAAGATATGCCATATGTGTGGTTCAGATTCTAAAAATCGACAGTAACATCAGACATCCTGGGGACATAATACACTGAAGAGCAACGTCTGTCTACTCTCTCAGTGAGTTTGACACAGCCAGTGTCTCAGTAATGATCACTCTTCCATGGGCCACCAGATAAGGATGTTAGCTTGCACTAGGAGGACATATTACATGAAAAAGGTCATTTTTAATATTAAAGTCAAACTCAGTGGAAGGAGATAGTTTCATCAGGACACAGAGAAAATATAGGAGCTTACAGTGACTAAGGAAATGTTCCCCTTCCCAGGAGTCATCTTCTCCACCTAATTCCCTCTGTCATATTCTCTGTCATTGAGCCAGGCATAGATTTGCTTAAATGTGTGTGTCCTGTGTCCTCACTGTATTTATACAGAGCCCTTTCACCGTGTTTGGAAGTCTGTAGAAGACAAACACTATGGGACCTACCTTTGAAGTCTTCATATAAGTGGAATCCACTTAAAAAGCATATCTTGGAGCAATTTCAGGACTACCTCATGGTCATTTCAAGATTGCATTGTTCTTTAAATATACAATGGTTATGAGAGGGGATAAATCTGATGGTAAAAGCCTTTTATCCCAACTATTCAGGAGGCTGTGGCATGAGGATTGCAAGTTCAAAGACTGCCTGAGTTAGACACTAAGTTCAATTATGGCTTGGTAACTTGTCTCAAAATAAAAAGTAAAAAGAGGATTGGGAATATAGCACAGTTATAGAGCAATTGCCTAGTGATATAAAATGTGGTTCTAATGATATATAGTGATATAATGATATATCGCCCTGGGTTTGATTCTTAGCACCACAAAGAATAAGAAACAACAGGAGGAAAGGGAGAGGAGAAAAGAGGAGGAGAAGAAGAGAAGGAGGAGAAGAGAAAGAAAAGGAAAAAGAGGAGTAAAATGAGGAGAAGGGAAAGAGGTCAATGTGAATGTGTATTATTAAATGATAGTAGCAAATACCAAAGAGACTCAAGACTCATCAAAATGACAAGAAGAAGAGAAAGCCTAGTGCATAACATCAACTGCCATTTCTATCACTCCCTCTAGGGCTCAGGAAACATCGCTCTCACTGCTAGTAAGAGAACCATTTTTACGGAGATGGTGGTAGACATTGAGGGGACTTAAAACTTACCAAAGGAGAAAATAAGAAGCTGTTGAGACCTCAACACTAATGGATATTTCTATCAGGGAACAATGTGGGCAAGAGAGTAGAAAGAGTGTAAGAGTGACAGGGTGTGTAGGTGTCCTTTAGGGCACTGTCTTCCACACATGAACCAAATGGTGCATTCATGACCCCACAGTGGTTACCAATACTCCCACAAGACCAACACAGTTATGAGCCCATCACCATTTTCACATGGAAGATGCAGTAGGAAAAAATGAACCAGACCACAAACCAGAAGAAGGATTTCTTTGAAAGAAGAGTGGCCTCGGAGAAGGAGGCAGAATAGAGGGAACAAAAGAGGATAATGGGATTGAAACATGATCAAATTATTGTATGTTCATATATTAAAGTCATCAATAATTTTTCAATATGTGTAAAGAGGGGGAAGAGATAGTGTACAAGGTGGAGGAAGATGAGCTATAGCTAAATAGGATTTTTGGGTTGGGGAGGTGGCTCAGCCAGTAAAGCACTAACCACTTGTGTGGAGTTCTGAGTTTGGATCCCCAGCACTCACCAAAATGCGATACATTGTACCAAGTGCCTATAATCCAAATTTTTGAGAGGCAAAGACAGTAGGATCCCCTGGGCATGCTTACTAACTAGATAGCTTAATCAGTGAACTATGGATTCAATGGAGAGACCTTTCTCAATAAATAAGGTAGAAGGAGATAGAGGGTGACACCAAAAGTCCACTTTTGGCCTCCATGTGTATGCACATATATATGAACATGTATACACATGTGCATATATATGTGGAATATGAAGGAATCCTTGTCTGAAGCAACAGGGTCTTCATTACACCTTGACCTCCTGAGATGTGTGCATAATGTCTTCCACGCTTCTAGTTTAGAAGGACAAGTGGCTTCTGCACCTTTCCACTGGGCCTTGCTTATACTGGCTGTCAATCACATGGGCATGCACCTCACATTCTCTGACTTCCATGTATTGTTTGTGTGCCCATGAGGTGGTCTTTATTGGTATTGCTGAAGTCTGGGAGCAGACAGTCAGAGGAGGCATGGCCCACAGTTCAGGTCAGATACTGTCTGTATCCAGAGGGCAGTCTGAACAAGACAATTTTCTCACTACTTGTTTTTTTAAGTTTATTTTTATTAACTATGAACTGTCCTGTATGAACAGATTGCATTTTGGTCATATCCTTATAGCACATCTCCCCTGCCTGCATTCCAATAAGGGCCCTTCTCAGTGGGGCAATTGCTATTCATTGTTGCCCACTACAATTTGACCTGAAATCAGAAGATATGTGACACAGATCACCACATCCACTTGCCCCAGCAGTCAGACCTCCCCATATCTCACTACTACCTAGAAGGCTGGAAAGGGAGTGGTTCAGTCCCCCCCCCCCCGCCAGCCACTGGACAGAAGCAAGGAAGGGGAGAAAAGGATTAGGAAGTGTTGCAGTCAGGTTCACAATCTTGCAGAAATCACCCTACCAAGAGCAGCTTGTGGGGAAAAAAAAAAAAAAAAAAAGAATTGGTTTTGGCTTACAGACTTGAGGGGAAATTCCATGAGGGTAGGGGAAAACGATGGCATGAGCAGAGGGTGGACCACAGCAACAGGAGAGTGTGCCCAATACTAGCAAGGGGGCACTGGCTGTAATACCCATAAGACCACCCCCAACAATACACTGCCTCCAAGAGGCGTTAATTCCTAAATCTTCTCCATCAGATGGGAACCTACCATTCAGAACACCTAAGTTTATTGAGGACTCCTGAATCAAACCACCACGCACAGCAAAGTGGTAAGATTTCATATTCACAAAGCATGTAATGGATCATATCATCTCTGCTTATCTCCTTCTTGTATAAGTGAAATAGGAAGTGTCTGGAGCAGGCTGAGTAACTCCCCTGGCCAGTGGTGAAGCTGGAGTTCAGAACAAGCCTCACCAATCTAAGGCCATTGGACTCTCTTCATAATAACTCTTGGACTGTGAAATAATGTCTTTATTGGAATGCTGTTTAAAAAAGAAAGAAAGAAAAGAAAAGAAGAAAGAAAGAGAAAGCTCCTACATCACCAAGGTGGGCTCTATTGTCACAAGGCCTGGACAGTGAGCCTGGGTGTTTGGACTTGGTCTGAGGGGCAATAGAGAGCTATTGTAGAATCTTAAACAGGAGAATTGCAATTTGTGCTGCTTGTAGGTAGATATTATATAAATATAAGGGATTATTTCTCTGTTGATTGGTGGTGCCAATTCAGCTAAGGGGAAATGGAGTTCTGGACTGGCTCACACCTCCAGCGGAGAGTGCAGGTGCTGTCAAAGAGAGGTTCCGGCTGCTGTCTGACATTCTCAAAAGGCCCCTGCTCTCAGGAGATCAGCTTGATGCTTATTGCTAATAACAAGGCTGGCAACCGGCTGCAGCTTTCACTCAAAATTCCCTGGCTTTCAGTAATCAAAGCCAGGCCTGGGTTGTTCCTTGGCCCTAGACTGCAAAAGGAATTTCCTTTATTTTTGAACATGGAGAGAATAAAAAGAAGTACAAGTTGTTTTATAGGACAAGTGGGGCAGCAATTTGAAGGAGGCATTTAGGCATCTCTTAGGGATTAACATCGGGACTCATTTAAGGCTTGGAGTGTTAATAAGGATGAGATGTATTTATTTTTCCCTGGGCTCCTTTTTAGGAATCCCTGGGCAGCATTCTGGAATTGATCTATACTGGTTCAAATTTCACACGCCCTCCTCCATTTTCCATGGTGATTTCCCTACCCCTGCTTTAGACTGAGTTGCACCTCCTATTAACTTGGAGAAATACCTCCGCCAGGGTGCACAACCAGGCATCATTGATACGGGCAAATACTGCTTATCGGATTGAGGCCACTCTGCAAACAAAATAACCTTCTTTTACCCAGGGAATCTGGTTTAAAATTGGACATTAAGTTACACTTCTAATTGAAATGAATTTGATGGTTTCAGAACAGTCCCCAATGATCCCAACCCACATCATAAAAACCACCATCAGCAAATTGGCACCATTCAACCTTGGCTCAAACAGGCTAGGGAGCAAAAGAAGATGTAAACTGAATTTGTGGTTGTTTTTATCCTCAGATAGACAGGCAAGGGCAGCTTCCAGAGTGGAATTCATGGGTCAGATTACATCATTTTCCTGGCAGACTAAGAGGCAGTGTGGTAAGGAAAAATGGTGGTGGGAGATTGAGTATATGCTTGTCTCTGATAGCAATCAGCATTTGCTGCTAGGGTTACTTTTTTATTTATTATGCCTCAGTTTTATTATCTGCAAAGTGGGAATAATGGCATCAGGGTAGCTCAGGCATTGATTATTAAACCAGGGGAAGTTCCACTATTTAGACATTGTGACATGATGTTGTCCTCTATAAGTATTCGGGCCACATTCCTAGGAAACATGCAACCTCTGGGCTATAGGTTAGACATGCCTAAAGGACATCCCTTAGAGCCCAGAGCTCCTGATTGCTTGGCAGGCAGCCATTCCACCAGCTGGCATTCAAAGGGCAAGATGTTTGTCCTGAAATGAAACATGCTTGAGAGATAGGAAGAGTTCAAAGCAAAGGACAATGCCAAGATAAGTAGAGTGCTGAAGGGTTGTCACCAACATGTCCTGAACCACCCCGTGTTCTACCTCAAAGCCTTTATGCATCTCAGCTCTATCTACTCAGGCAGCAGTCATCTGTAAAATTGCAGCCATGTGTGACTTTGATTCCTTGACTTTGGGATGCTCTACTTTTCTTTTAAAATTTCTCTGTGCATGTGTTTTGTGTTGTGTTCTGTTGTGTTGTGTTTGCAGGTGCTGGGGCCTCTTGCTGCTGCAAACAAATGACAGATGCTTGCACCACTTGGTTTCCATCTGGCTTATATATGTGGCTTGAGAATCAAATCTGGACTGGCAGGTTGTGCATGAAAGCACCTTTAACCACTGAGCAATCTTCCTAGTCCTTGCTTCATTTTGCTAATTAACAAAATTGGCATATTCAAATCTACCCAACATAAATATACAGCCCATAGTTGGAATTGTCCACAATGGGCACAGAGTTACAGATGGATGGCTACTACCTTGAGCTTCTGAGACTTCCATCAAAGCTCATTCTAACAGATAAGAGCTTGAAGGATAGACCTCCTTTAAAGGTGAAGCAAAGCTGATTCCTGAATGGTGGGTGTGATGGTTTGATTCATGCATTCCCCATAAACTTAGATATTCTGAATGCTAGGTTCCCAGCTGGTGGTGATTTTGGAATTAACACCTCCTTGAGGCAATGTATTATTGAGGGCAGACTTATGAGTTTTAAAGCCAGCTTCTTCTTGCCAGTGTTTGGCATACTCTCCTGTTGCTATTATCCATCTGATGTTGGCCAAGAAGTGATGTCCACCCTCTTCTCATGTCATCATTTTCCCTTGCCATCGTGGAGCTTCCTCTTGAGTCTGTAAGCCAAAATAAACCTGTATTCCCATAATATCCTCTTGGCCAAGTGTTTTCTGCCAGTAATGCAAACCTGACTGAAGCAGTAAAATTGTTACCAGAAGTGGGGTTGTTGCTGTTATAAACCTGACTTTGTGGCTTTGGCCCTTTATAGCTGATTTTCAGCAGGAATATGGGAGAATTTGAAACCTGGCCTAAGATATGCCTTCCTGTGCTATAAGTTCAACTTGGTGGACTATTTTTCCCAGAGTTGAAAGACCTGAATAGAGTAAGAACTAAGGATTGATGAGGTTTGGCTTATGAGGGTGAGAAAGAACTTTGCCTAGACTGGGCTAAGAGCAGTTTGTGTGAAAATCTTGCTGTTATGCCCCTATACTTAGAACTTGTGCTGGGTTGCATTTCCTAGAAATGGACTTGTGTGTACAGAGGGATATGGCACAGAAAAAATGAAAGCTTTTTGCAGAAACTTCTGCCAATCGCAATTGTTTAAGAGATTATAACTATTGAGATTGGGCCAGCTGACCTGCATTGGGACAGCAGGAAGAATGCATACTCTTTTGAAAGGGCTAAATACTGAAGGAGTGTCCTGTTCTTCAAAGTCTGCTTTATCCACCCCCTCCCCCCCATATTAACAAATTGGCAGCCCACCTGGCATTATGGAGTATAACAAATGGAGGAAAGAGGAGGTCATTGAATTTTCAACACTATTTTGTATTTTATAAATGGTCATAGGCAGTGTGAAGCAGGCTTGTTGGATTACCTGCAAGGAGACCCAATGGAGCCATGAGGATGAACTATGGATTGCAGCAGAGACCCAGTGGAGATGCCTGGACTATGAGATGTCTGCCAAGGAGAGCTGCCAGCCCTGGATGAATTTTTCCAGGACTGTGAGTAGCCTAGCTGAAGGGGCAGAATTGGAACTCCAGAGACTTGTCACTGGTTAGAATTATGGCACTTGGAGACTTGACACTCATTAGTTATTGGACTTGGAGCTACAGAGTTTGATGTTTGTCCTGGTTGTTTTAAGTCTTGTTTTGGTTGAATATTTCTTTGCTATGTCTAATCCCACCTTTTGCAGTAGGAATGTTTATTCTGTGCTCTTATGGGTTATTTTTAGTATTATGGCTCAGTAAAAACATTTTGGACTATGGGAATGTTTGAATATCATTGGTATTGATTAAAAACTATGGGAACTTTTAAAGTTGGATGAATGCATTGCATTTTACATCATTGACAGTTATCCATTTATGGGGGCCAGGAGTGGAATGTGGTGGCTTTATTCAGGTTCCCCACATAAACTTAGGTATTTTGAACACTAGGTTCCCAGCTGATGGAGATTTGAGAATTAACACCTCTTGGAGGCAATATAGTGTTGGAAGCAGCCTTATGGGTATAAAAGCCAGCTTCCTCTTGCCAGTGTTTGGCACACTCTCCTGTTACTTTTGTCCAACTAATGTTGGCCAGAAAGTGATGTCCATCCTTTTCTCATGTTGTCATTTCCCCCTGCAATCATAGAGCTTCCCCTTGAGTCTGTAAACCAAAATAAACTTTTTTTTCCCCACAAGCTTCTCTTAATCAGGTGTTTTCTGCCAGCAATGCCAACCTGATGCAACAGTGAATGAACAAGGGGTACCAGGTAATTACCTGCCCAGGTGCTGAGACAGAACATGCAAAGGCTCAGAAGTGTGAGAAAATAAGAATTTAGGGAAGGTTCAAAAGGGAAAGGAAAGGTCAAACATTGCCATCTTGAGCTTATACCACTTGGAGTTACTCATACCTCTGTGGTCTTGTGTGCAGGCATGGGGAATCTGGAGATCCCCCTTCAAAACAGTGTTTGTCTCTAACTATGAGAACTGCAGGTGGCTGACAGTTTCTAGCTAGGTGGCTGACAGTTTCCAGCTCTTGGCTTCAGCAGGACCACTTTCAGCTTTTGAACTGAGGCTGTATTGTTCTCTGGGTTGACCCCAAGCTATTTCAGTTACTTTCTCATTGCTGTGACAAACATCTGTCCAGAAGCAGCTGACAGGAGAAAAGGTTTATTTCAGACTTAGAGAATCCAGGTAAGACACCATCAATGGCATAAGAAGCTGGATCACTTTTTTTAAATAGTTTATTTGGGACTGGAGAGATGGCTTAGAAGTTAAGGCATTTGCCTGTGAAGCCAAAGGACCCAGGTTCAATTCACCAGGACCCACATAAGCCAGATGTACAAGGGGCACATGCATCTGGAGTTCTTTTGCAGTAGCTAGAGGCCCTGTTGTGCCCATTCTATCTGTGTCTGTCTCTCTTATCTCTATCTCTCTCACTCTCTGCTTACAAATAAATAAAGAAAAATAAAAAATAGTTTATTTATTTGTAGGCAATGGGAGAGAGAGAGAAAAAAAAAGGTATGCCAGGGCGTCTAGCCACTGCAAATGAACTCCAGATGCATGCACCATTTTGTGCATCTGACTTTATGTGGGTGCTAGGGAATCATAAATGGATCATGCAGACAAGTGCCTTAGCTGATGAGTTATCTCTCTACCCCCTTTAAAATAATTTATTTATTTGCAAGGTGAGGGGGGCAGAAATAGAGGGGTAGGGAAGCTTGCTCACTATTATAGATCCATCTACAGAGTCACCACCAAACATCCAGAGCTCAAACATGCTTTTCAGACACCTAGTAAGGCTGGACTAAAGATTTGTTCCAGTGACACACACCCTGTACCAGGGATCTGCCTGCTGTGGATTTCAGTAGGAAGTTAAATCTTAGTCAAAATTGCCTGATTCTTTGGAGCCATACAATCAAACCAACCCACCAACCAATGACTAAGCAAGACCATAGAAGTTGGGCTCAACCCTTTCCACTTGGTGTGCAACTTGTCCTCCTTTGTTTGGCACTTCCACTGGGAAGACAGATATTTCAGATCTATGTTTGCAAAAATTCAAGTCTTTACTGGGCCTTAAGGCAGGAGAGAGCTGTGTGTCTGAGAATGAGGCAATGGTATATGAGAAAGAGACCTGGATTGCCACATCATGTGTGACTTGGAGGTGGAATCATATCTTAAGCACATTGAAAAACCACTGAGATGTTTGTAATGTCACTCTAACTGTCATGTGGGTTTATGGGCATTAGAGTACCAGTTAGAACACAGAGGAGGCTTCAGGAGTTATTCTAATCCAGTGGCCATGTGCATAGAGAGCAGAAGTAAAATTCTGCATGTTTCTTGGTGTATAATTCTTAGAATTTCATAATATGTTTGATTTTGGAGTATGAATGATAGACAGGAACAAAGTAAGGCTGACCACCTGTATAGAGGGATTTTCCATTTTCAGAGATGATAAATAATGGTGAAAATTAAGAAATCTGGGAGTGCAAATTAAGAGGCCAGTGATGCATATGTAGATTTTTTTAAATTATTTATTTATTTATTTGAGAGTGACAGGCACAGAGAGAAAGACAGATAGAGGGAGAGAGAGAGAGAATGGGCGCGCCAGGGCTTCCAGCCTCTGCAAATGAACTCCAGACGCGTGCGCCCCCTTGTGCATCTGGCTAACGTGGGACCTGGGGAACCGAGCCTTGAACCAGGGTCCTTAGGCTTCACAGGCAAGCGCTTAACCGCTAAGCCATCTCTCCAGCCCAGATTTTTTGACCATTGTATATCAAAGTAGTTGAAGTCTGGCCGTGCAGGAGATAAGTATTTTGAAGCTGTTAGTATAATAAGGAAGGTAAGAAACTCTGGGAGCTGATGAGGATGCATAAATAATGGTCCCATTGGCTCCAGCCATCTACCATATCTTCTTTTGGTGCTGCACAAGCCCAAAATCTTCTTTCCAAGAAGTCATACCTGGAAAAGAGATGGCATGCTCAGCATCTTTCTAACTATGCTCTCACTGTATTTGATTCTTCAAGATTCTTCCACTCAGTCATCCCTTCATTAACCTTTCTGTTACTGTAACAAATGCCTGAGTGTTGAATTTTAAAGTTGAATTTTTAACCCACTCCCATACATACCTTACTGGCATAAGGCCACTCTCCAACAATAGATAGTCTTCCTTAATCTTGTGTACTGTTTTCTATACAATCATTTTTGTTTTGTTCTCTATTTTAAAACTTTTACTTGGCTTTAGAGATGACTCAGCAGTTAAGATGCTTGCTGCAAAGTCTAATGACCCAGGTTCAATTCCCCAGTACCCACATAAAGCCAGATGCACAAAGTGGTGCATATAGAGTTCATTGGAAATACTACTGCTGGGGGCCCTGGTGCACCCATTCCCTCTCTCTCTCTCTCTCTCTCTCTCTCTCTCTCTCTCTCCCTTCTCTTTCTGCTTGAAAATAAATAAATAATTAATTAAAAACTATTTTGTTGACAAAATACACACACACAAATATATATTATACTATGGTCAAGCTTGCATGTCAGCTACCTGCCCAGCCAAGGCCACTCTGCCAAATCTATACATGATATCTGCAAAAACACATCCCTGTCCTTTATATAGAAATGAGAAGCCTACTACTTTCTTTAATGTTTAAACCCCTTTGATGATTAACCATTAGAAACAATCCCCAGATGAGCTTTTTTAAGTTCCTTAAATAGTCACCTACTACATGAAATTTTTACCTATAACTTTAACAGTAAACAGATATACTTTCCCTAGGGAAAATGAGTTTGCCTTTAATCTGTACATGTCTTCAGTCAGTGTTCACCCTGGGAGGTTTCTCAGTTACAAACTCCGCTTGTGTGAGATAATGTTTCTCTGACACATTCAGTCATATGAGATAATCAGCTTATGAAAACAGGCTTGTATAGGGACTGAAGAGATTGCTCAATGATTAAAGGTGCTTGCTTATAAAACCTTGAAGGCATGGGTTCAGTTCCCTAGTACTCACATAAAGCCAGATACACAAAGTGGTGCAGGCGTCATTTGCAGAGGCAGGAGGCCCTAGCACACCCATAGTCTGTCTTTCTGTCCCCCCCTCTCTCTGTCTGTCTCTTTCCATCATAAATAAATAAAGGCTTACTTTTACTCATATTTTGAGGTTTCAGTCCATGGTCATTTGGCTCCACTGCTTTGGGTCTGTGGTGAGGCAGTACATCATGGCAGGAACATGTGGTAAAGCAAGTGACTCCCTGGGTGGGAACAGGGAAGCAAAGAGAGGTCTGTGGCAGTTACCTTCATGTTATTGGACAAACACCAGACCAGAAGCAGCTTATGGTAGAAAAGGGTTTATTTCAGGTTTACAAATTCCAGGGGGATACCATCAATGGCAGAAGAAGCTGGCTCATTTCCAAAGACCCAAGCAGAGAGACATCACCAAACAGCCAGTAAATATGAAAGTGCCAGAGCTCAAACTCTTCCAAAAGACACCTAGTAGGGCTGGATTACAATATTCATCCCCAGTGACATACTTCTCTTCTCCAGCAGAACTCTGCTCACTGGAACCTCAAGTTGCCTGCTAAGTCTTAATAAAACCCCTGAGTCTATGGAGCCATACATTCAAACCACCAAAGGCTCCCACAGTCCCATTTGCGGACATGGTCCTAATGACCTGAAATTTTTCATTATGCCCTACTTCTTAATGTTTCCTCTAACTCTCAATAAGATCACAGACAGCAGGAATCAAGCCTTCACCACATACATAGGCCTTTAACAGACAGTCCAGTCCAAAGTATAGATAGCATTCTTCAACTGAGATGTCCTTGTGTGAGGAGTGCCCTATCACCCTTACAGACAAGACTCTCCCTGTGCTGATGTTCTGCCACTTCAGAGTAGGAAGAGGCTCCTCAACCAAGAGAGCAAAAGGTCATGGGAAAGTACTTTCTGTGCTTGCCTATCTCTGAAAATCATCCCACAAAGCACTCTACCCTCTATTATCTAGCCTCCACATCATAGATATACAGTACAAGTGTGCTGACTGCAGAGGGACATTTTGTTATGTGCTTTTCTGATCAGTGTGTCCATCACAGAGATCATTTCTTCAATTTTACCTTTCAATATAGAGGAAATCAAGCTGAGGCCACTATTTTCCAGGCAAGCACTTGCCAAATAAAAGTTCCTCATTGAGATATAATTCACTACAGAGTAAAAAGTGTGGGAGGAGAACCCTATCTTTCTCATCATATACAGAGGATGACAATACCCAGTATCACATGGCTTACCACTAAGTTATTCTAAGAAGATTTAGACTTTATAGGAGATAGTTGGCATAAATACCAGTAACCCCTCAATGTTAATCAAGTCTTCTTTGTTGAATGGAATAATTATAACTCCCACTCCATTTTCCCTCAGATATGATGTTTTGCAGAAAATATATTTGATATATGTCTTGGAAAATAGCACTGGTTCATAGCCAAAACATAGCATGCATATTTCATGTCTTCCCTGCTTTGGCACTGTGTATCGCTTCTGTCTTTTAGTAGCTCAGAGGTTGCATTGGGAGAGTCTCATCTCTGTGTGGTAATGAGGGGCCTTCACAAGGCCTATGGATGCCTCTGGCATCTACCTAACTATCCTAATCTAGTACAGGACTATCATGTGACTTGACATTTTTGGGGGGCATATGGCTCAAACACAGCCAAAGCACACTTGGAGGGCATTCATTTGTTTAGGAGTGGTGTTCTAGCCCAACTTCTATAATGGCTACTACCAAAGTAGTTCATGCTCAAGTTTTTTTTGTTTTCCTCCATCAATTATATAAGTTGCCAATAGTATCCTTAGAAAGTTCTCTGACTCAAGGTTGCCAAGTTGATTTCTATTCTTTACACCCCCAGAATTTCAAAATGATGCAGGCAATTTCTGAAGAGGGACATTCTCTCATCCCTAACATATCCCTAACACCCACCATAACTGGAGAGGGGAATTAATTAGTGCCAAACTTCTCCCTTCAACTATCATGGGGCAGTCCACAGAGGATTTATCCCTGAGCCACTAATGAATTTTGCAACTGTCACAAAACAATGCAAATAAGGAAGATCCACATCTGCAGAACACCATCGTAAGGTCAAGTTGTAGGTAAATAAATGCTTGCTTCAAGGAGAGGGCAAATCCTAAGGTGAAAAGTGACAAGGCTTTGCTTGCATACAGCCAGCAAGGTATTATGGGAAGGATATTAATTAAATCATGCTCCTGGGCCTCACACAGCCCCAATTCAATGGATTCAGCTTGTTGACAAACTGAACACAGGTCTCCAGAGAAAGCCGTAATATTTGATGAACAGGAGTTGTTGGGGGTGGTGTTTCCTAACTAGCATTTTAATAAAATTTTTGTCACTTTATCTAGGCAACCTGGAAAAAACAGTGTTTAAATAAATGAGAGCGCCAAACATCAAATATCCAAAAATGAAACTTGCACCTAATTTTAGGCCACTGGAATGCTTTCCTAGGAAGAATTCTGTGCCATCCCCATCTGGCCTCTAGAATTACTTCCTTCCATGCCCCTAAATCCTCCACTCTTCTGCATCCAAACACTTTGAAGAGCTATTCTGGTTACTATTAAGGCTGTGTCGGGTTGAAATGAAGTTTTAAGAGTCTGCCCAAGCCCCCTGAAATGTTTTTTTTTTTTCCCCTTTTGCTCTTCTCTTTTGAAGACATTAACCTGATCACAGGCACTGTCCCCACAGAAATGACAGTCATTGGCATGTGGAAATAAAAGGCACCATTGAAGTTGGAGTGGAAGATAAGTCATTAGAAGACCCACCATGGTCATTGGAGGTGTCCACTCTGTAAGAGACATTGACTGGGTAGGTTCAAGCTCCTGGTAATTGACTAGTGACCCTGGTCCATCCAACACCGCCATTCCCATCTTCATTTGTGCTACATGATCTCTTCTGGCTCAGAATTTCGTGCTTCACTAGAGGATTATAAAGCGTGTTTTATCTTAAGATATGCAGATAAATATGAACTAATTAATGTTCACACTAGCCCCCTGCAAGTATATAATTATCCTATGGCCCACAAGCTTTCCAGGCATTTCTTGGGGATGCTGTG
Organism: Jaculus jaculus; assembly: GCF_020740685.1. Classification (NCBI taxonomy): domain Eukaryota; kingdom Metazoa; phylum Chordata; class Mammalia; order Rodentia; family Dipodidae; genus Jaculus; species Jaculus jaculus. Next base: position 40,479,325 of record NC_059125.1, read on the forward strand.
CTGCCCAAAATTATAGGACCCTTAGTTTGGCCTTCTTCTCCTTACTGCCCCAGCAATTCTCAGCTCCTTTTCCTCCAAAACACTTCAAAAAACCCATCCACTTCATGACTCCTCTGTACTACTCTGAGATGTTTGCTTGCCTTGACACAGAAAACTTAGCTCTGCTTCTATCCTTGCCCCTCCATTCTATCTCCCAAGTCTCTACCTAGAACTCAGAACAAGGGTCTAAGCCATCAATCTGGAGCAGTTTTATTTTTTCCGTTAAAAGTCTGCTATGTGTCATTTATGGAAAATCCTTCCCTGCTACCTTCATCTGCCCCCAACGTTGATATGCTTTGATTTTTCAAATATCAAGATCTCTCCAGACTCAGCGCCTCTATACATGTTATTTCTTCTTCTCATAGTTGGACCTGGAAGCACACAGGTATGACTACTCTATTCCACAAATTTAAGTCTAAAAAATTATTTTAAGCCTTTGTGGTTTGGGGTTGATTGCTATGTAGTATTACTGTGGCAACAGCTAACTGATACAGTACCTATTCCCTCTTCTTGCAAAAGAACAGGGATTTTACTATAGATATCACCCTTATCCATTTTTCAGCCCCAAGATTCTGGTTCAAATAACTTCACTTCACCTTCACCTAACCAATTACTGTATTTCATCACTTTGGTCAGAGGGGCTGAGTCACACTCACTATGTGACTCAAATTGCATCAATAAGATGTCTAGTCCAAGAATTTTCCCTAGAAATAATAAAAAAGAAAATATCTTTCCAATAAGGTTTCTGAGCTCCTAGACATGAGAAGAAAGAGCCAAGTTAAAAACTAGCAAGAAGCCAGGCATGTTGGCTCATACCCATAATCTCAGTACTAGAAAGGCTTGAGGTATGAGGATTGCTAGGAATTTGAGGTCAGTCTGGGCTACATATTGAATTCCAGGGCATCCTGAGCTACAGAGTATATTCTGTCTTAAAGAAAAAGCGGTAATCCACTTTGAAAGTCAAGTTATGACATCAATGGGATTTCTGGATTTACCTATTCCTGAGGATTTACCCAAGGTTTTCTAGTTTCATAAGAAACATTATTTATTTTCTTAAGTTATTTTGACTTGATTTTCAAGTGACTGTGATATCAAAACTTTTAGTTTCTCCTTAATCCAGTTAGTCATAACATTGTAACCCTATCTGACTATGTACATCCTGATCAAAGTTCAAGATAGTTTGCACACTCTCTTTGGCTCTTCTTAGCCTTATCTTTAGGTCCTGTTTTATCCTTATTTTAACAATTAAAGAGGAGGTGAGTGGATACCTAAGATTCCAAACACTTCACATTTCTCCTATGAGAAAGCTAGAAGGAGTAGGCTGCAAGGCAAATGACATAATCTGAACATGTCACAAAAAGTGAACCAGATGCTTTGTTCTACGGCTTTGAAAATCTGTGCATTGCAAGACTTAGAGAAGAAACTCAGAGTCTAAGAAATATCACTGCTCAAAATGCACTGTGTATGTAACTACAGAGTGTTTAATTTATATCAAATATGGTTATTTCCAGGTAAGCTCGATGAAAAGTTTCTAGTAACTACTGTTCTACAACAAGTCCTGGAGTTCATGTTGTCAACCAAGCAACATGAACATGAACATGAACACGAACATGAACATGAACATGAACATGAACATGAACACATTAGCCTGTTTTTCAGCAAGTGAAAGGTATAATAGGAAAAAAAAAAAGCAGTGGTCTCCCCATTTTCCATGAACAAAGGAGTAAATGGATAGATGAATGTTTTAAAGAACTGATAAATAAAACATTGAAATGACTGCTTTCCTTTTAGAGAACTCATTTATGGAGGCTCATTACTTGCTGAGAAGATGCTACCTTGGCTTCCAATAACTCTAGAATCCTACTTTGAAAGGCAATTCTTTGAAGGTGTGCAAATTCTAGTTTGGTGTTTTATGTATAACATTCAATTAATTTATTTTTAATTTTTACATGTATTTGTGTGATGGGCGTGTATGCATGTTCCTCTTTGTATAGTATGTATATGCATACCTGTGGAGGCCAGAGGTCAAAGTCAGCATCTTCCGCTATTGCTCTTTTTGAAGACAGAGTCTCTCACTGAACCCAGGACTGTGAAATTGAGCTCGTCTAGCTATCCTGCAAGTCTTAGGGATTCCTCTGTATCTCCCTCCCCAGTACTGAGACCACTAGTATGTGCCACCATGCCCAGCTGGGAATCTGATCTCACCTTCTCATGCTTATGTGGAAAGCACTTTACTCATTGAGCTTTCTCTCCAGCTCCTAGTTTAGTGGCTTTTTGAGCCATGACACTGCTTTGAGAATTTTAATCCTTATCATCCCTCCTCTCCTGGTATTTGAGGTCTCTTGAACTCATGCAGTCCAGGTTTGCCCTGAATTCAAGATTCATCTGTCTTTACCTCCCAAGTGCTAGAATTACACATGCATGCCACCATACCTGGCTGGCTTTGATTTCTGACTTTAACAACAATGTAATCCACATTGGTAGGTGTTACCAAAGTCTTATAAATTGATTTATGTCTTCCGGATATAATTTCAAGTTAGCCTATTCTGCCCTTCTTCTTCTGGATATCATCTACATTCTTAAATCATAATGATGTAAAATGAGCCTGTGCTTTTAACAATCTGCTTCTCAAATCACATTCTGATGGAATCTGTTACTTCCTAACCAGTCTAGGCACCTCAAGTATATATAGAAACTTGACATCTTTATTACTCTATACTACTCTCTCCAGCAGCTTCTAGGGTATGCAAACACATTGCCAAAACAGTGGTTACAACATTAATGAAAAGTATTTGTGAATTAGATTTTCAAAGTACTATGAAGAAAATGCTGATTCCAGGGCTTAGACAAGGAAATGACAAGATAAACCTGAAACAACTTGTTGTACCACTTAGATGTACTAAAAGAATGCTCGAGACATGTCAGAGGGACATAGAAAGCACCCTGATGGAGATAATTCTGGAGAAATGTGTGGCGATTTAAACAATAAAATAAATAATGACTACATTGAAGTAAATCAGAACTTAGAAATCCATTAGTCCATACTGACATATACAAAGGTCAAAAAATAGAAAGTGAAGGTTCTTTCTTACATAAATTAAAGGCCAATAAGTATAGAAATGACAGGAAAAAAATCACCATTTTGTACCCACCAGAGGTATTAATGCAAGTGAGAATCCTCAGTGGATACCAAACTATTGAGTGAAATTTTCCCAAAGATCTTGATAGTTGTACAGTCTTAAAAGTTTCAAAATACCTCCTCGTGACTATTTGCTATCTGTGGAAGGAAAAATGCTGTTATTAAAAAGGAAAAGTCTGGCAAATACCTGAACAAGCAGTCAAGAGTCACACTAATATTGGGCAAAGGGATATATATAATGTGCCTCCCAATGGGCTGCACTGAGAAGCCTGCAACACTGCCTCTGCCCAATGCACACAACCTGAACTGGATTTTGAAGACACTGGGACATAATATACAAGCCCACCTCATTATACAGAATGGTAACCCAGGTCTCTTCAAAACTGTTGTGAAAGACAAAGAAAGGCTGGAGAACATTATAGATCAAACAGAATTAAAGAGGCATAAATGTAATTTGTGCCCCCAGGGTCAAGAACAACAAATAATTCTAAAGACATTATAGGGAAAAATGGCAAATTTTACATATATAGTCTATAGGTTAAGCATGATTGTATAAAGGGTAGAGCCTGATTTTGATCATAGTACTTTGCCTTTAAAAGAAAATATCCTAGTTCTTAGATGATACATACTGAAGATTTAGGATAAAGGGTTCTGATATCTACAACCTGTTCTTATCATAATGATAATGGCAGTAGTAATATGTACACACACATTTATGTGTGTGTGTGTGTGTGTGTGTGTGTGTGTGTCTGTGTCTGTGTCTGTGTGTGTAGTATAAGTGTACAAGTTATATGTATGGAAATGTGGCAACATTGGTGAATCCAGGTGGAGTATGTGTGTATGTGTGTGGTGCACTTATGTGTATACACAAGTGTGGGTGCAGAATGCAGATTGCAAGGGTGCATATACATGCGTGTGTATGTGGGGGCTAGAGGATGACATCAGGTGTCTCTCTACCTCATTTTTAAAAATTTATTTATTTGAGAATGACAGAGAGAGAAAGACGGAGAGAGAGAGAGAGAGAGAGAGAGAGAGAGAGAGAGAGAGAATGGGTGTGCCAGGGCTTCCAGCCACTGCAAATGAACTCCAGACATGTGCACCTCCTTGTGCATGTGGCTAATGTGGATCCTGGGGAATCAAGCCTCAAACTGGGGTCCTTAGGCTTCACAGGCAAGTGCTTAAACACTAAGCCATCTCCAGCCCTCTACCTTATTTTTTGGTTTTTTTTAAATTAGTTAATTTATTTATTTATTTGAGAGTGACAGACACAGAGAGAAAGACAGAGGGAGAGAGAGAGAATGGGCGCGCCAGGGCTTCCAGCCACTGCAAACGAACTCCAGACGCGTGCGCCCCCTTGTGCATCTGGCTAACGTGGGACCTGGGGAACCGAGCCTCGAACCGGGGTCCTTAGGCTTCACAGGCAAGCGCTTAACCGCTAAGCCATCTCTCCAGCCCTACCTTATTTTTTGAAGATAGTTCCTCCCTGAACCTACAGCTTACTGATTTGTCTAGACTAGTTAGCCAGCGAGACAGAAGGATTCTCTGTTTCCGCCTCCCCAGTGCTGTAATTAAAGAGACATGCTGCCAAGCCCAGCAATTTTATGTGGGTACTGAAAATCCAAAGTCATGGTTATGCAAAAAGTACTTTACCTACTGAGAAATCTCCCCAGTCCCTCATTTTACTTTTGACACTTTTCCTTATGCTTGATTTTTTTCTGAAAATGAAAACATGTGCACACACACACACACACACACACACACACACACACACACACTTAAAAGGTCTCCACTAGACAAATGCAGGCCACCGTCCCTTTAAGAAAGGCAGTGACCTGCTAAAGAACTATATTTGCCTGGACCAATATGACAATCACTAGCCACATTTGTAATAATGTAAATGTAAACTTAAAGAAATGAAAATTGGGTGCAATTTAAAACTCACTTCCTCAGGATCTCTATCAATAGATAATAGAAAGTTCTATTTGCAAGTACCGAGGGTGAAAGAGCACAGTCTGACTTTGCATTTAGTAAATGACCTTGGAGAGGTTTCTCTGTCTCTGAGCTTCCTCTTCCTTGGCTGTATGATAAAGATAATCAGAGCTGTGATTTGTGTGAACGCCAGTTTAGGGAGCCAATATGTGTGGATGGATGTCAAAGACACATTCGTGCTCTGCTCCTCTTATTAAATCAGTACATGGGCTGTCCCCAGAGATTCTTTTATGATCATCCTGGAAGTGTGGCTCCAGCTGGACATGACTACTGTCATGTTGGTCAGATATAACCACCATCTTGTCTTCCAGGTGACACTAGTGTATGTCTCCATCCCTAGAAAGAAAGTTGCATGTTGTGACAGTTACTGATGCCCAGGATTTCTTAACTGATGTTAGCCAGCTCAACAGTTTTTGAGAGAGGCCAAATAAAATATACATACATATATACATACACAAACATACACACCGCATATATACACATCACGTCCTCCTGCCTCAGCTTGCAGGGATACACTCATCTTGCTATTATTCAAGATATGCTTTCTGTCCATAAGTCCCTAGTAAATTTCACTTTGTACAATCCTTGCTCTGTCCTCCACTTTCTTGGGACTCAGGCATCTTACACCTTTAGTGGACTGTTCTACAGTGGAACCAGGTTTCCTAAAATCTTGGAGAACCTTCCTGTTCCAGGTTCTGCCCAGCAGAATCCCTTCTTGGTTTCTTACCATCTGTCATTCCCATTATTTTGTTGTTCTCACCAACCTTGCTCAAGGTAGAGTTGTCAGACCTCCCTTGTTTGTGTTTGCCAACTGCCTTGGGCATTTCATTGGCTACACATAGCCCTAGTTCTCAGCTCCCTGCTGCTGCTGCTGCTGCCGCCTCTCTATAATTCCTGTATCTACTCCAACTCAGTGTTGTTGCCATACTTCAGCTCCCTGCAAGCATGGGCATCCTTCATCCCAACCTCTGGCCACTTACACAGCACCAGTAAGTTCAGGAAGGCTTCAATCTCTCTCTCTCTCTCTCTCTCTCTCTCTCTCTCTCTCTCTCTCTCTCTCTCTCTCTCGTTACATTTTCCTAAGACAAGTATATCAATACATTCATCAATACATTCTACCTCACATGTTTTTCTTACAATGTGAAATTCACATTGGCATATGAGGTCACAATAAAACGATAAAAATTTCTACCTGGTCTTATTGGGATACTCATATTTGGAACCCAGCCACCATGTCATGAGGAAGCCCGGGCCACCTGGGAAAGCCCCATACAAAGGTGACAGTTCCCACCAAGCTCCAGCTGACAGTCACCATCAATTCACTGACATGTGATTGAACTGAGTCTTCAGATGATTCCAACCCCCAGCCTTCAAGTTGCCCCAACTGATGCTTTGTAGAACAGAGAAAAACTGTCCCCACTGAGCTCAGCTCAGATGGCAGGTTTGTGAGCAAAATTAATGCTGTCATTACTTTAAGCTGTGAACACTACCTAATCAGGCTGCATTGCCATTTTTAATCTGCTGCTAAATACATGGCTGTAGCAGGGCACCATGGGGGTGACCCTGCCTGGAACTCTCCACGGATGAGTTCCAAATGCAGACCACAAAAGTCCCTCTGTCACTGATGGCCACTCTCCCTCTATGATTTCAGTTTAGAGTAGCCAGGCAAGAGTCTGATCATGTGCTTTCCCTGTGGGAAGTAACTTACACAAGATCAAACCTATTCTTTTCCAAAAAGGCACATGCCTTTCTCCCTTCATCAGGGCCATAATGGCAGTTGGGATGCTATGAAAGACACTAAAATACACATAAAAAGGACCAGGGCTGCAGAAATATGCCAGTAAGTAAAGGACTTGCTTCATAAGAGTGAGGACCTCATTTTGGATCCCAAACATCTACATAAAAGTACAGTGTGCCTGTAATAACAGAGCTGGGAAGACAGAGAATCCCTGGGGCTCACTGGCTAGCTGGTCTAGCTGAATTGGTGAGCTCTAGGTTCAATGAGAGTTCAATGAGAGACCCTGTCTCAAAGACTGAGATGGAAAATGATTGAAGAAGACACACAACATCAACATCTAGCCTCCATGTATAGTGCACATGTACATACACACAAATTAAAACACATATGAACATGTATGCATACATACACACCACACACATACATATAAAAAACTATTTTTCAAGAACAAACAAAATATGTAACCTGCAATACAAGATTCTAATAAGCTATTGACTTGATGACAGACTGCTGGGAGACCATCAGAGGAGGATGGTATGCCATGGAAGAACCACATTGGCTGGACTATGGGTAAGAAGGACCCTAATTGTTCATTATTTTTCTAGTACTTGGGATCAAATCCAGGGTCTCTCACATGCTAGGCAAGCATTTGTTTTTTTATGAGAGAGAGAGAGAGAGAGAATTGGTGTGCCAGGACCTCCAGCCACTGAAATCAAAGTCCAGACACATGTGCCACCTTGTATGTTTGTGTCACCTTGTACATCTGGCTTATGTGGAACCTGGGGAGTTGAACATGGTCCTTAGGCTCCACAAGCATGCACCTCAATCACTAAACCATCTCTCCAGCCCTTGGAAAGCAGTTTACACTGAACTACATGTCATAGTCCCTATACTTTTTTTGTGAAAGGGTGTGGCTAAGTTTCCCAGACTGGGCTAGTACTTATTCTATAACCCAGACAGACCTTAGATTTGCAATTCTCCTGTCTAAGCCTCCCAACCCAAATAGTTGGGATTATAGGTCACCACCATCACACACAGCCTCTAAATGTTCTTGCTACACTATATATTGGACAGGTAACAGATGGAGAAGCCCTGGCCCATGAAATGCCTGAATTGTATTAAGTAGCTAATGGCTATTTATAATATTTTCTCCACATGTAGAGGGGTTACTTTCTTCCTCTCTTATTCCTTCTCAATTTGGCATTGACAAGGATATGATTTATCCAAATCAGCCCATTGAAACTAATCTCATTCATGTATTGCCACTATAATTGGTAATAATGTTGTGATTTACAATTGGCAGAAGGTTTCAACATTGGTGTAGGGGACACTTATTAGTGTGTCTAGCCAATCCTTGTTGTCTAAAAATTGCCCACTTAGTGCACAGGATTTGCTTCATAGAACTCAATGCCTTTACCACTTGTGGTGGTTTGAATAAACTGTTTCCCCACAGTCCCATGTGTTTTAAATACATGGTCCTCATCTGGTGACAGTTTGGGAGGTAGAACTTTGTTGGAAGAATATAAGTAAGTATACCCTGTGGTAAGTATATAAGTATATAAGTATAAGTATATAAGTATAAGTATATAAGTATAAGTATATAAGTATATAAGTAAGTATACCTTAGCCAACTTGCCAGTGATCAGCTAGCTCACTCTTGCTGCTTCCTACCAGCTACTGTAACAAGATATGATGCCCACCTCTGCTCATGCTGTGCTTTCCCTTGCCATGATGAATCTTTGCCCTGAGACAGTAGACTGAAATAAACCTTTTCATCTCATCTGCTGCCTTGGGTTAGGTATTTTCTTATATCAAGGCAAAAGTAACTATAGCATCACATGACTCCACTTTTCTGACCATAGCCAACTTATGCAGAGTAAAACACATACAAAAAAAAACTAAATCAGAAATCATATTCAAAATATCTATAGACTCTATGTGTAATAACATACACCTGAAATCCCAACACTCAAAAGCCTGATGCAAGAGGATGCCAAATTTCTGGCCAGCCTAGGCTATAGCCCGTGCCAGGTTAGTCTAGATTATACAGGGAGGCTCTGTGATTAAAAAAAAAAAAAATGGACTGGAGAGATGGCTTAGTGGTTAAGGCATTTGCCTGAAAAGCCTAAGAACCTGGATTTGATTCCCCAGTACACACATAAAGCAAGGTTCAATGGCACATTGTTGCAGTCAAGTTAGCATTGCTGGCAGAAATCACCCGACAAACAAATAGAAATAGGAAGCAAGCAGGTGTGGCTATACTAATATCTGACAAAAATAGACTTTAAACATCTACTCAGTGGTAAAGAAAAAGGAAATCATGAAATTTGCAGGAAAATAGATGGATCTGGAAAGGATTATACTAAGTGAGGTAACCCAGGCCCAGAAAGCCACATGTTCTCATTCATATGTGGATCCTAGCAACAAATGATTGGACTTCTGTGTGAGTAGTGATAAAACTCAGTATCAGAGGCCACTAAGCTAGAAAGGGGATATAAAGGGAATATAAAGGGAGGAGTATTTAGTAGGATGGTATTGTATATATATAAGTAGAAGAACAGATTAATGGGGGTGAAAAGGCCAAAGTGAGGTAAGGGGAAGAGATTGAGTAAAGGAAAGGTGGAGGGAGGGCTAGTCAAAATCTAAGAGGATATAAATAAGACATATGGAAACCTACTTCTTTGGACAATGGAACACTCAGAAGACATAGATTATTACTAGAACATTTTCAGTGCCAGGGATGGGATACCTTCCAATGAGTTGTTGGCCAGGGAGGTCCCTGATGCCCCCAAAACATTATAGGCCATTGCCAAGGCCCTTGGTTTCCCACCAGGAATATATGGTAAGATCCTAATGCTGAAGACCCTAACACTTTTGATTTCCCAGTACCCACATAAAGCGAGGTGCAATGGCACATTGTTGCAGTCAGGTTTGCATTGCTGACAGAAATCATCTGACAAACAAACAGAAATAGGAAGCAAGCAGGTGTGGCTACAAGGTCACTGAGAAATCCTGCTGGAGTTGAGCTGAAACTCTCCTCCATGTAGACCAGCTGACAGAAAGCTGGAGAAAGCTATGCTGCATGCAGTTCAATGGGAGAGAGAGAAATCACCAGTGGAGACACTCAACAGTGGACAACTGCAAGCCTTAAATTTGGCAAAATGAGCCAACAGGTAGAATAGTGGCATGTCTGTTATGGGAAAAGCCAACTGCTCTATAATTGGACTGGAGGCCCACTCCATGGAAGGGAATGCATCCCTGATACTGTAAACCTACAAGAGGGGTAGTCATGAGCCCTAGGGGTGTAATGTCTGCTGGTGTCTGGCTAAATGTATATACTATGCTCATCAAATTCCCCAGTAAACACTCCTCATAATGTTAATCCGCATATATTAATGCTACTCTCAGTTTTCGTTAAAGAAGCTGCTCTTTTCAGAGGGCAGTGACCTTGGGATGACTCAAAAGGCTCCATGGTGCTGAGAAGTGACAGAGGAGTGCTCAACAATAAAATATCTCTATCACACCTTCCAAGGCTCAGGGTCCATTGAGAAAGAGGTGGTGGAAAGAATGTAAGAGCCAAAGGAAGGGTAGGACTCCTTACAATGTGCTCCTTCAGAGACAAAATGGGATAAATATGCATGACCTCACAGTGCCTACACAAGACCATCATAACAGGAAGAAAAGATCATGACATAAAATTAAAAGGGAGACTGATTGAGAGGGAAAGGGAATATGATGGATAGTGGAGTTTCAAAGGGGAAAGTGGCAGGAGGGATGGAATTACCATGGGATATTGTTTACAGTTATGGAAATTGTCAATAAAAATACATTTAAAAAGGTAATGAAAGGAGGTAAAGAAGGCCTTCTTATATTCATTAAGGCAACAATTCAGAGAGAAAATTAGAATCCTAAACATACGTGCACTAAACACAGGTGCACCAAATTTTATAAATCAAAATCTATTAGACATTAAATGAGGAATAAATCTCAACACAATAATAATGTGTGACTTTAATAACCTACTAACATCAATACATATACAATCTGAACAGAAAATGGAGAAATAATAGAGCTAAACAGCACCACAGGTCAATTGGATTTAACAGACATCTACCAAACATGCTATCCAAACTCTACAGAACATAGATTTTTCTAAACCATTCATAGAACCTTTTATAAGTTGGTTCATATATTAGGATATAAAGAAAATCTCCACAAATTCAGGAAAGTTGACATAATTCCCCATATTATATCTGACCACAGTGCCATAAATGTAGAAATGAACACAAGAAACAACAGAAAATATACAAATTCCTGGAGCTTGAACAACATGCTATTGAATAATGAATGGCTCATTGAAGATATCAAGACAAAAATCAAAAAAATTCTAAAAGTACATTACAGTGAAAATGCAACATACCAAAACATATGGGACACAATGAAGGCACTACTAAAAGGGAAGTCCGTAGCTCTAAATGACTATATAAAGTGTTATGAAATAAATAATTTAATGATCCACCTGAATGCATTGGGAAAAAAGAATAATCACAGCCCACAAATACTAGATGGAAAGAAATAATAAGATTAGAGAAGAAATCAATGAGTTAAAAATGAAGAAAACAAGTTTTAAAATTGATGAAATGAAGAGCTGGTTCTTCCAAAAAAAATTTTTTTAAAGATTGATAAACCCTGGCCAAATAATCAAAGAAAAAAAGTTAAGACTCTAATTAACAAGAGTGGGACTGGGGCTGGATGGATGGCTTAGCAGAGAAGACATTTGCCTACACAGCCAAAGGACCCAAGTTTGATTCCCCAGGACCCGCGTTAGCCAGATGCTCAAGGGGGTGCATGTATCTGCAGTTCATTTGCAGTGGCTAGAGTCCCTGGCATGCCCAATCTCTCTCTCTCTTTCCCTCCCTCCTTTTCTGACAAATAAATAAATAGATAAAATATTTATAAAAGAGTGGGACAGAAAAAAATTATGTTAAAAAAGATACCAATAAAATTGGGAGAATCAATAGGACATATTTCTAAAATTTATATTTTACAAAATTGGAAAATCTGGAAGAAGTGGATAAATTTCTTGACTCATATGATTAACCAAAGCTAAACCCAGAGGAGATAAAATATTTGAATAAAGCTATAACGCTGAATGAGAGTGAGTCATTGAAAGTCTGCCAACTAAAAAAGTCCCGGCCTGAATGAATTCACTTTTGAATTCTATCAAACCTTTATAGAAGAACTAAAATCACTGACTATTAAGTTATTTCACAAAATTGAAAGGAAAGGAATGCTCCCTGAGTCCTTCTACAAAGGCAACATTACACTAATAGGAAAACCAGACAGGGATACAAAAAGAAAAGGAAATTATACACCAATATCCCCAATGAACTAACATGCAAATTATCAATAATATTCTTGCAAATAGAACTCAAGAACATGTCAACACTATCATCCATTTCAATCAGCTAGGTTTTATCCCAGGGATACAGGGGTGGTTGAACTTATGGAACTCAGTAGATACAATACAGCACATAAATAAATTTAAAGACAGAAATAGCATGATTATTTCAATAGATGCAGAAAATACCTGCAACAAAATAAAATAGCTTTTCATGATTAAAATACTGGAGAAACTAAGGATGGGGACATCAAAGCTGAATATAATACAGACTATATATCGCCACTCTAAAGATAAATCTTACTAAAAAGAAAAAATTGAAGCATTCCCACTAAGGTCTGGAACAACACAGAGGTGTCTGCTCTCCCCACTACCATTTAAGATGGTACTGAAAGTCTTAGCTCAAACAATAAGAGAAAGAAATAAAATGGATACAAATTGGAAAGGCATAAATCAAACAAACCTTATTTGCAGATTATGTAGTTCTGTACTTGATGACCCTGGAGACTACATCAAAAAAAAAAAAAAAAACTTTCAGCAAAATGCTAGAATATAAAATTAACACAAAAAAAATATGGGCTGGAGAGATGGCTTAAGCGCTTGCCTGTGAAGCCTAAGGACCCCGGTTCGAGGCTCGGTTCCCCAGGTCCCACGTTAGCCAGATGCACAAGGGGGCGCACGCGTCTGGAGTTCGTTTGCAGAGACTGGAAGCCCTGGCGCGCCCATTCTCTCTCTCTGCCTCTATCTGTCTTTCTCTCTGTGTCTGTCACTCTCAAATAAATAAATAAAATAAATTTTAAAATTTTTTTTAAAAAGTATATATGTAAGTAGAAGAACAGATTACAGGGAGGTGAAAGGCCTAAGTGAGGTCAGGGGAAAAGATTGTATAAAATAATGGAGGGGAGGGGAGAGTAATTCAAAATTCAAGATGTTCTGAATAAGACATATGAAAACCTACTTGCTTGAATAATGACACATCCAGAAGCTAGAAATTATTACTAGAAAATTTTCAGTTCCAGGGATGGGATACCTTCCAGTGGGTTGTTGGCCAGGGAGATCCATGTTGCCTCCAAAACATTATAGGTTATTGCCAAGACCCTTGGTTTCCCATGAGAAAGAGATGGTAAGACCCTATTGCTGAAGACTTCACATGCCTGAGTGGCATAGTCACTGAGAAATCATGCTGGTGCTAAGTACAAAACCTTCTTGCTGTAGCCCAGCCAACTGAAAGCTGAAAAAAAAGCGGCACTGTGTGCAGCCTTATGGCAGACAGATGTAATCAGCAATGAAAACAGTGGACACTGCAAACCTCAAGTTTGGCCAGACAGGCCAAATGACTGAACGAGTGCAATAGTGGCATGTCTGCTCTGGAGGAAACCAACTCATCTCTAATTGGACTGAAGGCCCATTCTATGGGAGGGAGTACATGCCTGGTACTGAAAACCTAATCAAAAGCCTGTGGTAGGGGAGGTCATGTGCCTTAAGGCTATAAAGACTGCTCTTATTTGGATAAATGCATATATTATTTTCACCAAATTTCCCTGCAAACACTAAACTTAATGTTCATATTCATATAATAATGCTACTCTCACTTCTGGTTAGAGAAGCTTCTCTTTTCAGATGGTGCTGACCTCTGGGATGACCCAAAAGGCAAGACAGTGCTGAGAAGAAGGGACAGAGGAGTGTCCAGCACTGAAACATCTCACACCCTCCAAGGCTCAGGGTCTGTTGCAGAAGAGGTCAGGAAAGAGTGTAAGAGCCAAAGGAAGGGTACCACTCCTTACATACAACTATCCAGACAGAAATTGGCCTTGATATCCATGACCTTGCAGTGCCTAGCAATGCCAACACATGGCCCTCATAATAGGAGAAAAAGATGATGGCCTCAAATTAAAAGAGAGACTAATGGAGGGGGGGAGGGATATGATGGAGAGCAGAGTTATGAAGGGGAAAGTGGGGGAAGGGAGGGAAATACCATGGTTTGTTGTCTATAAGTATAGAAGTTGTCAAAAAATTATATATAATGGGATACCTCCAATAAGTTGTTGGCTAGGGAGGTCCCTGATGCCCCCAAAACATTATAGGCCATTGCTGAGGCCCTTGGTTTACCACCAGAAATCGATGGTAAGACCCTATTGCTGAAGACTCCACATACTTGGGCTGCAAGGCCACTGAGAAATCCTGCTGGAACTGAGCTGATAACCTCCTCCATGTAGACCAACTGACAGAAAGTTGGAAGAAGCCATTCTATATGTAGTTCAAGGGGAGAAAGAGAACTGAAGATACTCAACAATGGACACTGCAAGCCTTTTAATTAGCCAGCAAGCCCAAATGAGCCAACGGGTGCAATAGTAGCACGTCTGTCATGGTGGAAACCAACTGCCCTCTAATTGGACTGGAGGCCCACTCCATGGGGGTAACACATCCCTGATACTGAAAACTTAAAACAGGGGTAGTTATGAACCCTAGGGCTGCAACATCTGCTGATGTCTGGAAAAAATGTATATACTGTGCTTATCAAACTGCCCAGTAAGCACTTCTCTTAATATTTATACCCTTATATTAATGCTACTCTCACTTTGGGTAGAGAATCTTCTCTTTTCAGATGGCAGTGGCCTTGGGATGACTCAGAAGGTATCAAAGTGCCGCAAAGAAGTGACTGGAGTACTGAGTAACATCTCACTCACACCTTCCAAGGCTCAGGGTCTAATGCGGAAGAGGTGGCAGAAAGAATGTAAGAGCCAAAGGAAGGGTAGGACTCCTTACAACGTCCTCCCTCCAGACATAAAATGGCCTGGATATCCATGACCTCATAGTGCCTGACACTACCTACACAAGACCATCATAAGAGGAGGAAAAGATCATGACATCAAAATAAATGAGAGACTGATTGAGATGGGGAGGGGATATGATGGAGAATGGAATTTCATAGGGGAAAGTGGGGGGAGGGAGGGTATTACCATGGGATACTTTTTATAATCATGGAAAATATTAATAAAAATTGAGAAAGAAATTATATATATATTTTAAAAAATCAATAGCCTTTGAATATACCAGTGACCAACATAGTGAGAATGAAATCAGAGGGGAAGTTCCATTTACAATAGCAACAAAAATTAAGCATTTTGAAATATCACTAAGCAAAGAAGAAAAAGATATCCATAATGAAAGCATTCAAACAATGAACAAAGAAACTGAGGAAGACATGAAAAGGTGGAAAGATCTCCTATGCTTCCAGATCAGTAGAATGAATATCGTGAAAATGACTAGCCTACCAAAGTAATATACTAACTCAGCAAGGCCAAACAAAATTATAGAATAATTATTTTCAGAAATACAAAATTAGTCTCAAAATTCATATGGAAGCATAAAAGACCTCAGCCCAAACTGTCTTCAGCAAAGAGAATAACATTGGTGGTATAACCATATCTGATTTCAAAATAAACTACAAGGCCATAGTAATAAATCAGCATGTTATTAGCACAAAACAGAAGCAATGATGAATGGACGGGAATAAAACATCCAGGCATACTTTCTTATAAGTACAGGAATATGATCTTTGACAAAGAGGCCAAAAGTGGACACTGGAAGAAAGAACATTTTCAACAAATATTTCTAAAGAAACTGGAAAAACTCTCACGTGAAAAAATGAATTTAGACGCTCTTCTCTCACCCTGCACAAAAATCAACTCAAAATTGATCAAAGGCCTCAATATAAAACCTGAAATGCTAAAACAACTAGAAGATAAAGTAGTGATAATACTTACAAATATAGGTGTAGAGAAAGGATTTCTATATAAAACCCTAGTGACCCAAGGAATTAGACAAACATTCAATCATTGGGATCTCATGAAACTATAAAGCTATTGTTTAGCTAAGTTATCCATCAACAGAGTCAATAGACAAGCTGTAGAATGAAAGAAAATCTTCATTCAGCTCCACATCTGACAGAGGTTTACTATCAAGACTATTCAAGGAAGTCACTAAGCAATAAAAAAATCAAACAACTCATTCAAAAAATGGGGTAGGAACCTGGCATGGTGGTGCAGAGGAGACATGGAGGCAGAGGTAGGAGGATCACCATTAAGTTTGAGGCTACCTTGAGATTACAGAGTGAGTTCCAGGTCAGCCTGGGATAGAGTGGGGACCTGCTTTGAAAAACAAACAAAAATACAACTTCTTTCTCACTTTGGCCAGAATGGCTATCACCAAAAAAAAAAAAAAAAAAAAAAGAAAGAAAGAAAGAAAGAAGAAAGAAAGAAAGAAAGAAAGAAAGAAGAGAAAAGAAAAGAAAAGAAAAGAAAAGAAAAGAAAAGAAAAGAAAAGAAAAGAAAAGAAAAGAAAAGAAATCAGCTGGCAAGCATATAGGGAAGGATAAATGCTTATCCACTGTTGGTGGGAGTGCAACTTGTACAGCCAGTTTGGAAATCAGTATGGAGATTCCTCAAAACTCTAAAACTAGATCTGCCATTTGACCCAGCTATACCACGCCTGGGTATATACCCTAAAGACTCTACTCTTTACTATAAAGACACTCAGCCATGTTTGTCGATGGTCTATTCACAGTAGCTAGGAAATGGGATCAGCCCAGACACCCATAATCTGATGAATAGATAATGATAATGTGGTACATATACCCAATGGAGTTCTGTTCAGCAGTATGGAATAATGAAATTATGAAATTTGCAGGAAATTGGATGGACCTGAAAAAATCATACTGAATGAGGTTATACAGGTTCAGATAGACAAGCATTACATATTCTCTCTCATATGCAGATCCTGACATAGAATAATTTGATTTGTCTCTAAGTTGTAGTAAGCAACAGTAGTATTAATAAAGAAGCTACAATAAGGCTTGGAGAGAGGAGAAGCAGGAAGGGTCCAGAAGAGGGAATACTTGATGGGCCAATGAAAGGACAGAATTCAAATGGTAGAAGGGTCTGGAGTGGGGGAGACATGGCTAAGGGAGGGAGAGGGATATGCAAAAAACTAGTTAAAGAATGAGTCAGTACATTAGAAAATTTCTTCTTTGTTAGCTAATTGAAAGATATACCTCTCTCAAAGATGGAGGGAGAGAGAGAAAGAGAAAGAGAGAGAGAGATTGGGCAGAAGCACCCTGCAAGGGTACAGAAAGTTTTACCCTAAAACCTATCCTAAACCCTAGGGCTCTTGATGATAAATCCCAGTGCCATGACTGTGTTAGTCCCCACAGTGAGCTGTTGGTCCAGGAGGACTATGTGGTCCCCCCAAAATGTGGGCCATTGTTAAAGCACTTGTTTGTCCACAATAAATAATTGGTAAAACCCTATGGCTGAAGATCCCACAGGATGTGGTCAAAGGACATTGATAGACCAGGCTGAAACTGAGATTTCAGAAGCCAGCTCTCTGCTGGATAGCTCTCATAGTCTTTGAAAGTGCTTTGGGAGCTGTTGAAGGACAATGGTCAACAACAGCATGAGCAAGCAGGGGATCCTGCAAGCTGCAAAATCAATTATCTATGCAAGATGTATACACTGCTACAATAGTGGCACACAGGCTAATGGGTATAATCAACTGCTCTCTGCATATGAGGCCCACTTAGTGGAAGGGAATTCAAACCTGTTATTGAGAACCAACTCAGAAGTCTATAACTAAGAAGGTCATAGACTCTAGGAAAGCTTCCACTGTTCTTTGGATAAAAGGAGAAGTTGTGTCAATTAAAAAATCTTCTAACTATCTATGCTTATCCCCTTTGAATCATGCTGCCCTCACACTGCTGATTAAAGAATTGGCTTTTTACAGATGTTAGTGAATACCAGAGAGACCCAAGACCCATCAGTACAAGAAAAGAAAACTGTCTAGTGTGAGACAAGTTATCTTTATCACATCTGCCGAAGCCCAGGAAACATTATACAAGAAGTAGCAAATTTTCAATATGATTGCTGCTCTAACTACTAGCCTGAGAACCTTCTCCAGGGAGATGGCTATAGACACTGAGGAGAGTCAAAACTCATCAAAGTAGAAAATCAAAGGATGTTGAGACCTCAACACTAAAGGAGGCTAATAACACATCCTCTAAAGCTCACGGAACATTGTAGAATTCTGAGCAGAAAGACTGTAAGAGCCATATGGTGGCAAGGTACACTCTGGTTGCCATCATAACCCCACAGTGATTATGGATACCCTGCTGAGAAGGCCACTCAGTGGAATGGGTATTGGGGAGAGGTAACAAAAAGGCATAACCTGGTGGAAATACGACTAATTTGCAATATGTCCATATAATAAAATTCTCAAATTTTAAAAAAGTCAGTTGTTGGGATGAGAATGAAGATTTGTGTGAATAAAAGACAGTTCACAAAACTATGCTATTATTTACTTTAAAAAAATATTCTACTATTAGACAAGTGAAATGTCATCATGTTTCTCAACAGAGATAAGTGTATGTTGTAAAACATGCTGTAAGACTTGAGTAAATTACTAAAACTATAACTTTATAAGTAAAAAAAAACTACAGGAATGAGAGAAACAATCAATAGGAAGTATGTGTGTAGAGATTGAGAACAAAACAGAATGGAGATGGAGGTGGAGGTGAAGGAGAGGTGAAGATGAAGATACAAATGGAGATAGAGACAACTTTCTTTTTAAGGAATTGGTAGCTGGGTGTGGTGGTACCTGCCTTTGATCTCAGCACTTGAGAGACAGAGGCAGGATGATTGCTGTGAGTTTGAAAGCAGCCTGAAACTACAGAGTGAGATCCTACCTAAAAAAAAAGAAAAAGAAAAAGAACTGGTTCACACATGTGTGTAGCCTTTCAAATAAAACAAAATTAGGACTGGAGACCCAGGAAGAATTGATGTTGTAGTCTCAAGTCTGAAAATAGGGCTGGAGAGATGGCTTAGTGGTTAAGCGATTGGCTGTGAAGCCTAAGAACCCTGGTTCGAGGTTTGGTTCCCCAGGACCCACGTTAGCCAGATGCACAAGGGGGTACATGTGTCTGGAGTTGATTTGCTGTGGCTGGAGGCCCTGGACTGCCCATTCTCTCTCTCTCTTTCTGTGTCTCTTTCTCTCTCTGTCTGTCGCTCTCAAATGAATAAATAAAAATAAACAAAACAATTGAATAAAAAAGTCTAAAAATAATCTAAAGCCACTCCTTCTTCTTTCAGGGACCTCAGGCTTTCTCTCCTGAGGCTTTTAATGGGTTGGTTAAGAACCATCCCTATCACAGAGAGCAAGATCTTTTTTTCAAAGTCTAATGATGAAAATTTTGATGTCATTCACCAAAAATACCTTTAGAAAAACATCTAGAATAGTTTTGGATTCAAAACTGTGTATGATAGATTAGCCACATTGATGTAAAAGTTTAACTCTCATGGGAAAGGAGGCAGCAGAGAGACTATTTTGTTAAGCAGTTTCCTGCCCTGGGTAGCTGTGGCAGAATTTTGCTTGAGAAGTCTGGGAGGCAGTGTGGGAGATGTGTTCTAGCCTTACACTACCTGAAAAGCAAGGGAACAGAAAGGAGCCTATTTCCTTTTCTGTACAAGAAGAACACCTGCCCATAAAGTTACTGTAGAGATAGAAAAACAAATGGATATGTTCTCTAAATGGTAGAGTTAGACTACCTTTGGGTGCTGAACTCAGGAAGAAGTAGAGAGAGAGAAGAAGATGGAAGGGAAGCCGTATAGAAACAAGGAATTACTGAGGTCTTTGATGTGAGAAATATTACCCTGATTCCTCCCAGCCTCCTGCACATCAAAAACTGCCTTCTAGAATTCAGGACACTCTGGATTTTATTTCCTATCTGTTCAGTGGTGGGTTCACTGGGTACTTAGTTACCTCTTCCATGTTTCTGTGCTTTGTTTATGGATTGAATAGCTTCTTACAGTGTGAAGGTGATAAGGCAGGAGAAAGTGAAGAGATGTATGTTTCAAGTGTTGGATGAAACACTGATTTTGCAAGACTATGATCTTCCACAATTTTATAAATCACCACTGGGGCAGACACCAGAGGTACTTCAAAGGGATGTGACTCCAGGCACCCAAGACATTCACTATAGCATGTAAAGTACCTAACCCTTATACTTCTCTATGTGGCCAGAATTAGAAAGGTGAGCCCTACCAAGTGTTGATGAAAATGTGAGGAGGAGGGCTGGAGAGATGGCTTAGCAGTTAAGCGCTTGCCTGTGAAGCCTAAGGACCCCGGTTCAAGGCTCAATTCTCTACGACCCATGTTAGGCAGATGGACAAGGGTGAACATGTGTCTGGAGTTCATTTGCAGTGGCTAGAAGCCCTGGTGCACCCATTCTCTCTCTCTCTCTCTCCCTGTTTGTCTGTCACTCTCAAATAAATTTTTTAAATGTGAGGAGGAGGAAGCTCTTGTGCATTGTATTTAATGTATATTTTCCAGAAAGCTATCAGGTTTGGCTTGGTGACATTTTGTTGGAGCATGCCTTGTGATCTAGTGACCATCCCCATCCTAGGTGCAGAGGCCAAAGGTATTGTCCCATGCACAGATCTGTGAGGATATCTTTTTTTTTTTTTCAAGGTAGGGTCTCGCTTTGGCTCAGGCTGACCTGTAATTCATTATGTCGTCTCAGGGTGGCCTCAAACTCCTGTGAAGACATCTTTATCATGATGTTCAAGACTTATCTGTTGGTGATGACAATCTGGAGGACAGCTAACCACAAACTGGGTATGTCCATCCTTAGGAAAGTGAATGGTAAAAATGAAGTGGGGGTATTATGTGAAGTACCAATCAACTATAAGAAACCGCACACAAAATCAATGTGCATCAATGGTGACGAGTCTTCATGAATGAAGGCAGGAAAATGAATGATAAGTATAACATAATGCTGGTTATGAAGAGTCAACTCCAGCTTGTCAAATGGTATTGTGTTTCATGGATACATACATGTATCAGAACATAAGCTGTGGATGACTACATGGGAAGGGAACAAAGGGGAGTGTTTGAAAGGATGAAGGTAAAGGGTGTGGGGGAGGGAGTAAGGCAAGTGGACCAAGGTTTTTATTGCTCTTAACTAGAGGATATCATCACTTCCTTCTTATACTTGAAGGCCTGAATAGATTTTTTGAGACAGGTTGCCTGGCACTTGCTATATAGCCCAGGCCGGCTCTGAACTTACAGAAATTCTCCTGCCTCTGCCTCCCAAGTAGAGGCATGTACCATAATGCTCAGCTTAAATATGTATTTTTTAAAATAAAATGCCTAAAGTATGGTGGGGATTCAATAAATGGTTGCTGGGCTGGAGAGATGGCGTAGCGGTTAAGCGCTTGCCTGTGAAGCCTAAGGACCCTGGTTCGAGACTCAGTTCCCCAGGTCCCACGTCAGCCAGATGCACAAGGGGGCGCACGCATCTGGAGTTCGTTTGCAGAGGCTGGAAGCCCTGGCGCGCCCATTCTCTCTCTCACCCTCTATCTGTCTTTCTCTCTGTGTCTGTCGCTCTCAAATAAAAAAAAAAAAAAACATTAAAAAAATAAATAAATGGTTGGTAAGACGGTGGCTGAAGGGACAATTGAGCAGTTGAACACAAAGATGAAAGCCAGCCATGTCTCCTAGAAACCAGAAGGCAGCAGAAGATTGGCATTCTCCACCCTATATCTCATACTTAGAAAGTAAGTACTGGGCGAGTGAACTCCGCACATTTGGATAGGGGAAAAATCCATGCACGCATTTTCACTAATCTCTGCTTGCCATTTAGAAGGTCCACAGTTGTTAGTATGTCTGAGAGTTTATTGCCAAGAGAAAGATTGGATATTTTTACACCACTTTATAGTTGCAAGTATCATGAGATATGCTCAACACTACTTGGAAATTATAGTAGTTATTAGATCTGCTACTGGATCATATTTAAGGCATTAATAAATGTACATTTATCACATTTCTGCAGGTCTTTATATTTTCATAGCATGCCTTTGTGACTCTGTATTGTACTGCCTGTGTTTGAAGAAAGGTCCAAGAGTTTTACCAGATATGAAAGGGGCCACAGCACAGCAAAGGTAAAGACCCCATAAATAGATTTTCTCACTTCCTCTTACATCAACTTCCCACTGTGCCATCCTTACTGGCCAGGAATGAGCTCTATGCTGTCACCCAGCTGATGCCAGGGCCAGAGGAGTAGAGACAAGGGAGGATGGAGGGGAAAGAAAAATAAAAAGAAAGAAATGGGAAGATGATTTCCTTGGCTTTCTCACATCACTAAACTGAACTTTACTTTTAATAAAAGTATTATCAATAGAAATGGCATGTTCATTATTTTGCATTTACGGGATACTCAGAGATATAGTCCCAGTAATTATTTGAACTGGGCCAGGCCAGCATGTCCTTTTTTTCTGACTCTGCCCCATGCAGACAGTTTTTTCTGTCTTCCTCTTCTTGCCTCCCTAAAACCAGTCAATGAGGCCCAGAGTTCCTTCACCAAGCTGAGGGTATCACACTCGCGGGGAGCAATATTCCATTCCTATCATTGTGGACCCTCCCCCACTAGGGACAGCGTTGTCTATTCCAAACACATCCTCATCATCAAGAGACAGACCCTAACCTGATGAAGGGCTTGAGTATAGCCTCTTTAGATGGGAAACAGGAAATACCTTAAGAGTGCTTGACAGAAGACAAGGATCGAGAAGACAGCCTGTGGCAGGCACATTATCCACCCAGCTGCTACTCACAATCTCCTGGGGCAGCTCTGAGAACAAACAGACAGTGCAGAGCCATGCCTCCAAGTACTGCCAATAGGTGGGGTGGGGGGTGAGAGAACTGGGGCATTTTACTGCCAACCTCCAAAATCTCATGGGAGTGGCTCCTACCTTGGTACATCAAGTTTGTACTGGCAAAGTGGCATTTGAGTTTTGAAAAGCTCCTAGGGTCTGGGGATGCAGCTCAATTGGTAGCATGTGGGAAGCCCTGGTTCTGTCCCCAACATCACTTAAACTGAGTGTGATGGTACATACCTGTAATCCCAGCACTTGGGATGTGGAGAAAGGAGGATTAGAACTTCAAGGTCATTCTCAGTTTACTTTCAGCTACATATTGAATTTAAGGCCAACCTGGAATACATGAGACACTCAATACTGAAAGGAGGAAGGAAGGAAAGAAGAAAGGAAGGAAAGAAGAAAGGAAGGAAGGAAAAAAGTAGGGAAGGAGGGAGAAAGGAAGGCTAGGTCCTTAGGCACAAAGTTGCACACATTACTGAGGGACGGGAAGGCAACCAAGAGGATCCAGAAGGTGGGGGATGAGGAAGGCTCCGATGGTACTTGCTATAGACCTAATGCTGTGAGCCATTTCCCACTGCTCCCCACGCTATCCATCTTGTCTCCTCTCACTTTTAAATGATTGTCTAGTTGAACTAACATCTCAAAAAGTCACAACATTTTACATTAAAACCTGTTTGGCAATACCAGACCCCAATACCATATGGCTATGAAAATCTTTCCTCTTTTCTGCCATAGTAAGATGGCTTAAGGGAAACTTTTTATAGCCTGTGAGGACACTCGCTCCCTTCCCCGTCTTTGAAAACTTTGGAGATGTTTTAATGTTTTGAAGGATGGGGTATTTCATTTCATTTGTGTATGTGGAGAACAAAGAACTGGTGTGCCTTTTCATGTTGCTGGGGAGTCCAGAGTTGGTTTAAAAGGCCCAGATAGCCTCTGCCTGCCCTACCTCCTCCCATAGGGTAGTAGAACCCGGATGTTTAAACATCAGCTGGCAGGCCAGCTGCTATCAGAGAAGGCCCAGCCATCTGTTCCTGTTTCCAGAGACAGTCATCTTTCTCCCTGCACACCTGCCCCCAGACTCAGCCAAGCCTAGAGACATTTGGAAACCCAGAACAGTTCTTGTCTGCGTCAAATGCGAATGTCCCTGATTCCTCTGCTCTTCCTCACTCTCCTTCAGCTGCTTGCCGCTGTGACCCAGCGTGAGATGAATCTGCTGGTAACCTCTAGCTCAAAGAATCACTAGGGCTGCTGGGTTCCAGCCAACCCCTGGAAGCCACTGACTGTGCACATCGACCCAAGTGGAAGTTGACAGCTCTCAGCCAATCGCTGAGCCGCAATGGGAGTTGGAAGCTGATGGCCCAGGCTGAGCTCTGATTGCCAATCTAGACTGCAAGGTGAAATATACTATACTTGGAGATCCTCCTTAACATGACTGTGATTAGTCTAGTCGCCCAGACCCTTAAGCAAAACCTCAGTGATTTCCAATCGTAATAGGAAAGCTAGTCTAAAAGGGCAGTGAGTCTGAACCTGGTGTCATATTTTTTTTATTTTTATTTTTGGTTTTTCAAGGTAAGGTCTTGCTCTAGCCCAGGATGACCTGGAATTCACTATGCAGTTTCAGGGTGGCCTCAAACTCACAACGATGATCCTCCTACCTCTGCCTCCCGGGTGCTGGGATTAAAGGCATGCACCGCCACACCTGGCTCTGGGGTCTTTTTATTTTCTGGGGTCATTTTTTTTTAAAAGGAAGTTTTCTTCATTTTATGTGCATGAAATAAAGACCCATGGGATGGTCAAGGAGCAGCTCTGACTTAATAAGAGTTATTGACAGGTCACTGATCTTTTGTAAGAATAGAAGTGGGTAGTATTAAGGTGGTTTTCAAGTGCATAGAATCAATTTGAATTCCTGAGCTGTAGTTGCCTTACCAAATGTCACTGAAGATGCAGCTCTGGCATCATCAGATTGCTGGGGTGCTGAACCCAGGCTCTCTCACTCACTAGCTGTGTGAGCTTAGGCAAATCTTGACCTCTCTGTGCCACAAAATCATTATTTTTAACATAGACTGAATAAAAAGGCCCCCCACACCCATCATGGGATTACATTGAAGATTAAATGAGTCATCTACATAGAATATTCCAGACAGTAGCTTGCTGCTAACTGGAAATCAGTAAATGTGATATATTATTGTTGAGTTATGGTGAACTTTTTTTTTTTTTTTAAGGATAGTACCTGCATCAGCTCTGCTCCTCTGTGACAAAGTAAATAAATGAATAAATCCCAATTTCTGAATAGTGGGGTCTGACTTGATAAGCTCTTACCAGCCAGCCTCTTACTTTTCCGTGCCCTTGTCACAATAAATCGGATAAGAACTTCTGGGGGTGTGCTCTCAGCAGACAAAAGCCCACCTCAGGGCAGCCACCTGAGGCAGAGAGCAGGGCAAGGGGCCTCCCTCTGGGGAGCTCAGCCTAAGGATCTTGCGTATTCAGCTGGCCTCTGCGAGCCTCCCTGCTCATTCACAGGTGGAGGTGAAACAGCAGAATCCAATTTTTTGTCACCTTGTGAAATGATGAGCCTCCATTCCACTTGTGTTTGTACCAGAGCACAGCGGACACGTGGGGTACTGGTGGTTGCCGGGTTACTCCTTGTAAGTTCAAACCGTTCCACATGCTGAATGCCAATCTCTTGGCCGTGACCTGGGTAAATTAAAGCAATGCTTCCTGCCTAGGCTGGCTTTGACGTGCTTCAGTCCATCTGCGGCCGCTGAATTGGGGAAGGGAAATGCACTGGGCAGCTTTGCGCTACTGACATGCCACTTCCCTTCTTCCCCTCAGTCCTTCCCTTTCTCCATCCTCTTCCCTCCTTCCTCCCTCTCTCGCTATTCCCCCTTCCTTCTTTCAGCTTCCCTCTCCTTCCTTTCATTTTGTTTTCCTTCTTCCCTCCCTCTTCCCTGTCTTCTCTTCTGCCTTCCTTCTGCCTCCTTTTTGCTTCCATCCTTTATCCTTTCTTCCTTCCTCTTCCCTCCTTTTTATCTCTCTCCCTTCTGTGTACTGTTGTCTTTCCCTCCCATTTCCCTTCCTCCTTACTTTCTGCTCTCCTATAGTCTTCCTTCCTTTCTTTTCTCCATCCTTTCCTCCTCATTTTCCCCTCCTTTCCCCCACACCTTCTTTCTCCTGTGTGAGTTTTCCTCCTCTCTTTTCCTTGTCATATTTCAGCTCAAAGGAGAAGCATAGCTGAACCAAGCTCCATGTGTGTTCCTGGCCACAGTCTCTGTGTGTACCCAAGACTGGGTTCTGTGTGCAAACATAAGGCAGAAAGGCGATCGGGGCTAGCTACAAGAAGGGATTTGACAGATGTTCTTCAGCCCAAACCTCAAAGGTGCATAGGTAAAGATGGCCTTTTTCCTTAAAGGTTAACTTCCCATTTTAATTGCCTCAAGCAGAGGCTGCCTTGAGCTGGGACTCCCTGCCCAGATCATTAGAGCTCATATCTCCTACAGACTGTCTTATTCCTCAAGGAGAGCAGAGCACCCTTACACCCAATGCCAACAAGCCCTGCGGACATGAATCTGCACTACTGGTCAGAGCCTTTCATGCTGATACTGAGTAGAGCTGGCGCTTGCTTGTTACTGTTTACCAAACCACGGTAACACTCAGTGGCTTCAAAAAAGTATTACCATCTCTTGGATTCTGTGAATTGACTGGGATCAGCTGCCCAGTTCTCACTTGGAGTGTCTCATGCCATTGCAGCCAGATAGTGGCAAGGACTGGAATGCCCTGGGGGTGCAACTGAACAGCCTGCCCAAGGTGGTGCCTACTCAGTACAGGTCATTGTTACTTGCTAATTTCTGGAAGCTCAGGGCTTCCCACTGTGGTTTTGGATTCTGTTAGCGTGATGCCTGAGTTCTGCAACTGTCCTATAAAGCATGGGAATGACATAACCTCCTGGGGACAAGCAGGACATGTTCCAGAAGAGAAGGCATAGATGCCTTCAATGGGAACATTGCCAAAGAATTAATGTGGGGGACATTTTTAAAACTGCTGACAAGTTAGAAAAATCATTTTATTTAATTTGAAAATCCAAATTATGGGGCTGGAGATATAGCTCAGTTGGTAGACTGTTAGCATGCATGAAGCCCTGCATGCATTTGTGGGGGTACATGTGTCAGAATATATCTGTGTATGTACATGTATGTGTGCACATATGTCTGCATATGGAAGTACACACATGCATGCATTTGTGCCTGTGTGTGCACACATGCAAATGTTCCTGCATTAGTGTACATGCATGTCTCATCTGTGTGTTGGCATTTTTTATATTTTATTTTTATTTGTTTGAGAGAGAATGGGCATGCCAGGGCCTCTAGCCACTGCAAACAAACTCCAGATTCATGCACTACCTTGTACACCTCACTGCAGGTGAACCCCAGATGCATGCACTACCTTGTACATCTGGCTTATGTATTACTGGGGAATCAAACCTGGGTCCTTTGGCTTCACAGACTAGTGCATTATCCACTAAGCCATCTCCCCAACCCTGTGTTGGCATTTTTGTGCTCATGTAAGTGTGCCTGAATGTTCATGTATCATAATATAACATAACAATGTAGTCTAACAGGAAAGAGGGAAGGAGCCTGATGAAAGCACTGTGTCCATGACTCCATGAATTCTACATCGTAACCCACCTAGTAGGTCACTTTCAGAAATGAATGCCCACTGGCATGGACCACCATGAAATCCAGAGAAGAATTATGTGGTGTCTACATATTCATCACTGTATGAGGCTATCATTGGGGCAGTAACTAAGACTTTCCCCAACCGTATAGTCCCTTGCCACAGGTGGTCCTCAGAGCTATGTATCTACACATGGTGCTCCCTCTCAGCCCTGCTTGGAGCCTCCTAGGTCCTTGACTGACACCACACATCTCAATCTTTTCTCCTTTATAGCAAAGAATCCTAAAATTGTGAAGTTGACTAAGAAGAAAAATATTTTATATAAAAAAAATTGGAGAAATGTCAACATTCCATCATGGATGATGAAGAGGCCCATGAGGCTCCACCCCTTCTGTAGGAACTATTGGGCCTCAGTGCTTGGTGGGAAAGAGGAGTCATGTTCTGGTAAGTTGTCTGTACTCCAGTAAATAACCCCCACCCATGCTTATGCAAGTAATCCTGATAAAATGTAAGGGGTCATCCCGGAAAACAATGAAAGTAGAAAAAGGGCTAGTTGGAAAGAGGAGAGGGACCAATGAGAATGGAAGGGCATATGAGAGGGTAAGGAGGGGTGACTATAATCAAATACATTAGATACTTGTATGACCTTGTCAATGAATAACTTTATTATTAAAATTCAGGGGCAAATTAATATTCCATATGCTCCGAGCCTCAGTGGCCTCATTTGTGAAAAGAGGACAGTAATAGGACAAAAGACCCCATTAAGCTAGTGTTGTAGTCAGCTCCACATTGCTGGGACAAACATCCAACCAGACACAGTTTATGGAAGGAAGGGATTTATTTCAATCTAACAAATCCAGGGGAAATGTCATCCATGGCGGAAGATGTTGGCTGTTTTTCATAGGTCCAAGCAGAGATAAACTATCAACAACCAACACCATAAGCAAACATGAACCACCAGAGCACAAACTGCTCTCTCCACACCTTGGGGTTGAAATTCAGATC
The DNA here is from genome assembly GCF_020740685.1 of Jaculus jaculus. NCBI lineage: Eukaryota > Metazoa > Chordata > Mammalia > Rodentia > Dipodidae > Jaculus > Jaculus jaculus. The sequence continues at coordinate 40,508,013 of NC_059125.1, forward strand.
CACCCCTAGCAACAAGCCCCATGCCCAGCAGGAATTTGCCAGCTAGGGGCTGAAGCTGTAAACTCAATTTTAATAAAATACTTGAGTCTATGGGGCCATGCATTTTTCACTGTCACATTCAAACTATCACAGCTGGCAAATAGATGTGTGCAAAATCAACCTATTACATATACTGAAGTGGATGGGATAGTTGTAGCAACAGAGTCTTATCCATCATCTGCCTTCATACCTACAGTCATCAACTCACCCTTCTCCAACCCTTATCATCTTCCTTAGCTCCTGTGTCTTCCTGGAGCCTTTAGGGATTCAGTTGCCAGGTCTGATCCCCTCGGGCCTGGCCTGAGGTTTGCGGACCTGCTCTGGCAACAGGAAAGGCAATCTGTCCTTTGTCTTATCTACCTGGTATCCTTAAAGTCACTCACCAAGGCATTGCTGGGTCTTTCTTTTCTTTTTTTTTTTTTTTTTTTTTTTTTTTGGTTTTTCAAGGTAGGGTCTCACTCTAGCCCAGGCTGACCTGGAATTCACTCTGGATTCTCAGGGTGGCCTTGAACTCAAGGCGATCCTCCTACCTCTGCCTCTCAAGTGCTGGGATTAAAGGTGTGCACCACCACACTCGGCTGGGTCTTTCTTTCTTGCTTGTTTCCATTAACAAACTTCCTGTGAGGAGGAGAGGGTATTGTCATACCCTACTGGTCCTCATAAAGCCATCATTGGCTTTCTCCTGGGATGAGCCCTAATGATGCCCTCTTGTCGGGGATATTTCTGGGCTCTTGGGGGACTTTACAAAGCCCTCAGAAATGCACTATCCTCCCCCAAAGATATACCAGGATCTTCCCACTATGATTTCTTGGAGGGCTCATTGAGTGATAACATGGTGCCTCTGAACTCCTGACCACCATGTTCACCTATGGCCACTCACTATGGTCACCTTGACTCCAGCAAGCAGCCTTCTTTAAGCTTGGTTGCACTCACTGTCCCCTCAGAAGCCCCTTCACCTTTCCACTTCAAGTTGTGGGGGTGGAGTCTTGCTTCCCTCACTCTCTCTCAGCCACCATCACAGTGCTCCCCATGGCTTTTTGTCCTGCCCAGTTCTCCATAGGGACTGCTCTTGTGTGCCCCAGCCTCCTGGAGACAGTACAGACTCCCTCAAGAATTCCAATGCTCTGGGGTGAGCAGCACTACAAGTTTGCAATTCAGGCTCATCCTCTGAAGAGCACTGGAGATTCTCAGTGCGCAGAGGAGAGCAGCTCACCTGACCTTTCCTGACTGGGTGTGGTGGCAAACAGAGCCTGGAAAGGGCAGGGGAATTTCCCCCCACTCACTCCCTACAGGCACCTGTGTGATTCCCTCAAATTTCTGGGCAGCTGCTTACATAGGGTGCCAGGAATGAGTGGGAGATGCTTATGGAGCAATTTAGCACTGGCCCACCTCTTTCTAGAGAGTCAACTATTGAGACTATTTGGTTCTGGGAGTTGAAAATGCAGTCTAGAAGACAAGGTTCTCTGTCCAGCTCTAAATTCTAACACATCTCTGTTGTGTGTCATGGGGCAAGTTGTACCTTGCTGCGCCTCCACATTTCCATAATTGTGAATGAGGAGGTATCAGGACCATCTTTATGGAATTTTTGTAAGCATTAAATGAGTCACTACAGCACTGTGTTATCATGGTTCTAGGTAAGCACTAAGTGCTCAATACATTCTCTGTATGATTCTTCCCACCTGGTTACTACATACCAAGCATTTGCCTTCAGCCATAAGGAGAAAGCCAAACTTTCATGGTCTTAAAGGATGAGCATTGCAGGCAAGCTGCAGTTGGCATTTCAAACTCCCAGTCAAGTATATCTGAAAATATTATTGTCCTTCTTTGAATTGTAACTTCTGAATATAGGTGACACCACTGAAAAAGCTAAGGAGATTGCCTGCTAACATAGAAATTCTGTCCCTCTATCCCTCTGCTTCCTGGCTTTCATGACCATGCTGGCCTGCAACCTCTGAAATCGGGAGCCCAAACTAATTTTTTCTCTGTTAAGCTATTTGGTTACAGCAATGAAAAGTCTGATTAAGGTTATATACATGTGTACATTAACATACACCTCCATTTTCCTTATCATTTGTCCATCCATGAACACTTAAATTGATTCCATTTATTGTCTATTATGAATGGTGCTGCATTTATTATGGGCATGCAGATATCTCAACATACTGACTTCATTTCCTTTGGCTATATACTCATAGTGGGATTGATAGATAATATTTTTCTATTTTTAGCTATTCTAGGAATCTCCATAATGTTTTCTATAATGTCTCTACTATTCTACATCGCTATTAAAAATATGCAAAAGTCATCCTTTCTCTACATTCTCACCAGCACTTGTTAGCTCTTGTTTTTTTGATAGCAGCCATTTGAAGAGGCATAAGGTGAAATCTCATTATAGTCTTAATTTGTAGTTTTTCTTTTCTTTCCTAATGATTAGTTATGTTAAGTATCTTCTTTCTCAAACATATTGGCCATCCATATTATTCTGTTTTGTTTTTGTTTTTTTTTTTTTAGTTTTTGTATTTATTTGCAAGCAGAGGAAGACAGAAACAAAATGGGACAGAGAGAATAGGCATGTCAGGGCCTCTAGCTGCTGTAAATGAACTTCAGATGCATGCTCCACTTTGTGCATCTGAGTTTACATGGGTACTGGGGAATTGAACCTAGGTCCTTAGGCTTTACAGGCAAGTGCTTTAACCACTGATCCATCTCTTCTGACCCCCATATGCTTTCTTCTGAGAAATATCTATTCAAGTTCTTTCACATTTTAAAAATTGGCTAATATTCTTCCTGTTGTGTTCCTTACATTAATTCTGCATAGAAGTCTCTATCTGTTCCACATTTGACAACTACTCTCTTCCATTCTATAGGCTGTCTTTTCACTCTGTTGAATATTTTCTTTATTGTGCAGACACTTTTCAGTTTTATATCATTCCATTTGTCTACTTTTGTTTAAATATTTTTATTTACTTATTTGCAAGCACAGAGATATAAAGGGAAGAGTGAAAGACAGAGAGAATGGACTTCCAGGATCTCCAGCCACTGCTGGAGTCAGTTTGACTCCAGATTCATGCTCCACTTTGTGCATCTGGCTTTACATGACTACTGGGGAGTCCAACTCAGGTCGTTAGGCCTTGCAGGAAAGTGCCTTAACTGCTGAGTCATCTCTCCAGCCCCCCCCCCCCCGCCCAACACCTTTCTCCTTGATGCCTAAAATTTTAGGTTTGTATTGAACCCCTCAAAAATCATTCCTCAGATCAATTTTTGGGAGCTGTCCCATTGTGATTTCCTCTAGTAATTTTCTGGCTTCAAGTCTACATTTTTCATTCATTTTTATGTGAATTTGAATATGGTTTATGACAAAGGTCCAATTTTCTTCTTCTGTATGTGGACATCTAGCCTTCACAACAGTGTTCATTGAAGAGATTATCAATGGCTCATGGTGTATTTTTTTGCCGCATTCATGCTATCTGCCCTGCCAGACACATCTTTCCCCACGTTCTTCACCAAGATCAACTTCATTTCATGTGGCAGCCATGGGAGAGCACTGCTCGGGATCCTCCTCTCCCCTTTGGTGAAGAATATTCTGGGCAATGTATCACCAGTTGACAGTCTGAGACCACATTATCCTCAGGCAGTTCCCATCTGCCAGCTGAACACATTTGAGGAACTAGAGTTGAGCCACTCCTCCCAAACTCAGAACCAATCAGATAGACAAACTTTGCTTGGGTTCCCATTGCCCTAATGGAGACTTTCTCAGAGTGGTGCTTCTCAACTGAAGCTCCTCCCCCTCACACCTCCTTCCTTATCCATTCCTTTCACAGAGATCAGACAGGTATCCTGCTGCCTACTACTGCACAAATCTCTAGCTCAACCTTGGTGTCTAATTCTGTGAGGACCTGCATTGACATACTTAGCCATGAAACACCAGCCAAGCATCACTTTCTGGTAGTGTTTTCTCAGCCCCTCCTTCAGCTTTTTCCAGCTGAGTGAGGAGCCGGCTGAGTTCTAGGCCTATGTGGTATCTCTGAAGTCACACCAACCATGCAACCACCTTCACCAGATCACTTCTATTCTATTCTTCTTATCTATCTACTGAGTTCTCTGAAGATAAAAGTGTGTCCTACCAATCTCTAAATTCAAGTGTTAGGAAATGTGGCTCGATAGCAGAGGACTTGACTAGCAAATATGAGGATCTCATTCCATCCCCAGTAAAGCACAAATGCACATGTGCACACGCCTCCGCAATCTCTCCATCCACAGCCTATAATGCAATACCAAATGCTGCATTGTAGGCAATTATGGTTTGTTGAATAAATAAGTGATTGAATGAATGAGTAGTAGGAAACCAAGCTACAGAAACTATAAATGCAAAGTTATGAAAACGTAAGTATTAGGGGAAATCTTTGGAACAAAGACAAAGGAAGGGGGAAAAGTTTAAAGGGCAATTTCCACATTGTTCTAGGGCTTTCAAAGCATGAATACTTTGGCCTAATCATAATTCTTAAGTTTCATGCATCTCGGTCTATTGAAAAAAAAAATTTTCTGCTTTTAATGAAAACATGTCTCTTTTTGAGAATGAAAGTTGTGAGAAAATGAAATGCTTTAGGGCAAGTTAGTGCCCAACTCTTATGGGCCACCTTTCTTAATCAGAGACTGCATGGTTTCAGAAAACAGAATTCCCTGGAGCTAGTAAAAGTAAAAGAGTAGCAGGTCAGAAAAGCAGGGTAGCTCAGAGGCCCCAAGGACACATGCATAACACAGGTCTTAAGAGAAATGGCAGCCAAAATCTGGGAGGCTCAGAGCTGGTATAAGGGCCTCTTAACCTACCAAGCACATTTTCTGCCTGCATGCAACCTGCTGCCAATGCTCTCTTTCTAGAGGACACTAGCAGTTACTTGCATCCCAAAGCAAGCATCCAACCAAGGAAATGAACTGAACTCTTTGCATCCCCACTGACAAAATGTGAAGAAGCCTGGATTGGCTGGCTGGGCACATCCCCCTGGCTCTCAGATATGGCTAGAGGGTGTGGCCCCAGAGCCAATGGGAGAACAGGAATAGCCTTATGGGAATTGTGTCTACACCTGTCCCTGTTCACAGCCACGAAGTCACCCTGCAGTCTAACCTGAGGATGGCCTGACCTCTGAGCTTCAGTTAGAACTAGAAAGCCCTTAGCTTCTCTTTTTTGTGTGTTCCTCACATCTCACATGGAGCAAGCAGAAACTATGTGGTATGAACATGTATTTTCCTTTCAGAACCTGCATTCTGTCAGTTTGCTTTGCCATCCCTCTAGGTCCTATAAAAAAAAGTCCTCAGTAGCACTTTCTCCTTCATGCTTATCAAAGCCATGAGTGCTAAAAATAACCTACATTTAATATTTAAGGAAAATTCTTTTCCAATTCCCTAATAATAGCAAAAATCATTAAAAGCCAGTTTACTGTAGGAAAATAAATATCTATGCATACATTTAAGATCATTTAAGCCAGATGTCTTCTTAACATTTCTCAATTATATGTTCAGCAGAGATAATATTAACTCTGAAGCATTTCATTCAGTTGTTTTTGTTTTTTTTTTTTACATGAAGAATATCAGAAATTAGAGTGAGAGTACCACAGCATCAGATGCTTGTCAAAAAGGGCATATCACAGGCCAAAGCCACATACCTCTCTCTGGACTTGCTAGCATTTAACTACATGCAAAATGTCAGCAAGGAAAATGGCTTATTCAATGCAAATATAGACAAAAGCAGACTGTGTCAGTGTGCAAATGGAGCTTCTACCAGAGGATCCTTTCTGATCCACATCCCCAGTCACCTAGAGGCAACAGGGAAGTGGCCTATTGCTTAGTTCACCCTCTTTGCTGGGGGTAAAGGTAGAGACTATTTCCTTCATGGAAGAAAGAAAAGGCTAGCTTGAGGTTCACTGAGCAAAAGAAGTTTGCTCTCATGTGTGGCAAACTCATCTCATGCCATTGCATTCTTGTATGTTCTCTCCTAACATTTCAGATTTCTAATCAGAGAAACTAGCACTTAGCAATATTAATTTATCAAGGCCAGTAAGAAGGGAAAAAAAGAAGCCAATTATGTCCTTTTATTTATTTATTTATTTATTTTTAAAAATTAATTTATTTGTAAGAAGAGAGAGAAAGAAAGAGAGAATGGGCATACCAGAGTCTCCAGCTATAGCAAATGAACACCAAATGCATGCACCATTTTGTGTATCTGGCTTTACATGGGTACTAGAAAACTGAACTCAGGTTGTTTGGCTTTGTTTGTATGTATCATCATGTGGCTGAGCCATCTCTTCAGCCCCTTATTTTTTTTTCTCTTCTTCTCCACATTAAGGAGGTATTTGTGGTAACTCAAATTCTCACATTTAACTTCCTGTCATTACTGTTCTTGGACAGTGTGGTGCATGTTGGGCATATTGTTGCTGCTGGTCCCTTCCCCAGCTCTCCACACTTATAGTATTCTCCTGGAAATTGAAGCTCATCTGTGAGTGAATCTGACAGGGTGGCAGGGAAATTTTAATGCTGTTGTTTCAAATACAAACAGCCTTGGTTCCTAGAGACCCAGAAAAGTTATGGCTGGTACTACAAACAAAAACTTTCCTCTATCCTCTGAGATGGTGTTTTGGTGAAACCATATCAGACAGAGAGCCTCAGAAAGCTGATGACCTTAGCACCCTGAGATTGACTGGATCAGCTGGCTCATCAGAGTCTTCACTGTATCAGTCAGGATGATGAATCAGATGTAGAGTGTGGTGGTTTGATTCAGGTGTCCCACATAAACTTAGGTGTTCTGAATTCTAGGTTCCCAACTGATGGAGATTTGGGAATTAACAAATATTGGAGGCAGTGTTGGGGGTGGGCTTGTGGGTTATAGCCAGTTTCCCCATACCAGTGTTTGGCACACTCTCCTATTCCTGTTGTCCACCTTATGTTGGGCAGAGGGTGATGTCCACCCTCTGCTCATGCTGTCATTTTCCCCTGCCATCGTGGAGCTTCCCCTCAGGCCTGTAAGCCAAAATAAACCTCTTTTTCCCAGAAGCTGCTCTTGGTTGGGTGATTTCTACAAGCAATGTGAACCTGACTGCAATAGTAAAGTGGTACTGAGAAGTGGGATTGCTGCTAGACACCAGACTCTGTATCTCTGGCCTTTTGGAGCTGATTTTCAAGAGGAATTTTGAAGTATTTGAAACTTTAGCCTAAGAGACACCTTGCAGTACTGTAACTACAGCTTGATGAACTATTTTGGACAGAGTTAAAAGACCTGAATGTAATAAAAACTATGGACTGCGAGGTTTGGCCTATGAGGATGTGAAAGAGCTTTGCTTGGATTGGTCTAGAAGCAGTTTATGTGAGAATCTTGCTGTTATGCCCCATCCTGAGAATGTGTGCAGGGTTGCATTGCATAGAAATGGACTGGTGTGAGCAGAAGTATATGGCAAAGAAATGAAATCTTTGGGCCAAAATTGCTGTCCATTGAGCTGCAATTGAGAGATTACAACCTTTGAGACTGGGCCAGCTGACCTGCACTGAGGCAACATGAAGAATATAGACTCTTATGAAGGGGCCTGAGTGCTCAAGGAGTGTCCTGTTCTTCAACGTCTGCTTTACTCCCCCTGGATTAACATGGAACCCTACTTGGTGTTATGGTGTATAAGAAATGCAGGAAAGAAAGGGTCATTGAATTTGCAGCATGTTCTGGTGTTTTGGAAATAGCCACCATGGTCAGTGTGAAGTAGGTTTGCTGGATGCCTGCATGGACACCTGATGGAGCCATGAAGGTGGACCATGGGTTGCACTGGAAACCCAGTGGAGATGTCAGGACCATGAGATGGCTGCTAAGGAGAGCTGCAGGCCCCAGATGACGTTTTCCAGGACTGTGAGTGGCCTAGATATAGGGGCAGAATTGGAACTCCAGAGACTTGTTGCTGGTTAGAATTATGGGCTTTGGAGACTTGTCATTGACTAGAGTTGTTAGAGTTGGAGTTACAGAGTTTGATGTTTGCCCTGTTTAAAATTTGTATTTGGTTGAATATTTATTTGTTATGGCCAATGCCATCTGTTGCAGTGTGACTGTTTATTCTGTGCCATTGTGGGTTTTGGGGGGATGTTTTTGGTATTGTGGCTCAGTTAAAAGACCTTGGATTGTGGGGATATTTGAACATCATTGGAATTGATAAAAACTATAAGGACTTTTAAAGTTGGGTGAATGCATTGCATTTTATATCATGTATGATAATCAGTTTATGGGGGCCAGGGACAGAATGTGGTGGTTTGATTCAGGTGTCACCCATAAACTTAGGTATTCTGGATGCTAGGTTCCCCAGCTGATGGAAATTGGAAATTAAAGCTTCCTGGAGGTGGTCTATTATTGGGGACAGGCTTATGGGTGTTATAGCCAGTTTCCCCATGCTAGCATTTGACACACTCTTCTGTTCCTGTTGTCTATCTGATGTTGACAAGAGGGTGATATCAACCCACTGGTTGGGATTTAAAATAAAGTCTGACTTCACTAGAATATTCAAGGAATTGTTGGAGAGATATAGGTGGTTTAGCAAGTTGCAGGACAAACTGCTGATCTAGCTAGAAAACAGATACAACCCAAGGGCAGCTGGTGAGGCTGACCCCAGCCAGCTAGGGCACCAGCTGGTGCTGTCAACAGATGACAGTCACTCGGCTCCCTTGTTCACTGTCATCTGCTGCAAACTGGATGCTCTCACTATCATGGCTGCTGCCACAAAGAACATTTCTCCATTGTGCCAGCTCCAGATTTGAATTTCTAACAGGTGTAGGCCTAGCTGTGTAGGCGTCAGACGCAAACGTCATCTACCCATCCGGCTATGAACCTGTTTGGATTTCCCAGAGAAAAGACTGACGTACAGATTTGGGTGAAAGCACTTTACCTGAAAAATGATTCCAAGAAACACCAGTCATGAATAAGGTACTGGCCCAGGGAAAGGAAGATGCCAGCAAAGGACAGATCATACCATTGTGGGCATGGCACTGCTCTGGGCATCTGAGGCTCATCTTTATTAGGGGCATCTGGTAGGCAATACAGACCCTCTTGGAGTTGTCCTATTGAAGGATGAGAAAACTGGAGCATGGGTGGCCTCAGCTTCAAGAGATGTCAATGTCGCAGCCTGTCTTATCTTTACTGTCATGAAACTACATGTGGTCACATTGGCATATTCAGAGCAATAAGCATTTTACACATGGGCACAGCAGCATCAGCAGCATCTACTACAACAAATGCCCAGCATTTTCAGCTTTGCAAGTAGCAGGTGAGCTCTACCTTCTACCTAGACTTATAGAAATGGCATTTAGATACTGAATAACCAGAAATATGACAGATATCTTTTCCTTAAACTGCCGAACCCTTTCCCGTTTTGTCTGGCATGTCCTGGTAAGTTCCTATTTGAGTCATTACTTTTTGCCATGGTCACTGGGCTCTGCTAATTGATAAGGCGTAGCACCTGATCCAACATGGGCCAACCAGAACTGTCCCACAGAGTATTTGAAGTTATAAATGAACTGGTTTCCTCAAGTGTCCTGGGATTTAAGATGCAGGATGGAGGAGCTCTAGTCAGACACACACCTTTATTTCCAGACTCACTTCCATGAGTGAAGCAGGAGGATTGAGAGTTTAAGGCCAGGGTTGGGGAGATGGCTCAGTAGATAAAGTGCTCACCACTCAAGGTGGAGTGCCTAAGTTCGATCAGCAGACCCAAAGTACAAAAGCTAAGAGCCACAGCAGGCTTCTATAATCTGAAAAGGTGAAATGGGAGGTGGAAACAGGACAGGACAGGAAGTTCATGGTGAGTGCAGCAAATAACAATATAAAAAAGAGACTCCAGGCAAGAAAGCCTGTCTCAAATGAGGTGGAAAGGCAGGGAGGGGACTGACCTGAAAGTTGTCCTCTGACTTCCACACACATCCCATGGCATGCACACACCTGCACTCACAAACACACACACACACACACACACACACACACACGATTTTTTTTAAAGAGAGTGGACTAGAGAGATGGCTCAGAGGTTAATGGTGCTTGCTTGAAAAGCCTGATAGCCTGAGATAAATTCCTCAGTACACAGTATGAGATGCACAAAGAGGCACAACTGTCTGCACTTCATTTTCAGTGCCAAGAGGCCTTGGCAATCCAATCTCTCTCTCCTCCTTCTTCTTCTCCTCCTCCTTCTTCTTTTTCTTCTTCTCCTTTTTCTTTTTCTTCTCCTTCTTCTTCTCCTTCTCCTTCTTCTCCTTCTTCCCTTCTTCTCCTCCTCCTCCTCCACCTCCTCCTCCTTCTCCTCCTTCTTCTTCCTCTCCTTCCAAATAAATACATAAATATTCTTTTAAAAACCCTTTATATCTAAAAAATATAAAAATAAGAGACAGAGAGAGAGAGTTCAAAACCAACCGGGCCTATATAGCAAGACCATGTCTCAAAAATAATAATAACAATAACCAGTGACTGGAGGTTCCATGCTTAGTGTCCTCCAGGTGCCATCCTATTTGTCCCTCCTCGAGGCCAAAACTGCATCCCTATTTCATGGATGAGGAAAATAGAGCTTATAGAGTTAAGTACCTGCTCAAAATCATCAAGCTGATAAGTAGCACAGCCAAGATACAACACTCATCTCTTAACCCAGTGAAGCTATGAGGCACTTTTAAGGGTATCATTCACACTCAAAGGCTATCTCAGAATGTGCCTGCCCTGACCACAAATGTCTCTTAATACTATGTTCCCTGGCTGCCCCACTCACTCTACCTGAGTCCCAAAGACCTGCTCTGTTATGGGATCAAGGCCATTGGCATGCTCATAGATCCTGAGCTGAGGAGCATTATCCCCTGGAATTGTTCTATGTGTCCCACCAGCCTCTGCCTCTGGGTCTCACATTTCTGGAATTTTCCATGATGGTCTTTCATTTCACTGTTATGGTTTGAATATGAAATATCTTCCACAGGCTTATGTGTTAAATGCTTTGTACCTAGCTGATTAAGTATTTTGCAAGGTAGTAGAAGCTTTGGGAGATGAGGCCTAGCTAGAGGAAATGACTCACTGGGGATAGAGATGTGCTTTGGAAGCTATGCCTGGTCCCCAGCCCCAGACCCTCTCTCTACTTTCTATCCACTGAAATAAAGAAGCTCCACATGTCCCTATTGCCAAGATACTCACTCATGGGACCAAGCAACCATGGACAGAACCCTCTGAAACTGTGAGTTAAAATAAATCTTTCTCTTTTTAAGTTGTTCTCTCAAGTATTTTGCTCATAGCTAAGCAAAAGTAACTGCGACACTTTCCCCAAATACACCATGAAATAAGAGATTTGATTTTTTTTAACATAAGGGGAGTAACTTCTTTTTATTTATTTATTTATTTATTTATTTATTTATTTATTTATTTATTTATTTATTTATTTGAGAGTGACAGACAGAGAGAGAAAGAGGCAGATAGAGACAGAGAATAGGTGCACCAGGGCTTCTAGCCACTGCAAATGAACTCCAGATGCGTGCACCACCTTGTGCATCTGGCTAACATGGGTCCTAGGGAACTGAGCCTCGAACCAGGGTCCTTAGGCTTCACAGGCAAGCGCTTAACTGCTAAGCCATCTCTCCAGCCCGAGATTTGATTTTTTTTAACTAAGCATTTCCTAATTTTCAATTGCTTTCTAGGTCTGCACCCATTTCCCTACCACTCAGGGCACACAGCTATTCGGTTTATGATGGTATTTTGGAGCTCATTCATTCTGGAGTTGACCAATTTCAATCACTGGGTAGAGCTTTGTCCTAAGTAGAAGTGACCAAATCCGTTTTGTGTACACTGTACCAGGTTGACTGGGAGAGGAACCCTCTAACCACTATTGCCAAGGTGGGGAGCTCCACAACAGCCTGTATAGATGGAGAGCTCTGATAGTTCCTTTGCAGCCAGAGAAGAATAGTCAGACTCCATGGGCTACCTCAGATAGCTTCACTGGAATTCACTCTGGTATGCCTCTCTGCTGGGATAACTCCATTCTTGACACACAGTGACATATTCCAGCCCCTTGATGTCCTAGGGTACTCTTAATTAACCTGCTCTCTTTCTGGAGTTTTGTTCAAGTGAATCAATGGCCCCAGCTAAAATGAACATCCTCCCAGGTCTCCATCTGTTTTTTGTTTTGTTTTGTTTTGTTTTTAATATAAAGACATTCCTATTCTGTGGGGAGAAACTGCAAGGATTGAATGAAATGTTTCTGCAGTTGAGGCTATGGATGATCTGTTGACATGGTCCAAAGGGTTGGAAGGCTGTTTAATGTCTTTCTGTATCATCAATTCTCTATTTTGTATCAACTCAGCAAACTGGTAGGAACTGAGACTACTGACAAGGATCTTAGAAAAAAGCATAGTTCTTCAGCCTTAAGAAAAGAAAGGACTTGGGCTGGAGAGATTGCTTAGTGGTTAAGGCATTTGCCTGCAAAGCCAAAGGATCCTGGTTCGATTCTCCAGGACCCACATAAGCCAGATGCACAAGGGGGCACATGCATCTGGAGTTTGCTTGCAGTGGCTGGAGGTCCTGGTGTGCCCATTCTCTCCCTGTCTTTCTCTCTCTCTCTACCTCTTTATTGCTGTCAAATAAATAAATAAAAATATATTTTAAAACAAGAAAAAGAAAGGCCTTGAAGCAGTCCCAACAGAGTCTGAGATCAGAACCTTTGCTGTCCAATATCTCATATTCATGCTGCACACCAAAGAGGAATTAAAAGATGAGGAAAGAGGTGCACAGGTGAATATACATTTATTAGGGAGATAGTTAGGAGGACTCCAAGCAGAGACTGCCCAGCAGATGCCTGGTTTACTGTCCTGTTATGTGTCTTGGGATGGGAACTTGGTGGAGTCTGAAGCAATATGTACTGAGATTGGTTATTCTTCCTGAGCATCAAAGAGTGAGGGGCTTATACTGTATATATCCCATCAGCCCACATGAGAATATGCACAGGTATTGCTCACCCACTCCAGGGGGTGGTCATGCATCATGGTCATCTTGTTCACTACTTTGTCCAGTTGCTTATGTTTATTCTGGAGGCTCTTGACTGAGTTATTTTCCTTTTTTTTGTCCCTGGTTACCTGTGGCTTGCAACAGGTTATACAACTGGATTATAATTCACCACAAACACTGCCCTTACTACCTAGAGGAGATAACTTCTCCTTCAATTTCCCTCAGCTTGATGCAGTAAGAAAAGCAGGTTTGGGAATTAGAAGACTGGACTGAGTGTGACACTGACTTAGCCATTTATGACTGTGACTCAGCATTTCTCAAGGAAGGTTCCATCAAGTGCCCTCATTTACATAGGAATAGTGTGTTTGGTTAGTTATTACCACTGATAATTGTTCTATGTAACAATAAAACTAAGGCTTAGCACTGTGCAATGATTATCATTTGATTTTTACTCATGCACCTGTACGTTGGCTAGGGTGACTCTGTTCCTGGCTCTGGTTCTAGGGCCCAGGATGGTAGGAAAACAGTCTCCTGGGGAATGCCTTCTCATTGAGGAAGGAAAAGCACAAAGGGGAAAATAGAAGCATGTAGTGTCTTTTAGGTGTAGATTTGAGACTGACACCCTTATTGCACCATCATTTTATCAGTCAAAGCAAATCACATGCCAAGACTTTCATGAATAGGACAAAGACATTTACTCTTCCCATGGAGATTATATAGAAAGGAAGTGAATTATTGCCATGTGCTCATTGAATCTGTTGCAAAGAGAAAATGTTATGTTATCAGGTAAATTGGGAAAATACTGTGTTTAAAAAGGCAAGAGCTGCTGTAGAGATGGCTTAGTAGTTAAGGCTCTTGACTTCAAAGCCAAAGGACCAAGGTTTGAGTCCCTAGGACTCACGTAAGCTAGATGCACAGGTGCCACATCCATCTGGAGTACTTTTACAGTGGCTGAAGGTACTTCACACTTACTTTCTCTCTCTCTCTCTCTCTCTCTCTCTCTCTCTCTCTCTCTCTCTCTCAAATAAACAAATAAAAATATATTTTTAAAGTGAAACTGGAAGGGTAGCTTAGTGATAGAGCTCTTGGTTAGCATGTGTATGGTTCTAAGTTCTAGCCCCAGCAACAAAAATATTTAAAAAGTGAAAAAGAGGTTGAGCTTAGAGAGGGGTGTCTATTTTAATGAAGTAGGTCTCAAAGACTTTAATCCATGCATCCATTTTGAGTCTCAAATTGGGAGGAATAGCATAAGAGGTTTTCCATTTTTTCCCACCATGCCAGCAGTGCTCCACAGATCCCACTTTATGATCATTTTCTGTAGATTATGAGCAGGTACCCTCACCTTTCTGAACTACATGAGTCTGATTCATTTGAACAGGAATTATGACAATCTGTCTGAGGATGATTTGATTGTCACATGAACTAAGATGTGTCCAGTGTTAGAACATATGTGGGTGAATTTGTGAGCTCAGTCTGCTTAGAACCCCATTTACTCAGAAAGAGGGTTCCCTAAGCAAGGAATATGCCAGACCCAGGTCACTGGGGATTCACACAATGGGTTAGATGGGCCCTGGGCAGAAGAACAGATATAAAAAACAGAAAGTCTCCTATACTCAGAGTGGCAGTACATGGTAAAGGCTTCACAGATGAAGGAATCTTAATGATTATCAGGGTTTGGAGTATGATATATGTTAGAAAAATTTGAGACTCAAATGTAAACTGATGTGGCTGGAGATTGGCAGTGGCATTTCAGGGATGGCTCTAGTTGGATATCAGCCTGGACTGACCCCTGACCTTAAAAAATTTCTTGGCCCTCAGGTCAGAGGTTGGCAGCCCTAGGCAGTCAAGGAGCAGAAGGCTACAGAGGCAGGAAGTCATGGATACTTGAGAGCCTCCAGCTTAGAGCAAGATCTGTTTGCTGTTCAGAATTCAGTCTTTTTCTAGTGCCTTCCAGAAGTTTATGTCCTTTTGCTTCTGCCTGGTCCCAACCTAAGCCAGTAAGACTCATTGCCTTTTGTCTTTGCCTTGCCAGAGCAAGACTATTCCTTTTTGGACCTCTACAAATAATGAAGCACAACACCAGATCATTACCATAAGGACACAGAGGCCAGGTTCAGGGGAGATCTTGATTCCTCTCAGGTATGTGTGAGAAGGCAATTCTCTGTGTATTGGACTGCTTCCCCTTAGTCACACATGTGGTTTTCATTTCTGGGAGAGAAAAGACTCCAGGTGCTGTTCAAATCTCAACCCACCCTGCCTTGGCAGGCTTCCAATTTCCAGGTCTGCAGTAGTGCCAGAATAGGGCCAAGAGCTTCTACCATTTCTCACAGCCACCGTGGCCACAAACACAAGGGACTTGTTATTACATATTGACGTTTCTTCTATCAAAAACACAGAAATAGCCAACCATGATGGCACATGCCTTTAACCCCAGCAGTGGAGACACAATGGTAGGAGGATCACTGTGAGTTCAAGGCCACCCTGAGATTACATAGTGAATTTCAGGTCAGCCTGGGCTAGAACGAAACCCTACCTCAAACAACAACAACAACAACAACAAAGAAAGATTGAAATATTCATCTCTGTGCTCCGCAAGGCCTGCCTTCCCTTTCTTTATCTGTAGCTTTGATGCATTTCCTAGCAGAACAACATGTTTGTACCACATCAACCTGCCACATCTTGGAATTGAAGGATCTATCTCATTGTGACAAAATACTTGACAGAAATAAGTTAAGGAAGAAAGGTCTACTTTGGCCTACCCTTTAAAAGTACAGCCCTTCGTGGTAGGGAAAGTGTGATAGTGAGAGTGGCTCTAGCTATGGCAGCAAGAACATGAAGCAGCTGATCACATTGCGTCTGCAGTCAGGAAGCAGAGACATAAATGCTGGTACTCAGCTCTTTTGTTCCTTTTAGTTCAGCCCTGGACCCCAGCTCATGAGATGGTGCCACATACATTCAGGGTGGCTCTTCTCACCTTAGTTAAATAAATCTCTCTGGAAACACCCTCACAGTCATAACCAAATGTGTGTCTCCTAGGCATTCTAAATCCAGGCAAGTAAGGAAGGGTGGAAAGCCATCGTATAGCCTCACCTAAAACATCAGGAGCTTATCTCTGAGGCCTAAAACACTGTGACCTGGGACAAGAAGTTTCTATGTGACAAAGATAGTACAATATGAAAAAGCATAGGGTGTTCCTTCTTGTTCTGAGGCATTGTGTGTGTGTCCCTATGTGTGAGTGCAGGCATGGTGAGTGTGTGGAAGTTAGAGGACAACTTTTGGGTTTTGGTACCTGCCTTCCACTTTATTTGAGGTGGGGTCTCTAATTCTCATTGTTCATTGTCATGTTTGCCGGTCCAGCTGGTCCACGGGATTTTGGAAAATTCTCCTGTTTCTGCCTGCCCTCTAGCCATCAGGTCAGCATCATGGAATTACAGAATCCCACTGTGATTTATGGCTTTTTATGGGGTCTGAGAATCCAACCTTGAGTGTTCAGGCTTTAGTGACAAGCATTATATCCAATGAGGCACCTCCCCATCCCTGCTTTCAGGGATTTGTATAGCACAGACACATCAGTTCCTTGGGGAGAATGTCTTGGGAGGAAAATGAAAAGCTGGGAATGTACAAGTATTTACTTAAAATGAAAGATCTCATAGTAGAAGGTCATACAGAGTGTAAAGCAAGCAATCTGGATGAGTAGGGTCATCAATGATGACAAAGCAGAAGCCTGCTCTTCTATGGCTCTATGGAAATTCCTCTAAGCATGACCTCAGCAGTGAAGGGACAGAGGAAGAATCCAAGCTCTGCTGCTTACCAGCTGTGTAACCTTGAGCAAGTGACTTCATCTTCTGCCTACATTTTCTCCTCTGTCATATGTGGAAACCAATAGACTCCCCCCACCCAATAGTCAGTTTCCCATTGTTGTGACAAAATACCTGAAATAATGGACTTTAAAAAAAAAAAAAGAAAGGTGTTTGGCTCCAAGTGTTGGAGGTTTGTATCAATGGCTGCTTTACCATAGTACTTAGGAGTCTATGATGAGGCAGAACCATGGTGACACCATATGGCCAAGGAAGCCCATTCATGTGTTGGCAGCCAGGAGCTTAAAGAGAAGAGGCTAGGCTCCCACAATCCCCTTCATCCTCTTTGAGGACACATCCCCAAAGATATGACATTGCACCTTTTCTTTTTATCTTTTTTTTCTTTTTCTTTTTTTTTTGGGGGGGGGGGTCTTGAAGCAGGGTCTCATTCTAGCCCAGGCTGACCTGGAATTCACTCTGTAATCTCAGGGTGGCCTTGAACTCACAGCAATCCTCTGACCTCTGCCTCCCGCGTGCTCGGATTAAAAGCATATGCTACCACACCCGGCTAACTTTCCCCCTCTTAAATGTTCTACCACCTCCCAATAGTGTCTTGGGTTAGGGACAAAGCCTTTCACACACAGGCCTTTGGAGGGCAGTTCGGACTGAAACTATAGAGTCCTCTTATGGGAGAGCTATGAGAATTAAATGAGCCAAGATTTGGGCAGGTCTTGTGATAATGTCTGATAACAAGTCAACACCAAGTATTTGTAAAACAAAGCTTCAAGGAGAGAACTGCTCTGAGAACATACGTGGCTACAATCATAAAACCAAAACAGCACTCACCTTTCCCACAGTTCTTTGGTGCTCATTGACATCACCCACTTCCCTCTTCTCCATGTTCTTATCGCCACATGGATAAACTTTATGTTTTCTTCTTGTTCTTTTAAAAGGGAAAGGTGTGGGGGTTGGGGATAAAACACACTTCCAGAAAAGATAGCAGGAATGTTTCCACTTTAGCTGCAAAGAAAATGAGAAGCCCAAAGAATGAATCTTAAGCTTGGAAGATGACTCTGTGGGTAAAATGCTTGCCATGCAATCATGAGGTCCTAAGCTTGGATCCTGAAAACCCACATAAAATGCTGTGTGCGGTGATATGAATTCGATGTCCCCCATAAACTCATGTGTTTTCAATGTTTGGTTCCCATCTCATAGCAGTTTTGGAGGTGGAGCCTTGCTGAAGGAGGTATGTTGGTCGGAGCAGGCTTAAGGGTGTGATAGCCAGCTCCCCTTAGCTAGAGTTTTGCTTGCTGTCCTGCTGCTACTTCTACCTGCTGTGGCAGAGGTGATGTCCCATCTCTGCTCATTCCACTCTTTCCCTTGCCATCACGATGCTTCCCCTCAAGACTGTAAGCCAAAAGAAATACCGTTCCTCCCATTAACTAATTTTGGTTGGGTGCTTTGTCCCAGCAATGTAAAGGTAACAACACCACCAAGCATGGTATTGTGAACCTGTAATCCCAGTGCGGAGGCACAAGGCCATCCCTTGGGGAATCACTAGCTAGATAAAGTAACCAAATCAGTGAGCTCTAAGCCAAGGAGAGACCCTTTCTGAAAGAATGGGATGTAGAACAGCTGAGGAAGACACCCAATGTCAACCTCTGGCTTCTACTCTCACATGCATGCACAGGTATGTCCACACACATACACATGCACATAAAAAAGATAAATTAGGGCTGGAGAAATGGCTTAACAGCTAAGGAATTTGCCTGTGACGCCAAAGGACCCAGATTCGATTCTTCAGGACCCATGTAAGCCAGATGCCCAAGGGGCACATGCGTCTGGAGTTTGTTTGCAGTGGCTAGCTGCCCAGGCATGCTCATTCTCTTTCCATATGTCTCTCTCTCTTCTCTCTCTCTCTGCTTGCAGATAAATACATACTTTTTTAAAGGTAAATAAAAAAGAGTGAATGTTTAATTGAAGAATTTACAGCTTCTGGTAAGGACACTGTTTGGTAAGGCAGAAAGGACAGGACTTGCCATGATAGGAATAGTAGACAAAAGGTCAACCTGAAATCCCTCCACACAGATAGGTGTCTAGTGCATTTACCTCAGCACACCCAAAAGAATGTGCTTCCCCTGAGAAAAATATGCTCCTGATAGAAACTTATGCATGCCCTGGACTAGTTCTTCCAATTACAGGAAAGGCCCCCAAATATCTCCTGATTGACACACCACAAATGCCACATCCCCACAATAATGGTGATGATAATGGCATCAGTAATGGCCATGATGCAGCTGTTACTCAGCCTTGTGCATCCTCAGAGCCTCCTGGGAATTGACAGTGTGCTAAGAATAGCCCTAGCACCAGCATTTGAGACTAAGCTACTAACCAGAGTGAACTGCACAAGGTGGGACTCTGTCTGCTGAAGAGGCTGTGGGGGTAAGGTGAGAGAGGATGCAGAGGCCTTCCTGAGTGGGCTGAGAATTCTAGAGGCTACTTGGCTGTGTATTCAGGTGGGAAATCCTAGAAGATGGACCAGGGATAAACTCCTAAAGTGCAGCCCTCCAGCCCAGCCTACTGCCAAATTCTGTCTGTGTCCTGGCTATTGGTGGCCAACTTTACTGAATTAGAGAGAGCAGTCAACTACACAGTAGTGATAGATATGAGAAAGTGTCATGCTATCAAGGTGGGAGTAAGTAAAAGTGTAAGAAAATGACACATAAAATCAGTGGAAGTTTTACTTTCTCTCACATAAGCAGAGGCAGACAATTTAACACTGAAGGATTCAGGCTCTTGTCATTATCATGGTCATTATCATCACTATCATCACCTCAGGAAGTATCCTCCAGCTCCTCTCCATGTAACAAATACTCTTTGATGGCAGTCATTGTTCTGCCTATTGTCACTATAGAGTGCTTTGGCACTTAACTGGAGCCTTCTTTGATCTATCATCATATTCTGGGGTCCCATGGGTGTGGTTTGTATCAGTAGTTTGTTTTCAAATTACCAAGGAGCACTCTTCAGTGTGCATACAGCACACTTTCTTTGTTCGTCAGTTGTAGTAGCTTTCTGTTATTGGAACAAAATGCCCTAAAAAACATAACTTGAAAGAGGAAAGGTTAACTTGGCTCACAGTTTCAGAGGGTTCAGCCACATTGCTTTCAGGCCCTTGGTGAGGCAGAACATTATGGCAGAAGTGCATGATAGAAGAAGGCTGATTACCTCACGAAAGTCAGGGAGGAGGGGAAGAAGGGAGGAGGAGGAATGAAACTTTTGAAGATATGCCCCTTGTTCTGGTTGGGATATAAAATGCCCCCCATTGCCTCATATGTTTGTGGTTAAGCCTCATGCTTGATCCCAAGTTGGTGAAACCTTTGGGAGGGAAAGCCTTACTGGAGGAGATGTGTTACTAGGGACAGGCCTTGGGACTTTATAGTCCTACCCCTTTGTCACTTCTAGCTAGCTCACTCTCTCTACTTCCTCCCTAGTGATATGTAATGATGTCATCAGCTTCCTATCCTTGCCATGCTTTCCTTGCCATGATGAAACTTCTCCTCCAAATAACCTTCCTTCTATCTACTTGTGGTCTGATGTTTTGGTCCAGCAATGAGAAGGTGGCTGCCATATGCCTAGTACCTACTCACTAGGCCCAGACCCTAAATTTGTACCACTTTTTCATATCACTACCGTCTAGGGACAGCATACAAGCCATTGGGGAATCCAAAGTATAATATCTGCTGGTAGACAGTTAGCCATGATGAATATTTATTCAGATATAGTTTTCCATTTCTGTTGGGAAAATACTTAGATGTGGGAGTGCTGAGTATAGTCAAGGTGTGTGCTTAATTTTGTAAGAAAGTGCCAATATTCTAAAGTGGCTCTACAGTTTCAGCTTCTTTTCCAACTTGCTCTTCTACCATCAACTATGCATGACTGTCACCTCAGGAATTTATATAGCTGCTTGAACTCCAACCATCATTTGCACATTCTAACCCACAGTAAGAGGGAGGAAGAAAATGGCGTACTTCCTTTAATAATAGTTCCTAGAAGTTTCACACAATGCTTCTAATATATCCCATTTCCTAGAAATAGTTTCATGGTCACTTCTAGCTGCAAGATTGGTAAGACTGATCATTTTTTATTCTGGAGATCTATGTGTCTAACTGAAAATTGGGGCTTTCTTATTGAGGAGGGTGGGTATTATGGCAGAGATTATGTCTGTTTTGCTCACAGAGGTTTCTCTAGAGCCATGGCTCAGTAAATGCTTATGGTAAGTGGAAAGAGGGAGAGAAGGAGGGAAACGCAGCTGCACACTTGAGAAAGTCTTCTGGGTCATTCTACTCATCTGACATGAGTGTCATTCTTAAAGGACTATCACTATTCCTCAGCTCTGACAGTGTTTCAACACATGTCTTCGCTGTAATTAAATGTCATTTGTGCATTGCCAAGAAAGCCCTTCAGTGGCCTCACAGGTGAGGGAGTTTCTTACTTTGTTCTCTGATAGAGAGGGTTTGGGAAGTTGGGTTTTCATTGTAGAACAGGATGTGTGTGCTCCCATGTAGGAAACTGTCTGAGGACCTCTTCCAGTTGAGTCTCACAGTTAGGATAATGATAAATGCCCTCGTGGTCAAAGGCTTGTCTTCTGGACAGAGATGCCTGAGGGGAGAGGAAAGAAAGTTGCTGTATAGTGTCCAGGAATTTTTGGTATTCACAGCAGGTGCCCCTTCAGCGAATGAGGGGGTCACTGTGTTATGTTATTTTATGGTACAAAAGCAGATACGGTTTGCTGCCTCTACTCTGCCCTGATAATTTCTTTTATTGTGGCCAGTTTACCATCAGGTTCTGGCATGCCATTAGGTTTTTATCTGTGATGCCGAGGAGGGGAAGGGGGAACATACAGCAGGTGAGCTGAGTGGGGGTCTGCTTTTCATTAGAGTCAGCCTGTGGCCAGAAGCTGGGACTGAACCAGCTTACCTTTGAGCCTGGACAGCACAGTTCATGTCCAGGTTAGTGAGATGAGGGGACCATGGCCTCTTGCCTCATCCAGGGACTAAGAGTTGGCTTTGATGCAGGCCTGGGTCTCCAGGTCCACCCTATCAGCAGACAGAAGCTGTGCCATCACCTGCCAGCCACACATCAGGAAACACACCACAAAAAAAGAAAGGCATTTTCACTAGCTCTCTCAGTCCTATTGTTCTTGCAGTCCAGGTCATCCCATCCTGTGGGGACATGGATCTCTTACCAGTTCTTGAGGGTTTGTGACAAATTACCTTCCCCAAGTGGTGTCTTGGGGTGGTCTGGGAGAGCTGTGAGGAAGAAAGGCTGGGTACATTCTAGTTCAGTTTGCCAAATTGTCTCCATGAAATGCTACATAACCAACAGAGATACATGATGTCTTTTGTTATTGTTGTTTTTTTTTGTTGTTGTTGTTTTGTTTACCATGCAGTAGCTAATGTTGGTGTTTATAGTTCTGGCCCAAACAGCCTGATCACCCTGGAGTCTTCTATGTTAAAAGATGCTTCATCCCAGTTGTGGTGGTGCATGACTTTAGTCTCAGCACTTGGGAAGCTGAGACAAGAGGATTGTCATGAGTGTAAGACCAGCCTGGGCTAGAGAGTACCAGGTCAGCTGGGCTAGAGTGAGAACATGTTTAAAAGAGAGAGAGAGAGAGAGAGAGAGAGAGCTGTTTCAGCCAACGAACACTCCAGGACAGCTTTTTGTGTCCCTTCCATCTGACATGTGACATGGATCCTCTGCTCACTGTAGCCTCGAGAGAAAGGCTAGGATATAGGGTCCAATGGGAGAGGGGAGTTAGCTTCTCTGCCTTCCCCAGCCTCCTTCATCCTCCTCCACGTTCCTCATGCAGCCACCGCTGGGTATGATTTATAAGCACGGAAATCCCCTTAATCCCTGAGATATGTGGTTTATTTCACCCAAGAATTCCGAGAGCTGTGTCCTCCTTCTTGCACAAACTGAATTCTAACATGAGCATAGAATATTGATTCCAGGCCTGTGGAATTTTAATCCTCAAGTTCCTGCAAAATGCTTCTGTCCATGGCGAATCGTCCCACCACCTCAGCATGCCCCAACAGCTAGGACACATGAACCCCTCCAAACCACCTCACTGCTCATAGTCTCTCCGGAGTCCTCGAAAAACTCTCATCCCCCCCCCCCACGGTGGCTTTCTTAGGGGCTGCATGCAATTCTGTTTTGAATTGCTTTAGAGCCCAACATCAATTGGGCAGTTTTAAATCCCGCAGCTGCTAGCAAAGCCAGTCAGGCAGCCATCTTCAAAATGTCACCAGCCATTAGCCAGGAGCTGGGATGAATTATGCTCACCACTATCACCAGCTGTGTTTGTGACAACACTTGGAAGTAGGCTGCCATGCACTGGGTGAAGTTTCCAACTCCAGGCTCTGTCCAGAGGGATCCCTGGACCACCAGCCTCAGTTTCCAAATGCTCAGCAGCAGCCCTGCACTCAGCATCACTGCCACAGTACCTTCCCTCATATTCCACATGAGAGTCAGAGGCTCAGAGCTGTTGGATACCCTGTTTGTGAGTGCTGGACAAACACCTGTGCTCAGAGTCTGTCCACTTTTCTACATCACGCCCAAAGATGTTTCTGTCTGTTTCATGCAAGGCTGTGATTGCATACCACAAGAATATTACCAGGGACAGGCACCATTCACCTTTTTGTGTGCATATGCATGTCTGTGTGCTTGTTCATGTGTGTTCAGGTGTGCATGCACATGTATGCATATGCACAGAGACCAGAGAAAAACCTTAAGTATCATTCCTCATGTACACTGTCCACTTTTGGGGGGCAGAGCAGCAGGGTCTCTCACTATCTTACAGCTTACCAATTAGCTAGACTGGCTGGTCAGCAAGTCTCAAGGGATCTTGTCTCTACCTCCTTATCTCTGGGATGATAAGTACATTCAAACACACCTGGCAGTTTTACATGGGTTCTGGGGATCAAACATGCCTTATAAGTAAAGCATTTTACTAACTGAAGTATCTCCCCAGGAGAGAGAGAGAAAGAGAATGGGCATGCCAGGGCCTCAAGCCACTTCAAACGAACTTCAAATGCATCTGACTCCTTGTGCATCTGACTTTATGTGGCACTAGGGAATCAAACCTGGGTCCTTTGACTTTACAAACAACTGCCTTAACTGCTGAGCCAGCTCTCCAGCCCTAGGCTCCACCTCTTAAAGGTCCCCAGAATCACCCAATACCACTAACCTGGGGACCCAACTTTTCTAAATGGAGGACACTATCCACATTCAAGCCATAGAAAAATTGGTCCAAATTGGATGGGAGGAATGGACAGGCAGGCATCAAGCAGAATTCTCTGAGAGCTCTGCCCCAGACTTCACACCTCGCTGCTGAGGCTGTTCTGCTGTGAGCATCACTGAGAACATGCCAAGCCATCCTCGGACTCAGCCCTGTCCTATAGCTTCCTGTGCTCATGGAAATGCCCTTGCTACCTGAGCAATACAGTGGCCCTTGCTGACCCCTTGGGGTGTAGATCATGAGACTGAGGAACTGAGTTTGCCATTACAATTTCTCTCAATTTATGTCTCCATTTACAATGCCACATATAGCTAGTGGCTTCCCAAATAGGGAAAGGTGAGAATACAGCATTAGCCACCAGTGATGCTGGACATTTCTCTAGCATTTATGAGAAAAGGGTCAAAAACATGGACATAACCTCTCAGGGTACCCTCAAGTTCATCCTGCTATTCCCATGATGGTTCTTCAGTCCTCAATAACATGTTTTCCATGTGATTAAGGCTCAGTTGCTGCCAACCATGTTACCCCTGCTACATGGTCTCATTTGGGGATGCCCAGAGAAGAGGCGCTGCAAGAGATCTAGCCCCCACTGCACCCACTCTTCAACAGTGTCCTTCCCCCTGTGACCCTGTCACCATGAGAATGGACCAGAAATAACAGGTAGTCTGCCCTCAATAGGAAGTCCTCCAATTCAAGTTCTGAGAGGAACAGATATCCAGGTCCAGATGTTCCAGTATCAGGGCTCCAGGACAACATCACTTACATGTTGACAGAAGCACTATTACCCAGTGCTGTGATTTGCTTTCTTTCTGATGTGCTCACTATGAGAACTAGAGGTCACAGAGAAGGATGAAGAAAGATATTCACCACCCCAGCCTTTCTGACCCCTTTCACTCACCTTCGCAGTGTTGGGCAAATTGCCAGCCAGGTGTCTGGACAATGGCCTCATGGGTCATCCTGCTGCTACCCTTATTTCTGTGATGCCCATTCCCTTTTACAAGTGCACATACAAAATCCTATATTTGTCTATAACTATACCCATTGCTTTCTTGTTCCCTCCTCCTTCCCTCCCCAGAAATCCTTCTTCAACTTTCATGTGTGTGTATGTTTGTGTGTGTTGTTATCATAAAGGGGAATCTAGAACAAGTGGGAAAACATGCTATCATGTAAAGAAGAAAGATGAGGTCTTTGGCAGCATGATTTGTGCTTCTGGATCAAAGCTTGCCTGAAGCCCACATTTCTGCTCAACTTTTCCTTTTTAGTTACATGACTCATAAATTCTATCATGGCTCAAGTTAGTCTGAGTTGAGTTTTCTGTCATTTAACATCAAAAAGATTCCTAACAGATATATCTCGGAAACATGAATCATAGTGTGGAGAATTGAAAGGATTTCAGCACCTTCTTAGATGTATTGAAAATGACATATTCTAACAACCTTTTCTTTTAGACTCTACAAAGACTGCCTTCTTCCATAATTCAGTTAATCTATCTATAAACTCCATGTAGACACAAATTTGGTCTGTTTTGTTCAATGTAGCTTTCCTCAACACTTAAAACAATGATTGCCCTTAACTATTCTAGAAATATGGGTTGGGAGATAGTTCAATCAGTAAAGTGCTTGTCATACAAACATGAAGACCTGAGTTCCTTCTCCTTAGCCTACATAAATGCTGACTATGGTGGCGCACACCTGTAATCCAGCACTGCAAAGGTGGATTCCTGGGGCTCTCCAGCCAGCAAGTCTAAATCTAATTGGTTAGCTCCAAGCCAATGAGAGACCCTGTCTCAAAAATAGGTAGACAAATGATGATAGCACCCAAGGCTGTCTTCTGGTGCCCCACATGCATAGACACATACAGCTGTACACAGATATATGAACACACAAACACAGGCTCACACCACCATGTACATATACACAGCCAAAAAATTCTACAAGTATTTAGGGACTACCTGCTTACTTGTCTGCATGAATGAATGAGTGGATGAAGGGATGAAATTGAAGCACAGATACAGTAGCCTACCCCGGGACAGTAGTATTAAGATAGTATTGGACTGGAGAGAAGGCATAGCGGTCAATGTGCTTTCCTGAGAAGCCAAAGACCCAGGTTTGATTTTCCAGGTCCTACGTAAGCCAGATTCATACAGTGGTGCATGTATCTGGAGTTTGTTTGTAGTGGCTAGAGGCCCTGGCATGCCAATTCTCTCTCTCTCTCTCTTTCTCTCTCTCTCATAAAATAAATAGATAAATAAATAAATCTTTCTTAAAGATAGTATAATGGAGAATCCTGAGCTGAGGATGGTGGCCCAGAACTGTGATTCCAGCACATGGAAGGCTAAGGAAGAAGGAACACTAGTTCGAGGCCAACATGGGCTAAGCAACACATTCCATGCCAACTTGGGATATGTGGTAAGACCAAGTTTCAAGAGAAAAACAAATTAATTAATAAGATGGAGAAACTTCTGTCTACCTCCGGGAGCACACATGTAAACATTCTTAGCTCATCAGGAAGAAGGCGAAGAGCCAAAATACTCCTAATGCCCTTTTGCTATGCTGGCATGACTTGCATTATAGCAGTTCTTTCTTATTATATGTGACTGTCTTGACTCCTGCACACACACACACGCACACACACACACACATACACACACACAAAACCTTAGGTAAGAGATTTTAGCAACCTATGGAAGATCACAGGAAACAGCTAAAGAAACCCAGTTAAAGAAAACCTGTGATGGTCAATCTTGATTGTCAACTTGACTGGGTTTGGAATCACCTAGGATATTAGGAAAGTACATCTCTGGGTGTGTCTGTGAGGGCATTTCCAGACATTTTTAACTAAGCTGGTACAGAAGACCCTCACTGAACATGGATGGTGCCATGGGCTGGGGCTAGGAGAAATAAAATGGTGAAAAGGAAAATGCCAGAACATTGGCAACCCTGCTCTCTGTTCCCTGTGAATCATGATGTGTGATCCTCTGCTCCACTATTTCCTCTCTGGAATTCAACCTCTGAAACCATGAACAAAAATGAATTCTTCTTCCCTTCAGTTGTTTCTGTCAGGTATTTTGGTCACAACTACATAAAAGCAGCTAATACGAATCCTGATGTCATGGAAACCACCCACAAGGTTGTCTGGGAGGAGACAGTCTCTGAAAGTGCTATAGATCCCTAAAGCCATACACACCAAGCATGTTTTTATCAAAATCCCTTTTAAACACTGATATTTTGTGACCTTGACCCACAAACTGGAGAAGGCAGCCTTTCCTACACAAATTACATTTTTGTGGGTTTTGGGGAGGAAAATAAGCCATGATGTGGTGGCTGCAGTGTCACTCACTGTCCTTTAGAGTTCTGCACTGGCATTGTGCATCCAAAGGTGTATGCATAAACTTTATACATAGATGGCCTCATAACTGCAGGACCATTGTCTCTGGAGCTTTGTCCTGGTCTGAAGACATGCCATAGGGAAGACAGATTCTTCAGGTCACAACCCAGCCCTTAGCTGTGTTCTTAGCATGGCCACAACTTCAGCAGAACATGCATTGCTACTTCTGTGACATAAACAGCAGAATTGTGGGCATAAGTTCAGGTGTACTGACCATACCCACATCGGGCATCTGTCCAATCTAAGAAGCATTCCTTTGCACACTCTGGCCAGCCATGTGGCTTTCCCTTGTCCCCTACATGATTAGAGCACCTTTATTTGATAATACTCATGCACTAGTCAATCTAACATGACTGTGACAAATGTCCTGAGTTAACGAACTTAAAAAGAGGAAAGCTTTATTTTGGGTCGTGGTTTCAGAGGTTTCATTCCATCCATGGTGGGTTGGCCCTATTGTTTGGAGGCCTATGGAAATACAGTACAAGAGTGTTATAGAGGGGGGCCTACTCACTTCTTCATGGATGCCAGAAAGCAAAGAAGGGAAAAGCAGTGGGCAGGGATCCCAATATCCTCTTCTAGAACACATCCTCAATGACCTGACTTCCTTCCACCAAAGCCCCATTTCCTAAAGGTTCACCAACCTCCTAATAAGGCCATGGGCAGGGCTGGGGACTCTGCAGGTGTTTCAGATATATAAAAATCAAAACGGTAGCAACTTAGGGCCTTAGGGATAGCACAGTGCTCAGTTCTGTTGCAAGAGCCTTTTGGGGCTCATACTGATCCACAGTGGCACTGTTACTTACTCTTAGTGATCTCACAAAAGCCTTTCTAAGTTCCGGACCTTGACATCTAGTAAACGGGGATGGATAGATTTTAGAACACTTAAACTGCCCCATTCCACAGCCCTAAGCAGAAAGTTCTAACCATGGAGGGGAGGAACTGCCATGGCCAAGGGTCCTCAAATGCAGAGCCTGAACATGGACTAGAATTTTTTTATTGACAGTCTTGGGGTATCAGCCCTGCCTTCTTGTGGACTGCAAAGACTCCACTCTTTTCTGTTTTCCCATCCACTGAGCCCAGCACGCAAGAATGTCCTACAAAGTGTGGAGTGAGGGCTGCCTTTGAAGACAGCAGCTGGGCTTTCTGCTAGCAGGGGTGACTTCTGACTCCTGGTGGCTCTAAAAATAATCCATGTGTGGGTGCTCTAAGTCTGGAACAAAGAAGACACAAAGGGTTAATGAGAGGATATCTGTTTGATGTTGCATGGCATAAACATAGAGCCCACTGAAAAGAGGCACCAGAGACTTGCTTAGACACTAGCTACTGGTTTTCAGACCCAATTCTGCAAGTGGTGAATTCTTCCTCACTTCCTGCTCTCTGTACCAGATCTCCAGCCCTCAAAGTATGCTAGTGCAAAGTTGGACTTTTCATCTATCTCAGGACCCTTTCCTGAACCTACAGCCTCGCTGTGATCTAAGTTACTGGAAGGAAGGTCTAGCTCATATTAACTTGTGAGTGACTGATAGAATTCTAGTAGTCCTAGACATCCCAGCTCAGCTTGGCTTTTGAGTTCACGTTCTCTGTGTTCTATGCATGATTCTCTGGTATTCTCATGTCATGAAGTACTTTGATCATACCCACAATACAGGAAAGAGGACAGAGGATAGCTTTCATTTACCCACAAGTGGATAACAGAACCCAAAGCCAAAACCCCTATCAATCAGATCCCAGGACCCATATACTCAGTCCTCATCTCACTGCATTTCCAGGTAGGAAACATAAACAGTAAGGAGTGATCAAGAAGCTAAAAGTCCACATAGAGACTCAGGGCTGGACAGCTGAGTAAGTTGCTTTCTCTAATTCTCCAAAGACCTGCCTTTCCAAAGGAGCTGACTGCTGTAGTACAGAGTTGATGAAAGTTCTTAGAGAGTGAGCCACCCTCTTTGGGGAATTCAACTTGTACATAAATCTAGGTCTTGACAGTACAGCAAGTAAGCCACTTGGCCAGACCAGGTGTCACGAACTTCAGGTGTAAAGATATGTCATTGGAGACAGAAAAAAAATCCAAATGATAAATCCCAGCTGCAGGCCTCTTTCCTAGTCTCGCTAAAGGATGCTTACAGCTCCTGACCCCAGGAGACATTCGATGGATTGTTTGTTGAGTGAAGGAATGAACTCAGGAATGAGCAAGGGACTCATAGCTACCACACTTCTATTTTTCTTCATGTTCTTGAAGTGACCAGCAGTAATTTTCTCAAGCTCTAGTGTGTGTCTTCATTTGGTGTGGATTCTGAGTGGGAGCCAAGATGGTTCAATTCCCACTAGCTCTCAGGACATACTGGAGCTCCTGCTTCATGGAGCATACTTTGAATAACAAGGATCAAGGCCACTCATGACTATTTTCACACTTCAAGCTCACAAAAGAAGATCTCATGTGTCCCACAGAATTACTTGGGTTAAGTGTCCACAGCCATTTCACCCAAGTGTGTTTTTGTTTTGACTATAAAGTTTGATTTTGAAGTACAACAGTGTTTTGTGTTAAAATGCCACTGGGTTGCCTTTAGCCTATCACTTGGACCAGAGATGGGTTTTCCTTTAAACTAATAAAAGTTTAAAGCTCAACTCATCTCACATGTATAGGCCCCCACCCAACAACCTCACATATAGAAAGCCAAATATTCTAGCCATGTGTTTTTGTAAATTTACAAAAGTAGGGATGGGGATATAGCTCAATTGGTATAGTACTTGTCTTGTGTTCATGAAATCCTGGCTTGAATCTCCAGCACTGCCTAACCAGGCATGATTACACACCTCTGTAATCCCAGCACACAGGAGGTAATAGCAAGGATAAGAAGTTCAATATTAAAATAATAAGCAAATTAAGTAAATAAAAGAAATCCAAGATCATCATCCTCAGCCATATAGAGATTTTGAGGCCATCCTGGGGTACATGAGTTACTGTCTCAAAATAATTAAAAAAAATAAAGAGGTACCCATGTTTGTATGAACCTCAGGTGCTACATAAACCTGGTCTTATCCATGTCCTGTACTTAAAAAGAATACACCAATAGTGTAGACAAACATGTCTCCTGTTTCTATTAGAAGCAGGGGGGAAAGAAAAAGATAGCCCTAAATTTCAAGAAAGATTTTTTAAAAAGCACAATCCTTTGTGAAAGAAGAAAATACAGCTATTTAAATATACAACCATCAAGACCTGCTTTATGATCTATTCTGCCCACTCCACACAGGTAGACATCTAGGTTTGGGACCACCAACATTAATTTTGTGGACAGAGCAATTATAGGCCAGGCATGATGGTGTCTGCCTATAATTCCAGCACTTGGGAGGCTGAAGCAGGAGGATCATAAATTTTAGTCGAGCCTGGACTATGTAGTGATGGGACTGGGAAGATGGCTCTGTGGGTAAAGTACTTGTCCTGCAAGCATGAAGACTTTAGTTCAGATCCCAACAATCATATAAAAAATAATGATGCTTATAATCTCAGTGCTAGGGAAGTAGAGATAGGCAGTCTCTGGTGCTCACTGGCCAAATTACTGAGCTCCAAGTTCAGTGAGAGATCTTGTCTCAAAAAAATAAGGTGGAGAATGAGGAATACGCCTGACATCAACCTCTGGCCTCCACATGCACACGTGTGCATTTGCGTCTGCACAAACTCATGGGCCCACATATATAATAACCATAAACCAAAACACACACACAGACACATACACAGTCAAAACAATATCGAGAAAGAGAAGCATTATGAACACATAACAAAACCAAAGTCCACCTGTATCCACCTATTACCCTGTGGAAGTTCATGGCACCTGTGGTGGTTTGATTCAGGTGTCCCCATAAACTTAAGTGTTCCAAATGCTAGGTCCCCAGCTGATGGCAATTTGGAATAAAAACCACCTGGAGACAGTGTATTGTTGAAGGTGGGCTTATGGGTATTATAGCCAGTTTCCCCTTGCCAGTGTTTGGCACACTTTCCTATTGCTATTGTCCACCTTATGTTGGCCAGGGAGTGATGTCCACCCTCTGCTCATGCCATCATTTTCCCCTGCCATTGTGGAGCTTCCCTTCCAGCCTATAAGCAAAAATGGACCCTTTTATCCAACAAGCTGCTCTTCGTCAGGTGATATCTGCCAGCAATGCGAACCTGACTACAACAGTAAAGTTGGTACTGAAGGAGTGAGATTCCTGCTGCTTGAAACCTGACTGTGTGGCTTTGAACTTTTGGAACAGCTTTGCCGGAGGATGTGGACAAATTTGAAATTGTGGCCTAAGAAGTGTCTTGCAGTGCTGTAAGTACAGCTTGATGGACTATTCTGGTCAGAGTTGAAAAACCTAAATGCAGTAAGAACTAAGGACTGTGAAGTTTGGCTTATAAGGGTGAAAAAGAGCTTTTCCTGGACTGAGTTAGAAGCAGTTTGTGTGAGAGACTTGCTGTTATGCCCTTGCCCTGAGAACTTGTGCAGGATTTCTTTGCTTAGAAATGGACTGGTGTGAGCAGAGGGATATGGCACAGAAATAAAATCTTTGGGCTGAAACTTCTGCCCATTCAGCTGCAATTATATGAGAGATTAAAAACTTTGAAATTGGGCCACTTGACCTGCATTGGGGCAAAAGGAAGAATGTAGACTCTTTTGAAGAGGCCTAAGTGCTCAAAGAGTGTCCTGTACTTCAAAATCTCCTTTATTCCCCCCATGGATTAACAAATTGGCATCCTACATAGTATTATGAAGTATAAGAAATTCAGGAAACAGAGAGTCATTGAATTTGCAACATTTTCTTGTGTTTTGTAAATGGCTATGGGTAGTGTGAAGCAGGTTTACTGGATTGCCTACATGGAGACCCAATGGAGCCATGAGAATGAACCGTGGGTTGCAGTGGAAACCCACTGGAGATGCCAGGACCAAAAGATGGCTGCTAAGGAGAGCTGCTGGCCCTGCATGAAGTTTTCCAGGACTGTGAGTAGCCTAGCTGGAGGGGCGGAATTGGTACGCCAGAGACTTGTCTGTGGTTAGAATTATTGGACCCGGACTTGGAGCTACAGAGTTTGACGTTTGCCCTGTTTAAATCTTGCATTAGTTTAATATTTCTTTGTTATGTCCAATGCCATCTTTAGCAGTGTGAATGTTTATTCAGTGTCATTATGGATTTGGGTTGTTTTTTTTTTTTTGTATTATGGCTCAGTTAAAAGAACTCAGACTATGAGAATTGTTGAACATCATTGGGATTGACAAAAACTGTGGGGACTTTTAAAGATGGACTGAATGCATTGTATTTTATATCATAGATGGTTACCAGTTTATTGGGGGCCAGAGGTGGAATATGGTGGTTTTATTCATGTGTCTCCCACAAACTTAGGTGTTCTGAGTGCTAGGTACCCAGCTGATGGTGGTTTGGTAGTTAACACATCTTGGAGGCAGTATATTGTTGAGGGTGGGCTTATGGGTATTATAGCCAGTTTCCCCTTGCCAGTGTTTGGCATACTGTCCTATTCTTGTTGTCCACCTTATGTTGACCAGGAGGTGATGTCCACCCACTGCTCATGCCATCGTTTTCCCCTGCCATCGTGGAGCTTCCTCTTAAGTCTGTAAGCCAAAATAAACCATTTTCCACACGTTGTTCTTGGTCCCATGATTTCTGCCAGCAATGTGAACTTGGCTGTAACAGTACCCAAATGAGCTAAGCATTCTTACCTGCTTAGGGACAGGCTGTTATGCAGAGGAATGGCTCCTGCTCTGTTTCACAGATTCTCACAAGCATGAATGACAATGCTACAAACTTCAAACCTCTCAAACCACTGGTTACATCAAAGTGTGTGCAGTCATAGGCACCTATCACCAGTCCTACATGACATTATCTGAACCTTGGGATGGTTTGAGAAGCTTTAGAAACATTTTCACCGGGGTCACACCCTTAAAAGTTATCATTATTTCACTGGTCTGGGATGAGGTCTGAGGAAGGGCATTTTATAGCCTTCCAGATCACTGCAATGTCTGCAAAGTATAGTCTTTATCATCAACTATCAGATGTGGTAGATGTGATGTGCAATCTTAGACCAGCAGCAGCAGCAACAGCAGACCCTACCATCAGGGTAGAAGCTTAACATACTGTACCATGCCCAAGACCTGCTGAATCTAACATCCCCAGGAGATGCACCAGCCCATACATATTAAGAAGCGCTGCCTTAGAAAACATTCATTTCTGAATCAGCTTCATCCTTTCCATATGCACAGATCAGAGATCTTGGGCAAGGTCCTCCCCTACACCTGCCAAACCTTAAGGTTTGCTGTCTTTCAGATTTGGGCCCATTTCCTCTCCCTCAGCAGGACTATCACTGCAGGAGCATGCTGAGAGATGGGGACAAGGCTCCCATCTCAGAATTACATCTCAGAATTACAGAAACCACAGTCCACTGTGGAATTTCTGTCTTTTCTTTTAGAGGAAAAATATGTGTTGGTGTGATCCTTTATGCATTCTGAGTATACACAATGAGTTTGTCTTGAGACATGTTTAGGCCTGAGATGATTATGTATTCTCTTTATATATCATACAAGGTTAAATATTTTGAAAATTTATATTTGCTTTTTATCACCCAGACATATAAGTAATTTATAGCCAAGTCTGATGGATTGGAATCAGATGACCAAACCCAGATTAACCTCATGGATCCTGTGGCCATTGGTCAGTTCTTGTTATTAATGATATTTTTACCTGATTAGATGCATTCAAGACTTTCCTCTTCAGATAAATATGCAGGTGAGGATGGTTTTTGCAATGCAGGTACTCCCTCTTGCCACTTTAAGTTCATCTAGCAATTTTTTTAAAGACAGACATATTGAAACAGTCATACACTGAATAATTAATGTAGAAAATTTGGGGGAAAGCTAGATAGAAGTGGCTTGTGGTATATTTGTACTTTCTGGTGTTATAAGATGGAGACTTTCTATGTTACAAAATTTTCTGTTGATCAGAAATGTAGTGGAGGACACAGATAAGGGATCCTTCTTCATGAGCTCCCTTATGCCCAAGCCCCTCAGTCCAGTTATTCAGATGGCTCTTCACAGTCCTCTTTCAGAAATGACAGATGCACAAGAGCACATACTTGTGGCACACACTTGTAATCCCGGCTCTAGGTAGTCTGAGACAGGAGGATCACAACATCCACACCAGCCTAGGCTACATGACAATATACTGTCTCAAAAAATAAACAGGGCTGAGGAGATGGCTTAATGTGTAGGAGTGCTTGTTGTGCAAACATGAGAACCTGAGACCCATCCCTAACACCCATATCAAAAGTTGAGCATGATCAGATATGCTT
Organism: Jaculus jaculus; assembly: GCF_020740685.1. NCBI lineage: Eukaryota > Metazoa > Chordata > Mammalia > Rodentia > Dipodidae > Jaculus > Jaculus jaculus. The sequence continues at coordinate 40,542,845 of NC_059125.1, forward strand.
GTAACTCCCGTCTTACAGTGGCAGAGACAGAATTGCTGGGGCTCACTGGCTAAAAACAGCATCTCCAGGTTTGGTAAGAAAAACAAAGCAGACAAGATACAGGAGGAAGGACACCTGATGTATTATTCTCCTCTGTGTTCTGTGCAGTGTACACAGTGCATGCACATCTGCACATACACATGCATATGCTTACACACATCCACATGTATACCACACCACAAATAGATGATAGTCAAATAGATGAGATAGATAGATAGATAGATAGATAGATAGATAGATAGATAGATAGATAGATAGATAGACAGACAGACAGACAGACAGACAGATAGATAGATAGTAAGTACATAGACAGCTCAGCTCAAGGTGCACAGGTATATATAAAGGTCATCATGTAAACTAAGGTGGCTCAAAGTCTGGTAAAAATGCCCTGACTGAACTCCCATCTCCGTTACACGTGCACATGAGTGGGTGTAAGCATACATCCCAGCTATGGGTATGATCTATCACCCTCAATTGTCTGTCAGACCCAAAGAGGGTCTTTCTGTGCAAATCCATGGCCAAGGGTGGTCCTGCACACAGTGCAGTGTTCACCCAGGTGCAAAAGCCAGCCAGAGGATGAATCATTATTATTTTTTTAATCAAGGAACAGGCCCAGGTGTAGCAGCGGCCCAGCTTTCTAATATCACTGTGGCTTTGATAAATATGTCCCACTCCTTGATAACTTTTCCAAATCCTTTAATATCCTGCAGCTCAGTCCCTGATGTCTAGCTGTCGCAAAAATGTGTGAAGGGAGACCAAATGTCAATAAAATCTCCCTGCCTGCCTCAACCCAGTACATAATCAGCTCCAAGGTAAATAAATGGTAAGTTAGTTATCTGCTGCTGGGAGGGACGCAGGTGGGTGGGAGTGAGGCCCCTTGCTTATCTGGCTGTCATTTTGGCCTTCCTTCCATGCTGACCAAAACATCTCCCAGCCCCAGGCTCTTCTGGGGGAAGATGTTGGATCTTCCCCACATACGGTTCCCTCACCACCACCACCATTTTCTTTCCTTTCTTTTTTTCCCTTCCCCTCTGAGGAACAGCCAGCTCCACTTCTCTGAAATGTTATACTCTTTCTGCTTGCTCTCCTCAACTCCATTAAATCACCTTTCATCACATTAAATACAGGTCTTCGGGGTGGTCAGAGAGCTGCGCTCTGAGGGATGATGTTATAATGAGGGCGACATGTATGAAAAATCACTTTTCAGCTCAATCCCAGGCAGGCCACAAGGAGTAAAGGGGAGACGTCAAGTGGGTCTTGCTTGAGACAGGAGCTAGGAGCCTGAAGTGGTGTTTCATACATTCTTTCCTTCATGTATTCAGCAGATACCTAGATGGGGCACTCTGAGTAAAGAATGCATGAAACCACCCCTTCTCTCATGGAGCTTCTGTGAACAGAAGTCTTAGAGTCCTGGCAAGAAACATGCTGAAAGGCAGCTTCCTACAAGGATGCAGAGGCTGCTGACTTGCAGGGGTCCTGGTGACCCTGCCCATACATAAATGGCCCCTGCTCCATGAACAGAGTGTGGCCTTCTTCCATGACATACTCTTTCTTTTGAGTGAAATCATCTGCCTTCCCATGTCTCTATGTGATCTCTTCAGCATATCTTCCTGCCACTGTGATGCCACCTACCAGAAGGCCTCCATCAGACATAAGCAGATGGGGCTGTCAACATAGACTTCTAACCTCCAAGCCTTTGCTGTGAGTCACCTCACTTGACTTAGGGTCAAGAGATGTGACATCACGCTTCCTGGAGCAAAGACAAACTGTCCCTGTGGTATCCTTTCTGAATCAGAACCCATCAAAGCACAAAGTCAGAAGTTGCTGAGAGCTCAACACTAAAAGAGACTTAGAACACACCCTCTAAGGCTCAGAGAACATTGGAGAAGAAGGGGACAAAAAGAATGTAAGAGCCACAGGGTGAGAAGGTATATTTTGAGGCATTGTCCCCCTGACAGAGACTGACTGGTGCATGCATGACCCCACAGTGATTACTGATAACCACACTGAGGTAGACCCTCAGTGGAATGGGGGTGGGGGAGAGGGCATGAGTATAACCAGATGAGAATATGACCAATTTGCAATTTGTCCACATACTAAATTTCTCAGTAAAGATATGCTGAAGATTCACATAGCAACATGGAAAACCAGATGATCTCACTCAAAAGAAAGAATATCTCCTGAAAGGAGGACACACATCATCTGTGGAGCAGGAGCCATGTACGGGCAGGGTCACCAGGAACTCTTCAAACTAGGAGCCTCTTCTTCCTTGCTGGGAGTCTACCAAGCCTCCAAGGGAATTCATGGAAGTTCCATGAGGGAAAAAAATGGTTTCACGCCTTTTGTTCACAGTGTATTATGAGAGGTTGACACACAGTATGAATAGCTATGTCACAGCCACACAACATGGAGGTTGTGATCCGGGATCATTATTTTGATGCATAATACCAGAGCCGAGAAGACTCCAAGAGTACAAGGCAGGTGCCCTAGAGGAATCCACATAGCTTGAGTTTCCCTTCAACTTGCAGGTCTCAGAATAATCTGGTTTCTACATGGTTTGGATATGAACTATCCTCCTAAAAGGCTCATGTGTCACTATTTTGAGAAATGCTAGAAGCCATAGGAGATGGGTCTTGGCCCCTGGGGGTATGTTCTTAAAAGATATCTTGTCTCTACTCTCTCTCTCTCTCTCTTTCTCCCTTCTTCCCTCCCTTCCTCTTCTCTCCTTTCTCTCCCTCCCCATCTTTCCTGGCCACTATGAAATGAATATCAACTTCCACATGTTCTAGCTGCCATGATATTCTGCCTCACCTGAGCAAATGTATACAGCCACCCTTGGACTGAAACCTCTGTAACAATGAACCAATAAAGCTGTTCTCCTTTTAAATTGTTTCTTTCAGGTATTTGATTTGACACAATGACAAAAGTCTCACTGATGCCAGCTCCTTAAACAGCAGCTCCAGCTTCCATGGACCTTTAGTTGCACACATGCCCCACTGACCCTTGGAACCTAGCATGGGCCGATGCAGGAATGGGCTATTTGTAAAATAGGGGAGAAGGCAGCTTCAAGAAGATCCTCTTCTGCCACAGTCCCTTGGGTAGAGAGGGCAGGCACCAAGCACAGAGCCTGGCAGCCAACTGGGATGTGTAAGCTGCTATACAGGCACCCCTGAAGATCAAAGGCAAAGGCATCACTAGATGGAGTCAGAACAATTGGATTTCAACCAAGTCTTAATTTCTTGCTCTTGGAGTCTTGGGAACTGACTTAAGTATATGGGAGAGAGAGAAAAAAAAAGACTGAGCTTTTATGAGTGTCCTTCAGTCTGAGCAGGCAGATAGTGGAATCCTTAAGCAAAGCAAAGAATTTGGTCTACCCTGATGAAGATAATAGCATGTGAGTCACGGTGACTTGAGTAGTAACAAAAGTATTCCACATGTGTTCAAAAGTGGCTTCAGAAAAAGAACAGGTTTGCCTTGCTGGCCTGGCTTTTGACAATTATCCTGAAGCCATAATGTCCCTGTAAGAAACCTTCTTGGAGGTACACTGGGGAGCAGTCAGTATTAGCAACAATATTTGCAAGTGGGTTTCCAGCTGCTCCAGAGGACAGCTTCCGTCAGCCCTGGCCAGTCTGCATGACCTGATCTCAAAGAAGCAAAGGGGGAGGGGCAGTGACTTTCTGACCTTAGGCTATGGAAAGAGGAAAAAATGCATGCACAAGTGGACGGATGACCCTATCATTTTTAATGGGCTACTGAACTCCAGGCAGCCAAGTAGAGGAGCTACCAGTAGCATGCCCTAGGCAGCAGATGGCAGCGTGAACAGCTTTATGCACTGCACGGGAGGGGGCTTGAATTTGGGTTGTCCCAGATGCTGTCCAGAAACAAAGAAACTAGTGCAAATAGTTTATTTGGGACATGCAAGAAACATGGGGTAGTAGAGTGGGAAAGTGAGACAGAGACGGGAAGGCAGCCAGTCCAGGGTGTGTCATTGAGCCAGCTGGCACTGTGGGCAACTGGCACTTCTTCCCGTGGGGAAGCTAGGAATCAGCAAGAATAGGGCTTTTCAGTGCATTGGGGTGCAGGACCAGGCTGTCTAGTGGTATCATCAATCCAATGTAAATGGATTCTTTTGCAAAAGTACAATTAAGACGTCACAGCAGTGTCAAATTGCTATAAAAGTTCCTATGTGCTGACTTTCCCTTGTGTACAAACCTTGAAATGTACAAGTAACCAACATTTCATAGCTTGTGGCAGGTCCAGCTACCATGCCTTGAGGAGCACTGGATCAGAACATACTCTTCCAAACTATCCCACCCACAGAGCTGGGCTATTTATGTACCAACCCACACCAGTTATTGGTTGAGTGTATAATTCCTCCCTATACATGACACTCCACAGTTTCTAGAATCTCATCAAGTAAACACATACAGTGGCAGCTGTGAGTCACCATGAACATGCTGAAGGGGCAGAATGGGGTGTCAACAGCTTTAGCTGCACAGGAATCAACCCTGTCCTCTTTGTTACCTTCTCTCTTCCCTCCCCCATTAACAATGTTCTTGGGTTTGAGGTAAGAATGAGGCAGCAACCAGGAGCCAGTACCCAGAAATTAGGGAGCTCCAGAGCCAAAAAGTCAGGACCTCACTTTGACAGCTTGTGAATGAGAAGCCACACTAGGTGAACTGTATTTTGCCTGCCCTCCCTAACTTTTCAATTCAGCTCTCATCAAAACTACACAGGCACTGTTTAAAGAAAAGTAAAACAACCCCAGCCCTACTGTCAACTCTGATAAGGTACTAAATACCTTCTCTGTTCATGGAGCACATTGCACTTTGCTTTGCCCCCACCTGGAGCTCCTAGAGAGGAGACTGAAGGACAGAAAAGTCTATGGGGCAGCCTGACCAGTCTGGCCCTTCCACAGCATTCCTTCTGCAATGGCTTTGTTCAGGGCATAGGGGAAAACAAGGATAAGTAACCTTTTTTATAAAAAAAAAAAGTATTTCATTTATTTATTTGAGAGACAGACAGAGAAAGAGGCAAACAGTGAGAGAGAATGGGTGTGCTAGGGCCTCCTGCCATTGCAAACGAACACCAAATGTATGAGCCACTTTGTGCATCTGGTTTCCCGTGGGTACTAGGGAATCAAACCTGGGTTGTCAAGCTTTGCAAGCAAGTGCTTTTAACTGCTGAGCCATCACTCCAGCCCAAGGCAAGGATAATAATCTTAAAACCACAACAACAGTAGCAAAAATGAAGATCTTTACACACCAGCTTCTCAGTGACCCATGGTTCCAGGAGTATGTTTTTCTCGTGCCTGCTAGGTAAGCACCCTGTCACTGAGCAACACTTCCAGCCCTCAGGAACCATTCTGAGGAACGTCTCACAGTAACAGAAAGCAACACCACCCATATCACACTGCCTAGGGCTGGATGCAGGATCTTTCACCACTGAGGCAAGTGACTTAGTGTGTTGCAGTTCCCTCATCTGAAAGATGTGGTTCTTCTTGCTCCATGAAACCATGATGGATTCAGTGTGCTAACATCTACAACATGCTTCGAGCAAGAAGAGGCACCCAAGCAGTCCAGGATCTGCCTTGGGCAGAAGCTTGCATCGGCACTCTGGCTACTACTTTGTCTTGGCCATCAGTGTCTCTAGGCCCTCTGGGGAAATGACCAGAGCGAAGTTCAGTGGGCCTTCCTGGAGAACAATTTCACTCTTGTCATGCAGATGGAAGCCAAAGAAAGGAGTGTGACTAACCCTTTTCACTTTCAGCTATTGGCTCTGTGATGACATGCAGATCCCAGACCAAGGGCTTGCACTAGCTCTGCCTCTGCAGCCACCAACACTGCTGCTACCCTTTCTAAGCCGCCTGGGAAATGTTGCATTGCTGGTAGGGTTTCCAACCAGGGAACAGATCCTTAGCCTCTTTGGGTCATGTTTCTCCCCTTCTGTCCTTGAACATACCGGGCTCTATAGAGCGCCTAAGGGTGTACTGGGATATAAAAGCAGTTCCAGATTATGTATGTTAAAGGTTAAAGGTTCACAGATGTCTTATCCAAACCAGTCATACAGAATCCAGGCCTCAGTAATCATTTCCAGTTTCCTAATTAGTTCTCCCTTGTTTACAGCTCTGGTTCAGGTTGCAAGAGAAAATGTGAATTGAAAATAAACAATGAATCTTTTTAGTAGAAGTATGTCCCAAATTTTGCATAGAATGTATACAAAAAAACATGTCTTTGTTTATCTAAAATCGAACTGTCAATAGGAATTTTGTATTTATATTGAAAAACTAGCAACCCTATCCCAGGTCACACAGGGGTCTCGCCTATCATCAGAGAAGCCTGGAGCCCTTGGTTAGCAGTTTAGTTGCTCCTAGAAGCTAGCTTGAGTAAGAACTGGGAACTGGTGGCTTGACTGGGAGGTGCTCCCAGGGAGAAGCACAATTAAGAGATCAGAGAAGGGAGGTGGGGTGGGGACACAGTGCTGGCTTAGTCCCCCACCCCCTGGACTCCCCAGAAATCATATGGAACATACCTTGGAATCGTACTCAAGACTCAGAGGCTGCACATGTATCTACTGTTAGTCTGTCAGATTGCTATAATGGAATCCTGTACACTGGGTGGGTCAAGCATCAATATTTTTCAGTTCTGAAGGTTAGAGGTGCAAGATCAAGATGTCCCAGATGGAAATCTTGGCAGGAGCTCTCTTCCTGATGTGCAAACAACCACTACTTTGCTGTGTCCTTGTGTGGCAGAGAGAGAATTCTGTCCTGTGTACCTCCTGCACCTCCTCCTCCCCTGCACCCTTCTCCTTCCCTTCCTTCCTCCCCCTCCTTCATCTTCTGACATTAACCCCATCATGGGAGTGTGGGAGTGCCACTCTTATGCTGTCATTTAATAACATCCTAAAGGCCCAAATTCCAAATTCTATCATGTTGAGGGTTAGGACTTCAAACAAGTATTCCAGAGGGACACAAACATTAAACTCACAGCTCCTCCTTTTCTGTAGTTCAGTGGCCCTGGGGCCATGAAGTCCCCTGCACTTCCTGTTTGCACCTGTGTTTCCCTGAGCATGCCCTAGCAGCAGTGAGGGCTGAAGGCTGTCAGCAGTTGGATTGGAAACCACGGAGCCCAGCTGCAGGTAAGCAGCCGTGCACCTGAGCTCAGCCAATCCACTGTGGACCATCCAGAACACCTGCTTCATTTTCCTTTGCCTTGAGCTGACAGGGGGATGGAAGGACTTGCTCACTGGGCCTCAGAGGGTTGCTGCCAAGACCCAGATGAGATTATGTGTGGGGAAAGGGTATTAAAACCTTTAAGGCAATACACGGACTGGAGGTGCAGTAGGCATTATTTGGCTAAGGAAGAAAGGGAGAGGGAGGAGGAGGAGAGAGAGCTGGGAGGAAAAGGAGAGACAAAGAGAAAAGTGAAGGAGAGAGAAAATTATACTGATTACTAAGGGCATAGAATAAGAGCCAAGGAGATAAAAGTAAATTTCTGTATTAAACAGGTTGTTACAGGGCACCTCACTGTGTTCCAGACACTTTTCTAGAAATGAAGATTCAGTGGTGAACCCAATATTCCAATTTCTTGCCAATGACTTGCCTTCGTGGAGTCCGCATTCTAGTGGGGAGTAATATATATCTCTGGCTCGGAAAAAATGCTATAGACAGCAATAAAACAGGAAAGGGAACCAAAGAGGAGTGATAGATCTGCAGTTTCTAATAGGTCAGGGAAAGTGTCACTAGAAGATGACTTTGGAGTCAAGCAAGCCCTAAAGGAGAGGAGAGAGAGAAGAGCCGAGGCAAAGGCCCTTATATCAGTCTGTGCTGGCCTATTAGGGAGAGACAAGAAAGCCATGGTGGCTGAGGCTCAGAGAGCAATAATGAGGGCAGGGGAAAATGATGCCATGGCAAGTATGGATCACAGCCATGACTCTCTTTCGGATGAGGCTTGTCCATTGGAAGGCAACAGATAAGACAGTGACATAGAGTGCCACTGTTCTAAGAAGCAGGTTCGCTGCTAGGTTAAGAACATGCTCTGCGGGCCTAATAGCCTGTGTCTGTCACCAAGCTACTTGGGAGGCTGTGGCATGAGGACTGAAAGTTCAGAGCTCACCTAGACTACAGAATGAGTTCAAGGCGAGCCTGTGAAACTTAGGAGACCCTGTCTCAAAATTAAAAAGTAAGAGCTGGGGATACAGCTCAGCGGATCAAGCGGTGCTTGACATTCAATCCTGAGTAACCGAGTTAGCCCCTCAGATCCCACATAAAAAGTCCGAACCCCCGGTGGGAGTCTGTAATCCCAGTGCACTGATGGTGAGATGGGAGGTAAACCAGGGAAATGTCCTGGAAGTTCTCAGCACAGCAAAAAGAAGAGCAGAGCAAAATGCAGAGGAAACCTTGCCTCGAATGAGGTGTGATTGCAAAGAGTTGTCCTTTGACCTCTACATGTGTGCCATGGTACATGCATACGCCCCCCACTCACATATGTACACATGCACACATTCACACACAAAGAAAGAAGAAAGAAAGAAAGAGAGAGAAAGAGACAGAGAGAGAGAAAGTAAGGTAAGAAGGGAGGAAAAAACCCAGTACCACATCTATAATCTGGTGCATGTCTGTAACCCCAGCTCCCCGAGGCAGGAGGACTGTGGGTTCCAACCCATCCTATAATCCATAATGAGGCCCTATCTTCCAAAAGTAAATAGGGAAAGATGAACAATCAGTAAGGAATGCACTTGTGACAACTCTGCATTGCCCCCTGCTCCTGCTTCAGCAGATGATGGCAGAGCCAAGGCCACAGCAGCAGAAATGGTAAGAATTGGCCAGTGCTTTCTAGGCATTGTGAGCAGGGTCTGCTGCCAGAATGGATAGGAGGAAAACACGGAGCAGGGTAAAGGTAAGGTTTAGGATCTGAGCAACTGGAAGAATATGGAACTATCAAAAGCGAGGTTCAGAAAACTGTGGGAAGCCTGGCATGGTGGCGCCTGCCTTTAATCCCAGCCCTTGGGAGGCAGAGGTAGGAAGATCGCCATGAGTTTGAGGCCACCCTGAGACTGCTGAGTAAATTCAAGGTCAGCCTGGGCTAGAGGTAGACCCTGTCTCATAATAACCAAAAGCAAAAGAAAAGAAAAGAAAGAAAAAACAAAACTGTGGGAAGAGCAGGCTGGAGTAAGGAAATTACAAAAACTTGGCTGAGTCAGTAAATTCAAGGTCAGCCTGGGCTAGAGGTAGACCCTGTCTCATAATAACCAAAAGCAAAAGAAAAGAAAAGAAAGAAAAAACAAAACTGTGGGAAGAGCAGGCTGGAGTAAGGAAATTACAAAAACTTGGCTGAGTCAGTGAAGTAGAGAGGTGAAGTAGCCAGGAGGCATTGTACTCCACAGTGTAGAGGAGGTATTCAATATTACCACACTGGTGAGGCCACCTAGATGTAGGCCTTTGACAGACACAAGGCAGCTAGGGAGTTCTGGACATGGGGAACATGTAAGATGCAAACAGAAAGCAAGGAGTCAAGCCAGGAGAGGCTGAGCCCTGAGAGCCTGCATAACAAGGGGGGGGGGGATGTTAGTCATACCACCACCGAAGTTCCCTTAACAATAACAGCAAAATCACAGCTGGGAGACAGCTCAGTGGGAAATGCGCTTGCCTGGCAAGCATGAGGACCTGAGTTCACTCCCCAGAACCCAGGTAAAAATTCTGGCTGTGGTGATGTGCACTTGTAATTCCATGGCTGGGAAGGCAAAGACAAGTGGATCCTTGGGGCTCACTGCTGGTCAGCTAGTCTAAGCCTAACTGCAATTTACATACATATACACCCAGACACACATGTTGAAAAATCCTTTCCAGGAAAGCAAAGGCTTCAGGGTCTTTATGTCTGACTCAAGGCTTTTCTTTCTCCCATGGTAAAGAGAGGTGTACCAAGGACCCCGGTTGCATAAACCTTATCCCTTCCAAAACCCTGCTACATAAGCTGCAGACCTGGTTTCTACCATCCTCGCACCCCCCCCCGCCCCACCCAGCTCTTGTATTCTACGTCCAGGTTCTCATCCAAAGACTCTCAGAGCCTCAGGTTGTGTGTGTCTATCCCAGATCCCCTCTGGTTCCCAAACATCTGCCTCAAATCACTCATCAGAGCGCGCATCGTGGCCCCTCCTGGAGCAAGGCTTGTGTGTGATTTGGGCACTTGGTTGGCCAACAATATCACCCATCTCAAGTCCTATTCTTGTTGAAGTCTGATAGCAAGGACACTTAATTTTCTTCCACTTGGCTAACCCAGAGCAACCCAGAATTGGGAAAAAAAAAAAAACTGATACGTAGAGCCCACTTGATTGTGAAGAAGTACACACACACACACTCTTTCTCATTCTCTCTCTCTCTGACACACACACACACACACACACGCACACACACACACGCACAGAGCCAACATCTTCATTCTTTTCAACCAAACCCACTGCTGAGCCACTGAGCTATCAACAGCTATTGGGAATTGTGACTGAAGAGGCCAAAATTGCATTTCACATGCCTTCTCTTCTTACCACTCTGAAGCAGCAAGGGTCCTTAACAAGCGATTAGAACTCCTCCCCTCCTAGCAAGTAAATAAAGGTTTGTCTGGCAGGGCAGCACAGGGAGAATAGGAGGTGCTGGGGAGAATTCTCGCACCACAGCAACCTCGCCCCTCATCGGAGGTGGCCTCAGAGGTTTTAGAGGGAGGCAGAGCCATAACTCATGAGATTAAAACATGCCCGCTTCTCCTCAGACATGTATTCTATATGAAAATGTGGTTTATGGGCATCAGATCCACAAATCTAAAGCCCAAGCAATTCTACCTGTGACCATCAGTCATGGAAGTTACACTCCTGGAGAATGAAAATTTACATGACCACTGTTAGCCCATAACCAGCACGAAAGCATCCTCCCCCCTGAGCCAGATCTCCCTGACAACCACTACCTGCCCCATTTTTACTGGCTGGTACCCAGGCTCATGACAATGATTCTCAAATGTGAGTATTTATCATGAGACACTTTCAAGGCCCATCTCTTCTGGTTTGCAGAGAGGGCACTAGATCAGAAATCAGACGTGAAGGAGTCAAGTTCCATTTCTGCCACTTACTGGCTCCACGAAGCTCAGCTGTGCACCCTCTCTGCATCAGTCTCCCCCTTGACTGCCCAGCCTGAGAACCTGGTGCAACAGCTGTTACAAGAATGAGCTTAATTCAGTACAGCACAGTTGTGAAGCTCTTAGGCTTTGGACAAGTGACTTCATGTCTCTGTGCCTCAATTCTCTCCCCTGTAAAGTGAGATGACAAGAATACCACCTCACATTGGTGCTATGCTATGAGAATTAAAGGGGTTAATACTGGTATAGAGAATAGGACAGGAGACTTCCGGTTAAGATGGCGGCATAGGTACCACGCCAAAGCAGCCTGGGGGGGGGGGGGGAACAAAGATCAAAAAAACTCAGCAAAATATACACTCTTACTAAAAAGTGAGGTATATAGGAAATTGAAGCAGCAGCGGAGAAGTAGGAGAGATCTAGAGCATCCAGAGCCCGCACAGGCGGGAAAAGCAGCTGCGGCAGCTCCGCCAATCTCCGCGACGGCGGTGGCACACCAGAAAGCCGCCAAGTTCGGCTCCAGCCACAAGAAAAGCCAGGTGCGGGCGCTTCCCTCACACCGCGCTCTCTGCAACTCGGGAAACGTGAAGGGAGAGCGGCAGCGAGCAGCGGAGGAGCAGACCACGAGGTAGAAGAACACGGGGAACAGCGAGACAACCAGAGCAGCCGCGGCTCCCTCCCCTCCCCCACCGCCTGAGCCCAGCTCCGGTGAACAGAGCACCGGCCCGGGACCCGGCCACGCCAGCCTGACCCAAGCAGGAGCAGAGTTCGGCAGCAACATCAGTGGCTCCAGCACCGGTAACAGCAGCCCCAGCAGCAGCAGACCAAGGAGCAGCAGAAGCTTCAGCTGCTGACAGACCCAGTGGGGGAGCTGATCTGCAGGGCCACAGTTGCCAGGCTTGGCTTGCCCCGCAGGAAAAGCCAGTGCCCAGCTCCAGAAATCACAACAGCAGCCCGACGACCCAGGCAGCAACTTGACTGAGACCAAAATCACCCAAGGTAACTGGGATTGCACCAGGGAAGGGTCTCATTTGGTCACAAGCTGATTTGGATCCCTCAACAGACCATAAATCTTAACCTCTATGTAGATAGAGGATCTGGTTGTTATAATAACTACTCTGGCATACATACTTGGGGCTGTTTTTGACTGAATGGGTACAGTGTTTAGTTAACTTTTAGAATCTACCTGTATTTTATTCCACTCAGCCTACTTGAATACCCCCATAGCAGGGAAACTCAACCCCTAAGAGCACCTTTGTAGATACTCTCAGAGTCTTAAGAGCCACACCTAACACCTCAAGCTCCTACCCTGAAAATATATAACATCAAACCAATTGCTACAGCGAAGAATACCCAGCTAGCTAGAAAATCCAAGCATTAACTTAATCCAACATGCAAAAATATATACATTATAACACAAGAAACACTAAAAAGCAAGACGATATAAATCCACCTAAAAGTATTAATGCATCAGAAATGACCTCCAGTGAGAACGAGTTAGAGGAAATGCCTGAGAAAGATTTCAAAAGAATGATTGTAAATATGCTCAAAGAAGTCAGAGAACAAATCAAAGGAGTCAAAAAGGAACTTAAAGAGGAAATCAAAGGAATCAAAGAAGATGCAGGACACCAATTTCATGAAATAAAGAAGGCAATACAAGACATAAATAAGGAAATAGAAATAATAAAGAAAAACCAGTCAGAATTACTAGCAATGAAGAACACAGTTAATGAAATAAAAAACTCTGTAGAAAATCTCACCAGTAGAATGGATGAAGGAGAGGATAGAATATCTAAGCTAGAAGACCAGGTGGCAGATCTAATACAGGCCAACAAAGAGAAAGACAAACTTATAGAAAAGTATGAGTGGGAATTTCAAGATATTCGGGACACTATGAAAAGATCAAATATTAGAATTCAGGGCATAGTAGAAGGAGAAGAAGTCCACTCCAAAGGCATAGTAGGTGTCTTCAACAAAATCATAGAAGAAAATTTCCCCCAAATTGGGAAAGAGGTGCCAATACAGATACAGGAAGCCTTTAGAACCCCAGCCAGACAAAACATGGAAAGAACCTCTCCTCGCCATATTATAATCAAACTTCCAAATATACACACCAAAGAAAAAAATATTGAAAGCAGTTAGAGAGAAAAATCAAGTTACCTACAAAAGTAAGCCCATCAGAATTACAGCAGATTATTCAACACAAACTTTTAAAGCCAGAAGGGCTTGGAGTGATATATTCCAAGTTCTGAAAGATAACAACTGTCAACCAAGGTTACTTTATCCTGCAAAGTTATCCATTCAAATAGACGGAGAAATAAGGACATTCCATGACAAAAGCAGGTTAAAGGAGTATTTGAAGACAAAACCAGCTTTACAGAAAATACTTGATAGAAACCTCCATGCTGAAGAAAAGGAAAAGCACACATATAAGGAACCTAGAAAAAACAAGCAATACTCAAATACTTGTTAAAAGAGCACAGGTAGAACCGGAACCACAAAAAAAAAAAAGGCAAATATAAATACACACCTTTCAATAATATCTCTTAATATCAACGGGCTCAATGCCCCAACAAAAAGACATAAGTTTGCAGACTGGGTTAAAAAGCAGGATCCTACAATTTGTTGTATCCAAGAAACTCACCTTTCTACAAAGGATAGACATTATCTTAGAGTGAAAGGTTGGAAGATGGTGTTTCAAGCAAATGGGCCTAGAAAAAAAGCAGGGGTTGCTATCCTAATATCTGACAAGGTAGACTTCAGTCCAACGTTAGTCAAGAAAGATAAGGAAGGTCACTTTATATTGATTAAAGGCACACTCCAACAGGAGGACACTACAATCCTAAACATATATGCACCTAACATGGGGGCTCCCAAATTTATCAAACAAACATATTAGAACTAAAGTCACAGATAACACCAAACACAGTGGTAGTGGGTGACTTTAACACCCCACTCTCACCAATTGACAGATCATCCCGGGAAAAAATAAACAGAGAGGCATCTGGACTAAATGAGGTCATAGAAGGAATGGACTTAACAGATATATACAGGACATTTCATCCAAAGGCTGCAGAATATACATTCTTTTCAGCAGCACATGGAACATTCTCTAAAATAGACCATATATTAGGACACAAAGCAAATCTTAACAAATGCAGGAAAATTGAAATAATTCCTTGCATTCTATCTGACCACAATGGAATTAAACTACAAATCAGTAGCAAGAAAGGCTATAGAGCATACACAAAATCATGGAAACTAAACAATACAATACTAAATGATGAATGGGTCAATGAAGAAATCAAAAAGGAAATCAAAAAATTTATAGAGTCAAATGACAATGAGAAAACAACATACCAAAATCTCTGGGACACAATGAAGGCAGTTCTAAGAGGTAAATTTATAGCCTTAAGTGCCTATATTAAGAAATTAGAAAGGTCGCAAGTAAATGACCTAATGCTTCGCCTTAAAGCCTTGGAAAAAGAAGAACAAGGCAAACCAAAAGTCAGTAGACGGGAAGAAATAATAAAGATTAGGGGAGAAATTAGTGAGATAGAAACAAAAAGAACAATCCAAAGAATTAATGAAACAAAAGTTGGTTCTTTGAAAGGATAAACAAGATTGATAAACCCTTAGCAAATCTGACCAAAAGAAAGAGAGAAGAGACACAAATTAATAAAATCAGAGATGAACAAGGTAACATCACAACAGATTCCAGAGAAATTCAAAAAATCATAGGGACATACTATAAAAGCATATACTCCACAAAGTATGAAAATCTGAAAGAAATGGATGATTTCCTTGATCTATATGACCTACCTAAATTAAATCAAAATGAGATTAATCACTTAAATAGACCTATAACAAACATGGAGATCCGAACAGTTATCAATAATCTCCCAACTAAAAAAGCCCAGGCCCGGATGGATTCACTGCTGAATTTTACCAGACTTTTAAGGAAGAGCTAACACCATTGCTTCTTAAGCTTTTCCAGGAAATAGAAAAAGAAGGAATTCTACCAAACTCCTTCTATGAGGCCAGCATCATCGTGATACCAAAACCAGGCAAAGATAGAACAAAAAAAGAAAATTACAGACCAATCTCCCTCATGAACATAGATGCAAAAATTCTCAACAAAATATTGGCAAACAGAATACAAGAGTATATCAAAAAGATCATTCACCCTGACCAAGTAGGCTTTATCCCAGAGATGCAGGGATGGTTCAACATACGCAAATCTATAAATGTAATACATTACATAAACGGGTTGAAGGACAAAAATCACATGATCATCTCATTAGACGCAGAGAAAGCATTTGACAAAATCCAACATCCCTTTATGATAAAAGTCCTACAGAGGCTGGGAATAGAAGAAACATATCTCAATATAATAAAGGCTATTTATGACAAGCCAATAGCCAACATATTACTAAATGGGGAAAAACTGGAAGCTTTTCCACTAAAATCAGGAACAAGACAAGGGTGTCCACTGTCCCCACTTTTATTTAATATAGTTTTGGAAGTCTTAGCCATAGCAATAAGGCAAGAGACACACATAAAAGGGATACAAATTGGAAAGGAAGAGCTCAAGTTATCATTATTTGCAGATGACATGATTCTATACATAAAGGACCCTAAAGACTCTACTAGCAAGCTGTTAGAGCTGATCAAAACCTACAGCAATGTAGCAGGATACAAAATAAATACCCAGAAAACTGTAGCCTTCATATATGCTAACAACAAACACACAGAGGATGAAATCAGAGAATCACTCCCATTCACAATTGCATCAAAAAAAATAAAGTACCTTGGAATAAACCTAACCAAGGAAGTAAAGAATCTCTACAATGAGAACTTTAGAACTCTCAAGCGAGAAATTGCAGAAGACACTAGAGAGTGGAGAAACATCCCTTATTCCTGTATTGGAAGAATCAATATTGTGAAAATGGCAATCTTACCTAAAGCAATCTACACATTTAATGCAATCCCTATCAAAATTCCAAAGGCTTTCTTCATGGAAATAGAAAAAACAATCCAAAAATTCATTTGGAATCACAAAAAACCTCGAATATCTAAAATAATACTGAGCAACAAAAAAGAGGCTGGTGGTATCACCATACCTGATTTTAACCTATACTACAGAGCCATAGTAACAAAAACAGCGTGGTACTGGCACAAAAACTGACATGTAGGTCAGTGGAACAGAATAGAGGATCCAGATGTAAGCCCATGTAGCTATAGCCACCTGATATTCGATAAAAATGCCAAAAATACTCATTTGAGAAGAGACAGCCTCTTCATCAAATGGTGTTGGGAAAACTGGATATATATCTGCAGAAGGATGAAAATAGATTCTTCTCTCTCGCCATGCACAAGAATTAAGTCCAAATGGATTAAAGACCTTAACATCAGACCGGAAACTCTGAAACTGCTAGAGGAAAAAGTAGGGGAAACCCTTCAACATATTGGTCTTGGCAAAAACTTCCTGAATACAACCCCAATTGCTCAGGCAATAAAACCACAGATTAATTACTGGGACCTAATGAAATTACAAAGATTTTGCACCGCAAAGGACACAGTGAAAAAAGCAAAGAGGCAACCTACAGAATGGGAAAAAATCTTCACCAGCTATATATCTGATAGAGGATTAATATCTAGGATATACAAAGAACTCAAAAAGTTAAATAATAAGGAATCAAACAAGCCAATCAAAAAATGGGCTATGGAGCTAAATAGAGCATTCTCAAAGGAAGAAATACGAATGGCATATAAGCATCTAAAAAAATGTTCTATGTCACTAGTCATCAGGGAAATGCAGATTAAAACTACATTGAGATACCATCTCACTCCTGTCAGATTGGCCACCATCAGGAATACAAATGATCATAAATGTTGGCAGGGATGTGGAAAAAGAGGAACCCTTCTACACTGCTGGTGGGAATGCAATCTGGTCCAGCCATTGTGGAAAACAGTGTGGAGGTTCCTAAAACAGCTAGAGATTGATCTACCATATGACCCAGCTATAGCACTCCTAGGCATATATCCAAAGGACTCATCTCATTTCCTTAGAAGTACGTGCTCAACCATGTTTATTGCTGCTCAATTTATAATAGCTGGGAAATGGAACCAGCCTAGATGTCCCTCAACAGATGAGTGGATAATGAAGATGTGGCACATTTATACAATGGAGTTCTACTCAGCGGTAAAGAAAAATGAAGTTATGAAATTTGCAGAAAAATGGATGGACCTGGAAAGTATTATACTAAGTGAGGTAACCCAGGCCCAGAAAGCCAAGCTCCACATGTTCTCTCTCATATGTGGATCCTAGCTACAGATGATTGGGCTTCTGCGTGACAATGAAAATACTTAGTAGCAGAGGCCAGTAAGTTAAAAAAGAGACATAAAGGGAAGAGAAAGGAAGGGAGGAGGGTACTTAATAGGTTGATATTGTATATATGTAAGTACAATGATTGTGATGGGTAAGTAATATGATCGAGAATGGAATTTCAAAGCGGAAAGCGTGGGGGGTGGGGAGGGAGGGAATTACCATGGGATTTTTTTTTAATAATCATGGAAAATGCTAATAAAAACATTAAAAAAAAGAAAAAAAAAGAGAATAGGACAGAGCTTGCCACATGAGAAATACTCAATAAAGGCTACATCAGATTCATTCACTCAACCCATATACCTATCGGGCATAGTGTTAACTTCCCAGGGCTCATGACCAAGTACGGCACACTGAGTGGCTCATAGCTGCCACGCAGAAGTCTGGCATCAAGGTGTCAGCAAGTTTGTTCCTCCTCAAGGCCATGAGGGAAATCTGTCCCTAGTCTCTCTGCTTACCCCCAGTGGCTCACGGGCCAGTTTGATGTTCCTTGGTTCATAGAAACATTGTACAAATCTCTGCCTTCATATTTGTATGTGAATTCACCCTGGGTATGTTATTTTAGTCCATTTTTTTCTCTTTTCCATGCATGTATATGTGTGTGTGGTTTGCATGTATGCATGTAAATGGCACATGTGGTGTGTGTGTGTGTGTGTGTGTGTGTGTGTGTGTGTGTGTGTGTGTGTAGGTTGACATTGGATGTCTTCTTTAGTCACTCATCAGTTTATGTTTACTGAGGCAGGTTCTCTCACTTGAACCCCAAACTCAATATTGGGCTAGACTAGCTAGCCACCTTGCCCCAAGGGGAATCCCGTCTCCATCTCTTGAGCACTGGGGTAACAGGAGGGCTGCCATGCCCATTATGTAGGTGGTAGAGGTCTAAACTCAGGTCCTCACGCTTGTCCAACAAATGCTCTACCCATTAAGGATCTCCCCAGTCCTCACATTTTCCATGTTTATAATGACACCAGTCACACTGGATTTGGACCCACCCTAATGTTCTCTTCTGAACTTCATGACATTTACAAAGACTCGATGTCTACATTGAGTCACATTCTGGGGTACTTGGAGTTAGATTCCAGCACATCTTTTCTGAGGCTAGTTTCTGAACAAGTTGTTCAGCCCATGACTGTCACCTATTAAGGACTGTTATAAGTGCCGAGAATACAGGCATTAATGATATATGGCCTTACCTCCAGGAGGTCACACAAGAATGTGGAGGGCAGACCCAAGTATGTTGCCAAGGAAAAAATACACAAACAAGCCAAAAAAGGACAGGGGCAGTAGCACGAAAACAGAGGCTTCAAAAGTTTTCATTTACATGCTGAGTCTTGAAGGATGGGACAAATTGATATTCCCCCAAAGGGGTGACACATCCTTTGAGTTACAGAAGCAAGCTCATGGCATTTTCTATAAATTCTAGTCCTTGTGTTAGATAGGACTTGGAAAAGAGAAATTAAGACACATTGTTCACATCAAATTCCAAAAAGGCCTTGAATTCTAAGTTAGGAGTTTTCCTTTTATCCTCTAAGTATTCTGGTGTTAGAACAAGCAAATGAGGTTTCTTGAGGGTAAGTTTTATTAGGAGGGAGTATAAGGGAAAGATAGACAAGATATGGGGAAATGCAAAAGTCAAACCGAGGGGCTATACTGAGCAATGATCCTTGGAAGGTAAGTTTTGCCCCATATTACAGGACAACACTGAATACAGAATAAGTCACACCTCAGAGAAGGCCCAATGGGAGAGAGGGAGCTGGGGGACTTGCAGTCTCCCCACCCATCATTCCCTTGTTCAGAGCTCCCTGGGCACTTGGGGCTGTCCTCTGTGGTGCGGTTGAAATGGCTCTGCTCCAAGAAACTGAGGACAAGCTGACTGGAACCAACATCTACACAAGTGGTAAAAATGATCAGATAGACGGTAGAGCACCTGGAGTGTATGCTCCAGTTGCAGAGAATCATTAAAATGTTTCGTGGAGGAATTAAGAGATCTGCTCTCCAAGTCAGAAATCTACCTGATAATGATGTAAATGAATGAGAACAGGAAAGCAAGCTAGTGGTGAGGGAAGCCCAAGCAAGGGCATGAAAAGGGAGGAGGAGGGGAAAAGGAGAGAAATGGAATCAGAGAAACGTGTGAACATTTGTGACCATATTAGAGTTTGGATCATCAGTGTGTGTGCATGCATGCATGCTACTGGAGATTGAAGCTTAGGGCCTCATTCATGCCTGGGAAGCACTCTGTCACTGAACTATGTCTCTAGCCTCCTTGGCACTGTTTGTTTGTTTTTTTTTTCAGTTTTATTATTAACAACTTCCATGATTATAAACAATTTTAAACAAAATATTTATTTATTTGAGAGAAAATGGAGAAGGAGAGCAAGAGAATGGTTGCACACAGGCCTCCTGCCACTACAAACGAACTCCAGATGCATGTACCACTTGCTGCATCTGTCTTTATGTGGTTACCTTAGAATCGAACCCAGGCCATCAGGCTTTGCAAGTAAGCACCTTTAACTACTGAGCCATCTCTCTTAGTCTTATTTTTTTAAATACTTGACATTTTTTAATATTTATTTATTTATTTATTTGACAGAGAAAGAGGGAGGGAGAGAGAGAGAATGGGAAAGTCAGGTCCTCCAGCCACTGTAGATGAACTCCAGACAAGTGCATCCCCTTGTGCATCTGGCTAACGTGGGTCCTGAGGAATCCAACCTGGGTCCTTTGGCTTTGCAGGCAAACTCCTTAACCGCTAAGCCATCCCTCCAGCCCTCTAGTTTTATTTTATGAATCATTTTTGTTTGTGAGTATATGATGTGTGTGTGTGTGTGTGTGTGTGTGTGTATTCATGTGTGTACCAGTGCACAGGCATGTGTGCATGTGGAGGTCAGAGGTCAACATTGAGTGTGTTCCTCAATCACTTTCTGCCTTGATTGTCAAAATAGGGTCTCTCTTTAAGTCCAGAGATTGCCAGTTCTGCTAGTCAAGCCAGCCAGGTTGCCCTAGGGATCCAACTTTCTTCACATTCTGACCACTAGAATTATAGAAGTGTCACCTTATTTTGAGGGAAGATCTAGCTAGCTTGAACTTGATTTGCAACCAAGGCAAGCCTTCAACTTTCAATCCTACCTCAACTTCCTGAATAGCTAGGATGACACAACTGTGCCATGGTACCTGGATATCTTAAATAATATCTTAAATACCACCAGTAGGAGGTGGTAGAACTGTTAAGAATTAAGGTCTGCCTAAGGGGCCATTTTTAGGTCATTGGGAGTGTACCCTTGAAAGGGACAGTGGACACTATCCCCTCCTTCCTTTGCATCCTGTCCACAAAGTGAGCAGCTTTCCTCCACCATATGCACCAGCTTTGAGGCGCTTCCTCATCACAAGTGCATCTCTTTGCGGGTTGATTCTCTTGTTTATTTTTCTAGCAACAAGACTCTGACTCCAAGGCTGGGTCCTGATTACTGTTGGGCTTTCAGGGAGCAGTAACTAGCTTATGTAACTACAAGGAGAAATAATATCAAGCAGGTTGCTAGAAGAGCTGATATAGGGGGATAGAGAGATGGATAATTGGTTAAGGCATTTGCCTGCAAAGCCTAAGAACCCAGATTTGATTTCCTAGTACCCATGTAAAGCCTGATGCACAAAGTGGCACATGAATCTGGAGTTTGTTTGTGGTGGCTGGAGGCTCTGGTATGCTCATTCTCAAAAAAGAAGTCAGATGGTTTTTTTGTTTTTGTTTTTGTTTTTGTTTTTGTTTTTTTTTGTGTGTGTGTAGGTGGGTAGGTAGGTAGGTACATGTGTGTGGAGACCAGAGGACCAACTTGGATGTTGTTCCTCAAGAACTCTATCCATCTCAAAAAAAAAAAACCTTTTATTTATTTATTTTGAAAGAGAGAGGCAGAAAGAGAGAGAAAGAGGAAGAATGGGCATGTCAGGGCCCCTAGCCACTGCAAATGAATTCCAGATGCATGTGTCACCTTGTGCATCTGGCTTATGTGGGAACTGGAGAATCGAACCTGGATCCTTAGGCTTCACAGGCAAGAGCCTAAATGGCTAAGCCATCTCCCCAGTCCCAGCCACCTTTTGTTGAGGCAGGGACTTCATTGGCGTGGAGCTCATCAATTGGGACAGTGGGCCTCAGGGATCCACCCATCTCCACCTCTCTAGCATAGGAATTACAAACATGTTCTGCCATGCCTGACATATCCCTGGGTACTGGGGCTCAAACTCAAACCCTCATGCTTACAAGGCAAGCACTTTACCCACTGATCTATCTCCTCAGCCCAGGGACAATGGTTTTAACCATGTTAAATGGCTCCAGGCTACTCACTGGGAATGCCTATTGCATGGATGGAAGATGGACCTGAGTGCCATGAGAGAGGCTACAGCTAGAACTGGAAATGTGGATGGCAGTGGTATATATTACTTCTAGATGACAATAGAATCCAGAAAGAAAGAGAGAGTCATAAAAAGGATCAAGAAGAGAACATTAGGGCTGGAGAGATGACTTAGCAGTTAAGGCACTTGTCTGCTAAGCCAAAGGACCGGGGTTTGATTCCTCAGTACCCGCGTAAGCCAGATGCACAAGGTGGGACATACATGTGGAGTTCGTTTGCAGTGGCTAGAGGACCTGGTGCACCCAGTTTCTCTACCTGCCTCTCTCTCACACACACACAAATAAATAAATTAAAATTATTTGTTTTTTAAAAAAGGAGAAGAGAAGCTGGACGTGGTGGTGCATACCTTTAATCCCAGCACTCAGGAGGCAGAGGTAGGTGGATCACCATGAGTTCAAGGCCACTCTGAGACTACATAATGAATTCCAGGTCAGCCTGGACTAGAGTGGAACCCTACCTCAACCCCCTCCCCCCAAAAAAAGAAGAAAAAGAAAACATTAGAGAATGTCAACCCTTAAGCAATGCACTAGGGGGAGAGAAGCACAATAAAAGACTTGGAGATGGAAGAAGTACATGTGATGAACTGAAAGGGGAAGAAGCTGCAAGAAGAAGACGTGGCCAATGGCATTTAATGAAGCAGAGAGGTCAAAGAAGTGTACTGACTAAGCTGAAGCCATTACTTATTAAAAAAAAAAAAAACCTTTATTTGTATGAGTGTGTGTGAGAGAGAAAGAGAAAGAGAAATAGGGGAGAGAGAGATTGTGTATGGCTGTGCCAAGGTCTCTTGCTAGTGCAAATGAATACCCATTCAGCTTTACATGTGTTGGTGGGAAATTGAATCTGGGCAGGCAGGATTTGCAAGCGTCTTTAACCACTGACCCATCTCCCCAGCCCCAGAAGTCATTAATTTTGACTGTTATAGAAATTTTGCTGACCCCGCTTCACAGGAACCACTCTGGAGGGAAAAAGACCTTATGACAGGTTAAAGAGGAAATGGAGAGGAATGTGTACTGCTGCTACCCAAAGCATAGCCCATGGACAAACACCATTTACATCACCTGAGAGCTGATTTAGAAATAAAGCATTTTGCCGGGCGTGGTGGCTCACACCTTTAATCCCAGCACTCGGGAGGGAGAGGTAGGAGGTTCGCCGAGTTCGAGGCCACCCTGAGACTACATAGTGAATTCCAGGTCAGCCTGAGCCAGAGTGAGACCCTACCTCGAAAAACCAAAAAAAAAAAAAAAGAAAGAAAGAAAGAAATAGAGTATTTCGTACCTCTGCTGATGTAGAAATTCAGCTCTGAGGCTAGAGCCCAGGACACTGCTTGTACCTAAAGCCTTCTGGGTGATTCTGATGCATGGGAAAGTTTGAGAACCACAGAAACAAACAACTTTAAAGAAGTCTGTGAACAGAAAGCAATGTGATAGCTCCATACAGTGGAGCCACTGAGTGCCCAGGTAGCGTGGACAAGTGAGAAGTGCTTCACTAATTGGAGGTATTGGTAGAACATGCAGGTAGCCACTAACAAAGAAAAGGTGATCTGTAGGTAAACAGCTGGCACAATTGAGACTGAAATCTACAAGCAAGCTGCTAAGATAAGTGCCCAGTGGAAATGTGACATCTGTTTCTTTTGGAGCACAAAATCATCACCTGGATCATAATTTTCACCTAGAGCCCTCACAGCATTGGACAGACGAGTGCCTGATGATGGCTATGGAGACCCAGGATGAAACAAACCATGAGTAGGTCATGAGAAATTTTCAGCCTCCCACCTCTGTGATATTAGAGGCAGGTAAGTTGAGAAGCCAAGATAAGTTGGTTTTGGAAATCTTGCCATGGAACACAGATGTCTAATTCCTAATGCCAAGGCTTAGAGGTAGAGGGCTTGCCTAGCATATATGAAACTCTGGGTTCAACCCTAAGTATTGCAAAAAGAACTCCCAAATTCCTAATGTCCAGGTATATTCTAGTCTTCTGTGCTGGGAAGCCAGCCACTACAAACCTGGTGGCACAAAACAGTAACCAGGCTATGTATGATGCTGGGGATCAGCTGTTTAGACAAGTGAATGGTTTCATGCAGATAGTGAAAGTTTCCTCATTTGCTTGCCTGATTATGAATGCTGGCTATAGGCTGGGACTTCAGAAGGGGCTGTTGTGAGGAACAAGTTCATGTGGCATTTCTGCCCAGGGCATCTGGACTCCAAGGATCAAGTGTTGACAGAGGAGAGCCAGGTGGAAGTTGTATTGGCCTATTTTACCTACTTTCAGAGGTCACGTAACAACGCTTGTGCCTGTAACTCTATTCCTTAATACCACTATTAAGTCTTGCCTAGGCTTAAAAGGAGAGGACACAGGGTCCATCTTTGCACGGGGAAGAGACATGCTTTCAGAAGACCATGTGGGAAAGAAACTATGGTTTCACAGCCATTTGTACAAAATATAATCTGTCACAGGAAATAAATCCTCACTGGTCAACCCAGCTATGACCTTGCTTCCTCTGACAGGTAAGCTCCAGCCCATCTCTAATTACCCATGACAAGGCTGATTTGTCATTCTGGTGACTCCTTTGGAGGAGGGGGCATAGATAATAGAAGGCAAATCCTAGAAGGTCTGCAAGGCCAGAAGTATTGCCCTGGGTGCAGCTTGGAGCTCTGGAACCCCCCACAGAGAGCCCCTTCTTCCTCTCAAAGTTAAACATGGGAAGGGTGTGGTCACTGGAGGGACAAAAGGAATTGATCAACAGCTGAAATGACATCACCCTCTCTCTTTGTTCATTTTTCATTCCTGTTGTTATTCTTTTTCCTGTGTTTAATTTCTCTCCTTCCTTACTCTCCCCTAGGACCTCCCCCTTGGAGATGGGGTTTGATTGATTGGTGCTGAAAGCAGGGAGGTTGCAAGTGGAGAGAGATCACCTTACTCTGGAGAGAGTTTCCATAGCAACAGGGACAGGTTGATGGGAGGGGTGGGCAAATAAGGGTCCCACTTTGGGGTTCACTGTGCAGAGGAGGTGAAGGCTCCAGGGTTTGTCTGGGGAGAGGAAGACTCCACCTGCACAGCTGGCTTAGGAGTATGAACATTAGCAGAGAGCACTTTGAAGCTAGCCTCCCCTGACCTCCAACCTCTGCGTGCCCCTACTTCACTAGCCAGCAGCCTTGCTGGCCACAGCTGCCTGCCCACCTGGCCTGCTTCCCCTTGTCTCCATTTGCAGCCCTTCTCCTCTCCTCCTCCCCTTTCTCTTTGCTGTTGTTTCTCCAGTTCTCCCCTCATTTCGAACTGTGGAGGCCCGGTCCCTCCCTCTGTGTGGTAGGAATGGGGCTCCTTCAGGGGTCACAGCAAGGATCAGGAGAGTGGCAGGCCATTCATTAGCCCATGAATGGTGACACCCCATACCCCACCTCAGGTCTCCAACACTCACCAGCCCTCCTAGGGCGGGGGCGGGGGGGGTGTTCCTTTTTTGAAAGCACACAGGAACTCACATCCTCCTTCACAAAAGGTGGATCTGGAAATTGCCTCTCCCTGCTTGCCTCCCTGACCTCTGAACTCCCAGATGCAGTGGTCCCACAACACACTTTGCCCTTCCTGTGCTCTCTTTGCCCACTTTGATTTCCTCTAGTGTAACTGTGCAACAGCTTGGGGCTGCCTCGCCCTCTAAAGTCACTGCAGGTGGAATAGGGAGGAAGTCAAATAGAGGCTTCGGAGCCTAGGCTCGGGGCCTCATGGCCTGCCCACTGACGCAATGCATGCCCAAGGGCCAGATTCTGGGTTGTTCTCTCCCTCTTTGGACCTTAAGGATTTTTTTTTTTCAGTGCTGACAGGGAGAGGAACTGAAAATGACCTCACCAAGTTAAAGGTCAAATTACCATAGGATCCAGAGATACATCCCCAAAGAACAGAAAGCAAGGACTCCAAGAAAGGAATGTACATGAAGGTTCAGAGCAGTACTGTTCATAATAGCCAAGGGTGGAAATAGCCCAAATGCCCAGCAGCAGGTGAATGGATGAAAAGAACTGGTCAGTAACACAGCAGAATATCAGTCAGTAAGGCATAAAAATGGATGGGATTCCCATACATGCTACCTCTTGGATGAACTTCCAAAATGTCATGTTGAGTGAATGACGTACATGATTCCGCTTATGAAAAATGTCCAGGAGAGACAGAAAGTACATTCATGGTTGCCAAGGGTGGCTGGTGGAGAAAGAATGACTGCTAATGGGTATGGAGTTTTTTTTCTTTTTTCTTGAAAGGTCCAGGAACAACAGGGTCATGCCAATTGCAGCACATTGTGATATGTCACTAATGCCACTGAATTGTACTTTTTTGAATGGTCAATTTTATGTGTTACTTAACCACAGTTTCACAATGCATTTTGGTAAGGATGATGTGTCACTTACTAGCAAGGAACCTATCACCACCCTAGTTTTTCCCAGGGCTGTCTGAAGGTGCGTCATGGCTGGCCCAGCAGGCAGCTTGCACTGGAACCCTACCTCCCCTTGACCATGGGAGCTGAAACAGACTTTATGACCTTCTCTGAGCTGCCGCCCAGTGGGTATGCTTCCAAATCCCATGGAATAATAACTAAGAACACTATGGAAGCCAATGGTTAGAGAGCACTTCCTCTGCTCCAGACACTTCCGTCTCACTGGCCAGTGCTTCCAAAGTGCATAATAACCCCTCGGGGCCTATTGACCAGGCTGACTTGTATTCAGGAGGTCAGTGGGGTTGGGGCCTGAGATCCCCATTTCTAACAACGCCAGGGGATACTGATGAGGCTATTCTACTAGAAAGACCACTTCTCTTCTCTTTGCACACTTTCATTCATGTAACCTCTGTTACAACCCCTTGAGGCAGCAACCTTTTGTATCCCCATTGTCCAGACAGAACAGGAAGCACAAGGAGGTCCCTTGATTCACCCAAGGTCATATACATCATAGATCAGAACAGAAGCAGTCTGACCACAAAGGCCACAGTTGTAACACAACATCTTTTTCTGCTGCAGAGATGATAGAGTAAAACATACGGCCCCAGGCCCGCCACGGGTAACTGTCCCCAAAATAGTAGCCCTTGTTGTCATAAGTTTCATCAGAAGCTTCCTGAGAAAACCCTCAATTTCAGATTCTTCACTAGGCCATGTGTCCTCCAATGTCCTATAAGCAAAAGACAGACTTTCTAGCAACTTAGGATCTAGAGTCCTCCCCCTTTTCTCTCTTTTCTTTATGGTAAGTAGGCTGTTTAGGACGCTGCATGAGCCCTGCATGTGCGCGCGCACACACACACACACACACACACACACACACACACACACACACGACTTGCTCTCTGCAGCTCTGACTCCTTCAGTCTATCTCAGTACCTGCCTCTGTGAGTGAGGGCCAGGGATGATGACGTACTCCTGTCCATAGCCCCAGTGGTGAATCCAAAGCCTGACACAAATGCCCAGCAAACACCTGCTGGCTATCTCTGTGCCTCTGAAGCACTGATTTTCCAACCTATAAAACCTACATAAAATCCTTACCTATGAAATTAGACAGTTGAAGAACAATCCTGCTGCAGATCTGTGACTGAACACCTACTATGGGCCCGTGGTACAGAGATATCTGTAGTGGAAACCCTCCCTCTCTTCCCTCATTAAGCAGGTCTGGAGTTTCTCACTGCATGTAGCTCTATAACAATAGAAATCAACACTCCTAAGCCTCACAGCATGTTTTGGTTAGGTATATATGCTGTGTCCAGGGTATGAAAGGGAGCCTAGGATGGCTTCGTGAGAAAGGAGGAAAGATAGGCTCTATCCAAGGCTTGACCACTGTCCAAGAACATATTTGGATCTACAAAATGGAGGAGGTTTCCCAGGCCAGAACAATAACAGCCAACAGCTGCCACCCTATCCCAAGGGGCCTTGTTCAGAGTCTCTGGGACTGGGAGTGACTAGAGGGAAGTGTGAGGCAGGAAACTGGGCAAGAATGGATAGACAGATGGAAGGATTTCCATCGGATGGGTCTTGCCTGAATCAGTAAGGGCTGGAGGGTACTGTAGGCCAGCTGTCCCCTCCCTCTCAGCAGAATCCAAGCCCCTGAAGCCTTTTGGCTTCTCCCCCACCCCAGGCCCTCTGCAGGTCTCCTTGAATCCATATGTGGGTTTTGGCTCTTCCTGGTTTTGGCTCTGCTTGTCGTCGGGGGATTTGAGGAGCAGTTGTGTGATTTGTACAGCTGTCATTAGGGTAATTGCATGATATTTCCCCAAATTTCTCCTGCAGCTTCAGGCTGGCTTTCTAAACTTCCTGCCCGTTAACACAGGCTCTAGCGAGAGGCGTTGGCTTTGAGCCTTCCCAGCTGCTGCTAACACCACCCAAAGGCAGTCCTGTCAAGTATTCCCATGGGACCAGGCACCAGGATATGAGCAAAAGGACCCAACAGACCCTTGTTTTGGAGGGATAATGGCTTTATGAAAGGCACATTGGTGGTTGGCCTCAAGCTGGCTTAGGGTCTTGTCCAGAGAGTTGGTGTAGAAAGAGAAGCTTGGGGGTCGTGTTGAAACACTCTCCACAAATGGAGTCAATGAAAGGAGGCTGGGGAGTAGTTTGGATCTGATGGTGAAGAATTACTTCACAACACATTAATCCTCTGAATTGACTCCTTCAGCCTTTTTTTAAAAAAATGCATATATGGTATGTGGCAGTGAGTGTATGCACAGATGCACATACCCTTGCACACGAACGCAGAGGCCAGGGGAGAGCATCCAGTGTTCTATACTATCATTCTTCCACCTTGTTTATTTGAGATGGAGTCTCTGACTGAATCGGGATCAACTATTTTCAGCAAGTCCCAGAGATTCTCCTGTCCCCATCTCCCTCATTTCTGGGGTTCCAGATATGCATGGCCACACCTGGTATTGTACCTGGGTGCTGGGGATAGAACTAAGGTCTTCATGCTTGCATGGCAAGTACTCTTGCCCACTGAGCCATCTCTCCAGCCCCTCCTCCAGACTTTTAAAGTGTGTACGCACATACGCACACACAAACACACAGGCCTGCACATGAGCATGCATGTACATTCACATACCAGCAAAACAAAATAGCTTCTTTTTCCTTCTGTGTGTGGGAGCTGGGAAAGAGCAAAGGGAGACTCTAAATACTTGAACACTTGGGGAAAGTACCGGGCTGCCCAACACGGCTTGGGAAAGATTCTGTGTGTTGGGTTCTCTGGGCTGGAACAACCAAGGTAATGGCAGGCTGATCAGCTGGCACTTGGCCTCTGGGCTCCATGTTCCTTGTGACCCACTGGCTGGGGAGTGGGATGCACCCTGGAGAGCCTCATCACTTAGCATCACGTCTGCTCCGACATGATGCCTCCGAGTAATGTAATTTATATTTCATGCACAATTGAAGCAGCTAATGGTGTAATTCTCCAAGGGGGAAACAAGTTGTCATAGTGTTAATTACATTGCAGGCGTGTTCCTTCTCCTTTGCCCCCCCAAGTGCTCCAAGGGAAGTTGCCAGGTAGCAACTTAAAGGTTGTCCAAGAAGGTAGTTTTGGCGTGCTCCACCAATCTTGTGGCTTAGCAGAGGATAGAGAGCCAAGGACACCTTCTTATCCCTCCCACCCTGCTCCAGTATGGTTGTGCTTGGTTTAAACTGCCCAGTGGTCTGGAAATCTTGGCCCTGGGTGCTCATGAAGTTTTGCTGGGTTGCATGAACCACTGCTGGGGAGAGTAGAGTACAGATTATCTTCATAGGGTGCGGTCTAGTTGTCAGCTGGGTTGGTCTCTGAGGACACACTTTTGGGATTGGAATCCCAGCTCTGCCACATAGAAGCTAGGGATCTCTGAGAGAATTTTTCCTTTGTGTGCCACTTTTCCAAACTGTAGAATGGGTATAATGAATTAGCCGACTTACAGGGTTGCAGCAAGGACTCATTGGATCAGTAAGAATGTAGTGTCAAGAATGCTGGCACATAGCTCAGTAAGCATAAGTTCTTATGGTAGGAGGGAATAAATGGAGTTAATTTGTCAAAAGGCTCAAGCATTTTCTGAGAAGTGATATCAGTACATATTTTTTTCATATTCATGGAAGCCATATACACTAAAAGAGAACAAATGTCTTCCTTTCCAAAAAAAAGAGAGAAATGTAGATTTTGAGGAAGTATAGAACCATAAAGTTGAGTGTGTTTCCTAACAAAGAAATTTAAGTTTAACTATTAAAAAGGCATTTTTTTAGATTGCTGGGAATAAAGGAGGGTAGAGGGGGATGAAGGAAGGAAGGAAGGATCAGTAAAAAATCATCATACATAAACTAATCCAAACAAATTAACTTTTTAATATTCTATTTATTTATTTGCATGCAGAGAGAGACAGAATGGACAGAGAGAGAATGAGTATGCCATTTAGCCACTGTAAATGGTCTCCAGATGCATGCATCACTTTGTGCACCTGGCTTTACATGAGTACTGGGGAAACGAACCCAAGTCATTAGGCTTTGCAGGCAAGTACCTTAACCACTATGCCATCTCTCCAGCCCCAAATTAGCTTTATGTTGATAAATAAGAATGAAATGCCCAGTTAATAGAAAAGTTACTATGTGTATGCACGTATGTATTCTTGATTTGCGTAAGCAATTTTCAAAATCTCACAGCTTACCCTTATGGAAGCATAAAAGGTGGCCAACTAGCAATATAATTTATTGATTCATAGCTGACGGAATAACTGTATGCTTATGTGGGTTTGAATTTCACTTCTGGCACCCATTGCTATATTCGTCAGGGTAGGCTCACTATCCTAACTTCCACATCTAGTGGCATAAGCAATAACCTTTCTTGCTCACATTTTAACATAATATAATCAGCAAGAGGCACTTGGCCTCCACAGTCATCTGGTCACATGAGTCTTTCCACTTTATGAAGCTGCCATCTTTAACTTATGACTGCCAATACTTCTGGAGAAAGAATAGGGAGGGAACTTTGTGTGAGAGATTTCTGCAAGCCAGGCCTATAAATGCATCATCTTCACCCATATTCCACTGGCCAGAATCCTATCCCATGGGAACACATGGTGTCAGGGGACCTGACAAAGGATTTCTAGCCAAGTGGCTATCAGTGAACATTAGTGGTATCTCCCCCAAGTATCCAAATCTATTGATGCTAGTCTTTAGAGAGATCTTTAGCAACAAGCCAGATTCTATTTCCAACCCTACTGTAAGCAATATTCATTGTTTAAATGACCTGAATGAAAACATACAAGGCGCATTGATGGTATACTATATGAAGGTGAGGTATTAGAGTTCTCTAAAGGAACAGAACTGATAGAGTGACTTTGTATATTATAAAGGGGATGTATTATATTGGTTTACACAATATCAGCTGGCAGTTCAACAATGACTGTCTGCAGGCTGCAAAGTCTGAGAATCTGCTAGTTGCTCAATTCATAAGGCTGGATGCCTAAGAAGTCTCCATCTAGCACTGAAGGCCCTGAAAGATTCCTGGAGAGCTGGTCTTCAGTCCACATTAAAAGGCTGAGAAAGCTCTGTTCTGATATCTGCAAAGGATAGTAGCAACAGGGTAGAAGTCCTCACAAGAAATATGTGAGGGCAGCCAGACAAAAGCACTGCTTTCTCCTGGAACCTCTTTACATATGAGCAGCGGCTGGAGGGGTTGCCTGCTCTAGAAGAAGGTCTTCCCTTTTCAGGTAATCCTTCCTGCAAATGGCCTTATAGACTGGCCCAGAGGTAAGTCTCTTACTTGACTCCTATTCCAATCAAGTTGATAATCAACCATCACAGGCAGCTCACTGGAGTTTCCAGAAAGAGACTATACCATATGATTAAATGTCCCACTGGTGGATGAATAGAGAAGTGGAAGCCCCCGACATACATAGCTCAGGGGCTGAGTTACTGCATAGACTACTTCCCTGCCCCTGGGGAGCAAGGCTTCACTATCTCTACTTTGGACTGCCAAGCTGTAAATGCAGCTGAACTATTCTCCTAGATTCACCCCTTGCTGTGCACATTTCTCCTCCCTCTCTTCCCTCCAGGTGAGTGACTCTCGTTTTTTCCCTGTAGGAATTCCTGAGATGAGGGGTGGATCTGATTCTTTTGAAGACTATCCTGATCCCTCAGTTTAGACACAGTATTTGCTCTTCCAGCCCCTCCCCGGATTAGCACTGGGGAGCCATGGGGACTTGCCTGGCTTTGGACAGCAGGGAAGGTATGCTAAGCAAGTTTTTGGGTCAAACAAAGCTGGAAATTAAAGCCATTAAGATGGATCAAAAGCTAAACCTGGAAAAGATTTCACCAGAATAGCATGATGAGCTGAAGTCAAGAAAATTAAATTGCACCTGCCAGGGGACCCAGCAGGGGCCACTGACACACTCCAGAAGTAATTGAAGCAACTTCAAGGACAGGTTGTTTACAAGGTGAAGGGAGTGATGAGGAAAGAATCCAGGAATGGTGATGAATTCAGAGGCCCTTAGGCTCCCAGCCCTGGACCAGCACCCAGAGCAAATGGCTTTGCCACCATTCAGCAAGGCAGTTGTGGAAGACAGGCCACCAGCCATAGGCTATGCCCACAGGTTCAGAAATGCAGCCACTGCAATGCTGTGACCTGAAAAGAAAAATTCAGGGTGGATCAAGTAATCAATGTCACTACACCACTGTGGGTGCCTCCCATTCACCACATTCAGCAGACAGCCAGAGGGCAGGAGACTATCTAGTAATGCTATCCTCATACATCAGTCGCCCAAGACCCACAACAGAGCCCAGAGCAGAAGGTGGATCTGAAGGGGACAGGAGGGATAGGGCAATCAGTAGCACAAAAATTCATAGAAACCTGTGTCAAATGTGGCTTAGAAAGCCAGTTACATAAAAATGAAATGGACACTTTTCAAAAATGTAACAGAAGTATGAGCTGGCTATAGGTTCTGTGTGAAGCAGCCGTAAATGTAGTAGCCGGTATAAGGCAAATTCCTTCAGGGGAGGTGATGGTCAATGTTCCCACTGCTTTCTGCTCTGATTAGGACATACATGTAGCTCTAAGCTAGACTGGGGCTCCCACTTTCTACTTTACAAACATATATTCTAAGAGGCAACTGATAGACCAAAGAGTCTGAATCTTGTACAATGATGAAGGACTGAAGAAAATAGAGAACAGTTCAACTGAAAACAAGATGCCTGTCAAAACAGTATACTTTCTCCCAGTATGTCAAGTTTAAGTGCAGATAGGAAGCCTCCCCTTTTGACACCCCTGCTACCCCATGATGCCCACAGACTATATGGCCCCACACCTATGAACTCCATAGCAAGCTGTGATTATTCACAGCTTGCCCCCTACCCCTACTGCAGCTGTCCATTGGCCTGCTCATCATTCCCTCAAGCTGAGGGCAGTTATGTTACTGCAGTTTCAGGATGAAAGCGGGGACTTCAGCAACTTTAACAGGCTACACACAGCCACCCATCCTGATATGTCAATTAAAGAGGCTGGTAATGGTGAAAAGCAAGGACAGGAAATTTAATTAGCATAGATAAATTGTGAAGCATAGATAAAAGGGTCCAATGACTCCCCAAGTCTGTCTTTGTGACATTGACATACATGTTAAGTTTAGAAGAAACACTGAGGCAGGGGTGAAGGGTCCATCTAGTTGAGTTGTCCCAGTCAAGGTGTGGTCTGCTTGGTCACTGTCTCAGTTCTGGTTTTTCATGGTGGTTAAAAAGTAGTCCTTACTTGGCTGGAGAGATGGCTTAGTGGTTAAGCGCTTGCCTGTGAAGCCTAAGGACCCCGGTTGGAGGCTCGGTTCCCCAGGTCCCACGTTAGCCAGATGCACAAGGGGGCGCACGTGTCTGAGGTCGTTTGCAGTGGCTGGAAGCCATGGCGTGCCCATTCTCTCTCTCTCTCTCTTTGTCAATCTCAAATAAATTAATAAAAATAAACAAAAACATTCAAAGTAGTCCATACTGCTTGAGGAGAAAAGGTGGTCCCAAGATGATTAGTCTTGCTCCCAGGTGCAGCCTCACCATCATGGATCATCTTCTCATTTCTGAAAGGTCTGTTGCTTGGGGGTGCTTTTATTCTCTTATCATAAAGGTGTTTTTCAATACTGTTTTTCTCTGGAATCAAGGTTTAGGACAATGATGACAGGCTTTCAGCCTTTAGATGTATGGGGTGGAGGATCTGGAACAGGACACTGTAAAAGGCCTATTAGAGATACCTTTCTACCACAGCACGCCACAACCTAAAGATGTGCAGAGTATTTGTTCTAGGAATAGTGTACGCCCACAGAGACAGGAGATCACTGAAGGAATATAGAGAAGGAAATGTACATTCCATCTGCAGCTGTTCCTGTGGGAGACTAGATGGCAATATCTGCTCATTTTGAACCTCGGTTTCCTCACTAGCACCAAGAGTACTGGGAAGACTCAAGAGCCTACTTGATTCACAGGGCTCAGAGCATGAAAATGCCCCAGCTCTAATTCCTCACTTAAGATCCTGAGACAGGAAGTTTTATGCAATGGCTTGGCTTGGGAGTCAAAGTCTTGCTCTGTAGTTTTGGCTGGCCCCAAACTCACTAAGGATCCCAGGCTGGCCCTGGATTTAGAGCTATCCTCCACAAAGCTGGAAAGTGTTCTTACCAAGCCCAGTCAGACAATAAGAAAGTAAGCCTGGAGGCTGAAGAGATTAAAAAAAAAAAAAAAAAAAAAAAACAACCAGTACCATGCTACTACTGCTACTACTGTGTTTCCATCAGGAGCCTCAAGCATAGCCAGCAGTTATTGTCCCTGTACTGTTCTAGGGAAATGGGGATTCTCAGGCTCTGTTGCTCAGAGCCAGCAGGGTAAGCTGTAGGAGTCTCCTAAGAGACAGCCATTCTCCAAAAGGCCCAGAGGCTGGGCTCTTGGTGGTAGGGAAAGCATGCCTGCAGCTGGTCTGTGTGGAAATGGGAAAGGGCTGAGCTGTTACACTAGTGCAGAAAGATGGGGCCTGAAGCCAAATTTGCCCAGAAACCCATTCCCAGCTTGCCCTCCAGGTGGAGGTCTTACATCCCCTCCTCCATCCCTCAGGCTGTGCCCCAGGCCTGGAGGGTCCCAGGTAGAGGCTGCTTCTCTCCCATGCTCTGCATGGGACCTCATAATTTTTGCCTTACAATCATCTCTGGCTACTACTAAAATGTAGGACCCATAGTGATCCTCAGATCTACAGGGTCTCCTAGAAGCTGTTAATGGCAGTCATAGCAAATAGGGAGACCATTGCTGATTATACTAGAGACATCTGGTTTCTTCTTCTTTTCTCGTCCTTTCAGTTCATGAACACATGACACCTCACATCCAGATCTGTCCTCCTTACTGTTGCCATGTTACATTACATACTGCTCTGGCCACGTAGCAGTTGTGCATGGTGCAGGGGCCAGTGGAGGGTCTGATCAGGACACTTGCCTAACCTTTTTGAAGATTGGCTGAAGTTATTCTGGAGCAGTTTGTGGATTGAGGAGGTTGGACTGCTTTTGCACTGGAGAGGAAGCAAACATATCATCACAGAATCCAGGTGTCCTTTGTATATTCCAAGGACCCTCGAGCTGCATGCTTGAGTCCTGACAGATGTGTGTTATGTGCCAGCTGTCCGTGTGCCCCCAGTACATACACTGAAGCCCAACCACCACTCTTCAGGAAAACTATTAAGGACTGGGACTTTGGGGTAGTACTTTAGATGAGGGCATGATGAGAGTGGGTTCTCTATGCTGGGCCTCTCTCTCTTTCTCTCTTTCCCCTGCTTCCCTGCAGTAACAGTTCCAGAGCTGTCTCCCTACTTCTTTCTGGCCATACTTAGACATGGTCTGCGATTCTAGGACCACCTTCTGTTATGGTAATTTAGGATACCTCTTGGCTGAGAAGAGGGATTGCCACCTTCCCCCACCCCAGCACATCGCTCAAGGCCCCAGCAGGGCACTTTCTCTACTCTTCCCATAAAACCCTCTCTCTGGCTCCCTTGTGCCCTTCTGCTCCTTAGTTCATACATCCTCCACTATCTCTCCCCTCTTTCCCTCTCTATTTCCTTCTCTTTACCTCTTCCTCCTTGCCCCTGCCATCTGTTATAATAAAGTCTTGAACTCAAATAACTCTTTGTTTCTGTGCCTCTATCCTGAGCCCCAAAATTTAACACTCCTGGCATAGTGACGTTGAAAAGGCAACCATCAAGCTGGAGAGATTGCTTAGTGGTTAAGGCACTTGCCTGTGAAGCCTAAGGACCCAGGTTTGATTCCCCAATACCCATGTAAGCCAGATGCACAAGCTGGCACATGCATCTGTAGTCCTTTTGCAGTGGCTTAAGGTCCTGGCATTCTCATTCTTTCTCTCATCTGCCTATTCCTCTCTCTCTCTCTCAAGTAAATAAATATTTTTTTTTTAAAAAGCAGCCATCTTCCATTCAAGGGTAAAGCCTTCATCCAGAACAGAATATGTGGCTTGTCACCTCCAGAAGGGTGAAACATGCTTGTTTTAGGTCCCAGTCAATGGCTTTTGGTGTAGTAACTCAAGCTGATTAAGAAGACAAGTTTGAAGGTGCAATGAGCTAAGGTCACTTGATAATGTCACAGGCTGTCAGGACGTTTCACCTCCCACCTCTTTCCCCAGCAGGGTTATAGCAGAAGTCCCAACCTCTATATCAGATTCTAACAGGAGTTTGTTTTTCTTTACAAGGGTAAAACACAACAGTTCGTGGGCCACTGTGGGCACTATGTACATGGTATTGATACTGTTGCTACTGCTGCTGAATCCTGGCACCATGTAAAGACAAGGAGTCGGAGACTCAGGACTGTCAGCAACATCACTCCTGGGATTCCACTTCCCTCTACTCACTGACTTGTCATGGTGTCATTTGTATATCAGGAATCCTACAGAGTTCTAGGGACCCATGTTTGGAGCAAAATGACCATGATGCCTTGCCCCAGTTTAGGGACAATCAGGGCTCTTTTAGTCCAGTCAGGAAAGCAGACTGAAACCAAATAATCCCACAAAGTGTGTACAGTTGCAAACTCCAAGATAGCCTCTGTAGATTGGGACTGAAGTTTACTCTCAGGATAGGAGTTGTTGAGGTGGTAGGCTCCCTGAAAAGATAGTAAGCAAAGGGATTAACTATACCAGGAGATCTCCATAGAATCACCTGGAAGTCTGGTTAGGACCACAGTGCTCAGCTTCACATAGTTCATGATTCAAAGGTCTGGGGTTGGAGCCATAAATCTGCCTTTCTCAAGAGCTGGTGGAAGATT
Organism: Jaculus jaculus; assembly: GCF_020740685.1. NCBI lineage: Eukaryota > Metazoa > Chordata > Mammalia > Rodentia > Dipodidae > Jaculus > Jaculus jaculus. Next base: position 40,580,023 of record NC_059125.1, read on the forward strand.
CTGTGGCTGCTGTGCTCAGGCCCACAGGATAAGAACTGCTGAACTCCAAAGGGAATTGGAGGAGAAGAATGCTTTAAGTAGAGAGAATAGCAAGCGCAGAGATCCAGGGGACATGGGGCTAGAGAGACAGCTCAGCAATTAAAGGTACTTGATTGCAAAGCCTGACTGCCTGGGTTCAAATCCCCAGTACCCACATAAAGCCAGATGCACAGAGTGGTCCATGTGTCTGGAGTTGGTCTGCAGTGGCAAGATGCCCTGGCACATCAATTCTTTCTTGCTCTCTTCTCTCCCTCTCTCTCTTTCCTTGTAAATAAAAATATTTTCAAATAAATGATCCTGGGGGATACTGGGTGTGGTGGTGCACACCTTTAATCCCAGCACTTGGAAGGCAGAGGTAGGAGGATCACCATGAGTTTGAGGCCAGCCTGAGACTACACAGTGAATTCCAGGATAGCCTGGGCTAAAGTGAGACTGTACCTTGAAAAATAAACAAACATAGCTGGGCGTGATGGCACATGCCTTTAATCCCAGCATTCGGGAGGCAGAGGTAGGAGGATCGCCATGAGTTCGAGGCCACCCTGAGACTACATAGTGAATTCCAGGTCAGCCTGAGCTAGAGTGAGACCCTATTTTGAAAAAAACAAAAATAAAAATAAAAAGAAGAAGAAGAAAAGAAAAATAAACAAACAAGGAAAAGATCCTGGTGACATCCAGGAGTAAGTGGGGCTCTGTGTGGCCAACAGCTAAACCCAGTAGTCAGAAGTAGAAAACATATCCGAAGATTCTGAAGTCACAAGCTTTAGCCAGACCCTGCAATAGCACCAGTAGCCTCAAGTTTAGGTTTTAGCCCAAGAGTAAGGAACAGGTCATGTTTGTATGACTCTGGCTACTCTGCACAAAAGGGATATGAGTGAGCAGCAAGAGACCAGTAAGGTGACCCTAGGCTTTGAGATACTCCCACAAATTTTTCTGTCCACCATTTAGTTGCTGCTACCAGACACATTAACTGTGCCATGTCTTTCCTCTTGGCCCAGGGAGTCAGAAACTTTGTCACCCTGTGACTGAGGCCAAAGACTTCCTCAGAGGCTTATCTTAAAGAGAAAGTTTTCCTTCAGAGCTTTACTTCTGTGCTATACCATTTGGCAACTCTCTGAAAGTACCGAGTTTAAGACCACAGGCTGTGAAATGTGGGCCTTTTGAAAACACGAAAATCCTTGCACGATTCAGTTCGAGTTGACAGTAAGACAGCTGGATTCTAAAATAAATGGAATATTTGGGGACAGATGAAAGCTAGTGTTTCAATGCTGGGGGGTCAAGCATGCAGGAGAAGTCTGGACACAGCATGAGCTCTAGGGCCAGTTTTCCCAGGTTTAAATCCTGCCTCTGATATTCACTGGAATCTTCTGAGGAAGACTTCAAGTTCTCTGATTGCATTTTCCCTGTCTATGAAGTAGAGAAAATAATAGCAACTCCTTCATGATATTGTGGGAATTTGGTGAAATAATAAGCATATATAGATTCATACCTGATATCTGCAATGTTTGAGGAATACATTATCATTGTTGTAGAGTTCATAGGAATTTGTGTTTGATAGTTAGGTGAATGGATAATGTATACATTGTTAAAAATTGGCAATACCAAAATGAAGTCACTAATGTCTAATGTCAAATTAGTGGCCATGAAGCAAAAGCCCTCATATACTAATGCCTATGACAGAAACTGTGTAAGGATATTCTCATAGTCACAGTATTTAAATAAGTGGTTGTCAGGACACTTGCCTAACAATAGCTGTCTCCAGTGAGCTCACAACAACTCCTTCAAGGAATCTGGTAACCACAATCTTTTGTTTCAGGATAGCTGGCATGGACTTTATTTTCATCGGAAAAGTTTCCTCTTTGCCCCATCCCCCTTGAAGGCACCTATTATCCACACTATAGCACACATTCGTCTAGGGGAATTTTGAGAAGGGTGGGAAAAGACAAAAATGGAGATGAATGGAGCTGTCCTGGCTGGTCCTCTGGGACGCTCTGTGACAGTTTCTGTGCCTGCACTGGCAGCCTGTGTTCAGAGAATTGTACTTGCAGTCTGTCTACCTAGGAATGCTCTGGGGCTACCAGACCCTCTTTGTCTGAATGTACCTGGAACTTGCCATCCCCCATGACTTGCCCCTTGGGGTCCCTTACCTTGCATGGTACAACTCAGCAGCATAATGTGACTTCCAGAGCTCCCTTTGTAAGCCCCTGCCTAAGGTCATAGCCTTGTCTTGCTTCCTCTTTGCCTATCCAGGTTCCCTCACTCCCCTACTAGGCACCAGGGACATTTTCTCCAGAAATTCCTGACATGTACCCCCTCATCTCAGAGTTTGTTGCAGAAGCTCCCCTAAAAGTCTGCTTCACTTTCTAAAAGTGAAAATGAAACATGAGTGTTACACCATCCAAATCCAGATGGAGTTGGTCATATTTGCATTTGGGGGCAGATTACTGGGCACCGTCAATCAGTTAAGGAGGCAGGAAGGAAGGACACAGTCCTTGTAGCAGGGGAATGGGCTGAAGCCAGGTAGCACCTGGAGGCTTGGCATCTGGGGAGTGTGCATGTGTGTGTGTTTCTCCAACCAGAGCAGAGAGCTGAAAGCAGTTATAAAAATACCCTTCGTGACTGCAAGAGGAGGCTTCCCAGTCTGAGGGCACTGCATCCTTTGCTAACTACCTGGCTGGGAGCATCAGATAGGCAGGAGCCAAGCCTGCTGCCAAGCCAGGGGGGAAAAAAAGTGAGGGTCAGCGCACAGTGTTGGGCTTGCTGCCTCCAAGGTCTGTGTGGAAGGCACTAAGCTTTTACACTGCCACGGGGACCTGGGAGGAGACAGACAGACAGAAAGACACGCAGAGTCCAAGAGACTTGTGGACACACATAGAGAGATGCGGAGGCAAGGGGGTCAGAACCAGAAAGAAAAAGACTGAAAAGGAGGGAGTCCATGCAATGGAAGCAGAGAGGACAACAGAAGAAGGGGAGGAGGACTATGATGCTAGATCCAAAAGACCAGCGGAAGCTCTTGGGAGCTTGGGGAAGCAGGCAGTCCTCCAAAGCTGAGGACAGTAATAGCTCCCCTCCCCCACTGCCTCCACACTCACTCAGCCTCACACCAAATCTAACAAAATCCTCAAGAGTCCTGAAGACCAAACCCAGCCCTCTGCCCATGGGCCAGTGAGGCTGCCACTGGTCCACCACCTCATGCCCGCAGCTTTCCGGGGCTTAAGGCAGGCCACTCTCAATTAGCGAAGCCCACAGATCACCCTTTCCACAGAGCAGAATAGGGCCAGCTGGGCTGCATTGTCAGGGAGCTCGTTTTCCCAGGAGCCGAAGCTGCTCAGATGTGCCGTGAGCAATTGCCACTCCATTGGCCTCCCCTGGCAAATTATTCTGCTGGAGTTTCTTCTAACGCTTGGAGCTGCGCTGCTGTAAATGCCAGAAATCATGTACATTAAGCCCAGAGTGACGGCGGGCTTATGGATGGATTTACCTTCAAACAGAGGCCGCTGAGGCGCCCAGTGTGTGTGTGGGGGGGCACTTTATGGACGCCGCTTTCTGCTTGCTGAGGCCTTAAGCGGTTGAGTTAGCCACGTAATCAATTTCTCATGTAAACCTGGCACTGGGCCATGCATTCCCAAGCAGAGCTTTGGGACACAAGCCCTGTACCCACATCCCTGGAGTCATTGCCCCTCCCTTAATTAGGGGAACTGTTTCCATCTGCCCAGGGTATAGGTGATAGGGGCTAAGCAGGGTTAACACTAAGCCACAATGCAGACCTTCAGAACTTACCCTCTGCAAAGCCCTTTCCCAGGACCCCTTGCACGAGAAGCTGCCATCCTCAGCAATAACTCTCCCTGCTCTATGATCTTAGTCCCTTAGCTCCTTTCCTTCTCCAAGTCGGGGTCCGATATCTCCATAAGGTTCAGCTTCTCTTGGCCCAGACTGTCCTTTGTCATGTCCTGTGCTGGCCCATCCTCATGTTCCATCTTCCGCCCATGGGCCATGTTCTTCCCCTCTGAAATGGGAGGCCTGAAATACTGTCTTTGCTCTTTCCTGATATGCTGGCAGCCCTCCTGACCCTATCCAGCCTACTCCTCAGCCCTAATTTCCCAAGGCTTCTGTTGCAGGCAGGACTCCACTCAGTCCCCAGCTAGAGAGAAGAGCAGTTAACTAGGAGCTACAAGTGTAACAGTCCAGGATGCAGACTGGGTCATGGAACTCCTCTCATACCCTATCTGTGGCAGCCAGTGGTTTCCAAATATGGCTTCAGTAATATCTCGGAGCTCACAACCCATCATAAGAGGTGACTTTGACACTCTTTCAACAGAAAGTTGATGGCCGTATTCCCCTTCCTGGAACCTATGGTAGAAATGACCCTACATGACTTCAGCTACCTGGTCATAAAAAACAATGCATCGAGCTTCCAACTGGTTCAGTGGAGTGCTCAGCTGCGGAACTCCCTCCCATAGGGCCCCATCTCACCAAAAGTGAGAGGCTTCCAAGCTGTGACAAAGCCCAAAGCAACCAGAGTTCAAAGAGCACACAGAGAGCCTGAGAGAAATGCCGGGCCAGTGCCCCTCCCTGGGTATTCCAGCGCCAGCCCCCTTCTGACCAGCTGCGTCAGAGGTCCTGCAGAGCCCATACCACAGAAACAGTGGGAGATAAATACAATGGCTGGTTTTGTTTCAGACTGCTAAACTGTGGGGTGATTTGTCACACAACAACAGGGAACCAGAACAGCTTTCATGTCCACAAAACCAGTTTTCAAAGGTTAATGAGTCTTAATACAGTAAAAATACAATAAGACATACGGTAATGCCAAAACAAGGCGCAACAATCCAATCTTTCTTTAATCATCAAAAGGCATTTGAGCGTTGCAGAGCACAGCGTGTTGGGTATCAATTCTCGTTGCACGGTGTCCGGGGATCAGAGAGAGGTGTCTAAGCCTACACAGCTCCCAGACCCTGCATGGGCTCATTCACAGCCCAGAACACTGGAAAGCACACGTGACCACAATTGTTTGGCCACTTAACTCCTAGGAAGGAAAGAACAAGCCAATAGAACAAAGGCAGAAATTGTTCCCGAAAGCAATTCCTATGCGTCAGCATATCCAGACCTTCCTGGTGCCAAGAACTGTGTCCTCCACTAACCCGAGGAGGAGGTTGGGTAGCTGATGATCAGGGGTTTGCAGGTCTTTTCTTTTTCTTTCGGACACAAGGACTGACTTTCTCCTTGGCTTAAGCACTGCAATGAGAGGCTTACAGAATTCCGTTTCTACTTGGGGCATACTTTTACTTTTTCTTCTCACTCAAGCCAAGGGACATGTTGAAGGGAGGCAAGGTGTTGCCAGACCCCGTGGAAGGCAAGTTGACAGCCATAGTGCTACACTTACATGTTTCCTGAAGCAAGTGATTTGGCCTCTCTGTGCCTTGGTATACTTACCCATCTGTAAAATGGGGGTGACAGGAGTGCTTTCACCATGAGGTTTAAACGAGTTGATCTAAATAAAAGGCTTAGAGCAGAAACTTATCATTGCAAGTTTTTAAAATATTTTTATTTATTTGAGAGAGAAAGAGAGAGAGATACAGAAATTGGGAGGTAGAGAGAGAGAGAGAGAATGGGCACGCCAGGGCCTCTAGCCACTGCAAACAAACTCCAGATGTGTGTACCCCCTTCTGCATCTGGCTAACGTGGGTTCTGAGGAGTCGAATCTGGGTCCTTTGGCTTTGCAGGCAAGTGCCTTAACCACTAAGCAATCTCTCCAGCCCCTCATTGCAAGTTTTCTGTAAGTGTTAACCATCATTCTTATCATTCCCATTGTTAGGTGGGGATTCTCGGCTACCAACACCAACAGAGCCTGTTAACAATATTTTCAATGGTTTAATTGTCAGGTGAGAAATTTACCTTTCTTTCATTCCCCTCTTCAGCCTCAGCTCTACATCCCGATTCTCACGTGGGTGCGCGTGCTCACACACACTAGTACATGCACACACAGTCATGCACACCCACACTCAATAATGGTTCCTTGTTTGCCACAGGCCATGCTGTGGTAACTTATTAGTACAGGAGGAACAAGCCGCTTTATCTTCCTCTCCAGGCACAAGCCTGTGTGCGTGTGGAAGATGGATGCAGAGCACCTGCCTGCATTGTCAGAGGAAAATGCATCAGGGCTTGCTTGCCAACCCCCAGGGCAGGGGCTGGCCCTGGAGCCTTGACCCTCCTAGATCTGGGAAGCCTCAGTGGTCAGTCCTGTGGGTCGCTGCTACTTCCCTCCCAGTGTTTGGGTGCTTACTCTCAAACCACCCCACCCCCATGCTTGGCTGGCTGTATCTGCCGCAGGCTTGATGCTGTGGACACAGTCTCCAAGGGGACAAATGAGATGGATGTCAGGAAGAGGAACAGGAACAGGAGGGAGCCACAGCAGTGGAAGACACACACACACACACACACACACACACACACACACACACACACAGAGCCTTTACTTTCAGAAGCAAAGAGAACCTCTACTCAGATTCCTGTCTCATAGCAGATCTGACCCCAAGGTGGCTCTGCTAGACCAAGGCTGTCCCGGAATAAGTCTCTCAAGAGCCCTGCTATCCACACGCAGCTGGAAAGATCTTAAGGGCTCTGCCAATGGGGCCTCTCACCATGGAAGCCTCACAGCTGGCCTCACAAGGTCCTGAAGGTACATTGCCAAAATAGATTAATGTCACAAAAAGGGACTCCATTGGAAAGAGAGAAGGGTACATTTAACAAAATAAAATCAGCACTTCAGAGTGGATTCATTTTCCAGTTTGGGGGTCATTTAACAAATAATTATGGAGTAACAACTACATGCTGGCCACTGAAATTAACTTGGGGCCCCTACCCCAAAACAGCTCAAGGTCTTTTCCCCTTCTGTTAGGCAATTTACCAAAAAGGAATTATGCTAAAAGCTGTGGCATCCACAAGACTGTGCCTGCCTCACAGACCTCAGTTCCAGTGAGCACAAAATGGGAAACACACTTAGCTACAGAGTTATGAAATCTATCCTAGCCTTTGGCCCCAGCTGGCTGTCTAGGCCAGTGATTGTGGGTGGCAGGGCACAAAGGCAGCACTGCCGTGAAGAAACCAGAGTTCTCTGACAGCTGGATTTGGTTTGAGGGAAGCCTGCCAGTCTTCCCGAACTTTCTGTAGACTACACGGAAGTCTAGGATGCTGTCACCCACCCTTGATGCCCTCTCTTTCACTCGGGTGAGACACCGTTTTTGGCTCTCAGTCTTCCCCAGCACTAGTGGGTATTTTCCCTAATCAAGTCCTTGTTTATTCAATCCTCTCTCCACATCTGTTTCTCCAAGGACAAAGCCTAGCCTAGAAGCACTAGTATGTTCCCCTCCTCCCTCTACACAGCTTACTCGGATGAGCCACCCTGGCCTCAAGCCAGTATGAACCTCGTGCAGACCCCTAGGGTGATGTATTCATTAGGAGCCTCTTCCTATATTTGGAATCTCCCTGGTGGATTCCAAACTCTGTAAAAACTTACAGCATACCCCAAGGCTCTTGACTTTGATGGTTCTCAGCAGGTGTTGCTGACCCATGGCAGGGAGGCACTTGACATCAAACTCTTACATCATATTTCAAAAGAGCTAGATGATTTATTAATATAATTAACAATCATGATTGTACAATGAGCCCATGGCATGGCGCTAGACTTTATATGTGCATCATTTCAACCAATGCCTGATTCTGGTCATGCACACTGCCACCAAGTAAAACATTCTTCCCACCGCTCACCCATTTACCCATAGATTGGTTGCCCATCTTTGAATGACAGCTATATTGCTTGTTCACCCTCAGCAGCCCCTCCTCCTTTGTGAAGCCAAACCAAGATATTTGCAGGCAGCACACAAAGATTCGATCTCAGAAAGTACTACCGTTTTCCCAAGAACAACTGCTACCCAGGTCGCAAAATTCCAGGTACATGGTTTAGTAACAAATTCCAGCTTAGTCGGGACTTACAGATACTATAACACTTTTTTTAAAATCCTGTCCTGTGTTACACCCCTCCCAAACCATTTCTTTCCTCTGTGTGTCTTGGCTTCTTGGTACTTGAAAACAAGGCCTCTCGGCTCTCATCCAGGGCACATCTTTAGGCATCTTATGACCCTCGGAGCTTGATCCATCTTCCCCAGCCCCCACTAGCGGAATTTTCTCTCATTCACTTGGAGACAGCTCTACATACTAAACAGAAAGCCTAAGGCTGGCTCGCTGGCTGGCCAGAGGACCTCACGTGAGTTACTTGGCATCTGCGATCCTCAATTCCTTCATCTGTAAAACAGGGTCACTGGGAGGATTAAAGGGAAGATTGCATGTGAAAATGACTGTAAATCCTCACTACCTGAAGTGTAGTCCTTGGGCTAGCAGCAGCTGCTGCTGCTGCCTGGGAGTTCCTTAGAAATATCGGATGCCCTCCCAAGAAACCTTCTCCCCCCAGGTGACTCGTGACCACAATAAGGTTTAATAAACCTTGCTTTTGGATTTTTGGGGAGCACAGAGCCCTTCTGGTCACTGCATTCTGTTGCTTCCTCTCCTTTTCACAATTACACTGTCAGCACTCCCCAAACAACATTTCTACTGCCTCAGCAAAAAGGCCAGGGCAGAGGGTGAACTTGACAATATACATACACTTGGAGGGGGGCTGTGCTGCTCTTCACAGCTTCACAGTCAAGGATCACTGTGGTCTCCCACCAGGTGTAAAGAAAGGGTTGAAAATGCACGAAGAAGCCCAAGCAGGAGTAAAATCCCAATAGCCAATGTGTCCATTCCCCACTCTGATGTCAGACTGTGCTTGGTGATGAAGTGCCCCATCCCAGGTACCTGCAGTTATGGAGATGCTGTCTGCATATATGGTAAATATCAGCCAGTTACTTATCTGTGGGTAAACAAGGGATGCCTCTGCTCCACGAAGTGAGAGCCCGGCATGATCAAAGAGAAGAGGGCAGGAAAGTCATCCTTTCCCCAGCAGCTCCAGGGGGGAGGAAGGGAGAGTTGCTTTGGCATTAGAGAAAACCCCAAGCAAGTCCAAAAGGTACTTGAACCAAAGGCTGACTAACTTAATGGGCTTCAGTGGAGGAGTGAAGATCAGCAAGGGTCTCCAAAGATGGTCAGGAGTTCAACACCAGCCAGCCCCCACATAGCCTCAGTCCTCCCTGGAAGAGCACATTTCCTGGGTAAGTTTGAGGGATATATGAATTCTTTTCCTCATTGCTGTGACAACATACCTGAAAGAATCAACTCAAGGTAATATTTATTTTGCCTTGTGGTTTTGGAGGTCTCAGTCCATCATAATGAGGAAAGCATGGTAGAACAGAGTAGCTCACATCATGATAAGGCAAGAAAGTGAAAGAAGGAATGTCAGTGTTCTCCTTTTATTCTTCCCAGTTCCAGCCCATGGTATGGTGTCTCCCACATTCAGGGCTTACCTTATCAATTATTCCTCTCTGGAAGCATCCTCACAGACCTGCCTACAGGTGTGTCTCAGTCCCCAGCCATCTAAACCATGACAATTAAACATAATTATGGCCATGCACTCATAGCCTAGTAGTTAAAGCAAATCTCACCCCTCCCTTAGACATGGAATACCGTATTTTCAGTTGAACACATGTTTCTGTCTCCCAGTGAAGGATCCCTCTTTCAGCCACAGTTTGAATCCAGCAGTGGCCAGGTAATCAAGTCTGACCAATAGGGTATAAGCAGAAGCAGCTCTTAGAAAGTGTTCTAGAAGAAAGTGGGCACATCCCTCTTTTCCATTTCCTTAATTTTGCCTTTAATAAAGGAACTATGTCAGTGACTTTCTCAAAGCTGAAGAGATTTCTCAGTGGTTAAGGTACTTGACAGCAAAGCCTAAGGACCCAGGTTCAGTTCCCCAGAATCCATGTAAAGCCAGATGTACAAAGTGGTACATGCATCTGGAGTTCATTGGTCACAGCACCGCCATTCTCTCACTTTCGCTCTTTTGCTTTCACTCTCTCTCACTTTGCAAATAAGTAAGTAAAAATAAATACATAAAAAATAAAACCAGAAGCATCTTAGGGAAGGAAAGAGTTTATTTTGGCTTATAGTTCCAAGGGGAAGCATCCTTCATGACAGCAGAAGCATGGCAGGAACAAGAATCACAAGAATCATGACACCAGCAGAGAGGAAGTAGAGCACAGCAACAACACAAGGTTCCAGAATTTTCTCAAACAGTGCCACCAACCAGAGATTAATTCAAACACATGAGCCTATGAGGGAAGTGAGCAAGGCTAAATCCAGTGATGTCAACAAGACAGACCATTACTTAAAGCTAGGAAACACAGCTTTGTGTCTCAATCTTACCATCACTTGGTGCTTCTCTAAGTCTCAATATTCTCTCTCATATAATTGGAATAATAAATGCAAATGGAGCTGATATAAAAATTGAATGATATATTGGTTTGAAAACTATATGCCATGATATAAATATTATGGTGTTGGAGAAGGGAGATAGATATTCCTTCTCAAATCCTAACTCTAACTCCAAAACATTGTTTTCTATGCAGAATATATTCTGGCTAAATAGTTCTGCAAACTAGGCAACAATGAAAGTGTAGGACGTAGGATGATTTCCTATGTCTCAATGACAGCCACAATGGCAACTTCTTTAGTCTGGATATGCAAACTATTTGGCCATATAGGGCAGCAGGTACAGGTTCTCCAAAGTGTTCCAGCCCTGTAGGCACAGATGCCAAGAAGGAACAGTTGGCTACATAATGGTGGTCACTACATAGCACATCCATCATGGTCAGTCCACAAAGCAGAGCACATACAGGACTCAGGGGAAGGGCCAGGTTAGCTGAGAAAGGCTAGAAATAACCTGTGCACACTAGCTGTTCCAAGCATCCTCAGGCAAAGGGTCTGATGTAAATCTGGAGGGTAGCCATGATACCTCTATGCTAGGCAAACACAGGAAGTCAAAACAGCTTGTCCTGGAAACAGTGACATGTTAGCAACACATTGACAAGGCTATAGGTCAGAATGGGTAAGAATTCTCCTGCCCAAGGTCTAATCTTGTCTCTTCAACTACTTCCCTGTGTTACCTTGGTCAAGTTACCTAATCTTTCTGTCTATCAGTTTACCCATCTGTGTAGTGGGAATAGTTATAATTCTTATATTGCAAGTGGTTGGGAGGGCTTAATTCACACAGTTATTAAATTCACTTAGCATTTGGCACATAGTAACTGTGTCCCAACACCAGACCTAAGAGGTATGATTAGGAACATTTGTGATTCCATCCATAATGATCATGCACAGGATACTGACACCAAGGACACAAACGTCTCATTCAGTATGGGCTCAGTGGACCCTTGAACATGGGGATCTGTCCATGGAAATCAAAGTAACACTGCAAAACTGAGGACAATCTGTAACTAGTGAGGTAGCATTCAAGAAGCAATGACCCTGAGCTCCAAACAGGCAGAGAAATGCAACTGGAACTGGCTCAGATAGTTTAAGGAACTTATTTGCCAAAGAAACCAGTGGTCTAAATGGTAGTTGGCTTCAGGTAGTTGTGAATCTAGGCACGTATCCCAAGTGATGACAGGATAGCCACCAGCACCTTTAAACGTACATTTTATTAACAGAATAACTATGATAAAAAGGGTGATTTTCCCAGCCATTCCAGAAAACTCCTCAGGGCTGCCAGAATCTGGCTAAAACTATCCAGCTTAGACCTTGCTTTCTCCAGGGCCCAAGAAACCAAACTAATTTCATTTACGCCACAGTGACTGGGGAGATAGCCCTTGAGAAGGGAAGATGCGCGCGCACACACACACACACACACACACACACACACACACACACACACACACACACCAGCTTGAGAAGGGAGAGAAACTGTTTCTCTGCTCAGAGAATTCCTTGGAGAATCTTCCCCAGACACCACTTTCTACAGAAACACAAGGTTCCCACACACAGGTGCATGATCACAGACAGTCACAGAGAGGCAACTGTGTCACCACAGGGACTGGGCTGTGTGGCTCACACTCTGCTGATTGGAGAGTGACATGGCAGTGGCGTGTGGGGAGTGGGGAGAAGTGGCTTCAGCTGCGGCCACCTCTTGCAGAAGACACCCGGTACTTCATGCTAGCAGGCCTGGACAGGCATTGTCCCCAGATGTCAGTGCTAGTGCCTCCATAAACAAAGAAGTTGCTGGAATGCAGCCTTCAGCTCTGGGAGCTGTGCTTAATGGCAAGCCACTGGGGGAGCCGCAGCCATTTACCACTGTTCCCAGCCTGCCCTCACAGCGTCTTAGACAGCAGTTTATCTGAAATTTAAAAACGCTTTCCTGAGAATAATTGTTTCTTGGAAATTATAAGATTATCAGATTTCACTGTCTGGCAGTCTTCTACAGGCCAAAGGGCCAGCAGCATTTCTGCCTTTTGAAGGGAGGACAGCTTCGCTCTGCCCTTCCCCTCTTCCAGCTCTTCCGTAGGTCCCTCCACGCATCTGCTGGGGAAATGTATGAAAGGGCTTTGGAGTTAATTTGGGATTGAATGGAAGCTTCACTGAGGAAAAGTGGGTGAGGGAAAGACAGTGAAAGAAAAACGTGAGGCAGAGGTGACCCAGCCACAGGGGGCATCTGAGAGCTAGAGCTGGCCGTGCTTCCTCGCTTGTGTTCTGTCTGCAGTGGGATGCCTCACCAAACACTGACTTCATCTGTCTTCCCAGGATCAGCCCAGCCCAGTCCAGCCCAGCCCATATTGTGACAGAACACACTGGCTTTGGAAACATGGCCACAGGCAGCACCCTCCTTGGATGTGGAGGGCAGTGACATGGACGGTTAAACTCAATGTGTTGGCCACAGGCCAGCCTTCTGGCTTGGCAATTATACAAGTCTACCTCCCCCTCTCCCGTTGTCCGGTCACCTCCCTGTCAGACAGCTTTAGAGCATTGGCCTATTCCTGTCAGCAAATGTTTGTGTGTAGCATTGCTGGGTGACAGTTGAACAGGGCTTGCATTTTCCTGGCTCCTGGGTCTCCGACCAAGCTTGCCCTCTGAGGACTTTGCAACACCCCTTGTCACTGCTGTTGCGTGAGCCCTAGCATATCACAGCTCAGGCTGCACCTAGGCATCTGGAAAAGACGACTCTTGGGCCTACCCCACTGAGGGAGACCGGAGGATAGAGCCAGCCCTAATGATTTCAGTTCTCAGTGGATTGTCCCATTAGACCCCTGCACAGATTAACTGGGGAGACTGCGGTTCATTTGGCCAAATGCTTTACGGAGACAGGAGCCATAATCCTACCCTAAAGTGAGGTCACATGTGGACCTGTTCATGGGAGGCCAGACAGCAGGTAGGATCACCAAGCATTCTATAAACACAGAAAATCAAGAGAGATGCCCAACGTTTTCCGCTTCTGATCATCCAAACCAAGGCAAATAGTCAGGCTTTGCATCTAAGAATGCTTGAGCAGCATCCTTAGAAGGAATCTGTTCTCCATTTCCCAGCTCAACTTCCTCCTCCACTTATCCCCTTCTTAGCTGAAGGTAAGACATATTCAAAATATTTGCAGATGGACAGACAGAAAAAAGTTGCCTTTTTCCCCAGGGTAGAGACCAAGCATCTTCCAGAATGAAAGCTGTAAGGAAAGAGAGCCACAAGAAGACAAAAAAATGAATGGATCAAGCAGGGAGACCAAGTTCCAGAATTTCCCCACCCCTCACTGGCAATGGTGATGGTACATGCCTATAATTCCAGCATTGGTAGATGGAGGTAGGAGGTCATCCTCGACTACATAGGAAGTTGGAGACCAACCTAGGCTAGCTAAGATCCTGTTTCAAAAACAAGAGGGCTGGGGAGATGGCTTAGCAGTTAAGGCACTTGCCTGCAAAGCCAAAGGACCCAGGTTCAAACCCACAGGACCCATGTAAGGCAGGTGCACAAGGTAGCACTTGCATCTGGAGTTTGCACTGGCTGGAGGCCCTGACGTACCCATCCTCCCTCTCCCTCTCCCTCTCTCTCTCTCTCTCTCTCTCTCTCTCTCTCTCTCTCTCTCTCCAATAAAAAAATAAAAAAAATTAAAAATTTAAATAAAAGAAGGGCTGGAGAAGTTATTTGGTGGTTAAGGCACTTGCCTGCAAAGCCTAAGGACCCAAGTTCGATCCCCCTGGAACCCACATAAACCAGATGCACATGGTGGCACATACATCTGGAGTTCATTTGCAGTGGTCATTCTCTCTGTCTCTATCTGGCTCTTTCTCTCACTCTCTCTCAAATAAACATAAAAGTAAGAAAAAAATTCCTCCCCTAGACACCTGGCTTGTATAAGTGCACTGGCCCATTAGGAGATTCCAGAGAGGGGAAACACATGTTTGTGCTGGGAAAGGAATCTTGTCATGTGTTATATAATGGTGTTTCCAGTGGTGATGAACTGCCGATAGGATCATGGTCCTGTGAGATTACATTACCTAGTGATACCAACGTGGTCTTAGTTTTCCGAAGTATACACAAAGATGGCATTGCTAACAATCCATTTCTCAAAAAGTATCCTCAGCATTAAGCAATGAATAGTTGTAGTTATAAAAGCAATACAATGACGGTCTGAAGAACAATTGTAAAAATGCAGGGGTGTGTGTGTACATGTGTATGTGTGCACGTGTGTGTGTGTGTGTGTGTGTGTGTGTGTGTGTGTGTGTTCACAGGCAAAGGTATCAGGAGCAGAAGGAAAGGAAAGAAACCTCATCTGTGGCAATGACTCTGGAAACAGTACAAAGGTGAAGTGATTAAACATGTCCATTTGTCTTGGACTGCCCCAGGAAGACACATGTTCCAGGAAACTCCTTTGCCCCAGGCATGCTGGGACTGGTGGCTCTCCTAGGTTCAAGAAAGTCTAGTGTGAATTCGCAGGAGGATATAGATTCTGAGGAGGACAGAGTGCCCTCTCCATAGAGCAAGCTGAGAGAGAGAATGAAGCAACCTCTAAAATGCTGTCAGCAAAACACCTGCAATGCTATTAACCCCGTAAAGAGCACAAGTGGCTAGCTGGCGAACACCTTTCTTTCTTTCTTTCTTTCTTTCTTTCTTTCTTTCTTTCTTTCTTTCTTTCTTTCTTTCTTTCTTCTGTCCTTCCTTCCTTCCTTCCTTTCTGAGAGGCAGAGAGAGAGAGAGAGAGAGAGAGAGAGAGAATGGGCACACCAGGGCTGTAGCCACTGCAAACAAACTCCAGACACTTGTGCCACCTTGTGTGTTTGGCTTTACGTAGGTACTGGGAAATTGAACCCAGGTCCTTAGCCTTTGCAGGCAAACCCCTTAGCCACTGAGCCAAATCTCCAGCTCCACAAACACACATTTTATTGGCTGCCTTCCCTGCCCTGTCTCCCTGCCCCGTGCTTACTTGAACCCTGAAATTCATCCTCTATGAGACTTTGTTTCAGAAATACTCATAGATTCACCCCCAAATATATGTACCATGAAATTTACTACACTGGAACTGTGGCAGAAAAAGAAACACCAAAACACCAGAATCATCCAGTTATGGCGCATTGAGGGGGAATGGTTGGCAACATCAGAGAGCTGCAGCAAGTACAACAGTTCACTAAAAGCAGTGGTATTTGCACATTGTGATCCTTCCACATCCACAGAAAGAGACATGGGGCCTAGCATGAGAGTATGACAGCTATGGAGGCAACACAGAGAGCTGCGAGCAGGAGCAAAGGGGTGTGGGGCAGGGACACAGGGCAGGGAAGACAGCCGATAATAGGTCGGTTAGCAAGCTAGTTCTCATGGTGGTCTAGCTGAGCTCAATGCTTCCGTGGATCTCTGGTGCGAGGGAGTGGGTAACGTGGTGCAGCGACCCCCAAGCCTTCCTCAAGTTGCTCATGCCTTGGAATTTCAGGCCTTCTCTGCTTTTTGTAGAAAGACGGAGAAAATCTTCAAGCCACAAGACATGAGCCCTGGAAGTCAGAAGACAGAAGGAGACTGAAGCTGGCAGCCTCCAGCGATGTGGGCCAAACACTAACACCACCTGCCAAATATAGCTGCAGTCATACGTCACTTACCTACGGATCCGGGTCAGAGAATGGCACCGTTAGGTCAGGTGCTGTTGTCATCATGCACACATCACACAGGCCAAGGTGGTACCGGCTAGTACACATCTGGGCTGTGTAGTAGACAAGAAGACACATGTCACTGGTTTATGCTGTTGCTTTGTTCTACTTTTTATTATTATTGTAGTGTGTCTTATTGTCATTCTCAGTGTTCCACCCCATACATAATCACATGTGCTGTACTTTCATGCCCTGGGCAGCACAGTAGGCTGGTTCATTCCAACATCGTTGCAATCCTGCGACTCATTTATCGTGCCACCACATTAACACAGCTGGGACATTGCTAGGTGACAGGAATTTGCAGCTCCATTGTAATCCTAGGGAACCATTATTGTATAGTGGTTAGTCCCTGATCAAAATGTTTTTATGTAGCTTGTGACTGTACTGTGATGGGAAGAATTTCACGTTTTTGTGGTTTAAATGGGTAAGACATGTATAGAGGAAAGAAAAGCATAGGCATCAAGTGGTGATCAGTAGCAAGGCATGGCCACCTATTCCATTCCTTCATCTGATTTTTTTTAAAATAGTTTTGTTTATTTTTATTTGAGAGTGACAGACAGGGAGAGAAAGAGGGAGAGGGAGAGAGAGAGAATGGGTGTGTCGGGGCCTCCAGCCACTGCAAACTAACTCTAGGTGAATGTGCCCCCTTGTGCATCTGGCTTACGTGGGTCCTGGGGAATCGAGCCTTAAACCGGGGTCCTTAGGCTTCACAGGCATGTACTTAACCGCTAAGCCATCTCTCCAGCCCTCAGCTGATTTTTAGTACAAATAAGCATTGCCTTTCTCATGACTAATAATAATAATAATTTAAAGTGAGAGGGTTGTGGAGATGGCTCAGTAAGTAAAATGTTTGCCTCGCAAGTATGAGGGCTTGAGCTCAATCCTTAGAACCTATGTAAAAAATAATTCCAGGTGTGCTGGTGTACCCTTGTAAGCCTAGCACTAAGGAGGATTGCCTGAGCTCCCCGGCCAGCCAGTATAGTCTAATTGGTGAGTTCCAGGCCAATAAGAAACCCCGTTTCAAAGGAAATGGACAATGTTCCTGAGGATGACACCCAAAGTTGTTATATGGCCTCCACACACACCCATATCCATGTGGACCTATGCACACACATGCACATACATGAATAAAAATAATCATGAGAATTGGAAGTAGGGGAAGTAAGGAAATTGCATGCATCAACTATGAGAGGAAAATAATAATCAAAGTTCACATCTTTCATCGAAAACCTTCAGGCCAAATAAATTTTAGAACTGAGAAATTTCTGGATGTTAGAAAGATAAAGCTTCAAGACAACATGTTTTATTGCCACCATGCCCACCCCACAGTGAGAAATCAGACGCTTTGATATTTCTGTGCTGATACATGGGGCCTGTCACCCCGGCTGGGATAAGTAATGATGGTAAGTAACCTCATCATACCAGTTCAAACCAAGTTTTGCTACCAAGTACACTGGTATAAAAACGGCATAAAACTGTAGAGATTCCATGGTGGATAAGTAATAGTAAGGAATAGTAACCAATAGTAAGGAAAGGAGACTTTCCAGATGCAGGGCAACCATGCAAGATCAGAGCAATTGGGTTTCACTGACTGAGAGAGAGTGTGTTAGCTCCTCCCTGGAGTCCAGTGACCAGACGGGAGCCACCTGGACCCAGAAGCTTTCACGTAAATATGCTTGCCACTCCGGAGCAGTTCTCCATTTTACCACCTACTCATGAACAGGCACGTCCCCTAGGGAGATGGTGAAAATGTAGATTCCTAGTCAGGCAATGTGGGGCTATGCTCCAGTTTTGATATGGTTCCAGTTCAAAGTTCATGAATCAGTAGTTTGGTCATCAGGGTGGAAATGGCAGGAGAGGCTGTGGACTTTTCAGAGGTAGGGATTTATGGGAAGTCCTTGGGTCTTTGGGGATGTGTCCTTCCTTGGAAGAGACTGAAGAACCCCAATAGTTCTCTGGCTTCCTGTACTTTGATATGACCTCACCCTCACACACACTCCTACACTAACATGATGCCACCAAAAGGGCCTTTGCCAGAGCTGAGCTAGTCGTGTCCTGTCTTTGCACTTCCAAAGCTGTGAGCCAAGTTTCTTTTGTGTATGAAGTTAGCCTGTCTCAGCTGCTTCATTATGCTAACAAAAACAGGCTAATACAGGTGAGGCCAAAGAATCTGCCTTTCTAATGTATTCTCAGGTGGGGCTGATGCCTCTCACTAGGAAACTGCACTGTGAGCCATGACACCATAAAGTCATTTCAACTGAAGTGACATGCAGCTCCACATGACTTCCACCCATCAGCCATGGCAGCCACAGAAAACATGTCAAATTGTCCTATAAAGCATTGGGCTCCTTTGATTAAGTGCCATCATGGAGGATATGAGTGGGCAGGGCTTTGGTGAGGGAAGAGAACCCCAATAGGAAACAGTCTGTTCCTGTGAGACCATGGAAAGGCCTGAGAACAAAGGCTGCTTTTGAGGAGAAAGGAGCAGTTAGCACCTCACTGTGACTGCCCTGGGTGTCAGGTGGTCCCAGCCATGGGGATGACCAGGAGCATGGGACCTGGAAGTCAGGAGCCATATTGTAGTACTGTAGTTGTGATTCACCTGGGCTGGAAGAGTTTAGTTTCGAGTCATCCCTTCATCTGGTGTGGCTGCAATGCCATGCACTCAGGACCTGTGCTTCTCTATTCTCCTTGTGCCTGGTCACAGCAGACAGAGGGAGGAGGGCTGCCCAGGAGTCTGGCCTGACATGGTCCCCACTACTTCATGGGGACTGAATGAGGCCTTCATGACCCCACAGAGGAGGGGGTCACAGGGTAATGGGAGTTGAGGCACACGTGTGTGTGTGCGTGCGTGTGTGTGTGTGTGTGTGTGTGTGTGTGTAATTTTCTAAACTAAAAGAGTCTGGCATAAAAGCAGAGGCAAAGAGCACAGATCTCGAAGATTTCCAGCAGCAGGCTAGGAATAAGGAGCCTATCATCGCAATGATTAACAGAGATTAAAGTCATGGTTACTTCTGGAGCTGGATATTGACGAGAGAGAGGCATAAGGGGAACTTGTGGAGATGGAGGGGGGAGCAAACATTCTATTCTTTGACATGTGCATCAGTGACATCTGTGCATCATATGTAAGAAGCAATCAACTTCGATGCTATCACTGAACTTTTACTGTCCATTTGTCATATCTCAATTAAAATTGGTAGGGAATTGAAATGGACCCCAAGGCTGGAATTAAGTTAAGTGACCTGATCCCTAACCCTTTTCCAGTTAAGTTATAAAGGAATGACAGACTGTCTGGGGACTATAGAGGAGACTGATCCCTGACCTAAATAGAACAAACTAAATGACGTGAATCCAACCCAGGTGTGATGATTAAACAACTGAGACTTGTGCAAAGACGTCTCGAGATTTTCCAGTCACATAATCTGTTTGGGGAAAACTCATTAGGCAAAAAGCCCCTGATGCAGAGTCCATTCTGCTCCATCCCTTAGTCATGGGAGATTTATTTGAAACATTAATATGCCTCACCCCCCCCCCAAGTCCCTTCACCTTTGCTTCTCTAGTCTGCACATGCCTGATTGCAGGTGTGTCCTGTATGCAGGAGTGTGGCTGAGAAATAGGCCATTCTTAAATCAAAATAGATATGAGCTCCTAGAACGTCACCTTTAACACACGTATATGCCTTTCTTCCTCCTTCCCTCCACAATGTTGGCTATGGACGTGACCATTGCAGCTGTAGCAGCCTTCTTAGATGAGGACAAAAGAAGTTGTTTGGTGATAGTAAATTATTGAGCTGGAAGATGCCTTGGTCCCTGACAATTTCATCAAGACTCCTAGACTGCCTATTGAGCCTGCAAGAGAAAATGTTCTGTCTTGTTTAAAACCCAATTACTTTGAATTATTTTTTTCTGTCATATATAGTCAAGCCTAACCCAAAAAGATTCTCTTTGTCAGTCAGTAATAGTACCCCAAATCTCTTACAGGAGTGGTACACATTAGCCCCTTATTGCTATGGGATATCAGACAGTGAAATAGAGAGGAAGGTGTCAGGGAAGCCATACGCAGAGAAGTAGCCTGGAAAAGCTGGGCTTCAGGAGTGACAGAACATAGAAATGGCCACAAACTGTCATCACAGCCTCACTCTCACAATGTTTTGCTGTTCGTGGAGCAAGATGGTCATGTGCACATGGCCCAGCCAGCCCAGTGGAGGATGTAAGACCACATATATCAATCAGCCAGGATTTTCTAAAGGAACAGAACCAATGAGATAGATGTTTGTATTATAATTTATTAGATTGGCTTACATCATGAGAGACTGGATAGTGTCACCGTGGCAGCCTGCAAACTGGAGAGCCAGGGGGAACAGTAGCTGCTCAGGCCCAACAAGGGAGATAATGAAGCAACCCCAGCCTGAAAGCCAAGCCCAGGAAGCCCTTTGTAGAATCACTAGTGCAATTGTATAAGTACACCTTGAAAGAGACTGGAGGGACTGGAGTGTGATGCCCAAGGCCATGGCACTAGAAAGCCACAAGAATGGCTTGTGCGTATTGTGGATTCTCCTGCTCTTTCTTCCACCTGTGTGCCCTGATAGACACATAGAAGTATGCTGTACCACTTTTCTAGGCATTTTCAATCCAGTCAAGCTGTCAACCAAGGTTAACCATCACACCACAGGAAGTGAAGCCCTAGTCAGCCCCAGCCACTGCACAAACTGTGGATGCATAAGCAAGCCTGATGGATACCTGTGGGGTTCAGTTCAGCCCAGAAGAACCAACTGGATACGGACTAGTGAGAAACAACAAACAATGGTTGGTTTAGACCACCAGACATTTTGAGGATGGCAAGAACTGACTAATACAGGGACATAATGTTTTTATTTTCTCTCTGTGTCACTCTCTTTGTGTGTATGCATGGATGCATGTGCATGCATGTAGAGGTCAGTGGTCCATGTAGAGTGTCTTTTTCAATTGCTCTCCATGATTTTTTTTTATTATTCAGTTAGATTAGCTGGCCCAGAGACTCCATCTCTCTGTCTCTGCTTCCCTAGTGCTGGGATTATAGCCATATGCCACGATACCTCACTTATATGAGTGCTGAGGGTCCAAACTCAGGTCTTTACACTTCCATGCTAAGTACTTTACAGGATGAACTATCTCCTCAGCTCCAGGACAAGGATTTTGAAAGCTCGACTTCACATACCTTTAGCTAGGCCAATGCCACTGGGGAAAGAACCGAAACTGGCCCAGCAAAAACAAGACCATCCAGCCTTATTTCATTTCCAAGGTTTATCCATGACATCCTGGCACTCCCTAAGCCAGGTTCATGCTTCCTGGCAAGGGAAAAATTGCCCCCATCCTCTGTGGTGACAAATAAGTGGGACTAGCAGGTGGCCACAAGATGACAATCCTACATGCATGGCTTTCTGAGGGCCAGAGGCAACCTGTGCTCCAGAGCCCAGGGAGAGGAGCAGGGGCACAGGAAGATGCAGCCCTCTGGGCTAGTTTATGCTTTTAAAACATGCAGACGTACAGAGAGGCAGGACGAGTCTTTATAAAATGTGTGCTTAGCATATATATGCCAGAGTTTCGACTCGTGCACTGAATAAAGTTCGATCATTAGGGAAAGAGATCTCCTTGGCCACTTAGGATACCCCTGGGTCAATCCACAACCTGTGTACAGGTGGTCTGGACACATGAAAGGAACACTGGTGTCTGGCATGTCTGACAGAGTGGGGCTGTGGAGGGACTAGCTCACAGAACATGCTTAGCTCTGTATATTGGCCCCAAGATGTAGTGAATTCCATGCAAGGAGCCCCCCCCCCACGCAGAGTGCTGGGGCCCCTTCTGTTTACAACAGCTCCTTAAAAGACAGGGCACTGGGGAAACTTGGCTTACTGCCCACTCCTAAGGAACTGGCTTCCTTCGGTGGAGGGGGAGGTGGTATTGAGTTGCAGAGTTGAGCTAGCATAGGAGACCGAGCTTGCTATGACATGTGGTCTTGCCCTGTCCTCTGTTTCCTGCTTTTCCTCCCCTTCTCCCCCTCCTCCCATCTCAGTTTCTTTCCCTTGACTTTTTCCATCTTAATTGGTCATACATGGAACTGAAAGTCTTTTTATTATCTACTATATTTGTTGAATACAGTTTTATGTCCATTAGTTCTCATTTGTAAAGTGGATGAGCCCAACACTTTATGGTTTTACTTAATTTTTTTTAATATATCAAAGTGGTAGTCATTAGGGCTGTTCACAGATATTCCAGTTTTCCTGTTTGAGCACACCACTGAGTCCAATGTCCCCTCCTGTTTTGGGACTTGTGACTGTGTAATGTAACTTGTTTAGTCAATGAAATGCGAATCCTCCTGGGTAGGACTAACAGTGGCTGGTCTCATTGTTTTCTACTGGCTAAGGGAGGCTTCCACACAGTGAGAAGATTCCTCCAACCAGACCCCGTAAGGACAGAACACGAATAAGGAGTAAGCCTTGCTTTACTAAAACACTGAGTTTATCACTGCAGTGAGTCTTACCTATTTGGATTGATATGATCATTTTACTACACACACCATCTGTTAGGCTTTTGAATGTGAAATGTCCTCCACAGGTTCCTACATTTGAACAACTGGTCCTCAGCTGGTGGTGATGTTTGGGGAGGTTATGGAACTTTAGGCATATATAACCTAGCTAGCAGAGGTCAGTCAGGAGGCAGACCACTTCTGGTCAGCCTAAGTGTCATGTTCATTGATCTTCCAAGATGTGAACAAGCCTGAGGAAGCTATGCTGTAAGCCCCTGCCACCCCGAGCCACCATACCTCCCACGTCATAACTCTTGAAGTTGATTCTACCAGGTATTTGGTCTCAGTGAGAAAGAAAGGAACAAATAAGCCATCTTAATTTGAGGCTCTTCTGTAATAAATTTTAAAAATCATGTATTTCAATGCCCAAAGTATTGTCTAGGTACTTCCTTTGTTTTGTTCTGTTTTATTGAATTTTAGAGAGAGACACAGAGAGAGAGAGAGAGAATTGGTGTGCCGGGGCCTCAGCCAGTGCAATTGAACTTACGCCACCTAGTGGGCATTGCAGCCTTGTGCTTGCCTCACTTGTGCATCTGGCTTATGTGGGATGTAGAGAGTTGAACATGTGTCCTTAGGTTTTGTAGGCAAGCACCTTGACTGCTAAGCCATCTCTCCAATCCTAGGACCTTGTTTTTAAGTGTTGGGGGGGGTAAGGGTTTCAGGCTCACTCTGAGCATCTGATGGAACTAAGAGTTCCCTGTACCAGACATGCAAGAGTACACATGTGGAATTTTGTATACAATTGCAGTTGCTTATTCTCCAGGGGTACTAATGCTCTGAGGTACTAGCACCTCTTTTGTTCTTGAAACTGATGCATGGCCATCATCTTCCACTGAGCAACTGGGATTCAAAGGGACAAGTGCAATGAAGTCTTCTGCTCCCACAGTTCTGGCAACATCACAGGTACAGACCTCTGATCATTCCAGTGAGATCAGGTACATTCAGCGTGGTATGAGCATAGACTACATCTGACCTTTCATGAAGCAATGTGATGACAAGTAGTCGTGCATTATTTCTGTTGCTGGGCTTCTGGCAATCATTGGAATATGGATAATTAGGTTGCCATGAAAAATTTCCATGGGGTGCAAGGTGATGGACCTTGACAAGGATTTCCTTGGTGGCAGACAGGGATTTCAGGCAATTCTGGAATGACATCTACCTTTCAAGGTAGAAGTGAAAATAAGAGGCAGCTGGGAGTTTGGACAAATCTCCATGATAGCACTTGACCATGACCCTATGGGCTACAGGTACTTCTCTGCTTGCTGACCCTATACATCCTACATTGGATGCATCAGTTAGTTCTCTTGCTCTTACCAGACACGTGACATCTTTTTGCCTTTCTATCAGTCTCATCATTTGCACAGCTGAAAATACTGAAAAGATTTACTGGCCTTTTAGAGCTGGGAGAAAATGTCCCATGAAGATAAGATCTGAAGTAGTAGTCAACCTTAGACAAATCTTCAAAGTCTATCAGATGGATCTGAATAAAGAAAATGCTGCAAGCTGAATGTAGGAATCTATACAATGTAATAGGATAGGGAATTTGCCTTTGGGAAGTCTCTTACCCAGTTTCTATTTCTCATCTACTTCCCAGTGTCCCCTATATTTGGGTCCTCAATCCCCAAAGAACACTATTGCTAGAATTATTTCACACTAAATCACACTGTCTCAATGTAGCTGAATACAAAAAGGTGTTCTGAAGTGGACAATTTTGTTGGACTAATTTGCACTAAGATGTGAGTGGATGGGAACCCTTCTTCAGAATATTCATATTAAAAAAATGGATCTCAGAAATTCAGTCAGGTGCCTTGCTGGTAAATCATGTATCAAAGTGAAAGAAAAACTGTCAAGCACAGTGAAGGAATGTTTTCTGGGAGTTTGTCTCCTGGGATCAGCTCCCCAAAGCACAGATCTTAATTGTCATAGCTTGGTTCCATCTTTTCATCAGCCCTTATAGTCACTAAGCCAAAGGTATTTTTCAAACTAGCACTTGATGTTACCACATCTGGGGTGTGTGTGTGTGTGTGTGTGTGTGTGTGTGTGCGCGCGCGCGCGCGCGCGCCTGAAGGGACCTCATCACATCCAGGGAAAGTGGCAGCTCTAGGCAGCCATGAGTCAGTCAACCCAGTGTCCATGGAGCCAGAGGGTGCCCTAGAGCAGAAGCAATGATGCTTTTTCTGAGCTGCCTTCGTTCAGCAGCCCTCCTAGCCTTGTGATAAGTGAGGGACATTGTCTATAAAACATCCTGGGGTCCTGGGAAAAGGAAAGACTTATTGGAGGGAGTGGACAGTTGTGGTAGGAACAATAGATGTTTCATTGCTCAAAACCACTCGCAGAATATAAAATTAGTTACAACCCCTTGATACTGAGTACAGAAATCAAATTCACATGGTATCTAATTTGGCCTAAACACAAGACTCTCGGTGCCCCAGGGCTACATCCCTGAGGTCTGACAGATGAGACGGCCTCCACTCCCTCCAACTGGATAAGGCCAGGTGCCAAAGGGGACATTATCTCCCCTTTCATTCAGCAGCTTTGTCTGCCTGCAAGATTGGAATACAGACTAACTGATGTATTTTGAGGGATCAAAATAATTAGTTGTCTTGGAATCTTGTTTTAGATTTTAATTCTTCATCTTGGAACCAAACTAGAGGAGCAGAAATTTCTATCTGTGGCTGGAGGGATTCGGTTTCAGCACACTAAAAAAGGCTCCGCTTCAGAGGCATCTTTCCATGCATGAATCAAATTATTCCAGCTGGGTCTTACCAACACGTAGGCAATCAAAACCTACTTTCACTTGCTATTTGATTCTTTATTTACTAGTTCTATAAATACCACGATGGGTGTGCTTTGATACTGGGTGGGGAGGAGATTGAAGAGCAGCAGCTGCTTGGAGGCTTGCAGCCATGGGTCACATGCACATCTAGAGCTGGGGGAGGGGGGGGGAGGCCTGACATCCCATGGTGTCTGTGGTGAGCATGTCTCAGGCCTGCTTGTCTGGTCTTTTAGCTATCAGTCATACATAGATGGCCAGAGTAGCTTTACCACTCTCCTTTTTCTCTGTGAGCTGGGAAAGCCAAACTAGATTTTCAGAAAGGGTAGCCAAAGCTGGTAAATAAAAATAAAAAGCTATGAAAGTCCAGGGTGGAGGTAGAGGCATCCAAACTGTAGGCAGCTCTGGCCAAGGCTGGTGTATTACAGAAGGTGGCACGTACTACTGAAGATGAGGGGCTGGCCTTGGTGGCCTCTGGCTCTGATACCTGATAACTTGATGAATTATAGCTGCACTTCAGGCCCCAGTGGATAAACCAGCATTAAGGGGTAAAGTGCCAGGGAGGCAAATTCTGACTCAGCATCAGGGTGAATTCGATCAAGATTAGAGTTGTCAGAGAAATGAATTGTGCTGCCCTGGGGATAGCGAGTGACCTGTCTGCCTGAGGAAAGGTCAGGAGAGAGGACTAAGCTTTGAGGAAGGTGAGATTTGGCGACAGGAAACACCCTGTCTAATTGAGGAATCCCACATCCTCTGCTTTCATGACTCTGAATGTCTCAAGGATGAATTGATGCTCACTGAGTGCTCTGCCACCTTTCCAAAGTGGACACAGGGGCTTTTGCTCATGGGTACTGGAGGAGCTCTGGTGAGGGCTGGCACAGAAGTAAAAGGAGACACGCTGTGCATTCGAACTTGATCTTGCCCTGTGTGGTACAGGCTTGGTTGGCAACTTCAGAAGATTTTCCTGCAGAAACCTGCTACCACTTTCCCATTCCCCTTCTTCTTTCTCTTTTTTTGTGTGCACATATGTGTATTGGGTGGATGTATATGCGAGTGCAGGTACAGATGTGGGGGATGCACTGGCACATGTGTGCACATATATGTGGAGGCCAGAAGACAACATTGGATGTTATCCTCTGGAACATCATCCCATTAAGTTTTGGAGACATGGTCCCTCATGGGTCTGAAGCTCACCAGTCTCCACCTCCCCAGCCCTGGGATTACAGGCTCATGCAACCACACTCAGTATTTTACATGGATGCCGAGGGTCAAACTGAGGTTCCCCATGCTTGCACAACAAACACATTATCCATTGGGGTCTCTCCCAAATCTCCCCTCTTTCCCTTTTTTTTTGCAGGTGTACGTGTAGATTTTGTGTGTGACATGTGGTGTATGCACATGCACGTAGTATCAGGGGTCCTTCTCTTATTGCTCATCCACATATTCCTTGAGGTGGGTCTTTCCCTCAACCCTGAGCTGCTTCCAGTCATGGAGCTAGCTCCAGTGATGCCCTAAGTCTCTACCCGCCCCCCAAGGAATCTGAATGTTTAAGCAGCAAGAGCTTTTGACCACTGAGACATCTCCTCAGCCCCACTACTTCCCTTTTTAACAGCTTTTATGGTCACCACTGCCTACAGGATCAAGCCCAAGCCTCCTAGGCACTAGCAAATCCCTCCACTGGCACTTCCTTCTCCGGCCACACTGCCAGCTGGGCCTGACCCAGGCTGAGAATGCTCTGTCTGTACCGCAGCCATGTTCTCACCTTCAGGCTTTGAGCAGGCTTGTTCTGGGACTCAGCTTCCAGAAAACTCACTAAGTTACACTGTTTTGGAGTTTCGGGGTTTATTCTTTTACCTTTTTCTTTTAATCAATCAAAGATCAAACCACACCATTTCAGTGGTAATTACTTGAGGGAGGAAAGTCCTTGAATTCCAGAGATAGTAAAGTTTCAATGACCTGAAAATATAAAGACAGCTGTGGGGCAGAGCAGCCTGGAGCAGCAGGCAGAACGCCAGCATGGCGGGGCGCGGTAGGTATTGGGAAGGAGAAGACTGGGGACTGACTTGGAGAGATAGCTCATTGGCTAAAGTGCTTGCTGCTCAAATATGAGTACTTGAGTTTGGATATCCAGAACCCGAGTAAACCAGGACACTGTAGCACTAGCTATAATTCCAGCCAACCTAGAACAAGAAGGAAGACATACACAGGAGAACTGCCTGAAAGTTCATGGGCCAGCTGTCCTGGCAAACACAGCAGTGAACAATGACAGACCTTGCCTCAGAAGTTAGCTTCCCATTGCTGGGACAAAACACTGAACCAAAAGCACTTAAGGGCAAAAAGGGTTTATTTCAGGGTAACAGTTTCAAGAGGAAGCTTCATAATGGTGGAGGACGCGGGATCACTTTATTATACTTTAACAAGACACAGAGAACAGCAAGCTGTTCTGTGTGTTCAGAGCCAACTTGAGCTTGGTGTTCTCTGTCTCTTGTTAAATAATGGCAGAACAAGCTGGCTTGCTTTCACAGGTCCAAGCAGAGAGAGAGAGAGAGAGAGAGAGCAACAAGCCAAAAACCACACAGCACACTTCGGGAACTCTAGATGGAACTGGGCACTTTGCATATCCTTAGATTGGAATTTCAAACCTAGCCCCACAGTTTAAGCTCCACCCAGTGACACCTCCTCCAGCCATGTGGCTGCAGATCCAAACCACAAACTAATAAAACACTGAAAAATTGGGGGCCACCTATTCAAACTACCACACTGTCCAAGTTCACTTCCCATTTTCTATCCTCCTACTTAATGTCCTTTTTTTTTTGTTTTTTTCAGGTAGTCTCTGGAATTAAAAGCATGCACCACCATGCCTGACTACATCTTAAATTCTGATCAACCCTCTTCCATTCTTTCTTTTCCATCCCCTTCTCAACCCCACTTAGACCATTTCACCCCCAACTCCTATTTCTTGTTAAATACACTTTAATAACACATTGTGTTGATCCACTCACTAATTACATAGAGTTTTGGATTGTTTCTCCTTTTGGGCTTTTAAATTATTTATTTATTTATTTGTTTGTTTATTTACTTTTTTTTTTGAGGTAGGGTCTTGCTCTAGCCCAGACTGGCCTGGAATTTACGATGTAGTCTCAGGGTGGCCTCTCATGGTGATCCCCCTACTTCTGCCTCCCTCCTGAGTGCTGGGATTAAAGGCATACACCACCTTGCCTGGCTACTTAATGTTTTATTTTTGCAGGTGTCTTTGCTGCCTACAGTTCTAAGCAGAGAACACTCCATTAAACAGTCTTCCCCTCTTAAGCCACTTGTGTCTACAAATCTCTATATTTCTTTGTTTTTGTGCTAATTCTGTGATTAAAAAGGCAGTTCTTGGGATTGGGGAAATGACTCAGTTGGTAAAGTGCTTGCTGCACAAACATGAGAACCTGAGTTTGGATCTGCAGCACCCATGGACCAGTGTGGGGTGTGGTGGTGCATGTCTAGTCCAGGTGCTGAAAAGGCAGAGATAAGAGGATCCCTGGGGCTTGCCTGCTAGCTAGTGTAGTCAAATCAATGATCTCTAGGTTCAGTAAGAGACCCTGTCTCAAAAGATAAGGTGGGACTGGAGAGATTGCTTAGTGGTTAAGGCACTTGTCTGCAAAGCCAAAGGACCCAGGTTTGATTCCCCAATACCCATGTAAAGCTGGATGCACAAGGGGGCACATGCATCTGGAGTTTATTTACAGTGGCTAGAGGCCCTGGCATACCCATATATCTTTCTCACTCTCTCTCTAATAAATAAATAAGTAAAATATTCTCTAAAACATAACGTGGGGCTAAGGAAATGGCTTGGTGGTTAAGGCACTTGCCTGCAAAGCCAAAGGACCAAGGTTTGATTCCCAAGGACCCATGCAAGCCAGATGCACAAGGTGGCACTTGTGTCCTGAGTTCATTTGCAGCAGCAGAAGGTCCTGGTGTGCACATCTCTATCTGCCCGTTTTTCTCAAATAAATTAATAAATAGTCAATTTTTTAAGTTATTTAAAAAAAATAAGGTAGAAAAGGGCAGGAGGTGGCTTAGCAATTAAGGTGCTTATATACAAAGGCTAAGGACCTGGGTTCAACTCCCTAGTACCCATGTAAAGCCAGATGCACAAGGTGGCGCAGACATCCAGAGTTTCTTTGTAGTGGTTGGAAGCCCTGGTGTACCCACCCCTCTCCCTCTCCCTCTCCCTCTCCCTCTCCCCCTCGCCCTCTCTCTCTCTCTCTCTCTGTGTGTGTGTGTGTGTGTATTTCTGCTTACAAATAAACAAATAAAAATTTAAAAACTAAGGTGGAAAGCAATTGAGGAAGACACCCAACATTGACCTCTGGTTGCTCCATGCAGGAGCACACATGTGTACACATACACACAAGCACACATGCATACATATAACACACACTTGCACACACATAAATTAAAGGATAAGTAAAAATCTAGTTCCCTTAGTTTTTCTCTGTGTTGCATTAGACACTTTGGACTTTCTGGAACAAAGTTGCCCCAGCCCAGCTACAGACAGTACTGTCCTTTTCTCCATATATTACTGCTTTGGGCCAGCTCAGTTGCTCCCCCCACAGTCCTGCTTTCTACAACTGCAGCCTGGGCCCAGCTCCAATGACCACAGTTACTGGAGAGGTACACACTCCAGCCATAAAGCCATTGCCACTACCATACTCCTGCTTCTTGCTGGTCCTGTACCTCATTTCTAGTACCTTCTTGAATCTTTGTCCCACTGCCTCTCATGACAATCTGTGTTTCTCAGAGGCTGAGAACTCACTTCCTGTTTCAGGCTCCCTTTAGAATTTCATGTTAGGACTTGAACTTCTTGTCTCTGACACTTTATTACTGTCATCAAAATATATCTACACATCCTCCTACTTCAAGCTTGGCCATGGGAATTTCTCAGGCCAGTGGAAATGTGGGTGAAAATGACAGTGGGTCAGTTATAAGTTAAAGCTCTAAGTATGTTTGGTAATCAAAAGATTATGTCCAAGATATCATCGTTATTATCATTGAGTTGTTCTTGGATTAAACTTATTTTGGGATGAATGTGAACCCAAAATGAAGCCTGGACTCCGGTCTAGCACAGGTTATATTTTAGCCAGCCTCTTGCTCTACAAGTATGAAGTCAATATTTGTAGCTGTAAGTTGCAGAATCTTGGCACTTGTTTGTTATACAAAACTAGCTGGCACACAGCCCATAAATAACATTTTTGAGGTCTAAACCAATGATGAAAAAATGAGTGAAAATAAGCCTCATTCTCTAGTCCATCAGCTCAGTTCCAGTTATAGTTGACAATATAGTAGCCACCTCTTAATCATGAGGAATATGTTTTGAGACATTTTGTGAAGGTGTGAAATTGCAAATAACACTGAATTTTTATGTATAATGTTTTCCCTGCTCATCTGCATCTATGATCATGATTTAATTTATAGTTTAGTAAAAGAACAACAATAACTAATAATAAAATAGAACAAATATAACAATTATAGTTACTGTAAAGGTAAATTGTGTGACCTGTTTAGTTCTAGGATTCTTCATTCAATGTGTCTCCATATGATTTCTTACAGGTTACTGAGTCCATGGAAAGCAAAACTGGGGCTAAAGGTGGACTATGGGTACTCAGTGGTTTTCAAAGTGTGCACCCCAGATCAGCAGCATCTGCCTCATCTGGGGACTTGATAGAAATGCACAATGCCAATTCAAGATACGTCTGAATCAGAAGCCCTGAAGTTGGCCCTACCACCTTTGTTGTCACTCACTGGTGGTGCTCCTGGTACACAGCTAAGCTACAGAATCACTGCAGAAAGTGCTAGCCAAGAGTCACTCCCTTCATTACTTCCTGAAACATACACCTCAGAATTTGGAATAATGGCCTTCCACTAATAGAACTCTTTGACCATCTCTGAAACCATCTTGTCTCTTCCTGGTAGGTGCTCATGCCATTTTGTTCAACTACAGAACTTTCTAATCTAATAGATCTCAATTCTACCTGTATATAAAAACTTTCTAGATGTTTCAAATATTCTGCTCCCCAGGCTACATGCAGAACAATTAAAGCCAAATCTCTGGGGTTAGATCCAAATGCCAGAGCTATTTCAAGCCTTTCCAGGTCACTCCAACATGGATTTTTTAAGGGGCTGGGGCTAGGGTTGGAGCTGGAGTTGGCCTAGCACTGGT
Organism: Jaculus jaculus; assembly: GCF_020740685.1. Classification (NCBI taxonomy): domain Eukaryota; kingdom Metazoa; phylum Chordata; class Mammalia; order Rodentia; family Dipodidae; genus Jaculus; species Jaculus jaculus. The sequence goes on from NC_059125.1 coordinate 40,611,701, forward strand.
CTTCCTATGTATGACTACCTGCCTTTCATTCACCATGCAAGGTGCTGTGTAGGATGCCCCTGCCCAGTTTTCGGGATCTCTTGTCTGATGGCCTTGGGCATGATGCATTTGCAGCAAGTTGAAAGACAGGGTCTGATCAAGGATACCTTGATGAAGTGTGAAACATGGGATAGAAGGAAATGAAGTAACTTCATTCATGCATCCATTCCCCAGAATATCCTGAATAGCTTATACATGCATGCTGAGCATATTCATACATTATCTACTGGTGGCAAAATTGAACTAAGAATGCATGGAGAATGAATTAAGGACCTGTGTGTGGCTGAGAGGCCTCCATAGTTGCTGGGAGTTTGACATGAGGCATTACCCCACACAGCAGTGGATTCACAGACAGGAATGTACAAGTACCCAGACCTCGACTTTGAAAGTCACTTAGCTGGCCAACCTCCATCTCTGATCAAGTCAGGGGCATACTCACTCTGAGCTTCCTCCTAAGCTTGAAGATAACTTCCATGTAGAGATAACTTTGCCTCACCATTCTCCAGAAACACATCTTGAGCCATGGAATTTTGTGCAAGTGTTTTTCCAGGAAGTGCTTCCAGGACATGATGCTGAATCTTCAATATCAACTTCACTGGGTGTACAATCACCATGGATACACACCTCTGAGTGTGTCTATGAAGAAGTTTCCAGAAAGATTTAACTGAGATGGGAAGACCAACTGTTAATATGGGTGACACCATTAATGGGCTGGGATCCTGGCCTGCATAAAAAACAGAGTACCAGAATTCATTGCTAAGTGCTTCCTGACTGTGGATTGAATGTGACCATCTTTTTTCATGCTTCTGCTGCCAGCCTTCCCAGCTATGATAGACTATAGCCACTCAAACTGTGGGAACCAAAATAAACGCTTCCTTACTTCCTTAAGTTGCTTTTGTCAGATATTTTGTCATAGCGACAAGAAAAGTAAGTAATATACAGGAAAACTGTTGTAGTTGCCTTTACTTTGCTGGGACAAAGCACCCAACTGAAAGCAGCTGAGGAAAGCAAAGTACTTATTTTACTTTATAGTCTCTAGGGAAAGCTCCATGATGGCAGAGGGGAAACATGTTATGAGCAAAGCCTTGACATCACCTCCTTGCCAACATCCTGTGGACAACAGCTGCAGGAGAGTAAGTTGAACACTGGCAAGGGGTAGCTGGTTATAGTACCCTTAAGCCTACACCCAATAACACACCTTCTCCATCAAGGCTCTACCTCTTAAATTTCCATCATATTGGGACCAAACATTCAAAACACATAAGTTTATAGGAAATTCTTGATTCAAACCACCATATTCTACCTCCAGTCCCAATAAAATGATGATTGTCCATGATGAAAAATGCAGTGTGTTCATGACTCTATTTGCAGGGACTCCAACAACCCTGCCTCACATCGCCCAGTGGTCTTTTCCAAAAAATAAAACACACTGCAAATCCAATGACCCTCTCTTTCCTACATTTTTATACTCCCATAGTACCAGGCATCACTTAGGTCAAGGTTTCAAATCCTTCCACAAGAACCTAGTAAAGGACTGAGTGAGTAGGATGAAGAAACAATGGTAATTTAGTGTGCTTTGTGAAGGCCTGCTTTGGGAGACAGAACTCTATTTTGATCCTACCAAACCCAAGAAAAGAAAACTGGTCTTTCATGCTCCTGTGATGAGCAACCATCAGCTACCACCTTAGGGCCACCCTGAAATTGGTCTAGGTGGATGCAACAGGCCAAGAGTAGCCTGCCAAAGACAAATGCCAGAAGGTGTGCAGATAAACAAGCAAAGATTCCAGGTAGGTTGTCAAAGTGAGCAAACAGAAATCATGGATGCCTTATTACCTCTGAATTTCAGACTGGGGTATCTTTCAGTATAAGAGCACTTTCTAGCATACCTGAGACCCTGAGTTCCATGCCCAGCACTATGCAAACAAAAGGTCTGAATTTCAAATAAACAAGAAATCAGGTTTGACAATAAGTATACTATTTGGCAGGTACTTATATTCAAAATTCTTTGTTCATCAGAATTCAAGTATAAGTGACCATCCTAGATTTCAGCTGGCCTCCTAGTCTGAAGGCATATGGTAGTGTAATAGCCCATCTTACTTGCTCAAAGAAGAAGCAAGATGGGCCACTTTTCTTGTTCGTAGAGGCACAGGGTACAGGGGTGACAATGCAGGTCTTGCTTTGGTATGCATATTCTCTAACTCTGCTGCTATCACCTTCTATGGAATCACTGGCCTTACCATGGGCCACCTCACAGCACCATGGGGATTCTTGGCCAAGGGCAAAATTGGAGGCTGAGAATAGTAGAAAAGCTGGGATTAAATATCACTATGGCCCCTTTGGTACCACAAATGCATTATATTCAAGCTATGAGGCTGGCCTAACGAATTCTTAACAGGAAATGATGCCCAGAGACTCAGTGTGGCTATCCTGCTCCAACGTGCTATTGCCCTTAAGGTGACCAGGACCTCCAGACCTAAGCTGCCTTATCATTTGGTCAGCCTGACCCTTTCATTAAGTATTTTTGCATCCTTTCACCAGTCTTTAAATAATGAAAAGAAGACGCCAATAGTTCTGGAAATTGTCCTGATGGCTGGCAGGTCCTGAAAATAGGTTAGGATTGATTGATTGTGGTTATAACCAGCAGGCCCTGCCGTGGGCGCCCCCAGCCCATGCATAATATAAAATATACAAACAGCAGACAGGGAACAAAGCCAAGAGTATGGCTCTTTACTTTGATTTGTGATCAGCTTCTTTGAAATGCCATGTATTTGGAAGACTCAGAGAATGAATATGATCCTGCTTCGTAGTCCTAGTATCTGTCTCCCAGGATCCCAGGAACTCTGGTGCTGAATAGGCAAATGCAAAGCACGTGCAACCTCTGAGCCTTTTGTCAGGAGTGTGTGGGAGAGACCAGAGAGAGGAGAAGGCAGCCACAATTCCATGCTCTTGTGAAATTAACGTGTACATATGTATAGGTGATCCTGTCCCAGGAGGTCTCACTCATAACTACTTTTTATTTTTATTTATTTATTTATTTTTAGTTTTTCGAGGTAGGGTCTCACTCTGGTCCAGGCTGACCTAGAATTAACTCTGTCATCTCAGGGTGGCCTTGAACTCATGGCAATCCTCCTGCCTCTGCCTCCCGAGTGCTGGGATTAAAGGTGTGTGCCACCACGCCTGGCTCATAACTACTTTTTAAATGAATTAAGACATGGGTAGAATTTTTTTTTAATGCCTTTTGAATTGCTGCAAATGCTCTCAAAGTCTGAAAGTACTTCCAGGTAAATACTTTGGCATTATTTTTAAGACAGAGTCTCAAGGAGCCCAGGCTAACCTCAAACCTCCTAAGTAGCCAAAGATAACCTTGAGCTTCCTGATCTTCTTGCCTCTATCTCCTGAGTACTAGGATTACAAACAAACATGCAACATCACACATGCTAAGCAAGATCTCTATTAACTTTTCATTCTCAGTCCCTAGGCATTTCATTCCAAAAGCATAAGCATGGGCTGAAGAGATGGCTCAGCAGTTTAAAGATACTTGCTTACAAAGCCTGATGGCCTGGGTTTCATCCCCAGTAACCTCATAAAACTAGATGCACAAAGTAGCGTGAGTGTCTGGAGTTTGTTTACAGTGGCAGGAGGTCCTGGTATTCCCATTTTCTCTTTTACTCTCTTTCTCAAACAAACAAATAAATAAATAAAATATTTAGAAAGCATAAACACTCAAGAATAATATCTTTAGAGGACATCCAGGAAGACCAGGTTGAGTCTAGGTGAAATAATAACAGGGAAATGAAGAGAAGCAATAACAGGGAAATGAAGAGAAGCAAATTTTTAGTCTGTTTTCCGTTGCTGTAACAAAATATATATGAACATATCATTTATATTAAAACAGAGGTTTGGGGCTGGAGAAATGGCTTAGCGGTTAAGTGCTTTGCCTGTGAAGTCTAAGGACCCCGGTTCGAGGCTCGGTTCCCCAGGTCCCACGTTAGCCAGATGCACAAGGGGGCGCACGCGTCTGGAGTTCGTTTGCAGAGGCTGGAAGCTCTGGCACACCCATTCTCTCTCCCTCTATCTGTCTTTCTCTCTGTGTCTGTTGCTCTCAAATAAATAAACTTAAAAAAATATTTAAAAAAAAACAGAGGTTTAAGGCTGGAGAGAAGATGGCTTAGTAGTTAAGGCACTTGCTGGCAAAGCCAAAGGACCCAGGTTCAATTCTCCAGGAACCACAAAAAGCCAGATGTACAAAGTAGCACATGTGTCTACATGTGTCTAGAGCTCATTTGAAAGGTTAGAAGCCCTGATTTGCCTATTCTCTCTCTCTCTCTCTCTCTCTCTCTCTCTCTCTCTCTCTCTCTCTCACACACACACACACACACACACACACACACACACACACACTCACTCACTGTGTCAAATAAATAAATAACAATATTTTCCAAAAGGTTTTTTTTTTAATAGAGGCTTATATAGCTCATGGTTCTGGTAACTGGGTTGGCCAAGAGTATGACATTAGAATCTGCTGGGTATCTGTTAAGGACCTTCTTCAAGCATTATAATTGATGAAAAGCATCATACAGTGACCTACAGGAAAGGTGCTAGCTCAGGCCTTTCTTCTTGTTCTTAAAAAATCCAATAATTCTATCACAGGGGCCTACCATCATGACCTCACCCACTCATTATTACCTTCAAAGGGCCCCATCTTGAAATAACACTAGTATATAAATCTGGCAATTAACTTTCCAACACATGAATCTTTGGGGAACACAGTCAAACCATACCAGTAACTATGGAGTAACAGTGGCATAACCCCATTGGGAAATAGCGAACAGTAGTTCTCAAACTATCTTTGTTGAAGAATTAGCATTTTCCTTCTTTTTAATTTCCTAGCCATCTTGGACCAATATCTTCTTTTTCCTCCTGATACTTTTGAATATACAATAAAAATGAATTACTAGGATTTTTTTTAAAAACATGTGCCCCAATTTTTATTATTGGGTTTAAGAGGTATATAATCATCCTATAAAATTGCTATAGAAGCTCCCAAAGGCTTACTCTCAATTTCTGTACTTATTGCAAACTAGTAAGAAACAATTCCCAGCCTGGCACTAGTTCGGGGCCACATTCTGAACACACGTGTCAGTTAGCCCACCTGAGGGGATCGGGAACCAGGAGTATTTATGAAGCAGTGTGGAGGGAAGGAGCTATTTCTCTTTTTTTCACAAAAAGTCCTTGCACAAGGACCCAGAGGTGCAGGGGCACATCTAGCACTCTTAATTCACAAAACAGGTAGGGAATAAGAATGTCTTCAACCAGCCTCTGTTTCTGGGAAGAGAGAATAACTGGTCCCTGAGGAAGTTGTCCCACTGTAGTATTCCAAGTTTACTGAGAAATGCTGTTGCTGTTGCTGGGGTGAGAAGGGGTTGCTTCCTCAACTGATTCTGCCATGAAATCTTTCTTCCTTCAAGAGTCTATAAATTACACATCTGTGTACCTTATCCCTGGGGCCAGAGGGACAAAATGCCAAGTGGGAGATAGGAGGTGCCTGAGGTAGCAGGCAGTAGGCTAGGCTGAGCTCTTGGTTGCCACTTGCTCATCTGCTAGGCAGTGGAGGAAATGGCAGGAGATTTAGTACAAAGTCAAGTCGTGACCCTGATCTCCTGGCTTGAACTCACAGTGTGACCCCATGTGGCCGCTTCCTCATCCATAAAATAGAGGAGCTAACCTGTGCCCTACTTACCTCCCAGGGCTATTGTAAGGATCAAGAAACAAAAAGCAGAGACAAAAGTTTTTGAAAAGTTGAAGGTCTTCTGTGGCTACTAAGTCAGAGAGGGACTAATTAGCCAGAGGTGAATTTAGCACCCTGGGCTCTCACAACACAGACCTCAACTCAGTACTGGCGTTCAGAGGTCTCTGATTAAATTCTGTGCAGGAACCTGGCTTATAGAATGTAGCAAAAGCCTAATGTTCTAAAGTACATAAATGGGGCAAGAGGCAATATTCAAATAAATAATATTCAATATTCAAATAAATAGTAGGCAGCAAGATTCTATTAATATGAGATTTGGTGAATTTGGTCATTATACTATGGCTATGTAGAAGAGGTAAGTACTTAGGATTAAAATGCCACAATGGTTGTGACTTATTCTCCTATGGTTCAGCTATATAATGCCAATACAGGGTCTGGGGAGATGGCTCAGTGGATAGTGTTTGCTGAGCAAGTAAGAGGACCAGAGTTCTAATATGCAGTACTCAATGAAATGCTGGGCAGGTAGGCCACCTGTTATCCCAGTATTTGGGAGGCAGAAACAGAATCCCAGAGACAAGTTGGCTAACTAGAATAGCCAAATCAGCAAGCTCTGATTCAATTAGAGAGCCTGCCTCAGCCAATAAAATGGAGAACCATTGAGCAAGACTCCTGACATCACCCTCAGGCCTCCATTCACATGCACACATGCATGTGTATAAGCAAATATATATGTGCTCATAGATGCATGTGTGCACACCACACAGATACACACAAACAATAACAATGATAATAATAACAATCATCATAATAATAATAACACTGGTTGAGCATCCATAATACAAAATTCTGAAACTCTTTTGAGCATCAAACCAATATTGCAAGTGGGAAATCCCACACCTGACCTCCTGTAATGGGTCAGTCAAAACACACATATATAAAATTACCTTCAGGCTATGTATATAGGGTATATATCAAACATACATGAATTTGAACTCAGGTTTTCATAAAAAGTATTATATAGATACAAATATAATAAAATATGAAATCAAAGCCACTTCTGATCCCAAGCCATTCAGATAAGGGAAACACACCCTGTAGTAATAGCATGCCTGTGTGCAGGTGGCTACATACATACACACAGAGAAAAAGAAAACTCAAAGTGGTTAAAAAGTTGCAAGTGTGGGACTTCCAGCCAAGATGGCGACTGCCTAGCTGCGCTGCAGATACCGGGGGAAAAAAAGATAGATGCAGATCCTAAGGAGAGAGCTGCCCCAACATACCTCAAAAGGGGCCCGACTGAAACTAAGGACAATTGGCAAAACAAGCAAGGGTGATGTTTTCCTGTGAACCAGATACCAGCCCAAAGGGGAAGGAGACCAACACAGAGAAAAATCAATTCCTACCAAATCAGAGAGCCAGAGCCTCAGAGGCCCCCAACACCTCAGCACTGAAGCAGACCAAAAATGAACCCAACATGGCTCAGGGAAATTTTGCGGAAGGGGGCGGAAAGAATGTCAGAGTCGTATGTTGGGTCATGATATGCAGAGACCTTTATCGTACCAATAACTGGGGGCTAACTCCATAATGCACGACCCATTTACATCAACAAGGAGGGTCCAATGGGAGGGAGTAGATCATGGATGAGCCTAAACAATGGTACCAAACTGCCTGTATTTGCTGAAAAGAAAACTAATAAATTAAATTTTAAAAAAAGTTACAAGTGTTGATCTAAACAACTTGTGCATATAAGAATATATGTGCATGCATATATATATATATATATATACACACACACACACACACACACATTGAGCATTGAACATCTGTTCTATAAATTTCTGTCTTTTCAGAACATAAAAGTTTTAAGAATATCAGTCAGTCAATCACTTCCTTCACTCAAAACAAGTCTCAGAGTCACTCTGGATACCGTAGCTGCATGAACACCGGAGCCCACCAGCTCACATCCAGAATGAATGCCTGACAGACTTGGTTATCTGATTTGTCAGCCCCAAATGGGATGAGAAAGAGAAAGCTAAAAGGGGGAGATGGCAAGAGGAATGAAAACAGAAGATTTCGCAGTTGCCATTGAGGAGGGAATACACATAGGCAACTCGAAAGCTTTGGTACCACAATGGATGCTGGGATGCTAAAGGGGGAGTCCTGGAGGTATTCTTGTCCCAGCGAAGGAGGCTGGGGTGGCATGGGGATCAGCAAAGCGCTCTCAGGTGATGAGTGGTGGGGCACACATTCGCACTTTGAATGTTCTCTTTGTTCTTCTCTTTGCTGAGCCTACAACATTATGTAAAAGGTGCCTTGTGGACACGTGTTGTAATCCTACAAAAGTGGAAGCAAGAAAATTAGAGTTCACGGCTAGCTAGGAGCTACATGAAACCCTGTGTTCAAAAAACCAGAAAAATTAAAGTGCTTTAGATTTTCACATAACTCTGTAACCTTCACTGACATGCCAAGGAATAGCTATGGAAGACTTCTCCTTCCCATTTCTTTCTTCCTGTCAGATTCCATTTATCCCAAAACACTGAAACTACCAGATATTCACTTTTCCAGTTTCCTTTGTGGCTAAACTGTGGCCATATAACTGTTCAAGCTCTGAAGAGGTAGCTTCTGGAAAAATAATCTGCCTCCCTGATTGAAAAGAGTGCTCAACAAGAAATTTTCCTTTATGCCCTGCTTTGGACACAATTGGGTGAAGACATGATGCCTGGAGCTGTGTTAGCCGTTTTATCATAATGAAGAAATAAGCTAAAAATTAGATCATTGCTGAGATAAGATAACTGACAAAAATCATTTAAGGGTGAAAGGGTTTATTTCAACTTCAACTTATAGTTTGTTATAGTTCATCACAGTAAGAAGGCATGTGGCAGGATCTTTAGTCAGCTGGTCACATGTAATCCACAGTGAAGAAGCAGAGAGTGATAAACAATGATGCTCAGCCAGCTTTCTCTATTAAAATAATAAATTAGAACCAGGCGTGGTGGCGCATACCTTTAATCCCAGCACTCAAGAGGCAGAGGTAGGAGGATCACTGCTGCAGTGAGGCTCGAATTGCTGGTAGAAATCACCCAACCAAGAGCAGCTTTTGGGAAAAAAGAGGTTTATTTTGGCTTACAGCTTTGAGGGGGAAGCCCCATGATGGCAGGGAAAATAATAACATGAGCAGAGGGTGGACATCACCCCTTCATCAACATAAGGTGGACCATAGCAACAGGAGAGTGTGCTAAATACTGGCTTGGGAAAACTGGCTATAATACCCATAAGCCCGCCCCCAACAATACACTCCCTCCAAGAGGCATTAATTCCCAAATATCCATCAGCTGGGAATCTAGCCTTCAGAACACCTAAGTTTATCGGGGACACCTGAATCAAACCACCACATTTCGCCACTGGCCCCCATAAACTAACAACCATACATGATATAAAATGCAATGTATTCATTCAACTTTAAAATTTCCCACGGTTTTTATCAATTCCAATGATGTTCATACATCCCTATAGTCCAAAATCTTCTAATTGAGCCATAATGCCAAAAATATCCCCCTAAAGCCCATAACTGCACAGAATAAACATTCACACTACAAAAGATGGCATTGGGCATAGCAAAGAAATACTCAAGTAATACATGATTTAAACATGGCAAATACTAAACTCTAGGCTCCAAGTCCAACAGCTCTAGCCAGTGACCAATCTCCCAGTCCAATAACTCTAACCAGCAACAGGTCTATGGACTTCCAATTCCACCCCTTTAGGTAGGCTACTCACAGTCCTGGAAAACTTCATCGGGGCCGGCAGCTCCTTAGCAGCCATCTCGTGTTCCTGGCATCTCCACTGGGTCTCTACTGCAATGCAAGGTTCATCCTCATGGCCCCATGGGGTCTCTATGCAGGCAACCAGCAAACGTGCTTCACACTGCCCATGGCCATTTCCAAAATACAAGACCGTGTTGCAAACGCAATGACCCTCTCTTTCCTCCATTTCTTATACTCTACAATACCAGGTAGGGTGCCAAATTTGTTAATCCAGGGGGGAATAATGTAAACTTTGAAGAACAGAAGACTCCTGGAGCACTCAGACCCCTTTGCAAAAGAGTCTACATTCTTCCTGTTGTCCCAGTGCAGGTCAGCTGGCCCAATCTCAAAGGTTATAATCTCTCAATTGCAGCTGAATGGGCAGTAGTTCACCTAGAGATTTTTCTTTCTGTGCCATATCCATCTGCTCTTTCTAGTTCATTTCTATGCAAAGAAACCCCACACAACTTCTCAGGACATGGGCATAACAGCAAGTTTCCCACACAAACTGTAGCCCTGTCCAAACAAAATTCTTTCTTGCCCTCAGAAGCCAAACCTCACAGTCTATAGTTCTTACTGCATTCAGGTCTTTCAACTCTGACCAGAATGGTCTGTCAAGCTGTACTTACAGCACTACAAGGTGTCTCTTAGGCCAAGGTTTCAAATCCTTCAACATTCCTCTTAAAAATAAGCTCCAAAAGGCCAAAGCCACATAGTCAGGTGTCTAGCAGCAATCCCTCTCCTTGGTACTTTACTGTTATAGTCAGGTTCTCATTGCTGGTAAAAATCAACCAACCAAAATCAAGTTGTAGGAAAAAATAAAAAGAGGTTTATTTTGGCTTACAGGCTCAAGGAGAAGCTCCATGATGGCAGGGAAAATGATGGCATGAGCACAGGGTGGACATCTCCCCTGACCAACATCAGATGGACAATAGCAACAGGAGAGTGTGCCAAACACTGGCATAGGGAAACTGTCTATAACACCCATAAGCCCGCCCCCAACAATCCACTCCCTCTAAGAGGTGTTAATTCCTAAATCTCCATTAGCTGGTAATCTAGCATTCAGAACACCTAAGTTTATGGGGGACACCTGAATCAAACCAACACTATCACCTTGAGTTTGAAGCTGCCCTGAGACAACTTAGTGAATGCCAGGTCAGCCTGAGCTAGAGTGAGACCCTACCTCAGAAAACCAAAAAATAAGAAATAAACTAAAATTATTTACATATGTATTTTTGTGTAAGGGAGCTATACTATGGGGTCTCTTGGTGTGCTGCAAATGATTACTACACACATATTCCACTTTTTGCATCCAGCCCTGCATGGGTGGCTGGGGTATCACACCTGGACTGGTAGGCTTTGTAACCAAGTGCTTTCAACCACTATGCCATCGCTCCAGCACGATCTTTAAACTTCTTATGCAGCCCAGGACTCCAGCCCATGAAATAGTACTGCCCACAGTTAAGGTGAGTCTTCCCATTTCAATTAACCTAATCACAATAATACCACTGGAAGAGAGAGTTGCTTAGAAGTCTTCTAGGAGGGAAAACAGTACACTGAGAGTTATCTTAAAAGCTGGCCAACCTAACAGCGTCCTGATACTGCCCATATTCTTTTACTACCTTCTCCACACCATGATCCAGGTACAGCATGACAACAAAGGAGTATGTTAAAAACACAGGGCATGGAGCTCCCTTCATTTCTACAGCATCAGAAGTCCCCAAATTCATCCTTCTCCTCTGCCATGTTTTTTTTTTTTTGTTGTTGTTGTTGTTGTTGTTTTTGCATGTTTGTACTGGTGTAGAGACATGTGTGTGTGTCCATTCAGGTGGAGGCCAGCAGTTGGTGTTGATGTCTTCCTCAGTTGCTGTCCACATTATGTTTGGAGACAGGGTCTCCCACTGAGCCTGGAGATCACAGATTCAGATAGATTGGATGGCCAGCTTGCCATGGGGATTACAGAGGCAAACTACCAAGCCCAACATTTGCTTGAGCTCTGGAGATCTGAATTCAGGCTTGCATGTTTGTGTGACAAGCCCGTTATTGAATAAGCCAGCTTCCCAGCACTTTCTTGTCATTTGGTGAAGTTCATGTTCCTGATGACATTATATCCCACCACTGCACTATCTGTGTGACTCTGTTTAAAATGCTTTGTCCTTCAAACAAGGCCCCTCTCAGATGTACCTCAGTCCCTCTGTTCTTTAAGAACTGCTGCTCGTCCCCCAACTCAGCTCCTGTCCCGCAAGGCCTCAGTGCCATGCAGATACAAGCTACCCCCTGAGAAGCATACTAGTCAATAACAATGTAGTCATCCTACTGCATTCATGACAGTCAGCTGTGACTGTCAGATAGTTTCTACGTCAAAAAGACTGGATATTTCTCAGGAAATAACAGAAGAACAGACTGGCAGAAATCCCCTAACGTGTCCTGAGAATTATTCTTATTTCTCTCTTGGGGGTGAAATTTGGCCCATGGTTTGACTGTGTTTACTAAATCAGTGCCTTTTGTCTTCTCCATCAACCGTGTGAGGGAATTCAGCTGGAGCCAGCAGAGGCCTGCTGTGGGCATGGGAGCGGGGTTCATTGTGGATAAAAAGGCTCGTGGGAAATGGGCATCCAGACGTCTCCCTGGGAACAAGGACTTTACCAGTGGTGACCACCCGAACCCCTATTTTAAAAAAAAAGAGGCAAAAGGGAAGCATAGAGGCTCAGTTAGCACCCATTCTAGCACCTTTAGCTTGCCTTCCTGTATTAGAGAGCCTGAAAGCTAGAACCTCCAATTCCCAGGATTCTCTGTTATTACAGGTCAGGCACGTGACCTCTGTTCCACCCATCAGTCCCATTCTGTAAGATCTGGATACAGCTCTGGGCCATGCAAAGACATCAGTCTTCTGAGCTGAGCTGGGCTGAGCTGGCACTCATTGCTGGGGTCAGAGGTACTGAGCTCAAGGTCAGCAGGTCAGGATTGGTTCCACAGAACATTCATTCACTTGCTGTAGGTGGGTATTTCTTGTTAAGTTGTCTTGGCACCACTGCCCTGGCTCTGAAGCAACTGAGGCCAGATATTTGACTCCCCCTTGGGTTCATGAGCTACTTAATTCATATCTTTTCATAAATCTCTTTCTGCTTAAACCATTTTAAATGGATGCCGTTGTTAGCAAGTGAGAGCCTTGAGCTGTTGGGGAGGCAATTGAATTATTCCCCCAAATGAAAAAGCGATAAAACTAATCTATTTGGGAAATGCAAGAATTAAGAGATAAAGCATCACCAATAGTCCAGAAAGCTCCTTTTCCACTCATTCCCAGTTAGTTACCCAGTATAAGCAACCATGGCTTTGATTCTTATCCACATAGATAAGTTTTGTCTATTATACGAACCTCTGGTAAATGGAAGAAATCATATATGATATCTTCTTTCATGTCTGTCTTCCTTTGCTGTAGTGGTTGGAATGTAAAATGTCACCTACAGCCTCAAACGTTTGTAAAACTCATACTGTATCCCCAGCTGGTGGAGTCTTGGGGAGGTGGAACATGGCTAAAGGGGGTGTGTTGCTAGTGGGGTGGGGGAACTGGAGGTTTATTAGACCACCTCCACTGGCTGTTCAGAGGTCAGCTCATTTCTCTCTGCTACCTCAATGCTGATATTAATGATGTGAGCCAGTTTGCTGCTCATGCCATTCTTTCCCTGCCTTGATGAAATTTCCCCTGGCAACTGGAAATAAACCCTTTCCTCCCATAAGCCATTTCTGGTGATTTGTTTTGTCCTAGCAATGAGATAGTAAATGCTATATTTGCTCTACATTTTTTCTATGCAGTTCATCCATCGTATTGTCTTTTTGTTGCTGTGCTATATTCTCGTTTATTTCTCTGTCCTCAGATTACATATTATTTGGATTGTTTTAAGTTTGGATCTATTATGAATCAAGCTGTTACCCTGAATGTCCCCTGACATGCAACTATAGGTGGAATTGTTGTTTCATAAGCAAGCTTGAGACATTAGTAGATATACCTAAATAACCTTTTAAAGGAATTGAACTAATCTACCACCCATCAGCAGTGCACAAGACAAAAAGCCTGGTGAAAAGTGTCCAACTGAAATAGCTGCAAAGAGTAGAGAAAGTCTCCAACTAACATGAATGATCACCTGCCAGTGTAAGTGATGTAATGGGAAATTTGAGGTGAGGGGTTCCCAGTATTTGAATACAGACTGAGGGCTGAGCAGTTTCAGCTGGCAATAATTCCCAACACTCAGTTTCATGGAACAGAGAGAACAGATTCTACAAGAAAGGCTACAATCCTAATGTGTTAGGGTCAAGTTCAAAGACAATAGATTGCAAAGGAATTATTTATTATTTTCTCCCACCAATTTCTCTTTTATCCCACCAGTTCTAGCTTGGAGTTCATGGGCCTTCAGTTATGACCCTCAACCTTCCTTACTTAAGCAATTTCTTACTGTGGAAGAAAAACATTCATTTAGGAGTATTTATGCTAACCTTGGACAGGCCTGGATTTCAACTTTGATTAAGACTAGAGTCAAGGTAACACAAATGAATGTGTCTGGGATGCAAAACTGGACCCACAAATAAATTCTTCAAGCCACATTTTCCATATCTGGGAAATTGGAATGACATTGACACCTACTTCACAGGTATTAGTCTCATAAAGTGGTAGCCTGGCTCTGGATTCATAGTTTAACAATTGCAAACAAACTGCAGACAAAGCAGTTTAAAGCTCAATTATTTTTACCTTTGCAAGCTTTGGCTATGATGGACATGGACTAGACCACTTTCCCAATTCAGACTCTAATCCCTAACACTTTTAAGGGCAATCTCCTGGTTTTCTTGCAATAGGTGGTTTACCAGCAATGAGTGCAGATAGAAGTCAAATAATTCAATACGATGGTTGCTCAAGGTTCTACTCATCTGAAATCCAGAAGGCTATCCACAGAGACAAGCACATGAAATAAATCAGATCCATGGCTATGCATTCTAGAATAGGCTAAGGTTTTTCTCTCCAGAAAGAGCAAGATACAAAACTGCCACTGACATTTCCAAAGAGAAATCTTAATGGATGTTATGATACTTTCCCTAGAGAGACATGAACAAACATATCAGGAACATGAATGACAGACCAAAAAAAAAAAAAAAAAAAAAGATTCTGCCCATATTCACCTTAGTGAACCAATAAGTTTATTGGGTGTTCTTACAGGAGTATGAATGACTAAAGGGCAGCTCTATCACCCCAAAACTCAATTCAGGACTGGGGAAATGGCTCAGTGGATACAGCATTTGTCTCACAACTCTAAGTACCTGAGTCAGATTCCTAGAACCCACATCAGAAGCTAGGCTTCTGTACTCCCAATGAACCTAAGCAAGAAGGGAGGCTAGACAGAATTACCAGAAAGCTTATAGAAGGGTAAACAATGACGAGACCTTACCTCAAGCAAGGTGTGAAATAAGGACCAACTCAAAAGTTGTCTTTTGTGTGTGTGTATGAGAGAGAGAAAATTCTAGCCACTGCAATCAAACTCCAGACACATGCACCACCTTGTGCGTCTGGCTTACGTGGATTCTAGGGGATCAAACCTGGGTCCTTAGGCCTCACAGGCAAGTGCCTTAACTGCTAAGCCATCTCTACAGCCCAAAAGTTGTCTTTTGACTTCTGCTCATGTGCCATGGTGCACATAGGGCACACCTACACACAGCAACATACATACAATAAATTAAAAAATAAAACCAAGGCTGGAGAGATGGCTCAATGGTCAGGGCACTTGTCTACAATGCCTAATGACCTGGGTTTGATTCCCCAGTACACATGTAAAGGCAGATGCACAAAGTGGTGCATGCATTTTCAGTGGCTAGAAGTTCTGGCATGCAAATAAATAAATAAAATATTTTTTAAATGAATAAATAAAACCAGAAGGGGTAAAAGCTCACAAATGTTGCATCACTAGAGTTCCCTCAACTTGTAGGAAGCTCCACTAGAGTCTCCTCTCCCCAAGAAATTGTTTCCTGCTTGGATAATCTTGAGGAAGGGTTTTGCAGGTCTTCTAAATTTGTGAGAGTTCTTAGGACTTTCTTGTGAGCTTAAGGAGCTTTGTCTCTTCCCTTCAGGAAGGAGTGTTTCCATTGGGAGGAAATAGCTATACAACACTGAGTATGGTGGTGAAAAGCAATAATACCCACACTTAAGAGGCTGAGACAGGCCATCCTGGGCTATGTAGCAAGACTCTTTCTCAAAAACAAACAGAAAAAGTGAAGCCTTAATCATTCCCTTAATATACAGCATAATACTGAGATGCTGTCAGAGGTTTCATCTTACTCTGAGCAAAAAAGACAGGTTAGGGGCTGGAGAAATTACTTAGTGGTTAAGGCACTTGTCTGCAAAGCCAAAGGATGCAGGTTTGATTCCCCAGGACCCATGTAAGCCAGATGCACAGGTGGCACATGAATGTGGAGTTCATTTGCAGTGGCTGGAGGCCCTGGTGTGCTCATTCCCTCTCTCTGTCTCACACACTATTTACTTCTCTCTCTCTCAAGTAAATAAATAAAAGAGTAGTTAATTTAACTCAGTTTTTGAGGTCTGGGAACATGGTACCAACATCACTGGACTCAGATGAGGGTTCCCTTGACTACATTGCCTGGTGGCATATGGCATCATAAGTGGACTGTATCTGAAGAGAGATCACTTATGAAACAGGAATCTAGAAATGAGGGACTAGTCTTGCTTCTTATAACACCTCTCTCCAGAACAACTATCTAAGGTCCTATGAGAGCTACACTAATGCCTTCTGAGGACAACACCCCATACCTAGTGACTTAATTATTTTTTCTACTAGACCCCACCTCTTGAAAGCTCCATCCCCTTCCAGTTACCACCAGATTACTGGGGACCAAACTTCCAACATGTGAAACTTTGAACACACACTCTAACAGTAGCCAAATCACAATAAGTAGTTTATTTTACCCAATAATAGTTCTCCTTTCCTATTTTCTCTTGCCCTGTCACTTGCTCACTCTTGCTGTTGCTCTTTCACTCTCCTTTCCATCACATATTCAAGAAACTTAGGCACTTAGCTGGTATCTGCAGAGTGGACGATATACACTAAGATTTTGGTTAGCTTCTTATTGTGGAGAATTTGAAACACAAACAGAAAGAAAATGATACATTCAACTCCTTTGTATCTGTCACACAACTCGTGCAATTGTCAATGCATGATCAATCTTTCATATCCTCATACCTCTCCTGTCCCTATATTATTTAAAGCAAAGCCCAAATATCAACTTAGTTCATCCATAAATATTTCAGTATGCATCACTAAAGATAAGAACTGTGTTTAGCACAGCTATCATACCATGCTGACACCCTCAAATTAACAAAAAGTCCTTGAAGTCATCAAACACATCAAGTTCCGATTTCCAGTCATCTCAAGGTGTCATGAAAATAATTATGACATATAGTTTGTTTTGAATCCACACCCAAGTAAGCTTGAGATTTTTGCTTCATCTCGGCTGTTATTCTTTCCTGCTCCCCTGATACCTCTCTGGGGATGATTACATCACAGTTCTAAAATCCTGTCCCAAATGTGCACATGCTCACTTTGCTGAGACCACATAAATTCTATGAATACATGCTGGAGCACGGGGGAGGGGCTTCGCACACTCTCCTAATTGTAGCCCATCAGTCGGCTATGTGCTTGGGGCTCAAACTGTCGACACATCATAAATTTCACAGACTTCTCAGCAGGGGTGGGGGACTGGGACCATTTTGATTGCAACCTCCAAGGGAACAGTGTGTTCCCGGGATTGCTAATTCAGCATTCATTGTGCCGGCACAGGAAGAGCTCGGGCCAGACTTGTTTCCAGAGTGGACTTTCAGCCTCCATTATGGTTTGTTGGCTCCATCCACTCCCCTCCTCCTTGACCTCACCCCCAAATCCATGTTTAACCAGACCCTTCATCATCCCTTTGCACACCGGCTTGTGGGTCATGGTCATGGTAAGCCAAGGCCACTGCAGATGTGCCAGGGGCTTTCAGGCACCCTGGATGAGGAACATGTTGAGAGAGGGTCAGAGCATGTCAGGACCTAAGCACCTCAAGGAGACACTGCAAACGAAGTCAGCGTGCTCCCCCCACCTATTTTCCCACACCCACCTCTACTCACCACCCTTGAACTTTATATAAGTACATTTCAGGTAACTGGCCCTCTAATAAGTTCTGGAACCCTCTAAATATAGATAAACCAGCCAAATTCTAGCTACTCCGAGTGTGGTTGCTGGGCCAACAGGGCGAGCATGCTTGTTGAAAATGAAGACTTTCAGACTGCACCCTCCCCCAAGCCAACTAAATCAGAATTCACTGTTAACAAGTCTCCCCCCCACACACACACACACAGAAACACCACAGGGATCCCTGGGCATGTCAACATCTGAGAAATGTGGGAGTGAATCCAACTTTCCAAGGAAAGGAGCTGGGACAACTTAGTTCCATGTTCTTCCTGAAGAATAAAAAAAAAAAAAAAAAAAAAGCACTTCTGAGGAAGGCTGCCGCTTCTTCAACCTGGGACAGGGCCTCAGAGAACTGGTCACCTCCTAATCAGGACTAAAGGGTCTCAGAGTGGAAAATGAGACTTCTCAGTACGTGCCTGAGGGCACAGTGCCCAGCCCCCATTCCCGACACCCACCAGCGCCCTCCAAGATCTCAGTTCATGGAGAAGTTGCTTTTAAATGAGAGTCAATGGACCAGGTCGCGAATCTGTCAGACGAAGGAATTTCTGGGGCTCGTGACTGTTGTAATTAAAATCATCCGAGTTGACTAAATTGGCCGAAAAGGAAGCAGGCCCACATGACTGCCATTCAAAGGGGAGCAAAATAGCTCCTAATTTGTTAATTAAAATTATGAATGCGCTCCACACGGAATGGCTGTGTGTTAAATTCTATTCAGATTCCATTAGAAAACAAATAAGCACTAGGCCCTGATTAAAGGGAGCCAGTTCCCCCAAATCTGTATGGATTTTGTAAAGGGGGGGTTCAGAGAGCAAATTCAGAGCTTGCAAAGACCTTGTGGAAAAGTCAAATTCCTGGGGAGATTTCTCTGGTAAATCAATCTGGTAATTAGAAAAACAGGCCAATAGATTAGCTCCTCTCTCCATTTCTCCCTCATACTGATGAGCCTGTTTCAAAGAAGGAATCTTGCCAAAGCCATGGGCGAGGCCATTCCTGAATGCTCACTGCTGGAAACTCAGCAAGGATGGGTAGTGAGGGCTTCAATTTTCACAAGGGAGGGCAAACACAGAGGGGAGAAGGAGGAGGAAAAGGGAGAGAGAGAGAGAGAGAGGGAGAGAGAGAGAGAGAGAAAGGAAGGGTGGGAGGGAAACGGGGACAGAAGTTACCCCTGATTTCAATTTGGTGTGCCCCTGTCTGCCACAGGCTGTTTGAGGTTTTTTGTTGTTGTTTTTCTGTTTTACTTTGTTTTGTTTTGTTTTGAGGCAGATTCTTACTCTAGCCCAGGCTGACCTGCAGCTTACTCTTTACCCTACACTGGCCTCGAACTCATGGTGAACCTCCTACCTCAGCCTCCCAAGTGCTGAGATTATAGGCATGAGCTACCATACCTCACCTCTCTCCCTCCCTCTCTCTCCCCCCCTCTCCCCCCCTCTCCCCCCCTCTCCCCCCCTCTCCCCCCCTCTCCCCCCCTCTCCCCCCCTCTCCCCCCCCCTCCCCCCCTCTCCTCTCCCTCCCTCTCCCTCCCTCTCCCTCCCTCTCCCCCTCCCCCCTCTCCTCTCCCCTCCCTCCCTCTCCCCTCCCCCTCCCTCCCCCTCCCCCCCTCCCTCCCTCTCCCTCCCCCTCCCTCCCCCTCCCTCCCCCTCCCTCCCCCTCCCCCCTCCCTCCCCCTCCCCCCTCCCTCCCCCTCCCCCCTTCCCTCCCCCTCCCCCCTTCCCTCCCCCTCCCCCCCTCTCCCTCCCCCTCCCCCCCTCTCCCTCCCCCTCTCCCCCTCACCCTCACCCTCTCCCCCTTTCCCTCTCTCCCTCCCCCTCTCCTCCTCTCCCCCTCTCCCCCTCTCCTCTCCCTCCCCCTCCCCCCCTCTCCCTCCCCCTCCCCCCCTCTCCCTCCCCCTCCCCCCCCTCTCCCTCCCCCTCTCCCCCTCTCCCCCTCTCCTCCTCTCCCCCTCCCCCCTCCCCCTCCCCCCTCCCCCTCCCCCCCTCCCCCCCCTCCCCCCCCTCCCCCCCCCTCCCCCCCCCTCCCCCCCTCTCCCCCCCTCTCCCCCCCTCTCCCCCCCTCTCCCCCCCTCTTCCCCCCTCTTCCCCCCTCTTCCCCTCTCCCCCTCTCCCTCTCCCTCTCTCTTTCCTGTTGCAGTCCGGTTCGCATCGCTGTTAGAAATCACCCAAGAGCAGCTTCTGGGAAAAAGAGATTGATTTTGGCTTACAGGCTTGAGGAGAAGCTTCACAATGGCAGGAGAAAACGATGGCATGAGCAGAGGGCGGACATCACCCCCTGGCCACCATAAGATGGACCGCAGCAACAGAAGGGTGTGCCAAACACTGGCATGGGGAAACTGGCTATAAAGCCCATAAACCCGCCCCCAACAATACACTCCTTCCAGGAGGCATTAATTCCCAAATATCCATCAGCTGGGAACCTAGCATTCACAGCACCTAAGTTTATGGGGGACACCTGAATCAAACCACCACACTTTCTTTCTTTTTTTGAGAGAAAGTCTCCTGTATCTGGAACTCATTATATAGCTGAGGATCAACTTGAACTTCAGATTGTCCAGCCTCCACCTTCTAAGTGCTGGGATATAATTATGCTGGGGATGGCACCCAATGCTTGGTATACATGCTAGGAAAGTGCTCTATCAGCCGAGCTACATCTCCAGTCCCCGCCACCAGTTTTTAATTCATCCCTTTGCGATTAAGCAACCGAGCCTCAGTTTCCCTCTGAGCACAATAAAGACCAGCTTGCAGTTCTCTTCCCATCTCAAGTGTCACCAAGGCTACCTCTCTCAAAGTTTCCACCACAACTGGGCATGGTGGCGCATGTCTTTAATCCCAGCACTCAGGAGGCAGAGGTAAGGACTGCCCTGAGTTCGAGGCCACCCTGAGACTATAAGTGATTTCCAGGTCAGCCTGAGCTAGAGTGAGATCCTACCTCAAAAGAGAAAAAAAAAACACGTTTCCACTACAGCCCACTGCTAGCTAAATGACAAAGGCAGTTTCAGGATCCCCAATCTTTTGAGGCTGGCTTGGAAAGGTGCTCTTGAGAAGAGTGAGGTTAATCTCTGCCTGCATCTGCTTTGGCTTCCCAGAGTCTCTCCTCCTGACCCCCTTCCTCAGTAGCTGCTCTCCATGCACCCCACCTCCAAAGCTGGAGAACTGATGGGGCAGCATGTCTTAACACATGGACCGACCACTCTGTGTTTGTGTATTTGACCCACTGCTGCCATTAAAAGCTTCTACCGCAGGGCCACTCACCATACTCTGCAAGGTGAGAATCTGCCAGGGACCTTTGGTCTCATTCTCCCCAACTGGATGGGGCCCTCTCCTGGGCAATGCTGCCCAGAAGAGCAGGGGCAGAGAGGCAGGGCCACTGAGGCCTCAGAGCAGCAGGCAAGATCTGAGGAGAGCATGTTTCTAAAAGCAACTGATGCAGCTGCTCAGGGCAGTGTCGGGATGTATTTATTTTAGACTCGCAGGCTGATATCCTTTCAAGGTGTGCAAGCTGTGGCTTTGTCTGTAGTTGAATGAATAATTATGTTAACACCATTTTAAATGGATCATCAGAAAAGAAGCCCATCTTTCTCTGTCTGCTCTTTCCACCAGCAGTGAAGCTGAAGGAGCATAGAGGTCAAAGGCACACACCTGAAGTCAAGCCACTGGATTCAAACTGCAGCTCCACCACTTAGCATTAAGCCCATCCCAGGTAAGTTGTTACTGTAGCAGATGTAGCTTTGCCAGCTGCATGCATTCGCTCATTACCTTTCCCTTATGAACTAGTAGCTTCTTACTGAAAGAGCCTGCCAGAAGCCTGAGGACTTTCTCCAGCTGTTGGAGCAACCAGTGCTTTGCACGGGCCAAGTCAGAGGTGCAGGGGAGAGTTGAGACTCTGAGGCACAGTCTTCAACCATTACAAGCAGAAGTTGGGGGATAGATCCCTCAGCTCCATCAGCACTGGATGAGACAACACTGAAGTGTATTCCCTGTGATCTCCCAAAGTGTCCTAGGAAGACTGAATCCAACTTGTCCACAGTACGGCCTGCTTATTCTCCCTTCTCCTTTCCTCCTTCCTCCATTTCCTACCCATCCTTTCTGAGGTCAAAACTTCTCATGTTCTGCTTGCACACATCTTATCTCAGGATGCACTTCTGGAGAGACTCAGTGTAAGTTCCTTTTGAGTTAATATCTACATAGTCCTCCACTGGTAGGAGTAAGAATGAGGACTGAATGGGATGACGCATGCCAAGTACTCTACAAGCTACAGAAATGACTCTTTCTAGGGGTATGGAAAATAGCTCCATGGGTAAAGTGCTTGCCTCACAAGCATAGGGACCTGAGTCCAATCCCCAGTATGTAAGTAAAATGTCAGGTACAGTGGCATGCACCTGTACCTGGATCCTAGCACTGGATAGGCAAAGACAAAATCCCAAGAATTTTCTGTCTAGCTACTCTAGTCTAATTGATGAACGGTAGGCCAATGAGAGATCCTGTTTCAAAAAGAGGTGTGCAATTTTTCAGAAAATAACATCCAGTTTCCCCTGCCCTTCATACTCAAACACATGCATGCCCACATACAATGTGAACATGCATATACATACATACCACACATACACATATACATTCAAATTTTTAATTAAATATTTATCTGTATAGGGAGTATACTTAATGACCTAAAGACTTCTTTATATTCTCAAAGTCTCCCCCCTAGATTCCTCCCTAACCCACTTCACGGATTCTTCCTGTTGATTTATTCATTGATAGCTTACCCAAAAACAGAAAGTAACTTGGGGTTCATTACAAACCTCATCAGTCCCAGCCCCTCCTAGTGGCTGGGCCTTTTATGGGAGGTAGGGGGATCCCTGAATACCACATGTTTTCTCTATGGCTTATTAGTAGCCCCAAGCTTGCTACTCTGCATAGGGGCCAAAAAGGTCGCCACCTCTCACTTCCATGGAAGTCTAGAAGCTACACAGTCCTGGGCAAGAGGGAAGCAAAGTCCTGATAGGTAGTGCAAGGTGCTGTGCAGCCTCGCCAGAGTTCACTGCCCCTCATTAATTACCTAGCTCAAGCCATTTTATCATGCATATGACACACCTGCACCACCCCAAGCTCTAATTCTTCTAACCATTGACCTTTAGGGATGAGGCATGCCACCCACTCTTTTGTTGTCATTCGCCCTCTTGCAGACACTGAGTTGGAGGGTACATCAGTTAACCTTTGTCACCTAGCAAACTATCCCAACACTTAGGGCCATTTCTCTCAGGAGTCTATGGGCTGACTGAGTAGATCTTCTGTCAGCTGGAGTCATGCATACAGTTGCAATCAACCGAAGGCCCAGTTAAAGCTAGAACACTAACACTCATGGTGACCTCCCTCATGGTCCTGTTGGCTATCACTGGCTGTGAGCACAGTTGCTGTGGTCCCTTCATGCGACACCTCCAGGTGGCTGGTTGGGCTTATGTACAACATGGCTATCATATTACCAAGTAGGAGCACTCCAAGAGAGCAAATTCCAATGGGGACAAGCTTATTGAGGGTCCAGTTACATAACATTTGCTAGTGCTCCTCTGGCCAAAGCCGGTCACAGGTAGAAGCCTGCAAATTCAGTGTGATATGATACTATATAAAAGAACAAGGACTGGAATTTGTGGTTCCCTGGGGCAACCAAGGCAACAAGCTACCCAAAGGGCTTCAGCCCTCCTCAGTCAATCATTCACATAGCACCAACCTCCCAGGCTATCTAATCTAAGCAAGTAGGGCTCCTCCATTATCATCATCTCCCCTAGTGAGGCTCACCCACTACATAAAACAACCTTCTGAGTCATTTGATCCAGGAGGATTCTTTGATTGAAAGTCACAGAAATCCAGGCTAGTCAGATGACTCACTTGGTAAAGTACTTGTCATGCAAGTATGAGAACCTGAGTTCAACTTCTAAAACCCACATAAAAGAAAGCTGGTGGTGTGGTGATGCACGCTTGTAATCCTAGCCCTGGAGGGATGGAGATAGGAAGATTCTAGGGCCTCAGTGGTCAGCCATTCTAGAATACTTGGCAATCTCTAGGCCAATAACAGACCCTGCTTCAAAGATGGGGAAGAGTGCTGGGGAAAGCTGTCAGTCAGGTATAAGTTGGCTCTAGCATTCTTGACCTTGTAACCTGTACTAGACCCACAAAACACTGCATCATCAATATTCTGTCATGGAGGATGGAAGATGGCATGAGGCCCCTATCCATCCCTGAGTAGTTGTAGGCAGTTAATGGTGGTTGGGAGAGTGGGAGACATTTTCTGCAATGGTATGGTGCACTAGTAAAAAAATTCCCCCCTTTGTCCATTTAGGCAACCCCAATTAAATTCAGTGGGTCACACCCACACACAAGAAAATAATAGAAGATGGACTACTTGGAAAGAAGAAGGGGTTCAGCAGAAGGGGATGGGAGGGGGTCAAGAGAAGATAATGGGAGGGGATTATGCTCAAAATACAATATAGGTGTATATAAAATTGTCAATCAGGGTCTGTAGAGATGGTTTAGTGGTTAAGGCATTTGCCTGAAAATCCTAAGGACCCAAGTTTGGTTTCCCAGTACCCACATAAGCCAGATGCACAAACTACTGCATGTGTCTGGAGTTTGTTTGCAGTGGCTAGAGGCCCTGCTATGCCCTTTTTGTCTTTCTCTCTCTAATAAATAAATAAAACTTTAAAATTTGTCAATCAGTTAAAAAGAAGAAAAAGGGCTGAGGAGACAATTCAGTGGTAAAGGACACTTCCTTGCAAAAACTGCTGGCATGGCTTTGATTCCTTAGTGTCCATGTAAAGCCAGATGCACAAAGTGGCACATGCCATCTGGAGTTCACTAACAGTTGTCAAAGGCCCTCACCTATCTATTCCATGTCTTGTTTGCTCACAAATAAATAAGATAATAAACAAATGAAGAAGGAAAAAGAGATACTAAGCCTGACCATCAGCATTTAACACTCTCTGCTTCATGAATGTGGGTACAATGTGGCCAGCTGCCTTATGGTCCTAGCACCATGATTTCTGCACCATGATAGACTTTAGCCCCTGAGATATAAACAGAAATAAATCCTTCCTCCCTTAAAAAAAAAAAAGAAAGATAGGAAGGAAGAAGGGAGGAAGGGAAGGAGGAAGGGAGAAAGAAAGAAGAGAAAGGAAGGACAAAAGAAAGAAGAAAGAGGAAGGAAGAAAAGATAGATAGATAGATAGATAGATAGATAGATAGATAGATAGATATAAATAAATCTTATCTCAAATAAAAGATAAATTGGGCTGGAGAGATGGCTTAGCGGTTAAGCACTTGCCTGTGAAGCCTAAGGACCCCGGTTCGAGGCTCAATTCCCCAGGACCCACGTTAGCCAGATGCACAGGGGGCGCATGCATCTGGAGTTGGTTTGCAGTGGCTGGAGGCCTTGGTGTACCCATTCTTTCTCTCTCTGTCTGTCTGTCTCTCTCTCTCCCTCCCTCCCTCTTTCTCTCTGTCTGTCACCCTCAAATAAATAAATAAACATAAACAAAGTTTTAAGAAAAGATAAATGGCATTCCTGAGGAACACCACCACTACTTTGTTCGCTAGCATCCACATGCACTGTGTATGTGTAACACATGTACATACACACACACACACACACACACACACACACACACACACAAACACACACAAACATGCGCACCAAAGAATCCCAATTGAAACTATCTCAAAGGAATAAATGCATGGGTTTATGCAGCTAAGAAGCCCAGAGGCAGTTGGCTTCAGACATAGCTGGATTTAAGGGCACATTGTTAATGTTTATTCTTTCCTTTATTCTCTCTCACACACACTTATTGGTTGTGCCTTCCTCTCTGTTGACTCCATTGTCAAGAAATCTTCATTAACACAGATGGAAAAATTCTCAACAAAATATTGGCAAAGAGAATACAAGAGTATATCAAAAAGATCATTCACCCTGACCAAGTAGGCTTTATCCCAGAGATGCAGGGATGGTTCAATATACGCAAATCTATTAATGTAATACCTTATATAAACAGGTTGAAGGACAAAAACCACATGATCATCTCATTGGACGCAGAGAAAGCATTTGACAAAATCCAACATCCCTTCATGATAAAAGTCCTACAGAGACTGGGAATAGAAGGAACATATCTCAATATAATAAAAGCTATTTATGACAAGCCTACAGCCAACATATTACAAAATGGGGGAAAACTGGAAGCTTTTCCACTAAAATCAGGAACAAGACAGGGGTGTCCACTGTCCCCACTTTTATTTAATATAGTTTTGGAAGTCTTAGCCATAGCAATAAGGCAAGAGACACACATAAAAGGGATACAAATTGGAAAAGAAGAGATCAAGTTATCATTATTTGCAGATGACATGATTCTATACATAAAGGACCCTAAAAACTCTACTAGCAAACTGTTAGAGCTGATCAAAACCTACAGCCATGTAGCAGGATACAAAATAAATACTCAGAAATCAGTACCCTTCATATATGCCAACAACAAACACACAGAGGATGAAATCAGAGAATCACTCCCATTCACAATTGCATCAAATATAAATATAAATATAAATATAAATATAAATATAAATATAAATATAAATATAAATATAAATATAAATATAAATATAAATATAAATATAAATATAAATATAAATATAAATATAAATATAAATATAAATATAAATATATATATATATATATATATATATATAAAGTACCTTGGAATAAACCTTACCAAGGAAGTAAAGAATCTCTACAATGAGAACTTTAAAACACTCAAGCGAGAAATTGCAGAAGACACTAGAAAGTGAAGAAACATCCCCTGTTCCTGGATTGGAAGAATCAATATTGTGAAAATGGCAATCTTACCAAAAGCAATCTACACATTTAATGCAATCCCTATCAAAATTCCAAAAGCATTCTTCATGGAAATAGAAAAAAAACAATCCAAAAATTCATTTGGAATCACAAAAAACATTGAATATCTAAAATAATACTGAGCAACAAAAATAAGGCTGGTGGTATCACCATACCTGATTTTAACCTGTACTACAGAGCCATAGTAACAAAAACAGCATGGTACTGGCACAAAAACAGACATGTAGATCAGTGGAACAGAATAGAAGACCCAGATGTAAGCCCAAGTAGCTATAGCCACCTGATATTCGATAAAAATGCCAAAAATACTCATTGGAGAAGAGACAGCCTCTTCAGCAAATGGTGTTGGGAAAACTGGATATATATCTGCAGAAGGATGAAAATAGATTCTTCTCTCTTGCCATGCACAAGAATTAAGTCCAAATGGATTAAAGACCTTAACATAAGACCTGAAACTCTGAAACTGCTAGAGGAAAAAGTAGGGGAAACCCTTCAACATATTGGTCTTGGCAAAGACTTTCTGAATACAACCCCAATTGCTCAGGCAATGAAACCACAGATTAATCACTGGCACCTCATGAAATCACAAAGATTTTGCACTGCAAAGGACACAGTGAAAAAAGCAAAGAGGCAACCTACAGAATGGGAAAAAATCTTCACCAGCTATATATCTGATAGAGGATTAATATCTAGGATATACAAAGAACTCAAAAAGTTAAACAATAAGGAATCAAACAAGCCAATCAAAAAATGGGCTATGGAGCTAAATAGAGCATTCTCAAAGGAAGAAATACGAATGGCATATAAGCATCTAAAAAAGTGTTCTATACCACTAGTCATCAGGGAAATGCAGATTAAAACTATATTGAGATTCCATCTCACTCCTGTCAGATTGGCCACCATCATG
This sequence comes from Jaculus jaculus, assembly GCF_020740685.1. NCBI lineage: Eukaryota > Metazoa > Chordata > Mammalia > Rodentia > Dipodidae > Jaculus > Jaculus jaculus. The sequence goes on from NC_059125.1 coordinate 40,639,307, forward strand.
AAAACAAATGATCATAAATGTTGGCGGGGATGTGGAAAAAAAAGGAACCCTTCTACAGTGCTGGTGGGAATGCAATCTGGTCCAGCCATTGTGGAAATCAGTGTGGAGGTTCCTAAAACAGCTAGAGATTGATCTACCATATGACCCAGCTATAGCACTCCTAGGCATATATCCGAAGGACTCATCCCATTTCCTTAGAAGTATGTGCTCAACCATGTTTATTGCTGCTCAATTTATAATAGCTGGGAAATGGAACCAGCCTAGATGTCCCTCAACTGATGAGTGGATAATGAAGATGTGGCACATTTATACAATGGAGTTCTACTCAGCGGTAAAGAAAAATGAAGTTATGAAATTTGCAGAAAAATGGATGGACCTGGAAAGTATTATACTAAGTGAGGTAACCCAGGCCCAGAAAGCCAAGCTCCACTTGTTCTCTCTCATATGTGGATCCTAGCTCCAGATGACTGGGCTTCTGCGTGAGAATGAAAATACTTTGTATCAGAGGCCAGTAAGTTAAAAAGGAGACATAAAGGGAAGAGAAAAAAAGGGAGGAGGGTACTTAATAGGTTGATATTATATATATGTAAGTACAATGATTGTGATGTGGAGGTAATATGATGGAGAATGGAATTTCAAAGGAGAAAGTGTGGGGGAAGAGGGAGGGAATTAACATGGGATATTTTTTATAATCATGGAAAATGCTAATAAAAATTAAAAAATTAAAATTAAAATTAAAAAATAAATAAATAAATAAGAAAAGAAAGAAATCTTCGTTAAAGTAGTGGCCAAGATGCTCCAGAGGCAACACCAGGCTATATCCTATTCATGAGACTTTACAATGGAAAGAGAACTTCCCTCTTTACATAGTCCCAACTGATATCCCAGGATTAGGTTCAACCAGCCAGGCTATGTCATACACCTCTCTGTAAATAAATCCCTTTGTGACTGGTGATTGGTCTCAGCTGATCACATATCCAAGTTGTGTGCTGCTCCCTAGAGCTTAGGATGTGAGCATCTACCCCAAGTAAACCCCATGCCTCAAAGCAGGTGAGAGTTAGTTTCTCCAATGACAGTGCAGATGTTACCAGATAAAGGGAAGACAAAAACACAAGCATTGCCTGGAGTCTTGAAATACATAGCAGAGCTCAATAAACTCACCGTGTCTCTTCTGCTCCCCTCCAGAAACTTTCACCTGTGGCAGTGCCTTCACAGTGCTCTTCTCATGGGGGATGAGATAAGAGGCCATGCTCAAACATTTGCCAATAATCCTGAGACCAAGTTCAATAGAAGAGGGAGGTAAACAATTTAAAATACAGTTCAGTTGTTTTGTTATCATTACTAGTATCTTCATCATTGTATGATTCCAAGGGTTTTCCGGACCTTTCTATGCTCACCCATTATCAAAAATTAATTCTTCTCAGGATTACATAGGCTTTCTTTCTAATGATGTAAAATAGAATTCATCCAAACTAGATTGCTAAGAAGTAGAAACATTTTCTGCTGGAACTAGGGAAACTTGTGGCCATAGTTCTGTAAACGGTTGTCTGAAGTGTCAAGCAGGACTAAAGCACATTGTAGCTCAGTGGAAAATCTCTAGAAAACAAGGTGATATTGTCTAGCTTGTGCTAGACCAATATCCCTGTAGAATAGGATGGAAGATAAAGGGAAATGTAAGCAAGGAAGATGTGAGTTCAATCACAAAGTCATCAAAAAATGAGGAGCTCAGGGCACTACTAGCAAAAGTGGGGGGGGCAGCCCTATACAGTCAGATATCTAGTAACTTAAACTACAGGGAAATATGTAGAACAAGAATGGCCATTCAAGTTGACCTCCTATTGCAGTTACCTTCTCATTGCTGGGACAAAGCACTGATCAGAAGTACCTTATGGGAGGAAAGGGTTTATTTCAGATGTACAATTTCAAGAAGAAGGTTTATCATAGCGGAGGAAGCTAGCTCACTTCATCATACATCCTTAGCAGAGAAAGAAGGAAAAGCGAGCATGAGCTAGTTTTGAACACACTGTAGGGTAGTCTCATCAACCCCAACAATCACCTCCAGCAATACACCTCCTACAGAAAGGCTCTACCTACCAAATATTTCACCAACTGAGGACTAAGTAGGAAGTTTAATCACAAACACTTGAGACTATGGGAGATATTTCACATTCAAACCACCACATTTTGCTCCTGACCCCATAGACTCATGATCATCTCACAATGCAAAATGCCTTTAGTCCAGATTTAAATGTCTTCATATCTTTATCAATCTCAACATATTTCCAAAGTCCAAAGTCTTATCTGATATTTACTTATGACACTGTAATACTAAACTATGAGTTACATACTTCTATTGCAATATTTCCATGGGCCCAACGTAAGCATTTCTATTGCAAAAAGAAGGCATAGCAAAGAAACAATGAACCAATATAAAATCAAAAATCAGCAGGGCAAACATCAAACTCTGCCCCTCCATGTCTTGTAGCTAAGTCCTTTGGTTCCAAAAGGCCAATTATGTCCTGGTACCAAGCTGCTTATTTTCCAGGCAGATCCACCCAAGCCAGAGTGAGGAGGTTTCTTCTGTCCCCCAGTCATATCATCTCTAAAACCCTGAGGTGTCCACTGCAACTCATGGCTGATCTTCATAGCACCATACAATGGCCTCTAATGGGGCAACTATGCAGGGATCTCAACTCTGTTTTACAATGGTGCATCTTCAGAACTATGTGCATTTTATGACCCTATTGCCTGTATTTTTCATGCTTGCAAAACCAGTATCACATGGATTTCAGCACACATTTATAAATCCAGGGGTATATAAAGCTTGACCTTGAGTAGGAGCTCCTTTAGCATTCTTCTTACAGGCCCCCACCTTTAACAAGATTCTGTATTTTTACTAGTGAAGTCTTTAGTGGGTCATGTTCCACCCTAAGGGCATATTTCCCATTGTCCCAATGAAGAACAGTAGGTTTTCCTTAAATGGTGAATATCTAACAATTGTAGCTTAAGTGGCATAAAACCAGTCTCTGTGCCTACTGCATCCAACTTGCCAAACTTTATGTCTTTCACATCTTTTTGGTTCTGTATTTTCATTCATCAAATAACCAGCCCATTACTCCTAAATTCAACTTTGTTCAAACACTTAGGACATGGGCAGAATGCACTGCCTTTCACCGGTATCCCAGTTGAAACAATGTCCTTTCTTTGCCTTCTGAAACCTCATAAGTCAAGCATTCACAGTACACATTTCTCTGTACATTTAGAATTTTCAAACTCTTACCAGAATGGCTCATGAAGCTCTGCTTGCAGCACTGCAACTTTCACTATTTTAAGATACCAAATCTCTCCATGTTCCCCTGCAAACATTTCCCAAAAGTCCAAAACAATATAGTCAGATTCATGGGGGCAATAACCCAACGCCTGGTAGCAAATTTTCTATAGTAGTTACCATCTTGTTGCTGGAACAGAGAACCCAGCAAGAAGGAGCTTATGGGTGTGGTGGTTTGATTCAGGTGTCCCCCATAAATTTAGGGGTTCTGAATGCTAGGTTCCTAGCAGATGGAGATTTGGGAATTGGTGCCTCCTGGAGGCAGTGTGTTGTTGGGGGCGAGCTTTCGGGTGTTATAGCCAGTGTCCCCTTGCCAGTATTTGGCATGCTCTCCTGTTGCTATTGTCCACCTTATGTTGGCCAGGGAGTAATGTCCACCCTCTGCTCATGCCATCATTTTCCTTGACAATGTGGAGGTTCCCCTCAAGTGTGTAAGCCAAAATAAACCTTTTTCCCCACAGGCTGCTCTTGGTCAGGTGATTTCTGACTGCAGCAGTAATGTTGGTACTGAGTAGTCATTTTCTGCTAGACACCTGAAGGTGTGGCTTTGGCCTTTTGGAGCTGACTTTCAAGAGGAATATGGAAGGATTTGAAACCTTAGCCTAAGAGACACATTACAGTACTGTAAGTACCGCTTTATGGATTCTTCTGGTCAGAGTTGTAAGACCTGAATGCAGTAAGAACTATGGACTATGAGGTTTGGCTTATAAGGGTAAAAAGGAGCTTTGTCTAGACTGGGTTAGAAGCACTTTGTGTAAGAGGCTTGCTGTTATGCCTATGTCCTGAGAACTTGTTAAGTGTTGCAGTGCATAGAAATGGACTGGTGGGTGCATAGGTATATGGCACAGAAAAAAATGAAATATTTGGACCAAAAGATATTCAGTTGCAATTGTATGACAGATTACAACCATTGAGATCAGGCCAGCTGACCTACATTGGGCCAACAGAAAGAATTCAGTCTTTCAAAGGGGCCTGAATGCTGAAGGAGTCTCCTGTTCTTCAAAGTCTGCTTTATGTCCCCCTTGATTAACAAATTGGCCCCCACCTGGTATTATGGAATATAAGAAATGCAGGAAAGAGAGAGTCATTGAGTTTGCAATGAGGTCTTCTTTTTTGAAAATGACCATGGGCAGTGTGAAGCATGTTTGTTGGATGCCTGCATGGAGACCCAGTGAAGCTGTGAGGATAAACATGGGTTGCAGTAGAGACCTAGTGGAGATGCCAGGTCCATGAAATGGCTGCTAAGGATGGCTGGAGGGGTGGAACTGGAACTCCAGAGAGTTGTTGTTGGACTCGGAGACTTGTCACTGGTTAGAGTTGTTGGACTTGGAGCTAAATAGTTTGATGTTTTCCCTGTTGAAATCTTGTATTGGTTGAATATTTCTTTGCTATACCCAATTCCATCTTTTGCAGTGTGAATGGTTATTCTGTGCCATTATGGGGTTTTGGAGGATTGTTTTGCTATTATGGCTCAGTTAAAAGACCTTGCAATGGGATAGAGGGATGGCTTAGCAGTTAAGGTGTTTGCCTGCAAAGCCAAAGGACCATGGTTCAATTCCCCAGAACCCATGTTAGCCAGATGCACAAGGGGGCATACACATCTGGAGTTTGTTTGCAGTGGCTGGAGGACCTGGTAAGACCATTCTTTCTCTCTCCCTCTTTCTGTGTCAAATAAACAAAAGTATTTTTAAAAGACCTTGGACTATGGGGTTGATTAAACATCATTGGGATTATAAAAACTAGGGGGACTTCTAAGTTGGAGTGAATGCATTATATTTTATCGTATGTGTGGTTACCATTTTATGGTGGCCAGGGGTAGAATATAGTGGTTTTATTCAGGTGTCCCCAATAAACTTAGGTATTCTGAACACTAGGTTCCAAGGTGATAGAGATTTGGGAACTAACGCCTCCCGGAGGCAGTATATTGGTGGGAGCAGGCTTATGGGTATTATAGCCAGTTTCCCTTGCCAATGTTTGGCACACTCTCCTGTTCCTGTTGTCCATCTGATGTTGGCCAGGAGGTGATGTCCACCCTCTGCTTATGCCATTGTTTTTCTTGCCACCGTGGAGATTCCCCTCGAGTTTGTAAGCCAAAATAAACCTTTTCTCCCACAAGCTGCTCTTGGTCAGGTGATTTCTGCCAACAATGAGAACCTGGTTATGGTTAGAAAGGGTTTGTTTCAGGCTTACAGTTTTGAGGGGAACTTACATCATGGCTGAAAATAACAACTGGCTCACAACATCACACATTCATAGTAGAGAGAAAACAGCAAGTGAGAGCTAGCTCTGAACACACATACACAGTGGGCTATATTCATCAATCCCAAAGTGCACCCCCAGAAATACATCTCCCACAGCAAGGCTCTACCTCCCAAACACTCCACCAGCTATGTACTTAATAGGAAACTTAATCACAAAAACCTGAGTCTATGGGAAACATTTACATTCAAACCAACACACCTCTATTGGGCTAAAATGGCCATTGAGTGGTGGTTGGACATAAGCTGCTCCAGTAAGGGTCTAGGATCCCTAGATCTAAGAGTGTCACTGAAGACACTGCCTTTTGCAAGCAGCATGCCAACATCCAGTGGCCGAGTCAGCCAATTCTTTACTAAAAGCAATCTGTGAGGCATGTAACAGTGCCATCTCAAGTGCTATCACTTAGACCAATCCCTACAGGAAATACTAGATACATAAAGAAAACTGTTGATTACTGAATTCTTCCTTTATTTTTTTTTCTTTTTGATATTTTCATGGTAGGGTCTCACTCTAGCCCAGGCTGACCTGGAATTCACTATGCATTCTCAGGCTGATCTCAGACTCATGACAATTCTCCTACCTCTGCCTCCTTAGTGGTGGGATTAAAGGCATGTGCCACCATGCCTGACCATTCTTCCTTCTTTTTTTTTTTTATTTTGGCATGTGCATGTGTGTGGTCTGTATATTTGTTGGTATGCATGTGGGCACATGTGTAGTTGTGGCATGTATGTGTGGGTATATGCATATGAGGCCAGAGATATACTTCCCCACCTCATTTTGTGAGACAGTGACACCTATTTGGTTAGATAAGCCAGCAAGCCCTAGTGATTCTACTGTTTCTACTTCCTCAGTGTGAGGATTACATGCAACTACCATCTCACCTTGTTATTTTACATGGGTGGTGATAATCTAAACTCAGACTCACATGTTTATGTGGCAAGCACTTTACCCACTATGCCATTTCCACATCTTTGGTTACTACATATTTTAATTATGAAAATTTTATTTAAAGAGAGTAGACATAAAATAGGCTAGAAGCTCCTAAGCTGAGTGGTTACCTCCACAGGTGGGAAGGGATCCTAACAGGGATAATCTGGAAAAAATCTCTGGTTACTACAATTCTAAATGTCATGTTACCCCTTATCATGCCTGAAATTCTGAAAAATAAGGTAGTAGCCAGACATTCAACTTGTGTTTTCATCAGTGTGCTCTTTAGATAAGGGTAAGGGACCCATTTGGGCTCCTGTGGGGAGGGTGAGTCACCACGGAAGAATGACATCTCACCAGGCTACATGAAATAGGCCTTCTGTTGTGCCAAAGTAAAAAGTGGAGAGCATCCAGGCCTATGTGGGCCTCCCCAAAGCCCTCATGAAAGGGGACTTTGTAACTTAAAGGTCTGGGCCCAGTTATAGATAACCCAACTCTCATACCTGACAGAGAGGGTAACAGCAGCCTTCTTGGGGTTAGAGGACCCAAAGTTAAGGTGTCTGGACTTAGAAGTGACAGAGGAGAGGGGAACAACTGTGGTGGAAACTTCATGCCACAATGGTGGAGGGGCTATCCTTGCTTGCTCTGTAGTTTGTTTGTGGACTGTGGACATGGAAAGAGAGCATAATGCAACTACCTGGAGAAGTAGCTGTATTCTCCTGGAACATTCTAGAAGGCTTGAAACACACACACACACACACACACACACACACGCACACACACACATACACACACACACACACACACACACACACACACACACACACAAAGGCTACCACCCAGTTTTGTGCAACCCAACCTTAATGTGACCCTAGAAGTCACCAGCTGGCTATTCACTGCTCCTAGGACTTCAGTTCCCATTCCATCCAAGAAATCTGGTTTCCTGCTTTGGAAAATCATATCTGTTCCCCTCCCCAACAAAAGCTCTGTTGTCCCATTTTGCCCACCTATCTTTTAATCGTATAAGGCTTTTATTCCACAACATAGAGAAGAAGTTTGAATTGTAAATGATCTCAGGAGAAGCAACTCCTTTATCTGAATTCACACTGAGGTATAAAGGACAATGAGGAACAAAGAATATGCCAAAAAAAGGAATGGTCACTGATGTGTATTAAAGAGTTCATAATTTTGTAAAGGCTCAGCCCTGCTTAATGCATACAGGTATGCCTTACCTTATGGTTCTCAATCCTAGATGGACCTTAGAATCTTCTATGGAGCATAAAATAATACAAATACTGGGTCCTAGCCTAGACCAGTTAAATCAGAGCCTCTGGGACTTATACCTGAGAAATGGTATATTTTTAACTCCCTGATCATTCTAAGAGGTAAACAAGGTTAATGTATTAGTCAGCTTATGATACTCTTGTGTAACAAACAAACCCCCAAAACTCCCTCTCAGATCTGCAGGTTAGCAACATTTTAGCTGGGTATACTCAAGCTCAGTTAGAGTCAGCTCCAGATTGTAAATTTGGTTCAGGTCTACTGAACTCATCTTGTCCAGACAAACAACTATTACGATAAGTGGTGTGCAGGGCAATGGTTGGAACATAAGGGGCAGAGTCAAATCATGCAAATCCGTGGAAAGCCTCAGCTCATATCACAAACATTCATACTCCATTGGCTAAAGAGACTCTCATGGTCAAGTCCAGCATGGATGGGGTAGGAGATGTATTTGACACTTGTAGGAAGTACCACAGTTACATGGCAAGAACTATGATTACATGGATCATTTTCTAACAGATAGAAAGTCAGAAACAACAATCTGATCTACCATAGTTAGGAACTGTCATCTCATAGGCTAAGGATTAATTCTTCTCCACAGTGATTTTAATACAGAGATTCAGCCATTTAAGGGGTTCAGTTTCTCCATATATTAGCTGTGGACCACAAGCACATCACTTGACCACCCTCATCTTTAGCTTTCCCAAGTGTAAAAGGATAATAGTAATTCCAAACCAACTTCTCTTAAAGTGCTAAGAAGAGAGAGGAATTGAATGTTGGTGAGCATACATTTTTTTTTTATCTCTGCCTAGACTGAGTGAGAATAATCATTAAGGTATATCAGAATATTTAACCAAAATGAGTGGACAGCTGAATGTGATCACACACACTTGTAATGCCAGCACCCAGAAAGCAGTGGCAGGAGGATCGTGAGTTCAAAGCTACTATAGGCTATATGTAGAGATACCCGCTTTGAAAATAGCTCACTAGTAGAGTGCTTACTTTATATGACCAAGGCCCTGGGTTCAATTCCCATCACCACAAAGAAAAAACATCCCGAAGAAGACTCTCTGAAGCACCTCCCAGGATCCTTTCCCTTCCTTTACTGCTAGTGGCAAGTGCTGAGGATGCTCAGCTAAGCCTCTCCTTGGGATTACCATGAGGAGGTGGTTTCATCCAAGGTTATGCCCACTCCCGTAGGCAGCCAGCTTCAGATTACAAGTCAGGGCTAGAATCTAAAGGCTCACTTTAGTTTCAGGACAACTCAGCAGGGCTACTACAGTTCTAGAGATGCCCATGGAACCAGCTGGTCAATCCCACCCCAGCTCAACAACCTCTCTACTAGTCCAGCCTCCTGTATTCATCCACAGGGGTGAAGACTGTACTATCCTTTCTTTGAATCTCCAACAAGGCTGCTTCAAGGAATCCCCATGAGGAGTAGTCACTAGCCCCTAGCCACAGATCACACAAGTGGTGTGACACAGGACCAGATTACATGAGAAACTATACTCAAACAGTCCTGTCAATTGAATAATTTCAACTTCAGCTGAAAATGGGCCCCCACCCTGCTGTTTGTGCTGCAAGTGTGCATGCACGTGTATATTTGTATGGTTGGAGTGAATAAATGTTTAAATCAGTATGTCAGTTATAATTAGAGTGGCTCTCCCTTCTTCATCGCAGAACAGCTCCTTCATGCTTAACGCCTAGAATGTCATTTTCCACTGTGAAATCCTTATTCTTCAAGGCCTAGTGCCAAAGTCAGCTTCTGATGCACTTCCCCCACCCACTCACACCTCCCATCCCCCAGATAAAGAGCTGCCTTTCCTTTAGCTGTGACAGTGCACTTATAGCCAGTCTTGTGAGTGGTTCTCGCCACCCTTAGCATCTGTCCCACGTCTGCATCTCCTTGGGGACAAGAGCTGTGCCTTATACTTTCCCCCACTGTGTTGGTTACACAGGGTGTGATTAATCCCAGATGAATGAATGAAAAATGAGATTGGGAGAGAAGCAGTGAATTCTAACCATGCCACCAGATAAAGCACCCTTACAGCATGTTGGGGGGGGGGGGTTCCCATGAAGAGTTGCTGTCACATTCAGAAAAGAACCAAATCCTGCTGTGCCTCCCTTCCCAACCCACCTCAACCTCCTCAACTGTTTGTATCCCTTGGTGCAAAGTATCTGGCTTCCCTGGCATCTGGGAAAAGGCTGGAGAATAGCTATTCCCCCACATCACCCCGGTGAGAAGGAGAAGTGCCTAGTCTTCTCTCCATGTCCTCACACTCTTCCTGGTCCAGCTACCTCCACAGCCAGTGAGAGAGCATTCATAGTGCGGCTACTTTAGACTGATGGAACACCGAGTTATTGGAATTAATCAACTTATCAATAAACAGCTTGATGTGTGTTTGGAGGCAGTATTAACCCAGGGAGAAAGGCACCAATTTTCACTTGAAATAAATCCAAGCTGGAAGGTATGCTGAGAGAGCGTTCCCCTGCCCCCACAGGAGCCCACTGCCCATCCTCCTTATATCCTTGGGAAGAGTCTCAAAGAATGACGTGAAAGGTGGGAGGAATGAGACAGGCCATATCCCTCCTAATCCTCTTTCTTCACACGTGCTGCCCACCCCTGACAGTGCATTGAGACAGCAGCCAGTGTTTGGGGTTCCTTATTTTTGAAATACCCTCCCCAATTCTCTCTCATCCAGAAAATGAAAGAGCGCCATTCATTCTTAGCCAGAGCTTCAGCATGTTACTGTATAAGCCCCCACCCCTGGCCCCCCAACTCAGAGATGATGTGTTCCAAGCTGGAGAAATATTTCTGTTCCTGCACAAAGCTCTGCAGCAACCTCCCCCCCCCCAAGGAGGGCTGGGGCCCCATGCTTCTGGGCCTGCATTCCCCAGGGGAGAAATAATTGGCCTGTCTATAGAGCATCAGGATTCAAATAAAGCTTAAAAACGCACACAGCCCTGTGAATTCTATAACTGTGGAATCACAAATGATGGCACACACACACACACACTCACACACGTGTGCATGCAGCTCTGAAGGCGGCCTCTGCTTCTCTCTCTGATTGTTCCACAGATCCACCTAACTCATTTGAACTAGAGGTAATCAGGGTGGAAAAGACCCTGATCCATGGGTGCAAGTCCAAACTGTCACCATTTGGCATCCTGACACCCTGATGTCCCCATCAGCTGTTCGGCATCAGCCCAAAGGGGGCCTCTCCCAGCAAACAAATCTGAGATTTCATTAACGAGCAAAGCCTCCCGGATGAGCGACCTCACGTGGGGCTCCCCACCACGTCTTCCTCCTCCCCCTCCCTCACTGCTACACAAACAGGCTCCCAGTGACTAGATTGGATTCAGATCTTGTAGATGAAGAAATTCAGATAAGACAGCAGCGCCTCGCCAGACCCAGAGCAAGGGCAGAACCCTGCCCGGCAGCTGGGCTGCCTCGGTAATAACCACTCGTAATATCTGACAGAAAGAACCCACGCTGGTCATATCCGATCCTGCCACATGAAAAGAAGCATTACGCCTGCCTCTCAGGGGCTGGGGCTAGGGGAGAGCCTCGACACAAATCAGAAACGTTTGCCACGAAGCCGCTATTCAAGGGCTGGAAAATCAACAGGGGCTGCTTTCCTAACATCCTGGGAGATTCTATTATTCTCCTGGCGGCCCGGCTCACAGAAGCAGTGAGGCCGGCTTAACCCGAATTCGCTGAAGAGGTTGGCATTTCTGAGCCCAGAGGCCTTGGATGGGTGGGAACAAAAGCCCACACTGGTTGTGGGAAAAAAGCCACAGGGCTCCATAGCGGTGACATTCAAAATATTTAACAACGGGGACAGCCTGGGCTAGAGGCATTCTAAAGGAGCCCAGATGCAGCCCTGGAGTAGGGACCTGGGATTTTCCAGTGTTGTCAGGGATGCCCAGGTGGAGGTGGTACTTGGGACACTGACAGAGAAGCATTTTGTCGCTACAGCTACTGGTAGGGCTGCTGATCCAAACTCCAGTCCTGAAGCCCCTCGTAAGCTAGGCTCCAGACCCAGCCTGCTTACAGCCATGGGCCACCTTTCCTGAGTCAAAAGCTTCCAGGTGCCGGGCCAACTGGATTGGATGGCTAGATCTTTCTAGTCTCATACCCACATAAGGCACAGTTTCCAAATCGAGGCTCCAAGCAAGATTCTCCACAGCTGTATTTTCAGTGTTGAGTGCCTTGTACCTCCCACTGGGGTCTTCTCCTTCACCTTATCTCATTGTCATGGCAATGAGAAGGCTAGGTCCCCTCAGAGCTGCGTTTTCTCTCCACACTCCCATACTACCAACCCTGTCCCCCACCTGGCTTAGCCTCATGTGCCTATGGAGGTCCAAGGGGCTACAGCCACCAGGAGACATAGGCTTTTGCTATAAGGCAGCTTACCATTCATCTGAACAAAGTAAGGTAACTCCACCCACTCCCTTGGCTTTAAACCATCACATGTTGAACATGTAAATAGCTGTGTACAAGGACACTGGTTATATAATCTGGGATTTCATGGGGTGGGATAGAAATGCAGTATCACTCTCAGTCCGTTTTCCTGCTGGGAAACTTCTCTGTGCCTCAGTTTACTCAACCAGGAATTTAGAAGGATAGGCATTCTGTTTATATCATAAGCTATGATATATGTGACAGTGAGCACCACAGGCTGTAAAATCAACACTCCACATGAAGCCCTAAGTAGCCTCAGCCCCCTATATGGCTAACATGCCCTCTCTGGCAAGTGTTCCCTACGAGTCCCCTAGTGCCCTTGGGGAGTAGAGCTTGTCCAAGTTCCCTTGGCTCGCATTGCTGGAGTGCAATGCTCTGAGGGCAAAACAGCCGGAATGCTTGCTTTGGACCTACCAAAAGACAGCGTTGTCACCTCAGCATTTCTGTAAAAAGATTGCTCAAGCTTTGGAGCCTGGCTCACAAGGGGTGTTGAGAGGGTGTGTGTGTGTGTGTGTGTGTGTGTGCGCGCGCGCGCGCACACACACACACACGCGCGCGCGCGCAATGAAATGCTCTTCTAACAGCTGGCCTCATCCAAGAATCCATACTCACCCTAAAGCCCCCACCTAGCTCGAGTGGCAGGAGAGAAATGGATTCAAGGAGGGAGAGAGAAAGAGAGAGAGAGAGAGAGGGAGAGGGAGAGAGAGAGAGGGAGAGGGAGAGAGAGGGAGAGAGCTGTGCGCTGAAGGGGGTTGGGCAGAGATGTCTGCCTGGCTGATCTGTCCCTCCCTCCAAGCAGCCAACACAATGGACCTCTGGGTGGGCTCACGGAGTCCCGCCCCCAGCTCCCGACCTCCCGCCCGTGACACAGATAAGGACCTAGAGGACTGCTCCGAGCTGCTGCGTGTGCCCTGGGCCAGCCGGCAGCGAGACCAGCCTGGTGTGAGTGGCAGCAAAGATAAACGGCAGCCGCGCGGGCATTGAATGCCCCAACACAAAAGGCCGCCTCTCCCTGAGTCCCTCTGAGGCCCAGATGGTCAGGGAAGCCCTTTCCCGCCTCACAAAGAGGATCGCTGCATGTCTTTTTCTTTTAAAATGGAATAAAAAAAAAAAAAAGCCATTGCTCACAAAGGACCTGGATGAAAAATAAACCCTTAAAAAAAAAAAAAAAAAAAACCAGCCTCTCTTCGCTCAGCAGCCCGGCATTTCTTCTGACTGTCAGACTTAGCAGATTGCTTTCTGGAAAGGATCCAATTGGCAAGACCTGCCGCTGTGCAAATGAAATTTTAAAACCCCGCTCCTTGTTGCACTCAAAGAGCTTTTCTCTCTCTGCTTGTTCTACACGGCCTCATAGAATTATTCTCTTGTCTCTTGTTGTATCGGAAACTAATATTCCCCCGCTTTCCCACCCCACATGAGGGGTTCTCACCCCAGCTGGGGATTTAGGTAATCAGGGACTGCTGGAGCACCACTCCAGACCCCATGTTCATTCCCCACCTGGGCTCAATCTCGCAGAATCACCTACTAATTAGGAGAGAGCCTCACTCCTGAAGATAATAAACACTCCCACAATGCCTGCTTCTCTCCCCTGCTCCCCTGCCCCTCAGTAATGAGATAAGTGTTTGGGGGGCTGGGGGAGATAACAGGGACATTCTTCACACACAAGGTTTGACACCCTGCCCATGACACCAGCTGTGTTTGGCTGGCCTAGCCCTGGTGAAATGTCAGTGGGAAAAAAATAGCCACAGGACTTGCCTACCTTTGACAAGCTGCCTCAACCTGTATAGTAAACTTATAAAAAGAAAGCAAGAGGCTGTGTCAGAAGTGTTCCAGGCCTGGAAGCCAGGAGACCTGGCTTCCCATTCCAACTCTGTCCCTAATACTTAAGTGCTTGACACTGAACTACATGTATACTGTTTTGCTTTCCTTCGTGCCATTCTCAGGCTCAATACTGGCCCTAGGAGGTCAATAATAGTGGGTCAAACATTGCTTCATGGGGTAGGACCATGGGTTGTAGATGGTTTAGGTGTATCACCAGAGATTCATATACTGGAAACTTTGTCTCCAGTATGGCATTGTGGGAATGCTGGACACTTAAAGAGGTGAAGCCTGATGGAAAGTCCTGAGGGAGCTGGGAGTACAGCTTTCCAAAGAGTTTCAGGTGGCCCTCAAGCCTTTGAGTTCTTATGTGAAGGAAACGTTATAAGCCCAACCCTTGAATGGCCCTGTGGCTTTCTGTTTCAAGATACGGATCTCTTACTTCCTCAACCACTCTTACTATGGTGCCATGAGGTCCTCAGCAGAATCCAGCTTATGTTTAGCACAATGCCTGGGTATATCCAGAACTGTGAGCTAAATAAACCTTCTTTCTTTATAAAGTTTCCACAAGTCATGTATTTCATTGCAGCAATAGAAAACAGACTAGTACAGGAAGACTGCATTACTGGTCCCCATTCTTCTTCCCTTCCTATAGTCATACCTTTTGCCATGAGACTTTCTGTCTCTTTTTATTAAAGGGTAAAGTATACTTCCCCACCGCCTCATTTTAGAGTCAATCATAGGACCTGCTTTGGCCAGTCAGATGATGTGAAAGGCCGTAGCCATTTGTTTTCACCCTCTTGTGTCCCTCCCTATCAGTCCACGAGAAGAATTTCCTTTGGATGGCTGCTGCTTCTTAGCTAATCCCTGAATAAACAAACATTTGGCAGACCCTCCTTAAATATGGTACCCCTCGTCCAATGGGTGTCTGCCTATATTCCACAATTTGAAGGAAAGAAAGGAAGGAAGGAAGGAAGGAAGGAAGGAAGGAAGGAAGGAAGGAAGGAAGGAAGGAAGGAAGGAAGAAAGAAAGAAAGAAAGAAAGAAAGAAAGAAAGAAAGAAAGAAAGAAAGAAAGAGGAGGTACCCATTATCCACTGCAACAATCCTGAAGGAAGTCAGGTAAATCCCACCCCTGCCCTACTTGGGACAAGGCATTATTATTTCATTCACCCACTCATATATTTACTGAGCATGTATTACTATCCTGGAAGTTGGGAGATATATATCTATATCTATATCTATATCTATCTATCTATCTATCTATCTATATATGTATATATGTATGTATGAAATACCAGACAATGACAATGCCATCCTCCAGTGTGGCCTAGTAAGGGAATTAGGGATCCAAAGAGGAACATATCCGTCTTCCTCAAAAAAGGATTTCTGGAACAGCATGATGGTTCAGTGGGTAAAGTGTTTCTCATGCAAACATGAGGACATAAGTTCAGGTCTCCAATACCCATGTAAAATACCAAGTATAGTGGTACATGCATGTAATGCCAGCACTGGGGAGGCAGAGACAGGGACTTCTTCAACCTCTGGCCTCCACACACACACATGCCCAAACACATATGAGCAAACATGCACATATTCATGAATATCACACACATAAACCTGAAAAAAAGAGGGACTTTTGGGTCTCTGCAACTGAGGTAAAGGAGTCAAGAATACTGGAAAGGAAATAAAAGTCCACTATCAGTTGATCCTTCAATATTTAAGACCTGTTTTCTTAGTCACAAGATATCATTGGCTGAATTAAGACAAAGAAAAGGAAGAGAAGGAGAAGAGCGAAGGGACAAAGAAGGAAAAAATGAGGAAGAGAAGGAGGAAGACAGACCAGCATATTAAAAGAATTCATCAAGTACCAATGTTGGCATCCTGATTTCAGAAATGATAATGTGTTGAAAGGCTGCTGAAGGGCTGCTGAAGGGCTTAAGGAACATCATGGAAGATGGGACAGGAAGAATGGAAGAGCTGGAGGATGAGGAGAACCATTATGGAATTCTGGAGTCTGGATATGACAAGGCTATTGCACTCATGAACTCACACCAGATGTAGTTACATGCATAAGACTTGCCACTCTGCATTATGTTAACAAGGGAGGGACTTGAGAAGCCACTCCCCTCCCTAATGAGCTAATGACAGTTAAATGTGGATAGAGAGGAAAAGTCATTCTCTTCCATGGCATAGTCACTATTAAGCAATAAAAAGAAGTAAATTGAGACTGAAGGGGATAATGGAGGGTAGTGTGGAGAACATATGAGCAAACTGTAATATGTATGTATTAAAATGTCCAAAATATATATATATATCTACCCACTCTATAAGCAGAAAACAGGTGTCACAGGACCAGGGAAGTCCACTGTCTACTGTGTTCTGGACCTGGGCACCATCCACTGAGAACACAAAGCTGTTTAATCCAACTTTGGGGGCCAAAGTTCAGACTTTTGAGAGTCCAGGAATCTTTGTTTTTGATGAATTACAAAACTCGACCCAAGTTCCCAGCTGATATGGCATTCCCTATGTGTGTCACCAATAGGTCCCACAAGGTAGTCTTCATACAAGAGCAGTCTCACAAGTAGGAGCTCTGGCAACCATGCCGGTCAATGAGGGCATCTGCTCGAACCACTCATAAACCAGGTGTGGAGAATGTATCTAATGTACCAGTCCAAATGACACTTTGTTAGGGAGGCCACAGACTCCCCTGGAAGCCAAGGCATAGCAAATCTCACACTCATGGCTGTATCTCCCATCCTAGTATGCTCTGATGAGTCACAGCAAGTAGAGTAGAGGTGAAAGTAAAATGCCAGGTCAGTTCGGATCAGGTAGCAGTATTCAAAAGCACCCAGATGGGCTGGAGAGATGGCTAAGTGGTTAAGTGCTTGCCTGTGAAGCCTAAGGACCCCGGTTCAAGGCTCGGTTCCCCAGGACCCACGTTAGCCAGATGGCACACACATCTATAGCTCGTTTGCAGTGGCTGGTGTGCCCATTCTCTCTCTCTCTCTCTCTCTCTCTCTCTCTCTGTCTGTTGCTCTCAAATAAATAAATAAAAATGAACAAAAAATATTTTTTTTAAAAACAGCACACAGATGAGGCAGGGCAAGAACTGCCCAGTACTGAGGACTGGATCCAGCTTACTATATCCTGGGAAAGACAGACAAAACCTAAAGAGGAGCCCAGTCAATGCCCCAACCCCAGCCCTTGCCCATACTCTAGAAAGCCAGGATGGTGAATGCACCAAGATCTCTGAGACCAGGACAAAACAAGCTAGTAGAATCTTGAGGCCAGAATATAGCAGTAGGGTATCCCCCCCCCCGCCCATGCTCTGTAATATTCAGCGCAAACTCTGGCAGAACCTCCTACCTTCAAAACCCTGCTGGCTGGTGGTCAAAGAGCAAAGACTGTGAGTATTTTGCCATACTGGGCACCTTCTATCTACAGAGTGAGTCAGGGCTTGGCCCACCATCCATCGGAGACTGAGTGGGGCTCACCTGTCCTCCCTGGCTGTATAACCAGCTCTCTGCATTCCAGCTAGCCTTTGTCAGGTATGTGAAAATTTCTCATTGACTTGTCCTGTCCTGTCCTGCGAGGCATTCTCCTGCTATTTCCAGAAGCTGTACCATTCCTCAACAACCAATATGAGCCCTGTCCAAGTTCCTCTAATAGAATCCAACCCACTGTATCAGCTCTACATGATCAGGGACCTCCAGCTCATGTCCCTACAAGCCTTCCCATTGTATCTTGTCTCATACCCCACTAGATCCTTGGATCTGAGACCTCGTTAGGATCTAATTTTCTAACTTTAACTTTCACATTCCGGTAAGCCAGTGGTAAGCATTACAAAGACTTGCTTGGCTTTCATAGAGCTCTAGTCTAATTCCTGGACATTAGAACAACTCAGTCTGCCTCATTCTCCTGTATACAATAGGGTGCCTTGCCCAAGCTGAGCAATGCCAATCAGCATACCTGTCATTTCACAGTACAGCCCTGCCTGCTGAATACCTCCCTGGGAGTTGACAGGAGAATCTGTTCTAGTTTGTAGGGGGCGGACAATCTTTTAGTTCACATCAATCGAGCACTTCCCCAAAGGCAGTTATTTGATGGTCCTTGCCATGTGACACATAGTAGATGATGAAGTGAATGTATCCCGGAAAGGTGACTCAACTCAAAGACAGGCCAACAACTGGGCATCCTTGAGTAAGTCATTCCTGTCAGGGAACAGAGCTGTTCAAGTTCACACCTTCTTTCCATTTAAAACACAGCCACTATTCTCCTCCTTACTGAGCTACGGATAGCTTCCTAAACAAGCAGGTCTGGAGTGGAGCATGCTGGTGCTGGCATCATCTTATAGTATGATGTTACACACTTCAGGAGGCTGTTGCCCATGGACAGCCTATTCAGAGCCCTCTTGGCCCTGGTAGGCAGGATCTTTGGCCACTCAAAGGTCCAAGTGGACACTAAATGCCTAGCCAATCACATTCTTTTCCTGATTGTTCTTGTCAGGGTTTTCCAGATCTAAAAGACAGATGGATAGATAATAGAATAGATGAAAGATTATAGACAGATACATAAATGATAAATAGGAGATCGATCAGTGATAGAAGATTGATTGATTGAAGTATTGGTCCATCAGATTATAGAGGCTGAGAAATTCCATGAGCTCTCATCTATAAATTGGAAACCCAGGAAAAGTAGCAGCACAGTTGAAAGATCTAAAAGTTGGAAGGCAGTTTACAGTATGAATGTGAAGGTTTAAAGACCAGGAGCCCAGAGGGCAGGGGAAGATAGATGTCCCAGCTCAGCAGTCAGGCAAAGGGAACTCAAATCCACCCTTCCTCTGTCTCTTTTGTTTTCTTTCCAGGTCCTCAGTGGATTTGATGGTGCCTACCCACACTGCGGAGGACCACCTTTTGTACTCAATCACCAATTCAAATGCTAATCTCTTCTCTCACAGCAAAACCTGGCAGACACCCCAAGAATCAGTATTGCCAGCTCTTTGGACAGCCATAGTCCAGTTGAGTTGACAAATACAATAAACCATAGGGCGGATGAAGTCAGCTACTAGAGCACTGAAGAGGGACAAGTAGAGGCATCATTGGTAATACCTGCTTGGTGGTATGGTTTAAATAGACACATGTATTTGAATACTTGCTCCCCTGATGGTGGAGCTGTTTGGGAAGGTTATGGAACTTTTAGGGGGTGAAGCCTTGCTGGAGGAAGCAGATCACTGGAGACTGACCTTGAGCTGTTACAGCCCGGCTCCACATGCTGTTCTTTCTCTGCATTCTGACTGTGCCATAGATACTGGCTTCCTGCTCCTACCTTGCTACCCACCATGAAACTTGCCCTCAAACTGTAAGCCCCCAATTAAATCCTTTCCATTCAGTAAGTTGCTTCTACTTAAGTATTGTTTACAGCAATGAGAAAGTAGCTGCTACATGTGGCGGCCTCAGGAATCACACTGCAATGTCAGGGGCTGGACACTGTGACAACTTCTTGGCTCTCAACCATTTTTCAAGGTAAGGACAAATATTCCTATAGTTAATTCAGGGCCAAAAAGGCCAAGGGCCCCCACTAATTTAACTTGAAGAAATAAATCAAAGAGTAATTTAGGTAAGTACCAATATCTCTGTCATGAGATCATTCATGGTTAGTACATAGCTAAAAAGTACAAAGGCTTTATGATGGACTTGCACTTTCTGTATGCATCTGGAGGAGTCTTCAGGTTGCAGAGTAAACAATGTGTGGACCCTTTAGATCACTTGCTTATTCATACTGAGCACCAAGTACCAACCAGATACCATCTTCAATCCAAAGGATGCAGTGTGAGACTCAGCAGCTAGGCAGCTGCAGAGAACAGAATCCATTTAAGCTTATTAGGGTTGAAAAGTATTAACTGCAGAATATTTGGCAATGGTATAAAAGCAACTTCTAGATAGATCTTTCCAGAGTAATGAATTCCCCCAAACCACACTGTAGAATTGGGGTGATTGATGCTGCCATGACCAGGACTCCTCCATGACCCAGCAGCCACTGTCTTGGCTGTTGACAACACTGCCTCTGTCAAGGCCATCCAACAAAATAGATAGCTAGTACACTGATTCCTGTTACAGATATGTGAAACTGTCCTCAAGGCCAAGGCTTACTGCATTCACCAATTGATGAAACCCAAATCATCTCAGAAGCCAAGCTATATGTCACAGAAGCCAATACTCTATACTAGCCACAAATGGTTAATATATATATATATATATATATATATATATATATATATATATATATATAGAGAGAGAGAGAGAGAGAGAGAGAGAGAGAGAGAGAGAGAGAGATGCTTAAAACATTGTACATGGGCTGGAGAAATGGCTTAGTGGTTAAGGGCTTGCCCGTGAAACCTAAAGACCCAGTTTGAGGCTCGATTCCCCAGGACCCACTTAAGCCAGATGCACAAGGTGGCACATGAATCTGGAGTTCATTTGCAGTAGCTGGAGGCCCTGGTGTACCCATTCTCTCTCTCTTTCTCTATCTGCCTCTTTTTCTCTCTGTCACTCTCAAATAAAAATAAATAAATAAATAAAAACAACAAAAAAAATAAAAAGTGGACATTAAGCATTCATTTACCTAACTAAGAAATCACAGAAGAATGGGATAAGTCTCTAGAAGGGGAATTGTAGTGGGGGAGGGGTAGGACAGATACAGATCACCCGGGGGAACTCATGGAAGGTTTGCCTGAGGAAATGGCTAAAAGTTGAGACATGATTGGGTGCAGAGGGTTGGGAGAAGGCCTTCCACACAGAAGGTGTGGCATGTTCATTGGCTCAGTGTCAGGACCCTGTGTGTAGAGATTAGAGCTCAACTGCTCGGAAATTCACTGGAAGGCAGGGAAGCCATGAGAATTCTGGGAACACATCAACTTCTGGAGGCTACCATGTCTGGCTCCACCTGAGCCCAGATGATGAAAACAGCCTACCTAGTCATCATGAAGAGGCAGTCAAAGCTAGAAATAATAGTTATAGGTCTCATTTATATTGCACCTACTAAGTGTCTGGCACTGGTTTAAATATTTTTCATTAATTTGATTTTATCCTCACAATACTGTGCTCCCAGTGACACCATTTCAGATGATAAAAACTGAGGTACATAGAGACTAAGTAGGTCACTTGTACCCAGCCATATAGACCATAGTGGGAGAGTCATATAACCAGGGTTGGTATGTAACACTACCCTGCAACAAAGGAAAGGTTTGGGCCACATGGAAGAGGGCCTTGAATATTGCTGTGAGAACCTTATGGAAGTGTTGCTAACATAGAATGAACAGTATAAGGCAGAGTTTAGTAAATACCAAATGACCAAAACAGTGGAAATATGTTGAAGGGGTTTGCAACAAGTACTGCTGTTGACCTTACCCTTTCTCCCCACACAGTTAAAACTCAAAGATGACAATATGTACACCTCTGTTCCTGAAGGCTACTCTAGCCAAATGGTCATTCATTCAGTAAGCCAGACATGTTATAGAACTACCAGTACCCCAGTAGTAACCTGCCCAGTGGCCAACAGGAGATGAAGGACCAACACCCAACCCTTTTGCCCCATGGATGGGATAAATACAGGACATGCCTTCTCTATTTCTTCAAATGTGAGTTTAATCATACGAAATGGTTCCTTGCTTGACAGAGTATCCCAAATGGCTGTCTTTCCACATCCTCACTTCCTACCATGGCTCCTTAGCTTCCCACTGCCCATGCAAGTTGTTTTCATTCAAATCCTTGACAGAGGAGGCAGGATTAAGAATATATACAAGGAAGCCGGGCGTGGTGGCGCACGCCTTTAATCCTAGCACTCGGGAGGCAGAGGTAGGAGGATCACCGAGAGTTCGAGGCCACCCTGAGACTACATAGTTAATTCCAGGTCAGCCTGAGCCAGAGTGAGACCCTCCCTTGAAAAACCAAAAAGAAAAAAAAAAAGAATAGATACAAGGGCTGGAGAGATGGCTTAGTGGTTAAGCACTTGCCTGTGAAGCCTAAGGACCCTGGTTTGAGGCTTGGTTCCCCAGGACCCACGTTAGCCAGATTCACAAGGGGGCGCATGCATCTGGAGTTTGTTTGCAGTGGCTGGAAGCCCTGGCATGCCCATTCTCAATCTCTCTCTCTGTCTCTTTCTCTCTGTCACTCTCAAATAAATAAAAATGAACAACAACAACAAAAAAGAATAGATACAATTCTCATGTTGAGACCAGTAGGAATGGGGAGCATTCCAGGTGAGGGGCCCACATGAAGCAGAAGATGTGAAGTAGCCTTATGCAGGTCATAGTGTGTGTTCTTTATCCAGGGTATCCTGTCCAATCCTTATGCCTCGCACCTCATCAGAGCCCTCAGCTTATTACTATGCCAAAGCTCAGCTGGACCTGAGGGCCAAAGTACTCCCAGGGGACCAAGCTGCATCTGCAAAACTCATGGAATTTCAAAGGTCCATTTTAAATAGAGACTTTACTGTGAGCAAAGCGAACAAGGGGCATGTCACATCACTTGGCCATTTCCAGCTTCCTGGCCCTCCACCTTTCATTGTCTTCACAGATGGGTGTACAGGGCTCCATTTCATGGATAGGAAGGATAAGTACTGTTGTTAGGTAAGTGGGATGCCTGATGGATGAGGAGCTTGACTCTGTGCCCTCCTCTAAAATAGTTCTCTACAGTACATAATAAGGACCATGGTGTATGCTGAAGACTGCTTGTTTCCCATCCCAATTCCTATGATGAAATGCTAATCTAATAGTATTAGTGGGTGAGGCCTTAGGAGATGATTAGATCATAAAATCTTTGCCCTGGTGAATAGGATGTGTAACCTTATGAAAAGATCCTGGACCTCTCATGTAGTTTGTAGGAATGTAAATTAATACAGGTAATATAGAGAATAGCACTGAAGTTCTGCACAAAGCTAAGGACATATCCACTGAAAGATTTCCTCCCCTCTAATGAATATCTCTATCCAGAGGCAATGAAATCAGCAGGCCAAAGAGAAACCTATACACCTAAATTAAGAGTTCTAGTCACAATAGGTAAGCTATGTAATCAACCCAGGTACCTTTAAATAGATGAATTAATAAATAAATATATGCCATATAGATGCACATGCATACATATGGAAATAATGTTCATCCATGAAGAAGAAATAAAACCTTATTATTTACAGCAAATGATGTAACTAGAGGACATTATGTTAAGTGAAACAAGCTGGATACAGACAGATAAATAAATGTTCTCTCTCTCTCTTGCATATGTGAAAGCAAAGAGAAAAACAACCTGAATATCAAATGGTGATTACTACAGTTTGGAAAAGGAAAAATGAATAAATGGTGGCTGTATTTGATCAGTGCATGCTGCATACATGTATTAAAATATCACAATGAGGGCTGGAGAGATTGCTTAGTGGTTATGGCATTTCTCTGTGAAGCCAAAGGACCCAGGTTAAATTTCTGAGGACCCACATAAGCCAGATGCACTAGGTGGTGCAAGCATTTGGAGTTCATTTGCAGTGGCTAGAGGCCCTGGTGCACCCATTCTCTCTCTCTCTCTCTCTGCCTCTTTGTCTCTCTCAAATAAAATACAAAGAATTAAAAAAAACACATTGAATCTCATCAATATGTGTAATTAACACATATTAATCAAAAGCTTTAAAAACTCAAAAGACTTGTAGAGCTCCCTTACTTCCTCCACCACAGAATAACACTGTAAGGAAACTATGTCTGTGAATCACAAAATGAAGCTTCCCCAGACACCTAGTCTCCCAGCACCCAGATCTGGAACTCCCTAACCTCCAAAACTGTGGAAAACATATTTATGTTGTTTATATGTTACATAGTTTTGGGTAATAATGTACTAAGTCCAACAGTTGGTATCAAGAAGTAAGAGTGCTGCTGTCAGAGATACCAAAAATGTGGACACACCTTTGAAATGGGTTTTGAGATGCATGAAAGAAAAGGTCTATGCTGCTATCCATAGCCCTTTAAAGTGATACCAATGAGGACACATAAAGAAAAGAATAGATCTATAGAGAAGTCTTCCATCTCTTAAAAGAATACCTAAGCAGTCAGGGGAAGAATATTAGCAGAAATATGGGTGGTAAATGCCATTCTGATGAGGTCATGGACAGAAAAATGAGGGCCGTGTTGTGGGACAATAGAGAAAAGGCAATCCTTGTTGCAAAGTAGCTGAACTGTGTTCTTGCCCTTGTTTTATGGGAAGTAAAACTTGTAAAATGAAGTTCAGTGTTCAATTGAAGTGAAGATGTTGAAGGTATGCATGGTTTGCTTTCTCTCAAAGGCTTATAGCAAAATGTAGGAGGAGAGAAATAAGTTAGAGACAGAATTGTAAGGCAAAAAGAAACTGGACCTTAAGATTTTATGATAGTACATCGCTATTATAGAAAAAATGCATATTTAAAAGCGAACATCAGGGGTGTGGCCAAATCCTCATTTGATGAGGAGATGAGTATGAATGTGAGCTCCAGGCCTAACAAGTCTCTCAGCAGAAGCCATATGTGGTTGGCTGGTTAGTTAGTCAGTCAGTCAGTCAAGTAGACACAAAGGAAGAATGACCCCCTTTAGTGACCAAAGAATGGCTATGAGATAGAGAGAATCACTTTAGCCCAGGTTCTGCTCAGAAAACTTCAGAGCTAGAATTACTTCCTCGTAGGCCAGCTGGACACAGATTTGAGCCAAAGAGGTCGCTTTTGTTTTAAGCCCTAATATCTCATGGTAACCTTGTAGTTTGGACCTACTTGGGATCCATTACACCATTTCTTCTTTTCTAGTTTTCTCTTTTGCGGTATAATATCTATACATGTCTCGTCATTGTCTTTTGGAAGGAAATCACTTGTTCGACTTCACAGGCTTAGGGATAGAGAGCAGTTCGTCTCAGGATGAATCATACCTTGGATCTCACCTATATTTGGTTTAGAAGATTTGGATGAGACTTTGGATTTTAGACTTTGGAGCTGCTGTAGGAAGAAATTAATATTTAGGGGGATGTTGGAATGCGATGTATATATTTTCCATGTGAGAAAGACATAAATTATTAGCAGCTAGGGTTGCCATGCTACAGACTGAAAGTTTGTACTCTCACAAAATCCATGGGCTGAAATCTTATCTCCCAATGGGATAGCATTAGGAGATGGACCTTTGTGGAGTGATGAGGTCATGAGACCCAAGTCCTCAGAAATGGTATCAGCACCTGTATTAGTTACCTTTCTCCTCACTGTAACAAAATACCTACCATGAGCAAGCTAAGGATTTATTTTGACTCATGGTCTTAGTCCCATGCACGTGGGCAGAACATCATGACAGTGGCAACATGTAGCAGAAACTGTTTACCTCATGGTGGACAAGAAGCAGAGAGCATAGTTCAGACCACGAGGAACTATAAATAGAACAGAACAGTAACAGTAACGGGAAGGGCTAAGATAAGATATAGCCCCTAAGGATGCACCTCTAGTGGCCTAGTGGCCCACTTCCTCCAACCAGGCCACTACTTTCCACAGTTCCATCACCTTCCAATAATCTATTCCAATTTTGAGTCCCCCAATAGACTAAACCTTCAACTAGGTTTGGCCCTTGTGATATGTCACCAGTAATTTCCTCACAGACATACTCAGAGGTATGATTTACTAACCTATGTCTCTCATTCAAATCAAGCTCACGGCCAAGATTAATCATCACAGTGCCCTTAAAAGGGAAATCCCACAAATTTCTATTACCATATCACCCATGTGAGGATATAGAAAGAAAACCAGAAAGCAGAAAGCATACCCTTACCACATGTGGAATATGCTGCCATTGTGATCATAGACTCCTTAGCCTCTAAAACTATAAGAAATACATTTCTGTTATTTATAATCCTCCCAATTTCTGATGCTTTGTTATAGCAACCCAAGCATATCATGATAATACAGTGATGGTATATTCCAAAAGTAACCACAAAAACATATGTAACCCATCCCACATGTTCTTCTGACTCTTTAAGTGATGCTCCTCCTAAAGAAGCAACCCCCTCTAGAATCCAAGTTGGGCTGATGATGGTTCTGACCTATATAAGATGATGTGATATGACTTCTGAATCCATGTCATTAAAAAAAAAAATCCAGCTTCCACTTGCTTTTCTCTGTCTCAGATGCTCACTCTGAAAACCTAGGTAGCATGCTATCTATCAGCAAGCCCAATAAAACCGGGAAGGTTCTCACAGGGAGAGAAGAGCTGAAGTCCTCAGCAACCAGCCCGCATTGGCTACCTGCCATGTGAGTGCACCAGCTTTCAGGTGGCTCCAGCTTCCAGCAAATTCTCCAGACACTGGGAACACAGGCAAGCTACTTCCCACGTGTTCTACTCAAATGTTTATTCCACAGAAACTGGGAGTGTAAAAAAAAATTACATTTGCTTTATTCCACTAAATTGGATAGGGTTGGGTATGTTGGGGAGGGTTAGGCTTGGTTAGGTAGGGTTGAATTGGATTGGGTTAACATTACTGGGTCCCTAAAAGGACAACATCAAGAAGATATCATTTGTGTTGCAGTTAATGGCCCCTCACATCTTTCCTAAAACCATCTTTTGACTCATAGGTCAAAAAGGAGCATGCCTGGTGCTTCCAGTATTATGCAATCATAGTCACTAAACATCAAGTGTCCCAAAGTTCTAGCATTGGTTTGGATTGGGTTGGGCAGGGTAGGGTAGGGTTAGTGTTGTATGACATTTTCCTCTAGGCATAACATGAAGCCATCTTGAGGTAAAAAAAAAAAAAATGCTTTGGCCAGGTAGTTATGGTAACTTTGGAACAGAACAATACAGTGGTGCAAGATCTATAGCAATGGTAATAGAGCTACTGATAACTCCCTAGTGGATGGAGGAAGGCACGGTCACAAGACCCTCACCTGAAGTTACAGCAATTGTTTCAGCCTTCCCTGGTGCCAGCTGCAAGTGATCTTGAGTAAAAGCTAGATTAAATAGGAAGTAGAAGGATACCCAGAAGTGTGACTCCATGATGTAGCTGCCATGAGGTCATGATTTGTGGGACCAAAAGAAAAATGCTTGGTGCTTCCACACAGGTGTTTGTCCAAAGGAGCTAAGATAGCTATCTGACAACCTGAGGATGGGATGAGGGGAGGGTGCTGTCTCACAGACTCTGTTTACAATTCCACCTTGGGCTGGAGAAATGGCTTAGTGGTTAAGGCACTTGCCTGCAAAGCTAGTGGGCCCAGGTTTGATTCCCCAAGACCCATGTAATTCAGAGGCACAAGGTGGTGGATGCATCTGGAGTTCATTTGCAAGGACTGCATACCCATTCTCTTCCTCTCTCAAACCATATATATATATATGTGTGTGTGTGTGTGTGTGTGTACACACACATATATATACACATACATACATATATATAATTTATTTTATATATTATATATACATACATATATATGTGTGTGTGTGTGTATGTATGTGTCCATAACTCATGGACAAGAAGGCAGTGGCCCCATCTCCCATCTGATCTAAAATACACAAGAGCTAACTTGCTCTATTCAAAGAGATCTCATGTCTCCAGAAGCAAAACAGTTATGTCTGGAGAGGAAGTATTTGCAGAACAGTTCTTCATTCCACTGCTCACATATGTAAGTCAGACCTCTAAAGAGCTCACTAAGATATTTATAATATGTCTACTGTTGTGTCCATTATATGCCACTCCCACTGAAAACATTCTTAAAATAGCAAAGATTAGCCCAAGGTCCAGCCCAGCCCTTTGTGCAGATGGTACTTTAATTGACACTGATGTGCAGTGTCCTAACCCATCAACCTACCTGACATGTATCTAGATAAAGCAATGTCCAAGTACACTGATCCCATGGGCTTTTTCAAGTAGCCTTTCCAAGAGCACAAAGCACCACAATTGTGCACTTGTGAGCAAAATCACGAACTCCTGTTAAAATTGCTTTTTGCCCAGACGCTGAGATGCCACTAAGTAGCTGTGTGACTTTGAACTAATTATATACACTTTCAAAGCCTCATGCTTCCTTTTTGTAGAACATGCCTAGTACCTTTTGCAGATGGTTCATGAATGGATTACATGAGATAATGAGCCATACTTGGTGAGTGACACAATGGTCCAGAAACTCTATCACACCCTTGTCCATGTGGGATTAGTTCTTTTAGTTTGGAAACCTGTGATAAATACCCCCCACCAAAAACCTGGGATGTGGGGAATTCAAGAAGCTATGAAGATTGTTTAAGATCAACCTTATAAAAAGATCAACCTTAACTATACTGAAAGGACTTAAAGAAATAATGAATTGGGACAGAAAATGTCATGCAAACAGATTTGTTGTTTTTGGAATATGAATTCATCAAGGAAAATCACCCTTCCTCTTGGTTCTCATGGTATCAGCATGGAGGGAGTACTGTCAACAGTATAATAATCCAGATTCTTTGTATTTGTCCCAAAGGAGTAAGGTCATCCCACCAGCTTTCCATTACTTGGGGACATAATCCAAAGTTCTCACCATGACTACCGAGCCCTGGAGGAACTAGCTCTAGCTGTGACCCCCAACTTCAGGACCCTCCTCTCTACCCATCCTCCTTTCACTCCAGCCTTCCTGACCTCTTTGCTGGCCTTGAAAATGCTAAGCCCACACTTGCCTCAGAGATGTTACACTGCTATTCCCTCTGACTAGAATGTTCTCCCCTCTGGTACCCTAGACTTAAAATCTTACTTATTTAGGCCTCTGATAAATGGCCTCCTCTATCACCTCCTCCCTTAATGGTCTATTTCCCTTCAGGATACTCATTCTGACATTCTATTGCATATATATTCATGTATATGCTTATAATCCATCTCCTTGCTAAAATGTAAGCTCCTGAAAGACAGAAACATTTCTTTTTCATTGTTTTACCCCCCAGCATCTATAACATTAAGTGATACTCAGTAGGTGCTCAATAAATGTTTATGGAAGAGCAAATGGCTTCCATTCACTGAAAATTTCCCCTTTGCCCTGTGGGTATGTATTCCAGAGCCTTTCATTATCTGTACTCTGGTCATTTCCCCATTCCATCTGCACATACACATTGGCACTCACATACCCTTACCACTCATACAGATGCACAAGCACATACATCTACACAAGCACACAGATACACAATTAGATACAAATAGACAGTCACAGAACACACAAACGTGTATGATTCCAGAGATTCACAGATACACATATTTATGCACACACATACACTGGCATCCTATAGACACATATAATCACTTCAATTAGAGCCCTAAGCACAAGATACTCAACAAGTGTTTGTTGAATATACAAATGTCCTTGGATTATGGTGTGTGCTGGAACATTACTTTCTAATGTCAGGTGAGATCATTGGACAGGAAGTTTTATAAAGTCTTTCCAGGTCAAATAATCTGCAATTCTTCAATTCCATGTCTGAATGTCTATGTGAAAAGTTCTTCTCTTGGGGCTGGAGAAATGACTCCACGATTAAGGCACTTGCCTGCAAAGCCTAAAGATGCAGGTTCAATTCCTCAGTACCCATGTAAAGCCAGATGCACAAAGAGGCACATGTATCTGGAGTTTGTTTGCAGCAGCTGCAGATGCACCAATCTTCTCCCCCCCCTCCTCTGTCCTTGCAAATAAATAAACAAAACTGTTTTTAAAAAATCTCTTATTATACCAAAACTATAATCAGTATCTTCATGTAAGTGCTTTTCAACTCCTCCATATCTTTCCCAAAGAGAACTTTAGAATATGATGAATGTTGAGGGACCTTGGAAATGAGTTCAATTCTGACCTCTAATTGTGGAGGGGCTAAGGCTGAGAGAATGGGATAGCCTTGCTCAGGGCCACTCAGCAAGCTAAGGGAAGAATCAGAGACACAATTCAAGGTGATTAGGTACTATTTTGCACAAAAAAGTATGCTTAGGAGAAATTTCTTTAGCAAGGGCATAATAATGAAAAATTGGATGAAAATGTGAGAGAGAGGATGAGTCATCTCTCATGAAAATACCATTCAATCCTTTTGTTGTAACAACACATAAAAATAGGACCAGATAACTGGTTCCATGAATTCATGCCAATAGCTAAAGCCCACACTAAACACTTGACACACTTTTCCCACTTAAACCTCCAAATGATGCTATAAGAATTATTACCCATTTTTCAGATAAGGAAACTGGAGCTTAGAAAGGAGAGGTAATTTTGTCAAAATTCCCTGGGGAGTGGTAGATTGAGGCACTGGATCAAGGCGGTGTGATTACAGCTCTGAGTACATAACAGCTAACCCGTTCCTCATGTTGACATGACCACTCAAATTAACATTCCTGGACAGGCTGATGTGTTTAGCAGAAACAAGTTCACATGGAAATGTGTGGGCTTCACATTTCTTTTTTAAAATTTTTATTTAGTATTTATTCATTTGAGAAAGAGAGAGAGAGAGAGAGAGAAAGAGGCAGATAGAGAGAATGGGTGCACCAGGGCCTCTAGCCACTGAAAAGGAACTTCAGATGCATGTGCCTCTTTGTGCATCTGGCTTACGTAGGTACTGGGGAATCGTTCCTGGGTGTGTAGGCTTTTCAGGCAAGCACCTTAACCACTAAGCCATCTCTCCAGCCCCAGGATGGCCATTTCTATGCTGTGTCTCTTTTTCTCCTTTTCCCCTTCCCCTTTATGATGACTTGCTGCATAGATAAATTGCATGTACTACAGAATCAGTGTCAGAGAAGCAGATTACAGAAGGTACTAGTTGTCTCAGTCAGCAATGGCCAAGTAACAAAAGCAATAAATGAACATTTATTCCCATGCTCACAGGTCTGAGGGTCAGGAGAATTCCTCCTCCTCCTCCTCCTCCTCCTCCTCCTTCTTCTTCTTTCTCTCTCTCTCTCTCTCCCTCCCTCCCTCCTGCCTTCCCTCCTTCCCTTTTTACCCCCTGCCCAGGAGATATGGGCCCTACAGGGCATGTGAGGTGGGGACCTGGGATCTGGGAAGTGTGATAAGGAGGTTCTGGTATTAAACTTGGAGACAGACAGGACTGAGCCTGAGCCCAACCCAGCCTCATCACTGTCCAGCCTGGAGACCTCCAAGCTTTGATCTTCTCCTGAAGAAAATGGTCCTAATGTCATGCCTTCCTCATAGGATGGCAACAGAATTCTACTCTGAGTTCATTGCTTGGTTATCATGCCTCTTGGGTGTGTGTGATGCTTGGGTTGAGGTGCATGTCAAATCTATGCAGGCTGGTCTTTGGGAAGCCCTCCATATCAGACTTGACAAAGCATAGCCTTGCCATCAGGCCCCAGAAAGCCAATATATTCGTTTATGCATGCATGAGGTCATCCAATAATTTTTTCCTGGTGGACCGCCCAGTGCCTAGCAGCAGTTCAGACACTGCAGGACCTATAAGAAAAGCCCATTGCTGAAGGAGCTCCCAGGCTAGCCAGGATCAATGCCTTCAGGACTAGCAAGGAAAGTCAGAGAAGCCAGGACCTAAAAGATCTTGTGCCAATGCTTGCCCAAGGCAAAAAGCCCACTGAATTACCTTATTCTCCTACAGATCCAACCTGAGCTAAGGCAAGCTCAGACCAGCCACAACAGCAGCCCAGAGCCCAACCATGTGGGCAGCCCAGTCTTTTTCATTTCCTCTGTGAGAAAGATATCTCTGTGTCACTTAGCACTGAAACTCAGCTTCCTGTGACATTTGCCTTCAGAGAACATTCATGGGCAGCTGTCCATCTCCCCTGAGTAAGACATTGCTTTCCCTAAATAGCTCTTCAGATGAGTCCCGAGTCCCGTTAACCATCTCCAGGTATCAGCCTCTTCTCACAACACCTTTGTCTGGTGAGGTGACAATCTAGGGGAAGCCATAAAACACCATGGCGACAACTTTAAGTGTGTGTAAATTCCAACAGCAGTGTGTCCTGGTCATTGTGCTTGAGTAACTTCAGGAGCGCAGAAGTGGGTTGTATGGCTGATGGATGTTGAGAAGCCCTCGGGAGGGTTATGTGTACTGTGCCTATCCAAAAGGTGAGGCAGCCTGTTGCATTTCCCAGAGTCTTTGATCCCAGGACATGAGCCTGCCCATAGTTCATTTTCCAGAGCCAACATTCCACAGAGCACTCTTCAGGGAAAGCAGTGCTAAAAGAAAGCAAAGAATTAAAAACCCGAGCAAGTTCTGAACACAGAGGAAAGCACAAGTATCCCGAGCTGGAAGGCCCTTGGAAGCCATCATGCTTAACTGTGGCTGCCTTCAGTCTCCTACTCTGCACTTCAGACTCTGTCTTCCGTGAGACCCCAGCTAGTGCAGATGGTCTGGAATAGCCTCTGAGAGGTTGAGGCTTGAGCATAGAGAAAGAGGTAGTGTGTGACGGCTGAAGGAAGAGGAGCAAGGAGGAGGACTAGGAGGAGAAGGAGACACTACAGAGATGTCAGATCAGTTCCTCCCATACATACTTTCTGTCCTCTCCTTTTCTTCTTCCCCCTCCTCTGTCAGTCTTTCCCTCCCCTCTTCCCTTTTCCTCCCTCTTCCTCCTCCTTCTCTACTTCCTTCTTCTACTGTCTCCCTGTGCTGTCTCTCTTCTCTTTTCTCTCTCCCTCCTGTCTCTCTCTGCTCTCTCTCCAACTTCTTTCCCCCACCTCTTCTCCAGCCTTTTCCTCCACTGTGCTCCTAGCCTCAATTTACCCACTGCTCAGGAACCCCCCAGGGCCAGGGGAGAAGAGTATTCTGGCCTCAGAGCCCTGGGAAAAGAGGCAAGGGATGTCTTGAGAACATAAATCATTCTGCCGGCAGTGTAGGGGACTGGAGTTCCCAAGGCTGCAAGGTAATTCCCAGCACTGAGAATAACTTGGCAGACAGCTCCAAGTCAGAACAGGACTCAGGGCCAAGCTCTAGGGTCGCCTTTCTCTATGTTACTGTGGGTGTAACCTTGATCCCTCCACTGAGGTAAACAACAGGGTCTGAATGATTTGGGTTGGAAACGGAAGAGGCCCCAGGGAGGCAGAACACCGCAGTAATAAATGAGGAGCCGAGACAGCTGTGCAGAGCATGCCCGTTTCCCCTCCATTAGCGCAAACCCAGGGCATCTCTAAAAGCTAAAAGGCATTGCTCTCCACTCCCCATAGCAGGGACCAGAGTTGCAGAAGCCACAAATCACTAAGAAAAGTGCAGAGGAATGTTCACCATTTCTTGGAATGGAAATAATAATAAATAATAATAATCTGTTTCATGTATTTCGCTAAGACATGTTCTCTAAGGAGCTTGGCACTCAAATTTATTGTTAAGTCCCCCAGGGTCTAGATATTTTTTAATTAAAACTTTTATTGAGGAAAAGATACAAATAAAAAAAAATCATCCCCAGAAGTGAGTTATGGGGAGGGTCACTGTCTTTTGTCTCCTTAGCATTTGTCCTTGCCTTCTTTTGACATTTAGATGGCTACAGCCTGGGCAGTCTTGCTATCCTGGCTGTTCATAGCATAAAAAATTAACCAGAAGTTCCTGAACCCGACACCCTGGAAGTTGGGAGAAGAAGCGTGAAATGCACGCAGCAGCTGCTAAGTGCCAGGCCCAGCGGGCCCACACTGTGTGCGTCATGCTTCTCACCCCCCATCCACACTGGAGATGCTTTCCATGCAGCCCATGACTTCTTCCCCAAATCCACACCCATGAGCAATTTCAGTGTCCCATGCTTCACATAAGGACTCTGGGACTTAGAAGGGCTAAGGACCCTAAGGAAAAATCTCACAGATAGCAGCAGGTTTAGCTAACACTGGGTTACTAGTGCCTCCTGTAGGGGTTGCGGGGAGGAAACTGGGGCAGGTCGGTTCCCTGATCTCCCAGAAGGGTGCTAAAGCAACAGTTGAGGAATTGAAGAAGTGTTCCTAGGGGTAGCCATTAAGGGATGTACATGCGAAACCGGAAACTGGGAAAAGCCAGGCTAAAGCAGAAATTCAACACTGCAGCCTCATCCTGCAGGGACTTTCAGGAAGGAAAATTGTGTCCCCGAGTTTGTCCTGACTTCTGGCTATGGAGCAGTGGCTTCTGTGTTGTTGTTCACCTAACACTTGGCTCTAGCTAGGAGTGCCCCGAGGTGGGGGCAGTGACAGAAAGCAGAGCAGAAAACTCCTAGGCACTGCTAGTTCTCTATATCTTTGGGGACAGGCCCCTGTCCAGACGCAGTCCTTGAAGGCTGTAGCTTTGGCAACAGAAGCCCCAGAAGTCAGATGCGGTGAATGCAAAGGAGTGTAGCAGTGTGTGCTATGCCTGGCCACCTCCTTAAGAAAGGCCCACCCAGATCACCATGCTGAGCTTAAGGCTTCTCATCTTGGACCTGTGGTGGATTCAATGTAAAATGTCTGCCATAGCCTTGTGTGCTTGTGATTAAGACTCATTCTTAATCCTTAGTTGGTGTGGTGGTTTGAGTCAGGTGTCCCCCATAAACTTAGGTGTTCTGAATTCTAGGTTCCCAGCTGATGGATATTTGGGAATTAATGCCTCCTGGAGGGAGTTTATTGTTGGGGGTGGGCTTATGGGCTTTATAGCCAGTTTCCTCATGTCAGTGTTTGGCACACCCTCCTGTTGCTGCAGTCCACCTTATATTGGCCAGGGGGTGATGTCCACCCTCTGCTCATGCAATCATTTTACCTTGCCATTATGGAGCTTCCCTTTGAGCCTATGAGCCAAAATAAATCTCCTTTTCCCAGAAGCTGCTCTTAGTTGGGTGATTTCTACCAGAAATGCGAACCAGACTACAACAGTTGGTTAGATTGTGGAGAGTGAAGCCTTACTAGGGGAGGTGTGTCATGGCTGAGGGAATGGATTTTATCGTACATTCTATCTGACCAGTGCCACATAGCTCAGTCTTCCTTCCTGCTGATGTGATAAGCTGTGATGCATGGCTGCCATGCTTTTCCTGCCATTATAAAACTTCCCCCCCCCCCCGGGCTAGAGAGATGGTTTAGCAGTTAAACGCTTGCCTGTGAAGCCTAAGGA
Organism: Jaculus jaculus; assembly: GCF_020740685.1. Classification (NCBI taxonomy): domain Eukaryota; kingdom Metazoa; phylum Chordata; class Mammalia; order Rodentia; family Dipodidae; genus Jaculus; species Jaculus jaculus. The sequence continues at coordinate 40,674,394 of NC_059125.1, forward strand.
CCCTGGTTCAAGGCTTGATTCCCCAAGATCCATGTTAGCCAGATGCACAAGGTGGTACATGCATCTGGAGTTCGTTTGCAGTGGCTGGAGGCCCTGATACACCCATTCTCTCTCTGTCTCTCTCTGTCTCTCTCTCTCTCTCTCTCTCTCTCTCTCTCTCTCTCTCTCTCTCTCTGCCTCTTTCTCTGTCTATCACTCTCAAATAAATAAAAAAAAATAAAAACAAAAAAAAATATTGGAAAAAAACCCTTCTTGAAACTGTAAGCCAGAAATAAACACCTTTCTGCCATAAGCTGCTTCTGGTCATATGGTTTATTCCAGCAACAATAAGGACCTTCCTCTTGCCTGATATTGATGGCTGAATGAAAACCCCTGGAATGCTGTCAGTGTATCTGATTGCAACTGCCAATAGTCTGCTTCTATTCACCAGACCTCAGTACACAGATCACCTTGTGGTAGTTAAGGCACGAGGCCTGGGCTGGGCACCCAAGTCAGTCCACTCATAGGTAGAATTGCCAGGCGGGCACTCTCAGGAAAGATTGAACCCTGTAAGTGGTGGGACCTGCTAGCTCCTCTAGCCTTCTGGCCACTGCTAGCAGAGTATGCACAATTAGAGATGGCCAGAAGCCAGGAGGCAAAGCCCCAGAAAAGGCAGTGGGGGATATGTCATTTGGCCCTATTCCCAGGAGACTTGCTATGCTTTGATCCCTAGGCTGAGACAGCCCCAGGAGGCATGACAAACCAGCCTGCTTAGACTGGCCTCACCTGAGGCAAACAGCCTGAATCACAGGTAACCATAGCCAGGGAGAAGCATAGGGGTGTCACCAACACAAAACAGTGTGGGCAATGGCAGATGTATTAGTTTCTTTTCCTAGGTATTGCAACAAAATACCTGACAAAAGTAACTATTGTGGTCACCTTTTAATTGCTGGAAACACCACCTGACCAAAAGCAGCTCATGACAGGAAAGTATGTACTTTTGGCTTATAGTCTTGAGAGGATGTTCCATGATGGCAAGGAAAAGATGGCATGAGTAGAGACTGGATATCACCTGCTTGCTATAGCAGGTAGCGAGTAGCAGGAAGAGCTTACTAACGCTGGCAAACTAGGGGTTAATAAAACTTAAGGTCCTCCTCCTGTAACACACCTCCTCCAGCAAGGCTCTACCTCCCAATTTGCCATCAGCTGGGACTCAAGCATTCAAAACACATGAGTTTATGGGGGATACCTAATTCAAACCACCACAGTAACTAAGGGAGGAAAAGTTTATTTTGGCTCACAGTTTATGGGTATAGTTCATCCTGGTGAGGAAGTCATAGTGGAAAGTGCTAGAGACATCTGGCCACATTGCAGCTGCCGTCAGGAAGCAGAGAGAGGTGAGTTTTAGTGTCCAGCTCACTTTCTGCTCTGTTCAACAGTTCAGGACTCCAGCCCATGTAATGGTGGAGTCCCCAGTTAGGGTAAGGCTTCCCACCTCAGTGAACCTAATCTAGAAACTCCTTCATAGACATACCCAGAAGTTTGTTTCCATGGTGATTTTAAATCATATAAATTCAAGAAGATTAACCAGAGCACCATAGCAGAGCCTGATGGGTGCCCCCAACCCTTGCTGCTGAATCAAGGGCCCTTCCTAAAACTCAGAGCTCAATGTGGAGGTATCTTTGTGACAAGCCTACCTTTTAGTGTGGACCTGACTGAGTAGGGGTAAGTACCTGGACAGTGTATAGTCTCTAACATGCCTAACATTTCAGGCTCACCAGGGCAGTCTAGCACACTGAACCTGAGTACCAGAGCACATCCACACCCCTTGTCCCACCTACCTTGCCAAAGTTAGAAATGCCTACATCCCAGCACACATGCTTTTCTCTATTTGCTCATGTTGGTGGGTATCCATCACTATAGTCAATAGAGTAAACCTTCCACGGCAGACAGGGGATTTCCATGCTGTGCTACTGCAAACACAATGCTGAATGAGAAAAAAAAAAAAAAAAAAGAAAGTTGCAAACAGACATCTCCAGGATAGCTCAGCCTTTGTAAAATGTAAAGGCATTCAAGACAACAATGTATATGTTTATAGGAATACACACACACTGCAGAGGATGCTATAGCAGCCTTTGGTCAATATTGACTTGAGGGAGAAAAGGGGAGAAAGGAGCTTTAGCTCCATTTGGAGAGCTGTATTTTAAACACATGAAAGAGAGAAATGAAGGAAACATGGCAAAATGTTATTTGTCTAACCTTCATGGTAAGTTCATGGGTAGTTTGTCTTACTTCCTATAATTTTCTGTGTTTGGAATGTTTCTTAGTCCTAAATCATGTTTTAATGATTTTTTTAAGCTGAAGCTGCATGTCAGCATACCCTCTGACCCTGCCATTCCATTCTAAAGTATATATTCCATGGAATGTGTGCAGGCCCTTACCAAAGACCACACAGAAAATGCTCACCCAATGCTGACTGGCAGCCAGGCCCCATGCCTGTGAATAGTGCAGTGGATGAAAAAACTGAGCTATGTGCACAAAAGGTAAACCTACACAGCAGAGAGTGAGAGAGAGGTCAAACTTCAATGCTCACCAACAGGAGGGAGCACACACATTTGAGGATGAGTGAGAGAATCAGATCTACTATATTGGCTCTTGTGATAGAAAGGCCTAGAACTGGAACTTGAAACACCCTGATATTAGAAGTCACTATAATGCTTATTCCTTAAGGAGTAGGGACTAGAAGGAGCACCAAGGTCCCTGGGGTGCTGGTCATGGACTATTTCTTAATCCAGATGTAGGTCCAAGAGTGGGTTAAGTTTATGAAAAGTCACCAAGTAGGCACTTATAGCATGTGCACTTTTCATCAGGATATTTGAAGAAACATATATTATTTTTTTTCCAAAAGTAGAAGTTAAGGCACATTGGACATAATGATCTCTAACCAGGCTATTACATGGAAGCCATTGTTGGCCATTAATTTCTCAGTTTGAATTTATCTATTGATCCCCAGTGTTATAACATACTCCATAGCGGACATGAGATGATCGACCTGGAATAGCCTCTAAGTGGCTATAGTCAGGGGGTGGCTAGTGGGGCTCTGTTAATGGTGTTTCATAGGAGGTCACATTACATTCCTCCAATGCAATGTCCATTTTTAGCCTAAACTCTATCAGAAAAGGATTCATCCCACTCCAAAGGCAATTATACCCTCTCTGCCTATTTTGGGGTAATGGGAGCTACCAAAGTCAGTAACCAAGTACCTAGTTTCAGGAAAAAAATCCATCTGCCAAGCCTTAAAAGAACAAATTTCCAAACATATCACCCATTAACAAGAGCCTGGATCTGGTGGAGTCTGTGAATAGGGGTGCATGCAACCCTGAAGGTATAGACACACAGCTCACAGCCTCCATCTCCCTGCCACACCCTTAGCATGCATTTCTAATCCATCAAGGCCCTCAGATCCAGAGCACCCAATAAAACCTCATCTCTCTGGGAAGTTAGGAAGACAATCTAGCAAAGAGGCTCTTCCATGAATTATGTGTACTAAGTAGGCAGGGGAGGGAATAAGGAAGGGATTTACTAGGTGGTCAAGAATGGTTGAAATAAAGTAAGCAACACAGTGATAATCACTTTGGGTGTGATGTGTAAATTCTGTTGATTGAATGTTTAACGCCTTCGTATCTCAGCTGGTGGACTGACATTGCCGTTCTGTGGTCCTAATGTAAGGTACTTCTTTGAACTGTGATTTTGACATGGAAAGTAATGGGGCCTACAGCAGCAATCAGATTTGTTCTTCCCTTGGACTGAGGTCATGCTACAGGAGAGGAACCTGGAAACTCCTTCTATTACATGAGTGTGCATAGATTAAACCAGAGCTCCCCAAGGAACACTGACACTGAAAAGTACATATGATATCTTTCTATAGAGAAAATATTCCCAAAGGTACAAGTTCACAAGGGACAGAATTTGCCATGTTGCCCATGGAGAATCCACTGACAGTATATGTTTGCAGCTTCACTTGCTCTAGAGCTGTGTGACATGGAAGCTTTGCCCACAAGTGACCATGATGACAGTTGTATGGAAAACAGAAAGCTCTAAGAGGTGTGGTCAGTCTTGAAGCTGGAGAGATGGCTCGCTCAGTTGGTGAAGTACTTCTCTTACAAGCAAAAGGACTTGAGTTCAATCTTCAGTGCTCACATCAAAATGTCAGGCATGGTGATACATGCTTGTAATCCCAATGCAGAGTAGGCAGAAACAGGGGGATCCTGGAGACTTGCTGGCCAACCAGTCTAGCCTACTTGGCAAGCTCCAGGCCAATAAGAGTTTCTGTCTCAGAAAAGGTAGACAGAATTCCTGAGGGACTATACTCAAGGTTGTCCTCTCCTATACAGACATACATAGACATAGACACATATGTATGTGCATGTGCTTGTACACACAAACACACACACACACACACACACACACACACACACACATGCATATGCACACACACATTGCTGTCAATCTTCAAGCAGGATCCATCTGCCTGGCCACAAGTTTAATAGCGAAGTCTCTCATTCAGCTAGTATTCCTATGTGGACAGCATTCTAGGAAGGAGAAGCCAGAGCTTCCGTTTTCTTATGCCATACCACTGGATTATTAGGCTGGCTGTGGATAGAGGGGGAAGGACTAAGGACCCTGCATGCAGTCATCTCAACATATTCCCACACAGAAAGGACCAACAGCCCCACAGAGCCACAGCCTGCTCCCAGAGCAGCTGCTTGCTGATACAGCCTGTGGCTCAGATCCAACCATCAAAATGCCTTTTCCCCTGTGGCTAAGGTGACAGAGAGTCCTACTCTCCTCAGAGAGGGTGAAATGGTGACTCAATTGCTTCACTGTTAACCCATGTTTTACCCTATCAACTTTGTTCGTGACACGTTATACCCCAATTCATTGCAGCTCCTATTTCTGAGGTGACTACAGAGCTTAGCTCATCCACATCCACTCAGCCCTACATTTGGCTCAGAGCTCTTCAGGGACACCCTTCTTCTCTCCCAAAAGCCTCTAAGGACTTTGTAAGTTTCTATTCCATTTCATTGTGCAATTTGAGACCTGGTTCCTTCAGGCTTTTATCTTGGGGTTATAAGTTGAATCTTCATCTTGGAATACTCTCTCTGGGATGAGTGTTCCAAAAGTCTACAGGTTGCTAAAATGAAAGGAGCACCTCTCCTCAGCAGCCTGGTACCAGGCATTTTCAACACTTGGAGCAGGATCAAATTTCTCATAAGGGCTGGAGAGATTGCTCAGTGGTTAAGATGCTTGCCTGCAAAATGTAACAACCTTAGTTTGATTCCCCATTACCCACATAAAGCCAGATGCACAAAGTGGTACATACATCTAGAGTTTGTTTGCAGTGGCTAGAGGTCCTGGCATACCCTTTCTCTCACTTGGTCTTTCTGTCTTACTTTCTTTCATCTTTCTGTTTTACTCTGCTTGAAAATAAAGGAAAATGTTTTCAAACATTTTTTCTCAAAGAACTTACAACTCACACAGAGTGAATAGGCCAGATCTCCCTGTTCCCTATCCCCCAATTCCCTGGTCCCAGTCAGTTCCCCTGCTTCTAGCCTGGGGATGCTTGGACCCTGGGAGCTTGAAGCAGAAGTAGGCCCCTTGCTCCACCTTCCTGATTGAATGGCCCCTTGGTCCCCAATTTCTGGATCCCCTGCTCTAGATGGTGTGTGTATGTGTGGAGTGAGGAGGCCAAGGCTCCTGGTTGGTTCCATACTTCCCACTTCCCTGGTCCCATAACCCTGATGCTGCTTTGTGGTGGCCTGGTCCCTGCATGTGGGCTGCAGAAGCAGGCCTTTTGCTCTGGTTTCTTGATAACTAGCCCCTGAATGCCCAAGTCCCTATTTGCCTAAGCCAGAGATGCATGGGACACTGTAGGAGCTGGCCTCTTGCCCCTGGCTTTCCAGGTTCCCAGCCCTTATTTACCCAATCCCTGACCCCAGTATGCTGAAGAGTACATGGAAGTAGAGTGAGTAGCCAGAACTCCCAGTTCCTCAGGTACCTTTCATGTACTTGCAATCTCCGCAATCTGCACATTAGTGGTTATAAGCCCATTCACCAATCCGGTTCACACTTAAAACAAAACACCCACTGAAGATCCTACAAGCACAAATGCTTGCTTCCCCTTCAATAGAATAAAGCTTCTTCAAGATGGGTATACCACAATGCAAATATATATATATATATCTCAAAGGCAGAAAACTGAGAGCAAGGATGCCTAGTCCTACAATGGAAGCCTCCAATAAAATCAACAGAAATTGAATCTCAAAATGAAAACACACCAATGCAATCCTGATCATAAGAATTGGTGAACTGGAAGCAAGCCATTAAAAAAATTAAATCACATAAATGAAATTTAATAGAAACGTATCTTAGAACACACACCTAGCTTTTAATACTAGGGTTAAATTAATTGAAGATAAAACTTATAAGCCTCAAAAGAGATATAAATGAATTGAATGTGGCTCAACAAATGTAAGATCTCAATAACCAGTTGATAAGTTTAATGAACACTTGATCAAATGCAAGAATGGATTCCAAGAAACATCAAGAAAATCAAACCTCAAACTGGAATTGTACCTCAAAACAGAGCTGTACATTATGAAAAATAATACAACAGAAAAGAAAAATCAAATAAGGCTTTAAAAACTCTCTAGAACCTCTCACTAATAGTCACTCATGTGGAAGACAAGACCTCTGACCTGGAAGTCAAGACAGAAGAAATTGATCAGTAGGCCAACCTTTGCTAAGTTCAAAACATCATGCAGCCAGATGAGGGAAATGTGGGATGCCCTAAAACTACCAAACATCCGGATCATGGGTATACCAAAAAGAGAGGAAATGCAGGCCATAGGTATAGAGAATATATTCAACAAAATTATTGAAGAAAAATTTTCCCAACCTCTCAAAAGAGAGGTCCAACTAGATATAAGACACTCACAGAAGACCAAACAGTCAGGATAAAAGAAGAACTCTCCAAGGCACATCATAGTTAAAACAAAGAGAGAGTGCTAAAACCAGCAAAAGAGAAACAATTCTCTACATATAAAGGCAATCCCACCAGAATTACCTAAGTTTTCTCAAAGGAAACCCTGAAAGCCAAAGGGTCCTGGATTGGAACACGTCAAAGTCTAAAAACTATGGCTTCCAATGAAGCTAATGTACCCAGTGAAAGTATCCCTCATAATAGCTGGTAAAAAGAAAACTTTGCATGACAAAAGTCAACTTGGGCTGGAAAGATGGCTTAGCGGTTCAGCACTTGCCTGTGAAGACAAAGGACCCTGGTTCGAGGCTCGATTCCCCAAGTCTCACGTAAGCCAGATGCATAAGGGGGCACAATGCATCTGGAGTTCATTTGCAGTGGCTGGAAGCCCTGGCGTGTCCATTCTCTATCTATCTGCTGCTTTCTCTGTCTGTCTGTCGCTCTCAAACAAAAAAATAAAAATTTAAAAAATTTAAAAAATAAATAAAGAAAATAAAAAATAAAGAAAACAGTCAACTCTATGATTATATGAACACAAAGCCAAACCTACAGAGAATACCTCAGCGAATACTCCACAGAGAAGAGTCAAACAATGAATCTCAAGAGCCAATAATAAGAAGATCACAATAACCAAAAATAGACCAGGCTCAAAAAGTCCAAAACACAAGAAAGCACCAAACCTCATAAAATAGTTCATTATGGCAGGTATTAATCAAACCTCACCATTACAACCTTAAACATTAATGGTCTTAACTCACCCATCAAAAGACACAAGTTAATAGGGTGGATCAAAAACTGGAGCCTTCTATCTGCTATCTTCAAGAAATCCACTCACCACTAAAGACAGGCACCTCCTCAGGGTGAAAGGATGGGAAATGATATTTCAAGCAAATGGAAAAAAAGCAAGCAGGTGTTTCTTTATTAATATCTGATAAGATAGGTTTCAATCCAAAAGTAATCAGAAAGGACAAAAAAGGCCACTTCTTACTCGTCAAGGGAATGATCCAACATGAGGCCATCATAATCATAAATTCTACATGCACCAAACACAGGTGCACCACAATTTATAAAACACAACCTACTTCACAACAAAAAAGAAACACCAACACCATCATAGTTGGATATTTCAATACTCCACTATCATCAATAGACAGATCACCTAGGTAGAAAATCAACAAGGAAATAATAGAGATCAAAAATACCATAGATCTTTCCACCCCAACTCTACAGAATGCATTCTTCTCAACAGCCCATGGAGGAACCTTCTCCAAAATAGACTATATGTTAGGCGATAAAGCATGCCTCCATAATTTCAGGAAAATTGAAGTAACTTCCTGTAACATATCAGATCATAATGTTTTAAAGCTAGAAAATAACAAGAAACACATTAAGAACTCCACTAGTTCCTAGAGACTAAACAACACACTTTTAAAAAAATGAATGGGTGGTGAAAGAAATCAAAAACAAACTGTGAAATTTGTAGAATTGAATGATAGTAAAACACAACCTACCAAAATTTCTGGGACACACAAAGGCAGCCCTAGGGGAAAAAAATCATAGTGCTAAATGCCTTTTTAATAAAGACAGAGAGATCCCAAATTAATAATCTAACTGTCCACATAAAGGCATTAGAAAAACAAGAAGAATCCAAACCTAAGAGCTCCAGAAAGAAAGAAATAATCAAGATCAGAGCAGAAATTAATGAGTTGGAAACTAAGAAAACAACTTTAAAAAAAAATCAATGATGGATCTTCTGGGACCCAGTCTCGAAGACCTCTTCAATTTCTGTTCAAGAAGATTCACCATGAAAACTGTACTTATGTTAGCTGACCAGATGATCAGTAGAATTGAGTATGTGCATACAAAGAATTTTATACACAGAGACATTAAGCCAGATAACTTCCTAATGGGTATTGGGCGTCACTGTAATAAGGTATTCCTTATTGATTTTGGTTTGGCCAAAAAGTACAGAGACAACAGGACAAGGCAACACATCCCATACAGAGAAGGTAAAAAATCTCACTGGCACTGCCCGATATGCTAGCATCAACGCCCATTTTGGTGTTGAGCAGAGCCGCCGAGATGACATGGAATCATTAGGATATGTTTTGATGTATTTTATTAGAACCAGTCTGCCATGGCAAGGGCTAAAGGCTGCAACAAAGAAGCAGAAATATGAAAAGATTAGTGAAAAGAAGATGTCCACTCCTATTGAAGTTTTATGTAAGGGGTTTCCTGCAGAATTTGCTATGTACTTAAACTATTGCCATGGGCTGCGCTTTGAAGAAGCCCCGGATTACATGTATGTGAGGCACCTGTTCCGCATCCTTTTCCGGACCCTGAACCACCAATATGACTACACTTTTGATTGGACAATGTTGAAGCGGAAAGCGGCACAGCAGGAAGCCTCTTCCAGTGGGCAGTGTCAGCAGGACCAAACCCTCACAGGCAAGGAAGCTGACAGAACCAAGAGTAACCTGAAAGGTTTCTAAGCATGAATTGAGGAACGGAAGAAGCAGAACAGATGGCTGGAGCAGCATTTGTTTCTCCCCAGATCTAGAAATTTTAGTTCGTATGTACACTAGCCATTGGTTGTGGACAACCATTTATTTGGTGTAAAGAACGTAATTTCAGTATAAACTGGCTCTGGGCAGCATTGGTGATGCTGTATCCTGAGTTGTAGCCTCTGTAATTGTGAATATTAACTGAGGTAGTGAAACATGGTTTTCTATTGCATTTTTTCAAGTGGAAAAGTCACCTAAATGGTTGACACACAGATTGGTGGAGAAATTGTGCATATGCCAATTTTTATTAACTATTTTATTTGAACTATACTGCTTTGAGATCTAATTTCAGAGAATGGCATGAACAGTCTTCAGCCACAGTTGTGGTGGTTGTAAATGCTCACAATTGTGTCTTCTTAGGGTTGTTCCATCCCTGGGGTTTGCAAGTTGTTCACTTAAAACATTCTTTAAGTGGTTGTCTTCTTGTTGCAAGCTAGCTGATGTGGTAGCAACCAAAGATTCCAGTGTTAAAGCATGTGAAAGACTGCCTGCTTACCTGTGCTAGAAATAATAGAGTCTAAAGTGAAGACTTAAGAAAAACATAGTGACTAGTATATTATTCTTAGGACTCTGCATTAACTCTATTATGTTCTTGATATTTAAAGAAAAGCATATTTGTCACAAATTTAGTTAACATCTTACAACTGAAAATGTATGTATGATGCCTTGATAAATGTAATCACTGTAAACATCTATATGATGTAGGTTTTTGATTTACTTTGAAATGGGAGCTTTGTGTTTGCAAGTTCGTTAAAAACTAAAAACTTTCCATAAGGAAATGAGATTTTTTTTTTAAGAAAAACAACAAAATGCCTTGCTTACTCAGTATGAAATAAAAATTACCCAGTTTTTTGAAAGACCACTTCAAAAAAAAAAATCAATGAAACAAAGCTGGTTCTTTGAAAAAATACAAAAGATTGACACACCCCTGGACAATTTGATTAAGCAAAAGAAGAGAAGTCTCAAATTAACAAAATCAGAAATGAAAAAGTAGAGATTAGAACAGACATCAATGAAACTGGAATATTCATCAGAACATAGTTCCAAAACCTCTACTCCACAAAATTGGATAATCTAGAAGAAATGGATGAATTCCTAGGACATACTACCTACCAAAACTAAACTCAGAACAAATTAATCTCCTAGACAAACCATGGAGATTGAAAAGGTAATCCCCAAAAGGAAAGCCCAGGACTAGATAGCTTCTCAGCCAAATTCTATCAAACCTTCATTGAAGGACTGAAACCAATTTTTCTCAAACTTTCTCACATAATCAGAGAGCGGGGAATCCTCCCCAACTCCTTTTATGAAGTTAGCATCACCCTAATACAAAAACCAGACAGAGATGCAACAAGGAAAGAAAACTATAGGCCTAGGTCCCTAATGAACTTAGATGCAAAGATCCTGAACAAAATCCTCACAAGCAGATTTCAACAACACATCAAAAGCATTATCTACCTTTATCAAGTAGGCTTCATCCTAGGGATGCAGGTATGGTTCAACATAGGGAAATCAGACAAGGTAATACACCACATAAATAAACTGAACCATAAGAACCACATAATCATCTCAGTTGATGCATAGGCCTGCAACAAAATTAACACCACTTCATAATCAAAAATATGTAGAGAGGGTTTATATCTCAACACAATAAAGACTATACATGAAGCACATAATGCCCCAATAATACTCAATGGAAAAGTCTCAGGGAGTTCCCATTGAGATTAGGAATAAGACAGAAGTGCCCACTTTCACTACTGCTCTTCAACATAGTACTAGAAGTCCTAGTCCAAGCAATAAGATAGGAGAAAGATAAAAAATAAGGGGGGTTCAAATTGGAAAGGAAGAAGTTAAGTTATCCCTATTTGCACATAACATGATCCTATACATAAGTGACCTGAAAGTCTCCATTTCAAACCTTCTAAAGGTGACTAATTCCTTCAGTAATATGGCAGGATAAAAAACTGACACACAAAAATAAGTAATCTTTTATATGCAAAGATAAATTTACAGAAAAAAGAAATCAGAGTGGCTCTCCCATTTTCCATAGCAACAACAAAAAAATAAATACCTTGGAATAACACAAAACAAGGATGGGAAGGACCTATATAATGAAAACATTTTAAAAACTCAAGAAAGAAATTGAGGAGGACTTAAGAAGATGTAAAGACCTCCCATGCTCCTGGGTAGGTGGAATTAATATTGTGAAAATGGCAATTCCAATATCAGGCCTGAAACTCAGCAACTGCTAGAGGAAAAGGTAGGAGAAAACTTTCAACATATTGACATAGGCAATGACTTTCTGCATATAACTCCAATAGCTCAGGAAACAAAACCACTAATAAACCACTGGGATCTCATGAAATTACAAAGCTTTTGTACAGCAAAGGAAACTGTGAATAGAGCAATGAGACTACCTATAGAATGCGAGAAAATATTTTCCAGCTATATATCTGACAGAGGATTATTATCCAGAATATACAAAGAACTCAAGAAAAAAAAAAATAAGAAATTAAATAACCCAATTTAAAAAATGGGCTATGGAACTAAATAGAGAGTTCTCATTAGAAGAAATACAAATGGCATATAAACATCTAAAAAAGTGTTCTACATCCTTAACTATCAGGGAAATGCAAATTAAAACTACTTTGAGATTCCCATCTCACTCTTGTCAGAATGGCTACCATCAAGAAAACAAGTGACAATAAATGTTGGCAATAATATGCAAAAGGGTAACCCTTCTACACTGCTGGTAGGAGTAGAATCTGGTACAGCTATTATGGAAACCAGCGTGGATGCTCTTGAGATAGCTAAAAAATTGACTTGCCATATGATCTAGCTATAGCACTTCTAGGTATATATCATAATGACTCTTCTCACTGCCTTAGAGATATTTGCACAACCATGTTTATTGCTGTATGTTCATAATCGCTAGGAAATGGAACCAGCCCAGATGTCCCTCAACAGGTGGATAATAAAGATGTGGTACATTTACACCATGGAGTTCTATTCAACAGTAGATAAAAATGAAATTTTCAGGGAAATGGATAGATCTGGAAAGGATTATACTAAGTGAGGTAACCCAGGTGCAGAAAACTAAACATCACATATTCTTGCTCATATGTGGATCCTAGCTACAAATGTTTAGATGTGTGTGAGCTGTAACCAAAATTGGTAGCAGAGGCCAGTAAGCTAGAAAAAGGCTAAAAGGGAAAGAGAGGGAAGGACTTCAGGGGGTGGTACTGTATATATTTAAGTAGAAGAACAGATTACAGGGAATGGAATGGTCTTAGTGAGGCCAGAGGAAGAGATTGCATAAAAGAGGGGTGGGGAAGACCAATCAAAATTCAAGATATTCTGAATAAGACATGAAGGCCAACTTTTTGGTTGGATACTGGCATATCCATAAACTATATAGTGCTACTAGAAATCTTTCAGTACCAGGGTTGGAGTACCTTCCAGTTAGTTGTTGGCCAGAGTGGTCCCTGATATCCCTAAAACATTATAGGCCATTGCCAAGGCCCTTGACTTCCTACCAGTAACAGATGATAAGACCCTATTGCTGAAGAATTCACATGCCTGGGTGGCAAGGTCACTGAGAAATCAAGCTAGTACTGAGCAGAAAACCTTCTCCCTGTAGACCAACCAACTGTAAGCTGGAAAAACCTGCACTGCATACACCCTATGGGAGACAGAAGTCATCAGTGGTAAAAACAGGAGACACTGGAAGCCTCAAGTTTGGCGAGACAGGCCAAATGACTGAATGAGTGCAATAGTGGCATGTGTGCTCTGGGTGAAAGCAACTCCTCTCTAAGTGCAGGCTCACTCTATGGGAGGGAATACATGCCTAGTACTGAAAACCTAATCAAAAGCCCATGAGAGGGCTGGAGAGATGGCTTAGCAGTTAAGCGCTTGCCTGTGAAGCCTAAGGACCCCAGTTCGAGGCTCGGTTCCCCAGGTCCCACGTTAACCAGATGCACAAGGGGGCGCACGTGTCTGGAGTTCGTTTGCAGAGGCTGGAAGCCCTGGCGTGCCCATTCTCTCTCTCTCCCTCTATCTGTCTTTCTCTCTGTGTCTGTTGTTCTCAAATAAATAAATAAATAAATAAATAAAATTTAACTACTAGGAATAAAATAAAAATAGGAGGTCCTCTCCATGATATAGGTATGGGAAAGACTTTCTGAACAAAACCCCAGTAGCGCAGGAAATTAAACAATCACTCAACCAATTGGGATCTCATGAAGCTTAAAAGCTTTTGCACAAACATACTATAAGCAGAGCCAATAGATTACCCACTGAATAGGAGAAAAATCTTCACCAACTATACCACTGACAGAAGCCTAATATCTAGAATCTCCAAAGAACTCAAAAAACTAAACAATGAAAAATCAAACAACTCTCTCCAAAATGGGGACAGAGAACTGAATAGGGAGTTCTCAGAGGAAGAAATACAAATGGCTAACACACACTTAAGAAAAATGTTCATCATCCCTAACCATCAGAGAAGTGAAAATGAAAACAACTATGAGATTCCACCTTACTCCAGTAAGGATGGCAATCAATAAAATTCTAATGATGACAAATGATGGCAAAGATGTGGGGATAGAGGAGCCCTCACCCACTCTTGGTGGGAATGTAAACTTGTACAACCACTGTGGATATCATCATGGAGATTCCTGGAAAGGATGATCATAAAGCTACCCACAGACCCAGTTATTCCCTTACTGCATGTTTATCCTAAATGCTCCATGCTTCACTACAGAGATATTTGCTCAGCCATGTTTATAGCTACTTAATTCATTGTAACTAAGAGCTGGAATCAACCCAGGTACCCTCATTGGATGAATTGATAATGAAGTTGTGGTACATTTACACAATGGAATTCTACACAGCAGTAAGAAAAAAAAATGATTCAATGAAATTTGTAGAAAAATGGACAGACTTGGAACAGATAATACTCAATGAATTCACATAATCACAGAAAGACAAATGCTACATGGTCTCACTTACCTGCGGTTCCTAACCTGGACCTACTTGAGTTGCTGATATATGTGATAGGAAACTCAAGACCCCAGCCAATAGGGCATTCCTCCCCCCCCCCCCCGAAATAACTGCTGCTCCCACAACACATAACTACAGCCCCATAGAATGGGAGCAGGGATAAGGGAAAAGAGGGTACCAACACGCTGTATTCATATAAAATATGTTGTCAATGATAATAATAAAATAATAATACACATTTTTTTCTCAGAATTGAAACCCTTTCTTCATGTCATGTTTGGCCCATCACCAAAAAGGGCTTAAATCAGGTGGGGTCAAAGTGCCTTCATATCATGACCTGTGCAAGGAGACCACATCTGGAGCAGGTTTGCAGATGGAGGTCCTTTAGCATCCTGCCAATTTGTTTGTACTTTGATTTGTGCCTAACTGGAGGCCAGTGAAAGTTCAAGAAGAGGACGTATACAAGCAGAGTGCCATTTGGGAGAAGTACTCAAGAAAATGACCTGAGGATATTGGATTGATTAGGGGCTCTGCAATGTCCAAGAGAGAACAGAGGAGGACCTGAACCACAGCCAACTTCCAGAAAGTTCTAAGAGGAAAAGGAAAGCAACAAGGCTGAGCAAGCAAAGATGAGAAGATAAATAGTTCCTTCTGAAGCCTACACAGATGGAATAGTTAACCTATGAAAGAGGACTCAGCCTTAGGGAACATTGGCCCCAAATGCCCCTCTTCTTACAAGAAGCAAACTGAGGCCAAAGGTCAAGAGGAGGTGACTTTACTGAGTTTCAGGTCTGGTCCAGGTCCTTTACTAAGTCCTTTATGACAACTCCCCACCCTCACTCCTCTCCTGATTCCCCCAACAACTCCATGAGCAATTTTCCTGAGATCCTGAAGCTTGGCCTTGGCCTATTCAACTTCAGGGTAAGAAGTCTATTCTCAGATTCCATCTGGGTTCTTTCCTCCATGTTCTACAATATCTCCAGAGAGAAGAGGCTGTCCATCTAGAAACCAGCAGCCACCTGACAGAAATGGCCTTGGCTTAAAACTGAAGTCTACAAGTGGGAGAAATGAGCCCTCTCCCCAGCATGGCCAAGGGCAGAGAACCCAAAGGGGGCCTGCATGCTAGGGCACTGGGACAACTGCTGGGAGCCTCTTCAAAGAGCAGCCATGTAGTAGATAACTCAAAACCAGAACTGAGACACAAAGCAATGGAAAGCAGGGTTTAGCTGACAATAGGACCCTCTAGACTTTACCCTCAAATGAACTATACCTCAATAAGAGACAAGGGAAGGGCTGGAGAGATGGCTTAGCGGTTAAGCGCTTGCCTGTGAAGCCTAAGGACCCCGGTTCAAGGCTCGGTTCCCCAGGTCCCACGTTAGCCAGATGCACAAGGGGGCACACGCGTCTGGAGTTCGTTTGCAGAGGCTGGAAGCCCTGGCGCGCCCATTCTCTCTCTCTCCCTCTACCTGTCTTTCTCTCTGTGTCTGTCACTCTCAGATAAATAAATAAAAAAATGAAAAAAAAATAAAAAAAAAAAGAGACAAGGGAAACCAGAAGGGACTTGGGCTGACACAAATGTTCATCAAGGTCCATGTGCTAAAGGCTTGGTCACCAGCCTGTGATGCTATTATATTGGTGGTGGTGGAACCTATAAGAGGTTAGGCCTAGTGAAATTATGTTAGGCCATTGAGGGCATGTCCTTAAAGGGAACTGTGGAACTTGGATCTTTGTCTCCTCTTTCTTTGCTTCCTGGCCACCATGTAATCACTTGCTCATGTATGAAAGGCTTGATCCCCAACCTGTGGTATCCTAGGAGATGGTACAAGCGTTGAGAGAAGGAGCTTAGTGAGAGGAAGTTTCATCACTGAAGGATGTGCCTTTGATGGGGATATTGGGACACCAGCTCCATCCTGTTCCTCTTTACTTCCAGGCCATCAATAAGTGAGTTCTTTGCTTCACTACTCACTCTCCCATCATGATGCTTGGCCTTACCACAGGCTAAAAGCAACAGAGCCAAGAGACTGTAGACTGAAACCATGAGCCAATATCAATCTTTCCTCCTTCAAGTTGATTTCTTCAGGTATTTTGTCCCAAAGAAAGAAATACGACATATACTGCAAAGGATTTATAGAGGAAGTGATCTCAAGAGGCACCCATAAAAGAGTGGGGGAAGCCAGAAGGGACTTTTCAGACAGCTAAATGGAGACATGGACTCTGAAAAGCTGAAAGCCACAGAGTGGCCAGCTGTTCTACTTTTCCCAGGACAAAAGACTTCCTTAAAATGAACAGACCTGGAAAATCTGGAACAAATTGGTCACCACCTGACCCCACAGAGAATCCCTCTTCTTTTTGTAGTCAGGGGTCCCAGGCTTCTAAACTCCTGTAAGAGGTTGTTGGCTATACCACCTGGGTGGGGTGTGTAACCACTTAGCTATGTACAGGTAAAGTGGATCCCATCCAGTAAGGTTAATCTCCTACATCAGAGGCTGCTCTGAGCTGGCCCAAGCCAACACCTTCCCTATATAGAGACACTGGAAAGCACCAGTAAAGATGAAGAAGCTCTGGACAAGGTACTGGCAATGTCTGCTGCAGGTGCCATTGGCACCTGTGGAAGCCAGCTTATGGCAAACAGCCTCTAACAGAAGTCTCCAAGCCAGTTAATCCCTCCATTTGTGTAAGGGTTGGAGTTTCTGCAATCTGGCAGGGAAGAAGGGAAGGTAGGCTGCATGTTCTGAAGGTGTGGTCATAGGCCATGGATGAGGTACCTCGTTCCCTTGCTCCTATAGGTACTAAAGGCATGGCTCAAGGCTGCAGCAGTGATGCAAACAGGAGAAAGACCCAGGTTAAACTCATGGTTCTGTTAACAATCAAACACACACACACACACACACACACACACACACACACAAAATTACTCATATTTATACACTGTAGACACACTCCACATTCAAGTTAGTTTTGATAAAATAAAAAAATGCTTGCCCATCCATAACCACTGATCAGCTGTCATTTTTTTTCAAAATACAAGGACTCTTTAGTGAGATATCCTGTCTGATGCATGTGATTAGTTAATACTTTTAAAAGGCAAGTTATTGTAGAACAAAGAGGTGTAAAATGCAATATATTTCCAAGGTTCATGGTAGGTGTCCCTGGGTGGTTATTCAGCAAGCATTTATTGAGCTTTTACTATGCAACAATGAACTAGGTACTGGGTGATAAGGAGAAAAGGACAGCAAGAGGTCCCTTCCCTCAAGGGGACAGTCCAATGGTGAAGCTGGACATGAGTACACAAATTCCTATAAAAAATGCTGGGCAATTTATAAAGTAATAGGCATCAGTTGTACCCCAAGCAAGGTTTTATGGGGAGAGTGCATGCAGGTTTACCTGAGGGTCTGATCTTCATAACTGAAGAGTGTATCAGATTGAGGCAAACATTGTTAATGTTCACCAGCATCTGCTCTCCCTTTCTTCCTTATTTTTGACCAAATAAAGGATTATCCAGACTACAACTACCCTTCCAAGGCTCCTTTCCATCTACATGTAACCATAGAACTTAAGCTTGCTAGCAAATAGGATCAGGGTATTGTGTATTATTTTCAGGAAGTGTCCTCACATGAAAAGACCAAGCCCTTTTTCTTCCCTGCCACCTCTTTCTGGTGGCTAGACAGCAGAGTTAATGACTAGATCTTCAGCAACCACCTTGGACTGTATTATGAAACTATTGTGCTGAAGATGGTAGAACAAGATGGAAAAGGCCTGGGTCTGTGACAAGTTTGTGAAACTACTTGAACAATCTTGGGCTTCATTCTCAGAGAAACAGAATTCTATTGCATTTAAGCCATGGTTATTGTGTATTTTCTATCATTCACCTAACCCTCATAGGCAAAGTCATAACAGCAATTCCAGCCCAGACTCATGGGTTATGGAATACATTGACTCACACTCTTAACTTGCATGGCAATTTTCCATCTTTCCCCTCCAATTTCCAGTTAGCACCTCATCCACTCTATCCCATACAACCTTGGTTGTCCCATTCTGTGGCCACACCTTCTGAGCATACAGCCCACCTCACCCTCTCCCGTGCCAGAGTGCTCAGACTAGAGTACTTCTCAGGAATACAGTATTTGCTGTCCCAGCTTTCAGTCCCTTGGATTTATCTCCTTTAAACCCATGTTTCTTCCCAGTGTAGCCACTCTGGATGGACAACTGAAATGAAAGGCTGACCATCTCAGCTCAACTCAGGCTGTGCTGGGGCAGGTGGATGGTGGAGTTTCCTGGTTCAGGGCTACTCATGATTGGCCACAGCTATCCTCTGGCCTGTTGGGCAGCCTCACGCCTCCTGGGCCCACACCTGTTTCCCCTTTCTTCTTCTCCCTGGTGGGAGGCTCAAAGCCAGTCTTTCCACACTGCTTTGGTTCAGGCTTTAGCAAACCCACATAGTTGTTCAACCCCTTTTCTCCTCTCCATTTCTTCACACCAACACCTAAGCTGTGTGCAATTAGCACCTAATGCAATTAGCACTTTATATGAGCTTTCTATGAGCTAATGGAAGCCTTTCAGCTGAGCCCTGGGCTAGGATTCCCTCCAGCCTTCTCCAAGTAGCCTTTGGGGAGATAGCTCCAGTAAACTGAAACGTGGGTAGAAATCAAGAAACCTGGTTTCCCTACCCACCTTCATTTTAGGCATCCTGCATAACCTCAGGTCAATGACTCAACTTTTCTGTGCTTCACATGCTACAACTAGAAAACAGAATGCTTTTGACTTTGAGGAACATGTTAGTGGCTAAAGTAAAGGTTGGCAAACTCTGGGCTCATAGTGTAAATGTGGCTCATGTTCTATTTTTTAAATATTTTTTCTATGTTCTATTTTTTAATATTTTATTTATTTATTTGAGAAAGAGAGAGACAGACAGACAGAGAGAGAGAGAGAGAGAATGGGCACACTAGGGCCTCTAGCCACTAAAAATGAACTCCAGATGCATGTGCCACCTTGTGCATCTGGCTTAGGTAGGTCCTGGGGAATTGAACCAAGGGCCTTTGGCTTTGTAAGAAAATGCCTTAACCACTAAGCCATCTCTCCAATCCCATGTCCTATTTTTGTCAATGAACTTTTATGGGAATGCAACTACACCTGTGTGTTTATATATTGATTCTGGATGTTGTATTCTACAATAGAGCAGAGGAGTTGTGACAGAGCATAGGGCCCTGCAAAGCCTAAATCAGGTCCTGTGCAGCCTTTGGTAGAAAATGCTGGCTAAACCCAGGCCAAATAATCAAGAGGGTACTGACATAGCTCCTGCCTCAAATAGTAGGACAGGGCCAAGTATATCAGCATATACATAATCCTAGTATTTAGAAGGTTCAAGCAGAGGATCTTGAGTTGGAGGTGTGTGGGCTACCTAGCCAAGTTCAAGGCTGATTTGAGCTACATAATAAGACACTATCTCAAAAACCAAACACACGAAAAGTTAGGAGTATGTGCACTCATCCAATATTTGTTGAATGCCTAATAGGTACAAAACCCCACTATGGACACTAGAGCCAGAGGAACTAACAAGCAAACCAAGCCTCGCTCTCCCAAAATGAAAGAGACTAAAGGAAACAAACTAAAACAAACTAAAAGTAGGTGGAGGAGATGCTGTGGAGAATGTTAAAACAGGCCATGGGACAAAGGAAGATGGGGTTGAGACTTTAAGTCACTGGGGATCTAAGGTAAAAGCATTGTATGTGGAGAGAATAATAAGTACAAAGATCCTGAAGCAGGAACCAAGCTGGTGCTACAGATGATAAAGAAGTCAACATCAGGCTTGGGAGATATCTCAGTTAGTAAAGTACTTGCTTTGCAAGCATGAAGGACTGAGTTAAATCCCCAGAACTCACATTAAAAAATACCAGGTATGGTGGCATGTGCTTGTATAATCTCAGCGCCAGAAAGGTGGAAATAGTCAATCTACCCTACTTGGCAAGTTCCACATCCTATCTCAAAAAAGGTGGACGGGCACTTGAGAGGGACAACACCTGAGGTCTTCTGGCCTCTATGCATGCACATGGGCACACACACACACACACACACACACACACACACGAAGGAAGAAAGGGAGGGAGGAAGGGAGGGAGGGAGAGAGGGAGGGAGGGAGGGAGGGAGGGAGGAAGGGAGAAAAAAAGGCAAGCTTGCCTGCAACAAAGGTTATTGCTTTGTAAGAAATGAATCCAGGGTCAACACAGTGGGGCTGGACCCCAGAGGGCTTTGAGAGCATTGTGAAGATTCTGCACTTGACAAAAAACTAAAATTAGATCTTCCATATGACCTAGTTATACAACTTCTGGGTATTTACCTGAAAGACTCTCAGTCAACATATTATAAAAATACTTGCACATTAGTGTTTACTGTAGCACTAATCACAATAGCTAAGTTATGGGACCAGCCTAAGTGGCCAACAAGAGAGGAATGTATAAAGAATATTGGGGTATATATATAGTGGGGCTTCTAGCCATAAAAATGAAATTATATTGTTTGTAAGAAAAATGATTACAACTGAGAGCTAGAGAGATGGCTCAGCACTTAAGGAGCTTGCCTGCAAAGCCCAACAACCTGATTTTGATTCCCCAGTACCCACGTAAAGACATATGCACAAAGTGGTGTATGTATCTGAGGTTTGTTTGCAGTGGTTGGAGGCCCTGGCATGCCCATCTCCATGCTTGAAAATAAAAATAAATAAAAACTTTTTAAGATAAAGTGAATGCAACTGGAGGTAATCATATTAAGCTAATTAAGTCAGTCTCAAATAGCAAATATCACATGTTCTGTTATTTGCAGTTCCTAGATTTTACATATATATATAAAATCATGTATATACATATGATATGACAGTAGACACAAAAATGTATAGGGAAGCAAAGGGGACAAACTGGAGGGAAAGGGGAAGAAGAGGGAAAGTAGGGGTAGGGGGTAATGTAAAATATATACTTATATGAAAAATGTCCTCATATAACTCAGCAACTGTGGGGATGTGCTATGAGGAAAAAAACTTTCCTGAGAATATTTCTGTGGGATGATTTATATGCTAAGTTCCTGTCTTGTAACTTGCCCTGAATTTAATCTTACAACCATGTAATCAGCCTGCTTAGAACAATGTAATCAGATTTACTATGCCTTAGATTTTCTTAGCCCTGAACAACACAGAAGACCAATATTGACAAGGAATGTTTGATATACTGACCTGACCTTAAGCTATGCTCTGCTGTGATCTGGTTGTACTCTTGGCTCAGAATAAAAAAGTGTGTGTCTATGAGATAAGCTGACCACCATTGAAAACAATGGACAATCATAGTAACAAACTTGCCACAAGAATGTTGAAAGCAACAGGTGGGCTCAGAGTAATAGCATTCGTGAATGGGGTATTAGTGTGTTTTGGATCAACATAGTTCAACAAGTCCTGCTCCTAAATTTCTTCCTTTGAGCAAATGTTGAAGGACTATTTTAGAGTCAAAGTTTCTTGTCCCTCACTCATGTGTTGCCTGTCCTTGGCTCACATAATGCTTACTGATTCCCCTCTCAACTTGCTCATGTAGTGCTTACATATTGTTCAGTAAAACAGCATATGAGTGCTGGCTTTGGAGAAGGTGCAGCAGCCACAGTAGGCTCACTCTTGGGTTTTAAACAGCTCCAAGAGTCAATATCTTTATTTCAAGGCACGACCATAATTGGGCAAGCACAGTGAAAATATACAATGAAAAATAAAACTAAGTAAAAATGGTTTGGGGCTGGAGAGATGGGTTAGTAGTTAAGATGCTTGCCTGTGACACCTAAGGACCGGTATTAGACTCTCCAGAGCCCACATTAGCCAGACACACAAAGGTGAGGCAAGAGCAGAGTCACACATGCCCACTAGGTGGCACTAGCATCTGTAGTTTGAGTATAGTGGCTGAGGCCCTGGTGTGCCAATTCTCTCTCTAAAAATAATAATAAAATAATTAAAAATGGTTTTAAAGATTCTGGTTTTGACTCTAACAGCAATGCACTATCACAGTAGGGCTGTGAGCAAAGGAAGAACATTTTGGTGTCTGACTTTTATATATATATATACACCTTTGAAAAAGAGAGGGAGAAAGAGGCAGATAGTGAGAGAATGGGCACACCAGGACCTCCAGCCACTGCAAACAAACTCCAGATGCATGCACCACCTTGTTCATCTGACTTTATGTGGGTACTGGGGAATTGAACTTGGGTCCTATGGCTTTACCAGCAGGTGCCTTAAACACTAAGCCATCTCTCTAGCCCTGGGTGCCTGACTTTTTTGGGGGGGGTGTCTGACTTTTAAAAGACATAGACTTGCATGTCAGATAACAATGAGGGAGCCCAGGTGAGGGGTGAAGGTGGCTTAGAGCAGGGAATAGAGAAGGTGGACTGAAGCAACTGGACACTTGATTGGCTCCAGATCAAAACCAGCAGCACAGATTACTCTAGGAATGAGGAGAGAAGGGTCTTACCCACCCCTGCCCTTCTCCAAATGGCCTAGTGTGTCTTGACATCACCCTCTGCCTGCCCAGTCCTGGAAGAATTTACTAGAAGTCCTCTCTGTCATAAATGATTAACACAAGTTCCACTGATGAAGAAGGGATCTTCTAACTGAAATAGGGGTGAACAGCTAGGGATGATGGCAGCTATTCCATTAAAACTCATTCCTTATTTTGTGAGAAAAGCTCTGGGGCGGAGGGTCCAGAGCCACTTTGGGGACAGGCAAGCAGATAGAGAGCTCCTTTCACCTAAACCACAAGAAGCTTGCTCTGATTGGAGCCCTCTCAGATGCCTTGGATTGGGGGTGGGCTAGAACCCCAACTTTTGGAGCTGGGCTTGCCTGAGGGCCTTGGGGAACTCATGGAGGGTGCTAGAATGATGCTGTGGGATATCTGAGGATTGGTCAGGTGGCGCCTACCTGGCTGTCAGAACAGTCACCCTGAGAGATGCCAGCATCATACAAGAAGCTCAGCCACACAAAATGACCATGCTGGAGCATCAGCATGAATGGGAGTGAGTCCAACAGCAGAGCCAAGTGGGTGCCATCTTGAACACCTGGCCCAGTGGAGCCTTCAGGTCTGGTATCTGACTGGGGCCCACCAGAAACTGTTGCTTGAGTCCTCCAATTTTTAGTCCACAAAACCATGAGCAAGGTAAAGCTTTGAAAGTTTAACAATAAGTTATTATGCCACAGTGTTGGTAAAAACAGTATTGAACAGCCAGGTACAGTAGAACATGCCTGTAGTCCCAGAATGCAGGAGGATAAGGAAGGAGAGACTGAGAGCTCAAGTCCAGCCTGGGCTACAGAGGGAGTTTGAGGCACGCCTGGGCTATACGTTAGAAAAAAAAAGAGACAGGGCAGTCGATATTGTTGCTTCCCTCCCCATCCCTCCTCTTCTCTCTTCTCCCTCCCCTTCCCTTGGGAGCATTCTTGGGAGGGGAAGGGGCAGAGATGATGATGAGGAGGAAAGATGAGGAAGAGAATGGAGAAGGGAAGAAAGGGGAGGGGGACAAAGAGCATTTATTTGGGAGCCCTGCTGCTGAGAATCTGTAGGAGACTTGGTGGTCCCATGCTCCCCACTTACCTGGAGAGAGGCAACTCTAACAAGAACAGCCTTGTGTCATCAAGAGATTCTTTTCTCCCCTATGATTACCCCCATCAGCCCCCCAGAGCGATGGGACCCTTGCTGTCCTGGCCTGAGGAACAGTAGAGCTAGATTTTGTACCCTTCTGGAGTCTATTCCTCCAAGTGGGTGTTAGCATGGGAGGGGTGAGTCCTCCATCCCTAGAGAAGCCAATGAGCTGAGCAGCATCTGATGCCACAGAGCCTCCCCCCCCCCCCCCGTCCACCCCACCCGCACCACCCGCACCAATCCAAGGAGGGAGAGATTTATGCTTCTTACTCCCCATCTGCAAAGCAAAACAAAAATAGCTGAAACGCCGGTTTTCTGCTTTAGCGGCTCTGTGAATAAGCATATAAATTTCTGTGACATTTCTGGAGGCTTGCTGAAGGGGAAAAAAGCCATCCCCAGGATGCGGCCAGCAGCAGCGACAGCATATGGTTTGATGAGAGCGGAGGCAGAGTGCCTGGGAGCACTGAAAAAGGTGACTTTGTGAGGACATTTAGACTCGAGGCGGAGTGTACCTTTAAAAAAATAAAAAAATTTAAAAAAAAAAAAACTTTTTCATTTTAAAAAGGAAAAGTATTGCCTGACACAAGCAGTCACTGTCCCCCAATTGGTCGTTGGCAGGGAGCCACTGCTCTGGGCCACAGGGAACTCATTGGAATCCCCTGGCTACCTTGGGCCACCCCACCTGGGATTCAGGAAGAGGCCATTCTTGTAACCAGCTGGTGAGGGGGAGGGTCGGCAGCAGGGAGCTGAGGAAGGTGTAGGTAACTGCAGGGCATAAGAGGAAGCTAGTTTACCCTCCCCCAAGTTGGATTCAGGCAGGAATGGGGAAGAGATTTCTCCTGTCCTACAGCAGGAACCAGACCTAGCATCAAATCTACATCCACCTGGCATGATAACATACCCCACCCCTTCAGCAAGGTGGCAGACTGGGGACAACTTGTATGCAGTTTCTTTGGGAGAAGGAATGACCAACACATATTCCAGCTGATGCCTACACTTGAATCGGACAGCCCCTATCTACTAGCATGGACCAGGAACCCCAGCACTCAGGCTAGCCTGGGCTACACAAGACTTTTTCCCGAATACACACCAAAACAAGTCAAAACAATTCAGTGTGAGCCTGGCATGGTGGCGCACGCCTTTAATCCCAGCACTCGGGAGGCAGAGGTAGGAGGATCGACGTGAGTTTGAGGCTACCCTGAGACTCTACAGTGAATTCCAGGTCAGCCTGGGCTACAGTGAGACCCTACCTCAAGAAACAAAACAAAACAAAAGATCAGTCTTAGGGTTAAAACCAAAACAGAACATTGCCCCCTTTTAGATTTTAATTCTGCTTTCCTTTTTCTTTAAGTTGGTTTCTTATCAGTCACTTACTCTGGAGCATACATGATGCATTTGAACTTTAATATGAGAAGATAGGAAAAGCCCAAGAAGCCCCCAGACTGTCAAGGGAGAAACAGTAAAAGATGTGAAAGATGGGAGGACCAGTCTAAAAAAGGATTACAGAAGGGGAAGGTATCTCAAAGACAAACTTAGCTTTCTTCAGCTTCATCCAAAGAGCCATCCTGCTACGAGGATCCAGAGATAGCATGGCTGAAATGATAGACACAAAGAAATCATGCTAACCGAGCGCCATGCCCAGTTTTCAGAGCTGCAGTCCACCCTGCCTTCTGCATCAGTGTCTACATGCGAAGCCTTGGATGTTTGCAGAGCAAGGCGAGGAGGTGTGCAGAGCAATGAGCAAACTTCTCCCCTGTGCTTGGGAAGCCCATATCACAAGTTGTCTCCACCTGCTTCGCCAGCCTTATCTTCACCTGCTGTTCTTCTCCCACTCTGCATTATCCACTCCCCTGTTCCACAGTCCCCACTGCATGAAGTCATAGCTGTTGTTAGCCTTTCCCCAGCACCATAGAGCCCGCTGACAGCCAGGAGTGGGGCAGACTTAAAGGCACCCAGCCTGAGCCTGAGGCAGCTCTCTGACCCAGAGCTCGGTACCAGGAGACACAGAAGTGGCTGACAAGGGTTCTGCCTACTGCCTAGAAGGCCTCACCAGATCTTCTAGCCCATCCATGAGGGGAGCAGGGAAACAGAATGTTGGAAAGTTGGTGCTGTGAGGGTAGCAGGCAGCTGCTAAATGGGGGCTGCTGCAGCAATTCCTTGTGGCATCAGGTCGGGTAGATGTCAAGTTGCTGCAAGGGGTTTCCCCAACCTCACTCCTTCTAGGCTCTCCATGGCTCATGCCTTGCTAGCTACACTTAGGCCATGTCCCAAACTATGTCTACATCCTAACCGGTGAATGAAAGCATCTTCAGAAGAAGGGCTTTTACAGATAGGCTTGAGACATAGTTCTTGAATAATCCTGAATTATTCAAGTGAATCCAATGCTGATGTGGCTATGCCCTCTCTCAGCTAAATGTCATGTTCTTAGGAAGCCCCTATCTAATACATTGCCCCACATACTTTCTTTGCATCATCCCTTTCCCTCCCCAGACTTGGATTTTGTTTTCATGGAGCTTGTCATATTCTTACCCACTATAAAATGAACTGACTTCTTTTGCTTACTATCTGTAGTCTCTTCTACTAGAAATTAAGCTCTATGAAAGGATTTTTAAAAATTGTATTTATTTACGAGAGAAAGAGAGAATGGGCACACCAGGACCTCCAGCCACTGCAAATCAATTCCAGCCACATGTGTCACCTCGTGCTTCTAGTTTTAGATCGGTACTGAGGAACTGAACCTGAGTCCTTAGGCTCTTCAGGCAAGTGCCTTAACCTCTGAGCCATCTCTCCAGCCCAAGGGATTTTATGTTGATTATTTTGTTCACTATTGTTTCTCAGTAGTTAGAATGGAGACAACTGTGGCTGGCCTCCGACAACATACTTAGTAAATAAAGGAATGATCTGAATGCAGTCAGAACACATTCTACAGTGCTGGATGCATGGCTACCTGCTTGCACTAGGGTGATCCTCAAAATAGTTCAGAGATGACATCATTGCTTCATTTCCCAGAGGAGGCGGTTCAAATAGATGAAATGATTTGCCTGAGGTCACAAATAGGTGCAAGTCAGATACAAACTCAGAACCATGTGACTGCAAGCTCCATCCCCTCAGCAAAACACATACATGTGAGGTGCTATTATCAGGAGGCTGACAAGGACATAGGAATGAGTGCTAGGTGTCAAGCAAGACTAGTTATAAATCATCTAATATGTGTTTCATGCTCAATATTGGCAGATTGGCCTCTGTCTACTCCTATGTGTATGAAATTAAAATTGAGAAGGTGTGTTCCTGTTGACTCCTATTTAACCAAATCATCATTCCATGTTAAAAGGATCTATAGCTGAGACAAACCACTCAACAAACACATTTAACAAACAAATATTTGATCACTTGTAGAACACATCACCCTTTTCTTTTATGTCCTCCGCCCCCTCCAGGGGTCACCTGCAGCTTCGTGGAGAGTTCTAGACTTACCCATGACCTCTCAACTCTTAAATCTGGCATTCTCCCAACAGGGAAAGTGCACTTCACTGCAAGGCAACGCAGAAAGGCCAGAGACAATACAAGGACTACCTTCACCCAAAAGCAGGTAGGAATTGGTACATATGAACCCTAGCTTCCTGCCTCTCAGTGGAAGGCAACTGAGGCATAAATGCCTCAGTGTTTGCCAGAAGGTTCCCAGTAGGGCTGCGCCTCACTTGCCCACTGTTCCCACTGTCAGTGGGCTTTCCTTTCTTTCCTGACTCACTTCTGTGCCCATTTACTGTACTACTAGGATCTCTTTTTAAATAAATTCCTTGCACATACATCTTTGAGAGAAAGCAGACTAGGACACTGGCCATGTGCACTGTGCTAGCAGTTGGAGAAGCAGAACAGAGGAAGCCCATGGTGAGGCTCCCACAGACCCAATAGAAGAATCTGGAAAGCCAGCTTCCTCTGCAATGTGGTACACCCTCTGGCAGTGAAGATCAGCTGCACACACCCCAGGGGTGTGCTATAAGGGTCGCATACCACTAAGTCTTTTGAAAACACCTTCTGGGGCTGTTGACCAGCCAAGCCAAGATGCCCAGCTCCCGTTAGTGCTGTGATTCATTTTACCCAGTTCATTTGTGACCCTGAAAGTGGCTTAATCCTTCCTTTATCCCATGAATATACTGCTGCAGGATGCTGGGCAGTGTCCACAGTCATACAGACTGGGATTGCACATGGGGATCATCCTCTGATCTGGCTACCAAAACATGGCCCAAAGAACCAAGATCTGCTGCCATGGAAGCCACCTGCAAAGCACACTGCACAGGCTCCAAAAGATGCATCCATGAGATAGGTCCCCAAAGAATTTCTGAAGGATGGTAGCCACCTGGCAACTGGTGAATGTCTCCCAAGGTGTCTCCCTCAGAAGATCACACCTGGAAACCAGCAGCAGCTGTGGAGCGATGGTTTTCAACAGAAGGGTTCATTATCTTAAAATTGCACCACTTCAAAAAATTACTGATGTTAAACCAAACAGACAGACAAAAGATGGAGAGTAAATCACTATGTTCTCCCAAAGGAAGTGAAGGCCATAAGCAAACTGTGGCACTCCCTCTAATCAGCCACCCAAGAATCACACCATCCTCAAGGATATGAAGTAACTATGGGCCAACTGTCCAGAAAACCCACTGTGGCCAAAACCAGGCATTGATCAGGCCGTCTGTCTAACCCTAGCCCTTTCTCACACAATTGGCTCAGCCTTTAACTTCAGCAAGACACATCTAGCTGGTGAGTGGAGGTCCTGACTCTGCAGCACCAGAAAATAGATGCTCTTTGGCCCCTCCAGTTTTCTGACAGAGCACCTGCATTTCAGCCTGAAGATCAGTGCCAGGGAGGGTTTGCTCTGAGCCTTCTCATGTGGCCTGCCCTGGGCTACTGGAGGTACCATCAAGGGAGGCCTAGCCCAGCTTTTTCTAACTGGCCCCCAGGAGGAAAGGAGTCCTTGATCCTTGGCAGGCGCATCCTCCAAAGAGTATGCTGACACTACTGGATGCCTTCCTATGTTCTTCAGCCTAAGCCTATCCTGGAAAGAGGTGCGGCAGGCTTTCAGGCCAGGCAGGAAATCTCTGTCTTCTTCCACAGTGATGTGTTATTCATCAGGAGCCAAGGGCTGGTGAAATGATGTGCGAAGATGAAAGGCAGAGGGAAAGGGCTCCCCGGAAGGCGCATCAGGCCTCTCTGGGAAAGAAGCATTTTCTAAACCAGGAAGTAAAAATCCTGCATTTTAGGCAGTAATTAAAGATGAGATAGTGTGAGTCTCTGAGGACTGGGGAGAAAAAATGAAGGGGGGGGATTTTATCTTCAATGCCACCCAGTGCTAAAAGGGGCAAATTGTACTTTCTAATTCAGCAACAAGGGCAAAGGAGTATGAACCAAGCCATGAGAGTCCTCAGAGGGTGACAGCATGCAGTGAACAAGCTCTGATCGCAGAACCGCACTCGGAAGAAAACCAGGGTCACGCAAGACCTCAGCTCTCTTTCTGGGATTCACTTCTTTTCCAGCTTCTCTTCAGGCTTCCCAAGGGGCCCTAACCAAAAGAATCACCCGTTCCTTCAACATATCCTCACTGAGCAATTATCCCCTGCCACACAATGGACATAAAATCAGGAGAAGGACAGACGCAGCCCCCACACTTTGGGGTTTACAGCACAGAAAGCAAAGAATCCTAGGTAAAGTTGGAGCATTTTGTGGAGCAGAAAGATGCTATGTGCCTTTTTACTACAGGGTGCAAGGTACTCAACTGGGAGAAGAAGCTATCACCTAAAGAAGTGAGGTTTTTTTTGTTTTGTTTTTGAGGTTTTGGGGGGTTTTTTGTTTGTTTGTTTCATGGTTGGGTCTCACTCTAGCTCAAGCTGACCTGGAATTCACTATGTAGTCTCAGGGTGGCCTCGAACTCACCGTGATCATCCTACCTCTGCCTCCCAAATGCTGGGATTAAAGATGTGCGCCCCCATGCCCTGCAAGAAGTGAGTTTTGAGCTGAGATCTGAGGAGTAGGTAGGAGTTAACTGGTTTCAAATGGTTTAGAGAGCATTCTGGGCACATCTTGTCACCCAGTGGCATAATGGATATAGGCAGTGATCCTCAACATAAAAACGAAGCCATCAAGAAATGAGGAGAGCAGGCCGGAGGGATGGCTTAGCAATTAAGGCATTTGCCTGGAAAGCTAAAGGACCCAGGTTTGATTCCCCAGGACCCACGTTAGCCAGATGCACATGGGGGCACATGTGTCTGGAGTTCATTTGCAGTGGCTAGAGGCCCTGGTGTGCCCATTCTCCCTCTCTCTCTCCTTCTCTGTCAAATAAATAAATAAAAGCAAAATATTTTTAAAAAGAAATGAGGAGAGCCATTTAGACTCTGTCCCTCCAGTTCAAATTCATAGTGAGCACCATGGATGAAGTACTTCCCTGCCCTCAACCCCTACTATGGAATCTGATGAAACCTCTAGACATACAGAAAACAAAGGTGATAGAGGGTCATGTTATGACATTATAAAGATGCAATCAGGAAAAGGCACACTGAGAAATTCTACAGGACAAATAGCCTGTTTTGTTTTTTTTTTTTCCCCTGTAATACATGGCAAGAGGAAAGAGAGAAAGACAAACAACTCAGAGATAACTATTTCCTCTGTGTGGATCTCTACACAGACAATCCATCTAAAAGTCATGACATGAATAAAATAATCAGAAATTTCAACATGCATTGGATGGTTGATACTATTAAGAATCTTATTTATCCTAAAAGGTCACTATCTTTTAGGGATAGATATGAAAATAATTATGGGCAAGATGATACAATACTATAGTTTGCTTCAAAAACATATATGGAGAAAAGGAGAGCTGATAAGAATATAGATGAAACCAGTTGGCTATAAGTTGGTCATTGTTACAGTTCAGTGTTGGGTATGTACTTTTTGTATATGTTTTACTGTGGTTTGGATGTGGTTTGAGTTTATCCCTCTGGGGTTCATGTGTTGAAAGTTTGGCCCACAGTATGGTAATGGCAGAGGTAGTGGAATCTTTAAGATATGGAGCCTAGTGAGAGGTCAATAAGGAAACTGCCTTCAGAAGGGATTAATGTACTTCTCCTGGGACCCCAGTAAGTGCTCTCAAGAGTAAGTTGTCATGAAAAGGAAAGTCGTGCCCACATTCTGACTTCCTTTCTTGCCGTTTTATCTTTTCCTACTCAATCCACTTCACATGTTGTGAGGTCATTGCCAAGGGGTCGTCATCCAAGCCAAACCAAAACTGGTGCCATGCCACTGAACTTACAAAACTGTGAGCTAAAGAAATCTTTTCTTTATATATCATCCAGCTTCAGGTATTGTTGTAGCAGTAGGGAACAAAACAATACTGGAAAGGTTCATACTGAAAGTTATTTTAAAGGCATCTGGGCAGAACTTGCAGTA
Source organism: Jaculus jaculus (assembly GCF_020740685.1). NCBI lineage: Eukaryota > Metazoa > Chordata > Mammalia > Rodentia > Dipodidae > Jaculus > Jaculus jaculus. Next base: position 40,706,064 of record NC_059125.1, read on the forward strand.
TACACAAAGACCCCTGAGCAGGAAGGAACCCATATATTTCAGATCCTAAATGTGGGCCAGTGTAATTGGATCTAGTGGAAAAAAAAAAAAAGACCATGTGCTATGGTGAGGCTAGGAAGAAGGGTGGAGCTAGATCATGTGGGACCTGGGAATCTAAAACTTACCAACGTGGAGCTCCTAAGAAAGCATCTTTGAGCCTCTTGGAGGAATATGATGTCCAGGGCCACCTTGTTTTGCCCAATATAGGAATGGGCATGTGGCTCATAAATATTGGACAAGAATAACAGGCTGGCAGAAACACTATGTACTTGTTTTCCGGGAGGGCATAACTAATGACCACAAACTGGGTGGCTTGGAAAAACAAATCAATTATCTCAGCTTGAGGAGCCAGAAGTCCAAAATTGTGGTATCAATGGGTCCACTCTTGTCTATTTCTCATGTCTGACAGTTGCCAGCAATCCTTGGCATTCTTTGGGTTATAGATCTATCACTTTACTCTCTATTTCCATCTTCACATGGCTTGCTTCCCTCTGTGTGTCCCCATATTTATCCTTCCTCATAAGGATATCATCACATAATGAAGAATGAGACCCAATACACTCTCATCTTAACTTGATTACCTCAGCAAAAACCTTATTTCTAAATAAAGCTACACTCCAAGACAACAGAGATTAGGATTTCTCTATAACATTGGAGGGGGATACAATTCAACCTATAGCACACTGTTTATCATGTGGACCATAGAGTGAACATTAGTGGGTCCATCTGGAACTTCCACTAGTTTCTCAAGGTTTCCACTCTTCCCCAAGTTGCAAGGAGTGCTAGAACCCTGCCTGAGTTGGTTCCTTTGAAACAATTCCATTGGAACAATGGAAACTGTCCCAGGATTGATTGGTTAGGCCTGGCTCCCATGATAAATTTTTCCACCCCACAGAGGCTGGTGCAAGAAAGTTTCTAGAGTTAGAAGACTGGTACAGAGTAGATGGGAACAGCATAGAGCCAGTGCGACTATTGAATGCCATCAAGGGGAAGAGTTTTGGAATGCTCATTGCTGTGCTGGAGATAGTATATTATAGTGACACTGGTTATCAGACATTTCCTCCAAAATGTCCAGCACATCCAACAAACACTTTTTAGGAGTTAGCATCAAAACATAGTTTAACTTGATTCTCTGTTATGAGTTGAAGTATGACTCCTTAAAAGATCTCTTTATAGGCTCTTTGCAAATGTAATCGAATTAAGAGAAGTCATCATGGATTTAGAGTGAGTCTTTATATGAAGAGAGAAATGTGAACACCAGTGTACAGAGATAGGGCATGTGAATGCATAATATTCACCACCACCCAAGAGCACCATGGCCTGCCTGGCACCATGAAAACCTAGGAGAAAATCCTAGGACACAGTTCCCGCAGAATCACCAGGAGGAATCAACTTTCCCTCGACAGCTTGATTTCCAACTTCTATGAGAAACCATTTTTTATTATTTCAGCCAGCCAGCTCATTGTCATTTGTTATAGCAGCCACACATACTCATATACTCTTGTTGTGCCTTTGAGATGATTTCAGCAGAGAAAGAGCCCCCCTTACTTTTAGAATTCATGACTTCTCCTATTCTACGTCTACAAGATCACTACAGACACATATGTACTCACGCCTGCACATGAACACAGTCCCTGTTTGGGACCTAGAATACTAAACTCAGACAACAGCTGGTACACTTGGCATTGCATGTCTAATCCTCTCTCAGACATAGCATGGCTATAAGAAAATACCAGCTTTGGGCTGGATAGATGTCTTACTGGTTAAGGCGCTTGCTTGTGAAGCCTGAGAACCCAGGTTAGATATCCCAGGACCCACATAAGTCAGATGCACAAGGCAGCACATGTGGCTGGAGTTGGTTTGCAGTGGCTAGAGGCCCTGGTACACCCACTCTCTCTATCTGCCTCTTTCTTTCTTTCTTTCTTTCTTTCTTTCTTTCTTTCTTTCTTTCTTTCTTTCTTCCTCTCTCCCTCTCTCTCTCTCTCTCTCTCTCTCTCTCTCTCTCTCTCTCTCTCTCTCTCTCACACACACACACACACACACACACACATAAATAAATACCAGTGTTAGGTGCTCAGGTTGGTATCTGCTGCTCCTTTCTTTCTGGCTACCAGTGTCTTCTTTCCTTTTCCAGTGATGAAGGGTGGGGAAGCGGGGAGAGAAGCAAAGAGTAAGTTGTAACTCACCAGGACTATTGTCAGACGGCTTCCTGGGTTTGCCCAGTGCTTCAAGACCTTTACTCTGTCTTTTCTTTCTTCCTTTTTCTTTCTTTCTTTCTTTCCTTTTTGCATGGGTGTAGTATGCATGTACATGTAGTATGTGTGTGTGATATGTGTGGTGTGTGCATGTGTACATGCTGACAGAGCATCTCGTGTACTTGCCTGCAGCATACTGTGTGTTCACTATCAACAGCCAGAGAAAAATGGTAAGTGTCCCATCCATCACTCACATGCCTGGTTTTCCTTGTGATAGTGTCTCGTGCTGACTCCAGAGCTTGCAGTTCATGAAACCCACTGATTCTCTGGTCTTCATCCCCCCCTCCCTGCCAGGACTAAAGTTACAGGCATGTATCTCCACACTTGGCTATCTACGTGGGTTCTGGGGATTCGAATTCAGGTGGTCTCAGGGCCCCTCAGGCCCTTGTACTTGTTCAGAAAGCATGTTCAAAGGTTGAGACATCTCTCCTAGCTTCCCTTTTTTGACCTTTCCTCTTTGATGGGAGCTTTTCTGAACTCTTCAGAGCCTCCAACTATATCTCCCATGACAGGACACACTGCCTGTCCTTGGGCAAATTCTCCTACTACCCTCAGTGAGGCCCACCTGCACAGTTATTTGGTAGATAGCCCCTTCACTCCTTGCAGATGCCCATACAAGGACTCCAGTGCAAACCACCTATCAGGGAGGAGATCCAAAGACACAAAAATAGGAGAGAAAGAGAAGAGCAGGGAAAGGAAAGAGGAGGCTGGTAAGCGGACTGCTGTTGGGCAAGTAGAACTCATCCCAGTGGAACTCTGAGAAGCTGTCCAAAGCATGCATCACACTCACTTCTGACAGGGCCATTGGTGTGGTCTGTACAGCAGAATGGACTCCTTCTAGAAACCAGTCAGCAGCCTTTCCATAGCCGCAGTCCAAGTTGAAGGGACATGGCCTGAGGCCTTCTTGGGAAAAAATTCTTTGCAGACCTAATCAAGGCAAGGATATCAAGATCATCCTGGATTAGGATAAACCCTAAACTCAACCACAGCTGTCCTTGTAAAAGAAGGAGAGAAGTAGCTAGAGAGATTGCTCAGTGGTTAAAAGTACTTGCTAGTAAAGGCTGACTGCCTGGGTTCAATTCCCCAGTCTCCAATAAATCCAAATGCACAAAGTGATGCATGCATCTGAAGTTTGTTTTCAGTGGTAGAAGACCCTGGAACACCCATTCTCCCCCCTAACCCCACACCACCATCACCAAATAAATAAAGAGAAGACACTGGAAGGGGAGGTGAGATGAAAACCAAGGCAAAGACACAAGTGGGACAGCTGTAAAACTAGGAAAGCCAAGGTTCCCTAGCAGTCCCCAGAAGCCAAGAAAGGGGGTTGGGAAAGAATCTCCCCTTTCAAAGCCTCTATGAGGAAATAATCCTTCCTTGACCTTGATCTCAGACTTCTCCTTCAGAACTGGGAGATGATCAACTTCTGTTATTCAGTTTGTGGTAATTTGATAGAGCAATCCTAGAAGATTAATGAAAGGCCAACAGTGGCTGGTATTCCTCCTAGCAGGCTTTCCACTCCCTTCCTTCTAAAGGGCTCTTTTCTCTGCCCTTGTCCCTTTCCTTCATGTCTTCAGGCACATCAACACAAGCTGCCTGCCAACTCCATGGACATGCCCCATGCAACCTGGTGCTGATGCAATGTTTGCTCAATGTGCATGCCCCAACATGCATTCAGTTCTATAGCTTCTCCAAGATCTACTCCCTCCCTTTCAGCCAGGTCTCTCACCACCCACATGCTTTGTCCATGCAGTCAGGGTTCACGGTACTCCACCAAGTGGCCAGAGGTCCAGTGTCCATTCAAGCAACTAATAGACACGCAGGAGCCCTGCTGGGTGCCAGTACTAAGACATAGAAATTATACAAGAAATGCTGCTTTCTGTATTCAGGCAGGTCTCAATGGACTGGCTCCCTACTCCAGAACCCAGGGGACATAACCTGAGGCTAGTGGTCTGACCTCCTTCCCCTTCACAAGAAGATATCAGCTCATGACCACAGCACCTCCCCAGTGGCAGAGAAGACACACAGAGGTACACTTTGTCTCATTGGTGGCTAGGTTCAACATCGTAACCTCTTAAAAACTAAAGGTGGGCTGGAGAGATTGCTCAGTGATTACAGGCACTTGTTCACAAAGCCTACTGTACTGGGTTCAATTCCCCAGTATACATGTAAAGTCAGATGCAAAAGACCCTAGTGTGCCCATGCTCATACACATACTTATCCCCCCTCAAATAAATAGATGAAAATATTTTAGGAGCTACAGATATTGCTCAGCTGTTAAGGCACTTGCCTGCAAAGCCTAACAACCCAGGTTGAATTCCCTAGTATCCACATAAAGCCAGTTGCACAAAGTAACACATGTATCTACAGTTCATTTCCAGTGCCTAGAGACCCTAGTATGCATTCTCTCTGCCCCCCTTTCTCTGTCTCTATCTAGCTCCTTGAAAATAAATAAATAATTTTTATTTCAAAACTAAAGGTGAGGAGGGCTAGGCACATTGGCTCACATCTTGGACACTGAGGCAGAAGGACTGCCACAAACTCAAAACGATGTTGAGCTGCATAGAGTTCTAGACCAGACTGGGCTACAGAGTGAGATCCTGTCTCAAAAGATCAAAGTAAAAAAGTCTATACATTTTAAAGCCCCAAGAAAAGAAAATTTAAGTCCTAGAAAGTGCATGAGATTCCAAAAGTATATTGCAAAGGAAGCCTCTCAGCACCATTTGAATGAGTTTTGTGCTCTTGATATTCATATGTTAAAATACTGAACCTACCAGGCATGGTGGCACATGCCTTTAATCCCAGCACTCTGGAGGCAGAGGTAGGAGGGTTGCACTGAGTTCATGGCCACCCTGAGACTACATAGTGAATTCCAGATCAGCCTGGACTAGAGTGACACCCTACCTCAAAAAAACTATATATATATATACATATATATATATATATATATATATATATATATATATATATATATTGAACCCCAGAACCTCATTCTACAACCATGCATGGAATTAATGTTGTTGAAGATGAAGTAGGTCCTGATCCAATATGGTGGCTGTTTTTTTAAAGGGGTGAAATTTGAACACAGAGACAGACTTACATTGAAAAATAGGACATAAAAACACAAGTATATCTATATATCACGGACAAAACCTGGAACAGATCCTTCCCTCATAGCCTAGAGAAAACCAACCTCACCAAAACCTTGCTTTTGGTCTTCTGTCGCCAGAATCATGAAATAATCCATTTGAGACCACTGATCTATGGTGCTTTTCATTATACCTTCCCTAGTAGACCAATGCAGTTGTAAACATTAGGTGGGACAGCTAGACTATGGCTCAAAGTGGTCATGCCAGAAGACAAAGTCCCTGATGTGGGCTTCCTGGGCCATCAGGAGTTCTGTCCCTCTCTTGATAGGCCAGGCACAGCTAGAACATCAAGCCCACACTGGTTTGAAATCTGGGCTGCTCCACTTGGCGGCTCTAGGTGACAACCCAGATTCCAGGTTTCTTCCTGTGAAAGTGGAAACACAAGATACTTCCCAAGGTTGATGGGATGAAATGTAGCTGACCCAGGGTGGAGTCCACAGAGAGGCCTCCCCCCTGTAGGCTATCTTGGGTTGGTTTCACTCAGAAGCAGGCCCCTAATGCAGATAAGTGCCGAAGGTTTCTTTGGGAAGAGATCTTCAGCAGGGAAGTACTAAGGCAGAGACGACAAAAAAGGTTGCAGGATTAAGGCACCTGTTGTAGTTACCTTCTCACTGCTGGGACAGAATACCCAACCAAATGCAGTTGACAGGAGATGGTTGACTTCAGCTTATAGTCTAGAGGGAAAGCTTTGTGATGGCAAGAAAATGATGGTAGAGCAGAGGCTGACCGTCACTTCTATCACAGGAAGTGGAAAAGAAAAAAAACAGCAGGAGAGTGAGCTGAGCTCTGACAAGGGGCTGGCTGTAACATCCATAAGCCTGCCCCCAGCAACACACCTCCTCCAGCAAGGCTCCAAAGCTTTCAAAAGACATGACTTTATGGGGGATATCTGATTCATACCACCATAGCACCTATAGGAGCAGTAATAATAATTTCATCTTATGGAGAAACTGAACTGGTATAAAACAAGTTCCTCAAGTTAACTTGCCTGAGAAATGAAGGAGCTGGAGTACTTAACTATTCACAACCATCAGGCATCCACTGAGGTCTGCTCTTGGAGCAGTGTTGAGTCCTGAATGCATAAGTTTCCACATTCTACTTTAACGAATTCCCATGAACATTGTGGCCTAAAGTAACACAAAGGTATTTTCTGGTAGAGGTCAGAAGTTCAGAATAGGTCCGTGGGTCTGTGTTTCTTCTGGAAGCTCCAAGGGGGAACATTTTCTTGGCTTTTTCCAACTTCTAGAAGTCACCCATATATTTTGGCTCATGGCCCATGTGTTAGTCAGCTTTCCATCACTATAACAAAATAGCAGAGATAATTAACTTATAAGGAGAAATGACTTATTTTGGCTACAACAATTGTTCATGTCCCTGCCCAAGATCATTTTGCCAGATAGCAACAGTGGCAAGAAGGATATGACAAAACAAACTGCTCTCCTCATGGCCAGAAAGCAGAAGGGAAAGAAAGAAGAGAGACCAGGGCCCCACAGTCCCCTTGAAGGACATACCTGTAATGATCTAAAGAATTCCCAGTAACGCTACACTGGGGAGCAAGCCTTTAACACACAGGCCTTTGTTTGGGGACACTTAATCCAAACCACAGTAGCCCAACATCACTGTGATCTATGGCACTGTTGTCACATCTCCTCCACTGTTTCCATTGCCACATTGCTTCCTTTTTATGAACTTCCACTTGGCTACTCCAGGATAATTCCCTCATCTCATTTTAGTTACATCTGCAAAATGTCCTTTTTCCATCAGGCACCATACTCCTAGGTTCTGGAGCTAGGACATAGACATCCTTAGAGGTTGTTATTCAGCCCACAACACTAGATCTTTCTAGCCTGTTTCACACAAGAAAAGATGCCTTTCAGGATAAGGGAAGTCCTCAGGTCCAGATTCAGATTCACAGAAAGGAAATCTGGATATGGGCAACACACTGGTCCTGGGGAGTAGAACTGTTGCTAGCAACACAGAAAAGTAAAGGTGTGAAGGGAAAGTCTGTGCTGGCAAGAGCATGGCAGGTAACATAGTGGCTTCAGATCTTTCGGACTAAGGGAGCAATCCAGTTGTCATCACAATCAATGCATAAACAAGTTCCATCCTTATGAGAAAGATCTTTATTATTATTATTATTTTTTTTTTGGTTTTTCAAGGTAGGTTCTCACTCTAGCTCAGGCTGACCTGGAACTCACTCTGTAATCTCAAGCTGGAGAGAATGATCTTCAAAATAAAAATATTTCACCATGCATGGTGGCACACAGCTTTAATCCCAGCACTCAGGAGGCAGAAGTAGGAGGATAGCCTTGAGTTTGAGGTTACCCTGCGACTACATAGACTATATAAGGTCAACTTGGGCTAGAGCAAGACCCTACCTCAAAAAAAACCCACAAATTATTTTTTCAATTATTTATTTGTAAGGAGAAAGAGAGGTAAAATGGGCATGCCAGGGCCTCTTGCCACTGCAAATGATCTACAGATGCATGTGCTAATTTTTATGTATATGACTTTATTTGGGGACTGGGAAATTGAACCCAGGCTATCTGGCTTTGTAATTGCCTTTCACCACTGAGCCATCTTTTCAGTCCCCCCAAAATTATCTTGTGATGGGAATGTTGTATACCATCATTTTAGTTTTGTAGCTGAAGAAACAGGCCAGTGGCCTGCCTCAGAGTGCACAGTGTAGGAGCAAAGAGACATTCTTGGAACCCCTAACTAATGCATTATCCATGGCTGCTCTCACTACTTCTCACCACCCCCACCTCCACCTTGCAGCAGCACAGCTTGGAACAGTTTGGAATGAGCCAAGCCTGTGGACTGCACCTGAGAAGATATCAGTCCCTCTGTCATATAATCTTTTACCTCTGAGCCATCGAGTGTCTGGCTGAGCTGCTGGAATCAAGAGACGCTCAGCAGGACTGTTGATGAATTCGATTGCTTTCCCAGAAGTTTCAAAACGGAGCTACTATGGTTGAGCATTGTTTATAATCTATCTCTGGTAATTTGCCTCCTACATGTGTACATGCGAGATCAGTTGCCAAATCCTGTTGATGATCCCTCCCCAATCTCTCTCTCCCCCATCTGTCGCCTCTCTTTTTCTTCCTGCTCCCAACTCCCAGCCCCATCTCCTCTCAGACAGCCTACAGAAAAAGCTTCTTCATTGGTGTCCCTGTATCCTGAGTGTCCCCGTGCCAATGCATCGGACATCCTACCTCCTAATGGACTCCAGCTGAGACCAACATAGGAGAAGTTGTCAGTCTTGTCCTCAGACCTCTACACCTTGCCAGTTTGGTATGCTCTGCACACTTCCAATTGCCAATATCTGTATCTCTATTCCTTGGGGTTTTTTTTTTTCCAGAACCACAAGAAAGGGCAAAGGAAATATGCCCCAGTAAATAGCCCTTAAGCAATGATGGAGGGGACAGAAAGTATATCAATGTCCTGGCTTATTGTCATTCTCTGGGAATAACTAACCTGCCTGACCAACAGTCTCCCAGAGTATTCCATGGGATTGAGTACTGTTGCCTATTGTAGCAGCTGCCTCTATAAAATCCCTTATATCTGCCTTACCTCCCTTGTTTTGCTTTTCCACTCCCCTATATATAACTTTCCTATCACCAATGTCCAAGTGAACCCCTGTCCCTGAATCCTTCCTAGGATCTGCTTCTGGAGACCTCATGATCGAGCTATTGCATTGCTTATCTGTAAGGTAACTGACTAGAGAATGTCTCTCCATGCTCTCCTCAGCTTGCTTTACAGAGCTCTCCAAGGCTGTTTCTAGACCATCCTTCCAGTTGAACTTCACTTTTTCATCATGTATGTGGCACAGAAGTAAAGGGAGCTCTTCTGATTTTCTTCCTTTCACATGCCTATTGCTTTGTAAAAGTACCCCTTTCCCCTAGAGTCTTGCCTTCCTTTTTTCAACCATGCTTGCTTTATCCTATAAAAATCAACTCAGATTGGCTGGAGAGATGGTTTAGCAGTTAAGCCACTTGCCTGCAAGGTGCAAGGCCAAAGGACTTGGTCTGATTCCCCAGGACCCATGTAAGCCAGATGCACAAGGTGGCACATGCATCTGGAGTTCATTTACAGTGGTTAGAGGCCCTGGCATGCCCATTCTCTCTCTCCCTCACTCTCTCTCTCTCTCTGTGTGTGTATGCTCACGCATGTGCCTCTTTCCCTCTATCACTCTCTCAAATAAATAAATATTTTTTTTAAATCAGTTCAGAGGTAGCTATTAAACCAAAAAGCTGAGGATGGATCTGTGGTGGATCAATGTATTATTCTGTCTATTCTGTGAATAACCCACACTTCCTATAATATAATCTAAAAACCAGCATCTACTCCTGTGTGTGATAGCCCATTTTCCTTCATGCTGTAGTGTTGGAACATGCTTGCTTCTTGTATGGGGCAATTAGGGACCAGGGAACTAACACTCTCTATAGCAGGTCTTTACCATAAGTGCACAGAGTGGGTGTACGTACAGCCTGGGTTCCTCACTGTAGACTACAAACACTCAGGATATTCCTTACCATCTCCCAGCACAGCCCATTGTAACAGAGCCCAACTGCTTTTTAGCAGGCCTTATACTGGTTTCCTACTCTTTCCTCTCCAAGTTCTCTCACTTCCCTACTATGTTTTAAGACTCTCCTTTCTAAAAACATGCATGAGCCTGGTATGGTGGTCAGCATGCCTTAATCCCAGAACTTGGGAGGCAGAATTAGGAGGATTGCTATGAGTCTGAGGCAAGCCTAGGGGAGAGTGAGACCTTACCTTGAAAAAACAAAACAAAACAAAAAAAAAGCAAAGCAACAACAACAAAAAATCATGTTTGACCACAAAGCTACTCATGGGGTCTTTTTAAGAACAGTCGATTTAGGACATTTCACCACCAGCACCACAACCATGAAAGAGGCATATCTGCCCATACTTAGAAGTGAGGTCTTCCTCCCCTGAGACTCTGGAGCACATTGACTGGAGTCTGGAATATTCAGAAAAAGCTCCTTTAAAATGTTTGGAAGTAGGGCAGGATGAAACCTGATAAAAAAGATTGAGAGAGTAGAGCTGTAAAGTCTGGAGGCCAGGGTTAACTAAAAATAGCTGTATTGATTCTGGATGGACCAAGCTTCAGAGTCCCTCAGTACAGACTTCCTCACTTCAGAGATGCTTTGTGCAGAAATCACCACACTGGTGCCTCATGCTAATTGTACAAGAGATGGGCACCTGTTTCAAGAAGCTTCATTTTTTTTTAGGGATTTGGTAGTTTGAATAGATGGTCCCCAATATATTCAATGTATTATTACAGTTTGTCATTAAGATCTGCAGCCACCTGGCTGGAGGAGGTATCACTGGGCTGATCGTAGGGTCCAGCCTTAATGTGTGGGGGTGGATTTGAAATCCCAGTCTAAAGATATACAAAGTGCCTATTTCTACCTGGAGGTCCTGAAGTGTGCTGTGTGGTGTGACTTTTGGCTTGTGACTCTCTCTCTCCTGCTCTCTCTTTGCTTGGACCTGTAAACACAGATCCAGTTTCTTCTGCCATTATGGAACTTCCCCTGGATTTGTAAGTTTCAATGAATCCTTTCCTTCCATAACTATGCCTAGTCTGGAAGTTCATCTCAGCAACCTGAAGCTGTCTGCTACAAGTGAGGAATATGTAAGGTCCCATTAAGAAAGAAGAATCTAAGTTAGGGATGAGGAATGGAGAGAGAGAGTCCAAGCCTCACCCAGCAGCATCAGGATTGGCAAGTGCCATGAGAGTCCAATCCCAAGCTCCCACATAAGCCCTGGAGATGATAGGATTTCTCTTAGGGGCACTGCTTATCTCCTAGAGCAAGGGCTTTGAGGTCCACAGCCCAGAAATCTTCAGTAAAGATCTTGTGTACTATTGTATATTTTTGGGAAAAATAAACAGAATAAGCAGGAAGCTTTGACAATGAGCAGCTAAATGGCCATTTCCATGGACCTTCTCTCAGCTTCTGGTCTGCAAAAGTCATAGAGACATATCATAAGGTTCATAGAAAAGGAAAGGAGCCTCCCAGAAATGTTGACTTTGGGAAGTGCGCCTGCTGAATCAGCCCAATAAAATCTTAAGAAAGGTCTTGTCTTCAACAGACATGAACTAAACACTTGCGGGAATTTATCCCTTGATGTCATTGGTGAGATTAACTTGTAAACATAGGTTGGAACAGACCATGTAGTTTGTACTATTTTAGGGCATTTTCGTTGGAGCACTGAACCTACATGTAGAAGTACTGCTAGCCAACCAAGCTTCTGCATTGCTCATTCCACACTGCAGAGAGTGATGCGTGAACGAAGAACACAAAATTTCAGTTAGATGAGAAGTTCAAGATATCTATTGTACATTATGGAGATTATAATGACAAGGTATTGCATTATTGAAACTTGCTAAAGGAGTCTATGTTAAATGTTCTCACGACAAAAATAAACGATGCCCCTGTGCCCAGCCCAAAGCAGGAGTCAAGAGGACCAGGCTGATCCATGAGTGCATGAAAAGCTCCCTCCTGAACCCAACACAGACACATTTAGGCCACACACCTGGAGTCAGAAGGACCAGGCCACTTGTCACAGGCCCCTGGCCCCAACTTGAGTAGAACACCTGGAGTAGTCCAGACCCACATGCTATGAGTTTGTGGTCCAGAAACACGACCAGCATTATCCCACCCTGGGTGCCACAGTGAAGCCATTGTAGCTATATTCTCTGTAAGACAAAGGGATTATCTCTAGGTGTGCAGACCCCAATGCAAAACAAGTAACACAAGAAACCAAGACAAGATATCTCCACCAAGAATGCCTAGTGTCATAGTTGAAGGCTCCAATGAGAACTACTTAGAGGAAACTCCAGACAAAAAGTGCCAAAACACAATTATGATAAGCATTAACAACAAACAAAAAGAAGATATGAACCAACAGCTGAATGAAATGCCAGAGAATTATCTAAAATAACTCAATAGAAATTTGAATGAATTCAAGGACACAAACTCCTGAATTAATGCTAAGAGAACACATTCAACTAAGTACAATGAGAACATCAAACTAAGAAAGGAAAATCGAACACACTAAAGACAATGGAAATAAAAATTAAAATAACTCAATTAAGGGAGCCCAAGAAAAGTATACAAACAGAATAGATCATGTAGAAGACAGAATATCAGGACTTGAGGTCAAGGCAGAGGAAATAGTATGGGAGATCAAAATCAATGACAACTTCAAAAAAATCATACAAACAGAATGCTAGGTGGCACAAGTATCTGTAATTTGATTGCAGTGGCCAAGGCCCTGGCATGCCAATTTTCTCTACATACACATGCTCTCTCTAAAAAAATAATTTTGAAAAGTTAAAACAATAATTATAGAAGAAAATTTTCTAAACATTATGAAAGAGAGGTATATAGAACACCAAATAGATGAGAATACAAAATAAATTCCCCACATTATATTATGGTTAAAACACTAAATGCAGAGGAAAAATGAAGAATGAGTACTAAAAGCTTCAAGAGAGAAAAAGGTTGTCACAAAGGTAAGCCCATCAGAATAGCATGTGATTTTGTTATAGAAACTAAAAACCAGAAGAACTAGGAATGGAGTATTTCAAATATTGAAAACCACAGCTGCCAACCCAAGCTACTAAAACCAATAAAATTATCCCTCATAATAGAAGAAGAGAGAAAAACTTTCCACAATAATAGCTGGCTATATGAATATATGAGCAGTAAGTAAGCCCTACAGAGAGTACTGGGTAGAATACTTCTCAATGAAGAAAAGAATAAGCATACTGAAGAGGCTACATGAGGGAAAAAGAACAATAATCAAAACCAGAACAGTTGTCATAGCAAATGAAGATGGTGCAAACACCGAACTCTACACAATCATCAACACGAATGAATTAATGAAGATACAATATATCTACACAAGGGAGCTCTATTCAGTTTTAAAGAAAAATGAAATTCACAGGAAAATGGATGTATCTGGAAAAAATGAATCATACTAAGTGAGATAACCCAGGCACAAAAAGACAAATGCCTCATGCTCTCTCTCATATACAGAGCCTATCATAGAATAGTTTGATGTGTTTATAAGTTGTAGTAAGCATCAGTAGTATTGATGGGAAAGCTAGAGTGAGGCTTGGAGAGAGGAAAAGCAGGGAGGGATTTGGGAAAGGGATTATAGACAGGCAATGGAGGGATATAATACTGGGGGTAGAAAAGTCAAAGGGGAAACAGGGGAACAGGAGAGAGGGGAGTGAGAGGAATACACAAAACTAAAGGTACTATGATTAAGTACTATAGTTAACTACTTCCTTGTTAGCTAATTAAAAGATATAACTTGATATAACTTACTTCAAATAAGACAGAGATAGTTTGGGCAGAAATACCCTGTTGGGGTACAGAAATTTTAGCCCTAAAGCCATATGTTGTTGCAGATAAATCCCATCACCAGAGATGGGTCACCATCTATACAGTGAACTATTTGCCAGAGAGGCCCATGGGGCCCCCAAAACAACACAGACCATGGCAAAGTACTTGTTACCAATTAAAAGTAGATGGTAAGATCCTATTGCCAAAGACATTGCAGGCCAGGGGTCATAGGACTTTGAGAAATCAAGCTGGAACTGAACTAGAAGCCATTTCCCTGATGTCTAGCTGTCATAGTGCTGGAAAGCGCTATGTAAGCTGCTTGGGGAGAAAAATCATGAGCAGTGTGAACACAGAAGATCCTGCAAGCTAGCTACAAAATCAACCAGCCAGGCAAGATGTACCCACTGTTGTAACAGGAGCACATAGTTATGGGGATAGTCAACTGCTCTCTGACTGGATATAAGGCCCACTTACTAGGAGGAAATTCCTGCCTAATACAGAGAACCAAGTTAAAAGCCTATGGCTTGGAAGGTCATAGACCCTAGAGGGAAGTGTCCACTGTTCTTTGGCTATATGGAGGAATTATGCCCAATAAAAAGCCTTGTAAAGCCAAACGTGGTGGCACACGCCTTTAATCCCAGCACTCGGGAGGCAGAGGTAGGAGGATCGCAGTGAGTTTGAGGCCAACCTGAGACTACATAGTGAATTCCAGGTCAGCCTGGACCAGAGTGAGACCCTACCTCGAAAAACAAAAACAAAACAAAACAAAAAAGCCTTGTAAATGTATATGCTTTGTGCCCTTTGATTAATTTTCCTCTTACTTTCGGTTAGAGAACCACCTTTTTACATATGGCAGCCAATGCCTGGGAGACCTAAGACTCACCAAAATAACAATAAGAGAAAGTGGAGTACCTAGCACTGGACAAGTCATATCTAGGACACCTACCAGGACCCAAGGAACATTGCAGAAAAAGTGGCAGATTAAATAAGAGTGTGTTCTCAGGGCTAGACTGAGAATTACCTCTAATGAGATGACAGACACTGAGGAGACTCAAAATGCTTCAAAGCAAAAAATTAGAAGCTGCTGAGAGCTTAACACTAAAGGAGACTTATAACATGTCCTCCCAGGCTCAGGAAACATTGTGGAAGAGAGGGCAAAAAGAATGCAAGAGCCACAGGGTGGAAAGGTATGCAGTAGGATACTATCCTCTTAACCAGAGCTAATTGGTGTACTCATAACCCATGGTAATTTCTGATACCCCCAAAAGACCTACAGTGTTATGAGCCCATAAACATTTTAACATAGAGGACAGAGGAAGACAAAAAGGATGAGACAACAAAACAGAGGAAGGACAACCTTGGAAGAAGTGGGCTCTCAGTGAAATGGGGGTGGGGAAGAAGATTTTAAAAAAGAGGATAACATAATGGGAACATAAGCAAATTACAGTAGATTTATATATTAAAGTTTCCAATAAAAATTTTAAATAATAAATAGGTGGGGTAATACAGACGTTAGGTAGGTTAACTTAGTCCACAAATTCTATGAATTGAATATATTACTCCATGTTGACCTGTTGGAAATTTGATCCCCCATGTAATAGTGCCAAAAACTAGTATCATTAAAGGGTGATTATTTCATTAAAGACCTCATGCCTGGATTAATGCTGTTATTTTCAGAGGCCTGGGTTGCCCACATTGCTATCTTGCACTGTCTTGCCCTTCTGATTTATGAGATATTGCACCAAAAAGGCCCATGCTAGATGCAAACTCTTCAAGCATAGGCTTCCCAGCCTCCAGAACTATAAGAAATAAATATTTATCCTTTATAAATAACCCTGTCTTGGGGTATTCTCTTATAGCAACACAAAACAGATGGAAACAATGATGTGTAAATATATTAAGACGTTGTATTGTACATCTTATACCCAGTTTCAACTTGTCTATTTAAGAATATCAATATTGGGGCTGGAAAGATGGCTTAGCAGTTAAGGTACTTGCCTGCAAAGCCAAAAGACCCAGGTTCGATTCCCCAGGACCCACATACAGCCAGATGGACAAGGTGGTGCATGTGTCTGGACGTCATTTGCAGTGGCTGGAGGCCCTGGTGTGCCCATTCTCTCCCTCTCTCTCTCTCTCTCTCTCTCTTTCTCTCTCTCTCTCTCCTTCCCTCTCTCTTTCTCTCTCAAATAAATAAAAATGTAAAAATAATAAATAAATGCTTACAATGAAAATAAACAAACAAAATATACAAAGAGACATTGAAGGAGCCTTGGTTTTTGCAACCCAAGATGCATACAAATAGCTAGCATCAGTCACCAAACATGTTAGTGAACTGCTCTTCAGCTAATTCAGCCTTTACCTTTTGAGCCAACCCTGTTGAATCTGCATGGAGCAAATAAGATCCTTTTCCCACTGAGTTTTGCCCAAATTAAGGATTTATGAACAAAAATAAATGCTGTTTTAAGCAGCTTGGTTTTCAGTAGTTTATAACAGTAATAAGTAACCAGAATAATCATCCCCACCCCTGAAAATTGTATGGCTGTTGAATTCTCAAAGCCCTCTTCCAATTGTGGTAGCATCAAGCACCATGTTCACCCTTCCCTATTTTGCTTACCCTTTGGGTGCACAGGAAGATTACATTTCCCACCAGCTTTTGCAGTCAGGTATGGCCAGTGATTGGGTTCTAGGCAGTAACACAGGAAAAACTAAGATCTGATTTCCAAAGCTTCCCATCCCACCCTCTATGTTCTCTTCTGTCCTTCCTTTGTCCACTGGGAGGAAAGGACACTGGAACATTTCTAGGCTCTAGAAGATAGAAGGAGCCTGGGCTCCTGGATCACTTCATGAAAAACAGTATGTCACACAACTACAGTTACTTAACCACTGACATTTGAGGGTTGTTTGTAATGGCAATTAGCCTTCTCTGAGTCACACATACATACTTATCTAATAGTCATGTCCAAAGAATTATTTGAGAGAGGGCAGGGAGAATACTGTTGACCTTTCATTTTATTTTATATATTTATAATTGTTAATGCTACCTTCTTGGCTTCTTCACTGAAGTCCCTTGGGGTATTTCATATGCCTGAATACCTATGCATCCTCCTCAGTCTTAACGCAGTTCCCTGCATGCTATACAGGCTCAATCATTGGCAACATTACTTGTTTAAACTTATTGAACAAATGCCATGAATTCCATATATTTAAATGTATTTGGGACTATCTGCACCATAATACCATGAGGTAGATATTATTACCACCTCGAACAAAACAATTGAAGAACAAGAAATTTGAGTGACTTTCCCCAGTGTCCCCAGCCAGTGCTGTCTGACTCCAAAGCCCAGGTCCTCCTCACCACCAATTCTAGCTGAGAATGATGCAGTTTGGCACACACCCCTTCCAATGTTCAGAAACCACAAACATAAGTCAAACCAAGACAAGTGCTTTAGAGTCCTGTTTTTCTGAAGAGGGATCTGTGTTCACCTGAGCAACAAGAACGTCAGGCCTAACACTTTTCTTTCACAAGTCACCAAGCTTAGGATACAGGTCTCCCCAGTCCCAGCTGTACCACAGAGCGACAGAAAGCTTTCCCAGCATGACACGGCCAGACACTTCTAGCTGTGTGCTGCGTGCACCTTTCAACCAGCCAGCCCAGGTCACCCTAGGGCAGATGAAGAGGCCTA
Source organism: Jaculus jaculus (assembly GCF_020740685.1). Classification (NCBI taxonomy): domain Eukaryota; kingdom Metazoa; phylum Chordata; class Mammalia; order Rodentia; family Dipodidae; genus Jaculus; species Jaculus jaculus. The sequence goes on from NC_059125.1 coordinate 40,723,568, forward strand.
ACAAGTCACACAGATGTGGCCCCATCACTACCCACACTTTCCCCAAGACAAGACAAACATTCAGCCGTAGTGACAATGTAAGCCCATCAAGAGAGAAACAGAGCTTGTGCAAGTGGGGGAGGGGTGCACGCATGTGTGCGCATGTGCATGGAGGGATTTGCTTGGAAACGCCAGCCCCTCACCAAAGATGTTCCCAGCTCTCATTTGTACACACAGTCTTTAAACATCAAAGTGTTTGTTAAGCGTAAATATTTTTATTCGCTCCTCTCTTCTCCTCCCTCTCGTCTTCCATCCAGGCTCCAATCACAGCGGAATACCAGGAGACCCCTCTGACTCACAGCCAGCAAGGATGGGTTTTGGAAAAGGGCACTTCCAGGTCCCAGCGGGCAGCCAGCAGCTGAGCCTGACAGCCACCGGGGACTTGGCTCCCAGCAGCAGGCTCCTAGCTTGGCACCTGTTTCCATAGAAACTGGCAGACTGGGATTGGCAGATATGGGAACTGTTCAAGTGCTCCCTGTCTGTGCCCCCCCACCCTGCCATGTCTGTGCAAGGAAAATGGGGGCTTCCCCCAACACTGAATTCTGAGGCACGGAGCATCTGAGATCGCCCTTGACTTGAAGCAATTATTAGCCTCCAGTGCCCCTACTTCCTTTACCAGCTACTCAATGTCATGCCAGTTTAGCTTTCCTATAGTGCTCGCCAACCTGGCAGAGAACCCAGAGCCCATCCGAAGAGGCCAGGTGGGGTCATGATCAGAGGAAGCACCCAGCCACCTGGGCCAGCTACTCAATCTCATCCGCTAAAACCCTATGATTAAGTACCTCTCCGCTCCATGGTTTCCTGTGCCCCACAGGTCAAATTGTGCTCTGCCTCTTCATTTCCCTGCCACCCCGGCACTGTGCATCTCTCATTAAATGGAAACCTTAAACAGAGGCTCCCAAGCAAGCACATTACGGCTCTACCAGAGAAAATTGAGAATGAGTGCACCAATTGCTGACTGGCTCCCAACGTTGATTTCTGCTGCCAGCCATCTCCTTGGCCCCTCCTTGGAGGGGGCACCTCTAGGGAGGCGTTCTTTAATGCTGCTCCAGGTTCTAGCTATCACCTCGTTCTGAACCCTAGTCTCACGGGGTAGATCTTCTGGACATTGTCAGGCTTGTTTGCAGCCTCCTTAGGTCTCCTTACCGATGGGGTCTTCTGAGGTGGGGCTCAGCTCCAAGCTCTGCACAGTTCAAAGGGTACTCTGGGAGAAGCTGGGGCTCCAGAGGGTGAAAACCCTGCTCAGAGAGGAAGGTTGAAATGGCAGGCCATCAACAAGAACTAAACAGCTCTTAAGGCGGGAGGACACTCAGAACTATTGATTACGGACTCTCAGACTACATCTATAATTAGACCCGGAAAGCTGCTTGCACATCAGAAAGAGAGAAAAAGACATGACCGAGGCGGCTCTTCCGCTGAAGCCAGATATGCATCGGCATTTCAAAAACAAACACTCCTCCACCCCTGTTCAAAATGCACTGTGCTGTTAATTCCTCTCCCTAAAAGGTCCCATGTGAGTGACACACTTAAGTCCTAGAGGAAGCACCCAGGTGTTATAAAGACCCTACACAGCTGCCTTTCTGGCTCTGTGGTGGCTGTGACCCCTCAAAACAGGGCAATCCTGCAACTAGTGCCCTACAAACCCAGCAAGCAAAATTACCAGTGAGAAATTTCATTTGCTTTTTGCATTATTAAAAGTGTCAGGAAAAGGCTGGGTTTCTGGGCATTTCGTGGCTTCTTTTGTATACTGAATCTGATTTGGGAACTATAGCTAAAATTGGGAGAGAGAGAGTCCATTAGAAAGAAATACTGTTTGTTGGGGCCATGGAATGCTTGTGGCAAATTGCCCTTCCTAAGTGCTGTTTTTTGAAAACTCATTCCTGCGGTAGGAAAATAAAGCAGATTTCAAACACTTAAGAGATCATTTTCGGAATGGTCTAGATGCGCACTGGTGTGCTGCTACATTTGCCTCTCATTGTTTTTTAATCACTATTTTGTCAAGTTTAATTGCTGCCATGCTAACAACCCAAACGGGAGTGAAACAAAATAGGGGCTATCTATCATTGGTGAGAGCATTTTGATGGAATCCATATCCATTTGCATCTTCTCTGCCAAATTAGGAAAAAGGAAAATAGAAAAGGTTTTCTCCGTGGCTGGTGCAAGCATTGCACTCATCCGTCTGGGTGGGGAAATTCCCAGGGTACAAGGCAAGTGGAGCAGCCTCCCACACGTCAGCTCAGACTCTTCTAGACTGGGATTTGGGCTTTGCTCCCCTGAATTTTCCTGCCAGGAGTACCATGCATCCTTACAAGTTGCAAGGAGGTGATATCCTCAGAGGCAGAGAGACACCTTGCCTTAATTATGCACGTGCCGCCAGTAGCTGCTCCCAATTCTCCTTTGGGCTCTTGTGACAGACACAGAGAAGTGTCACTCAGAGCCCCTTCAGGAAAGGACTGGCTGCCAGCTACTCTAAAGTGTGGCTGCCTGACAGCCTCCAGCTGTTGGCTTCAGCAGAGTCAGTCCAGCTTTGGAGCTGAGGTGCTGTTCCTCTTGGGGTGGCCCATTGTCAGTGGCTGAGCGAGGCCGCTGTACTCAGACAGGACTGGCTATTTCTGCCCAAAGTGGGGCTCCTCTGATGGGTACTCTTTGCCCTGAGCTCCTGCTGGGTTGGCAGCAACTTTTCAGCTGTGCATTGTTTCCAGGACTCCGCCTGTCCAATCCCACTTCCTCCTCATCTCTCAGGTGCTACTGCTGTGTTATTTTCTGTCCCCAAGCATCTGATACTTCCTAGAAGCCACCAGAGGACTAAGTCATCGCCCACAATCATTAACTCCATCTCAGCATCTGTTTCCTAGAGAATCTACCCTGTCAGTGACCTTTTTCCCCACAAGAAAGCCTTTTAGCCCTTCTCTTCTGAGGGCCTGCAGTGACACAGGAAACACACGGCGTGCTTTGCTGACTACCAGGAGTACTTGGGGCTGGGCGGGGTAGCAACCAAGAGGAAATGTCAGGCAGCTGTTAGGAGGGAGTGGAGGTGAAACCCAGAGGGCTTTCTAAAGAAAGCTACTTCAAAGTCGAATTCCTAGAATGGCCAGTGTAGGCCTTGCCTCTGGCAACTTGAAGAAATGCAAAGAATCCAGAGGGCATGAGTTTCTCCCGAAGGCCTGATGCATAAGTAAAGCTCAGCTCTGGGCACAGGAATAGAGAAGCAGGGTCTGTGTCTCAACGGGGGCTGGGGCTTGCTATCCCTTAAAGGCTTCCCGAGCCTGTTCCTCCCCAAGCACACTGCCTGTCAGCTCCTTAAAGGGCAACACATGCCTGTCTTGCTCACCACTCCAGGGTCTAAAATTCTGTGAAACACAGGACTGTTGCGCAGTGAATGCTTGGCGAATGAATGAGTGAGCTTTATCACACACAGGATTTCAGAACTATCACCTCAATGCTTCCGACTGCCCGGAGGGTCCAGTAAGAATGCTTTCATAGGATGGACAAGAACCACCACCATCTAGCCCCACAGACCCTTCCCTGGAGCCCTAAAAATACACTCAAAAATGATTTTGAGGGCCGAGCGTGGTGGCTTTTGCTTTTAATCCCAGCACTTCAGAGGCAGAGGTAGGAGGATTGCTGTGAGTTCGAGATCACCCTGAATCTACATAGTGAATTCCAAGTCAGCCTGGACTAGAGCAAGACCCTACCTCAAGGAAAAATAAAAGATTTTTTTTAAAGTATCTCTCATTTTATGGAGATCTTATTGTATTCAGGGCACTTCTATGCTAACTTCATCTCTGTTAACTGATAGACGCCCTACATCATTCCCATGTGCTAGAATGGTTCTAATGCTTTCTTTGCAGTCGAGGAAGCTGAAGCCCAAAGAGGGTGACTTGCCCAGGGTGTCATAGCTAGTTAATTGCTGCTTAAACCACATTATACTGTTTGTTTGCTTGTTTTCTGAGGTAGGATCTAACTTTAGCTCAGGTTGACCTGGAATTCACTATGTAGTCTCAGGGGGTAGCCTTGAACACTTGGCGATCCTCCTACCTCTGCCTCTCTAGTGCAGGGATTAAAGCTGTGCGCCACTGTGCCCGGTGACACTAGGGTTTAGGTAGCTCTCTGGTATGCTATTTCCCCCACATGCTTGCACGGTGGCTGTACTGAGGTCTGGTTAATGGAGGGGACTGAACTGTGCCCAAGCAGAGGCAGTTGAGATGGAGCCAGCAAATGGAACTGGAGTCTCTGGAAAGCCAAGGGCTGTCTGCCTTCACCCTCCAGGGCCTCCTGCTCGTCTTTATATGTGACATGTATCTACCAAGAAACCTAAGCCACCTCTCAGGTAAGGATCTCCCTCTTACTTACAGAAGGCCAAAGATAAAACCATAGCCAGAGTGTTGGGAGAGTTTTCTCAGGGACACACTCCTGACCTTATGACTGTGTGGGTCTCCTGCTCATGGAGGGCTTTGGTGTGGGTGACTTTGAAGAGCACCCACTCCATGCCAGACAGAAGGGCAAGCATGATCCAGTCACAACAGCCCTAATAATGGAACCCACTTTCCAGTTGTCCCTTACTGAGTGGAGGGGTAGGAATGTGAACCCAGGCAGAGGTGACCCCATGGTATAGGCATGTAACCACTATGTGACTACAAGGAGCATCAGTGGCCTCCTCATTGACCCAGGTCCCCTCTCCCCTTCACACCTCCCCCATCCTCTCTTCCCTTCCCCTGCCTTTCTTATCTCTCTGCCAGCCACTCACCCTATGCATTTGTGCGTCCTCTGCTCACATTGGGCTTCCACCTGGAGGCTGTACTGAGCACCCTCCAACCTAAACACGGCACAGTTTTCCCTCCCTTATCTGAAAGCTGGCTGCCTCTGCCAACCCACTGCCAAGCTTCACAGTGACAACCTGGCCGTCAGACACTCCCTGGCCCCTGCCTTAGGAAGCCCTTGCCTTTGCTCCTGGCAGGAAGAAGAACCAATACTCCTGCCTATTTTGCACTGGGGGACAATATTCCCTGCCCTCAGGCTTCACGGCAGATTTCATTCATTGTTCCAGAACGGGCAATGGAGCCAGGTACCCTGGGAGCTCATGAGGAATTCAAGTCCTGGTAAAAATTGCTGGCTGAACTCAGCATCACACTGGAAGAAAACAACACCCAGCACCTGACAACTGACAACATAAGGAGAGGACCCTGATGCTACCTGTTAACCCACCCAGCATGCCCTCAGAAGACCTGAGGTCACCTGCTCCTTTACCTCTTCTGTTCCAGGGCTCTCCCAAGCAGGCCAGGTTACATAATTTATGGGGTAAGGTGCAAAATGAAAACTCAGGCTCCTTGTTCAAAAGGTAGGATGCAAGCTTCTCCCTCACTCGACCTGGCACGGAGACTTTTCTTTGCTATTTGGAGCTGAACTCTCTTTGTCAGGGGGTCCTTCTCAGGCCTTCCTTGGAGCCCCACCCCCAGCTTGGCACCTGCCCAGTCCTCTCATTCATGCTGCTGAGCTCCTTGCCAGAGGAGATCAGCAGTGACAGGGTGGGCAGGGTGGCCAAGAACCTATCCTGGGGAAGCTTTGAGGCTTTGCACTCCCAGAGCATATCCAATGTCCCATTAGCTTCCAGTGCAAAACACAACTTCAAAAATAAAATGATTGAGACTGGCGAGATAGCAGCCACAAGGCATAAGCCCCAAGCCAGAGCACTCCCTTCTGCACACGTTATACCCTCGAGCCAGAGGAGCTGGCTCCATCGTGTGCATGCTTTGCCCCCAAAGGGTAAGACAATTAATGGCTCAAGGGGGCAACCCCAGCCAGTGGGGGCAGGAGTCAATGGATAAATGCCAACTTGTCTTTCAACGGAATGATCTTGAGGCATATTCTCCTTAGCAGATGCCAGCAGCATTCAGCCCAGCTGCCCATAGCAGCAGCCTGCTCATTCATACAACTTCCATCCCTTTCTTGTCACATTTTGGTACTGCCTCATTGGTGTGTCCCACAAATCGGGACCATTACCCTTCCCTCAATGGCTTCCTTATTTTAAGAAGGAACCTAAACGAATCCCCTCACAACAGTTTAGAGGAGGTATTGACTCCCAGGGCTTCCATAACAAAGTTCCACACACTTGAGTGGCTTCAAACTGTAGAAATGGGTTCTCTCACAGTCATGGAGGCCAGAAATCCCAAATCAAGGGTCACACTTACCGCCAAACATTCTAGAGAGGCTCCCTCTGGCTTCCAGCGGCTCTGGGTATTCCTCCATCATCACATGGCTGCTCTCTCCCTCTGTGTGTGGCCATATCCATTCTCCTCAGATATAGCTGCCCATCAAATGCATTAAGAGCACCCAACTACATTATGACCTGATCTTAACTGATTACATCGACAATGACCTATGTGCAAATAAGGTTACATTCTGAGGTATGTATCTTTTAGTGGCAACACAATTCAATTCATGAAAGGTAGTCATTTAACAAGTTATCGCCAGAGACAGGAGAGAGAACTTAATCAGTAAAGTGCTTGCCTTGCAAGTATGAGGACCTGGGTTTAATCCCTAGTACATATATAATTGCTGGGCATGGTGGCACATCCCTGTAATGTCAGTGCTAAGGAGGTAGAGTCCTAAAGTTTACTGGGCAGCCAGTGTAACTTCATTGGTGAACATTAGGCCAATGAAAGATCCTGTCTTTAAAAAGATGGACAATGTTTCCCAAGATTGTCCTTTAGCCTCCACACACACACATGCATGCCTGTGCACCCACATACACACCTGTATCCACATACCTATGAACATGCATACACATCACATGTAAACGTATGCAAAAATAGTTATCATAGAAAGGCTGGAGAGAGTGATTAAGGCTTGCCTGCAAAGCCTAAGGACCCAGGTTCGATTCACCAGTAACCACATAAAGCTAGATGCATAAAGTGGCCCATGCATATGAAGTTTATTTGCAGTGGCTATCAGCCCTAATCTCTCTTCCCACTTCTCTCCTTGCAAATAAAGTTAAAAAATAAATAAGAGCACACTCTCGTGTTCCTGTTGTCTACCTGATGTCAGCCAGAGGGTGATGTCCACCCTCTGCTCATGCCATCATTTTCCCTGCCATTGTGGAGCTTCCCTCTTGAGCCTGTAAACCAAAATAAACCTCTTTTTTTCCCCCACAAGCTGCTCTTGGTTGGGTGATTTCTACCAGCAATATGAACCTGACTGCAAAAGTAATTTTGGTACTGAGGTGTGATGTTGCTGCTAGATACCTGACTGTGTGGCTTTGGCCTTTTGGAGCTGATTTTCAAGAAGAATGTGGAAGGATTTGAAACCTTGGCCTAAGAGACACCTTGCAGTGCTGTAAGTACAGCTTGATGGACTATTCTGGTAAGAGTTGGAAGACTTGAATGCAATAAGAACTATGGACTGTGAAGTTTGGCTTATGAGGGTGAGAAAGAGCTTTTCTTAGACTGGGCTGGCAGTCTGTGTGAGAAGCTTGCTGTTATGCCCATGTCCTGAGAATTTGTGCAGGGTTGCTTTGTGCATAAATGGACTGGTGTGAGCAGAGGGATATGGCATAGAAAAAAAAATCTTTGGGTGAACTTATGCTCATTCAGCTGCAATTGAGAGATTACAACCATTGAGATAGGGCCAGCTGACCTGCACTGGAGCAACAGGAAGAATATAGACTCTTTTGAAGAGGCCTGAGTACTCAAGGAGTGTCCTGTTCTTCAAAGTCTGCTTTATTCCCCACTGGATTAACAAACTGGCACCCTACCTGGTATTATGGAGTATAAGAAATGCTGGAAAGAGAGGGTCATTGAATTTGCAATGCGGTCTTGTGTTTTGGAAATGGCCATGGGCAGTGTGAAGCAGGTTTGCTGGATGCCTGCATGGAGACCCCATGGGACCATGAGGATGAACTGTGGCTTGCAGTGGAGACCCAGTGGAGATGCCAGGACCACGAGATAGCTGCCAAGAGGAGCTCCAGCACCCCATGAAGTTTTCCAGGACTGTGAGTAGCCTGGCTGGAAGGGTGGAATTGGAACTCCAGAGAGGTGTCATTGACTAGAGTTGTTGGACTTGGAGCTACAGAGTTTGGTGTTTGCCCTGTTTAAATCATGTATTACTTGAGTATTTCTTTGCTATGCCCCCCTCCAATAAATAAATTAAAAGTTATCATGGAAGAAGAGAACTTGACCTATGTCTCTGAATAACACCTTTATGTATGGTAGGACTAGGAGTCATGTTCAAGTTCACTTTCTGCTTTGTTACATAAGTTAGGGCCTGATAGCTTGCTTTTCTAACATGCTTCCTATTTCTGCTGCTGCTGGCTGCCACCATCACCATCACTTTAAGGGTCAGACAGGACAGGAGAAATGACTAGAGAGTCATGTGTTCCCTTTCCATGAAGTGGTTCTGTTAAGCCACAGACTCTGACAGTGACATCCTCCCCACAGCTGAGAAAGAAAGCTGACACTCAGGGCCACCGCACAGTTCACTGGCTGCTCAGTGACTTGGCTGCCTTTGGGCAAGTGTGCATCCATCTTTGGTCTAGCCAATGCATGTAAGGATTGCAGCATCCTGTGGCCCTGGCCAGGACACATTTCAGGAGGAATTTCTCAGGAAAAAGCTACAGACGTGGCAAGAATTCTAAGCCTTGGCCTCGCTAACAATATAAACAATTTATATCAAAGGGATTTGAAAACTGAAATATTCAGTTCAAATACTGAGCTACAACATTCCTGTGACTTAGGAGGCATTAGGAAGGGGGAAGTAAATATGACCAAGCCAGACCTACTCAGGGCTTAACCCATACCATCCATTCAAGAAGGTATTGGCTCTGACTCTCCAGAGTAAACTAGCTTTTGGCAGGCCAAGTAACTCAAAGGACACCAGTAGTCCTGATGCAGCTCTGGTATAAGGAGATGTTAGACATACCTCATGGGTGCCCACTGGGGTGTAAGAATTTCATTTTACTAGGTATATTAGTCAGCTAACTCTGTAATTATGCCTAAACTTGTTTTTTATTTACAAGGGGAAGAGAGGGACAGCAAATGAATGCACCAGGACCTTTTACTGCTACAAACGAACTTTAGATGTGTTCATCTGGCTTTATGTGGGTACTGGGCAATCAAGCCCAGGCCAACAGACTTTACAAGCAAGCACCTTAACCACTGAGCAATCTCTTCAGCTCCTTAAACTTGTTTTGATATGACCATGGACCAGAAGCTACAGTTTAGAGAAATAAGACCTCAAATTTTTTTTGTCTTGAGCTTTCCTGGGCTCTTGAGATGCTAGAAAATGGCAGAAAGCCATAGGTTCCAGCCATCACCCAATCCCAAGAAGAAATGACTTGCACCCTACAGTATTAAAGGTATTTTCAGGTTACAACTTTTTCAACTTACCATGAGCCTATCAGGACTTCATCCTAAGCCAAGGTGTGTAATGAATCATAAGGTGTAGTTCTGCTGCAGGCTCCTGAGAGAATTCAGGTGGCCCCACATTCCTTCTCATTCTCCTGGGACCAGTGGCCATCCAGGACAGAGAGCCCAAGTGGAAAAGCTCAGAGCAGAAACAATATGCTCCTTAAGACCCCATCTCATAGCTGACACACTATTGCTCCTGCCTATGTTCCACTAGGCATAACAAGTCACACAGCCAAGTTCAAAGTCAACAAGTGGGAAAATCTATTCTTCCCCATTGCATAGGAGTTTCTGACAACCTTCTGGTTTGAAAGGTAATCACTTCAAGTACACTGACCCCTCTACTGGCAAATTATTCAAGGAGTACCATGTCAAGTACATACTTCTTTTATTGATTACACACATCTTTACTGTTTTTGTTGCTGAACTTTGAATTAACTAAGCATTGTGAATTTTACGTAAACTTTGTTCTTGAAATTTAGTGTTAAGTATAGATTGAGTATTGCCTATGAAGCAGCTCGTGTAAGGAGCCTCAGTAAAGAGTGATTAATAAGGAGCTAGGCTGTTGGAATCATTAATGATAACTACTGAAATTATCCATTTTAATAAGATTTGGTGATATGTCAGTCTCCCATGGTAGTAGTTTAGAGACTTTGGAATACACCCAATTTTATTTACCTTTGGTAATATGATTTTAGCCAGTGAAAATAACCCTGAGAGGTTTAAAAAAAAAAAAAAGACACAGAAAGGCAGTACAAAGAGTAAAAAAGGAAGAGGAAGAACCAGAAATATGCTCACAGCCCTCCCCTTACAGTGTTGAGTGAGGGCAAAACAGGAACAGGGTCCCATGGCAACATGTTTTTCCTGTGGCCCCACCTTGGGATAGAAGGAAGGAGCCTGGCTCTTTCTCTTTCCAGGCCTGCTAGTTTCTACCCTCAACTCCACTCATCAGCAGATCTAAATTGGAGCCCTTCTCTTCCTCCATCCCCACTTCAGCAGTGTCCCCCAAGTCCAAGTGCATATTAGTGCATATTAGCCCTGAGATGTCACCTACACAGTGGTCAATGCTGTTAAAGACCAAAGGTTTGGGTCAAACGCAAGTGGGTTTAATTCTATGTCCATCGTTCACTAGTTGGAGACCTAAGACAAGCTGTTTGGTTCTAAGGACTTGTTTCTACATCTCGAAAGTTGGAATAAGATTACTATGGCAGGATTGTTGTCAATATCTAATGTAAAACATTCTGTCAAGAGGTCAGCCCTGCACATGGAACTCGAGATTCATTCAAGAGATGGAAACTAGAGTGGGTCCACAGTTCCTTATCCAGACCACTCTGATGGTTAGGTTTCAGAATCCTGTATTTCTACATTTTAGAAAGAGAATAAGGTGCCTTAACCACACACTGCAAGAATGGCAGCAATGTCTGCAACAGCACCTCACCATCAAATGTATTCATACTTCTGCAACAGAAAACTCTAACAGAGTTTGGAGAGATAGCTTAGCACTTAAGGTACTTTCTTGCAAAGCTGAAGGACTCTGGTTCAATTCCCCAGAACCCATGTAAGCCAGATGCATATGGTGGCACACACATCTGGAATTCATTTGCAGTGACCAGAGGACCTGGCATGCCCTCTCTCTCTCTCTCTCTCTCTCTCTCTCTCCCTCCCTCCCTCCCTCCCTCCCTCATAAATAAATTTAAAATAAATTAACTAAAAATAAAAATAGCTGGTCATGGTGGGGCACACCTTTAATCTCAGCACGTGTGAGCAGAGGTAGGAAGACCGCCATGAGTTCAAGGCCATCCTGAGAGCACATAGTAAAGTCCAGGTCAGCCTGGACTAGAGAGAGACCCTACCTTGAAAAACAAACAAACAAATAAATAAATAAAAATAAACTCAAGTAGTATCATTAGCTGGGGTTGTATGCAGCCCTAAATAGCCTCCCATAGGCTCAAGCTAAAGAAGTTTTAAGGCAAAACCTGCTGGAGAGCTTTGGGGGTTTTGTGCTATAGGCAAGTAAGTGGCTTTATTAGGAAGCTGCAAGCCTTGTGGCTATAAGGGGAAGGAGAAGAAGGGGAAAGGGCAGGAGATGATAAGCAGAAATCCTGGGAATGGAGATGCATGGAAAACTGGTCACCAGGCAGAGGCTGGTGGGAAAGAAAGCAGTCTGTTCCTGCATTTCTAGCAGCATCATTTTGCTCCCCAGAGACCTGGAAAATATTCATTCCCAGACCCCCTCTATCCGTCACTGAGTAGCTGAATAAATGGAAGCAAGGCAATGAATAAATAAACAAATAGAGCAGGGAGAGGAGAGCAGCTGGGTTACGTACCCAAACACAGATAGACAGTCACCCATCCACAGGGCGTTCTAGAAGGTATGCCAGAGGGACCCCTGGGGCTGCCTCAGTAGGCGGCGCTGATCATAGTGGGGCAAGAGAGAACAGAACTGGGCTGACCACTCACCAAAGGCAATTGGCCAGGGAGAGCAAGTTGGCCCTTTAGCCCAGCAGTTGTATAAGCTCCAGGAACCAAATCATTCTATTATCCTAGGTTTGTCCCCAGATTCCTGACGGCATCCTCTGAGGTCAATATGAATAGTGACACTGCATGTGAGCATGTACACACATATGCATGCATGTGTGTTGGGCCCATGTAACAGAGAGACACAAAGCAATTGTTTTCTCTGAGCCCGAAGGGAGCTGAGCTGGAGGAGAAGGAGGAGCATGTCCTCTTCCCCATGTCTTTTCTTATTTTGCATTTCTCATTACATCCTCATGTCACGGGGCTGCTGGCTGATTTATAATTTATTGGTTTAGTGTCTCGCGGCAGGGAAAGGATGCTATGCTATATTTTTCAGGGACACTCAATTCAACTTTGGTGAAGCAGCCAGGGCCATGGCTGTGAGGGGGACAGAAGAAAGATGTAAGGAAGAGGCTAGAGAGTCTTATGCAATGAGGATGTCCCTGCTAAATGCCATCTATTGTCATTGGTGCTGTCCTGTGAGGGGTATTGTCTAAGCAGAGGTTTTTCTAATTGCATTTTGGAAATCCACTCTCAATCAGGCATGTAAACAAGCAGCTACAGTTCCAGGCTCTGAGTTCCCTGAATTTGGTGGAGTCTCGCTTTGGTGAGTTCCCCATGGCAGACCTGAGATTGGGATTCATGCAAAAGTAATTTTATTAAGTTCTACCAGGAAAAGGGGAGAGGACAGTGTATTTGTTCGGAGAGCTGCTGTTAACACAGTGCCATGCACTGGGAGGTTCAAACAACAGATGTGTATTTTCTTACAGTCCTGAAGACTGAAAATCAAGATCAAGGTGTCACAAGCATGGTTCTTTCTGAAGGCCTTGAGATGACTCATCCTTCTGTAGCTCTTGGTGGCTAGCTGGCCATCCTTGATGCTCCTTGGTGTGTAGGAACACCTCTGCCCCCACATCATGTCACCTTCCCTCTGAATGTGTGTTTGTGTTCAAATTCCTTCTATCTCAAGGCCACCTATCATAGTGAATTACAGCCCTCCCAAAGAACATCATTTTAACTTTAAAGACCCTGCTTCCAGGGATGGGGAGGTGGCTCAATGGATAAAAACCTTGCTGTGCAACTTTGAGTCCCTGAGTTCATATCCCCAGACCCATTTAAGTGGGAAGCTATAACTGGCTTCTGTAAGTCCATCATGCCAATGGCCAGAGGAAAGACAGAGACGAGAGAATTTTCTCCAGAGCTCACAGAACAGCGAAGCAGTGAACAACATTTATAACGAGAGATCCCAGAAAGTTGTCTTCTAGTCTCTGCATGTATGCTGTGGCATGCATGTCCATACCCCCCTACACACACCCCAAATAAACAAAAGAATAAACAAGTAAATATATAAAGACCCTACTTCCAAATAAGGTCACCCTCGAAGGTACCAACCATTAGAATTTCACCACAGAAATTGAAAGAGTACAAAATACATCCTCTATCAGAAAGTAAGAAATTGATACAAGGGAGTGGAGGGTACCCCAAGTAAGATACAATGTCTATTAAAAGTACCACAAAGGGGAATTTGAGTTCAACCATGCAAGAAATTCCTAAAGCCAGGGGATGTAGATCACCTTCAGAGGTGTCCCAACCAAGGTAACTGAAATATTAGGCTCCCAGAGATACATCAGCTCACAGGCACTCCTTACCCTCTTCCAACACAGGTGACAAAGGTACCAACTCTTAGAAATGAAAGCAAGTGGAAGAGGGTGATGTGTACCAACATAGGAGAAGGCCCTCAAGTCCCATTCCTACCCAGGCAGGACTAACTGCATCTGATCAGTTACCTCCTACAAGAGGCCAACACATGCACATGACAGAACTCAGGAGGTAAAAGCACAAATTCCGAGAAAAGTATAGAAATTATATTAATATTGTTATTGAAAATCCAGCTGTGATTTTTGCCAGGTTTTGTCAGAGGTAGATTTTAAGCAGGATGAGGAACGGGTGGTGGACAATGCTCAGGAGAACCAGTCATTCTTGTGGAAAACATGGAAAAGGAAATGCACTTTGGGAAAAGTGGTAATGATCAACTCTGGGGGTTAGAATCACAGTCTTTGATTGAATAACATGGCAGGGTTTTCATTCAATAGTAATCCGATTTCGGTGGCACACCAATAATAAATTCTCCAGCAAACTGAAAAATTCTGTAGGGTAATGGAAAGCATTCGAACCCCATGGTTTTCATTGAATTAAATATGAAAATGTATCTTACAATCAATATCACAATATTTGATTCAATCAGCATTTCAGGATGGGAACAGTTTTCTCCCATTTGTTTTGATGCTGTCGCGAAATATTTCAATTTGCTTCAGAATTTATTATTGACAAATCACCCTGGGGGTGGGGAAGGGAGCTTGTCAGAGGATTGGCAGTTGAGAGGTGTGGGGCCCAGAGAAATAGCCAGGGACTATAGAATACTTCGGTGACATTCCGGAAAGAGACTGATTATGCATAGCAAGTGGGGGTGGAGCGGAGCGAGGACATTTGTCACTGGGAGAGAGGAGGTGAAATGAATGGCCTTGTTGTTCTTCTAGAGGACAGCTACTCTCAGAAAGGTGTTTCAGCTGTGAGGACCTGCCTTGCCAGGCCTCCTCTGTCCTCTGACCTCGGTTCCTGTATTGGAAGAATTTGGGTTTGGACTGGAAGCAGGCTCACTTCATAACTCTACAATAAGAGGCCTGATGCCAGAAACTTGAAGTTGAGTTTAGGGTCTTCCCCTCACAGCAGTGTGACCTTTGGTAAGTCACTTAACTGCTCGGTGTCTCCCTTTCTTTACTTGTGATGAATTTATACTTTCCTCATTGAGGTACTGTAACTGTTAAAGGGACGCATATTAAATGAATGCATGTGTCAAGCTCCGTACATTATCAGTCACTAGTAAATGGAAGTTATTAGTAGAGCCGTTAGTATCTCAGTTATCTGTTGCAGTGTGGTTAACTTACACCCTAAACCCTAATGGCATAAAGCAATAATGACCTTCCTGCTCAGCTCCCTCTAGTCCTGGGGATCTTGGCTAGGCTCACATAGGTATTTGCAGCCACTTTAGAGGCTCACCTATAGGGTGGAGAGTCCTGAGTGCTATCATTCACATGTGCAGAAGCTGACTGGCTGGTAACGGGATCATGTGTCTCTCAGGGCCCAACAAAATATTCTAAGCTGTAACATGGCAGCTAGCAACCAAGAGCCTTGGTGGGCCCACATCATTTAAGCCTCAACTTGTGCCACATTTGCTAATAGCATGGCCAGAACAACAACGTGAGATGAGCTCAGACTCAAGGAAGTGAGAACCAGCATCACCTACCTCCTTGTTCCACATTGCAAGGGCAGATTCAAGGAGAGAAGAACCTGTGGCTGCCTTTGCAAATGGTCCTAACCATCATCCCCACCACCATCATCCTCATGTTTCTGAAGGTACTTCTTATCCCATCACATGTAAAGTGGTCTGAAGGAAACCCTTCTCTCACCAGCCTAACACTTCCGGACAGCAGAATGTCTTTGTAACTTTTAATTTTTTTTTTTTTTTTTTTTTTTGAGAGCGACAGACACAGAGAGAAAGACAGAGGAAGAGAGAGAATGGGCGCGCCAGGGCTTCCAGCCTCTGCAAACGAACTCCAGATGTGTGCGCCCCCTTGTGCATCTGGCTAACATGGGACCTGGGGAACCGAGCCTCAACCCGGGGTCCTTAGGCTTCACAGGCAAGCGCTTAACCGCTAAGCCATCTCTGCAGCCCTGTCTTTGTAACTTTTGTACCCAGTCAGGTAGGAGATACATAAAAATCCTTTCAAGTGAACACTATAATTGTATGATTTTATAGAAGGGAAACTTCTAGAAATATGCTCATAGGGATAAGGTATAGCATCTGAGTGACAGACCAACAAATAGTTGGAAAGGAGTATGGCTTCACACAAACAGAAGCTCTGGGTAGAGTTTTAGTAATCATTGATGGTTGGCTATTTTTCAACAAGACTCATTGCTATAGTCCTCAAATTGCACCATTATACAAATTTTAACTCTACTTAGAGGGGTGGCTGCCCATGTCTGTGGCTCCTGGGGAAAGGCTGTCACTGATGATGCTTGCCCCATTTGACAGGTCTTTATCAGTCACCCATGGGGTTCTAGATTTCACCACGCACTAGATTTAAGCATGCTTGTTACAAGGGAGAAAGAGTTCCTCGGAACAGAGAAAATGGATAAGATCAAGGCTCAGCTGGAACTGGTGAGCTGCTGAGATCTATCCAGTAATGTTTATGAAGAACCTATCATGTGTCAGCAACAGTCTTGGACACTAGAGAAGCAGCAGCAAGAAAGACAACCAAGTCTGCTTTTACAGAGCACCCATCCTAATACAAGATCCAAATAAATGCAAGCCGGAGAAAGAAGGGGCATGGGCTTCCCTAAAGGGACACCATAAAATGTTCAGAGTCCTGGGAAGTGGGTTAAGATGTATAAAGTCTGATCATTTTTGGTCCTTGTGACCTGACCCTCGGCTCTTTCAGGTGCCTGAGGTGGCTACAACGTGGCAATCTGAAGGCACAGATGCCAGGCTCTTGGTAAAGAAACTATGTTTTTGCAAAGCAGATATGTGTGCCACACCCAGGGCTTTGTAAGCATATGGACCAGTTATTGTTCTAACATTTCTATGCCGGACGCTATTTGGTTTTCATACCACCAAAATTGTATCGTGAGCATCTCAAACTATTAGTGACATATAAAGTTGGCATTTATTTGGCAAGTATCTGAGGAGTAGGTTATTGGGGCCAGCTGGGCTGGACAGCTCTGCTGATCTTACCGGGCTTGCTTGTGTATCTGGGCGTAACCATGACACAGATGACTCAGCTGATCTCAGCCACAGCCAGGCCACTCAGGTCTGCTCCCACATGTCCCCCAGTCCAGTGAGCATGTCCTGTGACTGTGGCTGTACAAGTGCAAGACAGCAAGGCCCACTGCACAAGCTCACTTTAGGCCTTCTGCTTGGGTCACACCTGCTAGCATCCCGGCGGCCAAAGGGAGTCCCATGGCAGAGCCTTGAATCTAGGGGTGGAGTAAACAAGCTGTTCCGGATGTGAGAAGGACTTTTCCAAGTTACAAGGCAAAGGGCATTCAAGAGCTCTTCAAGACAAAGGGACTCAGAGAGGACCGAAGAACTGGGAACAATAGTGCAATCTACCACAAAAAAAGTACATATCACTGTCAAAATCATTTTATGAATGAGAAAAGTACAGATAGCTGAAAGCACTTGCCCAGAAAAACACAACTAGTAATGGATGATTCCACAACTTGACCTCAGGCCAGCAGCTCTTGCCTGCTTCTCTTTACCAGTTCACTTCTGAGCTCTGGCTTAATCCAAAGATAAATCTCAGAGGATGGGGTATATGGGCTGTGTCACCTCAGGAAATCCTCCATAAATCTTGCTTTTCTTCCAGCCTTTGGCAGGCATTCAGCCACAGTGCATTCAAGGTTAGACTCCCAGACAAACAGCAGAGTTCACAAAGTAAGTGTTACCCTTTGGATGGGGAGCCACACACTTGAACAATTAGCCAGGTATGCAGGGTTTGACATTTGGGGACACTCAGGAGCCTGGTAAGGATACAGCCCCATCACAAAGTTTCCCTCCCCACATTGAAGCTGTACCATCAACCAAGCCAAAGTTTTCCTCACAAACTGAATGGGGTCCTTTCGAATGCAGAAGAGAAAAGTTAATCCCAGCGTCTCCTACCTTGGAGCAGTATATCTTCACCTTTGACTGGGCCACAGCCCCTTTGAGACTTGATGAAAGTTAAGGGCCATCCATTAAGAAAAATGTGCACACCCTGGAATTTCCCTTACAACAGAAGTGTTGAGAAACATATGTGTGACCAAGTCTAACATCTGTGATAGGATCAGGCTGTCATCATTTTAGGCCATCAGTCTTTAAAGCAGATGTCCATTTCAGCCCTGAAAACTTCGGTCAAGAGCTCACATAGGCGATTCAACTTTGAACTGAAGGACTCCCTGGCATACCTTTCAAGAGCAACTTGGGGCAACATATACCCTGGCTAGATGCTGGGTCTAGGTAGAGGGTCCTTCATGAAGAATTCTATTGTGGCCCTATCCCAGCTATTACAAACATCTATACAGAAGTCTGCAACTCATACTGTTTCTGCCCCACAGCCAGCAAGAGAACACTGGCCATAACTACATGGGTGCCCCCAGGAAGCCACAGATGTAGGATTCATTTCTGGCCAGTCTGGTTGGCAAGGTCTAAGGGCTTTTCTGAAGCAAGTGGTAATAAGATGCAGCAGTTAAAGACATGGAGTCTAGGCTCAAACACATAAAAACTATCACATAAGTCCTCTTTGTTTCACTTCTCTTTCCTTCTCGCCTCTCTCCCTCTCTTCCCCAAATCTCCTTTGATTCTCTTGTTCTAGCTCTATTGTGCCTATTTCTGCTTCCATCTTCCCCTACCATAGACAGTCCTCTCCTCAGGGGGAATGATCGTAGCCAGTAGCCAAGCTCTTGTCCTTCACTTGCCATCAGAAGAGAAGACCTTAGGGCTGGAGAGATGTCACAGTCATTAAAGGTATTTGCTTGCAAAGCATGCCATCCAGGGTTCAATTCCGCAGTCTCTACACAAAGCCAGATGTACAAGGCAGCGCTTGCATCAGGAGTTCTTTTGCAGTAGCGAATCCATTCTCTCTCTTGCAAAGAAATACATATATAATATCTTAAAAAGAAAGGAAGAACTTATTCTTCTTCTCCACCAGTACTCACTTCTCAAATCTCATGAAGGCCTGGCTAAGGTCACATAACCTCTTGAAGTAATCCTGTTGGGCCAAAGGAGCACATCTTAGGATTGGCCAGGTCTGATGGAGGAGAGGTTCTATAATTGGAAAATGGGTGCAGAACAGATGGGGACAGCAGACAAGCCCTGCAACTGTTGGATGCTCTGAATTACTTGTTGCTCTGCTAACTACCAAGATGGCAGGTTATGGGTATACTGCTTATCATATTACAGTTTCTGTTTACCATGCTTCACAATCATGTTGAAGGCATCTTTAAATAAATTGCTAGGCCACATCCTAAGAATATAATACAAGGGTATATATTTCTACCAAATTCCCAGGTAATGATGATGTCCGAGTCCAGGTGACACTTTAAGAATTACTTCAATGGGCTGGAGAAATTGCTTAGTGGTTAAGTTGCTTGCCTGCAAAGCCTAAGAACCCTGGTTCGATTCCCCAGCACCCATATAAAGCCAGATGCACAAGCTGGCACATGCATCTGGAGTTTGCTCATTTCAGTGGCTAGAGATCCTGGTGCACCATGTTTTGCCTCTCTATCTGCCTTGTTCTCTCTCTCATAAATAAATAAGACTTTTTAAAAAAAAAAAAAAGAATTACCTCCAAACTTCTTAGTGTACTATCTAAAAACACCCATAGAGAAAGTTCCATCTGGTCTCAGTATTGCGCTGTGATAAGTTGTCTCTGACTACCTGACTTTTGAGTTGTGCAGCCATGTGAGTCTTATAAATCCTGTCCAACTCTTTGTGCTGGCTACTGGAAAACTCAAAGATAATCATAACCAGTTCTAGCAAGTCTATGGGGCTAGAGCCTCAAGTTCATCCACTCCCCTTAACCTTAGCTTCATAAAAAAACCAAATCCTGTATTTTGTGTTAAAAAAGAATTTGGTCAAAAGTGTCAGATACCAACTTGGGAAGTTAGGTGTAGGATACTGAAATGTCCTATGAAAAAAGGAATATATTCAGCACAGGGACAGCTACAGCAAGGAACCACTTTACCCTTCCCTTCATTGTGGCTACTCTCTCATTTCCCCCTCATTGCCTTCTCTTACTATACCCCAGCTTTGTCCACATGGTGAAAACTGTGGCCAATGGCGGCTCCCGAGATTTACCTGTTAAAACCTCTGTCACCTGACCTGATGCCTGTTCCCATCCCAGGTTAAAACTCCCGAAGATTGGGGCAGGTGCCCTAGCCTCGCAGATCAATCAGGCATGGTGGGGATAGGATTATGTAGTCCAAAATGGCTGCCCTGCCACCAGGATTGGGGTTTAGGAGATGATACTGTTCATGGGTACCCACTGCTGCAGCTTGGGTCTTCAAAGACACTCCACTGTAGCACTCTCTTGCTTGTGGAGATCCATCTTTTTATTCTACTCAGGCCTTCAACTAGTTGGATGAAGGAGGGCCATCCCCTTTACTTGGCCTTATAATTTTAATGTTCATCTCATCCAGAAATACCCTCATAGAAACTGTCAGAATAATGTTTGGCCAAATATCTGTGTATATCGGGGCCCAATCAAGTCGATGCATACAATTAACAATCGTATGTATCTTGTTTAATTGGCATAAATTCCATTTTATCATATTGCCCCATATTTGTCCTCTGGAAAGAACTTAGAAAATGTTGAATGAAGGGATGATTAACAATATTATCAATGCCCTAGAAGAAAAGGATGGCTTCATTAAGGAGCATGAGGCTAGGTGCTCTAGAATGGAATGTGGGAAATCATTCCCCAATTCTTTCATCTTATTGATCCTGATTTTAATTTATCAGGACTCTGTAATGTCCTCAGCATAGATCTTTGGTGATCTGAAGTTTCTTTCCTCTTCAAATGCCTTGAGGCTATGACAGAGTCACACACTTTTATAACAGAGACAAAAATTTAGCCCTCTAGGCAGTAGAATTCCTCGATCACAGGATCCTATCCAGATGGTCCCAGAAGATTGGACCAAATCTCCATCGTCCTTATATGAATCCAACAGGCAGAGTGTACCTTGTGTGGACAGAGCCGCCATGTGGCAGGCTGTCTATTCTGTGACATGTCACAGAAAACTCATCAAGCCAAAAGCAGGACCTTTGTACTCCCAGCCAGGGCAGTAAGAGCGAGGGTGGGCACACATTTCTAGGCATGGCTTGCCATATTATGTATTATCTCCAGTTGAGAGTCTCGAATAGCAGAATTTCTCTGGCTAGTAGCACTTGAAGGTGCTCCCAATGCCACAGCCATGACAGAAGGCATGTGCAGAGGTCCTTTGTTGACATCTTAAGTGGAGAGGTTTAAAAAATGTGTACAGCTTCTAGAGCGAAGTTGAAGGAAAGGAAATGAGTCATTCTCTGGGTCCCCACATCCAGCCTCGGTATTGTCTTCTGTCAAATGGAGATGAAACTCACAATCTAGTGTAACTCACTAGTCTCTAAGATCATGAATTCAGTTTCAACCAGTGTCTATCAAGTACCCACTCTGTGTGAAACATTGTCACACAGCCCTGGCCCCTGCCCTTGTAGGCACATAAGAAAAATATACTGGGCACACTGAGTGTCCCTTAGGCAGTATGTCAAGGGCAGTGGCCACCTCTGTAATATGAGAGGCAGCAAGGAGCCTCAAGAGCCTGGGGTCACAGGCTTTCAGAGGCAACATCGTCCCTTTGCCACTTCTACTGGATACAATAGTGCACCCAATGTGCGATTGCTTTAGAAAGGAATAATCAATTCTATATGACACTGTGACTAGATATGATGAATCTTGTGGTACATCCATATGACTAGAGGACCTCAAGCCCTTTATGTGGGTCACAGAAGTGGAATCTCTTGTCTAACAAGTGCTTCAGGCATAACCAGATTAAAAACAATGAAGCAAAAGGGGGAAAAATCATGCCCCAAAATGTTTCAGAAAAGAAATTTGAAGTAACAGGAGAACATAAAAAATGCTTTTCCTGGGCTGAAGAAATAGCACAGCGATTAAGGCACTGGACTGTAAAGCCAAACAAGCTGGGTTCAAATCTCTAATACCAATGTAAAGCCAGATACACAAACTGGGACATACATCTGGAGTTTGTTTGCAGCTGCTGGAGGCCCTGGCACACCCATTCTCTCTGCCTACCTCTTTTTTGTCTATCTTTCTCTGCTTGTAAATAAATAAATAAAAATATTTTTTTAAAAAGGAGGATGCGGGGCTGGAAAGATGGCTTAGCGGTTAAGCGCTTGCCTGTGAAGCCTAAGGACCCCGGTTCGAGGCTCGGTTCCCCAGGTCCCACGTTAGCCAGATGCACAAGGGGGCACACGCGTCTGGAGTTTGTTTGCAGTGGCTAGAAGCCCTGGTGCGCCCATTCTCTCTCTCTCTCTCTCTCTCTCTCTCTCTCTCTCTCTCTCTCTCTCTCTGTCTTTCTCTCTGTGTCTGTCACTCTCAAATAAATAAATAAATAAAATTTAAAAAAAAAATTAAAAAAAAAGGAGGATGCTTCTCCTGGGTGTTCATGCAAACACACACATAGCAGAGTCAGGTGTGGATTTGAGGGGAAACAGGATTGCACTGAACTGGAAAACCAACTCGTGAATCCAAATCCTAGATTTGCAGTCTACCAGCTCTGCAATGCCCCTTCACTATCACACTACCTAGTATGTGCATGGGGTGGTTTGATTCAGGTGTCCCCCATAAACTTAGGTGTTCTGAATGCTAGGTTCCCAGCTGATGGATATTTGGGAATTAACACGTCCTGGAGGGAGTGTATTGTTGGGGGCAGGCTTATGGGTGTTATAGCCAGTTTCTCCATGCCAGTGTTTGGCACACTCTCCTGTTGCTACTGTCCATCTTACGTAGGTCAGGGGGTGATGTCCTCCCTCTGCTCATGCCATTGTTTTCCCCTGCCATCATGGAGCTTCCCCTCAAGTCTGTAAGCCAAAATAAACCCTTTATTCCCAAAAGCTCTTAGTCGGGTGATTTCTGCCAGCAATGCAAACCTAACTGCAACAGTGCCTGACATCCTTTTAGTCCCAAGAATTCATCTGGTGGGGGAAAAGCAGATCCAAGTCCCTTATCTTATGGAGTGGCATGATAGTAAGAAGAGACAAACAATAAATAAGTAGGATATGCTATGCCAGAAGCTGGTGGCATGAAATAAAATAAAGCAGAGAAAAGGGGCAGGGGAGGGCAGAGTTTCTGTTAGACATACAATTTAACCCTCCCAAGCCTCATTTTCCCCATCTGTGGAAATGGGTCTTGGGAAGCACTAATACCACTGAGGCCCCACGAAGGATGCTGTGCATATGTCTTCCCCATTTTTCCTTTGATCTGTTGATGCCAACAAAATCAAATGACCAGGGCTGGAGGAAGTGCTTAGCCATTAAGGCATTTGCTTGCAAAGCCAAAGGACCCAGGTTTGACTTCCTAATACCCATGTTAGCCGGATGCACAAGGTAGCACACGCATCTGGAGTTCGTTTGCAGTGGTTGGAGGCCCTGGCATACCCATTCATATTCTCTCTCTCTCTCTTCCCCTCTTTCTCTCTGTAAAATAAATAAAATATTTACAAAAACAAATGACCAGTATTTCAAAGAAACCTCTTCCTTGTGGCATTTCAGAGCATCTGGATTCTTTTTGGTCTGTGCCCACAATAGGGACATAATCTTGACATTGTAAGAGTGCAGGCTTCTGTTAGCATCTAGGGGCAGTCGTCTTAGGTAGCAGATAAAGCAGAAACTTGTGACCCTCATAGACATAAAATGAAACCCTGGCTCTGCCCTTACCTGTTCTCAGGCCTCGAGCCTTGGTCTCATTCTTGTTAAGCCTACAACAAAGAGCCAGGGAGATGTGACTTAAATCACACACACAAAACAGCCCTGAGCACACCCTATATGTAGCAGGGACTGGGGCAATTATAGTCTTTTTTTCCTATGGAAACTCTATTAGTTACTTTTCTTGGTGCTGTGACAAGAAGCAACTTACGAGAGAATCGGTTTCTCTGGGCTGACAGTTCAAGGATAGGGTCCATCCTGGCAGGAAGTCACGGCAGCAGGGGCTTGAGAGAGCTGGTCACGACACACATCTGCTCAGGAAGCAGAAAACAGCTATAAAACCTCGAGGCCGGGCCCCTAGTGAACCCCTTCCCAAAGTTTTTACAGCTGCCCAAAACAGTACCACAAGCTAGGGACCATATGTTCAAACACGTGAGCTGACAGAGGGCATCTCACACTCAATCCACAAGAAACAGCAAAGAAATAACTTGTCCTCTCCCCCAAAGAGCAGTTGGTCACCTATCAGCACCTGAATCAGTATGTGGCTTCTAGTTCTGCCCTACTTCATATCCCTCAGGTGTGCCCAGATGACTTTAAGACAGGGACAAGTACTGGCAAAGAAAAATAAAACTGCAAGGGGGTGTTGAGGTACACAGAAACTAGGATTGGCCTGTGGCCATTGCTACTCTCCAGGATAAGGGGAAAGGCAAGTGTTGTTTGCAGGGACAGGTGGGGCTTCCTACCCAGCCCTCCAGTAGGAGGCATAATGAGGGCAGGATGTTACCTTCCTCTTAGTAAGTTGTTGCACACAGCGGAAACCAAGAAGAAACATCCCAACCTCTCTCTCCTCTTGTCTTTCATCCATTACTACCAATGAACTGAATCCCGCTGAAGTCAGCACCACATTAGCTGACACCAGCTGAAAGTCAGCCTCCCCCCATCCCTCATTGGTGAAGCCCAACTGAAAGTTAACTGGACACAGAGCCCAGTAAGGTAGTCCACAGAACTTGGTTCCTGACACCCAGAACATGAAAGAAAATGACTAAAACTGGACCTCAAATGCCAAGCAGAAGACAGTCAGCATACAACTACTCCAAGGGTCTGGATAGTCACTGCTCCATCCTTTCTTTTTGGCTGACCTGACATTCTGAGGCTCAGTCAATCCCCCTGCCTCAGCATCCCCATTAGCTGAGATTACAAGCACATGCTGCTGCGCTGGTCTCACTGCTCCCCAACTACCTTGTGAACCTCACTCCTCTGTAGGACTTGTGTTGCAATTACTTTTCTTATCACTGGGATAAAGCACCAACCAATGGGAAGAAAGTTTTTTATTTTGGTTTATAGTCTGGAGGGGAAGCGTCATGATGGCAGGGGAAAGCATGGCATGAGCAGAAGCTGGGCATCAACACTGCCACAGCAGCAGGAGAGTGAGCTGAGTTCTAGCAAGGGGGAGCTATGACAACCCTAAGCCTGCCCCCAACAACACACCTCCTCTAGCAAGGCTCCACCTCCCAAAATGCCACCAGCTGGGAACCAAGCATTCAGAACACATGAGTTTAGGAGGGACACCTAATTCAAACAACCATAGCTGGTATACATCAGTGGCCAAGCCCCGTCCTCAAAGTGGTCCATGGAACAGGGATGGGTGGGGCCTAAGAGTATACCCGTTTTGAGTCAAGGTCTCTTGGAGTTCAGAATGGCCTGAAACTCACTATGTAGCTGAGGATAACCATGAACTTCTCATCCTCCTGCCTCCATCTACTGAGTGCTGGGATTACAAGCAGGTACCACAATACCCAGTTTATGTTGCACTGCGGATTCAATGCATGGGGCTTTGTGCATGCTAAGCAAGAGTTCCACCAACTGAGCTACCTCCCCAGCCGACGAGTGTCCTTTTCTAACTAGCTCCCAAATGAAGCCACGATGGTGGGCTTCACAGTGCGAGCTTTCTGGCAAGTAGCTTCCTCTCTTCATTCACTCCACATCCAATCAGGTACATTCTGCTCCAAGGCATCTCGACCACTAGTAGCCCACAAACTCCTCAGGGTAGCTCCAGTGCCTAGATAGCCACCAGGCTGCAAACCTGCTGGACATACTGCCTTCGTTGTCTCTGTGCCCTGCCTTCACCACCATGCCTTGCACCTTCAGGCTTTCTCCTCTGCCTGAGCTTGGAAAGGCTCCTCACATCCTGCCTGACTGCTCTGCTGTAGACCCCACCTGCACATGCGCACATACACACGCGCACGCGCGCATGCTCCGATTAGCAGCACCTGTATGGTCGGCTTGTTTCCTGGAGGGAAGATGAGTCAACCACTCTTCAGAGCCCTGCAACATCCTGTGCTCAGGCCAGAAGGTCACAATTCCTGGTCACGCGACCTTGCCTCTCTGCAGGCAGCCCTGCCACTCAGTGACTTCCTCTAACATCTTTGTTTTAGGGTTAATGAACACAGAATGTTGCTGGGTTGCTGCCAAACTCAGGCCAACTAGGCCCTTCCTCGGGCCCCTAATGCACAGAGAGCTAAGAGAGAGCAGCTTTCTTCTGGTTCTTGCCCTTGCGCAGCTTCGCCGGGAGCCAGCCGTTCCCTCACCTTGCTGCTCTGAGCATGTCGGTCGACAGCAGTTGATCTCTTCCATCTTCACTAAGCAGTCAGGGGGGAAATCAATGAGCAGCTCCCAGGAGAGTCAGCTGTGGACGCGGCCTCCCATAAGCACATGGCATTGGGGCTGCGTATTCTATGGCCCCTCCCTCCGCTGTTTGCAAGCACTTCTAGTGTAGCTTCTATTCCCATCACTCTATGGACCCTCCCTAATCCTAGCCAGGAGGCAGCCAGGAACTAAGTACTAACCAATCGACGCAGCCTGTGCTGCTAGACACAGCTTGGACCAGGGTCGGAGTGGCATGGAAAGGCAAACAGATTGGTTTCACAAATGGCTGTTGAGACAGGAGACAGTGTTCTATGTGAGTACCCCTTCCCCTAGCTCAGGGGAGCCAAATATGCACTTTTCTTGGGTGGCTTGAAATTGACCACGGTGAAAATATTTATGCCCTGGAGAAATTGGCAAATGCTGAAAGCCTGGGAAAGAGAAACTATTTCCAAAAACTTGCTAAACTGGGAGGCTGTGAAGACAGCAACCTCTTGAGGAAAGACCTGTCACTAAGGTGTGTGTCCCTGAATCCAGCCAGTACATGCTTGAACTCCAAACTACTCCAGGAGCCAACTAAGAGCCTGGTGAGTTCAGTCCTGAACTGGAAACTGTGAGGTCTCTGTATGTGCAGGACCAGGACTGAAGCACTGACAGTCATATATATGCACACTCCATATAAACACATACCACAGGCCTGGGGAGGTGGCTCAGCAGTTAAAGGTGCTTCCTTACACAGTCTACAGGCCTGTCTGTGTTCAGTTCCCCAGTACCCATATAACTCCAGATGTACAAAGTAGTGCATGTAACTGGAATTCCTTTGGAGTGGTGAGAGGCCCTGATGAGTCTGTTCTCTCTCTCTCTCTCTCTTTGCAAATAAATAAATAAGCAGTACAAAACAATTTATACATAATACAGACACTCTATACATAAACATAGGCCACACGTACTACATATGTATTACATATATATGCCACACTCACTTCTATGTACACAGATACGTACAGTCACCCACAGATACATACACACATTCATATGCATATATAAATAGATATTTTTGCCATTACATATTCACACACTCACACATCCAACATGCACATGCACACAGAGGTGTACACACATTCACACAAACACACACATCTGAGTGCAGCTCCTTGTAAACTCATAGTTCCAACAGTCATACCTGGGCCATTTTCTTAGCATAACTCCTTCCATCCTCGCTAATAAGCTGCAACTTTCCTGCTCCCCATCCCCCGCCCCCACCACCACCCCAGCTCCCCAGAAGTTAAGCCACTCTTCCCACCCTTCCTCTCACCACACACAAGCTTGTTTTCTTTTCCTGAGCGATTTTAGGTTCCCATCTGTCATCTTAGGTCATTAATCCTGAGACAGAAGGCTAAAGAAGCCTACCCCACAGAGCCAACCCATTAACTAATTGCAAAAGGTGTTCACATCGTGTCATATTAATCCACAGAAGCGGGCCTACCACCCACACCTCACTTCCTGACTTGTGCTGATAAAAACGACAAGCCACCTGCTACTGCAGTGGAACTACCATGATGGATGATCCGTGTCCTGAAGGGTGGGGGGGGGGGGTCAGCCTCAGGGACTTATGTGGCAGACTGAGGAGAGAGTTGAAAGACAGGAAGGAGCAGCCAGCTGTCGGGGTAATATTTTCCTCTGCCAAACAGAATCCCAGACTTCTTGTGTCCCCAAGATGGCAGGGTCTCCAAGGACCAAGCTAGTTGGGAAGATCTGAAAAGGCCCTAAGGCCCCTCCTGCCACAAACTTCTCTCTTCAACTGTTCAGCTGCTGGTCACTGAATCCGTCAGCAAGTTCAAGGATATGGGCTTTCCATTGACCACCCACAGTCTGCAGGCAAAAACCTCTCTGACAAGAGATCCTTAGTCTGCAGTAGTTTCCCCTCCCCTCCCCGCCACTGGGGGCTTAGAGGCCACACCAACTTCACGCAGGGACTGTTGGATGGCCTGTTTCTCAGCGGGGATTGCCAGTAAACCTGCGTGCGAGTGAGTGTGTGCACACACACATTCCGCTTCCCCACTTGCATGATCAGAATAAATTGCCTGATTGGCAGACCTCCTCTGTAGTTCATGTGCACGGGGCCCGTGGGTCGGCCGTTGCTACAGTTGCAGTCAGCTGACCTAATCCATTTATTATATTTATATGTATTCCATTTTCCATATGAGGAGTGAAGACCTTCTGGATCTGCTATGCAAATTAGCCATGATGGTTTGCAAATGAGCAAAGGTCTGGCACTTTTTAAAAATTACCAATTAGAATCCTGCCACCCTGGTACTGGGTAGGAGGAACGAAGCTAGAAATGCAGAAATGAAGGCTCACACACCCCTATTCTCTCAGGCTTCCCAATACTCCAGCCCCTCCCGTCTCCATATATATTCCCTCTCTTGGTGGACAGTAATGGGCACATACCTCTCAGGAGAGAAAAAGATTGTTGACAGAGTCACAGAGGGCTGAACAAGGCCAGCTGCAGAGCTGTTACCTGCAATCCATGCGCATAGCCCCCACACTCCCAGAGCCCATGGTCTTGAGCAACAAATAACAGAGGTCACCCACAGATACCTTTTTCTCTTTTGGGAGGTAAGGATGACAGACTCATGGATGGTTATTTCCTTTTTTTTTTTTTTTTTCAGGCAAATACATGCAGACTGCTCCATGGGACCATAAATCAAATGGTCCCAGAGCAAGCCTTGTACAAAAGCCAGCTTTGAACTTGGGTGGGCATAATACACGTTATAACCGAAGACTGCAACTTTTTTTTTTTCCAGGCAGATGAGTTTATTCACAATTCCAGCCAGCTTAATTAGTCTTAAGCCACAATGCTCAGAAGTCAACAGATTGGTGAGAACACCAGAACTGAGGTCTCTGGGACCCCTAGTAGGACAGTGCCACACCAGGATGGTCCACACAATCCTGCCAGGGAGGAACCTGGATGAATGCTGGGGGAAATCCAGAGCCAAGAAACGGACAGAGACCTGTACCTGGCCATTGTTTACATCACAATGACACCACTTGGCTCCCTCCAGCCACCACCACCTTGACCTCTGGCAGCCTGCTGTCTTGTTTTATGGTGTAGTATTCTAGAAAGAAAGCTCATTTTACTTCAAAGTTCTCAGGATTAATTTGAAGCCAGTGTCTTGCTTTTTTTTTTTTTTTAATTCACAGAAGAAAAGAACATGTAATCCCAGCTTTTCTAAAGGCAAAGCAGGAGACTTCAATAACAAAGTTGTATTTCACTTAGCAATCAGGGAAACTGCCCCCCCCAAGTGTCCTTGTTTATTGTTCTGTTTCTAAGATTATGCAGAAAAGGCATCTCCAGGGCAGCCAGTACTCTTTCAGCAGGAATCTCAAAAATGGCATTCAAAACATTTTACCAATAGTTAGACAAATGTGGTCCAATCCCCAACATGCAAACCAGGATGCCTGACACCAGGAATGATATGGAAAGTTGTCCTTGACAAATCAAATGGCATTTGCCTATGTCTTAATAAAATAAAGTTGCACAGTGCTGAAGAAGAAAGCATCAGATTTACCCCACAGGGCCTGTTTTGTGTTAAGAGCCCATGCAGTCCCTTGCCATGCCTCCAGCTTGCAAGGCCAACCCTGTCTTAAATGTGATTCATTAAGAGCAAGCTACCATCGATGACCAGAAACGTTTTCAGTTCCTATGTTCCATCCATTGCTCTATTGTTTCATTGTAATCCTTCCAGCAAATACTTACATATATATATCATCTTAGGAGTTTCCCTGAAACTGTTCCTGAGAGCCAGGTAAACCCCTAACCAAGGAGGATGCTGGTTACCAAGCCAGGAAACAAGAAGCCTCAAAAACTAATGAGATGCAGGGAAGCCAAAACAGACTGAGGATGTAGAGTTCCGCTCTGAAGAGGAAGGCTGCTGTGGCCACCTGAGGAGGGAGGTGGAAAGGGGAGATGAACGTTCTTCCCAGTAGAACATTTGTGAGCCAAGTGTAGAGGCACAAATCTGTAACCCAAGTACTCAGAAGGCTGAAAAGAGGAGAATCGTGGGTTCAAGGCCAGCCAGGGATACATAGGAAAACGTGATCTCAACCGCCAACCCCTTCCCCAAAGAGATTATTTGTGGTTGCTGATCGAGGAAACTTGTGTGTATTGGTAGGAACAGAGATAGCTGTTGGTTTGGAGATCATGGTGGATCATGGAAAAGATGGTAGGACCAAGGAAAATAAATTTTCTTTTTTGGTTTTTCAAGGTAGGGTCTCACTCAAGCCCAGGCTGACCTGGAATTCACTCTGCATTCTCATGATGGCCTCGAACTCACAGCGATCCTCCTATCTCTGCCTCCCTCCCGAGTGCTGGGATTAAAGGCGTGCACCACCACGCCTGGCTAAGAAACTTTATATATATATATATATATATATATATATATATATATATATATATATATATTTTAATTTGAGAGAGAAGAAAGAAAGAAAGAAAGAAAGAAGGAAGGAAGGAAGGAAGGAAGGAAAGAAAGAAGAAAGGAAGAAGGAAGGAAGGAAGGAAGGAAGGAAAGAAAGAAGAAAGGAAGAAGGAAGGAAGGAAGGAAGGAAGGAAGGAAAGAAGAAAGGAAGGAAGGAAGGAAGGAAGGAAGGAAGGAAGGAAGGAAGGAAGGAAGGAAGGAAGGAAGGAAAGGGAGCACTAGGGCCTCCAGTAGCTGTAAATGAACTCCAGATGCATGTACATCTGGCTTATATGGTCCTGGAGAATTGAACCTGGGTCCATTGGCTTTGCAGGCACCTGCCTTAACTGCTAAGCCATCTCCCCAGCCCAGGAAAAGTAAATTTGACTCTGGAGTCTCTGCTTCCTTAAGGAGTCCTTCCCATGCACCTTCTTAATGGAAATCAACAAGTAGGGATGTCATAGTTTGAGAAGGGCATGGCAATTAGAAACTCAGACTTACAGAAAATTACAGTCAAGTTCATCCCTCACCCCATCAACCAAGAAAAATCTTTCTCAAACAGCAGAGGTGCTGAGTATGAAGGAAACCTAGAATGAACGGGAAGGACAGGGGTAGTGAGTATTAGTAAAGACCATGTTGTCAGCTAACCCTTCTGGGATAAGTTTCACAAGGAATAAAACCATTCAGAAGCTATAGAAGGTCTTCCCAAACAAGGGCCACTTACATGAAAAGCAGGTAGATTTCAGCAACACAAGCAGAGAGCGTCCCAAATAAGGGCCAATGCCCCCCTCCCAGCAGATGAAATATCAGCTGCTGAGTCCTCATAAGGCATTGCCTTTGGTCACCATAAATAGGATACATCTCTCATCCCTTCCTGGCTGAAACAAGAAGGCAAAGTCCCGGCCCTCTAACCTCTGTTTGGTACACCTCTGAAGGCCACCTCTGCCTCAGAGCTCTCCATACCTGCTGAATTTCACTTTGTGCATCTGGCTTTATGCAGGTACTGGGAATAGAACCCACAATGACAGGCTTTGCAACCAAATGCCCTTAACCACTAAGTCATCCCTCCATCCCCTGCTTAAGTTTCAATTGCAACTGCTTTCTAGATCAGTTTCCCAAGCCAGTCTCCCTCACTTCCTTATAGATTCACTTTCAGAACATTATGCACTGTCACAGAAATTGGCAAGCCAATATTAATATTCTATGGAAATTGTGCAGGTGTGTCCAACCTTGAGCCCACATGCTACATGCAACCTAGGATAGCAATGAATGTGGTCCAACATAAATACATGCAAAAAATCATAAGATTTTCCTTTTAGGGTATTTTTTTGTGTTATTGTTGTTGTTGTTGTTTGTTAGTAACTCAATTTCGTGGTTCTCACACATGAACTTTGTAGATGACAACAACATGTCAAAATGTCAAAAGGTTGGACATACCTAAAAGGAGCTATAATATCAAAAGTACCTTTGACAAGAAGACTAAAGCCTTGATTAAAAAAAAAATACTACAGGGGCCGGGCATGGATGCACACACCTTTAATCCCAGAACTCCGGAGGCAGAGGTAGGAGGATCGCTATGAGTTCAAGGCCACCCTGAGTCTACAGAGTGAATTCCAGGTCAGCTTGGACCAGAGTGAGACCCTACCTCAAAAAAACAAATAAATAAATAAATACTACAGAGATGGAGAGATTGTTCAGTGGTTAAAGCACTTGCCTGCAAAACTTAATGACCCTGGTTAGAATCCCCAATACCCACATAAAGCCAGATACACAAAATAGCACATTCAGCTAGAGGCCCTGGCATGCCCAAAATTTAGTTCTTGCTCTCTCCCCATTTACAAATAAATAAACTAAAAAATTTTTAAAAATACTAGAAAGCTGCCGTCTTCAGGATAATATGGTATTAGCATGAGTGCAGACATATGGGTTAATAGATTGGAATTTGGAGTACAGAAAAAATCCCTTGTGTTTATAGGGAAGAATTCTTCCAATCAAGGTGACAAGGCTGTTCAATGGTGATTATTTATCAGGAAAATTCAGATCAAAGTCACAAGCTACCATTTCAAACTCATTAAGACACTTGAGATCAAAACCGTGACAGGAGCAAGTGTTTTTAGGGATGTGAAACCCCCATATATTACTGACTGACAGGAATTTACAATGATACAGCCACTTCAAGAAACAATTTGGCAATGTTTTCAAAAGTAAAATGTAAATGTATCATACTACCCAGAAATTCCACTCCTAAGAATACACCCAAAGAGATTTGTACATATACATCCCTAGAAGCACTGTTCACAATAAGCCTAAATATCCATCCACCATTGAAGGGATGAAATGAAGAAGGTCTATGCACACAATGGCATACTATTCAACCATTAATAGGTACCAAGAACTAATAGATGCTACAATATGGACAAAGCTTTAAGCATCACATCTGGTAAAAAAAAAAAAAAAAAAAAAAAAAAAACAAGGCCACATACTGCAAAATTCCATCTGTGTGAAACATCCGGAAAAGGCAAAGCTGCAGAAGGAAAGCAGCTTGTTGAAAAAGGCCATGACTGCTGATGAGCCAGGCATGCTCTTGAGGGGATGGGTGGCTTCTAAAGTTGGATGGTAATGATGGTTGCACAATTCCATCAACTGACTAGAAGTTTTTAACTATATGCTTTTTGTAAGGCAAAGAAACCTTTATTATTTTTTATTTTAGAGACAGAGAGAGGGAGAAGGAGGCAGAGACAGAGAGAATGGGCATGCCGGGGCCTCTCAGCCACTGTGAACAATTCCCAGATGCGGGTGCCCCCTTTTGCGCATGTGCAACATTGCATGCTTGCCTCACTTTTGCATCTGGCTGTATGTGGGACCTGGAGATTCGAACAAGCATTCTTAGGCTTATCAGGCAAGAGCCTTAACCGCTAAGCCATCTCTCCAGCCTTTAACTTTATGCTTAAAGCAGATAGGTTTTCTAGTATGTAAATCATACTTCAATAAAGGTATTTTAATAAAAAGCCTTCTGCATACATATTTCTATCTCGAGATCTATTTCCAGGGAACCCAAGTGAAGTCAACATATATTGCATTTTAACAGAAATGTATCCTACTTTTTATCTCTATCCAAATTTGAGAAAATTGTAATTTCAAGAGAAAAAGCCCAAAGCATGCAGAGTACAGAGCCACCCCTTCACCTTTCAAGCTCTCTCCCTGTACATCACAGTCACCATCGCTGTCACCTTTCCCTGACACCTGTCCTAGGACCCAGCCCTGAAATTCTTTCCTACAAAGAGAATAACTCAATGGCTGCCCACACACAGCAGAGTTACATGGGCACACCCTAGCATTTCTCATCCTTTTTAGTTATGAATTCTCTCTTTTAATAGATGTTTCTGTTCAGTGCTATCTGTCATAATTCTTTGCCCTTAAAAGCCCAGACACCTTGAATGGAGACAGGGGTGGTATAAATTACCTGTGTCTGGTGGAGAGTAAAAGGCAATCGCTTGGCAGGCATGAGCCCATGAGACCAACTAGGAAACAGAGAAGGGAAAGGGGAAAAAAAGACGAGTTGATAAACAAGGACTCCAAGTTCATCCCCACAAGGCTGGCTGCTCATTGCTCAATGTTGCGAGACACTGACTTCTTAGAGGTTTGCAGTAACAGCTCGCTCGAGCTGGAAATTGCTGTGAAAGCATGCCCTAACAGAGGCAGAGCTTGTAAAAAGAGTTCTCTGGCATTCTAGCCTTGCTGACAGGTCTGGGACAGCGTGTGTTCCTTTGGGGCAGCTGAGTCTGTGCCCCAGTAACCCTGCCCCTCACTCTTGACCACTGGACCAATCATCTAACCTTATCTCTCTTAGCTCTTTCTCCCAAAGTCAAGGTCCCAGGCCACAATCCCTGACTCTTCCTTCTGCCCCATGTCGCTTCTTTGCCCATCATTTCCCAAACATTTGCTGAGCATTTAGCATATACTGATAGAACTACCCCTAAGCTAAATTCTGGTGCAAAGATGCCATGAATAACACAGTCTCCACCCACAAGAAGCTTACAGATGTCAGAATTAGGTCTTTGTGCCATGACGGTGAGAGGGTGAGTATGGACATGTCTACACAGAAGAAAAGGTCACCAAAAGAGGATGCTTACACATGCTCTTAAAAGAAGAATAGTTGCACCTGGGTGTGGTGATGTGCACTTGTAATCCAGCACCTGGGATGCTGAGGCAGGAGGATTATTGAGAGCTCCCAAGGCTAGCCTGGATTACATAGTGATTCCCAGGCAAGCCAGGGTAACATAGTGAGACCCTGCTTCACAAAACTACTCAAGAAGAGGCAGAGGAGGAGGAAGAGGAACATGTATTAGAGTTCATCCAGAAGAAAGAAAGCAGCAATTTAGGCAAAATCTCCAAGTCGCGTTGACCAGGGGAAAACTCCTCAAAATGATCACGATGTCTTAGAGCTGCTCCATCCAACATGGGAATCATGAATAAGTAAGCACTTGAGATACAGCTAGTGCAACTGAGAAACGAAACTTTTATTTCATTTTCACTCATTTTGATTTAAATTGAAATCTGCCCACATGGCTAGCAGCTACTGGCACTGCAGAGAGCAGAGTCATAAAACAGCAGGGCCCATTTCTGGAAGTGCAAGTGATTACATGAAGCAGGAGCTTAGGGGGCCTGAAGTTGCTACTAGAAACAGTCAGTAAGAAAGAGGGCAGGTCACAGTGGAGCTTTTGGACATGTCTGGCTTTCTCACCCTGACAGCAACACACACACACACACACACTTCTCCCAACCCAGTGAAGTAATAGGTCTTGCACATATCCCCTATAATTCCCAAGTCCACGAGCTGCAAACTCAGTGGTCTTAATGCCCATGCCCATCGTGGGCATCCTAGACATCACGTACAGTGGGCAGTGTGCTATCCAGCATCGTTTGGTTTCCTGTTACCTCCAAATGCAGGCCCAGAACTTCCTCATCTTCAAATGTTTCAAGAGACACCAGAAGTGATGATGTATTTTATGATATCTTTCAACATCTGAATATGGGATACGTTTTGTAATGTTCTGCAGGCCAAGGAAAGCCAGTCTTAGTGTGAGAATCCTTCCAACCCCTACCTCTTTTGTAACATTTCTTATCCCTACCCTTATGAGCTACCCTTGCCTCAAGGACAAGGACCAAAGTCTCACTCACCCATAATTCCCAAGACTGAAAACATAACCTGCACATGGTGTTTACGTTGTTCGTTGAATGAGTGAATGAAGAATGACCTTACTCATTCATGCAAATCTTCTACCAGCCCAGGCAGAGGCTGGAAGACACAGCAGCAGAGGAAGGAAAAGGCAGGAAATGAACTAGGCTTTGGGATAAAGCCCCATTAATTGCCATCTTACCAGAAATCCTCTTCCCTGCCAATCTGCAGACTGTAAATTAAGATCTGAATTGTTGTTTTGAGCCCAGCATTCTCTAAACCACAGATTTGCAAACACTTTTCTTCCTGCTAGTTTGAGGCTTCACAACAGTCTTGTGCTATTAAATCTTGCTGAAAAGTGGGCTGAGACCACTAGATCTCTTGTGAAAATTACCACACTTGTGGATGGCTGGGGGGGTGGGATTTAGCAAGATGTTTCTGCCCTCCCTCCCCCCATCACCTGGGAGAGAGGCCCCTTAGGGAGGAGAATCTCTTACCTCAAGTGAACCCCCCCAAACTGCAAGGTTGTAGCAGGGGAGGTGGGGGGGCTGGAATCAGCAGGTGGCCTCGGCAAGTGGAGAATCCAAGTCCACAGTCCCCTTGTTTGTTCTGCTCCACATTCCCACAGCAGCTTAGGGGGAGTCATTTCAACTCTGTGCTCCAGTTGCTTCAAGCATTGACTGGGAACAAATGTGCTCTATGGCATGGCAGATTCCTTAAAGACAGGTGGGTCTTCTTGCAGTGACTTCACTATCGCGGGGGGGGGGGGGGGCAAGAGCTGAGCAGGGCCTGAGCCAAGAAAAGCCACAGAGCAACGCCTAAAAGATGGGGTGGGAAGGGGCAGCTCCAGCGACCTAGAAATCCATGTCACTGACCAAGGCATACACAGGGCCATTTTCCTACAGATTTTCTTTGGCAAACCTGAGTGCCCGGTGTTCATCCTTGTAGAATCGAATTAACCCCACCACCACTGCTTGCTGAACCTCTGAGGAAACCGACGCTCAGGACGTCCATACACTTTGTTCAAGGGCACCCTTTGGACTCCCAGGCCCAACCCAACACTCAGCCTTGTCTCCCACCATGTGCCCTGTGCTAATCCATAGATCTGAGAACAGCAGTGTCTCCTTCGTGTTACTGATGACAAAGGTCATTTGTCACAGAGGATACAATATAAAGTAAAATCTTCCCGTGCATTCCAGGCTCCATATTTCACACAGTGGGTCCATTGCAAATAGTAACTGATGAAATTGGAAAAGAGGGAAGGGAAGGACCCACAGAGTTCTTGTAAACTTTTGAAATGGGATCCATTTTCCATTTCCTGCTCATCCAATAATTTTTTTTTTAATTCCTAAAGGCTTTAACAGCACAACTCTTTGAAATACCTGGTTTCAAACGAATATTCTCTTTCACCCCATAGGCAAATTATTTAGGAAACTTAATTGATGAGTTATTTATATTAGTTCTCAGTGTCCAGCACCACCATCATTGAGATGAAAAGCTCAGGACAGAGCGAAATTCCTTCATTACTCTCACATGTGTGCCGTGTTGCAGGGAAAGAAAACATGATGCAAAAAATGCTTATCAATTTCACCAGTATAGTCGCTTAATGAAGATTTCTGAATTTTTCAAAATGTCATTTCTTTCCAAAAGATGAATTGTTTCTGTTGGGGTTTTGGTCTACCTAATTATTCC
The DNA here is from genome assembly GCF_020740685.1 of Jaculus jaculus. Classification (NCBI taxonomy): domain Eukaryota; kingdom Metazoa; phylum Chordata; class Mammalia; order Rodentia; family Dipodidae; genus Jaculus; species Jaculus jaculus. The sequence goes on from NC_059125.1 coordinate 40,761,011, forward strand.
TGCCTTGATTACTTAACTACTCCAGATATTTCATCTCTCCATGTGCTTAGCATGACTGGAATGTTCGAAGAACGGAGGCAGCCGATCAGCACCCAGTCGACCTGTTTCCTGTTTCTTGGCAGTGAGTGTGAGAGCTGGAAGAACGGAGGAATCCGCTGGCTGCATCATTTGCCAATCTGCAGCAGCCTGGGCTTGCCTGAGGCATGTGCAGCCAGACCTACAAAGCAGTTCTACACCAGTGCCACACCATGCTCACTCCCCTTGGCGGGCCTGTACCTCCCGCAGGGTCTGCCTTGCTCCCCTGGAGTGATTCTCCAACAGCTGCCTAAAGTACCTCCTACCAGAGCCCTACCGGGATCTTGTCTGTGTGGAGAGGTTTGAACTGGGACCCCTTCCCAGGGGATGCCCATGTGGGAATTGTGGGCTCACCCTTGGAAGACACTGCTTTAAAACTGTTATTTCCGAGCCAGGCGTGGTGGCGCATGCCTTAAATCCCAGCACTCGGGAGGCAGAGGTAGGAGGATCGCCATGAGTTTGAGGTCACCCAGAGACTACATAGTGAATTCCAGGCCAGCCTGGGCCAGAGTGAGACCCTACCCCGAAAAAACAAAACAAAACAAAAAAGTTATTTCCTTCTTTCATTTTAAAATCACTTAAAAATCTGGTGCTGCGTGTAGCGTAGGAAGCTGGAAATTGGGGCATTAGCTTTTGTTTACCTTTGTAAATATCTATCTACGGTCCAGTTCTGGGTTCATTGAGAAAAATATTTAGGTAAAAGGCAAGGTGTTCACAGTGGGAGGGACAGGCAGAGAGGGAGAAAGGAGTGAGGAATGGAGGGGGCTGAATGGACAAAAAAATTGTGTAAGTGGTCAGAAAGGGCGGGCTCTCGAACATCCCCTCTGAAGAGTCTGGAAGTGGGCACAGATCCACCACAGGGCTGTGGCTTTTCTGCTTCCGTAGTGCATGGGGATTGCAGGGGTCGACTACTCAGTGACCCGAAAGCCCAGTGCCTGCCCCTGGCGCACCTGTCACGCAGAGTGAGGGAGGCCCGCGCCCTTTGGCTGATCCCACTGCCTGGAAATGAGCCAGACTCCACTGCCTTTGAAAGCCAGTTCCTAGGAGCAATCCCGGCTCGCTAGGTTTAATTGTTTCGTCTCTCCTCCTCCTCTCCCCCACCTCCCCCGGGTTTATGAAGCGGCCCCGCCTGAAGTCCGCCCCTTGCGCAGCGGCCTGGAAAGATGGGAGGAGCGCAGGCAGCGCTCCCCGCTCTGGGAGAGCGGGCTCCTATTTCCCGATTATAAAGAAGCATTTGTTATGAGCTGATGAATTGCGGCGGGGCTGGGGCCGGCAGGACGCGCACCTGGGATGCTCTGCGCCTGGTGGAGTCTGTTGATGCATCAAATGTGGCCTCAGATTTGCCCTGGCGCTTGACGAGAACAGGGGCAAGGGCAGGAGGAGGAGCGTGGGCACGCCCCCCCCCCACACACACACACCCGGGCAAGATTGAAAACCTGTGAGACTTTATTCACCGTCAAATGTGGCCCATGAGCCAGCAGCATCACCTGGGAGCTTGTTAGACATGCATATACCGTCCCTCCCTGACCCACCGAATCCGAACCTACACGTTAATGAATCCTTGGCCACTGGCCTGTTTAAGTGGAAGTTTCAGAAGTGTATCAGAAACGTGTGTGACAGGGAAAAAGTTAAGGGCTCCGATCGCAGACAAGGAATGGGAAGGAAGGAGAAATAAAGTCCTACCCTGAATTTTGAAAGGCAAGTGGAGGGTTAACCCTGAGGTTTGTCTCTGGGATGGAGGACCAAAAAATTAACATGTGGAATGAGTTAGAGGGAAGGTATTTGAAACTGGGAGTAAACACAGGCAGGGGGATAGCTCAATTTGTCTGGGGGGAAGGGTGGAAAGAAAAGAGCTAGGGAAAGTAGGAATGACCCACCCTTCCTGGGAAGGTGGAGATGTTGCCTGCTGTGACCTTTTGCTCTGAGGCAAGACTGCAGTGACCAGCGCTGACTTGAAGGCCTACAGGAAAGAAGCACCTGGGAGCTTCTTACTAAGCAGGCTGACATGTGGCGAATAAAATTTTAATGCAGGAAGAAACAAAGCACATGGTCATAAAAAGTGTCCTGGCATCCTGCATGGTAGGCCAGAGGATATACTGCCTGCAAGTGCCGGGGAGCCACAGGGCTATGCCCAAAGCCCAGCCTGCTCTCCAGTTTTCTGCACTAGCAGAGGGAAGCAGAGGGCCTGAGTATATTAAAAAGCAAGTCATCCACAAAGGACGGTTGAGATTCTATGTAAGCACCTTTCTAGATTCCCCATCTCACCTCATCTGTCTACCCTGCTGGAGCCAGGTGGTGGAGGTGATGCACTTAAATCTCCCAACATCAAAGTAGGTGATGATGCACTTTCAGACTCCTCCAGGGCTCTTCTTCAGCCCTTTTCTTATTTTTTTTCTTTTTAAAAATATTTTTATTTTTATTTGAGAGTGACAGACAGAGAGAGAGAGAATGGGTGCGCCAGGGCCTCCAGCCACTGCAAACGAACTCCAGATGCGTGCATCCACCTGTGCATCTGGCTTACGTTCACAGGCAAGTGCTTAACCGCTAAGCCATCTCTCCAGCCCCCCCCCCTTTTCAATATATTTATTTGAGAGAGAGAATGGGCACGCAGGGGCCTCTAGCCACTGTAACCGAACTTGAAAGGCATGCACCATCTTGTGCATCTGGCTTATGTGGTGTGGTAGTTTGAATGGATGACACCCAGTATATTCAGGATTTTGTTTAAAAGTTTGTAATTTCGATCTGCAGCCACCTGGCTGGAGGAGGTGTCACTGTGTTGCAGTCAGGTTCGCATTGCTGATAGAAATCACTCAACCAAGACCAGCTTCTGGGAAAAAAGAGGTTTATTTTGGCTTACAGACTTGAGGGGAAGCTACATGATGGCAGGGGAAACGATGACATGAGCAGAGGATGGACATCACCCCTAGCCAACATAAGGTGAACCATAGCAACAGGAGAATATGCCAAATACTGGCATGGGGAAACTGGCTATAACACCCATAAGCCTGCCCCCAACAATACTCACCCCCCTGGAGGCGTTAATTCCCAAATCTCTATCAGCTGGGAACTTAGCATTAAGAACACCTAAGTTTTGGGGGGACACCTGAATCAAACCACCACACACTGGGTGGATCCTAGGTTCCAGGCCTAATGTGTGGAGGTAGGTTTAGAATTCCAGTCTAAAGATATGCAAAGTGTCTGAGCTTTGCCTGAAATTCCAAAGTGTGGTGTGGCTTTTGGGTTCTGCCATTACAGAACTTCCCCTCTATCTTCAATAAATCCCTTCCTCCATAACTATGCCTGGTCTGGAAGTTCATCTAAGTGACCTGAAGCTGACTACTACACATGGGTACTGCGTCCTTAGGTTTTGTAGGCAAATGCCTTAACTGCTAAGCTATCTCTCCAGCCCATTCTTCAGCCCTTTTCTACGAGCCTGTGCATGGAGCAGATGGACCTATGGAAGACACAGACCTATCAAGTACCTGGCTGCCACAAGCTGCAGTGGGATGTGACTCAGTTGGAATCCAATGCCTCCACAGACTGCTACAATGGAATGAGTCTGTCCAAATGGTTATCTATGCAGTTGTCTGCTTCTGCATTTTCTTTGATAAAGTTGGAGATGATTTTCTGTAATCAGAGTCCATTAAGTTAAAACACGTGGAAGTCATGTTCTGGTATAGATTGAAATTGGCAGTCAAAATTGGTAGGAACTGTGGCATTTTTTGGTTTTTACTTATTTTCATTGTTTTACATATATAGGCATGTGTGGTGTGCATGAGTGTGTGTGCATGATCATATGTGTGTGCGGGTGCATTACACATGTGTGCGCATGCATGTGTAGGGCAGAAATCAATGTCAGGTGTCTTCCTCAATTGCTTTCCACCTTTCTTTCTTGAGGTAGGGTCTTGCTCTAGCCCAGGCTGACCTGAAATTCACTGTGTAGTTTCAGGCTGGCCTTTAACTCACAGCAATAGTTCTACCTCTGCCTCCTGAGTGCTGGGATTAAAGGTGTGCACCACCATGCATAGCTTGTGTTCCACCTAATTTTAAAACAGGGTCTCTCACTAACTTGGAGGTCATTGATTTGGCTCGACAAAATAGCCAGCAAGCCCCACAGATCCTTCTGTATGTTCTTTTCCCTGCGTTAGAATGACAGTCATGCACCAGCATGCCTGGCTTTTATGTGGGTACTGGAGATCCAAATTCAGGTCCTCATTTTTGTGCACCAAGTACTTTACCCAATGAGCCACCTTCCCATGCCTGGAGTGGTGGAATTGGGGAAAACAGTATCAAATTCTGCCTTCTATCTAGAAAACAGAAGCCCAGATATAGGATGTGAGCAATGTGGCTTAGGAAAATCTTGGGTAAAAGAGGAAATGGGGACAGTGGACCCAGTATGAGTAGAGTGGGAGATGGTGGCTAGAGACAGAAAACAGAACTCTATCTTGGCTATCATCACAAGTATAAATATTTGTGATTATTCTTTGTCCCACTCTTGTCAAGGCCACTCCATGCCTGGTTGAACCCCCTCTCTCTATACGGTCACTTGAGGCTGCAAAAGTTGATGAGTGATGGAGAAATTAGAGAAATAAATTTGCCCTATATAGTACAGTAAGCCAGCAATATTTACATTATTCAGAGCAAAGTCCCCTTGAAGGGACAGAATGTCCATGCCAGTAAGCCTTGGCAGCAGCCTAGTTACAAGTGTTAGGAAATTTGAATGTTCCCTTTAGAACCTAACTGGGTTTAATGGCAGGCACCTGTCACCTCAGCACTCAGGAAGCAGAGGCAGGAGGGTCTCACATGTGGCCAGCCAGGTCTACATAGTGAGGCCCTGTCTCAAAAAATAATAATAATAATAATAATTTCACCAGATGGTTGATGGGGAAGATCCCAGCTGACAACCTTACACTATTCCCTCTGAAATCACTCTCGACCTTTTTCTGGCTTAAGCTGTGGGGGCTGACCTATGTGACCCCCATCAACAGTCTTCCCCAACCACAATGGTTTTGGTGGAAGGCAACCAGTAGAAGCCCTAGAAGGTGAATAGAGCAAAACAAAACAACAGTAGAGTTCACTTAGCCCTTCCCCTGGGTACCTCCCTGCAGGGCACTTTCAGCTGGCAGCACTCTGTATCAAAGCCTCTCACTCTCTTCCTCTCTCTCTCTCTCTCTCTCTCTCTCTCTCTCTCTCTCTCTCTCTCTCTCTCTGTGTCCTTACCTCATACTCACTGTGTAGTTGAACATGACCTTGAACTTCTGTTTCTCCTATCTCCACCCTCCAAGTGGTGCTTGGAGATTAAACCCAAGGTTTCTTACTAGGCAAGTACTCTACCAGCTGAGCTACATCTCTAACCTTTGATACTTCTCTTAAGATGCCCTCCTCCTCAATGGGAGGGTATAGTAGGCATATAAGTAGAGGGGCAAATACTAGGAGTGGAATGGTCTAAGTGGGGTCAGGGAAAGGAATGGTGGACATGAGGGGGGTAGGAAGAAGTTTGGTCAAAATAAAAGATGTTATGAATAAGCTATATAGGAACAGTATCAAATTCTGCAAGGTAATATATATATATGTGCATATATATATACACACACACATATATATACACACATATATATACACACATATATTCACACATATGTACACACACACACACACACACACACACACATATATATATATATATATATATATATACACACATACATACATACATACATACATATCAAGAGAGTTTGGGCCAGGCGTGGTGGCACATGCCTTTAATCCCAGTACTTGGGAGGCAGAGGTAGGAGGACCACTGTGAGTTCAAGTACAGCCTGAGACTACCTAGAGTATTCCAGGTCAGCCTGGGCTAGAATGAGACCCTACCTCAAGAAAAAAAAAAAATGTTTGGGCAGAAGTATACTATTAGGGTTGATAATGCTGCTTCCAGAAAGCAGAGATTGCTGCAAGAATATTTCAGCACCAGTGTTGGGATACCTGCCAGAAACTTGTTGGCCAGAGAGGCCCCTGATGTCTCCAAAACAATATAGTATGTTGCTAAGGCTCTTGGTTGCCCACCAGTACTCAATTGTAAGATCATATTGCTGAAGACACCATGTGTTTGGGCTACAGGCCACTGAGAAACCAAGGTGGAGCTGAACTCTAAGCTTCCTCCCTGTTGACTAGCTGCCATGGTGCTAGAAAGAGCTATGCAGCCTGTGGGAGGAGAAAAGTCATCAATGAACTTAACTAGTAATAGACCCTGAAAGCTGCACATCTGTCCAGCCAGGCAAAATGTGCCAACTGGTGCAATGGTGGCATGTCTGTTATGGGATAAACCAACTGTTCTCTGGATTTGAGGCCCACTCCATGGGATGAAATTCATGCCTAATACTGAAAAACTAATCAAAAGCCTATAACTGGCGAGATCATAAGCTCTAAGGAGAGAAATTACTGCTTTTGTTTGGTTAAATGGATATTTTATGCCCACAAAGCTACCCTGTGTATACTTATGGTTATGCCCATATATTAATGCAACTCTCACTTTTGGTTAGAAGACTTTTTTCAGATGGTGGTGACCACGAAGGAGATTGAAATATCACCAAAGTTTGGAGAAGAAGTGACAGTAGAGTGTTCAGCACTAAGTGAGACATATTTATCAGACCCTCCAAGACTCAGGAACCATTGTGAAAGAGGTAACAGAAAGAATATAAGAGTCAAAGGAAAGAGAGGCATTTGTTGGAATGCTGTCTTCCAGATACACAGTGGCCATGACATTCATGATTTCACAGAGGCTAACATCACCTACACAAGACCTGTGTAATAGGAGGAAAAAAATTATAATATCAAAATAGAACATGGACTGGTTGGAAAGAAGAAAGGGTTCAGTGAAGGGGTGATAGGGCAGGGAGGGCATAAGAGGGCTGTGGGAGGGTTTTATGATCATGGTACATTGTGTAAATGTATGAAGGGTGTCAATAAAAGATGTCCACAAGCTGGGCATGGTGGCACACACCTTTAATCCCAGCACTCAGGAGGATTGCTCTGATTACAAAGGCAGCCTGAGACTACACAGTGAATTCCAGGTCAGCCTGGGCTAGAGCAAAACCCCACATCAAAAAAAAAAAATAAAATAAAATAAAATAGGGCTGGAGAGATGGCTTAGTGGTTAAGCACTTGCCTGTGAAGCCTAAGGACCCCGGTTCAACTCCCCAGGACCCATATTAGCCAGATGCACAAGGGGGCGCTCATGTCTGGAGTTTGTTTGCAGTGGCTGGAGGCCCTGGCGTGGCCACTCTCTCTCTCTATCTGCCTCTTTTTCTGTGTCTGTCTCTCAAATAAATAAATAAACACAAAAACTTTTAAAAAATAAAATAAAATGAACAAACAAAAGTTGCCCTCCTACTAGCTCATGTCATTCACATCTTAACCTTTGTCACCTTAACCTGTGTGTGACACCAGCCCGATTTGTGCCCGTGGCTCCCCACCCTTAACTCTCCTGTAAACAGAACCTTTGCAATAAGCCTTCCCCAAAGTATCCATGTGTGAGTGTGTGTGTGTGTGTAGTTACTGTTTGCTGCTTAAACTCTGAGGGAAACCAAGTCAGGAACAGAAGTTGAACATGTCATTACCTAGCTTTCAGACAACTAGGTGGTCCTGTAATGCACCTGAAGTATTGGGAAGCCAGGTAATAGAAGCATTCAATCAACAGGTAACTGTTATGTGTAAATGGTCTGTTGTAATTGTAAATGATAGCATTGACCTTTCAGCTACTTCTAGAAGCTTTGAGTTAACTTGGACCCAGATCGGGGGCATACTGACCCATGTGAGATCATTTCTGAACCTACAAAGGTGAGTTTATTGGGCACATAGCAGAGTGCGAGACTACTGGAGCAGGCAGAGCTGGGCCAGAGTGACACCGTAGAAACTTCTTCTCTGAATCTGTGTGTAGGTGTGTGTGTGGTGTATGCATTTGTGTACATGTGCTCATATATATGTAGTGTGTGTGCAGGTGTGTAGAGGCCAGAGGTCACCATCAGGCACCTTTCTTGTCATTTATTGCTTGAGACAGGGTCTTGCATGGAACCTAGAGCTTATAGATTCAGCTTGACATGTTAATCAGTAAGTCCTCCTATCTCCACCTGCCCAACGCTTGGATTATATGTATACACAATCATGCCTGTCTTTCGACATGGGTTCTGGGGATCAGATTCAAGTCCTTGTGTTTATGTGACAAGCACTTTACCCAGGGAACCCTCTCTCCAGTTCCAGCCATTTTTTTCCCCTCATCTGCAAAATTACAGATAGTGATACCTTATGGCCTTTTGGAAGGATGAGATTTCAGATTATAGCATTCTGTTCCCCACAGCATCACTCCCTATCTCAAAATTCATGTATTTCTCACAAACAAAATGCATTCCTTTTATCCCAGACACTCCAAAAGCTTTAACTTGTCCCAGTATCAATTCTGAAGTCCAGAAATTCAAAATATGTTTCAACCTGAGGCAGTTTCCCTCTCCAGCTCTAAGCCCATGACATCTAGCATGTTCCATGCTTCCCAAACACAGTGGTGTGATAAGCAGAGTGTAGACATCCCATTACAACAAGGAGAAAGTGAGAAAGAAACACAGAGTGACAGACTCCAAGTCTAAAACCTAGCCATGCAGGCAAACACTATTCCTTCTCAGCATGAGAAGGATCTTTGATTCATGCTCTGCCTCTAGACACATGGGGACCAGGATGGATCCCACATAATGTGGCAGGACCGCCCACACAGCAACTCAACTCTTAAAACTGGACTTAAACTGAAAACTGCCCGCAGCCCTCCCAAGCTGGGATTACACACTAGTAGCTCTCAACACTTACAAGACTCGGGGGAGCCCCATTCCTATAGCCCCACCAAACATTGCCCTAATGGGGAAGGCTGTCACAATGATCCTGTACCCACAATTTCATTGGCCATTTGCCCTACTTGGGGTTCTCAGTGGTGGCCCTGGCCCTGTCGTAGTTCCCTGACTGGGCCCCGAGTTTCCCGGGAGCATTCTTTGAAGTCTAAATGGAGGTAGCTTTGTCTCCATAGGTCCAGTATTCTGTACCTGCAGTCAGTATTTTGTGGGCACCCCTGGTGATACCCCTTGAGCCTGCCTGAGCCACAACTGGAGTGGCTTAGAAGCACTGTGCCAAAGTGCAGGGAGCAAAACTTAAGATACCCTGGGTAGCAAGTCGTGGAAACTGTTTTGCCCTCAAGGGTTTTGCACTCTGGGCCTGTGATGAGGTAGCAGAACTGATCTTCTGTGAAAGGCTTTCAAGGTCATTCTTCCATGTGTTGGTGGGTGACATGTGGCTCACATATGTCCCTATTAACGTTGACCATGCCTTTGATGTCTTTCCCAAACACACCTACTGATTCTTTAACTAGCCAAGCTGGGAGTTTTCCAAACGCACAAGTGCTGCTTTCCTTTTGCTTCTTGTCCTTCTTTCCCCCTGTATCTATTCCTGCCTTTCCACAAACAATCAAGAAAAGCCATGCAGCACCGTGAACACCTTGCCTAGAGATTTCTTCCACCACATATCTCTGTCTGTTACTCTTGAGCTCTGGCCTCCACAAAAATCCTAGGACACAGATACAATCAAGTCAAGTCCCTTGTCACTTGGTAACAAGCATGGCATTTCCTCTGAGACCTTATCAGAATGGCCTGCAGTGCCCACATTCGGACCAATTAAAGTTAAGGTTCTGTGTGCAGGTCTCTTATTTTGGGGTCTCACAGGATTATCCTTTATGATCCATTTATGGTAAAATGGGCCTTTTCTAGCTTTTTTCTCCAAATTCTTTTAGTCTCTACCCATTACTTAATCTCAAAGCCATTGCAACCTTTTTATATAGAGCAACATCTCATTCTTAGCAGCAATTACTATCTTACTCCATTTGTGCTATTATAACAAAATATCTGAATGGGTAATTTATAAGTAATAGAGATGTATTTCTATCTTCTATAGACCTTGGGAAGTCCAAGATCAAGGCGCCAGCAGGTCAGTGACTAGTGAGGTTCTGCTTCCAAGATGGTCCCTTTTTGTCACATCCTGTAGAGGAAATAATTTTTGTATCTTTGTATGGTTTAAAGGTTGGAAAGGCGGGCTGGAGAGATGGCTTTGCGGTTAAGCGCTTGCCTGTGAAGCCTAAGGACCCTGGTTCTAGTCTCGGTTCCCCAGGTCCCACGTTAGCCAGATGCACAAGGGGGCGCACGCATCTGGAGTTCATTTGCAGAGGCTGGAAGCCCTGGCGCGCCCATTCTCTCTCTCTCCCTCTATCTGTCTTTCTCTCTGTGTCTGTCGCTCTCAAATAAATAAATAAATTTAAAAAATATTTAAAATAAATAAATAAGGTTGGAAAGGCAAAATGGGTAAAAATGAGCTAATGCTATGTCCTCACACAGCAGTAAGTAGAGTGCAACAAAAATCCAAATGCTGGGCTGGAGAGATGGCTTAGCGGTTAAGCGCTTGCCTATGAAGCCTAAGGACCCTGGTTCGAGGCTCGATTCCCCAAGATCCACGTTAGCCAGATGCACAAGGTGGTGCACGCATCTGGAGTTCGTTTGCAGGGGCTGGAGGCCCTGGCATGCCCTCTCTTATCTGCCTCTTTCTCTATCGCTCTCAACTAACTAAATAAAAATGAAAAAAAAAATTAAATCCAAATGCTGGGCTGGAGAGATGGCTCAGTAGTTAAGGGGCTTGGCAGCAAGGCCTAATGACCTAGGTCCAATTCCCCAGTACCCACATAAAACCAGTTGTGCAAAGTGACACATGCATCTGGAGTTCGTTTGCAGTGGCAAGAGGACCTGTTGCACCAGTACTCTTCCTGTGTCTCTCTGTCTGTCTCTCTCTGTGTATGTCTCTGCTTACAAACAAACAAACAAATAAGTGAGTAAAAGTATTTTAAAAATCCAAATTCTGTGGGTAGCTTCATTTGTCAAGACTTGGCATGAGTTCACTGTAGTGTCCAGAACAATGAAGAAAGTGCCCTCAATGCCTATGTGCGGGGCACAAAGCAGCTGCTCTTCCTAGCCCTCCGTCCCACCACTCACTGGCTAGAACAGCAATCTCCGCCCAGGAATGGGACAGTTTACAAGTGTCAGGGAGCCAAAACCTTCCAGAACAGAGCTCAGACGATGAGGCCCAGGGGCTCGTGGACAAATGCTGTGGCTCCCTCACTCCTGGTGGCACCACGTCATGGCCTGTTACACTCAACCTTTGAGAGGAACTCCTGAGGGACGCCTGAGCCCCAGACTTCCCTTTTTTGGCTTTCCTTCATTGCCTTTTCTCACTTCTCTCTCACTATACTTCCTGAACTTGTCTCCCTAATCAACCACTTGCACTGATGTCTTTATCTAAGGCGCTGCTTTTCCAGGAGCCCAAACTTAGACCAAGAGCTACAGGCGGAAGAGACTAAAATGGAACTTGGTTGTGTGTGCACGGGGGATCCCCCTGTCTGAGCAGGCCCAGCGACTTGCAGACACTCAACACCAGGTGCTTGGGTGCTTCCTGCTGAATATCAGCCTTAGGAGACAGAAAATGGCAAGCAGCCACATGGCCCCATGCCAGACAGCACAGCTATTTGTGAGGACTGAACAATCTGTCACAAAAATCCTCCTCCTCCGCTTCCTCAGCCCAGTGGAGATCTAGCTGCACCCACAGGTCATGGGATTTAGAAAAGGGGTGAGAAAAATCAAAATGATGGGGGCAACAAAGCACCTCACCCCTGATGCATTGATGCCATAGAGAAGGCAATGAATGCCAAGCGTGGTGGCTCACACCTTTAATCCCAGCACTTGGGAGGCAGAAATAGGCTCACTGTGAGTTTGAGGCCACCCTGAGACTCCATAGTAAATTCCAGGTGAGCCTGGGCCAGAGCAAGACCCTACCTCAAAATAATAAGAGTAGCAAGGTGGGTGCGGTGGCGCATGCCTTTCATCCCAGCACTCGGGAGGCAGAGGTAGGAGGATGGCCGTGAGTTTGAGGCCACTCTGAGACTCCATAGTGAATTCCAGGTTACCCTGGGCTACAGTGAGACCCTACCTCATAACCCCCCCCAAAAAAAACGAATAAAAGGAGAGAGAGAGATAGAGGTAAAAAACAAAAAACAAAACAAACAACAACAACAAAAAAAAAAAAACAGTGATTAACCCAGGGCTCTTGAGCCTAGACGCCATCAAGCTGCTCTTAATGGCAAGCCTGGCCCAGCCTGCCCTCCCGCAGGCATGGGAAATATATGTGGAAATATCTTCTCGGGCTTCTGCCTGCAAAGATGCATCCGCTTTACACCATCATGATGACTATCATTGAAAGAGAGCGAGCCAGGACACACAAGTCCCATAGTCTCCTCCGTGGGCATGCTGCCAGTGCCCCACCTTCTAAAGGTTCCACTGCCCCCCAAAAAAAATGCCACCCTAAGAACCAAGCTCTTAACACATGAGTATTTAGACTGTATTCCACCTTCAAGCTGCAGCAATATCTGAAAGAATTCAAAGGGAGGGTTTGGGGCTGTGGAGATGGCTTTGCGGATCAAGTGCTTGCCATCCGAGGATGAGGACAAGAGTTCAAATACCTCACCCCCACATAAATGCCATGTGGCCTGCTGATGGCCTACCTGTAATCCCAGGGCAGCAGAGGTAGAAATAGAGGATGCCCCTGGATAAACTGGCTAGACTAGACTAGCTAAACTGGCAAAACTCTGGGCTCAAGTGAGAGACACTCCCTCGATGAAAGAAAGAGGAGGCCTAATGCCCCAGGTTCAATTCCCCAGTACCCATGCACAAAGCGGCAATAGCAACTGGACTTCATTTGCAGTAGCTGGAGGCCCTGGCATGGCCTCTCCCTTTCTGTATGTATCTCTTCCATCTCTCTGAGCTTGCAAATAAATAAACGTAAGAAAGAGGACAGCGATTGAGGAAGACACTTGACAGCAACCTCTGGACTATATATACATGCACACACATGCACAAGCAGCCACACACAGTGTGTCCATACACATGCACACATACACACACCAGAAAAAGGGGAGGAACATAGATTAGTGTAAAAACATTCAAAGAAGCACTATTCAGAAAAACTGAGAGGCTGAAAAACACCTTGCAATGGAATGCTGGTGAGCCTTAAAAGGGAATGAAGTGCTAACACACGCTATAACATGGATGAACATTGAAGACATGATAAGTGAAAGGAGTGATACACAGGACAAATACCAAGTGACTCCACTGAGGGCCCTAGAGTATTCAAATTCATAAAGACGGTAAGACCTTGTCAGAGGCTAAGGTAAGAGGAAAGTGGGAAGTTAGTACTTACTGGGTTTAGAGTCTCAAGGCGAGAGTTGGAGCAAACTGGCAGTGAACACTCCTAACATACGCGAGTTTCTAGGTTTAGTTCCCAGTACCAAAAACCAAAACAAAGCAAAAATTCAACTTTGCAATGTGATATGGTTAACATCAATGAACTATATACTTAAAGGCAGTTAAGTTAGTAAATTCAATGTACTTCACCACAATTTTAAACATGAAAAATAAAATAAATGCCTTTGACCCATCACCTTTCTCTTCTTGTCTCTTCTCACAGCTCAGCATTGCTGCTTTCCTGAATGTTTGAATCTATTGGCTCTGTGCTACAGTTATTTTTTTTAATTTATTTATTTGCAAGGAGAGAGAGTGGGGAGAGAGAGAATGGGTGCCCAGGGACTCTTGCTGCTACAACTAAATTCTAGATGCATTTACCATGTTGTGCATCTGGCTTTATGGGGGTGCTAGGGAATTGAACCCAGGCTGTCAGGATTTGCAAGCAAGTACTTTAAGCTCTGAGCCATCTTGACACCCCTGTGTGCTACGGTCCTTGTTCCTGGCCTTGCACTAGTAAATTATCAACCAGTTTGTGGTCCAAACTCTAACTTGTACTCCTTTGAAATAGGAACTGACACAGGGGTTCTTCTGCAGTACACAGAATGGAGATGCACTCTCATGAAGAACAGGGGAAGCAGAAGAATTGGGGAGACGACTCCAAATGGAGATGTGGGTTCAACTGAAGGCTCACCTCAGCTGGGTCCCATGGAAGTACTCTGGATTGTGAGGGTCCCATTGCTGCACTCACCTTGAGGTTGAGTCTGGTTTTTCTACCTCCATTGGTAGTTGGCCACTGCAGAGAGAGGGGAGTAGTCTTCTGGGCATTTCGTGGTGGTGGCTCCAGTACAACTAAAAGGGTCTCAACTGGAAGAAAGGAGTAGTTCAGAGGGGTCTGCAGCCATCAGCCACAGTGCTTAGGAGATAATTCACCAGCCCAGGGAAGAGGAGCTAGACATCAGTACCTTCTTCCAAGACCTGCTTCTAGAAAATGCATGATGGTTCCTATCTTCTTTCTCCAGTCCTGAACACAAGAAGAAGGGGTATCTTATCTCTATGTGGCAAAAACAGATGACAGAGTTGAGTGTTATCTCCACCGCATGCTCTGTGCATCAGGGAACAAGATAATTTATCTCCACATGTGTAAGATTAAGGCAACAATGAGACAGGACTAGCTGTTCTTTTGGGTTAACGGAACACTCCCTTCCTCTGGTAACTAGTCCTACCTACCCCTTGCTTAGCCATGGAGCCTACCAACCAAAGTAGCCCATTCACTTAGGCCTCAGGAATAGGATTGCAGCCCAACTTGACCAACCAGAGGCCTCCTCTGGGCTCTCTCCATCCAGAACTTAGCAGGAAAGACCCATGCCTGGGCATAGAACAGGACAAATATAAAGGAGACACTGGCTTGTGACAGCGTTCCCCACCATGTGGAGGAAGGCTGTTTTCCAGAATGGGAGACCCACACTAGAAAGGAGAGAAAGAGAAAGATCCAGATCCATGTTCTTTGCCACGCTAGATGCAACAGTGCCCATAACCAGCTCCAAGGTTCCACTTCTCAGGTATAGGAGACAAGAAATCATCTTTTTTGTCTCACTTATTTGAAACTGGGTTCCTCCTGCTTGCAAACAGAAGACAATTGACTAATCTAAGGATTGCCTTCCTTGCAGGGCTGTGGTGAGGTTTAAATAAATAAAGTATATACATATATATATATATATATATATATATATATATATAGAGAGAGAGAGAGAGAGAGAGAGAGAGAGAGAGAGAGAGAGTTTCTAATAACAGTCATTCTAATTCTTGGGAGGTCAATAGGACACAGAAGGAAGAGCTACTTCCTGTCATGTGCTCACATCATCTCACTGGTCTTCAAGGAGTAAGATGATACCTCTCTCACTCACCTCCCAACACAGGCTTTCTCTGAAAAAGCCCTGGTATTATTTAAGGCCCACTGACCCTTAGGTCTCCCTGGCACCACTCTGACAGTTCTTTGCAATAGTTGCCTGTTCATCCTTGTCCGTTTGCCAGCTCATTGGTATAATTTAAATTTTTTCATCTTTTATGAATTCATATTGTGTGTGTGTGTGTGTGCGCGCGCATGTGCATGCATGCAGGCATGGACATGTGGAAGTCAGCAGACCTTCATGGTGGTCCTGGTCTTCTACCTTATTTTGAGACAGGATCTCTCACTTTTGTTCTCTACTCTCTTTTTAAAATTTGTTTATTTATATAAATTTATTTATTTGTGAGTGACATAGAGAGACAGAGAGAGTGTGTGCAGCATGGCTTCCAACCACTGCAAAGGAACTCCAGATGTATGCACCATTTTATGCATCTGGTTTACATGGGTACTGGGGAATCGAGCCTTGAACCAGGGTCTTTAGACTTCACAGGGAAGCACTTAACCACTAAGCCATCTGTCCAGCCCTTCACTACTCTTTTTGAAAGTTGCTTCTGGGAAATTCTCCTGTCTCCACTTCCCCTCACACTGTGGGTGCATTGGGATGGCAGAAGCCCACCACAGCTTCCAAGGACCCTGAAGATCTGATGTCAAATAAAGCAAGTGTTTTATCCAATGAGCCATATCTCCAGGGTCCCTGCATGATTTTTCAAAATTCTGCAAAATTGTCCTCCCTGGCTGGCAGTCACACTTCCTGATGATCCAATGGTCTTTTTTTTTTTTTTTCATCCTTGAGCTCCTTGTGGTGGGTGACTTGTAACTTAAATTTTGAGTACTCCAACCTTTCAGATTGTCTCTACAATATCTCCAGCCATGATTTCTGACCTCAGTTTTCTTTATCTTTTCTTCTTTTTATGGAGGGGGGGTTATTTACAAGGTGGTCTCACTCTAGCCCAGGCTAACCTGGAATTCACTGGCTATTCTCCTACCTCTGCCTCCTAAGTGTTGGAATTAAAGGCGTACACCACCACACCTGCCTCCTGACCTCAGTTTTGTACAAAGCAGTATTCCTCAAAGTGTCATTTGAGGAATCCTTGCATAAAGAGCAACCAACCTATGCAATCAGCCTGAGAGGCAAAGCCAGGAGCAGAAAAAACTGTTGCAGCCATTAGCAATGTGTATGTCCCACCCTCAGCCTGAAAAGCAATGTCACAGCCTTTTACATGTATATGAGAACGTGGTGTGTTTGCATGTGCATATGAATGCTCTTATGTGTGAGGGCACATATATGTGCATGTGCACTTATGTGGAGGCCAGGGGTTGACTTCAGGTGTTTCTATCGATTGCTGTCCACTTATCTTATTGAGACAGTCTCTCACTTGAACCCAAAGCTCACCCATTTGGTGGATCCCCTGTCTCTACCTCCAGAGCACTGGAATGAAAGGCACACCATCCTACCTGTTTGGCATTTACATGGGTGCTGGCAATCTGAACTCAGGTCTTCACAGTTTTGGAGATGAGAAATGCTTCCAAGGTCCCATTTCTCTTCCTCACCAATTAGTTCCTGCTTAGGTTTGAATGAACTCAAGAACAGCAATTCTCCTTGCCACTGGTTCAGTCCATAGGAGATAAACTATCAGCAAGGCAAGCCAAGACACTGCTTTCAGCTCACAGAAACTGAGCTAGCAATTCAGCTGATGGTGCCCCCATTGAGTGCCCCTCTTGCCTTTGGGCCAGCTGTGTGGTCTTAGTCGGGAACCCATCATCAGTTTTTCCCATCTGGACTAGCAGCCTGTAATATACTGCTACAACAATATGACTTCTGTTTGGCTTGCCTTTGATCTCCACCCACATGGTTTCCAACATAGCTCCACCCTTAGGACTGTGGATTTCCATGTGGGAGTAATCTTTTTATCATGTGGAGATGTTCCACCTCCCCTTCAAATGGCTTCTTTTTTTAATTATGAGAGATTTATTTTAAGAGAGAATAGAAATAAGAGAGTCGGTGTGTGGGGGGGGGGGGAAGCAGACAAGATCTTAAGCTGAGAGGGCACACCCACCTCCCTGCAAACTGGAAGGGATCCCCAGAGAGAAAAATCTGAAATTCCCTAATGGCTTCTTTTCCTATGTCCACCCACGTTCCCACGCTAAGGAGAGCCCTTCTGCTCAAATGACTTCGGTCAAAGCTAATTGAGCTAGTATTTTAATTTGGGTTCTCTAAGAAGCAGAAAGTAAAGCAGGGATTCGTGTACAAGTAGTTTATTTAGAAGGCTATTAGGATTCTAAGATGTGTCAGTGATGAAAGGCAAAATGAAAAAGAAAGAAAAGCAAAATGAAATCAGAAGAAAGCCAATGCAGGAAGTGATGCAGGATGGATAACTGAAGCTCAACTTCACTGAAGAAGAGTATAGAACACAAGTCTTGATGTCATCCCATCAAAGGGGCAAAGAAATTAGGGTACTTGCACACTAATGCTTATTAGTCATTGGGCATTCATACCCAGACCTTCTAGCCAGCCACACTACCTAATCACAGCAGTGGCTAGCAAAGCTTATAAGCAAAGAGATGTAGGAGCTAGCAGTTAGAAAGATGCCAGCATGCACTGAAATATCAATGGCTAAGGGGTTACAGACACTAGCTATAACTAGATTCATGTCTCCTGACTAAAACAGAAAAAAAAAAAAAAACCTATCTATGATACAGTGTTAGTCAGATTTTCTTCACTGTGACCAAATAGCTGACATCAACAACTTAAGGAAAGAAAGATTTGTTTTAGCTCATGGTTTCAGAGGTTTTCATCAATCATAATAGAGAAGGGTGGCAGGACACAGCAGCTCACCACATAGCAGCTGTGAAATAGAGGGAGAATGCTTGTGCTAATGGCTTTTACTTTTCACCTTTTGTTCCCTCTGGGTCTCTATCCAATGGGATGTTGCTGTCCACATTCAGGTCATATCTTCCCCTTTAGTTAATCTTCTTTGGAAACACCTCATAGACACACCCAGAAGTATGCTTTACTAATATCCCAGGGAATTCTCAATCCAATTAATATTATCAAGCACAATCAAGCCCTTGTCAGCTTGACATTCAAATGTATCTCCTCAAACTCTAACATTCAATTCCTAGTCCCTATAAGACTCATGTCCATTTCAAAATTTAAAAAATGTGTTCAGTCTATCGCCAAGAGTCACCATAGTCTGGACACTTCCAACATGGCTCAAAAGCACAACTTCAAAGTCTCTACTGAGACTTAAGACAATCTCTTAGCATAGTCTTTACTGTTCAGACCCCTTCCCATTGGAATTCTGTTCCTCATATTCCCACTAGAGTCATCCATTAAGTTATCTTTATAGCATTCTGGGGCTTATCTAGCCCACTTCTCCAAAATTTTCCAAATTTCTCCTACAAACCAGTTCCAAAGATTTCTAATCCTATCATCAGGACTAGTTATACCAACAACCTCACTCCTAATACCAATTGTCTGTGTCAGACTTTTCACCACTGTGACACATTATCTCACATAAATACCTTAACAGTAAAAGGATTAATTTTGACTCATGGTTTGGGATGTTTTAGTACATCTTGGTGGGAGTGAATGTATCATAGCAGAGAAACTTGAATTTTAGCAGCCAGGAAGGAGAAAGCAAGTGAGTTACTGAGTGAGTAGAAAAGAAAGATAGAGAGAGGACCTACCAATACTAATGAGCTTTCTCTTTTTCTCCCTTTTATTCCATCTGAGCCCCAGCCTATTGGTTGGGTTGCCCATATTCAGGGTAGACCTTCCCCATAAATTAATCTCTGAAAATATCCTCATAGACATACCCAGATGTGTGGTTTAAAAATCACCTAGTGGGGCTGTAGAGATGGCTTAGCAGTTAAGCACTTGCCTGTGAAGCCTAAGGATCCTGGTTCAAGGCTCAATTCCCCAGGACCCACATGAGCCAGATGCACAAGGGGGCGCACACGTCTGGAGTTCATTTGCAGTGGCTGGAGACCTTAGCACATCCATTCTCTCTCTCTCTCTCTCTCTCTCCCTCTCCCTCTCTCTCTCTTGCTCTCTCTCTCTCTCTCTCCCTCTGGCTCTCAAATAAATAAAATAAACAAAAAATCACCTAGTGATTCTCATTCCAATCAAGTTGACAATCAAGATCAACTATCATATACACAGCCTCAAAAAAAAAATTACAGCGAAGTATCTTAGTCAATTTGTTCTACCATAACAAAGTAGTTTATACCCATTGTATTAGTTGCTTTTTAAAAAAAATTACTTATTTGCAAGAGAGAGAGAAAAAAGTGGAAGACAAAAAGAGATTAAGTATAGGTGTCCCAGGGCCTCCTGGCACTGCAAACAAACTCCACTTTGTTTGTGCCACTTTGTACATCTGGGTTTATGTTGGTACTGGGGAATCAAACTTGGTTCCTTAGGCTTTGCAAATAAGCACCTTTAACTGTTGAGCCATCTCTCCAGCCCTGTATTAGCTACTTTTTTGTGGCTATGTTCAGACACCTGACAGGAAGCAACTTAAGGGAGGAAGTGTTTATTTGGCTCACAGTTCTAGTGGATCCATTCCATCATGGCAAGAGAGGCAAACAGCTAGCTGCATTGCATCCTCAGGCAGGAAGTAGAAAGTGAGCAGTACTGGCACACAGCTTGCTATCTCCCTTTTATTCAGTCTGGAACCCCGGCCCATGGAATGTGACTCTTTCCATCTCAATGAACCTAGTCTAGAAATTCCCTCACAGACATATGCAGAGTTTGCTTTCGTGGTAATTCTAAGTCTCATCAAGTTGGCAAGATTAAGTGTCATACCCATAATTTATAAAGAGTTTTCTCACAGTTCCGGAATCTATCCAATGCCAAGGTACCAACTGATTCAGTGTTTGTGAGAGCTCATCTCTGTTTCCAAGATGGTGCTTCTTGGTGTGTCCTCACAAAGAGAAATGAAGCCACTCCTGCAAGCCCTGTGATAAAGGATCAAACTCCATCTCAAGAGCAGAACTTTCATTACATAATCTACTCTTAGGGAGTTCACTTATAACCATTACTATATTCCCCATTGAGTTTCAACATAGTAATCTTGGGAGACACATTCAAACTGTGGCACCAAGAGATAAAAAAATTTCAGATAGCCAGGTGTGGTGGCACATGCCTTTAATCCCAGCACTCGGGAGGTAGAGGTAGGAGGAGTGCCGTGAGTTCGAGACCACCTTGAGATTACATAGTAAATTCCAGGTCAGCCTGGGCTAGACTGAGACCCTACCTTGAAAAGTCAAAGAGGAAAACAAAAAGAAACTTCAGCTACATGATATGATTGCTTGGACTGAGATACTTCATCTGCTGAGATGAAGCAGCCTTTTTTAGCTACATGAAGGAGTAAACAGGAAAGACATCCATCTGTGAAGTCATAGAAAATACCTGGGAGATGAGCATAGGAGTGAAGAAAGAAATAAGAGGCCATGTCATGTCAAGATAGAGAAAGAGGTCAGCGGCCTTGGAGCCCATCAGTTTGTTAGCAGGGCTTCATCCTATATGAAACCCCTGAATATTTTTAATAAACATCTCTTCAATTGAGCCAATTTAAGTATGCTATTTCCAACCAAAGAGCTTTCATGAATACAGATAACCCACAGAATCTGTGACTATCTCAAAAGGGTGTGGTTTGGATATATATTCTGTATACAAGTACAAAGATTTCTAAGACTCAAGGCTGTCCCTAATACTTCTTTCAAGCCTTTTCTAAAATTAATTCTATAATGCAATTCTTCATAATACCACGTCCATGACCCCTACATGCCTTGCTGCAATGTCCTTATGAGAAGCCTTTCCTCAGTAGCCCTATCCTGCAATGGCAGTGCGTTAAAGCAAGATCTTCATCGCGTGAGCACATTACGTATGTGAACAATCCATTGCCAACTGTGATCCCGCTGGCAGTTTTCCATTGCCTGAGCAGAGGGTCTCTTTTCTGCTGCTTCTTAACAGCCATCATGGTGGAAGACAGTTGATGACGTTATCCTCAAATGCCATAGATCACATGGTTATCCAGACTCAGGAGGAACAGGAAGGGCCATCGGAGTGCACAGTCAGTTTTCTGGAGGATATTTGATGCATTGTTTTAACAGATCTTAGGACTCAAAAGCAAAGCCATAATTCTTTGCAGCCTGTGGTTTGCTGACGCAAACAGCTCAGCACCCAATTTCTAGGGCCTAGGCTTTTAAAAAAAATAATTTTACCATATTATAAATTGATTATATTCATTCATTCATTCATTTGAGAAAGAGGTAAAGAGCAAGAGAGAGAGAGAAAGAGAATGGGTG
Organism: Jaculus jaculus; assembly: GCF_020740685.1. Classification (NCBI taxonomy): domain Eukaryota; kingdom Metazoa; phylum Chordata; class Mammalia; order Rodentia; family Dipodidae; genus Jaculus; species Jaculus jaculus. Next base: position 40,782,671 of record NC_059125.1, read on the forward strand.
CACCAGGGCATCTAGCCACTGCAAATGAACTCCACACATATGCACCACCTTGTGCATCTGGCTTTACATGGGTACTGGGGAATTGGACCTGGATCCCTTGGCTTGGCCAGTAAGTGCCTTAACTGCTATATCATCTCTCCAGCCTCGGCCTAGGGTTTTTAATTTTATTATTTTTATTCTAGATAAAGATCCTTATCTGTCAATTCCAATAACCTGTTCCTAGCCTTGACCCAAACTCTGTCCTGTCATCTAAGCCAAAAGCTCTTCATGAAGTCAGATTTTTGTGTTTTATTTTTTTCCAATTTGCAAATGTAGCACTGTGGTAATACAAGTTCTTTTACTTGGCTGGAAATTCTGCCTTAACAGCATTTAATTAATGCATTACCTTAGGACTTTGAAATATTTCTTGGAAGAAGGTGGGAAATTAATACAAAACTAAATAAATAAGCATTTTCTTTTTTTAAAGCCAGTATTTTTGACATGCAGCAAATGCTTACCATAGTAAAAAAAAAAAAAAAAAAAAAAATCAATTCACTGGCACCCACACTGACAAAAATCCCGAAGCAATTGGGATGTGTTTCGAACACTGAGCTTTTATGTAAAATATATATATATATATATATATATATATATATATATATATATATATATATATATATATACACACACACATACACACAAACAAAACAAACAGAACAACTCCTTAAAGTAGACTGGTGCTCTTGAATTATTTAGTGTTTTTTTCATCTTTTTTTAAAATTATAAAATCAACAAATATTTAAGATGATTTTAAAGTTGATATAAAGAACAAACTAATGTTCCTACTGGAAATATGCTGTGAGTGTTGTAGATATTTTTGCAAATATAAAAATGTATTGCTGTAATTTGGATCAAAAATATTCCTTAAAGTCCCATATGTCCCATAGGCTTGGTCCCTAAGGTGGTGCTATTGAGAAGTGGGGAAATCTTTAAGAGGTGGAGCCTCATGAAAAGTCTTTAAGTCATTGGATGCATGCCTTCGGACAAGGTAGTAGGGACCTGTTCCCCTCCTCTTCTTTTCCCTTGGCGTGAGGTAAGTGGTTTTGCTCCACACACTCCCACTGTGAAGTACTGCCTCACACAAAGCAACGGGCCAAATGGAACCTCTAAGTCTGTGAGCCAAAATAAACCTATTCTCACATGTATTGGTTAGGATAGCAAAGAATATATATATATATATATATATATAATAAATTTTGTTGATTATACTTAGTTATATTGATTAACCATTAAAAATAACATATATACATTTGGGCTGGGCATGGTAGCACACGCCTTTAATCTCAGCACTCGGGAGGCAGATGTAGGAGGATTGCTGAGAGTTCAAGGCCGTCCTGATACTACAGAATGAATTCCAGGTCAGCCCGGGGTAGAGTGAGACCCTGCATTAAAAAAGCAAACAAATAAACAAAAATACACACACACATTTGAATCCATATAACTATGTTTTTCTTTTAAATCTAAACTTCCACGTGGAAAAATGTTGATATTCAGTCTATAATCCTGAAATTATAAAATAATTCACCAAACATTCACTGATGTATAGCCTTCTGTAAAGAATTAGCTTTTTCTGCATAACAAACTCCCTAATAACTCAATAAATTAAAACAATCTCACTTCTTTGGCTCAAGGGCCAATGGAAAGCCAAACATGGTCACACATGCCTATAATTCCAGTACTCAGGAGGTTGAGGAAGAGGCTCATGAGTTTGAGGCCAGCCTTGGCCTATCTCAAATCAGCCTATCCCAAAAAAGACAGGGGTTAGTGCAATGGCTATTTGGGCTGAGATCAGCTGGTCTCAGGCAAGTTCAATTGCATGTCCATTGCACTGGCTGCCAAGGCAACCGAGGTCACAGGGGTGACTAGGCCACAGGTGTCTCATTATCAAGCAAACTAGAGAGGGCTCATTCACATGACAGTGCCCAAAGGCAATTTGTTCTGCTAAAGTATATCTTGGGTCTAGAAATGAGAATGATCTCAGAGAGACACTGAGCTCCTTCAGAGTGGCCCCGGAGTGGCTGAGAGGCCGCCAAAGGGGCGTGGGGAGGGGATCCAACCAGACAAGGTGCACCCTAGCAGGTGACATCACAAAGGGTACAGATAGTTTTCATGCCACCATTGGATCGCCTTTGCAACACGTGGTCAGATTTCGCTTTTGTTGGTGCTGTTCAGCAAAGACGCTATGAGGCAGGTGCTAGTGACTAAGTACTCATGGAACCTGTACCTTCCCACCAACCAGAGCCAGCCTCTCACCAGAGGCTTCCCTCCCACCTGAGACTTGGTCACCCACTGGAGCTTAAAAGCTATGATAATTTATACAGACTGCTCACTCTAAGATCTAGATTCACGTAGGAGGCAATCATTTCAGTATGTCTCTGAGACTTTCTAGACTAAGTTAGTTGAGATGGGAAGATCCACCCTGTGGGTGACACCATTTTATGGGCTGAGGTTCACAGCTGAATAAAAGAGAGAAAGCAAGCTGATTATCAGCATCTATTGCTCTCTCCTTTCTGACTCCAGATGCAGTGTGACCTCACACTCCTGCTGCCCTGAATATCCAGTGATGATGGACTGTATTCTCAAACGGAGAGCCAAAATGAATGGTTCCTTCCTTGCATTGCTTTTCCATTATTTTGTCACAGAAACAAGGAGAGTAACTAATACAGGAGCATTGGAAGTTGGGAACTCAAAACTACGGTTTCGATTTTGGATTTGGTTTGGTTTTTAATCTCTAAATCACTCAGTCTACATGACGAAATAGGTCAAACTTTCTACAATTTAGTACAATAGAACTTAGGTTAATTTCAATTCAACTTCATAGAATTTTTTTTAATTTATGCACCTAATTCAGTAATTGTGTAATTTATGCTAAAACCCTTTCATTTCCTAATCCTGCCAATCTTCTGTTAGACTTGGAAGAAGAGCCATCTGTTCATTCCTTAAACAATTATTTGCTAACTAATTGTGATGTAATCAATGGAAAGAAAATAATTTTGATCACTAGTGTGTTGAGTGTGTTTAATGATGGTTTCAAAAAGTCAAGTTCATTTTTAACAGTATCCTTATACTTCAGGAAGATTCTAGCATTTTGTCACGTGAGATAATAACCCATTAAACAGAATAAGGGAACCCAAGTGACCAAAGCAAAGAAGTGACTCAAAAGCAAAGATCAGTGTGATAAAGTTCCTGTAAGCCACAGCTGCCTTCCCCACAATCAAAGAGATGGCCACTGGATCTGCTTTGCACACTGTGACCAAATTTGCGTTTTGTTGACTGTGATCAATACTGATGTCATTGATCTCTGCCCACTTCAGAACCCATCTGTGGATCTCCACTGATTGGCACTGTGGTTTTTGCTTCTTAGTGAAACCTCAATAGGTGAAACAGAAGAACAAGGAGCTTGCCACTTGGTTTCCTGTCCCTTTGTATTGGCTAGGTTTGAGTTGGATCTGAGATAAACCTAACATAACACGCAGAAAGGATTTAAAGTCTTGCTAACTTAAAAGAAATCCATAATACTCATGGCATGCTGGCACATTCCATGTGGTCAGGGACCTGGGGTACTCCTCTCATATTACTCTGCCATGAGCGACTTCCCATGTCACTTCGGAATGAAAATTCTGCTGCACCCAGCAAGCTATAAGAATTGAATAAGTTTCTGTTCATTGGGAAAATTTCAAAATCTTCATCCTGGTATCCAAGATCCCTCATAAAATTGCATCTTTCTTTTGTGGCCTCCCATCTCTCAAGCCCTCTCAACTCTCATGGCTATCATGAGTCTTCTTGTGCCTGTATAAACATTTGGTATACATCTATAAAGCCATCAAAACCACTGTCTAGAGATCTTGCTCACTCTAGCATGACACTCTCATACCTCCTCTTTAACCTCGACTTGTTATCTATGGAGCCATAATAGGCATTCCACAAACTCTCTTCACATCCCTGGGGACAAGATGGAGAAATCAAAAGTAGATGGTAAATATATTAGATGAACTCCTGATTTTTAATATGCCAGACACAAGGAAGGCAGAATAATGCCCCTCTGGCAACAGAGAGGACAGTCTCTAAGAGTGGGATGTGGGGATCTATTTATCAAGTCAATTCAATGTTGTTATCATTGACAACCAATAAGAAATGGTGACATCATAATGAAAATTTCAGCTGATATAAGACGTGAAAGAAGAAAGGCTAGAGATTCCATCATACTTGAATATTTTGGGGACCTGATTCCATCAAGATAAAATTAAATAGGAATAAATGTAATGTCCTGCATTTGGCTCTGAGGGGTCAATGGCATAGGTCCAAAGGTTGGCAAAGCATACATAAAAACTTTCCATTTCTACTTCACAGCAAGTTTGCTGGAAGATATCAATATGGCTATCTAAAAGGGTCATTAAATTTTCGGGTGATTTAATAGAAACATAATGTCCAGAAAAAGAGAGGAAATAATGTAGTGCTCTTTTGCTCTGATCCAATCAAATCTATGGCAGGTGTATGAGTGGCCCTCTACTATCCGTGCCCTTTGACATGTCACTTTAAAGGCTCTCCTACAAAAGAGTCAGAGTTCCCTTCTTACTTGCCCTTAGGTTTAGCTATGAGACTTATGTTAGACATCTGGACATGGCCAAAAAATAAGAAAAACAAGCTGGGCGTGGTGGTGCACACCTTTAATCCCAGCACTTTGGAGGCAGAGATAGGAGGACTGCCGTGAGTTTGAGGCCATCCTGAGACTCCATAGTGAATTATAGGTCAGCGTGAGCCAGAATGAGACCCTACCCCCCAAAAACCAAAAAAAAAAAAAAAAATTAGAAAAATGTTTGCTCAGTTGGACTTGCTCTCTTTTGTACCTGCTGTTCTTATGAGAAGAACATTTGGAAGTTAGCTGTTATGGCTTGGATAGGAAGTGTCCACCACAAATGATTCATATCAAAGACTTGGTCCCCAGCCAGTGGGGCCAATCATAGAGAGGTGATTGGATCCTGAGGGCCTTGTCTTCCTCAGTGGATTAATCAATCGGTAGATTTGGAATTTGATGGATCTTTGGCAAGTAATGAAGACCTTTAGAGGTGAATCCTAGCTGGAGGAACTAGGTCAATTGGAGCATAGCTTTGAAGAGTATTTTATCTCAGGACTCTCTCCATCTGTCTCTGCATTCTGGCCACCATAAGATGAGCATTCCCATACACCATGAAGTTCTGCCTCACCATGCCCCAGAATCAACAGCACTAGCTGACCATAATCAGAAACCGTGAACAAGAATAAATCTTTTCCCTTTTCAATTATTTTTCTTAGGTATTTGTCATAGTGATGAAAAACAATAGACTACCCCACTGGTCCTATGTGGAGATGAAAGGCACATAATATAGATTGAATGGTCTAAATCAAGCCCAGCCTAGATCAGTTGACCCCAGAATGTGAAGGAGTACAGTCAAGATGCACAAAATTGAAAATTGTCCAGCCAAGCCTACTCTGGAGAGATGGTTCAGTGGAGAAAGAACTAGACATGCAGGCATGAAGACCTGAGTTCAGATCCTCAGCACCCACATAAAATCTGTGCATGGTGGTTATAAACCTATAATCCTAGCCCTAGGGATGCAGAAACAGGAGAATCCCCAAGATATGCTGATCACATGATTCCCTGAGCCTAGGGTTCACTGACAAACCTTGTCTCAAAATAAAAAAGGAGGCTGTAAAGATGGCTCAATGAAACTTATAAAGCTCTATGGCCTGGGTTCAATTTCCCCAGTACCCACATAAAGCCAAATGCATAAAGTGGTACATGTGTGTGGAGTTCATTTGCAGTGCTAAGAGATCCTGACACATTCATACTCTCTCTCTCTCAATCTCTCTCTCTCTCTCTCTCTCATCAATCAGTAAATAAAATGTGTTTTTTTTAAAGATAGTGATTGAAGATCAGACTATAGCTTTTACACACACACATGTACACATAGACAAACACACAACACACACACACATCATGAGGGGAAAAAAAAGAGTTTCCAAGCTTCATGAGCTAAAAATTGCTTACTGCTGTGGCTGTTATGCAGCACTAGCTAGCTGAAATAAGACCTGTGTGCATTGACTAGGGACATTGAAAACTCGAATATATTCAAAGGAGGACAGTAAAAACCATGAAGGCTCGCAAGGCCACAGGATACAAGGAACAGTTGAAGATACCAGTAACCATTCATGACGAAAGAAGCCAGAGACTTATGGAGAACACAAGCATGTTTTCCAAATATGTGAGAATGGCAATAGGAAAGAGGAGCTGAGTATTGCCATGGTGCAAATGTGTCTGCCCATATTGAGGATGAAAATATCAAAGGCTTTCTTTAAAAGATGAGGCTGTCATAGTCAGCTCCTTGTTGCTGGGATAAATATCTAACCAGACACAGTTTATAGGAGGAATGGGCTTATTTCAGCTTACAAGCCCAGGGCAAGTTATTCAATGACAGAAGAAGCTGCTTACTTCCATATATCCAAGCAGAGAGAACAACTTCAGCAAAACATGGGAAAAACAAATCCCATCAGAACACAAATTAAAAGCTTAGTAAGGGGCTGGAGAGATGGCATAGAGGATAGGACATTTGCCTGCAAATCCTAAGGACCCAGGTTCAATTCTCCAGTACACACATATGCCAGATACACAAGGCAGTGCATGCACTGGAGGTTGTTTGCAGTTGTTGGAGACCCATTCTCTTCCTCTCTCCCTCTCTCTCAAATACCATATTTTTTAACAACAGAGTAAGCTTAGTAAAACACTTGAGTCTACGGAGAATATACTTTCACATTCAAACCACCACAGAGGCCTTTACAAAATGATTAAGTCATTGCAATAGAACCCTTGTAGGTAGGGTTGAGCCCTTATAAAAGGGCTGGAGAGAGAGTTTGCTGTCTTCTGCTATTCTTCTAGTTAAGGATACAGCGATGTCAGCACCTTCACCTTGGCCTTCCCAGCCTCAAGGACAGTGAGGGGGGAGTTGCTGCTGTTGACGCTTGCTCCATCTCACCTATTTTGTTAGCATGAATGGACTGAGACAACATTATACTTCTTAACATTTAGAGTCCTAAGAAATTGTGAGAATGGATACACCCTGGATTCCATCTTTCATGCTGACCTAAGTTGAAGCAAGTGTTCAGAAGCGATGGATTCTTTGGTGGAGATATACAAGCAGAAGTGACAGATTCCCCAGGCAGGTTTGTCCAAGAGGACACTCAAAGGTGGAGAGATATCATCAAAGGCTCTTCTGACCTTGAAATATTTTAAGAGACCACTATCTGTCCCCCAAAATATGTGCCTCAACTGCTGTCTTCCCCAAAATGTTTATTATGCTGTCACTCTCTTTGTTGGACCTTGGCTTCTTAGCTCTGTAAAGGACATCCCTCCTGGGCCATATTGGCTGCTGGGTTCCACAATAGCACATTCTCATTATTGCATCTGAGGGTTAGGGGTCTCACCTTCCATGATAAGATTGGCATGTACCCTGGATCCATGTTGGAGAACAGCTCCTGTGGTTTCCCTGGCTACTAGAGAGAATCTGTATTTGGTTTGTCTGTTTGGTATGTGTAGCATATGTGATATGTATGAGCATGGTGTATGCATATCTGTGTGCAGATGCGTACACCTTGTGCACACATATATGGAAGCCAAAGAAAGACATCGGGTGTCCTCCTCTATCACCATCCTGCTTTATTTCCCTGTGACAGAGTCTCTCACTGACCCTTAAGCTCACTGCACAGCCCCAGTGACTCTTTTGTCTCCATCCCACTCAATGCCTGTAGTTACAGGCATGCACAGACATGCTAGAATTTAAAAAAAATAAAATAAAAGTAAGCCAGGTGTGATGGCGCATGCCTTTAATCCCAGCACTCAGGAGGCAGAGGTAGGAGAATCCCCATGAGTTTGAGGCCACCCTCAGATTACATAGTTAATTCCAGGATAGTCTAAGGTAGAGGGAAACCCTACCTTGAAAAACAAATAAAAAAATTGCTTTGATTGATTTATTGGCAAGCAGTGAGACATATAGAGAAGACAGACAGAGAAAATGGGCGTGTCAAGGCTTCTAGCCACTGCAAATGAGCTCCAGGGGCATGTGCCACTCTGTGCATCTGGCTTTATGTGGGTATTGGGGAATCAATCCCTGGTCATTGGGCTTTGCAGGCAAGTGCCTTAACCACTGAGCAATCTCTTTAGCCCCCATGCCAGGATTTTTGACAGGGTTGCTAGGGATCAACCCAGGTCCTCATGCTTGCACAACAAGTGCTCTTATTCTCTGAACCATCTCCCAACATGCCTGCCCAATCTGTTTGTGCCAGCCCCTATTCCTACCATCTATAATCTGTGACAATCTCTCTAACCATACCACTCCTCACCGTGGGTCAGTCAGAGCCCTCAAGCACGTCCTTCTTCCCCAGCTCAAACCTGGTGAACAATGGCTCTGCTGTTCTGTTATTGTTGTTGTTTACTTGTTTGTTTCTGGTGCTGGGAATAAAAACAAAGCCTTTCACATAACAGGTAAGTACCCTGTCACTAAGCTACACCCTCGGCCTTAAGGATGACTTCTCATAGTAGTGGCCAATAACTTAGCACAAATAAAAGACACCAATTTCTCTCCCATCTCCTAGGAGCAGGCGGATTGGAGTGTTGTCTCCTACCCCAGAAAAAATCACAACCGACCTTGTACCTTGGGGAAAAAATTCACGATGGCTCCCAATTTCCTTTGGGAACCAGCCTCCTGTGGGTAACTCTAGACCATTTTTACTCTCATAAACAAGGATTTAAATAGAGTGGGACACACTAGATGTGACTTAGTGCCTCTGACAACAACCCAAACAGGCAGCTAAAAACAAAAATATTACTCAACACTTTGATATTTCCAAATAATCCCACCTGCTCAGCAGTGGGTGGAAGTAGTCCTCAGCCTGGTCTTTTCAAAGGTTTTCTTTTTCTTTCTTTCTTTCTTTTTTTCTTTTTCTGCACTAACAGTAGGGGAAAGTCAGGGTAGGGAGAAAGACGCAGTGCCCAAATTAGCAGCACAGCTCCTGTCAAGCATGTTCCTGTGAGAAGCAAAGCCCAGTGGTCACAGCGAGTATATGGCCCCAGCTTGTCACAGCTATTGATTGACTGCTTGCAATATTGCAGGTGATTTAAAGAGTTCTCCGCTACCTTGTTTGTTTAATGTCACCTCCATATGAGAATGTCAGCCTATGACATGTTTGACTTCTATGCAGGACAAATGCCAAGCCACGTGCCGATGTGCCCCCCCACATCGATTGTTTCTCCCCCTCAGTAACAATAATGATGACAACAGTTTCCAAATGCTTAATTTAAAAGAGGCTCTGGCTAATTCTTGCTACTCTCCTTATCAGTGGCCTCGCATGACTCTGGCACGGGGCCAAGAATGCTTATGCTGTTTGTTTCTTCTTCTCTAGGCTTATGAAATCTTGCGATTTCATGTCACACTTAGTGGCACTTGGAGCTCTGCTTTGCAAGTGGGAGGTGGGAGGGGCAGGGCTGAGACTCGGAGGGGAGCCCAAGCTGTCTGTGGACAGCTCAACACACACACAGACTAGAAATTAAAGGCACAGGGGCAGGAAACATAGCCAAAGATGGCAGAAAACAAAAAGAGAAAACAAAACCAAAATCAGAGATGGGGCTGGAAAAGCAAGAATCGGAGCTGCAGAAAGAGGGTGTGGCTGAGGAGGAGGAAGAGCAGGAAGGAGAGATGAGAAGGAGGTGTGTGAAGAGAAGAAAAGGAGGGCAAGAAAACCAATAGAGCAGAGAAGAGGCTGGAAAATGAAACAAAAGAAAGTAAAGAAGGGCTGGAAAGGCCCTGGCATACCCGTTCTCAATCTCTCTCCTGCTGCTGCTGCTGCTGCTTTCTGTCTCCCTTTCAAATAAAGAAAGAGAAAGAAGAAAAAGAAAGAAAGAAGAAAAGAAACAAAGAAGGAAGGAGAAAGAAAGAAGGAAAGAAAGAAAGAAAGAAAGAAAGAAAGAAAGAAAGAAAGAAAGAAAGACAGACAGACAGACAGACGGGCGGGCTGGAGAGATGGCTCAACAGTTAAAAGTGCTTATTTGCAAAGTCTGACAACAGAGTTTGAATCCCCCAGTATCCACAAAAAGCCAGATGCATAAAATGGCACATGCATATGGAGTTCATTTACAGTGGCAAGAGGCCCTGGCATGCCCATTCATTCTCTCTTTCTCCCCCTCCCACCTTCCTTCCTTCCCTCTCTCTCTCCCCTTGTAAACAAATAAATCAATAAGTAATACCAACAAACTGGAAGAGCATGAGAGGAGAGAAAGGATATAGGAAAAAAGAGATGACAGTAAAAAAAAAAAAAAGAGAAGGAAGGACATGAGGAAATAGGGGAAAGGAGAAGAGAGGAAGCAGCAGCTGTGGGCAAGAGAGAGACACTGGCCAGCAAAGGGCAGCATAGCCACTAAGTGCTTACTGTATGGAATGACCCCTTCCAAATGCATGCTGGAATGTCATTGCCATTCTAATAAGCATCAAAAAGTAGGGCCATCTAGAAGTGACTTGACATTGAGGCTCCTCCTTCATGAATGGAATGAAGATACTAGTTTGGGATTGGGCTAGTTTATAAGACTGAGTTTCTTATAAAAAGATGAGTTTGCCACAGTTTCTGTTGTCTCTGGTATGTTTGCTTGCCCTTCTACCACCCAATAACATAGCATAGAGACCCACACCCGCTACTGATGGCTTGCTCTGGGGCTTCCCAGACTCCACTGTCCATGAACTAGGTCAACTTCTAGTCTTTACCAATGATATTCAGCAGCAAACAGACTAAGTGTCCAAGGAACACCTATCCATAGATATGACTAAATCTTTTTGACAGAGGAAATAAAAACACACTCTAAACTAAGCTGGCATGTTGTTGAAACATCATGAATGCTTGAGAACAGATGTAAGAAGAAATTAAGTTCAGATTTAAATTCAAGATAGTTTATGATTTCTAAAGTAATATCTTCAGATTCAGCTATAAAACAAAACCAAACAAGGTCTTCATCTGTGACTAGGCCAATAGCTCTCCACCAGTGGCAACAGCAACCTCTGACAAAGGCAGATTCCGAAGGCCACACCCTGACCTAGGCAATGAGAAATGCTGGAGAAGGACCAGTGATGCTTTAGCCAATCCCTCATATGTGAGAAACGCTGGTGGCAGCCCAACACTGTCCTGTACAAGAGCCACTAATAGGTAGCCAGTCACTTAAATGGATTACAACACAATGATATGTGCATTTGCGGTAGGTCAGCAGCTGCTTCCCTTCAGCTCATGTGGGGCAGATGGTGGAGAATACTGGGGAGAACCAGGATAGATCAAGACATCAAGAACAGAAAGCCAACTGTCTACCAGGAGATGGGTCACCTCCACCTCATCTGCCAGGCCCAGAAGTTATTAGAGAGGAAATGGTCACACAAAGTGACACAAACAGTGCTTTCACGACTAGCCTGAAAACTAGCTCCAGGGAATTGGCCAAGACACCGTGGTCACTCAAACCTAACCAAAAAAGAGATCCTAGCCCGGCGTGGTGGTGCAGGCTTCTAATCCCAGCCCTTGGGAGGCAGAGGTAGGAGGATTGCTGTGAGTTCGAGGCCACCCTGAGACTACATAGTGAATTCCAGGTCAGCCTAGGCCAGAGCAAGACCCTACCTCAAAAAGCAACAAAACAAAACAAGATCCTGAGGCTGCAGAGAAAGCAACACTAAATCAGATTCCTATCAAGCCCACCAAGGCTAAGGGAACATTGCAGAAGAGGGGATGGGGGAATAACCTAGGGCATTGTGTCCCCTCCCCAGAGACTGACTAAGGTCTCTTGGTCCCCACAACGAATACCAATAACTCCATCAAAGTAGTCCTTCAGCAAAATTGGGGCAGAGGTGAGGGGTTCTAAGAGTACAACCTTTTGATTAAAAAATTCACTAGGGCTGGAGAGATGGCTTAGCCATTAAGTGCTTGCCTGTGAAGCCTGAGGACCCCGGTTCAAGGCTCGATTCCCCAGGACCCACGTTAGCCAGATGCACAAGGGGGCACATGCATCTGGAATTCGTTTGCAGTGGCTGGAGGCCCTGGCGCACCCATTCTCTCTCTTTCTCTCTCTGCCTCTTTCTCTCTCTGTCTGTCTCTCTCAAATATATAAAAATGAACAAAATTTAAAAAAAAATTCACTAAATACTTTTCAAAATGAGTCACATCAAAATAATATCAAAATTTTAAAAAGAAAGGAAGGGAGGAGGTTACTTAATAGGTTGGTATTGTATATATGTAAGTAGAATGATTGAGATGGGGAGGGGATATGATGGAGAATGGAATTTCAAAGGGGAAGGGGTAGGGAAAGTATTACCATGGAATATTTGTTATAATCATAGAAAATGTTAATAAAAATTTGACAAAAAAAAATTTTAGTTCCTCGGTCACACCAGGCATTTCCTAGTACTTAGTAGCCATATATGACCAGTTCCTGCCATACTGGACAGGACAGACAGAATGTTCTGTCACTATAAGAAGTCTAGAATTTTGTTCACTGTGTCTTGATCATCTTGAAACAGCCAACAAGATGTAGACTAAGGAAGATGCTTTCTACCTTACACCTCTCCACAGAGGAGACCAGAAGTGGAGCTGCAGAAAAGGGCATGTCTGGCCCCCCCTTCCCCTTCCCCGGGGTCCGGGGGTGACATTGCACCGCCCCCTCGCGGGGTTGCATCTCCAGCCCACGCGGACCCCCCCCCCCCCCCCGCCAACAAACCCAACCAGCTGGCACGCTGCTGCCTTTCGCCTGTCTGGATTGGGGCTCCATCCCGCCCCCTGCCCCCATTCCCACCCCGGGCCGCCCAGCCATAGGGGCTGCGGTGTTTTTCGGATGCACTTTCGTGGCGTTCGGCCCTGCCTTCACGCTCTTCTTGATCACTGTGGCTGGGGACCCTCTTCGCGTTATCATTCTGGTCGCCGGGGCATTTTTTTGGTTGGTCTCCCTCCTCCTGGCTTCTGTGGTCTGGTTCATCTTGGTCCATGTGACAGACCGCTCAGATGCCCGGCTCCAGTATGGCCTCCTGATTTTTGGTGCTGCCGTGTCCGTCCTTCTATAGGAGTTGTTCTGCTTTACCTACTACAAGCTACTTAAGAAGGCAGATGAAGGGTTAGCCTCGCTGAGTGAGGACGGAAGATCACCCATCTCCATCCGCCACATGGCCTATGTTTCTGGTCTGTCCTTCGGTATCATCAGGGGTGCCTTCTCTGTTATCAATATTCTGGCTGATGCACTTGGGCCAGGTGTGGTTGGGATCCATGGAGACTCACCTTATTACTTCTTGACTTCAGCCTTTCTGACAGCAGCCATTATCCTGCTCCATACCTTTTGGGGAGTTGTGTTCTTCGATGCCTGTGAGAGGAGACGGTACTGGGCTTTGGACCTGGTGGTTGGGAGTCACCTACTGAGATCAGGACTGACCTTCCTGAACCCCTGGTATGAGGCTAGCTTGCTGCCCATCTATACAGTCACTGTTTCCATGGGGCTCTGGGCCTTCTTCACAGCCCGAGGCTCCCTCCGAAGTATCCAGCGAAGCCTTTCCTGTAAGGACTGACTACCTGGACTGATCGCCCGACCGATCCCACCTTCCTGTCCACTGCCCATGATTGAACCCAGCCCCAGCCTGGGTCTCTTGTCTCCTCGGTGATGTGTCCTTTGCTTTGTCCATTCGTGTGACCTCTCGCGTGTTAAGTAAGCTTCACCAGGAGCAGCCTGGGCGCAGCCAGTCGTGGCCTGGTGGGCTTGAACCTGCACTCACTCCCTGCCATACGGGACCCGACCCCTTTGTTGTCCAGGTCTCCCCGTGTGTCATTGCTCTCGTCCGGTCCACGAACTCACCCCCCTTCCCCTCTGCAGGCCGACGGCAGGAGGACAGTCGGGTGATGGTGTATTCTGCCCTGCGCATCCCACCCGAGGACTGAGGGAACATGGGGGGGAGGACCCCTAGGCCTGGGGTGCCCTCCCCATCTACTTCTCCATCTCGAGTTCTGGACAGCGCAGGTTGTAAGGAAAAGGGACGTAGTTTAGCCATGGCCCTTGGAGATGCAATTAATGGACGCTCAAGGGTAGACGAGCTTTGAGTTTCCCAGTATCCCTGCCCAGACTGGACATCCTGGTCTTTTTCTCAGGTCTGAAGGGAACCTTTTTTTTTTTTTTTTTTTTTTGGTATGATAAAGACCCCAAACTGCCTTTTATTTTATTTTTTTTAAGCGTGGGGTGGCGGGGAGGGGGAGAAGGAGGCTATATTTTACCTCCTCAAATTGCTCATTGGTGGCTGGGCTCATTTCTAGTCCCTTTCCTCTTGGTCCCAGGCCCTGGGGGGAAGGAAGAGAGTGAATGTTTGGGAACTGGCATTACTGGAATTAATGGTTGTAACCTTCTTCACCGTTAGCATCACTTCTCTTCCCAAGGTGAAGTAGAGGGTGCTGGGGGCCGGGGGGGGGGGGGGGGGGGGGGGGGGGGGGGGGGAGCTGGCCCACTCCAGAGCCACAGCGCCGCTGGAGTCAGACGACATGAGGTCGCAGGGCAGGAGGGCAGATTTTTTTCTAGTTTTTAATTGGGGCGCGGGAGGGGTCGGGGAGGTTTTCTATCAACTGTATCATTTTCTGCCGAGGGTGGAGTGCCCCATCCTTTTAATCAAGGTGATTGTGATTTTGACTAATAAAAATGACTTTGTAAAAAAAAAAAGAAAAGAAAGAAAAGGGCATGTCTGAAAGAGCCATAGGCTTCAGTCAGGTGGATAAGACTGGGATTTTGGCATCAGATTTATGAACACATGGCAGTGCTATGTGGTGAATTTGGTAATAAGCTGCCAGAATTTCACTCTCTTTGTGCCAGAGACTCTTTTGGCAATCTAGCGAGGCCTGTTTCTGTTGCTGTAACAAAATACCTGAAGCCGGATGATGTATAGAAGGAGCTTTATGTGAGCACATGATTCTGGAAGCTGAGAAGTTCAGAAGCATGGTGGTATCTGAAGCAGGTGTTCCCACATAGTGGAAATTGGAGGGGCAAGCAATCGTGTATGGAAGAGGCAAAACAGAAGGTGTTTATAACAAACTCACTTCCATGAGAAAGACATCAGTCTCTCTAGTCCCCTCTGACTGGCCCTACCTCCCAACACTGCCACCATGGTAATCAAATTTCAACATGAGATTCAGAGGAGACAAACCAAATTCAAATAGCACCCATGGGCTGCTTCTCAGAAGAAGGTTGGCAAATGCACAAACAAAATACAATTACAAAGAAAACCAATTATATTGAAATGTAGTTATTAAAGTAAAAAACCACAGTTGTACTATTAGAATATATATGTTTCCTTATTAACACAGTAATTAATAAGATAGAGTGGCAGGTCTAATAACTGCTGTAATTTCAAAGAAGTGCTAAGTGAAAATGATATTTTGAGATCTGTGTAACCACGGTAATATGAGATGGAATGTGGGTTATTTCTGTTGGAGACAAGAGCTCAGGTTCTGCAAACACTGCCATGGTTTGTGGTCTATGTTCATAATTGAAGGAAACGTGAAATCTCATTAGAAAGTTAATGGAAATAAAGAGATGATACGTTTTCCATCCAAGTTTATGGCTGGATGGGTTTGGAACCTCAGGTAGAGTGGCTCCACCGTCACCTAACCACTTCCTGTCTTCTGACAGAGCCTTTTCAATGTCACTGGTGCATGTGTGCAAAGACTCAGACAGAGGTAAGAGGGTCACCAGAGAAGTTGTGGGAGCCAGTCTTGGAAGTGGCAGTGTGAGTATCACTTCTGCCTTGTCCCATTGGCCAGTCTACTCCCCAGGGTCATGGCACAGGCATGTTCATTAGCTCTCTGTCATACCTAGATAACTCAGAGATTAAATAAGGAAATGTATTCTGTCATGCTGGAAATACAGCTTGCTGTATTGAAGGCAGGGCAATCAGGAGCCCTGGCAACAATATAATAGGGGCCCTTCCTCCTCCAGCAGACAGCTGACAACAAAAAGTCCCAGCAGCTTCGGGCTGGAGAGATGGTTCGGCGATGAAAAGCACCTGCTGGCCCAGGTTTGAAACCCCAGTATTCACATAAAGCCAGATGTATAAAGCAGCAAGTGTGTCTAGAGTTTGTTAGCAATGGCGAGAGACCTGGTGTGCCCATTCTGTCTCTCTCTCTCTCCTCCCCCCACAAATAAGTAAAAAATATGTATAAAGGAAGAAGTCCAAGCTTTGAGAGATCAGTTTAAGGGCATTTCTAAGACTGGAAGTCCCTCCTTGAATACCAAGGCCACTCCTGCACCATTTCCCCCTAGGCGCCACCTTTTCACTCCTCCAACTGCACCAAAAAAGCCTAGAGGAGTTATGGGACCGAAGTCCCAGTGGGACCCATCTTCCCCCAGTCATTCACATGGAGGCCTGCCAGGCCCCCAGAAAGGAGGTAACAAAAACAAAAATAGCCTCTCCTCCAAGGAAAGAAATTTAAAAATAGATTCTAACCCACATGAAAATTTGGGTGAAAAGAAAAGAAAGGAAAACAAAATGAATCATCTTTATGTGTTTTGCTGAGCTACCGCTTGTTTCCATGGCTACAGGGTCCTATGTGCAGGGCCTGGTCTTTTCCAACAAGTTCAAGGCCCACCAAAGAACGAATGGGGGCAATCCTGTCCTCGAGATGTTATAGCCATCTTTTTTTTGAATTTATTTATTTATTTGAGAGCAACAGACACAGAGAGAAAGACAGATGGAGGGAGAGAGAGAGAATGGGCGCGCCAGGGCTTCCAGCCTCTGCAAACGAACTCCAGACGCGTGCGCCCCCTTGTGCATCTGGCTAACGTGGGACCTGGGGAACCGAGCCTCGAACCGGGGTCCTTAGGCTTCACAGGCAAGCGCTTAACCGCTAAGCCATCTCTCCAGCCCTGTTATAGCCATCTTATCCGCCATCTCCCAATGCAGTCACCATCACCAAGCACGTCATATCAATGAGGGTCCCCATTCATTTCACATTTGCCTCCATTGTCAGCTGTCTATCACTGTAACTGAGCAGATGAGAGTGTTGGTCTGGGTCTCCTGGGAATCAAAGGAACTCTTGCCTGGTTTTACAACCTAGGCAGTCAAGGGAGGTTAGGCCAACTTGTGGGAGGAACAGGGTCTTAAATCATAAAGTAGGAAAGCCCGCTTTGAAGACAACATAACACCTCAGTGGTTGTGGTGGTTTGAACAGAATAGATGGCCCCAATATATTCAGTTCTTTATTGTTTGTAGTTTGCATCTGCTGGCTACCTGGCTGGAGGCAATGTCACTGGGTGGATCTTTAGGTATGGTGGTGGGTTTCAGATTTCAATCTAAAGATATGCAAAGTCTGCCTATCTGGAGTTCCTGAAGTGTGCTGTGGCTTTTGACCTTTAGGCTTGTGCTTCTCTCTGTCTGCTTGAGCCTGTGAAGGCAGGCCAGCTTCTTCGGCCATTATGGAACTTCCTCTGGATCTGTAAGCTTCAATAAAGCCCTTCCTCCATAACTGTGCCTGGTCTGGAAGTTTATCTCAGCGAACCTAAAGCTGTCTGGTACAGTGGTCTACCTTTCTGGTGGGCTTGCTTCAAACATGAGAGCAAGGAGGCTACACAGAGGTAGGGAAAGGTAAGGGGATTGGTATGACCCTGTGCATGGCCTCCGTGGCTATGAAACAATTTAGGACTGTTGCCCAATCCCTCTGGTTCATTGAAATAGTCCTCTAGATTAAGAAGGACTAAGTTTGTGGGGGTTTCATCTTAGAACTGGTTTTGGAGTCTTTATCCCAAACTGGAAAAGATACCTCAAGGATTTGGAATAATGTCATGTCTCACAAGTACTTTTCTAAAAATGGTAGTGTTCTGCCGTTAGGAAAATCCAATATGTTGAAACTTCAAACTTACAAGATAGATACACTGGAGCAGGAGGGAAAAGAAACGTACAGGATAAAGAATCCTTCACTTTGGGAGAAGGAGATGGCTTAGGGATAAAGCCCTTGCTGCTCAAGCCAGAATCCCCGAGTTTGATCTTTCGATTCCATGTAAAAAATGGTATGAGGCTTCTGTAATCCCAGCACACTGATGCCGCTGTTGAGATGGGAAGCAGAGACAGGAACATTTCTCAAAAAGCTTGGGGCCAGCTCAGCAGAGAACAATAGCAGAGGGAGAATCCAGAGAGAGAAACCCTGCCTCAAATGAGGTGGAAAGGCAAGGACCAACTACAACATTGTCCTCTGACCTCCACATGCACATCATAGTATGCACACGCCTGCACTCACAGATACACACACACACACAAATCCTCACTTGGCCTGGTAATGTTCCACATAGAAACTCAAGAGATGTGATTCCTGACCCCACACACATACACACACCCTGAGGTAAGTTCTCACTTTAGCACAGGCTGACCTGGAACTCATTCTGTAGTCCCAGGCTGGCCTTGAACTCATAATGTCCTTCCTACCTCTGCCTTTAGAATGTTGAGACTAAAGGTATGCCCCATAAAGCCTCTCTGAAATATATCTTAGACTAGATCCTATATCACAATAAGGGGGTTGTGCCATTGAACATATTATTGAGCAATTGACAAAATTAGAATATGAGCCAGGCGTGGTGGCCCAAGCCCTTAATTCCAGCACTTGGGAGGCAGAGGTAGGAGGATTGCTGTGAGTTTGAGGCCACCCTGAGACTACATAGTGAATTCCAGGTCAGCCTTGCTAGAGTGAGACCCTCCCTAGAAAAAAAATAGAATATGAATGATAAGTCAAAATGAAATGTATTGATAAATTTACTGATACTGATACCTAGGCTGGGGTTATATAATAGCCTTAGGAGATACTGAAGCATTTAAGAATAATGGGTCTATTGAAGTCAAGTTTGCATTGCTGGTAGCAATCACCCAGCTAGGAGCAGCTTCTGGAAAAAAAGAGGTTTATTTTGGCTTACAGGCTCAAGGGGAAGCTCCATGATGACAGGGGAAAATGATGGCATGAGCAGAGGGTGGACATCACGCCCTGGCCCACATAAGGTGGACAATAGCAACAGGAAGGTGTGCCAAACACTGGCATGGGGAAACTGGCTATAACACCCATAAGCCCTCCCCCAACAATACACTGCCTCCAAGAGGCATTAATTCCAAAAACTCCATCAGCTGGGAGTCTAGCATTCAGAACACCTAAGTTTATGGGGGACACCTGAATTAAACCACCACATTCCGCCCCTGGTCCCCATAAACTGATAAGCATACATGATGTAAAATGCAATTCATTCATCTAACATTAAAAGACCCCATAGTTTCTATCAATTGCAATGATGTTCAAACATACCCATAGTCTAAGATCTTTTAAATTTTCTTTAAAATTTTTTGTTTATTATTTTTATTTATTTATTTGAGAGTGACAGACAGAGAAAGAGGCAGGTGGAGAGAGAGAGAGAGAGAATGGGCATGCCAGGGTCTCCAGCCACTGCAGACAAACTCCAGATGTGTGCACCCCCTTATGCATCTGGCTAACATGGGTCCTGGGGAACTGAGCCTCGAACCAGGGTCCTTAGGCTTCACAGGCAAGTGCTTAACCACTAAGCCATCTCTCCAGCCCAGATCTTTTAACTGAGCCATAATAACCAAAAAATCCCCCCAAAACCCATAATGGAATGGAATAAATACACTGCTAAAGATGGCATTGGGCATAGCAAAGAAATATTCAACCAATACAAGATTTAAAACAACCAGGGCAAACATCAAACTCTGTGACTCCAAGTCCACCAACTCTAGCCAGTGACAAATGTCCAAGTCCAATAATCCTAACCATCAATAATTCTGGCATTCCAATTCCGCCCCTCCAGCTAGGCTACTCACAGTCCTAGAAAACTTCATCGGGACTAGCAGCTCCTTGGCAGACATCTCATGGTCCCGGCATCTCCACTGCAATGCACAGTTCATCCTCATGGCCCCATGGGGTCTCCATAAAGGCATCCAGCAAACCTGCTTCACACTGCCCATGGCCATTTCCAAAACATAAGACCATGTTGCAAACTCAATGAGCCTCTCTTTCCTGCATTTCTTATACTCCACAATACCAGGTAGGGTGCCAATTTGTTAATCCAGGGGGGAATAAAGCAGACTTTGAAGAATAGGACACTCCTTTAGAACTCAGACCCCTCCAAAAGAGTCTACTTTCTTCCTGTTGCCCAAGTGCAGGTCAGCTAGCCCAGTCTCAAATGTTGTAATCTCTCAATTGCAGCTGAACAGGCAGCAATTCACCCACAGATTTTTCTCTCTGTACCATATCCCTCTGTTCACACCAGTTCATTTCGACATAAAACAACCCTGCACAACTTCTCAGGACACGGGCATAACAGCAAGCTTCTCACACAAACTGTTAGCCCAGTCCAGGCAAACCTCTTTCTCACCCTCATAAGCCAAACCTCACAATCCACAGTTCTTACTACATTCAGGTCTTTCAACTCTGACCAGAACAGTCCATCAAGCTGCACTTACAGCCCTGCAAGACATCTCTTAGGCCAAGGTTTCAAATCCTTCCACATTCCTCTTGAAAATCAGCTCCAAAAGCCCAAAGCCACACAGTCAGGTGTCTAGCAGCAACCCCACTCCTCGGTACCACTTTACTGTTGCAGTCAGGTTGACATTGCTGGTAGAAATCACCCAACCAAGAGCAGCTTCTCAGAAATAGAGGTTTATTTTGGTTTATAGTCTCGAGGGGAAGCTCCACAATGGCAGGGAAAATGATGTCATGAGCAGAGGATGGACATCACCCCCTGGCCCACATAAGGTAGACAAAAGCAACAGGAGAGTGTGCCAAACACTGGCATGGGGACACTGGCTATAACATCCATAAGCCCGCCCCCAACAATACACTGCCTCCTGGATGTGATAATTCCCAAATCTCCACCAGCTGGGAACCTAGCATTCAGAACAGCTAAGTTCATGGGGGACACCTGAATTAAACCACCACAGGGTCATAATAAATGCAAGTATTATGTTCTGAATGCTTCTGTCCCCTCTCCCTCAAATTCCTATGTTGAACTCTGACCTCTCAATGTGATAGCATAAGTAGGTGGGGTCTTTTGAGAGTGTTGTGACCATTAGGGCAAAGTCTTCATAAATAGCCTTAGTGCCCACACAAAAGACACCCTAGCTGGATAGCTCTTCCTTTCTACCATCTGAGGACCTACCCACATCCTCCTAAATACTCAAAACCAGCTGCAGATAACTTATAATACCTAATTCAATACAAATGTTATACAAATAGTTGCTATGTTGTTTTACAAGTTAAGCAATAATGACACGAAAAACAATCTGTACATGTTCAATTAAGATACAACCATCCTAGACCTAACTATACTTTCTTATTTAGCTGGTTGATTGGTTTGTTTAGTTTGTCCATTTGCTTGTGTTAAGACAAGGTCTCATGTATCCAAGTCTAGCCTTGAACTCCCTATGGAGCCAAGGATGATGTTGAACTTCTGATCCTCCTGTCCCCACATCTCAAGTGCTGAGATTGAGGGGCACCAACACACCTGGTTGATGCAGTGCTAGGGACTAAACCCAGGCTTTTATGCATGCTAGACAAGTGCTCTACCAAAGGCGCCATGTCCCCAGCTCCCCAACAACACATTCAATCCACACTTGCTTGAATCCATAGATATGGAGCTCCTGGGCACAGAGAACTGACTACATGTGTATTTATATGTTGTTTTGTATGTTTGTATATGTGTATAGGTAGATACAGAAAGAAGCTGCAGACATGAGAGAAAATATAAAAGATCAAAATATGTGAATATGAAGCCAGGCATGGCAACTCATAATTGTAATCTCAGTCCTCAAAAGACTAAGACAGGAGCATCATCAGGAGTTCAAAGCCAGCTTGAGGTGCAGCAAGAGAATCAGTGTTAAAAATAAGGGGGAGGGCTGGAGAGATGGCGTAGTGGTTAAGCACTTGCCTGTGAAGCCTAAGGACCCCGGTTCAAGGCTCGGTTCCCCAGGTCCCACGTTAGCCAGATGCACAAGGGGGCGCACACATCTGGAGTTCGTTTGCAGTGGCTGGAAGCCCTGGCGCGCCCATTCTCTCTCTCTCTCCCTCCATCTGTCTTTCTCTCTATGTCTGTTGCTCTCAAATAAATAAATAAATAAATACATAAATAAATAAATAAATAAATAAATAAATAAATAAGGGGGAGAAATTGTGACTGTGGATGAAAGACAGTTGTATAATAGTCCCAGAGAAAACTTTTTCTTTTCTTCAATTTGCTTCAGTTTCCTGAATAGCCCTTCTGTGTGTTTAATCATCACTTAACTCTACAAAATTCAATTTACATTCAACCTTTTAGGGAATATTTCTGATATGTGAGACCCAAGTACACCTAGGATTATTCCTCATGTCTTGCATGTGCAGCAAATATGCACACTATGGGCCAGAGCTGTCCAATACATCTTTCCACCTCAGCCTCCCAGCTGCTGAGGTTACAGGCATTTAGCCACCACACTAACTTCTAATAGATGTTTCTGTGATAATGGAAATGGCATGTGCATACACTGCCCAAAACAATAGTCTGTCGCCATGTGTAGCTACCGAGCATGTGAAATGTGGCTAGCCATAATGGGCAATGCTGCAAGTGCAGAAGACACAGATTTCACAGATTGAGTATGAAAAAAAAATAGAACATAATAGACTTTGTCTATGTAGCAATTGGCTGTGTCCATAATAAGAACACATAGCCAGAAACATTTTTCCAACATCTTTTGCTTCTGCTTTTAGACAATGGAGGTAGATTTGGCCTCTTAAACAAATGGGAAAATAAAATATTTACTAGGGAATTTTTTGTTGTTGTTCTACAAACTGAAGTGTAGCAGTTCTGGCTTAGTAATAAAAATAAATAGAAAAAAAGAACATAAAATATTTGGGTCTATTGGGCTAAATAGTATCAATTAAATTAACTACACCTATTTCTTTTTTACTTTCTTTTAAATAGCTACTAGAAAAATTTAAATTACTTACATGGCTCACGTTGTTGGCTCATTTTGTATTTCTATTGGATGGAAGCGGTCTAGAAAGTCATGGAAGCTGGTTCCCTCTTGCTCTCCTGGCCCAGCTGTCTGCCACAGTGGATACTCCTGGGAAATGGTGCTTACTTAAAGTTCTGTGCAAGCTGGATCCTTCAAAGCCTAAGAATCCCGCATCTAAGGGAGAGGGTCAGTGGAGGCAATATTTGTACAGAAGATGCTATGTTCAAAGCCCAGTCTGCCTCAGCAGAGTTCCGTCATCCGGATGATTGTTCCAGCTCCTGTTCCCTCCAGCAAAGAGACAAACACCACTAGCTCTCAACTGGACAGGAGAACTAGACCTCACTAAAGACAGTCCCAGCGTAACTGACTGTCTTTTCCAAGGATGCCCGTGTTATGTGTGGTCTCAGGCATTCTTCTGGCACTTCTAACTTGAACTTCTCATCAAAAGGTGGAGTCTGGGCCAGAGAGATGGCTTAGCAGTTAAGGCACCTGTCTACAAAGCCAAAGGACCTAGGTTCAATTCCCCAGGACCCACATAAGCCAGATGCACAAAGAAGGGCATGCATCTGGAATTTACTTGCAGTGGCTTGAGACCCTGGCACGCTCATTCTCTCTGCTTCTCTCTCTCTCTCTCTCTCTCTCTCTCTCTCTCTCTCTCTCTCTCTCACACACACACACACACACACACACACACACACACACACGAATGAGTGAATTAATTAATATAAAATAAGCCGGGTGTGGTGTAAATCATTAATCCCAGCACTTGTGAGGCAGAGTTAGGAGGGTTGTCATGAATTTGAGGCCAGCCTGAGACTACATAGTAAATTCCAGGTCAGCCTGGACTACAGTGAGACCCTACTTCAAAAGAAAAAAGATTTAAAAAATTTCTTAAAAGTAAAATGAAAGTTTTTTTTAAAGGTGTTGCCTATGACCTATGACACTCCTACCAATAGTGTTCAGTGGAAAGGATGCTACATGGCTGGGTGTGATAGCTCTCAGGAGGCTGATGCAGGAGGATCTCAAGTTCTAGGATAGTCTGGGGTACACAGTGAGATGCTGTCTCAAAAACATACACAGAATATGTGACCTCTGAGGGTAAGTCATAAAAAAGATACATCTTCCACCTAACTCTTTGTCACTACTCACCCTTGGAACCCAGTCACTCTTTTATGAGGAAGCCCAGGCTACATGCAGAAGCCAGCTAAGGGCTTAGGTGGCAGCCAACCTCAGCTACTAGCCACTGTGAGTGTATAGGATTTCCGTTGGCTCGAGCCTTCAGCCTTAGAGTCTTCCAAATGACACTCCGGTCATCCTGAAGCTAGGAACAAGCCATTTCTGCTGTGTTCTGTCCCCGTTGCTAACACAGAGAATCTGTATTTAATAAATGGTCTCAGGCCACTAAGTGTGAAGGTAATTTTTCATGCAGCCCTAGTCCCTGCGACATCCAGAGTGTGGCTATAATCATCCCAGCTTTATTGAAAGAGAGCAGCAGTTGCGGCGGCATAGAGCTGCGTGCCGTGATAGTTACTCTCCATTGCAAACTTGACTGCATTTAAAATCACCATAGAAACATTCCTCTGGGTGTGTTTGTGAGCGTACTTCCAGAGACGTTTAACTAAAGACGAAAGACCCACCCTGAATGTTGGTGGCACCACCCCATCTGCTGGGGTCGCAGACTGAATAGAAAGGAGAGAATGAGGTGAGCACAAGCTGACTAGGGATGCAGTCTGCCCAGCAACCTTCCGCTCCTGCCGCTACATCTTCTCTGCCATAACACACTGCACCCTCAAACTGTGAGCCAAAAGAAACCCTTCCTTCCCTTAGTTGCCTTTCTTGGACATTTTATCACAACATCAAGAAAAGTAACTACTAGTGAGCCAAGCAATGGCCCACCTATTACCGCCGGCTAACATACCCTGTGACACCTTCTGGTGTCCCGCTGTGTGCTTAGCATTGAGCTGCTGGTCAGTAGTTCTGAAGTGGATTTTTTTTTTTCTAGAATTAGCAAGAGCTTGGGTAACTTTTCTTAGAAAAGACTCAAATCAAACAGATTTCAAAGCCCTATGTTTGCCATTAAATAGGTGTTAAAATATGTGTCATCTCGCTGCCTTTCGGCTCCGGAGGACTCCAATCATGACAATAATTAATATAGTGGCTTGATTTATTGCTACTATTCCTCAGGATCATATTTATTTCATTAGTTTTTAAATGTTTGAATCACACAAGCAGTCTGGCTAAAGTAAGATTGTGGGAAAGGTGCTGCCAGAACAAAAAAAAAATGAAAGAAAAGAGGGGGAAAGTAAAGAATGAAGGAAGGGAGGGAGGGAGGGAGGGACAGAGGGAGGTCAGGCAAACACATAGGAAAATACAATTTATTAAAAAAAATACAACAGTCAGGAAAAGAAATAGTCTGCATACTTGAAAAAAAAAAAGGTGGCTCCGGGCAATTTTTGAGGGGAGATTAATTTTTCAAAGCACAGAAGAAACGCAATGCTGAGTGACTTAAGTGGTCACATAGCGCATTTGAATGAACTCTTTTCTGGAGTGTTCTGACCTAACTTGCCTTTGCTAAAATGCCGGGCAATGCCCCATGGAAGGAACAGAGCTATTGGCATTGCCAGTTTGGGTGATGTGACAGGAGTGTGTCAGGACCCACCTTATGCAGTCACCCACAAAAGTGCACTGTTTGCTGTCCTGCATGGTAAGAATGTACCCTTTCGCCTAGACAAAATGCCCTTGGGTCAGCCTCATGAAGTGAGTCACTGGACTGCAGTGGGGTAGGCAAGCCCATCTTGCTCAGAGAAGGGCAAACCTGGGACGATGAAACAGGAACCGCCTGAAGATGCCAGCCTCTGGAATGCAAGCAGCAGGGAGAGTTCTGGGAGTTCTCACATGGCTGGCGCCCCTCTGCAATCCCCACAAAAGCATCATTTTCTTTAATCCTTATGACAAGCATATGCAGGAGATCTTTGTAATCCCCAGATTATAGACGGGAAAATGGAAGCTCTACGTTTAATTTCCCAAGACCACAAAAATAAGAAAACAGAATCAGATCTCAATAACTAATATTTTGGGGTGCTTCCTCCCCTTTGCTCACAGGCAGTATTCCCAGCGATTTAATTTGTATTACATAGCTTATCATTACATGCAGGGCACAGCCAAGAGGAGTGAGGCAGAGAGAGACAACTGGGCCAAAGCCACAGAACACCCACCATAGAGAGCCCTATTCTTCCTCCCCAAAATTCTTTCCGGTCATTTTTGACCACAGGATGAGAGGCAGTAGGGGATAAGTGGGCCCCCATGACTGGGAAGGGCAAGGTGAGGTACCTGGGTAGGGAGACCCTTAGGAATGAGTCTATTGCTAGGAGAGTTCCTCCCCTGAGATGCACTTTTAAAGAAAACAAGCCTAAGCTAAGTCTCTGCAGATGATGGGCCCAGGGATTCCCAGCCTAATGAACTAGATCATGAAGGCTCATTTGCGTGTTCAATAGCTCCTGCCATTCGCTCAGGTTCACTTAGGGCAGAAAAAAAAGGGGGGGAGCATGGGAAGATTGATGGGATGGAGATCCCAGAGGGCCCCCTGGGAGGCAGGCGTGGCCTAGTGAGGCTAAGAAAGTAGAGTCAGCACCAAAACCTGGATGGCCATCCTCCATAAATGAAGACCAGACCAGCCATCAGAGTGGAGCGGGCCACTCTGCCAGCCATTCACAGTTTAATTCAGTGGGGAAGTAGCTAGCCATCCCTAGCTTCCCATGATGTTCCAGAGTGGGGAGGCCGTAGGAAGCTGGCCACAAGACCCCATAGGATAGCACTTGGCAGCAAACTATCATGAGAGATGGACCAGCTGTTCTTTTTTTTGCCTCACCTACCACAGACAAATCTTTGATAAAATACATCAAAAAAAAATTACTGGGGAGGGGCATTAAAAATTTTAAAAGCCCAAAGTTGTAATTGCCTCTGGATTTAACAGACATAAAGCGACTCTGACATGTTATTATTAAAGTTTCAAAATACTTACTCTTAATTTCTATATTCAATTGTCAGCTACAGGTAGCAAACTGTTATGAAACCAACTCGGGCCTGCAGACCATAGCCTGTCTATGTCTGTGTCTTTGCATGCCCTGTGTAGCCGTGTCGCAGGGGATTTTGGCATGGCTGGACATAACCTCCCAGCCCAGAACAGCTATCTGATACAGGCAAGGACGTCTTCGAGATGAGACATCCTAGGAGAGGAGATCTCTGGGCAATAGGTTTGGCAGGACAGGAATGCATGATAGCCCTTAGCTGAGTGCTACATTCTACAGATCCTGATGCTTGTCACACTCTTACTCATGACAGCTCCCCAAAGGACAGAGCTAGGGCAAGAATACACTTCATTTTCCTTAAACGGGAAAGGCAAGGCTTAGCATAAGAAGATGCCACTATTTACATGGGTGTACCCAAGGGACATTTATTCTCTTCAGGGCTCTTCTGCCGTTGCTAACAGCCTCCAGGAGCATCACGTAGAGTCTCCTGAACCCTAACCTGCTGTCCTCATCCCCTTTTCCACTAAGAAGCAAAATCTAAACCCTTCCCAAAGGAGAGAGGGAAACAGGATGCCCAGAACAGAGAACCTTTACAGTTGGCAACAAGAGCCAACTGATTGATCCACCTTGGTGATTTCCTCTCACCAACAGATAAATTGAACCTTCTGGAACTGAGAGGGCATATGGGACAAGTGGGGTCAGGGACCCCCAAGTCCTTACTCCCACAATTCAACATATAAGCCTGTTTTCCTTATCTCACTCAGAATAGAAGGGGCCCCACAATCCTCTTTCCCAAACTATCCAGGAGCCCACACTGTAGACTAGACAGAGCCGCTAGCTAGCTCCTAGCCTGGCAGTTGCCAGCAACAGAAAGCCCTGCTATGACCACTTCCTTCTCTGCCAGCAGATGTCACTGCAGCCTGACCTCAGGTTACCAAAAGGGAGCCTCTAGTTTTGGCTTTGGAGCTCTAGGAAGACCAAAAACAAAAAGTTTTCCAAAAGGCACACTTTTTTGGCTCTTTTGCTTTTCTTCTGATATGGCAAACTTGCTACGCCAGAAAGATGCATTTTATACCTCCGTTTTCACCATCTGTAAAATGGACACTTCCCCTCCTACTTTCCAAATAAGTATGGCAGTAGAATTCAAAACAGCTGTGATCTTCCAGAATTAATCCCATCCTTGCTGGACCTCAGATATTTTCTCAAACAGGGAATAAAGTCATAGCACCCCAAAGGTACTTATCTTACATTTGCCTTCATAGGTACCCAGAACCACCTCCACCTATTCTTGTTTCCATAGTAACAGACGGGTCAAAAAAAAAAAAACCTGACAAAATAAGGTACCTAAGAGGCATAAACAAAATATGTGATGGTGTTGGAGACTGTAAAGATTTTATTGCCACCTGTTTGGAAAGACTTGCATAATTCAATCGTGCTCCTGGCATTTGTGAGGGAAGCAATCACCCCAAAGTTGTGGCAATAAAGCCTTTATAGCCCCCCCTGCTGGCACGCCCGCTTTCTAGGTACAAAGCCCCAGTTTGATAAACTTCCGCTTCTCACATTCGCATAATGGAAATGGACGCGATTTTAAACCCAGGCTGTTGGGAGGCATAACTCTCAGCTCTCCTGGAAGTGAATCACGAGCCCGTCTAGGTGGAGGCAGCTGGGAGAGCCCCCAAACCTGGTCTACAGGACCGCAGGCCTGGGCAGGGATGCTGGGCAAGTTTCTTCCCTTCCCCGCAGACCAAAGACTAGGTCGGGTCTACTTGAAGGTCTTACTCCTCCAAGTCCAAGAATCGTTAAGTCAAAGTGACCTCCTGGGAAGTGACTAAGAAAGCAAGCTTGTCTAGGGCAAGTTTAGGAAAGGGTGCTTCCAACCCAAGTGTACCCGGGATGATGTTCCTCTCCATCGACCCCCATCCTCTGCTCCCCTGGGCTCTCTCTCTCTCTTTCTCTCTCTCTGATTTTCTGGTACCCTCTCCCTTAATCTGCCATCCATCATCCACTGCTCCAACAACTTTTTTTTTTTTTTTTTTTTTTTTTGCAGCTCACCCACTGGGGACCGGCCAGGAGCAGTAGGGTGCTCTTGGTGCCTCTCCCTCTCCGCAAATTACAGCAACCCTGCCGGCACTCCGAGGTAAAAGTTTGAACGTGTCTGCAAAGCTTAATCAAATGCTAATTTCGTGTGGTGAAAGAATTTGCTGGAATCTGCAAGGGAGCTCCTGGCAGCAAGAAAATGCGTTGATTCACTCCCAAATCTGCTTTGCCCAAGCCGGGTGCGATTTAGACCGTAAAGCTGCATTAAATCACAAAGAGCTGTGTGGATCACACAGCCATCCTTTGTGTCGTTAATGAAGGGAAAAACAGGGCTTTATTCTGAAGCTTTATGTATAATCAGATGCCATGTTGTAAAGCTCTGGAAAACACACCAGAAATCATAATTGGGAGAAAATAAAAGGGTTAGTCCAAAACAGCATATGATTTAAATAAGAAGGAAAAAGAAACTGCCCCCAAGATTTGTGCGTTTCAAGAATCAACTTTTAATTCATTCACAGGGAGATTACAGAAGGGGAAGAGGGGCCTTTAAAATAGTATGAAAAGCTAGTTTAGATGTAAATGAGAGATAATGGGCTTTCACCAGGAAATAAGCAAGGGGGCCAAGTTTGTGCCCTGGGTGGGGTTAGGGAGCGTAGCAGCTTGGCATCTGGATTTCGCTGTTGCAGGGTTTGCAGTCTGGTAGGAGAGGATAAATTTTGTGCCACCACCTCTGGTGACTTGTGGTCAGAAGAAAGGCACCTACCTGGCTGCCCGCAGTGGTCCCCAGGAGTTCCAGGCCTTAGCCCAGTTGGAGTGAGGGGTTGTTTGATCATTGCCTTAGCACAGAAAATCTCCTTGGTGTGACCATTGGAGGTTGCTGAGGAAAGGCGTTGGGGTTTTGACGCTTATCTTACAGCTGAAGCTAAGGAGCCCTGCTTCGAGCCCTCCCCAACCCTAATTCACTAATGATTTGCTTATTAGTTCGGATCAGGGAGCTGGTTTCTGGAGAGATGTGAATTGCCATTGATTTAATCCTCTTCCCAGCACGCGCTCCCGGCCCCAGGGTGAGGCTGGGAAGGGAGAGGGGGGCTGCCAGCCTGTTCAAGAGCAAGTTGCTGCCCAGCTTTGTCTGTTTTCCCTACCATCTGCTCTCAGGCAGAGAAGAGCCATGCGTGGAGGGCTGAGCCCAAGACACACTCACCTGGGGTCTAGACATGTCTGACTGTGGGTGACTGGCCTCCTCCAGAAATATGGCATTTGGGCATAATGCCGCAAAGTTCCCTTGGCTCTAGCAGCGCTCATTAAACTAGAACATTTGGGGGGTGGCATAATTCTGGGGTTTATTTACTCAGTCTTCTGTGGGCCAGGTGCTGTTCAATGCATGATATTGCATAAGGTACCCACCACTCTCTCAGGTGGATGCCATCTTTATCTACAGTTTACAAGAGAGGAAGTGAGCCTCAGAGAAGTTATATAATCTATGTAGGTCCACACAGGTAAACCACTGAGCCCAACCTGTGTAAATCCAGCCTTAGGTCTTCACCATCATGCTTAACAATCAAGAGCATTTTCCTCAGCCTGGTCTGATGGCACCAGACTGTAATGCAGTTACTCAGTAGGCTAAGGCAGGAGGAGCCCAAGTTCAAATCCTGCCTGGACTAGAAATTAAGTTCAAGGACAGCTTGGGCAACTTAGTGAGACCTGTCCTAAAATTAAAAGTAGGACTGGGGAGATGCACAGTGGCTAAAGGTGCTTGCTTGCTTGCAAAGCCTGTAAGTCCAGATTCAATTTCCTAATACCTACATGAAACTGAATGTACAAAGTGCTCTATGAATCTGAAGTTAATTTGCAGCAGTCTCTCTCTCTCTCTCCCTCTCTTTTTACCCACATAAATAATTAAAGAAATTTAAAAAAATTAAGAAATTAGCCAGCATTGTGGCACATGCCTTTAATCCCAGCACCTGGGAGGCAGTAGGAGGATCACTGAGAGTTTGAGGCTACCCTGAGATTACATTGTGAATTCCAGGCCAGCCTAGGCGAGAGTAAGACCCTACCTCAAAAACACAATAATAAAAAGTAGTGAGTGCTGAGGATTGAGTTCAGTGCTTGCTTAGCATGTGAGACCCTAGGTTCAATTCCCAGTATTAAAAAAAAAAAGGACAAGGGGGACATTTGTCTCCATCCTTTTAACTAGATACTTTGTTTGCAGCCTTGGTGCTTTAACTGAGGGCTCTGCTAGCAAGCTACACCCCGAATCCCAAGTAGGTAATTCACTTAATGATAGTCAAGAACTTGCTGCCCATTGTTCATCTTAGTGGCTCTGTACCCTTTTCTGAGCATGATAAGGAGCTTCACCCAACCTTAGTAGAAAAATTATAGTACCAGCTCCATACCTTTGCTCAGACAATTCCTTACACTACCATCTGAACTTTCTCCACCTGTGTGAAGCCTACCGGTACCCTTATGATTTAATATGCCAGCAAGCTGATAGACATCTTGAAGCAGTTTAGGATTAACAGTAAGCGATAAGTGACCAAAAACAAGAAATGTTCTTAAGCCTGTAAGGAGGAATCTGGTTCTCCATGATCTCTTTTTCCCTAAAGGAGTCCTTGCAGATCCACTGTGCTGGAGACCACAATAATGTCAAGAGGAAGGTCTGACCTCTTCTGAACTCTTCTTCTCTAAAGGAATGTCCCTTCCTTGAAACCTAGCATGGGAAGTGGACTGACTAACTCCATCCAGCAGAGCCTTATTAAATCCAAGGCAGTAACCTTCAATGTTTCCCCCCATTCTTTGGGGACCCCCTCTCCTGTTTTACAGAAGCTCTGCTTTCTTTTCTTCTCTAAAGCTTTATAACAAAATCTTTCAGAAATTGTCATCCATAGTCTATGGATTTCATTCATTGAACTGATAAGACAAGAATCTGTACTATCTAATCTAAGACAAGAATCCACTGACTCAGAGGAAGTTTTGTGTGTCCATAACCATCAGGCACCCTAAACTCCTGGGTAAAAGCCCAACCAACAGTCAAGAAAGGCTTCATCAATCTCAAGGACACCCTGAATTCCTGCATCAACCTTGTCCCCATTCTGACCTAGGACCCTTGAAGATCTTTCTTTCCTATACCGCTATCAGGCATTTAACATGCCTCCCCTGTTGCCCCTCTTTCCCTATGGATCTGAGATTAGATTTCTTATCTCCTCTCTCAGGTTGAGCTTCTGAGATTCAGAAGTGAGCCTTCTACCTCTTCGCCTTTCTCATTCTACAGTGTCTTGAACATAGT
Source organism: Jaculus jaculus (assembly GCF_020740685.1). NCBI lineage: Eukaryota > Metazoa > Chordata > Mammalia > Rodentia > Dipodidae > Jaculus > Jaculus jaculus. The sequence goes on from NC_059125.1 coordinate 40,815,106, forward strand.
AGTTCCTCGGAAAATACTAGGCAGTTGACTAATGAATAAAATATGGGACTTGACTTTTGGTTTGTTTGGAAATTGCCTGTGGATATCTTTTCAATTCCCACAAGCTCAGCTATTCCTCAAAAGAGATCCATTACAGACTTTGCTCCATTCCAGAATGTTACTAGGGGTCCAAAAAGAATGACAGTTTTCAAGAAGTCTCTGTTGTTGGCTGGCTGGTCCTCAAGTTGGTTCCAAAAGAATCCAGTCAGCAGTTGCTACCATATGCCCAGGCATAGCTCTAGGCACTGAGGCTATTGAAATAAATAAGCTGTAGAGTCTGATTTTGTGACAACCTGAAGCCATTCTGTGCTCTCCCCATGCAATGGTAAACTGTGTAAGGATCGGGGGGCTGGAGAGAGGGCTCAGTGGTTAAGGCACTTGCCTGCAAAGCCTAATGACAAGAGTTCATTCCCCAGTACACATGTAAAGCCAGATGCACAAAGTGGTACCTTCATCTAGAGTCCATTTGCAGCAGCTGGAGGACCTGGCATGCCCATTCTCTCTGTCTGTTTCTCTTCTCTCTGTTTACAAATCAAGATCAAATCCAGTGTTGTTTGCTTGTCTACCTCGATTGTGTAGCATCGAGGAAAGCATGGTTGAGAAATACAGGTTGAAAATGAGCATGCAGAGATTACTCAGTTATTTCATCTTTTTAAATTTTCATTTTATTTATTTCAGAGATAAACAGATACAGAAATAGGCAGGGAGAAAGAGAGAAAATGGGTGCACCAGGGTCTCCAGCTACTGCAAACGAACTCCAGATGTGTGCACCCCCTTATGCATCTGGCTACATGGGTCCTGGGGAGTCGAACCTGGGTCCTTTGGCTTTGTTGGCAAACGTCTTAACCACTAAGCCATCCCTCCAGCCCCAGTTATTTCATCTTTATCCCAATGCCATGAGTTCACTATAATGATTGCATTCAAATAACAAGGAAAAAAAATAAGCTTAGTGAGTTTATTATAAGGTTTTAGACATCTATCATATGGATGGTAAGGGTACTCAGACCCACGTCCAACTGGATCCGAACTCGTTTACCACCTCTTACTCACAATGACCTCCTGAGCTGAAAGAAGATGGTACAGAAAGGTAGGAACCCTAAGTGTAAGGAAACAGGTTAAAGGAGACACAAGAGACATGATAAACAGCTGCAATATTGATCTTAGGTTGCATTCTGGACCAGGAAATGGACATACTGCAATGCACGGTATAGAAGCTACTGACTAAATAGAAGTATAGACTAGATATTAGTTGTTATTTTTGTATTGGTACAAATTCCTTGGATGTAAAAATGGTCTTGTGGTGAGAAAATCTAGGCTGGAATATTTAGATGTGAAATGCCATGATAAATTATTTCTCTCTCCTCCCTCATTCTGTCTCTGATACAGTCTCCATATATATGCTGGGCTGGCCTGGAACTTGCAATCCTTCTGCCTCAGACTCCCTAATATCAGGATTACGGGCTTGTCCCACCACACCTGGCTTGAAGTAAATTATCTAAATTATTTTTACATGGGCTAGAAAAAAAGACAATTTCATAGACAGGAAGATAAGAAAGCATGGCAAAACAATAACTGATGAATCAAGATACGGGGCATATAGGTGCCCATGGTGCTATTTTTTCTGTTTTTCTGAAGGCTTGACATTTTTTCCAAATAAAAATTGTGAGGGGAGAGAATGACACAGAAATGACCCTGAAAATTCTGTCCACATAAACCAAGAAGGCTGGGCACCACAGACGCAGACACCTTGGTCCCAATAAATGCTCAGCAGCTGTGGAAATGGATGCATTAGCCGAAGCCCATTCTCACAGGAACACTGGCAAGAAACTTCTGTGACAACTGACCATTTTTATAGGTGTTTTCAGATGGTAGACCAAATTAACTACTGCACACTATTAAATACAGAGCTGTAAATGTGAAAAACAGTGAGTAGTAACCCAAGATGTAGTACCCCACCTCCACTTCAGAGACTGAAATCTAGGCCACTGATTACCTTGGGTAACACCTAAATGTCAAAAGGCAAGGATGGAGCCAGAGAGCAAAGCCTGACTGTGAATACAAATGGGAACAGGCTTTAAAAGTAAAGCCGGGGTTCAGGTTCCAATACTCCAAATGCCAATCAAAAGATTCATTTTTTTTTTAAAGTATGTGGGTGAGAGTGAGCATTGTGTCTGAAGGACGGTTATCCAGGAATAAGTGCAAACTCATCCTGTAGATTCTAAACTTTGGTCTGTCTGCCTCAGCTGTGACTTAAGTTTTGTGGGTTTTGTTTTGGCTTGGTTTGATGTGTTTTCTAACAATAAAGTGAGGGGCAGGAGCGGATTTACTATTTCTAGGGTTTTCTTTTTTTCCTAATGAGTATATGTTTGTAAAACTTTTTTTTTCCAAGGTGAAAATTATGGGGAAAGGAAAAGAATCATCCCAACGTGTCCCTTAAAATGTCTGACAAAAGTCGGTCTAGGGGCTGGAGAGATGGCTTAGTGTTTAAGCACTTGTCTGTGAAGCCTAAGGACCCCGGTTCGAGGCTCGGTTCCCCAGGTCCCACGTTAGCCAGATGCACAAGAGGGTGCACGCATCTGGAGTTCGTTTGCAGTGGCTGGAAGCCCTAGCGGGCCCATTCTCTCTCTCTCCCTCTATGTGTCTTTCTCTCTGTGTCTGTAAATAAATAAATAAAAAATGAGCAAAAAATATTTTTTAAAAAGTCGGTCTAGGGAGCAGAATAGAGGGAGTGGAATAGAGCCTTCATAACTAGGAGAGGTGGTTCAGTGTTAAAGGTGCTTGCTGTGCAAACCTGCTGACCACAGTTTGGATCTGAGCACCTACATAAAGATGATGCTCAGTGGAGCACACATTTGTAACCCTAACACAATGGGGGGCAAGAGTCTGGAGAACCCTAAAACTCAAGGGCCAGCTAGTCTGGCCTTCCCAGATGCAAGCAGCATTAAGCAAGACCCTGTTTAAAACAAAACAGGGTCCAGAGAGATCACTTAGCGGTTCAGGCATGGCTAAAGCACTTGCCTGCAAAGGCTGACAACCCACGTTTGATTCCCCAGTATCCACGTAAAGCCAGGTACCACAAAGTGGAGCATGTATCTGGAGTTCATTTGCAGTGGCTGGAGGCCCTGGTGTGCCCATTCTCTCTGTCTCTCTTCTATCTCCATCTGCTTGCAGATAAGTAAATAAAAATATTGAAAATTATTTAAAAAATGGAAGATGACCAAGGTTGTTTTCTGATGCCCCCATACACCCATGATTTTTTTTTCTTACAAAAAAAGAAAAAAAAAGAAAAAGAGTCGGGTGTGGTGGTGCAGGCCTTTAATCCCAGCACTCAGGAGGCAGAGGTAGGAGGATCGCCATGAGTTCAAGGCCACCCTGAGACTACATAGTGAATTCCAGGTCAGCCTGAGCTAGAGTGAGACCCTACCTCAAAAAGAAAAAAAGAAAGAAAACAAAGGAATCTTCATAATTAAAGTAAATGTGTATGGGCATAAGTCTTTTTTTAATATTTATTTAAGAGAAAGAGGCAGTGAGAGAAAGAGAGAGAGCGAGAGAGGAAGAGAGAATGGGCACACCAGGGCCTCCAGCCACTGCAAATGAACTCCAGAGGCATGTACCAGCTTGTGCACCTGGCTTACATGGGTACAGGAGAATCAAACCTGGGACCTTAGGTTTCTCAGGCAAGTGCCTTAACTGCTAAGCCATCTCTCCTGCTTTCTCTAAATGAAACAAAAATTATTAACTAGGATGAATTTTTATGGTGTTAGGGATTAAACCTAACGGTTAGCCGGGCGTGGTGGCGCACGCCTTTAATCCCAGCACTTGGGAGGCAGAGGTAGGTGGATCGCCATGAGTTCGAGGCCACCCTGAGAATACATAGTGAATTCCAGGTCAGCCTGGACTAGAGTGAGACCCTACCTCAAAACAAACAAACAAACAACAAAAAAAAATCCCTAACGGTTTGTGCATGCTATGCAAATGTTGTATTGTGGCAGGCTGGAACAACAATGAAAAATTAAAGGGACATGGGCAGGTAAAGGAACTTGTCACTCCTAATTGGATTAAAGTCTTTCACTAACTGAGACTCAAATTCCTGTACAATTAACAAAACTTTCTGTGACGATTGTCTACATGGAGGCAACATTGCTTTTATGTAGAGATATTTCAACTAAGAATATTAAAATAGCATTGAACCATGCTTAAAAGACTGAGTATATGTGGCTTTACTTCTTTCCCAGGTGATATAAGCCTGCAGTTTTCTAGGGATCTCACAAACAAGACCATAAATTTCATTTACCATATAAACATGTCTTCCCTTGTGCAAGCTTTGGGAAGTAGGGTTTTACTTTATCCGTTGCAATCCTATTGAGTGCACCTCAGGAACTACCCTAAAATCTCATTTACTAAAGAAAAAAAAAAAAAAGAGGGAAAAAGTTTGCTAGAAACCCTTTGAGCTCTGTAACTTCAGGAGCTATCAAAATTGTATGTATGGCTATCAAGAAACTTAAGTGGGGCTGGAGAGATGGCTTAGTGGTTAAGGCGTTTGCCTGCAAAGCCAACGGATCCCAGTTCAATGCTCCAGGACCCACGTAAACCAGATGCAAGAATGCACATGCATCTGGAGTTCCCTTGCAGTGGCTAAAGGCCCTGGTGCGCCCATTCTCTCCCTCTCCCCCCCCCCCACCTCTTTCTCTCTCAAATAAATAAGTAAAAATATTTTTCTAAAAAAGAAAGAAACAAGTGGGACTCTCCCTTGAGAAACTTACACCCACATTTGGCTTTCCCAAAGTGTCTCTCTTTATTAACACCCATGCTTACATCTTTATTACAATCTCTTCCTAATAAACTCCAACTCTGCTTCATACTGGCTTGTCCTGAAATTCTTTCTGTGGTACAGTCAAGAGTCCTGGCTTTGCCTGAGAAGAGGATTCTCAAAAGAGCTCCCTTTGCTACAGGTGACTGTGATAGGGAGACCTATCTCTTCCACCCTGCTCCGGCTAGTGCTGTGTATGAGCTACACCTGGAATGAACTTCCACTGCAACACTTTGAGAAAAGAAGGCTTCTTGAAGACAGCCTCTTTGCTACGAAAAGCTGTGATGCATTAGTTAAGAATTGAATTTCTGGGGCTGGAGAGATGGCTTAGCAGTTAAGCGCTTGCCTGTGAAGCCTAAGGACCCCGGTTTGAGGCTCGGTTCCCCAGGTCCCACATTAGCCAGATGCACAAGGGGGGTGCACGCGTCTGGAGTTCGTTTGCAGAGGCTGGAAGCCCTGGCGCGCCCATTCTCTCTCTCTCCCTCTATCTGTCTTTCTCTCTGTGTCTGTTGCTCTCAAATAAATAAATAAAAAAAATTTAAAAAAAGAATTTAATTTCTGTAGTTAATCTAATTTCTATAGGTGAAGTTCTGGTGAGGCCTTTAGCAGTTGGAGGGTGAGGGGTAGTTTCTCACCGGGGTAGCCCACAAAGCAGATAACCTTGCACTGAAAGGGGAGAGTCCATCCAGCTCAGTGCAAAGGAGAACCCTCACTGCCTCCACTGCTATCTCTGTCCCCCTAAAGCAATCTCTCTGATAACCAGAAGTAGGGGGAAGTACTAATCAGGGGCCAAGGGAGAAAACCTCTCCTTCCTGACTGAACACCATTTTGTTTTACCTGAAGAGTAATCCAGAGTAATAATAGAGCTGAAGGGAGAAGAGACGGAGGAGGGAAGGAGAAGAGGAAGAAAGAACGAAGGAAGAAGAACAACGATAGTACTGGAACATGCTCTAATATCCTGGTTTCCACCTAATAGCTCCCCACTGTATTTGTGTTTCTAGAAGTTTCTCAAGATTGCTACGAGGGCTGGGAGATGGCTCAGCTGGTAGTGTGCTTGCCACAAGCAGAAGAGCCTGAGACTGCTTGAGTTTCATCCCTCAGAACCTGTATAAACAGCTGGCTGGGGCCATACATTCCAGTCTTTGGGGAGCAGGGACCAGACTCAATGGGGCACCTGAAAACTATAGATTTGCGTTCAGAAAGACTGTCTAAAGGAAATACATGGCTGTGTAACAGATTAAGGACACTAATGTTCTCTTCTGGTCTCCATGTACCTGTGTGCATCTACACATACACATCCATACACCACAGGCACACACCACCACCATCACCCCCCATACCACACACACAATGAAAAGACAATTGGCATGAGTGTACTTAATAGAAAATAGTATCTCGCCTTTTTATTCAGTGATCTACTTAGTAAATTAGGACAGCCTTCTCACTTTCCATATATCTCATAACTGGAGGTCTTGATTTTTTTTTTTTTAGACAGGATGCTGCTATGTAAGTTGATTAGTCCTGGGCTCACGTGATTCTCCTCTAAGCAGAGTGTTATTTTACTTTTATTAATTGACTTCATCTCTTGTTTTGTTGCCCAGACTGATCCTGAATACCTGGGCTCTGGGGATCTGCCTGCCATGTATGCCTTACCACATCCAGCTATGACTAGAAATATTTAATCCATTGATTTGATATGTGATTTGGTATGTTTATATATGACATCTTATCTTGTTCTATTTACCAAGATTCTGTTTCCGTCCTCCATTACTTCTGAATACATGACTTGAATTTTCTGTATTCTTTTCTCCCCTACTAGATTGAAAGTCGTGCACTCTATTTATATGCTTTTTCATGACCCTTGAATTGTTAGTATGCATATTTGACATAATAAAGATTGAACTGCTAAGTAGTTCTGTTCTCAAAGTTCCAACCACCTTCCCATATATTTCACATTACTGTACTATTTCAATACTATTTGGTTTCCATCTTTCAAAATAGATGGCATTGCTATTATTCACAAATTTATGCTTACTAATTTCTTTAGCATAACTTTCTGTGTCACACCTATTCTAGGATCAATTACTTTTTCTTGGATTACAACTTTTGAGAGTCTTTTCAGGGGCTAAGAAATGAATCAGTGACTTTTGCTTTCTGTGCAAACATGAAAATCTAAGTTTGGATCCCTGGGCACCCACAATAAAAAAAAAAAAAAAATCTAGGCATAGTTTCATACACTTGTTATCCCAGAGCTGGGGAGGCAGAGACAAAGTACCCCTGGTAGTCTAGCAGACTCAGTATGCTTTTCATTCAGTGAGAGATCCTATCTCAAAAAGGAATATGGACGCTGGGCCTGGTGGCACACGCCTATAATCCCAACACTTGGGAGGCAGAGGTCGGAGGATTGCTGTAAATTCAAGGCCACCCAGGGACTACATACTGAATTCCAGTTCAGCCTGGACTAGGACTAGAGTGAAACCCTACCTTGAGAAACAACCAAAAACTAAACAAAACAAAAAGTAATATAGAGAGTGATTAAGAAAGACACCTTCCAAGGCTCAGGGTCTAATGCGGAAGAGGTGGTGGAAAGAACGTAAGAGCCAAAGGAAGGGTTAGGACTCCTTACAACATGCTCTCCCCAGACACAAAATGGCCTGGATATCCATGACCTCACAGTGCCTGACACTACCTACACAAGACCATCATAAGAGGAGGAAATGATCATGACATCAAAATAAAAGAGAGACTGATTGAGATGGGAAGGGGATATGATGGAGAATGGAATTTCAAAGGGGAAAGTGGGGGGAGGAGGGTATTACCATGGGATATTTTTATGATCATAGAAGATGTTAATAAAAATTGAGAAAAAAAAGACATCTGATGCCAACTTCTGCCCTCCCCCCACACATGTGCCTACACATATACAGACAGACATACCACATGCACTTCCACATACACACAGTTTTCAGCAACGGTCTGTTAATAGATAGTTTTTGGCTCTCTGAAAATGTGGTTATTTCACCTTTACATTGTTGTTTTGTTGAGCCAGGGTTCCAAGTATTCCTGGCTGGTCTTTCACTCACTATTTAGCCCAGGATGTCCTTGAACTTCTGATCCACCTGCTTCTCCCTCCTGCGTACATGAGTGCATACTACCGAACTCAGTTTATGCAGTGCTAGGGATGGAGCCCAGAGTTTGGTTCTACTAGCCAAGTACTCTACCAAAAAAGCTACATCCCTAGTCTCACCTTCAATGCTGTGTGTGTGTGTGTGTGTGTGTGTGTGTGTGTGTGTGTGTGCATGCTCTGGAGCACACGAAGAGGTCAGAGGACAAACTCAAAGTGTCCTTCCTTCTATTTTTTTCTTCTAAAGGGGACTCTCTTGTTTTGCTGCTGCATGTACCAGTCTATCTGGCTGGTGAGCTTCCAGATTCTCCTGGCTCTGCCTCCCCTTGCCATAAGTGTGCTGGCATCACAGATATGCGTCACTTTTCATCTGCTTTTACATGGATGCCGGAGAGGACAGAATTAAGGTCTGAAGGCTTGCCAGCAAGTGACTTTAATCACTGTGCAATCTCCCCAAACCTGTCGCCTTCACTCTTGATGAATCATCTAACAAGGTATGTAATTCTAGGTGTGGTGGTTTGATTCAGGAGTCCCCCATAAACTTAGGTGTTCTGAATGATAAGTTCCCAGCTGATGGAGATTTGGGAATTAATGCTTCCTGGAGGTGGTGTATTGTTGGGGGCAGGCTCATGGGTGTTACAGCCAGTGTCCTCTTGCTAGTGTTTGGCACACCCTCCTGTTGCTGTGGTCCATCTTATGTTGGCCAGGGGGTGATGTCCACCCTCTGCTCATGCCATCGTTTTTCCCTGCTATCGTGGAGCTTCCCCTAGAGCCTGTAAGCCAATACAAACCTCTTTTTCCCAAAAGCTGCTTTTAGTTGGGTGATTTCTACCAGCAATGTGAACCTGACTGCAACACTAGGCAAACTATTTTCACTTAATATTTTGATGATATCATTCAATTGTCTTGCCTTCTGGCTTTATTGTTGCTGGAAAGGAATCTGCCAATGGTATGCTATTATGTAGTGTGTAATTCATCTCTCTTCACTCATGGCTTTGAAGATGTTCTCTTTCTTTTTGGAATTTGACTATACTAAGGCTAAGTTTTGCTTTTATTTATTCTGCTGGGGATTTGTGCATTCTGAATCTGTGTTCATCAGCTCTAGAAAAATCCTAACTGGCATGTCATTGAATATGGCTTCTCCCAGATCTTCCCTGTTCTTTCACTCTGGATCCCTATCAGTTGTTTATGGCAGCTTTCTGCTCAGTAGTCATCATGTCTCCCTTTCTTATTTGCATTTCTCTGTGCTACAGCCTGAGTAGTCCTCTGACTTAACTATATATTTCTAAAAGTCCTAGTTAGTTAATTTTTAAATATGCACATTCTTCATCACAGTGATTATTGTTCTTAACATTTATTTATTTATTTGCAAGCAAAGAGAAATAGAAGAGAGAGACAGAGAGAGAGAGAGGGAGAGAGAATAGGCGTTCCAGGGCCTCCAGCCACTGCTAACGAATTCTAGCTTGATGTGCCATTTAGTATATGTGGTTCTACATGAGTAATGGAGAATCAAACCCCATGGGTACTGGAAAATCTGAATCATCGGGCCTTTTAGGCGAGTGTTTTAACCACTAAGCAATCTCTCCAGCCCCATAGTGATTATTTTTTTCTTATGTTTTTGTTTCTATGCTTGGAATCATTTTGAATGTGCTAATTTTATGGTCTCTAATACAATGCTATCTAAAGTTCTTGCATATTTAATCCTGCTGTTCTTGCATGTGATTGATAGTTTCTTCAGTTATTTCATATTTTTGAATTGTGCACTCAGCATATGCATGACTTTATGTGTAGACATTTTATGAGGCCTAATTGACGGGGTGTCTTTCTGTGCAATTTTGTTTGTTTGTTTCTGACAAGCTCTCTAGAGGTTCCTTATCATTCTTATAACAATTTCTTAGCTTTGGGCTTCCTAGACCACATAAGTAATATATATTCAATTCCAAACCTTCATAAGATAGAGGTCAAACATTTCTCTAAAGACAATTTTTTTCCTACTCAATGCTTAGGACAAGACAGACAAGTCCCCCTCCGGCGGGTCACTGGACAGATTTTTTCTTTTCTCATCTATCCTCACATGGAAGGTGCCGGCTTTCTGCAAGCAACTTTTGCTTTACAGAAACTCAAAACATCAGTTCTTGTCCCCAAGTGGATATGGAATTATTCAAGGCCCTAGAGTACTGAGTCAATGTTGTGACCCTTCCTCAGCCCCACCCTCAGATAATCATATTGTTCACAAGCTCAGTGCCCTAGTTTTCAGTGCCCTTTTCATTCACAGTCCCTGTCAATTTCCTGTGTGCTCATCTATTCATTGAAATAAATATTTGTTTATTTCTAGATAACTGTGGAAAATGGGATTTCAGGTTATCTTGATCAGAACCAGAAACCAAAATTTATTTATATAAGCAAATATGAAATCCACCAGTTGCTGAGATTCCTGGCGATGATACTAATAGTCTTTCTTTAAGTATCTCTGACAGATGAATATATTGGCTTATATTTTTGCCCATATTGTAAAATATTATAAACAGAAGAGCTAGTTGCTACACGAAATTTCATTCTATATTAAAACTCATGACACAATCTGAGACCTGTTGGATAGTGTTGCTCCTTCAGAATTAGACTACGCTAGTGCCTCTTCTGCTGGTCTTTACTGAAAAGTATTCTTGCCTTCATTTTCTTGATTAGTTACTTTCTATGGCACTATGACAAAAATACCTGACAGAAGCAACATAGGGGTAGGGATAGGAAAATGACTCACTGGGCAAAATGTTTGCCACACAAGCCTGAGGACCTGAGTTCAGATCCCCAGCACGCAAGTCAAAGTCAGCTGTGGTATTGTATGCCTATAATATCAGAGTCAGGGAAGTAGAGGCAGAAGGAGTATAAGTACCCCAGGGAATGCTGACACATCCAAGTCCACTTCACCACAGGGTGAAAACAGTGAGATCAAAAGCCAGGCTTTCTTGCCAGGCATGGTGGCACATGCCTTTATTCCCAGCACTCAGGAGGCAGAGCTAGGAAGATCCCTGTAAGTCTGAGGCCACCCTGAGACTACATAATGAATTCCAGGTCAGCCTTAGCTAGAGGGAGACCCTACCTCAAAAACACAAACAAACACACAAAAAAGTCAGGCTTCCTGATGCCAGAAGCCAGAAAATCTGTCAGTGACTACACAACAAAAGTTGCAACAAACCTAGTATTTTGGGATTGTATCTGGAAACAAACTAACTATTCAGGGTTAATCATTTTTCTTCCACTCTTTTTCTGTGGCCTGTAAATCTTCCCATTGCAACTCAGTATGCATAGTAGAGTTGAAAAACTAGGCACTGGATGAAATAATGAAGAGCACTTATGAAGAGCTGTCTTAGCTATTATCTGACCTTATGTGCTGTGAATTCTAAGCCTGAATTAAGCTCTTTCACATTTTGGATTTCTGTTAAAAGTAGCCCTAATTATTCTCATGAAATTACTACTTTTATGTGTTTCTAATATTTTCCCCAAATGAGAAGTGAAAACACACCTTCCTTATATTTCTGGGTGGATAATCCCTCTCAGACTCAGAAGGATGGCAACCCTTCCATGACCAGTGATAAGCTCTAAAGTATATTCTATATGGTAACTATACATTTGAATGATAGATATCTGTCAGAAAGAAACCAGGTCAAACCAAGGGTAGCAGCATTTGCCTTTAATCCCAGCACTTGGGAGGCAGAAATAGGAGGATCATCATGAGTTCAAGGCTACCCTAGACTCCATAGTGAATTCCAGGTTAGCCTGGGCTAGAGTGAGACCATTCTTCTGAAGAAAAAAAAAATGATTAAGGCTAACATTAAAATCAAGTACAGAGGCCCAGGTTCCTTAAGACCCATTACCTTTACAAGAAAACCCTACCACATTTCTTGTGGTTACCTACACAAGATTGGGCCCCTCAACATTTCATTATGGATGAAGGAGAGGCCCCACCCCTCCCTGAAGAGCAATAGGCAGTTAAGAGTTTAAGGAAGAGGAGAAGAGCGTTTCTTCAGTTGTCCATGGTCTGGCAAATAACCCTCCCCAACCTATGCTCATGCAAGCAACCCTAACTAAACTCAGTGTGGTGGTTTCAATGTAAAATGTTCCCCCACAGAACCTCCTGTGTTTGTCATTAACCTTCACACTTAATCCACAGATGGTGGAGCTTTTTCATTGTTTATTTTTATTTATTTGAGAGTGACAGACAGAGAGAAGGAGGCAGAGAGAGAGAGAGAATGGGCGTGCCAGGGCCTCCAGCCACTGCAAACGAACTCCAGACGCGTGCACCCCCTTGTGCATCTGGCTAACATGGGACCTGGGGAATCAAGCCTTGAACCGGGGTCCTTAGGTTTCACAGGCAAGCACTTAACCGCTAAGCCATCTCTCCAGCCCCCTGGTGGAGCTTTTGAGAGGCGAAACCTTGCTTAAGGAGGTGTGTCCCTGGGGGTGGGCCTTGGGATGTTATATCCAGCCCCACTTGTCACACTCAGCTCATTCTCTGTAGTTTCTCACTGCTGATGTGGAGATGTGATACATAGCGATCTTCTTCTTCCATGCTCTCCCTGCCATGATGAAACTTCCCCTGAGACTATAAGCCAGAAATGAACCCTTTCCTTCCATAGGCTACTTCTGGTCAGGTGTTTTGTCTCAGCAACAAGAAGGTTGTGAATACATAGTGGGTCACAAAAAAAAAAAATGTGGAAGATAGACAAGTTGGGAAAAGAGAAAGGGATCAACAGGAGGGAGAAAGAGACAAGAGAAGGAATGGAGATGAATATGATCATACTACATTATATCCATGTATAAAATTGTTAATAAAATAGAATAAATTTTAACAAAAAAAACCTTCAATGGCTGGAGAGATGGCTTAGAGGTAAAGCACTTGTCTGTGAAGCTTAAGGACCCCGGTTCAAGGCTCAGTTCCCCAGGGCCCACATTAGCCAGATGCACGAGGGGACACATGCATCTGGAGTTCGTTTGCAGTGGCTGGAGGCCCTGGTAAGCCTATTCTCTCTCTCTCTCTCTCTCTCTCTGTTGCTCTCAAATAAATAAATAAAAATAACAAAAAAACCCACCTTCAAATGTTATATCCTACCCTTGGGTTGGGAGTGTGATGGATCTAAGCAGAGATCTACAGTCCTCCAAACCTCACCTAGGCAATCAGAAGGTCTGGATAAGAATAGGAGTCTGGAAGTAAATAAAACACATGTGCAACGGTGGGCAGACTGATATTGTTGCAGGGCATGGCAGCAGGAGAAGTGGGTATCCCATCATCCCTCTTACAGGAGGATGGAGTAAGCTCTAACACTGATGCACTTTGGAGAATCTACCTGGTCAATTTGGTCTGGCCATTGGTTTTAGGCTACATTCCGAATTCAAATGAATCTGCCTCTAAAGTGAACATTTTCCTTTCAAAACTGGGAGCCCAACAGTGGAGCTCTATAAAATTGAGCTGGGTCAAACAGTGCATAGTTAGACTTGTCCCATAGAAAGGCCTGAACCATGGATGCATCTGGAACAAAATAAAGCGGTCCATCTCCAAGCCTTGAGCCTTGATAGTGTGTACTTGTGTGGTCTGGGACAAAATATTTAGTCAATTCTTGGGAGGCATTGTGGTTTGAATATAAAATAGCATCCGTAGACTCACATGTTTGAACACTTGGTCCCCAGCTGGTGGCATTGGTTGGGAAGGCTGTGGAATCTTTAGGAAGTGGAGCATTGCTGAAAGAAATGGGTAACTGGGGGTGGGGGGGGGCTTGAGATTTCATAACCCAGCCCCACTTCCTGTTCTCTCTTTGCTTTTTGTCTGAAATATGACCAGCACTGCTTCACGCTCCTGCCAGCATGAAACTTCCTCTCAGAAGTGTAAGCCAAAACAAACCCTTTCCTACCTTATGCTGCTTTCTACCAGGTATTTGTTCATAGCCATGAGAAATTAACTGATATAGGAGGTAAAATAGAGGTAGCTAGCAATTCCCCCACATGTGTGTCCCTCCCCTTGAATAATTTAAAGCTGTCATTGATGCAGTTGTGCAGTGACCATGTTTTTGAATAGCCATGTGATCAGTTCTCATCCTACTGAGTGTGAAGCTAAGGCCTTTACTCACATATGCTTGCCTTCTTTGAGGTCATTCATTCTCTTTCCTACACTGAAAACTGACCATACCAGAGTCCTAGAACAGTGTTCACAATGTGGGCCAGGATCAGAAGTCCTGAAGCATCTGGAAACTCATCAGAAATGCATATTCTTTTTTTAATAATATCTTGTTTATTTTTATTTATTTATTTGAGAGTGACAGACAGAAAGAGAGAGAGAGAGAGGGCCCGCCAGGGCTTCCAGCCACTGCAAACGAACTCCAGATGCATGCGCCCCCTTGTGCATCTGGCTAACGTGGGTCCTGGGGAATCAAGCCTCGAACCAGGGTTCTTAGGCTTCACAGGCAAGCTCTTAACCGCTAAGCCATCTCTCCAGCCCGGAAATGCATATTCTTACAAAGGGTGATTGTATAAACCAGGAATGCCAATAGTTGGTAGGCTAAAGTGGGAAAATTGTAAGTTCAAGGCCAGACTGGAGTATGTAGTGAGGTGCTATCTCAAAACTAATCAACAAACAAACAAACAAAAATAATGCTGAGAAATGTACATTCATGAGCCATGTCCCAGACGAGCTAAATCAGGCTCCCTATGGGAATCCCATGCTTCCCCAAAAATTGAGAATTATAGTCAGTAGTTGACAACACAGCAAGATAAAAGAAACCTTGGGCTCCAGGATCACTACATGGAAGGGAGTCACCCTTCAACCAGAAAGATCTTCATCAGATTTCTCTAGGGAGTCTGTATGAAGCCCCTGAGATTTGAGAGTGCATTCAGTACTACAGCTAGTGTTACGTGAATGCAGGTTGGAGGACCAACTCTATATAGCAAACGCAGTAAGAATGCAGGGGGAATGCTGAGTATCCCTGGACACCCAACACTCAGGGGGCACAGAAGTATCTGCACACAGCTACAATCCATGGCAGCATTAGTGGAAGAAGCTTTGCATCTGGAGGTTCCAAGAGCTACTCAAACCTTCAGGCCTCAAGGGTCACCAGTAAGAGCAGGAGACACGACCAGTGCTGAATGACAGTATCTTTCTGTCCACTCTCACACAAATGGGTCACAAGCAACAGGACAGACACCAGGGCTATCTGCCGACTGTCAGCTAACAATGTAAGGATATAACCAGTCACAAGATAAGGTCCAGGAACTTTTTGATGCCTGTGAATCCACCAACACCTGGGTGTGAGACCATGATACTGACCTTGCTAGATTCACTTTAGGATACCAGCAAGGATGTATTGTCTGGGAGGAGGAATTCCAAGACCCTTCCCCTATCCCTCTTGCCCTTGGATAGTCCTCTCTGCTTTGAGTATGGGCAGAAGCTATGAATGTGATGAAATGCTGCTCCCATAATTATGGTACACTATATAGCAAAAGGAAGAAGATACTGGGTGTACTTGACTAAATCTATGGAGTCTTTTAGAAGCCAAGAGTTTTCTCTATCTGGTAATAAAAGAGACACACAGCATGAAATGTTCCGGCTGGTACCCATGGGAATTGACTGCGGGGAGGGTGTGACAGGGGCTGCTGGTAGCCTCTGAAAGGTAAGAGTAGTCTTCAGCCACTGGCT
Organism: Jaculus jaculus; assembly: GCF_020740685.1. Taxonomy (NCBI): domain Eukaryota; kingdom Metazoa; phylum Chordata; class Mammalia; order Rodentia; family Dipodidae; genus Jaculus; species Jaculus jaculus. The sequence continues at coordinate 40,830,760 of NC_059125.1, forward strand.
TGTGCCAAAACAAAGCTCCAGTCCCACGTCCCCAACAACCAGCCAATTCCCGGGAGCTTTGAAGAGGAACCCAAACTTCAGATGAGAACCACAACCCCAGCCAGCACCTTGAAGTCAGCTTGGCAAGAGCGTGAATAGAAAATTCCGGTGCACCGTACCGGCACTACAGATCTAAAGAACTGAGAAACAAAGTCATGTGCAGCTGAACAACAGGGACATACTCTGAGAGAATGTGTCTGTCCTTAGATAATTTTGTCATTTGTATAAACATTATACACTCTACTTACTCTAAGATGGCTACAACATCATTAGACAATGTAATTTGTTTATGACAGGATTTCACCATGTAGCCCAGGCTGGCCTGGAACACACGATCCTCCGGCCTCAGCTTCTCTAGTGCTTGGATTACAGATGTGTGTCACCATCTTGTGACACACATTGTGATATAATCTTATGGGACCACTGGCAAATATGTTGTCATTGACCCAATATTATTATGTAGTGCATGATGAAAAAATGAAAGGATTTTAAGCTTCTAAGTGTTTAGCAATTTGTTGTGCAACAATAGCAAACTCAGCCATGATGGTGCCATGAGATTGCCAGTGTAGCAAACACTGGCCATGCTTGGGGCAGATCCCTTCAGTTCTCCTTGGTGGCGTCTATGTCCTCCCCCATCTGCTGTGTACTTTTAGTTCAAACAGCCCATAATTGCAATTTTCTCTAGCCAGCTGGCCTGGGTCTTTGAGAGCAGCGTGGGTGGGACTGGGGTTGTCTGGGAGTTTATGCCATGCCCCCCCAAGAAGGCATTTAGGAAAAGACCAACTAATATGAGAGTGCAAATCCCAGTGGCCCTATTTTCTTGGTACCTGGTAAAGACCCTTTGCCCACATGACAATGTGGCTATGAAGAAGGAATGGGAAAGGCTGTGCGCATGGAAACTCCCCAGAGTCCCACAAGAACTGCATTCATCTCGTCTAAGAATGATACTCATCAGTAACCTAATTATGTCCCTATAAGGCCCCACCTCATAAAGGTCCCACCTTTTACCATTGCCACACTGGGAACCATATGTACAGCACATGAGCCCTTGGGAGACAAACCACATCCAAATAATAGCGTCTCCCAAAAATGCCACCTCCTAATACTGTCAACTTGAGGGTTAGATTTTCATATATGAGTTGGGGGGCAAGGGAGCCACGAGGGTTTATACCATGGCATTTAGGGAACCCAAAGTATTCAAGCCTAACACCTCACCCCATTATTTCACTGAAGCTGCCAAACTCCAAGCCAAAGTCAGTGAGCCTTATACTTGAAAGTTCCTTTCAAGCCACTCATGTATCACACAATTGATCTCACATGCATACACTGCACACATATAACATATAAGAGATACATGTAACACCTACAAATTGAGAAGGCATGCAACACACACAACTCACACAGACAATAGACATGCAATATGCACTACACACAATGCACACACGGGGAATGTTTACAAGACACATATCACCTGATTTCAGCACACAAAATATAGGTATCCTGTGCCACCACACTAAAGGACAGCTGCAAACTGGAGAGATGGTTCAGCAGTTAAGGCCCTTGCCTGGAAAGCCTACCCACCCAGGGTTCAATTCCCCAATATACATGTAAAGCCAGATGCATAAAGTGATGCATGTATCTGGAATTCATTTGCAGTGTCTAGAGGTCCTGGCGCCCATTCTTTCACTTTCTCTCTCCTCCAAAATAAATAAATAAAAATCTTATTTAAAAAAGGCAGCTGCACGCAGGGGATCTCTCTCTCTCTCTCTCTCTCTCTCTCTCTCTCTCTCCACACACACACACACACACACACATATATGTGTGTGTGTGTATATATATATATGTATATATATATATATATATATATATATATATATAGTCACAATGTAATGCAGACAACACTCATGACACACAAACTTGGCATACACAGCACACAAACAACATCTAACACACACAGGACACATGCAATCTATAAAACAAGCACACCCCCCCCAAAAAAAAAAACTGTTGTATTCAAATCTCTTGGACACCTGGATAGGAAGCCATGTCTGAAACAGACATGGCCCCAGCTGTGGCCTCATCATGGCATCAGAACTGCTCCAAGCGCCAGGTTTAAGAGTGGGTTATTCCAGTTCATTTTCACTAGGCTCTGTGAGCGACTTTCTCCTTTCTTCCTCATGCCCCAGTATTAATTAGCCCCGGGATTTAAATCTGATGCATTAGGCAAAAACAATTCTAAATGCTTTTGGAGAAAAAAAAATTACAAATTAGCTGTAGCTGAACATGCATCTATTTGAAAGGCAGGCAGCATGAACACTGACCGATACAAAATAGAAGCGACACCCTCCCCTTCTGAGAGGGAAGGCTGAGGTCAGTGGGAATTGGTAACTGCTTAATGTACTACCCCGCCGGGAGGCAGGGTGGTACACGGGCCACAGAACAAGGAAAAGATATGCTTGACAGGTAGGGATATGGCAGCAATTCTCTTCTTTCCTCTTCCTCTCCCTGGACTTCTCTTGGTTTGGGAACAGCCTTGCCTGTTAGTCCAGAGGGACTGATCCTCTGAAGGCTGCTCGACTTCAGTCCACCTCAAATTTCTCCCTGCCCCAAGCAATCATCTTCCTTCTTGCCTTGTCCTCTGAACAGTGGTCCCTAGGGCATAGGGCTGGAGTGGACCATTCACAGACTTTTGATAGGATAGCATCAAGGTTCCTAATAGCTCCCATCAATCTCTGATTATCAGGAGAAGCAGTTTTGCCCCTCAGTAAGACTTTACATTCCCTAAATGCAGGGATGTAGACCCTTTTGTGATTAAGGACAACAGGCTTGCAAATATTTTTGCTTTCTCTTGCCTAACTGGTGCTGTCATTTGGAGTTTGGGAAGCAAAACCAGTCTTCGTGGCCTAAAGGAGAAGGAAGTTGTCATAAAGACCAGTTGATGCACTGGAGGAAGCCACTTCCAGAGTCTAGGGAAGGTGACTCTTCCTTGGTCTGAGAACAGCTCTCAAGGCAGTTATCACCAGCACTCCAGAGGCAAGCATGGTCTAGAGGACATGCAAGGACACGTTGAGACTTATATCAAATGTTGACATAGGCGACCCACAGGCTAGCCCGGTGCCAGTCCCATGATTTCCAAGAAACGCAGGGAGGAGGCCCAGTGGGTACTGGAGGGGCTGCAAGCCTGGCTGCCACCCACATCAAGATTCGACCACCAATCCATGCTAACACACGGGAGCTGTTGATATCACCGCCAGACTTCTTCCCTAAGGTCAGAGCAGAAGGATGGCTGCTGCTTCACTTCCACCTTCAAATTATATGCTGATTTCGCTTCCATGCCCAGAAACATAGGCAAGAGAATTCTAGTAGCCTAGTGCAGTCTACTTAGGTAGACATAACACAGAACCATCGACTACAAGATCCACTTTCCCATGTACTCAGTGCCCTCCAGCCATGTGCACTTGCTCCCGAACTGAATCAGCTGTATTACTGGTGTATGAGTCCATGTTAACAGCGCAACACTCTATAAATCACAGCAGCACCCACCAATGAGCATTTCTATCTCGCTCACTAGGCAGGGGGTTGGCTGAGGGCCTGACTCCACAAGTCTGTCATCCACCTCCTGGGGTCAGTGCAAGCTGAGGCCCCTTCCTGTCATGGGGAGGGCAGACACTTAAAAGGACAAGCAGAAACCCATGATGCTTCTTAAAGCTGAGACTCCAAACCTTATCATTGTCTTTTCTACCCCACTGCATAACACAAGGAAGCCACATGGCCAAGCCTAAAGTCAAAGAGCAGAAAAGTAAGAAATCATGCCTGACAATCATGCTGTGAGGGGTGGGGGATCGCCTTTCCATCATTCCACTTATGAGCAAAAATCATGTGGTATCACCCAAAATTCTGTAGCAGGTACAACTGATGCAAGGAAAGAAAAGCCATTGGTTGTGAAGTGATAGGCTAAATTACTCAATGGCATCAATCTTTAACAACTCCCTTTTATTTCTCTCTTTGCAAGGAGAGAAAGAGAACAGAGACAGACGATTTGAATGGGTGTGCCAGGACCTCCAGCCTCTGTAAACTCCAGTTGCATGTGCCACTTTGTGCATCTGGCTTTACATGAGCGCTGGGAATTGAACCCAGGTCGTTAGGCTTTTCAGGCAAGTAATTTAACCATTGAGCCATCTCTTCAGCCTGCTGTAACCACTCTTGGACTTGTCTAGAAGTGCCATCCATGATCACTGCAAAGTCTCCATGTACCTCCTCACGCGGAGCTGATGAATCCCCACTATTGAGCTGTGGGAAGCTTTTTGCATTGACAGTTACAGCTGGTGCTATTGGCTTCTAAGAACTGCAGTGATTGACTACTGGTTTCCCTCTTAGGGTGCTTTTGAGAAGGGACCAAGACAATCCAAAGAAGACACTTGCCCAATACCAGGCACATAGCGAGATCACACCACTGTTAGTCACTATCAGCCACGGTCTTGATCTTGGTTCCAAAGCTGTGTAACAAATGATCTCAAGCTGTAACATCAATCATTGTACTGAGTTCATGGCTTCTGTAGGTCAGGAATTCAGTCAGGGTACAGCAGGGTGGCATACAGTATCTCTGCTCCTCAGTGACTAGAGCCTCAGCTGGGAAAACTCCAATAGTGGAGACTGACTTGAATGACTAGACTCAAAGGATTCTCTCTCTCTCTCTCTCTCTCTCTCTCTCTCTCTCTCTCTCTCTCTCTCTCTCCCCCCGTGTGTGTGTGTGTGTGTGTGTGTGTGTGTGTGTGTGTGTGTGTGACACAGGATCTCTGGATCTCTCCCTCCCCTTTGTTTTTCAGGGTCTCTCACACAAAGGCTTTCTTTCCCTCTCTTGGGACCTCTCAGGGTTGGTCTCTCTCTCTCTCTCTCTCTCTCTCTCTCTCTCTCTCTCTCTCTCTCTTTCTCTCTCTCTCTCTCACACACACACACACACACGGTCTCTCTCCTCTCTGGGTTTCTCAGGGTCTTTTACTTACAGTCTCTCTGTCTCTCTCTCTCTACCTACTTACCTCCCTCCCTTTCTTTCAATGGCTTGAGTATTCCAACAAGCAAGTCAAAAGCCTTATAGGCTTTTGTAGCCAGTTTCTGAAGTCACATTATGTCCCTTCGGCCATGCTCTATGGACTAAGCAGCCGCAGCCCACTAAACTCAAAGAGGGGAGTCACAGAACCCACCTCTCCATGAGAGAGACATGAAAGAATGTTCTGCCATGTTGTAAAGCCACTACTCAGCTATTTCTGGTAACTGACAGTTGAGAGGGCTTTTGTGGGTTAACTGGAAACCTCAGGACTTTTCTTAGCAGTGTTTCTATGGGAACTACGTGTTTGGGTCCAGATAACAGCCTTCCCAGCTAACCTTGAAGCAGAACTCATTCATATGGTATGACTTCTTAAATTCTCATTGTCCCCTCAAAACAGCAGATGCTGTGAGCACAGCTATTGATATTTTCTATTCATTAGCTAGCATGAGCTGGGCTCTAATCCTAGGCAGTCTAGAGGGTCATGTCATTTGATCTTCCCACTTTCACAGATGATAAGGTTATTTCCATTTCACAGAAGAGGAAAGTAAGACCTGGAAAAGCCCAATAGCAAACCAATGATCATACAGCCAGCACTGTGACAGGCTTATTTTTGCGTGTGTATGTGGTACACTTGCATGTTTATGTGTACGGGTGCATAGGCATGTGTGAGGGTGTGCCTGTGGAAGCCAGAGGTTGATGTGCAGTATCTTCCTTGATCACTCCACTTTTTTTTTTTTTTCTGAGGCAGGTTCCCTCACTTGAACCCAGAGTTGACTGACTTTGCAAGTCTAGCTAACCAAGTTTGCCCCAGAAACCCATGTCTCCACCTCTTTAGAGTGCCAGGAGCTGCCCCACCCATCCAGCATTTACACAGCATTGGGGATCTGAACCCATGTCCTCATACTTGCGCAGCAAGTGCTTTACCAAATGAGCCATTTCCCCAGCTAGAGCACGGGAACAACTTTTAAAACCCGGTCTATCTTATCCTCAAGCCCACACTTTGCTAACCACAGTACGTTAACTCCATAAACACCACCTGACAAGAGAAAGCCCTCTGGAGACTTACAAAAGCCACAGCGGTCTTTCCAGGCATGTCAGGAAAACTGTCAGAGGTATAAACACCTGTCTCCACCATAGGTGACCTGATCATGTGTAAACAGGGCAAGGGACACCAAAGGAACTGCCCTCCTCATTGAGTAAATCTGAGTCCCGAAGTCCTGTCCCCTGGCCGTAGTTAATTTGTGTTCTGCAGCCATTCCCGCCTTGTCTCTGAGTTACCAGTCTTCTTTGTCCCCACCAACTCCAGTGTTCCTAAACCAGGGCAAAGCGAGTCACTCAGCTTTTTGTCCCCGGGCAGAGATGGGGAATGAAGGGACGTTTTTGTCCCTAGCTGTACAATGCCATTTGTGAGGGGGCAGTTCTGGGGCAGCGCAGTGGGGAGGGTGCAGAATGAGCCACACACAACCTCCATTCTCCAGGGCTGCCGCGTAGCGGGAGGCTGCATTCAGTCTGCCATGGCCCAGGGCCCTGCGATGCTCAAGAGGAGAAGCCTCGGCTTTGGCGAATCACCAGCAGAAGTTTCACCGTCAAGTGTCTATGTCATCTGCTCCAGCCTTCTCTGTGTCCCTAGCATCCCTCCGCTACCTCCACCCCCCAATCATACAGTTTGAGAGGAGAAAACCTCCTTGTGCCAGGCATTTGCAATGATGCTGAAACCCCCTCCACCCCGCGCCCTTTCTGAGAATTCATCCCTGCATTCCACAGGGGGCATTTATCACCCCGTGCTCAGACTACAGACATTGCCCTCCTTCAGATCCTCTGGCCGAGAAAGGCAGCCTTGTCAAACACATGAAACCAGTCCCTCTAGACATCTGGACAAGGTTCAGCCCTTTGGCTGAGCACGAGGCTGCCCCTGAATGCTGCAGACAGTCAAAGGAAGGCCCTTGTTCCCTGGCCAAAGGGTGCAAACTAAATGGCTGCAGCTGGCACAGCAAGGGCAGAGGGGGGTAGAGAGGGGCCGGGCCCCCTTGGCCAGCTGCCCCAGGCACCTCCACGGGACCCTCTGAAAGGCAAGTTTGCGGAAGGAGCTTCTCCTGCTAATATTAAGAATGCCCAATTGGAGGCTAGGGTTCTGGCTCAGTTGAGAGTGCTTGTCTAACATGTGCGAAGCCCTGGGTTTGATCCCCAGCACCTCATAAACTGAGTACAGCAGTGCACACCTGTGATTCTAGCCGGCAGAAAGACCAGGAGTTCAATGTCATGTTCATGTTCAACTACATAGCAACTCTCAGGCAAGCCTGAGATAGAGGAGACCACAAAAGAGAGACGGCTCAGCAGTTAGGAGCACTTCCTGTGTAAGCCTGAGGGTCTGAGGAGGCTGGGCATGGTCACACATGTCTGCAACCCACTCCTGTGGGGAGAAGAGATTGCAAGCCCCAGGATCAGAAAAAAAAAAATCCAGCTCAAGTAAGAGGTGGGGGAGCAACAGAGGGGGACATGACATCTCCCTCTGGCTACCTCAGGCAAGCACACCACGCCACAGAGGAGCACATGCATATGCCACACACACACACACACACACGTGCAAAAAGGAGGGAAATGACAAATTGGTAACTGCTAACTGCAGATAACTGTTGTCGAAGCACCCTAATTTCCCTTTCCTGTAGTCAACCAATTCCATTAAAAGGTCTGAGTCTTCCTGCACCACCACTTCAATCTTTGAACTATGGCCCAGCCCTGGCTAGCAGCCAATCAGTGTGCTCCAATGCCCAGGCACGGTCATTGGGTATTTACTACTAGTTTGGCCAATCAGAGCCTTTCTTAGGATTTCTCTCCTAGAGATAAGGCCTGTTTCCACCAGGGCAGGTGGAGGGCAGTAATTCCCAGTTTTTCCAGTGGCCATCTCAGCTTATGACTTGAGGCTGGCTAAGAAATAAAGTGACAGAAGGCAAAAATTGTTGTTTGGGTTCATGGATCGACCTATGCAGAAGCTATTTGTTGGACAGTTTGGGGCCCTACACCAATTCTACTTTGTGTGCCAACTGATTTGAGTGGGGTTTCTGTCATTTGCACCCCTCAGAGACTAACCCATAGTTCAAGCTCAAACAAATACAGTGTCCTTAGCCTGGCATTCAAGGTTCTCATATGAAGAAGCTATAGCATGGCCATTCCAGGCCCCTGTGGGTAGCTATACCAGCCTCATTTCTGTTCAGAGGGTCAACTCCAGCCTCTGGGAGGAAATGTAACTCTAGGCTCTCCAAACTGCTATGGTCTAAAGACACCTTGCAAGAGACCCATGACCTAAGAAAGTCATTGCACCAATGTTGACAAACTAACTGCCATGTATGACCACACAATGCCTACCAAATGACCTCAGAAACTGCTTAAAGTCACATGTTTTGGTGCCCATGATGAAGGTAGTGGTACATAGGGACTGGCCCCATGGCCTTCGTCAGCACAGAAGGGTGACTCTCTGTAGAGGCAGCATCCCCTGATCCTGCAGGAAAGGCTGACTCTGGCTTCGGCTTGGTAACTACCCTGCTTCCCTGACATTTCTTTCCTGGGCCTCCCGCCTCCCTAACCCCTCACCTCTTGCCCTGATGCCAGAACACACACACACACTCTCTCTCTCTCCCATATATATATATATGTACATGGGTATATGATGGATACTTTTCACTCATCCTCCTCCCTCTGCTTGTCTGTCAGCAAATCCTTTCCCAATGCACTTCCACCATCTCTCATGCTCTGTCTCTAACCATCACACTTGACAAGGACATTACTAACAGCCAACTTTATGAGAGACTCTTGTTGACCTGTGGCACTTCTTAGTAGGTATTGTCAACATAATGTCACAAAACAAGAAACTAAGGCTTGAGAAGGCTAATGGCAGTGCCCCAAGCCACACAGAAAACCTGAGATTTGAGATCAGGTTTGAGGAGATTCCACACCCACTGTTTTCCCTGTGTGCTCTGCCATCTCCAATGGAGCTCCATGCAGCAAATATTGCCTTTAGTGTGTCTATTCAGAACCAATGGTTTTGGTTTGGATATTCATTTAAGTATGTAGCCCAGGCTGGCCTTTAACTTGCAATCTTCTAGCCTCAGCCTCTTGAGTGTCAGGATGACAAGATGTGCGACCATGTCTGACTTTTGGGGAGCCAATCTGAAAGTGTTTAGGGTCTCCTTTCCTACCTGGTTTATAAGCCCTCCTACTGAGCCTCAAGTCTTTTGGTGTTCTTTTTTTAAGTTAATTTTTTAATATTTTTAAATTATTTTTATTGTTATTTATTTATTTGAAAGTGCCCGGCAGAGAGAGAAAGAAGCCGATATATATAGAGAGAGAATGGACACACCAGGGCTTCTATCCACTGCAAACAAACTCCAGATGCATGCACCCCCTTGTGCAGCTGGCTAAAGAGGGTCCTGGGGAATCGAGCCTCGAACCGGGGTTCTTAGGCTTCACAGGCAAGCGCTTAACAACTAAGCCATCTCTCCAGCCCCTTTCTGTGTATTTTAGGCATGTTTTCCTCCAATGCTGGCATTATTTGGGGACTTAATCAAAGTCAATTAAATTGAGCACCAGAAGATGTACAGAACTGAGCCCACAGGACAGCAAACCCTTTGACAACAGCCAGCTGTGGGATGTGGTACTTATCATCCTTAGTCTGGAAAGGAGAATAATAATAATATCTACTTCATAGGGTTGCTGTTAGATTCGCATGAAAGAAAAGTAGAGTGCATGACACAGTTCGGGTACACAGTAAGGACTCAATAAATACTAGGTAGGACTACTGTTGTTATGCTTTCCATCCAATGAGCCAAGCTTGAAGTAAGCTTTTGCATTCCCTTTTCTCCAAGACAGCTCTGCCAACTGCTTCACTCAGTGTGGGAAACAACCAAGAAGACAGATCTAAATAACCCAGTGACTCTCCCAGCCTCTCCTGGCAGGATTTGAGCTGCTTTTTAAGGCCCCTAATAAACACGTTACTCTATTGAGACTCTCAAAGGTCACAGGGCAGGCAGCCGAGCGAACCATTTTGTGTCTTATTTAGGAGCAGTTTTGCACACCAGTGTAGAGGTCGCTGTAATGCTCCCATGTAACCGAGCCAATGCCCAGTGCAAGTTCACACCCAAGATCTACTGTTGAAACTGGTCTGGCTTCCTGCAGGTCATCATACATAGACCACCATGTGCATGAATAACAGAATCATTTAATGATTTTAAAAGATCGACATCAATGGTTTTAGTAATTTCTGGGAACTGGGAAGTCAGCAAGCCATGAAAGGTTCTCAATTCGCTGTCTCCACTCTGGCCCCGTGGCAAGGTTTATGCTGAATGGACTCAACAAGGCAAATATGCCCTACCATCGGGTCCCATCCAATCACCCTGCCCAGGAAGTACTGGCATACTGACATCACCCTCCCAGCTGCCAAGTCCCTTTGGCTCTGAGGGGCACTCTCTCATTTCACATTAATTACAGGGCCATTTTCCAAGCATTTCCATCCCATAATGAAGGACTTTCTGCAGTGGCTTAGTGAAATATTAAAACAAGTGACTTAGAATCTTAAAAAGAAAAAAAAAATCCTGCCCACTCAGTCTATATATTGTATAACTCTTCACTTTCCACAGGAGACAATAAGGTTAGAAGTTAAGGACAGCTTGTCCCAGATATGAATGGAGGAGGGATCCACACTACTGCCATAAAACATCAGCAACTGTGCCATCCTCATCATCCTATAGCTGTCTCTGGTAGGGATGTAGGGGGAGGAGGTGAAGACAAGGTGGATGAAAACAAGAACTTAAGAGGCCGACATGGGTCTCACTCAGGAGGCTGAGGCACAAAGATTGCTCCAAGTTTGAGTCCAGGCTAGGATACATAATGATAACCTGTCTCAAAGAAAAAAGAAATTGAGCAAGAGCAATGGCTTAGTGGGAAAAAGCACTTGCCACGCTGACCTGAGTTCAAATTGAATCCCAGAACTTACATAAAGCTTAACGTAATGGTAAGCACCTGTAATCCCAGCAAGAAGAGAGGCAGAGAGAGGAGAATTCCAGGAAGTTCAGAGGCCAGCTAGCTTGACGTATGTCTCAAACAAAGTGGACTGCAAGGACCAACACCTGAGGTTGTGTCCTCTGACCTCCACCTTTGCAGTATGCACTCACACATAAAAATAAATGAAGAAGGGCTGGAGAGATGGCTTAGCGGTTAACCGCTTGCCTATGAAGCCTAAGGACCCCGGTTCAAGGCTCGGATCCCCAGGTCCCACGTTAGCCAGATGCACAAGGGGACGCACGCGTCTGGAGTTCGTTTGCAGTGGCTGGAAGCCCTGGGGCATCCATTCTCTCTCTCTCCCTCTGCCTCTTTCTCTGTCACTGTCAAATAAATAAAGAAAAAAAATTTAAAAAATAAATAAATGAAGAAGCCGGACATGGTGGCGCACACCTTTAATCCCAGCACTTGGGAAGCAGAGGTAGGAGGATCCCTGTGAGTTTGAGGCCACCCTGAGACTACATAGTGAGTTCCAGGTCAGCCTGGACTAGAGTGAGACCCAACCTTGAAAAACCAAAAAAATAAAAATAAAAATAAAAAATAAATGAAGAAATAAAACAACCAAACAAGAACCTTCAAGAGAACTGAGTCAACAGTCCTTCTGGAGTAGTTATTTTAGTTGCTCCCAGCGAACCACATGACCCAGTATTCATTACCTTCTGCAGTCTTTTCCCATGTTGTCTCTGGCCCTGATCATGTGACTCTGTTTACCTAGTGGGCAAAAACTTATGCAGGTTGAGATTAAATAAGCATGTACACACTGTTTTTCTTGGAACCCTCACTGTAGGGATCCAGCCACCAGGCAAAGTAGCCCAAGCTAGCAATGTGAAGAGACTTCATGTAGTGACTATGCAATAGGCTACAGCCTTCCAGCATCCTTACCAAAGAGCCAGGTATGTGAATGAAACCATCTCAGACATTTAAGTCCTATCCACTGTTGACTTCAGCTACATCAGATACCTCATACAAGAGCAGCAGATCCACCTAGCTGAGCCCTAATCAAGTCACAGCATCATGAAAATAATAACATCATATTTGCTTTAACCCAACAAATTCTGAGGAAGTTTGCTACTCAGTAATGAAAAACCAAAGCAGCCCCCAAGTCAATACCACGTTTCCTAGAGTCGCTTATGAAAGTTCCCCAGATCTACTGATCTTCTGTAGATCCCTATAACTCCCATTCTTCTCCTCTCTTAATCAGCTAAAGGCATATGCTAAACCCAAGGGTCTACATTTCTCATGCAGTAAACTGTGATTATCAAGTACCTCACTCTGCTCAGTGAGGAACCTTAACTGTGGTAACAAACCATGGTGCAGAGGCTAAAAAACATGTAAAAAAAAAAAAACACACCACTTTGGTACCATTGCATGTGGCAAATGGTGTGTTTGCATAAGTGCAATGTGGATGTTGAGGAATAAGGCTCAAATTGCCAAAGACTAAATCACACACATGTTGTGGTGGTTCAAGTCAGATGCCTCCAATAGTCTCATGTGTTTTCAGTGCTTGGCCCCCAGCTGATGGCAATTTGGGAGGTTGATTCTTGATGGAAGAGGTGTGTTGATGGGGTGGGATTTGGGGTGTTAGAGCTTGCTGCCCCTTGCCAGAGCTCAGCTCACTCTCTCTTGCTGCTGTTTTTCACCTGCTGTGGAAAAATAAGATGCCCACCCCCTATTCTCTCACCTTCCCTTGTCATCATGGAGCATCCCCTCAATACTGTAAGCCAAAATAAATCTTTCCTCTCATCAGCTGCTTTTGGGCAGGTGTTCTGTCCCAGCAACTGAAGGTAACCATAACACCCATAAAGTGATGATATATGTAATTTCTTGGCTCATGCTGTATCTCAAACTAAGTATTGGATGGTTGCTTTACTATTTGGAAGTCCTTGCCATAATGAATTAATAAGAATGCTGTGCAATCAACATATTAATTGTATGTAAATGGTGTTTTTTAAATGCTTTAAAACAATCTATTCCCCTGAACATTTTAAATAGGCCCCCTGGAAAGTTGTTTATGTAGTCATTTGCTTGGCAAACTTCTCTCTCCGAGCTGATTCCCACAAAGGACTGGGAGGAAACCTTGTTGTCTGCTTGCTCATTTATAGGACCCAGGGGCAAGTGTCCTGAAGGAGATGGGTTGGACCAGTCCTCATAGTTCTGAAATGTGATCACTTGTTCTCGGTCTCCTGTGAGTGTTGTCACTTCTGTCAATGTCTATCCTGCATGGACTCTGGGTAAGGTTAAAACACTGGTAATTGCTTTGTGCAAAAAAAGAATCAAGCCACTAACAACTGCCCATTTGGCCCTGCTATGAATCCACCCCAACATAGAAGTAGAAGGTTCTCAAGCCAGACATGTATATGTTCCCAAGACAACCATCAATATTCAAATGTCAAAAGTCACTCTGTACCTTCCCATCAAGCTAGATCAATAAAGCATGAATTGCACTGTATTAAAACAAGAGGTGCCAGGTGTGGTGGCGCACACCTTTAATCCCCGCACTCGGGTGGCAGAGGTAGGAGGATCGCCATGAGTTCAAGGACATCCTGAGACTCCATAGTGAATTCCAGGTCAGCCTGGGCCAGAGTGAGACCCTACCTTGAAAAGAAAAACAAAACAAAACAAAACAAAAAAACAAGAGGTGTACTTTTTAAAAATTTTGTTTGTTCATTTTTATTCATTTATTTAAGAGTGACAGAGACAGACAGAGAAAGAGACAGAGACAGAGAGAGAGAGAGAGACAGAAAGAGAGAGAGAGGCAGATAGAGAGAATGGGCATGCCAGGGCCTCCAGCCACTGCAAAGGAATTCCAGATGAGTGCGCCCCCTTGTGCATCTGGCTAACGTGGATCCTGGGGAATCAAGCATCGAACCCGGGTCTAGGCATGAATTTAAGAAAAGAAAGGAGCCACTTTTCATTTTTATTTGGGCTCCAAACAAATTAGCCCAATTTCCAAATTAAGCTAATTTCCCAGGAATGTTTAATAAGAAAGATTTCTAATACATAGATAGGCCTTAATCCAGGTGTGTTGGCCCACACACCTGTAATCCAAGAAGCTGAAACCAAAGGATAGTGAATTGAAGACCAAGCTGGGCTACACAGTGAGACTCTGTTTCAAAAAACAAGCAAACAAAAATAAAAATAGGGCTGGAGAAATGGCTTAGTGGTCAAGGCACTTGCCTGTGAAGCCTAAAGACCCAGATTCAATTTCCCGGTACCCACATAAGCCAGACACACAAGGTGGTACATGCATCTGGAGTTTGTTTACAATGGCTGGAGGTCCTGACATGCCCATTTGCTCTCTCTATCTGCCTCTTCCCCTCTCTCTGTCTCTTTCCCTCCATCCTTCTCTCAAATAAATAAATAACATATTTTAAAAAGAATAAAATAAAAATTAAAAAACTAAGATAACACTATTGTCTACCTAGAGTCTTCTAATAAGCCCTCACAGGAGTAATCCATTTCATTTGTTGAGAAACAGATGAGGCCATTGTGGAGAAAGCAGTCTCATGTGGAGGATGTTTAGAACTCAGCAGTGCTCATATAAACATCTTAAGGTAGGTGTTGCAGTCAGGTTCGCATTGCTGGGAGAAATCACCCAACCAAGAGCAGCTTCTGGGAAAAAGAGATTTATTTTGGCTTATAAGCTTGAGGGGAAGCTCCACGATGGCAGGGGGAAACGAAGGCATGAGCAGAGGGTGGACATCACCCCCTGGCCCACATAAGGTGGACAATAGCAACAGGAGAGTGTGCCAAACACTGGCATGGGGAAACTGGCTATAACACCCATAAGCCCACCCCCAACAATACACTGCCTCCAGGAGGCATTAATTCCCAAATGTCCATCAGCTGGAAACCTAGCATTCAGAACACCTAAGTTTATGAGGGACACCTGAATCAAACCACCACAGTAGGTCTTCAGAAAGTTCTTTTCTCCACCACTCCCCATGTGCCGACTGCTAATTTTTGCCAAGTTCTCAAGAAACAGAAGCATGATGCTTGAGAAAACCGTTAATGAAACCACTACATATCATGATCTGAGACACACATTCCAACTGCAGCCACCTTGGTGACAGAGGTGGCAGTTGTCGCTTGTGGGCCAGGAATAGCTAGCAGAAGAGCAGAGATGGCAATTTAGCATTCCTAATAGACTGCAGGCTGTTACTAAGGGCTCCACAATAAATACAAGACACCTGATACCAGTTGGTGGCCTGAACTGTGCTTAATGCTATTCACAAAGGCCTAAGCTCACCCAATTTGGGCCAGAGCAGCAGGTCTATAGCAAAGCCTGGCCTTTGTGCAGGTCACACGGCAGTCTGCTCCATCGCCATGCTCCTCCTGAAACCCTGTGGGTTGCAGAACATCAAGAGGCCCCTGTCTCCTCGTTCTTAGGGAGGCTTAGCCAATAGGAGTGAGTAGCAGATTAGGGAGCATAAGGCAGACAAGGCCACAGTATTTCTTCCCCTCTGAACTGTTTCTTGTGACCTACCCAGCAGCAGCGGTGGCTCTTTTGCGGTCCCAGTTGTATCCAGACAGCTCCTCCCTTCAGGACCCACGCATCAGACAGATCTGGTTTCTGGGTCCAATAATGCCATCTTCTCTCTGGTCCCTTTATCCTAAGGTAGAGGATCCTGCTGGTAGGAATCTCTGAGCCTTGCACTGCCTCATCTTTGTGGAATCTCAGGGCTTCCATGACCTATGGAGTTTCTAGCGTGGTTTCTGTGACACTCATCACTAATTTCTCTCTTGCCTGACTGAACTCAAACATTCCTTTCCTCCTGCAACAAACTATCCTGCACTGAGTTTAGAACGGCGAGGATTTAACTTTTAAAAAAAGAGAGAAAGGAAGGAAGGAAGAAACAAAGAAATATGAAACAGTACCAAAGGAGCAATCCCAATGTTTCAGTTAGAGTGTTAAATATATATTCACATGACGTTATTCAATTGCACAATAGCTTAGGATGCTGATATTTTGATTATTTTCATTGTGAGAAAACTGAGGTTCTACGAAGTTCAGTAACTGACCCAATGATCCCTAGTTAGGAAGGCTCCAGGGCAGCTAAGACCCCTAACCCACCAGAAGACATGCCCACTCACTAAGCATCCAGACTTCTGAGGAGGCATTTCTGGCTGGAAATGGCTATGCCTGGTTCTGAAGGAAAATTCTCAGAAGAGGGGTAGACAGCTTTGTATTCTCTAGCTCAGGAAACCTAAGTGTGTGGGGGAAGGTGTCCACAACAGCTGCTGCGCTTAGTGCAGTTGCTCACCATTGGCCACAGCCAAGCCCAGGACGACGGTGTAGAAAGTGCTCTGCATTCGCCAAGGTAACTTGTACAGGATGCTGTGGATCGGGTTGTCCAATTCTGCCACTCTGCAACAGGATGACACCAGGCGGTTCCCAGATGCTTCCCTCAAAGGTCCTCCCAAATAAATGTCATATCGATATCGTCCAGCTGGGCAGGCTGAGCAGGTCCCTCCATATAGGAAGCCACTCCTTGGCTGCTCAATGCCCAGGATACAAGATTTGCAAACACTGAGCTGCAAAGGGCATTTGAGATCTAGGCCACACGGGAGGCCAGAGCTCGGCACAAAAATGATGAAATCACTGGGCATGATGTCACATGCTTTTAATCCCAGCACTCAGGCTGCTGAGGTAGAAGGATTGCTGTGAGTTTCAGGCCAGCCTGAGTCTACATAGTGAATTCCAGGTTAGCTTGGCCTATTGCGAGCCCCTACCTCAAAAAAGGAAAAAAAAATGAGAAAAAGATTTAAGGGTGAAGTGTCTCCAATTTCACCAACAGGTCACCAACTGGCCACTAATTATTTGGTTTTTAAATTTTATTTATTTACTTACTTATTCGTGTGTGTGTGTGTGTGTGTGTGTGTGTACACACCAGAGTCTCTTGACACTGCAAATACCAGTCACTTGCACCATGCTTTTTTGCGTTTTTAAAAAAAATTTATTTATTTGCGGAGATAGAATAGAGACAGACAGAATGGGTGCACCAGGGCCTCCAGCTGCTGCAAACATAACTCCAGATGCATGTGCCACCCTGTGCATCTGGCTTTACATGAGCACTAGGGAAATCAAACTCTGGTTGTTAGGCTTTGCAGGCAAACACCTTAACCACTGAACAATCTCTCCCAGCCCGGCACCATATTTTGTGTTCAGCTTGATCTGGGTTGTTGGGGAAATTGAACCCATGCCTTCTGGCTTTGCAAGCAAGTGGTTTTAACTTGTGACTCATCTTTCCAGCCCCTCATTGGTTTTGTAAAGGCAAGTGGCTTTGGATAGCTGTCATCCTTACTGACCAATAAGAATGGGAGCGAATTGGGAATAGAATCCCGAAGCCTTTCAGGCTGCACCTGCTCTTAACTCTTTCCTTGCTGAGTAGAGGGGCTCCCTTTGGGGCACACAATGATGTGGAGCAGGTAAACTGAGTATGACTTTCTGGTAGGCAGCTCTAGGGACAGATGAGCACTCTATATGGCAGCTTCTCCCAAGCAGCCAGGGAAGAACGTAAAGGAAGGAGAGTCCCTCTGTGAGCAGACACTGCAGACACATGGCTTGGTTCCTGGCAACGTCTTCCCTACAATGAGGACAGAATGATTTGCACCAAGCCTTCCTGGCGCAATTGCTCTGCCTCTGGCCCAGCGCCTGGTCTCTGAGACGGTATTTGCGAGTAGAAGAGGAGGCCAAGGCCCCCACTGGCTATTCTCTGTGCAAAGCTAAGTAGCCTGGGGGGTTGGGAGGAAGACCTTGACCTCAAGAGCCCTAAACCTCGCTGACAGCAGACAGGAGGACCCTTGGGAACAACACTTTATTGAGGGACATTTGTCTTCATTTGGGACAGTCTGCATCTCATCCCATAGGCATGCCCTGAGGCATAAGTCTTCCTGACCCCAACCTCTGGACTCTCCCTGTTCTGCACAGTTCTGGATTGAAAAGGAAGATGACTTTTAAAGCCCCCAGCAGCCAGAGAGACAGATACCACCAAAGAACAAGGGGACATTTCCTGTGGTATCCCAGAAGGCTCTCAGCCCCACCATTAACCTCCTCAGGAAAGGAGAACATGGGCAGAGGTAGGCAGCCTGCAAACTCTGGCCCCAAACTTGGTTTCTCCTGGGCTAGCCATTCCGGACCTTCAAAATTCACATTCAGCATAATAATCAGAGATTGACGTCATAAGAAAATATGTACCTATGGTTTTCAGAATGCTGCCTAAGAAACTAACTGCTCTCCTCTGCGGACGTCATTGCAGCTGATCACAAGGCCACAGCCTCTCTGTTTTCTCTTACATGGAAAGCCACTCCAGTGGGAAGGGCTGTGCAAAAGATAGCTGGAAAATATCAAAGTGAAGATTCATGTGGATTGTTGGTTCTTTTATTCTTTTTTCTGAAAAAGTCAGGATGTTGAAAATGTTAGAAAACCACGAACTATGGCCTAGATGCTGCCAGTAACCTGCAGAGTTGTGAATAAATTGTCTCCCCTCTGTGGGCCTCATTTTGCAAGTATTAAAACAGATTACTTGGTCATCAAACACGGATATGACTGTTAGCAAGGCTACCGATGTGAGGCTCCAAGATGTCTCTGACACCCCAACAAACACACACACACACACACACACACACACACACACACACACACACGCACGCACACGTGTTCCTAACTTAGCTCTGCCCGGGAAGGGTTGGTTCAGAGCCTTGTGTGGTTCTGGCGGTGGGGATGCCGGGAAGGCTGTGCTGAGCTGCCGGGTACTAAGCCCTAAGCCTCGATCCAGCACTTTCCAAACGCAGGAGAAGAGGAGGGGGAGCTGGCGCCCCGGGTGGAACAGGAGTGAGGAGGCTAGAAGCCCAGACTTCGGGGCGGGGTGCTAAAATCGTGAGGCCGAAGGGGATGGGCGGCGGAGCTCGCCCGCCGTTCTTATCTCACTGCCGCCGCCGCTGCGGCTCTGCAGGCGCGGGCGCCCCGGGCTCCCTCCCCTCCTCCCTCTCCCCCTCCCTGCTCTTCCTCCTCCCCCCTCCCGGCTCCTCGTCCTCCTCGCTTCCCCCTCCCCGCTCCTCCCCCGCCCGCCTGCCGCCCGCGCCTTTGTCTGGCCCCGCGGCGCGCTCGGAGCCAGCAGGGCGGGTAATTGGCGGCCGGAGGAGGCGAACGGGCCGGCCCGGCCTCCGCTAATGAGCGGGCGGAGCCGCGGGGAGGGTGCGGCGCGGCCGGGCGCGGAGCCCGGAATGGCCCTGCGGGTCCTGACCGCCCCCTCCCCGGCTCTGATGGGGATCGGCGCCCCGGGGGACATCCCCTCCCCCCCGCGCCGCTCTCCCGCGTTCTCCAATTACCCGGTGGCCGTGCCATGGCCTCCAGCTGCCCCCCGGGCCACCTCGTGTCCCCAGAGAAGCGCCAAGGACGGAATGCTCCGGGAGGAAGGGGAGGGGGAATACGGGGGTCCCTTGGGGTTTCACCGCGCTGCAGGGGACCCGAGTAGCCCAGGCGGCCCCCCTCCCTGCGGTCACGGCCACTGTGGTGAGGGGACGCCGCAGGGCGGGAGGCCTAAGAGCTCTGGGAGGAAAGCCCCGCGGGCGACAGCGGATCCGCTCCAAGTAGATGATGATGAAACCCACCCCCGTTTCTAAATTAATTATATTAAACCCAGCCGGCCCGGGCGACGGTGGGCAGGCTTGTAGTCTGCATCAAAGGGTGCAGCGGCCTCTTGCTGGATGAGGGATCTCGCAGTGTTGACCCCTACTCCAAGACTGGACAGAGCCTCAGGGAGACTTACAGTGAAGAGAGGGGAGATCGCAGACAGAATGAAGCCTTGCAGCGGCGAGTCGTTGTCCTCCAGAAAGCAATTGCCCAAGGACCCCTGCTCCAAGCGCAAGCCTCTTCCTTGGGTCCAGCCCCCAACTATCGGGAATGCAAGCAAACTGCCCCTACCTCAGTTCCACTGTCCCCTCTATCTCCGTGTAATAGGCTCTCAAGTTACTGAGGCTGACTGTGAAAAGAATATCCCAAACCTCAGGTACTTGAGAGTCCACAGGGGAGCCCCTGGTCCCTAGCACAGCCTTAGGGAACCACCTCAGGACAGCCCCAGGGGCACCGGCCTCCAGGGGCATGTGGGGGAACTGTCCAAGAGAAGCAGGCATTTTCTTCGGAAGACTCTCCATCTCGAACCTTGTCTTTCTCTTTCCTACTCATCTCCTCACAGTTACTGCCTGAGAGAGGTCTGCTTTTTTCTTTTCTTTTTTTTTTTCAATTTTTTTGCAAGCTTTTATTTATTTCAGAGAGTCAGAGACAAGGGGCATGACAGGGCCTCCTAGCCACTGCCAACAAACCCCAGGGGCATGCATCCTTGTGCAACTGGCTTATGTGGGTTCTGGGGAGTTGAACCTGGGACCTTAAGCTTTGCAGATAAGCACCTTAACTGCTAACCCATCTCTCCAGCCCTTTTGGTTAGTTTTTAACTAAAGTGTAACGCGCACGTGTGTGTGTGTGTGTGTGTGTGTGTGTGTGTGTGTGTGTGTGTGTGTATCATATGTGATGTATGCACATATGTCCAGATGCAAGCATGCAGAGCCCAAAGGAGCACATCAGGTGTCCTCTATTGCTCTTCTACCTTATTTCCTTAAGACAGGGCCTCTCATTGCACCTGAAGATACACCATTTTTTGGTTACACTGGCTGACAAGGAAGCCCCTGTGACTCTGGTCTCTGCTCCTCAGCACTGGGAGTACAGGAATGTGTGGCCATGCCTGGCTTTTTACTTGGGTTCTGGGGATTGAACTCAGGTCCTTTATTTTGTACAGCAAGCTCTCTTACCCACTGAAGTAACCTCCCCAGTTGCAAGGTGTAACTTTGTAGGGTAAGAAAAGAATGGCACCTTTGTTCATACATCATACGGGTCACAATGACACTCCTAGAACAAAAGACAGGTAATGAAAAAAAAAATAACTTTATTTAACTAGTTTTTTTCTTGACACTGAAACCTTTAGCAATGAAGACTAGAAAACACAAGGAAGCCATTTTTATGCTTACGTTTGATGACAGAGGTGTAGAAAAGTGACTGGACAAATGGATATAGATATGATGGTAATGGGCTGAAGGAGAAGCCAACAAGGCAGGTTTCTTCTTGCCTTCCTCTAGCCTTTCCTCTCACGGGTAGGGACAGGATCCCTCTGGAATCAAAGGCTTCTACGGAGAAGGAAAAGGGTGACCTTTCCAGATTTTATAGCTTGCTTTGGAGGAGAGGGTTCTTATTCCTATGACCTACCTTGCAGAAAACGAATTCTGTGACTTTCTTCAGAGGAGAAAGATGGGCAGGAGATGAGGAGGGTAGGGAAAAATCAGAGAGACTTTGTTTCTGAAGGTGCTTCTGAGGACTTCCAATCTCCTTTACTTCAATGTACTTAGCATGCCTCTGGGATCTTGTGTCCTGAGCCCCAACAGTTTACATACAGCAAAGTAAGCCCATCTTAGGTGCACAGCTTGATTTAGTTTTAGATATGAATACACCTACATCATAGCCACCCATATCATGGTAATGGAAAAATTGCTTATAGTATGAAACTCAATATTCCCTAACAATTTTGACCTTCATCGCTGTTGGAGTTACCTTCCCGTTTTGAGGACAAAACACTCGACCAAAAGCAGCTGATGGGGGGAAAGGGCTTATTTTGGTTTACAATCTGGAGGAGTAGCTTCCCTGTAGCAGGGAAAGGATAGTAGGGTAGAGCTGTACATCATTTCTTTTAACAGCAGCTAGCAGAAAGCAGCAAGATTGTGAGCTGAGCTCTGGTGATAGGGATGCTGGATTATAACACCTCAAAGCCCAGAAACACACCTCCTCCAGCAAGACTCCACTTCCCAGACTCTACTTCCTAAACGGCCACCAGCTGAGGACCAAGCACTGAAAACACATAAGGCTATGGGTGATCTCTCATTCTGCCACAATCTCCAGAGGTTAGTAAAACCTGTTTTTATAAATTGACTCATAGCATGTACTCCTTGGGGTGTGTGTGTGTGTGTTTTGTTTGTTTGTTTTTGTTTCTTGAGGAAGAGTCTCGCTCTAGCCCAGGTTGACCTGGAACTCACTATGTAATCACAGGCTGGCCTCAAACACACAGCAACCCTCCTGCCTCTCCCTTCTGAGTGCTGGGATTAAAGGTGTGCACCACCACTCCTGGCTTCCTTGATGTGTTACTTTATTATCTACCAGATTTATCCATTCTACCACTTAAAAGTTTGTGTTTATCCTTTTTAATTCCTGAATGCTATTCCACTGTAAAATATGCTACAGTTGACTTGCCCATTTGACTCTTTTTTTTTAAGTTTATTTTTATTTTTATTTATTTGACAGAGAAAGAGGGAGAGTGAAGGAATGGGCGCACCAGGGCCTCAGCCATGGAAAACGAACTCCAGATGTGTGCGTCCCCTTGTGCATCTGGCCAACATTGGTCCTGGGGAATTGAACCTGGGTCCTTTGGCCTTGCAGGAAAACACCGTAACCGCTAAGCCATCCCTCCAGCCCTCCATTTGACTCTTGATGACATTTGGATTGTCTCTGTCTTGGGGTGATTATGAATAAGGTGATTGTAAACATAATCCTATTTGTCTTTTGGTAGAAACAAGGTCCAGTTTTTGTTGGGTATAGTCCCAGGAATGGAATTGCTGAGTCATGAGGTAGGTATGTTAACTTTATTGCTTAACAGTTTTCTGAAGCAGTTTTAAACCAGTCTACTTTTAACATTTGCAATCAGGGTACAAAAGTTACTCAGAGAAACTGGTTGCATAGTAATGACAGTGGACATATATTGCGCACTTATAATGTGCTAGGTACTGTTCCAAGGGATTTGCATGTAATTAACATTTACTTACATGCATTTATATGCAAACAATCACAGTGCCTCGTTTCATCTTAAAGTGAGCAGAAGATGCCTGCCACATTTGGGAGCCAGATACAGTCATGTGTGGGATGAAGCATCTTCATTTTACAGATGAGGTAAAAGAGATGTGGGGAGATGTTACTCCCAGAGCTGTGGAGTGGGCCCCAGAGTGTACACCTCAGATCTCCAGGCCCCTGGCATTACTGGCATGCTTATGAAGGGCAGCCAGACTCTACTTGAAGGCTCCCTCAGTTTCTTCCCTCCTCCACCCCGGTGGATATCCTCAATCTTTCCAGTTTTCTAATCTTTGGGGGGCTCTCGTTTTTCTTTTCCAGTATCTCTTCTTGTGTAGCCAGCCATGTTTATTGACTTACTGACTTAAAACAATTATTACTGGCTGGAATTTAGTGAATTGAACAGCCTCAGCTGCATGGTTTGGGGCTCTCAAGGAGCTGCAGCCAGCTTCAAATGCAAGCTGGCATGGGCTGGGTAACCAAGACAGCACGTGCACCCGGCTGGTCTCTAATGCTGACTGCTGACAGGAAGCTCAGCTCCGACTGTCCACTGAAGCATCTTCATGTGGCTTGGACCACTCACAGTATAAGGACTTTATTCTGAGAAGACATGTCCCTATCCCAGTGATAGGGGATGCTTGGCAGAGACAGAGGGGATACAAAAAGGCCATTTGCAATCAGTTGCTTCCCAGGCACCATTTGAAATATAATGTATATCTATGCCAGTTTTCTCAGGCTAAAATGGCCTATAAGATCCTTTCTGATGCAGATACAGGGTGTCACCGATATCCTGAAGTTCTCTTTGAGACATGAATGCCAACGTAGTGACATCCTCTTACACAAATAGTCATGATTTTGGTCAGTAACCCCCTTACAACTGGCTTCGTCAGTGGTGGATAACACCTTTGGATGCAGACCACAGGCTCTTCCCTTGCTCAAGTTAGGTTGTAGACCTCCTGTTTAAGCTAAGGAGGATTTACAACTTCAAGAGGAAAGCATGAAGCCAGAAAGTACACATGATATACCTGAAGACATGATAAAAAGCTGAGAGGGGGCTGGAGAGATGGCTTAGCGGTTAAGCGCTTGCCTGTGAAGCCTAAGGACCCCAGTTCGAGGCTCGGTTCCCCAGGTCCCACATTAGCCAGATGCACAAGGGGGCACTCGCGTCTGGAGTTCGCTTGCAGAGGCTGGAAGCCCTGGCTCGCCCATTCTCTCTCTCTCCCTCTATCTGTCTTTCTCTCTATGTCTGTCACTCTCAAATAAATAAATAAAAAATGAACAAAAAATATTTTTTAAAAAGCTAAGAGGGATAATATTCCTTTAATGAAATTACCTACCCCATAAGCCCCTCCCATGAGGGAGTTGCCTAAAAACTCTCACTGCTTAACCTACCCTGAGTTCTAACTCAAAAAGAGTAATAGTCCTCTGTAACATTTTTTTCTCTCCTCCCCGCCCTTTTTTTTGGCGGGGGGGGGGGGCGAGAAGGAGAGACATTAGCCAAAATCCTAAAGCCTACTTGTCCGGACACTCGGAGGACATAGTGTGTCTCTGTCTCTATCAAACTGTCCCCCATGCAACTGTTCACAACTTCCATTGCTGAGCCTGTCTGCTTTCTTGACCACTAATTCAGAAACCAAAGCTTTCTTTTTCTTGTCTGTCTCCTTCCTCTCAGTGACTGCTGAGATCCCCATCTTATATGTCCTGTTTTTTTTTTTTAACTCCAGTAAAATTGTCCTTAAGTTTCCTCCAAGTCCTTTTTTTTTCTTTTTTTTTATTTGAAAGAGAGAGAAGGGAGAGAGAGAGAGAGAGAGAGAGAGAGAGAGAGAGAGAGAGAGAGAGAGAGAATGGGCATGCCAGGGCCTCCAGCTGCTGCAAACGAACTCCATAGGATGTACCACCTTGTGCATCTAGCTTACATAGGTCCTGGGGAATTGTCCCTGGGTCTTTTGGCTTTGCAAGCAAGTGCCTTAACTGCTAAGCTATCTCTCCAGCTATATATAGACAACTGTTATACACAAAACTAAGAACTAAAACAGGTCTGGCCTTGTGTTTCTCTGTGACACTAAGAACAAAATTCTCAAAAGGAAGGAAGAGAAAGCTACCAGAACTGTACCAGGAATGGACAGAAATTCATGTCCATCACATTCACAAGAGTGCACTCATCACATTCAAAGGGTGCACAAGTTTGATATATGGGGGGCAGGTCCCACTGTCAAAGACGTATGGATAGTTTTTAATAGGTGTTGCCATCTTTGTAAAGCATATACCTTCCTTGCCCACTTATTTTGAGTCCATTTGTTGGTTTCAGAAGGCAAAAAAGTTGGGGGTGGTCCCTGAAGAATCTCTGATTCTTAAAGGTACAGGGTTCCCAGGACTTCTTGCTTTTTGGATCAAAACTGCTGCACTGAGTCATCTCAATATTAGCCCCTTGCCATGTCCTCTGTATGCCCATAATGGCTTTCTGGGTTCCTGCCCCAAATACATCATTCCTTGCCACTCTGGGATGTCTATCCTGAACCTTAACGTGTTGCCTCTCAGTCCCAGCTACAGCCAGGGCATGTTTTCCCTCCTGACAATTGCCTCTCTCAGACCAAGCCAGAGCCTTCTCAGACTCCTAATCAAACTAGGATTTTTCTGCAGTCACCTAATATCAAAGGTATTTGAGAAGGTTTGGCCTTCTCTGCTATACTTGAAAAACTGCAGTCTTTGTAGTTGGACGACCTGAATTTTACCCCTGCTTAGCTGGTCACTGGCTGTGTGGTCCTGGCAAGAGGCCAGACCTCTATGTGACTTGGTGTCCACATCTGCAGTATGGACATAACTATTGGACCCATGTCCTAGCGTCGGAAAGATTAAAAGCAGTAACATCAAGACATCTGGCACAGTCTAAAGGAAAAAGCAGACCTCCTCGTGCCAGACTCCCAAACTGCTTTTTTGAAAGTAAACTTTTTCTGCACCATTAGTTTTTATATTGATGAATTTTTACAAAGCAAACCACATCACCAGCACCCAGATTGAGAAATAAAAATGTTACCACTGCACCAGAAAATCCCCCGCCGACAATTCCTACCTACTCTCGAGACCATGCAGACTTCTTCCTAACACCCTAAATTAATATTTCACCGCATTTGTAGCAGCCAGTGCTCTGGCACAATGGGCAAACAAGATAGTCATCTATCTGATGTGATCTGAAAGGAGGCAGAAAAGCCAGTTCCCACTGTGTCTAAATTTCTTCCATTATGGAGGCATTCCTTTGTATTAAGCATTACTCCTTTAAAATGCCAATCCATCTGGGTTGGGGTAACAGCAATTTCCTAGCCCTGTAGAGAAAAATCTATCTGGTCAACCTTTCTACTGTCAGCTACGAGGGAGTTGAATCTTGTTGGCGGGCAGAGACATGAGAGGAAGGGACAAGCATGGGGGGGGGGAGGCAGACTTCACCTGCTTCACAATTTCATCCAAGTCTGCCTTCACACTCTCAACATCTTTTGAAACTTGGTGCTTAAGGGACTTAAGTCAACAGCAACCAGTGTGATTCCATCAAGTCATTCAGCACACAGGAAAAAAAGTAGGTGGTGATAGAAAGTCTGGTGGGTGGGCCAGGGCGTGGCTGTACCCCGCTCCCTTGACACACCTTGTCTAAGTTGGGCCCATGAGAGCTCTGGCATTATGACATCATCAGATGTCAAGCCTTTGACAAATGAGTCCAGCCTGCAGCTGGAGTCTTTGATAAGCCATTTGCTGGCGTCTGGGAGACATACGCACTGGTCATGAGAATGCATCTTAGCCCCATCTCAAATTCACATCTTTTCATGTTTTTTTTTTTTTTTAAAGGATGCATGCATCTGTGAAGATTCATGGCTTAAAGTATTTTTTTTTCTTTTCTCTGACATTTCACCTTTCTCTTCATTTTATTATTTTTTTAAGGAAAAGAAAATATTCACTCCAAGGTTCATTTACTTTCTGGGTAATAACTGTCAGATATTAACGGATAGCCCCATACATCCAGCATAAAATAATAGAATTTGTTGAGTGCCTTAGACATCCAGTAATGGGCATAGCGGACAGTGTGTAAAGCTAAAGAAGGTTTCTCTCGGGTAAAAGGAAATGCATGCTAGGAAAAACAAGACATAAAAGGACATTTGTCAAAGTGCCCAGTTGTTCCCTAATACATTTGCACATGCAAGCGCTCCTACCTGAAGACTTTCTCCTCCACTTTCCCAGGCACCTCCTTGGCTTGTCTTCCTCCTGTGAGATTTACACCTCATCTCTTCCAGGAAGCTTGCTCTCCCCTCCTGTGGACTCTCACCTGTCACATCCTGTCCCCATTAGCATCCTGGACTCAATTCTGCCAAGGCACGTGTCACTGTCATTGTAACCACATAGTGAACTGTTGCTCTGCATCCAACAAGCTCCTTGCAGGCAAGACTGCATTTTCTCCCTCTGCACTGTGAGGCTCAGGTGAACAGATGTCATTGGGGTGCACCTCTGGCCCCAGACTATGCCAGTTCAGTGTAGATCTCTTGGGCTCTAACAGGCAGCACCTGCTCCTTTACCTGAGTGTTTCCTTGGCTTCCAGAACCAACTTTACTGTTCCCTTGGCAGAATGGAAGTGCAAGGGGGTTAATGCCCTTCCTGACATCCCTCTAATGATGTCCCAGTGGAGCTGGCATAGCACTGCCCCTTCCTGAGTGTGAACACACAGGCTTCATGTTTGACATTGGCTTCAAAATTCCTCGGTGGCATTAAACTCCATTTGCTTCCAGAGAGTAATGGGATTGATAACATGCAATCTTGCCTGCCTTTCTTCGTTTCCATGTCTCACTGGCCCACTCTCCCCCACTGAGGTTTCCTGGAATCACCTCCCAAATAAACTAGTCATGAATCACTTAACAACAGGGCCATGTTCTGGAAAATGAATGCATCATTAGCTGATTTCATTGTTGTGTGAGTATTCTACTGCATACTAACCCAAACTGAGATGGCTATGACACCACTAAGTGATTTAATCTTAGCAGACCACCGTCCTATATGAAGCCCATCATTGGTCACAGCACTATTACAAATGTAGGCCATTGCCAAAACACTTGATTACCTACCAGAGCTAAAAGGTAAGACTCTATTGCTGAAGACAGGCTGTGGTCACAGGACATCAGAATACTATAACTCTACGGGAGTCACTGAAGGACAATGGTCACCAACAGCATGAATAAGCAGGGGACCCTGCAGACTATGAAACCAACCATCCAGATAAGAAGTACACGCTTGTGTAGTAATGGCATGCAGCCTCTGTGGGTAACCATCTGTTTTCTAATTGGACATGAAGCCTGCTCAGTGGGAGAAAACTCTTACCTGGTACTGGAAACCAAGTTGGAATCCCATAGTCATGAAACTCAGACTTCAGAGAGAAGGCCTCACTACTCTATGAAGAAGAAGAGTGGACTCACACACGAAAAATCTCTAAAATAACTTTGTATAACCCCTTTAACCCAAGCAACTCTCACTCTTGGTTGTAAACTCCATTTTATTTTACCAATGGCAGAGAAAACTGAGGAGAGCCAAGAGCCTTCCACAAGGCAAGTAGATAACTGACTGCCCACCACAAGACACGCCACCTCTACCACATCTGCCAGAACCTGGGAGAGGTTGCAGAGGAAGTGGTGACATGAACACTGCTCTTACTGTTAGTGTGACAACCAGTTCCAGGGTGGTGGTGGCAGACATAGTAATCAATCAAAACCTATCAGGGCTGGAGAGATGGCTTAGCGGTTAAGTGCTTGCCTGTGAAGCCTAAGGACCCCGGTTCGAGGCTTGTTTCCCCAGGTCCCACGTTAGCCAGATGCACAAGGGGGCGCACGCGTCTGGAGTTCGTTTGCAGAGGCTGGAAGCCCTGGCACGCCCATTCTCTCTCTCTCCCTCTATCTGTCTTTCTCTCTGTGTCTGTCGCTCTCAAATAAATAAATAAAAAAAAAACCTACCAAAGCAGAAATCCAAAGGCTGAAGAGAACTCAACACTAAATCAGACTGCCAACAGGCCTTCCGTGGCTCAGGGAACATTGCAAAAGAGAGGGCAGAAATACTGTAAGAGCCACAGAATGGGTAGGAATACCCTGAGGCACAGTCCCTCTGTTCCCTCATAGGGACTAACTGAGGCCTTCATGACCTCATAGTGAATACCATAATCCCCACAGGGCAAGGGGATAGAGAGTATAACTATATATTTCTATATTTCTATATCTGTATATCTATCTATCTATCTATCTATCTATCTATCTATCTATCTATCTATCTGTCTATCTAATATAAACACTGTTACATGGTGTATAAGTGTGCCAAATTTAAGTCTTTTCCCAGGAGCAGCTTCTGGAAAAATTAAATTAAGACAGAGCTGCTAGATTTCAGGATTCACAATGAAGGACCAAGACAAATAGTTTCTTGGATCTAAGGCTTTACTGTAACTGGGGAGAGGGGAAAAATGGGTAAAGAGAAGAGAGAGAAAGAACGTACATACACTAGAAAGAGAAAAGAAAAAGGGGGAGGACAGGGGGATGTCTATACCTACAGCAGGAGAGGCAAAGAGTGAGTGGGGGCCAGAGAGTGGATTTTATGGGAAGAGGTGAAACACTGCTGTATGAAGGAGGGACCTCAAAAGATATGCTCTATAGGCTGAGGCCTTCCCTCCTCTTAGCTCAGAGTTATACTCAATTACCATGTCATCAGGAAGTCCTAGAACCCCAGGGCATAGAGGAGAGATGGGGGGCCGACAGAGAGCTTTGATACTCTAATAAGAACCACATATGTGCTCAACAAATGATTTTTTAATTAATAAACAAATGGTGAGATTTTTGTATCACAAATACCAAAAGGAATTATCTAGTACTGGATTTTCTGCAGGGTCTGCTTTATCCATTTTAAGTGACCACATTTTGAGTCAAAATTCAGTCGACTTGAAAAGTTCTGCTTCATTTTGGGCACAATAGATGGGCCATGTGCCAAATAGATAGTGTGTGACATTAAGGTAGATGGCTATATAATGAAGTACTTTTTAAAATAATTTTTATTTTATTTATGAGAGAGAGAGAGAAAATGGGTGCACCAGTGCCTTCAGCTGCTGCAAATGAACTCCAGACACATGCGCAACCATGTGGGTCCTGGGGAATGGAAGCTGGGTCCTTTGGATTTTTGGGCAAGGACCTTAACCATTCAGCCATCTCGCCAGCCTTACGTACGTAGTTTTGTTGTTATTATTGTTGTTGTTTAATTGAGGGGTTTTTTTGCCATAAAGAAATACCTGATACTAGATAATCTGAGAAGAATTGAAGTTTATTTGACTCACAGTTCTGGAGAGTGGGAAGTTCAAGAGCACGGCACCAGCATTTCTTTGGCTTCTGAGGAGGGCCTTCTTGCTGCTTTATCATAGGGCAGAAGGGCAAAGAGGCAGGAGCCGAAAGATAGCCAAGGAATCACAACACACCTTTAAAAATTTTTGTTTTATTTGTGGGTGTGTGTGAGACAGGTTGTGTGCAACCATGCCACTGCCCGTGTGTAGAAGTCAAAGAACAACTTTTAGGTGAGTTCTTTCCTTCTCACCTCATTTGAAGCACGCTTTCTCTCTCTAGATCTCAACATAAATGCTTGTCTTTGCTGTGCTAGCTGCAAGCTTCTGGAAGCTTCTCCTAACTCCACTTCCCATCATACAAGTCAGTGTGCTGTGATTACAAAAGCCCACTGTGGCTTCTGGCTTTTCTATTCTATTTGTTTTTATTTTTTTATTGACAACTTCCATAATTGGAAACAACATCCCATGGTAATTCCCTCCCTCTCCCCCACTTTCCCCTTTGAAACTCCACTCTCCATCATATGCCATCCTCATCTCAGTCTCTCTTTTATTGTGATGCAACATCTTTTCCTCCTATTATGGTAGTCTTGTGTAGGTAGTGTCAGGCACTGTGAGGTCATGGCTATCCAGGCCATTTTGTGTCTGGAGGAGCACGTTGTAAGGAGTCCTACCCTTCCTTTGGCTCTTACATTCTTTCTGCCACCTCTTCCGCAATGGACCCTTTTATGTGAGGTCTAGGTCTGGGGAGGATTCAACTTGGGTACTCAGGCTTAAGCAGTGAACACAGTATCCACCGAGCCATCTCCCCAGCCCCAGAACTCACTTCTATAACACATTCCCATGAGAATCCACTCACTGCAGGGAGAAAAGTATTCCTCCATCCATGAACATGTAATCCTTGTGACCTAAACCCCTCCCGTCAAGCCCCAAGGCTCAATAAACCATAAAGCAACTTAAACATCAGAGCTCAGGGGATACCTCGTCAAGTTCTTTATGTTTGTCCATTTTTCTTCTGCGGTGGTGGTGCTGGGGATGGGATTGGACCCAGGGCCTCGTGCATGCAACTGAACAATGTATCCTTAGCCCCTCAGACGGGTTTTCATTTGGGCCTGCTGACGGCGCTGGCTTTCCCTTTTCCCTCATCTGTAATCAATCATGTGCAGCTTCCAGCAGATGTGGGGGTCTGTTTAAGGAGGAAGCTGTCAGCCTGTGTGTGCTGTCCTTATCCCCCGTTCCCCTGCAAGCCACCTCAGGGCTGTCTCTCAGTCCCTTGAAGCTAACACAAGGGGCTGGGAAAGAAGGAACCAGTAAAGGTGCCATGGATAGCACAGCATGATTTCACTGATTGCCTTTCCCCAATCATCACCTACCCATTAGACTCAAAGCTTGCTTTTTACAGACCATTTCCTGCCCACACTAATGTGTGTGTGTGTGTGTGTGTGTGTGTGTGTGTGTGTGTGCATGCGCAAGGTTCCTGGGCTTCTTTCTGAAAGTATTTTAGCTTACTGAAGACTGAGCTGCCCGTTGATATTCTTTCTTTGAAACACTCTGAAAATTTTAGAATGTCTACAATTTTGAAACTGTATTGATTTACTTGAGAGAGAGAGAGTGTGTGTGTGTGTGTGTGTGTCTGTATGGGCATGCCAGGGCCTCTTGCCACTGCAAACAAACTCCAAACACATGCACCACTTGTGTGTCTGGCTTTAGGTGAGTACTGGGGAACTGAACTCAGGCCAGAAGGCTTTACCAGCAAGTTCCTTTAACCGCGGAACCATCTCTCCAGCCTGAATATATGTATGTATGTAAGTAAGTGTGTGTGTGTGTGTGTGTGTGTGTGTGTGTGTGTGTGTGTATAAAGTGTTTTCAAGGTAGGGTCTCACTCTAGCTCAGGCTGACCTGGAATTCATTTTGTATTCTCAGAATGGCCTCAAACTCACAGCAATCCTCCTACCTGTGCTTCCCAAGTACTGGGATTAAAGGTGTGCACCATCACGCCAGGTTTTAGAATGTCTATATTTTTAATAAATTAAAATGTATTTGCCACTCCCATTTCACTGTATTTCCTGATAGAGTTGCACAATTAAGAGTTTTAAGTTCTTTTTATAGGCAACAGATACTGGATTATCCACTTAGACACAGATAGGATTAAAAAAAAAAAACAATAAAAGGGCTGGAGAGATGGCTTAGCGGTTAAGCGCTTGCCTGTGAAGCCTAAGGACCCCGGTTCGAGGCTCGGTTCCCCAGGACCCACGTTAGTCAGATGCACAAGGGGGCGCACGCATCTGGAGTTCGTTTGCAGAGGCTGGAAGCCCTGGCACGCCCATTCTCTCTCTCTCCCTCTATCTGTCTTTCTCTCTGTGTCTGTCACTCTCAAATAAATAAATTAAAAATATATATATAGTTAATACTTATTGAGCCTTCCATTTAAAGATCTCTCTCTCTCTCTCTCTCTCTCTCTCTCTCTCTCTTTCTCTCTCTCTCTATCCTTCACACCAACCGTGGGGAATTGATGCTCTCCAGCCAGCAAATGAGAAAATCCCAAGTTATGTTGTTAGTAAGTGGCAACAGAGCACACACGACAAGCCCACATTCTAAGCCATGACATTCAACATTTTCATGTTGGTTGTTGCTAGGAGTTGTAATGGAAACTTTATGTAGTTTTCTTGTCTAATCTTCTATTCAGTATGTTCTACTCAGGAGAATTTGTCTTCCTTTGGCTTTCTCTAAAGGGAGACCATGAGATACATATATGAGTACAAATCATTTATTTGGGAGAAGATTGCAGAAGACATTGTAAGGGGTTGTGGAGAAATGGGGTAGGAAAGAGAAGGCAGCCACTAAAGGATGAAGGAAGTTTCTAGCCAAGCATGGTAGTGTATGCTTTTAACCCCAGCACTCGGGAGGCAGAGGTAGGAGGATCGCTCTGAGACTACATAGTGAATTCCAGGTCAGCCTGGGCTAGAGTGAGACCCTTCCCCAAGGGGAAAGAAAAAGAAGAACGTTTCCACAGTAAATAGCTAGAGCTCATTCCCCCTGGTGACCTTGGGGAAACTACAGAAGAACATGTACCTTCATTATCGTGTTCAAGGGGTAAGGAGGCTGGAGTAGAGTTCCACCAACTTACATAGGCTGGTAGGTGGGGGCTGACCCTCTAGCCTGCTACATGGAGGCAGAGTGAGATCCAGTGCCAGAGGAGCCAAGAGAGGCAGACGGTAGCACTTAGAAAATACTGAAGGACAAGGGGGTAGGGAAAATGGGCAATGTACCAAATGTGCCAGCGACTATATTATTCTCCTCACTGAGTGGATGAGGTAACAGGAGCCATGTGATATATGACAGAGGTCTTGGTGGCTATAGACAGAGGTGATAATAACCAGAAATCTCAAGGCAGTAAGAGCTCACAGCACTCTCTCACACCTGGAAATAGATCCAATGAACCCTGACCCTAGGGTTACATTGTTGGATGGCTATTGTGTCACGTTGGGATGCCCTGCTCCAAAAAGAGGCAGGCTGGGAAGATGGCTCAGTGATTAAAAGCACTTGCTGGCGACCAGAATTTGGATCCCCAGAACAAATATAAAGTCAAAGTAGCCAAGATGTCTGTGGTCTCAAAGTGCCTATGGCAATGGGAGGTGAAGTCAAAAGAATCCGGAAGCTGGAGAGCCAGTTAGTCCCGTGTTTACAACAGAAAAAATGAGAGACTGTGTCTCAAAGTGGAAGGCAAGGACTGACATTCAGGTGGTCCTTTGAACTCCACATGCATGCCATGGCATGCACATGCCCATACGTGCATGGGCGCACACACACACACACACACGCAAGACAGAGGCAACAGATAGTGCTAAGAGATGTGATAGAATTAGAAAATTGAAAATAAACATTTTCAGTATGCTTGCTATGATGTGACAAAGCTTGCAGACCATGGCAGCAATCGCTTAGAATTCCTTTGATTACACAAGCAACAAAAATGGTGATCAAGAGCTGGAGAGATGGCTCAGCTGTTAAGATGCTTGCCTGCAAAGCCTAATGACCAGGGCTTGATTACCTAGCACGTCTGCAAGGCCAGATGCACAAAGCGAGACATGCATCTGGAGTTTGTCTGCAGCTGTTAGAGGCCCTGGCATGCCCATTCTCATTCTCTCTCTCCGTCTCTCTCTTTCTCTCTATGCTTGAAAATAAATAGTATAATTTTAAAATATAGTGATAAAATTCCCAATGCTTACAGAGCTATCTCCAGGTTAGAGGAATAACAGGATATGTAATCAAGTAGCCTTCCATGAATTCCCTGGTCTTACCTCATGTTCAGTGGTCACAAACCTACCTTAGCCTAAGTATAAGGAAGAATGGCTTGGAATGAAAGCCCTCAGTAGAACTGTTCTACGGTCTGATCTGCAAAGCAATGGTGCTCTTAGTGGAATGTTCCAGGGAAAATGGTTGATCCCAAGGGAAAGAAGCCAACTCAAGTAAGGAATCACTTTTCCAGTTGCTTCATTCACAACTCTTAGTACTGTATTGCCAAGTGTGGGAGACGTAATAATGACCCTAAAGATTTCCATGTCTGAATCCCTAGAACCTGAGAATTTATCACCTTAAATAACCAAAGGGATGTTGCAGATGTAATAAGGTTAAGGACTATGAGATAAGAAGACCCTCCTGGATTACTGAAGTGGCCTCGCTGTCATCACAAGGATCCTTATTATATGGCGTAGGGAAGTAGCAGAGGCCCCTCCAGGTCTCTGCGAATGGGAGCTCTGGCTCTGTTTTGGACAAGCATCTCCAGGGGCGTCCGGTGCCCATCCATGCAAACCTCTCAGTTGAAAATCTCATGGGATGCTTTAACCAACTGGGCTATTTTTTAATTTAATTTTTTAGCGCATGTATGTGTATATGTATAGTGTTTGCACATGTATATGTGGTAATATGTGTGCCCCTTAAGCATGCATGCAGAGGCCAAAGGGGAATGTTGGTTGTCCCTTTTCTGTCACTTTTCTGCTTATTTCCTTGAGACAGACTCTCTCAGATAACTGCCAATTTTTGGTAGTTTGGTAGGTTGGCTGACCAGTGGGCCCCAGTGATCCTCCTCTCTCTATCTGGTTCATACTGGGGTTACAGGCATGTGTGGCCACAGCCAACTTTGCATGGGTGTCAAGGCTCAGGCTCAGGACCTCATACTTTCACAGCAAGTGTTCTTATCTGTTGGACCACCTCCTCAAACCCTACAAGAGCTGCTAATCAAGTCATTTTGCCATGAGGTTGTCAATTTGCACAGTGAGTGGCCTTTGCCTGAACATTGGTTGCAGAACTGAAAGTACAGTGACAGGAAAGGTACCTTCCCCCACACTCCCATTGTACTGGATTTCCCAGACCCCTGGCCTCAAGCCAGATGCCCACTGCTGACTTCTAATCTACTAGATCCTTCCTGTGACATAAGATGGACTTGGGCAACATCCAACGTGGCAAACATTAGTGATTGACTTCTCAACAGTATCTCTGCCCTTCTTTCTTGCTAACAAAAACCTAGTTTAGCCGGCCAGCACCAATGGGGCAGTAAAAGGGAGTCTCTCTCAGTCTCAGAGGGCCATGGTTCTTACACAACCATGGGAATTCTAGTTCGAAACCTCTTTGCCAGTGACTGGGAAAGAAATGTTCCCTTGCCCTGTTTCTGAAAAAGGAGTCATAACTGAAAGCCTGGTGGACATTTGGAGAAATCTTTTCCTCCTGGTACAAGAGAAAGTCTGGTACAAAAGGATTTCATTTCCACCTGATCTCTTTTGCCTGCTTTGGACACTATTATATAGGGGCATAAGGATTGATGATATAACTAACTGTCATAACTCAGAACATGTTAGACATTACAGAACAGAAGGGGGAGATTATTCCTCAATAAAAATCACTTGACTAACCATGAAAACACCTAGCTTCAGACTTTCTAGCATGAGAGATTAAGAATCTATATTGGCTGGGCGTGGTGGTGCATGCCTTTAATCCCAGCACTCTGGAGGCAGAGGTAGGAGGATCGCCGTGAGTTCAAGGCCACCCTGAGACTCCATAGTAAATTCCAGGTCAGCCTGGGCTAGAGTGAGACCCTACCTCCAAAAACCTAAAACAAAAAAAGAATCTATATTGCTTAGGCCCCTGTTGAGTTATTTCATATGGCAGTTTAAAACATCCATCAAGGGATAAAGAAAACGTGATATATATTAGTGAATGTATATATACATACATCTATATAGGATGGAATACTAGTCAGCCTTTAACAGGAGGGAAAATGTCACTTGGGATGGATGGATGGATCTAGAGAACATTATGCTAAGTGAAATAAGATAAGCCAGGCACTGGAATATAAATAGTTCATGATCTCACTTATATGTGGAATCTAATAAAGTTGAACTTAGAAGTAGCAAATAGAATGATAGTTACCAGAGACCAGGAAGGGAGGAAAGAGTCATTGATCAATGGTTTCAAAATTTAGATAGACAGAGGAGATAGGTTTGAGATCTATTGCACATAGGATGTCTGTCATCACTGTACTGCATATTAAAAAAATAACTCAGAGCCAGGCATGGTGGTGCACACCTTTAATCCCAGCACTCTGGATACAGAAGTAGGAGGATCGCCATGAGTTCGAGTCCACTCTAAGACTCCATAGTGAATTCCAGGTCAGCCTGAGCTAGAATGAGACCCCCACCTTGAAAAACAAACAACAACAACACCAACAAACCTCAGAGTAAATTTCAGATGTATTGTTACATAGCAAATTCCTCAGAATTGAAATACTTCCTCCTGGAGGGAGGAGGAAATCAGCAGGTGAAATCTAGGAAAGCTGAAACTTCAAAGGTCACAGGACCACTCCCCAAGGTTATATATAGCTCTGTATCACTGTTGAGGGGCAGACTCTGACCAGTGTTGTGCAGAACTTTGCTCTGCATTGACACATTCCTTCCAGATGAGAGGAGCTCAGGGGATTCAAAAAGTCGACAAGTCTGGGCAAAAGTTTATAAGACCCTTTCCTGAGGTTATAAAAAGGGTGAGCAATTGCTTGGGGAAAGGCTCTGACAGCAGAGCTGCCTACAGGCTCTTCAGTGAGCTCCAGAAGTGCGGCTTCCATGAGTCCTCACCTCTGCTGCGGTGGGCTTTTTGGTGACAGCTTCCATTGAGTTACCCAGGCATATGCAAGCATCCCCTCATCTGTTCCGGTTTTGGCACACTCAGGTTCTGATCTGTCATTTGTGCCCTCTCTGGGGTGAATGGATATGTGTTCTTCTAGGGGAAAAGTCTTATGTGACATATTTCAACACAAAAGTAAATAAAAGGGAAGCACAACTGTGGATGTGTTAGCCTGATACATGGGTGTGCACATGCCATGACACACTGGTGATGGCCAGAGGCCAGCCTCAAGTGTTGGTCTTCACCTTCTATCTTGTTTGAGGCACGATTCATCTTCTTCACTACTGCGTTGCCACGATAGCTGGCCCTCAAATTCTGTAATGGCCTTCTCTCTGCTTCTCTTCATGCTGTAGGGGCTGACTCTCACACTATGTGTCTAGCTTTATATGGGCCCTGGGAATCTGGATTTAGGACCATGGGCATATGCAGAAAGGGCTTTAGCTGAACCCCTGCCAATTTTTTATTTCACTCCACCAAGAGAATGGCTCTTATTCTTGCAGGCCTTACCATCTCTGTTGCAAAGGACTAAGTGTGGTCATATACCAATAAAATGTTATTTATGAGTGGGGTGTAGTGGTACACACCTTTAATCATAGCATGGTAGAAGGACTGCTGTGACTTTGAGGCCAGCCTGAGACTACATAGTGAATTCCAGGTCAGCCTGGGCTAGAGGGAGACCCTATCTCGCAAATATATATATATATATAAATGTTATTATAAAACCAGAAGTGGGCAGGATTGGACCGTTGGGCCATAGTCTGCCAAGCTCCGCTGTCAATCAAGGCTACACAGTATACTTCCTCCCAAACCCAAGTCCCTCTGTTAGTCCTTGCCCTCCTCCTCTGATCCCTCCAGAAGAGATGAACAGTCAATTGTTGCCATTCATCATGCCATTTCAAGCAGCCTGTGAGTAGGCTGCAAAACTTAGCCCTCCGCTGTGCACTGAACCCGAGGATGGAGCAGAAAGCCTTCCAAAGCCCAGGCTTCCTCCCAGGAAGACTGGACAGCAAAACCATGAGGACTCCTCCCTAGGCAAAGCATTACCCCAATTGACACTCTATTTAGTGGAAAGCCTTTCCCAGAAATAAGTGTATTAAAATAAGCCTTGCATTTTTTACAAGAACTGAAATTTGATGAAAATTGGTAATAAATTACCTTCCACCCTACTCATTCATTTGGGAATCACATAAACTAGTTTTCAGTTTTATATTATTACATTTCACATTAATATAGCCATAGGAAGCTAGGCTTCAGAGAAATTTGCTTCCCAGCAAACCATCAGCAAAGAAGAAGGTAAAAGCAGACTTCAGTGGGAAAGCCCACTTTGCTAATATGCCAGCCACTGAGGCCCGTGGAAAGGAGAGCCTCCATCATCGCCTGAGGCCCAACTAATTCATCAAAGATCACCATTCTCTTGTTCAGCTGACAATTTTCCCACTTGAACTTCTTGTAGCCTACCTGCCTTCCAAGTTTCTTCCTTTCTTAACTTCTTCCTTCCCTCTTTTCTCCTTCATTCTTTTCGTCCTAACTTACTTTCTTCTTTCCTTTCTAATTTCCTTCTTTCCCTCCTACATTCTCCCCTGCCTTCCTTTACTTTTCCATTTCTTCCATTAACTCTATGTGAGTACTTTTGAGACCACTTACACTGCTCATTTTAAAGATGAGAAAACTAAGGTCCAAAGAGATTAAAGGAGTCTTCTAAGTTTATGCAATTATGGTAGTAGGTTAAATTGAAACCCAGGCAACCGAAGTCTGGTAATCTACCAAATAAGCAAGAACAGATTCGTATCTCAAAGGAACATATGAGGACTGGGAATGTATCTCAGCGGTAGATAACTTTGATTAGCATGCTTAAGGCCCCTGGATTCAACCCCTAGCAGTACAAAATTAATGAATTAAGAACATTGGGGAAACCCTAAAACAAAAAGCTCCTACAATAGAACTACTGAGAAATAAATATACTTGAGGAGGAAAGTTTCTAGAAGGTAGAACATCTTTGGCAAAATGAAGGGCTACATCCATCAAAATCTCCCTAAATTAATAACGCTAATCCAATGTAACCTATGCTGACTTTACTCTCTATTGGAGAACCTGTTTTTCTTTTCCAGAAGGTAGTGAGACCCAAGGAGATACTCCAACCCTCACAACTCAGTCATGGCCCAGACAAAACCACAGAGGAATTAGGGAGCCGAGCAAGAGTGCTGCTTCCATGGTAAGCCTGACAATCAGAGCCAGGATGAAGGAGACAGACGCTGAGGATACTCAACACCTACCAAAGCAGATATCCAGAGGCTCCTAAGAGGTCATCACTGAAGTAGACATAAAACACACCCACTAAGGCTCAGGGAATTTTGCGTAAGAGCAGGCAGAAAGATTGTAAGAGCCACAGGTTGGGACATCATGCCCAAAGGCACTGCCCCACCCCAGTAACACACTGCTGTACCCACAATGCATAACTCATAACCCCATGGGGAATACCTGCAACCCTACTGAGGAGGACTCCCTGTGGAATGGGGGCAGGGAGGAGGGAAAAGAGGGGACCAATACATGATGTATCCATACTAAGTATGTTCTTAATTATTAAAAAGGCCAAAAAAAATAAGATCAAATATGAAAGTTAGGAGGGAAGTAATACAAAACTTAACAGATTATTCCAGGGGATCCAGCATCTTTCCAGAAACAAAGGAACAAAAATGAGTACTGGCTTCAAAGAAAAGATTTTGAGAACATTTCTTAGGACTGAAAAATATGAATTGCCAAGTTGAAAGGGCTTCCTAGGTATCCAACTAGACAAAAATAGATTTACATTAGCTTGGTGAGAATTGGTTATAGCAGCAATGGGAACACAATGTCCCATTGGCCAAAGCAATTTACATGGATTTGATTGATGAAGTGAACTCACCCTGAGTGCTGGCGCACACCTCTCAGCACTCAGGAGGTCCTTAGGAGGCTGAGCTGAGTTAGGCAAATCTTCAGCTTGAACCAACCTGGGCTACAGAGCAAGTTCCAGGCCATGCTAGACTGCATAGTGAGACCCTGTCTCAAAACAAACAAGACATGAAGAAACCAGCAAAGAGGAGGAAACGTAGCAGTCACAATGCAAAGAGGTACACATTCAGGGAAGGAATTATTAACAGCTGTCTTTGCAAAATGTCTACCATAGGAAGCAATTGAAAAAAATAAAAACAGTGAATTGCGTGGCTTAGCTATGGCTGTTGTTGGGGTGGTAACAATGTAGCCAATTCCCTGAGAGTGCCAGGTTCTGTATCCACAGATTTAAGAAACCACAGATCAAAAATACTGAGCGGGGGGAGGGGAGAGCATTGCTACTGACAATGTACAGACTTTCTTCTTGTCATCATTCCCTAAACAATACATGATAAAAACTATTGCTTCTTTTCTATCATATCAGGCGTTGTAAGTAGCCTATAGATGTTTTAAAGGGTCTTTGCCTAGGTGATATGCAAATGCTATAGCAATTTATCAATGGGCCTGAGCATCCAAAGATTTTGGAAACTCCCCACCAAGGATACGGATGATGATTGGAAGATGAATACCAAACATCAATGTAACCTATCCCATTGCGTGAGTACTCTGAGAGCAAAGGAGCCAGGAAGAATTAGCCCTGGTGAGGGTGTTGAAAGAGAGCTAATAACTACTAGTCCAGGAAGTCTAGTGGGAATTAAAAGATTGTGCCTAAAGCCAAAGACTCGTGAATTAGCAGCATATATGTGTTACTTGGGGGTGGAGATGTATACACCCAAAGCAGATGACAAGGGTAGGTGGCCAGGTTTGCGGGAGACCTCAGTTTATTGTCAAAAGCCTTCTAGAACTAGTCCATCATTTAAATTACATGCAGGTATAGTATTACACAATTGGAGCCAGTATTTTGAAAAGAAACTGTGCTACTTCGGTGATGCTATTGGAATGCTTTCCTTTCCTTTATAATTCTCTCTTCTGTAACAATACACTCTCCCATTCACAGCCCATAGCTGATGCTAAAAGCTATGGCCTTCTTTCACTGATAAATGCATGCAAATAAATTTCAAAGGTAACATTTTCTACAAATGCATGTAGATAAAACTAAAAGGCCTCCAATGGGAGTGAAGACTCTAGGCTTCATGGCCTAGAGGCTGAGGAAAGGCCACTATAATGTTAACAGGCGCTTGCCTGAGAGTTATAAAGGTAATTTATACCCAGCACACTTCCACCCATGTGAGAGAATGACCCTCCATTTTACTACATGTTCTATTAATGTCAATCAATATATGTTTGAGGGCTTTATACATTATGGATAATAATGTTGGAGCTTTGCAAACCATTCCTCTTGGGGGAGCTACACACAGTTCTACAGAAGAAAGTCAAGCCCAGCCTGGTCAGGCACTCCACGGGTCCCTCATCTGCTCATCAACTCACCTATGCAAATAAGACCAGAACGGATGCCCTCTCACATAGCCAACAGAAAAAGCCCCGGGGAGCGGAGGCCAGCTGGGTGGACAGGGAACTTATTCCTGCTCTACGATACCACGTGAAGAAAGACAGCTGTGCAGATGGGCTGGGCAACTTTGGCCAAGCCACTTTATGTGTTAGTGATTGCTTTGTAAAATTGGGTACACTGATCACCCATACTTGGAATTACGAGGATTAGAAAATCTGTATGTATATATGCTCTGTGACATAAGACTAATTACATCCTGATAAATCTATTAAAAGTTGAAAATATCATAAGAAAAAAGTCTTATATCCACATCCTAGCTTAGCCACAGAGCATGCTATGGGCCAGGACTTTTTAAACTTTTTCCACTTGTGATCCAGTTTCACCCAAGAAACTTTTAGGCAACTATGAATATATACCTATATAAGATAGATGTACAAATGAACCATTTGCTGATAATAAATCATAAGGAAATATATTTCAAAACAATTCTTTGGTATACATTTAATTTTACCATTTACTAAAATGAAAGTAAATTTGTATATTAATGAGATGTATGTTTTTATTTATTTTTATGCACTGACTTAAATTTTGGCTGAATATTTGATGCTGCACACATAGAGCAACCTCAACATTTTTCAGAGTTCTTCAATATTTGCCAATGCTGAGAACACAACTTCACATAAATACATGTAGAAGTGTGTTTAGAGCCATGTCAGAAATTATTAAAAATTTGGTCCTAATCTCAAGTCAAAATTCATTGAATGAGCCGGGTGTGGTGGTGCACACCTTTAATCCCAGCACTTGGGAGGCAAAGGTGGGTGGATCACTGTGAGTTCGAGGCCACCCTGAGACTACATAGTGAATTCCAGGTTAGCCTGAACTAGAGTGTGACCCTACCTTGCAAAATCAAAAAAAAAAAAAAATTAAATGATGTTTTTGTTGTTTCGAAGTAAGTCTTGCTCTAGCCTAGGCTAACCTGGAATTCACTATGCAATCTCAGGCTGAACTAGAATTTATAACAATCCTACCTCTGCCTCCAGAGTGCTGAGATTAAAGGCATGAACCACCATACCTGGCAAATCATTATTTTTAAATGAAACTCAAGCCACTACCTCAAACATTAATTTTTTAATATCAAACTTTCTAATTCAATGCAACCCAAAGATTAACAAATTCAATACTTAAATGCTGAGGAATGATGGTAGGAAAATGTTAAAAGTCTTTGATTTCCATAATTAAACCATTATGTTTCTATAAGAGCAGAAGACTTTGTGTAGTAAAAACAATGTAGTTCATAACATATAATAGTCTTGACTCTGAGCCAAGGGGTTTCAGGCACCATTGGTCCATGCGGCATGGTGAGATGGCATGTGGTTTTGTGTTCAGAACGAAGGCTGCAGTGAAGTGACTGGATTCAACACAGTCTAGTGCTTTCTGAAACATCTCAGAATCATTACAGGGTTGATTTTGAATCACTTCCGCATTGTGTTATGCTGCCAATTTTTTTTAATGAACCTCACAGTCAATTCAGTGACCTCACAGGCCCAGCCATGGAAATCAGCAGGATAACATTTCTAGGAAAAAGACACAAGTTCCCGGGATATAATCATGGAACACAGGTGGTTCTTTTTGTCTGGAGTTGCTTCTTCTTGGAGCTTTTCTTCTCTCATCCACTGGAGTTCTCAGCACTGCCTTAGGTTGAAACGTGTTATTCTTGTGTGCAACCAAAATTGTCTTGGGTTTAGATTGAAGGCAAAAGTTTCACATGTTCAACGCCTGTTGATCTTCTTGCATGCAGCAATTTTGCTCTTCTATACATCTCTGGCGTCTGGTATAGTGGCTGGTCCATGTTACATGGATGAGTGGGTGGATAGGTGGTCAAATGATAGATGCATGAATTGACAAAGGCATGAATGGGTAGGTAGATGGGTGAATGTGTACATACGCAGTTTTCAGTTGTGTAACTATAGTTCTGTACCCAAGAAGGATTTTTTTTTTTTTGTCTTGGAGATGATCCTATTGAGTGAGGACTTCATCGAAAGTTCTTAAATCCTTTTAAGTATCATAAATGTTCAAATCTCTGCTATCACTTAATAATAATAGTAGAGCTTCTTCCACCAGCTAGTAACTAACAGAACACATTTAAAAACAAGTTCTCTGACATCTAGGACCTTACTCTGTAATGGAATGTTAATGCAGTCTTTAAATTACAACAGTATTCATACCTTTGATTTTATGTCATCTCTCAGTCTCATTAACTTGTATTTTCATATTGGTGTGGGCATGGTGCAACTGAGGGCCAGATGGCTTCAGAAAACAGCCTCTCCTGCTGGAGAAGGACAGAACACACTGCAGCCCCAGCCAGCCCACACGCTCAGATTGGAGTCACTAGTCACAAAGAGGGTGGGATGGCTGCAAAGCTCATGCGCTAAGCACATCCCATCGACAATGAGTACCTGAAGCAGGGCAGATGGGGGGCAGAGCAAGCTTTTCCAAATACCAATTGTCTTCCAATATCTTTCTGGCCTGCTTCTCCACCTCTCTGATGCCGGCAACTTCACTTGCTGCCATCTGGCTCCTGCCTCTAGGCTCTGAATACTCTCACCTGTTTCATGATGCTTCATCTACCACCTGCCCACCTCCCCTCCGCCCACGCTCACCTCACTCCTGAGCCCCAGAGCCTGCCTTCCCCTGAAGAGGAGCCTCCCAAGCCC
Source organism: Jaculus jaculus (assembly GCF_020740685.1). Lineage (NCBI taxonomy): Eukaryota > Metazoa > Chordata > Mammalia > Rodentia > Dipodidae > Jaculus > Jaculus jaculus. Next base: position 40,875,439 of record NC_059125.1, read on the forward strand.
TGGGCCTTCAGCAACAGCAAGAGATGCAAGTGGAATTTTTCAGAAGCTGCCGATGGCTGCGTAGCTAATGTGGCTGTGAAGAGTACCTGCAAATGCCGAGCCACTTATTTCTGTTCATTGATTTCAATTTGCTGTGCAGTCATTTCCTGGGCTCCCGTTGGCCCAAGCGCTTCGAGGCCTCTTGGAGGTACTGCTGAGAGGAGCTTGGGGTTCCTGGGGCAGGCCAGCCCTTCATTGCAGGCCACAACCCAGAGCCCTACAGAAGCAGCTTGAGTACGCAGGCTGACGCAGAGCAAATGGGAAAACATTTTGAAGCCGCACGCTTCTCCTGAATTAAATATTTACTCATTTCATGCCTCTCCCTCTGTCCACGGAGAATCCAGCTCAAACTAAATAACAAAGGAGGTCAGGCTTGTGTTCTGCACAAAAATACTTACCCTGCAATTATAGGAATATTGGGCCTTACAATTAATGCCAGGCCTGTGGAACTTGGACAGGGTCCAAAGAACAGCAACAGAAATGATGAAGGGGCAGAAAGATAAAGCCAGTAGGAAAAGCTACAGAGGTAGGGCTTGTTTTGAATGGAAAAGACCCTAGAGGTGGCTTAATTACAGTCTTCAGTACATTCCAGGGCGGGGGTATGGCAACACAGGAGTCCCTAGTTCCACTAAGGATATGCTTAGCCTCTGCTACCAAGTTTGGCCACCTCTTGTGTCCTCACTTGTTATTTTGATTTTGACTTATTTTTATTTTTGTGTTTCAAAGGCTGGAGTCCAGGGCCTGGTGCATGCTGAACACACGTTTTACCTAGCCCAGTCCCAACTTTTTGATTTTATTCCCCTATTAATAAACATATGGACACTTCATCATGATATGCATTTTTTGACTTTAATTTATATATGATGGTTTTAATAACTTCACTATGAAACATGCATTGGAAATAGAAACTATTTAAGGAAAAGAGGAACAAAGCTTCCAGTAGTCATATAGAAATGTTCTTCTTGGGAGGGAGAGATGGCTTAGTGGTTAAGGCCCTTGATTGTGAAGCCTAAGGACCCAGGTTTGATTCCCCAGTGACCATGTAAGCCAGATGAACAAAGCGGTACATGCATCTGGATTTTTTTGCAGTGGCTGGATACCCTGGTGTGCCCATTCTCTTTTCCTGCCTCTTCTTCTTCTTCTCTCTCTCTCTCTCTCTCTCTCTCTCTCTCTCTCTCTCTCTCTCTCATAAAATAAATAAATATTTTAAAAAGAAGAAGAAATGTTCTTCTCAGATGGGTATGGTAGCACATGCCTTTAATCCTTGCACTTGGGAGGCAGAGGTAGGGGAATCACTGTAAGTTGAAGCCAGCCTGAGACTACATAGTGAATTCCAGGTCAGTCAAGTCTAGAGTGAGACCCTATCTCAAAAACAAAACAACAACAACAAAAAAAAGTAGAAATGTTCTTCTCAGAGCTTGGGATATAGTTCAATTGGTGGAATGCTTACCTAACATTCACGAAGCCCTGGGTTCTATCTCCAGTGCAGCATAAACCAGGCATGGTGGCACCCATCTGTAATCCTAGCACTGGGGAGAGTTGGAAGCAGGGAGGACCATGCGTTCAAGGCCATCTTCACCTGCATATTGAGGGCAGCCTGGGCTACTTGAGACATACTTTTTTGTTTTGTTTTTCAGGGTAGGGTCTCACTCTGACCTGTGATTCTCCTACCTCTGCCTCCTTCCCGAGTGCTGGGATTAAAGGCATGCACCACCACGTCCAGCTGAGACGTGCTTAAAAAAACAAAACAAAACAAAACAAAATCTTTTTTTCACCTCAACAGATCATCATTCCTCACCATGAAGCCTGCTGTCTGACTGGTAATCTCAGCCACGAGGCCAGTGCTATGTCGCCAGAATCTAGGACACTGACTGTTGTCTGATGGGTCTTTAGAAGCAGAAACTGAGGCAGAGTAGGAAGCAGAAGATGTGACTTTAGGCAAAGTCCCAGCTGAGGGGCGCTTCAGCCCACTCACAAATGTGAGTGCCATAGCAAACAAGCAGGCTTTCGGAAGCCAAGCATTGCTTAACTCGGCCTCCTGGGCTTTGGCAAAAAGAGGGGTGTCAGAAGGTAGACGGTGCCTCGGGCTCTCTGGCCAGGCTAGGTGGCTCTAGTAGCCTGAGGGCAACCATCCAAAAAAAGCCTCAGATACTGGCTGGAAAAAAAAATGCATGGAGGGGAAGAAAGGCTGCAATAGCGATAATAGTGTATCCAAGGAGATAGGTGACCCTGACAGGGTACACTCTAGGAGCGACTTCGGAGCACATGCTAGGTTCGTGTTTACTGACTGACAAATGCACTGCCCAAACCCTGCTCCTGCCTCTCTGTGCTCCCTTGCAGGGAGGGGTCTGGAAGCTCTCTTTCAATGACTACTTGGTGGCCAGATTCCCTGCCTTGTGGCCTGGATTGGGATGAGAAGGCGCTTTATAACTTGCATGGGGTGGGGGATGCAGCCCTCCAGAGATGGAGGTATTTGTAAAACACCCACTAAGTACCAGCCCAGAGGTGGTGATCTGGCAGGCTGAAATACAGCCTGCCCTTTGAAAAGGCATTTCTCTAAGCTTGGCTCAGTAGCACACCCGCCACCCGGGGAAATTTGGACCAAGCACCGAATGCCTTGTTTGCCAGCTCATGGGGTTGCCGGGTGACCTTGGGTCCAATTTGGCTGCTCTCCACATGAACATTTCTGCATCTATTCAGAAGGGGGTTGTTCTTGCTTCCTTCTTGATGGCACGTAAAAGATTCTATCTCTGGAAAACTCAGAAGCCCTCATAAGAAGGCCAATTACAAGTACCTGGAGCCCCAGGCTCAGATGGGCAGCCCGCCACACAACAGCCAAGGGACTTGTTAGATGTCTGTAACTGGGTTCTCAGGTGCCCAGAGCTAACCCCAAAGCCATCTTTGCAGAAACTAACACTGTGGTCACCTGGATGAAGTCACCACCTTCTGGTCTTCGTGCTGTCTCAACTATATCATCTTGATCATTTCACTATTCTCGCGGCATTCTTTAACGAAGGACTCTATTTCATCATCTGCAATGCCGTGGAGTTGAAAGTGCCACGGAGGTGGATTCTACTGCCACTGGATTTCGGAGTCACCAGACAATGATCAAATTTATATTTTCCTGCAAGACCCGCCTTTTAGATGCTGTTTGTGTTTCATGGTAAAAATAATTCTCTCTGGCTTCCCCAGCTGCCTCTCCATGTGGCCTCTGGGGTCGATTCATTTTTCTCCCAATGCCTTAATGAGTGATGATTTCTCGAGACAATCAGATCGGCTGTGCGGGAGACTCAGCTCCATCATTACGGTAGCTGGATACATCACAGGCACCATTTTTCAAACCCATGTTTTTCATCACACAGATATGACTTGATTAAATCTTTGTGATATTACATTGGTATATTTGAAAATAGCCTTTAGTGACCATCATGTGTGTCTTGTTTCGATAAATTTATTACCTTTAGGTGAGGAACTTTTACATATGGGATTTGAGAGCAGAGGCTTTGAAACTGCCACACTGCCAGACTCCACATCTCAAATGTGCCTCTCAACACGGTGCAACTTTGCTCGACTTGCTCGCCTCGCTGTGCCTCAGTTCTTTACCTGATGAACTAGAACGATATGATATAAATATAATGAGATACCTACTTCATAGGTTGTTCGCCAAAGTTCAAGGAGTTGGTATGTGTTAAGTGCTTAGCACATAGTATAAGATGTGTGTACGTTTTCTTCTAATTATCATTATTCATTCCTCACTATAGTCCTGTGAAGTAAAGGTAATTCATTTACAAATGAGAAAACTCATGTGAGAAGAGTCAAAGAATCTGCCAAAAGATTAGGACACCAAATCACCAAATTTTGTGTTCGGTGTCCATTCTAGCTGCTACTGGGGACTTTTCTTAAATACGCTGTAACTTAAGCTAGAAAAGGCACCAAGGATCAGGGGACTACAGAAACCTGAAGAGGAGGACAAGCAGAAATCTGATTGCCATTGTTAGAGTCCCTGGCTCATCCCTTGTATCGGGTAGGTTTTGACCTGCACTGCTACGTAGCAAACCAATCTCACAGTAGGTAGCATTTCTTTTTCTGCAGCTTACTTGATTTGACTGCATGTTGGTTCCAGGGCTGCTCCCCACGTCTATGTCTTCTAGAATGAGTGGATGGCTATCCTCTTCTCACAAGAGGAAGGGGAGGAAGAAGGGACAGCGGGGGGAGTAGGGGAGGACCGAGAAGGGAGAGGAGGGGAGGTCAGCTTGGTCTCCAGCCAGCAAGACACCACTGCAAACTGCAGGAGCATATTTAAAGCCTCGCTTCTGAAGATCCCATATAACAAGTCCCGCAGCCAAGCAGCAGCAAGAACGGCACTGCAAAATAGCCTGTGTTGTTAAAAGGGCCTGGAAACTCATATTGTACTAATTGTATAATCTTGTGATACAGCTGGAGGAAGAATTGGAGGTGAAAAATGTAGGGTACTCTGAGCGCCCTGGACAAGGCCAAAAGGGGAGGGGATGCCTGTCCATCCACAGGCGAAGAGCTGTTCCAGGAAACAGGGTGTGGCCACCATTTTTATTAGGTGAGAGACAGCCGCTCAACTCAAATTTCCTTTCACTTAAGCCAAAGGAGAATGCATTTGCTAACTAGCTGGGAAGTCTGGGAGGGGTGTATGTGTGTGTGCGTCAGCCAGGGGATTTTGTAGTCTTGATACAAGCTTGGCAAGCTGAAGACTGGGCATCCCTGAATCAGTTATTGTCACCCTGAAGTTGAATTCTTAGGGAGACTGGCTAGGACGAGATTGGGTAGAGTCATTATTGTCAACTCCACCAGGACTACTTACAGTGGAAGAAAGACAATCTTCCCAAGAAAATCAGGACATTAGTTTGGTTGGAAGGTCTGTCAAAAGCCCCTGACCAGGAGTTGCTACTGGTCTATCTTGCTATGTAGCCTGTGGCCCCCAAATCGCAGTAACTTCAAACAACAACCCATCATTATTTATCATGGTTCCACCTACGCCATGGTTTCTCTACAGTTACATGTTAGGTACACTCCAAAACCATCTCGTTCACATGTCTGGCACTAGGTGTTGAATCTCATTTGTGGTGCCACAGTTCTCCTTCACATAGGTTTTCACCTTCTGGAGTCCCAAGACTGTGATAATTCACAGATTGGTGCTCTTAGGGGATTGAGAAAGAAAAATTTGGCCTGCCAGTTCTTTTCTGTGTGTGTATATCTGTGTGGGCATTTTCATGTTTATGTGTGCATGTGGAGGCCAGAGAACAATGTCTGTTGTTGTAGTGATTATTTTTCAAGGTAGGGTATTGCTCTAGCCCAGGCTGACCTGAAATTCACTATGTATTCTCAGGCTGGCCTCGAATACATAGGAATCCTCCAACATTGGTCTCCCAAGGATTAAAGGCATGCACCACCATGCCAGGCCCATTCACCATTTTTGAGACAGGATCTGTCTTTGGCCTGGTGCTTACCATATAGCCCACACTGGCTGACCAGTGAGCTCCAGGGATCCTCCTGTCTCTACATCTCCAGCACTGTGATTATAAACATGTGCATTACACTCAGCTTCTTTAAAAGTTTTATGTATTTATTCAAGAGGCAGGTGAAAAAGACAGAAAGAGAGAGAATGGGTAGGACAGGACCTCCAGCCACTGCAAAAAACTCCAGACATATGCACTACCTTGTGCATCTGGCTTTATGTGGGTACTGGGGCATTGAACTCAGATCCTTAGGCTTTGCAGGCAAGCACCTACAAACGAACTCCAGACACATGTATGTCCACCTTATATGTTTGTATTTATGTCAGTCCTGAGGAATTGAACCCAGGCCAAAACGCCTTTAACTGCTGAATCATCTCTACAGCCCAATTCTATCTCTCTCTTTTTTGTTCTTTATTTTTGTATGTCTCTGGCTTTTTGTTTGTTTGTTTGTTTTGGGCATGTGTATATATGATGTACATGTATTCATGTGCATGTTCATGTGTGTGAGTGGGGGTGTATATATGCCATGACATGAATGTGGAGAGCAGAGGATGACTTTAGGGGTCAGTGTTCACCTTTCACCTTGTTGTAGGTGGTCTCTCATTGTTGTTCACTACTGTGTTCACCAAGCTAGCTGGCCCATGGGCTTCCATTGTTGTCACCTTCTTATGGTGGGACCAAATTTCCAAACAAAAGCAGATGATGAAAGGATTGGTTTGGGCTTACAGGTTTTTAAAAGTTTTATTTATTCATTAGAGACAGAGAGTGGGAGGGAAAGAGAGAGAGAGAATGGGCACGCCAGGGCCTCTAGGCACTGCAAATGAACTCCAGAGGCATGTGCCACCTTGTGCATCTGGCTTATGTGGGACCTGGGGAATGGAACCTAGGTTCTTAGGCTTCGCAGGCATGTGCCTTAACCACTAAGCCATCTCTTCAGCCCTTGGCTTACAGTTTTGAGGGGAAGCTCCATGATGGCAGGGGAAAGCAGGGCATGAGCAGAGGCTGGACATCACCTCTGCCACAGCAGGTGGAACCAGCAGAGAGTGAGTTGACTAACATTGGCAAGCTAGGACTAATACATCTCAACATCCACCCTCAGCAGCACACCTCCTGCAGCAAGGCTCCACCTGCTACACTGCTGCCAGCTGGGGAGCAAACGTGTAGAGCACATGAGTTTGGGGGGAGTCATCTGATCCAAACCACCACTACTCACAAGAAATTCTCCTCCCTTCACACCCTTCTCTGTAGACAAGATAGGATTACAGAGGCTGGCTTTGAAGTGGATTCTGGAGATCTGAACTCAAGTACTTAGACTTGCATAACAAGCACTTTATACAGTGACCCATCTCTCTAACCCTAGCTTTTGTTTTGTTCTGTGGTGCTGAGGATAGAACCCAGGGCCTTGCATGTGCTATGACTACTGTGCCACACGCCTTCATTTAGACTCCAGTTACTGATGGAAGGACAGACCAAGTCACTTTGTGACAACTCTTGGGGTATGTGAGGCTTTGCCACAGTCATTGTAAGCAATCTACCACAGTAAACTGGTTTGTTCCTACAGTAGGGATGGGCTCAGGAATCTTGGGTATCAACCAGCTCCACCTGGCCCCACCATGGGTGGTCCAAGTACACTTTGTAAGCCTGCCAAATCCTTCCCCACTGCAGTGTTCCTTGCCACACTGCCTTTCTTGCCCTCCCAAACTTCTTATTTTGGTCCCAGTCACATTATCATCTCCTGCAAGCATGCCTTCTTATCTATACGTTGCCTCCAATGGACAACTATAGCCATTCTGAAACCAATACTGTACTCTTTCTTGCCTTGTGTTAGTGTCCCTTGTGACCCTCTGAAGTGGAGGTCTCCCTTTCAACATGGTCATATTTGGAGAGGAAAAGAAGCCCCTAGATGAAACCCACCCCTGCATCATGGCAAGAAGATAGGACCTTGCAACTGATGGGGACACAGGGTCCTTCTTCCAACCCCTCCCAAGGCACAAACCCTGTCCCTGTGGTTGACAGGTGCTATGGTTTGATTGATGTGTTGACAGCTTGGTACTCTTTGTGACAATGGTGGGAAGTGACAGACTCTTTAAGAGGTAAAGCCACTGGAGACACTGCCCCTGAAATTGATTAGCATAGCCCTTGTGGAACCCTACTTACTACTTAGTTCACAAGAGAGTGAGCTTTTTTCCTTAAGTGAATATGGGTTGGGCATGGTGGTGCACGCCTTTAACCCCAGCACTCAGGAGGCAGAGGTAGGGGGATTGCTGTGAGTTCAAGGCCAGCCTGAAAATACATAGTGAATTCCAGGTCAGCCTGGGCTAGAGACAGATCCTATCAAAATAAAGGGCTAAAAAATGTACATCCGATCCCTCCTTGTTCTCAGGCTTCCTGCTTCATTCTGTTATCTCTTGTGAACAAAAGACTTCCCACTATGATTCCTTCCCCCATGAGGTGCCTACCAGAAGCTAAATAGTAGGGGTGTTGGTATTAATCTTGGACTATCATCACTCATAACTGTATCTAACTAAACCTCTTTTCTTTCTGTGTTATTCAGCCTTGGTTATTTTGTTATAGCAACAGAAAAACTAATGTATTAGTGTTTTTGCAGCTCTGCTGCTGGAAAAAAAAAAAATCAAAAGACCAGAGGGGAAAAGTGTTGAACTACAAAATGCTCTTACATGGGAGAGTTGAGCCCGGTGTAGCTTTAGGTCAGAGAAAAGAATATTGCCAACCTCGACAATTTGCAGACTCGCTTTCCTCTTACTTCCTAGCCACCCCAATGAGCTTTCCAAGTTCTATATTTTTCTTGCCTTCTGCAGCCTGGCTTCATTCCATAGGGCAATGAGAACCAAACGCCCCAAAGCCTTTCATACATACCTTGCTTGTTCACTCAGATCTTAAGTAACAGGAGAGAGCATATGGCGTTGTGTAATGTTTTGTGTCTCAGCTATTATCTAGTGCACATTAGTGAGGCCAATCTGATATCCATACTCTTGTGGTGGGCTCATGTTAGGAAGGAATTGGATCAAGGAACCCACAGGGCTACCATTATGAATTCTATTTATTCTACTCTCATCCCCATACTACAACAAGTCCACAGTTTCTAGAAGGTTTGATTGTACAGTGGAATCTCATGACTTGGGAGGAACACAATGGTCTCTTCTTATGTCATTCAGCAAACACCAGAGAAGCCTTCCACGGTTTCTACCTTTGGTAAAGCAGCCCGAGATGGTCCTGACAGGCATCTTGTGCACATCTTATGAAAAGAAAAAAGTGCACTTACTTCCTTTGGCAGAGGTGCCTGTGATGTGAACTCCATAACCAATGCTCTGCTAGAATAGGCATTGCCTTCCAAATGTACAAATGCTCTGCTTCCTCGCCTCTGCTTGAGTCATTTGCAAGGTTTGAAATACACCCATATTAAACCTGGGCTCCAGCATTTCCCTGCCTATCAGCAAGGCAGAGACTCAATTTCAGGAGACAGCTCAATCCTTTGTCCTTAGCTAAAAGGCTGGCTGGCCTTCTGACATGCTATTTCACAAGAAATCTCCCTGAAAAGTGAGAGGGGAGGTTGACAGCAAGCCATCAGTGTGATGTGTGCTGAAAAGGTCCATGTAGCAGATCCATTCCTTCATCTACTCAGTGTATTTAGTGACTGGCATGAGGCGTGGCCCCTGGAAAGCAGTCTGACTGGGGCGCCAAGATCCTTCTAACACACTGGCTGAGTGGGAACTCCACGGGAAGCAGGAGGGATAGAGAAGAGGGGACAGAGCCCCAAAGGTTGTGTGGATACATGATTTGACCCACACCAGCTACTTGGCTACACATGAACTCCTCCAGGGTCATCAAACCAGAGAACATTGAGTAAGATCTAGAAGGCATGGAAGCCCAGAGAGACAGTAACATAGATTGTGAGGCACAGGGGTCCAAAATAGGCTCAAGACTCGTTCTAGCTTTTCTCCCCCAGCTGTCTGGCTTAGCCTCTATGGATGCACCTTGACTTGCCCCAGCATTGCATTCTGATTGATAAACCCATCACACGGTGAAAGTATCCTAAGTGGCATATCCCAGTTTAGTAACATAGCCCTGTCCCCATCGTGATTGCAAAGGTGATTGAGAGCTGTGGTCACTACCACTGGCTAGTGTTACCAGAGAAAATCAGACCACATGTCACAAGCCTTGGAACATATCAGATTCAATATATGTGATTTTCTTGAAGGTGCTTCACTTTGTCTTTTCCTGGGTTCTTCCTCTTCTTTATGTTTTTAAATTTTGTTTATGTTTATTTATTTATTTGAGAGCGACAGACAGAGAGAGAAAGAGTGAGAGACAGGGAGAGAGAGAGAATGGGCACACCAGGGCCTCCAGCCACTTCAAATGAACTCGACATGTGTGCCCCCTTATGCACCTGGCTAATGTGGGTCCTGGGCAATCAAACCTGGGTCCTTTGGCTTTGCAGGCAAATGCCTTAACCACTAAGACATCCCTTCAGCCTGAAATCGACTTTTAAGGGGGAAAAAACCTCAAATATCTCAATTACAGATTGTCACAAATCGATGTGTGCAGTCTTCACTGAGCATTGCCTTTTTTGTTTATTTGTTTTGTTTATTGAATGTTTTGAAAAGGTTTCATATAACCCAGGCTGGCCTCCAACTCCCTATGTAGCACAGGCTGGCTTTGACTCAAGATCATCCTGCCTCCATCTCCTGAGCACTGGGATTATAGATGTATGCCATCACACCTGGCTTCATTATGTATTTTCTATATTGTATGTTTGCTATTATCAAGATGGATAAGGAATTCCTAGTTGGTTTTTGTTGTTGTTGTTGTTGTTGTTCACTTGTTTTGTTCTTTATTTTAAACCAAAACAGTGGGAACCAAAAAGTCCAGTCATAAAAGCAAGCAATTTTTGGATTGGAAACTCCAACAACTGACAAGAAAATGAAGAGATCATCGACTCTAAGGAGTGCTCAGAGAAATGCACTGGAAACAGCATCCCTTCAGATGAGACATTGGCAATGCTTCTGAAGTTGGATGAAGCCAGGTCCTGTATATAGGGACATAAGAATGCTCAGGCACTGCTGGTGGGATCTCAAAGGAACACTGTCACCATGGACGATTGTCTGGCAGTAGTTTGTGCAAATCCTATGACCCAGAAAGTCCCTGGGCTTTTACCTCAGAGATCCATATGACAAAATTCCATGTAGCCATCACAAACAGTAGACCAGATTTACATAGAGCACATGGACAGATTTTTAAGACAGCATGATGAGTGAAAAGGAAGAAGATTTATAGCTTTATACTACATTACCATTCTTAGAAATTAAAAGCACATGTATACCACAAAACCACCATATATATTTTTAAAGGCTATATGTTAGACTGGATGTTGGACCTAAGGGTAGGCTGGGGAGAAAAGAATGGAGCAGGCAGGAGGGACGCAGAGGAAAACTCAGAAAGCAAACAAAACAAGCGGGGTCTATCCCAACCTGCAGCACTGAAGGTGGGGATGAGGGACATCTGAGGTCTATGATTAACTATGACCTCTGCCTTTGAAAACCAGAGGACAGAAAGGGAAGGAGAGGGCAGTAACCGAGGAAAGAAGGTAAATGTGCTCAGCATTCTCAATGACTACGGGACAATGGGAAAGGTCCAAAATGAAGCCAGTGAAAGACCTGCCCAAGGTCACATGGCCAAGAGATGTGTGGGCCCATGTCTTATCAGTTCTAGTCAAAGCCCTTTCTCAAAATTCAAGGAAGCAGTATGTTCTCACTGGTCTAAATTCAAGCACTGCACCGGATAACCAAAATGGTGGCCAAAGAATGTAGGGACAAGGGAGATCACCCAATGGGCTTGGTCAATGGATGAGGACTTTGCTCTGATGGGACCGAACAGCTGGCCAGTGGCTCAGATGAACTGGGAGCTAGTGCTGAACAAAGGGGCCAGTTGTGATGGCATATACCAAAAGGAAATTGCTGAAGACACAGGAGAATCAGGAGTTTGACATCAGCCTGGGCCAAACATAAAATGGGACTGGAGAGATTGCATAATGGTTAAAAGCACTTGTTTACTAAGCCTGTTGACCCAGGGTTCGATTCCCCAGTACCCATGTAAAGCTAAGTGCACAGAGTTGCACATGCATCCAGTATTCATTTGCAGTAGCAAGAGGCCCTGGAGTACCCCTCTCTCCTCTCTCTTGCAAATGAATAAATATTTAATTAAATAAAATAAACAAAGCAATAAAAAGGTAACAGGCTTGAATGCATTCCATGCCCACAACCTCAAGGGCAAGATGGGACTTGCTTAGAAGCTCTTAGGAGGCTTTCTTTGCCGCTCTTTTGTGGTCCCAGCCTGGAGCTGCTTTCATCCTAACTTAGCTTCATGCAAATATGCTTGCAATCAGGATTCCTCCAGTTGGAAAGAAATGGATGGTAGAAAACAAACCCTGGAAGGAGCTAAGAGATAGGTTAATGGGTAAAGTGCTTGCTTTGCAAGAGTGAGGACCTGAGGGGCTGGAGAGATGGCTTAGTGATTAAGGCATTTGTCTGCAAAGTCTAAGGACCCAGGTTCGATCCCCCAGTACCCATATAAGCCAGATGCACATGGTTACAAATGCATCTGGAATTTGTTTTCAGTGGCTCTCGAGGCCCTAATGTACCCATTCTCTCTCTCTCTCTCTCTCTCTCTCTCTCTCTCTTTCTCTCACCCTCTTTTAAATAAAAAAAGAATGAGGACTTGAGTTCAATCCCCAGAATCCATGTAAAAATGGTGGGTATGGTGGTGTGGGCCTGTAATGGCAGCCCTGGAGAGGCTGAAACAGAAGAATCCCTGAGCTCACTGTTTAGTCAGTCTGGCCTCATTGCTGAACTACAAGCCATTGAGACACTCTGTTCCCCCTCCCAAAAAAAGAGGTGAATAACATTTCTGAAGATGAAACATGAGGTTGTCCTCTGACTGTCACATGCATGCATACCCACACACATAAACTTTAACATACATTAAAAACATGTAATGGCTGAACGTGGTGGTACATACCTTAAATCCAAGCACTCCAGAGTCAAGGTAAGAGGATCGCAGTGAGTTTAAAGACACTCCGAAACTACATGGTAAATTCCAGGTCAGCCTGGGCTAGAGAGAGAGAACCTGCTTCAAAAAATGAAAGAAAAAAAAAAACATGGTCATAATGATTATCTGTTCTATAACGTTATCAGTTCACAGAATATAAAGTCCACTTCAGTCCTAGTGGGATACAGAACTTAAGGCAAACTCAAAAGGTATAGCCTGTTTTTCACTCTCTCCTGTATATCCTTCTTCCTTCTCCTCCCCCTCCTCCCCCCAACCCCTCCCCCCGCCTCCCCTCTTCTGTTTTTTTTTTTTTCTCAATCAGCTTTATTCTAAGTCAAGATCTCCTCTTCCTCCCAGCAACACCAGACACCAGAGAATGACTTTTTCCCACAGCCAGAACAAAAGTTGCAGCAAGGGTTGCCATTGGTCTGAATTATGTCACATGCCCAATCAGAACCAATCACTGAACCCAAGGATGCCCCTAGTTCTGACGGGTAGGTCTAAGTCAAATAATTATACAGAGAGAGAGAGAGCGTTGGGGACAGAATCTTAAGGTTATTGTCAATGGAGGGCAGCAGTGACCCCAAAAGAAAACTAGGTTGCACAAATAACAGGTATCTGCTAGGATATTTACACGTAACTATGTATGCATATGTGCCTATGTATGTATGACTTTGTGTTTACTTTTTTTTTAGTTGTTTTTGATTTGGATAATGTGGTCACATGCCTCAAAATTTAAAAAAAAAAAAAATCAAGAGTGGCCCCAGAAGAGTTCCCTTCTTATCCATATCCCAGCCACCCAGCAAGTTACCTCGTCTGATGTGAGCAATATTATTAAGGTCTTTTTTTCTTTTATTTGTTTTTTTTGGGGGGGGGAGGTGATGTCTGAGGAAGGGTCTTGATATGTATGATCTGGCCTTGACTTATCTATGTAACCCAGGCTGACCTCCAGCTCACAACTCTCCTGCCTCAATTGCCTAAATACTGGTAGTACAGATGTGTGCCACCATGGACAGCCTAAGTCCTCATCTTTCTTTGCAGGGGCCAGTCCTCTGTCCATCTCCTAAATCCCCTTTGTGAATGGATGGATGTCTTCCAGCTATGTGTGGTAGTGCAGGTCTGTAATCTTAGCACTGTGAAGGCTGAGGCAGGAGGTTGGAAAGTTTGAGGCCAGTCTATAGTACAAATAGAGACCTCATCAACAAGAAGAGAAGGAAAGAGAGAGGGTGAGAGGGAGGGAAGGGAACTGAAACAGGGAGAAAGGGAAGGGGGGAGATGAAGGGAAGGGAAATGAGAGAAAAGAGACCAAAATAAATCATAGCAAAAGACACCTTCCATGCTCCGAGTTGTGCCTCTGTATTTGCAATTTATGATTGAGGGGAGCACTCTGACCCTGAAGGAGGTTCTCCTTGGCAGCCTCACCCCAAGGCTAGGCCTAGCTGAGCAGGACAGGACTGCAAGGAGACTGAGTGGGGGATGGGACAGAGTTCCAAGTCTGCGATTTGTTGGGTGAGGAGTCTTTAACACCCCTTTCCAGGGAAAAGACACAAGGAAACCTGAGCCAGGATGGTGCCCCAATGGCAGTGAGGAGCCCTAACACAGAATCATGCTTGCCTGTAAACCAACACTTGTTTTCAGCCCATCAGGCACAGAGTTGTGAAGGGAGGCCACCCCTAAAACGGTAGGCCCTTGGGCTGGAGGAGGTCAGTGTGATGTGCCCAGTGACATCAGTTCTGATCGGAGGAGCTGGTGGGGTGGGAGGGGAGCTTGCCAAAGGAAAGGGGAGGGGCTGAGCTCCCAAAAGGTGGTACCTGAACAGGGATCTGACCTAGTCCAACCTTGTCCAGGCAAGTAAGACCTCAGGTTAAGTGTGTCCATCCTTACCCAGCAAAAGGGACAGCAGAATGATGACCCTCACAATTCAGGGGTCCCCTGGCACCAGAGCCAAAACAGGGACTTGGCTCCAGGGCTGGTTTAGTGCGGTGTTTACACAAGTGCTTCTCAGACACCATCGCATTTAACCCTCACATTTCCCTGTGAGGCAGGGAGAGGGGGAGGGGAGACGCCAAACCCAAACACAAGTAACCCAGCAAGGACGCAGATCTAGGTACACATCGTCACACTCTCACTTCCTGCATGCCAGGGCTGCACCAGCCCCTCTTCTGCCTCTGCTTGGCCAACTTCCAGCTGGGCCACAAAACTCAGAAGCCTGAAATGGGCCAGTCATGGGTGGCATTCCACCTGGCATTCATTTACCTGTTGATGCAGAAATAAGGTTTTCCCACACACCCGGAACAGCCTGAAGCCAAATGGAAGGAGCCAGGGCCTCTCCTCTTCCTCCCTCGGCCTGAAGTGGGAGCTGTGCCTCCGATGGCCAATGGCATGGAGAGGCGCGGAATGGTGCGGAGCAGCATGGGTCACTGCGGTTAAGTGTGGTCATAATTCTCTCCCCTGGAGCAATGAACTCCATCTCCCTCCAGTCTGTGTGGGAGGAATATAATCCAGTTCTCCTTGGAACCCAGAGCACATAGTGACTCCTTTCTCCTTTTGTGGTCAGGAAATGAGTTTTGCTCAGTTTTTTCACTTAGGGGCTTATTATGCAATTGCTTAAAATATGCAACGGGGTGCAGATATTTATATGAGGATGTTGAAATGATGGCTTTTTAATGGAAGCAATCTAATTATGCCGTATCTGCACCCTTTCCGTGCTTAAAAAATTATTCTTGCAGTATTTTAAAGAAGTGGTGTACGTGTGTGTGCGCGCACGCGCTCACGTGCATGCGCACGCGCGCTCGCGCGTGTGTGTCTGGGTTGCGTTCTTGTTTTTTGTTTCGGGTATGTGGTTTTATTTAATCTCCCAGACTATTTAAATGGATTGCAAAGGGAAAAAATCCAAAAAGTATATGGCTGCGATTTAACAAGATAATTATAACAAAATCTAAGGCAATTATCACCTCAGGAGGACCCGGAGGAATCCCAGCTGCCAACATCTTGCTTCGCTGCCAGAAGGAGTGACATCATAAGTGCTCCAGACAAAGGGAAGGTGGTTTCTGGCCACTGTGATGTCACTTGCTTCAGCTGACAGTCCCAGACAGCTATGAGACAGGTGGCTGCTTCCTAGAACAGGAGAAAGAAGAAAGGCAGCAAAGGATGTAGGGGCATTCCAAACCCGAACCCTCTCCCCTGCACAGACTGCTCCAAGAGGGCCAAGACAAAACCTGTGCCACCACCTGCAGAGTGGTTGAGCTGTTCTTCCCTCCTGCCGCATCGAAACCTCAAATGGAAGGAGCTTGTTGCATTTTCTTCTGGGTCAAGTGGTGAAACTTAAGCGAGCTCGAGGACAGATTTGTCATTTCACGTCAGGGGTCTTTTCGCTTATGGTTATGGCCAACAATTTCTCTGTCTAGGCTACTGAGAGCTTCGTTTGCTGTTGTTGTTCATTTTTAGATTTATTTGAGAGTGACAGAGAGAGAGAGAGAGAGAGAGAGAGAGAGAGAGAGAGAGAATGAGCGCGCCAGGGCTTCCAGCCACTGCAAACGAACTCCAGACGCGTGCGCCCCCTTGTGCATCTGGCGGGTCCTGGGGAACCGAGCCTCGAACTGTGGTCCTTAGGCTTCACAGGCAAGCGCTTAATTGCTAAACCATCTCTCCAGCCTGTGCTTTTTTTTTTTTTAAATAAAAAAAACAGAGTAGTCTCACACAAATGTGTCAAATTCTATCTAGATAGCTGACTGGGATTCATCACTGATTGGATTTTTTCTGTGTAAAAATGAGCCGGGTCTATAAATGCCAACAAATGTTTGAGGGCATTGTGGGATAGCCCACAAGTGAATGTACAGTCAGTCTTTGATAGTTCAAAAAAAGAAAAACAGAGAAAAGTGATCTAATTTCCTTATAAATTGTAGAAATCACAAAGTGGCGGGCTGACTCTGATCACAGCAGTCCGTTGTGCCCCCTACCCACTCTCCTTCATGAAACCATAAAGGCCTCGCCAAAGCCTTATAGTCACATAGCCACATGATATTCTTGATGTCCAGGTGGGAATCTGTCTTCCGTCCTTTGATAGATAAACCACTTGCTTATGAGCATGTGCTTGCCTCTCCTTGCCCTCTCCTCTTAAGGCCCACCCCCTCAGGCCCAAGTACAACCTTGAAGAGAATAAAGACGTTGGGATAGCTTTCACTCCCCCCAACCTCAGCAGGAAGGCTTCTGGGACTCACACAGAAATGAAATAAGACTTGAATAGCCCTGAGAAAGCCACTGGGTTCCTATGGCTCACTCAGACACTGAAACCAACACTCAATGTAAGGCCAGGTCTGCCCAAGATCTAGCCTCGCTCTGGGATCCAGCAGGCTTCTGAAACCAGGGCTCCATGTGGAGCCCACACAGTAGATCCTTTGGTTCAATGCCAGACTCAGCCTTCTAGAAAATGTTCTGCTTCAACGCACTGTTCCTGTTATCCATTGCTACTTAACAAACCACTCCTGATCTTGGTGGTATAAGCCACAACCTTTCAGTCAGCTCTAGATTCTGTGACTCTGGAAGTTCTCTCTGCTCCCTAATGTCTTGGACCTTGGCTGAAAAGCCCTAACTGGCTGGGAGTGACTTGATGGCTAATGGCTGGAGCCATCTGAAATTTCTTTTACTCAAACATGTAGTGTATGGGTGATAATGACTCAAAGGTTGGGCTCAGCCGATGTTGCTGGTAGGTACACATGCATATGACCTCCTCTCCTCTAGTGGACTGACTGTGTTTCCTCACAGCATGGTATCCTGGTGTTAGACACTTTCCACAACAGCTTGGAGCTCCAAGCACAAATATTCCAGCAAAAAGGCAGGAGTAGCCTCATTGGTTGTGACCTAGTCTTAGAAATCACATAGCACCTATCTTGCAGTATATTTGGGTTGAAACAGTCAAAAGCCCACCTAGGTTTGGGGGGGTAGGTAAAGCAGCTCTTGACAGGAAGAATGTCAAGAAATCTGCAGCTGGGCTGGAGAGATGGCTTAGCGGTTAAGAGCTTGCCTGTGAAGCCTAAGGACCCCGGTTCGAGCCTCGATTCCCCAGGACCCATGTAAGACAGATGCACAAGGGGGCGCACGCATCTGGAGTTCATTTGCAGTGGCTGGAGCCCTGGTGTGCCCATTCTCTCTCTCTCTCTCTCTCTCTCTCTCTCTCTCTCTCTCTCTCTCTCTGCCTCTTTCTCTCTGCCTGTCGCTCTCAAATAAATAAATAAAAAATAAGCAAAACAAAAAAGAAATCTGCAGCCATATTTCAAAGCCCCTGGGGGCTGTTGTGTGCAATGGCCACTTTCACTTTCAGCCAACCGTGAGCACTAAGGCAATAGTTTACTATTACTCACAAAGAAATGCACTGGACAGTGGGAAGAAGGTGAGACTGGAAGAACAAAACTTTAGTTTGTCTGTTTCCGGGGTCTAATTCTGCTCTCACTTTTCTTAAAGTCCAGATAGCTCCTGGTTTCCACCCTCACAACCTGAGTGTGGGCCATGTTAGGCCCTTGACTCTACCTCAGGGTGGCTGTCCTGACAAGGAGCTGTTAGAATAGTCTTCAGTAGTGTCTGAGATTACAACCCCAATTCTTGGAAGAGCAAGGTTCTGGGGTACTTGTTTTCTATTTCAATTCCCAAAATGTACCTGATAAAACCTGCCTGAGCCTTTGCACAGGTGTTCCCAGATACTGAGACAGGGAACAAAATACAGATCCCTGGGGAGGGGGAGGGTAGAATTCACTCCCCAGCTCCCCTCCTCACCACTGTCCTTTTTATGGATGAGGGAATCAAATCTCAGAGGGGCTGTGACTTGTCTGGATCACCTGAGTGTCAGTGGCAGGCAGATGTCACCCTGTCCTTGGCCCTGGGGCATTTTCCATAACTGGTTGACAGCCAGGGATTACACTCAGAGGAAAGCCACTAATCACCAATGTTTGGCCAGCTCAACCAGTGGTCCCAGGTCTCTGGCAGCTCTGGGAACTGCCAGGAGGGTCTTCTCCACCCCCTCAGCAACCTGCAGAGCCCCCGCGCACCCCCCCCCCCAGCTTCCAAGACCACATCCTGGCAGCCTGCAATCTGTCCAGCTAATGGCAGCGGCTGCGGGGGGAGTGGAGCCATGGTAATTACAGCATTAAGGAATCACAAATGGGTCTGCGAAGATGACATTAGAAGCATTAGGCCTGGCATGGCTGCTTCCAGAGAGGTGGCTGGGAGGAGGCAAAGGCTGAGCCAGGGCCAGGGAACCGAGACAAACGTGTCTCTGTCTCACACCACCCTCTTCCCTTCGTTGACAGACTGGCCTAGATAACAATGCTAGGATTCACAAGCCACTCACGGAAACCATATGTGCCGGCAAAGACAACAGACGACTTTCAGGGAGAAGTAAATGCTCAAAATGAAACTGGGTACTCCCCCCCGCCGGTCCCTCCACACACATCTAAGGTGGTACATTGGAGGAAAGGGGCCTGACTTTGGGGCATGGGGGTAACCTCCCCAATTCCCATGATCCTTAGACATCCTAAGGAGCTACACTGGCCTACCATCCTGTTGTTTGTGGCTCTAAGGAAGTCATTATATCTTATGACCACTCCTTCCATGAGCCTAGTAAGGGATAAGGGTGATGGACTTTGGAGTTTACTTAATTTTGTTGTTGTTGCTGTTGTTTTGATTTTTCAAGGTAGTGTCCCACTTGTAGCCCAGGCTGACCTGGAATGCACTGTGTAGTCTCAGGTTGGCCTCAAGCTCCCAGTGATCCTCCTGCCTCTGCCTCCTGACCACTGGGATTAAAGGTGTGTGCCACCATGCCTGGCTGGGTGAAGAAGTTTTGATGGATTTTGTTGCAGAGGTTAGATGGAGTTGGGGGGAATATGAATTGGGGAAAGGCAAGGTCTTTATCAAACACCATCTTCCCAGCCTGAGAAATGGGTCCAAAGCTGACAGGCTGCTTTTGACCAAGTCTGGCACCAGTAGGTGTCACTGAAGGAAGGGAGCCCGACCCCCACCCCGCTCCCACCCAGGCTGGCTGTGGATTGCACTGGTAAAAATAGAGCTCGCCTGTATTCCCACTGCCAAGTCGCCCAAACTGGTGATTTATAAGGCAGGGAGCAGACGTGCATGTAAATGTTTTTGCATGTGAGATGTGTAGCCAACTGCAAGCTGGCTTTTTTAAACTTACAGGGAGAGAAGGAGGGAGGGCTGTGGAGGGAGGGAAGAGAGAGTGAGAAGGCAAGCCGGGTGGCAAGCACGAGGACCACTTTTATGTACCATTCCTCTGATACACACCACGGTGGGGATTGATGCTCGCTTTGAAGTAAATTGCACGCCGGAGCACCATAGCATAAAAGTTAAGACTAACCAAGACTGGGACCTCTAAGATCCTGCTGGAAGCTAGAATAATTAGCGCAGCGTTTGGCCACCTCTCTTCTCAGCTCTGTGGGTAGTGACAGGAGTGGGTTGTCATGGAGTGCATGGTGACTATAAAACAAAAGGACCCTGGTCAACTGGATAAAAGGAGATGGGTGCCCGGGACAGGTCTGGGACTGACTTCTTCATGGGGGACAGTGGGCCCGGCTCAGCTCCATGGGAAGTCTTCAGGTGCACTCCTGTCAGCCACCTCTAAAACACATCTCAGGGGCTGGTGGGATAGCTTAGCAGTTAAGGTGGTTGCCTAAGGACCCTGGTTCGATTCCCTATGACCCACACTAGCCAGATGCACTAGGGGCTGCACGCGTCTGGAGTTCATTTGCAGTGGCTGGAAGCCCTGGCTTGCCCAGTCTCTCTCTTCCTCTTTCTCTCTGATAAATAAATAAATAAATAAATAAATAAATAAATAAATAAATAAATAAACAAACACATAAATAAATAAATAAATAAAATATTTGAAACAGATCCCAGGTGGGCATCTTGGGGTGCTTTGCCAGTTTTGCAGCACCCTCATTATATCAGGTCAACAACTTTGAGAAGACACTACCAAGGCAGCCCCCTAAGCCTTCCTGACATTTTCCCCCCTGCTCCCCCTCCCTACATCCTTCCCTGGGGCTGTTTTCAGGCCAGAAAAGCAGAGGTGTGAGCTGATCCTTGCATCTCCAGGGCCCCAGGGGATGAGTCCTGCCAGCTGCTTGTTCACCCCTGTTGCGAACCATTGTTTGGCCATACAAGAGTGCAAATGCCTGTCCCTCTCTGGGCCTCAGCTTTCCCTTATGTAACACGGTGGGCTGGGTTTGTGCCAGATCTTCTTTTTTCTTTTCTTTTCTTTTCCTTTCCTTTCCTTTTCTTTCTTTCATTCTTTCTTCCTATAGACAAAAATTCAGGTCTTCTTGAAGGGGCTCTGCTAATGTTCTGTGATATGACTGACTTCTCCTAATCTATCCCTTCCTGGGCACATTCCCGTGGAACTCTAAGGTGTACAAGCAGTGTCTGGTTATGAAATGTCAAGAACTGTGATTGGCTGTGGAGCTTGAGGGTAGCTCACTGCAAAGGTTGTGTCTCCTCAGCGAGGGTTTTTTGAGGTTGTAGTAAAGGCAGATGATCAGTCACCTTTCCACAAAGCCCAGCAATTTTGCAGATCCTACTTTACAACCACAAAACCACATTTGGGCAGTGTGGTTGTTTGATTCAGGTGTCCACATAAATTTAGGAGTTCTGGATGCTAAGATTCCATCTGGTGAACATTTAGGATTGAAGCCTCCCGGAGGCAGTGTATCGTTGGGGATGGGCTTATGAGTGTTATACCCAGGTTTGCCTTGCCAGTGTTTGGCACACTCTCCTGCTTCTGTTGTCCACCTGATATTAGCCAGGAGGTGATGTTCCGCCTCTATTCATGCCATCATTTTCCCCTGTCATCATGGAGCTTCCCCTCGAGTTTGTAAGCCAAAATAAACCCTTTCCTTCCACATGCAATTCTTGGTCAGGTGTTTTTTGCCAGCTATGTGAACCTGACTGCAACACGCAGGATTATCTAAAGTCCTTATTGGGGGCAGGAGAGATGGCTTAGTGATTAAGGTGTTTGTCTCTGAAGCCCAAGGACCTAGGTTTGATTCTCCAGGTCCCACATAAGTCAGATGCACATGGTGTCGCATGCATCTGGAGTTCAGTTGCAGTGGCTAGAGACCCTGGTTCATTTTCTCCCTCTCTCCCTCTCTCTCTCTCTCTCTCTCTGTCTCAAATAAATAAATAACCAGAAAAAAATTTAAATAATAAAGTCCTTATGGAACAAGCCTTGGTGGCAAACTCCTTTAACCACAGCACTTGGGAGGCTGAGGTAAGCAGATCTCTATGAGTTCAAGTTCAGCCTGGGGCTACAGAGTGAGTTCCAGGTCAGCTTGCACTAGAGTGAGACCCTGCCTCATGCCTCCTCCCCCAAATAAATACATAAATCCTCTTGGGACACACAGGGTTTTTTTTAGTGCTTAGAAAGATTTTATTATATAGTTTATAGATATTGAGCTTAAGCAAAGGAGGAATACCCAGATGTGGTGGCGCACGCCTTTAATCCTAACACTCCGGAGGCAGAGGTAGGAGGATTGCCGTGAATTCGAAGCCACCCTGAGACTATATAGTAAATTCCAGGTCAGCCTGAGATAGAGTAAAATAAATAAATAAATAAATAAAATTAAAATTTAAAAAAAAAAAGAAGAAAAAGAAAGAAAGAAAGGGAGGAATACAGAGCTCCTGCCCAAAGAAGTGGCAGGAGTGACATTCGCAGAAATGCTAAAGCCCACCTAAAGACCAGACTGGCTTTCTTTTTTCTTTCTTTTGTTTTTTTGATTTTTTGTTGTTCAAGATTGGGTTTCACTCTAGCCCAGGCCGACCTGGAACTCCTCACTCTGTAGTCCCAGACTGGCCTTGAACTCACATGATCCACCTAGCTCTGTCTCCAGAGCCCGGGGATGAAAGGCATGCACCACCATGCCCGGCTCCCCTGCACATCTTTTCTCTTTTTCTTTTTCTTCACCAAAATAGATTTTTTATTGAAAGCTTCCAAAACTGTAAACAATACCCCATGGCAATTTCATCCCTCCCCCCACTTTCCCCTTAGAAACTCCACTCTCCATCATATCCCCTCCCCCTCTCAGTCTCTTTTATTTTGATGTCATGATCTTTGCCTCCTATTATGAAGGTCTTGTGTAGGTAGTGTCAGGCACTGTGAGGTCATGGATATCTAGACCATTTTATGTCTGGAGGAGCACGTTGTAAGGAGTCCTACCCTTCCGTTGACTCTTACATTCTTTCCACACCTCTTCCACAATGAACTCTGAGCCTTGGAAGGTGTGATAGAGATATTTTAGTGCTGAGCACTCCTCTATCACTTATTTTCAGAACCATGGTGCCTTCTGAGTCATTCCAAGGTCACTGCCATCTGAAAAGAGAAGGTTCTCTACCAAAAGTGAGAGTAGCATTAATATATGTGTATGAACATTAAGAGAAGTACTTACTGGACAGTTTGTTGAGCATAGTATATACATTTAGAAAGACACCTGGGCTGGAGAGATGGCTTAGTGGTTAAGCGCTTGCCTGTGAAGCCTAAGGACCCCAGTTCAAGGATCAATTCCCCAGGATCCACGTTAGCCAGATGCACAAGGGGGCGCACACATCTGGAGTTCGTTTGCAGTGGCTGGAAGCCTTGGTGCACCCATTCTCTATCTGTCTCTCTCTGCCCCTTTCTCTCTGTGTCTGTCACTCTCAAATAAATAAATAAAAATTTTAAAAAAAGCAAGACACTATCAGACATTATACCCCTAGGACTCATAACTACCCCTGTTGTAGGTTTTCAGTATCAGGGATGTATTCTCTCTCATGGAGAAGGCCTCTAGTCCAACTAGAGAACAGTTGTTTTCCCCCACAACAAACATGCCACTATTGCACCTGTTGGCTCATTTGGCCTGGCTGGCCAAATTTAAGGCTTGTAGTGTCCACTACTGAGTATCTTCACTCATGATTTCTCTCTCTCTCCTGTTGAACTGCATGCAGTGTAGCTTTTTCTCGCTTTCTGTCAGTTGGTCTACATGGAGGAGGTTTTCAGCTCAGCTCCAACAGGAGTTCTCAGTGGCCTTGCAGCCCAAGTATGTGGAGTCTTCAGCAATAGGGTCTTACCATCTATTCCTTGTGGGAAACCAAGGGCCTTGGCAATGGCCTGCAGTGTTTGGGGGTATCAGGGACCTCCCAGGCCAAAAACATACTGGAAGGTATCCCATCCCTGTCACTGAAATTTTTCCAGCAACAATCTATGGCTCCTAAGTGTTCCATTGTCCAAAAAGGTAGGTTTCCATGTGACTTATTTATATCCTCTTAGATTTTGATTAGCCCGCCCTCCACCTTTCCTTTATTCAATGTCTTCCCCTGACCTCACATAGGCCTTTTCACCCCCATTAATCTGTTCTTCTACTTACACACAGACAATTCCATCCTATTAAGTCCCCCCTCCCTCCCTTTCTATTCCCTTTATATCTCCCTTCTACCTTACTGGCCTCTGCTACTGAATTTTCTTCCTACTCACATAGAGGTCCAATCATTTGTAGCTAGGATCCTCATATGGGAGAGAACATACAACGCTTGGCTTTATGGGCCTGGGTTGCCTCATTTAGTATAATCCCTTCCAGATCCATCCATTTTTCTGCAAATTTCATAACTTCATTTTTTATTACCATTGAGCGGAACTCCATTGTGTAAATATGCCACATCTTCTTTATCCACTCATCAGTTCAGGGACATCTAGGCTGTTTCCATTTGCTAGCTATTGTGAACAGAGGGTCAATAAACATGGTTGCAAAAGTATCTCTAAGGTAGTGAGTGAGACGAGTCCTTACGATATATGCCTAGGAGTGCTATAGCTGGGTCATATGGTAAATCTATTTGTAGCTGTCTCAGGAACCTCCACACTGATTTTCACAATGGCTGGACCAGATTGCATTCCTACCAAAAGTGTAGAAGGATTCCTCTTTTTCTGTATTCTTACCAGCATTTATAGTCATTTGTTTTCACAATGGTAACCAATCTGACAGGAGTGAGATGGAATCTCAATGTAGTTTTAATTTGCATTTTCCTGGTGACTAGGGATATAGAACATTTTTTAGATGTTTATGTGCCATCTTTATTTCTTATTTTGAGAACTCTCTATTTACTTCCATAGCCCATTTTTTAATTGGATTGTTTGATTTCTTTTATTTTTTTATTATTTATGTGTTATTTTTATTTATTATTTATTTTATTATTTATTTTTATTTTATTTAACTTTTGAGTTCTTTGTATATCCTAGATATTAATCCTCTGTCAGATGTATAGTTGGCAAAGATCTTCTCTGATTTTGTAGGTTGTCTCTTTGCTCTATTCACAGTGTCCTTTGCTGTATAAAAACTTTATAATTTCATGAGGTCCCAGCAGTTGATCTGTGGTTTTATTTCCTGAGCAATTGGGAGTTATATTCAGAAACTCTTTGCCAAGACCAGTATGTTGAAGGGTTTCCCCTACTTTTTCCTCTAGCAGTTTCAGAGTTTCAGGTGTCATATTAAGGTCTTTGATCCATTTGGACTTAATTCTTGTGCATGGAGAGAGAGAAGAATCTATTTTCATCCTTTTACAGATACATATCCAGTTTTGCCAGCATCATTTGCTGAAGAGGCTGTCTTTTCGCCAATGAGTATTTTTGGCAGTTTTGTTGAATATCAGGTGGCTGTAGCTACCTGGACTTATATCTGGGACCTCTATTCAGTTCCATTGATCTACATGTCTGCTTTTGTGCCAGTACCATGCTGTGTTTGTTACTATGGCTCAGTAATATAGAATCAGGTGTGGTGATGCCACCAGCCTTATTTTTGTTCCTCACAATTGTTTCAGATATTCAAGGTTTTACGTGCTTCCAAATCAATTTTTGGGTTGTTTTTTTCTATTTCTGTGAAGAATGCCATTGAAATTTTGATAGGGATTGTATTAAATGTGTAGATGGCTTTTGGTAAGATTGCCATTTTCACAATATTGATTCTTCTAATCCAAGAACAAGGGATATCTTTCCATTTCCTAGTCTCTTCTACAAATTCTCACTTGAGTGTTTTAAAGTTTTCATTGTAGAGATCCTTCACTTCTTTGGTTAGGTTTATTCCAAGGTACATTATTTTTTTTATGCAATTGTGAATAGGAATGATTCTCTTATTTCATCCTCTGTGTGTTTCTTCTTAGCATATAGGAAGACCACTGATTTCTGTGTGTTTATTTTGCATCCTTCTACATGGCTATAGGTGTTTATCAGCTCTAACAGTTTGCTGGTAGAGTCTTTAGGGTCCTTTATGTATAGAATCATGTAATCTGCAATAATGATAACTTGATCTCTTCCTTTCCATTTTGTATCCCTTTTATGTGTGTCTCTTGCCTTATTGCTATGGCTAAGACTTCCAGTACTATATTAAATAAAAGTGGGGACAGTGGATACCCTTATCTTTTTCCTGATTTTAGTGGAAAAGCCTCAAGTTTTCCTCCATTTAGTATTATGTTGCCTGTAAGTTTGTCATAAATAGCCTTTATTATGCCTTTATTATGTTGAGATATGTTCCTTCTATTCCCAGTCTCTGTAAGACTTTATTATGAAGGGATGTTAGATTTTGTCAAATGCTTTCTCTGCAGCCAATGAGATGATCATGTAATTTTTGTCCGTAAGTCCATTTATATAATGTGTTCCTTTTATCGATTTGCATATGTTGAAGTATCCCTGCATCTCTGGGATAAAGCCTACTTGGTCAGGGTGAATGATCTTTCTGATGTATTCTTGTATTTTGTTTGCCAATATTTTGTTGAGAATTTTTGCATCTATGTTCATGAGGGAGATTGGACTGCAATTTTCTTTTTTTGTTCTGTCTTTGTCTGGTTTTGGCATCAGGGTGATGCTGGCTTCCTAGAAGGAGTTTGGTAGGATTCATTACTTTTCTATTTTATGGAAAAGTTTGAGAAGCATTGGTGTTAGTTGTTCCATGAAGTTCTGGTAAAATTAACCAGTGAATCCATCCCAGCCTGGACTTTTTTTTTTAGTTGGTTAATTTTTTTTTAATTCTAATTTTTTTTTTTATTTGAGAGCGACAGACACAGAGAGAAAGACAGATAGAGGGAGAGAGAGAGAATGGGCGTGCCAGGGCTTCCAGCCTCTGCAAACGAACTCCAGACGCGTGCGCCCCCTTGTGCATCTGGCTAACGTGGGACCTGGGGAACCGAGCCTCGAACCGGGGTCCTTAGGTTTCACAGGCAAGCACTTAACCACTAAGCCATCTCTCCAGTCCTACTTGGTTAATTTTTGATAACTGCTTGGATCTCCATACTTGTTATAGGTCTATTTAAGTGGTTAATGACATCTTGATTTAATTTAGGTAGGTCATATAAGTCAAGGAAATCATCCATTTCTTTCAAACTTAGTGGAGTATATGTTCTTATAGCATGTCCCTATGATTTTTTGAATAGTGCCTTTTTCATCTCTAATTTTATTAATTTGTGTCTCTTCTTTCTTTCTTTTGGTCAGATTTGCTAAGGGTTTATCAATCTTATTTATCCTCTCAAAGAACCAATTCTCTTTTTTTCTTTTCTTTTTTTTTTCTGAGGTAGGGTCTCACTCTAGCTCAGGCTGACCTGGAATTCACTATGGAGTCTCAGGGTGGCCTCGAACTCACAGCGATCCTCCTACCTCTCCCTCCCGAGTGCCAATTCTTTTTTTCATTGATTCTTTAGATTGTTTTTTGTTGTTATTGTTGTTGTTGTTGTTTTAATTTTTTTAAATTTATTTATTTATTTGAGAGCGACAGACACAGAGAGAAAGACAGGTAGAGGGAGAGAGAGAGAATGGGAGCGCCAGGGCTTCCAGCCTCTGCAAACAAACTCCAGACGCGTGCGCCCCCTTGTGCATCTGGCTAACGTGGGACCTGGGGAACCGAGCCTCGAACCAGGGTCCTTAGGCTTCACAGGCAAGCGCTTAACCGCTACGCCATCTCTCCAGCCCTGTTGTTTTTTTTTATATCATTAATTTCTGCCCTAATCTTTATTATTTCTTCCCATCTACTGATTTTCAGTTTGTCTTGTACTTCTTTTTCCAAGGCTTCAAGGTGAAACATTAAGTTGTTTACTTGCAACCTTTCTAATTTCTTAATATAGGCACTTAAAGCTATAAATTTCCCTCTTACGACTGCTTTCATTGTGTCCCAAATATTTTGGTATGTTGTATTCTCATTATCATTTGACTCTATGAATTTTTGATTTCTTTCTCTCCTTTATCCATTCTACTGGTGAAATTTTCTGCAGAGTTTTTTATTTCACTTACTGTGTTCTTCATTGCTAGTATTTCTGACTGGGCTTTCTTTATTATTTCTATTTCCATATTCATACCTTGTATTGACCTCCTTATTTCATTAAATTGGTTTCCTGTGTCTTCTTTGATTCCTTTGACTTCCTCTTTGATTTCTTTGAACATATTTAAATCATTCTTTTGAAATCTTTCTTAGACATTTCATCTAAATCAGTCTCACTGGAGGTCATTTCTGATGCATTAATACTTTTGGTGGATTTATATGGTCTTTTTTGTGTTTCTGGTATTATAATGTAATGATTTTTCCATCTGGAATTAATTTAATGCTTGGATTTTCTAATTATCTGCAGTATTATTAGATGTATCAATCAATCTGATGTTATATATCTTCAGGGTAGGAGCTTAAGGTGCTAGGTGTGGCTCTTAAGGCTCTCAGAATAACCACAAAAGTGACCCTAGGTGGTGGGTTTGCCTGCTCTGAGAGTATTCAAGTAGGCTGAGTGGAACAAAATATAGGAAAATTCTAAAATTTAACTAAACAATGTACACATTTGATGAAAAACAGCACAGAGTATTTATGCAAGAGTAGGTAATATGACAACCAGATCCTCTAACATAGCCACGGTCCCTAAGGATGTGTGTTGCCCCACACCCTTAATCCTGTCAACTGGAAGGCTAAGATTTCTGGCCTGTGGAGGGTTCCAAGTCAGCTCGTGACCAAGTGAGACCCTTCTATAATGAATGACAGAAGAGGAAACAAACGCACCATAAGTCAGGAAGCAACAAATGACAAGCCTAAAATATAGCTTATGTAGGAATGGTAAATCCGACCATCCTTCAGATTTAACATATAATTTACCCTGACATGGAAGGTGCAATTAGCACTTCCGATTCAGGCCTGTATACCAGGCTTATTTGGTGGGTACTGACCTGGTGTAATCCCAGTTACCACTGGGGATGGCTTTGGTCTCAATTATGCTGCACGCTCGCTCAGGCCCCTCTTTGCTGCACTGTGAACTCAGGTATGCTGGCTAGGTCAGTGGACTGCTGCTCTGATTGCCTGTGCTGTCACTTGTACTAGTGGTGGGGGAGGGGAGGCTGTGGATGGTGGCTGAAGCTCTCCTGCAGGTCCTCGCGATCGTCTTCCTCACAAGCTGCTCCATTGGTCCCTGTCATCCTCTCTTCACATTTCTTGAGTTTATGAGAAGCTCTGGTGTGAGTGGAAAGTCTCCTCACCTGGCTTTTCTTGCAGCTCAGGCCAAGTCTGGCAGCTATGGCCCCACGGACCTGGTGCCATGAATGCTGGAGCCGCTTCTATCTGCTTTGTTGTTTCTAGATGTTCTGGGTCTCTCCTACTCCTCTGCTGTGGTTGATAATTTATTATACACCTTCCCTTTTTAGCAGAAGAGTGTATTTTTCTGGGGAGTGGTTGGTTTTTTCTTTCCTAGGCTGCTTTGGTGTGGTACCTACACTGCCATCTTAACCAGAAGTGCCTCCAAAACAGTTTGTTTTTAATTCATTTATTTGCAAGCAGAGAGAGACAGAGAGAGACAGGGAGAGAGAAAGAGAGGGGGCATGCCAGGGCCTCCAGCCACTGCAAATGAACTCCAGAGGCATGTATCACTTTGTGCATTTGGCTTTTTATGTGGGTACTGGAGAATCAAACCAGGATCATCAGGCTTTGTAAGCAAGTTCCTTAACTGCTGACCCATCTTTCTAGCCCTACAACAGTTTTTTGTTTCTTTGTTTGAGTTGCTAATATTGTTCCCATTTCACATCTGAGGAAATGGAAGCTCTGGTACACATGAGTCAAAGGAATATGGTCGAAAGATAGACAGTTTCCAGGTCAGCCTGGGATAGAGCAAGACCCGACCTTGAAAAGCCACACACACACACAAAAGACAGACTGTGATCCTGACCTGATGCAGCAAGCCTGGAACGTCCACTCAGGAATCTCGTTTGGCATTTCCAGACCTGGAAGAGTGACAGAAAAGGTGGCTAAGGTTGTGTTGAAAATCCATCCTGAGGGCTGGAGAGATGGCTTAGTGGTTAATCTCTTGCCCGTGAAGCCTAAGGACCCCGGTTTGAGGCTTGTTTCCCCAGGACCCACATTAGCCAGATGCACATGGGGGCACACACGTCTGGAGTTCGTTTGCAGTGCCTGGAGGCCCTGGCACGTCCATTCTCTCTCTCTCTCTCTCTCTCTCTCTCTCTCTCTCTCTCTCTCTCTCCCTATCTGCGTCCTTCTTTCTCTCTCTTTCCCAATCTCTCTGTCATTATCAAATAAATAAATAAAAATGAACAAAAAAATTAAAAGAAAAGAAAAAGAAAATCCATCCTGAAGAATCTACCCCAGTAAATCTGTGTCCCTCCAAGTCTGACCCCAACTTCAGCAGTGCTCTAAACCCTACAGCAAGAGCTTTTGCAGCTAAAATGAGAGGATATAAATGTGAGCACAACTTGGGCTACAGAGAGAGTTCAAGTCTAGTCTGGTCAACTTAAGAATTTCCTGTCTCAAAAAAAGTGAAAAGACGGCTGGTGATTGTAGCTCAGTGTTAGAGTGCTTGCATGGCGTGATAAAGTCCTAGGTTCAATCCTCAACAGTACACACACACACACACACACACACACACGACAGAGGGAGAGAGAGTATGGAATCTAATCCACGGGTACAAAGCTCAACCCCTGTGCACTAGCTAGATGAATTGGAGTTAGTAGGAACCTCTCAAGGCCTTGAATTATTCATCTGCAAAACAGGTACTGGGCTGGAGAGATTGCTTAGTGGTTAAGGCACTTGCCTGCAAAACCTAACGACCCAGGCTTAATTCCTCTGAAGCCAGATGCACATGGTAGCACATGCATCTGTAGTTTGTTTGCAGGGGCTAGAGGCCCTGGCGTGACCATCCCCCCACCTCTTTCTAATACACAATTTTTTTAAAAAAAAGTGAAAAAAGGTACTAAGTCAACCTAAAAGACTTGTGATTACTAAGCAAGACATGGAAGCCAACCTCTTCATAGGCAGAGGGAATGGAAAGTTCTTAAAGTCAGGGCTACTTGCCAGGCAAAGGATAGCTGGACTTTAGCTTCAAGCCAGTGACTGCAAATTGCTTTGGCCTCCCAAGTCCTGAATGATTCCCAGCACGGTTTGGGCCCAGCAAAAGTTTTGCCAGACTAAATTATAGTGCCACTACAGAGCCTCACTGATGAGCAGATAAAGCTAGGAGGGCCAAGGAAGGTTCCTGAAGGAAACAGGAGACGAGTAGTGTAGAAAGAGCTTAGGCAAGAGGAAGAAGGAGGCTGGGAAAGGTCCTGCAGGATCTAGAGGGCTGCAGGAGTTGGTGACAGGCTCAGAGGGGCAGAAGTAGCTGGGGAGATTCCCAAGGATGGACTTCTAAAAGACCCATAGATTTCCTGTTGCTGGTGAGGCCTGGGGAAATCTGGTCCATGAAGCGAGCCCAGCAGTCACAGATGCCAAATGAGGTTCCTTCGCAGACTGCCTTCCCCTTCATTCCCTCCTACCTGACACACAGAGATGGGAGAGAAAGATGATGGGAGGTTCCCTCCAATGTCAATCTTGAGCCGGGAAGGACAGGGAACCTCAGTGTTACCTAGAAAATCACGAAACCCTCTCCCCACTCCAGGATCTGCCACCCCAGGTATCTTTCTGAACTGGAAGTGAACCCACCGCTTCACCCTAGAGAGCTTCTAAGATCTGCCTCTGGCAGTGGGTAAGAGAGCCTCCCTCAGGGATGGGGCCCAAGCCATCCTGCACAAATAACATTTGCCCCAGAAGGCATTGGGGCCCTTCCTTGAGGTCACACCTCTGACAGGGGACACAGACTTACCCAACAGAAAGATCAGCAGGACACCCCGGGGTTGTTGGTTTCTCCTCAAAAGGGTGGAAGAATGGATGGCAGTGAGTGGATGCTTAGGTGGTTGGATGGGAAATAGATAAATGGTTAGACAGACAGGATGGCTGGCAGATGGATGCACATGATAGATAGGTGGTTGGTGATGGATGGATGGGAGAATGGATAGATGGGCGAGTGAGTGGATGGATAAACAGATGGACAAACATATCAAGTCCTTGTTCTCGTGTGGCTTCTTTCCTCTGGAGATTTATACCTCTTATAATCAAGAGGGCTGTCTCAGTCTTGCCTGCTTTCTCTTAGTAGTGGCTTAGGATGGTTTTTAAACCAGTTCCCTTTTCCTGCTCCTTGAGAGACAACAAGCGGCCAGATTTGTTTCTTCTAGAGAATTGTCATAGTTAGTTAACTGCCTTCCCACACATGGGACATCATGGAAAGAGGGACAACTTAGAGACAGACAGACAGACCCAGATTTGTTAACCAGATCTAACACTACTGAGCTGTGACCATGGACAACCTTTAAAGTCTCTCTGAACCTGTTTGATCATCTGTGAAAACAGGGCACTAATTATTATTCTTCAGGGGTATTTTTTAAATTTTTTGTTTATTTTTTATTTATTTATTTGAGAGCGACAGACAGAGAAGGAGGCAAAGAGAGAGAAAAAAAGAAAGAATGGGTGTGCCAGGGCTTCCAGCCACTGCCAACGAACTCCAGATGCATGTGACCCTTGTGCATCTGGCTAACGTGGGTCCTGGGGAATTGAGCCTTGAACAGGGGTCCTTAGGATTCACAGGCAAATGCTTAACTGCTAAGCCATCTCTCCAGCCCCTTCAGGGGTAGTTTGAGGAGAGAGATCCTTCTTACAAAGTGCCTGGTGCACAGTAGCTATTTCACTTCTAAAGGAAGTGAGCTAGTAGAAGCAGAAAGCAGCAATCTTTGGCATCTAAACAGGCCTGGATTGAACACTGCGCCATTACTCATGGTATGACCTTGTACCACAGTACTGAGTTCCACGTTCCAGTCACCTGATCTATCAATGCAACAAGTCCTGCATACTTTTCAACACTACCACAAGCAGTAGGCATACATATTTTATGTAAAGCTCTCAGCATATAGAAGGTACTCGATGCACGACAGCACTGCATGGGCCTATAAAAGGAGATGGAGAAACTGAGGCACAAAATGATCTGCTCAGCCAGTGAAGGAGTGGACCAGGTTCCCTCTAATGTGGCCCAGGAACCATGAAGAGGGACCACCAATGGTGACAGTAACCAGCAGCCCTGAGGAAACCCCAGACCCAGAATCCATTGAGATCAGGGTGTAACTTCACGTCAGTCTGTGCAGTCTCCTGAACTCCGATCATCACAAGGTAGAAGAGCCACCTGTTGGAGAACAGCACAGCCAGGTCACCATGGCTTCCGGTCCTGGGGCTGGATGTTCACTGCCAAGGGCTTGGGCTTTCTGTGTGGTCGTGAGGATGATAAGCACAGGGCCTATCTCAAAGGGTGGCTGTAATGGAGACACAGTGCCTGGCACACACAAAGTCCCCAGTCAATGTGAGCTTTGATGATTATTTACTCTTTGCCACATGGAGCTCTGATCTTTCAAAGACCAATTAATCGCTTAGTCCCTTCTTCAAGGAATTAAAAAAAAAAAAAAAAACCTCAGCAAATGAAATTCTACATGAAATCATCACTGTTATATTTCTGCTGCCAAGACAAATCATTAGAGGGGCACAAACCTGGCAGTGATACCACTGTCTTGCTCAGAATGAAGAAAGGACATTAATATAGCCACTTCCCATCTAATGGCTGGAGAAGAGAAGGGGAGGAATAGATTGCCAAAAGATAGTCATGCCCTCCCCACCAACACTGGAGAAGGGGGCTAGCAATCAGGAGCCCATCAGATGGTGAAGGGATTTCTGTGTCCAGCCCAGAGAGACCTAGGAAAGGGACATCTTCCTTGAGGGGGCGGGAGGGTAGAAGCCCAGACATCCTTCCTCCCAGCAAAGCCCCTGTGATGTGGAAAGCGTCCAGCCTGCCTCTGGTTCTGAGGCTTCCTGCTTTGGGAACCAGAGTCTTCTAGGGCCTAAGGAGCCTGGACTTGTCTCTCTTCTCCTCAGAGCACAACACAAGGAGTTTTGTTGTCCACGAATGACATTGGTCCTAGTCATGCTGCTTCTACCTGTCCCTGACCTCCTGCTGTCCCCTTCTGGGCATCCATCTCCTCAATTGAAGAGGCAGAATTCGGCTTAGGCTATCGTTTCAAATCTGTACTGGGAGGAGGAGAGCAAAGATGGGCAGCGGGCTCGTGAAGGACAGAGTTGGATATGAGCCTTCTCTGCCCATCTCTCCTAGAACTGGCCCACACAGTGATAATGGTGCCACTGGGTCAAACTTCAAGAAGGCACAGAGCCCAGGAGTTGAGGTCTCCCTCCAGCCCTCCGCTGTCAAGTGTACCATCTTAGGAGGCTCCAGCGAGCTGCAGAGGAGCTGGCTCTGGGTCCAGAGGTGTCCTTGATTCTACTTCCTGAGCAGCAGCAAGCACCTCCAGCAAGGGCTGGCTGGACACAATGTCTTGGCCCCAGGCCACCTTCAGGAGCCAAACCCAACAGTCTGTTGGGCTTCCTAGCTTTTGCCAACACAGTCCTTGGCAGGAGAAGTGACCGGCAGGAAAAAAGTCTTGCCATTCTGCCTGGTCTCAGGCACTCCAAAACTGTATCTTGCTGGTTTCCAAGGGACAGCTGGATGTCACATTTAGGGCTCAGGCTGGGGGTGTCACAATGTCATCTTAGGGTAAGTGAGAAGGAAAGGGTGAGAGGTACTGCCAGCCCCTCAGAAAGTGATGTGAGCATCCATAGCCGGCTCTCTGAGCCCCCCAAATACTAAATTCAATCTCAAACCTGTGAGCAGAAGAAGGCAGGAACTGTGTTTTGAATCAAGGGTATATCAAGAAGGTTTTTTGGGACCAGGGCGATGGCTTACCTGTTAAAGGTGCTTACTTGCAAAGCCTGCAGCCTGGGTTCAATTCCCCAGCACCTATGTAAAGCCAGGTGCCAAGTAATGTCTTCTTTTGCAGTCTACCAGTTCCTTTGCAGCAGCAAGAGATCCTGCCTCAAAGAGGGTAGAACACAGATACCTCAAAGTTGTCTTCTGATCTCCACACCATGCACTATGGCACGCATACCCATGCACATGTACATACATATACACAAATAAATAAAAATTGACGGCTGGAGAGATGGCTTAATGGTTAAGGCACTTGCCTGTAAAGCCTAAGGACCTAGGTTCGATTCCCCAGTACCCACGTAAGCCAGATGCACAAGGGGGCACATGCGTCTAGTGTTAATTCATAGTGGCTAGAGGCCCTGGTGTGCCCGTTCTCTTTCTCTATCTGCCTCTCTCAAATAAATAAATAGAGTATTTTTTAATTAAAAAAAAAGACTTAGCCAGGTATGGTGGTGCACACCTTTAATCCTAGCACTTGGGAGGCAGAGGTAGGAGGATTGCAGTGAGTTCGAAGCCACCCTGACACTACATAGTGAATTCCAGGTCAGCCTGGGCTAGAGCGAGACCCTACCTTGAAAGATCAAAAATAAATAAATGACTGAATTGAAAAAAATAGCACACTCTGTCCCAAGTAAGGAAGAATGATCACTATTAGACATGGAAAAGCTAGAAATAGGCAGCTCCTTGGAAGAAAGATAAGGCCGAGAAATGATGACCACAGGCTCATACAGCCTATTTGACAGTTTTTCCTAGGGTTCACGCACACTTTTGCTCTAGCTAGTTCCCACTAAAATTCCTATTGAGGCTACTTCCTATATGCCGCAGGGTCGGAAGATAGGGTCTGCTGGGGGCTGTCCACATCATGGGAGTAGAACCCCTGGGAACGGACTAATGCCTTTCCCACCAGACATGCATGGTTAGCTAGCACTGGAGCCTGACGGCCTGGTCTCTCTTTCACAACTTGCCCTCTCACTGGGTGCCATGAGCTTAAGTGGCACGAGACCCTCCCCAGCAGCCAGAGTCAGTGCATACTCTTGGACTTCCAGGATTGAGAGCCAAAATAAGCCCCTGTTTTCAGAAACAGGTTCTAGAAGGTTCTGGTAGAAAAAGCTGACAGAGCAACTAGAGCAGCGGGTTCCTTTAGGGAAAGCACTTCCATGGCTGGGGAGATGGCTCCACAGATAAAGCACTTGCCACAAAAGTGTGGGGACCTGAGTTTGGGTCCCCAGAACTCACATAAAGCCAGCTGCCTTAAGATGTGTATCTGTCATCTCACCGTGCCTCTGGTAAGATTAGAGGCAGGAACAGAAGTCTGGAAAGTTCCTGGGCTAGCTAACTTGTTGAATTCAGCAGTGAATAATGAGAGACCTTGCCTCAAACAAGGAGGAAGGGGAGTCCCTACACCCAAGCTTGTCCTCTGTCGTGTAGGACACAAACACTCTTTGGCACACATACGCCCACATTCACACATGAACACACACACAGAGACCTATGTACTTGCAGCCAGGCATGGTGGTGCACACCTTTAATCCCAGCACTTGGGAGGCCGAGGTAAAAGGACTGCTGAGTTTGAGGCCAGCCCGACACTACAGAGTGAACTCCAGGCCAGCCTATGCTAAAGTGAGACCCTACCTTGAAAAACAGAAACAAACAAACTAATTAAAAAGCTGTTGCAGGGCTGGAGAGATGGCTAAGCGGTTGAGTGCTTGCCTGTGAAGCCTAAGGACCCCGGTTCGAGGCTCGGTTCCCCAGGTCCCACGTTAGCCAGATGCACAAGGGGGCGCACGCGTCTGGAGTTCGTTTGCAGAGGCTGGAAGCCCTGGCGCGCCCATTCTCTCTCTCTCCCTCTATCTATCTTTCTCTCTGTGTCTGTCACTCTCAAATAAATAAATAAATAATTTTTTTTAAAAACAAGCTGTTGTAGTCAAGCGTTGGGCAGACATCTGTAATCCGAGCCCTCAGGAGGCCCAGGCGCGAGGATCTCTCCAATTTGACTGTCAACCTGGACTGCACAGGAAGGCCCTGTCTCAAAACAATCAAAACAGAGAAAAAGCACTTCCAAAACTTTCCATTGCACAAGTTAAAGCTGTAAATGACCTTTCTTCATCCATTTTACTTTGCTGATTTCTTAGGCTGTCCAAAAGTATTCAAAATGTCCAACTGTGTGGTTTCTTTTGCCTCTATTTGATATGTTCAGTGGAGGATTGAAAAGCGTATGCTAGAGAAAAATGTTTACCCTTCTCAATCAAAGTTTACCGTCTATCCTTAGCTATACTGCTAAGTGCATGCCCATAGGAAGGAGCTACGTGCGTCTACCTCAAAGCATGTTCTGAAATGCCCATAGCGAAACTAATTCACTCAGAATCCCATGGATATCAGTAGGTGGTCACATAAATTGTAGAATGGTACACAGCAATGAATGAAGGAGCCACAGTGATATGAAACACAGTGGATGAATCTCACCAGCATACCCGGGTGTAGTGTTGCACGCCTTTCATCTCAGCACTCAGGAGGCAGAGGTAAGAAGATTGCCATAAGTTCTAGGTCACTCTGAGACTACAGTGTGAATTCCAGGTCAGCCGGGGCTAAAGTGAGACCCTACCTTGAAAAACCAAAAAAAAAAAAAAAAAAAAAAAAAAATTAAATAAAAAAAAAATAGCCGGGCGTGGTGGCTCACGCCTTTAATCCCAGCACTTGGGAGGCAGAGGTAGGAGGATTGCCATGAGTTCAAGGACACCCTGAGATGACAGAGTTAATTCCAGGTCAGCCTGGACCAGAGTGAGACCCTACCTCGAAAAACCAAAAATAACTAAATAAATAAATATATAATCTCACCATCATAATAAGAGCGAATGGGCTGGGAATGTAGTTCAGTAGGTAGAGTCCTGTGTTTGATTCCCAGCATCCATAAATCGGGAATGGTGGTGCATGTCTGTAATCCCAGGGCTTGGAGAGATGCTCAGTGGTTAAGGTGCTTGTCTGCAAAGCCTAACAACTGAGTTCAATTCCCTAGTGCCTACATAAAGCCAGAAGCAGAGTGGTCCCTGTACCTGGGGTTTGTTTGCAGTGGCTGGAGGCCCTGACATACTCATTCTCTCTCTCTCGATCTCTCTCTCTCTCTCTCTCTCTCTCTCTCTGTGCATGTGTGTGTGTGTGTGTGTTTCTCTGCTTTCAATTAATATATAAATAAGGAGAAGGAGCCAGAAGAATTAGAAGTCCAAGGTCATTCTGGGCTACATAGGGAGGTCAGTCTAAGATGCATGAGACCCTGCCTATTTATCAATACATAGTAGATTTAGATGGATGGATGGGTAAAATTTTTGAAAATAAAGAGCAAAAGAATCTACACTGCAATAAGAAGACTGTAATATTCCAGTCATTTCATGTTTAAGTTTTTTAAATAATTTATTATTATTATTATTATTATTATTATTATTATTATTATTATTTTGGTTTTTCAAGATAGGGTCTCGCTCTGGCTCAGGCTGACCTGGAATTCACTATGTAGTCTCAGGATGGCCTCAAACTCATGGTGATCCTCCTACCTCTGCCTCCCAAGTGCTGGGATTAAAGGTGTGCGCCACCACGCCCAGAAATTCTATTTATTTATTTATTTTTTTTTTAAAAACTTCATTTTTTTTTTAAATTTATTTATTTGAGAGCGACAGACACAGAGAGAAAGACAGATAGAGGGAGAGAGAGAGAATGGGCGCGCCAGGGCTTCCAGCCTCTGCAAACGAACTCCAGACGCGTGCGCCCCCTTGTGCATCTGGCTAACGTGGGACCTGGGGAACTGAGCCTCGAACCGGGGTCCTTAGGCTTCACAGGCAAGCGCTTAACCGCTAAGCCATCTCTCCAGCCCAATTCTATTTATTTTTGTAAGCAGAGATAGAGAGAAGAGAAATAGAGAGCCTAGGCAAGCCAGGGCCTCCAAGATGCTGCAAACAAACTCCAGACTCATGTACCAGTTTGTACATCTGGATTTATGTGGGTATGGAGGAATCGAACCCAGGTCATCAGGCTTTACAAGCAAGTGCCTTAATCTCTAAGCCATCTCTCCAGCCCCATTTTATGTTTAAATGTAAGCAAAGCTCTGTTCCGTAACTTAAAGGGGGGAGACACCAGCATTGTGGAAGATAGTGGCAGGGAGAGAGCAGAAGGGGGACTTTCCTTGGGAGCTTTGTCCCCACCTAGAAGCTCTTCAAATGGGGAGAGAGGGTGCTTTCCATTTGTAAAAATGTACCAAGCCGTACACACAGGATGTGTGATCTTCTCTGAATATAGGTTATACTTCAATAAAAAGTGGTGTTTTTTTTTAAGCTAATGTCTCCTAATGGCTTAAATTCTATGAATATGCAATAAACTTGCAGCCTAAGAATTTTGTCCTGCAATTTGCCGCTGACTCCAAGTTCAGGAGGTGTCAGGGTAACAAAGCACCCCAGGGTAAGCATTTGACAGGAAGCATTAGCTGCCCCCCAGGAGCCTCAAAAACCTGATGGGTTTTCTCCTGCTTAAAATTAAAATCCTGCCTGTAAAGATGCCAAGGAAGGAAGAATGCCACCATGGCCCTCGTTTTGCAATGTTATTAACTGTGGGAGTTGAAAGCAGTCGGTGGTGGGATTTGTCTAAGACTGCTGGCTGAACACCAGGTTCCCATGCCTGGGGGACGAAGCTAGCGGCTTCTTTATCTTTACCTGCCCTTCCCTAGCTACAGCCTTACCCGCAAAGTCATAAAGATGGCTGTTACTTAATAAACGCTGTCCTAGGGACCATAGTGCTTTGGCACTGGAAAGAGAAATAAGATCTCATTTTAACTTTGCATGCCCTCCATGCCTGGCCATATAAAGCACTTTATCTACATGACCTCATCATCCTCACACAGCCATCCTGTGAGGGACGGGCCATCCCGCTGCATGCACGAGGCTTGGAAGAGGTATCGCAGGAGCTCCTGCAAAGTCCTGCCTGTGACCCATGGCAAAGTCAGGGTCACGGGCGGGACATTTGCTCCAGAGCTTGCATTGCCTTCAAGGCTTCCTGTCATGTGACCTCAGCCATCCCCAACGCAGGCACTGGAGTGAGGGGGAGATACACTTAAAATCTCTCATTTGTTTATGTGAAGTTCACCTTTCACTGGGTGGTCTAGATTTGTTCTGATGCACACGTGCTTATACACACACACACACACACACACACACACACTGCCTCTGGAGCCTACAGAGGTAAAGTATAATTGATCTTCCTTATCTGCAGTTCCATATCGACTCATTCAATCAACCATAGATTGAAAATATTTGCCAAGCCAAGCATGGTGGCCTACACGTGCAATCCCACCACCCAAGGAGGCTCAGGCAGGAAGGTGGTGAGTTTGACATCAGCCTAGGCTACATGGCCAATTTTTCATTCAAAAGATAATTTTGCAACTGGCATTACAAGGTGCTTCAGGACACTGACTGAACTTGGAATGTAACTTTCTTTTTCCTTGAGGCAGGATCTCATGTAGCCCTGGCAAGCCTTGAACTCACTGTGTAGCCCAGGTGACCTTGAACTCCTGATCCTCCTACCTCTACCTCCTGAGTGTTGTGATTACAGATATGCACCACCATACTGATTCAACTTGGAACATGTCTTACTATCCCAATGAGATTAAAAATTCCTTAAAGGGGATTGAGAGATGGCTTAGTGGTTAAGGCATTTGCCTGCGAAGCCTAAGGATCCAGGTTCGATTCCCCAGGATCCATGTAAGCCAGATGCACAAGGTGGCGCCTGAATCCGGGGTTCATTTGCAGGGGCTAGAGGCTCTGGTGCACTCATTCTCTCTCTCTGCCTCTTTCTTTCTCTCTCTCTCAAATAAATAAATAACTAAATATTTTTTTTAATTCCTTAAATCAAGGATAACATGACAAATTTCATACAACCTAATAAATCAAACCTTTGGTTCTGACACTTCTCCCTCTAGTATTCATGGGCTTAATGTGTCCCTGGATGGCAGGAGTGGGGTATAAACCTTTCCTGGGGAAACCTAGGAGCACTAAATATCCAATACTATGACCTCACCTTAGCTCAGCAGACTCTTCCACCTGGATCTCTGGTCCCGTATAATTAGCAAACCTGTCATCACTTGCCGCACAACAAGGCATCCCCAGACTTAGAGGTTTCTCACAGACCTGATTCTTGAGCAGGTGAGGCAGGGGGTCTCTAATCTCCAGTGTTCAGTTGTTGACTGAAGCGCCCATCTTCCACAGAGGTCCCACACAGCTAGGAGGTTAGGGCTGTCGGAACTGAAGACCTGTGAGCCTCTCCTTGTGGCCTGCTCTTCCTCACAAGTGGGGATGAGTGTCCCAAGAGAACCTGAAGGAAACTCAATTGCCTTTTATGGCCAGCCTTGAGAGTCACACATAGTGTCATTTTTACCTGCTCTTTTAGTAAGGTAGTAACAAAAATCCATCCGGGTTCCCAGGGAGAAGACAGAGTTTTATCTCTCCATCGGGGCGTATCAGAATTCTGGAAGAGCATGTGGGACAGTAATTATTACTGTGGCCAGCTGCTTGTCTGTTAGGGCCATACACCCTCCTTCTAATCACAGCCATAGAAAGACCTTTGGAGACTCTTACCTTGGAAAATATTATAGCACAGTCTCCCCAGGTATTGATTTCAAGCTCAAGAAGTTATTTGTTAAGAAATCAAATCTACTGCTGGGCATGATGGCTCACGCCTGGAATCCCAGAACTCAAGAGGTTAAGCAACAGGATCAACCTGGAGGCCAGCCTGGGCTACATAGCAAATTCCAGACCAGCCTGGGGATATGCAGTAAGACCTTGTCTTTAAATAAAGAAAATAAGACAAGATGATAAAAGAAAAGAAGAAAACCAAACTCAAGGCAATCATAGAACAAGACATTCTATGTTATATGGTACATATTAAAATGTTCATAAGAATTTTTTTCCATGTGGAAGTGTGTGATATATATGCATAGGCGCATGTGTATGTGTGCACCTATGTATGGAAGCCAGAGGTCAACATCATGTGTCCTCCTCAATCACTCTCCATCTTCTTTTGGGTACCTGGCTGCACATTACAAAAAGGACATTTCCTGTTTCACTGACTTGGGCTTTGGCATTTCGACTGCTTTTGGCCACTGGGTCAAAGCAACAGAGTGCTGGTTCCCAGCCCTGGCCTTAAGAGGCA
Organism: Jaculus jaculus; assembly: GCF_020740685.1. NCBI lineage: Eukaryota > Metazoa > Chordata > Mammalia > Rodentia > Dipodidae > Jaculus > Jaculus jaculus. The sequence continues at coordinate 40,917,375 of NC_059125.1, forward strand.
TTATTTAGTTCCAGGTGCCTGTTGGAGTTGACCATTATTCTCAAGAAGAGTCCATCCCAGACAGCTGAGTCTCCTTCAGCCTTGACCCCAAAATGAGGCAGTGTTCTTAGTTCAACCAAAAGCCAGGAGCCCAAACTTGGCCTCTGCAGCTGCGGCTCAACTACAGGTACTTGAAAGACCCAAAAGTGGCAAACAAATATTTGCCGTTGCAAGTCACACAGATCTAGCTTTTTGTTTTGTTTTGTTTTGGTTTTTTGAGGGAGGGTCTCCCTCTAGCCCAGGATGACCTGGAATTCACTCTGTAGTCTCAGGATGCCCTTGAACTCACAACGATCCTCCTACCTCTGCCTCCCAAGTGCTGGGATTAAAGGCATGAGCCACCACGCCCGGCTTCTAGGGGCTATTTTTAAGTAACATTATCACAACAGAAACCTGATAGGTTTAGCCTCAAGGACATCTAGCCCTGGATGGCCAATCCAGCCCCAGCTTTCTTTATATTGTCTTTCTCTTCACTGAATTCTAGGTCCACTGACTTTTTGTATTGTCTCAAATGTTTCTAATCTTCCCATGACAACAGATTCATTCTATCCGGACTGTTACTCTATCTTATTTCTACTCATAATTAAGTCCCAAGAGAACATCATGTGAATGTCTACCACCTCTCCTCTAGACTTCCCCTGTGTTTGACTCTCTTATAACATCATGCCTATCCTTCATAGTTACTATTCCTCAATGCATATAATTTCCCAGCTCTGTAATGCTAACATTTCGGTCTCCCCCATCATGGTAGAGACCGCCTCAACTTGGGACTTTCTGACTTTACAATGGTACAAAAGCAATACGCACTCAGTAGTAGCCGTATTCCAAATTTTGAATTTGGATCTTGTCCCAGGCTGAGGATTTCAGTATTGACACTCTCGCGGGATGCTGGACAGTAGCATGACACAGTCTTCAGTCAGCCATGCAGTCACGAGGGGAAACAACAGACACTCCATCGTGTGCTATATGAGATAAATTACAACTGCTAGTCAGCACTTCATTACAAAACAGGCTTCATGTTAGGCAAGTTTGCCTAACTCCAGGCTAATGCAAATGCTCTGAGGAGATGAAGGCAAGCAGGCTAAGCTAGGATGTCCACTAGATTAAGGATGTTCAATACATTTCTTTTTCTTCCTGAAACAGGTCTGGTGTATCCCAGGCTGGCCTTGAACTCGATACGTAGCCCAGGATGGCCTTGGACTATTGATCCTCCTGCCTCAGCCTCCTGGGTATTGGGATTACAGGTGTACACCACCACACCCAGTTTAAGTGATGCTGGGGATTGAACCCGGGCTTTTGTGCATGCCACACAAGCACTCTACACCTGAGCTACATCCCAGCCCATTTGTGACAGTGTGTTTTCAAGGTGTAGTGGCTTTATTCCTCAGGAAATTAGCTCCATTGGAATTGGAAGCCATCAGTACAGCGAGATCCAGAGGGCAGGAATCAGACCTATCTTGTTTCTTCATGAATACCCACGGCTACAGGTACTTAGGTCATCGTGGTCTAATGAATGGATGACGATGACCATTTTTAGTCAAGCTGAGGAAGGCTTCTTCCCCACTAGGATAGGGCTACAATGAAGGGCATGGCCTTTCACCTATACCCTAGGGTATGGGTGAAGTTTAACATGAGAAGGTCCACTGTAGAGATCCAAGTTCATCTACAGCCAGTTGGGAGCCGCAGGTAGGCTAAGCTGACAGGAAATAATGAAAGACCAGAAGTTTCTTCTGGAAGAGACTAGAGGCATGGGGTCCGGTAGGCTCAGTGTGCAGTCAGGAGGCCATGAGAAGGTGAGAGAAAGCCAGCCATAAGTAGGGGAAAGCACAGAGAAGCCGTCCTATTTACAGAGCCTGGTAAGCAACTGCCAGCCAGCATGAGTGGACGTGGTAGGATAATTCCCATGTTTCAGGATTCAGGCGCTAAGAGAAATGGTGTAAGTAACTGCTAAGCTGGGCGGGGGAAGAAGAATGGCTGGCATGAAGAGCAAGGTCAGACATGGTACTTTATATATGTCAAGTTTGATGCGAGCACAGCCCATCCAGAAGGAAATGTAGAGTACCAGAATTTGAGAGCCTAGCTAGAGAAATGCCCTAGCTTGGCTCTCACCCAAAGCAGGCACCGAGACAAGGTTCACAGCAAGGTGATCCCAGAAACCCTGCGAGGGCACAGGGGAGGTGAGACAGGGAAGAGAAGAGACCCAATATAAGGAGCATGTGTGGGCAAATGGGCGCTGAGGGAAAAGTGGAGCTTCAGCTCCTGGGAAGCTCCGTCAGGGGACGACAAACAGACGTGGCGCCGCTCACCCACCTCGGTGCACTTTGCATCCACTGACTCCCATCTGGCTTGGTTTCTGGGGACCATTTACTCCTGGCACTTCCCCATTGCCATGCACACAGGAAGTGAGGGCTCTGGTAAGTGAAGAAAATTCCCAAGCAAGGGGATGTAAGTTGGGTTGTATCCAAGAAAGAAAATGCCATGGTTTTAGCCCTTCACATGCTGGGCAGGCTGCTATGCCCCATTCTGACAAGTATTATTATGCTCCATCTTTGTAAGGACTGGGAGAGGAGCTTAGTGGTAAGACATGCACTTAGCATACATATGGCTCTGGGTTCTATCCCCAACACCACAAAAATGAAAATAAAATAATTATTAAAAAAAATAGAGCTCAGAGAGAAATGAGGCAGGTCACTGAAACACACTTTGCTCAAGAGATCATCCAAGAAGACATAAGAACATAGTGTTGGGGCTGGAGAGTCAGAGAGAAATGAGGCAGGTCACTGAAACACACTTTGCTCAAGAGATCATCCAAGAAGACATAAGAACATAGTGTTGGGGCTGGAGAGATTGCTCAGTGGTTAAAGCACTTGCCTGAAAAGCCTAATGACCCCATTTCCATTCCCCAGTACACATGTAAAGCCAGATGCACAAAGTGGCTCATGCATCTAGAGTTTGCTTGCAGTGGCTGGAGGCCCTGGCATCATTTTCTCTCTTTCTCTCTCTGTCTCTCTCTCTCCTTGCAAATAAATAAATTTTTAAAAAGAGAACATGATTTCTGCAGGGCATTAGTGGAACTCAGAGCCCACTGTTGCAAGGAGAAATGAAGGTAGAAGATTATTGAAAAAAGTCACAATGAGATTGACGGTTAAGGGTCTTGCCTGCAAAGCCAAAGGACCATGGTTCAATTCCCCAGGACCCATGTAAGCCAGATGCACAAGGTAGCACATGTATCTGGGTTTGTTTGCAGTGGCCAGAGACCCTGGTGTGCCCATTCTCTCTCTCTCTCTCTCTCTCTCTCTCTCTCTCTCTCTCTCTCTATCTATCTATCTATCTCAAATAAATAAATAAATAGAAATGTTAAAATTAAAGCCATCCTCAGCTACATATCAAGTTTGAGGCTAGTCTGGGCTACCTGAACCCTGTTTCAACAATGACAGGAACAAAAAGCCTGTTATTTCAGGTCTTGAGTGCTGATCTCACCATTCCTCTCTCATTGTCCGGCTTCCAAAACAAAGAACTGGCAGAGAATCCACACCACCTTCCTCATCCATATGCTCCCTCCAACAGCACTCACATGGATTACCCTAGCCCAGGCTGACCTAGAATTTACCCTGTAATGCCAGGCTGGTCTTGAACTCACAGTACTCCTCCTACCTCTGCCACACTAGTGCTGGGATTAAAGGTGTGTGCCTCCATGCCTGGAGACTTTGGGCTTTTTAATAATAAATGACATAACATATCCCCTCTCCTAATCAAAGTATTCATTTCCAGGCATTTCCTCAAAACCAAGTAAAATTACTGAGGGGCCGCTCTTCCCTCGGTGGAAATAGTAAAAGGCAAACTACTCACCAAAGGGACAGAAGGAAATCAAGCCAATGGCCTTCTGGGTAAAATATTCAGCATCATAGTCACAAGAGTCAGCCACAGTGAGCTGGGCTCAATCTATGCTGTCACAGAGCTTCCCTGGTTACTGCGTGTCCCACAGGGATCGTGGCTATTAGAGCTGCTATGGCTTTCATGCGGCTGTCATGGCAAGCCAGAGCTCCCACCAGAAACACTGCCAAGGAAGGTTCCAAGCAGACTGCCCTTGTCCTGGGCCCTGGGTGATTATTGGACACAACACACACACACACACACACACACACACATCCTGTCCACAGACTGAAGCTAGGCTGGGACCTATAAAGTAGGCAACAGCTATTGGCAAATTCATTCATTAGGATTCTGTTTGTACTTTTATTGTGAAGGAAAATCATTTGTCACCTTAAAGTCCGACCCAGTGCCTGATGAGGACTATTATTCTGAGAAGGTATCGACTATCAGCTCCAGATGGCATAGCCCCTCTCTCCTGGTCGGCCATCCTAGCCCGCCCCCCCACTTTGGTTCCTGTCCTGCTTCGAGCAGAGCCTATGTGAAAGATGAAGTGAGCTGCCTTTCCCACAGGCCTCCATCCCCCCCCCTCTTCCCAGTCAAGCGAAGCTGGCTTGTTTCTGTTCAGGGAAATATATCAATGGGGTCTGACCCCTCCCAACTGTACGAAGTCAAAACCAGTGGCTGTTTTTCTGTCCCAATCTTGTTTTCCTGTCTCAGTGTCATGTCTGTGAACAATGAATCATGAGAAGTTAGTCACCTAGGACTCTTTGCAAAGGACTTGAAAACACATCATTGTGTCAATAAGCTTTTGGTGTTGGAATGTGCTGCCTGGAGTTGATGAAGCCTTGTTGGGAACAAGGGGCAAGACAGCGGACCAACACGAACAGGCTGAGGACATCAGAGCAGGAGGGAAGGGCCTGAGGCTTTGATGACATTAGTGAGTGCCGAAGTCATTAATCAGGAAATTGCCCTGCCACTGGACATCTTGGTTACAGAGGAAAAAACTCCCTGAGTGTATACCACTTTTAGTGAGCTTTCTGTTATGGAAACTGAGAGCATCACATATCTGTGCAAACATACTACATACACCATGACCAGCTAAAGCCCCCACTGTCTCAAGATGCCCATTCTAGTAGTGTGTTGTTTCTAGGTCTCACCAAGTTCAGGCTCACCAAGGCTCCAGTTGCCTGCCTGTGAACCCCTTTGCCAGCAAGCATCCTACTTATCATTAATAAGCCACCTCCCCCCAAAAAAGAGTCATGTAGATTTAGGCCAGCGTGTATAAACCCATGCACATACAGACATTCACTCACATACACACTCTCACTCATGCCCTCAGTACACTCACATGCACACACATACTTGCTCACATGAACGTATATACATACACTTGCTTGCACATACACACACTTCAAGCACACATGTTGAGTTGTGCTTCCCCCAAAGTTCTTATGGCAACTTCTTCATCTCTAGTACCTCAGATTGTGACTTTATTTGGAAATTAAGCCATTGTAGAAACAATTAGTTAAGATGAGTTGGTGCTTGTAGGGTGGGCCTTGAAGGATGACATGTCACTGGGATCCTTATAAAAAGAGAACATTTGAGGGCAAATATGCACACAGAGATTAAAGTCACTCGGCCACAAGCCAAGCAACTATTCCAGAAGTTAGGGAAGAAGCCTGGAGCAGATCTTCCTTAGCATCTTCAGAGCCGGCAGGACCCTGCTAATCAAACCTTTCCCTTACACCTTCAAAGACTGTGAGAAAATACGTTTCTGTTATTTAAGCCACCCCATGTGTGGCACTTGGATACCATGCTCCTAGCAAAATAATCCAGTTTCTTATGTGAGTACATGAGGAACCACTTCACCTGTTGAGGACTTTAAGGCCAACCTCACATGTTTTGGGGAGCCATCAGATCGTCTCGAAGTTGTAAAGTTTCTCCAAGTGTCTTCAGACACATAAGAAGTGGGACAGGCCAACTGGTCAGTTGCCCAGGGCACCAGGCTATTAAAAGGTCCAAAATACCACTGGAATAAATAGAAATAACCCAGTTGATACAAGTTTCCACATGCTCCTACCAAAGTAAATAGCAGCCTTATATGGAAATTTAAAAAATACCCCTGGCTGGCACAGGCTCTCTCTGTCTTTGGGTATTTTTTTGTCATATACACAGATAGTTACATCAGCCCCCATTCTGAAACCAAATAAAGTATGCTGTAGCTGTTCCATGACCACAAACAAGGATTTGTTTTATTATGTAATTTGTAAATTCTTCAAATTGTCTGACTTGAGAAGTTGGCAAAGAAAACTGGTGAAGGGAAACAGAACTACAAAAAGCGTGAGCTATTTTGCCATTTTTAGACCATTAATTTTTCTCTACCCAGGAGCAGTAAATTAGTGAGTAAATCTGGCCTGCACATAAGATTTTTTGATTGATAGGTTTTATAGGCTTGTAACATCTATATATGTATGCACATATGGGGTCAAATGTGGATAAAAGTGATAAAGATAGAACTGTAACCAAAAGTCGATAGATGAGATGAGCTGGAAGAGAGGGGAGGGATGAGCAAAATTGTACATGTGACATGTAATCAGGAAGAAAATACAGGGAGGGGGGACATAAACTAAGGGAGAGGCTAGGCATGGTGGCACACACCTTTAATCCCAGCGCTGGGGAGGCAGAGATAGAAGGAGTGCCATGAATTCAAGGCCAGCCTGAGACTACACAGTGAACTCCAGTTCAGCCTGGGCTAGAGTGAGACCCTACCTTAGAAAAGGAGGAGGAGGAAGAAGAAGAAAAGAAAGAAAGAAAGAAAGAGAAAAACACTGAGGGAGTAGGAGGAGGAATGGGAATCAACAAGAATAAATTGTATTTGAAAAATGACAAAAATAAAGAACATTAAGAACATAAACATATAAGCAATGAAAACAAAATGCTTAAATAAAGGAAGCATTTAAGCACAGAGAGGCCTGGGAAGATAGATTAGTGGTTAAAGGTGCTTGCTTGCAAAGCCTAACATCCTGGGTTTGATTCCCCAGTACGGAGACAAGGCTAGATGCACAAAGTTGAAGTGATCCTGTAGAGAAGTTCTGGCCAATGAGACAGAAATAGAAGCATCACGTGACAGTTCTGGGAGCCTTCCTCCCAAAAGAGTTGTGGGCACCTTCTGATACTGCCTCTGCTTGGTCCTCTCCTTTTGTTGGCCACAACATGCATAGGCATGCTGGTCTTAGGTTGTCTCATGATCAAAGCTGTCCCAGACATGGATACCAGGAGTCTGTATGTTACAGATTGCACAAAACAGACCTGTACGTCAAGCACAGATGGCCTGCCTCGGATTGCTGTTCAAGACAGGAATCCACCTCTGACTTGTTTTAGGTCTTGGTGTCACTTGCAGCCAAATGCTGTTCTGGTAGGAATCTGGGTTTTCCCTATGTGAAGAGGCACCAAATTCTTGTTCCTGCAGAGTGCTACTGAGTTTTGACTTGGCCTTGATCCAAGCCAGTCTGGCTCTCTCTCCTTCTCTGGCTTCCACCGAGGCACTGCTGACGGTAACCATGTGAACAGGAGACCAGGCATCAGGAAGAATAGAGTTGAGAGTCCTGCATGAAGAGGAAAGAAGCTGTGAACCCCTGAGGGTTGGAATCAAGGCTGCAGATTCTTTGACATTTGTTCTCTCAAGAAATGAACTGTAATTCCCTTCCTCTTGGGTGCAGGCCAACCACAGTGCCTAACCTCAGATGGCGGGAATGATGCTTTGTGACTTCCAGGGCTAGGTTAGCAAAGGTAGCATGGTTTTCATTTAGCTCTTTCTTGGGACAGTCACTCTTGAAACTCAGCTGTCATAGTGTGAGGATGCCAAGCAGGCACTTGGTGAGGCCACATATGTGTATACTGATCAATATATCTCCCTAACATCTCACCCAACAACCAGCATCAACCAGTAGACACGTGTGTGATCAGGCAGTCTGTCACATAATCCAGCCACTCCATCCAACAGGGAACACAGCAGACGAGATTCCCTCCACTGAGCCTTGACCAAACTACGTGCATGTGAGCAACATTAGTGTCATCTAGTCCCTAAATTTTAGGATAGCTTATCAAAAAGCAACACATCTGGCCAGGCATGGTAGCGTACGCCTTTAATCCCAGCACTTGGGAGGCAGAGGTAGGAGGATCGCCATGAGTTTGAGGCCACCTTGAGACTCCATAGTGAATTCCAGGTCAGCCTGAGCTAGAGTGAGACCCTACCTCGAAAAACCAAAAAAAAAAAAAAAAAAAAGCAACACATCCTCCTTGGCAGTGTGTGTAGGTCCTCAGCCATCACAGAAGCTTCTGGAAAGTTTCAACCTAATGTTGTGAGTTCCAGAGAAGAAGACAGGGGTCCCGAGACACACCTGAGCTAGAGGGCTAAGGAGGCCACAGCATGGCTCTGGCAAATGCCCGCAGAGGTAGAAGTCAGGGCAAAGAAAACAAGCTGACACGCCCACCCCATCCTGCCCAGAAGTTGTAACCAAACTGCATAAACTTGCAAGTGCACATGTGCATGACAATGACCCTCAGGCCAAAATTTCAGCACAGAGGCACACAGAGAGCACCTCTCAGCCCCATGCCACTTAAAGAGTCACGGGTTAGGACCTACCTGAGAGGACAGATTTCATGCCTTGAAAGCGAGTAGCATTATTGAGGTAGACCCTGGCGTTTCCAGTAGAATTTCTCAAAATGAAGCCTGAGACCCAGTAGCATTAAGAGACAATGAGACATGGGACTGGAGAGATGGCTCAGCAGTTAAAGTGCTTGCTTTCAAAGCCTGCTGACCCAGGTTCAATTTCCCAGTACCCATGTAAAGCCAGATGCACAAAGTGTGCCCCCCCCTCTTCTTACAGATAAATAATCTTTTCAAAAGAGAATGAGATGCTTCCCAAGTGGTCAAAGTTTTATAATGTTCTCTGAAACTCTCTACCTAGAGCCAAAGGTCTCTCCCTGCTATGAAAATAAACTAGGGCTGGAGAGATGGCTTAGCGGTTAAGACGTTTGCCTGCAAAGCCAAAGGACCCAGGTTTGATTCCCCAGGACCTACATAAGTTATATGCACATGATGGTGCATGCAACTAGAGTTCAATTGCAGCGGTTGGAGGCCTTGGCACACCCATTCATTCTCTTTCTCTCTCTCTCTCATAAAAAAAATAAAAAATAAAAATTTTGGGGTTTTCGAGGTAAATAAAATATATTTTTAAATTTTTATTTATTTATTTGAGAGTGACAGAGAGAGAAAGAAGCAGATAGAGAAAGACAGAGAATGGGCGCCCCAGGGCTTCCAGCCACTGCAAATGAACTCCAGATGCATGCACCCCCTTGTGCATCTGGCTAACGTGGGTACTGGGAAATTGAACCTCGAACCAGGGTCATTAGGCTTCGCAGGCAAGCGCTTAACCGCTAAGCCATCTCTCCAGCCCAATAAAATATTTTTTAAAACGAAGAGAAGCCGGGCATGGTGATGCACGCCTTTAATCCCAGCACTTGGGAGGCAGCGGTAGGAGGATTGCCGTGAGTTTGAGGCCACCCTGAATTCCAGGTCAGCCTGGGCCAGAGTGAGACCCTACCTCGAGAAAAAAAAAAAAAAAAAAAACAAGAAAAGAAAATAAATTGACTGTAGTTCTAAAATTCAGGTGTGAAAGCGTAGACCCCCATTGTCACCACATTTGGAGACCTGGGCTTTGGAGAGAAAAGGCCAGCCTACGTGTAACCCGACGGAAGAGTGCTTTAGCCTGGGCCATCCTCGGCAACACATTTGCAAGGAAAGCCTGTCTTTGTGCTATTCCCATGGTAAATCGTCATCATGAGAAACCTTGCCCCTCCTTGAAACCCTGTGGTCAGACACCTGGTGCACAGTTGCTGACCAGGCAGGCAGCAGGAGCTAGGGACACCTGGCCAGGCAAGAGGATATGACAGCTGAAGACATCAGGCCGGTGGACCCCCGCTCCCGGGCAGCCTGCTCTGGCTTACAATATCCACTTGACTCCACTCCTGTGTCCTCGCTGACTTGGCAGTTGCTTGCTTGCCTTCAGTTGCCAGCGTTTGTAGACCTTGTCTTGGATAGATCTTTGTGCTTTGAACTTAGCTTGAACTTCGCTTATTCCCCCAACCCTAACTTTCAAGGGGAAAGAAGAAACAGTGGAGCGTGGTGCCTCACACCCCCAATCCCAACACTTGGGAGGCTGAAGTAGGAGGATTTTAAATTCAAGTCCAGCCTGGGCTACAATAGTGAGTTTGAGTTCAGACTGGACTATACAGAGAGACCCTGATTTAAAAAATAATAATAATAAAGGAAGAGGTAAGAACGCTCAAATTTTGGGACTCGAGGTCATTGTTTCCTCCTTACCCTATCCCATTATGCCCTCTTGTCCTCTCCTCCATCTCCTCCTCAAGAATGCGATGTAGAGGGGCTAGAGGGATGGCTTAGCTGGTAAGGCATTTGCCTGCAAGGCCAAAGGACCCAGGTTCGATGTTACCAGATGCATAAGGAGGCACACGAGTCTGGAGTTCGTTTGCAGTGGCTGGAGGTCCTGGCGCACCTATTCATTCTTTCTGTCCCTCTTTCTCTGTCAAATAAATAAATAAATAAATATTTAAAAATAAAATAAAATAAAGAATGCCAAGTAGAAAGCCTTAGTTACTCTTACTCTGTGGCCATCTGCCCTATTTGAGCACAAGCCCAGCAAACTACACTGTAGCCAACAGACAATGTGGCGAGACTCCAATATTTCCTGAGTTAAGACCCCAGTCTGCAACGAGTTACCCAACAAGCATTTGTCTTGCATCATTCAACAAGCTTCTCCTCAGTCTTCATTCCACTGCTCTGGGCCAGGTTCTGTATACTGGCACCACACTTAGTAAGGCATGTGAGGGTCCCCACTTTCTTCTCCTGGGTGTGATCGACAATGAGCAAACAGATCAGCAAATGCAGACAGGCAGGATAGAGTACCATGCTGAGATCTGAAACAGAGTTCTGTGGCAGGAGGACTGGGGTGCTCTCTTAGGTGACTTGTAAGCTGAGGTGTTCAGATCCTGAAGAAGCCAGGCCTGGACAGAAGAGCATTCCAAGCATAGGGAACCACTGATACAAAGACCCTGCGGCAGGAATGACCTTGGAGAAAGAATGTGACTGAATTGCCCAGGAGAGAGCTCTCTGAACTTGCCAGGCATCAGATCACAAAAGGCTGTGCCACACACTAAGGTTTATACCAAGGTGGGGCTTCAGCTGGGCTCAGGAAGTGAAGGTCACCTCAGCAGACTTCTCTTTTGTAAACATGTGTTAATTATCCAGAGAAAAATAGTAACAATGTGAAGAGAGCTGGAAGACTCATGTTAGCCAAGTGGGCACAGTTAACATCACCAGAAGTAGGACAGGTGGACACTGTTGGCTTCGCAGTATCATGTGTGGAGGACACACAGCATCTGCATGATGTTTCTGCCCGAGCTACAGAGCCTGAATCTAGTCATCAGGAACATCAGAAGAAGCCTAACTGAGGACAGTCTGTGAAAGAAGCAGCCTGTGCTCTTCAGAATTGTCCGCGTCATGAAAGAAGAGAAAGATGAAGGAACTGTATCAGATTAAAGCAGGCTGAAGCCACACACAATGCCTGCTTCAGGTGTGCATCCTGGACCAGAAAAATCATTTTTCTTTTGCTATAACAAGACACCACTCCTAGGGCAGTTGATGAGATTTTAATAAGATATGTAGATCAGGTAAATAGTATTGTAACACTGTTAATTTCCTGATTTTGATCAATTGTACGGTGGCAAGGTGTTTTGCTTTGTTTGATTTTTTTTTCTTGAAATATTTTATTTATTCAAATGTTAGAGAAAGAGAGAGAGAGAAGGAGAGAGAGAGGGTGTGCCAGGGTCTCTAGCCACTGCAAATGAACTCCAGACACATGTATCACCTAGTGCATCTGTCTTTATGTGGGGACTGGGGAATTGAACCTGGGTCTTTTGGATTTGCAGACAAGTGCCTTAACCTCCAATCCATCTCTCTCCAGTCTTTGTTTTGTTTTGTTTGCTTTGTTTGGCTTTTGCAATGCTGGGGATAGACCCCAGGGTCTCGTGTCTACTAGGCAAGCTGTCTACATTGCTCGCCCTTGTAGTGTGATCAGTTCATTGGGTGGGTGGTTGGCTCGTTAGTTGGTTAGTTACACTGTTTTGAGATATGGGCTCATGTATCCCAGGTTGGCATCAAACTTGCTGTGTAGCTGAAGATGACTTTGAACTTCTTCTGATCTTCCTTCTAAGTGGTGTGAATACAGGTGTATGTCCCCACATGCAGTTCCTGTGCTGCTGTGGATACAACCCAGGACCTCTGCAGGCACCCACTAAGCTGCATCGCCAGCCCCAACTGATCTTTTGTTTCATTTTGTTTTTTAGAGAAAGTTTTTGTTGCTGTTTTTTAGGAAGTATACTCTGAAATAGTTAGGGTTAAAGATGCATCATATAGGGAACAAGAGAGAGGGCCAGAGAAAGAACATGCATGCAAAATGCTGAAAATGCTTACATTGTGGGAGTCTGGATGAAAAGGATATAGGAATTTTGGGTGCGTTTTTGCAACTTTTCAAGTCTGAAATTCTTTCAAAAATCAAAAATCAGGGCTGGATCAGATAGGCATGGTGGTTCATGCCTTTAATCCCAGCACTCAGGAGGCAGAAGTAGGAGGATCATTGAGAGTTCAAGACCATCCTGAGACTACATAGTGAATTCCAGGTCAGCCTGGGCTAGAGTGAGACCCTACCTCAAAAAAAAAAAAAATGGCCTGGAGAGATGGCTTAGCGGTTAACGCACTTGCCTGCAAAGCCAGAGGACCCATGTTCAATTCCCCAGGACCCATGTAAGCCAGCTGCACAAGGGGGCACATGTGTCTGGAGTGCATTTACAGTGGCTGAAGGCCCTGGCATGCCTATTCTTTTTCTGTCTTTCTCTCTCTCCCTCCCTCTCTCTCCCCATCTCTCTCAAGTAAATAAATAAAAATATTTTTACAGAAGTCAAAGGTGCATAACATAAAAAAATCAACAGTTCCTTGTGGCTATTGGATGGGGCATAAATATTAGGGAAAGGCACAACATGAGCAGGCCAGGGACATTTTGGGTACCATACTAGAAGACAAGGTCCCTGGCTTTCAGATAGCAGAAAAATCAGCACCCAAAAATCTCACCATATGGGGCTGAGATCATGGCTCAGTGGGTAGCGTGCTTTCCCCGCATGGAACCCTGGGTTGGGTCCCCAGCCACACATCGTCCTTTAACACCAGCTCTTGAGAGATGAAGGCAGGAGGATCAGAAATGTGAGGTCATGCTCAACTAAATAGTTGGGTCTTCTCATGCAGCCAGCAAGGGTTCCAGCCAGTGCCTACCAAACGGCTCCGGAGACTTTTCCTTTTACAGCCGCGCCAAAAAGCAATCAAACGATAAATCCGATGGAGGTCAGCTTGCTTCTCCCCGTGTCCCCCGTCATCCATCACCTCCTTGGCCAGCCTCAGTCCCGAAGGAAACAAGGCTCCCAGCAGACCTTTGCTAAGACCCCCCCCCGCCCCTTTGACCCTGGCAGTGGCAGCCAGGCTCGGTTGGGAAAGGATAAAGGAGCTGGCCAGCTTTCTCCGGGGGCGGCCCCTCCTCAGCCGGGTGCGGGGACGCCGCCGACGCGTGGCGCAGCCTGCGAGACTGTCTAAACATGCAGGGGCTGAGCCGCACACCAGGCGCCACACTCATTAAACAGGGGGCCAGCCGCAGGGCTAATCTGACAGGCAGCCTCCAGACGCCCGGGGGGCTGCAGGTGGACCGGGCGCCTCGGGTGTGAGCACGTCTCCGTGAGGCTGGGTGGTCTGCGGATCTGCCCTCCCGCCACCAGAGATGTGTGGGCGGCTGCCGACCACAGGGAAGCCTCCCTCTCTCCCAGCGCCGAAACAAACAGCGCTGCAGGGAAGGATGCGGCCACAGCCCTCATACCGCCTTGGGGAAGGGGACCCCAAAGGAACTCTCTCCTGGCTCATCGGTTCTCCACTGGACACCCGCAGCTTGCTTTGCTGAATTACTGGCGACAGAAAAAGGAGGCCAGAATGCAGAAGTGCTGATAGATGGCTATCAGCAGGCTCCTAGGAGGGCCTACGCCTTTATTCTTTCCAACACTTTCCTGGAGAAGCTCAGACTCAGACTCGCCAGGGCCCTGGCCACGGGTCTGGATAGGGATGTCGGCCTGTGTGTCAGGCCCAGCCTGGCGCCTGGCCAGCTGGGAGGCTAGAAGGCTGGGAGGCTGGAGGTTTGCAAGCTCATAAAAAGAAATTGCTTGTTCCTCTGCCAGATGAGAACGCTGGCCAGGTTGGGCGGGGAGAGAAGAAAGGCTCACTGCTGGTGCCCAGACACTTCTGCCCAAAGACAGTGTCCTCCTGTGGCAATACATAAGGAAGGACTGTGCTTCCGTCTCACTTGCAGGTACCTCAGTTGCACGTCCGGAAACCAAGTCCCAGAGATGGAATGGCTTGGCCTGAGGCCTCCACTAAAGTCTGCCCCTACTTCTCTATAGCAAAGCAGCCTCTGAGACACTTAAGGACCTAAGTGAAAAATGACACTTCCTTCCAAGTGAGTCTGGCCCCTCAAGCTTGGGTATTCATTCACATGTTTTCCCCAGGCCAGGGCAAGCCTTCCACATCTCCTGATCTTTTCCTCTTGACTTGAAATGGCCCAGCATCAAGCAGTGTTTCTAAAACTAGCTTTGGATATAGAGCCAGTCTTGTTTGTGTGTGAGTGTGTATGCTTTAATTAATTTCACTCGATCACAGGCAGATACAATAAAAATGATTTGCTAGAAAAAGGAAATGAAAAAGAAACACAATGTATGAAACACAAGCCCAGATTTTTATCATTAGATTTAACAGACATACACATCCTCTATAAAAGTTTCCGAACACTTGCTCCCAATTTCTGGACTTAGCTCACTGAGGACAGGTGCCAGGCAGATTGTGGCCTGGTACTAGCCCCCGGAGCACACTTTGAATAAGAGTGGTGAAAAGACCAAGTCAGACTGGGAGTTGCAGCTCAGCGAGAAAGCAATGCTTGAGGCCCTGGTTCTTCTGCCCCCTCTGTAGTAGAGACTGCAGCCTTCTCTGTCTGGGCCACACGGCCTGATATTTGGACAGAGCAGACCCCCAGTCCATGCACACACACACACACACACACACACACTATAGTCAGATGTGTGCAAAGGGCCTTTATTTCATTGCTGGCTGAGCTGCTCTTTCTAAGCACAGCAGGATAGGGTGAGGTTTCAGATGTACATAGTAGACTAGGCACAGGATAATTGTTTCACGGGTCCTTTTAGGCAAATGCCCAAGCTTTCTCAGATTTCCACCCTACCACCCCTGTTGAAGTCAGGTTCACATTGCTGGCATAAATTACCCCACCAAGAGCAGCTTGTGGGGGACAAGGATTGCTTTTAGCTTACATACTCAAGGGGAAACTCCATGATGGCAGAGGAAAATGATGGCATGAGCAGAGGGTGGACATCACCCCCCTGGCCTACATAAGGTGTATAATAGCAACAGGAGAGTGTGCCAAACACTGGCAAGGGGAAACTGGCTATAATATCCACAAGTCTGGCCCCAATAATACACTGCCCCCAGGCAGGTGTTAGTTCCCAAATTTCCATCAGCTGGGAACTTAGCATTCAGAACACCTAAGTTTATGGGGGACACCTGAATCAAACCATCACATTCTGCCCCTGGCCTCCATAAACTGATAACCATACATGATTTAAAATGCAATGCATTCATCCAACTTTAAAAGTCCCCACAGTTTTTATCAATCCTAATGATGTTCAAACATTCCTACAGTCTTTTAACTGAGCCATAAAACCAAAAGGTTCCCCCAAACCATAATGACACAGAATAAACTCTCACACTGCAAAAGATGGCACTGGACATAGCAAAGAAATATTCGACCAATACATGATTTAAAACAACCAGGGAAAACATGAAACTCTGTAGCTCCAATTCAAAAACTCTAGCCAGTGACAAATCTCCAATAATTCTAACCACTGACAAGTCTCTGGCGTTCCAATTCCAACCCTCTAGCTAGGCTACTCACAGTCCTGGAAAACTTCATCTGGGGCCCGCAGCTCTCCTTGGCAGCCATCTCATGTTCCCAGCATCTCCACTGGGTCTCCACTGCAATCCACGGTTCACCCTCATGGCCCCATGGGGTCTCCATGCAGGCAAACAAGCAAACCTGTTTCACACTGTCCATAGATATTTCCAAAACACAAGAATGTGTTGCAAACTCAATGACCCTCTCTTTCCTGCATTTCTTATACTCCATAATACCAGGTAGAGTGCCAATTTGTTAGACCAGTGCGGAATAAAGCAGACTTTGAAGAACAGGACATTCTTTGAGCATTCAGACCCCTTCAAAAGAGTCTACATTCTTCATGTTACCCCAGTGCAGGTCAGCTAGCCCAATCTCAAAGGTTGTAATCTCATGTAATTGCAGCTGAATGGGTAGAATTTTCAGCCCAAAGATTTCATTTCTGTACCATATTCCTCTGCTCACACCAGTCCATTTCTATGCAAAGCAGCCCTGCACAAAATCTCAAGACATGGGTATAACAGCAAGCCTCTCACACAAACTGCTTCTCGTCCAATCCAAGTAAAGCTCTTTCTCACCCTCACAAGCCAAATCTCACAGTCTATAGTTCTTACTGCATTCAGGTCTTTCAACTCTGACCAGAATAGTCCATCAAGTTGTACTTACAGCACTGCAAGGCATCTCTTAGGCCAAGGTTTCAAATCCTTCCACATTCCTCTTGAAAATCAGCCCCAAAAGGACAAAGCCACACAGTCAGGTGTCTAGTAGCAACCCCACTCCTTGATACCACTTTACTGTTGCAGTCAGGTTCACATTGCTGGTAGAAATCACATGACCAAGAGCAGCTTGTAAGAAAAAAAAAAGTGTTTATTTTGGCTTACAGACTTGAGGGGAAGCTCCATGATGGAAGGGGAAAATGATGGCATGAGCAGAGGGTGGACATCACCCCCCTGACCAGCATAAGGTGGATAACAGCAAGAGGAGAGTGTGCCAAACACTGGCAAGGGGAAACTGGCTATAATGCCCATAAAGCCATCACCAACAGTACACTGCCTCCAGGAGTGTTTAATTCCCAAATCTTCATCATCTAGGAACCTAGTATTCAGAACACCTAAGTTGATGGGGAACACCTGAATCAAACCACCAACAACCCCTTTCTTCCATCATTTTGGATGTGCAGAGAAAGTTATCAGAACTTAGGCTAGAGTATCTCAAAGTTTAATGTTTACACAAGCCCCTGGAGAACTTGTTAAGGTGCAGATGCTATGACCAGACATGGTAGGACATGTTTGGAATCTCAGCATTTGGGAAGCTAAAGCAGGAGGATCAAAAGTTCAAGGTCAAGGCTGGAGAAGACAGCTCCACTGTTAAGGTGTCTGCCTGCAAAGCTGAAAGACTCAGGTTCAATTCCCCAGAACCCACATAAAGCCAGATGCACTGCATGGCACATGCATCTGTAGTTCATTTGCAGTGGCTAGAGGCTCCGATGTGCTCATCCCACCCTCTCAAATAAATAAATAAAATATTTTTTTAAAAGAGTTCAAGGTCAGCCTTGGCTCATAGGGAGTTTGAAGCTAGTCTGGGATAGATAGTGAGACATAGTCTAAAGACAACAGCAACAATACCGATAACAAAACACCAGTGCAGATGCTGACTCAGCTGGTCTGGGGTAGGGGTATGCATCCCTACAAAGCTATGAGTACACCCAGGTACTGCTCCTGTGAATACTCTTTGAACAACAGCAAGGACTTACAGGACTTGGTGTACAGAGAGGAATTAGATCTTTGGATACCCTTACCAATTTATGTTACCAGCACAGAACCCCTGGCAACTTCCAGCTCTCTGCAGTGGGGTGACCATTCTCAGATGCCCCCATAATGGCGATTGCTGAGGTGTGGATGGTGTTCTCAGACTAGAGTGGTAAGGCAGAGTCCAACCACGTGCTGGTCCAACCACGGCTACACATGGTGGAAACCCCATCACTGTAGCAGACTCACTCCCTTCAGGTATCATTGACGCTTAAAATCACTGAAGAATTTGTGATGCACCACATCTGGACCCTGTCCACACTCATCAGCTGTCACCATGGCTACCTCCCATCATCCCTGGGGCAGACACACCCAGGGTACTGCCAGGCACCATCACCAGTGCCAGGCAATCAAAAGTACCTCTGTTCACCATACTGTGCCACCCATTGAGTTTTCTGTCATGTGAAGTCCACCAATGAGTGTGGGGTGCTGCCTCCAAACTCTGGCGCTCCTTCCCAGATCTCCAAATACAACCAGGGACCCACACACCATCACCCAAGGCATGCCCCCCCTCACTTCTGGCACATACTTCCCTTCCAGGTCCCAGAGTGGGAGATCAGAACTCCTTGGGATTACATGCCCCAGCTCTAGCTTCCTCAGTCGACACTTCTTGCAAAGCAGCCTCTCCCATTTCTCTTCCTGTCCCTCTAGACTCACTAGGTAGGAACTAAAGAATGTAGAGTCAGGTGTGGTGGCACACACTTTTAATCCTAGCACTCAGGAGAGGTAGGAGATCACTGTGAGTTCCAGGTCATCCTGAGACTACATAGTGAATTTTAGGTCAGCCTGGGCTTGAGCGAGACCCTACCTCAAAACAAACAAACAAAAGTAGAAATCCCTGCTCTGCTCCCTCAGCCAATGGGTGGCCTGTAACTCTATATTCTCCCAGTAGATTCCAAAACAGGATAATTGGAGCAAATAGAATGATGACTTCCTTGGTGAGGACCCACTACTTTCTCTTCCTTGGTACTCTGGGCTCCATTTGCTGAGGCACAGGAAAATACTGCTCACATGAATACTGCTCACATGTGACACAGAGTCCCTCTGGCCTCAAGGGTCTATGAAAGAGCTGTCCCCTTGGCAACTTGGAAATGGAGCATGTGTCCTAGGGAGGAAGAGACTAAGGCCTCTTCCATGTCTCTATCACCCCACAGATAATTAGTGAGCACTTACTAGGTATCAAGCACTAGTCAAGGGACAAGAAAACAGGAGAACCACGCAGTCAGAGTTCTGAGTTAAGAGTGCTCCCAGGCTTAGGGCAGTGACATCACTACCACATTCTGTCATGGCTTCAGCCACGGGTCACCCAGGTCTTTGAGAAAGGACTTGCCCAGTCCTCAGCTCTCGCCCCTGGAGGTCATACCCTCAGCATCAGCTCCTGACCCCCGGAATGATGGCCATGGGAGCATTACCTAGACAACTCAGCATCCATGGCTGGCCACACCTGGGCTCCCACTAACCACATGGCCTGCTGCTGGGAGAGCTGTACCCAGAGCAGAGCTCAGAGCTATTGGCTGTGGCCTTGGACTCCAGAGAGCAGGGCTGGCTGATGGCAGGCAGCAATGACACAGGTCACCTTCTCCTTCCTGGGTTGGTTGGAACCAGAGTACCCATTGTAGCTGGAAGGGAGTTGTGGGCCCAGGCAGACCCCAGAAAACAGTGCACAGCCCCCCAGTCAGCTGCCCTGTGTTTGTTTTCACAGCTGCTCCTCCAGTGAGGCTGTTCCTGTAAGCAAAGGAATCTGTGTGAGGAAACTAATGTGACAAAGAGGCAAGGAGGCAGCCCCAGCAGCTCAGACTATCGGCCAGTCACCATTACCCACCAGCCACACTTTGAGGAATCACTCAAGGGCCTAGATGCCAAGGTCATGGACTCGAAAACACTTTCTTCACCTCCACTAACACCCTCCAGGAATTCTGCTCCTATGTGGGCCATGGCTTTGGCTGGAGTCCTCAAGAAAGGTGCTAGGCACACAGGCTTGAAGCACACCCATCAGCCTGAGGCATTTTATTTGCTTCTTTCTCATCTCATTTACAGACAGCCCCTCCCTCTCCAACACACACACACACACACACACACACACACACACACACACACACTAGTCCAAGGACAACAGTCAGCTGTGTGTATGAGGAAACAGTACACAGGACTGAAAGCAAACACATTTGTAGCTAGGACTAACATGAGTGGGAATAGGGGAGATGAAAACATAAAGAGGTGACTTTTACTCTGGAGCCCCTCCTCAGCCCTGCTCTAAAACCAGCCTAGTTCCAAAAGGAGGCAGAGGGCTGGAGAGATGGCTTAGTGGTTAAGGGCTTGCCTGGGAAGCCTAAGGACTCCGGTTCGAGGCTCAATTCCCCAGGACCCATGCTAGCCAGATGCACAAGGAGGGCTGGAGAGATGGCTTAGTGGTTAAGCGCTTGCCTGTGAAGCCTAAGGACTCCGGTTTGAGGCTCGATTCCCCAGGACCCATGCTAGCCAGATGCACAAGGGGGCACATGCATCTGGAGTTTGTTTGCAGTGGCTGGAGGCCCTGGCACACCCATTCTCTCCCTCCCCCCCTCTCTCTCTCTCTCTCTGTCTCTCTCTCTCTCTCTGCCTGTCTCTCTCTGTCTGTCGCTCTCAAATAAATAATAAAAAAAAAAAGGAGGCAGAGCGAGGCCAAGGTAAGATGTAGCCCATCTGCCAAGCAGGTGGTCCAGCCACAGCCCCCAGACCTACCTTCATTGCTTGTGCTGGAGCATTCTGGGCAGCCTAGCAGCAGCTAAGGCAAGTCTGAACCAAAAGTCACTCTCCTTTGGGCAGTTTGGGCCACAATGACAAATGGGTTTCCAAAAGAAGAGCACTGTATGTGGTGTGCATGCATGTGTCTATGCCTGTTTGCATGTGTGTGGCACACGTGTGGAGACTGATTCCGCTAGTCTAGCTATCCAGGTTTCCCCACAGATTCCCTGTCTTGGTCTGCTGAGCACTGATTACAGTGGAGGGCCTGACACCTATCTGGCGTTAATTTGGATTCTCAGGACTTGAACTCCATTCTCACGCTTGTGCCACAAGCATTTTACCCACTGAGCCATCTCCTCAGCCCCTTGCCAGGCACTCTTGATTTTTCACTCCTGCTCCTGCCCCTTGGACTGATCAAAAAGTTGCTTTGTGGGTTGGAACAGGGATGGAAAGGGACCATAGCTTCTGGAACAATTTTCTAGATTAAATCAACCTTCCACCCTTAACTGATCAGCTGTTCTCTGGAAAGTTGCCCACAGTTATTGTTAACTGGCTTGCGTTGAGTCGTAGTGATATAGGCAAAACTGAGCACCTTTCTTCAGCCACTCTCTTCACAAACAGGCCTGTGAAAGACTCTAAGCATAAAGCCCTTTCCCAAGTTCATACAGCAAGAGTGACCAGGAGACAGCACCTTGGGCTGGGCCCTTTCAGAAGAGAGCCTAAAGCAAGAGTTTGGGTCACTTGATTACTTCAGTGTCCTGTAGTGAATAGGGAAAGAAAGCAACTGTTACCAAGCAAGTCACCCAGAGACACTGGGCTTCTTGTTGAGACCTTCTAAGACACCTTAGTTGCTGGGCAGCTATTTCAGTCACTTAAGTGCTTGCTTTATAAGCATGAGGACCTGAGTTCAAATCTCAGTACTACAGTACCCCCAGAAACCAACAGAGCCCCTAATTACCCCACCATGAACACCAAGGACTCTACTGAGGAGGGCCTCCAGGGAAATGGGGACCAGGATGAGGGGATACAAGACTATAACCTATTAAAAATTATAGATAGATAGATAGATAGATAGATAGATAGATAGATAGATAGATAGATAGATAGATAGATAGATGATAGATAGATAGATAGGCTGGAGAGATAGCTTAGCCATTAAAGTGCTTGCCTGCGAAGCCTAAGGACTCTGTTCACTTTTCAAGTCTCACTTAAGCCAGACACACAGCGAACCACACAAAGTACCACATGTGCACAAGGGGGCGCATGCGTCTGGAGTTCCATTCTCCCTCTTATTAAAAAAAAAAGCGGGGGTCACCTCTGGGGCTGGAGAAATGGCTTAGCGATTAAAGCGTTTGCCTGTGAAGCCAAAGGACCCAGGTTTAATTCCCCAGGACCCACGTTAGCCAGATGCACAAGGAGCACACGCATCTGGAGTTCGTTTGCAGTGGCTGGAGCCCTGGCGCGCCCATTCTCTCTTTGTCTGTCTCTCTTATCTTTCTCTCTCGCTGCTTGCAAATAAATGAATAAAATGGGGGGAAAGGCAGCTACCCACGGAAGGGTCCATATTGCATTGTTCTTGATTCCCGAACTAAGTTAAAGGGGAAGCTATCACAACACAATGTCTGGAGCCCTCGTCCTCCAGAAGAAGGAGGAGGAGGTTCTCAAATTCCTTGCGGCAGGAATCCACTTAGGTGGCACCAAACTTATTTCCAGATAGATCAGTCCATTTATAAGAGGAAGAGTAACGCCATCTACATCATCAGTCTGAAGAGGACCTAGGAAGAGCTTCTGCGGGCAACTCGGGCCATTGTTGCCATCGAGAACCATGCTGCGTCTGCGTCACCTGCTCCAGGAACCCAGGCCAGCGGGCTGCGCCACAGGAGCCAATCCCCTTGCTGGCCGCTTCAGCCCTGGGACCTTCTCGGACCTTCTCTGGCCAGATGCAGGCAACCTTCTAGAAGTCTCGTCTTCTGGTGTGACTGACCCCCGGACTGACCACCAGCCTCTCAAGGAGGCATCTATGTCAACCTGCCTGCCATTGCTCTCCTCTGAGTTATATAGACATTGCTATCCTATGTAACAAAAAGGGAGCGCCCTCGGTGGGTCTCATGTGGTGGAAGCTGGCCGGGGAAGTCCTGCACATGCATGGCAATATCTCCTGTGAGCACCCCAGGGAAGTCATGCCTGATCTGTCCTTTGCCAGAGACCCAGAGGAGATCGAGGAGGAGGAGCAGGCCGCTGCTGAGAAGGCTGTGACCAAGGAGGCATTCCAGGGAGACTGGACCACGCCGCTCCGGAGTTCACTGCTGCCCAGCCTGAGGTGGCAAACTGGTGTGCAGGTACCCTCGGTACCTATCCAGCAGTTCCCCACGGATGACTGGAGTGCCCAGCCGGCCACTGAGGAGTGGTCTACAGCTCTCTCTGCTCAGTTCCAGAGAGTGGATGGGGACATATATCCCTTGAATGGTCTTAGGTGTTCTATAGACTCAGGAAAGTTAGACATGACAGGGTGTGTTTTTTTTTTTTTGGAGTGGGGGTCAATCTGTTGGGCTTGGGTCAAGAGAATTAAATAAAAATAAATAAATAAATAAACCCAGTACCCACTTAAAAATGCCAAGTGTGGTGGTACTCAGTACTGGGGAGGAGGAACTTTTTATTTTGTTTTTATTTATTTATTTTTTTATTTATTTGAGAGCAACGGACAGAGAAAGAGGCAGAGAGAGAAAGAAAGAGAGAATGGGCGTGCAAGGGCCTCTAGTCACTGCAAAAGAACTCCAGACACGTGTGCGCCCCCTTGTGCATCTGGCTAACGTGGGTCCTGGGGAATCAGGCCTCGAACTGGGGTCCTTAGGCTTCACAAGCAAGCGCTTAACCACTAAGTCATCTCTCCACTACGAGAACGAACTTTTGATGAGGGTGCTTGGAATCAAACTCCTTAGCTAAGGGTGGTGGAAACGCCTTTAATCCCAGCACTCAGCAGGCAAAGGTAGAAGAATCACTGTGAGTTCGAAGCCAGCCCGAAACTACAGCCTGGGCTAGAGCTAGACCCTAAGACTCTACCTAAAAAAAAAAAAAAAAAAAAAAAACATAAAATAAAATAAAATAAACATGCCCTCATACTTGTAAAAAAAAAAAAAAACTGGGAAGGCAGAGGTAGGAGGATCACCATGAGTTCAAGGCCACCCTGAGACTACATAGTGAATTCCAGGTCAGCCTGAGCTAGAGTGAAACCCTACCTCGAAAAAAAAAAAAAAAAAGAAAGAAAAAAGAAAGAGAGAGGGAGAGAGAAAGAAAAGAAAGTGGTTTTATCGAGGAGCCAGACTGGCTTCAAACTTGATAGCGGGTGGGCTGGGGAGATGGCTCACCAGGTAAGAGCACTTGCTGCAAATAGGAGGTCCTGAGAAGGCCTAAGACCACCTGAGATCAATTCCCCAGGACCCATGTAAACAGCTGGGCATGGCCATACCCAGCTGTGTGGGGAGCAGAAACTGGAGAATTGCTGGGGCGCTGGAAAACTGCAACTCTGCATTCAGAGAGAAACTCCATCTCAAGAAAATACACCAACAAGCAATGGAGGAAAGACGTCTGACTTCTCCTCTGTTCCATGCATGTTTGCAAGTGCATGGAGCATACACCACACACACCGCCACCACATCCACTACACATGCTGAGAGAGAGGAAGAAACTTGATACATGGTCAAGGTAGTCTTCCTACTTTCACCTCCTAAATGCCAGGATAACTAGTGTCTACCATCACACCCAGCTGTTGCTGGACTTCTAACAAGTCACTCCATGTATATTTGGTTTTATCTTAATTTCTTGAGCACTGGATATAATTATATATATTTTTTAATTTTTAGTGACTACAGATAAAATTGCATCATTTCATTTTTGCACAATGTAAACAACATAGCATATTTGGCTATGATGTTTTCTTTTTGTCAATTATCTTTGTGTTTTGCGTGTTTGTCAATATGTTCTTAGCAGTTAAACTGAGCGATGTCATAAAGATGACTATATATCAGCGACATTTTTTGCCCTCAGTGTAGTCTTTTCATAATGTGGTGGGATGTGGTTTGGAATTTTTTTCTTCCTTAGATTTAGGCATTTTTTGATCATCTGTACAGTTTACCTTTATTTTCTACTTTCTGATTTATTCTATCACATATAAATGTACAAAGTCCTTCCCCACGGGCAGAATGTGGATTTAAGATGCAATTATTCAGAAGAAAATAGTCCTCCACCTAAGGAGGTCATAAGAGTGTCATAACCCCAGCTCTGACGCCACGTGGGCAAATGGCTGAATTCTCGGCACCTCAACTTCTGTACAGTGGAGATGATTCTAGTTCCCCCAGGAGGGCTGTAGAGGAGATTAAATGGAGACAACTGTTAAAATTAGGTGGGTACTTTCTGGTCCTGTACCAGGTGAGCCAGTTTCCTCTTTTCTGCCTCCTGCTTGTGTGATCTAAGATTGTCACACCACCTGGCCCACTAAACTGGGCTCTTCCCATCTGGACTCACTGGCCAAAGGCTGGCGTTGTGGCCTTTACTTGAACATATGGGCAGGAGAAGGGGAGGCAACTGGGGATAAAAATGGCCCCACTTGCTTTGTCAATTGGCCTCCAATTCCATTGCTGCCCTATTAATCCCTTTGCCCTCCAGGTGTTTCAGACCCAGGAATTCTAATTGACCTAGAATTAGAAATTTTGTTAACACCGAGTCATTGGAGAATTGGGCAGATGACGTAAAGGTCTGAGACTGTCAGGTGGATCAGTCAGTCCCCAGGAAGCTAGTCGGCCATGCGGGCCAACAGAGCGGCATCCTTAGCCAGACAAAGGTCAAGGCTAAGCTGGAGTCCTCACACTATGGAAATGAAGGGGAGGCGGGAACAGCAACCCCCAAGTACAGCGCTTCAGGGCAGAATAAAGTTGGAATCTCTAATCTTAAAATGGAACCTCTTCTTTCCCCCACCACCCACAAACATCCTGCAGCTGCTAAGCCAGCCTTGGATGAGCTTTGGCCAGCTGTTCCCACACGCACCACGCTAGTCAACCCATCTGTCCTTTTGTAAGGCCAGGACAGACAGACAGACAGGAAGCAGCTGAGACCCACAAAGGGTGCCAGGCTATGTACAGGTATGGACATGTGGGGACTCCAGCCAAGGGCTCCAAGTCTTAGCTACAGCAACGGCTGTGGATTGCTAGCACATCGGAATCCCCTTGACAGCTTGTTCACAGCCACAACAAGCATCTTTCATTCCAGGCTTCGCAGGTTCCAACTCACTACCAAGACTCAGCTTTGCTAACCTGCTATCGCTGTTGCTAGGGGGCTGCCAGCCCCATGCTGAGGACCACTGGCCTAAAACTTCTGCCCCTACATCGCACCTCCTAGTTGTGTTAGTCAAGGACTGGGGGCATGTTTGCCATGTAAGCACGAACATCTGAGTTCAAAGTTTGGGCGTGGTGACACACACCTTTAGTCCCAGCACTTGGGAGACCGAGATAGGAGGATTGCCATGAGTTCAAAGCCAGCCTGGGGCTACAGCGTGAGTCTCTGGTCAACTTAGGCTACAGTGAAACCCTGCCTTGAGAAACAGCCACAACAAAAGATCAGAGGGGGCTGGAGAGATGGCTCAGTGGTTAAAGGTGCTTGCTTGCAAAGCCTGATGGCTGCCTTTTTGTCTCTTTCTCATATATATATA
Source organism: Jaculus jaculus (assembly GCF_020740685.1). Taxonomy (NCBI): domain Eukaryota; kingdom Metazoa; phylum Chordata; class Mammalia; order Rodentia; family Dipodidae; genus Jaculus; species Jaculus jaculus. The sequence continues at coordinate 40,943,648 of NC_059125.1, forward strand.
CATATATATATGTATATGTATATATATGTATGTATATGTGTATATATGTATATGTGTATATATATGTATATGTGTATATATATGTATATGTATATATATGTTTGTATATATGTATGCATGTATATGCATACATATATGTATGTATATGTATATGTGTGTGTGTGAGAGAGAGAGAGAGTGTGTGTTCAGATCTCCAGAACTCAGATAAAATGCGGGTGTGGTGGCTTGTAATTCCAGCACTGGAGGAGCAGAGACAAGAAATCCCTGAGGCTTACTGGCCAAATAGTCTAGCTGAATTGGAGAGCTCCATGTTCAGTGAGAGACCCTGTCTCATAAATAAGTGGAAAGTGATTGAGGAGAACACCGACGTCTGGCCTCTACACATGAGTGCAACCACAAACGTTTGAACACACATATGCACACTCCCACCACACATGTATAAACATGCAAATGAAAGCAAGAAAGAAATAAAGAAAGAAGAAAAGAAAGGAAGGAAGGAAAACAGGCTTATAGCAGCTATGAATGGAACAAATCAATTTTCTGTCCAAAGAATCTGTCATATGAGGAGCTGGGGCCAAACAGACTGGGCTAGCCCAGGTTTGGGGCTTGAAAACATAGGGTTAATTCTGAATCTCTTCTGGGAAGTCCACGTGACTTAGGAAGGAGGAAGGTGGAGTGATTGCTTATCCACAGAACTATCAAGGTCCTGACTGTGTTAAAACCCAATCATTACATCCAAGTAGTAATGTGTTTTAGGCAATGTGTTCTGCTTCTGCTCAGCAATGCATGAGTCTCGTAGTAGTGGCCAGAGAAATGGGGAACCGTCGTATATTGAGCGAGTGATAATGGAATCCAGGAGGTGGAAATTACAAGTTGAAAAGTAAAATCGATGTCCTGACTGTAATGACTGAACGCCTGGTAAGGAACTGTGTGGAGGTGTGCCCTGCTTGCCCCTCACTGGCCTCCAGGACACTCAGTGGTTCAAAAGTTCCTTGTAGGCAGGGAGTGTATTTTAATCATGGATAATCATATTGTGACGGGGCCTGGATTGGGCCTTAGTGAGCTTCTAGCCCTGCAATGGTAAATCGGTTTCGTTCGATGGCAGGTCCTTTCAGGTAGCTTGTGTCTCTGGTCTCCTGCCACCATCGATTAATTTGCTTACCATGGGTAGGGTGGCAAGAACGGCTCTACTGCCCTGTGTCCTCAGCCACGCCTTAATGCATTCCTAGCCCCTACCAGACATCCCATCGCAGGCTGAGGATCTGTGAACTTGGCTGGCGAAGGGAGTATTACATTTCCTGTGTCACTAATCTCTAACTGACATCAAACACTTCCTTCCATTTCCAGCTATGGTAGCAGCAGCCCCACATGTGACTGGCACCAGAAGACACCCCAGCTGTCTTCCTCCCCGCACATGGGCGGTGCTGCTGCTATCTCTAAGGATCACTTCCACACCTCCCTAGCAAGAAGCAGTAGTAGTTATTAGATCTGCCACTAAATCTTATAATTTAAGGCATTAATAAAGGAGCACATATATTACTGCTTTGCAGGGTTGTTTTCCTTTAATATTTGGATAACTACATTTCAATATAATTGGTTTCCTCTATAATCCTAGTTTATGCATGCAAACACATTAGTTTGAGAAGGGGTCCATAGGCTTCATCAGAGGCCAAAGGAGTATGCGGCCCACCAATGATTAAAAGCTCCCACTAGGTGGTTCAGCTAGCAAGTCCTATGTGCCAGGGCCCTGGCCAGCCTGGCCTTCAGACAGAGAAGTGGGCGAGGGTAGCATGGGTGGCCTTTGGTACCTTGGGTTCTCTCCTGTGCTTAGGCAGCAGCTGGCAGTTCAGACAGTGAGAATGAGCTGCTCTACACTCTGGAAACACAGCTGACCTCGGGGGCTCCCTGGGCTCAGATGTCCACACAGTGACAACTCTGGCACTGTGCCAGGGCTCTCTGGTTTGGCCTGCCACAGAGATGGGCAGTCTGGGTCACAAACGTGATAGCAGCACAATTTCTTTCTCCTATGGCAATTCTGCCCCTTCCGCTGGGCCATTGTCCCCCAGGACCCTGGGAGGCAGGCTCTGCGGAGCGCTTACTGCTACAGCCAGCCAGATGGCCGTGCTCAGCTCCAAGATAGGGAACAAAGGCCATCTGAAGATGTCAAGGGGCCTCACCATCCTGTTTTCATTTTATTCTCAAAAACAAAATGTACAGATCGTCCTTTTATTAAGCATGTAGATCGATGTGGGATTGTACGCTGTTGGCCCAGAAGACCATAAAAAAAATTGTCTGTTCCATCCTTCACCCTCACTTTGCAAGCCAGCTCACTGGCTGAGAGAGAGATAGTGACCCTCCCCTATGACGCAGACCTGGGTCGAGAATCCAGGGCTCCCTCTAAAGCGCCCTTCTCTCAGTACATTGAGTGGCCTCATAACTAACGTAAAATTCGGGTGTAAGTACCTGTCTCAGGGTAAGGAAGGGCTGGTGAAAAAGAAAAGTGCACATTCTCCCCTGTTCAAAGCCACCATCTGATGAAGCAGGGAACCATAGCCACTACAGATGGCCATTTCCAGAGGCCTCTGTTCACACTAGATTGAGTCTCTGTAACCAGCCAGCCAGAGAGTCCATGGCAAGACCTGGAAGGGTGGGGGATAAGAATGGATGACCCCTCTCCTCCAGAAGCATCACCAACAATTCCTCCAAGGTGCATCAAGAAGGAAGCACACATTGCTCCAGGAACCTTCCTCGCTGCCTTTCAGGTCACCAAGTTGCCTGAGATGCAGGGTCCTTTAGCTTGTCTTCTTGGAATGTGCAAAGACCTTATTTCTGGCTCCCTTCCCATTCCAGTAAGGCATTTCAGGGACAGCCTTCCACAAGATGATTTAGAAACTCTGAGCTCAGGCTTTTCTCACTTCATGGAAATAGCATAACCAACATCAGTGTCTATCTTGCAAGGTCAAAGACAGACAGGCGCGCTGCTTCTATCCACTTTCTAAAGGCTACAGCTAAGTCACGTGGCCCCAACTCAACTTCCAGGAAGTCTGGGAAATGGAATCTAAGGAGTGGTAGGAACAGAGTGGCCCCGCTACAGATTTCAATGTTATATGACTGTATGAGTAAAAATTCTTTAGGTTGCATGTGACAACGTAGCTGATGTGATGTGGAAAAGTGTTGAACAGAGATGGTTGCTGGGTACCTCCTGGAATCCAAAGAAGAGCTGGCTAAGCAGTCTTGGAAAAAGGCTGGATAGGAGCCTTTTCATTAGCTTCATTAGCTTCTCATTCTGTGAAACCCCATGGGTTTTGACGATTTTTTTTTCCCTTGGCTTGAGTCATTCATTCAACAAATATTATCCAGCACCTACAAATACCAGGCCTGCTTCTATATTAGTTATCTTTATGTTGCTATGACCAAATGCCAGACCGGAACAACTTAAGAGAGGAAAAGGTCTCTTTTGGCTCATGGTTTCAAAAGTTTAGTCCATCATGGCTGAGAAGGCATGGCAAAGTTCCTGCTGACAGGAGCTTGTAGCTGAGACTCCCCATCACTGTGGGAGATAGGAAGCAAAGAGGTAGATGGGAGCCAAGGGCCAGGCTTTAACATTTAAAAGCCTGTCCATAGGTACCTATTTCTGCCAGCCAGACCCATAGCCTAAAGAATCCACAGCCTTCAAAATAGCACCACAAGCTAGGAACCCAAAATTCAAAACTTAAGTTTGGGGGGAGGAGCAGATATTTCTGATTCAAATCATAACACCTGTCTTCACAGCTGTTGCCCACATAAATTAAGTACTGGTCCTAACTGAGTGACCATTATGTTCAATTCTCTCAGCAAACCATTTCCTCTCTTCTTTCTCTCATGTTTCCAAACAGTGCTGTGGTCTTTATCTGGGATCAAATAGTGGCTACCACTCCCAGTTTTTCTCTTATAGAATGTGAGGGACCTGTGGTCCTACCAACTACAATTTCTGTCCTCCCCCTCCACCCCCGCGCCACCAGACACTTTTTTTGGCCTGTCCCTTTTTCCAAAACATAGACCAGAAGACAGTATTTAGGTGGCCGTGGCTTACTTGGGAAGTGAACTCAGGAAGTACCGGTAGAGAAATGAGGAAGTGAGATGGAGAGACAAGAAAAGCCATCAAGGAGGAATGCACGCACTGGCCCACCACTGTGGGCAGCTGGAGCACAATACCGTGGGACACTGCTGAGAAACCTGCCTAAATAAAGCAAGACAGTCTCTATTTATGCATCAACTCCATGATGGTCCTTGACTGAGGGGGATTGACTCCCTTAATGCCTCTAAACCTGTGTTGCAACCAGTCAATTACAGAAAGACCCCAAAAGCAGAGAGATTTGAGGAGCTATGCTTGGGAAAAGTAAGGGGCCACTGGCAAGCTCTTCCAGATGTGGTCCAGGGACCCCCTCCAGCAGGAATCAGTGCTGGTCACTCACTTGTCCCAGCTGCACACACCTGCAGATTCATAGTATCTGGCAAGAAGCTGTAACAGGCACCGCTTACATTGCCTCTAGGTGACTGATGCCTATCCAAGATTGTGATGCAACATACGCTTCAGTGGTATAGCCACTGGTAAGCTGTTCATACTCTAGTACAAAAGTCCTACCCATGCAAGCAACACTATTTAACTGAGTGGGACCAAATTAAAAGAAATAAATATTGAAGGTAGGTTGGGAAGAGTAAAGGGTTTAACAGGAATAGGAAGGGATAAGATAGGGTAATGGGAGGGGTGAATGCAATCAAAACATATTATATACATGTATGAATTGTCTAAAATAAAAAACAAAATGTTTTAAAAAAATGATTGTAGCCGGGCGTGGTATTACACGCCTTTAATCCCATCACTCGGGAGGCAGAGGTAGGAGGATCGCCGTGAATTCGAGGCCACCCTGAGACTCCATAGTGAATTCCAGGTCGGCCTGAGCTACAGTGAGACCCTACCTCGAAAAAACAAAACAAAGCAAGATTGTGACTCAAGCTTCAGTGCAGCGTGCATGTAATCTCTGCACCTGAGAGGCTGAGGCAGGAGAATAGAACATTTGATGTCAGCCTGGGCTAACAGCAAGTTTTCAGCAAGCCAGGGCTACACAGTGATACCCTGTCTCAAAACAACACAACTGGGACCCAGGAAAAAAATTCCACAGACCACTCCTAAGCTGGCCCTGCCTACAAAGCAGACCCCAGATCTACTCTCCCCACACCTGGCATCCACTGATCCTGCCTCACTTGCTGTTTTTTTTTTTTTTTTTAAGATTTATTTTTACTTTATTTATTTATTAGAGACAGACAGAGAGAGAGAGAATGGGTGTGCCAGTGACTCCAGCCCTGCAAACAAACTCCAGATGCGTGTGCCACCTTGTGCATCTGGCTTATGTGGGACCTGGATAATTGAACCTGGATCCTTAGGCTTCTTATGCAAGTGCCTTAACCACTAAGCAATCTCTCCAGCCCTCACTTGCTTTTTTAAAAAATTATTTATTTGCAAGGAGAGAGAGAGAGAGAGGCCTCCACACTGCAAATGAACTCCAGATGCATGCGCCACTTTGTGCATCTGGCTTTACGCAGGTACTGAAGATGTGTATCTGGGTCCTTAGGCTTTTCAGGCAAGCGCCTTAAGCACTGAGCCATCTCTCCAGCCCCCTCACTTGCTTTTTCACTAGATCCTCCTGTAGGCATAGTCCCAGGACTTTTGCACGGGTTTGTCCCTTCACTGGCCTGCTTCTCCCGTGCCCTCATTTGTCTCACCATGCCTAGATCTCTATTCAGAAGCCCTTCTCAGCCAAGCCTGGTGGTGCTTACCTAGTATCCCAGATACTTGGGAGGCTAAGGCAGGAGAAGTTCAAGTTTAAAATTAGTTTGGGGGCTGGAGAGATGGCTTGGTGGTTAAGCGCTTGCCTGTGAAGCCTAAGGACCCCGGTTCAAGGCTCAGTTCCCCAGGTCCTACGTTAGCCAGATGCACAAGGGGGCGCACGCGTCTGGAGTTCGTTTGCAGAGGCTGGAAGCCCTGGCGCGCCCATTCTCTCTCTCTCCCTCTATCTGTCTTTCTCTCTGTGTCTGTCGCTCTCAAATAAATAAATTAAAAATTAAAAAAAAATACATTTTAAAATTAGTTTGGGCAGCATAGGGAGAACACTATGTCAAAGAAAAGATGAATGAGGTGGGGGTGGGGGGTTGTAACTCAGTGACAGAGCACTGGTGGATAAGCCCATGTGGATTTGATCCTCATCTTTACCTGTTTGTGTGCCTGTGCATGTGTGTGTGTGTGTGTGTGTGTGTGTGTGTGTGTGTGCACATGTGCACAGTACACGCATGCCATGGCGTAAGTAAGAGTACATCCTCTGGGTGGTGGTCCTCACCTTCCACCTTGTTTGAGACAAGTCTTTCTTCTTGCTTTTGCCAATTAGAATGCCAAACTAGCTGGCCCTCCAGCTTCAGGATTCTCCTGATTCCACCATCTATTGCATTAGACACATTGGGATCATAGATACTACTAATGTCCCATTTATGGGCATTCAGAGGATCCAAACTGCAGATGTGAGGCTTGCAGAGCAAGCACTTATAATCAATGAGCCATCTCCCTGGCCCCAATGACTTTTTTTTGTTTGTTTGGTTGGTTTTTCAAGGTAGGGTCTCACTCTACCCCAGGCTGACCAGGAATTCACTATGTAGTCTCAGGGTGGCCTTGAACCCATGATGATCCTCCTACCTCTGCCTCCTGAGTGCTGGGATTAAAGGTGTGCACCACCATGATCGGCCTACTTGTCTTAAAAAAAAATTAAAATTTATTTGCTTGTGTGTGTGTACACATACTGCACACGTGTATGTGCGCACCATTGTCATTTACCACTGCAAATGAACGCTAGCTGCTTGCGGCAATTTTGCATTTGGCTTTTTGCATTTACATGGGTGCTAGGGAATTGTACCTGGTCAAGCAGACTTGGAAAGCAAGAGCAATGTCCCCAGCCCCCAAGTTGTATGGGCCAGACACCTTTCTTCTTGCCCAACTTGACATGAGACCTTCACTCATTTCCTTGTTTCCTGGCTTCTTCCACTAGAATGGAAGCATGTGGAGGGCAGGAGCGTCCTTCTTCATCACTCAGTCCTCATTTCTGAACGGAGTTTGGAACACGGCAGGAGCTCCAGAAATGCTGATTAGAATGAATGGGCATAGACACCTCCACCAGCTTCGTGCCTCATGAATACAGCTGTGTGTGTGTTGGGGGGGTGAGTGTCTATGATGTATTTACCTGTGTGTTATTGCACAAGTAGAAGTGTGCATGTGCTAGGGCACTTGTGATCAGGTCCAAGGACAACTTTGATTCGGTCTTTGTCTAACACCTTGTTCGAGGCAGCATCTCTCCTTCTCCGTGGCACTCACTGGAGGCTAACTGGTCCCCTGTGGCAGTTTGTATGTCCCTCAGTACACTCAGGTATTTATAGTAAAAAGCTTGTCTCCAGCCGCCTGGCTGAAGGAGGTATCATTGGGGTGGCGGGCGGGCGGGGGGGGGGGGGTGGCGGTGATCTGATTTCAAGCCCAAAGGTATGCAGAGAGCAGTCAGAGCTGGGGCTGCTTGCTGTCAGTTCCACAGCTGGTTGGCTGTTCATTTGTGCCTGCTTGTGGTTCTGGCTGTGTGGCTGTGTCTCTCTGCTGGGATCTGTGAAAGGGAGCCAGCTTCTGCCACCATTGATGGAACTTCCCCTTGGATCTGGAAGCTGAAACAAACCCCTTCCTCCCATAAACTGTGTCTGCTTTGGAAGTTCATCCCAGCAATGTGGAGCTGACTACAATACCCCCAAGCTTCCAGGTGATTCTCTTGTCTCCCCCTCTCTCCTCATCAGTAGGCATGCGAGAATATAGGTACTCATCTAAACAGCATGGAGCTTTTATATGTGGGTTCTGGGGATCCGAATTAAGATACCCATGCTTGTGTGACAAGCACTTTATCCACTGAGCCATTTTCCAAGCTCCTCGTGATTATGTTTTAAGAGTAGTCGCTTCTGGCCAGGTGGGTGGTACACGCCCTTAATCTTATCACTAGAGATGCTGAGGTAGGAGGATTGCCCTTTGTTCAAGGCCAGCATGGGCTACAGAGTGATGTCCAGGTCAACACTGGCTACAGTGACACCCTGCCCCCCCCCACCAAAAAAGTACAGAGTAGTCACCTCACACAAAGCAGTGGAAACTGGGCATTGGCTATGGACATGTGATTCTTCCAAGATAGCAGACTCGGCTGCAGGGACACATGATCATAAGTTCATAAATTAGAATGGCTAAAATACTAAACCTGCAAGGCAGGTGTGGTGGCTCAGGATTATAATACCAGCACTCAGAAGGCCGAGATGGATGTGAGCTGAGGCTTTATAGAGAGTTCCGGGCCAACCTGAGATATGTAGTGATGCTCTGTCGTTAAAAAACAGCAGCTGGGGGCTGGAGAGATGGCTTAGCGGTTAAGCGCTTGCATGTGAAGCCTAAGGACCCTGGTTCGAGGCTCGGTTCCCCAGGTCCCACGTTAGCCAGATGCACAAGGGGGTGCACGCGTCTGGAGTTTGTTTGCAGAAGCTGGAAGCCCTGGCGCGCCCATTCTCTCTCTCTCCCTCTATCTGTCTTTCTCTCTGTGTCTGTCACTCTCAAATAAATAAATAAATAAATTAAAAAAAAAAAAAAAACAGCAGCTGGGAGCCAGGCGTGGTGGCACACGCCTTGAATCCCAGCACTCAGGAGGCAGAGGTAGGAGGCCACCCTGAGACTACATAGTGAATTCCAGGTCAGCCTGGGCTAGAGTGAGACCCTGCTTCGAAAAGCAAAAAAAAAAAAAAAAAAAAACCAGCTCAGTGGTAGAGCATTTGCCTAGTGTGCACAAAGCCCTGGGTTTTTATCTTACTTATCTTAAACTTACCTGCAATCACTGCTCACAGAACCAAGAGAGCTTATTAAATTTACAACTAGAGCTGGAGAGATGGCTTAGTGGTTAAGGTGTTTGCCTGCAAAGCCAAAAGGGCCCAGGTTCAGTTCAATGGGGCACACGTGTCTGGAGTTTGTTTGCAATGGCTGGAGGCCTGGCTCGCCCATTCTCTCTCCCTCTCCCTCTCCCTTTCCCTCTCCTTCTCTCTCTCTCTCTCTCTCTCTCTCTCTCTCTCTCTCTCTCTCTCTCCTCCTTTCTCTCTTGCTCTCTCAAATAAATAATTATTTTTTACTTCACATCTAAACAGTATAGCACTTAGGCATGGTAGTGGTCAGTCAGTACTAGTTTAGGGTTCTTTCTCCTATGACCTGGGTGTATGTGTCGCATGGAAAGTCTAGGCAGTGGGAAGAAGGACTTGACATAACCCCTGGCTCTGTGTGCTTTTGAAGAAGCCAACAGTAGTAGTTACCACCTAAGATGAGAGAGCTGCCACTAGCCATTCCCAGAACCCAGAAGAGATCGAGGCTCTTTATTATTCAGGCCTCTGAGAAGATGAAGAATCTGAGATAAGCTACTTATCCAGCAGGCTTGCCCTCCAAGGAGAGGGCTGCGGGCTCAGAAAGGCTCTCTTGGCCCAGCAGGGTCTTTTTCCTATAGGCCCTGTCACCAACGTTCCACTTAGGACCTCCATGAAAAAGAAAGACCAAGCCTGGTGTGGTGGCACACGCCTTTAATCCCAGCACTCGGAGGCAGAGGTAGGTGGATCCCGATAAGTTCGAGGCCACCCTGAGACTCCATAGTGAATTTCAGGTCAGCCTGGGCCAGAGTGAGACCCCATGTTGAAAAAAAAAGAAAGAAAGAAAGAAAGAAAGAAAGAAAGAAAGAAAGAAAGAAAGAAAGAAAGAAAGAAAGAAAGACCATCCTCACAACCTCCATCATATCCAAATGTGCCTTCATTTGCTACCCCATACTTACTTACATTCAGGAGTATTGTGTGGGATTTTTTGGGGGGGTCGTATGTTGTATGTTTATGTTCATGTTGGTTACAAGTGCCCACATACTATAGTATGCATGTGGTGGTCAGATGACAACTTCCAGGTATTGGTCCTCACCTTGTCTGAGGCAGGAGCTTGTTAGGCTAGCTGGCCCAGGAGGTTTCTGGGAAATTCTCCTGTCTCTGCCTCCCTTCTTATTGTTGGTATGCTGAGATCACAGAATCCCACCATGGTTTCCAGCATTTGTGTTGGGTGTAGGGACCCAAATTCAGGTATTCAGGTACTCATCGTAAGCGCTTTATCCACTGATCAGCCCTCCAAGCCCCCAGGAACATTGCTTTTTGACCCTGACCCCTGAACCAAAATTTGGAACCAAAATATATCCCAACTTTATCTTGTTTCTACTTGCCCCTTTTCTGGACTCCACCATATTGTGGCGGTCAGCTAAGAGTGGGATTTGGCAAGATCTCACAGGGGTGAGATGAGGAGATTTCGGTTGCTTTCTGTGTTTCAACCTCCTTTCTGATCTGGGAGGAGAAAGCCAACCCACATGGGTGACTCAGAAAACAAGCCAAGATAAGAGCTAATTGACAGGTCCAGATAGCGGGGACCCTCATTCACACCGCTTCAAAGACAAACACTTTCCGTTTGTTTTAGACCTTGCCGAATCTGCAACTCTGTGGCCTTGACTCTAAAAATAAAGCTGCAATAATGACGAGGCTGTTGCAAGGAGGAAGGAGTGCAGAGAAGGAAAGAGGAGGGAGGCAAGCGAGCAGGCGGGAGAGAAACTGAATACCCAAACCGGAAGATGGGATGTGGGGAAATCGCCCGGGCTGCTTCCTCCCAACCAACAGCTGGGCCCATTGCAAAAGCCAACAGCTTGGCTGGACACAGGCAATGAGGGCCTGTGGTTGATCAGAATACAAATTTGGGGCAGAGGATAAAGAGAGTCCTCTGTCAACCTGCTACTAACTGTAGCCCACCACCCAGCAGCACCTGGACGCCTATTAATAATGCAACTTGCCCAGCCCCAATCCAGGCCCTCAGAATCCCCACCTGCACTTTAACAAGTTCCCCGGGTCACCCAAATGTGCATTAGAGTTGGAGGAGCCAGGCAGGGTCCCTGGACTCCTTATTCTCCTCCCTTCAGGCAAATGAAAAGTGACACCACCCCCCCCACCCAGGGACTGGTGAAGAACAACTTTTCTTTTGGATAGAAGAACTTAGCTGCACCCAGCTGGGTGTCCTGTTGGCCATTGTTAGAATGTCACTATCCACCGCATTGCAATGCTTTTGGCTCCATCTTTTTTTTGTTCATTCAGCCTTAGTTGAAATAGTCGTTCCCAGGGGTGGCATTGGAGCTTATCCTTTGAGGCACTGCCTTCCCTTCCCAGTTTTGTTCCTCCTTCCCAGACCAAGTAAGGCTGAGGTGTTCCTGCCTCCTCCCCTTTATTAAACTCTAGCTCAGGGCCTCAGTTCCCAGATTTTGATGCGGAACTGCTTGCTGCCTTCCTTCTCCCCTCCACTATAGTCTCACGGACACATGTCAGTCCCTCCTCTCCTGTGTTCATCAGTTCGCCAAAGGGATCATTTTGCCTCCTGGCTGCCTTAGCCATCACGAGCTCTGGTATTCAGTGTGTATTCTGGGTGTCTAGCTCCTGCTGAGGACAGGCTGGGCAGGTGAACATTGTTTAGATGCTGAGCAGGTGACAAATAGTTATGGTTGTTCTTTGCTAGAATTCTAAATAGTGGTTGTCACTCTTCATTGACTATAAAACGTACAAATGTGAATGATAAGAAAGAACATAACTGTGGCCCATCTTATCAAATTTATTTTAGCTGTGCCTTAAAATCAATTTAATTTGTAAATTATTCATGGCATGTAGCAACTATTACAGACTTGCACGACCAACCCCTATGCTTTAAAGATTATACTAACTTTTCCTACATATTTTGTGGATGCTTTTTATCATTTTTTATTACAAGAGTAATGCATATCTATTTTAGAAAATGTGGATACTACAGATAAGCAAAAATAATTATTCCATTATTATCGCCTTTAATCCTATGACCATGAAATAATCACTGTTAACATTTTAGTGTATATCTCATCAGTCTCCTTTCATTACACACACACACACACACACACACACACACACACACAGGGACAGCCAGCTCCATCTCTTTAGGGTCAATGTATATGTGCTGGTTTGTCTCCATCAATTCCTTCCCCTTTGTATTGGAAGCCCCTAACCCCAGCATGTTCCGAGGCCAGCTCATATCAGCTCTTCCAGAGCAAAACACATGCACTTTTTTCCAACTCTGCTGCCTTCAGCAACATCATGTTGGTACTTGAGATCAGCCATGGTGGAGAAGGCTCCCAGTCAGGACCTTCGTTTCATTTTATTTTTTTTTCCCCCAGACATCCAGCTGTTCAGTATTTATAAGCATACTCCTGCATAGAGATGCCCAGGGCCCACTTCATGGGGCACGAAACCTAAGCAGTTACCAGGACCAGTGATCAGAACGGCCTTGTGGGTGGTTTAAGGCACTGCTGTCTGCATCTTGAAACTCTTAATAATTTTATGTTACAACCTTTGCCTTCTAAGTGAATTTGTGCAAGAGAGCATGCCTGTGTGCCTTTCGGGTGGCACTATTAGCATATGGTGTTCGCGATGCCCCTCAGCACAGAATTCTGGTGAGTCCACAATGCATGGGAGCTCAGCATGAAGCAAAACAAATACAAGTTAAGCACATCACATCTACAACTGAGGAAGTGGCAGCTGACCACCTAGAAAGGCTATGCTCTCCATTGAAACACTAGCTGCTTCAGATGCAAAATGGTCAAAGGGGTTTGATAAAATACATTAGCAAGAATTCTCCAGAACAAATTCCTGGAAAGGGCTGTGGGTAGAACCCAGGGCTTCATTGAGAATTCTAGGGAAGCACTCTATCAAAGAGCCACCTCCCCAGGCCTTTATATATTTTTTTCCATGTGTTTCTTGTGTGTATGAGGAGCCACTTCCACTACAAGTGTTGATATCAGAAGGAGAGTAAAAGATGGGCCAGTCCATAACTTCCTTTCCTTCCATTACTTCCTTACTCACTGAAAAACTTCAGGCAGTGTGGTGGTTTGATTCAGGCGTCCTCCCATAAACCTAGGTATTCTGAATGCTAGGTTCCCAGCTGATGGAGCTTTGGGAATTAAAGCCTCCTGGAGGGAGTGTATTGTTGGGGGCAGGCTTATGGGTGATATTGCCAGTTTCCCCAAGCCGGTGTTTGGCATACTCTTCTGTTGCTATTGACCACCTTATGTTGGCCAGGGGGTGATGTCCACCCTCTGCTCATGCCATCATTTTCCCCTGCCATTGTGGAACCTCCTCTCAAGTCTGTAAGCCAAAATAAACTTTTTTTTTTCCCCCACAAGCTGCTCTTAGTTGGGTGATTTCTGCCAGCCATGCAAACCTGACTGCAACAGTATAGTTGGTATACTGCTAGACACCTGACTTTGTGGCCTTGGCCTTTTTGGAGCTGGTTTTCAAGAGGAATGTGGAAGGATTTGAAACCTTGGCCTAAGCAATGCCTTGCAGTATGTACAGCAGTAAGTACAGCTTCATGGACGATTTCGGCCAGAGTTAAAAGATCTGAATGCAGTAAGAACTGTGGACTGTGAGGTTTGGCTTGTGAGGGTGAGAAAGAGCTTTGCCTGGACTGGGCTAGAAGCAGTTTGTGTGAGAGGCTTGCTATTATACCCATGTCCTGAGAATTTGTGCAGAGTTGCATTGCATAGAAATGGACTGGTGCATGTGGAGGGATATAGCACAGAAAGAAATTTTTGGGCTGAAACTTCTGCCTGTTCAGCTCCAATTGTATGAGAAATTACAGCCATTGAGATTGGGTCAACTGACCTGCATTGGGATGACAGAAAAATGCAGTCTTTTGAAAGGGTCTGAATGCTCAAAGAGTGTCCTGTTCTTCAAAGTCTGCTTTATTCCCCATGGACTAACAAATTGGCACCCTGCCTGGTATTATGGAGCATAAGAAATGCAGGAAAAAGAGGGTCATTGAGTTTGCAACTCAGTCTTGTGTTTTGGAAATGGCTGTGGGCAGTGTGAAGCAGGTTTGCTGGATGCCTGCATGGAGACCTGATGGAGCCATGAGGATAAAACGTGGGTTGCAGTGGAGATCCAGTAGAAACACTGGCACCATGAGATGGCTGCTAATGAAAGTTGCCAGCCCCAGTGAAGTTTTCCAGGACTGTGAGTAGCCTAGCTGGAGGGGCGGAATAGGAACTCCAGAGACTTGTTGCTGGTTAGAATTATTGGACTTGGAAATTTGTCACTGACTAGAGTTGCTGGACTTGGAGCTTGAATTTGATTTTTGCCCTGTTTAAATCTTGTATTGGTTGAATATTTCTTTGTTATGACCAATGCCATCTTTTGCAGTGGGAGTGCCATTATGGGTTTTGGGGGATTTTTTTGGTATATGGCTCAGTTGAAAGACCTTGGATTATGGGGATGTTTGAACATCATTGGGATTGATTAAAAACTATAGGGACTTTTAAAGTTGGATTGTGTATTTCACATTGCATTTTACATCATTGATGGTTATCAGTTTATGTGGTGCTTTGATTCAGGTGCCCCCCCTAAACTTAAATGTTCTGAACACTAGGTTCCCAGGTGATGGAGATTTGGGAATTAACACCTCCTAGAGGCAGTATATTGTTGGGGGTGGGCTTATGGGAATTATAGCCAGACTCCCCATGCCAGTGCTTGGCACAGTCTCCTGTTCCTGTTGTCCACCTGATGTTTGCCAGGGGGTGATGCCCATCCTCTGCTCATGCCATTGTTTTCCCCTGCCATTGTGGAGCTATCCCTCGAGTCTGTAAACCAAGATAAACCTTTATTTTCCACAAGCTGCTCTTGGTCGGGTGATTTCTGCCAGCAATACGAACCTGACTGCAACAGGCAGTATGGGTAGAATATGAACATATCAAGAAATCAAATAAAACAGTTGAGTTAATTTTGTTCAGCATTTCCACTGATCTGGTAGGAACAAAATACATATGCATGCACAAGCAATGGAACACAAATTGTGTAAATCCAGTGATTCTCCTAGTTAAATGTTCTTACATTTGCATTCAAAATTGAATTCACACAATATGTAGATGAATGGTACATTCATGTTAATAACTTAAACTTTTAATTTTTCTTTACTTAGAAGCTCATTAAATAGCAAATAAACACCATAAGTCAAGAGAGTGCATGGAAGAAAGGAAAAATCATTGTTTTCTTTGTGTCTGCTATGGTTTGAAGGTTTGTGTCCCCTCCAAAATTCATATTAATTCCAAAGACAGAAGTACTAGGAGGTGGGGCCTTGGGAGATGATTGAGTTACAAGGTTGCTGACCTCATAAATGAGGTTCTGTATCCCTATTACAAGACTTGAAGGGGAGAATTTGCACCCTTTGGTCACTGCTTTTCTCCTCCAGAGGATACAAGAAGACATCATCTTGGAGTTGAGACAGGACTCCCACCAGACATTGAACCTGCTGTTACCTTGACCTCGGACTCCAAGCCTCCAGAATTGAAAGAAATAAATTACTGCCCTTTTTATAAAATATATCTTTAATTCATATATTTGCAAAGGGAGATAGAAAGAATGAGAATGGGTGCACCAGAGCCTCTTGTTGCTGCAAATGAATTCCAGATGCATATGTCGCTTTGTGCACCTGGCTTTATGTGGGTACTGGGGAATTGAACCAGAGCAAAACAGCTTTGTAAACAAGCGCCTTTGACCACTGAGCCATCTCTCCAGCTCAAAGTTCTGTTCTTCATGAATGACCTGCTGACATATTTCTTCATAGTAGCACAGAATAGACTAAGTCAGCATCTTTTACTTTTTTTCATTTTATTTGTTGTTGTTGTTTTTTGAGGTAGGGTCTCACTCTAGCTCAGGCTGACCTGGAATTCACGATATATATAGTCTCAGATTGTCCTCGAATTTACTGCAGTCCTTCTACCTCTGCCTCCTGAGTGCTGGGATTAAAGACAGCAAGCCTGACTCTAAATCAACATCTTTTGTTTTGTTTTGTTTTGTTTTTTGGTTTTCCGAGGTAGGGTCTCACTCTGGCCCAGACTGACCTGGAATTCACTATGGAGTCTCAGGGTGGCCTCGAACTCATGGTGATCCTCCTACCTCTGCCTCCCGAGTGCTAGGATTAAAGGCGTGCGCCACCACGCCCGGCTAAGTCAACATTTTTAATGAAACTTTTTCCCTGGGATTTTGTATATTGTCCCCTGCATTTTCATTTTGCACTGGGTCTTCCAATTATGATGCCAGCTCTATCCTTGAAACTCATCCCCCTGAGGGATGGAGTGTGTTCCTCTACACACTGATTCTAATCTGCCCTATGACTACTTTAACAGATAGAATTCCATCGGTGTGATAGCTTGTTGCTTGAGAGCTTTGCTTTTGAGAGGACGGCTGCTTTCCACCTCTGCCTTCCAGTCACCAGGAGCAAAGCACAGGCCATACTCTGCCGGAGCAGCACAGAGCCAAGCAGACATGCAAAGGAGGAAGAGCCCTGGGATATCCAGCCCAGCAGAGCCCTCAAATGACTCCAGGCCCAGATGCCTTCTAACTACAACCATAGTAAAAACAAACCCCAGGCCAAAAACAGCCCAGGAGGGAACTCTGCTGACCCCACCCAACCCAGCAAGCTTGACGTCAAGTTCTTAAGCTTTTGGGGAGATTAATTCAGAGTCAATAGATAACTGGAACAAGGCTCCAGTTTTACTGCTTTTTTCTTTATTACATTTAATGGAGAAAATTCTAGAAATTTCTTACAAGAATAAGAAAAATGACATAAGAAGTGCTATGAAGTATCATGAGAAGATCTAAAGGTTTAGAATACTTGGTATTTTTCCAGGGATGGGAACAGGGGCAGTGCATTAAAACGTAGGCTTCTTGGTCTAGAGAGATGACTTAGTGGTTAAGACACTTGCCTACAAAGCCTAATGATCCAGGTTCAATTTCCCAGTACCCATGTAAGCCAGATGCACAAGGTGGAGTTCATTTGCAGTAGCTAAAGGCCCTAGCATGCCCATTCTCTCTCTCTCTCTTTTTCTCTCTCTGTCAAATAAATAAATGACTCTCTCAAATAAACAAAATAAAATAGGACTGGAGAGATTGCTTAGCAGTTAAGCGCTTGCCTGTGAAGCCTAAGGACCCCGGTTCGAGGCTCAATTCCCCAGGACCCACGTTAGCCAGATGCACAAGTGGGCGTACATGTCTGGAGTTCGTTTGCAGTGGCTGGAGCCCTGGCGCGCCCATTCTCTCTCTCTCTCTCTCTCTGCCTCTTTCTCTGTCGCTCTCAAATAAATAAATAAATAATAAACAAAAATATAAAATTCTATTAAAAAATAAAATAAAATGTAGGCTTCTCCTCACAGGCCAGCTAGCCTGGTGTTAGCAGCAATACATAAGAGTCCCTGCCTGCTTCCGACTAGGTGCAAGGCAAGGATCAACATCAGAGGTTGTTTTCTGACCTCCACATGTGACTTGGCCTGCACACACAAACACACACACACACATACACAAATACAGTCTCTCTGACCCCAGCTCCCAGAAGTGGATTCAATAAATCATCATGTGACCAAGGAATCTATACAGCTGCAAGTTCCCTCATGTAGGTTTTTGGTGGAGTACACTTCATGGCAGTGCTTCAGTTGGTGGCAATAGAATTTTGATTTCAGTGTCAGAAGATTCCCACAGCTGCCCTAGCTCTGACCTTGAAGATGGCTGAGGAAAGTTAACTGGAATATGGATAAGCCTGCCCCATGGAGAACATCCTGATTTATTTAAAAGACAAAGGAGGGCTGGTGAAATGGCTTAGTGGTTAAGGCATTTGCCTGCAAACCCGAAGGACCCAGGTTCGATTCCCCAGGACCCACATACGCTAGATGCACAAGGGGGTATATACGTCTGGAGTTCGTTTGCAGTGGCTAACGGCCCTGGCACACCCTCTATCTACCTCTCTCTCTCATTCTCAAATAAATAAATAAATAACAGACAAAAGAGTCAGGCGTGGTGGCACAGGCCTTTTCCCATCCTCGAATTCCAGAGGCAGAAGTTGGAGGATCGCCCAGAGAGATAGGAGGATTGCTGTGAGTTCAAGGCCACCATGAGAATTCATAGTGAATTCCAGATCAGCCTGACCTAGCGTGAGACCCTACCTCAAAAAACAAAAGCAAACAAACCAACAACAACAAAAAAAAGACAAAGGAGAGAGCAAAGGACAGTCTATTAATCTTTTGCAGAAAGCAGATCTTTCAGAAAGGTATCCAGCCCTTACCAATTCTAAGTAAGTGACTCCTAGGACTGTACCCAGGAACAGACAGACAAACTACCAATCTTCTCTGGGCATCAGACACTTCCTTTCTATCATTGTTTCCAAAGTGGGTGGTCCCAAAATACCACCTGAGCTATTTAGATGGAACTAGAGTCCACAAGAATATTTTAAGTAGTAATGCCTAAATCTAGCAATACCTACACAAGACCCTTATAATAGGAGAAAAATGTCATCAAATTAAAAGAGAGAGACTAATGGAGAGAGGGGACATGATGGAGAGCAGAGTTATGAAGGGGAGGGGAGGGAAAATCGTGGTTTATTGTCTGTAAGTATAGAAGTTGTCAATAAAATTTTATATATGAAAAGTACTACTACTACAATTCAAATCTCTCTTAGCCAGGTGTGGTGATTCACACTTGTAATCACACTATTTTGGAGGCTTGAGGCAGGAGGATTGCAAGTTTCAGGCCAAGCTGGGCTATAAGTAAGATGCTGTCCCCAAAGAAAACTTTCTAAGAATGCCCTTCGGTTATGATTTGAGCATCTTGCATTCCTGGCTCCTAGTATCATGTCAGCCTCATAATAGATGATCAGTAACCATGATCACTTTTTAAAAATATTCTTATTGATTTATTTGAGTAAGAGAGAATGGGCAAGCCAGCGTCTCCATCCAGCCACTGCTAACGAATTCTAGATGCATGCACCACTTTGTACATCTGGCTTATGTGTATACTGGGGAATTGAACCTGGGTTCTTAGGCTTCCTAGGTAAGTGTCTTAACCACTAAGTCACCTCTCTAGCCCAATGGATTTTATTATTTATTGGAGAGAGAGACTGGTAGAGAGAGAATGGATGTGTCAGGGCCTCTGGCCACTGCAAACGAACTCTAGAGCATGTGCCACTTTGTGCATCTGGCTTATATGGGTACTGGGGAATCAAACCTGGGTAGTTAGGCTTTGCAGGCAAGCACCTTAACTACTAAGTCATCTCTCCAGGTCCATACTACTTTTTATTATCAATAAATTCCTACAACAAAGCTTTAGTCTCTGTTGATCCAAAAGACATAACTCTCACCTCAAAGAGGATAACAGATAGTTTCTTCTGGAATCAAATATGAGTGACCATGGCCTAGGTTTAGGTTACCCCAATTCCATGCTATAATGTATTAAAACTTTCATGAAGGCCGGGCGTGGTGGCGCATGCCTTTAATCCCAGCACTTGGGAGGCAGAGGTAGGAGGATCACCGTGAGTTCGAGGCCACCCTGAGACTACATAGTGAATTCCAGGTCAGCCTGGGCTAGAGTGAGACCCTACCTCAAAAAACCAAAAAAACAAAAATTTCATGAAGGCTCTATAGTTACAGAACAAAAGAAAGTCATAAATCAAGGCACTTTTCAAATATATTTATATATATATATATAAATATAATATAATATATAATATATATTATATAATATATAATAAAATAATAAAATATAATATATATTATATTTTATATATATATAATATATAATAATAGAATAGAATAGAATAGAACATTTGGGGTTCTGGGGTGCTTCCTGGAACCCTAAGCCCTGAGTCCATATCTGCAAACCAACTAATGAATTGGCAATTCCAGACTCAAGAAAATGATTTTTTAAACACCACTTTTTTTTTTTTTTTTTTGGTTCTTTGAGTAGGATCTCACTCTAGCTCAGGCTGACCTAGCATTCACTATGTACTCTCAGAGTGGCCTTGAACTCACAGCAATTCTCCTGCCTCTGCCTCCCAAGTGCTGGGATTAAAGGTGTGTACCACTGCATCAGGCTTTTTTAAAACAACACATTTTATTCAGGTATCACAGGGAAAGGACTGAGGAAGGGGAGGTAAAGTGGGGAGGAGGAAGATATGCTATGTGGAGTCCAGGAGCCCATGTAAACAAACATGGATCTTAGATTTAAAAAAAAAAATAAACACATGAAAAGGGATTTTTAAAATATTTTTATTTATTTGAGAGTGACAGAGAGAGAGAAAGAGGCAGATAGAGAGAGAGAATGGGTGTGCCAGGGCCTCCAGCCACTGCAAATGAACTCCAGATGCTTGCCCTTGTGCATCTGGCTAACATGGGTCCTAGAGAATAGAGCTTCGAACCAGGGTCCTCAGGCTTCACAGGCAAGTGCTTAACCACTAAGCCATCTCTCCAGGCTGAAAAGGGACTTTAAAAAAAAAATAAGCATGCATTTCCAAAAATATTAAACACAGAAATAAAAATGAGAAATGTCCCTTCCCACCCTGCTATGGCTGCCAGGGTGAGGAGAGAGAGCCCAGTGACTCAAAAGCATTGCAGCCACAGTTGGAGAGAGAGAGAGAATGGGCCCCTCTCTCTGTGGGTCAGAGAAGATATACTTTTAAAATTCACACCCAGTATACCTGAACATACTTATACCAGGGGTCCCAGCCAATAGGCCTGGGCTTAGAGGAAGAATCCACTCACACCTGAGCAGGGTACGAGCTCAAGAGAGAGATGATTGGGTGAGAGGGGCAAATGCTAAATCACGGGAGGTAAGCAGGTGGGCGAGCTGAGATAGTTGAAACTAGCTGAGATAAGCATGGCAAAAATGTGACGCAAGATCATCCTAAAATCTTTCTTTTTAAGGGCCTTCCTGATCCTGCCTAGTCCAAGAAGCTATCTGCCTTCTCTGGGGACCCCTCTCCCCCACACACATTGGCTGACCATCAGGTAGGCGGGTTACAGCAAAATGGAAGCGGGGACATCTCCACCATAGGCCTTAGATGATATCTGATGACATTCTTAGGACTTGGGTTGGTAGAAGCTGGGGGTCTGCTGCACCTGATGAACTGGTAGTCACCAGGATGTTAGTTCAGATATAGATGTGGGCAATAAATGGCTATTAAGGGCCCAAGGTGATTTGGCTCTGACTTGCAACATTCCATCTCTCTGTGATCACGGGAGCTTTATCAGTCCATTCAGCCTTACTGGAAGTAGGTGCAGCAGATACCATGTTTTTCTGGGAACTTTAGTTCACATCTCAATGTCATAACAGACATCATTGGATATGCTTAGCATTCAGTGGACCTTATCTGATCCTTGTGGGAAATGTCCTCAAAGAAAGAGAGAATGTGCACATCTTGGTGAAATTAATTTCCTCAAAGTCTCCCGAAAACATCTGAATCCCTGGGAAGCAGCTGATATCTGGCAACTTGTAGAAGACACTAAAGGAGCCAGACTCAGTGAGGGCATCCCAACACAGACCATGATAAAGTTTGGTGCATGGCCAGAAACAATGTTTGTGACTACAAACCCTGGAGCAAAGAGCAAATGAGCACCCAAAGTGGTACCCACAGAAGAGCAATTAGGATCTTCTAGATGATGAGAAAGAGTTCCAACCAGCATCATATTTTACATCTGTGGGACAGTGACATCAGCACATAGCTCCCAAGGGTCTCATGGGAATTCAAGAAGGCAACACATGCAAAACCTCTCACACAGTGTCTGGCACCTAATAACACTTGGGAGAAATGTTGCTTCCTATTTCCTTTCCCTCAGCTCTGACTAACATGGGGGATTCTCCCAGGCTTCCATTGTTCCTGAAGATACATGTTATGAAGAAAATTGGAGATGACTGGATACCAGTCAGCCTCTGCCACATAACAAGCCACCTTAAACTGAGTAGCTTAAAATAGTACTCAGTTCTTGCTTTGGCATCTCCAGATCACCTCATCTCAAGTGGATTCAACTAGGCAGCCCTGCTCCTGCCCTTGGCTTTCCATTACAGACTGGGGTCAGATCTGATTCTGGGTCCCAGAGGAAGGTTCACTGCTATAGACAGAATCGTTGCAGCCCCTCCCAATGTTTCTAACCCTTAGCCCCCAAGATGATGATATAAAGAGGTGGGGGCTTGGGGAAGTACCCTTATAAAAGATGACCCAGAGCAGAAAATGGTAGCACACACCTGTAATCCCAGCAGGAGGAAGGAAGGTTGCAAGTTCTAGGCCAGCCCTGGTGCATTCTAGGTCAGTCTAAGCTACATAAGGAACACCTATCTTGAAAACAACCACCATGGTGAAGCATGGGAACACAATGCCAAGATAGCCAGCCATGTATAAAGCAGGAAGTGGGCACTCATGAAACACAAAACCTCCTGGTACCTTGACCCTGAACATTCCAGATTCCTGAACTCTGAGCAGTACATTCTTCTCATTTATAAACTGCCAGGTCTGTGGTGGCTTATTATAGCATCCCAAATAGACTAAGAGAGACACCACATGTGGGAATTAAGAGAGAATGGCTTGTCTTCCATCTGCATCCAACTATTCCTTTCTATCCTAACTCCCAAAAGAGACATGGATGGCTCACAAATACCACTCAATTTCAGCTCTTCAATTGTAACTGAGTCTCATGACAGTGACAGAAGTGCAAAAGACCAAAGGACAAAAGGGTAGAACATGGTAGAAGTCCAGTGCCCAAGCTAAGCAACTGGACAAAGGTCAGAACAAAGTAGAAACAGCTGGGCTGGTGAGATGGCTTAGCAGCTTAGCGCTTGCCTGTGAAGCCTAAGGACCCTGGTTTGAGGCTCGGTTCCCCAGGACCCACATTATCCAGATGCACAAGGGGGCACACGTGTTTGGAGTTCATTTGCAGTGGCTGGAGGCCCTGGTGCACCCATTCTCTCTCTCACTCTCTATCTGCCTCTTCCTCTCTTTGTCACTCTCAAATAAATAAATAAAAACAAAACAAATCTTTTTTTTAAAGTAGAAACAGCTACTATAAGGATGCCACCGGACACAGAGAATGGGAAACAAATATACCAGCTTTCCTCCTCTCCTTGCCCTGTGACTTTCATGGGTATTTCCCAATGGCCATACATCCTAGGGAGCCAGAGGACAAGGCAGCTTAAAAAAAAAAAACAAAAACCTGTAGCTCCCATGAGCCCATTGGTGCAGGACTGAAAAAACAGGCATGGGCCTGAGAGCAAACAGGTGAGTGTAACAGCATTTACTTGCTCCACACTTGTCTGCATCCCCCAGACAAGTCAGCGGCCAAGTGCTTTAGCACTCATTGTGAGAGCCCTGTGGGCATCTCCCTGGCATGGACCAGTACCACATCAGAAGCATCTTGCCAGAGACACCTCACTTAGCCTGAAGACCTTTGCTGGTCACTGAGCATGCTCAGGTTGTATGCTGAGCAGCCCCAAGGGCTGGGGCATTCATGGGCCTGGGGGAGGCCCTCAAGCAACAGTGAACAGCAGCCAGTGAAGTCGTATGTCCCAGCTTTCTTGTCCCTTGCGTTCTCCGTGGGACGGAGCCCCAGCCCACAATGCTATCTGCCCCTTCCTCCCGATTGACTCCCTTCCTTTCCTTTCCTTCCCTTGTAATAGCAACCCCATCTGCAAACAAACTCTTTGTACAGGAATCCTTGTTTAGGTTCTACCATTAGGGCAAACCTGCAGGATAACTCACAGCAACATCGGGGCCTTCTCACCAGCATGTGGCAGACCAAAGCAAAAAAAAAAAAAAAGAAAGAAAGAAAAAAAAATGGGTGCAGCACTGAGCCTCCCTGTATCCATCTAAAGGATTCCCAACCCTCCCTTCTATTTTGCCCTTCCCACTCTCGACAGAAGAGCTTCCTTTCTATTCCTTCCAGGGGAGGGAAGGAAGAAGAATACAGTGGCAGTCAAGGGCAGAAATGGGCTGTAATATTCTCCCTGAATCTCTACCTCGTTCCACTGGGACACCCCTTCCTGTGTCCCCAGCCCCCATGAACGGCCACCTCTTCGCAGAAGGGAGTGAGTTAAGTGCCCCATTACTAAGGAACTGCCACACTAGCCACCAAAGTGACTGCTCGTTATTTGAACACTTTCTTCTATTTGACTGAATACAGGAAAAATGTCACAAATAGAATATTCATCATCGCCCTCGCACGCCTTTTCTTCCCTGCTTATCTCTCTGCTGTCATTTACGAATCCCAGCTTCAGGTTCATTTAGTATGTTGAGTGCGTGCCCAGGGAGAGGATGCCGCTGAAAGGCTGGCCCACATACTCCGCGCCGCGACAGCCTCCCTCCCCTCTGGTGACACCCCACCAGACAAACGCCACTCACACTGACCCCTCGAGGGTAGGACACCGTCTGCCTGAGCGGATGGGGGCCTCTGCTCCACGCGCCGGGAACATAAAGGACCCAAGGAGCCTTCACAGCCATTTAGTGATTCTCGGCATGTCACTATTACAGACACCTCAGCTTCCAGAGCTTTTATCCTTAGGTGCTTCTTAGAAGACGAAGGATGGCATCCCCACCCCACTTCAAACACCGTCTGTTTCAAGCTCCTCAGAGGGGCTAACACCGCCTGCCAATTTCGCAGCGAGAGTTATCAGCGCTCAGCGTCTCGGCCTCCTTTCCATCAGCATCGCCCCCCATCCCCGGACTGCTCCTCCTCCAGCCAGGCCCCATTCCCCAGATTGCTGCTGCTGTGTCGGGCAGCAGGGAACACATTTCCGGAACACATTTCCAGAACTGGGAAATCAAAGTACTTATTGCCCTGACAATTAGATATTATGTTCAAGTGCAGTAGCACAAGCCTGAAAACGGGTAGCTTAGAAAAGGCGGGGGTGGGAGGGGGGATGGAGAGATTTCGTAGCGGTTAAGGCGCTTGCCTGCAAAGCCTAAGGACCCAGGTTCAATTCCCCAGATTCACAGGGTGGTGCATGCATCTGGAGTTTGTTTGCAGTGGTCAGAGGTCCTGGCACACCCATTCTCTCTCTCTCGCTCAATCTCTCTCTCTCTCTCTCTCACACACACACACAAATAAATAAAAATAAAATATCTTTAGAAAAAGAGAGAGAAGATGATGTTTTCTCCCATAACACCAGTCCAAAGGCAGCCTTCCCAGGGATGGTTGCCCAGGAAATCGCTGAAGACCCAGTCCATTTCTTTTCCATTTTTCGGGGTGTGAGAATCACCGCATGCTCTTACCTTAGTCACTGGAACTCCAGACATTCTCATCAGAATGTAAGCAGCCTTCCCAGAAATTCCACCCAAGAGCCCTAGCTATATGTACCTTTCTGTCCAGTGCATATCAATTGACCAACCCTAGCTACGAGGGCAGCTGGGAAGTCTAAGCTTTATAATTTTATATTTTATTTATTTGAGAGACAGAGAGGGAGAGTGGGTGCACTCCAGGGCATCTAACCACTGGCAAACAAATTCCAGACACATATGCCGCCTTGTGCATCTGGTTTACACCGGTACTAGAGAATTGAACCTGGATCCTTAGGCTTCACAGGCAAGCACCTTAACCACCAACCCATCTCACCATCCCTAAGCTTTTAGCTGAGTGTATTGTCACGATGTATAAAATTGGGGTTCTGTTGCTTTTATGGGCTGAATTGTGTTCTCTCAGAATTCCTATGATGAAGTCCTGAGTCCCCCCCCCCCCTCCAACTTCAGAATGTGACTGGAATTGGAAATAGCAGAGCTCAGGAAGCAGTAAGTTAAAATGAGCTATTAGGTTGGGTCCTAACTCAATATGGCAGGCGTTCTTATAAAAGGAGGTGAGAACACAGACATGCACAGACGCAGGACTGCATGGGGACACAGACAGAAGATGACAGTGTGCAGGCCAAGGAGAGACTTCAGAAGGAGCTAACCCTGCCAACATCTTAATCTCAGACTTCTAGCCTCCAAAACCATGAGACAGTAAGGTGACTGTTTCAGCCACTCCAACTGATATTACGTCACGGTAGAGCAATACCATTAGTAAGGACTAAGAGAATGGGCATCAGTCACAATTACCAGTAGCTGGCCCGTTTGGCGAGACCATGTCTGTATCACCTGAGCTTTCCAAAGCTATTTGGCAAACATTCTGGCAAAGTGTGTGTGGAGGGGGGATATGTATGCTTTTGTGTGGGTGCACAGTTGCATACACAAGCGCACCGCCTCCCACCAGAGGAAGACCTCTGGCGTTCTTCTGCCTTATTTCTCTCATGGTCTCTCATGGAAACTGGAAGTCTTCATTTGCTGGCTAAGCTGGCTGACCAGGGAAACCCAGTAATCCTCCTATCTCTGCCTCCCTTAGGACTGGGGTTTCATGCATGTGCTACCATGCCTGGCTTTTCACACAGGTGCTGAGGATCAAATTCGGGTCCTTACTTTTTTTTTTTTTTATTTGAGAGCGACAGACACAGAGAGAAAGACAGATAGAGGGAGAGAGAGAGAATGGGCGCGCCAGGGCTTCCAGCCTCTGCAAACGAACTCCAGACGCGTGCGCCCCCTTGTGCATCTGGCTAATGTGGGACCTGGGGAACCGAGCCTTGAACCGGGGTCCTTAGGCTTCACAGGCAAACGCTTAACTGCTAAGTCATCTCTCCAGCCCCAGGTCCTTACTCTTGCACAGCAAAAACTCTTAACTGCTGAGCACCAAGCCCCTGGTAAACATTCTTTTAAAATATTTTTACTTATTTGCAAGCAGAGAGAGATAGAAAAAGGGAGTTCAGGGCTGGAGAGATGGATTAAGCGCTTGCCTGTGAAGCCTAAGGACCCTGGTTCGAGGCTCCATTCCCCAGGACCCACGAAAGCCAGATGCACAAGGTGGTGCATGCATCTGGAGTTCATTTGCAGTGGCTGGAGGCCCTGGCACGCCCATTCTCTCCCTCCCTCTCTCTCTCTCTCTCTCTCTCTCTCTCTGTCTCTCTCCCTTTCTCTGTAACTTTCAAAATAAATAAAAATAAACAAAAAAAGTTAAAAAAAGAAAAAAGAAAAAGAGAGTTGCCCTCGGGCCTCCAGGCACTGCAAATGAATGCTAGATGCATGTGTCACTTTGTGCATCTGGCTTTATATGCGTACTGGGGAATCAAACCTGGGTCCTTTGACTTTGCAGGCAAATGCCTTAACTGCTAAGCCATCTCGCTAGCCCCGCCCCCTTGTAAACATTTTTTTCTTTTAATATTTATTTATTTATTTATGAGAGAGAAAGAGGCAGAGAGAAAAAGAGAATGGGCACACCAGGGCTGTCAGCCTCTGCAAACGGACTCCAGACACATGCGCCGCCTTGTGCACCTGGCTTATGCGGGACCTGAAGAGTTGAACCTGGGTCCTTTGGCATTGCAGGCAAGCATCTTAACAGCTAAGCCATCTCTCCAGACACCTAGTAAATATTTTGACAGATTCTTTTTAAGGGCCTATTTATTTGCTGGACAATATCCAGAGGGCTGCATCATCTCTGCCCTGCCAACAATCTTTCTCTCTTGTTCTTGTCCATGCCCAATACTCCTCCCTAGAATTCCTTGTATAAACCTTGTGGCCTCTATGAAAATGACTGGAGAAGAACTAAAATAGCCCTCCCTTCCACTGGCCAGAGCTAGCTGAAAGTCTAAAGTTGTACTTCATTTTCTGTGGTTAATCCATTCTCTCTGTAAAGTGCAAATTAACTAGCAAATGCTTTAGAGCTGGTGAGCCCTGAGCGGGTTTTGAGGGCCTAAGAGCACACGGAAGGACTGGGGGAATGGCGGGGAAGGAGGTACCAAGGAGCCAGAAGCCAGAACAAGGGGAAGGCCCAGGTGGGGGTTACTACTGGTACTGCAAACACTCCAAACCTATCCTGTTTTATAAAAAGGGCATTTGGGAGAGTGCAGGGGGTGAAAATCGATATTTGTTTCCACTTCTGCTCGGTATCTCTGCCCCATCCCACCCTCTGATAAAACTCTATTTACACACCGCCTGCTTAGACATTTACAGTCTTGTTTTCCCTCGCCAGCTGCTGAGGCTTGAATGTGTCTCCCACATTTCCTGTATTGGAGACAATCCCCAAAGTGGCACGTTAAAGGTATTTGGAGGTGGGAACTTTAGGGAGCTGAAGATTTCATGGGGTTACGATGGTGGGGCCCTCACAATGCAATTTGTGACTGCATAAAAAGAAGAGAGCCAGGTTGGAGAGATGGCTTAGTGGTTAAGATGCTTGCCTGCAGAGCCTAAAGATTTTGGTTTGGTTCCCCAGTACCCACATAAAGGCAGATGCACAAAGTGGCACCTGTGTATAGAGCTCATTTGTGGTGACTAGAGGCCTTGGCATGCCCATTTTCTACTCTGTCTCTCTCTCTCTGTATGTCTCAAAAATAAATAAATAAGTATCTTAAAAAGAAAAAAAAAATACTCAAGCCAGCACACTTGAGCTATCTTGCCTTGTAATGTTCTGCATCACCTCAGGAATCTACAGAAAATCCCCACTAGCAAAAAAAAAAAGGCTCTCACCAGAAGCAGTCTTGACCTTGCATTCTCGACAACCAGAACCACGAAAAATAAATGTCTTTGTCTTTTCTTTTTTTTTTTTTTAAAGCAAATCTGGGTATGGTGGTGTGTACACCTTTATTTATTTATTTATTTTTTTAATTTTTATTTATTTGAGAACGACAGACACAGAGAGAAAGACAGATAGAGGGAGAGAGAATGGGCGCGCCAGGGCTTCCAGCCTCTGCAAACGAACTCCAGACGCATGCACCCCCTTGTGCATCTGGCTAACGTGGGACCTGGGGAACCGAGCCTCGAACCGGGGTCCTTAGGCTTCACAGGCAAGCGCTTAACCGCTAAGCCATCTCTCCAGCCCTTTGTCTTTTCTTTATAAATTACGTAGTCTGTGGAGCTCAGTGATAGCAACAGAAAGTGGGCTAAGACTCCTGCTCTGAAAACTTCTCCACAGAGCATGTCTAGATAGTTGGACTGGGCTGTTCTGTCTCCCTTGGGTGTTATGGCACTTGTTCCCTCACATAAAATGCCATGGACACAAGGCGCCTGTCTCCCAGAGTCTGAATTTGTTCACTCTTTGAAATCTTTTTATTTTTCTATTTGTAAGCAGAGAGAGGGGAGAGAGAGAAGAGAGACAGGCAGAGAATGAGTGCACCAGGGCCTCCAGCCACTGCAGGTGAATTCTAAACACAGATGCCACCTTGTGCATCTGGCTTTATGTAGGTATGGGGGAAGTGAACCCAGACTGTTAGGCTTTGCTGACAAGTGCCTTAACTGCTGAGCTATCTCTCCAGCCCTTGTTCACTCTGTAATGAGTAACACCTTGAGCAATTCCTTGGGAAAATTTTCAACTTCCAAGTCCTTTCATGTCCAAAACCATCTTGAATTTGTCCTCACAGTTGAATTTTTTAAATATTTATTTATTGACTTATTTTAGAAAAAGACAGATGGGGGGATTAGTTGGGTAAGAAAGGGCACACCAGGGCCTCCAGACACTGCAAATGAACTCCAGACGCGTGCGCCCCCTTGTGCATCTGTCTTATGTGGGTGG
Organism: Jaculus jaculus; assembly: GCF_020740685.1. Classification (NCBI taxonomy): domain Eukaryota; kingdom Metazoa; phylum Chordata; class Mammalia; order Rodentia; family Dipodidae; genus Jaculus; species Jaculus jaculus. Next base: position 40,973,200 of record NC_059125.1, read on the forward strand.
ATACTAGGAAATCAAACCTGGGTCCTTTGGCTTCACAGGCAAGCAACTTAACCGCCAAGCCATCTCTCTATCCCCCAACAGTTGAATTTTGTCATTGTCCTCCTTGTTATAATGATTATAATATTATTATTCTCTGGTGCTGGAGATAGAACCCAAGTTCTTGTGCATGCTAGAAAAATGCTCTACCTCTGAAGGTAACATGCCCAGGCACACAATTGAATATTAACTGACCCAAGTGCCCAGTGTTTACTTGCTCTCTCTCATGCCTTTTGAAACTCCATAGTACTGAGACTGGGTGGCAAATGTAGTTTGTACAACATTTCCTAGCAACCTTCCTGTTCTGTTCTGATAACAGGAGGCACCAAGAGACGATGGTTGGCCCGGAAAAGCTTCCAGTTTATGGCTCCATTGGAGTGTGGTTGCTAGCTTCCCCTTTCCTGATTGGATGCAGACTGATAGAGAATTCAGGTATCAAGTTCTAGTCTCAAAATGATCTTTCTCAGACATTGTGCTATTGTTTTCTAGCTCAGTTTCTTAAACTGTGGGCTGCAGCCCCACATGGGATAACCTAACTGAATGTGGAGGTTGTAAAAAAAAAAACAAAACAAAACTGGGGGACTTGAGAGATGGCTCAGTAGTTAAAGCGCTTGCCTACAAAGCCTAGCCACTAGGGTTCAATTCCCCAGTATACACATAAACCCAGATACACAAAATGACACTTTTGGAGTTTGTTTGCAGTGACTGGAGGCCCCGGTGTGCCCATCCTCTCTGTCTCTCTTCTCTCGATCTCTCTCTGCTTGAAAATAAATGAATATGGGCTGGAGAAATGGCTTAGCGGTTAAGCGCTTGCCTGTGAAGCCTAAGGACCCCGGTTCGAGGCTTGGTTCCCCAGGTCCCACGTTAGCCAGATGCACAAGGGGGCACACGCGTCTGGAGTTCGTTTGCAGAGGCTGGAAGCCCTGGCGCGCCCATTCTCTCTCTCTCCCTCTATCTGTCTTTCTCTCTGTGTCTGTTGCTCTCAAATAAATAAATAAATAAATTTTTTTTAAAAAAAAAGAAAATAAATGAATAAATAAAATAGTTAAAATATTTTATGTATTTATTTTTATTTTAGAGAGAGCAAGAGGAAGACAGAGAGAGAGGAGATACAGAGAATTGACATGGCAGGGCTTCAACCACTGCAATTGAACTCCATATGCTTGCACCACGTGAACATGTGCAACCTTGCCTCACTTTTGTGTGGCTGGCTAACGTGGGATCTGGAGAGCAGAACATGGATACTTAGGCTTCGCAGACAAGTGCCTTAACCACTAAGCAATATCTCTAGCCCCAAAATATTTTTTTATGAAATTTGGCAATAGCAAAAGTTTTATGAACACATAGCAACCAAAAATTAATTCAAAATGTATTTATAATATATAATGAAGTTGAGATGTTTCTGGAAGCATTCACCCATGTTGCATCATGCAACTTCACTGCTTCCTGGGTTCTGAGCACACATGTTCACTTTGCACCGTGCATAGCATCACACCATCAATGCCAGCGAACCCTCAGAATCAGGACTATTGTATGCTATAAATCACAGTATTTTCACTATATTTAAAAGGTTTTCTTGGGCTGGAGAGATGGCTCAGCGGTTAAAGTTGCTTACCTGCAAAGCCTAAGAACCTGGGTTTGATTCCCCATTACTCACCTAAAGCCAGATAGACAAGATGGTGCATGTGTCTGGAGTTTGTTTGCAGTGGCTGGTGACCCTGATGTGCCCATTCTCTCTGTCTCATAAATATGTATTTTTTTAAAGTTTTCTGCTCTAATAGAGATGCAATGGTTTAATTTTAGAAAACAAAAACTAAATATTTTCTTCATTATGTAATATCAAATTAGTATATCTTAGTATTGTATTATGCTAGAGTGTTTTATTTTAAAAATTGCTATTTGAGTTGCTGACATATTTATAAAAAGTTGTTCAAAGAGGGGCTGGGGATATATCTGGCCACAGTTGCCTAGTATGCACAAGAATCTGGGTTCAATCCCTGGCAGTGAAAAAAACATCATTTAACTTTGATTTTTGGATTAGGCTAGAATTTCCAAGAATTTTTGAAATAGTCCTAAACATATTTCTGTCATTTCATACTACACATTTATGTAAAGTGGCATTCTCAGCATTGACAATTATAAAATGAAAATATTGATTAGCTGAAAAATGTTGAAGATGCTCTCCATCCTGTGGTATCAAATATTCAGCCAAGATTTAATTTTTTATGTAAACATGAACTAGCACATCTATCTCATTAGCATGCTATTAATGAGTGGTAAAATTATATGTATAGCAAAGAATTGTTTTAAAATAAATTTAGAATTTACTATCAGTAAATGCTTGATTTTTAAATCTATTTTATATGCTAATATACTGAATGTCACATAAAAATTTCTTGGATAAGCCAGGTGTGGTGGCGCACGCCTTTAATCCCAGCACTCAGGAGGCAGAGATAGGAGTATTGCTGTGAGTTCGAGGCCACTCTGAGACTCCTTAGTGAATTCCAGATCAGCCTGGGCTAGAGTGAGACCCTACCTTGAAAAACAAAAAACAAAAATAAAAAATCTTGGGACAAAAAGAAGTGAGTGAAAAGAGTTTAAGAAGTCCTGTTCTAGCTCTCCAGCTATTCTCTAAACCAGCTTATTACTTCGTTAATATTGTGCTTACTTATTTGCAAACAGAGAGAGATAGAGAGGAGAAACAGAGAGGATGGGTGCACCAGGGCCTCCACCCATTGCAAATGAACCCCAGATGCATGTACCAATTTATGCATCTGGTTTTACCTCGGTATTGAGAAATCAAGCCAGGGTTGTTAGGCTTTGCATGCAAGTGTCTTAACCACTGAGCTATCTCTCCAGCCTGGGTTACTACTTTTTATCTCCATGGACAATTGGACTTTTTTTTCTACCATTACCTTTGGAGTTCAGAAATTTTGATGCCTTAGGGAACAGGTTATTTTTTTTTTTTAATTCTTGTTTGGCATTTGGTCTGCTCTTTAAATCTAAAGATTGCAGTTTCTCTCCAGCTCAGAGAAATTGTTTATCCTATTATTACTTTGATTATTTCCTCTCCTGCAGGCTGTCTATTCCTAGCTTCTGAGAATTCCTGATAGGGAGCTGAATTTCAAGTCCTTCCCAAGCCTCTTAATTTTTCTTTCTTTCTTTCTTTTTCATCCCCTTGTCCATTTAGTATTTTCAGAGAGAATTATCAATCCTGTCATCAATTCAGACTTTGGCCATGGTCATTTGGCCACTGGGTCTCTCCAATTAGTTTATTACATGAGCAATTGCATTTTAAATTCCAAAATTGGACATATGCTTTTTTTTTTGAGATAGGGTTTCACTCTAGCCCAGGCTGACCTGGAATTCATATTCTCAGGGTGACCTTGAACTCACTGTGATCCTCCTTACCTCTGCCTCCCAAGTGCTGGGATTAAAGACATGCACCACCACGCCCAGCATTTTTTGTTTGTTTGTTTTTGAGGTAGGGTCTCACTCTAGTCCAGACTGACCTGGAATTCACTATGTAGTCTCAGGCTGGCCTCAAACTCATGGCAATCCTCCTACCTCTGCCTCCAGAGTGCTGGGATTAAAGGCGTGCGTCACCACGCCCAGCTGACATATGCTTTTGACAGCAGTCAGCTCTCTCATAGGCAGTAGTTTTACCTCACTTAAATAGCTTTCCATATCCTGAGAGAAATCTTTGGGGCTGAGTTCTTTTGTATTTTTAAGAATATTTTATTTATTTATTTGAGAGAGAGAATGGGCACATCAGGGCCTCTAGCTACTGCAAACTACAGATGTATGCACCACCTTGCCCATGTGGGTCCTGGGGAATGAAACCTGGGTCCTTTGACTTTGCTGGCAAGCACGTTCACTGCTGAGTCATCTCTCCAGCCCTCTTTTGTGTTTATAATTTGTTTCATTGTTGTTGTATCTCTCTTTCGTGACATTGGTTTCCTCAAATGTGTCCCTGATACCTACGTAAGCCAGATATACAAGGTGGCACATGCATCTGGGGCTCGTTTGCAGTGGCTGGAGGCCCTGATGTGCGCCCATTCTCTCTCTCTCTTTCCCCCCTTCTCTCTCTCTCTCTTTCTCTCTCTCTCTTTCTCTCTCTGTCTGTCATTCTCAAATAAATAAGTAAAAATAAACCAAAAAAATTAGGAAAAACCCACCAGTGGAAAATGTCTGTCCTCATAGTGAAAGGTTGTATTGCAGAGGAAGGACTTGAATCCAGTCACCTTTCCCTCAGGACCTTTGGGTAGCATTTTAGTACCTTAGGAGCTGCTATAATAAAATACCACACACTGGCTAAGGCTTATTAAACAATAGAAATTTATTTCTCACAGTTCTATAGCCTGGAATTCCAAGATCAGGGTGCTATCAGGGCTTGGTTCTGTGGAGGGCCCTTTTCGTGGTTGTAGACTTCTTGTATCCTCATTTAGCAGCAAGAGAAAGCAATCTCTCTCTCTCTCTCTCTCTCTCTCTCTCTCTCTCCCTCCCCTCCCCTCCCCTCTCTCTCCTTTTTTTAAAAAAAAGAGGGTTAAAAAGATTGCCTAGTGGTTAAGGCGCTTGCCTGCAAAGCCAACGGACCCATGTTCAATTCCCCAGGACCCATGTAAGCCAGATGCACAAGGTGGTGCATGCATCTGGAGGCCCTGGCATACTCATTCTGTATCTATCTGCCTGTCTGTCTTGCTTTTCCTATCTCAAATAAAAATAAATTGAGGCAAAGTATGACCTGGAACTCATTCTGTCCTCCTATGTCTTCAGATTGCTGGAATTAAAGGCATGGCTGTCACCAGGCCACCATACCTGGCTCTCTTGGGACCTTCTTCTTTTTTTTTTTTTTTAAAGTTTTTTTTTTATTTATTTATTTTTTATTTGAGAGTGACAGACACAGAGAGAAAGACAGATAGAGGGAGAGAGAATGGGCGCGCCAGGGCTTCCAGCCTCTGCAAACGAACTCCAGACGCATGCGCCCCCTTGTGCATCTGGCTGATGTGGGACCTGGGGAACCGAGCCTCGAACCGGGGTCCTTAGGCTTCACAGGCAAGCGCTTAACCGCTAAGCCATCTCTCCAGCCCTCTTGGGACCTTCTTATTAGGAACTTAATCCTATTCATGGGGGCCTGTTATGATTTAAACGCAAAATGATCCCCCCTGGGGGGAAAGGAGGACATGTGTTTCAACACTTGACCTCCAGATGGTGGCGCTATTTGGGGAAGTTGTGGAAGCTTTGGAACTGTGGCCTAGCTAGCCTTAAATGGGTTGCTCAGAGCAGGCTTTGAAAGAGATATTCACATCTAATTCTGTTCTAAGCAGTCTACCTCCTCTCCACCCAGATGCGAGGAGCCACTGCCTCACACTCTCAAAATTAAAGATGAAGCCACCATGCTTCCCTCACCATGATAGATTTTAATGCCCTGAATCCATGAGCTAAAACCAACCCTTCTTCTTTTAAATTGTTCTGAAATGGGGTGTTATGGGTTCAGGAAAGTCCTTGAACACCTGGATTCGTGTCTACTTTTAACCAAAGAATTAAATAAAATAAGAATGAGAAGGTTAATTACTAACTTGTTATATTTATTGAGGGAAGTGCAGAACCAAGAAAAGGAAAGTGAATACACCCGTGTGGTCTGAGAGCCCATGTGGTATGCCTAGAAAAACCATACAGAGAGTTAGAGAGGAAAGGAAAGAAACTACAAAGAGCTCTTGCCATATTGAGGGCAGGAGGGGCTAGACAGCCCGTGAGGGAAGTAGACGTCAGGGGGTTCTCCCATCGTCTCAGTCCAGCCTGGTCAAGATGAGGTGAAACTCTCCAGAATTTGGAGACTCACATGTAGTCAGGCAGCCTAAAGAGCTTGCCCTCTCACATGCCTCTATTTATAACTTTACTGTGGTTGGTTTCACCTTCTGGCTCAGGTGGGCTAGAGGCTGGCTCAAGAAGATGCCAGCCATAATGCCAAGTCCTGGGGTTTCAGTTTCCCATGATTTCATGTAATACAAAGACCCCTCCTCCTATATCCTAATACCATGAGATATTCTAATATCCTAATACATGAAAGGGTAGGTGCATTAGATACGGTGTGTTTCTGATCACTTACCTGACAGGAACAACTTAAGTAGGAGGAACTTATTTAGACTCAGATTCAGGGGGTTTTCAGCCTATCATAGCAGGGATTGCATGTTGAAGTTGTTCCATGGAGTTGGCTGAGGGCATGTGGCAGAGATTGCTCACATGATGGCAGACCAGGAGCAGAGCAAGCAGACAGGAACCAGGAGTAATATAACCTTCCAAAGGATCCCAGCGCAGTTAACCACTTTTTAAAATTTATTTATTTATTTATTTGAGGAGGGGGAAGAGGCAGATAGAGACAGGGAGAATGGGCATGTCAGGACCTCTAGCCACTGAAAATGAACTCCAAACACATGCACCACCTTGTGCATCTTGCTTACATGGGTTCTGAAGAATCAAACCTGGGTCCTTAGGCTGCACAGGCAAGTACCTTAACTAGCCATCTGTCCAGCTCCATGACCCACTTTTGTCAGCCAGGACTCACCTTCTAAAAGCTCCACCACTTTCAAAATAGCACTACAAATAAAAAAAAAAAAAAAAGAGTGTATAGAGGATACTTCATGTTCAAACCAAGACAGTAGGGTTTCAGCATATGAATTTAAGGACACACAGGCTTTCAGTCCATAACAAGTAGCTTGTATTCCAAGGGTGAGAACTCCCTTTCCCAGTGGCTACTAACTGGGGCCATGGCTTTCCTCCAGCCACAATCTATGAGAATATCTTGAGAGTCAAAGCTTTCCCATAGGGGAACTGTTCTTTAGCTTTGCCTAGAAGCAAGTACCAGGAAGCAGCTTATTGAGAGCTGGTCCTAGGGGCAGCACCCTTAATTCCCAGCCTTACCAACAGCTCCACTGCCCTTTCTCCCTTCTCCATCCCTTAATGCCTCTGGATTGGAGCTTCTTCAGGCATTTTTGAGAAAATGCCTCCTTCTGCCTGTGCAGAATGTTAGCAGCTTTCATAGTCCTCTGAGAACCCTATCTTCTTTACATAGTCCTCAACTTTCTGGTTAAAAGGTAGCACTTTCCCAAACTTCCTAGCTAGGTTTCAGTTTCCAAGAATATTTTAATATAGAAAGCTTCATCCATTCATTTGCACATATATGTAAGTAAGCACCTTTAACTGCTGAGCCAGCCCTATATGCACTTATATATAAATAAAATATTATAATAACCATTCTAGTAAATTGAATACACACAGTCATAAAAAAAACATAAATCCTGTCATTTCTGGTGGCACAGGTCTATAGTTCCAGTCCCAGCTGGTTAAGAACATGAGGCAGGAATATCACAAGTTCAAGGCCTGCCTGAACTATAGAGTGAGTTCAAGTCTAGTCTGGACAATTTAATGAGACCTTGTCTCAAAATTAAAAAAAAGTAAGAAAAGGTGGGCTAGAGAGATGGTTTAGTGATTAAGGCACATGCCTGAGAAGCCTAAGGATCCTGGTTCAATTCCCCAGGACCCATGTTAGCCAGATGCACAAGGGGGCACATGCATCTGGAGTTCATCTGCAAGGGCTAGAGGCCCTGGTGCACCCATTCTCTCTCTCTCTCTCTCTCTCTCTCTCTCTCTCTCTCTCTCTCTCTCTCTTTCTCTCTCTCTTATTCTGTCTCCTGCCCGCCCTCCCTCTCTCTGTCTCTAATTAATAAATAAATAAAAGTAAAATCTTTTTTTTGTTTTTTTGGTTTTTCAAGGTAGGGTCTCACTCTAGCTCAGGCTGACCTGAATTCACTATGGAGTCTCAGGGTGGCCTCAAACTCACAGCGATCCTCCTACCTCTGCCTCCCTAGTGCTGGGATTAAAGGTGTGCACCACCACGCCTGGCTTAAAAAATAAAATCTTAAAAAAAAAAAAAAGGTAAGAAAAGGGCTTGGTGTACAGAGTGTACTTTACATGCTTGCCTAGCATGCACAGGGTCCTATGTTCAATACCAATTTTGGGATGTGGAGCCCTATGTGATTTCGCTTATCTGGTAGTAAAACTCATAGATGGAAAATACAATGGCTGCCAGAGGTTGGGGGGAAGGGTAGGAAATAAGAGCTATTGGATGGGTATAGTGTTCATTGTGCAAAAACTACTGAACCATACATTTAAACATGTGTTATGAGACTAGTGAGTGTAGCTTGGTGGTAGCCTGATTGCCAAGCATGCAAGAGGCCTTGGGTTCCATACACACACACACACACACACACACACACACACACACACACACACAATTAAGATGATAACTACATTGTCTCTATTCTGCTACAATTAAAAATAAAAATTAGGGGCTGGAGAGATGGCTTAGCAGTTGAGCGCTTGCCTGTGAAGCCTAAGGACCCCAGTTCAAGACTCGGTTCCCCAGGTCCCACGTTAGCCAGATGCACAAGGGGGCGCACGCGTCTGGAGTTCGTTTGCAGAGGCTGGAAGCCCTGGCGCGCCCATTCTCTCTCTCTCCCTCTATCTGTCTTTCTCTCTATGTCTGTCGCTCTCAAATAAATAAATAAAAACTGAACAAAAAATATTTAAAAATAAAAATTGGGGCTGGAGAGATGGCTCAGCAGTTAAGGCGCTTGCCTGCTGTAGTGGTTTGATTCAGGTAACTTATGTGTTCTGAATTCTAGGTCCCCAGGTGATGCCAATTTGGGAATTGGGTAATTCTGGGGGCAGTGTATTGTTGGAGATGGGCTTAAAGGTGTCATAGCCAGCTTTCCCTTGCCAGTGTTTGGCACGCTCTCTTACTGCTGCTGTCCACCTGTTGTTGGCCAGGAGGTGATGCCCACTCTCTGCTCAAGCCATCGTTTTCCCCTGCCATCACAGAGCTTCCCGTAGAGTCCGTAAGCCAAAATAAACCCTTTCCTCCAACAAGTTGCTCTCGGTTGGGTGTTTTCTGCCAGCAACATGAAGCTAACTGCAATACCTGCCAAGCCTAATGATCAGAGTTCAATTCCCCAGTACCCACATAAGCCAAGTGCACAGAGTAATGCAACAGTATCCTAGTTGGTGCATGTATCTGGAGTTCATTTGCACTGGCTGGAAGCCCTAGTATACACTCTCTCATCTATATATCTATCATCTATCTATCTATCTATCTATCTATCTATCTATCTATCTATCATCTCTGCTTGCAAATAAATAAATAAAATATATATATTAAAATAAATAAAATTAAAAATTAGGCAGGCATGGTAGCTTAGGCCTTTAATCTCAACACTCGGGAAATAGAGAGGAAAGACAGAGAGAATGGGAGTGTCAGGGCCTCCAGCCACTGCAGACGAACTCCAGACACATGTGCCAATTTATGTATCTGGCTTTATGTGGGTACTGGGGAATCAAACTGGGGTTGTTAGGCTTTGCATGCAGAGCTAGGTGGATTGCTGTGAGTTCGAGGCCAGCCCGAAACTACAAAATGAATTCCAGGTTAGCCTGGGCTAGAGTGAGACCCTAGCTCAAAAATAAATAAATAAATAAATATGGGCTGAAGAGATGCCTCAGCAGTTAGAGCCACTTGCTCCGAATGCCTGATGGCCTGGGTTTAAATCCCCAACACCCGTGTAAAACCAGATTCACAAAGTGGCCCATGTCTCTGAAAGAGGCCCTGGCCTTCTCATTCTTTCTTTCTCCCTCTCTCTCCTTTTCCCTTCCTCTCTCTGCTTGCAAATAAATAATTTTAAAAAATAAAATAAAAATTAGCACATTATGATGAAGGCCACTCCCTGGTTCCACTAACCAGTCTTCACAAATATAATCAGTTCCCCAATGATCCCACCTATTTTCAGCCACCCCCCCTACACACACATATTCTCTTGTTTTCATGTCTTCACCCATTCCATCAGTTTGGTGGAGTGTGAAGGGCAAAGATAAATGACAAGTCAGCCATCTTGAGACACAAACTTATTTCTCATAGATGCTTGAAGAGATTATTCAAGCTGAGTAATAGATACAGAAGTGTTCATTATATTATTCTCCATATTTCTGAGTATGTTTGAAAAATTTTCTAATAAAGAGATTGTTAAACGTAAAATTTGGGACTGGAGAGATGGTGCAGCAGTTGAGAGCACTTCCTGTGCAAGCATGAGGGCCTCAGAAGGCCTGAGAGACCCCTCAAGTTTGATTCCCAGGACCACTTAAGATAGCTGGGCATGGCCACATAGTCTAACCCCCAGTGCTGTGGGGAGCAGAGACCTAGGAATTGCTGGAGCTTACAGCCCCCACCCCTGGATACAACAACACAAGAAAAACACAACAATCTCTGGGCTCACTAAGAGACTCCAGCCCACGTAAGAACTTGTGGAAAAGCGATGGAGGGGGACACCAGATATTCCACTTCTGCCACCACAGGCAAGTGCACAGTGTCCCACATGGGTGCATAGAGCACATACCACCACACCCCACCCCCACATTACACACAAGCAGGCAAAAAAAAAGTAAAAGAAAAAAATCAATGAATAGCCCAGTGATTCTCAAACAGTGGTCTCCAGAGGGTGGGAGAAGGGGCACATTCTTCCTCTTGTTTGAGAGAATCATTGAGAATCATGGTGTGTCTGAAACAATTTTTCCTTTGTCCTGGGAACACTGTGGAAGTGAGCGTAGGGCAGGGAAGACCAAAACCACCTCCACTCTGGCCTCCAGTGGCTGCTATAATGCCTACTCACACCATTCTCCTTGTCGGATAGAAAGTTCATCTGGATTCATAGAAATCCACTGAGCTGGGGGTATAGCTCAGTAGTACAGCATTTCCCTAGCATGCCTAAGGCCCTGTGATCTACCTCCAGTTCTGCCACTGGAAATTTGAATTTTGACTTAGTATTTGGTTATACTAGAGTAATTTTTTTTTTCAAGGTAGGATCTCACACTAGCCCAGGCTGACCTGGAATTCACTATGTGGTCTCAGGCTGGCCTTGAACTCATAGCGATTCTCCTACCTCTGTCTCCCTAGTGCTGAGATTAAAGGCATGGGCCCACATGCCTGGCTACTAGAGCAAATTTGAAAAGAGCCAATGTTTATAATTTGAACAACCATGACCTAAATGTAATTGTGGTGACATACGCTCTCAGAGACACATACTAAAACAATCAGGGGTAAAATGATATGGTACTTGCTTCAGAATAACAAAGAAGATGAATGTGTTTCCCTAAAGTCATGCACTACAACATTCATAGCCACTGGGTAGAATGGCCCCAAACTGGCACTGCCTATATGCCATGTGAAAGGAACTTGGGTAAACTGTGGCATATCCCTACAAGAAAACATTACTCAGCAGTCAAAAGGAATAAACTAGTGAGTCACAGGAAGCCTGGATGAGTGTAACCAACATGACTTTGTATATGAGTCACACCTCAAGAGTGCATACCACACATGTATATACGGAATAGCAGGCAGAACTTCTATGGCATAGCCATTGCCCTTGTGGGGAGGAGGTAACAAAACAGAATTCACTACTTCTAAAATATTTATTTATTTATTTATTTATTTATTTATTTATTTATTTATTTATTACTTAAGTGGAGATAGCAGAGAGACAGAGAGAATGAGTGTGCTAGGGCCTCCAGTTGCTGCCAATGAACTCCAGATGCATGTGCCACTCTGCACATCTGGTTTACATGGGTACGAGGGAATCAAACTAACTGCTGGAGCCATCTCTCTAGCCCAAACTTCACTATTTTTGACTCAAGTATTTAAAATCATGAGCATATGGATGGAGCAAGACTGGCTGTGGGGTTGACAGTCAGCTCTGGGTGGGGACTCATTACAATGCTGAGTTTTGTTTATTTCTGTGTGAGTTTGTTTGACACGGGGTCTCACTGTTTAACACAGGCTTGCTTCAAACTCATGGCAATCCTCCTGTCTCAAGCCTCCCACATGCTGGGAGTGCAGGTGTATACCAATACACCTATGTTCATTACAGTGTTTAATCATATATATAGGTTTTTCTAGGGAGAGTCTCACTCTAGCCTAGGCTGACCTGGAATTCACTATGTAGTATCAGGGTGGCCTTGAACTCACAGCCATCCTCCTACCTCTGCCTTCTGAGTGCTGGGATTAAAGGCACGTGCCACCATGCCCAGCTTTTTATGTATATTTATAATTCTCCACATAAGTAATTTTTAAGTGACCTTATTTTAAAAATACATATCTTCTCCCATGTGGCTGGGTGGCTGTTTTTGTTTTTGTAATCTGCTTTTTTGTTGTTCTTATTTATTTATTTATTTGAGAGTGACAGACAGAGAAAGAGGCAGAGAGGGAGAGAGAGAGAGAGAGAATGTGTGCACCAGGGTCTCCAGCCACTGCAAACAAACTCCAGATGTGTGTGCCCTCTTGTGCACCTGGCTAACGTGGGTCCCAGGGAATCGAGCCTCGAACCAGGGTCCTCAGGCTTCACAGGCAAGCGCTTAACTGCTAAGCCACCTCTCCAGCCTGTAGTTGGTTGTTTAGAATTGGAAGATTTGGGTTATCCAAATGCAGCACCTTACACTGTTTTCTCGCCATTGCTTTCCTCAGCCCCAGGACACAGGCTTACATTCAAAGACAAATGTTTTCACAAGAAGAAAGCTGTGCAGAGCTTCCATTAGTCACTATGCATCTTTATTGATTTATACCTGCCTGATTCTGAAGATTATATTTAAGGTTTCCAAAGATGCACACAATAGAACAGCACAAAAAAAAATGAATTACAAAGAAATAAGAGGAAATGAGGTAAAGGGAAAACAAGCATATGAAAGTAAAAGAGAGCCAAAAGTGAGGTGACTGTGCAAAGTACCTGCCATAAGACCCTTGTCCTAACTGGAGACAGGACACAATTTGAATCTGAGTTTGCCAGCAGGCTAGGTGACCAAGGCAGCATGACTACACTGTGATTTCCACAGCTGATGATATAACACTGAAAGAGTTAGAACAAACACAACTTCCCTTTGTGGAGATGGGCAAGACAAGCCTTTGCCACAGATTATCATAGCATAGTATCATGAACAGCCTCCTTCAGTTGGCTGCAACATTAGTGGGCGGGGGCTTAAATTCAGTGGTACAGTGCTCACATAATATGCTCAAGGCCCCTGGGCTGAATTCCCAGCACTCCCTCTCCCAAAGAAAAATATAACAGGCGCACGCCTTTAATCCCAGCACTCGGGAGGCAGAGGTAGGAGGATCGCCAAGAGTTCGAGGCCACCCTGAGATTACATAGCAAATTCCAGGTCAGCCTGAGCCAGAGTGAGACCCTACCTCGAAAAACAAAAAAAAACAAACAAACAAAAAAAAATAACAAACATACGTGACTGACTTTCATGACCACATATTACCATTATTACTTCACAACAATGAAGCTCTCCAGAGAAAAGCCTTGAAGGGGGACCAAAAAGCGCCTCACACTATTGTGGCTCCACGTGGGCCAGACTTTGGAGTATCTCAAGCAAAGCTTCACATCCTGGAAGTCATGCAACAGAACTTGGGGATTCAGGAGTCCTCAGCAGTGTTGGCAAAAGCAGGTTACCTAGGTGTGCTTTCTCCCGAAAGTGGGTTATAACCTTCACTGGCCACTGAAAGGGGTGAGATAATCCCACACACATGGAGGAAAAACTGCCGCCACAATTCCAAACTTCCCAATAAGTCAGCTTTCTTCGGATTCCTGGTCCTTTGTTGCTTCTCAGGGTTGTCTAGGAAGGCTGGAGATGGAGGCTTCCCATTGGCTGGAGCTGGAGGTCAGGTTCAAATGCTCCTGCAAGCGAGAGCTGAACAAGAACTCTGTCTTCATGGGAGGGCCTTGACCCTGCTTTTAACTATGCCAGATTTTCCCAGGGGCTGGGGAACTTTGAAAGGACAAAGCCAGCAAGGTGTCACAGTGGTTCTGGGCCATCCAGCAGTGCTATGATCACTTCTAGTTTAAGACAATGATACCTAAACACCCAAGAAAAACCATCTTTCCAAACTCAGTAGTCTTTGATCACCACACTTCCTAATGAAGCCTCCAGGCTCCACTAGTTCAAACTGTACTCCAAGGTGACCGAGATGACTAGTCGTTGGGGTTGTAAGCCAAGCAGCAGGTTCAGTCTGGGGAGTCCTTGCCACAAACAATGGCTTTGGCTCCAGTACAATTCTTTCTGCCAATACTGAGGCAGAAGCTGTTTGTGGAAGTCATTCCTGGGTATCATTACTGCTAATAAAAACAGCCAGCATGCATGAAGCATGTATTCCATGCCAGGGGCTGTCATGTTGTCTCTCTTTTTTTGGCATGTGCGTGTGTGCATGCCTGCGTGTGTTATACTGACCTGTGTGTACGTGCAGAGGCCAGGGGAAAACACTAGGCATCTTCCTCTATCACTCACCCTCTTCTCTTTGTTTCCTTGAGATGGAAACTTTTACTGAATCAAGAGCTGCCATTTTAAACCAATTTTTTTTTTTTTTTTTCTGGTCAGACTAGCTGACCAGTAAGCCCAGAGATTCTCCAGTCTCTACTTCCCACAGAATTTTGGTTACAGCACACGCTGGCCATGCCCAGCTGTATACATGGGAGGAGTGCTGGGAATATAATAATCAAACTTGGGTGACCCACTGAGCCATTCTCCCCAGCCCGGCAATGCCATTTCTTGAAGGATTCTTACAACAGTATCCTGGTTGGTAAGGAACTCAGCACTCCCATCTTCCAGCTGGGTTCTACATGTCAATGCTGAGAGTACGCCCACAAAACACTGTCTGCAGCGGCTGGGAAGATGGCCCAGGCAGGAAAGTGCTTGGTTCCTAAGCAGGAGGGCTACAGTTTGATCCCCAGAACCCATGTAAATGCCAGGCAGGGCGGTGTGTGTGTGTCATCCCAGCCCTGGGAAAAAAGAAGCAGGTGGATCTTCAGAGCTCACAGGCTAGCCAATTTAACCTAAATCTGTGAGCTCCAGGCCAATGAGAGTCCCTCTCTCTCTCTCTCTCTCTCTCTCTCTCTCTCTCTCTCTCTCTCTCTGGAAGTGGACATCATATCTAAGGATAACCACCAGGCTGCCTGCGGGCCTCCATGCGCACATATGTACATGTGCACCCACACACATACACGCATGTATGCACACCACACATACACACAAAAAGCAATATGTACATATGAACCCTTTGAACTTTGTCACTGTTGAAGGAAGAAGTGAGTTACGTATTCTCACTCCTCTTACACATGAGGGAGACGCAAATTCAAAGAGGTGAATGACCTTGCCCCAAGACTCAAAGCAAGTGGGGCCTGGAGGTGAGAGTTACCGAGAAGGCCACCTGGCTGCAGGTGGGACACCCTGATAGCCAGCCCTACTAGGCAAATGAAAAGTGGCTGGGGTAGGAGGCCTAATTCACCTCATTTCAATCATCCCAGTAACCCTTAAAAGGAGGCATCAGTAGAGAAAAACACTTGTTGGCTAACTTTCATACTACAAAAGGAGTGCCAAGTTGGAGTTTGAACCCAGGACTGACTGATCAGAGCAGAAGCAGGCGGGACTGTGAATTTAGAGATCAGTAGCACCTGGTGCCATAGGCTCACAATCTCAGCTACTCAATAGGCTAGGGCAGGAAGATTACAAGTTCAAGGCCAGCCTGGGAAACTTAGTGAGACCCAATCTCAAAACAAAAAGTAAAAAGAAGGCTGGGGACTTAGCTCAGTGGAAAGGCCTTGCTTAGCTTGTGTAAAGCCCTAGGTTTTAATCCCTGGTATATATATCTCCCCCGTATTATCCCTAAGTGTTACTTTATAAAAAGACTCATACTGCTTATCTTTGCACTCAAGGAAGTTATGATTTATCACAGACTATGATCACTCTATGCAGGGAGCTGGCAAGAACAGACATGAGAAACAGAGAAGGAGCAGGGTCCACCACAGGGAGCAGACCCTGCCTGAGTGACGTGAACAGGAGAACACAGGGAATTCCATGTTACCAGCATCATAGGGAAGCCCATGAAGACTTACACTGCCCTCCAGAAATGACCTTCAGAAAAGCTATTTCCTGAGCCACAGTCAGAAAAGAGGGGATGAAGAGGTACCACCGGGACATAGGAGTTCAAGAACATAGCCAGAACTATGATTTAAGGATCAAAAAGATGCTGACGCCAAGTTCAGGAAATTGAAACTTGGAACCTAGCTGTTATCAATAAGGCTTACAAAGTTGGGCAATAGAAATCAGAATGCTGCCTCAGAAAATCCCATCTCTACAACCTTGTGGGCAAGTAGAAGCCCAGTCAGAAACAAGGGGGTATGACCTTCACTTCCTTCCATCCTCTGAATGAGCAGTCACAGTGCACATCCAGTAGATAAAAACTATTTTGCAACCCCAAACATTAGCTGCAAGAGAGTCTGGGAAAGGTGGGGTGTTTTGTTTTTTTTTTTTAACTTTCTAGTTTCTGCTAGATAGGAGGTGAGAGCCAAGTGCTGATATGGTGGTGACTTGGGGGAAAAACCTTGATTTGTAGCAGCTGCCAATCTCTGTGGTATAAACACTCTCACATCGACTGACGGCAAGCTACTGATGTGATGTCAGTTAAGTCAGAAGTGGAAGAAAGGTGTAAAGTGGGGGATGGGGAGATGGCTCAGTGGGTAAGAGCACTTGCTGCCTGAGCATGAGGATCTGAGTTCAATCCCCAGCACCCGTGGGAAAAGCTGGGCATGGCTGTGCATGCCTGTAATTCCAGCCCTGAGGGCAGCAGAGACAGGAGAGTCACTGGGGATCCCAGATCAGCCAGTCTCACCAAACTCCAGAATGCCTCAGGATCAACGAGAGATTCTGTCTCAGGGAAATAAGGCATAAGAAGAAGAATATATTATTCAGGTAGGACACCTGATGTCTTCCCCTGCTTTCTGCACGTGTGCACACACACACAAATTGTGTCAGACGCTGTGGGGAGAAGGGGTAGGAATGAGAGAAGGACTCTGGACACCATCTTTGTTCAATTTAAGTAAAGTCCGCCCTCCCCCTTGTTATTGAATGAAGCCCATTTTTGTCCACCACTCCATCTACTAATCACTGGAACAATGGGTTTTGAAAAGGACAGTTCCCTCACAAGGCACTAATCAAGAGAACAAGCCTCAATCTGCCTCCCTGGGGATAGGGTGTAGGGGTCTCTACGGAAGAGAGAAGCAAGGTGGTCTACAGCATGGGCAAGGTCATCGGAAGTAAGGAGTGAGGTAATAGGTGCATGCGCAGTTAAGCCTAATGGCTCTTTAGGGAACACGGGGCACTTGTGCAGGCCCAAGTGAAGGGGTCACTGGCTTCAACCTGTTTGAGCTAATCAAGGCTACTGCTAAATTTCCGAAGAAACAACTTAATCATTACCATAGTTACCATGCATCAGAGGTGCTCTCTATAGCAGAGTAGGAGTCTATTTCTTATTTAGGTAAGCATTTTCTAAAATCAGTGAGGAGAGCAAGCCAAGCTAGAGGGTTTATTTAGGTTTTCCCTCAGTTTCCCACTCTTGTCCAGCATTGCCTATTTTTTTTAAAGGCGGGGAGTGGTGGTGCCTGCCTATGAATCTTAGACCATGGGGGACTGAGACAGGAGCATCAGGAATTCCAGGCCACACTGAGCTACATAACAGGCCTTGTCTATAAATAAATAAATCATTGAAATCGATCCTATAAGCATAAAGAGAGGAGACAGTTTCATATTTTAAGACACTCAACACCTTCTGACTGGCACAAGAGGTAAACACAAGACTAGAAGGGGCATTGCTGGGGCCTCCCAGCAGAGGCAGAGCTAGGAAATATGGCCAGGATGCCTTATGAAGTTCTCATGGGCCGAGGCCAACAGCAACATGGGAACTCAAAGGGAGGGGTGTGCCATATATAAAAAGTTACAGGACAGTGCATCTACCTTAAGTGTCTTACAGAGCACACCTCTTGAATTTTAACGACCAGAGTTACGACTGGGCAATTAACCCCATGCTGCAGTAGTCCTCCACCCAAGACAGCTAGAGACAAAAGGCAGAACCACTAACAGCCTCCCTGGGGTCAGTCCGGTCAGGGCAGCAAGTCTCCTCCCCCTCCCCCCACCCCAGCGCAAGTCAGTGGCTTTTCTTCACACCAAGGTCTCCAACTATGGAAGCCCACATGTAAAGGAATTAATGTCTAATTTACTATTTTTAAAGTACCGTTTCATCCAAAAGCTCTGTAATATTAAATGTTTATATGACCAGTTGCGGGGGGGGGAGGGAAGTCCTTTAAAAATCTAAAGGGCTGGCCAGGCGTGGTGGCGCACGCCTTTAATTCCAGCACTTGGGAGGCAGAGTGGAAAAGGATTGCCATGAATTCGAGGCCATCCTGAGACTACATAGTGAATTTCAGGTCAGCCTGAGCTAGAATGAGACCCTATCTCAAGAAAAAAAATCTAAAGTACTGGCAATGGACATGGTGACTCACCCCTGTAATGCCAGTACTCAGCATTCAAGAGGATGAAGGAGGAGGATTTCTATAAGATCAAAGCGCTAACCTAGACTATAATGAGACCTTGCTTTGAAAAATTTAAACATATATATATATATATATATATATATATATATATATATATATATATATATATATATGAAGGCACTTGTCTGCAATGCCTGATGACCCAGGTTCCATTCCCCAGCACCCATATAAAGCCAGATGCACAAAGCAGTATATGCATCTGGAGTTTGTCTGCAGTGGCTAGAGGCCCTGGTATACCCATTCACATAATTTCTCTCCCTCTCTCTAAGAGTGTTAGCTGCTTAACCAAAAATAATTAGTCATTTAATGCAAACATGGCTTTAAAAATATTTTTATTTATTTATTTGACAGAGAAAGCGGGAAGGGGAGAGAGAGAGAGAACAGGCACACCAGGGCCTCCAGCCACTGCAAATGAACTCCAGACACCTGTGCCCCCTTGTGCATCTGGCTAATGTGGGTCCTGGACAATTGAACCTGGGTCCATTGTTTTTGCAGGCAAACACCTTAACTGCTAAGCCATCCCTCTAAGCCCCAAACATGGCTTTTAAAAAGTTATTTATTTATTTGATCGAGAGAAAGAGGTAGAGACAGAGAGAGAGACAAAGGCTGCATTAGGGCCTCCATCCATTGCAAACAAACTCCAGACATGCGCCACCATGTGCATCTGGCTTACATGAGTATTGGGAGCCGAACCTGGGTCCTTAGGCTTCACAGGCAAGAGCCTTAATGGCTAAACCATCTCTTCAGCCCCAAACATGGCTTTTTTTTTAAAATCCAGCCCAGCAGCATAGTGAAGAATGCCATAGTTTCCAAGGAATCCTTTGCCCCAGTGAGGGTGGGATAGCATTCTGGAACTGGGTAGCACATTGCTATCTGTCCCCCACTCTCTTCTAATCAAAGGAGGCAAACTAGGGAGTGGGGCCAGCCTATAGATGGGCAGAGGGCAGCTGTTGCTGGTTGCAAAGATGATAGGGTGTGAGCCGATAATAAGAATGGAACTGAAGATGTCCTCGTTTTGAATAGAGTGGCTTCTCGTGCCCTGGATGTCATGAAAGCAGTTGCAGAGACAGAAGGGACACGCTCATTTGTAATCCCAGAGCTCTGGGGCCTTCAGGTAGCACAGGAATCAGGGGCAAGGTGGCTAGGGTGAGTAGTTAAGGGGACCCAAGGGTCTAGTGAGCTACCTGAGAGTGTGGGAATCAGGAGATTCCCAACTGTGCCCTTCTGTGCCTGCCCACTGGAGGTCTACTAAGACTTACTCAAACTGGAAAGCTCTAGAGAAAACCCTAGCTTTTTTTAAGTCCAGTGATGACCTCCACCCCCTCATGTCACATGCCACAAATACAGTCTCTCTGGTTCTTTTTCAAGAATGGGCCTGATCCCAGCCCTCCTGACTATATAGTACCATGAACTTCTATGTAAAGTGTTGTTTAATAATGTATGTGATTGTTTTAACAGAAAGTTCATTCTTTTTTTTTTAAATTTTTTATTTATTTATTTGAGAGCAACAGACACAGAGAGAAAGACAGATAGAGGGAGAGAGAATGGGCGCGCCAGGGCTTCCAGCCTCTGCAAACGAACTCCAGACGCATGCGCCCACTTGTGCATGTGGCTAACGTGGGACCTGGGGAACCGAGCCTCAAACCGGGGTCCTTAGGCTTCACAGGCAAGCGCTTAACCGCTAAGCCATCTCTCCAGCCCAGAAAGTTCATTCTTTATAGGAAAATCAATAGTGGCTACATGGTGCCCTACTTTCATACAAGCTTGAGTTGAATCTATTCCCTAGGACCCCTGCTGCCCACAATGGGTGTCCAGCCAGCAGAGCCATTGCTCTGAGTTAAAGGACAAGTACTGAGGAAGCCACTGTAACAAGTCTTGCAAAACTCGACCCTTTTTATCTTTTGTTATTTTTTTTTTTCTTTTGAGGTAGGGTCTCACTCTAGCCCAGGCTGACCTGGAATTCACTATGCAGTCTCAGGGCGGTCTTGAACTTACAGCAATCCTCCTACCCCTGCCTCCTGAGTGCTGGGTAAGGCATGCGCCACCACGCCCGGCTGTCAAAAGGCTGATTTTTAAACCAGGTGTGGTGGCGTGTGCCTTTAATCCCAGCACTCGGGAGGCAGGGGTAGGAGGATCGCGTGAGTTCGAGGCCACCCTGAGTTTCCATAGCGAATCCCAGGTCATCCTGGGCTAGAGTGAGACCCTACCTTGAAAAAAAAAATCAGCCTTTTGCTCATGAGCCATGGAGGGCCAGCTCCAAAGGTGCCCCAGTCACGTGCAGCCCCATGCTCAGAGACTGACGATCCTTGGCAAATACAGTCAGCATCTTCATCCCTGAGCTGCACATCCATGGATCCAACCAGCCACCCATGGAAAATTGTAGAAAAAAAAAAAACAGAGAATATGTACTAAACACATACAGGCTTTTTTTTTTTCTTGTCGTTATTCCCTAAACAATATGTTGAACAACATTTATGTAGCATTCACATGGTACTAGTATTACAATCAACCTAGAAGTGACTCAAAGTATATATAACTGGTGGTGCATGCCTGTAATCCATACTCAGGAATCTGAAGCAGGAAAATGATTAGTTCAAGGCCAGCCTCGGTTACATAGCAAGACACTGTCTCAAAAAAAAAAAAAAAAAAAAAAAAAAAAAAAAAGCTGGGGGGAGGGAGGGCATTACCATGGGATATTTTTTATAATCATGGAAAATGTTAATAAAAATTGTGAAAAGAAAAAAAAAAGAACACAGAAAAAAAAGCTAAATAGGCAAGTAAATAAACAAATAAATAACAATTAAGTATACAGAAGGGTACAGGCGGGTTTTATGCAAATACTTTGCCATTTTATACAAGGGATCTGAGCATCTTGGGATTGGAGAGGGGGGTTCCTGGCATCAATCCCCTGCCAATTCTGATACCAAAAGTGACTATAGGGCCAGGCGTGGTGGCGCATGCCTTTAGTCCCAGCACTGGGTGGCAAAGGTAGGAGGATTGCCATGAGTTCAAGGCCACCCTGAGACCACATAGTGGTCAGCCTGAGCCAGAGTGAGACCCTACCTCAAAAATCCAAAAAGAGAAAGAGAGAGACTATAGAACATATCAAGCCACACAGTTCCCTGGAGGAGAGAGGGGATATAGAAGCCACTTACAAAAAATTGTTTTCTCCTTGCTGAATAGCACTGGGGATTGGGCCTCAATAAAAAAACTGGATTTAAAAAAAAAATCCCCCCAAACCAGAAGAGACATCCAAAGCAAAAAAATAAGCAAATTGCAACACAGAAACATGGAAAAGCAAGGTAACATGACTCCTCCAGCAGATAGATCATAACTCCTGACCTCAGGGATTCTGAAACAGGTGAGATGCCAGTTTTCTGATAACAAATAATTAGTGACTTGAAAGAAGATGAAAACAGGTAGGTGAATTCAGGACCTCTCTTGAGAAGAAAGTCAGCAATATAGACAAAACAGTCAGAAAAATAGTTTAGAAAATCAGCAAAGGAAACTGAGATTTGGGATGGAAAGTCAGTGAATCAAATAAAAAAAATTGCAATGGGAAGCACCACTAACAGACTCAGACAGAAGCAAGAATATCAGGGATGGAAGCCAAGGATGATGAAATACTTCAATAAGGGAAAATAATAACAAACAAGCATCCAAGAACCTAGGATGTAATCCAGAGACCAAGAAGCCATGGAATAGAAGAAGCTGAGATAAACACTGAATACCTAGACAGCCTGATCCATGAAATTGTGGCAGAAAATTTCCCAAATTGGAGAAAGAAATAGACACTCAAACACAAGAGGTATTAAGAACCCCAAACAAGCCAGGTGTGGTGGCGCACGCCTTTAATCCCAGCACTCGGGAGGCAGAGGTAGGAGGATCGCCATGAGTTCAAGGCCACCCTGAGACTACATAGTGAATTCCAGGTTAGCCTGGGCTAGCATGAGACCCTACCTCAAAAAAAAAAAAAAAAAAAAAGAATCCCAAACCAACATGACCAGAGAACCTTAAAGTCAAGATGTCAAGAGGCTAGGGATGTGGTTTAGTTGGTAGACTACTTGCCTAGCATGCATAAAGCCCTGGGTTTGATCCCCAGTACTACATAAACCAGGTACCGAGGTTTATATCTATACTCCCAGCACTCAGGTAATGGAGGCAGGAAGATCAGAGTTGAAGATCGTCTTCAGGAACATAATGAGTAGTGAGTTTGAGATCAGCCTACTATACATGAAACTTGGTTTCAAAAAAGAAAAACAATGTCAAAAATACAAAGCAGAGTGGAAGAGATGGCTTAGCAGTTAAGGCATTTGCCTGTGAAACCTAATGACCCAGGTTCAATTTCCCAGTACCCACGTAAGCCAAATGCACAAGGTGGTACATGCATCTAGACTTCATTTGCAGTGGCTGGAAGCCTTGGCATGCCTATTCTCTCTATCTGCCTCTTTGTCTCCCCCTCTCTCAAATAAATAAATAAAATATAATAAATATTTAAATATACAAAGCAAAGACACAAAATTAAAAGCTATAAGGGAAGCCAGGTATGGTGGCACTCACCTTTAATCCTAGCACTCAGGAGGCAAAAGCAGGAGAATTGCCATAAATTCAAACCCTGTCTGGTATTCATAGCAAGTTTCATGCTGGCCAGGGCTACATAGGTGAGGACTTTTCTCAAAAATAAATAAGTAGGGCTGGAGAGATGGCCTAGTGGCCAAATGTGAAGCCTATGGACCCATGTTTGATTCCTCAGAACCCACATAAGCCAGATACACATGGTAGCACATAAGTCTGGAGTTCATTTGCTAGGGGCCCTGGCATGTCCATTTCTCTCTCTCTCTCTCTCTCTCTCTATCTCTTTCTCTCTCTCAAATAAGTTAATAAGTAAAATCTTTAGAAATAAATAAATAAGTAGTTGAGCATAGTGGCGCATGGCTTTAATCCCAGCACTCAGGAGGCTCTCTATGAGTAGGAGGATCTCTATGAGTTCAAGGCCACCTTGAGACAACATAGTGAATTCCAAGTCAGCCTGGGCTAGAGTGAAACCCTACCTTGAATGACTCCCCTCCCCCCCAAAAAAAGAAAGAAAACAGACTAATTGGAAAGAAGAAGGGAATCAGGGGAGGACAGATTTGGGAGGGGGAAAATGGGAGTGGTGGGAGGATATCATCATAGATTATTGTCTCTACTTATGGAGGTTGTCATTTGAAAGTTAAACAATAAGAAAAGAAAGTCAGGCTCAGTCACAAAGATTCCACTATGTCCAGCACTACAAACTAGCAAACCTGATACCAATAAGGGAGAAAATTTAAAAAAAAAAAGGATCCAAACAACCAGGAAACAACTAACAAAATTCCAGGAAATAATAAGCATATCTCGCTAAGAACCTTAAATGCAAATGGCCTCAATTCACCACTAAAATTATGCAAATTGGCTGAGTAGATTAACAAATCAGATCCAACTTTCTGTTGTCTCCTAGAATATTGATAGACTCTCAACGATTATAACAGTCAAAAGATAAGGCCAAGGTAAGCAGACTGCTGTGGATTCAAGGCCACTCTGACATTACATAGTGAATTCCAGGTCAGCCTGGGCTACAGCAAGACCCTACCTCAAAAAACACCCCCCCCGCCAAAAAAAAGAAGATGAAAAATAACCTATCAAGTGAGTGGAAACTGAAAACAAGGTGTCATAAATATTTTGATACATGAATGAACAAGTAGACTTCGAACCAAAATTAATCAGGAGACATAAATAATGCCACCACATATTAAGAAAGAGAATAATTCATCAAGAAGATATAACAATTATAAATACACATGCACCAAATGTTGGGGCTCCTCATTTCATGAAACACACACTAATGAATGATTTCAATACCCCACTCTCACTTGTCAACAGATCATCCAAACTAAAACTCAACAAAGAAATATATATATATCAGCAGCCCATGAAATCTTCTTTAAAATAAACAACCTTCTAGGCAACAATAGCTTTACAAAAAAAAAAGTTGCAATAATCTCTTGTGTCTTATCAGATCACAGTGCAATACAGTTAGAAATCAATAGCAAGAAAAACTATAAAAAGTACCAAAAACATGGAGACTAAACAATCCACTTGTGAGTGATCAGGGTCATTAAAGAAATAAAGGAGGGGTGGAGAGATGGATCCATGATTAAGGTGCTTGCCTGCAAAGCCTGATGACTCAGATTTGATTCCCTAGTACCCACATAAAGCCAGACACAATAAGTGGTGAGTGCATCTGAAGTTCAGTCACAGTGGATGAAGGCCCTGGTACACCCATTTTCTCTGCTTGTCTCTTTTCTTTCTCTACTTGCAAATAAATAAATAAAAATATTTTTTAAAAAAAAAAGGTAATCAGCCAGGCGTGATGATGCATCCTTTGATCCCATGCTCCCAGCACTTGGGAGGGAGAGATAGGAGGATTGCTATGAGTTTGAAACCACCCTGAGATTACATAATGAGTTCCAGTACAGCCTAGGCTAGAGTGAGACCTTATCTTGAAAAACCAAAAAAAAGGGGGGGGGCTGGAGGGATGGCTTAGGGTTAAGGCATTTGCCTGCAAAGCCAAAGGGCCCAGCTTCGACTTCCCAGGACCCACATTAGCCATATGCACAAGGGGCGCACATGTCTGGAGTTTATTTGCAGTGGCTGGAGGCCCTGGCACGCCCATTTTTCTCTATCTCTCTCTTCCCCTCTTTCTCTGTCAAATAAATAAAAATAAAATTAAATTAAAAAAAAATATTTTAAGCTGGGCGTGGTGGCGCACGCCTTTAATCCTAGCACTCGGGAGGCAGAGGTAGGAGGATCGCCGTGAGTTCCAGGCCACCCTGAGACTACAGAGTTAATTCCAGGTCAGCCTAGACCAGAGTAAGACCCTACCTCAAAAAAAAAATATTTTAAGAAAAAGAAATCATAGGCTGGAGAGATTCCTCAGTGGTTAAGGTACGTGCCTGCAAGCTCTAGAATCCAAGTTCTATTCCCCAGTACCCACATAAAGCCAGGTACACAAGGTGACTCATGCATCAGGAGTTTGTTTACAGTAGCTAGAGGCCCTGGTACACCCATTCTCTCTCAGTTTATCTGCCTCTTTCTCTCTCTCAAATAAATAATTCTTTTTAAAAAAGAAAGAAATCAAGGAGGATATTTTAAAATTCCTAGATTCAAATGAAGACAAAAGCACAACTTACCAGAACCTTTGGAGCACAACAAAGGCAAAGCTCAGAGGAATGCCTGCAGATAGTAGTGCTTACATTAAAGAAACAGAAATCAGAGCAGTTGGGGAGATGGCTCAGTAGATAAAATACTTGCCCTGATGGAGAGATGGCTTAGCGGTTAAGCGCTTGCCTATGAAGCCTAAGGACCCTGGTTCGAAGCTCGGTTCTCCAGGTCCCACGTTAGCCAGATGCACAAGGGGCACACGCGTCTGGAGTTCGTTTGCAGAGGCTGGAAGCATTGGCGCGCCCATTCTCTCTCTCTCCCTCTATCTGTCTTTCTCTCTGTGTCTGTCGCTCTCAAATAAATAAATAAATAATTAAAAAAAAAATACTTGCCCTGAAAGCATGAGTACCTGAATTTGGATTCCCAGAACCTACATAAGGCTGGATGCTCTAGCACAGTTATCTGCTATCCCAGCATGCCTATGGTAAGATAAGAAATGAGGCAGGAGAATCCCTTAGAAGCCAAAATAGCCTGGTGAAAGCAGTAGTGAACAATGAGAAATCTTTCCTCAAATAAGACAAAAGGGGTAGGAAGGTATGTATACATGTGTGTGTGGGTGTGTAGAGGTCAGAGGGCAATATCAGGAGTCTTGTCTTCCTCAATCATTCTCCATCTTATTTTTTGAGACAGGATCTCTCATTGGTCTAGAACTTATAGATTGGGATAGATTATCTAGCCAGCAAGCCTCAGGGATCCTCCTGTTTCTACCTCCCTAGTGCTGGGATTACAGGTGCATACTATCCATTTGCATAGATGCTGGGAATCCAAAATTAAGTCCCAAAGACGTTGATATCTTTTTTCTTTTGTAGACAAGGCTCTTATATATCAGGCTGGCCTCAAACTCACTATGTAGCTAAGTATAACCTTGAACTTTTTGTTAGTTTGTTTTTTGAGGTAGGGTTTCACTGTGACCCAGGCTGACCTGGAATTCTCTATGTAGTCTCAGGGTGGCCTTGAACTCACAGTGATCCTCCTACCTCTGCCTCCCGAGTACTGGGATTAAAGGCGTGCACCACCACGCCCGGCCATCCTTGAGCTTTTGAATCCTCCTGCCTCTACCTCCAAAGTGCCAAGATTACAGGCATGTGCCATCACAACCAGCAAGTCTTATATCTTGATCTGGAAGGTGATCCCATGAATCTAGGCATATGTAAAAATTTATTGAATTATATATTTTAAGATTAGTGAGCTTCGGGCTGGAGAGATGGCTTAGTGGTTAAGCGCTTGCCTGTGAAGCCTAAGGAACCCGGTTCGAGGCTCGGTTCCCCAGGTCCCACATTAGCCAGATGCACAAGGGGGCGCACGCGTCTGGAGTTCGTTTGCAGAGGCTGGAAGCCCTGGCGCGCCCATTCTCTCTCTCTCCCTCTGTCTTTCTCTCTGTGTCTGTCGCTCTCAAATAAATAAATAAATAATTTTAAAATTAAAAAAAAGATTAGTGAGCTTCATGATATATAAGTTATACTTTCATTTTTTAAAAATGTTTTAATGTAATTGAAAGCACCATTTTAGGCCATGTGGTCTCAGACAATATTTTTCAATAACTTAATCCTCCACCTCCCCTTCTCCTTTTATTATTTTTGAAAATGAGAATGAGAACATGACCTCAGCCAACTATACATACTCCCCCAACACATTGGCATGTGACAGCCACCCTGTTATGTGCTGAACATGCACCTTGCCAACCCCTGGTAAGCACTTGTGTGTGACTTCGCATCCCCACACAACCCTTAAAAGCGCTTTATCAACCCTGTTGTATGGACAAGCCGCCTCTGGTTCTGAGCCTGACTGCCAAATGAAAAAGGAGCCCAGCACCAATGTCACCTGGCCTGAGCTGTAGCCATCCATGGGACTAAGTATTTGGTAGAAGGTGTCCTATGCAGTCATAGAGGCCAAGCCTTAAAAAGAAGTTGGTTGCAGGCTGGAGAGATGGCTCAACTGTTAAAGTGCTTGCTTGCAAACCCAGGATTGATTCCCCAGTGCCCATGTCAAAGCCATATGCAAAAAGTGACACATGCCTCTGGAGTTTGTCTGCATCAGCTGGAGGACTTGACACACATTCCCTCTCTCTGTCTGTCTCTCTTCTCTCTGTCTCTTTCAGCTTGCAAATAAGTAATTTAAAAAAAAAGAAGTTGGTTTCTTTGTGCCATGGACCCTTCTTAGCTGATATAGACCATAGACTTTCTTCTCAGAATAAGGCATTACGTACATGCAATAAAATTCCATCAAGGCTGGGCATGTTTCCCTGTGGTAGAGAAAATTTTAGCATGCATGAGGCTCTGGGTTATATCACTAGCAACAACAACAACAAATAATAATAATAATAAGGGCCATGAATTGTGGCACATGCCTTTAATCCCAGCACTTGGGGGGCAGAGGCAGGAGGATTGCTGTGAGTTCAAGGCAACCCTGAGACTCCATAGTGAATTCCAGGTCAGCCTAGGCTAGAGTGAGACCCTACCTCAAAAAGCCAAAACAGAGAAAAGAGGGTGGAAACTCAAGTTAACTATGGTACTTAGAGATGGAGCCTTTGGAAAGGAATAAGGATGAAGTAAGGTTATTGAGGGTGGAGGCCCCATGATTGAATTCTGATGACTTCATAAAAGTATCTCTTATCATGTGAGGCTCTACCCTGCCTTGGAATTCTGCCAAGGAAATCAAGCAAAATTGCCTTTAGACAGTTAGAAATGGTGGTCTGTTATCCCAGCACTTGAGAGGCTAAGGAGTACTGCTATGAGCTTAAGGCTAACCTGGGGCTATGTAGTGTGTGCTAGGCCAGCCTGGGCTAAAAGTGAGTCCTTGTCTCAAAAATAAACAAATAAATAAATATGGCTCCTAGAACTGTTCCTCCAGAACTGGGAGCCAAAGTAAACTTTTTTTTTTTTTTTTTTTTGGTTTTTCGAGGTAGGGTCTCACTCTGGTCCAGGCTGACCTGGAATTAACTCTGTCATCTCAGGGTGGCCTTGAACTCATGGCAATCCTCCTACCTCTGCCTCCTGAGTGCTGGGATTAAAGGCGTGCGCCACCACGCCCGGCTTCTTTTTCTTTTCTTTTCTTTTTTTCTTTTTCTTTTTTGTTGTTTTGTGTTGTTTTTTCAAGATAGGGTTTTGCTCTAGCCCAGGCTGACCTGGAATTCACTATGTAGACTCAGAGTGGCCTTGAACTCACAGCAATCCTCCTACCTCTCCCTCCCAAGTGTTGAGATTAAAGGCATGTGCCACCATGCCCAGCTAACTTCTTTTCTTTATAAAGGAGCCTGGTTTTGGTATTTCATTATGGTAATAAAAAATGGACTAACACATAGCAAAGTCACAACTACTGTGGTTTATTTCCTTCATCCATTAAAGGAAATGCTCCATTTCAGTCAACTGTTAGTAAGAATAAAGAATGTAATTTTGGAGCTGGAGAGATGGCTCAGCGGTTAAGGCACTTGCCTGCAAAGCCTAAGGACCCATGTAAAACCAGATACATGAAGTGGGACATGCATCTGGAGTTCATTTGCAGTGGCTACACACCCTGGCACACCCATTCTCTCTTCTCTCTCTCTTCTCTCTTTGTGCTTGCAAGTAAATATATTAAAAAAGAATGTATTTTTTTTTTGTTTTCTTAGCCAAGTTACTGGACCTCCTCAAGTCTATCAGGTTAATAATCCTTCCAGAAAGTAGCCAGACAATTGCACTGGGCTTCAGGTCTGGGCCTAGCAGGAACTCATTAGGTGGAGAGCACATTTTGTCTCTCAGGCTCTGGTCTCCTCCTCTGTGGAAGGTGATCCAGATTAGACCCTCTTTACAGTTCTTAGGTTGGTACTTGTCCCTAGAAGTTCCTTGCTGACTCCAAGGGCTGTTTTGAACCATTCAACAGATATATAATGGGGCTTGTCCTGTGATAGAGCCTGGAAACCTATGGGAGGGTCCCTTGGCTTCCAAAGTGCAATGGGGCCTCCCTTCTCCATCTGAGAGCCAGGGAACCCTGCAAATGAGCAACTACCTTCCCGGCTATCCCCCAAGAAGTATAGTGTGCCTCTCTGATGACTGCCACCTGCCTGGCAATCTAGGCCTCTGTGATGGTTTGATTCAAGTATCCCTCATAAACTTATGTGTTCTGGATGGTAGGGCCCCAGCTGGTAACAATTTGGGAAGTGGGGCCTCCTGGAAGTGATATATTTTTGGAGACAGGCTTATGGGTGTTATAGCAAGCTTCTCCTTACCAGTGTTTGGTACACTCTCCTGCTGCTGCTGCTGCTGTCCACCTGATGTTGACCAGGAGGTGATGTCCACTCTCTGCTCCATGCCATCATTTCCCCTTGCCATCATGGAGCTTCCCCTCGTGTCTATAAACCAAAGTAAACCCTCTCCTCCCACAAGCTGCTCTTGGTTGGGTAATTTCTGCAGCAATGTGAAGCTGACTATAGCAGCCTCTATCTCATGCCTTAGGGACTAGGAGGACTAAGAACACTTCATTCTTTTTTTTTTAATAAGCCTTTCTTCTTTTCTTTTTATATGTATATGTGTGTGTGCATTTATATAAAAGCATGTTCATGTGTATGTAGGTACACAAGTGTGTAAAGGTGTGCAAATGCATGTGGAGGATCATGAGTCTTCCTCAGTCATTCTCCAAGAGCTCAGATTCAGCTAAAACTAGGTGGCCAGAACACCCTAAGGATCCTCTTCTTTCTACCTCCCTAGCTCTGGAATTACTGGTGTGTGCTACCGCGCCTGGCATTTTACGTGGGTACTAGGGATCTGAACTCAGGTCCTTAGGCTTCAGCGGCAAGCAGTTTACCCACTGAGCCTTCTCCCCAGCCCTGGTCCCTTCACTTCTAAGCCTGGATTTTTACATTTTAAAACTCTGGCTCACGGATTTTGTACCCCAGGGAACCAAGTTAGAAGGACAGAGTATATAACCCAGGTCAGAGTCAAAGCCAAGCATCCTGGGAAAGCTAAGTAACACTAAAGGGTCAGATATGAGTCCAGCAAAGGGTTACCAGTCACCCAGCATTTTGCATACTAAAAAGGCCAAAGATGGGCCTTGAATGCTAGCAAGACATGAGCTGGTCAAAGGGGTAAGGTCCCAATGGAAAATGCCAATAGGTCAGGTAGCGCACTGTCTCTTCTTAAAGTTGGGGTGCCTGGGTCCCATACTTAGAGATTTGGATTTAATTTGTGTGTGGCGGGACCAGGCAATGGGAAAGTGCTTTAAAAAAAAAAAAAAAAGCCTTGGGAGTCATTCTAAAGCTGAGCCCAAGATTGTGGAACATGCTGTCTATGGGTGGCCTTAATATCCCTGAAGCAGTCTGTGCTTGCTGCAGGCTATGGGAAGGGTATTTCCTGGGCAAGGTGTCTCTGAAAGGCAGAACCTTCCGTGGGGCTACTGGATGGAAGGCCCTTGCAAGATAGCAAGCTAGTTTGTTGCTCTCTTGAAGCAAACGCGCTTGGCTGGCCTTCACTGGTGTTGCCAGAGTACACACCTGCTGCTATGTCTTTCTCCTTCCCCTTTTTGCTCAGCAGAAATATACATCAAGTATCTGTGTGGGCCACAGTGGCAGGCTTAGGGGCTGTGAAAGACCTAAAGGGTCTGTACTGACTAGTCTAGCCTTTTGGAACCACAGCCTTTAGCAGGATGCCAGAAAGACATGATTGTACCCCAGTCATTTCCTGAAAGCCCAGAACCTCCAGCTAAGGGTGTCTGGGCGGGGGAGGACTCTGGAGATAAATGCTTATGAGACTCCTGGGGGCCCCTGGGTGTCAAGGCTTTGGCCAGACACAACTGAGACTTAAAGTTGAGCGTCTGGGCTGGGGGGGGGGGATGGCTTAGTAGTTAAGGCGTTTTCCTGCAAGGCCAAAGGACCCAGGTGCCATTCCTCAGGACCCATGTTAGCCATATGCACAAAGGGGTGCTTGTGTCTGGAGTTTGTTTGCAGTGGCTGGAGGCCCTGGCATACCCATTCTCTCTCTCTCTAATAAATAAATAAAAATAAATTATTTTGAAGTTGAGTATCTGTAGAGAGAATAGTTCCTATCCATCACCAAGGCATTATTCCAGCACTTGCTTCCAGTCCCACACATTCAGAGTCAACAGACGCTGAATTGGGTGTGGTGGTACACATATGTAATCCCAATATTTGGGAGGTTGAGGCAGGAGGATCAAAAGTAAAAGGCAATCATGGGCTACATACTGAGTTTGAGGCTAGCTTGGGATACACCGTGATATTCTATCTCAAAATAAAAATGTTAGTCTGGGTTTGAATCCCCAGTACCAACATAAAACCAAACGCACAAAGTGGCACATGTGTCTGGAGTTTGTTTGCAGTGGCAGGAGGCCCTGGCACACCCATTCTCTCTCTATCTGACCCTTTCTCTCAAATAAATAATATATTTTTTAAGTTGGTAGCACACACCTTTAATCCTACCACTTGGTAGGCAGAGGTAGAAGGATCACCATGAGCCCAAGGCCACCCTGAGACTCCATAGTGAATTCCAGGTCAGCCTGGATACAGTGAAAACCTACCTCCAAAAAAAAAAAAAAAAAATGAGAACCCACTACATGCTGAGCACTGAATTAGAGGCTGAAATGCAGCAAAAATCAAAACCAACTTACAGCAAACTATGGAAGCAGCTTAGTGATAGAGTGTTCTAAGCACTAGGTTCAACTGCCAGGACCACAAAAGAAAAGTGTAGCAGCAAGCCTTTGCCTTCAGTGCAGATGCTGTGCTGGTGGAAGAGGAAGAGCAGATCACCAAATAGACTATATAGTGTATCCAATGCTGAGGGCCAAGAGGGATAAGAAAGCAGAGAGGAGAGAATGGAGAAAGTATGCGGAAGAAAGGACAGTGCAGCTGACATTGGCAAAGTGACCTGAGAAGAGGGAGTGAACAGCCAGAAGAACCGGAGGAGGAGCATTCCAGGTAGAGGGAGGCAAAGTTCAAAAGCCCTGAGGCAGGTACAAGTGGGAACAGGCCTGCTGGCTTCTGGGCCATGTGGCTGCAGTGGAAGGGGCAAGGCAGACAGAATAAGATCAGACAGGTAACAGGAAGTGGGAGCGGGGAAAGGGTGACAGGACCCAGCCATGGGACAGTAGAATTGCCATGGGCACTGCTTCTGCCCTGGCTGGGCTGGGAAACTTTCGAGCAGAGGAACAACATGACGTGACAGGCACACTGGCTGCTTCTCTGAAGCGGAGGCCTGGTAGCATCGCCCACAAACACACTTTGGAGGTATTTTGACCATGAAGCCAACAAGGTCTACTAACCTAGGAAAGAAAGAGGGGACAGTCAGGAGCTCTCAGGGGACGGGCCTTTGGATGAGGAATAGCTGTCTACTGAATTAGGGAGAGGGGAGGGTGATGGCAGGTGACATTTGACATTGAATGGTGTCCTGTATCTCACATGAGGACACAAGCAGCCCATTTAGTCATTATTATTCTCTCTCTGTGTCGAGAGATCTCGCTTGCTCACTCTCTCCTCTGCCTCTAAAGAAAAGCAAAGTGGGCTGCAGAGATGGCTTCCAAAGCCTAAGGACCCAGGTTCGATTCTGTAGAACCCATGTAAGCCAGATGCATATGGTGACGAATACATCTGGAGTTCATTTGCAATGGCTGGAGGCCCTGGCATGCTCTCTCTCTCCCATAAACACATAAAAATAAAATTTAAAATATTTTTAAAAAGAAAAGCAAATTCCTGCCAAACATGGTGGTGTAAGCCTTTAATCCCAGCACTCAGGAGGCAGAGGTAGGAGGACCACTGTGAGTTCAAGGCCAGCCTGAGACTATATAGTAAATTCCAGGTCAGCCTGGACTAGAATGAGACCCTACCTTGGAAAAAAAAAATCAAAGCCCCTAGGCCCATCAATTCCTGGGAAACCTTTCACCTAATGTCAGTCAACACTTAAAAGCCTATTTAGAGTAAAAGCACTTGAAACATAGACCAAAGTTTTCTTGTAGATAGTAAGGGGTGGGAAGGAAGTAGTTGGGACTTGTTCTCAGAAATGACACGTGAAACAAAACTAAGTTGTTGTTATCTTACTTATATGTGGAACCTAAACAAAAATGACTTCAAGCTAGGCATGGTGGCGCACACCTTTAATCTCAGCATTCAGGAGGCAGAGGTAGGAGAATAACTGTGAATTCAAGGCCACCCTGAGACTACAGAGTGAATTCCAGGTCAACCTGGGCTAGAACAAGACCCTACATCAAAGAACCAAAAACAAAAAAGTGACTTCACAGAAACAATAGAGTAAGTGGGACATGGTGAGACCTGTGATCTCAGTACTCTGGAGGCTAAGGCAGAAGGATTCAGAGCTACTTCCAAACCAACCAAGGCTACATAGTGAGACCCTGTAACAATATGCTGAGAAGCATGGCTGGCAGTCAGGCAAGATGTACCCATGGGTGTAATAGTGGCACATAAGTTGTGGAGGAAGTCAACAGCTCTCTGATTGAATATGAAGCCTGCCCAGTGTGAAGAAATTCATGCCTGTTACTGAGAACCAAGTCAAAAGCCTGTGGCTTAGAAGGTCACAGACCCTGGAGGGAAGCTTCCACTGATCTTTGGCTAAAGGGAGACATTAAGTTCATCACAAACCCTTCTGTGTATATGTGTGTTGAGCCCTTTGATTAATGCTGTTCTCATTATCATTTAGAGAACTTTCTTTTCACAGATAGCAGCAAAGACCAAGGAGACTCACGACTCATCAAAATGACAAGAAGAGAAAGCTGACTGCTTAGCACAAGATGAGTCATCTTTATCACATCTACCAGGGTTCAGGGAACATCACAGAAGTCTCAGGAAGAATCTGAGTGCTGCTCTCACTACTATTCAGAGAACTATCTCTATAGAGATGGTGGTAAACATTGAGGAGACTTAAAACTCATCCAAGTAGAAAATAAGAGGTTGCCAAGTGCTCAGCACCAAAAGAGATTTCTTTTAAAAAAAAATTAAACTGTTATTTATTTGTTTATTTATGAGACAGAGAGAGAGAGAGAGAATGGGCACCCCAGGGCCTCCAGCTGTTGAAAATGAGTTCCCGATGCATGGACCACCTGGTGCATCTGGCTTATGTGGGTCCTGGGGAATGGAATCTGGGTCCTTCCAGTTTGCAGGCAAGCACCTTAACCACCAAGCAATCTCTCCAGCCTAACCAAAGGAGATTTCTATAACACCCTGCAAACTCAGTGAGCACTGCAGAAGAGGGTACAGAAAGAATATAAGAGCCGCAGGGTACATAGGCCTGGAGAACTGCCCTCCCAACGTGAGCCAGCTACATTCATGACCCCACAATGATCACCAACACTGGGACATGAAGGACAAAGGAGGACCAAAGGAAAGAGACGACAAAACAGGAAGGACTACCATGAAAGGGGAATAGGGGTGAGGAAAATTAAAGGAGAAATAAAGGGATGGGCATATGGTCAAATTACTGCAAATTCATACATTAAACTTATCAATAAAAGCTAGGCATGGTGGTGCATGCCTTTACTCCCAGCAGTTGGGAGGCAGAAGCAGGAGGATAGCTGTGAGTTCAGGGCCAGCCTAGGACTGCAATGTGAGATCCAGGTCAGCCTAGGCTAGAGCGAAAGCCTACCTTGAAAAAAATCAAAACCAAGCCAGGCATGGTGGCGCACGCCTTTAATCCCAGCACTCAGGAGGCAGAGGTAGGAGGATCGCCATGAGTTCGAGGCCACCCTGAGACTCCATAGTGAATTCCAGGTCAGCCTGGACCAGAGTGAGACCCTACCTCAAAAAACAAAAACAACAACAAAAAAATCAAAAACAACCCAGACGTGGTGGCGCACGCCTTTAATCCCAGCACTCGGGAGGCAGAGGTAGGAGGATCACCACGAGTTCGAGGCCACCCTGAGACTCTATAGTGAATTCCAGGTCAGCCTGGGCTAGAGTGAGACCCTACCTCGAAACCGCCCCCAAAAAAATGAGAGAAAGAAAAAATCAAAACCAAAAGCAAAACAGTTACCAATAAAAATACAGCAAAGCAGAAAATGTTTGGGAATTCAAAGCTTTTCATTTCCCCCAACCAAAGCATCTGGTGACACAATAGCTCCTAGTTACCCCTCTACCTTCACATGTCCTAATAAAGAAGATCCTTCTAGCTTCAAGGTTCAAGGTCTGCATCCCAAAACCTCTCTTAATTTTTTGTCTTCCAGAGGATCTACTTCTGGAAACTTCCTTCACTCCTCCTTATGTATCTGCATTTGACAGCTGAATTAAATTGCTCAGCAACCCCAGAGGCCAAGGTGTGGCTCACTGACACAGCACTTGCTTAATATTTGCAAGGTCCTGGGTTCCATCTCAGCAGTGAAAAAATAAAACAAAATCCGCAATAAGTGACTCGCTGTAAGTTAGAAGCAATCTCCTACACTGTCTTCACTGACTTCTCACACTGTGCATGGCGTTCGCCTATGACCCTGGAAAGACACAAGGAAAGGCCCTTATCTGGTTGGGGACAAAGTTTAGAGAATAATAAAGAGCCCTGTTCACGGATAGACATGAATACTCAAATCTGTACCCCCAGTTCCAGTGTCACTGGGGCACCCTCCAGGAACTGTCATCTAAGAAGGATGAAGATGCCCAGGAGTTTCCCATTCCGCAGCGACAGTTCTTAACCAGAAGTCTTTCTGACTCACAGCCTTCATTTTCTCCTTTGTTTGGCTGTGTTTTTCTTCGCAGGCCTAACTCAAGAGGCGAAGTATTACCCGCTCAGAGTTCTGCGCCCACAAAGCCACATTTATGTAATCATTCCAAAACTCACAACTCCTGAAAACTTTGAGGAATGTTATTAGGCCCTGGAGGCCAGAAGGGCCGTTTCCAGGGTAACAGCGGCTCCACACAAGGCAGCCAGAGAGGCCTTTCCCTCCGAAAGCGGCTCCTGGAGTTCAGGCCAAACCCGAGCCCCGAGCCCGAGGAGCACTTCCCGCGGCTCGCACCCAGCCAGCGCTCCCACAGGCAGGGCGCATCACGGGCCTAGGAGCCCTGGAGGGCCACAGCTCCTGTGTCAAACATCGCGAGCTGCTGTCCGGAGCTGACTGTGGTGAGAAGGGAAAGTTGATGGAGCTGTGAGGCACTGCAGCGTTTTGTTTTTCCATAGCGTAGCCGTAGGCCGGCCGGCTGCCTTTTGTTTTGAGCAGAGGTGGAAACGAACATTGTCTGCAAGGGAGTGAATATTCTTTCCAGGTACTCCGGCGCCCTCAGGCCCATGAGCTTGACTGAACTCCTGGCCTTGGTTACGGCCTCCTTGTCTGAACAACACATATTTCCCCCTTGAATGAGGAGACTTGGAAACAAAGGAGGACGTGGGCTCAGGGCGTAGCAGATTGGCGGTCCACGGTAATCCTCTCCCTGTGCGCGGGAGCGTTCCTTGGTGCGTGATGTAGCCCTGCTCTGCAGAACCTCTGAGAGGAAGCCACATTCAGCAAAGTGACAGACTCCCACTGTAACAGTTACCTTCTCATTGCTGTGACAAAACACCCGACCAGAAGCAACTGATGAAAGGAAAGGGTTTATTTCCAGCTTCCAGTTTTGAGGGGAAGTTTCATCCTGGTAGGGCATCAGATCTCCGTGGCAGCAGAAAGAAGCAGTCTGATTACTTACTGGGCTTGAAGCTGGAATTTATTACCCTAAAGGCTCTCCGAGCAACACACCTCCTCCAGCAAAGCTTCATCTCCCAAAGGCCCCATAAGTTTCCCAAATTGCCACCAGCTGGGGACCAAGTGTTCAAAACACAAGAGCCTATGAGGGCCATTTTATTCAAACCACCACATCCACTGTAGATTCCTGTCTCATGGAAATCCAAGAGCAGTACTATAAGCTCCTGCAGCCAAGGTAGGACATGGTCCCTGGACCGACATGTATTTTGCCCATCTGTGGCTACTCCACTAGCCTGTTCTTGTTAGTAGCAAAACTCAGCCTTGCATTTACTTAAGCAGTGGCTGGAAAATCCAGCTGTTTCTCCTAATACTGAACTCTGACTCATATAGGGTTAGCCCTCCACATTCTTGCTGGGGATTGAAGTGACTAACAGGAAACCCTTATAATTGTGAGATTTACTCCTGAGATGGGGAGCCCAGTGGAATGAGAAAACGAACTCATGTAAAATAAGGGACAAAAGCAGGGCCACGTGGCCATATTTAGGTTCAGTGACAGTGCAGAGAAGGGAGCTATCAGGTGTACAGACTTGAGGTAGAGGTGGAGGTTGGGGGGCAGTTGGGTTGAGATGTGGGTTGTATGGAGTACTGAGGCTAGATCTTAAGCCCTGCCATAAGGAAACAGAGAAAACAATGTATAGAAAACATGTTCACTTACTTTGTTTAGAGGATTTTCAAGCCATGCAACATCTGCTGATCACCTACTACGCGGAGTACCCACTATGAGCCAGGTAGCACAGTAGGATTGCAGGGGATCTAAGCTGGTTTGGCAAGTCAGAACAAAGTGACGTTGGTCTAAGTTTGGATCTCCCAGAATCAGATCCTAAAACAAGGGTCTGAGTACAATTGTTTGGCTCTCTTTGTCTGTGTGTTACTGGGGATTGAACCTGAGCCCTTGCACATGCTAGACAGGTACTCTACCGCTGAGCTATATCCCCAGCCCTAGTGCAATTGTTAATCTGGGAGGATGTTGGGAAGGGAAGGTAACCATTGAGCAGGCTTTGGGCAACTGGGGCTCAGTCCCACTGGGAACCGCTGCCAAGGATGGACCTAGGGCAATAACTCTTATCCCATCCAAGAGGGAAAAGAATTGGGAGATTTATCCCCCTGGCTCCCATCACTCATTGATGGAGGAGAACGAATCCCCTGACGCTTCCTGTCTACCTCTTGTAGATACAGAGGGCTCATGTGGTTGGAGATGGCCTCCGAGGCAAGGGCACATGGGTGCTGACAGCTGTGTGCACAGACATGGTACACACAGGGGATGTGGGCAAGGTGCAATAGCCTCTACTACACATGTGGCTGTGGAGGCAAAGAGGATATGGATTTTGTTTTAAATTTATTTATTTATTTGAGAGCGACAGACACAGAGAGAAAGACAGATAGAGGGAGAGAGAGAGAATGGGCACGCCAGGGCTTCCAGCCTCTGCAAACGAACTCCAGACGCGTGTGCCCCCTTGTGCATCTGGCTAACGTGGGACCTGGGGAACCGAGCCTCGAACCGGGGTCCTTAGGCTTCACAGGCAAGCGCTTAACTGCTAAGCCATCTCTCCAGCCCGAGGATATGGATTTTTGGCCTCAGTGACAATACAGGACAGATATGGGCCCCAGCACAATGCAATCGTGGATGAGCCACAGGCTTCCAAAGAGGTTCAAATGGAAGGAATGGCATGAGCAAAGAGAGTAGAGCGAAGTCATGCCTGAGGAAGGTCAAAAGGTCTAATTTGACTGAAGTCTAATTTTAGTGGCTAAGACAGACAGAGGAGAAAACCTAGGCCACACCGTAGAGAATTCAAATGCCAAGCCACAGTTTTATTCTTTATTGCATAGGCAATTGGGGGGGGGGTTGTCTCTGAAGGCGTTGGAACAAGGATGGCATTGAGTCCTGTTGCACAAACACTAACTCCTCCAAAAAGCAAGGAGACAACTTGGCAGTGGGGAGATTAGATGAAAAAGTCCCCAAGTGAATATTTGTTAGCCATATCAGACGTTATTTTAGCAGGCACAAAGATGAAGGGGGCTCCCTGTAGCTCTGGCCCCACGAGAAAGGCCCCTGAAAAGAACCGCGTGGGAGCTTCTAAAAGGGGGACCAGTCCATCAGCTGCCGGCCTGATTGTTCCTTCGGGCAAAGATGTGGGCCCACTCGTTTCTCTCCTATTTGCTTTCCTCCCAAACCGCTTTTGGCCTCTGCTTTCCGAAAGCTTTGCTCAGTGCATTTAAACAGCATCTCACAGCATGGCCGAGCAATAACAAATGGTGCCTGGTGGCTCGCCTGCTGGTGGCTTAAAAAACAATTGATGACTTTTAATCAGCTGAATGAGCATGGGACAAATGACAGCATGGCCTGAATGCCGCCCAGACGTCATCAGCTAACATCAGTGGGGAGGAGGGAGGTGCCCTTCTGGCAAGCTTGGGAACAAACAAGAGCAGTTCCTGGCTGCTCCCAGGCTTGGCTCTGCGCTCCAGGAGGCAGCCCTGCCTGCACCCCAAAGCCGTCTTTCCTTCTTTTTGGAGAAATTGGGAGAACTAGCTGCAGAAGCATCAAGGATAAACCCCTGGGAATTACACACACCTGAACATCTTCTCATGAGGTCTGTGGGTTGAGGGCTGGTACACAGGAAGGTGTACCCGCCAGCACTTGGTAACTGCGGGCAGCTCTGTTTCCCTCTGAGCTTCAGGTACCCCATTTGGAAAATGGAGTAGCTAGCTAGGCTTGGTGGCTTACGCCTGTAATTCCCCACTTGGCAGGAGGGTTGCGGTGAGTTTGAGGTCAGCCTAGACTACATAGGGAACATTAGGCTAGCCTGAGCTACATAGAAAGACTTTGTCTCAAGGAAAAAGACAAGAAAGAAGGGGAACAGGAGGAGGGGAAAAAGGAAAAGGAAGCCGGGTGTGGTGGCACACACCTTTAATCCCAGGCAGAGGTAGGAGGATCTCTGTGAGTTCAAGGCCACACTGAGAATACACATAGTGAATTCCAGATCAGCCTGAGCTAGAGCAAGACCCTACCTCCGAAAAGGAGAGAGAGAGAGAGAGAGGAGAGGGATGGAGGGAGGGAAGAAAATAAATGGAGTCCTTAAAACCAAGTTTGCTTCCTCTGTGAGACTGTCTATATGTGAGATAGCTTCAGGATAGGGCTGAATCTCTAGAGGACTCAGCGTAGGCATCTGTTTGTATATTCTGCCCTACTACTACCAACGGCATTCCCTGTCTCTTGTATACAAATGGATACTCAGAAAGCATTTCTGATGAAAGAGGGCAAAGTTGAACAGAGCAAGCCCAAATGACAGGAATGAAAATAAAGGCAGCTACTGAGTGCTTACTGCAC
This sequence comes from Jaculus jaculus, assembly GCF_020740685.1. Classification (NCBI taxonomy): domain Eukaryota; kingdom Metazoa; phylum Chordata; class Mammalia; order Rodentia; family Dipodidae; genus Jaculus; species Jaculus jaculus. Next base: position 41,013,931 of record NC_059125.1, read on the forward strand.
ACCAGGCCTCATGCTGGACATTTATTTATGTGCATGATCATCTCCTTATCCCTGTTTTACATACAGATGGTGTCACATACCTTTAATCCCAGCACTTGGGAAGCAGAGGTAGGAAGATCGCCATGAGTTCGAAGCCACCCTAAGACTACCTAGTGAATTCCAGGATTCCAGGTCAGCCTGGGCTAGAGCAAGACCCTACCTCAAAAGAAAGAGAGAGAGAGAGAGAGAGAGAGAGAGAGAGAGAGAGAGAGGAAGGAAGGAAGGAAGGAAGGAAGGAAGGAAGGAAGGAAGGAAGGAAGGAAGGAGGGAAAGAAGGAAGGAAGGTGGAAAGGAAGGAAGGAAAAAAGAAAAGAAAGGGCTGTGAAAGGTAGAAGAGTATATCCATACTGTAACCCTAGAAAATGCCTGCCCTTTCTCACTCCTAGCTCAAACCAGGCCCTAAAATCAGCCTAAGGAAGGAAGAGACTGGGTGCCAATGAGGCCCATTGCAAGAACATATATGCTAAATGAAGAAATGCCACAGCTCTGACTAGGTGGTAGAAGGGAATGCTTCCCAGCCACCCTAAGACCAGGAGACCTTGCCATCATGACTCCTCTCTGACCACCAATATGGAGACATGAAGTCACTCCTCCCAGGCTTCTCTTACTTTGCATCCTGGGTGTAGCCCACAGGACTGGACATTCCTCCAGCCAGCTTGCTCACCCTTCCTGCTTTCTTGCAGGCTCCTTCTGTCCCTTTGAAAAACCATTCCTCCCTCTCACTCTGGCTGTTTTCAGGTGGCCCAGAAAATGGCTCCTGAGATGCAGACCAGCAGGTAGGAGCTTGACTGTTCTGGTGATCTCACCTGTGAAGGAAGCAGACCACAGGATGGGGCGGGGGGGGGGGCGGTGGTGGAGGTGAGGATGTAAAATTTCAAGGGCCCTCAGCTGAACCCGTGCAAAGTGCTGAAGCTGGATAGCCTTTCAAGAATTGAGGTGAGGGAGTCAGGCGTGGTAGTGTATGCCTTTAATCCCAGCACTTATTCCAGAAGTACCACTGTGAGTTCGAAGCCAGCCTGAGGCTCTAGAGTGAGTTCTAGGTCAGCCTGGGCTAGAGCGAAACCCGGTCTCAGAATAAAAAGAAGATTTGAGGTGAGCGGGCAAGCCTTTGTATAGCCCCCCATGGACTCGTCACTGAAGATGAGTTGCCTTCCAGAAGTGGGGGAGGGCATTCGCTAGGACAAAGCAACCCTGCTTCCTTCAGCTAAGGGCAACTCCAATTGTGCAGAGGTGCACCCCCATCCCCTGAAGGAGTCATCTTGCATTTCATCCACCACCCCATCAACAGAACTGCTGGTCATCTCGCCATTGGCAACCCATGGACCGGACCCATTCCTGCAGGACTCCTAGCCAATGCCGAGCACTGCTGGCTCGCCCCTCTTTCTGCACTGACAGCCCTGCTTGAGAAACGCTGGCTAACTCCTTCCCCTCCCTCTCCACAGTGAGGGTAGATGTAGTTCTCCTTTCCCACCTGAGCCGCAACCTGTTCCAGGAACACACAGACGCCTCTCCTCAAGTGCTGAGTAGATGGATGTTGCATGGGAGGTGCCAGCAGGCCCGTGGGAATGTTCCAGCATTCATGATTTCCTTTCTGTCAGTGCCTCAAAGTGTCTACGTGGCTTCTGCTGATGACATGCAAGCACAGAGAAAGCTGGCTTCTGCAGCTAACCTGGCAATCTTTCTTGGGCTCATGCCAAGAAAGTCCTGTCCTTGTTCCCTCCCCTGTCCAGCGTTCTCCTGAAGTCCATTTCCTAAGCAAGAGGGCCAAGTGCATTTAGAGCCCTCCATGCCAGGGAAAACCCAATGCCATTGCCAACCGCACTACATCGCCCTTCTTCGGAAGGAAATTACTATTGATCCCACGGCTCTCCTCCCCATGCTGTTTGCTGGGGACAGCCAAGGATTCCCGTGCCAGCTGGGCTCCCACACGGCTCGACTATTCCTGCAGCAGATGGCCAGACCAACACCCTCTGGCTGCGGCGCGCTCCCTGGGAGACAAGGCTCTGATGCCTCTCAGCCTGGCTTTTCATGCGCAAAGATGAGGACGGAAGGGTCAGGGATAACACGTTACTTGAAAAAAATCTCTGCACAACAAAAAGAGTTCCAAATCCCAGTGGTTATCAGTGTAACCAAGGAGGCAGGGGAACGTGTTCTGTAGCCTTCACTTTCACTGCTCATTTGACAAGCATAGGTTGAAGGCCTCCTAGGCCTGAGGGATGCGATGGGATAGACGGATAGACACTAGTCCCTACCCTCAAGCTAGTTACCTTAGGGGGGGAGGGGAAGGGGGAGGGGGTCATGTTGGGTAACTATGTCTTTATTAATCAAACCAGGGCATTTCTGAGATTGTAAATGGGGTAGCCCAAGACAGTGGGTTAAAGGAAGATTGTTTCTGGGAAACCACAATGTTTGGTCATCCTGGAATTTTATGGTGTGACCAAAGTGGGGGAGTTGGGTTTGCTGGAGGTACGGTACTGTTAGGTGGTGCCACAAGGTGGCGCAATTGAAATACCAGCTTTTCTTTGTTTTCATTTTCTACCTTGATGAAAACTGGGTTTTCTTTCATTACCACCTAACCAATAGGACCCTTCCAGGATATGTTGGAGCCAGAGTGTGCTGGTTTAATGAGAGCCAGTCATGAAATTTTTTTTTTTTTGGGAAAATTTGCAAGCAAGTGGTGAAACACAACCATTAATAAATAAATTTAATTAATTAAAATTTGAAACGAGATACATCATATTAAAAACCAATAAATACTCCAAACTCACGCCTTTCTACCTTGCCACGGTCTACTTATCACCCCTGGCATGAAGGCTTTCTAGTCTAGCCTGTGTGGTAGAAATACCAGTCTCCTCCCAGCTCCTTGGTCAGCGCCTCCCTGCCAGCACATCACGTGGGGAGCATGCAACTGGCTGTGGGGGGAATATTTACATCATGGCAATCAGCAGATGCTACAAATCAAGGATTGAGTGGGGGCAGGGAGCCAGTTGTTAAGCATTTACCAGCCCATCACTGGAACCATCATTTAAGTTTCATAATTTATGTGGCTGACTTCATATCCCATGAACAGTTCTATGACATCCTTAAAAAATTACAGCAACCCCCTCCCCCCCCCCCAGTCCAGAAAGCTGGGGAAAGTAGAGGTTATATTCCTCCCGTAACCTCATCTGAATATTCAAAAAGGGGAGTCTACATAGATAAGCCAGTTAAGTGCTTAGTGACCAGGGCAGGAATGAGCCAGGGAGTTCACACACTAAACTACAGTGTGGAGTGCAATAGGAAGCTTACCTGGAGGAACCATGCCTCCTATTTGCACACTCAAGTAAACCAATGGGAACCTCCAAGCAACTCTTGTCTGTGATTGGTGAGATAACTTAGGACCTGCCCAGGTGCACCTCTTCTGCTGTCTAGGTGAGTCAAGGCCCCCAGCAGGAAATGGAAGGCACTCAGACCTGGAGCGCTTGGTGAACTGTTTACCGAGGTGGGCAGCTTAGGAAACCACAAGGATTATTGGGAAGTGCCCTGTAGCAAGTTTTAGTAGAAAGCTGCAAGGGTCTAGGAGCAGCTGGTAGACCTGGAGAGGACACCAGGTGAGGGCCTCTGTGGGTGGAGAAACAGCCACTGGCAAAACAGCAATCATCGAGCTGGGAAAATAAAATACTGCAAGGTCTGACTCCTCCTCCCTACCAGATGGCCTGCCGGTGTCTGCCATTGACAGAACCCAACTGAAAACCAATGACGAAGGCAGCATGATCCAGTCTAAAGGAGCAAGGATTGGCCTCCTGGACATAGAACAGGGTACTGAAAGTAGCCCAGGTGATGGAAAAGAGAACCGATGTGTCCAACCAATATGGTGCTGTCCTCCCCAGGCAGCCGGCTCCAAGAGGTGGTGCTTGGGGCCAATCACTTGCCTGAGGCCTGGCCAGGCATGGCAGAACAAACCACAGGCTGGCTGTATGCCCAGAGGCAGGCAGGCTGTGGCCTAGCACTGCGGTATGGAAGAGTCCAACCTGTGGCTGCACCCAAAGATGTGCCCAGCTGCACACAGCTCCAAATTTACACCTCCGACAGGACAGGTGGAAATTTGGTCCTAATGCTAATGACACTCAAAGGTGAAGACCTTGGCTTGCACAGTCCCCTTCTGGAATCCTGGCAGGGCCCTCCAAGTAGCAATTTGTATCTCCAAACTACTTTTCCTAAAGAAGGCTCCAGACCTCATGTTGGTTTTAGGTCCCCATACGTGGATCTGATCCTCCAGTTTGTAACTAGGAACCGGGCTGGTTCTCTAGAGTCTAGTCTGGGGTCTAGGAGCCAACGTGAGGCCATAGGACAGGGGCTTTGCATCCCCCCTCGCCATCCCCCAGGGGTTTCTATTAGCCCCCTTTTGTTCCGAGGAACCTTATCTAAGCCCCTCCTCCTTACCACCATCGGGTTAATAGACCCCGAGATAGACGTAGGGCTTTTGTGGCCAAACACTTCAAGAAGGCTTGGCGCCTCCCCACCCCCCTCCGGAAGATTCCCTACGTGCATTAGCATAGTAAAGGCTGCAGATAAAGAAAACGTTTGCCTTTGTTTACCGTGGGGGGTTGCCCATACTTCCTGGAGCTTAAGCTGAAAGCGAAAGGAGGAGTAGGCGTTTGATAAGAGGGTTTTAAGCTTGGGGCACAGCCCAAGCTGAGCCCTCCCCCTCCAAAGCCAGGAAACCTGCCGAAGCTGCGTGCAGCTGGCGGGAAGAGTGTGAGGAGGTGGAGCGAGAAGGAGGGCTGGGTTGCTGCAGAGCGACTAAGCAGGCCTGTCGTCCCCACGGCACAGGTGACGCGCCTAAGCTTGCTCGCGCGCCGGGAATCCTCGGCAGCTCTCCCAGCTCTCGAAGGCCTGGCTGGCTCACTGCTTGTCTGTATCTTTCCATCTGGAGCCCGTGGCTGGCAGCAGGTAGGGACGGCTATAGACTACAGAATGAGCAGGTACCCCAAAAGTCTCTCGCCCGTACCCGCCTTGCAGAACCACGGTACTGCGTAGGACCCTCCTAGAAGCGGACAACCCTGCTGGCCCCTCTGGGGAGATGAAGGCTTCAGGCTGTTGTCCAGAAGCCAGAGGCTTTGGTAGATCCACCTGGTCCCTAGGGCCAAAGGTGCTGTCCACAAAGCGCAGAGAGCTGCAGCCTAGAACTTGCCAAGTAAAGTGTGGCTCTGGGAAGGGGGGGGCAATTAGCCCTCAAGGGTGGCATTGACCATTTCTGAAGCTCCACAGGCAGCACCACTACAAACTGGGTGTTGACCTCCGTCTGTAAGTCTTCAGAGCCGCTAGGGAGGAGGTGGACAAGACATCAGACCTCAGGGACACCCCACGCCTCCTCCCTACATCCTCCTTGCTCAGGGTTTGCTCTTTCCTCCCAGCGAATGGAATCAGAGATAGCGTCTCCTAAGTCAGACAGAGACTGAGCCAACCAGGCTTCACTTTCCAGCCTCACGGATCCACCCTCCTGATGTCAAAGATGACACATTGTCTCCGCTGTGACCTCTGCCCCCACCTTCAAAAAACAGCCATCCACTTCATCTGTCTTAGGGCAGATGACTGCCTTTCCTGGAGCAGGCAGTGGCTTGAGCGGTGCCTTTGTTTTCTCATGCCTTTTCTGCTCCATTCACTGCCTTTGGTTTTGCATTGACTAGCCCCATCTCGGACAGAGTGCAGCCTCCCAAGCCACCCAGCCATGCTTCCTTAGGAGCCGGTCTAGGGGTGTACTGTACAGATTTGCAGAGGTGGCTCAGGGTGCCTGTGTGCAGAGAGTTCTGGGTCTCTGAGGGAGGTCTGGCATTTGCGCTCGCATTCCAGAACAACTGGGCAAGCTGGTGAGCAGAGACGTCTTTTGGACTACAGTGGCCTTGAACAGAGATGGAACCTGTTATTCTCAGGAGCAACCTGAGGAATAAAAACAAGTTACGAGAAATCTTACTGCCAGAATGTGGCAGCTGGCCACCTAGCGCCAAAGGGGCACAGAAGAGCACTGAACATGGAACTTTCTGGAATGGAGCACCTAGCTCTACTCTTTACTTTCTAAATACTCCTGCACACACACGGGCCTACGGAAAATGGAGAGGCACGAGCAAGTATTGGTTCTAGCAGTTCGTAGCCTCCAGATGGCCCCCAAGCTGGAATCAGCAGTGGAAGATGCACATGAGGAAGATGGCTGCAAAGAATAAAGGGAGGAGGTGAAGGTGGGGGAGGGGCTTCCAACCTGATGCAGGTGGAAGGAGGGGTTAGGAGGGAGCGGTGGTTTCCACCAGCAAAGGAAAATGTCAGCCAGGCAGGAGTGACCCAACTCAAGTCCCTGTGGTCATCAAGTGCAACAGCCTGGGGAGACTGTAGCCTCAGCAGGGATACGGTCAAGGATACTAGAGAGACTGCGCAGGGAGGCTGTCAGCTATGGGGAGTGACCTCTCAAGGCTGCTATAGGCCTTTTTTTGTTTTTGTTTTTTTGTTTTTGTTTTTTTGTTTTTGTTTTTTTTTCCCCAGGGAGGGATACTGGCTCTAATCTTAGTCTCAGGACAGCCAAGTTTCTCTTGCTTGAGTTTCTCAGAGTATGCAAGAAGACAGTGAGCCAGCATCACATCTGTCCATCCATCTGACCCCTCTCTGTGGGCCTACTTAATACTCTGGATTCTGGTCGTTGCAGAATGACAGTAGCTTTTGAACTCCTCCAGGGTGTGTACCAGAAAGGATACCAGGACTGAAATTGTGAAGGTCTGGTGTCCTTTTCTATTTGTAAGTAGAGAAGGTAGGTGGGCTAGACCAAGACCACTAAGCCATCGATTTGGTTATTGGACAAAGAGGTACAGGAGCCTTAGCCTACTCCAAACAAATGACTGTTACGTGCCCAGGGGAGGCCGTGGATTTCCTGAGGATCAAAGGAGCTTGAACAGGAAGACCTGGCTACCCTTTTGCTCACCCACACACCCAAGCTCCCTGACTCTCAAAGGGGAAAGCTACATTGAAGATCAGTCCAGCTTGGTCCTCTGACAGAGGAAAATGAGGTTCAGGACAAAGGCTTCCCAACAGCAGACAGCATATACCAGTGACCCCCTCCACACATTTCCCCAGCTCTACCAACTCACAAATACATGCACACATGTGCACACATGCACATAGCCATTTTGGGTATCATTAATAATTTATCTTTGCAGATGCCTGTACAATTTACAAATATTAAAGCACTATCTCATTGTTTTAATCACAACAACCGCTTTGGGGTGGCCTTGTTCTTCCGGATAATGAAGATCAGCAATCAGACCTACACAAGGTCAAGTAGCTGGTAGGTGGTTCTTAACCTTTGGGGTTGCCTCAGATCCCTTTAAGAATCCTCCCTTGAAAAAAGAAAACGGTATACTTACTTAGAATTGCACCCACACTTCTAGGAGTGGCAGCCCCCTACTGGAAGGCCTTGCAGGACTCCATCCCCATCCCAACGCCAACCACTGACAAGAAGCTAGGCTCCTGAGAATCTCCCAGCCCAGGATGGGTACAGGAAGGATTAAAGGGGTTTGTTTTTCACCTCTGAGAACTCTGTTGTGGGTCATCAAGAATACACACAAGGGGCTAGAGAGATGGTTTAACAGTTAAGGAGCTTGCCTGCAAAGCCAAAGGACTCAGTTTCGATTCCCCAGTGCCTCTCGGAAGCCAGATGCACAAGGTGGTGCATGCGTCTGAAGTTCGTTTGCAGTGGCTGGAGGCCCTGACGCGCCCTTTCCTTCTCTCTCTCTTTCTTCCTCTCTCTACAATAAATAAATTTCAAAAAAAAAAAGTATACACCCAAAGCTTAGTGAATATTCCATTTGCTGGGCCAGCGTCCAGCGCACAGTCCTACGCTGTTAGATAATTCCGCTGCCCAGAGAGGCCTATGGGAAATCACCCCGGATAAGGTGTTTTGCTCTGAGTGCCACAGTGACCCCGGGCCTTTCTACAGCACCTCTAAGAGGCCGTCTTTCTCACTGGATAAGGACGAGGGGACCATTTCTCAGGAGCTGCTGTGTCTAGGAAGCTCTGGAAGGAGAACATCTATCCACACCCCCACCGGGTGCAGCACCCTGCAGGACCAAACTGGGGCTGTCTCTAGGTGATGGAAAAGCCTCCATCTCTCCTCGCAGTTCGGACGGGGTTCCCCTACGATGCTTCGACCACCTCCTGCTAGATCTGCATACACATTACCCCCCCCAACACACACACACAGGCCTTAGGGCACCTCCGTTTCAGTGCGCCACCCAGGCGGTACCTGTCGCCGTGCAGGTGAGGAAAAAAGGCCTGTGGAAAACACCATTACTGATAAGTAACAGCTCCTTTCAGGTTTAATGACACGTTGCATCCATCCTAAAGCTCTCAAAAAAAAAAAAAAATTAAGGGGGGGGTAAAAAAGCCCTCTCGGGGGACCGAGCCTGGCGCCTGCAAATAGGAACGACGAGAGGCTGGGACGCGCGGGGGAGGGCGCACGGCAGGGCGCGGGTGTGTAAATTAACTGGGGGCAGCAGAGTAAATACATTACACACGATATTTATTATGCATCCGGACCTTGGAGGGTTTCTCTGGCTCCTAGATTTGGCAAATTGGTACCCGGGCGCCGCTGGCCGCTCCGCGGAAGCCCACGGCTAAGGAGCCGGGAATTCGGGGGCGGGGGGGTGATTGTCGTCCCGCACCTGGGAACCCCACCCCACCCCTCACCCCCTGGCAGCGGCTGGAAGCGGGCGGCCGCGGAGAAGAGCCGGAGTTCCGGAAGCCGTGGCCCTGGGAGCCGAGCGAGCGAGGGGCCGAGCGGGGAGGGCGGCGGGGTGGGAACGGGCGGTGCGCCCGGCCCCTTAGCATTCCGCCAGCGCGCCCGCCATCGCCGCGTGCGCCCCCGCGCCCCGCTGTAATTACCCCGATTACCAAATGAATCTCGCGCTTTTGTGCTCGCCGGGCGGTGGGTGCGGGGAGGCCGTTCTAATAGTTGTCATTAGGGCCGGGGGAGGCGGGGCGCGGAGGCGGCGAGCGGGGAGCGCGGGGGTGGGGAGGCCGCCGTTCCCTCGCTGGCTCGCTCGCTCGCGGGCGGTCCCGGGCGGGCGGCGCGCGGGCCGCTGCTGGCTGCTGAGTAATGATTTTTTTTCTAATTGGAGGCGAGCAGCGGGCCTAATGGATGGAGCCGCTCTCGGCGCGCTCGCTGCGCCCGCCCCTCGATCAATACGGCTTGCTAACACCGCCGGGCCCAGCACCCCCCCTGCCCTTTGTGGTCAGAGGTGCTGCGTGGAGGGGGCCTCCAGTATCCAGCGCCCCACGCGAGGCCTCGACGCCTTTCGGGAGAAGACTCCCAGACGCACACTCCAACCCCGGTCCTCCTGGAACATTCCATCCCTGCACCCCTTCCCGGACCCCTGGGTGGTCCTGCTCCCCTCTCGGGCATCCTTCTACCTCTCCTCCGTGTCTCCTACCTTCCTGAACACTGCATCCTCTCCTGTCTTCCTACATTTCTGGAACCCGCTCTACTTGGTTTCTCAGTCAGGCTGGATTAGCCAGGAGATGTAGGGGACCACCTGGATTGTACCCTCTAATTTTCCTTCTGCAGAGCATCTCAGTCCCACAGGATAGCCATTAGTCCCAGGCGGCTCCCCTCTAGGACTTACACCGACTGGTTCAGGAAGGGTTCGCTGTGTCCAATTACATCCACACATCCTTTCCTTCCGGGGATCCTCAACAGCTCAGACCCGCTTCAACCCAGACCCTTCCATTTTCTGGAGAAGCAGAACCAGGTGTGCAGATCCACAGCCCAGGAATGCGTATGTGTTCAGGTGCTCACTCGTGTGTGCACATCCGTGTGGGTGTCAAAGGGCAGTGCCTGGTGTCTGCCTCAGTGGCTCTCCAATTTAGCTTTGTTTTTTGTTTTAGTCGAGGTAGGGTCTCGCTGACCTGGAACTCACGATGTAGCCCCAGGGTGGCCTCGAGCTCACAGCAATCCTCTTACCTCTGCCTCCCAAGTGCTGGGATTAAAGGCGTGCGCCACCACCCCCGGCCAATTCAGTTTTTTTTCTTTTCTTTTTTTTTTTAATGACAGTTTCTCACTGAACCTAGAGCTCACCAAATCTGCTAGATTAGCTAGCCAACAAGCCTTAGGGATTCTCCTGTCTCTGCCTCCCCAGTGCTGGGATTACAAATTTGTGTCAATTTGCCAGGCTTCTATGTGTGTGTTAGAGATCCACACGCACTCAGGTCCTCATGTCTGTGGGGCAAGTACTTTACCCCCTGAGCCATCCTCCCAGCCCAGGACTAGGATTTCTGTTCATTTTCTGTCCCCAGCATCTAAAACAACCTAGGACACAGTAGGCCTTCAATAAGTACTAGTTTCATGAAGAAACTGAAAAAAAATTGTACTTGTCCAACTTCTTCCTCTCGTTCCTGGCAAAGAAGACCAATTGGAGTTTCTAACTCCTCTGTGATTCACAGAAGTTCTGTAGTGCATTGGCTTCCAAAAACGGTCACAGCAATATTTCTGGTCTCCTATGCTTTTCCAGAACCTAACCACTACCCTCTGCATGGGCAGAAGTTGGTTTCCCACCCAGTTGAACCTGGGCAGGTACAGCCTGCCAATGAGGGAGACATGGAAAGCAGAACAAGAGTTCTTGAAGTTCTTTGCTGCTGAGAGGCTTGAGGAAATCACTGGACGGAGGTGAGTGAGAACCATGAAGCAGGGCTGGTCAGCTGTCACTCCACAGTACTGGCCACAGTGGCACGAGAAGGGAACTCTTCAAGGAAGTGTTTAGAAGAAGCAAGTAAGCCATGAAGACCCGTAGTTCAGATCTCCCTTTCTGAAAGAGGTTCCCTTGAGAAGTGCAAGCAGTTGACAGCCCCTGGCTATAGTGCCTTGGGACTCTGTCTCAGCTTTCAGGGGCTAGGCATGGCCCTTTGTGGCTGGCCATTTCTTCTCTGGGTGATCTTTCCTTGTGGCTGGGAGGTCCTTTCATCTGATTCCATCTTGGCAGTTGTTTCCTGGAGGCCCCAGCTGCTATGGGGCAGAGGAAGTGACATAAGTGTAGTGAGCCCACAGTTAAGCACTCCCTCCTGTGGCTGTGTCATTTCCCCTCCCATAAGCCCAGGGAGGTAGATAGCATTAGGATCTCCTCTTGACAGCTGGGTGTGGGGCTGAGAGAGAACAAATGACTTGTGCGGGGCTGTCCAACCTAGGGCTTAGTGAAATCCAAACTCAGGCCTGGGTGTGTGTGACTCTGAAATTCAGCCTCTCGATTCCTTCTGGTGATTCTGATGACTTGTTGAGGCCTGGTTAGGGCAAAGGTGGCCTGGAGAGACTGGTGAAATACATGATGGGGACTCGACCAGCTGATCTACACTCCTCCAGGCCCTACTGTGTTTGTGTCTTTATCTGTGGGGGTTATACACATGCACACACACTGGAGCAAGGTTCCTATCTACACTAGGGAACCTGCCTCTCTCTGAAGGCTAAACCAGCCTCACATTAGGAGAAAAGAGACTGATATTTCAATTTGATCACCAGCTGAGTGATCTCAGGCAAATGACTTGATTTCCCCAAGAACCTAAGTATCCATAGCAACTGTGACAATCTGGTACCTCTGGTGATCTGACGCCCCTGACATTGGACTGTCTTTGACAGCCTTGTTTCCTGTCCAAGGAATGTCTATTCCAGATGCCCAAGGAAAAAGGTAGGTTTTGTTCTCTGGCTTTCAAGATGGCCCATTGTTGCAGTCTGGTTCGCCTTGCTGGTAGAAATCACCCAACAAAGAGCAGCTTCTGGGAAAAAGAGATTTATTTTGGCTTACAGGCTCGAGGGGATGCTCCACGATGGCAGGGGAAAACGATGGCATGAGCAGAGGGTGGACATCACCCCCTGGCCAACAGAAGGTGGACCACAGCAACAGGAGGGTGTGCCAAACACTGGTAAGGGGAAACTGGCTTTAATACCCATAAGCCGGCCCCCAACAATACACTCCCTCCAGGAGGCGTTAATTCCCAAATCTCCATCAGCTGGGAACCTAGCATTCAGAACACCTAAGTTTATGGGGGACACCTGACTCAAACCACCACACCCATGCTCTTAGTTGAAGAGATTGAAAGATGATGTTTGTAAACCCTCGGGACTGGACTATCTCAGGACTACTTAAGACCTGCCTGGCTGCCTCTGGAGAAGGCTTCTGGGTGGGTAAGCTGAGGGAAGAGAAACCTCCCTCCCACCCCTGCATATGGCTGTGACAAAGATACAGTCTCAGCTGTGGTGGGGAGAGGGTTAGTCGTTGACAGTGTCCTCCCGGCTGCCTGCTGTAGGATCGAATTAGTGATGTGTTAGACAATGGTCAAGAGCTGCTTCTCTGGGTAGGGGGAACCCTAATTCCAAGCATTTGCCACGCTCCATAGAACAATTCCTTCCAACTCCAAGCTACCACAAAACTGTGGTTGATGAAGACCAGAGTGAAAGAAGCTGTTTAGCTCCCAGCTCTTAGCAAGTTGAAGCTGGTTCCCAGGTATCACTCACTGAGTCCAGCTCTGATGCTGACAGAACGAGATGTAGTAGTGGAAGACTCCTGAGTACAAAGAGCACCAGGCCAGGGAGCAGAGGAATCCAAAACAAGGGGGTTGGGGTCTTCAACTGACTGGGCCCGGGACAGTTCAGTTGTGTCACACCACATAGCTGATTGTAGCCCAGGGGGGTCACTGCAAAGTGAGTCAATTTCTGCTTCTGCATTTGCTCTCTGTCTCTTCCTGATGACATGTCAGAATTCCAACCCCACATGTAGCCAATGCAACAGTGCAGATGGCCAGGCCCAAGGAAACTGTAAAGACTGGATCACAGGCTTCTCAGCCCTGGGCTAAGAGGACAGAGGCTCAAAGTCCAATCCAAGAAGAGTGAAGCTGTTTGGAGAAAGCTAGGCCCCTATTAAGTTGGGATGAGAGTCGGGCTCGGTATCCCAAGGTGATTCTGGGGACTCCTCAGAGGCCCCACGGAACAGTCCCGAGGTCCAGAAAAGCCCGATCCTCTCACATGACCTTCCGCACCTGCTGCCGCCGCTCCCCACCTCTGCGCCACGGACCCATGATAGGTTTTTGCTTTTATTCTTGCTTTTCGTTGTAAGGTAAGGGGAGGACAAGGCTGCTCACACCTGCTAGTCTCCAGGAACTCTTGAGAGACCTAAAGACATCAGCAGTTGGCCCAGCCAGGGCTGGCTCCCAAAACCCTCTATGCACACCTCCAATAACCACCTAGGTGGCCTTGCCTCGTGCCTACGGCTCATCTTAGGGTTTCTGGGGCCAGGCCAACAAATTGCCAAGGATAAGACAGGCAGGCAGTGCCTGCTTGGAAACTGGCAGAACCCGCTCTCCTCTGAGGCGCTAGCTACTGAGGGGGTGCGTTGCGCTGAGCTACAGCTACGCTTGACAAGTGACACTTTGACGAGAGACACGATGACGAGTCCCCTGGGAGGCTGTGGAGTCTGGTTCCTGCAGACAGTGTCTCCCCTGAGGCAGTCTTCGTGCCTGAGTGCTGAGCGTGTGTGTGTGTGTGTGTGTGTGTGTGTGTGTGCGCGCGCGCGCGCGCGCGCTTGCTCGCAAGCACATTTCGCTTTTCCAAGGAAGATTATCCAAGCTCTATAGCAAGCCTGACAAGAGGATACCTGTAACTGTAGTGGGGCACATGGGCATCAAGGGTAGGCATGGTGACCCAGCCACTGGCACATGAGTACAAGAGGTCCTTCAGAGGGTCTCTGTCTTGCCCTCCTAGCTCCCCAGTATTGTGAGAGAAGGGAGACTGGTCCCCAGGCTGGTGCCTTGCTTGTCTTGGTCTCAACCCATGCTCACACCTGGTTCATAAAACACGCCAGCCAGGACCTCTTTTACAGAGGGCTTACAATGTCGGTCCCTGCAGAGCATATTGTAAGGGGTATACATTCCAAAGGACCAAAGTTACAAGAAAAACTTTGAGAAGGAGGTGGCATGTAAATATAAAAAGGTCTAAGCCAGGGCTGGAGAGATGGCTTAGCAGTTAAGCACTTGCCTGTGAAGCCTAAAGACCCCGGTTCGAGGCTCGGTTCCCCAGGTCCCACGTTAGCCAGATGCACAAGGGGGCACACGCGTCTGGAGTTCGTTTGCAGAGGCTGGAAGCCCTGGCGCGCCCATTCTCTCTCTCTCCCTCTATCTGTCTTTCTCTCTGTGTCTGTCGCTCTCAAATAAATAAATAAAAAATGAACAAATATTTGTTAAAAAAAAAAAAAAGGTCTAAGCCAACAGAAGCCCAAGCAGGGGTGATTTTGTCTTCCAGCTGGAGCTCAGGAAGGGGCCTGTCAAGAGCCTCCTTTGGGGAAGTGGAAGGAATGAATGTGAAAGGGAACAAAGCATCAAGACAAGCACCAGTGAGGACTGTGTCAGCCATATGGTCCCCACAGTCACCTCCCAGAAACCAGCAAGCAGCTTCCATCTTCTCCTTCATGTTCTGAATCAAGGACACCAACATCACATGTGGTCCCCTTCTATGTTATTTTCTTATGGCTGTGATAAAATTCCAGACGGAAACCATTTAAGGGAGGGAAGTTTATTTTGGCTCATAGACTCAGAGGGATTTCAGTCCACCATAGTGGAAAAGAAATGGCAGAGAATGTGGTGGCTGGAGTGTGGGCCCAAGGCTCCTTCACTATGTTGGACCAGGAACTAGAGCTTGACCGGAACTAGGGCTGGTCTATACCAAAGGCCCACCCCTAGTGACTTCCACCAGGCAGCCTCCACTTAAAGGCTCTGCAGCCGGACCTCCAAAACAGAGCCACAAGCTGGGAACCAAATGTTGAAAATATGTGCCTGTGGAAGATATTTCAGATTCAAACCACACACCTTCTTAGATGATTTCACATATCTCAGAATTCTTACCCGTACTGAGTCAAAACATACTGCCTCATCTATGGTCATTGTCACTGTCATTATCCCATCCCTGAGACTTGCTCCTCTTCCACTAACAACCAGCTCTGTACATGGCTTAAAATAGCAAGTGCCTTTTCCAAAAAAAAAAAAAAAAAAAAAAAAAAAAAAACAAAAACAAAGTTCAAGCATAGAGAGAAGGAACAGACATACAAGCCCTCTTGCTACTATAACCAAACTACAGATGCATTCACCACTTTATGCATCTGGTTTTAGGTGGGTACTGGGGAAATCAAACCCAGGCCATCAGACTTTGCAAGCAAGTGCCTTTAACTAAGGAGTCATCTTTCCAGCCCAGCAATTGCTTTTTGCTCACAATTCCATGGGTCAGCCTTGCCCAGCAGGCTGGTTCTTTTGTTCCAATCCACCTGGCAATCGCAGCTCCTGCTTCTGCAGTTCGCTGGCAGTTTGACTAAACCTAAAGCATCCTTGGTGAATCACATGTAAGTAACATGGGCAGTTGATGCTAGCTACTGACTTGGCATTGCTGTTATTGTCCATTCAGCTTCTCTTTCCAGTAGGATAGATAGGTGAGAACCACTACATAACAGTTCTATCTCAGAGAACAAAGGTATAATTGGCTCAGACACAGAAGTCACAAAGCAACATTGCCACTTCATCCTACTGGCAAAACCAAGCCCCAAGGTCAGCCTGGATTCCGGGGGAGGAGAAACTATGCCTTTGCATTTTTCTGAAGGGAGGAATCCATGCACACACAGACGTGGGAGAACTTGCTTGCTTCCATCTTTCAGATGGTCTGACAGAAGCAATCATCACTTCAGAACTGAACTTCTACTCCACATCCCTCCAGAGGCCCCCGACAGGCTCAAAGGTCTTTCTTCCAAGTCATCTCTTCCCTTTGAGCCCACTCTTGACTTGGGGATGCTCAAGGCTCACATAAAGCCTCCTTCAGCGCTGTGTGGGGAGCTCATTTACCCAACATGGAACATCAAGGAATGTCAAAGGAGACCTGGGGAGGTAAGCTGGGGTCTGAGCAAGCTCAAACCTCTAAGATATCCCCCAAATTGACTTGGGCCAGAGGACGGGTGAGGGAGGGAGGAGGGATGAGGGTACTCACAGCCTCCCTGGTGAAAAGCTTTCTAGCTATAATGACTCCAGAAAATCTGTCACACAGCAAAAGCAAGTGTCCTTTAAAAGCTGCACAGACTTTCTGTGTCTGAACGGGTCATTTGGAGCAAGTGCTGCTTGTTAGGGTACTTGTAGTACTTGGTTGACAATTAATCACTGGAACTTTGTGATGTCCCTCTTATTGTCCCGGGTTGTTGTTTAACTCTGGCCATGTTTATGCTGCTAGGACCACAGACTGGCCCAAACAACTTATTTCTGCCAAAACAAAAGTCCGTCCCTCTTTTTCTCCTCCCCCCTCATTCCCTGGTTCCCTTGTTCCCTCCCTCATCCCCTCTGTTAATTTTCTTCTTTGCATTTTCCGAGCATTTTCTTTAAAAAAAAAAAAAAGGTTTATTTATTTATTTATTTGAGAGAGAGAGAGAGAGAGAGACAGAGAGAATGGGCACACCAGGACCTCCAGCCACTGCACCCTAACTCCAACTGCATGTGTCACCTTGTGCATCTTGTTTATGTGGGTTCTGGGGAATCGAACCTGGATCCTTAGGCTTTGCAGGTACATGCCTTAACCACTAAGTAATCCCTCCAGCCCCTGCATTTTCTTTTTCTTTATTTGCCAGCAGAGAGAGCTAGAAAGAAAGAGAGAACAGGGGTGCACCAGGGTCTCTTGCCACTAGAAACAAACTCCAGATGCATGCACCACTCTGTGCATCTGACTTTAAGTGGGGGCTGTGGAACTGAACCTGGGCTGACAGGCTTTGCAAGCAATCCCCTCTAACTTCTGAGCCATCCCCTCACTGCTTTCTGTACATTTTCTATGGCAAGTATATTATACTTTATAAGAAAAGATAATATAATATAGAAACAGAGCTCCCTAGCAAAGATACTCATTGCAGTATTATTTACATTAACAAAAACCTGGAGAGATGGCCTAGTGATTATTTCATGAAGTGTAGCATTCAAAAGCCAAAGCCATTTATAGTGATACTCTACAACTTATTTTTTTTTTTTTGAGTTAGGGTCTCACTCCAGTCCAGACTAACCTGGAATTCACTATTCACTAGTCTCAGGCTGGCCTCAAACTCACCTTGATCCTCCTACCTCTGCCTCCTGAGTACTGGTGTATGCCACCACGCCCGGCTCTATGACAGTTTCTAACGAAATAGGAAAAAGCTGATAGTAGGACATTAGGTGAGGAAACACGCCAGACTCAAAAGTTCTAAAGGGTTCAGTATAAATGGTGACATACGGAAATATATTAATAAGAGCTAGCATTTATCGAGCACTTAATATGTGCAACACTTACAGGAATGATCTCATTTACTTTTTGTACTGTCTCTATAAGGCAAATGCTATTCATATCCCCATCAAAGTAGGGTCTCACTCTAGCTCAGACTGACCGGGAATTCACTATGTAGTCTCAGGGTGGCCTTGAACTCAGAACAATCCTCCTACCTCTGCCTCCCAAGTGCTGGCATTAAAGGCATGCACCACCATGCCTGGCCAAATATTTTATTATTTATTTATTTATTTGACAGAGAGAGAGAAAGAGAGAAAATGGGTGCGCTAGGGCCTCCAGCCACTGCAAATGAACTCCAGACACGCGCATCCCCTTGTGCATCTGGCTTACATGGGTCTTGGGGAACTGAACCTGGGTCCTTTGGCTTTGCAGGCAAACACCTTAACCACTATGCCATCCCTCCAGCCCTCATATCCCCATTTTAAAGGTGAGAAAGTGGGCCACACAGAGGTTACATAACCTGTCTAAAATAATACTGCTATGGGCTGGGGAGAAGGTTAAATGGTTAAAGGTACTTGCTTGCAAAGCCTGCTGGCAAGGTTCAATTCCTCAGTACCCACACAAAGCCAGATTGCAGAAAGTGATGCATGTAGGTGGAGTTCCTTTGCTGCTGCAAGAGGCCCTGATGTGCCTGCCCATATTCTCTCTCTCCTCTCATAAATAAAATGATACTACTAATGTTATAGAGTTCAAGTTTGCATTTTTATTTTACCTCCCATTACTTTCACTTGGCCCGCACCCCCTCCTGCCGAACCCTTGCTTCCTTCTAACTTGTCCTACTTGTACTTTGGTTGCTATTTGTGACCCACTGCACCTAATTAGAGTTGTTTGATGAGCATGTGTAAGGATATTTACCAGAACGTGGGCAGCTTACTAGTTGCTATAACACACACAAAAAAGTGGTTCCCCACCCCCAACAGCCATCAACTGACAGTACCTCCTCAGGGGCAGGTGGGGTCCTCACTCACTCCCCCATCATCCGTAACTGGGCCAATATTATATAAGTCTTGTACAAGTCACTACAGCCTCTGTGAACTTTGCATGGAACGTTCATGTCATGTCTGCAAGACAGCGTTCCCCAGCACTCAGACCACGTCCTTGGGCTCTTACTTGCTTGCTGACAGGGCACAGATTTGGATCCAGAGAGTCAGATTCCCGTCCCACACGCTGAACTGCTGCACTATGTATACTTCCATGACATGCTGGAAAGAGATGTGTTAAATGTAATAGCAATGATCATTAAAAAGATCATAGGCAGGTGCCGCTGTCATTGTCACACTTTCCTGCATGTTCCCGACTTTGTACAATAGGACATGATTACCTTTGATTACTGGGAATAATTACTATTTTTATGATAACAATAAAAACAAATGGGATCCCTGACCAGCAAAACTTCATCCACCAGGGCCAAGCAGCCTGGTGCACACCTGTAATCCCAACACTCAGGAAGCCAAAGCAGGATGGTGAGTTTAAGGCAAAACCCTGTCTTAAAAACTAAACAAACAAACCGACCTCACTTTGCCTGATGGGCTTCAGGTTTGAAGCCTTCCTTTTCATATGCAGACAGGCCTTGTCTGACTCCTGCCGACCCCATCTTGGCTGTCCTCCTGAGGAAGCAGAGGAAGAGTCCCTGTTGACTCACTGCTTCTTGGCAGCCCATCCTCAGCTCAGTGTTTGACCAGACCTCACAGGTCCCCAAGGACTGCTAGGAGGCAGCTGCTTCCTCCGTGCAGAGCCGCCCCTCCCAACCACACACTGTCAAGGTTTCAATGCCCCAGCATCTGGCATACACGTGTGTGCTATCCCCAGCTAAATCATCAGGCCCTCTTGGCATAAATGTGACTTACACACACCCTGCGGGCACCCATGTCACTCGAAGCACCTGTTGTCTCTACAGCCTCTGAGAACAAGCACATTTATCTATCAGCTGCATAGATGTAGAAACAAGCAAGAAGACTGCTCAGGAGCCAAAGTGGATGGGGCCAACATGCCAGCCCTCCGACTTCCACCCCTGCGCTGCGTCCTAACTGACTGGGAAGGGATGCAGGAAAGAAGTACCAGTGGTCAATCCCAGAAGCAGAGGGTGGAAACTGGGTCCTTTCATGAAAGAGCAAGACTCCGTGACATTCAATCCAAGTCCCAACAGGATTCTCTTTGTCTCTGTGAATGTCTGCATTGATTAGTCAGTCGACAAATATTCACTGAGCCTAAGGTAGGCAAGTTACGAGGTACTTGAATTAGGTCAGAGGTTTGGATAAAGACCAAGGATCCCTCATCTTCTCCCCACATCTCATCCCACACACAGAGACTTGGGGATTTTGGGATTGTTTCGTGTAGATTTAGTATGGTCTTTCTTTTCTTTCTCGTCTTTCTCTTTCTCCTGTAGTGGCCTTTCCGTGCAAGATGAGTACTCCAACGCCGAGCAACAGCCCCTACCTTGGTATGCAAAGTCTTGAGCTTTGCTATGTAGCCCAGACTGACTTTGAACTCACTACCCTCCTGAGCACTAGAATTACAGACATGTGCTCTATGCTCCACTGTATTAGAATGGTCTTAATAAACAGTCTGCAGGCTATTGGACGGAGTGATGTATGTATCATGGTTCCCCAGTTTCTCCCCACTCCTCCAAATTTGTCTTTATGCCCCTTACCATGTGATCTTGTAGTTCTCCTCGCTCAAAGTGGAAGGTATTTCCCTCCCCCCTTGACATTGAGCCTAGACTTATGACTCTTCTCAGGCAATGAGGTGTAGGTAGATGAGTGGTAAGTATAGTGAGATCAAGCGAGCCCTGACATTCCTGACAGATTCAAGAGAAAGTAAAGCCCAGTTGGCTAGCAGTCCAACCTGTACTTCCCACCATGAGCTTGCTCTCACCCATGCCCTGTGTCCTGGCTGCTCTGTTGATGTACGAAGCTAACCATCCTGACATCTGTGGTCTCTCTCAATCCACTCAATAGGTTGATGATGTCCATTCCCCTTGATCAGTGTCATAGACACAGCAAACACCACGTGAGAATATCATTTCAGCAATTGGTTCCAGAACTTCCAAGATGGCCACTTTGGCGAACTCCCTGGGACCATCACCCTTCGGTAGCATCCATGCCACAGCCAGTGAGAACACTTGTCATCTGTGAAATCCTAGTAGCTATGTCTCAACTCAATCCCTTGGCTGGTAAAGATTCTAGAAAGCTCTTGCCCACTACCTCCACTACCACTACACTCACCTGCCTCATAAGTGGCCACGATACCCTCCATTTGGTAACTGGGATCCACCTTGTGGTGGTTTCCACACTCTCTTGCTACAATTTGAAACCTCAAAGAATAAAGCGAAGGTTTTCTAATCTTTTGCCAAAGCCCTGGGTCTCTCATTAGCTGCAAACCTCCTGGTTGGTGACTAAGGGTCTCAGGACAAGACTCCCCCACACACCAAGAACTGCAAGTACAGTGACTCAAGCAGATGCGAGGAGGGATCCCTCCCTAGTCTGCTACCACTGACAAGTCCCTGTGGTATTCGGATGGACATATGTCCATGCAGATAGTTACATGGATATCATGTTAATGTAGGCATTAAGCTCTTGAAAGACAAGAGGTTATTAGTTCAGTCTACTGCTATGAGAAAAGAGAGAGAGAGAGAGATGCCAGGGATTCAACACAGGATTTGCTAGGCAAGTATTCTTCCACTGAGTTACATCCCTAGCTGCTTTTTTGGGAGATGTGGGGGGGGTATACTTATATGTGCCCTTTCCTGCAGCAGGGTGGGTTCACCGGTGCTGGCGACAGTGCAAAATTGAAATCGGGTGTCCTGCTCCATTGCTCTTTTACCTGTCCTTCTTTGAGTCCGTGTCTCTGAAGTCTCTTACTGATCCTGGAATTTGCTGTTTTCTTCTCAAGCTCCAGCACTTCCCAGGTCTCTGCTTCTTTATGGGACTGGGGTTCCAGGTGTGTGTGGTCACGCCCGGCTGTTTATGTGGGTTCTGGGGAGTCAAACTCGGGCGGTACCAGGCTTCCTCAGGCCTTCATGCTTGTGCAGGAAGCACACTTAACTGCCGAGCCATCGCTCCAGCCCTACTTTTTATTTATTTTATTTTAAAAGTTTATTATTTAAATGCATGTGGGGGGATGGGGCACCAAGTTCTCCTGCACCTGCAAAAGAACTCCAGACACATGTGCCCTTTTATGTGTCCAGCTTTTCATGAGTGCTGGGGAATTGATCCCAGGCCAGCAGAATTTGCAAGCAAGTGTCTTTAACCATTGAGCCATCTCCCCTGCCCTCCTACTTTTTATTTAGAGACAGGATTTCACTAGACTGCTCATGTTGGCCTTGAATTCAGTTTCTGAACCTAGACAAGCCTTGAATTGGTGATCCTCTTTCCTTAGCCTTCTGAGTAGCTGGGGTCATAGATCTGCACCATTAGGCCCAGCTCAAATGTATTTTGTTTTGTTTTGTTTTGTTTTTCAAGGTAGGATCTCACTCTAGTCTAGGTTGACCTGGAATTCACTATGTAGTTTCAGGGTGGTCTCGAACTCACAGTGATCCACCTACTTCTGCCTCCCAAGTACTGGGATTAATGTCGTGTGCCACCACACCCGGCTTCAAATGGATTCTGATTTATGACATTTACAACTTATGACAGGTTTTTCAAGGAGATTGCCCCATTCTAAGTTAAGATGCAGCTATAGTTGGAATGGTTTAAGTGATAATTGTTATGTTATGTCTATTTTGCCTCAGGGTAAAAAAATAAAAGACAAAATTTAAAAATCTTAATGGTTAAAGGAGCAATCATTTTTTCAACCCATGATTGTGCAGGGCTGTGATTTTGGCCAGGCTATATTGAACAGTTCTTGGGGACTCACTCGTGTGTCTGTGGTCAGCTAGCAGGTTACCAGGACATTGACTGATGTAAGGCCGCCTCATGCATGTCTTGTGGTTGATGCTGACTGCCAGCTGGGTGGCAGCAGTGACCGGGACACATACCTCCATCTGCCTCAACCAGACAGTTGGCAGTTGTAAAGGTTCCAAAAACAGCATGTGCTATGGTTTGACTGTGTCCCTCAAAAGTTACATGTTGGAGCTGGGAGTGGAGGCACACACCTTTAATCCCAACACTTGGGGGGCAGAGGTGGGAAGGATCACTCTGAATTCAAGGCCAGCCTGAGACTCCATAGTGAATTCCAGATCAGCCTGGGCTAAAGGGAGACCCTACCTTGGAAAGCCAAAAGAAAAAAGGTAATTAATTATGTTGGAAATTGAATCCTCTAAATCATATGTTAATGGTATTTGGAAGTGGAGCCATTAGGATTTGATGAGGTCATAAGGATGGGACACCCATGATGTAATTCTAGAGTGGCTTTAGAAAAGAGGAAGACACACCAAAGGTAGTACATTTGCTCTGTTTTAGCACATAATGCCTCCACCATGGTATGAAGCAGCAGGAAGGCCCTCACCAGATTCTAGCAGCACACTCTTGGCCTTCTGAGACTCCACCACCATGAGCCAAATATACTACTTTCTTTATAAATTACCAAGCCTTGGCGATTTTGTTAGAGAAACAGAAAACAAACTAAGACAGCTGAGAGGGCAAGTCTCAATACATAAAAATTATTACTAATTCATTAACTTACTTATTTTTGACCTATTGAGATAGGGTCTTACTGGCCTTGAATTAGCAGTAATTCTCCTGCCTCTGCCTGCCAAATACTGAGATTACAGGCATGCATCACTGCAGCCAACCATACAAGGTTTTTAAAAGTTATTTATTTATTTATTTGTGAAAGAGGGAGGGGGAGAGAGAGAGAACAGGCACGCCAGGGCCTCTAGAAACTGTAAATGAACTCCAGACACATCCTTAAGCTTCACAGGCAAGAGCCTTAACTGCTAAGCCATCTCTCTAGCTCAGCTTTTTTTAAAAAGATATTTTTATGTATTTGCAAGGAGAGAGAGAGAGAGAGAACATAGGCATGCCAGGTCTTCATGCCACTGCAAAGGAACTCCAGATGTATGTGCCACTTTGTGCATCTGGCTTGACATGGGTAGTGAGGAATCGAACCCAGGCCATCAAGCTTTGCAAGCAAGCACTTTTAACTGCTGAGCCATGTCTTCAGCCCCACACAAGGATTTTTTTTAATCCTCTATTAATCATAATTGACAGTGTCCTATTGGCCAGGACAAGTCACCTATCCAAACCCATAGCCATATGGGAAGGAACTACTCCAGGAAGTAAACACAAGGAAGTTGGATCAAATGAGGAACCACTACTACCACAAATTACGGTTGCAACGACATGGTATGCATGTGACCATGTGACCACAAGGGTGTGTTAATGTTCTGAAGAGAAAAGAAAGCTGATTGCCTAAATCAACAGCTATTTTAGCTACCAAAAGTGAAAGATGAGTGCCTGGTGCAATTTTCAAAAATAGTGACTTAGCTGAGCTTGGTAGTGCACGCCTTTATAATCGCAGCACTCGGGACGCAGAGGTAGTAAAGAGGATCACTGTAAATTCAAGGCCACCCTGAGACCACATAGTGAATTCCAGGTCAGCTTGGACTACAGCGAGACCCTGCCTCAAAATAAACAAACAAACCAAATAGTCGCTAAGTACAAGAAGGGAACATTCTAATATGAAGTCTTCCCACAGGAACCCCAATAGAGTACACCTTTCCAGCTCTTGGGGATTTCTGCCCAGTCTAGGGAAGATTACAGAGTGCAGCCAGCCTGGTTCATGGAAGCCCCAGCCTCTCTCCAAGCCTGTCCACTCCTTGTCAACAAATCCTGGTTCCCAGGCCCCGTCCCATGTCCCTAATCTGATGAAAGGCAGAACTGAAGGAAGAGGGCTGGGCCATGAGAAAATGATGCAAAAAACTGCCTCTCTCCATGGTGTACTTTATCTGCCCTGCCCCAGGAAACGCTGCTGGAGAACAGCTGACTGTTCCCTTTCCAAGATGACCTCATCTTTTTTTTGGAGAGGAAGGGATGGTCATGGTCTTGCCCCCACTACTGGACAATTTGAAGCTGGAAGGCCAGCCTTCACAGCTGGCTGGATAATAAGAGCAGTGTGCAGGAGTCTGCATTGGCAGCTCAGGTCGTCTGGATCTGTCTCCCTAGTCACCCCGGTGTGACCTTGAGTGGGTCACTGTGTGGGTCCGGTTCCACTTAGAGGGAAAACAAAGGTGAGATTTCTTCTTCTGGGCCTGCTGAGGCTCCTAGGCCCTGACCTTTGCCTGAGACAGCCCAGAGCACACAGAAGATTCATGACGGTCAGCTTGCCTTTCAAACTAGCAGTCGCTCTTCCCACAAGGGAAGAAGGAGTCTAGGATCTATGCCAGGATCACAGGGCATGGAGATTGCTTTTTAACCCATGTCTGGGCAGCAAATTTAACAGCCCTGCCTCCATGCAAAGGGCCTGCTCATGACAACTGTGACATGGTTCATTTCTATTGTCAACTTAATCAGATCAGGAATCGAGTAAAAGACATGCCTTGGGCAGGTCTATGAGAACTGTTCCAGGAAGGATTAACTGAAAGAAGATCTTTCCCCTTCCAGGGGCAGCCTGTATATAAAGATATTCCAGGAAAAAAAAAAAAAAAGCAGTGTCTTTGCCTGGCTGCCCTTGTTCCTTGCTGGTAAATGCATCTACCCTGTTGCTACCATCCTTCATAAACACTGGCACCCAGCTTCTTCAGTCCTCCAACATGGACTGAAGACCAGTGGCCCTCCAAAAATCCTCCAGGCCTTTAGCACCAGATTAGGACTTCTGAGGCATCCAGCCTCACGGATTGAGCATGTACTGGGTTCGCAGAGTCTCCAGCCTTCAGACAGCCATTGCTGGACTTCCCAGCCTCTATTGTGCAAGCTGATCTAATACGTCCCCTTTATACTGCACTCTATTGGCTCTTTTCCTGCAGAGAACGCTGACAACAACCCTGGGCCTGGCCCTGAAGCCACCAAAAGTGTCCACCCACAATTGTTTAAGGATGTGCCAATTATCCCGTAAACTCTACTTCCAGGACCGTGGCAGTGGCTAATCAGGAAGGAGATACAGTTTGGGGCTAGAGATTGAGAGACACAACCTGCTGGCTGCTTCATGTGGTCTCCGGGGCGGTCTTCAGGATGGAGCGTCCTCAGGAAACCAATAACTAGAATTCTCTCAACTGTGTGTAGTCTGTGAGGCAGATTCCCAAAGTCCACCATCCCCATGGTACATCTCTTTGGGTTTAGCAGATCTTACCACTGAACACACTCATGTCCCCAGCTGTATCCCCAAGTGACCTGCAGCCCACATCCGATTAGTCAGGTACCAGAGCCCAGCGCATTTTGCATACTGACCCCATGAGTGTGGGCACTGCCCCACCTGGCTCTGCTGGTTTCTTGCAAGTTAATCGATGTCCTTTCCCCAGCTCCATCACACTCACACTCATTTAGTTCTACCTGCCAGCTACGTGGTATCTTCACCTTCCACAAAGTGCCTCTGCCTCCTATTCACTTTTGAAGGGAGACAAGTCTGCTTGGATGTCACCTGACACCAGAGGACACTTGGAAGCTCCCTCACTTGGGTTCTGCTAACAGAAGCCTGGAAGCCACAGTCACCTTTCTCTTCCCAGTTCTTCTGGAAAGACTGCAGGCCTCTTACTGTCCACTGTGGGCTTCCTGCCTGCCTAGCTAGGGGAATGTGGCCCTTGGTAAACTGAGAGGAGGGACACCCAGGCAGAGGGCACCCGGAGAGGACGTTGAAAAAGCCATCCCAGCTTAAGAAGCTCCAAAGACGACTTTTCTCTCATGGCCTCCTTTCTCCAGGTTAAGCAACCTGGACAGAGTGCCCCGTCCCAGAGCCATTGGCCAGATCTGGTTGGAGGGGGGAGGTGAGAGCTGGGCGTCGGGGCAGGGGACAGTGCCGCGGCGGTGGCTGCCAAGGCCCCCTGTGTATAAAACTCCCTTTGTATGCAGGTCGCTGGCTGCTCCCCATGCCAGGTGCAGCTGCCAGGATTCTCAATGCGGTTTGAACACAATTTGCTAGTGTTGGTTCAGCCCCGCTGGCTTCCAGTTGGGGGGCCATATGCTGCCTTTAATCTGCCTGTGCGATTCTCACCCATGTCAATAGGCGCGGGCGGGTGGGTGGCTCAAATGGTCTGAAGCCTAGGCTGGCTGGTGGCCTCGCTCCTGCCAGCTAGTTGGGCCCTCCACCCCACCGAGGATCACCAGTGGGTCCTCGCAGGAGGCTGCGGCACCCGTTGTGGTGGGGGCAGGAGGACCCAGCGGCTGGCGATGGCTTTGTGTCTGGCTGTGGTGCGTGAGAGTCTGTCTGTTGGGCCATCCCCAGGGCCATCGCGGCCCTTCCCCTCAGCAAAGATCCCTGCCAAGAAAGTCGGCAGGGGCGGTACCAGCGCGCAATCCAGACTTCGCATTTCCCTCATTCTTTCTTTAATTGGATTTTTGGTCCTGCTGGGCAAAATAAGCTTTCCACTGGCAGAGCACTCCTGCCTCTTCTGAACGCGTGGCGGCTCTAGGCAGAATGTCACCTTCCTCCCCCGCCAAAGCAGTCATTCCCTCTCCCCAGGGGCACAAGACACACACACATGCACACCATGCACACACCCACACACACCCTCTGCCCCGTCCAGGAAACTTGGCTTCCCTCTGAGAACTTGATTTTGAAGTCTTCTTGGAAAGTAGCTGCTCTGACTTCCTCTGGGGCAGATCTGGCTTGGAATGGCCTGAATCTAGCCCGGGGTGTGAGCTGGGGCTGCTCAGCCACCAGGTACTCAGCCACCAGGCCCTGGGCAGGGCTGCTTCAGCCTGGAAATCACAGCCTCCTTTCCCAGGCCCTGGAAGGTCTCTTGGTCAATCTCCGCAGATTTAAGTGCCAGGAAATGTCTGCCACCCTTCCTAGACAACCAGGCAAGCAAGCAGAGGCTCCATCTTGTGTGGTTTTCTTTTTCTTTTTCTTCTTCTTTTTTTTTTTTTTTTTAGGTGGGAGGAGGGTCTAGGTTGGGGGAGGGGCTGGGCGAGAAGGCAGCAAGCAAGCTGGAGTCTGACTGAAAATGCCATTTAGAGAAATGGCATTTTACTAGCAGCACTCAACAGGAGCTATTTAGATACTCTCAAATCTTGGACTGAGCATTAGGGAAGAAAGGGAGGGAATCAGGAGAGGACTGGAGAAGGAGAAGAAATGGAAGAACGAAGAGAGAAGAGGGGTAGGAAAACAGGAGGAAGAGGGGAGATAGAGGAGTGGGGGAGGGGAGAAATCTGGAAGAAGTTGAAGTAAGGAAGTGTAATGATGTGCTAGGGGTCCCAGAAAGTCCTTGAACCCCCAAGTGGAGAAAGGAGGGAAAGAAAAGAAGGGGGGAGAGAGTAGGAAACTGGAGAAATGAAGGAAAAATAAGAAGAAGGGGAAGCCAGAGGTCCCATACTTTTCCAGGTGACTTTGCACCCAGGCAAACAGAAATCAGCTCCCGCCTTCCCTGGCCTCGGGCAGGAATAAAGGGGTCTTCTGGCCTTGTCACCGGCCAAGACAGCCCATTAGGCCGCTATCTGTCTGGGTTCCTAAGGTCCCCTGCATCCTCACCCTACCCTCACCACCAACTGGGCCCTTCCCACCCAGTAGCATCTACAGGACGGTGGGAGCCACCCCTGGCCTCGGCTGTTAAGGTGCCCATTAACACACCCCGGCTCAGTCCCAACAGCAGCCCGGGAGCGGCTGATGGTCAAATACATCACAATATTTCAGAGTCCCTGTTAACAAGCACCCATTAAAATTTGACAACCAGATAGTAGCGCAGAATGCGCTCCATTTGAAAAAATTTGAACACTTTCTGCTGCCTCAGCAAGACAAGGCAGGTTTACCTGTCCCTCGCGTTTTAAGCCCTGGAGCAAAAGGGCCTTCACATCTGGGTGCTGCCTGGTGAACGGCACGCTGGGTGTTTGTTTGCCAGACCACATCTGAACCAGGCTTGTTAATGAGCCTGTCACTGTGAGCTGTCAGTCAGCCTGCCTTTTTTTAATCAAAAGATAAAACAGTCGGTTATCAAGGATTAATGATTCTTACAGCATCCATATGAGGCTCAGATTTACGTTTCAAGAGAAAACAGAAGGAAGAAAAATGACCAGAGTTTGTTTCAGTAAGCAGTTTAAATCTGCCCTGGTAAGTTGCATTCATTCATTCATTCATTCAGCCATGTGTCTGGGAGAAGCCAGCAGGAGCCCTTTCCATCAGAAGAACTTCTGACTGTGAAATAAACCCCGAGTAACCAGATTAACTATGAAGTATGGTTTCACCAGGTTTTAGGCATTCGTTGAAGTATCGTTTCTGTGCACTCAGGCTTATTGCTGCAAGGTGCTGATGCTGGGTGCCAGGCAGCGCTGCAGCAGGAGAAAGTGTCTCTGTCTCCCGTCCACCTTCAAAATAAAGCTCTTATAGGCAGAGACATTCTCGTGTGCTGTTGGTTTAACGGAGAATATCAATATCTTAAATAGCTTCCCTTATGTTTCATGTGGTTTTGCATAGTACAGAGTGTGCAAATGCATCTCCATCTCTGAACACACAGGGGCACATGTGCACACAGGGGCACACACACACATACAAGCCCCTATCACATAGACATGTAGACAGTGTGGCTACCAAAATACTCATCTTAAATAGTTCCAAGGCTTGATAGCGGGACATTGGGATCACTAGGTAACAACCTTAGATAGAGTTTGGCCCTTGGTACACACACAGACACGAAGTGGTCTTGCTCTCACCCAAATCGGGCCCTGCTGTTTTCTCGGTCGGCTGTCTTGATATTGGCCTCTTGTTATTCTTCCTCCTCTCCCTGAGAGTCTCTATGCTCTGAGGTATGAGAGCTAACACTATCACATGAGAGTACTTGAAATCCCAAACAGGAATGTCAAGGTGCTCCTTCCCTCATCGGCAACAATGACACACACTCAGGTGACAATGCTGGCCATCTTAGAAACTCAATGATGTTTCACGGGGCTGTCGCGCATCAGGTTACAGCTACAAAGGATGGCAAGTATTGTTGCTAGACCTGGCAGTCCAGAAAATCCCAGTGAGGCGCTGCCCGCTGTGCTTTAAACTCTGCAATTTCCACCTCCTCCCCACCTAGAATGTGGTGCGATTTTGCATGTGCATGTTCATATGTGTGTGGGTGCACATGTGTGTGGATGTACACACGTGTGGACATGCAGGTAGAAGCCAGAGGTCAATGGGGTGGGGGAGTCTCTTCCATCCCTCTGTACTTTTTTTTGGGGGGGGGTTCGAGGTAGAGTCTCACTCTGGCTCAGGCTGGAATTCGCTATGTAGTCTCAGGGTGGCCTCGAACTCTCGGCAATCCTCCTACCTCTGCCTCCTGAGTGCTGGGATTAAAGGTGTCTGCCACCACGCCCGGCCCTCTCCACTTTTTTACTGAAGCAGGGTCTTGCACTTGAACTCAGGGCTCGCCAATTCATCTAGTCTAGCTAACCATTTTGCACCAGACAGAGATCCCATGTGCTGGGCTGACAGGTGAGCCACCATGGCCAGCCTACTCCGATTCTCATGCTTCTACTCTGGGACACCTCCTGCTGAAGTAATGGGATGGAGCTTCTGATCTCAAGCTTAAGAAAAGAGTCATCAGAGTCAGGTGTGGTGGCGCATGCCTTTAATCCCAGCACCTGGGAGGCAGAGGTAGGAGGAGCGCTGTGAGTTCGAGGCCACCCTGAGACTCCATAATGAATTCCAGACCAGCCTGGGCTAGAGTGAGACCCTACCTCGAAAAACCAAAAAAAAAAAAAAAAAAAAAAGAGTCACCAGGCGTGATGGCGCACACCTTTAATCCGAGCACTCGGGAAGCAGAGGTAGGAGGATCATCATGAGTTCAAGGCCACCCTGAGACTCCATAGTGAATTCCAGGTCAGCCTGGGCTAGAGTGAGACCCTACCTTGAAAAAACAAACAAAAAAAAGGGATGGGAGTTTAGAGTAGTCTGGGTGCCAGAAGCCCCCCTCCCCCGCATCCTTATGAATATAACTGTGATGTACTAGAAAAGCTCCTGGTGGACATCCTAGAGAGTTCAAAACACAGGCAGGAGTTATCCCACCTGCACCTTGTCAGCCATTCCTTCTGGGGACCAAGACCCTCAAAATAGTGAAGGGCTTTGTCCACCAGGAGCTATGAATTACGAATGAAGATCCACCACATCACACTGAAGAAAAGGGCAGATCTTGCCCTTTCCACAGTGGGAGGGTGAACAAGTTGACATTGTGTGCCCCCTAAGTTGCACCAAGGAGAGGACACAACATATTTGCCCCAGCATTACTGCTTAATATGCGCAAGGGGAACTCGAAGCCGAGGGACATTTCATAAAATAACAAACTTGCCCACCTGCGGTCCCAGCTACTTGGGAGCCTGAGGTAGGACAATCACTTGAATCCAACTGGGGGTGTGGTCCGTGGTGAAAGCAGCATGCACAAGTCCTATCCCCACCACTGCAAAACAAGGAAGGAATGAAAAAAAAAAAAATCACAAAGCTTAATGCAGAACCGAGGAACTTGCACAGATTAAAGTCAACTAAAGACATGGGACGATGAAATACAATATGAATCTTGGGTCAGATTTGTTTTTTCCTTTTGCCACAAAAGGATTGTAGCAGGACTGTTGAAGGAATGTGGATGTCTATAGATTAGGTAATATTATTGTAGCAATATTAATTTCCTGGTCTTCACCATTGTACTATGACTGTGTAAGGGAATGGTCTTGCTTCTTAAAAGATTTATATCAGAGGAAAAGGGTCCTCATGTTTTCTGCAATTTACCCTCAAAGAATACACACACACACACACACACACAGAGAGAGAGAGAGAGAGAGAGAGAGAGAGAGAGAGAGAAATAATAAAGGAAATCAGCAAAATGTTAAACTTTGGAGAATGTGTGTAAAGGCTAGCTCAGAATTGTTTATATCATTTTTGCAATTTTTCTATATTTCATTTTCTTTTGTTTTTCGAGGTAGGGTCTTACTCTAGCCCAGGCTGACCTGGAATTCACTCTGTAGTCTCAGGGTGGCCTTGAACTCACAGTGATCCTCTGCTTCCCAAGCGCTGAGGTTAAAGGCTTGCACCTCCATGCCCAGCTTTATGAAATCATTATTATTTTTAAACATTTTATTCATTTGGGACAGATAGAGAGAAAGAGGCAGATCGAGAATGGGTGCACCATCGTCTCTAGCCACTGCAAGTGAATTCCAGATGCATGCACCACCTAGGTTTACGTGGGTCCTGGGGAATTGAACCTGGGACCTTTAGCTTTGCAGGCAAGTGTCTTAACTGCTAAGCCATCTCTTCAGCCTGTAAAATTGTTTTTGAAGGCAGGGATTGGCAAGTATCTAAAGGACTTTGGGTTTCTCTTTAGAACTGCGGGGAAATGAAGAAACTGGGGTCAGACAGTCAGATATGGAAAGCATGGGATCCCAAAGGTCAACAGACAAGGTAGCCATGAGCCAGTGGCCATGAGACAGGACAGAGCCCAGCACTCGGGATCATTTCAGATAAAAGTTGCTCTGAGTTGTTTGTGATTTGTAATTCTTCTGGAAATGTCCAGTGTGGATTGGCATTTCCTTATAACTGATTTTCTATCATGGGCTCCGTACTTTGTAGATCACTCTATTTTTGTGGCTGAATAAATGAAGGAACGAAAGAAGAATGAACATGCATGCTCCTACCTTCCCCCCCCCCCCCCACATACAGAGCAGCCAGCTCTACAGGTCCGACCAAGGCTCTAAAGGGAGGTCTGTGCCTCCCTTTACTGGCCGCAGTTGGGGGAGATGGCTGGAGCAGCTCCCTGCATTCATCTGAATGCTTAGACGAGATTCATTATTTAAGCCACAGCGCATCCCCCAAATAAACACGTGCGTCTTTGCAGCCTGCAGCTGGGGAGTACTATTAAATACGCAGCGGCAAAAGGCCCAGGCCTGCGCTGCTGCGCTGCTGCGTGCAATTTCCAGCCGGCTCGCTATTCTTTTGTCACCACCTTTTTATTGGTTTTCTCAAAGTGGTTACAATGCTGTTATTGTAAAACCCTCACACCAGAAGAGGGAGAGAGGCAGCAATGATGAGGAATGGAGCAATTTCTGTAGAGAGAACCTGCAGACCTGGTTGAGGGAGGCGACCTGGCAATGGGGGAGGGAGACAGAGCCTTTTCTTTTGCTCAAGTCCACTTGATCAAGCCAGTCAGTCCCCCAAAAGGCAGGGTAGCCCTTGAATTCCCTGTAGGGTAAATGGCTTTGGCATTTCCTGGCCTTTTGAAGCCCTTTTGAAGGGTTCCGTAACCCCACCTCTTCCCAGCCCCACTGGCTTCTGGAGGCATAGGCAGTTCCTGGGAGAGCTAACTGGAAGACAGAAACCACGCTCTTGGGGGCTGGGCCCGTGCCAGCATCTTCATTCCTCACCCACAGAGATGACTCTTTTCCTCACCCCACTGGGTTTATATGTATTGAGGCATGTAATTGACATGCAGCGTAAGATTCACATCCCAAGTGTAGCCTCAATGGCTTTCCAAGGCCAGGCTCAAGAAATAGAGCCACCGCTGCCTGATCTAACTTTGCAAAGGTGGAAATGATCTAGACGTGTCATAGGCGGCTATTGAGCACTTGAGTTAGTGCAACTAAGGAACTGAATTTTTAATTATGTTTCATTTTAATTTAAACATCCATGTTAGTTAGTCTAACAGTTGCTATATTAGATAGGACAATTATAGAACATTGTGATCATTCCAGAAAGTTCCCTTGTGCCCTTTTCCAGTCAGCACTCTGAGGAGATAACCACTCTTCTAACTTCTGTCATCCCAAACCCAAGTTCTCTATCTTGGCACTATGGACATTTAAGGCACTATATTTTTTATGGTGGGGCCTGGCCTGTTCACTGTTCAGCAGAATCCCTGGCCTCAACCCACTAGATACCAGTGGAATGCATATACATGCACTCAGTGTGACAACAAAAATGTCTGCAGTCATTGCCTAAAGTCTCCCAATAGAGAATGGAGCAGGCAGCCAGCACACATTCAGAATCCCTTCCCTAAATTAGTTGACCTACTCTTAAACGTCACTTAAGTAGAATTGCATAGAACATAGCTCCTGTCTAGTTTCTTTTCCTCAACATGTCTGTGATTCATCCATGATTTTGTATCTGTAGCTGCTGATCCCAATTTGAATGGACATATGTATATTTGTTTGTTTGTTGTAGTACTAGGGATTGAACCCAGAACTTTGGGCATACTAGGCAAGCACTCTGCCCCTGAGCTATAGCTCCAAACTATGTTTATTGATTTATGTCATTTGTTAAGAAAGGAATCAAAAGGTCTTTCTGCCTTAGTCTTCTATGTGTTGGGATTTCAGTGTGCACCATCATAAGCAGCTAGATTTCTTCTGATGACTGGGCACTGCTGCACTGGATGAAGGCACCATGCACATTTGTAAGTATCTAAGGGATTTGTGACTGGGGGCTGTTAGGCAAAAAGCAGTTGGAACATTCGCTGCACATATTTGTAGGAACATAGGGTTTCATTTCTCATGGGCCAATACCCAAGAGCAGGCTTCCTGGGTAACCTTATCAGAAACTCTTCCGCAGAATGGCTGGACCATTTCCACTCCCAAAATGAGACTTCAGATCCCCCATGCCCTGGCCTCTTCTATCTTTCTAATTTTAATCATTCTATGGCTGGGAGGGCAACCTAATAAAGGCCACAAAGCCATCCACAGGAGCAAGACTAACCATAGAACTATAGAACAAGAGTAAGGCTCTTGGGACCCCAGACCTTCATGAGCTCCAAGTCAAAGGAGCTGAGTGCACCTTGGAGACACCCCCCACACCACCCACCGTGGGAGGTTGGGGTACAGATTTCTTCATGGCAAAAATCTTTTCTGATCCAAAGCTTGTAGGAAGGGGAGGTCCTGAGGTTCCCATGGGGTAAGGGTCACGGACAGGGAGAAAGTTTGTGTCACAGAGAAAAGTAACAGGAAAGATCTCCCCTTCCTCACCCTTACATCATTTGCAGCACACACTTGCTCGCATCCATGCCCTTCTATGAGAGCCATGGGACAGCAATTCATTTGCAAAGGGCAGAGTGATATTGATAAAGAAGCAGAGAGGAACAAGTGGGGTTCCTCAGCTGCCACCTGGGGAGTTCAAAATGGTTTTGCTAAGAATTTGCCAACTTTCGGATGACATGCGTCTTGCCCAAGCTGTAAATTAGGCACTACAAGATAGGAAATACATCAGAGAAATAAATCCCACCCACCCCCACCTCCACAGAGCTTCTGGTCTAATTTTTGATAGAAAATAAATAATGCAACTCCGAAGTGGGAGAGAATATAATGCCACCAGGACCTGGACACAGAGAGCAGCCTGCATCAAGACTGACAGAGTGTGACAGGTTAATCCAAAGGGGTTTACCAGAGGAAGACAGGAATCCAAAGGGGAGAAACGGCTGGAATTAAGCCTAGGGCACAGGAAGCACCCTATTTTCCTAATAAGAGTAAGTGTCTTAACCTGTTCTCCTGTTGGGGGCCTTGTTAACTGCAGGTACCCCGACATTTCTGTCTTAGAGAAATGTTATTCCCATCCCCCTCCAAAAAAAGAAAACCCTATTCATCTATTTCTAGCCTAAAGAACTTTCTAGTAATGAAGCAACGTTCATCCTCCGATGTAGGTAGTGTGTCTTGGTGTCTTGTGGTCAACCAGGGAAGGTCTGTAATAGTACTATATATAGGCTGAGGGTTCAAAAGTAGTGGATAAGGGGTCTCCTGAAGATGGCATCGCCTGTTCTGTCAGTCGCTCAGGAAAGAAATGGCTGGAACTGGAAAGGGGCCCTTCTGATGTTCAAATGGTCCATGCTAGTCAAGCAAGAGAAGAAACACAAATCTATTTCTCTTTGGCTAATGTCTTGGGCCTGCAACATTCTTTCTGTTGTTTCATATTGGTGGCGGCAGGGGCGGTGTTTGCTCTTCCATGGTACTGGGAATGAAACCCAGGGCTTTGCACATGCTAGGCAAACACTCTACCATTGAACTACATCCCCAGACGCTAGAACATTCTTTTTAAATCCATGTGTGTGAGTGTGTGCACACGCCTGCCGCACGCACACTGCAAGCCACAGGGTATGGAGGGAGGAAGGACAACCTCTGGTGTCAGCCTTTCAGCCTTTGCCTTCTACCATTTTTTTTTAATTTTTATTTTTTTATTTATTTGAGAGCGACAGAGACAGAGAGAAAGACAGATAGAGGGAGAGAGAGAGAATGGGCGCGCCAGGGCTTCCAGCCTCTGCAAACGAACTCCAGACGCGTGCGCCCCCTTGTGCATCTGGCTAACGTGGGACTTGGGGAACCGAGCCTCGAACCGGGGTCCTTAGGCTTCACAGGCAAGCGCTGAACCGCTAAGCCATCTCTCCAGCCCGCCTTCTACCATTTTTGTTGTTGTTGTTGTTGTTTGTTTGTTTCCACTCACTCTGTACTCCCAGGTTGGCCTCAAACTCACAGTGATCCTCCTACCTCTGCCTGCTGAGTGCTGGGATTGGAGGGATGCACCACCGTGCCCTCCAAGCTCCTTCCACCTTTTTGGAGGCAAGTTCTCTTTGTTTTTCACCCACAGTGTAAGCTCGGTTAGCTGGCCTGTGAGCTTCAGGGGGTTCTTGCTCTGCCTCCCATCCTTCTGTAGTGCTTTATGTGGCTCCTAGGCATCCAAACTCAGGTCCTCACATTTATGGAAGCAAGCGCTTTATTCACTCAACCAGCTCCCATGCCCAGAACATTCTTTTTGTTTGGTACTTTTGAAAAAAATAGCTTACTTATTTATTTATTAGAGAGAGAGAGAGAATGGAAACACCAGGGTCTCCAGCCACTGCAAATGAACTCTAGATGCATGCACCACTTTGTGTATCTGGCTTATGTGTGTCCTGGGGGAACCAAACCTGGGTCCTTTAGCTTTGAAGACAAGCTCCTTAAATACTAAGCCATCTCTTCAGCTCTGTTTTGTACTTTTATTTTATTTTTATTTATTTATTTGACAGAGAAAGAGGGAGAGAGGGAGACAGAGACAGAGAGAGAGAGAGAGAATGGGCGTGCCAGGGCCTCTAGCTGCTGCAAACAAACTCCAGACACATGCGCCCCCTTGTGCATCTGGCTAACTTGGGTCTTGGGGAATTGAACCTGGGTCCTTTGGCTTTGCAGGCAAACACCTTAACCGCTAAGCCATCCCTCCAGCCCACTTTTTAAAACATATTTGTTTTTATTTATTTATCTGACAGAGAAAGGGGGGGGGGAGAGAGAGAGAGAATGGACGCATCAGGGCTTCCAGCCACTGCAAACAAATTCCACATGTGTGCACCCCCTTGTGCATCTGGCTAACATGGGTCCTGGGGAATCGAACCTGGGTCCTTTGGCTTTGTAGGCAAGCACCTTAACCACTAAACAATCCCTCCAGCCCTGTTTGGTACTATTTATGTTGTTTGGTTGGTTGATTGTTTTTGAGACAGGGTCTCAGGCAGACCTTCAGCTTAGGATTTTCTTTCCTCAGCCTCCTGAGTTTTGGGATCACACATGAAGCCTAGAACACCCAAATGGAACATTCTTTTTTAAATTAAATTAAATTTAATTTAGTATTCATTTCAGAGAGAGTGGCAAATAGAGAGAAAATAGGCACACCAGGTCCTCTAGCCACTGCAAACGAACTCTAGAAACATGTGCCACCTTGTGCAGCTGGCTATATGTGGATGCTGGGGAATCAAACCTGGGTCCTTTGACTTTGCTGGCAAGTGCCTTAACCACGAAGCCATCTTTCTAGCCCTGGAACATTCTTTTAAAAATGTATTTATTTATTTATTTGCAAGGAGAGAAAGAGAGAGAGAGAGAAAGAGAGAGAGAGAGCGAGCGAGCAGGATCTCTAGCCAGTACAAATAAACTCAAGATGCATGTGCCTCTTTGTGCATCTGGCTTTACATGGGTACTAGGGAATTGAACCCCAGTTCTTAGGCTTAGAAGGCAAGTGCCTTAGCAGCTGAGCCATCTCTCTAGCCCCTGGAACATTCTTATAAGCTCCTATGAGTGGCAGGGCTCAGAGGAGGCATTTGGTTAAGAAGAGATACCAGCCAGCCAGCCAGGAACTTACAGAGGCAGGGAAAGCAAGCTGAAAAAAAGTCAACTCTGAATTCTAAGTCAAATGGTTCAGTTTCCTGTATCTCTGTTTATTTTCTCTTTGCCTGCCTCCAAACTATTTATTAAAAAGCGTACTCCACGGGCTGGGGATATTGCTCAATGGTTAAAGGTGTTTGCTTGCAAAGCCTGCAGACTCATGTTCATTTCCCCAGCATCCACCTAAGGCCACATACAAAGTGGAGCATGCATCTGTGATTCCAATGCACCTGTAACAATGGGAGGTGGAGCTAGGAGAATCCAAAGCTTTCAAGTCAGCTAATCTAGCCCTTCATTTGCAGGAGCAAGAGACCCTGCATCAAAGAAAGTGGAGCACAGACACCTCTAAGTTTTCCTCTGACTGCATGAATGCTATAGCATCCCCACCTACACACACAAATAAATAATATTTATTTATTTATTTATTTGAGAGCGACAGACACAGAGAGAAAGACAGATAGAGGGAGAGAGAGAATGGGCGCGCCAGGGCTTCCAGCCTCTGCACACGAACTCCAGACACGTGCGCCCCCTTGTGCATCTGGCTAACGTGGGACCTGGGGAACCGAGCCTCGAACCGGGGTCCTTAGGCTTCACAGGCAAGCGCTTAACCGCTAAGCCATCTCTCCAGCCCAAATAAATAATATTTTTAATGTGTGACTCAGTGGGTATGGTACTTCATGCCTATAATACCAGTACTTGGGAGGTCTGAGGTAGAACAATCATTGTGAGTGAGCTCCAGGTAGCTTGGGCTAGAGTAAGACCTTGTCTCAAAGTCAAAATAAAAAATGTGGGTTGGGGAGATGGCTTAGTGGACAAATTGTATAGGCATGAGTACCTGACTTCAGCTCCCTAGACCCCACATTTTTATGGGGGGGTGGTTAGAGGTAGGGTCTTGTTCTAGCCCAAGCTGACCTGGAATTCACTATGTAGTCTCAGGATGGCCTTGAACTCATGACGATCCTCCTACCTCTGCCTCCAGAGTGCTGGGATTAATGGCATGCCCCGCGACGCCTGGCAGAACCCACATTTTTTTTTTTATTTTAAGTGAGGTCCATGAAGGGAAGGATCTTTTTCACAGTTAGAAATGTTCTTGGAATCTGTGGCTCACTCAATATATGGCGAGCAGATGGGTAGCAATTGAAAGCTCAGGCTTCCATTTCCCTGAGCTACTCAATCTGGGGTGTCCTCACTCAGACGCCACCGAGGAACACAGGCACCTAGAAGTCTAGTGTGTCAGTCTCGGGGTGCCCAAGTCAGCCTGTGCTAGAATAAGATCCTACATCGGAAAAGCAAATTAAAAAAAAAAAAAAACAGCAAAACAAAACAAAACAAAAAAGACTTCTGGAAGAGCAGAAATCCAAGCAGCTCCCCAAGTGGTGTGCCTGGGGCAACTCAGTTATCCACAAGCGACTCGGGGAGCCTGCAAAGTGCTGGCCAGGGGCCTTGGCTTAGCTTCAGTCCCTCTAGTCCCACCTTGCACAAGTTAATGCCATTTTCCTTCACGAGACAGTTGCCATCTCTCTTCCAGGGTTTCCCAGGAACGCGTTTTATTTTATTTTTATTTTTTGTCCTTCTGCCTGGGGGACCCAGCCCCTCCCAACTCCCCTGGTCTCTCCTGCAGAGTGTGAGGGTCCACCTCGCCGCGGCCAACACCGGGGACAGTGGTGCTTGACAGCCAGCAGATGATAGCAGTCTCCCCGGGTCTGCGTTATCTAATCCGCCTTCCTCTGGAGCTTCCCTTGGCAACTCATCAGGAAGTGCCCCTCCCCCATGCCATCTGGAAGCGCTTTTGAAAAAAAAAAAAAAACCTACTCATCATTGTTAAAAAGCAACACACACGGTTTTGCAAGCTACAGTTACAGCAGCAGCCCAGAGAGAGTAGGATCCCGGAACGCAGGGGTCTTTTCTTTGCTCACCACTGACTAACCATCACCTGTACATAAGAGGCGCTTGCTAAATTAGATGACTATTCAATGATGCATAATTAATAAACTCACAAGAATTAATAAAATATTCTGGGCCGGAGAGATGGCTTTGCAGTTAAAGTGCTTGCCTGCAAAGCCAAAGGACCCAGGTTCAGTTCCCCAGGACCCACGTAAAACCAGATGCACAAGGTGGTGCATACATCTGGAGTTCATTTGCAGCAGCTAGAGGCTCTCTCTCAAATAAATAAATAGAAATAAAATATTATTTAAAAAAATATTCTAAGCCGGGCGTGGTGGCGCACGCCTTTAATCCCAGCACTCTGGAGGCAGAGGTAGGAGGATCGCCGTGAGTTCGAGGCCACCCTGAGACTATATAGTGAATTCCAGGCCAGCCTGGGCTAGAGTGAGACCCTACCTCGAAAAAACAAATAAAAAAAATATATTCTAAGACAGAGCAGCTTAACAGCAAGTTTGTTATGGTCATGGTTTGCCTGGGTCAGGAATTTTATGGCTCAGGCAGTGTGCCAACGTGTCCTTTTCCCTGATCTACCGTATCTGGAAATGCCATTGAGAGGCCCTGGAAGCCCAGGGATTGGAATAAGATGGCCCTTGAGCAGCAGTGACTTGAAGGCTGGACTCAGCTGGTGCTGTGGATTCCACATTCTCTACATGGCCCTTGTGGATTGAGCCCACTCAGAATTCTCACATGACAGCTGCTATATATCCTTTTGTGGCCTTGGCTCTGTGTTTCTCTCTCTCTTTTTTTTTTTTAACTTTATTGTCATTTATTTATTTGTGAGAGAGAGACAACGAGAGAGGCAGAGAGAGGGAGAGAGAGAATGGGCACTCCAGGGCCTCCAGCCACTGCAAATGAACTCCAGATTCTTGTGTCCCCTTGTGCATCTGGAGAGTCGAACTGTGATCCTTTGGCTTTGCAGGCAAACGCCTTAACTGCTGAGCCATCTCTCCAGCCCTCTCTGTTGCTCTTGATGGAAGTAGTCACCAGTACATCCACATCCAAGAGGAGGAGAAGCCCGTTCCACTTCTCATGGAAAGGTGTATCACAAAAATTTGGATGGACTCATGCTATTTATTAACTAGATT
Organism: Jaculus jaculus; assembly: GCF_020740685.1. NCBI lineage: Eukaryota > Metazoa > Chordata > Mammalia > Rodentia > Dipodidae > Jaculus > Jaculus jaculus. The sequence continues at coordinate 41,054,478 of NC_059125.1, forward strand.
TTGAGGTGCTGGGAATGGAACCTAGGGCCTGGCACATGCTAGGCAAGCCCTCGAGTTCTGGTTTGTGTGTGTGTGTGTTTTAAATTTTTTGGTTTTTTGAGGTTGGGTCTCATTGCAGCCCAGGCTGACCTGGAATTCACTATGTTGTCTCAGGGTAGCCTCATGGTGATCCTCCTAGCTCTGCCTCCCCAGTGCTGGGATTAAAGGCATACGCCACCACGCCCGGCATCTTCGACTTCTGGATGCATCCCCGCTCCAGAGATGAGTGGTGTGGGGGTGCTCATGTTATAAAGCTATCCCAAAGGAACAAGAGAGGTAATGGGGGTGGTGAATATGAGCAAAATATATTATTTGCATGTGGGAAGATGCCATAATGAGACCTATTTTTGTATGCTGATCTAAAAAAAAATTAAGGAGACTACTGAGATAACTCAGTAAAATGCCTCAGAATCCATGTGAAAATGCTGAGTATGGTGGCTATGCCTGTAATCCCCATCACTGAGGTGGAGACGCGCAGATCCCTGGGTCTCCCTAGCCAGCCACTATAGACTAACCATCGGGCTCCAGGCCAGTGAGCAAATTGTCTCAAACGCATGTGGATGGCTTATCGGAGGCTATCCTTGGGCTTCCACATGCGCATGCACACATGTGCACAGGCGACTCCCACACACATATGAGCTTCATACCCAAAACTGTTTTTTGTAAGGTTTCATGTGGGGGGCGGCCTGGAGAGATGGCTTAGCGGTTAAGGTGTTTGCCTGCAAAGCCAAAAGATCCCGGTTCAACTCTCCAGATGCACAAGGGGGGCACAAGCATCTGGAGTTCGTGAGCAGTGGATGGAGGCCCTGGTGTGCCCATTCTCTCTCTCTCTCTCCTCTTTCTTTTTTTTCTCTCTCTGCCTCTTTCTCTCTCTCAAATAAATAATGCATTTTTTAAAATAAAAGATTAATTTTTGATTTATTTTTATTCCTTATTAATACAATACTTAGTTTTGGTTACACCTGCTCTTTCTAACAAAGCATAATGAATGAATAAAAATAGCTGGGTATGTTGGGCGTGGTGGCACATGCCTTTAATCCCAGCACTCTGGAGGCAGAGGTAGGAGGATCACCATGAGTTCAAGGCCACCCTGAAATTACATAGTGAATTCCAGGTCAGCCTGAGCTAGAGTGAGATCTTACCTCGAAAAACCAAAAACCAAAACAAAACAAAAATAGCTGGGTATGGTGACACAAGCCTGTAATTCTAGTTAGTAACTTAGGAGACTGAGGCAGGAGGATTAGGAGTTCAAGGCCATCCTCAACTACATAGTGTATTCAAGGCCAACCTCCATGGGACCCTGTCTCCAAAAAAGTGTTTAACAAATAAATAAAAATCACCTTAAAGGGTAAAAGGTTAGAAAGCCCTAAAGCTGTGTAATAATTCCTTCCACAGAATTAATACTGAGTGTGAACCACATGTTAAGCTCTTGGTTGGGCCATGTGTAGGGACTATATGGTGAACGAAATGGACATATTCTCTGCCATCACAGAGCATGAAAACAAACCTCAAACAAAGAACCTGCACAGCAAGCATAACTCCACATTGTGCCCTACCCCCTACAAAGGATCCTGATGCTGGCAAAAGGAGCCAAGGGGATGCAGAGGGCACAGGGAGATGCCCCAGGGGCCAGGGAGGCCTCCACAAGCAAGTGATCATCTCAGAGAAGGAGCTTCAAGGTAAGAACCCAGAATCTTCACATGGTCTGCCTATTTCTTCTGATATATATGGATTTTCACCAAACCTCTCCAAGATGCCAACACTTAACATGAATGCCTTAGATAGTAATGTGTTTTTGGATTTCTTCTCCACCCTCCCCCGCCCCCCGAGTTTACAATTGTTAGGAAAAAAATGGCCTGGAAAGAGTAAAAAATGAAACAAGAGGAAAGATTTGGCTCAACAGCAGAGACAGGTTTTATTGGGGAAAAGCCAGAGAAAGGCTACCCCACACTTACTCCTCATACTGTGCCCACTGGACAGGGGTCTTTTTGCTCTCAAACCTGCCCCAGATCCTCCTGAACTGGGCAGCCCCAGAGTTAGGGGCCATGGAATGAGTTTCGCACCACGGCACTCCTTTAGCATGCACTGGCAAATGGCAATCTCCCTCTCTTTTTCTGCTAAATATCGTGTTGTAGTGTGTGCACATGGGCAAGCCGGGGTCCCATGTGGCTGTGAGGCTTCCTCCCAGGGTTTGTTAGAGATGATGCTGAATAGACAGGGAGGCGAGCTCTTCGGGAGAGAGACAATTAGCAGAGCTGTTAGGAAAGAAACTCCTGGATCATATTAAACCTATTAGCCACTATGGTCTATCCTTTTCATAGCTATGTCATTTTGTATGTGACACTGACTATCCCCACGGAACACCCATAAACCTTGCCCCTATGTGAGGAATCAAAAACATGGCAACCTTCCCCCACAAACAAGCGGGCAAGGTGGGGTTGTTTGTACCCAGGAGAATTGTTCCCACGCGCCATGTGAACAGCCACACTTGGCAACTCTGATCTCAGGTGGGTGTGGGTCAGCCAAGGCTGGTGCCGTCTTGAGCAATCACTGCACAATCCCTGGGGCAGAGGATATTTTAGGACTTCGGAGCTCCCCAAATGGGATTCCCCCAAGGGAGAGCTGGTGAGAGGCACCTTTGTGGAGGGCTCGCTGCACGAGCCGGAACTCAGAGATCACGCTGTCCACACGTGCACAGCTCATGGTCAAGACTGGCTGAGCATGACCTGGCATTCCAGGGCCGCACTCGCTGGCTCAAAGTTCCTCAGCCAAAGCAGGATCACAGGCCACAGGATGGCTAGCAACTGGGGGGGGGGGGATGCCACCAAAAAAAAAAAAAAAACCCCACTAATGAACCAGTGACTAAAGGCAAAATAAGCGACCAACTCAGAAGAGCGAGTATTGTTACAAAAATAATGCAACACTTTTCTTTTCAAAGAACAATAGGATTTCTGTAAAATTTCCCAACAGCGTTGGTTTGAATGGTCGTCTTAAAGCATCCTTCTGCAATTCTGCTGTGACTGAATGTCAAGGACAAGCCATGCCTTGTGTCAAGCAATTTTTTTTAAGCTAAAGATAATGACTGCCTCTGTGGTGATGGTGCATGGCAGGAACAGGTAACTGAATCAGAAATGCAGTCCCCAGCCAATTGTCCATTGTCTCCCCGCTGCGGCTGCTCCCCTCAGGTATGAGCTTGCCTGGAGGCTCTGGAGTGTTCTCTCCCACACTAGCCTACCCCTGGTTCTGGTTCTGGGTCACTGTCAGTAGGGAAGAGGCAGGGGAAGAAAGAGCAGAGAAAGAAGAAAAGAAGAAGAGCAGAGGTAACGGGGCAGAGGAGGGAAGGGGAGAATGGAGGAGGAGGAAAAACCGGAGGGGTTAGCCAAGTAGGGGAAAGTACTGGGGAAAAAAAAAAGGGAGGAAGAGGGCAAGAAAAGACGAGAGCGAGGAAGGAGGGGGAAGGGAGAACGGGAGAAGAAAGCCAATGAAAAGGAAGGGGAGAGGAGGAGAGAGAGAATTCTACTGGGATGGAAAAGCCAGGAAGTCAAATTCCTCACCCTGCGATAAACAGAATCCCAGCTGCAGCCTGACCAGAGCAGCGGTGAAATCATTCAAACTGTGAATTCCTGAGAATGGAAAATAAACTTACCTTTGCTGCTGAATGGAAAACTCAGAGGAGACAGCGACACTGATGAGGTAGACTCGGGATCATACGTCCGTCCCCTATGCCTGCTGTTGGTCACCGGAGTTAGGAGAGTGAAACAGGGAGCAAGGGGCTTGTATAAGGACAACCGCCCCCCCCCCCGCCCCAGCTTTCCAAGTCTGGAAGAACAGGAGAGGACTTGGAAGCAGCAGGAAAGGCCAGTCCAAACTGGCCTGGGGCAGGGAGGGGCCTCCCGATGAAGCCGTGGTAGTGGTGGGGTGACCTGAAGAGGAGACCCTTACAAGTCCTGGGGAAAGGGGAGAAAGGATGGAAAGGAGGAGGAGGGAGGGAGGAAGGAAGGGGAAGAAGCTGGACAGTAGGTAACAAAAACCCAGGCCCCCAAACACCCGTGCTACAGATGTCTTGAGGCCCCACAAGCCAAAAAAAAAAAAAGAAAAAAAAAACTAGCATGGAGTAGCAAAGTAACCTTGTATGAGGAACAAAACGCTTATAGGTGCTGGAATCCTGGCTTTGTACCCTGCCTCTGACTATGGAGGGGGTTCAGCACTCCTAGAAGGGAAGCCTGATCAGAAGCTCCTTGACTGTCTTCACCTTTGGGGCTTGAACTCAGGGCCTCATGCATACTAGGCAAACAATCTATCCCACTGTGTGATGTCCCTAGCCACTCTTTTTTATTTTGATATAAGGTCTAATTTAGTTGACCAGGATGGTCTTGAACTTAACTCTGTAGCCCAGGCAAATGCCTCAACCTCCAGAGTAGCTAGGATTACAGGGCTGCACCATTAGGCCTGGGTGGCTTTTGTTTTGGAGATAGGGTCTCATGTGTCCCAGGCTGGCCTCAAACTCACTATGAAGATAAGGATGACTTTGAACTTCTGATCCTTCTATCTCCACTTCCTACGTGCGGGGATCTCATGGAGATGGCATCACACCCAGTTTATGACATGCTAGGGACAGAAGCCAGGGCTTCATGTATGCTGGCAAGCACTTTACCAACTGTGCTCTGTCAAACTGCCTTCTTCATCTTGATCACTCTCCTCATTCACTCTGTTGTTGGTCTACCCTATGAAAGGACTTCTTGCCTCCAGGAACATAGTCCAGTCTACATGGGGGTGCTTGCCTGACCCCACACTGATGGGAGGGACAAATAAGCAAGAAGGGTATACCAGAACTATTAGTGCTCCACCCATGCCCCCCTGAGCCCCATTGCTGCTTATGAGCATTCATCATTCAGCCTCTAACAGCCTGCACATTTGAGTCTGGAGAGGCCTGTTGTGAGGTGCTAATACTACTTTCCCCTTGTGCTCTGAGAACCAGAAGTATCTGAGAGTCTCTACCTCCCACCCCTGGGAACCTATGGCCAGAAAGGGAATAGGAAGGCTCAGCTCTCTTGTCTGAAGTACTTGTGAACTCAGACTGAAGTGAATCCATCATTAGGAATGCATAACTGCATCCCCTAAATTCATGAGGTGAAATCCCAAATCCCAAAGAGACAGGATGAGGAGGAGGGCCCTTTGGGGAATGGTGTGTAGCATCGTGAGGGTGGAGCCCTTATGGATGGGAACAGCACCCTTCCCAAGGAAACTTCAGAGGGTTCCTGGTCTCTTTCGGGAGAAGCTGGAAGTCTGCCATTCAGAAGAGAACCTTCTCAAGGCTGATCCTGCTGGAACCCTGAGAGCACACTGTCAGTGTCCAAAACTTCAAGGGACATGCTTCTGTGCTTTGTAAGCCACCAGCTGGCTAACCATGGTGGTAACAGCGTATTGCTACAGAGAAGTTAACAGAAGCTTGGGGAGAAGGGACTTCCCCAAGATGACACAGGCAGTGAATGCCAACACCTGCTTTCTACTGAGCCACAAAACCAGCATTTGGGGCTGGAGAGATGGCTTAGCAGTTAGGCACTTGCCTGTGAAGCCTAAGGACCCCGGATCGAGGCTCGATTCCCCAGGACCCACGTTAGCCAGATGCACAAGGGGGCACACACATCTGGAGTTCATTTGCAGTGGCTGGAGGCCCTGGTGTGCCCATTCTCTCTCTATATATATCTGCTTCTTTCTCTCTTTCTGTCTGTCACTCTTAAATAAAGAAATAAATAAAATTACAAAAAAAAAAAGATAACCCAGCATTTGGTGCTTGATGCCCTGCTTAAAAAAAAAAAAGATGGGTCTAGCAGGCCTTCCTGTGAGGAGCCCTGTTGCTTTAGAAGGGAGCTGGCACCTGCTGGGGCACACTTCAAGGGGCAGGCTAGGGCCAGCCAGGCACTTAGAACAACTAACGAAGAGAGCAAAAGCTCTGCTGAGGGCCTCAGAGTAGGAATTAATTCCGCAGTGTTGACAGACTTCTTGGAATCAGGTCTCCCCAGCCATACCAGGTTTTCCAGACCCCCAGAGGCCTTCATCGAGGGACCCACTGATCAATCAAATCCCCCACTCTCCATGTTTTTTTTAAACAATCTCCCAAGGCAGGACTTACTAGGAAGAGTTCAGAAACTGCCAAAAGCACCCTATGCATCAATGCCCAGGGTTCCATCCGGAAACGCCAACAGTGACTGGTGACTGATGAGTCATCCCAGGGCCAGCTGTCACCACAGAGTACTATATATAGAAGGGACAGGCCAGAGGGGTGCCTGGAACCTAAGGTGAAGAGGAGGAGGAGCGTGGATCTAGGAGGTGAGGCCCTGACTTGGAGGAGGGGGCCAGGCCTAGAGCATTCGAAAACTGTACCCTAAGCTTGCCCAGAACAGAATGTGGGTCAACAATTCACCAGCATGGAAGTCTGTGTGAACTGGAAGCCACTAAGCCACAGGGCTGGACATGGGATCCGCCAGCACGTTGATAATGGTTACCACTGATCAAGGGAATGGGAGAAGGAAGGTTTGGAGACCTCTCCACACTTTGTCTGCTCCTTCCCATGCACACATGAAGGACATTTGCATGCCTCTCTCATTTGGCTAGCTGAGATGGAGGTGTAAGTTCCCAGGTTTGGCTAGGCTCCGCTTCTTCTGTCTGGCATGGTTGCCACTGGCTGTGTGTGACTATGGAGCACTTACAGTGTGGCTAGTCCAAATTGAGATTTGCTGTAAGTGTGAAAGACACAGGGGATTTCCAAGGCTTAGTTCCAAGAAAAGAATGTCAAATACTTCATTAAGATTTTTTTTTCTCCATTACATAGTAAAATGGTAATATTTTAGATAAATGGTGTTAAATAAACTATATTGTTTAAATTATTCTCACCTCTTTCTTCTGAACGTGGTTTCTGGACCATTGAAAATTATGTATGTGCCTCACGTTCTGTTTCTATTGGACAGTACCGAGTTACAGGTTAGAGGCTAGAGTCTCCAGGAAATACTGTCTATGCCTTCTCCTGATGGATATAGCCTGCTTTCTAGTTCAAAGCTAAGAGGCTAAGGTGCATTGCAAACAACACACTCCACATACTCCTTACAGAAGACCCAGGTGACACACAAAAGGCCCGAGTGTCTGTGACTCAAAACTCACCTTTTATGCCTTCAACTTGAGGAAAGGATAACAAACCTTCTCTGGACGGGTCTCCTCCCTTCCCTGGATAACCCCTGAGGGAGTCCCATACTGTGTGTGACCAAAAAGAGGTCAAGTCAAGTCCTTTCCCATATGAAGTGGCCCTTTTCCTCACATGCTCAACTTCAGAGAGAGTGGAAAGGGAGAAAGGAAATGAGAAATGCAGATGGAAGAGACTGATGATTCAAAGAGGGAGAAACCATATCCCAGACACAGACCGGCACAGGACCCACACTATGCCCACTGAGACCCTGTGGGAAGGAGATGAAGGTGTGCCGTGTGCATGAATTAAGCAGGAGGATCTTAGAAGTTCAAGAGCAAGGCAGGACAGGACAGGGGAGACATGAGCTCAGGAGGCAAAAACAAATGGAGGGAGGCTCAAAGAGCTGACAGATCCCCTCTTGTGGCAAAGGTTGCCCTTTCTGTGTCACTTTATATTATTCACATCAGGACCATGGAAAGGAAAGAGCAAAATAAAAAATGCATCGGGGGCTGGAGAGATGGCTTAGCGGTTAAGCGCTTGCCTGTGAAGCCTAAGGACCCCGGTTCGAGGCTCGGTTCCCCAGGTCCCACGTTAGCCAGATGCACAAGGGGGCGCACGCGTCTGGAGTTCGTTTGCAGAGGCTGGAAGCCCTGGCGCGCCCATTCTCTCTCTCTCCCTCTATCTGTCTTTCTCTCTGTGTCTGTCGCTCTCAAATAAATAAATAAAAAATTTAAAAAAAAATGCATCGGGGGCCAGGTGAGCCTTGGATCCTCATGTGGTGGCAATAGCCCAGGGAAAAGAAGGGTTTATCCACCCTGTGCCAGGAGTGGCCAGGCTTAGGACTTCCAGTGGCTGCGCTGGCCCTATTTATCCACTTGCTAGGTTCCTCCACCAACTCTAGGGTGCTGAGTGCACACCTCCAGGGGCCAGGACTGGGACATTCATGGAACTACATAGGTGTCCACAGACCACGACCCTCTTGGGGCCTGGCAGTGGCTACCATGGTGCCCGTGACCTGCACCTGCCCTCAAACGGGTTTGACACCTGGCACGGGCCTGGGATGAGCTTTATGTGCTTATAGGTGTTGCAGTCAGGTCCTCATTGCTGGCAGAAAAAACCCAACCCAGAGCACCTTGTGGGGGAAAAAAAGGCTTATTTTGGCTTACCGACTTGAGGGGAAGCTCCATGATAGCAGGGGAAAACGATGACATGAGCAAAAGGTGGACATCACCTTCTGACCAACATCAGATGGCACCAGGAGAGTGTGCCAAACACTGGCATGGGAAAACTGGCTATAACACCCATATTCCCACCCTCAACAATACACTGCCTCCAGGAGGCATTAGTTCCCAAATCTCCATCAGCTGGGAACCTAGCATTCAGAACACCTAAGTTTATGGGGGACACCTAGATCAAACCACTGCAATAGGTTTTATTATAGCCGAGAAGAGGCATCTGGGAACTTGTATCAACCCCACTCACTTCATTTGAAGGGGGATTCTCTCAAGGACATTCAGGAAAAATGTCATATTCTGTTCAGGTTCTTGCAATAAACTATCACAGGGTAGCTGGGCCTGGTAATGCAGGCATGTACTCCCAGCTGCTTCAGAGGCTGTAGCAGGAAGATGCCAAGTTCAAGGCCTGCCTGAGCTATACAGTGAGTTTAATACCAGCCTGAGCAACTTAGTAAGAAAGACTCTGCCTGTATCAAAACAGTAAAAAGGCTGGGTGTTGTGGCACACACCTTTAATCCCAGAACTTGGGAAGCAGAGGTCGGAGGATCGCCATGAGTTTGAGGCCACCCTGAGACTACAGAGTGAATTCCAGGTTAGCTTGGGCTACAGTGAGACCCTAACTCAAAAAAACACAAAAAAAAGTCAGAAGAGGTCTAGGGATAGAGTTCACTGGCAGAACACTTGAGAATAAAAAGGAGGAAGAGGAGGAGGAGTAGAAGAAACGAAGGTGGCACCATATACTTCATTTGCAGGACACTCTAAAATCAAGCAAGAGCTGAGTTGGAAACCTCCTCCCTGTTGACTAGTGGTGATACTGTTGGAAAGTGCTATGAACCCTGCTGGGAGAGAAAAGTTATCAATAGTCTTAGTCTTAACTAGCAATGGACATGCAAGTTACACAACTGGCCAGCCCACTAGTGCAATAGTGGTATATTTGTTATGGGAGTAACCAACTGCTCTCTGATTGGATTGGAAGCCTACTCCAAGCAAGGGAATTCATGCCTGAATCTGAAAACCTAGTTAAAATCCTATGCTGATAAGGTCATAAGCCCTAGGCAGAAAGCTACAAATGTTGCTTGGCCATATAGATATATTATGCCCACCAAATTGCCCTCTAAATACTTAGGTTTATGCCCATATTAGTTCTGCTATAACTTTAAGTTTGAGAAGTTTTCTCTTTTCAGATGGCAATGGCTGCTGAGGAGAATCAGAACTCATCAAATTGCTGAGAAAAAATGACAATTGAGTATTTAGCATTTAATGAGACATATATCTATCAAATCTTTCAATAGCTAAGGAACTACTGTGGAAGAGGTAGTGGAAAGAGCATAAGAACCCACATAAAGCCAAATGCACAGGGTGGCACATTCATCTGGAGTTCCTTTACAGTGACTGGACACCCTGGCACACCCATTCTCTCTCTTTCTCTCCCCCTCTCCTCTCTGTCTGCTTGTAAATAAATAAATAAACACATATATTTATAAAATATTTAAAACATCAAGTCCAAATGGATCAACGACCTCTATATAAGACATGAAACTCTAAATGACTATAAGAAAAAGTAGGGAGAACACTCCAAGATATAGGTACAAAGAAAGGCTTTCTGAATAAGATCACAGTAGCCCAGCAAATAGGACAAACAACCAATGGGATCTCATGAAACTAAAAGCTATTGTACAGCTAAGACAATCATCAAGTCAATTAACAACCTACAGAATGGGAGAAAATCTTCACCAGCTATACAGCTGATGGAGGTTTAATATCTAGAATACACAGACAACTCCCAAAACTAAGCAATAAAAATCAATCGACTCAAACAATGGAGCAATTCTCAAAGGAAGAAATATAAATAACCAATAAACATCTAAAAATGTCCAATATTGTTAGCCATCAGGGAAATGCAAATTACAACTATTTTGAGATTCCATCTCACTCCAGTCAGAATGGCTTTCATCAAATAATCAGCCAGGCATGGTGGTGCACGCCTTTAATCTGAGCACTTGGGAGGTAGAGGTAGCTGGATCGCTGGGAGTTTGAGGCCCCCCTGAGACCACATAGTGAATTCCAGGTCTGCCTGGATTCTTATCCAACATAGGTGAAAGTGTAAACTGGTGGAACGTCTATGGAAATCAGTATGGAGGCTCCTCAAAACTCTAGAAATAGATCTGCCATATAACCCAGCTATACCATTCCTAGGTATATGCCATAAAGATTTGACCATCTCCACAGCTTACTATAGAAACACTTGCTCAGCCATGTTTTGCTGCTCTATTCACAATAGCTAGGAGATGGAATCAGCCCAGATGCCCCTCATCTAATGAATGGATAATGAAGATGTGGTACATATATACAATGGAGATCTAGTCAGCCCTAACTAAAAATGAAATTTTCAGAAAAATGGATGGATCTGGAAACAATTATACTAAGTAAGGTGATCCAGGCTCAATAAGACAAATGCAGCATGTCCTCTCATAGGTAGAGTCAAACATGGAATGGTTTGATTTATTTCTACATTGTAGTAAGCATCAGTAGTACTGGTTAGGAAGTTAGAATATGGTTTAGAAAGAAGAGAAGCAGGGAGGGCTGAGAGGAGGGGATAGTAGACAGGCAAGTAAATGGACAGAATACAGGGGATGGAAGTGTGGAGGGGTACTGGGGTAAGGGAGGGAATGGGAAGATACATAAAACTCAAGATGGAATGAATAAGAACTACAGAAACCTACTTCTTTGTTATCTAAATTAAAAATCTAGTTTTGTTAAGAAAAAGATAGATAAAGAGAGAGATCGTTTGGATAAAAGTACTCTGCTGGGGGCTGGAGAGATGGCTTAGTGGTTAAGGTGTTTGCCTGCAAAGCCAAAGGATCACTGTTTGACTCTCTAGGACCCACATAAGCCAGATGCACAAAGGGGAACATGCTCCTGGAGTTCATCTCCAGTGGCTGGAAGCCCTGGCGCGCCCATTCTCTCTCCCTCTTTCTCATAAATAAATAAATAAATAATTTAAAAACAATACCCTGCTAGGGTGGAGAAAACTTTACCTTGAAGCCACAGGTTATGGCAGGTAAATCCCAGTGCCATAGATGGGTAATCCCCTATCCCCACAGTGAGCTGCTAGTCAGGAAGGCTCATAAGGCCTCCCCAAACAATGCAGGCTATTGCCAAAGTGCTTGGTTACCCACTGGAACTAGATGGTAAGACGCTGTTGCTAAAGACACCATAGGCTGTAGCAGGACATTGAGAGTCATGCTGGAACCAAGATGGAAGCCGTCTCCCTGCTGGTTAGCTGTCATAGTGCTATGGGAGCTGCTGGGGCATAAAGGTTATCAACATTGGGAACGCACACTGGATGCTGCAAGCTTCAAAATCTATCTGCCAAGCAACATTTACCCATAGGCGCACATAAGTCATGGGGGAAATCAACTGCTCTCTGATTGGTATGAGACCCACTCCACGGGAGGGAAGTCATGCCTGGTTCTGAGAACCGACTCAAAAGCCTATGGCTTGGAAGGTCATAGATCCTAGAGGGAAGCTCACACTGTTCTCTGGCTAAATGTAAACATTATCCCCATCAAAAAATACTCTAGAGCCAGGTGTGGCGGCGCATGCCTTTAATCCCAGTACTCGGGAGGCAGAGGAAAGAGGATCACCATGAGTTTGAGGCCAGCCTGAGACTACATAGTGAATTCTAGGTCGGCCTGGGCTAGAGTGAGACCCTACCTTGAAAAACAAAAACAAAAAAAAAAGTAATCATAAAAATTCCTGGAAAGAAGTAAGAGCCAAAGGAAAGGAAGGGTAGGACTCCTTACATCGTGCTCCTCCAGGCACAAAATGGCCTGGATATCCATGACCTCACAGGGCCTGACATTACCTACACAAGACCGTCATAAGAGGAGGAAAAGATGATGACATCGAAATAAAAGAAAGACTGATTGAGAGGGGGAGGGACTATGATGGAGAGTGGACTTTTAAAGGGGAAGATGGGGTAGGGAGGGAATTACAATAGGATATTGTTTAAATTATGGAAGTTGTCGGGCTGGAGAAATGGCATAGCGGTTAAGCGCTTGCCTGTGAAGCCTAAGGACACCGGTTCGAGGCTCGCTTCCCCAGGTCCCACGTTAGCCAGATGCACAAGGGGGTGCACGCGTCTGGAGTTCGTTTGCAGAGGCCGGAAGCCCTGGCACGCCCATTCTCTCTCTCTCCCTCTATCTGTCTTTCTCTCTGTGTCTGTCGCTCTCAAATAAATAAATAAAATTTAAAAAAAAATTATGGAAGTTGTCAATAAAAAATATTTTAAGGGGCTAGAGAGATTGCTTAGTGGTTAAGGGTTTGCTTGTGAAGCCTAAGGACACCAGGTTCGAGGCCCAATTCTCCTGGACCCATGTAAGCCAGATGCACAAGGTGGCGCATGCATCTGGAATTCATTTGCAGTGGCTGGAGGTCTTCGCACACCCATTCTCAATATCTCTCTCTCTCTCTCTCTCTCTCTCTCCCTCCTTCTCTGTCTGTCTGTTGCTCTCAAATAAATAAATAAAAATAAACAAAACTTTAAAATTTTAAACAGCTATGGTCTATGCATATGTTTATTTACATACACACACACACACACACACATATATATGGTTTCTACAGCTGTTTCCCCTTGAATGGGGACAGATAGGTGACAATAAAAAAGTGTCAGCTTGTAACACACTTTACATGACATAGTTTACTCTTAAAAACAAGTATCCAGGGCTGGAGATATGGCTCAGCAGTTAAGTTGCTTGCCTGCAAAGCCTAATAAGCCAGGTTCAATTCCTCAATACCCATGGAAAGCCAGATGCACAAAGTGGCATATACATCTGGAGTTCATTTGCAGTGACTGAAAGCCCTAGCACACCCATTCTCTCTCTCTCTCTCTCTCTCTCTCTCTCTGTATGTGTGTCTGTGTCTGTGTCTCTCTCCTTGAAAATAAATAAATAAATGGATTACAATTTTAAAAAGGGAGCCGGGCGTGGTGGCGCACGCCTTTAATCCCAGCACTCGGGAGGCAGAGGTAGGAGGATTGCCATGAGTTCAAGGCCACTCTGAGATGACAGAGTTAATTCCAGGTCAGCCTGGACCAGAGTGAGACCCTACCTCAAAAAACCAAAAAAAAAAAAAAAATTTTAAAAAGGGCTGGAGAGATGGCTTAGCGGTTAAGCGTTTGCCTGTGAAGCCTAAGGACTCCGGTTCGAGGCTTGATTCCCCAGGACCCACGTTAGCCAGATGCACAAGGGGGCACATGCGTCTGGAGTTCGTTTGCAGTGGCTGGGGGCTCTGGCACGCCCATTCTCTCTCTCTCCCTCTTTCTCTGTCTGTTGCTCTCAAATAAATAAATAAAAAATAAACAAAAAAAATTTAAAAATTAAAAAAAACAAGTATCCATGCTGTAGGGAAGCCCACAGGGAGGATCTCTAGAGCCCCTTCAATGAAGGTCCTAGCTAACAACAACCATCAATGCCCAGATGGCTGCGTGAGAAAGGAAGCCTTTAATGTGTCTTTGCCCCAGGCAACTGCATAGGAAGAACCAAGAGAGACAGAGCAGGACGGAGAACCTTCTACCTGAAGGCAGTCAAGCCCCAGAACTGTGACAGTCGTTAAATGGCAGCTAGCTATTTAACTCATTACACAGTAGATAACCAGAACATAAGCCCAAGCAAAATCAGTGGGCATGTGCCCATTCACCCACATGTACACAAAACCCTCCCTACATAGAACCTGTTTCAAGGCTCCTGGCTGCAAGGCCCGGATGTCCAGTGAGCTCTCTGTTGGTTCTGGGACAAGACTGCCAAGATTCATACCCCTTCTCCACCATTTCTTAGCTGTCCAGTGTGGGATGAATAATGTACATCTCAGCCTCAGTTTCCTTGTCTGCCAACATGGAGCGCCTAGTGCCATGCCAGGCATGTAGCAAGCATTTGGTAACCGTCTGCTGGGATGGTAAGGGTATGGTATTACTCAACATCTCCCTTTCCGCTTCCTAACAGGTGGGCTGAGAAACATGCTATTTCTGGCAGCCAAGCAGCTGACCATCTTTTTCCATCACACTGAGGTCACCAGCTTGGCCCCACACTTATTTGCTTTGTAAAAATGTCAGCAGCTGGGCCCCAGTCCCTGCCCCCAGCACGAGTGGGAAGGCAGCTCCTCCCCTACTCCCCACCCCTGCCTCATGCTTGAGTTCTGTCCATGCCACCTTCATCTCACGCCTTTACCTTGGAAACCACAGATGAGCAGAAGACAAAGCGCAGGCTCGGAACTGACCTGAATACCTGCTTTTGAAAAGTCCCTTGGCCTAGCCCAGAGCTGTGGGACACAGAATGAGCAGTCAGCCAACAAGGACAGTTGGGTGACTTGAAGAACCTTCGGCCTGGCCTATTGTGCAATGGTTGTGTGGCGGAGGGATGCAGCTCATACTGTAGCTTCCAGAAGGCTCTGGTTCCTTCCACACCCTGGGGACAGAACGGATCTCACTTCGCAGAGACTACCACATCCTGCACCAAGCAGGCAAGGCCATGCCAGGACAATTGCAGCTCAAATGAGTCCTGTTCACTGCCCTGGGTCTCCTCTAGGTACTAGCAGAGCCAGAGGCCAGGTCCCTCCTGGAGCAGTGGAGACGTGGAGCAGGACATCAAGCCAGCATCAGAGAGCCTCACTGCGTAGCCTAGACCTGCCTTGCCTCTGAACGGGTCCCCTTTGCTTGCTTCCTTTCTTTTCTTTTTTTCTGCATAGGTGCATACATGCATGCGTGTGCATGTGTGCATTCGTGTGTGTGTGTGTGTGTGTGCACGCGCGTGTGCATGTGTGCGTTCATGTGTGTGTGTGTGTGTGTGTGTGGTGTATGCATGTGTATGTGCTACAGTGGCTTGAGCTGAATTTCAGGTATATTGCTCTGTGACTCTTCTATCCATTCTTATTGATTTCATTGATTCAGCTTGCAGGGTTTTTTTTTTTGTTTTTGTTTGTTTGGTTTTTTTTTTGAGGCACCCCAGCCATTCTTTTTTATTTTTATTTTTTTATAATTAACAACTTCCATGATTGTAAACAATATCCTATGGTAATTCCCTACCTCCCCCCACTTTCCCCTTTGAAACTCCACTCTCCATCATATCCCCTCCCCCTCTTAATCTGTCTCTCTTTTATTTTGGTGTCATCATTTTGTTTTCCACTTTTTTATGATGGTCTTGGGTAGGTAGTGTCAGGCACTGTGAGGTCATGGATATCCAGGCCATTTTGTGTCTGGGGGGAGCACGTTGTAAGGAGTCCTACCCTTCCTTTGGCTCGTACATTCTTTTTGCCACTTCTTCTGCAATGGACCCTGAGCCTTGGAAGGTGTGATAGAAATATTGCAGTGCTGAGCACTCCTCTGTCACTTCTCAGCACCGTGATGCCTTCTGAGTCATCTCAAGGTCACTGCCATCTGCAAATAGAAAGTTCTCTAACAAAAAAGTGAGAGTAGCATTAATATATGGGTATAAACATTAAGAGAAGGGCTTACTGGGCAGTTTGGTGAGCATAGTATATATATTTAGCCAGACACCAGCAGACATTACACCCCTAGGACTCATGATTACTCCTGTTGTAGGTTTTCAGTATCAGGGATGTATTCCCTCCCATGGAGCGGGCCTCCAGTCCTATTAGAGGGCAGTTGGTTTCCACCATAACAGACATGCCACTATTGCACCCATTGGTTCATTTGGCCTGTTTGGCCAAATATAAGGCTTACAGTGTCCACTGTGGAATATCTTCACTGGTGATTTCTCTCTCTCCTATTGAACTGCAAGCAGAATGGCTTCTTCCAGCTTTGTGTCAGCTGGTCTACATGGAGGAGGTTTTCAGCTCAGCTCCAGCAGGATTTCTCAGAGGCCTTGCAGCCCAAGTATGTGGAGTCTTCAGCAATAGGGTCTTACCATCTATTCCTGGTGGGAAACCAAGGGCCTCGGCAATGGCCTGTAATGTTTTGGGGGCATCAGGGACCTCCCTGGCCCACAACTCACTGGAAGGCATCCCATCCCTGGCACTGGAAATTTTCTGCTAACAATCTATCTCCCCAGCCATCCCTATGGCTTGTGCATTTCTATGGGACGTGCGTTACAGGCAGGGCCACACCCAGCTGTTAATATGGGCCCTGGGGATCAAACTTGAGCTGTCTGTTAGGCCTCCTCAGGCCCTCATACTTACACAGGAAGCGCTCTTAACTGCTGTGCTATCCTCTAGCCTCCCTTTGCTTCTTTATTCTGCCCTTTCCTAAATTCCTATCGTGGGTCCTCTGACTTCGGAGCCCGTGCTCTCTGGGCTCTCAGCCTCACAGCAGGACGTTGGCCCTCTTTCCCACTCTATGCAGCCTCCTCCCACTCCCCCGCACTGACCCCTGCTCCTCCTACTGGGTGGCCTCAGCCTGACCTCTGGTGTCGGGGGGCATATGCAAGCATCTGTTCCCCCTGCTCTCCTGGGGCTGCACTCTGGCCAGGCTTTTCATGGGTCCACCAGTTTTCTTACTCAGAGCAGTCCCTGCCCAACCCCACGAGTCACATTAAAAAATGATTCCTAGTCTCTATTAACCAACTGAAAGAACACTTGAAACTAGAAAGGACACTTGGTACTGGTTCTTTTTTTTTTTTTTTTTTTTTTCTTCGAGGTAGGGTCTCACTCTAGCTCAGACTGACCTGGAATTTACGATGTAGTCTCAGGATGGCCTCGAACTCATGGCGATCCTCCTACCTCTGTCTCCCAAGTGCTGGGATTAAAGGCATGCGCCACCATGCCCGGCTCACATGGTAGTAGTTCTGTCTGTCACTGGGCACAGTATCGGTATTTGAGCCTGGACAAAACCCTATTGCATAGAACAGTCTTCCCAATATAGGATATTAAGCACCCTTGACACCCCTGTCCACTAAGAACAGTAGTACCCCCAACCACTGTGACAACCAAAACCATACTCCCACGGAGTGGAGTGCTTACTGTATAAGGAGGCACTACTCAACTCCGGATAAAATGCTTTTTCTGGGTGGGCAGAGGGAACCTGAAGAAATGGTGCAGTAGATTAATTGCTTCCTTCGCAAGCATGAGTATCTGAGTTCGGAACCACAGCGCCCACACAAAGCAGGTCATTCTGGCAGGAGCCTGTAATCCCAGCGTGCCTACAGCAAGATGGAAGGCAGAGATAAGAAAATCTACTGGAAGCTCATGGGCCAGCTCCCCAGGCAAATGGAGCAGTGACTAAGAGACAGACCCTACTTCAAACAAGGTGGAAGGTGAGGATCACTACACAAACGTTGTCCTCTGACATCCACACATACCCTCACTCCCATATATGAACACATGCATACACATGCTTTTGCCTCCGTGACCACCCCCAAGCAGCATGTTCCCTTAGGAGCAGCTATATATGCTCGAACGGCCCAATCTCCCTCCTGCTCTTCCACCCAGAACAAGGCTATAGCCATTCACACAGTCTCCAAGCCCCACCCAGGAACTTGGCCCCAGTCTATAACTCTGCATTAAGGATTAGGTGTGGGTGGTCTCTAGAAGATAATTCGGAGCAAAGCTTTTATGGAGAAATCATTTGTATAATTCCACACCCCCTCCCTTCCACTGCTGGCATCACTTAAAAAATACAAATAAAAGAGCAAGCATTGTTGGAAGAGTTCCATTGGAGCTGTCTGTTCTTCAAGGTCCATTGAGTCAAAATCCCCAGGTTAACCCTGGACGCTCAGCTCATCTGCCTCTGCTGTGACACTGTTGTTGGTAGCTGAGAAAAGACGAGGAATCTAGTCTTTTAAAGAAAGAAAAGAGGAAATAAAAAATACCATCCCCCCCCCCACCGAATCTCTGTTTTTTCAACATAACACGAGAGGGGACCCAAGACTTGTTGCCAAGACTCACATAAGCCTCATGCCAGACACCTTGAGCCATTTTCCTTTTTGGAACAATAGCTCTCAATACTGGTAGCTAAATGCTGGTGTATTAAAATCTCCATCTCATAGAAACAGACCAGGAAATGGGGGTTAAGGCTTTTTTTTTTTTTTTTTTTGGTCTACTGGTGTTCACTTTATGTGGTTCTGATGCAACCTATGGCCATTCCTTCCATGTGTGTGCCTATGGGAGGTGTGTGTGTGCACACGCACGTGCACGCATGAACACACACACACACACACACACACAGACCACAATACAACCTCAAGTTTTGTTCTTCAGGAATGTCATCTACCTCTTTTCTAAAGAGGGACTTTCATAGCCTGGGGCTTGCCAGTTTGGATTAACTGGCTGGCCAGCCAACCCTAGGGATCATCATGTCTCTGCCTTTTCAGCGATGGTATTATCAACAGGTCATAACACACTCAGCTTTTTTTTTTTTAATTGATTTGGGAGGGAGAGAAAGAGGAAGAGAAAGAGAGAGAAAGAATGGGCATGCCAGGCTAACGTGGGTCCTGGGGAATTGAACCTGGGTCCTTTGGCTTTGCAGGCAAACGTCTTAACCGCTAAGCCATCCCTCCAGCCCATACTCAGCTTTTTTTTATGTGGGTCCTGGAGATTGAACTTGGATCCTTATGCTTACAAGGCAAGCATCTTTCTTTCTTTCTTTCTTTCTTTCTTTCTTTCTTTCTTTCTTTCTTTCTTTCTTTCTTTCTTTTTGGTTTTTCGAGGTAGGGTCTCACTTTGGTTCAGGCTGAACCTGGAATTCACTATGGAGTCTCAGGGTGGCCTCGAGCTCTCAGTGATCCTCCTACCTCTGCCTCCTGAGTGCTGAGATTAAAGGCATGTGCTACCACGCCCTGCTAAGGCAAGCATTTTTTCTAGCTGGGCTATCTTGATGGGCCCAATATGACTTGTTTTGCCATAGCGAGATGCACTCTTGCACATGTAGAATATGACCCCAAGAGTGCACCACCCTGTTGCCCCTGTGCATCCGTGAAGCATCCATGGGAAGCATGTCACTCATAGTATGCCCCAAGAAGAAATCTAATATGAAAGAGCAGTACTGATGGCACGGACAGCTATGATTCAGTTGCAGTGCATAAGGAGACCAGGTCTGGGACAGCTCCTCCTGAAACAAGCGGCAAGCCTCTTAATGATGATGGCCCCTGTAGATAGCTCTACTGGTTTGAAAATATAGCAAGTGATAATTAGAGAAAGCTTTGGGATATCACTGTTGCTCCTGAACGCACTGATATGTGCACTGTAAAGAAGAGAAGCCAGGGCTGGAGAGATGGCTTAGTGGTTAAGCACTTGCCTGTGAAGCCTAAGGACCCCGGTTCGAGGCTCGATTCCCCAGGACCCACGTTAGCCAGATGCACAAGGGGGTGCACGCGTCTGGAGTTCGTTTGCAGTGGCTGGAGGCCCTGGCATGCCCATTCTCTCTCTCTCTCTCTCCCTCTCACTCTCTCTCTGTCTATTGCTCTCAAATAAATAAATAAAAATAAACAAAAAAAATTTTTTTAAAAAGAAGAGAAGCCAAAAAGCAAAATGACCTTGAAAAACTCAAAACCCATTCATTGCCCCAAAGGGAAACAATTGGATTTGATGGTAGTTCCTATAGATGATAACACCACATTGCCTTGCGCTCCCACAGCACTTTGCATGGCTAGAATGGCTTTCCTGGCATTAAGCCATCAGTTTCCCTGATGAAGAAAGCAAGCCAATGTGAATGTACCCACAAGGAGGTTGCAACAAACAGTGGAGGGCTCTAAGAGTAGAAATGTTGCCCGAAAGGATAAGATCGTTGGTAGCAGGGTACTAGGAGGAGAACTTGGGAGTTGGTTGATCCCCAAGTCCAACATTGATAGGAATTACAAGGAGCTAATATATTTGATACCTTGTGGTATTCAAGTAAAAATTCATGGGAAAATTGCACTTTGGGCCATGCGTGGTGGTCCATGCCTATAATCTCAGCACTCAGGAGGCTGAGACAGGATGATAGCAAATTCAAAAGAGCCAGGCTACATAGGAAGACCCATTTCAAGAAATAAAATGGGGGCTGGAGAGTTGCTCAGATGGTTAAAAGCACTTGCTTGTAAAGCCTAACGACCCCAGGTTCAATTCTCCATGTCAGCCTGGACTAGAGTGAGACCCTACCTCGAAAAACAAAATAAAACAAACAAACAAACAATGTGTGTGTGTGTGTGTGTGTGTGTGTGTGTGTATTATTGATTAATTGGAGAGAGAGAGAAGCAGAGAGAGAGAGAGAGAGAGAGAGAGAGAGAGAGAGAGAGAGAGAGAGAGAGAGAGAATAGGCATACCCGGGCCTCTAGCCACTGCAAAAGAATTCCAGATGCCTGTACCATCTTGTGCATCTGGATTACGTGGGTACTGGGGAATCAAACCTCAGTCCTTGGGCTTTGCAGGCAAGCGCCTTAACTGCTAAGCCATCTCTCCAGCCCTGATACAAAATTTTTTATAGGCTAGATTATCCTGAGATAAAAAGTGATTCCGCAAACTTGGATCTTCTGCTCTGCATGTTTTGTTTTGTTTTGGTGTGGTTTTCATCACAAGGAAGCTCAACCAGGCTTTGCCACACACTGAGAGCAGTGGGGGAAGTAGCCATTTTAGTTTTATTCTGCTGCTGTGAAAAAAAAAATGCCTTAGACTACATAATTTATGAGCAACAGAAATTTACTTCTCACCGTTCTGGAGGCTGGGAAGTCCAAGGTCAAGACAGAGGCAGATTTGATGTCTGGTGAAAGCCTACTCTCTGCTTCACAGATGGTGCCCCATTGCTGCATCCTCACAGCACAAAAAGGGTCACAGGCTCCCTCCAGCACCATGGAGGGTTACCATATCACCTCCAGAAGAGCCCACCTCTTAATTCTCTTTGCATCCATCACTTTGCTTATTTCCAAAACCAGATAGCTGACTGGAATGCTCTCAAGGAAGACAAGCTTTGGGTCACGGTTTCAGAGGGCTCAGTCTAAGGTTCCTTAGTTCGCTGCCCTCGAGCAGGACATCATCGTGTTGAGAGCACATGCCCACTTCATGGTAGGCAGGAATAGAGAAAAGTGACGAATACAGGAAGAAGCCAAGGTAAGCAGTCCCAAGGACAGACATCCTCCAAAGACCCTACCTCTCAGTAATGTCATCATATTATGAATTCATCAAATGATTAACCCATTGATTAGGTCACAGCCATCAGGATTTAATTGTCTCTGAAAATATCCTCACAGACACACCCCATAGTGTGCTTTCCTGATCTCTTGATTATCTCTCAAGCCAATAAAACTGACAAGGCTAACCATCACACTAGCATGTTGGGTATTAGCATCTACCGTCTAAATTTGGAGGGGCATAAACAGTCACACCATAAGAATAGGCAAGCCTCCATGCTCAAGTGCTTATCAAATCATGCCAACACCATGCAAGATATCTGGCCAACTCAGTCAATG
Organism: Jaculus jaculus; assembly: GCF_020740685.1. Classification (NCBI taxonomy): domain Eukaryota; kingdom Metazoa; phylum Chordata; class Mammalia; order Rodentia; family Dipodidae; genus Jaculus; species Jaculus jaculus. Next base: position 41,076,326 of record NC_059125.1, read on the forward strand.
TGAATGGGGTCTGTCCATGGGTGTGGATATTGGAAAGTATACTTCATTAGGAGCCATACTGGCAACAATCTACCATGTCCACAAGAGCAAAAGTACTTCTCCACCCACATAATGAAAGGCCTTCATTTCCCTCTTAGACTGGCTGAAGCATTGCCTGGCACTGGCCTGCTCTTTGAAAAATAAGCCATGGCTTTATTGCATACCCTATGATACACAATTTTATTTTGAGGCGTATAGCAAGAGAAATGAATGTTTGTGCCCACCAAAAGCCATGTATTTAAATGCATGTTGGCAGTATTATTCATTATATCCCCACCCAAACCAGAAACTACCCAAATGCCCATCAACAGCAAAAAGAAAGAAACCGATCATGGCATAGTCATAGAAAGGGTTACTCTACAGCACTGAAAAAGAGCAAACGACTGCTACATGCTTTAACAAAATGAACATCCCAGTCAATGCGGAGCAAAACAAGTCACATATATAAGAGCCTGTAGTGTGGGGCCTATTTATTTGAGGTTCAAGGACAGTCAAATGAGGTCTGTACCTTTACAAGTCAGCATATCGCAGCCAAGCAGGGCAACAAGCAACTCCAGTTCCAGTTTCAGTCTAGAAGCTGAGGCTAAAGGATGGCTTGACCCCAGGAGTTCAGGGCTAAACTTGGAGGAGGGAGAGAAGGAAAAGGGAGACAGGAGAAGGGAGGAGCACAGGGAGGAGGGAGATGAAAAGGGAAGAGGAGATGGGATGAAAAGGTGGAGGGAGGAAAAGGAGTAGGAAAGAAGAGGAGGAGGTGATAATACTGACTACCTTTTTTTAAATTTATTTATTTATTTATTTATTTGAGAGCGACAGACACAGAGAGAAAGACAGGTAGAGGGAGAGAGAGAGAATGGGCGCGCCAGGGCCTCCAGCCACTGCAAACGAACTCCAGACGCGTGCGCCCCCCTGTGCATCTGGCTAACGTGGGACCTGGGGAACCGAGCCTCGAACCGGGGTCCTTAGGCTTCACAGGCAAGCGCTTAACCGCTAAGCCATCTCTCCAGCCCAATACTGACTACCTTTAAGACATAGCAACTGGGAAGAAACACAGGGCTCTTCGGGGAAGGTGCTAGAAGGTCTGTATTTTAAAAACTTTTTTTTTTTTTAACGATTTATTTGCACTGGAAAAGGGAAAAAAAAAATGCTGGGGCCTCTTGCAAACAAACTCCAGATGTATGCACCACTTTCTGCAGCTGGCTTTACATGGATATTGGAGAATTGAACCCAGGCCATCGAGGTTTGCAAGAAAGCACTTTAATCTCTAAGCCGTCTCTCCAGCCCTCAAGCCCCATATTTTCACCTAGGTGGCCACAGGAATGATCATAAATAAAAATGCCTAAAGTTTGTTTCTTCTTTTACTGTGTATAAATTAAATCTTCCTTGTGTCTATGGGACATCATTAAGGCAAGAATGGACTTCCTTTGAAATTGCTCCTGACAAGCTGGCAAGCCTGAGAAGGGGCTTGGATAGAGGAGGGAGGGAGCCCCTCAGCCAGGCCCATCTCACCTGGCCCTTGTTTTCACCTTCTGATGCAGCCAACAGAAGAAAGCCCTTGCTCGGGGCCCCAGAAAGTCTCCCATTCCCAGTCCCCAGTGAGGGGTATGCGGGCTTGGCATAGCGGTGGCCTGCAGACTCCTTCATGGAAAATGCTTTGGAAATCCTTCATTTCCTCAGAGTAGATCAAGAAAATGAGCTGGTAATGAACAGCAGAAATAACAATAATTTATAAGGGGCAGGATCAAGATGGATTTCAAATCCTACAGCTAATTTGCCAAGATACTTATTCCTAAGGCAGGTGAAGCTCTCTCCTCGTCAGATTGCAGGACAAACCAGCGCAGCAGGTCTTCCCTTGTTGGGAGGAGCGGGCAGGGAGGAGGGAGAGGAAAGGGAAGGGCGGAGGGAGAGGAGGAGGAGAGAGGAGGAGGAGGGAGGAGGGAAAGGGAGGAGGGAAAGCACGATGAAGGAAGAAGGAGGGGGAAGGAGGAGGGAGACCAGACAAAGAGGGAAGGAGGGGGCGGAAGGAATCTGAGAGGCCCTTTGGAATTATGTAGAGCAGCAGAAGTTCCAGTAATCTCTGAAAAAGGGAGTGGGCAGAGGCTTCTCTGGTTATGGGCTTGTCCTTGGCTCTGTAACTCTGCCAGGAAGAGTAGGAGCCCCCAGATTCCAAAGATGCCTCCCAGGTCCTGGAGCCTCCCACAACCCAGCGGTGGCTCCAAAGCCCAGGGACCCTCTCCTAGATCAGCCACCACCTACTCTTGACCCCTTGGCATGCACCCCACACCCCTGCTTGTACCTCCTCCCAGGAGCCAAAGTTGGAGGGGAAAGGGACCACCACACAACAATGGAAGGAAAACCCTTGTCAGGGAAGGAAGGTTCTGACCGGAGCCCTAATACTCCAGAAAGATTGTATTTCCGGCTCCCATTGCAAAGAAAGCCATAAACAATTGCCAGAGCCGCTGAGCCCGCCCCCCCCCCCTTTTCCTCCCTTGCCTTGTTCAAACAACTTCCTTTCCATAGCTTCTGTCACACCATTTGAAAATTGAATGCTCAGAGAACCTTCCAGCTCCTTCTGTGATGGGGGCCAAAGGAAGCCTGGTTCTCTTCTGCTAGCATTTGATGGGAAGGCGGCAGTGTGAGAACTCTGAGCTCTAAGCATTAAGGGGTCAGAGCTTGGATGGGAGGGTCAAGTCTATTAAGACCTGACCACAGCCAGGGTCCTTGCCAACCTTGACAGTGGCCATTGAGAAAAAGCCTTTCCTTCCCACTGTATCTTTTCCTGTGTGCACATAGTCCCCAGTTCTGATGTCCCTGGCTTCTCAAGGCTCGTGCCCTGCTTCTCCCACAATGGCACAGGCTCCATCCACAGTTAACGGTGCCATCAACCTTTCCCCAGTTGATTTTCTTGTCATGTGTAGGGAAGCCAATCCCTGCGAGTCTATCTCTGCCTTTGTGAGTTACTTTATCAGAGGCTCCAGGCCTTAGCCACAGGCTGCTGGACAAGACTGGGACCTCTTCAATTCCCAGGACTCCAGCCGGCTGCCCAGCTTGACAAATGGACCACTCCCTTTTCAATTGCGGCACTGAGGAGTCTTCCTGTTAAAGGCTAAGCACTCGCTGAGTTGCAAGTTTGAGAAAATGAGGCCATTGTGGGGCTACTTCTGAGGGAAAGAAGAGCTTGCCTCCAGTCCCATTCACCTCCCACAAGATTTGGGCATCATCATCATTTTTTTTTTTTTTTTTACATTGGGGAAAATTTCATCTCCTATTTCAAGAAAACCAGCTGAATCTGGTTGCATCTTGAGTGAACACATGCATTGTGGGAGAGGGCAAGAGTTTAACCCTTTTATTTTATTTTAATTTTAAATATATATATATATTTGGTTTTTCAAGGTAGGATGTTGCTCTAGCCCAAGCAAATCTGGAAATCACTATGTAGTCTCGGGCTAGCCTCAAACTTTCAACAATCCTCCTACCTCAGTCTCCTAGAATTCTGGGACTAAAGGCATGCAGTCAGCAAGCCAGGCAAGATTTAACGCTTTTTTTTTGTTTTTGTTTTTGTTTTTGTTTTTCGAGCTAGGGTCTCACTCTGGTCCAAGCTGACCTGGAATTAACTCTGTAGTCTCAGGGTGGCCTTGAACTCACGGCGATCCTCCTACCTCTGCCTCCCGAGTGCTGGAATTAAAGACGTGCGCCACCACACCCGGCTAATTTAACGCTTTTTAAAAACAGCACAGAGCAAGGGACCCTGTGAGCTCCATGGGGGCTCGGCTGGTGAATCCCTTGCAGTAAGGGTGTCCACTGTGGGATACCTTAGGAGACAGCCCTTGGGGGTGGCATATACTGAGAACACAGCTGGAAGGAACACAGTGTACAGAGACAGTCCCCCCAGAAAAGGCCAGCAAAAGTGGGGATCCTGGAAGATTTTATTTAAAATATTTATTTATTTATTTGAGTGAGAGAGAAAGACAGGCAGAAGCAGATAGAGAGAGAATGGACACACCAGGGCCTCCAGCCACTGCAAATGAACTCCAGACACACATGCCCCCTTGTGCATCTGGCTTATGTGGGTCCTGGGAATTTGAACCTGGGTCCTTAGGCTTCACAGGCAAACACTTCAACCGCTAAGCCATCTCTCCAGCCCTCTTGGAAGCTTTTAAAACAATTGTATGAGTTTGATTGACTGCCATAACTACAGACTGGAGTGCTGAAACAACAGAAGTTTATTTTCTTACCATTTTGCCGGCTGGAATTCTGAAGACGAGGTGTCAGCAGGCTGGACTCCTTCTGAGGCCTCTCTCTCTGGCTGGCAGAAGGCTGCCTTCTCCCTGCGTCTTCACATGGTCTTCCCTGCGTGAACGGCTTTTTGCTTTATTTTTATTTTTTCGATTTTTTGAGATAGGGTCTCACTCTAGCCCAGGCTAACCTGGAATTCACTATGGAGTCTCAGGGTGGCCCCGAACTCACAGTGATCCTCCTACCTCTGCCTCCTGAGTGTTGGGATTAAAGACCTGCGCCACCACGCCTGGCTCCTTTTTGCTTTTTTTTTTTTTTTGGTAGTTTGTTTGTTTTTGTTTTTCTTGGAGGGGTTGTTTTGTTTTTATTTTGGTTTTGGTTTTGTGTTTTCAAGGTAGGGTCTCACTCTAGCCCAGGCGGACCTGGAATTCACTATGTAGTCTCAGGGTGGCCTGGAACTCACAGCGATCCTCCTACCTCTGCCTCCCAAGTGGTGGGATTAAAGGTGTGTGCCACCATGCCCGGCTTGCTTTTTTATTTTGTTTTTTTGTTTATGTGGTGGGAGTGCACAGGTGCACAGACATGTATGTGCACATATGTATGAATTCATGGGGAGAACAACTGGTATCTTTCCTCAGACACCATCCACCTTTTCTTGTTGTTATTATTGTTGTTGTTGACATAGGATCTCTCACTGGCTTGGAATTCACCAAGTAGGCTAGACTGGCTGACCAGTGAGCCCCACAGATCTTCCTGTCTCTACCTCCCCAGCACTGGAATTACAAACATGCACCACCACATCTGGCTGTTTTTGTTTTTTAACCATGGGTCTGGGAATGAAACCCAGGTCCTCATGTTTATGAGGCAAGAACTTTACCTACTGAGCCCTTTTCTTTTTTATTTTTGTTGTTGTTGTTTTTATTTTTTATTTTTATTTATTTATTTTTTATTTTTTTCAATTTTTTGTTTATTTTTATTTATTTATTTGAGAGTGACGGGCATAGAGAGAAAGAGGCAGATAGAGAGAGAGAGAGAATGGGCGCGCCAGGGCTTCCAGCCTCTGCAAACGAACTCCAGACGCGTGCGCCCCCTTGTGCATCTGGCTAACGTGGGACCTGGGGAACCGAGCCTCGAACCGGGGTCCGTAGGCTTCACAGGCAAGCGCTTAACCGCTAAGCCATCTCTCCAGCCCTGTTTTTTATTTTTTGAGCCCGGGTTTCACTATGTTGCTCAGTCTGGCCTGGAACTAATGACCCTCCTGACCGTACCTCCCGATGTGCCCATGGCGCTCTCCAGCCACCCCTTCCCCCGCCACCAGTATCCAGCCCCATCTCTCCCAGCCCTTTCACACACCCTCTTCCGGAATCCCCTGATTGGTTTAGTCTGGAAGGGAAGACATACACGGGCAAATTGGCTTCATGTCAACCCCACATTCCCAGTCATCTGGGGCTGCAAGTGAACAGCTTGTGTTGAGATGGCAAACAGCCGTTAGTGCAAGCCTCTCAGTGTCCCAGGACCTCGAAAGACCCCATGACACCCCTCAGGAAGACTATTGCGGAGTAGAGTGAGACAGTAAGCCCCGCAGGATCCAGAAGGGACAGAACTATGTGGGCAGACTCGTAAGGATGGTGCCAGCCAGAGCAGGGGAGACTCAGGCACCAGGCAGGAAAGCGTGTAGAGGAACAGGGGTCCCTTGGACATCTTTCTCAGCAGGGTGGTCTTAGAGGCCAAATTTCCTAAATGGCACCCAAGCACTCCAAAGATGTGGAGTGAAAGAGTGGGGAGGAGAAGAGAGACAGACAGACCCAGAGATCCTAGTTGAACCATCTTTTACAACCTGGCTTTGACCCAGGCATTGTGGCTCATACTTGTAATTCCAGCACTTGCGAGGCTAAGATAGGAAGAGTGACACAAGTTAGCGTGGGCTTTTTTCTTAATTTTGGATGGCTATTTTTTTTTAAGTATATGATCCCTTATTGATATCAGCATTAATGATGTGAACACTTTTTTTTAATTATTTTTATTTATTTGAGAGCAACAGACACAGAGAGACAGATAGAGGGAGAGAGAGAGAATGGGTGCGCCAGGGCTTCCAGCCTCTGCAAACGAACTCCAGACGCGTGCGCCCCCTTGTGCATCTGGCTAACGTGGGACCTGGGGAACCGAGCCTCGAACCGGGGTCCTTAGGCTTCACAGGCAAGCGCTTAACCGCTAAGCCATCTCTCCAGCCCTGGATGGCTATTTTTTGTGAAACATATACTTAAAGGAATTTTATTTGGTGATTAAAAAAAATACAATTATGTGAGCCGGGCGTGGTGGCGCACGCCTTTAATCCCAGCACTCGGGAGGCAGAAGTAGGAGGAGCGCCGTGAGTTCGAGGCCACCCTGAGACTCCATAGTGAATTCCTGGTTAGCCAGAGCCAGAATGAGACCCTACCTCGGAAAAAAAAAAAAAATACAATTATGAAATTTGCAGAAAAATGGATGTGGAAATTATTGAATTTGTTTCTTTTTAATAATTTTATACACACACACACATATGCAATGTATTACTGCTCTCTCTTGTCTCTCGCCCACTCTCATTGACCTTCTCTTCTGAAATAGTCTCCCGCCTACTTTCATGTCTTCTTTGTGACACACTGAGTTTAGTTAGTGTTCTGTGCATGAGGTGGTGTTATTTACCAGAGCATGGGCAACTCACTAACGGCTATCCACTGGAGAAAACGTTTCCCTCTCTGCTCCTCCCTCCCCGAGCAACCATTAACTGCCAATAGCTCCTCAGTGAGGGGGCAGTGGGGTCTCATGAACCCCTCTGCAATTGGAATGTTGACCAGCTCAATCTTACGCAGGTTTTGTTTTGTTCTGTTCTTTTTTTGTGTGTTTGTTTTTCGAGTTAGGGTCTCACTCTAGCCCAGGCTGACCTGGAATTCACTATGAAGTCACAGGCTGGCCTCGAACTCATGGCCATCCTCCTACCTCTGCCTCCCGAGTGCTGGGATTAAAGGCGTGCGCCACCACGCCTGGCTTTATGCAGGTTTTGTGAAGATAACCACTGCCTGGCACAAGTCTCAAAGCAAGCCTGGGTCACATGTGAGTTCCAGGCCAGCCTGAGCTACAGAGTAAGACCCTCTCTCTCTCCCTCCCTCTCTCTCTCTCTTTCTCTCTCTCCCTAACTTCAGTCATCCTCCCTGCCCTTAAACTCTTAAGTGAAGACTGGCTAAGGGAGGTATATGGCTAATGGAGGAAGTGGGAGAGGACCTTCTAGACTATGCATGATAGATATGTTGTCCATGGTCTCAAACGTTTGTGTCTATTTGTCAGAGAGTGTCCCAGGATCTATTCAGTAAAGTGAGAAAACGTACAAAGCGTGTAAGTTCCTTTTGTCTTTGCTGTGACCAAACACCTGACAGAAGTAACACAGGAAGGAAGGATGGAAAGAAAAACGGAAGGGTGAGATGGAAGGGAGGGGGAAGGGTTTATTCTGGCTCACAGTTTGAGAGGAAAGTCCATCATGGCAGGGAAGGCAGCAGAGCATGAGGTAGCTGGTCACATTGCACATATAGGCAGGAGAGAGAGAGAGGGGGGGGGGAGATACGGAGAGATGAGCACTGATTCCCAGCTTTCTTTTTTTCTTTTTTATTATACCCACATACATGGTGGATCTTCACTCATCGGTCAATCCTTTCTGCACACACCCTCACAGACATGCTCAGAGGTGTGTTTCCTGGGTGATCCTAAATCCCATCAAGTTGTCAATCAAGACCAACCTCCATTCTAGGAAAATACAAGGAGGTATATGGGGAAGCCATGGGGCAGACACGGCCTATAGAGAGCAGCCATGAACGAACAGTAATTCCAGGGCATGGAAGGGCTCAAAGCAAAGTTTTCAGATGTGGCCTAAGTTCCCAGACCACATTATGAAGAGACCCTTTGTCTTGAAAGACTTATCTTTTCCTCTCCCACCCCACTTTCTTTTTTTCTAATTTTAAAATAGTTTTATTTTTATTTATTTATTTGAGAGAGAGAAAGAGAGAGAGGGAGGGAGGGAGAGAATGGGCACACCAGGGCCTCCAGCCACTGCAAACGACCTCCAGATGCATGTGCCCCCTTGTGCATCTGGTTTATGTGGGTTCTGGGGAGTCGAACTTGGGTCCTTTCGCTTTGAAGGAAGCTCCTTAACCACTAAGCCATCTCTCCAGCCCCACCCCACTTTCTTTTTTCTTTCAATATTTTATTTATTTATTTGAGAGCGACAGAGACAGAGAGAAAGACAGATAGAGGGAGAGAGAGAGAGAATGGGCGCGCCAGGGCCTCCAGCCTCTGCAAACGAACTCCAGACGCGTGCGCCCTCTTGTGCATCTGGCTAACGTGGGACCTGGGGAACCGAGCCTCGAACCGGGGTCCTTAGGCTTCACAGGTGAGCGCTTAACCGCTAAACCATCTCTCCAGCCCCCCACCCCACTTTCTTATCTTCACTTTTATTTGTCTTCTTCCCCTTCCTTGCCTCCCTTTCCTCTTCCTCCTTTCTGTCTTTCCTTTTCCTCTCCTTCCTTTTTATCCATCTGTCTCTCTCTGTCTCTCTCTCTCCACATTCACTGTTCTGAGCTACAAACAAACATGCATACACATGACCATGCACATTTTCTCACACACACACACACACAGGGAGGGTCAAGCATTTGCTGATTCCCCGGATAGAGTGAAGACAAAACCAAATGAGCCATGGATTGCATTTCTGGACAGGCCTGGTAGATGCAGTCTCAGGATGCTATTCCTTCTCTCCCTCCCTCCCCGCTTCTACCCTTCCCCACCTGACCTCTCTCCCTTCCTTTGCATCTGAGGCTCCCTCTGCCCAGATGCCTGGCTCCCCCTTCCTGCTCTGGTCTACGGCTACTTGTCCTTCACACCCTGCTCAGGTGTCACCTTCTTGAGATGCAGCGACCCAAGCTGACACAGCAGAGCCAGCTGCGGAAGGTGTCCTAGAAGCCCCGCTTCCCTTTGTCAGATGCGCCCCCCCCCCCGCCGCCCCCGGGGAGCAGCCAGCCTTGCTTGCCACCAAGAGACAAAGCCTGGCTAGGTTGATCTTTATTCAGAACCTTTGAGAGAGAGAAGCCGCCCTCTGCAATGACTGACTCTGGGAGCGGCTCCACTGGTTTAATCATCGCTCCTGGTTGGATCCCGCAGCATGTTGCTGGTTGCAGTGTGGGGGATGCTCGCAACAACATGAGTGTGTGTGACGGAGTGAGTGCAAAGGAACACTGTACGATCCCCGGGCTGGTTCTCCGCAATTCCACTTTTCACGTGTTTAAGCCATAACTTTCCCCAGACACATCTACCGGGGTAGGTTATAACCCTCAATTTTAGCCATGGCAATTGTAGCCCCATGTGTTTTTCTGGAACCTCGCCACTATCATCAAGAGGAAGGGTCTTTTTTTCCTCTGCCCTTGAACTCACATTGGGTTAGTGACCTTCTGACCCATAGAATATGGTGGAAGCAATGCTATGTGTTTTTCCCTGCTGGGTCATAAAATACAGAGAGCTTCCACTTGGCACTCTCTCCCTCTCTTTCGGGACACACAACCACGGAACCCCGACCACCACCCTATGACGATGCACAGGCTACATGACAGGACACATGTGAATGTTTGGCCAACAGCCCTGGCTGAGGGTTGTAAGGAATGACATCCACACAGTAGGTGGCACAATCCCACGTGCCCGACAAGCATGATCTCTGGTGTCATCCCAGCCCCAAAGCCAGCACTTAAAAAGACACCGGCAGGGCTGGAGAGATGGCTTAGCGGTTAAGCGCTTGCCTGTGAAGCCTAAGGACCCCGGTTCGAGGCTCGGTTCCCCAGGTCCCACGTTAGCCAGATGCACAAGGGGGCGCACGCGTCTGGAGTTCGTTTGCAGAGGCTGGAGGCCCTGGCGCGCCCATTCTCTCTCTCTCCCCCTCTATCTGTCTTTCTCTCTGTGTCTGTCGCTCTCAAACAAATAAATAAATAAATAATTTTTAAAAAAAAGACACAGGCAACACAGGCCTCACTACGCTGTCAATGGGAGTTAAGTCAAAACCCTCATAAAATTCCCTGCCACAGCCCTAGCTGGAGGCAGCAGATGTAAGGCTACAAGGATAGAAACCAGGCCACTGAAGGCAAATGGTCTAGCAAATTCTTTCGCCCCTCTATCTGGGTTTCCTGGTTGCAAAATGAAGACCGTAACATGCCACTGTGAGGATTAAAAAACGACAAGCCAGGCAAGACAACACACCAGACACACAGGGAAGTGTTCAATAAATATTAGTCTACTAGAAACTCAGGAGGCTTGTGTGGCCCCAGGAAGACTTGGCAAATCTATCACAGATCGACTGCTCAGGAGAGTCAAGTTCTTCCGAAAGCAAGCGCTAGGGGCTTGGAATAGACAGCACTTTGGAATTCTACACGGGGCTTTTCAGATGTCCTGGACTGGGAGCATTGATTTTATAGCATAATCTGTAGAATGAGGGAAGGCAGATACGCGCAGTTTTCCTACCACGGACAAAGTGTAAATGTTCCACCACTCTGAGGGGCTGGCGGGCTCCTTGAAGGTTCTAGATGCCGACTGGGGTCCTGGAACAGGCCTGTCACTCTTGTGATATCAAGACAGGAGAGGTACAGTGTCAAGACTGCTTTCTGTTGTTGTAACAGAATACCCAAGGGTGGGTACTGTATTAAAAAAAAAAAGAGTTTTAAAGCCGGGGGTGGTGGCGCACACCTTTAATCTCAGCACTTGCGAGGCAGAGGTAGGAAGATTTCTGTGAGTTCGAGGCCACCCTTAGACTCCATAGTGAATTCTAGCTTAGCCTGAGCTAGAGTGAGACCCTGCCTCGAAAAAACCAAAAAGAACAACAAAAAAAAAAGAGTTTTAGGGCTGGAGAGATGGCTTAGCGGTTAAGCGCTTGCCTGTGAAGCCTAAGGATCCCGGTTCGAGGCTCGCTTCCCCAGGTCCCACGTTAGCCAGATGCACAAGGGGGCGCATGCGTCTGGAGTTCGTTTGCAGAGGCTGGAAGCCCTGGCGAGCCCATTCTCTCTCTCTTCCTCTATCTGTCTTTCTCTCTGTGTCTGTCGCTCTCAAATAAATAAATAAATAAATAAAATTTTAAAAAATATTGTAAAAAGCCGGGCGTGGTGGCGCACGCCTTTAATCCCAGCACTCGGGAGGCAGAGGTAGGAGGATTGCCATGAGTTCAAGGCCACCCTGAGACTACAGAGTTAATTCCAGGTCAGCCTGGACCAGAGTGAGACCCTACCTCGAAAAACCAAAAAAAAAAAAAAAATTTAAAAAAAAAGAGTTTTATTTGGCTCATGGTTCTAGTGCCTGGACAGTTGAAACAGTATTGAGCCAGCATCCTGGCAAGGACACCCTGGTGACATCACAACGTGACAGAGTAGCAGAAAGAAAAACACTGTGTGCAAATTAGGAAGAGAAAGGAGGGGCTACATTCCTGTTCTCAGCATGCATGACGGCACATGTCTGTGATTCCAGCACTAAGGAGGCTGGAGCAGGAAGAGCTCAAGTTTAAGGCCAGCCTTGGCTCCACAACAAAACCTGCTCTTGCCAGGAGTGGTGGCGCACGCCTTCAATGCCAGCATTTGGGAGGCAGAGGCAGGAGGATCGCTGCGAATTCAAGGCCACTCTGAGACTACATAGTGAATTCCAGGTCAGCCTGATCTAGAGTGAAACCTTGCCTCAAAATAAAACAAAAAGAAAAACAAACAAACAAAAACCTGGTCTCAAAAAACCAAAAATAATAAAACAAACAAGGGCTGGAGAGATGGCTCAGCGGTTAAGGTGCCTTTCTTCAAAGCCTAACAACCAAGACTCTATTCCCCAGTACCCACGTAACACCAGATGCACATGTATTTGGAGCAGCTGGAGGCCCTTGTGCACCCACTTCTCTGTCTGTCTCTTCTATCTCTCTCTGCTTGCAAATAAATCAACATAGATATTTAAGAAGAAATAAGGGCCCATTCTCTCTCTCCCTCTTATCTGTCTTACTCTCTGTGTCTGTCGCTCTCAAATAAATAAATAAAATTATTAAAAAAAAAAAAGGGCTGGAGAGATGGCTTAGCGGTTAAGCGCTTGCCTGTGAAGCCTAAGGACCCCAGTTCGAGGCTCAGTTCCCCAGGTCCCACGTTAGCCAGATGCACAAGGGGGCGCACGCGTCTGGAGTTCGTTTGCAGAGGCTGGAAGCCCTGGCGCGCCCATTCTCTCTCTCTCCCTCTTATCTGTCTTACTCTCTGTGTCTGTCGCTCTCAAGTAAATAAATAAAATTATTTAAAAAAAAAAGAAGAAGAAATAAGGGCTGGAGAGATGGCTTAGCGGTTAAGCGCTTGCCTGTGAAGCCTGAGGATCCCCGTTCGAGGCTCAATTCCCCAGGACCCACATTAGCCAGATGCAGTGGCTGGAGGTCCTGGCGCATTCTCTCTCTCTCTCTCTCTCTCTCTCTCTCTCTCTCTCTCTGCCTCTTTCTCTCTCTGTCTGTCGCTCTCAAATAAATAAATAAGTAAACATTTTTTTTTAAAAAGAAGAAATAAAACAAACAAACAACAACAACAAAAACTCCACCTGCCCTCTCAACACCAGTACCCCAATGTACTAGAACAAATTTCCAGCACATGAACCTTTGGGGGACACATTCAAATCAGATCCAAACCATAGCACATGGAAGCCCCAGAAAGATTTCCAGGCTTTGAGGAGAGAGGGATAGAGTTTCACCCCATGGCATCAAGCAAGAGCTGTCCGGATGCCTTATATAGGAGGTCTACAGTTAGTGAGCAGCTGAGGATGCTATAAAAAGAGCCGTGGCACACCAGGTCCTGCGCAGGCCAGCACAGCAGAGGAGCGGCCAAGAGCTCCAAGCCCCTATGGGACCCAGAGGGCCGAGTGGGTAAGAGGCCTGCTGGGCATGTGTAGGAGCAGCGTGTGGACGGGAGAACATAGCCACCTGGAACATCAGACTCCATGTTCAAGTCCAAGGTAACAAGGCCAGTGGGTAGAGACAGGAAACAAATGGCAGCGCGTGGACATATGTCTCTTGCTCAGTGACAGGATGAAATAGAAACACTTCTCCTAACCCCAATCCCAGGACCTAAATTCATGGCCAGGAGAGGATGAGCAAGAGAGAACCCTGAAGAGATTGTGTCTGCCTAAAAATGACCAGGATTTCAACCAGTAGTGACGGTTAACGTGACTTGGCAATTTTAAGTTGTTCATCAGCAGAAATGGAGACTCAAGAGCTCATTGAAGGCTGCAGTTTGAAAGAAACTGGAGGGGATGGAGAGATCGTTTAGCCATGAAGGCGCTTGCTGGCAAAGCTTAAGGACACAGGTTCGATTCCCCTGTGCCCACTTGAGCCAGATGCACATGGTGGCACATGCATCTGGAGTTCATTTGCAGTGGTTGCAGGCCCTGGCGCTCCCATTCTCTCCCTCCCCCCGCCTCAAATAAATAAGTTAAAATGAAAAATGAAAAAAAAAAGGCACAGGGAAGATTCAGCTTTACCAGACCTGAGGTAGAATATAAACCCACCCCACATGGCTTGACTCTAGGCTTGGCAGTAGCAGAAGGGAAGAAGGAAGAGCAGAGCTTAGACATAAATAACCCAGCTGACAAGCTGGGACTTGCTCTCCTGGGCCACGTCCCTGCAGGAGGCGCTCACTGGGAGGGGCAGGCAGCAAGAGAAGGGAAGGAGGTCAGGAGTCTGTCCAAAAGAAGACAAACTGTGTGCCTCTCCAAAAGGATTCTGCCGCCTCTCTCAACAACTCTTAATTACCAGCAATCAGCTCTTAATTACCTACAACAAGAGAGACCAGGGAAAACACAGATAAATGAAATCCACAGATAATCCCCAAACCCCAATTTGGTCGATAACATCATCCAGCTTCCCCAAGTCACCTCTTGCCAGGATTCTGCTCTCTTGACAAGCACAGAATGACTCCCAATTCCCAAGCATTCTTTGCCCTTGCCCCAGTCAGGCTTCCATTGGTACGTGGGGGGGGGGGGGGGGGGAGGCAGGTGGACGGTAAATAATTCCCAACTGGAGATTCTTTGCTCCCATTCCTGAGATGCACTGCCAGGGCCCCTGGCCACGTGCCAGGCTCAAGCCTCCTGGCGTTGGACCGTTTTCGCTCTCTGTTTGCCCAACAAATAGGAGTGCTGGCTATGAATTCAAACCACCTTGGAAGAAACAGGAAACAGCAGGTTCCAGAGCAAGGGTCCCTGGGATCACCCCTGTCCAGGGGCTGCTGTGGGCTACCTGTCGGAGGGCCTCTCTGTCCACACATTAAGTACAACAACTACCAGAGCCAGAGGACAGAAGCAAGGCAGATTCGAAGCTAGTTTAAGGGTGGCAATAGAAGCCGGGCGTGGTGGCGCACGCCTTTAATCCCAGCACGTGGGAGGCAGAGATAGGAGGATCGCTGAGAGTTCGAGGCCACCCTGAGACTACATAGTTATATTCCAGATCAGCATGGACCAGAGTGAGACACTACCTTGAAAAAACAAAACAAAACAAACAAGAAAACCAAAGTAGGAATAGAGGAAAGATGGAAACCCTGGGGTTCCCCATTTTTCAACTTTCCTGCACTCAAGGATTTCCTCTTGGGGCCATCACTTGGGAAAACATGTTCAGGAGTGACCCAGGAGTGCAGCAAATAGCCTCGTTTCAATGACAAAGAAAGAAATAGGGCTAGGGAGATGGCTCAGTGGGTAAGAGCAGTGACCACCCAAGCATGAGGACCTGAGTTCAATCTCCCAGCACCCACCTAGACAATAAGTGTGGCCATGCACACCTGTAACCCCGGTTCTGAGGGGCACAGACAGAAGGATGTCTGGGGCTTGCTGGTTAGCCAGTCTAACAGAAAAATGGGGAGCTCAAAGTTCAGTGAAAGATTCTGTCTCCGTTGGGCTGGAGAGAGGGCTTAGCAGTTAAGCGCTTGCCTGTGAAGCCTAAGGACCCCGGTTCGAGGCTCGGTTCCCCAGGTCCCACGTTAGCCAGATGCACAAGGGGGCGCACGCGTCTGGAGTTCGTTTGCAGAGGCTGGAAGCCCTGGCGTGCCCATTCTCTCTCTCTCCCTCTATCTGTCTTTCTCCCTGTGTCTGTCACTCTCAAAAAAAAATAATAAAAAATGAACAAAAAAAATATTTTAAAAAAAAGATTCTGTCTCTGAGAAATAAGGCTAAAGAACAGAAGAGTACACTGGAAGTCCTCCCCTGGCCCCTGCACATGTATGTACACACAAATACATACACCACACACTCAACACACATACTACGCCCTTTGCATTTTATACCACACAAAAGAAGGCAGTAGTCGGGATGTCCATAGAATCCACAACAGCCTTTGTACCCCTCCCCACCCCCTCCCTGCCCCTCAGAGCAATGACCCCGGCAGCTGTGAGCATGTGTCCTTTAGAGTTCAAGGGAGAAGCAACAGTTGAGCGTGCCTCTGAATGTAGATCTCTTCTGACTTTTCTCTCCTCCTTCCATTCGCTTAACACAGCATACAGGCAAGGCAGTCCGTCATTTCTGCAGGTCTTGTTAATGAACCCGCAGGAGCCAAGGGGCCTCGTGATTGTCAGGAACCTAGAGACAGCATGCTCCCCACCAGTGTGCAAATACCACGGAAGAAGATCCCTGTGCCTCCCCCTCCCCCGAACCTATCCTCCCTAACCTCACTCGGGGTGCTGTGTACCTAAACACCAAGTCCGAGACTATCCAGGGCACGTCTATGCCCTGACTCATCTTCACAGCTTCCTGGGTACACACAGAGGTCCCAGAGAGATCACCTCCTACAAATTGGGGCCAAACAGTGCATTGCCCCGAGGGAACCGCCAGCCCAGGATGGAAAGAAAGGAGGAATGCTAAGAGCTAAGGAGGGGACAGTCATAGCCTCGCCCCACCCTGTACACACACATAGCCTTGACCAGATCACAGCCCCTTCCACACTCCAAATGGGCATTAGTGCAGCCAACGCTAACTCAATTTCCTCACAGAGAGGAATAATTTTTCTCCTGTCCCTCGCTTCTGCTCTGCCTCTGATGGGGATGGTTGGTTCTACCTTATAAGGTTAGGTCTTCAGGCTTTTTTTTTTTTTCCTTTTTGGCTTTTGGGGCCTTTTCTTGCTCTGTTTGATGACTGAGTAAAAGAGAAGCTGGGAGGGCGAGATAGAGAAGCAGCCAGGACCCAGGAAACAACGCAGTTTCCTATAATCCAAAGTCCCATGCTTCTGGGAGGTCATTTGGCATCTCTCCAGTCACCTGGCAGTGACCCCCGTGGCACAGAGGGTGAGATGTGCTAATAGCCCTACCCATCAAACTGATGTGGAGTGAAATGATGCAGTGACGTTTGGAGAAGGGGAAAAAAAGAAAGAAAGAAAGGAAGGAAGGAAAGAAGGAAGAGGCTGGATATTCCCCCCGCTGAGGAGGCTGACATCACTCTCCGCCAAACAGACCTCGCCTGCCTTTCTCCAAGCCAGCATTCTGAGGCTGGCTTCTGATTATTTCAATCAGCTGAGAATGGGGAAGGCGGAGGCAGCCGCCTTTGCGGTTTGCAGACTTGGAGACATTGGCTTTTCTGCTGGCTCCTGCAGAAGCGGGCGTCTGACTCCCTAACGTTCCCAAGCAGTTAGGAAGAGAGGGTTGCAATGGATTTTCTGACCCCAAAATATAATGGTCCCTCACTTGGTTGCAAAGGCCAACAGTCTTTTTGCAATGGGTGGTGGAACTGGAGGCCCCGTGGACGTGTTCAGCTCAGCGTTCACCATTCTCAGCCAGTTCGCTTGATGATACTAGGGACTGGCTACATTTGGGTTCTGTTCACCCCTGCATGCAGCCCCCAGAGCCTGGCTAGGATGGCTCCCCTTTGCTGCTGCTTTCCTCATGCCAGGCTCGTGCAAAGGACTTGTGGGTGATGCTAACAAACTTCTACAAAAATCACAGAGGTAAGCCGGGCGTGGCGGCGCACGCCTTTAATCCCAGCACTCGGGAGGCAGAGGTAGGAGGATCGCTGTGAGTTCGAGGCCACCCTGAGACCACATAGTGAATTCCAGGTCAGCCTGGGCTAGAGTGAGACCCTACCTCGAAAAACCAAAAAAAAAAAAAAAAAAAAATCAAAGAGGTACGGTGGCATACACCTGTAACCCCAGCACTCAAGAGGTTGTGGTAGAGAGTTCAAGGCCAGCCTGAGCTACTTAACAATACAGTGCCTCTAAAACCAAAGGAACATAAACATGAGAGAGCACAGAGAAAACAAGCAGGTGCAATGCTGGCCACTGTGTGCTGTACAGCCCAAGAAAATGACTGCAATTCATTTCCTGATAGTGGTACTTGGGATTGAATCCATAGCCTGTATGCTTGGCAAGCACTCTACCACTGAGATATATTCCGTCTTTTATTCTTTTCTTTTCTTTTTTCTTTTTTTTTTTTTTTTTTTTGAGGTAGGGTCTCACTCTAGCCCAGGCTGACCTGGAATTCACTACGTAATCTCAGGGTGGCCTCGAACTCATGGCGATCCTCCTACCTCTGCCTCCTGAGTGCTGGGATTAAAGGCGTGCACCACCACACCTAGCAGAAAGAGACAGAGAAAGAATGGGTGCACCAGGGCCTCCAGCCACTGCAAACAAACTCCAGATGCGTGTGCCACTTTGTGCATCTGGCTTTAGGTGGGTACTTGGGAAACGAACTCAGGTAGTTAGGCTTTACATGCGAGTACCTTAATCACTGAGCCATATCTCGAGCTCCTTAGACCTTAGAAAAAAATTTTTTTAATTTATTTATTTGAGAGCGACAGACACAGAGAGAAAGACAAATAGAGGGAGAGAGAGAGAGAATGGGCGCGCCAGGGCTTCCAGCCTCTGCAAACGAACTCCAGACGCATGCGCCCCCTTGTGCATCTGGCTAACGTGGGACCTGGGGAACCGAGCCTCGAACCGGGGTCCTTAGGCTTCACAGGCAAGCGCTTAACCGCTAAGCCATCTCTCCAGCCCTAGAAAAAAAATTTTAAACTTTTTCTGATTTTAGAGACAGAGGTTTCCTGAATTGCTCAGTCTGGCCTTGAACTCAGTCTGTAACTCAGGAAGTCCTTGAACTTGGCAGTTCACTATATTTTATTATGTTACTTTTATTTTGTTTGAGACAGGATCTCATGTAGCCCAGGCTGGACTTGAACTCCTGTTCCTCCTTGACTTCACCTCCCTGAGTGCTGGGATTATAGGCATGGACCACCCCACCCTGCTCTTGCCACTCATTTTATAGGACTGAGCCCAAACCAGCTGGTTCTCAAAGTAGCCAAGGCTAAAATAAGGCATCTATTATCGAAAGAAAAAAACAGGCAGGAAGGGGGACATCATCAGGTCATCAGATCATCAGAAAAGGTTATACCCAGTGCATGAAATAGCACTAACGGTTACTAGAATACTACCTGTCCCGTTGTGAGCGCCAGCTATCTGCTATGAGCACAAGCCGGGCTAAGTACTTCTGCAAGCCTCGCTGGCATCTAATCCTCCCAAGCAAAACAGATGTTAACAATCACCAGCAGACATTTCAGAAATCTAGGAAACAGTCCTGTGAGTTCATGTTTGTCTGCAATGGCAAACATTATCTTCTCAGGACCTATGTAACACATGGGAATGTAGATCAACCTCATGATAGCGCTGTCTTTAGAAAACAACACTGGAAGACCTTTCTCTTCCTCAGTGTCCCAGGTGATGGGAAGGGGGTGGGCCAGGCAAAAGAGTAGACCAGCCAGGGGATCCTCGCAGCTACGTGCACCCCCTCACTGGTCACTCCTTCTCTAGTCCACGAGTCTGTCCTGGACTGCAAGTTTCTGACACTGATGCACATGTGCACAGTTGATGAATATCTTCCATCGGGGTCAGCTTTGCATCCCTTGAACAAATACCTGAGATAATGAACTTGTAAAGAGAAAAGGTTTCTTTGGGCTTAGAGTTTTGGAGTTTCCAGTTGTAGTCACATTGCTTTTGTGCTTCTGGGGATGGGACAGCAGCATAGGACAGAGCTATGTCACTTCCACGGCGTATAAAAGAAAAAAAAAAAGAGAGAGAGAGACCAGGTTCCCACAAGCCCCTTAAGGGCACATCCCCCAAGGACCCTAAGACCTCCTTCCCAAACTCCACCATTTAAAGGTTCCACCCTCTCCCGATGGTGCCAAACTGGGAGCAAACCTTTAACACAAGGAGACAGACATTCAACATCCAAAACTGGCATCTTCCTTCTTCTTCTGCTTTTGCTTTTTCTTTTACATTTTTTTTTTTTGAGGCAGGGTCTCACTCTAGCCTAGAATGGCCTGGAGTTCACTCTGTAGTCTCAGGGTGGCCTTGAACACACCGTGATCCTCCTCCCTCTGCCTCCCGAGTGCTGGAATTAAAGGCGCACACCACCACACCTGGCCTGCATCTTCTTTCTTGATTGCAAAACATGATCACCAGGATAACTGCCCAGGATACCTCCTGATGCTCCTCATCCTCCAGGGTTTTCAGAAATGGAGAAGTCAGTGCCGCTGCTTCAGGAGCCTGTGTCTACTGTCCACACAGGGCACAGAACATCAGCCAAATAGAGTGTATTGGACAACCTTGTACTGGGCTACCCACAGCTCATGCACAGGATCCGGCCCCGCTAACCCTATCATATCCTTCATGAGAAAACTCTCCAGCAAGAGAGGGTAATAAAGCAAAGATACACCCAAAGATATCCCCCTCACTGCTGATGCCTTATGAAGCCACCAACTTATTTTAATAATGAAGGCAAAGGGGCTGAAGAGATGGCTTAGCGGTTAAGCGCTTGCCTGTGAAACTGAAGGATCCCAGTTCGAGGCTTGATTTCCCAGTACCTATATAAGCCAGATGCACAAGGTGGCACATGCGTCTGGAGTTTGTTTGCAGTGGCTAAAGGCCTTGATGCACCCATCTCTCTGTCTCTCTCTCTCTCTGTCTGTCATTTTCAAGTAAATAAAAATAAAGAAATAAAATCTACAAGCTACACTTCAAAAATGCAGGCAAGGCTCAAAATTTTATGAAAATCTTCTTTAGAACCATTGTCAAATCTGGAAGTGGTGGCTCACACCTGTTATCCCAGCACGTGGGAGGCTGAGGCAGGAGGATTGCGATGAGCTTGAGTTGAGTGAGGTTCAGGCCAGCCTGGGCTATAGAATGAGACAAGAAGGAAGAAAGGGAGAGAAGGAGGGAGGGAAGGAGGGAGGAAGAAAGGCAGGCAGGCAAGCAGCTGAGAGACCACATGATAAAATGAGTTTTTATTGCATTGAGCGTCAGTTCATCTTTGCCCCTCCCTTAAAATATTAAACCCTAAATACAGTAATCTATTTGAAAGGTGATCCCAGGAAATGCAATTGATAGAATGGGGAAAGTGAGATAAGAAAGGAGAAAGCAGAGCTGGAGAGATGGCTGAGCAGTTAAAGCACTTGCTTGCAAAGCCTGATGGCTTGAGTTCCATTCCCCAGTACCCACATAAAGCCAAATGCACAAAATGATGCACGCATATGGAGTACGTTTGCAGTGGCAAAAGGCCCTGGCATGCCCATACTCACTCCTTCTCTCTCCCCTTACAAATAAATAAATAAG
Source organism: Jaculus jaculus (assembly GCF_020740685.1). Lineage (NCBI taxonomy): Eukaryota > Metazoa > Chordata > Mammalia > Rodentia > Dipodidae > Jaculus > Jaculus jaculus. The sequence goes on from NC_059125.1 coordinate 41,097,231, forward strand.
GAAAGGGAAACTAAAGATGTGGTACAGGTGGTAGAGTGTTTGCCTAGCATGCATAAAGCCCTGAGTTCTATGCCCCACACTGCATGAAACTGGGCGTGATGATTCACGTTCGTCTTCCCAGCACTCAGAAGATGGAAGCAAGAGGATCAGAAGTTCAAGATCATTCTCATGTATAGTGAGTCCAAGGCCTGCCTGGACTCCATGAGACTTTGTGTCAATAACGACTGAAGGAAGGTACGGAGGGGTGAAAGGAGGAAAAAACAAATAAAAAGAAAAAGAAAAAGAAAACTATGTGTGAAGGGAAGCCACGCATGGCGGCACACGCCTTTAATCCCAGCACTCAGGAGGCAGAGGTAGGAGGATCGCTGTGAGTTCAAGGCTACCCTGAGACTACATAGAGAATTCCAGATCTGCCTGGGCTACAGTGTGACCCTACCTGGAAAACAAAAAGAAGAAGGAAAAAAAAAAAAGGATGCATTAATGGACAGATTTTTGCTGTGGACAGTAGAAACCTGACCCTACTTGGGCCCTCTAAGAGAATGTAGAACATTCCACAGAATTGTCCCACTAGGCAGTGATGGACACATGTACTGTTCTGCTCTCACCTTACCACACTGGTTGGGCAGAGGTCCTGAGGTGGCCTTTTCCCCGACTTCCCCACCTTTGAGCCGTACCTTCATTCCTCCCCAGGCCAAACTCCCTACAGAGATGTGAAAGAAGATTCCTGTAGGTTCAAGAACTGTTTTCCTTTTTTTATATAAAATAAAAATAATTTATTTATTTTTCAAGGGTATGGAGAAAGAGGAGAGAGAGAGAGAGAGAGAGAGAGAGAAAGAGAAATAACACTGCAGAGCCATTTGCCATTCCAAAAGAGCTCCAGAACGCATGCGCCACTTCGTGCTTCTGGCTTTCCATGGATACTGGGGATCAAACCCAGGCCATCAGGCTTTGCAAGTAAGCCCTGTAACCGCTGAGCTATCTCTCCAGCCCAGGTTCAAGAACTGTATGCAAGGGACCAGTGAGGTCCAAGGGTGCGTAGGCACCGCCAGCTAGTCCTACAGATCCAAGGGACTTTGGAATCATTAGCAAGAAATCAAGGGCTGGAGAGATGGCTTAGCAGTTAAGTGCTTGCCTGTGAAGCCTAAGGACCCCAGTTCGAGGCTCGGTTCCCCAGGTCCCACGTTAGCCAGATGCACAAGGGGGCGCACGCGTCTGGAGTTCGTTTGCAGTGGCTGGAAGCCCTGGCGCGCCCATTCTCTCTCTCTCCCTCTATCTGTCTTTCTCTCTATGTCTGTCGCTCTCAAATAAGTAAATAAAAAATGAACAAAAAAAATTTTATATAAAAAAAAGAAATCAAACCTACCTTCAGAAGATGGGCATTGTTATAAGCAACAGTCTTGGGTGAAATAGTAATACTCGCTGGTTTCATGAGTCTCGCTGTGGTTCTAAGCCCTTTATATGCATGGACCCATCTAGTTCCCACACAACTGGCTACAATAGGCACCAATATTCCTTTTATGACAGACAAGGAGTTAGGTCTGCTGTATACTCCAAGGCAATTCCACAAACGTCTTGGAGCAGCAAATCCATCAATGGAATAAGCAAAGAGTCTTCCAGGTGATAGCTTTAAGGACAGAGAGTGGATTGGTGTCACTCTAAATATATGTATATGTAAATGCATCCAGATATGTTGGTTAAAAGCAGCAATAGTCTCATCTCATATATGAACCAATGAGTAACCAACTGAATTTTGTACACCCTAAAGACCCCGGAATTTTAGGAACAGTAAGAGAATGTGCTGAAAATACTAAGGGAGCCCATCTGGAAAAGATGGACTGGGAGTTGTAACTAAAAGATGTGGACATAGCATGGTGTTTAAGTCCTAGAGACAGGATGGAGTAGGGTAAAGAGGAAAATATAAAATAAAACTCTACTATATGCCAGAAGAGCAGAGAGCTGGGGTACTTGGTGACCTCCTTTGGAAGTCAGGTGTGGCCATATGATGTAATTTGGTCAAGGGAGTTAGTAGAAGTGACTTGGGTCCTATCTAAGTAGAAGTTTTAAGAGTCAGGGCATAATTTGCTATGTGGCTCCCTCCCTCCCGTCAGAGGTGATCATAGAGCACACAGTAACATGGACTCTCTGTCTACCTGGATGCCTGGGAGATGACCAGGACATAAGCCTCTCCTGCTGACCCATGGAAACATCCAGCATGGGTAAAACACCAACCTTTATTGTGTTATAAGCCACGGAGATTTTGGAGATGTTGCCCCAGCATAGCTAGCTAGCACATCCTGACCCACAAGCTAGGCTTATACTCCCACCACAAGGAACCCTCAGACCTTAGTGACTTAACACACAAATTTCATGTCCACACAAAGTTCACTGCAAGTGAACGGATGAAGGAGGAAAAGCATTATGCTCCACAAAGTCACTCAGGGACTCAGGCTAATGGGGCTCCAGCATTTGAAGCATTGCTACCTGCCAGCACAGCCAGGGTTGAAGGAAATGGGATAGTCCTGCAGGGAAGGCTTTCGCATGACTTCAATGTCAAAATAATACACACCACATTCAGATCGATTTTGTTGGCCACAGCTACTCGAATAACTCTCTACTTAACTGCAAAGGGCCATACAATCATAAAAGGGAATGGAAATCTCCCCTATGTCTTGAAGCAGGGAACTGACTATTGGTCAACAGTAATAATTTCCATCTGGCCTCTGAATACTGGCCAGTAGTGAGCCACTTGGGATATGGAGGGCATGGTGACAGGTGCGTGACGAAGGCTTTGGAGAATCAGGACATGAGTCTTGATGTATCTAGGAGCTGCTGCAAGTCTATGAGCAGGGTAGGGACTTAAGAAGTCTGAGTTAAAGTATCACTGGCATGGTAGGGACCAGTGCTGGGGTAAGTAGAAGCCACATGCCATTGGTAAGGAGACGTATCAAAGGCCAATGTATTAACCTAGGCCTGACCCACTGTTATCAGAGGAAGAGAAATGAGGAATGAGTCCTGAGGCATTTAAGGAAAGAGGAAGCATGGTGTGTTGCCTGCCTGGGCTTTGACATATCAGGATGTGAATGCTACCTCTGACATCTACTGAAATTTTGCTCTTAGGTAAAATGCATAATGTCTGTGAGCCTCAGTGTTCTTATCTGAAAAATGGGGCTAATAGTACCTTATATAGTGGTTACGATGATTATAAGACTAGACATTATGTGTATTACTTGATAGACGTTGCGGTGGTGGTCACAGTGGTGGCAGTGGTAATGAGGATGGCAGAGTCACATGGTGAATTATAAAACAATTGAGGTTGAAGCTCTGGAGATTAGAATGCCTATAATTAGGAGGAAAGATGATGAGACTCCCAATATAGAAAATGTAGAAGGAAAAATTAAAAGATAGAAAATAAAGTATGAAATCCAGGGCCCTAGAGACCAAAGGGGGAAAGTTTTAGTGAGAAAACTGAAGCTCAAAGTGGACAAAGAGATATAAACAATAACTATTGGATTTTGCTACAATTAAGTGACTCAACCTGGTAAGGGGGCAAGTTGGTGGCAAGGGATTAACAGACACAGGTAATTGAGAAGTGGAGCTCAGCTGGTATAGACTTTCCTCATAAGGAGCTTGGCAGGGGAAGGACAAAAGATCAAAGGACTTGCCTAAGTCAGAAATGTCTTTGGCTACAAGTTATAAGGACTTCAAAAAATATCAAAGATAAGAGAGAAGGACATGGAGAGAAAAATAGTAGAGAAATGGAGGAGAAATATTCATTTAAAATATTTTTCATAGGCTGGGGAGATGGTTGTATGGGTCAAGGACTTGCTGTACAAGTGTGCCAACCTAAATTCAGGTGCCCAGAACCCATGTAAAGCTGGGCAGCAGCAGTAGCAAGCATCTGTAATCCCAGACCTCTTAAGGCAAGACGGGAGGTGGAGAAAGGAGAATCTCAGATGCTCATGGGACAATCATGCTGAAATTCACAGTAGCGACCAAGAGACTGCCTCCAACACGACAGAAGGAGAGGACAGACACTTGAGGTTGTCCTCTGACCTCCACCTGCATATTGTGGCATGCATGCATCCATACTCATTCATACCCATGAACACACACACACACACATACACACAAAGATAATAATAATAATAAGCAATATTTTGCATTCAGCATTGGGAGAATTACACATAGTAAGGCAAAATGTCAATAGCAAAAATGAAAAATAAGACTCTCCAGGTGTGGTGTGGTGCACGCCTTTAAGCCCAGCACTCAGGAGGCAGATGTAGGAGGATCACTGTGAGTTCAAGACCAGCCTGAGACTCCATAGTGAATTCCAGAACAGCCTGGGCTACAGCAAGACCCTACCTCAAATAAAGAAATAAATAAATAATGCAATTTAATTTGTAGAGCCTTTCCTTAGCCCAACAGATCTTTTCAGAGTATTTACATAAAAACCTCCAAGATTTGGGTAAGGTTGAACTATTTTTTATAGTCGTTGCTAGCTGCCCATGCATGTCTCCCCCAATGGCCACCTATGAGGAAAGGCAATCTCTTAGAAAGACCAAGTGCTAATGGGACAAAAGTGAAAATATAGCCAGGCGTGGTGGTGCACACCTTTAATCCCAGCCTTTAGGAGGCAGAGGTAGGAGGATCACTGTGAGTTCGAGACCAGCATGAGACTCCATAGTGAATTCCAGGTCAGCTTGGGCTAGAGTGAGACCCTACCTCAAACTCCTCCCCCCTAAAAAGGGGAAAATATGATGTGTCAATTCCCAGGCATCATCTTTTTTTAAAAAATACTTTTTGTTCATTTTTACTTATTTATTTATTTGAGAGTGACAGACACAGGGAGAAAGAAAGATAGAGGGAGAGAGAGAGAATGGGCACGCCAGGGCTTCCAGCCTCTGCAAACGAACTCCAGACGCGTGCGCCCCCTTGTGCATCTGGCTAACGTGGGACCTGGGGAAGCGAGCCTCGAACCGGGGTCCTTAGGCTTCACAGGCAAGCGCTTAACCGCTAAGCCATCTCTCCAGTCCCCAGGAATCATCTTTAAAAGACTCTTAGTCAGGGCCAGAAATGCAGTTGAGTGGTAGAGCAGGGGGGATGCCCTGGGTTCCATCCCAGCCCAGGTGATGATAAAAGTTTTAAAGAAACCCAGCCTTGGCAGTGACCTTGGGATGACTCAGAAGGTACCATGGTGCTGGAAAGAAGTAACAGGAGTGCTCAGCACTGCAATATCTCTATCACACCTTCCAAGGCTCAGGGTCTAATACGTAAGAGGTGACAGAAAGAATGTAAGAGCCAAAGGAAGGGAAGAACTCCTTACAACGTGCTCCCCCCAGACAAAAAATGGCCTGGACATCCATGACCTCACAGTGCCTGACACTACCTACACAAGACCATCATAATAGGAGGAAAAGATCATGACATCAAAATAAAAGAGAGACTGATTGAGATGGGGAGGGGATATGGTGGAGAATGGTGTTTCAAAGGGGAAAGTGGGGGCTGGAGAGATGGCTTAGTGGTTAAATGCTTGCCTGTGAAGCCTAAGGACCCCAGTTCGAGGCTCGCTTCCCCAGGACCCACATTAGCCAGATGCCCAAGGGGGCGCACGCGTCTGGAGTTCGTTTGCAGTGGCTGGAGGCCCTGGCGCGCCCATTCTCTCTCTATATATATATCTGCCCCTTTCTCTCTCTCTGTCTGTCGCTTTCAAATAAATAAAAATAAACAAAAAAAATTAAAAAGGGGAAAGTGGGGGGGGAGGGAGGGTATTACCATGGGATATTTTTTATAATCATGGAAGTTGTTAATAAACATTTGAAAAAAAAAAAAAAGAAACGCAGCCTTTATGAGGTACCTAGATCACAGTCATAAATACAGAAAATAGAATGTCACCTGCCAAGGGCTAGCCGCAGAGGTATCAAATCTCAGTTTGAGAAGATGAAAAAGTTCTGAAGGAGGATGGTAGGGATAGCTACCCAACATGTTGCACATTGTCAATGTGTTTAATACTATGCTTAAAAATGGTTAAGATTAATTTTTCAAAAAAATTTTAAAAATTTTAAGGGCTGGCCGGGCGTGGTGGCGCACGCCTTTAATCCCAGCACTCGGGAGGCAGAGGTAGGAGGATTGCCATGAGTTCAAGGCCACCCTGAGATGACAGAGTTAATTCCAGGTCAGCCTGGACCAGAGTGAGACCCTACCTCGAAAAACCAAAAAAAAAACAAAACAAAAATTTTAAGGGCTGGAGAGACTGCTTAGCAGTTAATGTGTTTGCCTGCAAAGCCTAACAACCCCTGCTTGATTCCCTAGTGCCCATGTAAAGCCAGATGCACAAAGTGACACATGTATCTGGAGTTCATTTGCAGTGGCTAGAGGCCCCGGAGTGCCCATTCTGTCTCTCCTTGCAAATGAATAAATCAATAAATTTTGTTTGTTTGTTTTTTGAGGTAGGGTCTTACTTTAGCTCAGGCTGACCTGGAATTCACTATGTAGTCTCAGGGTGGCCTCGAACTCATGGTGATCCTCCTACCTCTGCCTCCCCAGTGCTGGGATTAAAGGCATGTGCCACCAGGCCCAGCTAATAAAATATTTTTTAAAAAAAAGTAGTTAAGATAAGACAGACATGGTGGCTCATGCCTGTAATCCCAGCAATCAGGATACGAAGATAGGAGGATTGCTGAGAGTTCGAGGCCAGCTTAAGACTACAGAGTGAGTTCTAGGTCAGCCTGGTGGAGCAGGGATGTGGGCTCAGTGGTTAAAGGTGATTGTTTCCAAAGCCTGCTCTCCAGGGTTAAATCCCTAGTGTGAATGATCACATAAACCAGAACACAGAAACGCGGTCCACGTTTCCTGTGTTCATTTAAAGCTGCAAGAAGTCCTACTGTGCCCAACATGCACAAATACACACACACTCACAAATGCACATGCACACACACAAATACATAATTTTTAAAAGGTTATGACGGGCCGGGCCTGGTGGCGCACGCCTTGAATCCTAGCACTCGGGAGGCAGAGGTAGGAGGATCACCATGAGTTCGAGGCCACCCTGAGACTCCATAGTGAATTCCAGGTCAGCCTGGGCTAGAGTGAGACCCTACCTTGAAAAAACAAAACAAAACAAAACAAAACAAAACAAAAGGTTATGACGGTAAATTTATTTTGCACATAAAGAAATTCAAAGAAAGCCGGGCGTGGTGGTGCACGCCTTTAATCCCAGCACTCGGGAGGCAGAGGTAGGAGGATCGCCGTGAGTTCAAGGCCACCCTGAGACTCCACATTGAATTCCAGGTCAGCCTAGGCTAGAGTGAGACCTTACCTCGAAAAACCAAAAAAAAAAAAAATTCGAGGAAATTGAGAACTGGCCTAGGGCTTGTAATCCCTTTTATGTCTTGCTCCATCCCACAGCCCTCAATGTGAGTACCATGGGCACCATCTTGGACTGTGGGGTGAAAGGTGCTGAGTTGTGCAAGGCAGAGCTGTGACCTTGGAGGAACCTGGACCCCTAAGGTTGGCTTGGAGTAGAACAGTCATTCCAGCTCTGGACTGCAGCCAAACCTCATCTTTCCAGATGCAGGCCCCAGGCAGTGGCCAAATGACACTCTCTGATATTCACCCTGAGAAACCAGCTCGCTCCCCCCTCCCTCTCTCTCTCTCTCTCTCTCTGCCTCTCTCTCTCTCTCTATCTATCTATCTCTACAGGCAATCAGTTTGTCACAGGGTCACCAATTTGAGGAGGGGGCGCTAACACCACGTGACGCTGGCCCTTTGGAGCACTTAGGAACTCGGCCTCCCCTTGCCTGTCTGGCCCGCTAGGCTCTATCCCAATCGTGCATAGCTAACGAGCAGTGACTTCACACTGGACAGGGGAGAAGATTTGAGTGCTTTCAAGGACAAAGCTGTGGCCTGATATCTGGCAATGAAAATCAGGACCAAGCAGCCCTACCTCGTGATTTCTAAAAGCAAAGAAGAAAAGCTTTCAGAGGCTGAGCCCATCCCTGTTCCAGCAGGAAGTCCTGTCCACAGACAGCAGCAGCCACACTGCCCTGTCTCCTTACACAACCCTCCTCGCTAGGCACTCGTTCAGTGTGCCCCGCCTACAGTCCGGCTCAGTGGTCATCTTTTGGATAGAGATCCTCTTCCCCCATCCCTCTGCATGAGTTGTTTTTGCCTTGCTGTGACAAAATGTCCTGCAGAAACTCTTTATGGAAGGGAATGTTGCTTTTGGCTCATAGTTTCAGAGGGTCTTGGTGCATCAACAATGGGGCACACAGGGGGGAGTTTGAGGTGATAGGGGTATGTCATGGAATGCCTCAGCGTGGGCCAGTGTTGCAGTCAGTGATGGCTGGTAGAAATCACCCAACCAAGAGCAGCTTATGGGGGAAAAAGAGGCTTATTTTGGCTTACAGGCTCCAGGGGAAGCTCCACAACGGCAGGGGAAAACGATGGCATGAGCAGAGGGTGGACATCACCCCCTGGCCAATATAAGGTGGACCACAGCAACAGGAGGGTGTGCCAAACACTGGCACAGGGAAACTGGCTATAACACCCATAAACCCACCCTCAACAATACCCTCCCTCCAGGAGGTGTTAATTCCCAAATCTCCATCAGCTGGGAACCTGGCATTCGGAACGGTGACGTTTAGGGGAGACACCTGAGTCAAACTATCACAGCCAGGAAGCAGAGAGCAGCTGGAAGTAGGCGTCCAGCCAAAGCCTTCAAAGCCCCGCACCTACTGACCCACGAGCGGCCAGGCCCCACTTCCTAACAGTTCCACAGCCCCCAAAATAGCATCACCAGATGGGGAGCAGGCATTCAAAACATGTGGAGGGCATTTCAGAATCCAAACCTCACACTGCCCGTGATGCCATTGTGAATTCCAAGGAGCAGGGACCTTGCCATTTCGACCGCATGACTCACCGCCATGCCAGGCTTCAGAAAGGTTTTGGATTCGTCAGCACGAAGGATAATCTAAGGATCTTTGTTTGTAAATAAGAGGAAAGGAGTCTCAATAAAGTCACTCATTCCCCGCTCCCCCCACCCCATGGCAGGCCAGCCTAACAAAGCAGCACCTAGTCCATTTCAAAGGCCTGTTGCTAGTAACCGCCAAGTTTCCACCCATAAAACTTGGTAAAAGGTAGTTTTACCTTTAAAAGTATAAGTTTCCTAGTGACAAGCCCAAATTTCTCTTGTCGCAGTTTATAGCCACTCCATCTGCTCTTAACGTCAGTGTGACCGCACAGCTGCTACTGCCACCTACAACCTGGGCTGACATTCAGCCGAAATACAAGGCTGCGACAGCTGCACCGGTTGTTAAAATACTGAAATGCTTCTGTCACCATATAGTAAATAGCCCCACCTGCCACCCTGGCCACCCTTTCCACCTCCCTGAGACCTCCCAAACTCTTTTCTATCCGATCCAGAGCATAGAGGGTTCCAGGCCCCGGATCTCAGAAGCTAGTGAATGACTTGTGGCCATGTATGACTGTCACCCTTGATGGGACAACCTCTCCCTTCCCTTCCTCGAGCTGGATAAGAGATGCTTGCGGTTTGTCCACCCTCTGAGGCATCCATATGCAATGACAGCAGCCTGTGGCAGATGTGTAAGTCATGAATGTGCCGGCTACAAATTGGAGGTGGGTTTTGCAAGCGACTTAAGCCTGAGAAGGGAAGTAAACTTACTCACTCTGGATGGCTAGGGTTTAGGGAAGCCAAGGCCTAGTCTGAGAAGCTACCAAGAGCCACTGTGTGGGCTTGGCTGAATGCATAAGGATGGACGTCTAAGTAGATGCCTGGGAAAGAGCAAGTTCATGGACAGATATGAGGTCAAAGCCAGCTAGGCAACATTTAAACTCTTCTGGCTATGGGTGCTTCTCTCAATCCTGAACACTCCAGAGAAGTGAGGAGGAAGCATGGATTCCAGATGCCAACCAAAGGCCTATGGGAAGGCCCCAGAGAAACACAAGGCTGTTCTGAAGTGGGCTGTTGAGGGATGGTAGTAACTTTTAAATTTTGGAGGAGCTCTCTGAGTTTGAGGCCAGCCTGAGTCTACATAGTGAATTCCAGATCAGCCTGAGCTAGAGAGAGACCATACCTCAAAAAAAAAAAAAAAATGGCTGCCTAGAGAAATGGCTTAGCAGTTGAGGCACTTGCCTGTGAAGCCTAAGGACCCAGGTTCAATTCCCCAATACCCACGTAAGCCAGATGCACATGGTGGTGCATGTGTCTAGAGTTCATTTGTAGTGGCTAGAGGCCCTAGTGAACCCATTCTCTCCCTCTCTCTCTCTCTCTCTCTCTCTCTCTCTCTCTCTCTCTCTCTGTTTCATAAATAAATAAATAAATAAAATTGGCTGGAGAGATGGCTTATCAGTTAAGGCACTTACCTGCAAAGCTAAAGGACCCAGGTTTGATTCCCCACTACCCACATAAGCCAGATACACAAGGTGGCATATGCATCTGGAGTTTGTTTGCAATGGTTAGAGACCCTGGCACTCGCATATTCTCCCCTCCCCCTCTCTCCCTCCCTCCCTCCTTTTCTCTCTCTTTAATATGCAAATAAAATAATTATTAAAATAATTAAATGAAATTGGCACTTGGGATGGACAGATGGCTCTGCAGTTAAGACACTTGCTTGCCTGCAAAGCCTAATGACCCAGGTTCAATTCTCCAGTACCCATGTAGACCCAAAGGCACAAAGTGGCATATGCATCTGGAGTTTGTTTGCAGCGGCTAGAGAGCCTGGCACACCTATTCTTTCTGTGTGTGTTTCTCTCTTCTATGTCTTTCTGCTTGCAAATAAATAAATAAAATATGTTTATAAACTTGGCTCTTGACAGGCAAGTAAAGGAACAGAACACAGGGGACAATGGGCTGGAGAGATGGCTTAGCGGTTAAGCGCTTGCCTGTGAAGCCTAAGGACCCCGGTTCGAGGCTCGCTTCCCCAGGTCCCACGTTAGCCAGATGCACAAGGGGGCGCACGCGTCTGGAGTTCGTTTGCAGAGGCTGGAAGCCCTGGCGCGCCCATTCTCTCTCTCCCCCTCTATCTGTCTTTCTCTCTGTGTCTGTCGCTCTCAAATAAATAAATTTAAAAAAAAAAAGAATACAGGGGATGGAAGGCTCTGATAAGGTACAGGGACAAGGGGTGAGAGATGTGTAAAACTAATGATGGCATGAATTAGTATCATAGAAACCTTCCTCTTGGTTATCTAATTAAAAGATATAACTCTCTTAAAAAGAGATGAGAGAGAGAAAGAGAGAGGTTGGGCAAAAGCACCTTGTAGTGGTAGAGAAAGCTTTACCCTAAAACCATAGGCTATTGCTGGTAAATCCCAGTACCAGAATTAGGTTACCCTGTACAAAGCACTGTTGGCCATAGAGACCCATAAGCCCCCTAAAACAATGCAGGCCACTGCCAAAGCACTTGGTTACCCACCAGAACTAAATGGTGAGACCCAGGGCTGGAGAGATGGCTTAGAGGTTAAGGCATTTGCCTGCAAAGTCAAAGGATCCTGGTTCGACTCTCCAGGACCCATGTAAGCCAGATGCACAAGGGGACACACATGTCTGGAGTTCATTCGCAGTGACTGGAGGCCCTGCTGTGCCCATTCTCTCTCTCTCTCTCTCTCTCTCTCTCTCTCTCTCTCTCTCTCTCTCTCCCTCTCTCTCTCTCAATCTCTCTGTCAAATAAACAAATAAAAATAATATATATATAGCAAGACCCTACTGCTGAGGACACCGTAGGCTGAAGTCACAGGATATTGAGAGACCAAGCTAGAACTGAGATGGAAGTCTGCCTAGCTCTTATAGTGCTGGAAAATGCTATGTGAGCTGCTGGGGGGAAAAGTCACCAACAGGGGCTGGAGAGATGGCTTAGTGGTTAAGCGCTTGCCTGTGAAGCCTAAGGACCCCAGTTCGAGTCTCGATTCCCCAGGACCCACGTTAGCCAGATGCACAAGGGGGCGCATGCATGTGGAGTGCATTTGCAATTGCTGGAGGCCCTGGTTCACCCATTTTCTCTCTCTCTATCTGCCTCTTTCTCGCTCTCAAATAAATGAATGAAAACAAACAAACAAACAAAAACGTCTCCAACAGTGTGAACAAACAATGGATCCTGTAAGCTACAAAATCAACCAGCCAGGCAAGATGTATGTCCACACCAGTGCAATAGCGGCACACACATGTATTATGGGGGTAATCAACTGCTGTTTGATTGGATATGAGGCCCACTCAGTAGGAGGGAATTCATACCTGGTACTGAGAACCAAGTCAAAAACTTGTGGTTTCCCTAGAGGGAAGCTTTAACTATTCTTAGGCTAAAAGGAGAAGTTATGCTGGTCAAAAAGTCTCCTAAATGTCTATGTTTATCCCTTCGGATCCATCATGCTCACTCCACACTCTTGACTAGAGAATCTGCCTTTACAGATAGCAGCAAATACAAGGGAGACCCAAGACCCATCAGAATGACATGAAAAGAAAGCTGAGGGCTGGAGAGATGGCTTAGCGGTTAAGCGCTTGCCTGTGAAGCCTAAGGACCCCGGTTCGAGGCTCGGTTCCCCAGGTCCCACGTTAGCCAGATGCACAAGGGGGCGCACGCGTCTGGAGTTCGTTTGCAGTGGCTGGAAGCCCTGGCGCGCCCATTCTCTCTCTCTCCCTCTCTCTGTCCTTCTCTCTGTGTCTGTCGCTCTCAAATAAATAAATAAAAATTTAAAAAAAAAAAGAAAGCTGACTGCCCAGCAGGAGACAAGTCATCTCTATCATACCCACCAGGGCCTAGGAAATATTACAGAGAGGGCTTGGGAGTTGACTTAACAGTTAAAGTGCTTGCCTACAAAGTCTAAGGACCCAGGTTTGATTCCCCAGTACAAATGTGAGCCAGATGCACAAAGTGGCTCATGTGTCTGGTGGTCATTTGCGGTGGCTGGAGGCCCTAGCGTGCCCATTCTCTCTCTACTCTATCTGCCCCTTTCTCTCTCTCTCTCTCTCTCTCAAATAAATAAATCAGATAGTAAATATTAAATTTTACAAAGGAAGTGGTGGATTAAATATGAGTGCTGCTCTCACAAATAGCCTGCAAACCTCCTCCAGGGAGATGGCAGTCGACCCTGAAGAGACTCCAAACTCTTCAAAACAGAAAATCAGAGGCTGTTGAGAGCTCAACACTAAAGGAGACTTAGAACACACCCTCCAAGGCTCAGGGAACACTGCAGCAGAGGGGGGCAGGGAGAATGTAAGAGTCACAGGGTGGCAAGGTCTGCTCTGAGGCATTGCCCCTCCCCGCGAACACAGAGATGGCCTGGTACATTCATGACTCCACAGTGATTGCTGATAATTCCTCAGTGGAATGGGAGTGGGGATAAGGGGACATAAGAATATAATCTGGAGCTGGAGAGATGGTTTAGCAGTTAAGTGCTTGCCTGTGAAGCCTAAGGACCCCAGTTTGAGGTTCAATTCCCTAGGACCCACGTAAGCCAGATGCACAAGGGGGCACATGCATCAGGAGTTCATATGAAGTAGCTGAAGGACCTGGCACACCCATTCTCTTTCTCTCTGTCTCTCTCTCTCTCTCCCTCTCTCTCTCTCTCTTTCTCTCTCTGTCTGTCTGTTGCTCTCAAATAAATAAAAATAAACAAAAAAATTAAAATAGGGCTGGAGAGATGGCTTAGCGGTTAAGCGCTTGCCTGTGAAGCCTAAGGACCCTGGTTCGAGGCTCGGTTCCCCAGGTCCCACGTTAGCCAGATGCACAAGGGGGCGCACGCGTCTGGAGTTCGTTTGCAGTGGCTGGAGGCCCTGGTGCACCCATTCTCTCTCTCTCCCTCTATCTGTCTTTCTCTCTGTGTCTGTCGCTCGCAAATAAATAAATAAATAAATAATTAAAATAGAGTATAATCTGATGTGAATATGACCAAATTGCAATAGGCTTGTATATTAAAGTTCTTAATTAAAAAAAAAAAATGGGGCTGGAGGGATGGCTTAGTGGTTAGGTGCTTGCCTATGAAGCCTAAGGTCCCCAGTTCAAAGCTCAACTCCCCAGGACCCATGTAAGCCAAATGCACAAGGGGGTGGGCGCACATGTCTGGAGTTTGTTTGCAGTGGCTGGAAGCCCTGGTACGCCCATTCTCTATCTGTCTGTCTCTCTCTGTTACTCTCAAATAAATTAACTAATTATTTTTTTTTAAATGGTTCTTGCATTTCTCTATCTGCTTGAAGCAGAAAGCTGTGAGCCCATATGGAAGATAGCCGAGTTCCTCATGGCCTTAGCCCTGACACGATGCTGCCCAAGTTTTCCAAGATGCCTGTTTATAAACAATGTGAGTGCTTACCATTATCTTTCAGTTCATTTGGGTTTTGTTCTTTGCAACAAAAGAGAAGTACTAAAATGCAAAAGTCTGGGGGCTGGAGAGATGGCTCAGCAGTTAAGACACTAGCCTGCAAAGCCTAATGACCTGGATTTGATTCTCCAGTACCCGTGTAAAGCCTAATGCACAATGTGGCACATGTATCTGGAGTTCATTTGCAGTGGCTGGAGGCCCTGGTGTGCCCATCCTCTCTCTGTCTCTCTATCTCTATCTCTCTCTGTTTGCAAATAAATGAATAAATAAAAGCAAATGTTTGACTTTTGCATAAGCGTTTATTTAATTGGCCATCTTCTCCCCCTCCTCACCTCCGGATGGTGGCAAGCAGCCTTCCCTGCAGAATCCGGGCTTCAAGTGCATTGTTCAGTATACCTGTTGAGAACAGTAGCAATGGTGGCTAGGTGTGGTAGCTGCTCATTGCCATGGAACAGGCAGACATAGGTTGACCATGGAATCTCCTAGAGGCTTCCAGAGCTTTCTGTAGATTCAAACAAACAGCTCTTAGGTCTCTTCTTGTGTTCTGGGGGTGAGCAGAGGAGTGGGCACAGGCTACAGACCTCGACTCAGTTCACTTCTAGGAACCCACAGTAGGGTGGTGTGTACTTCAGTGGCACATCAAGCAGCATCAGGTGAGGCATGGGGACTGTGTTATGACCCTACCATAAGCTCAGGAGTGGGTTTTCTGTTATTTTAGGTTTCTTTGATTGTCAGAGCTTGATGACAAGGACTTATGTCATAGAAACTTCTTGGTACTTGGCTCCAGACAATTCCTGAGCATAGGATCCCAGTGGAGCACATCCTAAGCCTAACCAACTCCCAAACATGTCTACAAAGATGCACGCAAAGGGGCGGGGGCAAATTTGTCATTGCTCCTCAGGAACAGCACAGCGCATGGGTAGGAAACACCAGCCTTTGGCTTTTGGATCCACAAAAAGGCAAAACAGTCCAGGAGTGATGGCACACGTCTGTAAGGCCACCACTCTGAAGGCAGAGGTAGCAGGATCGCTGCAAGCTTGAGTCCAGCCAGGCATCCATAAGGGGGCACTGTCTCAAAAGACCCATCTCCCCCCAAAAGACAAAGCAGACTAGAGTGTAAGGTTTAAATCAGGTACAATAACACAGCTTCATAGGTAAGGCCCTTTCTTTAGATTTACCATTTCTATTGTTTTCTTAAAATGTTTTCCTTATTTACTTTTGACACGCTGAGAATGAGCCCAGGACTTCCTGCATGTACCAGGCAAGTGTTCCACACCTACGACTGATGAGACCAAGGAGATGGCTCAGTAGACAAAGGACTTGTGGCACAAGTAGGAAGACCTGAGTTCAGATCTCCAGCACCCACTTAAAACACTGGAGGTGACAGTGCGGAGCTGTGATCCCAGCCCCGGGGAGGCAGAGCCAAGAGAATCTAACTGAATCCATGAGCTCCATCCCCAGAGACCCCGCAAACCTCACAAAATAAGCTAGAGAGCAACTACGGAAGACAGCCAACGTCGACTCTGGCTTCCACACACATACATACGTGCACATGCACACAAGCCCACACACACACACACACACACACACACACACACGCACACGCACACACACGCACACGCACACGCACACACACACATCTACAGAGGTTTCTGGAAGCCACACAGACTTGTTACTCTCTTGTTGCTTGTTTTCCTATCCTGTCTTATTTTATTAGTGCACACCAGGATGCTTTATGGTAATTTTTGAACATATATTATTGTATCTGCATGGGGCTTATTTTATAAGATTGCTATAATGAAGAAATGCCTTCTCTGTCTCTGTTCCCTGTCCAGCAGGCCCCCTACCTCCACTTATGTACAGTCAATAGTCTCTTGGTTTCTCTTCATAGAAGCAATTTATGCAAATACCAGTAAATATAAATGCAGATACCCTCTTGTTTCTCTTCCCATTTTGCACCCTATATACACCCCGTCGTGCACCTGGCTTTTCTCATGTAACTATCTACCTTTGGGATTTTTCTAGCCCTACACAGGGCTTTGTCATCCTTGTTCAGCCTCCCAATTTGCTAAGGTGCAGACATCATGGTTCATTTAGCCCAACCCCTCCTGATGGCCTTTTCAGTTAGCTCTGTCACCAGCACTTCGGCGGTACATAACCACATACAGTGTCATGTCACACTGATGGCACCAGGTCTTTACTTCTCTCTTGCCCTTTGACCCTTGACTTGGTTACACCTCTAATGAAAGAGGTGAATGCATTTCCTTGCCCCGTCGCTGTGTAACTGGCTTAGCAGAGGATGCCAGCAGCAGCTTAAACACGCACCAAAGTTTTCTTTTGTCTGCTGGCAAATGTCAGGGAACATGCCCAGGCAGCTTGAGAACAAGCTAGCCTGCGGGCGGATGACACTGGATAAGCAGCAGAGCTGCACTGCCCAGCTGAGGCTCTGGGGATGAGCCGGCCCCTCCCCACTGACCCCAGATCCACCAGGGAACCAAGTGGAGGTGGGCCCAGGCTAACTCAAACCAGCAGGACCACTCAACTAGGTGAGGAGCAATAATAAAGACTTGTGTTTTGAAGGCACAGAATGTTAGGACAGCTGATCTATTGTGATAGCTGACTGATACAGGACATAGTACAGATGAAGGAGGATTCGTTCTCAGAGGAGGCAATGCTGTATTAAAGAGTATGCACATTTGGGCTGGAGAGATGGCTTAGCGGTTGAGCGCATGCCTGTGAAGCCTAAGGACCCCGGTTCGAGGCTCGGTTCCCCAGGTCCCACGTTAGTCAGATGCACAAGGGGGCACACGTGTCTGGAGTTCCTTTGCAGAGGCTAGAAGCCCTGGCACGCCCATTCTCTCTCTCTCTCTGTCTCTGTCTCTGTCTCTGTCCCTCTCTCTCTGCCTCTTTCTCTCTGCGTGTGTCACTCTCAAATAAATAAATAAGCAAAAAATTAAAAATGGGCTGGAGAGATGGCTTAATGGTCAAGTGCTTGCCTGTGAAGCCTAAGGACCCTGGTTCGAGGCTCGATTCCCCAGGACCCACGTTAGCCAGATGCACAAGGGGGCGCACACGTCTGGAGCTCATTTGCAGTGGCTAGAAGCCCTGGTGTGCCCATTCTCTCTCTCTCTCTCTCTCTCTCTCTCTCTCTCTCTCTCTCTCTCTCTGCCTCTTTCTCTCTCTTTCTGTTACTCTCAAATAATAATAACAATAATAATAAAATTTTTAAAAAGTATGCACATTTGGGGCTAAAGAGATGGCTTAGCAATTAAGGAGCTTGACGGCAAAGCCAAAGGAACAAGGCTCAATTCCCCAGTACCCTTAAAGCTGGATACACAAACTGGCACATACATTTGGGGTTTGTGTGCAGTGGCTAGAGGCCCTGGCGCACATTTGAAATTTTGATCATGCTGCTAATTTCTTTGTGCAAAGGTTGAACAAACTTATACTCTTTTTTTTGGGGGGGGGGTTATATGTAGGGCCTTGCTTTAGCCCAGACTGACCTGGATTCACTATGTAGTCTCAGGCTGGCCTGAAACTCACAGCCCTCCTCCTATCTCTGCTTCCCGAGTGCTGGGATTAAAGGGGTGTGCCACCATGTCCGACCCAATTTTTACTCTTACAAGTGATGTAACATCTGTTTGTAGATAGGTTGTAGATAGATGAGAACATCTGTTTGTAGATAGGTTCACCATCATAGTACATTATCAAAATTTCAAGTTTTTAGACTTTTGCCAATCTGCTACATAAAATAATAATAATAATAATAATTAAGTAGTATTTTCGAGTTTTAATTTCCTTCTTTTTTTTTTTTTCAGACAGGATCTTACTATGTCACTCAAGCTGGCGTGGAATTATCTGTGTAGCCCAGCCTGGCCAGCTCACTTAAAACTCTGCAGTCCTCCTGGGTTGGAATCCCAAGAGCTGTGAATACAGGTGTATGCCACAATGTCCAGATTTACATTTTCTTATTGTATGTCAGGACAGTACTTCGTATTCTTAGAAGCCATTTGCAGCTCCTTCTCAGTAAATTATGTGTCTACACCTGTTGCATATTTTCCCTATTATATCACTGGTGTTTTCATAGTTTTACTAATCCCTAGGAACTCTTATATTTTTTATTTTATTTTATTTTTTAGGTAGTGTGTTGCTCTAGCCCAGACCAAGCAAGAATTCACTATGTAGTCTCAGGGTGGCCTTGAACATGCAGAGATCCTCTTACCTGTACGTCCCAAGTGCTGGGATTAAAGGCATGCACGTCTATAAACCAGTACGACTCTTCATATCTTAGAGAAATGAGCCTTTTTCCTATGATCATCTTTCCCTGAAATCATCTATTTTCAGATAAGGAGAATAATGGCAAGCAGAGGCAAGAAACCACAGGCAATAGATCTCGAATGGAAAATAACAGTTCCTCGGTTGGACTTGATGGTGCGGGCCCATAATCCCTTGGGAAGCTGAAGTAAGGGGATTCCAAACTCAAGTTCTGCTTGGGTGACAAAGCAAGTTAAAGGCCATCCTGGAGAACTCAGAGAGCCCCTGACCAAAATGCCAAGTAAAAACGGGGCTGGGGATGGAGCTCAGTGAAAGAGTACTTGCCTAGCACACGAGAGGATTATGCACAGTAGTAAAGTCACTGCAGTCAGCAACGAACTGCAGTGTCCCATAAGATAACAATGGAGCTTTAAAAAACAACCCTCGGGGCTGGAGAGATGGCTTAGCGGTTAAGCGCTTGCCTGTGAAGCCTAAGGACCCCGGTTCGAGGCTCGGTTCCCCAGGTCCCACGTTAGCCAGATGCACAAGGGGGCGCACGCGTCTGGAGTTCGTTTGCAGAGGCTGGAAGCCCTGGCGCGCCCATTCTCTCTCTCCCTCTATCTGTCTTTCTCTCTGTGTCTGTTGCTCTCAAATAAATAAATTAAAAATTAAAAAAAAATAAATAAAAAACAACCCTCGGATGCCGGGCGTGGTGGCGCACGCCTTTAATCCCAACATATATATATATATATATATGCATGTATATATGTATGCATGCTGGGATTAAAGGAGATATATATATATATATATATATATGTGTGACTGTTACTGGTTTCTGTGTTAACTGCACTATACTTTTGATCCTTTCAGAGTGTAGCCCTTCTGCTTATTAAAAAAGGCTGCTGCAAAACAGTCTGTCGCCTGATGCCAGCAGCAGCCTCATACATCTCGTTTTTACTGCCTCGCTTAATTGCATCAGATTGACCTGTGCCATTTAGATTTGTGAGTGTACTCTGATGTTCACAAAATGATGTAATCACCTAACAATATGTTTCCCTACACTGTGTCCCCATTATTAAGTGACACATGACTGTATTGAGCCCTTTTCTTGGTAGAGGATTCTGGGTTGGGCATCCTTGCATATTCAGAAAAAAAAAAATGACATAGTTCGCAAGGACTGTTCTAGAGAAGACATATGCCCATAGTCCCCGCCTAAGAGACTATATATATAACCCTTTACCCGGCCTTCCTGGCCACTGCCGATTGGCCAAGGCAAAATGTCTGATCTAGGGTAGAATGACTCTCTCATCTAGAGTGAACAAAGTCAATGCTTTTCTGAAATTTTGAACTCTGGACTTAGAGGGATGGATTAGGGAGGTTTCAGACCAGTTTGCAGAGCTAACACTGCCACTTGGGGCAGCCAAAGTGGGCCATGAGGGAAACTAAGGCATAGCCATCCCCCAACCATCATCAAGGGAGGCCTCAGCAGGCCTCAACTGCTAATCCAGCTCCTCAGGGCTCGGTTCTCACCTCCATGATCCCTAACCATTTTTCTTTTTTTTCTTTTTCACAATTTTTATTAACATTTTCCATGATTATAAAAACTATCCCATGGTAATACTCTCCTTCCTCCGCCCCCCACACTTCCTAACCATTTTTCTACAGTTGGGTTTTGTAACCTGTACATCCTGTCCCTGAACCTAGTGTTTTCTTGAGATAATTGAAGAAGCTTTCTGATTCTTGTTATCAGGAATATCCTAAGACAAGGTATTTTCATCTCAACTGGAAAAAAAAAATGAAACCTTTTCATCATGTATGACATATTTCTAGAAGAGTTTTGTGGTTGGGCTGTGGAAATGTCTCAGTGGAGTGTTTGTAGTACAAACATGAAGACCTGAGTTCAGATCCTCCAGAAACCCCATCAAACCAGACGTGGTATAGCATCTGGAATCCCAGCACTCCTGTAGTGAGATGGAAGGTAAGGCAGAATCCTTCAGGTTCATAGGCCAGCTAGTCTGGCCTACACAGCAGAAGACATGAGAGCCTGCCTCAACTAAAGTGGGAGGTGAGGACTGACTCTAATCTGTTGACCTCCATACATGTACCTGTGTGTGTGTGCATGCGGGCGTACGTGCGTGCACACACACAGATTTTTTTCTTTCTTTTTTTTTTTTTTTTTAAGTTTTGTGGTTGGGCTAGCAGTATGACTCAGTGCTCCCAGAACACTTGCCTAGCATGCAGGGGGACCCAGGGTTCCATCGCTACCACCACAAACAACAAACAAAACCAAAAGTGGTGGGGTTGCCACCTCCTCTTGTTTGTAGCTAAAGAGAACTTGGGGGCTTGGCCAAGGTCATCCTGACCACAGAGGTTAAAGCTTAGCTTCCAGCTGGAAGTGTCTGTCTGTGACCAAGCAGGCTTCCCCCTGCCCACTTTTTGTCTGCAGGCCTAAGCATTATCTAAGTATGTGCTAAATCACAAACTGAGGCACTAAGGACTAATGAGTTCCCCAGAGAGGGTGATCAATACTGGCTAGGGTAGCCAGGGGACAGTCCCAAATGGCTTTTCTCACTGCCACCAGCACTCCTTCCCTATGCACCCCCACCCCAGGGATGCCTCCCAGTCTCTCAGGCCTATTTCTCCTATCTAAGTACTAACCTGGCCCCTCCCTGCTTAGCTTACCAGATTAGGCAAAATCATTTGAATTCAGGGGGGTATAGCAATAGATTAGGCCTATTTTTTTTAATTTATTTATTTATTTATTTATTTGAGAGCGACAGACACAGAGAGAAAGACAGGTAGAGGGAGAGAGAGAGAATGGGCGCGCCAGGGCTTCCAGCCTCTGCAAACGAACTCCAGACATATGCGCCCCCTTGTGCATCTGGCTAACGTGGGACCTGGGGAACCGAGCCTCGAACCGGGGTCCTTAGGCTTCACAGGCAAGCACTTAACCGCTAAGCCATCTCTCCAGCCCTAGATTAGGCCTATTTTTGCATAAAGCATACTTCTTCGAAGTGGGACGGGTACCCTAAAGGACCATCAAAGTCCCGCTCCCTCACAGAAGACAAGCTTTGTGTGCAAGGAACCTCACATGCAGAGGTCTGGTCAGCTGTTCAAGCATGCTTTCCCTTCCAACGCCGCTCACTGCATTTTACACTGGAGGTAGGGAAAGGAGAGAGGTGAATGTGGCCTCCTTCCACCCCGTCCCATTCCCCATTCCATCCCGGTACCCTGTATTGACCAGCATCTTGCAGCGCCTCTCCACCCACAGGCAACGAAGAGGCTCAGGTTTCCTTCAAGGCAGAATCCTAGTGTTCGTGTAGGGAGACAGAAGGCAGCTTCCTGCCTGGTGGTTTCCACTCCAGGGGAGACTCTCAGATGTCCCTTGTATGGGACACACAGGACATCCTTCAGGGCACTGCCAGCAGTTCTAGAGGCTCTCCTGTGTGGCATGTTGATTAAGGCAGATTAAGGAGGAGCAGAAACTAAACCAGCCAAACAGGACAGAAATGGTTCGGTTGCCCCTCCCCATTCTTTGCCTCTCTCCCGCCCTTCCTGACACTCACTAAAAAAAAAAAAAAAAAACCACACACACACACAAAAAAAAAACCTCTCACCAATTACAGTTTGAAGCATTTAGGGTGTTGCTGTTTTAGTTTTAAAATTGGTTAGGCTCAATTTATGCCACTTAGTAAAACCTCCATTCCAAACTAAGCCAAATGAGAACGAAAATCCAGCAGGCAGTAAAATGCAGGCATTTGATTTGGGCTGGGTGGACTTTCTGATTGTTGAAACGAAGCAGAGAGAAGTCAGGCGCCTATTCCACTCCTTACCTCTTGCCTGGGACAGGAATCATTCCCTGGTGAACCCCTGGAGATCTGGCTCTGGCCAGCCTTTTCCCAGGCCACTCAGATCTCAGAGAGCCCACGCACACAAAGCCCATCCAGAGCAGCTCACAGGATCCACGCCCTCCCAGCCCCTCAGCTGATGGTTGGAACCACACAGCCTCCAAGCAACAGTGTGGCCAATGCTCCTATCACATGGCCTATGGCACCCTGGCAGGCCCTGCTGCAGCTGATGGCAGCCACCTACTGCCACCGCACAGTGGATGATAAATAAACATTGAACCGAACTGGCTATGAGGGAGGACACAATCTGAAAACATGCCCTCCACGCTGTCGCCTTGCAATAGCGCCATTGCCACACTTATTGCCTGAGAATGTCTTTGTCACCCTAGCCTGATTCCACGGGTGTCTGTGGGGGTAAAATGTAGGGCAGAAAAGGAGAAAGAGATCATGGGTAACTAACCAGGCACCTGCTGTTAGTGGAGGCAGCTGCCAAGTAGGTCAGAGAAGTTCCTTGCTGATGGGAACTGGGCTTCCTCGGGGCACTCCCGAGGTGACACCTGGGCTTCCCAGGCTGGCTCTGGCTGTGCCAAGGGGGAAAGGACAGAGAATACCATGAGGACAGAAAGCCTGTGAGAGGAGTCTAAGGCAGCAGTGATGGTCACAGGGATAAGACAGTGACTAAGGGCTGGCGGGCAGCTTGCCAAGCTATTTGGCTTGTCCTCATAGCAATGATAAAGGCTGGGTGTCTGGCAGGAGATAGGGATTGTGTGTACAGAGGGACACCTGACGACTGACCCTGGCTGAAAGCCACAATCATCAGGAACAAAGACAAGAACAGACATAGGGGGAGGGGAAGGTACAAGTGTCCTTCACAGCTTCAGGGACTGCAATTGAACTTCAGCAGAGTGTGCATGGAGCAGGTCGGCCTGGGGAGAAAGTGCGAAATGAAATGGAAAAGAGAAAAATTCATGTGGAAGGACAAAGCTGGGGTGGGGAGTCCCCTAATGCACGCATGCATGCATTTGGTGTGTGTGTTCTTACGTGTGAGTGTAGGCATGCGCGTGTGTATGGAGGTCAGAGAACAACTTTCTGGTCATCCTCACCATCGACCTCATTTTGAGGCAGAGTTCACTGCTCCTTCGCATGGCTTTGTTCAAGGCTCTGAGAGCGTGGGCTTCTGAGAGTGGGCCTCCCTTCTCAATTGACACACTAGGATTCCAGAAGCCTGCCAAAACTTCCAGCTTGGTGTGGGGTCTGAGGATCTGAACTCAGGTACTTACAGAGCTGCCTAGCAGGTGCTTTATCCACTGAGCTAACTCCCCAGCTTTAGAATCTCCCTCACCCATGTGCTTAGGATAGAAACGAGTGCCTCACCCATGCTAGGTAAGCACCCTACCACTGAACTACAGCCTTGACATAATTTCTCCAAGTGGGTGAAAATAAAGTACCATCAGTAGTAGACACTCCTGGAACAATTTAGGGGAAATGGGACAAGATTCCAGAGGCTATAATCAAATGAAACCTATAGTTCTGCTGTCTCCTGGGATGGAATTCATGCCCCAAAGGTCTAAGTTACTCTCTGTCATAGCCTAGGGCCTCTGGAAGCAGACACTGAGAAGGAATTTGGATGCAAAGAGACATTTGGTAGGCCTCAACCTCTGTAAAAAGGAGGGATGGGCTGGAGAGATGGCTCTGTGGTTAAAGGCACTTGCATGCAAAACTTCACAGGCCAGGTTTGATTCCCCAGGACCCACGTAAGCCAGATGCACAAAGTGGCTCATGTATCTGGAGTTCATTTACAGTGACTAGAGGTCCTGGCATGCCCATGTTCTCTCTCGCTTTCTCTGTCTCTCTCTGCTTGCAAATAAATAAATTAATACATTTTTTAAAGGACAAGGGAGGAAAGCAGGATTGCTGGAAAACCCCCCAAAAGTGCAATTTCTGCCTAGAGCCAAAATAGTGGCACCTTTATAACAGCAACCAGATAGAGGCCAGGCCGGCAGAGTATGGCCTTGGGAAAGTGCTCTCCGCAACTGAGGCTGACCTTGAACACCTGACGGATAGAGGCTGTGTTCAGATGACGGGGCCCACAGCAGGGTCAGCCAGCCCCTCCTCAGAGGAGAATTTGGGCTCTGCTCTACTGTGCCATGCCCATCCTGGAGTGCTAGGCCCCTGGCACATGTGGACAGACACATCTTCCCCTGGGCTCTGCTGGGCCCCCTCACTCTTCCTGGGGAAGCTGATGTGCTTGGAACCCAGCCTGACCTGCGTCTGGCCCAATGGTTTTGATTTGCTAAATGATCCGGCCTGGGGAGGAGAACTCTGCTCTGATTTCCCCCTTGTACGTTCTTCCTCCCTCCCCTCCGCACCTCCTCTCAGTAACCAGCAGCCATCACAGTTTGCCACTGCAGGGGACATGATGCTTATGGCCTTTTGCGGGCACTGGTCATTAGCGTTTATTGTGTCACCCACCAGGACACTGGACAGCCTAGGACCAGCTCCATACGGCTAAATAGGACAAACCCATCAGGACCGCAAAACAGCCACTGCTTGTCCCATCAGCTGTGGTGAGCCTGGTCCTCACCAGCCTCCGGCTCAGCCCCCTCCTCCCAAGCCTTGCCAGTCACCAGTCGTGACTGTTTTGCGGCCATGCAGCTTCACCTCCAAAGCATCCAGAGCCCCTGCTCCTCCCACAGACATGGGCATAGCATTCACCAGATACCCGCCAAGTCACTGGGTTTCCGACACTGCTCAGACTTCTCTCGCTAGACTCTCCGGGGTCCCGGGGAGGAACATAACAAACAGGTCTGAGGCCATACAGGGCTGTGAACTAAGCTCTCAGAGCAAACTCCAGCCCTTGTTTCCGCTGGATATCTGTCCCAGTCTCCTGTTGCACAGCCCTCTGGGCCCAGCCAGGGTAGCTATTTTCCTCATCAAAGATAGCACAAAATAATCAGTGCATCCAGAAGCCGCTTCTGCTCATGTGGTAGTGCAAGAGGCTTGCCTAAAGCCCTTCTCTGCTCCAAGCTAGGGGAGAAGCCAGGGATATAGCACATCGCCTGAAGCGGCCAGCCTCCACTCTCCTAGGAAAGGGGTCTTGGCTGGAGCTGTCCAGCCCACTCTTGCTTGTAACTGGGGTCAGCAAGAAGCTGTGGTCTTCCGGGGGTGACATCCTGAAGGAGACCTTCTACAGGCCTACTTAACCCCTATTACATCCATTCCTTAATATACTTTTCACCTTGGGCAAATAGCGCAAATTTGAATTTTTACTCACTGATCAAATATTTACCCTGTGGGCTGCCAGTCTGGCTGCGCTTGCCTTTTCTCCACATTTGTATTAGAGGAATTAGCATTTTATTGTTGGCCTGGCTGGGTGAGGATTGGAAGATGAGAGTAGGAAGGCCTGTGGTAACAGTCCAGGAGAGTATCCACAAAGAAGGGCTTCACTTTAGTCTTGGGTCTTAGGGGAAGTGATGTTTCCCACATAATTCATCCGCTATTTGAAAGCATTGCTTTGAAAGCCTAATTACTTCAAAAGAAAAAAAAAAGGCAGCTTTCTGTACTTCTCATTATCACTCGTCCCACCCTTAGGATCTATTATCTGGTAAAATGGGTTCAAGGCTCATATTATCTATGCCTTGCTTTATGAATTCCAGCAAACCAGGGCACCTCGGAATCTCAGTTTCCTTATACATGCTAGGCAAGCGTTGTACCTCTAAGCTGTATCTCTACAAGGTCTCACTGGTCTTGAACTGGCTGTGTAGCTGAAGATGGTCAGCTGAGTAGCCTGGTCCTTCTCCTTTACTTGCCAAGTGCTGGGGTCACAGATGTGTACCACCAGGCTCCATTTAAAAAAAAAAAATTCTTTCAAATTTTTATTAACATCTTCCATGATTATAAAAAAAAACCATAGTAATACCCTCCCTCCCCCCACTTTCCCCTTTGAAACTCCACTCTCCATCATATCCCCTCCCCATCTCAATCTGTCTCTCTTTTATTTTGATGTCATGATCTTTTCATCCTCTTATGATGGTCTTGTGTAGGTAGTGTCAGGCACTGTGAGGTCATGGATATCCAGGCCATTTCGTGTCTGGAGGGAGCACATTGTAAGGAGTCCTACCCTTCCTTTGGCTCTTACATTCTTTCCATCACCTCTTCATTTTATGTGGAGCTAGAGATTAAATACTGGGCTTCATGCATGCAAGGCAAGCAAGCTCTCTATCAAGTGAGCTACCAACAGCCCCTCGGTTTCTTTATCACTATAATGGGTACAATCTCATGACCCTCATCAGGGTTGTTGCAAGGATCAAAAGAAATACTAATGGATACAACGCTGTAAAAATATCAAGTGTGCCAGGTGTGGTGGTGCACGCCTTTAATCCCAGCACTCAGGAGGCAGAGGTAGGAGGATCGCCGTGAGTTCGAGGCCACCCTGAGACTACATAGTTAATTCCAGGTCAGCCTGGGCTAGAGGGAGACCCTACCTCGAAAAACCAATGCTAAATGTTGAGTTGTCTATAAACAAAAACGATGGATGTTGTAAAACACAGCCTCCAAATTCTTCCTTTTTAATATTTTATTTTATTTTTATTTATTTATTATTTATTATACCTCTGCCTCCCAAGTGCTGGGATTAAAGGTGTGCACCACCACGCCCAGCTAATATTTTATTTTTATTTGTTTATTAAGTAGAGAGAGAGAGAAAATGGCCACACCAGGGCCTCTAACCACTGCAAATGAACACCAAATGCATGTGCCACCATGTACATCTGGCTTATGTGGTATCTGGAGAATAGAACCTGGGTCCTTAGGCTTCGCTGGCAAGCGACTTAACCATTAAGCCAGCTCTCCAGCCCAGCCCCCCAAAACACAAAATAAAATGAAATGAAATGTTGTAAAAAGATGCTATTCATTTTATTGAGCTCCTGAATCTGACAAGAGATGAAATCACTTGTCTGCATTTCCTTCTTTGACTCTAACAAACAGGGCAAGATGAGTTTTCTCACAACCCAACTTTGTACTTCCAGACTGCAACATGCTCCAGGGTCCATGGAACAATGGAAGACATGATCCCTGAAGGGCTGCCAGAGCTATCACATCCCCAAGGGAAGAGGCTCTCCTCGTGATTCTGGTCCGATAAGGCTTACCAACTATTCAACTCATGAAGTAGAGGGGTGCCACAGAAGACCACAAACAACTCCTGTTGTATCTATCTATTCCTCCCCACACACAACTAAATGAAAAGCTCAGGAAATTTAAAAGTTCCTTATTTATGGTCCCTTCACAAGGTCATATAAACAGTAAACAGTTGCTGAGGAGAGGAGATTCTTCGGTGGAATTGCCTGCAAGTTGAGCAGGAAGCTCCAAGGATACAGCTTTCATGAATTGTCAGCCACACTAGGGTGGGATTATCAGTGATGCAGTTGTTTTAGCTCGGTTTTTTTTTTTCCCATTTTTGTTAACTTTTTATTAAAAAAAAAAACTTTTGGCAACTTTTATAAACAATATACAATGATCATTATCCCCTCCCACCATCCTCCCTTTTTGCTCTCCCAAATCCCCCCTCCACTGAATCCCTTCTTTCCAACTAGTATCTCTTCTACTGTGATGTCCTCATTTTCTCCTCCTATTACACAGGCCTGTGTAGGTAGCATCAGCCACTGTGTGGTCATAAATATCAAGGCTACTCTGTATCTGGAAGATGGCATTGTAAACACTCCTTCCCTGCCTTTGATTCTTACAACCTCTCTGCCACCTCTTTCACAATGGTCCCTGGGCCTTGGAGAGTGTGATAGAGATGTCTCACTTCGTGCTGAACACTCCACTGTCACTTCTTCTCAGCACGTTGGTGAGTTTTGAGTCACCTCAGGGGTCACCACCGTCTGAAAAGAGAAGCTTCTCTAACCAAAAGTGAGAGTAGAGTTACTATATGGGCATAAACATAAGTATTTAGAGGGCAAATTCGTAGGCATAATTTATCCATTTAGCCAGACAAGTGTAGTAGTTTCCTTGCTAGGGTTTAGGATCCCTTCCCAGAACCCAGGAAGAGCTCAGTGTGGCCCGGGGGGGGGGGCGGGGGGGGGGTGACAAGCATGTCACTGGTAGCCTGCCAGAAATCGTCAAAATCCGGAAAATGAGCAACGTGCACCTGGGAAACAGGTTGCTGGCTGTGTGGAGCTTTCCACATGTGGATCGCGTTTCCACTTGCCGAATCACAGCTTCCTAATTCCAGCAGTTCATGAAACTGCACGTAGGTCCTCCATGACGTCAAATCACTCTTTTATCTGAGCATAATTTCTTTCAATGATGGCTTTGGAAGGGGACTCAGTGATGGTGAGGGTTTTTTTTGTTGTTTCAATGAGTCATAAATGTGCACATCAGATTTAGTGTTATGACTGTGATGTGCAGAGGGCCACTGTTCTTCCTAAGCACTGACAGCAGGATCAGCCCCCAAGCAGCCAAATGCCCTATTCCAACTCCCGAGGCATGGGGACTGCATAATTACAGGAGAGGGACAGCAGTCATTGTCATCACCAGAACATCTCAGCCAGGCATGGCGTCTTTGATCCAGAGAGCACCCTGGTGTGCCTGCCAGCTCTTGTGGGAGGAGCTGCCCCCCCCATCTTTCCAGCAGAAGGCAGAATAAGTTCCCTAAAAGTTGGGCAGAACGGAGTCCCCGCGCCTCACTCCTGAAAGCTGCAAGCCCCAGCTGCCCGCTTCTTCAGAAGGCCGCTAGGATTGAGCCGGAAGGGCAGGGGTGGAGAGCTATGCAGACTGCACATCAGATATTGCTAAATACCAAACAGCTAACTAAACAGTTCTCCAGGGCTGAGGATCAGTCAGTGACTCTCTTCAAAGGCAGGGAATGGGGGCTGAAAGTCAGCATGCCGGGCCAGGCGCCTGGTCACTGGTGTGACCCAAGATTGCCCAGAGAAGCTGAGAAAGCCGCTACTTGGCTTTTTCCACAGCAATCAATAAAGGAAAGGATCGTTGCAACCACATTTGGGTTTCCACGCTACCTTCCCAACCAGACAGGAAGGAAAACCAAACTCCCAGAGCCTGATGAATTCAGCCTGAGTCCCTGCAAGGTTTGGAATGGGAGTGAAGAGGGCAAAGGAGTTGACCCACAGTATGCAAAAGTGGCTTTGGATCTTCCAGCGGAGTGGTTTCCAGGCCCAGAAATGCCCATAGCCACCCATTAGTATCCATCACCTCCAAATATCTGTCTCCCTGTTGCCACTTGACATACAAGAACTGCCTTACCACCACCTGCCTGGCAGTGGGTAGTGAGGCTCAAGGGCAGCATGCTGATCAGAGGCACTGCTCTTGCCCACTGAAGCCAGCCCCTGCCCGTCAGTGGTCCTCCCCATGGGCTGTACATGGGATTCCCTGGGGAGCTTTTAGAAACCTACACCTTAAACCACAGAAGTCAGCATTCCTAGGGCTGGGCAGAGACATCAAAACTCTGTGTGTGTGTGTGTGTGTGTGTGTGTGTGTGTGTGTGTGTGTGTTACTGAGTATCAAACCCAAGGCCTTGGGTGCTGAGCAAATACACTACCACTGAGCTGTATATCCTTAAACCTCTTTTACTTTTTACTTTGTAACAGGGTTTCGCTAAATTGCCCAGGCTGGCCTTGAACTTGGGATCCTCTTGCCTCAGCCTCCTGAATGGTTGAGAATATGGGCCTGTGCCACCAGGCCCAGCTTACATTAACACATTTTGAAGACTCCAAAGTGTTTCCAACATAAGGTCAAGGTTGAGAAACAATGCGGTGCACCACTTTAGTAATCTCTCTTTCTTTCCTTCCCATCTTGCCTCCCTTCCTTCCAACAGATATACACTATTTCGTGAAATAGCAAGCCCGTGATAAGCTAGCTTCTCTCTCTCTCTCTGTCTGTCTGTCTCTCTCTCTCCCTCCCCCCCCTCTCTCCTATAGGATTTTCAGGAGTGTCAGGTGGAAAAAGAGTGTTCTCTACAATTATCCAAAGTGACAAGGTGACTCTAGCAAGAATGAGCTTTTGAGAGGGGACAGAGTGGAGGCAGAAATTGGGATGCAATCTAGGAAGCTAAAGAATCTTCCAGCTCTGCTCAGACTCTGGAAAGGATGAAATTGGGTGGTGATTGCTCTAGGTGGGGACGTTTTATTTTTGAAGTGGCTTCAAAAAGATAGAAGTAGCTTCCATCTCTCCTAGGGGAAAAAGAACCACACCAACCAAAATTGGAGCAGAACCTCAGGCCTACAGGCCCATCCATAAGCAAGGGAGTCACCCAGGGGCAATTCCTACATGCACCCATCAAATGCTGGTGTGGGTTTCTCCAGGCCAGAGGAGTCCTCATCTCTGTATCAGTTACAGTTCTCATTGCTATGACAAAATAGCTGACAAGAACACCTTGAGGGAAGAAGGGCTTCTTTTGGCTTACAGTTTTAGGTTAGAGTCCATCACTGCAGGGAAGCCATGGCAACAGGAGCTTGAGGCAGCTAGTCACATTTCATCCACTACCAGGGAGCAAATAGCAAATGAATGTTGGTGTTGGGACACCCAGCCCATGGAATAGTGCTATCTATACCTAGGTGGGTCTTCCCACTTCAGTGAACCTGATGTAGAAACTCTCACAGACATACCTAGAAGTTTGTTGTTGTTGTTGTTTTATTTGAGAGCAACAGAGAGACAGAGAGAGAAAGAGGCAGATAGGGAGAGAGAGAATGGGCACACTAGGGCCTCTAGCCCCTGCAAACGAACTCCAGATGCATGTGCCACCATGTGTATCTGGCTTACGTTGATACTGGGAAACCAAGCTTCAAACCAGGATCCTTAGGCATCACAGACAAGTGCTTAACCACTAAACCATCTCTCCTGCCCAACCCAGAAGTTTTTTTCCTAGGTGATTCTAGATCCTGTCAAGTTGACAATTGAGATAAACTATTACTAGCCAGGCGTGGTGGCACACGCCTTTAATCCCAGCACTGGGGAGGCAGAGGTAGGAGGATAGTGGTGAGTTCGAGGCCAGCCTGAGACTACGGAGTGAATTCCAGGTCAGCCTAGGCTAGAGTGAGACTTGAAGAAAGACAAAAACAAAACCACAACAGCAATAACAACAAAAACTATCACACACAATCTCTATTGTCAGGAACAGAAAGAATGGAGGCAGCTCCCTTCTGATTCTAGAATCTTCCCTCTCACATGGAAGTCAGGGACAGTGCTGCAAATCAATTGTTTTCCAACTAAAGGATGTAATATGCATGCTTCTTGTATACTCCATTGAAAGAAATGTCCAACTTCTGTATTAACATAGAGTGAATTTCTCAGTCAGCCAGCTAAAATGCTTTATTTTTAAGATACAACATGAGTGGGAAACATTAACCCCTCACTATCCAACATCAAGGAGAAAATGATTCTTTTAAAGAAATGAATTGACAAGCGATGCAATGCTTGCTCCTTGTAAACAAAAAGTGCCAATTTTGTATGCATGTGCATGTGTGGCATGTATGTGTCTATGTGTATAGATGTGTGCATGCCATGTGCATGTATGCAGAGACCAAAGGAGGAAGTCAGGGGTCTTCCTCTATCACTATTCTACATTATTTTCTTTAGACAGGATCTCCACTGAACCTGGAGCTCACCATTTTTCCAATTAGATGAACAGACCAGGGAGCCCTCCTGTCTCTACCTTGCTCAGTGCTGTGATTACAAGCATGCATTGCCACACTCATTTTTTATTTTTACTTTTATTTATTTGACAGAGAAAGAGAGAGAAAGAGGCAGAGAGAGAGAGAGAGAGAGAGAGAGAGAGAGAGAGAATGGGTGTGCAAAGACTTCCAGCCACTGCAAAGAAACTCCAGACTCACCACCTTGTGCATCCGGCTTTATGTGGGTCCTGGAGAATTGAACCTGGGTCCTTAGGCTTTGCAGGCAAGAACCTTAACCACTAAGCCATCTCTCTAGCCCAACACCTAGGTTTTTATATGGGTGTTGAGGCTCAAACTCGGGTCCTCATGCTTGCTCAGCAAGTACTCTTACCCGCTAAGATATGACCCTAGACCCTGTGTCTAATTTTATAAACAAATCTAGGCTAAGCCATATTTCATAGTTCTCTGTCCCTCAGACAAATATGACACAGTTGATACTATCTTTGTGGCCCACTCACTGAAAACATGGACAACTGGGACTTGCTGAAAGATGAGGAGGCCATGTGTGTGCCCTGTCACTGCATTAGGGTAACCCACCCTCCCATTGTCTTGGAGCTCTGCTTTCTTGTTTATTCCTGTTTCCTCTTTTGCTCTGATGCCAACAATAACCCTTTCCTGCTACTTTGGTATCCTAGGGACCTCTCAGGCTAAGGCCAAAACCAAACCCGAATTCCTTAACTTTCCCCCAATTGGCTCCTCTTCCTCTCAAGTGTTCATACAAGTCATGAAAGTCAAAGCAGAAACAAAAGCAAAAACAGGAGGGATTTTATTTACTAGTGGGAGGGGCCACACGCCATGGGTGCACGTCTGGAGGTCATAGGACAACGTTGAGGTGTCTGTGTTCTGCCTTCTTTGAGACAAGTCTCTTGCCCTGGTAAATGACCTATCAGACTACAAACAAATATCAGACTAGCCCTTATGATTCTCCTGGCTCTGCCTCCCTTGGTTGTAGGCACACTGGGATCTCATAAGCATGTACCACTTTGCATCTGGCTTTACATGGATCTTAGATAATTGAACCTGGGCTGGAAGCCTTTACAAGTGAATGCCTTTAACCACTAAGACAGCTCCCCAATCCCAGGAGGAATTTTAAAATCATTTAGTACATTAGAAGAGCGTATTAAACAAGAGTAAAGAGGTTCCAATGGGGACTGGGGTGATGCTTCAGTAGCCTTGCTGCGCAGACATGAGTACCTTGAATTCAGATCACCAGAACCCACATAAAAGCCAGACACTACTTGGCCGGGTGTGGTGGCACACGCCTTTAATCCCAGCACTCGGGAGGCAGAGGTAGGAGGATCGCCATGAGTTCAAGGCCACCCTGAGACTACAGAGTGAATTCCAGGTCAGCCTGGACCAGAGTGAGACCCTACCTCGAAAAACCAAAAACAAAAAACAAACAAACAAAAAAAAAGCCAGACACTATAGCTGGTGACTATAATCCCAGCACACCTACAGCAAGGTGAGAGGTGGAAAATGGAGAATTTTCCACAAGTTTGTAGCTAGCCAGCCTGCTGAATATAGCCGTGAACAATGAAAGACCCTGCCTAAAACAAAGTGGAAGGTGAGGACGCACCCAAGGTTGTCCTTATACACTTACCCACACATATACCTCCCCCCTAAAAAAAAAAAGGTTCCAAAGGAAAGGAATCTGAACGCTTCCATGGTGAAGTACATCAGTGAACTTCACAGCAGAAAATGCCTAACATTTTTATTAGCTCTCCTTAATTGTTCCAGAAGCCTGAGTTGCTTAAGTCTAAGTAACTTCTGGATAAGCAAGTTATAATGGTTCATAGTTTGTTTCCTTCTGTTAAAAGCATCAATTTTGTATGCTTCCCCAAACAGGCTACAGGGCTGGGCTCCATGAGAACTTTCCACCTCCCTCTCAATTCCCCCAAGACACAGTTCCCCCATGGGCATCCCCCCAGGCCTCCAAGTTGGAAAGAGTAGCTGCCCACCCACGACCAATGTGGAAATGTGGAATAAGGCCTGCATGTCCTCTTTCCCCTATTCTGTTTTTTTCCTTTTCTCCTCCACAAGAATGGCCTCCATCCCATCCCACCCACACATCCACCTGTGTTGTATACCAGTTCAAAACCAGGGCTCAGGGAAGGGCTGGCTGAGAATAACAGAGCAACCTTACAAATAAGACTCGAGCTAGGTGGAAAGGCTCAGACCTGGAATCCCAGCACTCAGAAGGCTGAAACAGAAGGATGGCAAATTTGAGGCCAACCTGGGCTACATAGTTGTTTAAGGCTAGTCTGGGTTACAAAACCAAATGCTATCTCAAAAAAAAAAAGTAAAATGAAAAAAAAAATGATAATAAAGTATAAGCATTAAAAAAAATGAAAACACACACAAACACTTATGCAAGTTGGAGTTCTAGATTCCAGAGGGGGGGGGAGGAGAGGCCAGTTCTCAAAAAAGTTAAAAAAGGGTGGGGGGGGGGGGTATCCACTGGCCTGACTTTGAATTTGAGTCACCAAATTCCAAAGATCGATGCCTAGGTCAGTATCCGCACGGCCACTGGCAATGTGCCAGGTCCTGTTCCCAGGCAGGAAAACCCACTCCCATCTCTTTGAAGCTCCATGAAATGAATCAATTATTGAAGTGTTTATTGCACCTAAGTTATGGAAGGGAAAGCCAGAAACCACAGCCAGCATCGCCACACTGGGTAGCATTAGATATGATCTGATATTCATTTCAGAGCTCTCAATGTCCAGCCATTGTGCCTTTAACAGTCCAGGCATCACACTATGGTAAGCTAGGCTAAAGCCCTCCTAATGTCCTGAGACGGTACCCCTGACATTCTAATTGGGTCAGGCTGGCACAGCCCTCTTCAGGTCCAGCCTTAGATGAAAGGGAAGAAGAAAGGGTTTGAGAGATGAAAGAGGATAGAGCCAGCTTCACAGATGGGGTTCTCGCTTTCCCAAGCTCGGTGGCACTGTGGTCCTCATGGAAAGCTCTATGTAGACACTCCAAGTGCTACTTGTAAAATAAGACCTTCTGGCTTTTCCCCCACCAGTTCCAGAAAACAGAAGGCTAGCTGTCAAAGTAATGGAAGGTTCTGGATTCTTTTTTTTTTATTTTTTAATTTTTATTTATTTGAGAGCAACAGACACAGAGAGAAAGACAGATAGAGGGAGAGAGAGAGAATGGGAGCACCAGGGCCTCCAGCCTCCGCAAACGAACTCCAGACGCGTGCGCCCCCTTGTGCATCTGGCTAATGTGGGACCTGGGGAACCGAGCCTCGAACCGGGGTCCTTAGGCTTCACAGGCAAGCGCTTAACCGCTAAGCCATCTCTCCAGCCCAGGTTCTGGATTCTTGAAGAAAGCCGGGAAGGCGACTGGGGAACATGTCACATCTCGATGTTCTGAAACATCACATCCCGCCTGATTGCTTAGAGCTGTCCCAAGAGCACACACCCTGTCCTGAGCTGTCACTTACCAGCAAAGTCCTCCCTGATCTCACGGGAGACTAACCTGGCGGAGTGGCTAACCCATAGCCATGGCCTGCTCTTCGACCTCCTGGGCAGTGGGTTCCCACAGGAGCTCTGGAATGAGGCAGAAAGATGTGTGTGGTTGAAGGTGGGAGACCTTTCTGCATTTATTAAAAATCTTTTGGCCGGGCGTGGTGGCGCACGCCTTTAATCCCAGCACTCGGGAGGCAGAGGTAGGAGGATCGCCATGAGTTCAAGGCCACCCTGAGATGACAGAGTTAATTCCAGGTCAGCCTGGAGCAGAGTGAGACCCTACCTCGAAAAGAAAAAAAAGAAAAAAAAAATCTTTTGTGTGCTGTAGAAGAAGTCCTGGGTTGCCTAGCTTGGCTCCCCCCGCCCGCCGCTCCGCCACACTCAACTTCTTCAGGCCCTGTGAGCTGCAATGCTTCAGTTAGTTCACGAAACCAAAGACCCTCCTTGGTCTTTGCCTGGCTCTCGGTTTCATTTATGCGGCCATCATAATTAGACAGTGCGGCCTGAAGTGTCTGCTCCAACTCTCCACGGCCCTGTTGTGCCTCAGAGGACTTACACGCTGTGCCAGGCTGGAAGAACAGTCTGGAAGGAAAGCCCGTTGTCAAACAAATCATCATTCTGAGAACACAAAGCCGCAGAGACGCTCAGGGTGCTGCTGACACTGGGCCGGCGGCATCAGGGAGTCGTGTCTCCTGTGTGGCACCAAAGCTCCAAGTTTGGAGACAGAAAGCTGGCTGGTGGCCAG
Organism: Jaculus jaculus; assembly: GCF_020740685.1. Classification (NCBI taxonomy): domain Eukaryota; kingdom Metazoa; phylum Chordata; class Mammalia; order Rodentia; family Dipodidae; genus Jaculus; species Jaculus jaculus. The sequence goes on from NC_059125.1 coordinate 41,133,565, forward strand.
CAGTGGCAGTGGCAGACACCTTATCTAAACAAAGGGAGAGGGCATGGAGTGCTAGAGAAAGGGGTGGATGGACGCTGCGTGGGTGGTTTCATGTTGCAATTTTTTTTTTTTCTTTTGTGGCTCTTGTTTTCTTTTTTTATCTATTCAGTTTTGTAGTATTCAGCAGCCAGGCGCTCGCCAAAACCTGGCAGCGATACCCACCCTGCCGTTTCCAGTCCAAACGGCTCCTGTCAACTTTTACAACCCTGCACTAAAACTCCAGGCACGTCTCTTATTGCCAGCGCCAGGTTATTTATTTACCCAGCCTGTCTGGCCTCCCATTTTTCACGTGTGTGTTACCCTGCAGTTGCTTCGACTTCCCTCCGGCCCTTAAAATGCCAGTAAACGCCCAGTCCAATTTAGAACTCTTCAGGCGCCTGCGCTGCCTAATGTCATTTTCCTTTCTGTTCAGCTTGGGACCCGAAGGAAGAGGAAGACTTCTGTATTGTGAAAATTGCTCTCTTTCGCTGGAATCCATTGTTACTAATAATAGTCTCACCAGACATGCCCATCAAAGGGCTCACACGGCCCCTTGCCTGCAGGGGTGGGGTGCACACAGGCATGACTCAAAGGGGACATGGCTGGCCCAGGTCAATGGGTGAGGGCCGCAGCTACAGCCACTCCATGTCCTGGAACCCTCCCTGCTTGCATTCTGAAACTGAGGCTTTCATTCTTTAATCCTTTACACAAACAGTGTGTGTGTGTATGTGCACCTGTGTGTGTGTGTGCGTGTGTGTGTGTGTGTGGCTTTGAAATCACCCCCACAAAAGGGGGGTTTCATGGTTGAGCCTCACCCGGTGCAATGCAGAATATATTATTTCTTTCAGAGCGTGGCTAGCAGATCTCCACGTGAATCACAGATCAAACGCAGCCCACAGAAACAATGGTAGGAAGCATAGCCAGAATGAATCAATTCCTTGATCCTGCTATACCAAAAAATTAAAGCGGAGCACTCCTGGGGTTTTTAACCCAGATAAAACTTCAGCCATGGCCGTGTTTCCCGTGTTCCTGCATTGCTCCTTTTGGATCCCTTTTTCTGTGGATGAAATGTGGAATATGGAGTGAGCAGTGTCAAGTCCTGCTGGCCCATCGAGATTTCTAGAAAATGACATCTGCTGCCCTCATCACACATATGCACGTGTGTGTGCATACACACACACACACACACACACACACACAAGCCATGGGGTTTTTTTTTATTTACCTTTCCCCTAGATCCAAACAAGGATAGGCATGTGTTCCAACAGGGCAAAAAGGAAAAAGCAGAAAGGCTTTCTTACACTAACATCATCTCTTAAAGGAAAATTTCTCAAAGCAAAAACACTTCTAGTTTCCAGCCTGAAACTTGTTCTCTATCTGTAAGTGGTGATACAACCCCTTCACTCTCAAAGATCTATTTAAATATGTAGGTGGTCTGGCTCGAATTGGCTGGGTTTTATGTCGGCAGTGACCCAAGGCTGACCCCAGCCTTGAGGGTCCGTGATGGTTCTGCTGGCTGAGCATTGGAGGGTGGAGCTGGCTTGTGAAGGCAGCCAGCCCACTCCCAGCCTACTGATGGTCCACTAAGGCCACCCTGTCAGGCTGGTCAGCTGCAGCTATGTCCTCTCCTGACCTCTGCTCTAATCCCAAGGATGCTCTTTATTTAGACACCACAGTCCACTCTGATCCTTTAGTCCCAGATTCACTAACTGGAGATGAGCCAGGCATGGCCACAGGCAGGCTCCAGAAGGCTCCCCCAAAAAGACCACAGATGCCTGAGGAAGCCGGCCTGACCCAGGAAGGTTGTGGCTGAGCTGGACTAGAGAATGCATGCATGTCTGACTTCCCTTAGCCTGAGTTTGGACTTTACTTATGTCCACAGCTCTGACCTAGGCTTTGGGGTAACAGGAAGATGCTAGAATTGTCGCCTAGAGTCTTCAAAGGAAGCATGGCCCTAAGGCACTATGATTTGGGTCCAAAGAACCTGGCTGCAGAGCTTGCTTTCAGCTACTGAGTGTGTGGTCACATTGCATGACATGAGCCACTAACATAGACCATACTGAGAGCTGCTGTGATGCTTCAGATGTTAACAGGGACAGGGGATGGGATCATCCTATTTTTTTAACCATTTATTGTCAACTTCCACATACATGGACAAAGTACCATGATCATACTACTAGACCATCCTCCACCGAATCTTCTCTTCTTTCCAGCTAGTCTCTCTTTCTATTTTGTCACCATTTTTTTCCTCCTATTGTGCAGGTCTCATGTAGGTAGCATCAGCCACTGTAAGGTCATGAATATCAAGGCTATTTTATGTCTGACTGACAGCATTATAAGTAGTCTTCCCCTTCCTTTGGCTCTTATATTCTTTCTGCCACCTCTTCTGAAATGTTCTCCAAGTCTTTAAAGGTGTGATAGAGATGTCTCACTTTAGTGCCAAATACTCCATTGTCACTTCTTGTCAGCACTATGGTGACTTGTGGGTCATCCCCAAGGTCCTTACCATTTGGAAAGACCAAAAGTGAGAGCAGTGTTAATATATGGGCATAAATATAAGTGCTCAGAGGGTATGTTGGTGGGCATTATATGTTAATTTAGCCAGACAACAGTATTAGTTTCCCCCTTAGGACTTACCACCTCTCCAGGCATAGGCTTTTGACTAGATTTTCAGTACCAGGTATGTATTCCCTCCCATGGAGTAGGCCTCCAGTCCAATCACAGAGCAGTTGGTTTCCCCCATTACAGACATGCCACTATTACACCAGTTGGCACATTTGGCCTGGATGGCCATCCATAAAGCTTACAGGATCCAATGCAATTTAATACCATTGATGATTTCTCTCTTCCAAAAGGCTGCATGCTGCACAGTTATTTCTAGCATTCTGACAGGGAAGCGGTTTCTAGCTCAGCTCTAACTCGATTTCTCAGTGAGCTGCAGCCCAAACATGCAGAATCCTCAGCAATAGAGTCTTACCACCTAGTTCTGATGGAAAACCAAAAGCCTTGGCAATGGTCTGTAATGTTCTGGGGCTTCCATGACCAACAACTCACTGGAAGGTATCCACCCCTGAGATTAATTTTTTTGTTTGTTTTGGTTTTTCAAGGTAAGGCATAACTCTAACCCAGTCTGACCTAGAACTCACTCTGTACTCTCAAACTGGCCTGGAACTGACATCAATCCACCTACCTCTGCCTCAGATTAAAGGAGCGAGCCACCATACACAGACTGATCATCCTATCTTAATGGATCCTCCTAACAAGCTAGCAAAGGAGTGGACAAGGCAGGCTTTATGTAGGTCTCACTGATTAACATAACACATTCTGAGAAAATAGTAACTTTCTTCTTCTTTTTTTCTTTGGTTTTTCAAGGTGGGGTGTCCCTCTAGCCCAGGCTGACCTGGAATTTGCTACGTGGTTTCAGGCTGACTTCTAACTCACTGCAATTCTCTTACCTCTGCTTCCCAAGTGCTGGGATTAAAGGTGTGTGCCACCACGTCTGGCTAGAAAATGGTACCTTATTCAAGGTAACCTGGTGGCAGAGGCTGGGACAAGAATAAGGGTCACCCAAAGCCCGGTGCTACTTCTCCTCCATGAACCCGTGGGCCTACCTGCTACCCTCTAAATCGTTCTAAGCAGGTGAAAGGGAAGCCTCACCTCCCTGTGCACACCTTCTGACTCAGGCCCTTCCTAACTCTGAGGGCTAGCTTTCAGACAAATGCTGAGGCCCAGGCCACACTGGAGCATGGACATCCCTCCCAGAGACAAGGGAGTCAGGGTCACACAACATCTGTCAGTGACTCACCTCAGAACCCTATCAGGTCTCTGGGCCTCAGATTTCTCTGAACTGGAAACAACACCACCATTCCTTGAGGATCTGTGATACCAAACGGCAAACCTGCGCAGAAATGCTCACAGTGAGGGGAAACTGCAAAACACTCTCCTCTGGGTGGCCTCAGGGAGTCCTCTGCCATAGGAAGGCTTCAGGGACACCACACAGTAGACAGCAAGGAAAGGCCAGATTAATCTGTCAGCACGTGGTTTCTGGGGAACTCTTCAACCTTCCCAGAAAGCTCAGACAGCCAGGGAACCCAAAGTTCTGAGTTTTGACTCTCTCTGTATGTCTCTCTGTTTTTTCTCTCTCTCCCTCCCTCCCTCTCTCTTGCCCTGGGCTGCCATTTACACTCTCGTGCTACCTTCCCTTACCATGGAACCAGCAGAGGCCTGACTTCCCCAGAACCTCCTCCTCCTTTTTTAATCTGCTTCCCTCACTCCCTCCCTGGCCTCTCCTGGGAGCACATACACTTTATAAATCACAGGCCACTGAGTCCCCATGTCAAGCTCTGCTTCTTGAACATTCTTACCTGAAGATACTATGCTCGATTCTAGGGAAGCAAATCTTGCCAAGATTGGCCCTTGTCCTTCAAGAGCTTCCAGGCTGGAAATGAGGCACTCTGTGAACCATGGTGGAACTCTGCTTGGCCCACCTTGAAGCATAACGTGGGAGCCATCTGTACAGGGTGTGGAACGTGGGCTGATTAGACGGGCAAGGGTGAAAATTCACAGGGCCCCATCACAACAGGCATGGCGAAGGCTTTCTCAAGAGGCCAATGGGGGCTATGTAAGGTTTAAAGAGATCCAGGTTTGTTTCTACAAAATCCCGGTGTCTGTAGAGTGGGACTTGAGAGGAGCAGTGTGGGCAGGAGGCAGATATTTGAACATGGCGACCTTTCAGGTACCTTTAACATTAAAGTTCTAGAAGTCTCCAAGGAAGACAAGGGGAGCTTTAGGGCATGGAGAAGAAAGACAAGTAGAGGCTATCTGCTTAGTAGGGCAGACAGATTCAGCAGGAGGCACAGTCCCCCCCACACACACACACCCCGGTGGTGAGCCCGCTCTTTCTACAGCCCCACTCCAGAACCAGGTTCACTTAGACTAGGTATATGGCCAGACCCTGAGGAACCGGAAAGTGCTGGGGTCCGGCAGATAGGACAGGAGGACTGACCAGGACAGGTGACAAACTACATGGAGCATCTGTATTTCTCTGCAGGATATGTACCCTTAGAGGCCTGTGCCCCTGCCTCAGCTCAGCCTGAGTTCCTCCCCACCCCCTCTCCCAGCAGTCTCAAGTGGGGTGAGTCAGGATGAGGGATGTTCCATCCTGGTCAGTGGCCTGAGAGGCCTAGCTTGAGACCACACCCAAGTTTCCCTTGCAGACTCTCAGATGGGTCTTGCTTTAAGTCTGTTGATAAGGTCATTCTATGAGCTTTTCTCTAGGGTGTCTGGACCCCTCTTGCCAAACACTGTTTGCAGAGCTGTCACAGGGGACAAGGCAGGAAAAGATGCCCAGGACCCGAAGTCCAGGAAGATAAGGACATACTTGTCAGGGTTCTAGGAACAGCTGGAGGCCATCAGGTTCAGGATAGGCCCAGGCTGCCCCGTAGATTGGGTCCCCGGAGGGGCTCTTGGAGTCTGGTGAGCAGCACCCTAGCTTTCCATATGCCTTCTTTTTCTGTCTGACTTCTGCTTCTCTAACTTCCTGACACTCCTTAGAAAAAGTCAGTTTCGAGGTTTTTTTAATTTATTTGTGAAAGGGAGAGAGAGAGAGAGAAAAAAAAAAAAAAGGGCATGCCAGGGCATGTAGCCACGATAAATGAACTCCAGACACATGCACCACCTTGCGCCCCTGCGTTATGTAGATACTGAGAAATCAAACCTGGGTCCTTCTGCTTTGCAGGCATATGCCTTAACCGCTGAGCCATCTCTGCAGCCCAGGTTTTGTTGTTGTTTCTCAGTTTGCTTTTGTTTTGCTGTGCTGGGGATTAAATCCAGGGCCTCACATGCTAGGCAAACACTCCACCACGGAGCCCTATCCCAGCCCCAAGGAGCCAGCTTTAATTCCTTTCTATGTCAATCCACTGTCACCGAGAACGGCAAGCAAATGAGGAGGAGCAGGAGGGTGGGGGATGGGCGGGAGTGAGCGGCTCTATGATGCAGTTTTTCTGGCTCCTGCCCCTCAGGAGTTCACAGTCTAAAGGGGGAAACAGATACTATAGTCAGGACCACCCACCATGCAATCAGATATGGTGGCTAAGTGCCAGCTAAGCTTAGTAACAGAGGGAGAGTGCTTGGGGGGGGGGGGATCAAGTAGCTAGCGCACAGCACCTGCCTTGCCGCACTATGTGAAGTCACTCCGTCCTTTGCACGGCTCCATTTCACAGATCAAGAGGAGATGGAGTAACTTGCCCAAGGTCACGCAGGCAGAACAGAGATGTGTGCTAAGTGACCTGGCTCCTTAACCACCAAAATCAGACCCAGGGAATATTGACATCTCTTTGGACTTTGAAGCGTTATCTGTGCCCTTGCTAAGCCTGTTTGCTGGCCAGTAAAATGGGGAGAACAGTGCCTCCCCTTCCTCTTGGCCTATGGGGAGAAAGAAGGAACCTAGCAGCATAGGGTGGGTGTGGTCTCAGTCCAGGATTCACATAGACCAGACGCCACCAGTGATGTGCCACTGGGCTCTATTTATGTGGGCCTTTCAGACCTACAAACCCCTTTCATACTCCTTCATTTGGGACCCAATACAGGCACCTTGAAGAATGGGGACTTCAGGAAGGCCTTATGAAGGGGGAAACACATACCTCTCTTCCGGAGAAGGACCAGGTCCCCAGAGTACTTCCCCCAAGCTCCCCACCTGACTCCATCACCCCCGGAGTCCTGAACATCATATACCTCTCCCTGCGTCAGGGACGGTCCGAGGCTGCACAACCCTAGCATTTAAGTACCAAGGGCCCCAGTTAGCTGATATTCAGATGAAGGACCTGAATCGGAGGTTAAAGATAAGGGACAGGCCCCCTGGGCTGCAGGGGAGAGCGGAGCCTCCCACACTCCATCCTGAGCAGTCACAGAGCCAGCCTGTTCTCCTCAGGAAAGCATCCTCCCCCCCACCCCCTGCAGGGAGATTTGCAGATGGCTCCCTGATGTGACTGAGGGCCCTCCCTGGCTGGCAGCCACCAGCCTCACATGCAATTAAGGGAAAATAATGTGTAAAGGAGAGCTGGATGCTGCGCTGAGCTGCTGTGCGTAGGCCAAAGCCAGTTCCCACTTGCGCTACAATCACGGGCTGCTCCTACCTCGGTAACCTCACAGAATTGTGACCCCATGCTGTGGGACACAGCACCTCTGTCACATGACATGGGTACTTTTTTGCTAAGAGCACGCTTGCCACCACCACCCCCCTCCCGGGTTTGGTGGGACAGGGAAGTGAGGAGAGTCTTGCTCTACAGGCAGCCCGGGCTGACCTCCAATGGGTAGCAGTCCTCCTAGGAGCCTCAATCTATGAGTGTGGGTCACTACTCTTTGCCTCCCCCTCTTTTTTTTTTTTTTTTTTTTTTTTTTTTGAGGCAGGGCCTCATTCTAGCCCAATCTGACCTGGAACTCACTCTGCAACCCCAGGCTGCCCTTGAACTCACAACAATCCTCCTACCTCTGCTAACCAAGTGGTGGGATTAAAGGCATGTGCCACCATGCCTGGCTTCACCTCATTTTATCTGCTGGAAATATCTTCTTCCATGACATTTTGATGAAACCCATCCCCATATCACACAAGAGCACATACACCTACTAACACGTGTGCACATACAGGTTAAAGTTGACCTTCCTCTCCTCACGCCCCCTTTGTGGCACATAGCCACCTTTATTGAAGAGAGTACAGGGTATTACACATTTTCGTTCTTTAACTCTTAGCCTCCAGTTCCAGTTGCCTTCTGGTGTGTAACATGTAACCTGGCTAGCCCGTGTGCAGGTGCAGCAAGACCTGGCGGAGGCCGCTGTTCCGCTCCCCATCAGCTGGGACGGCAGGGAGGTCAGGTTGGGACCATCCCGCGTCCTCTCTCACCTGTGGAGAATCATGCCAGCAGTTGACTGGGATCTTGGCTAGGGATGAAACCAGAGCCCATATATGGCCTCTGTGAGTAGTATCCCCCCTCCCCCCAGTATGGTGACCCAAAGGTCCTGAGAGGGAGCGCCCAAGAAAGATCAGACAGAAGCTCCAGTTCCCCTTATGATTTCGCATCAGATGTCACCACCATTATCATGGATCCATTGATCCCAAGGCCTCACAGATCAAACATCTCAATAGATGATGTTAATGCTGACTGGGGTGTGGTTCAGCACAATGGCCTCAGGGCCAACAAACAAGGAGGCGTGGCCTAGAGAGATGACTCAGTGGATAACATACTTGCCACTCAAGCTAGAGTACCTGAGCTGGATCTAGACATCATGTCAAAAGCCAGAAGCTGTGATCGGTTTCTGTAATTCCAGCACACTGGCTGGTGCTGACGGCAAGATGAGAGGTGGAGACAGGAGAATTTCCCGGACTCCCGAGGTGAGCCCAGTAGAGAACAGCAGAGAGAGAATCCGGAGTGAGAAACCCTTGGACTGGGAGGACCAACTTGAAGCTTGTCCTCTGGCCTCCACTTGGGTACTGCGGCCCACGTGCACCTGCATTCACATGTTCAGAGCCAGGTCAGTACCGTCTGGGCTGTGAGTCCCTCTTCTCCCTGTGGTGAGGGAGGGAGGGCTACCTGGACTCTTAGGCCTGTCCCAATCCCCAGAACTGGTATGATGGAGGCATTCAAGGTTGTCAGCCTTCTCCTCAGCTTTCTAAGTGTTCTTCCTTGTCTGCCTGCCCCCCCCACCCCCCCCCCCCAGCTACCTGCCCTGCCCTCCAATTTGCTGTCAAACCTCCATGGGTCTGCTCGTTCTGAGATCCCTTGGCTGTCAGATCCCCCTACAGGCTCCAAACCTGCCCACAAACGGCCCCAGGCAGTGTGGGGTCAGAAAGAGAGCAATGAATAGGGACCTGATGGGTCTCAGGCCAAACACAGGCTCATGTTGACATGCCCCAGGGCACAGAGCCTCCTGGCTGGCGTGTGCACAGATGAAAGAGAATCTCCTTGGTGAGGGACAAAGCGGCTCCGTGGAGACACTCCAAAATGGCAGCTCCTCGTCTCTGCCTCTTCCTCCCTGGGTCTCCCAGGCCCCAGCAATGACCGCAGATCCACCCCAGGGTGTTCTGGGCTCCAGAAGACAGAACTGGGGTGGGAGCCAGAGAAGATCATCAGTTCTTTTTGTCCTGGCTAGAAAGACAGCAGCGCAACATAATTCAACTCCCATCTTAGCATTTCTTTTGTTTGTTTTTTTTTTTCAAAAAATTAGAAAAATATATTTATTAGAAAAAGAGAGAAAAAATGGTGCACCAGGGCCTTTTGCTGCTGCAAACAGACTCCAGATGCATGCACCTCTTTTTCTGGCTTAAGATAGGTACTGGGGAATCAAACCCGGGACACTTTGCACACAAGTGTCCTTAACTGATGAGCCATCTCTCCAGCCTGCAACATTTCTTTCTTTAAATATTATTTATTTATTTATTTGAGAGCGACAGACACAGAGAGAAAGACAGATAGAGGGAGAGAGAGAGAATGGGTGCGCCAGGGCTTCCAGCCTCTGCAAACGAACTCCAGACACGTGCGCCCCCTTGTGCATCTGGCTAACGTGGGACCTGGGGAACCGAGCCTCGAACCAGGGTCCTTAGGCTTCACAGGCAAGCGCTTAACCACTAAGCAATCTCTCCAGCCCTCTTTCTTTAAAAAAAAAAAATCCTTTTGGGCTGGAGAGATGGCTCAGCAGTTAAGATGTTTGCCTGCAAAGCCAAAGGATCCTGGTTAGATTCCCCAGGTCCCACGTAAGCCAGATGCACAAGGTGGTACAAGCGTCTGGAGTTCATTTGCAGTGGCTGGAAGCCCTAGTGCACCCTCTCTCTCTTTCTCTTTCCCTCTCTCAAATAATATTTTTTTAAAAAAATAGGGAAAAATCATTTTATGTATTTATCTGTGAGCAGAGAGAGAGCGCGCGCTAGCGAGTATGGGTACTCTAGGGCCTCATGTTACTGCAAACAAACTCCAGATGCGTGAACCACTTTCTGCATCTGGATTTATGTGGGTACTGGGGAATTGAACCCTGAGTCAGCAGGCTTTGTAAGCAAGCACCTTTAGCCACTGAGCCATCTCTCCAGCATTTCCGAAGCCACCTAATAGTCCAATGAACTCCATTTTCTGGTTTGTTTTGGTTTTGGTTTGTTTGAGACAGGATGTCGCTCCAGCCCAGGCTAACCTAGAACTCATGTTTAGTTCATACTGTTCTTTCTTTTTTTTTTTTTTTTTTTTTTTTTTTTTTTTTTGGTTTTTCGAGGTAGGGTCTCACTCTGGTCCAGGCTGACCTGGAATCGACTGTAGTCTCAGGGTGGCCTTGAACTCACGGCGATCCTCCTACCTCTGCCTCCCGAGTGCTGGGATTAAAGGCGTGCGCCACCACGCCTGGCTCATACTGTTCTTAAACTCATGGCTATCTTCCTACCTCAGCCTACTGAGTGCTGGCCTTACAGGCATGAGTCACCACATTCAGCTTTTGGGGGGTTTTGCATGTGCATGTGTGTGGTAGGAGTATGTGTGTATACATGTTAGTATACTGTAGATGCAGGTGTGTGCACATGCATATAGAGGCCGGAGGTCAACACTGGGGTGAGGGAGCATCTTCTGCCAGTCACTGTCTTTCTTTGAGACCGAGTCTTTTACTAACCCTCTAACTCACTGATTTGGCTAGACTAGCTAGTCGGTGAACCCCAGGGATTCCACGTTTCTACAACCACACCTGGCATTTTATATGGGTTTTGGGGAGTCCAAACTCTGCTATACTTTAATCTTTGAGCCAACTCCCCATTTCTCTAGTTAACTCTCTCTCTTCTCTCTCTTAGTATTTTCAAGACAGGGTCTCACTCTAGCCTCGGCTGAGCTGGAGCTGACTGTGTAGTCCCATGCTGGCCTTGAACTCACAGTAATCTTCCTACCTCAGCCTCCTAAATGTTGGGATTAAAAGCATGTGCCATCATGCCCGGCTTCCAATTAACATTTTTTGGGGGGGGTTGTTCAAGATGGGGTCTGACTCTACCCCAAGCCAACCTGGAATTTACTTAGTCTTAGGGTGGCCTCAAACTCATGGTGCTCCTCCTATCTCTGCCTCCAGAGATAAAGGAGTGTGGCAGCATGCACAGCTTCCAGTTAACTCTTTCTTATATATATTTTACTCATTTTTATTTATTTATTTGAGAGCAATAGACAGAGAAAGAAAGAGGCAGAGAGAGAGAGACAATGGGCGCGCCAGGGCCTCCAGCCACTGCAAACGAACTCCAGATACGTGTGCCCCCTTATGCATCTGGCTAACATCAGTCCTGGGGAATCAAGCCTCAAACCTGGGTCACCCTTAGGCTTCACAGGCAAACACTTAACCACTAAGCCATCTCTCCATCCCTCCAGATAACTCTTGATGCTTAAATTATTAAGTCCCAAACCTAGTAGCTTAAAACAATTGCTGTAGAGATGGCTTAGTGGTTAAGGCACTTGTCTGCAAAGCCTAATGACCCAGGTTCAGTTCCCTAATACACACATAAGCCAGTTGCACAAGGTAGCACGTGTGTCTGGAGTTCGTGTGCAGTGGCTGAAGGCCCTGGCGTACCCAACAGATCCCCTCTCCCTTTCGATGTGAAATCATAACCTCCTCATGGGGTCTTTCTAGCACTGTTGTCCAGTTTCTGAAATGGTGACCCTGGCCTTCAAGAAACCAAAGCAAAAGCTGCCAAATTGGCTTCAGAAAGGCAAGGCTGACACACATAGCATCATGCATGTCTTCCTCCATCAGTCAAAACAGCCAGAGCGCAGCCCTGACTCAGAGAAGGAGTAACAAGCCTCATGTCTCAATGGAGGACCCATCAAAGATCTGGGGTCCTCTTGAACCTGACAGAGCCAAACGACCTAGGGTATAGGCAGCATGCCGGCAGCTCTGTTGCCTCCCGCGAGCAGTTCTTCCACTCAGGGCCAACTCCATGACTCGCTCCAGACTGAGCTGTTTGCGGGCTTGGTTGTGTTGTCCACAATTTATAAGCTGAATCTGTGGGACCTCAGAATGGGACTGTTGTTGGAGATACAGTCTTTCTTGAAACGGGCAATGAAATGAAAATGAGGCAGTGAGGGTGGATGGTAATCCAATGTGATGGGTGTCCTTACACAAAGAAAGTTAGATACACATATGCCAAGTGGCTCTGTGCCAAGAGGAATGGCCACGTGAGGACCCAGCAAGGAGGCCAACCACAAGCCAAGAGGCTTCAGGAGGAAGCGACACTTTGTCTTGGACTTCCAGTCTCCAGGAAAACAATAGTGCATGGTTCATCTGCTTGGGGTGCTGGATGAACATAGAAGCAGGGTCCACCCCTCCAGAGGCTGGGGTTTGGTCAAGCCCTTTGGAGGGCCAGGCAGGCGTGGCTAAGGTGTGTGGCAGCCTGCCTGGCCTTACTATAGCCACTATCCCAGGGCTGGGGTTGGAAAGGCGTCACGTGTTAGAGATATACTTGAAGAAACAGAGGAAGGATGCAGGTCTGAGATTTGGCATCTAGTTATCAACTGGAATGACAGATGGTTATCACACGGGCCCCAGTAGGCTCATCTGTAGCTTCTCTCCTCTTGGCAATTTCCACAGTATTTTGCATAGTTCTGGCCTCTGTTTCTCTCCCCTGCACACGAGACAGTGTGGTTCATCCTAAGTCAAAGCAGTCACCTATAAGATGATGTCCACAGCAGTAAGTATTAGAGGAGGTAGGCTATGACATTGAGAGCAGTGATTGTTACTGTCATTCTTCTGGGTAGTGACCCCTCTGTAGATGAGGTAGCTGCGATCACCCCAGGCCCAACCCCTGTCCCAATCAAGCCCTTGTCAGCGTGCTTGGTTAAAGTTCTCTGTATCTGGAGGAATAAATAGAGTACTACCAAGATGCCAGCTCAGGTGAGGACTCGGCCTCCGAGGAAAAGATCCCAGCATCTGAGCCACCAGCCTTGGCCTTGTACTTCCACCAGAAGCAACCTATACAACCAGACTGTCTTGGAATCCCACGCTAAGAGAAGAGGGCGCTTTCAGACACGGGGTGGCCCAGGGCCATCTCTGCTGCTGGCTGGGGAGAGGGAGTTGGCAGAAGATGAAGTTTTTGCTCACGTCACACTTTCCAGAAGCATGATGGGCCCCCAGGGAGCAGAAATGGAAGCAGGCCAACCATGAAACTGACAAGTAGAGGCTCGAGGTTCCCAAGCTCCGATGTGGAGCTCAAGCTGGCAGCGCCTCAAGACAGAATCCGGTTTCCCCGGCTTCAGTGGAGGACGCTTCACTGTATAAGGTCAAACGGAGGCTTAGGAAGTGAGGTGATAGATTCAAGATCGCACGGCTGGTAAGAAGCAGAGCCCGGACTCAATGCCAAGCTCTCATAAACTCTCTGTGCTCTAAGAGTCTTTCTTGTGTAATGCCTCCAGGAGAATAAGGCCCAGGCCTGGCAGGGGATGAAGAGTGATTCTAGAGTAACTGAAATACATTTTTTTTATTTTCATAATTTTATTGGTGCTGAGGAAGAGTACACAAACATTTCAATTGTACACAAGTCGTAACACACGTACCGAAAATCTAAAGACCATGTATTGTTTCTTTGGAAGTCAGTCCAGTGACACCCAGCTTCAATCTTTGAGGCATTTTTCCTTAATAGGCTCTCATGTACAAACATCTTCAAATGCTCACAATCTCTACTCACCTCCCACTGGTTCACAATTTCAGTATCCTATACACTGCAAACGCAAATTTTTCATCTTTCACAGTACATGATCAAAATTATTAGGAGCACTGGACTATCACAGTAGAGATGTCACCGGGGTACGCAGTGCTGACAGGGCAGTGACCAAGGAGTGGTTTTGTTTGTTTGTTTATTTGTTTGTTTACTTAGGAAACGGCTCTACTAAAAACACAGACTAGGAATAATTGAAAATATTCAAGACATATTAAATGCACAAATGTGACTCCAAATTGCCATTTAATATGCTTTGTATTGTAGGATATAAAACTAACACCCCCACACCTATGGAATGTTAAGCTGACACCCAAGACAGTCAAAGCTTCCCATAATTCAATATCCCACTATTTTCTGAAATACATTTTCACATAATACCAGTATAGAGTCGCATGGCACTTTAGCGTTTGAACAATTCTTATCAAGCTGGGCATGGTAGCCCATGTCTGTAAGCTGAGCACTTTGGAAGCAGAGGCAGTAAGATAGCATGTTCTAGGCCAACTTGGGCTACAGAACAATTTCCAGGCCAGCCATGGGTACATAATGAGACCTTGTTTCAAAAAAAAAAAAAAAAAAAAGCGGCGGAGGGAGTGGGCCTGGGAAGATGTCTCAGTGATTAAAGGCACTTGGTGGGAAGTCTGCCAGCCTGGCTTCAATTCCCTAGCACCTGCATAAAGCCACCCACAAAGTGGCATATGTGTATGGAGTTCGTTCGCAGTAGCAAAAGACCCTGGTGCCCTCCCCCAGTCAAATAAGTAAATACTAGCTCTGGGTTCAGTGAGAAACCCTGCCTCAACAAATAGAGAGTGGGAGTGGGAAATACCTGATACCTGCCTCTAGCCTTCACATGTATGCACACACGGGTGCCCACACACATATGAACACACATACACTTGTGCACACCACACACATATATGCACTCAAAGAATAAATAAAGGAGGCCCCGTGGTGGTGCACACCTTTAATCCCAGCTATCAGGAGGCAGAGGCAGGAGGATCGCCATTAGTTCAAGGCCACCCTGAGACTACATAGTGAATTCCAGGTCAGCCTGGGCCAGAGTGAGACCCTACCTCAAAAAACAAACAAAAATAAATAAATAAATAAAGGGCTGAACAGATGGTGCAGTGGTTAAGTCACCTGCCTGCAAAGCCTAATGACCCAGGTTCAATTCCCCAGTATACATGTATTGCCAAATGCACAAAGTGACGCATGCATCTGGAGTTTGTTTGCAGTGACTAGAGACGCTGGCCTACCCATACTCTTTCTTTCTTTCTTTCTTTCTTTCTTTCTTTCTTTCTTTCTTTCTTTCTTTCTCTCTCTCTCTCTCTCTCTCTCTCTCTCTCTCTCTCTCTCTCTCTCTCTCTCTCTCTCTCCTTGCAACTAAATAAATAAAATATTAAAATAAAGCCGGGCATGGTGGCGCACGCCTTTAATCCCAGCACTCTAGAGGCAGAGGTAGGTGAGTTCGAGGCCATCTGAGACTACATAGTGAGTTCCAGGTCAGCCTGGGCTAGAGTGAGACCCTACCTTGAAACCCCACCCCCCAAAAGTATATTAAAATAAATAAAAATTCATATACAGTCTGTAACATTGGAGAACTTCTTAGTAATCTCAGTTTATATCCAAGCTCATAAGCTTCTCTCCTTTGGTCCTTTCCTTCCACATTTGCAAACTTCACTGTAGAAAATTCCATCCTCACTCAGCCTCACCTACCCCATCCAGCCTGAGCTTGGGTAAAGGCCCAACAAAGCTCACGGAGGTATCTTTGCAGGACTGGGCCCGGGGAGGTCTCCGTTGCCTGCCTTGCTGCAGGTTTGCACGTCTGACGCTAGGAAAGACACTGCCAGGCAGAGCCACTGTCTCCCAAGACAGATGTGGATACTGAGGCCCCACACTGGTGATGTGGCTTGGCCAAACCCAGAGAACACAAGGCTGGAGATTCAGGACTAGCCCTTGAGGATGGCTATGTGTTGCCCTGTCTCAGCTCGGTCCTTGTTACAGTGTCACGCGTTGCCCCCGTAGGAGGAGCTTTGGCTGTGATAGCAACAGGAAGTCCACATTCTGTCTCTTTGTGGATCAGGAGCTGCTGCAAACTCTGAAAGCTCTGAAAACCGCTCCATTTATGAGTTCATAGCACCTGGGTGTCAGGACCGTGGGAGCCGCTGAGCGGGGGGCGGGGGGGGGGGGGTTGTGGCTCAAAGCTTTCCTTTGGCTGCAGTCTCTCGCTTGCTTGGGGCCCCGGCGGTCTCCGGAGCTTTGACGGAGGCTGAAGAACTGTTTCTCTGTGCACCTGTGGCTGCTGGCAGGGAGTGTCTGTGCCTTCCTCGCCAGAACCTCTTTGGGGACCTGGGGGTGTGGCTCGGCGACAGGGAGCTGGGCTAGCATGCATGAGGCTCTGGATTCCATCCTCAGCATCTGGTGTTGGGGAGGGAGGGGGCAGTTCTACAGAGGTCTCTTCAGTGTTGTCCATGATATAATAAGTCCCTGGAGACTTAATCTCAGCAGTGGCATGCATGTAACCACTTCTGCCATATGTTATTGGTCACACCAAATGGGAGGGGACTATACGGGGCGTGAATCCAGGGGGCAGAATCACTTCAGCTCATCTTCAAGGCTGCCAACCAAAAAATATTAGTGGGGGAAACAAAACTCTAGAACTCCTTCTCTCACTTATAAAATCTATAGAAATTGTCCAACATTGGTATGGTGGTTCCTTCTTTCTTTGTGGGCGATCCAGCACTCTTTTTCTGGTTGATCACCTCATGGTGTAATGGCTACTCAAACTCTAGCTAGCAACTGAGCACTCCAGCCAACAGGAAGCAAAACATTCCCTTTCCCATTACCAGCACTTCCTATAACTTGCACGTGACATATGTAGTTATGTCCTCTTGGCCAGCAATAAATCATAAGGTCACATCTAGCCTGCAAAGGAGCCTAGGGAATATAGTCATAATTTCATATGGCCTATGTGTCCAGAAAAAAAAAATTCAGAGGCTCAATGACAAGAGAGAGCTCAAATGAATGTTGAGGGGACAGCCAGCAACCTCCATCTCCATAATCCAATGAAGGTCATGAACCCTTCCACAAACAGAAAGCAACAATGTGTTCACCAAAGTGTACACACAGCTTTGGAAGGCTTACACACACTGTGAAGGCAATTGCTGGACGGTACACAAAGGAGCCTCTGCCATCCCTGCACACAAACTGTCCCTCTGTGAGAGCAAGGGACAAAACCGGTACATTTCCTCAACTGAGCTGGTGTCTGCATGCGTGGACTTCGCTATCCTTTGGTGGTGTCATACAAAAGCAAAGGCTGGGGCTGGAGAGATGGCTTAGCGGTTAAGCGCTTGCCTGTGAAGCCTAAGGACCCCGGTTCGAGGCTCGGTTCCCCAGGTCCCACGTTAGCCAGATGCACAAGGGGGCGCCCGCGTCTGGAGTTCGTTTGCAGAGGCTGGAAGCCCTGGCGCGCCCATTCTCTCTCTCTCCCTCTATCTGTCTTTCTCTCTGTGTCTGTCACTCTAAAATAAATAAATAAATAATGAACAAAAAATTTAAAAAAAAATCTTGGTGCGGAAAAAAAAAAAAAAGTTTAGCCGGGCATGGTGGCGCACGCCTTTAATCCCAGCACTTGGGAGGCAGAGGTGGGAGGATCGCCCGGAGTTCGAGGCCACCCTGAGACACCATAGTGAATTCCAGGTCAGCCAGGTCAGCTAGAGTGAGACCCTACCTCGAAAAACCAAAATAAATAAATAAATAAGCAAAGGCTGGAAAGGAAGGAACCGAAGCAGACCGGTGTCATGGGCTATCCTGAGAGACCTTCCCACCCATTGGCCGTTGCAGGACTTGGCAACTAGTATTCATTAGAATTCCAAATCGGCTTTCCTCTGTGGTTATTTCAAATGCCTCGTTACAAACGCACAGGCATAGAGCTGTTTTCAATGTTATTCAAATTAACTATACTTTGCCTAGAACTGGAAAAAAAAAATGGCCCCAGAATTAAACCACAGAGAGACCACTTCAAGTCTACCAAAATGGCTGAAATACAGAAGACACAATAGCAAGTGCCAACGCAGGTGGAAGCAAACAGAACCAGCGCTCGTTGCTGGGGGAGGGGGGATGTAAAACAGTATAGCCACTTCATCAGGGTCCTACAAAGCCATACAGGTTTGGACCCTAAGTCCCTGCTATGCCAGTCCCTGGTACTGATGAGCGGAACATGAAAGCATTTGTCCACACACACACACACAAATAAAAATAAAATGTGAATGTTAGCAGGTAGGCATGGTAGCTCATGCCTGAAATCAGAGCACTCCGAAGGCAGAAACATGAAGATTATGGACATGAGTTTGAGGCTAGCTTGAGCTATATTGTAATTCCAAGGCCAACTTTAACTGTATAGTGAGACCTTGTCTCCCCCCCCCCCCAAAAAAAAAAAAAAAAAACCAAAGAAAGGGGCTGGCTAGAGAGATGGCTTAGTGGTTAAGCGCTTGCCTGTGAAGCTTAAGGACCCCAGTTCGAGGTTTGATCCCCCAATACCCACATAAGCCAGGTGCACAATGTGGTGCATGCATCTGGAATTCCTTTGCAGTGGCTGGAGGCCCTGATGCTCCAATTCTCTCTCTCTCTCTCTGCCTCTTTCTCTCTCTGTCTGTCTGTTGCTCTCAAATAAATAAATAAAAATGTAAAAAATTAAAAATTAAAAAAAAACAGAGCTGGGTGTAGTGGCGCACACCTTTAATCCCAGCACTCAGGAGGCAGAGGTAGGAGGATTGCCATGAGTTTAAGGCCACCCTGAGACTACATAGTGAATTCCAGGTCAGCCTTACCTCAAAACAACAAAACAAAATAAGAACTAAACTATAACATTGGGCAAAAACACAGAAGCCAGCACTCATAGATCAAAACCACCTGTGACCACCTGGCCCCAGATCAGAGCCGGGTTCAGTGCTGGGAGCACAGTAGTCATTCACACTGAGATCTCCCTGAGGCGCACCAGGAAAGGGCATTTGCCTGGGATCTGTTCTAAGATAGCCCTAGCAGGTCACCAGGTAAGACATTTCAATAGCCAGTGCACAGCCATCTGGATCATACCTGCCCCGGTTCTGCTCAGGGTGGTCCCCAAATGCACAGGGAGACTCAAACCAGTGTCCACCGCCCTAGGCTGCCCTTCCCAGACCGCTCAGCCTGCCCAAAAACCACCAGTGTGACAGACGAACAAACACAATGAATGTCAGCTCTTCGAAGTCATCCTGGTCAGCTTCCCACTTCACAGAGGAAGAAACTGAGGACTAGGGATGGCAAAACCTTGCTGGCCACCAGGTGCGGTCTGAGTGGCAGAGCCAGGAAGAGTACCAATTCCCAGGACTCCTATTCCAGTGTACACCTATCCATATACCATTTCCTCTCCTGCTTAGTACTTTCCCAACATTTCCAAGCAGTTTGAAATGAACAACAAAAAGAACACATAGTCGTGAATGTGACTCACCTCTGTAATCTAAGCACTCTCCTGAGGCTCAGATAATACAATGACTGTGCAGCCTAGGTCCTACAGAGTGAAATCCAGACCAGCCTGAGCTAAAAATACTGTCTCAAAAAAATTCTTTTTAAGCCAGGCCTTTACTCCCAGCACTTGGGAGGCAGAGGTAGGAGGATCACCATAAAATGGAGGCCACCCTGAGAATACATAGTGAATTCCAGGTCAGTCTGGGCTACAGGGAGACCCTACCTCAAGAAAACAAAACAAAACAAAAATTTGCAAAACAAGCTGGGCATGGTGGTGCAGGCCTTTAATCCCAGCACTCGGGAGGCAGAGGTAGGAGGATCGCTGTGAGTTCAAGGCCACCTTGAGAATACATAGTGAATTCCAGCTCAGCCTGAGCTAGAGTGAGACCCTGCCTCAAAAAAAAAAAATGTGCAAAACAACTATGCATGCACAGGATTTGGTGGTACATGTCCGTCACCCTACATGTCTGTCACCCTAACACTCAGGATATAAAGGGGCAGAAAGATCAGGAATTCGGGGTTATCCTGGACCACATAGTGAATTGGAGGCCAGCCTAGGGTACACCTAACAGTCTAGAAAAAGAAATGAAGACAGAAACAATTTATGCATACACAAAACATCATCATTTCCTGGCTTGAGTGACTTTTCCCTCAGGTACATTATAGTTGTCTTTGACCAGCATGTTACAAAAAGAAAGAAGTCCAGGGCTGGGGGGGGGGGGTTGCAGCTCTGTGGGAGCGTACTTGCCTAAAATAAGCAATGCCCTGGGTTTAGTCCACAGCACTACAAAAGACAAAAAGAAGAAAGAAGCCCAACAGTTGCAGGCCCAATCCCACAATCAAAAGCACCTGGCGCTGCTCAACGCCAGGCACAGCTAAGACGAGGTTGAAACCAGCAGCGCTATGTCGCGGGCTTGTAGGCGCCGCCGGCCCTACACCATCCTCTGAGCTATAAGACGAGAAGGTGGCTAAGCATCAGATACCTTGTTCCATACTGAGGAGGAGCCATCACTTTGAAGCTTCTCAATTCATACTAAAAGGGACCAAAACCCCAAGAGAGAGGGGTCCCTGCCTCACACTAGAATGACAACATAATATGTGTGCACTTGGGTATCTCAGAACTCTCTCCACTTCATTTGGCCCTGCTCCCTGAGATACCCTGTCTCCCTCCCACAATCCAGGAAACCCTATCACTTGCAAGTCTAAACTTTGCTACCAGAACTAGAGCAGCTGCCATTCATGGAGGGTCCACCAGGAGCCAGGTACTGGCACTTTTACAGAGGTCTTTGACTGTAAGTAACTGAAGCTGTCCTGAGGATTGTGGGCAACAGTCTGGTAGTTTCTCCCAATGTAGAACATGCAACTAATCTACCACGTAATAATGAGGTCACTCAAGAGAAATAGGAGTGTATGCCCAGGCCTTGGGATGCAGCTTGGTTAGTTGGGCACTTGCCTAGCATGTATAGGATGTTCAGTGGTTCATCCACAGCACAGGGCTTGGTGGCAAAAGCCTATAATCTCAGTACTTGGGAGGTAAAGGCAAGAAGAGCAGGGCTGGAGAGATGGCTTACCGGTTAAGTGCTTGCCTGTGAAGCCTAAGGACCCCAGTTCGAGGCTCGGATCCCCAGGTCCCACGTTAGCCAGATGCACAGGGGGGCGCACGCGTCTGGAGTTCATTTGCAGAGGCTGGAAGCCCTGGCGCGCCCATTCTCTCTCTCTCCCTCTATCTGTCTTTCTCTCTGTGTCTGTCTCTCTCAAATAAATAAATAAATAAAAATTCAAAAAAAATTCAAAAAAAAAAAAAAAAAAAGAGCAGGAGTTCCAGGTCACCCTTGATCACGTAAGACTGTGTCTGAAAGAGAAACAATGAAAGAGTATATTCCCAAACCAGGTATGGTAGTACACACCTATAATCACCAGCACTTGGGAGGCTGAGGCAGGAGGATTGAGAGTTTCAGGCCAACTTTGACTACCTAGGAAGAACTTGTCTCAAAAAAGGGGAGACAGGGAAATGCCTCAGCAGTTAAGATGCTTGCTTGCAAAGCCTGATGGTTTGGGTTCAATTTCCTAGTGCCCACATAAAACCAGATGCACAAAGTGGCCCACACATCTGGAGTTCGTTTGCAGTGGCAGGAGGTCCTGGCATATCCATTCTCTCTCTCTCTCCTCTTTCCTCTCTCCTTGCAAATAAATGAAAATATTTTTTAAAAATCCTTGGACCAGGTATATCTGTAATCCTAGCCCTCAGGAGGTAAAGGTTGGAATATCAGGAGTTCAAAGCCAGGCTTGTTTCAAAAAAAAAAAAAAAGGGAATGTTCACAGGACCTATCTTCATAACAGCTCCAAACTGGAACCCACTAAAATACCCAAATATCCACCCACTGGATAGAGAATAGAGAAGCAAATTGTAGTCCATAGGATGGAAAACTACTCAATAATAAAGAGAAATGTGGTCAAGCATGGTGGCACACGCCTTTAGTCCCAGCATTCGGGAGGCAGAGATAGGAGGGTCACCATGAGTTCGAGGCCACCCTGAGACTCCATAGTGAATTCCAGGTCAGTCTGAGCTAGAGCAAGACCCTACCTCGAAAAGAAAAAGAAAAAAAAATGCTGCTCAGGCTCTCAACAACCTAAAGAAATCTCACAGATACTATGCCAAGCACAAGGAGCCAAAACAAGGTTGTGCACACAGTGGACAATCCTTTTATAGAAATTCAGAAAGAACCAAACGGCCCTACAGTTATAAAAAGAACAGGGGCTATCTATAGTGGGGAGGGGAATGGAAATATTTTAGACCTTGATTGTGGGGCTATCTGCACCAACTCATATACTTGCCTGGCCTCACCAACCAGCACACCTTCTGTGCATTTCAATGTATGGAAATTATGTTTTAATTAAAATGAAATGAAATGAAATGTAGGCAGGGCTTGTGCCAGGAGCTAGAGATATAGTAGCAGAGGCCAGGCAGAGCCCTGTCCAGAGGGAGCTGTCATCTGACCTCAGAGCCAATAAACAACAGAGCTGGGGACGAACTGAAATTACTCAGCCTCCTGAGTCAGCCCCAGGTTGCTCAGTATTGCCCCAGATATCACACATGGGAGTTCCAGGGAGGTGATGGGACCTGCAACAGAGGCCACTGTCCCTTCCTCCACAGGGCTTGGGGTTGCCCTGTGATATTCAATAGCATGATGAGGACCCAGATGGGGGCCTTGCCGTGGTTGCCCCACCCAGGGCTGCTCCCCCAGTCCTCTCCTCTCCCGAAAATGGCTTGGCACACGTCTTTAATTCCAGCACTGGGGAGGCAGAGGCAGGAGGATCACTGTGAATTTGAAGTGAGTCTGGAACTACAGAGTGAGTTCCAGGTCAGCCTGGGCTAAAGTAAGACCCAATGTCAAAAAATAAAACAGTGGGGCTGGAGAGATGGCTTAGCGGTTAAGCGCTTGCCTGTGAAGCCTAAGGACCCCGGTTCGAGGCTCGGTTCCCCAGGTCCCACGTTAGCCAGATGCACAAGGGGGTGCACGCATCTGGAGTTCGTTTGCAGAGGCTGGAAGCCCTGGCGCGCCCATTCTCTCTCTCTCTCCCTCTGTCTGTCTTTCTCTCTGTGTCTGTCACTCTCAAATAAATAAATAAAAATTAAAAAAATAAAATAAAACAGTGAAGCCGGGTGTGGTGGCGCACTCGGGAGGCAGAGGTAGGAGGATTGCTGTGAGTTTGAGGTTGCCCTGAGACTACATAGTGAATTCCAGATCAGCCTGGGCTAGAGTGAGACCCTACCTCAAAAAAAAAAAAGAAAAAGAAAAAAGAAAGTAAAAATAAAAATAAAATAGTGAAACCAGGTGTGGCAGTGCATGCCTTTAAACCCAGCACTTGGGAGGCAGAGGTAGGAGGATCACCATGAGTTCGAGGCCACCCTGAGACTACGTCATGTATTCCAGGTCAGCCTGAGTTAGAGCGAGACCCTACATTGGAAAACCAAAAATAAATAAAAATAAAACAGTGAGTTCTGGGGAGATGGCTTAGAGATTAAAGATGTGTGCTTGCAAAGCCTCCCAGCCCAGGTTTCAATTCCTCAGCTACCTGTGTAAAGGTGAGCATTCATTTGCAGAAGTGAAAGACCCTGCCCCCTATCCATATGGGCAAATAAATAATATATTTTTAATTTATTTTATTTACTGGAGAGTGAGAGAGGTAGAGAGAGAGGGGTGGGAAAGAATGGGTACACAGGGGCTTTAAACCGCTACAAAGGAACTCCAAATGCATGCGCTACCTTGTGCATCTGGCCTACGTGGATTCTGGGGAATTGAACCTGCATTCTTTAGCTTTGCAGGCAAGCATCTTAACCTCTAAGCCATCCCTCAAGCCCCAGTAATAATTTAAAAAAATAAAAAGTACTGAAGTTAGAGAGCTGGCAAAGAGGGTAAAGTGCTTCCCAGGCTGGCCTTGAACTCACAGAGACCCCTGTACTTCTGGCCCCCTCCCAGTGCTGGGATTAAAGGTGTGCACCACCACGCCTGGCTAGAACTTGCTCTTTTTTATTATTTCTTAAAAATATTTTGGGCTGGAGAGATGTCTTGGCAGTTAAGGTGCATGCCTGTGAAACCTAAGGACCCAGGTTCAATTCTCCAGGTCCCACACAAGACAGATGCACATGGCGGCATATAAATCTGGAGTTCATTTGCAGTGGCTACAGACCCTGGCGTGCCCGTTCTGACTCCTCTCTCTATCTCTCCCCCTCTCTCTCTGCTCTAATAAATAAATAAAAATAAATCTTTAATATACATGTATTTATTTATTTGAGAGAGAAAGGGAGAGATATAGGAAGAGAGAGGAGGGGTTCTTCCAGCCACTACAAATAAACTCCAGACATATGTGCCACCTTATCCATCGGCCTTACATGTGTGTGTGTGTGTGTGTGTGTGTGTGTGTGTGTGCATGTACTGAAGAATTGAACCTGGGTCCTTAGGCCTCATAGACAAGCACCTTAACCACTAACCCATCTCTCCCCCCACCAAACTTACTTTTAACCACCAGAATAGAGCAGACTGGAGGACACTTCTTGTTTAAAAGATATTTTTTTTGTTTATTTTTATTTTATTTATTTGAGAGCGACAGACACAGAGAGAGAAAGAGACAGAGACAGAGGGAATGGGCGCACCCGGGCCTCCAGCCACTGCAAACGAACTCCAGATGCGTGCGCCCCCTGTGTATCTGGCTAACGTGGGTCCTGGGGAATCGAGCCTCAAACCGGAGTCCTTAGGCTCCACAGGCAAGAGTTTAACCGCTAAGCCATCTCCCCAGCCCACGTCTCAGACTGGCTTACAGAAAAGGACTTGGACTTCTGTTTTAGACTC
This sequence comes from Jaculus jaculus, assembly GCF_020740685.1. Lineage (NCBI taxonomy): Eukaryota > Metazoa > Chordata > Mammalia > Rodentia > Dipodidae > Jaculus > Jaculus jaculus. The sequence continues at coordinate 41,158,150 of NC_059125.1, forward strand.
TCTCTGCTCCCTTCACGTTTTCTCCCTCGGGTCAGCAAATGTTGCTTCGTTATGCAGCAATACACAGCTAGTCCAGATAGCAACTGGAACCCTAGAACTACTGCACCCATAGCTAATATTCTCCTCACCCCCAAGTCTTCTCAGGCTAGTGTAGATGAGCCTGACTTTCTTGGCCCTCCCTACACACCCACTTCCCCCTTTGAAATGTTTGCATTTTTAAAAAAATATTTTATTTATTTATTTGAAAGAAGGAAAGAGGGAGAGAGAGAGAACAGGTGCACCAGGGCTTCCAGCCACTGCAAATGAACTCCAGATGCATGCACCCCCTTTTGCATCTAGCTTAAGTGGGTCCTGGGGAATTGAACCAAGGTCCCTTGGCTTTGCAGGCAAGCGCCTTAACCACTAAGCCATCTCTCCAGCCCCAATGTTTGCATTCTTTAACTTGCTTTTATTTGCTTGACTTCCTCTCTTCTCGTTTCCCTCAGAAGCCTGTCAAAGTTGGTCCTCCATGAGAAACATTCAAACCTGCAACGGTGTCAGCCTGGGAGAAAGCGACACCTGAGGGTCCCCGCATTGTACTAGTCACCTTGGCTGCCTGGAATACATTCCTGGTGCCTTTTGCGTGACTGCCTTTGTTTTCAGCACACCCTAAATTGCCTCTGTGCCAAATGCTGAATGTGACCAGAAATGACACAAGATGAATAATGTGGCATATAATTATCACCACATTTCAGATGAGGGCAATATGCATTTTTCTCAAAGCCAAAGGGATGCAATTTTATTTTGTAACACAAAATGCTCCATTTGGGGGTCAGTTTTCATGAAGCCCTTCATTCTGAAGCAATTTCATGTGAATAAAAGCATTTGTATTCATGTGCTGCGTAAATGCGCATTATCCCAGCCCCAACTCCTGGTATCCACTTCTCCACGTGATCCCTGCTCCTCTCCGTGAGCCAGCCCCAAGTGAGAATATGAGGTGGTGAATACAATTCTTTTCTTTAAACTTGGTCTGTGCTGTGGAATCTTTGTCTTCTTTTCTGACGTGACAAAACAAGCAGAATTTCCTAAAACTGCCCTTAGACGCAGCAACAGAAAGCAGGTCTTTAACACCTTAAACAAAACCATGCAGACCTTAGTGTGACACTGACCTCTTATTTCTGAGTCGTTAAGGCCATCCGTTTTTGGCTGGGTGTGGAAGCCCACCACAGAAGCAAAAAGACCACAGTCTCTCAACCTGTCATCCCAACACTAGGGACACTGAGGCAGGAAGATTGCCATGATGTTTCGACGTCAGCCTGGACTGCAAAGTGAGTTTGAGATTGGCTTGGACTACAGAGTAAAACTCTGACCCCTGCCCTCCAGAAAAAGAAAGGAAATCCTCATTCTCTTCCCCCACAAACCAAACAAGGTCTTCAATTTCTCTCCCCCCCCCCACCACACACACAAAAGACACTGAACCAAGAATTACGGATTGGATAGTATATCTGAGGACTGGTCTCTTTGGGAGACTGTACCAAAATACCCAGGCCCAGAAGCTAAAACAATAGCGATGTGTTTTCTTTCCTCGGTTCAGGAAACAAGAAGTTCAAGATCAAGGTGTGGTCAGGCTTGGATTCTATGGAGCCTCTCTCCTCTGCTTGCTCAGTGTCGCCTTCTCTCTGTGTCCTCACGTATTTGTCTCTCTAGGCACACACCCCTAGCGTCTTTGTGAGTTCTAATCTCTTCTTATAAGAACTAGTCACCTATTGAATGATTGCTCAGGCTTTCACTGCTCTGGTCCCTAAGTCTCCAACGGCCACAGCACCCAGGGAAGCCCACCACAGAAGCAGAAAGACCACAGTCTCTCAGCCTTGAGCATCGCAGCCCTGGATGCCTACGAGGGACTGGTCAGATTAGATTATGACCACCGTGATGGCCCTATTTTCAGTTAATTGCCTCTTTAAAAGCTTATGTCCAAATAGAGTCTCATTCCAAAGTCCTGGGGGTTAGGACATTAAATATGAGGATGGTGAGGCGCTAATGGAATGAGGTAGAAGGGTGGCAGGAAAGGATGCTTTGATGAGCAGGGGGATTTAGAAAACTGGGGTTCAGACCAGCTGGGACCATAAAGAGCCTATGGAGAATAGCACAACAGTAGTCCCAGGGGAGGAGGTTGGGACTTCTATGCACTACACATTGGTCAAGGGTGCACTCCTGGCTGGACATCTCCTCCCCAAGACTTCCCAACCCAACACACACTCCCAAGACTAGAAAACACCTTTTAGCAGAAACACAAGACGCCCTAGATGAAGTATACCAGAAACTCAAAATGATAGACATCACTTTGAAGAGACAAAACTGTGAGGGATTTTTATTTCCAGGTTTGGAATGGGTATCATTTAAAAGTCACTGAAAGGGGCTGCGGACATAGTTCAGTGGTAAAATGTTTGCCTAGGGCTGGAGAGATGGCTTAGCGGTTAAGTGCTTGCCTGTGAAGCCTAAGGACCCTGGTTCGAGGCTCAATTCCCCAGGGCCCACGTTAGCCAGATGCACAAGGGGGCGCACGTGTCTGGAGTTCGTTTGCAGTGGCTGGAAGCCCTGGCACGCTCATTCTCTCCCTCTCCCTCTTTCTCTGTCTGTCACTCCCAAATAAATAAATAATAAACAAAAAAATTTTTTTTAAATGTTTGCCTAGCATATTCATTTTCTCTTGTTGCTGGGACAAAATACCTGACAAAGGTAGCTTAAAGTGACAGCGGAGTGTTCAGCACTGAGACAACTCTGTCACACCTTACAAGGCTCAGGGTCCATTGTGGAAAAGGTGGCAGAAAGAATGTAAGAGCCAAAGGAAAGAGGATGAGTGTTTACAATACTGTCTTCCCGACACAAAGCGGCCATGGTATTTATGACTTCAGAGTGGCTGACACTGTCTCCAAAAGACTTGCATAATAGAAGGGGGAAAATGATGACATTGAAATAGAAGAGAGGTTATTTGGAAAGAAGGAATTCAGTGGAGGAGGGATTTGGGAGGGGAAGAAAGGAGAGTGATGGGAGGGGATTATGATCATGGTATATTATCTATAGGTATGGAAGTGGTCAATAAAGACTTTCAAAAGCAGCCTGAACTAGAGTGAGACCTTACCTCGAAAACCCAGAAAACTTTAAAAAGAAGGGCTGGAGAGATGGCTTAGCAGTTAAGCGCTTGCCTGTGAAGCCTAAGGACCCCGGTTTGAGGCTCGGTTCCCCAGGTCCCACGTTAGCCAGATGCACAAGGGGGCGCACGCGTCTGGAGTTCGTTTGCAGAGGCTGGAAGCCCTGGTGCGCCCATTCTCTCTCTCCCCCTCTATCTGTCTTTCTCTCTGTGTCTGTCGCTCTCAAATAAATAAATTTAAAAAAAAATTAAAAAGAAGCAACTTAAGGGTCTAGGGAGATGACTCCGTGGTTAAGAGCTCTTGCCACTTAAACATGAGGGTCTCTTGGAGTGGAGACTGCCAAGTTCAATTCCCAAGAACACATGTAAAAAGCTGGTCATGGCCACATACATCTGTAACGCCAGTATGTGGGGGACGGAGATGGAAGAACCCCTGGGATTTGCTGAGGAACAGCAGCTCTGAATTAAGGAAGAGACACTGTCTCAGGGAAAGAAATATGAGAATGAGTGGTAAGAGAAGGAAACCCAGCACTGGGAAGAGGGCTCGGTGGTTAACGGTGCTTGCTTGCAAATCCTGTTGCCGAGGTTTAATTTTCAAGCCATCCACGTAAGCCAGATTCAAAAAGTGACACAAGCATTTTGTGTTCATTCACAGTGGCAAGCGGCCCTGGTATGGACACATGCATGTGTGTGTACACACACACAAATAAATATATATATATTTTTTTTGTTTTTTTTTGAGGTAGGGTTTCACTCTAGCTCAGGCTGACCTGGAACTCACTATGTAATCTCAGGGTGGCCTCGAACTCACTGCGATCCTCCTACCTTTGCCTCCCGAGTGCTGGGATTAAAGGCGTGCGCCACCACGCCAGGCATAAATACATTTTTTAAGAGAGAGAAGAAACCCAACATCCTCCTCCAGCCTACACAGAAGGGGCACATGTATCTGCACACATACACGTGCATACATCACATGTCAAACACACCACAGCACACATACTCTACACAAACACACACACACACACACAGGCAACTTAAGGCAGGAAGGATTTCATTTGTCTAGTAGTTTGAGGGTATTAGTCCATCATGGCAAGGAAGGCTTAAGTAAGGAAGGGTTTACCTTGGCTCACAGTTTGAGGGTCTAGTTCATGAGTTGGGGGGCAGCACGACCTCGGACACATGAGGCAACTGGTCATTTTGCATCCAGCCGTCAGGTAGCAAAGAAACATGAGTGCTTGCTTTTTAATCCAGTCTGAGGTCCCAGCCCAGGGGACGGTGCCGCCCACGTTTAGGGTGGATCTTTGCTTCTCAGTTAAACTCCTCTGGAAATGCCCCCACAGGCACACCAAGATTCTGAATGCACTCGAATTGACGACGAGGATCAAAGATCACACCTAGCACGGGAAAGGCCCTGGGTTTCAGCTGTGGGGACCGGATGGATCATCAACCGAACTCCTCCTCCGTTCCCGGCCAGGCAGCTGTGGAGTAGCAAGCCAGGCCCGCTGCTGACAAAGGAGGAAAGCAATGAGAAGCAGCGGCTCTCCTAAAGCCCAAAGCCGGGTACTCTCTCCCCTCCCACTGCTTCCACAGAGAACTTCTCTGCTCCCTGAACAGGAGCAGCCTTTGCTGCTTGATGAGCTTTCAAGTAGCCAGAAAATGCAAATGAACCCCACAGAAAATCGCAGAGCACTCCATGGTCCTCCCCTTCCCCACACACTCCATACCTGCTGCCGGCAGCCAGAGACCCTGGTACCCATCAGAAAAGTGAAGCCAGCCTCAGACAGAAGGCACATGACACCTCCCTCGGCCCAGTGGGATTTTGTCCGAAGGGCATCAGGTTCTGGCTGGGAAGATGGGTCAATGATTAAAGCATTTGTTGTGTAAGCATGAGAAGTTGAGTTTGGGTCTCTAGTGCCCATATAAAAATGCTAGATATGGGGCTAAAGAGATGGCTTAGTGGTTAAGGCATTTGCCTGCAAAGCCAAAGGACCCAAGTTTGATTCCCCAGGACCCACATAAGCCAGATGCACAAGGGGCACATGCATCTGGAGTTCATTTGCACTGGCTACAGGCCTGGTGTGCCCATTCTCTGTCTGTCTGTCTGTCTCTCTCTCTCCTTGAAAATAAATAAATAAATGCTAGATACGGTAGGGCATGTATGAGCATCTGTAGTAAGGACCGGGTAAGCAGAGACAGGCAATCCCTGGGGCTTGCTGGGTAGCTACTCTAGACGAATCATTGAGCTCTAAAGTTTAGCAAAAGACCCTATCTCAGAAAATGAGGTATAGAGCAATTTAGGAAGACGCCCATTGTTGACCCCTGGACTACACACTCACAAATATGTACGTGCACGTGCACACACACGTGTGTGTGCGCTCACTGGATTCTTCTAGGTCATGATGATTCTCTCGGGAAACAGGCCATCTCTTGGAGCCAGCATGACCAACAGTAATAAAACAAGACACTTTTGTAGAGGTTCCAAATTTTGGTGTTTATTCTGCCCAAGGACCTCATGAGGTCTATATTACTGGCCCCATTTTATGGATGTATGAACGGCTCATGAATGTCATTTAAGACCATGCCATCATATACATTAAGCACTTTATTGGAGTTCTTATTCAGCTGAAGCCAACGTCTCTTCTGCGACAGCCGTCGAGGCCTGTTCTGGAATCAACATGTCTCATTTTGGTTTTGGTTTTGTTTTTCAAGGTAGGGTCTCACTCTAGCTCAGGTTGGCCTCGAACTCACAGTGATCCTCCTACCTCTGCCTCCTGAATGGTGGGATTAAAGGCATGTGCCACTGTGCCTGGCTCATTTTCTTAAAAAAAAAAGAGGGGGGGGGGCTGGAGAGATGGCTTAGCAGTTAAGCACTTGCCTGTGAAGCCTAAGGACCCCGGTTCGAGGCTCGGTTCCCCAGGTCCCACATTAGCCAGATGCACAAGGGGGCGCACGCGTCTGGAGTTCGTTTGCAGTGGCTGGAAGCCCTGGTGCGTCCATTCTCTCTCTCTCTCTCTCTCTCTCTCTCTCTCTCTCTCTCTCTCTCTCTCTATTTGCCTCTTTCTCTCTCTGTCTGTCGCTCTCAAATAAATAAATAAAAATATTAAAAAAAACATTTTCAATAACTTTTTTATGTGCAAGTAGTGAAAGAGAGAGGAAGAGGAGAGACAGAGTACAAGCGCACTAGGGCCCCTGCCACTGCAAATGAACTGCAGATGCATGCACCACTTTGTGCATTTGGCTTACATGGGCACTGGGGAATTGAACCTGGGCCATTAGGCTTCACATACAAGCAAGTTCAGCCACTCAGCCATCTCTCCAGACCCAACATGTCTCATTTTCATTGCTACAGGATACCAATCCTGCAGTTAAAAGTATACATCTCTCACCATGGGCAGTGAAGTTTCTAGAATATTCCAAGAGCAACAGCCCCAGCGGTAAGTCTTGCAGAACTGTTGTTGGTTAGGAGCTACAACCCAGCAAGGGAAAGGCTGAAAACATGGCCTGAGGGAATGGAGGAGGGAAGAGAGTCACTGCACTCTCTCCTGTCCACATCAAGAGCATCTTTTTTTTTTTAATTTAATTTATTTATTTATTTGAGAGCGACAGACACAGAGAGAAAGACAGATAGAGGGAGAGAGAGAGAATGGGCGCGCCAGGGCTTCCAGCCTCTGCAAACGAACTCCAGACGCTTGCGCCCCCTTGTGCATCTGGCTAACGTGGGACCTGGGGAACCGAGCCTCGAACCAGGGTCCTTAGGCTTCACAGGCAAGTGCTTAACCGCTAAGCCATCTCTCCAGCCCATCAAGAGCATCTTAAGGCAACTGAGGAACTGATGCCCAAAGAGCTTTCAGAGTCAGTTGACACAGACTTAGGAGTGACAAGGCTCCTTCCAGAAACCAGCCAATACTTTTTTGTTCAGATGTTTCCTGGAAGACTGCTATAAGGTTACTACTCCCTCTATCCATCCATCCATTCATTCATTCACCCATTCATTCTTCCATCTAACAAATACTTCGAGTCAGGCACTGCTCTAGACACCAAGGACACAGCAGCACAAAGTACAAACTAAATCTTGCTCTGACATACACTCACACTCCAACAGGGGTGGAATAGACAGTAAATATAATCAGTGAGAAGGATGTGTAATCCATCAGGTGGAAAATGCTAAGGATGAAGTTAACCAGAGTAGAGAGAAGCAGGGTAGAGAAAGGGAGGTCAGTAGGGTTGCAGTTACCTTAGCGTTGCTGGACAAACATCTGACCAGAAGCAGCTTATGAGAGGACAGGGTTTATTTCAGGCTTACAGAATCCAGGGGAACTTTGTCAATGGCAGAAGAAGCTGACTCATTTGCATAGATCCAAACAGAGAGACATCACCAAACATCCGGCAAACATGAACAGACAGAGCTCAAACTGCTCTTTACACCCCTGAAGGCTGGAATGAGGATCTGCCCCAGCAGGTTGCTGGAGATTTAACTGGCAAGCTTAATCCAAACTTCCTCGGGCTGGGCTGGAGAGATGGCTTAGGGGTTAAAGCACTTGCATGCGAAGCCTAAGGACTCAGCTTTGATTACCCAGTACCCATGTAAGCCAGGTGCATAAAGTGGCTCATGTGTCTAGAGTTCACTTGCAGTGGTTGGAGGCCCTGGTGTGCCCATTCTCTCTCTTTCTCTGTCTGCCTCTCTCTCTCAAATAAATAAAATATTTAAAAAAAAATTAAAAATGCCTCAGGCTATGGGGGGACATATATTTGTATTCCAACTACCAGAAGTGGGAAAAGGGGTTGCCAATCAGGAAAGGAGAGGAAGGAGGCAGCCCCAAAGATGACTGGCGGAAAAAGCATCCCATGCTGAGAGACAGTAAGTTCAAAGTGCGTGGGGCGGGGTGTATGGAGCAAGCAGGAAGTCGTGAGTTTAAAGTGAGAGAGGTGACGGGCATGGCCCATTCTATGCATGGTTGCAGGCCATAGGGAGGACTTGAGGCTTCCTTGAGTAAGACAGAAAGCCATTTAAGTAAAGAGTGACTTGATGTCGCTTAGGTGTGAGAAGCTGGTTTGGTGTTACACTGAGACTGGAACAAAATAGCAGCAAAGGAGAAGCAGGGAGAGCAGGGAGGATTTGGGACACTACTACAATTAAGGCAGAGCCAATGGAGGCCAAGCCAGACAGGAATAGAGGGCGGGCCATGAAAAGGGCCAAGATTGTGAGAGCATCTTGAAGGTGCAGCCTACAGCAGTTGCTGAAAGATTAAATGTACGTGTGAAAGAGTGTTCAAAGATGACTAGGGGGCTGGAGAGATGGCTTAGTGGTTAAGGAGCATGCCTGCGAAGCCTAAGGACGCTGGCTTGATTCTCCAGGTCCCACATACGCCAGATGCACATGGTGGCTCATGCATCTGGAGTTCGTTTGCAGTGGCTAGAGGCCTTGGAGCGCCCATTTTCTCTCTCTCTCTCTCTCTCTCCCCTCCCTCTCTAATAAATAAATTAATAAACATTTGTAAAAATCTTTAAAAGAAAAAAAAAAGATTACCAGGGCTCACTGCACAATGCACGGGCTGCTAGATATATCAGGGAGTCTTCTCTCCAGCAATGGTTACTGCTTGGACATAGTTTGGGGGCAGGGCCTTGAGAATCTTGTAAGCTCCAGAAGCTTCTTGAGACTTGTAAGTTGCCAACATCCTGAGTTCCTTGAGCCTCCCTCCAGGAAGATGTCTCAATTCATGTGAGTCTCACTCTAGCCCAAGCCAACCTGGAATTCACTGTGTAGTCTTTGGGTGGCCTCAAACTCACAGCGATCCTCCTGCCTCTGTCTCCCAAGTGTTGGGGTTAAAAGTGTGTGCCACCACACCCAGCTTTTGGGTGCACCTTTTTTTTTTTTTTTTTTTTTTTTTGGTTTTTCAAGGTAGGGTCTCACTCCAGCTCAGGCTCTCCTGGAATTCACTACAGAGTTTCAGGGTGGCCTCGAACTCACAGCAATCCTCCTACCTCTGCCTCCCAAGTGCTGGGATTAAAGGCGTGTGCCACCACACCCAGCAGGGTGCACCTTTTTTTAAATGTTTTTTTTTTTTTTCAAGGTAGGGTTTCACTCTAGTCCAGGCTGACCTGAAATTTACTAAGTAGTCTTAGGGTGGCCTCGAACTCATGGTGATCCTCCTACCTCTGCCTGCCGAGTGCTGGAATTAAAGGCATGCACCACCACGCCCAGCTCCTTTTTATAAATTTTTTAAAAGTTTTATTTATTTGATAGAGTAAAGGGAGAGAAAGAGAGAATGGGCGTGCCAAGGCCTCCAGCCACTGGGGGAAAAAAAAAAAAAAAACCTCTAAATGTGTCCGTCCCCTTGTGCATCTGGCTAACATAGGTTCTGGGGAATCGAACCTGGGTCCTTTGGCTTTGCAGGGAAGCGCCTTAACCACTAAGCTATCCCTCCAGCCAGGTGCACCGTTTTTTGAGACAGAGTCTTTCATTGGCCTAGAGCTCACCAATTAGTCTAGACTGGCTGTCCTAGCAGTTCCAGGGTTCCTTCTGAGTGCTAGGATTATAAACTCATGCCTCTATACCCAGAGGTTTTCCTTGCTTTTGACTTGGGTTCTAGGCATCAAACTCAGGTCCTCATGCTTGCAAGGCAGTACTTTACTGATGGAACTCTCTCTCCAGCACCTGTAGGGAGGGCAGCAATGTGGGGCCTGCTGGGTGCCCATGTGACCTGGTGTTGCTTAAATGCAGATTTTGAGACAGAAAACAAGGAGAGTCAGGCCTGGAGAGGTGACAGAAGAAGCCATAAATTACCACAAGAAACTTGACCGTGGCCTTCACCACCAGGTGCTAGAGACCCCACAAAGTGTTCTCAAGAGGGAAGGACAAAGTCTGACATGCATTTTTTAAAGCCCATTCCAAATAGTTATATAAAAAGCAAATTTAAAAAAGAATCAGGGGTTGGAGAGATGGCTTAGCAGTTAAGCGCTTGCCTGTGAAGCCTAAGGACCCCAGTTTGAGGCTCGATTCCCCAGGACCCGCGTTAGCCAGATGCACAAGGGGGTGCATGCATCTGGAGTTCATTTGCAGTGGCTGAAAGCCCTGGCGCACCCATTCTCTCTCTCTCTCCATCTTTCTCTCTCAAATAAATAAATAAAAATAAACAACAAAAAAGGTATTAAAAATAATCAAGCAGGCAACCCAGAGGCTAGGAATGGGGGGTACCGTGACCATGCCTCCCAGTCTTTGTGGAATCCAAGAGGATAGGAATCTCTGGTCTTCCTCAAATGGCCACTGTCATCCTGGGTATCCTGGAAGAGATTATCATAAAAAAGATCTATGGGGGAGAAGGGTGGGGACAAACAACACCAAGCACAAACTACTCGGAAAGCCTCATCTGCCAGTCCTCCTGTAATCCCGGACGGCATCCCCAGGGGGCCTGCCAGTGACAGGGTGACAAAGACGGAGAGGCAGGGATGGTGTCCTGAAGCTCTGCCTCTGGCCCACCCAGGCAGCACTGCCCACAGAAGTCAGGTGTGTTAGGTAGCAGGAATAGGTCACTGCGGGAGAGTGCTCTAATTCCACATGGAAGCTTTGGTTCCCAAAGGACAGAAGGCCCGTTCCTGTCTAGGACCCTGGATGTTCCCTTCTTACCCCCACTCCCCACCACCAGACCTTTCTGCGTAACAAGAGGCTGGCTGGTAAGCTCACAAAGCAACCTTTTAAAATCTGCTGGGTAAATGAAGGCAGAGCAGGTAAACTGAGGCCTTCACCCACACTAACCTTGTGACAGGCACTTACACTTACTGGAAAGCGTTGACTTCTCACGTGGGCCCACACGTCACTAACAGCGGGATGCAAACCTGGCGTCTCCGCCTTCATTCTGTAGCTGTCTCCTTTACTTTGGGTGAGGCTACCGATTGCTTCTGCATAGGTGCGTTCATCACGCAAGAAGGATCTGTCTACCCATCCCATCTCATCCTCCTGTAAGGCTCGGGAGTCCTGGTTCTAACCCTGCAGTCACCTTGGATTCCAGGAATAGCAGATCGTGGAAGGTCAGACTCCTGCTTCACGAGGGAGAGGCTGCACCCTGGAGCAGAAATTATCATCTCATGGGAACCAGATTGCTCCCTCTGGGGACCACCTCGCAGAACCAGACCACACATCTTAACCAGGACTGCTCAAGCTGCAGACTTCTCACCCCTGCCACAATAATTTCTCTAACGTAAACCTAAAACTCAAGCCAGGAGTGATTGTGCATGCTGGTGGGCTGAGGCAGGAGGATCGCTCCTAGTTTAAGGTCAGCCGGGGTTACATGCTAGTACCAGGCCAGCCAGAGCTGTATATCACAACCCTGTCTCAAAAATGAGATAAACTGGGCATGGTGGTGCACGCTTTTAATCCCAGCACCCAGGAAGCGGAGGTAGGAGAATTGCCATGAGTTCGAGGCCACCCTGAGACTCCATAATGAATTTCAGGTCAGCCTGGGCTAGAGTGAGACCCTACCTCGAAAAACCAAAAACAAAATTTAAAAAAAAAGAGAGAGAGAGAGAGAGAGAGAGAGAGATAAAAAGCTGGGTGTGGGCGCACACCTTTAATCCCAGCACTTGGGGGGGGGGGCAAAGGTCAGAGGATCACTGAGATTTGGAGGCCACCCTGAGACTACATAGTGAATTCCAGGTCAGCCTTGGCTAGAGTGAGACCCTACCTTGAAAGAGAGAGAGAGAGAGAGAGATAAAATAAAAGGAAAAGGAAACAAAGCAAAGAAAGAAGAAGAAAAAAGAAAAGACAACTGGAAAATAAAAATAAACCTCATGTCAGTACCAGAACTTGGAGATCAATCACTGGACCCCTGGATTGGTTTCTCTTCCCAGTGGGGCCACATGGAAGAAATTTCTCCCCGCTTCTCCCGGGTACTCGCTACTCTGAGCGGAGCATCAGAATGGACAGCTGAGCCTGGCAAGAAGGCGCTGCCAGGGTTGAGACGTTTGTCCTGAAACGCGGGCTCCGCGTTCAGGGCTGAGAATTTAGAAGCAGACTCGAAGCACTCCACTGGATGAGCCCGGAGCGCAGCCTCCCAGAGGCACCTCACTTTGGTCTCACTGTTCTTCTTCTTCTTTTCTCACTGTTATCCTTTGCTTTCCACAAAGCTGTCTTGGCCCAGTTCTGCTAATGCCCGGGTGCCCGTGTAAGCTCTGGTCCACACTGCAGCCCGGGATATTAAGGAACTTACCTAAATCCCTCAGCAAACCAGAGTGTGGCTGGAGCAGCCCAGCGTCCCAGGCAGAGAACCGAGAGCAAATCGGCCCAGGCACGGGGGAGCTGTCTCCTGGGCCTCTGAAAGCCATGGGCTGGCTGGCCAGAGACGTCATTAAACCTGCTTGGTGGCCTTGGCTGGCTGCAAACCCATTAAACAGCTGACACACTCTGTTCATACATAAAAAATCAGGGGAGGGGAAGGAGCAAGGTCCCACAGGATGTGTGTCTGGGAGAAACTGGTTCCATAAAAATCCAAACAGAAACCAAGTTCATGGGGAGGTTTTGGCTGCAGCTGCTTTGGGGCCTCTAGGAATTCTAGCCAAGAAAAAAAAAATTCCCTTGGTGGCCCATTTGGAAACGTTCTGACCCGATTCACAGACAAGAGGAAAGGGCGAGGGGCTCCCTAGTCTCTTTGGTGACCACTCTGCATTGTTCAAGAAACCTGGGGGACCTTGTTCAATGGAGCCAACTGGGATTCCTTCCAGTGGCTAGGCTGAGAGAAAACTAAGCTGGAGAGAATGCAGGCTTACCTCAGCCAGGCTCCTGGGCTGGGCATCCATCACAGCTGCGGCCATGGGGCCACTCCCAGGCCTTTGGAAAAGGGAAGAAGACATTCAGGATTTAAATAGCTCAAGTAGCAGGAGCCCTGTTCCTTCCCATGGGAAAATAGTCCACAAGCCAAGAAATACCACCACAAGGACCCATCCATGGCCTTCACTTGAGGACAGAAATCTTGCAAGCAAGAAGGTCAGGAATGGTTGGATTGTTTTTTTGAATCAGCTGGTAAGCCAGTATTTTTATTCTCTGACATTTTTAAACACACACACACATGCACACACACATGCTCATACACTCACACTCACAGAACAGAAGAATGCAGCTAGTTTCTTAAATTAGAAATCTGTTGTGTAATTAGTCCATTTTATCTTCTCCGGAGTTGCTGTTTTCCCTCTGTGGTTTCCAGAAATGTCATTGGCTTAAAAGTAGGGTTTTTTTTTTTTCTTTCCAGAGAAAAATTCTATAAATATTTTCTCCGTTTTAGCATGTTTTAAATTTGAACGACATATTGTAAAGATAGCAAGAGTTATGAAAGTCTCTCTTGGCTGCCAATGAAATGCAGTGAGGAAAGGGGTTTGAAAGGGAACTTCTGCCCACAGAGACGGTGTCTGGGACCTCCCCCAGGGTTCAGAAGCCAGGCCATCCCAGCTGCCTCTGCTCACTGTCACTGGGCTTGAGGGCTGGAGAAATCCACTCCCCAAGTAAACAGACAATTCCTACTTGAAAAAATGATATTCCTTGTTGATGGCAGAATTTCACCCTTAGTGAGTGATTCATCTCTTTGGATGGGCTTTTTAGACAAAGATTCAACGTAGGTGTACCTTAATGTTTTTCCATGTTAAAATGCATAACCTTATACCAAATGTGAGTAAAAGCCTATCTAGGGATGGAGAGATAGCTCAACGATTAAAGGTGTTTGCTTATAAAGCCTGACAGCCTGGGATCAATTCCCAGTACCCAAGTGATGCATGCATCTGGAGTTCATTTGTAGTGGCAGGGGACCCTGACACACCCATTTCACCACCCCCTGCAAAAAAATAAATAAAAATACATTTTTTTATCTGTATAAAGGACTGGGGATGGGGATGTATATAGCTCATTGGCAAAGTATGTGCTTAGCACACACACACACACACACACACACACACACACACACAGAGTCCTCTGTGTAACTCTCAACACGCACACACACACATACACACACATGCACACACACATACACACTATGTAAAGAGATATCTTGGCAGAATTATTAGTAAATGCAAAAAATCAGGGACAGGACTGGAGAGGTGGCTTAATGCTTAAGTGCTTGCCTGTGAAGCCTAAGGGCCCCAGTTGGAGGCTCCCAGGACCCACATTAGCCAGATGCACAAGGGGGAGCACACATCTGGAGTTTGTTTGCAGTGGCTGGTGGCCCTGGCATGCCCATTCTCTCTCTCTCACTTTCTCTCTTTGCCTCTTTCTCTCTGTCTGTCACTCTCAAATAAGTAAATAAAAATAAACAAATTTTTTTTAAAAATCAGGGACAACCTATAACCTGCATGAATAGTCACCAACAGAAAACTGGTTAAATAAGATAAGGTATACCCTCACAATAGAATGGTATACTACCATAAAAAGAATGTGACATGGGGCCAGGCGTGGTGGCACAAGCCTTTTATCCTAGCACTTGGGAGGCAAAGGTAGGAGGATCGCTGTGAGTTTGAGGCCAGCCTGAGACTACATAGTGAATTCCTGGTCAGCCAGGACTAGAGTGAGACCCTATCTTGAAAGAAAACAAGAGTGTGACTCAAGGCTGAGGAAATACCTCAGTGAATAAAGTGCTTACCACACAAGTATGGGAAGCTGAGATAAGATCCCAGCCTCCCCAAAAGTACAGCACTACATGTCTGTAATCCCAGCATTGGGGAGGTGGAGCTAGGATCCCTGGAGATTGCTAGCTAGCTAGATTAGCTAAATCAGCAAGCTCTAGGTTCATTGTGAGACACTGTCTCAAAAAAAAAAAATAAAGCGGAAAGGGGGTTGGAGAGATGGCTCAACAGTTAAGGTCCTTATTTGCAAAGCCTGTCTGTCCTGGTTTGCTTCTCCGGTACCCACATAAAGCCAGATGCACAAAGTGGTGCATGCATCTGGTGTTCATTTGCAGTAGCAAGAGGCTGTGGTGTGCCCGCCCTCTCTCTCTCTCTCTCTCTCTCTCTCCTTGCAAATAAATAAATTTTAAAATAGGCCTGGAGAAATGGCTTAGCAGTTAAGGAGCTTGCCTGTGAAGCCTGGAGACCCAGGTTAAATTCCCCAGGACCTACGTAAACCAGATGCACAAGGTGGTGCATGGGTCTGAAGTTCATTTGCAGTGGCTGGAGACCCTGGCTCGTTCGCTCTCTCTCTCTCCTCTCTCTCTTTCTCTCTTTCTCTCTTTCTCTCTCTGTCTCTCCATCTCTGCCTCTTACTCTCTCTCGTGCCCCCTCTCTATTTCAAATAAATAAATAAAACATTTTTTTAAATATTAAAATAAATAAATAAAGTGAAAGGGCTGAAGAGTTAGTTTAGTGGATAACATACTTGCTGCACAACTCTAAGTATACTAGGTCAGATCCCCAGACACCACATAAAAGTTAAAAGACGTGGCAGGCTTCTATATTCAGTGATGAGAAAGGAGGAAGAAACAAGAGAGTTTCCCCCAAATAGCTCTCCAACAGAACAATAAGCAATAATAAGAGACCCTGCCTCAAAAGAGGTGGAAGAGTCACTGGAAAGATGACTCAGAAGCTAAGGTGCTTGCAAAGCTTGATGACCTGGGTTTGGTTACCCAGTACCCACATAAAACCAGATACACAACGTGGTGCATACATTGGGAGTTTGGAGTTCATCTATAGTAGCAAAAGGCCCTGGTATGCCCGTTCTCTCTCTCTCTCTCTCTCTCTCTCTCTGTCTCTCTCTCAAAAAAAAAAAAAAAGAGGTGGAGGGCTTGAGAGATGGCTTAACACTTAAGGCGCTTGTTTGCAAAGCCTGAGAACCCAGGTTCGATTCCCTAAGACCCACATAAACCAGATACACAAAGTTGCACATGCATCTGGAGTTTGTTTGCAGTGTATAGAGGCCCTGGTAAGACCATTCTCCCTCTATCTGCTTCTCTCTCTATCTCTCTATCTCAAATAAATAAATAATTGCTTTTAAAAAGACCACCCAGAAGCCAGGCGTGGTGGCGCACACCTTTAATCCCAGCATTCAGGAGGCAGAGGTAGGAGGATCACCAAGAGTTAGAGGCCACCCTGAGGCTACATAGTGAATTCTAGGTCAAGCTGAGCTAGAGTGAGATCCTACCTGGGGGGGTGGGGAGGGTAGACCACTCAGGAGGCAGAAGTAAGAGAATAGCCATGAATTTAAGGCTAGCCTGGGACTACAGAGTGAGTTCCAGGTCAGCCTGGGCTAGGATGAGACCCTTCCTTGAATCCCCCCCCCAAAAAAAGAAGAGGTATAAGTGAGGATTGACCCAAACGTTTCCTCTTACTTCCACAATGTGCCCACCCTCACAGACATAGCAAATATATTAATTTTAAAATATTAATCAAAGAGCAGAGAAAGACTAAGAAAGACACCTGACACTGGCCTCTGCTCTCCTTGTGCACATACATATATGTGCCCTCTCACAAGCAAATATATAGTTCACGCCGGGCGTGGTGGCGCACGCCTTTAATCCCAGCACTTGGGAGGCAGAGGTAGGAGGATCGCTGTGAGTTCAAGGCCACCCTGAGACTACAGAGTTAATTCCAGGTCAGCCTGGACCAGAGTGAGACCCTACCTCAAAAAACTATATATATATATATATATATATATATATATATATATATATATATATATATATATATCACAATAAAGCTGGTCTAAAAGCATGGTGTGTTGTCATACACCTTTAGTTCCAGCACTAGGAAGGCCAAGGTAGGAGGATTTCTGTGAGTTCAAGTCTACAGAGTGAGTTCCAGGTCAGCAAGGGCTACACTGAGATGTCACCTTAAGAAAGAAAAATATTGCAAAAAACTCCATAGGTACTGATGCAGGATCCTCTGTGGAATTACAGCACTTCACAGAAAAGCCAAAGGTAGGGCATATTACGTTGCAGTATGTCATTGGCTTTTCCCTCTAAAAGGGATATATATGTGTGACTTTGTATCAGAAGCTGATAACAGGGGCATTCTTCAAGGAGGAAAACAGTCCAGAGAGTGACTTGCTTGTCACAATATAGATCATACGCTTGCCACACTAGTTGCAGACGGGGGGCTATCATTTGTACCTTGAAAAAGAAGACATTTACATGCAATTTTATGCACGTGTCTTTGGATGATCTGAGGAAGCATAGATGGCAAGTTGCAAGCTGGGAATGGTGGCACACACCTATAATCCGAGCACTTGGAAAGTTGAAGCAGGAAGATGGTGAGTTCAATGGCAGCCTGGGCTACATAGCGAGTTAGGCCAACCTGGGAGGCTATAGAAAAATTTTCAAAACTATGTATTTCAAATATATGTGTGTGTGTGTGTGTGTGTGTGTGTGTGTGTAATATATATATATATATATATATATATATATATATATATACTCACAATAAGAAATTAAACAAAAAAAAAAAGGGCTGGAGAGATGGCTTAGCAGTTAAGCGCTTGCCTGTGAAGCCTAAGGACCCCAGTTCGAGGCTCGGTTCCCCAGGTCCCACGTTAGCCAGATGTATAAGGGGGCACACGCATCTGGAGTTCGTTTGCAGAGGTTGGAGGCCCTGGCGCGCCCATTCTCTCTCTCTCCCTCTATGTGTCTTTTTCTCTGTGTCTGTTGCTCTCAAATAAATAAATTTAAAAAAATTTTTTAAATAAAAATTAAAAAAAAAGACAGGGAGACATTTGAGCAGAATAAGAACCATCTCTTGACCCCAGGGTGGTATCCCTCATAGGTTGAAACTTGATAACTTTTTTCTTTTTGTTTAAATAGAGTATATTATGCTCCTAGTCTGGGCCAGTTTTGGATTTTTTTTAAATATTTTTGTAATTTAATACAGAAGGAGAAAGAGGGAGAGAATGGATGTGCCAGGGCTTCTAGTCAATGCCAATGAACTCAGGATGGATGTGCCATGACTTACGTGGGTATTAGGGAATTGAACCTGGGTCCTTAGGCTTTGCAGGCAAGCGCCCTAACCACTAAGGCATCTCTCCAGCCCTTTGTTTTATTTTTTGAAACAGGGTCTCAAGTATCCTAAGTTGGCCTCAATTCCCCCATGTAGCTGAGAATGACCTTGAACTCCTGATTCTCCTGCCTCCACCTCCCAGTGTTGAGATCATAGGACCCTACTGGGAACCAAACGATGTGCATGCTAGATGAGAACTCTGCCAACTGGGCTGCATCCCCAGCCCTCAGTAACCTTGCCATTTTCAAGGTTGGGGAGAAATCTGGCAGGGCAGATGGCCCAGGAGGTGGGAGAACAAACTGCCTGTCTAGATGGCTCTGGATCCACACCAGGAAGCATGGCCTTGGTCAACACTCTGAGCCCCTCATTCCCAAAGGCTACCTTGGTGCACACTGCTCAGTAGCCCACGTATCCCCACACCTACTACTATGGATATGTGCCAGCAATCCAGTCTCTGCTTGTCTCCAAGTGCTTTCAAAGCCTGCACTGGAGTTAGCTAGGTCTAGGAATAGCCATGGGATGTAGGGCCTTAGTTTTCCCACCTGTCAATTGGAAATAATACATATTTTAATCATTGTGGTGGTTTGACTCAGATGTCCCCCAAAAAGCTAGGTGTTCTGAATGCAGGTTCCCAGCTGATGGAGATTTGGGAATTAACACCTCCAGGAGGGAGTGTATTGTTTGGGGTGGGCTTATGGGTATTACAGCCAGCTTCCCTTTGCCAGTGTTTGGCACACTCTCCTGTTGTTATGGTCCACCTTATATCGGCCAGGGGGTGATGTCCACCCTCTGCTCATGCTGTTTTTCCCTGCCCTCATGGAGCTTCCTCGTTTGCAGTGGCTGGAGGCCCTGGCGTGCACATTCTCTCTCTCTCTATCTGCCTCTTTCTCTGTCTGTTGCTCTCAAATAAATAAATGAAAATAAACAAAAAAATAAAAATAAAAATAAAAACAAATCTGGGTGGGGTATGTGTAGCTGGTGGTGGACAGGCCTTAGAAGCCTGTGACACGTGACATGAACAGGGATGACCTCTTCCCCCACTTTCTTTTTCCCATGTGGTGCTCTGGAGGCTTCTGTCCAAGGAAGGATGGGTGTCCAACAATAATCCATTCATAGTCAGGCCTCTGCCCCCCCCACACACACACTGTCAACTTGATAGGGTGCATTTACCCCACGTGAACCTAGAGTTCAGTAAGGGAGAAGAAGAAATGGGGACTCTAGCAAGAAGTACCTGCCTCCACCCCCCGCCACCCACAACCGCCACACATACAAGTCTCTCTGGGGCCACAGGACAGTGCTGAAACTCCCCAGAGAGGCCCATTCAGCCAACCAGCCTCCCATAGGAGCAGCCTTCCTGGGTAGCCTGGTCCCCTACCAGAAGCCGAAGGCCCAGCCCCAAACACGGGAGACTCCCTTTAGCCTGCCTGGGGAAGCCCAGAGGGGTAGCTCTAGCTGCATAGATAGCAGAAGTACAGCGAAGGACGCTGGAATTCATGCTATTTCCATATGGGTTCACTGCATGGCTCCTAAAAGCCCACGCCTCATCGTTTCCAGAGTCTGAGCTTCTGGAGGTGAGGGAAAATTAGGCTGTTCAGAACACACAAGCAGCTCAAGGCCTCCCTTACAGAGGGAAGGTGACCACCCATGGCCAGAACCATTTGCCTGGTCACTCTTAGCCCATCGAATGACCAAACAAAGACAAGCTACTGAGAGCCAGGTGTGGCAGCGCACGCCTTTAATCCCAGCACTCAGGAGGCAGAGGTAGGAGGATCGCCATGAGTTCGAGGCCACCCTGAGATTGCGTAGTGAATTCCAGGTCAGCCTGGGCCAGAGTGAGACCCTACCTCAAAAGAACAAACAAACAAAAGCTACTGAATGAATGATCCTGACAGCTGAAAGTGACCAAAGCCAATGGTGAGAAAGCAGAACTTTGATGCTCATTAGCTTACAGCTCTGGTTCTCCCTACGCCCCCTCTAGTCAAGATTAGCACTAGAAGCCAACAGGCCAGATGATCTTAAACCTTTCAAACAGAAACAGTGATCAGTTCCCAATGTGCGCATCCAGTTTTTCTACCAGCAAAAGGTCCAGAGGCCAAAGTGAATCCCAAAATAACAGGCTTTGACAATACTCAACTGTGTAGAGAGGGAGCTAAACCCACTGGGAAGGGCTTCTGAACCTGGTCCTTGTGGATTCTTTGGGTCCCCCAAACCTGCACCGAGCCAACTCAACCCTTAAGCATTGACATAGATGAGGACTTTCAGTAAAGTAATTTGGCCCAGGTGCGGGCCTGTGTATGCCTGTAATTAAAGCACTTGGGAAGCTGATGTAGGAGAATTCCAAGTCAAGCTGGCCTACATGGCAAGACCTTTGCTCAAAAAATAAATAAATAAGAGGGGTCTGGAGAGATGGCTAAGTGCTTAGGGCACTTGTTTGCAAAGCTTTACAACCTGAGTTCAATTCTCCAGTACCCATGTGAAGCCAGATGCACAAGTAGAGCATGCATCTGTGGTCTGTTTGTAGTGGCTGGAGGCCCTGGCAGACTCACATTCTCTATCTGTTCTTTCCCTCTCTCCCTCTCTCTCTCTCTCTCTCTCTCTCTCTCTCTCTCTCTCGTACTCTCTCTGTCTTGCTCTCTCTGCTAGCAAATACATAAATAAAATACTAAAAGAACAAACAAATAAGAGGATTGGAAGATGGCTCAGTGACTACAGGCATTTGCATGCAAAGTTTGCCAGCCCAGAGTTCAATTCCCAAATTGCCCTGTAAACCAGATGCAGAAAATGACAGAAGCATCTAGTGTTCCTTTGCAGTAGCAAGAGGCCATGGTGTGCTCATACACACGCATACACAAATAAGTAGATAAATAAATAAATTGGGGGGCTGGAGAGATGGTTCAGTGGTTAGGGGTGCTTGATTGCAAGTCCTGCTGGTTGAGTCAGATGCACAACACAGCTCATGCATCTGGAATTTGTTCATGGTGGCAGGAAGCCCTTGTGTGTCCAATCTCTTTTTCTCAAATAAATAAATAATGTCTTTAAAATATTTTTATTCAGCTGGAGAAATAGCTTAGTGGTTAAAACACTTGCTTGTGAAGGCTAAGGATCCAGGTTCTATTCTCTAGTTCCCACGTAAGCCAGATACACAAGGTGGTGCGTGCATCTGGAGTTCATTTGCAGTGGCTGGAGGCCCTGGTGCGCCCATTCTCTACCCTACTCTCTCTCTCTCTCTCTACTTCTCTCTCTCTCTCAAATAAATGAATTTAAAAATAGATTTTTATTTATTCATTTGCAAGCAGAGAGAGACCGAAGAGAGAACAAGAGAATGAGCATGCCAGGGCCTTCAGTCACAGCAAACCAAATCCAGATGCATGCACCACTTTGTGCATCTGACTTTACATGGGTACTAGAGAACTGAACTCACATTGTTCAGCTTTTAGGCAAGCACCTTAACCACTGAGAAATCTCTCCAGCCCAATAAATAATATTTTTGAAAAAAAGTAAGTAAATTGGGGCTGGAGAGATGACTCAGCAGTTAAAACACTTGCTTGAAAAGCATGAGGGCCCAGGTTCAATTCCTCAGTACCCATGTAAAATCAAATGCACAAAGTGGTGCATGCATCTGGAGTTCATATGCTCATTCTTTCTCTCTCTCTCTCTCTCTCTCTCTTTCCTTGCAAATAAATAAATAAGTAAAATATTTTAAAAATTTAAAAGGTGGGCCAGGCGTGGTGGTGCACGCCTTTAATCCCAGCACTTTGGGAGGCAGAGGTAGGAGGATTGCCGTGAGTTCGAGGCCACCCTGAGACTACATAGTGAATTCCAGGTCAGCCTGGGCTAGAGTGAGACCCTACCTCAAATAAACAAAAAAAAAAAAAAAAAAAAAACAATTTAAAAAGTGGGTTAGGGTTATAGCTCATTTGGTAGAGTACTTGCTTAACGTACAAAAAAACCATGGGTTCCCCTGAGACAATATAGTGAACTCCAGGTCAGCCTGAGCTAGAGCAAGACCCTGCCTTGAAAAAAGAAAACAAAAACAAAACCAAAATTTAAAAAAAACCCTGGGTGTGATCTCCCAGCACCCCATGATCTCAGCATGGTGGAACATACCCATAATCCCAGCGCACAGGTGGCTGAGGCAGGAGGATCAGAAGTTCAAGGTCACTCTTGAACTACATAGGTTACAGAGGGAGGTCAAGGCCATCCTGGGATACATGAGATTAATTTAAACGATTAATTAATTAATTAAAAATCAAAAAAACTTGAACGGGGCATGGTGGCACATGTCTTTAATCCCAGCACTCAGGAGGCAGACATGTCACAGGAGGATTGCTGTGAGTTCGAGGCCCCCCTGAGACTGCATAGTGAATTCCAGGTCAGCCTTAGCCAGAGTGGGACCCTACCTCGAAAAGCAAAAACAAACAAACAAAAAACACAAATAACTTGAGATCCAAAAGGGTATGATGTTTAAAAGCAGAGGCTTCAGATGGGGATAAACTTTGGCTTGAATCCCAGTTCTGTCACCCCCAGCTGTCTGGCTCTCTGTGTTCACTTTCTAGAATAAGAATTTAGGAAAGGATGGCATGGTGAAATTTAAAGAACAGAACGGAAATATTCAGGTTTCAGCACACAACAGATAGCTAACTACTTCTGCTGGGCGTAGTGGTGCATACCTTTAATCCCAGCACTCGCGAGGCTGAGGCAGTACAGTCGCCGTAAATTCCAGGATAGCCTGGGCTACAGAATGAGGCCACGTCATAATAAACTAACAAAACTGCCAGGTGTGCTGGTACATGCCTTTAATCCCAGCACTTGGGAGGCTGAGGTAGAAGGATCACTAGGGTTCAAGGCCAGTCTGAGCTATAGAATGAGTTCTAGGTCAGCCTGAGATAGAGTGAGACCCTGCTTCAAGAAAAGAAAAGAATTGCATCAAATAATAATAATAATAATAATAATAATAATAATAATAATAATAATAAAGTACCTTGGAATAAACCTAACCAAGGAAGTAAAGAATCTCTACAATGAGAACTTTAAAACACTCAAGCAAGAAATTGCAGAAAACACTAGAAAGTGGAGAAACATCCCTTGTTACTGGATTGGAAGAATCAATATTATGAAAATGGCAATCTTACCAAAAGCAATCTACACATTTAATGCAATCCCTATCAAAATTCCAAAGGCATTCTTCATGGAAATAGAAAAAACAATCCAAAAATTCATTTGTAATCACAAAAACCTCGAATATCTAAAATACTACTGAGCAACAAAAATAAGGCTGGTGGTATCACCATACCTGATTTTAACCTATACTACAGAGTCATAGTAACAAAAACAGCGTGGTACTGGCACAAAAACAGACATGTCGATCAGTGGAACAGAATAGAGGACCCAGATGTTAAGCCCAAGTAGCTATAGCCACCTGATATTCGATAAAAATGCCAAAAATACTCATTGGAGAAAAGACAGCCTCTTCAGCAAATGGTGTTGGGAAAACTGGATATATATCTGTAGAAGGATGAAAATAGATTCTTCTCTCTCTCCATGCACAAGAATTAAGTCCAAATGGATTAAAGACCTTAACATCAGACCTGAAACTCTGAAACTGCTAGAGGAAAAAGTAGGGGAAACCTTCAACATATTGGTCTTGGCAAAGGCTTACTGAATACAACCCCAATTGTTCAGGCAATAAAACCACAGATTAATCACTGAGACCTCATGAAATTACAAAGATTTTGCACTGCAAAGGACACAGTGAAAAAAGCAAAGAGGCAACCTACAGAATGGGAAAAAATCTTCACCAGCTATATATCTGATAGAGGATTAATATCTAGGATATACAAAGAACTCAAAAAGTTAAACAATAAGGAATCAAACAAGCCAATCAAAAAATGGGCTATGGAGCTAAATAGAGCATTCTCAAAGGAAGAAATACGAATGGCATATTAAGCATCTAAAAAAATGTTCTACATCACTAGCCATCAGGGAAATGCAGGTTAAAACTACATTGAGATTCCATCTCACTCCTGTCAGATTAGCCACCATCATGAAAACAAATGATCATAAATGTTGGCGGGGATGTGGAAAAAGAGGAACCCTTCTACACTGCTGGTGGGAATGCAATCTGGTCCAGCCATTGTGGAAATCAGTGTGGAGGTTCCTAAAACAGCTAAAGATTGATCTTCCATATGACCCAGCTATAGAACTCCTAGGCATATATCCAAAGGACTCATCTCATTTCCTTAGAAGTACGTGCTCAACCATGTTTATTGCTGCTCAATTTATAATAGCTGGGAAATGGAACCAGCCTAGATGTCCCTCAACTGATGAGTAGATAATGAAGATATGGCACATTTATACAATGGAGTTCTATTAAGTGGTAAAGAAAAATGAAGTTATGAAATTTGCAGAAAAATGGATGGATCTGGAAAGGATTATACTAAGTGAGGTAACCCAGGCCCAGAATGCCAAGCGCCACATGTTCTCCCTCATATGTGGATCCTAGCTACAGATGATTAGGCTTCTGCGTGAGAAGGAAAATACTTAGTAGCAGAGGCCAGTAAGTTAAAAAGGAGATATAAAGGGAAGAGAAAGGAAGGGAGGAAGGTACGTAATAGGCTGGTATTGTATATATGTAAGTACAATGATTGAGATGGGGAGGTAATATGATGGAGAATGGAATTCCAAAGGGGAAAGTGTGGGTGGGGGGAGGGAGGGTATTACCATGGGATATTTTTTATAATCATGGAAAATATTAATAAAAATTGTGAAAAGAAAAAAAAATAGAAAGAAAAGAAGGGCTGGAGAGATGGCTTAGTGGTTAAGGCGTTTGCCTGCAAAGCTAAAGATCAAGGATCCCAGTTCGACTCCCCACGTAAGCCAGGTGCACAAGGGGCCACATATGTCTGGAATTCATTTGCAGTGGCTGGAGGCCCTGGAGCGCCCATTCTCTCTCTCTCTCTCTCTCTCTCTCTCTCTCTCTCTCTCTCTCTCTCCCTCTCTTTCTCTCTCTCTCTGCCTCTTTCTTTCAAATAAATAAATAAAACATATTAAAAAAGAAAAGCCGGATGTGGTGGCGCACACCTTTAATCCCAGCACTCAGGAGGCAGAGGTAAGAGGATCGCCATGAGTTCAAGGCCACCCTGAGACTACATAATGGATTCCAGGTCAGCCTAAACTAGAGTAAGACCCTACTTTGAAAAACCAAACAAAAAGAAAGGAAGGGAGGAAGGAAGGAAGGAAGGAAGGGAGGGAGGGAGGGAGGAAGGAAGGAAGGAAGGAATAGACAAGACAAGACAAGACAAGACAAGACAAGACAAGACAAGACAAGACAAGACAAGACAAGACAAGACAAGACAAGACAAGAAAAGAAAAGAAAAGAAAAGAAAAGAAAAGAAAAGAAAACCTCTGATTACCCTGAATCCTAGTGAGCACAACCCAGTATATCTAGCCAAAGTTCAAAGTCCTGAGATTGTGGCCAAGGTGAATTCTACATACTAGCTACTTTTCTGTGCATCTTGGACCCTGTTTCAAAGAGATAGCCAGACCTTTCTAGTCACTTGACTTGTTCCTTGCTCCTTGCACCTCTGCCTTGCCAGCACATCTTCCCCCAGCGAGGGACTTCCCCTTCCACCCCAGTGAGGAGCGGCACCTACTGATCTACAAAGCACCGAGACTCCTGAGCGCCCCAAGCAGGTGAGGCCATGCCCCGGCACACTCGGTGAATGCTTGGGGGACAGACGGAGCTCAGACACATCTTGAAGGGAAACCAGGGCCCTAAGTCCGTGTGCTTATTGGCGTCATAAATCACCAACTGTTTGCATTTTGTTGCACCTCTCTGACCACAGCCTAACTGCTGTCACCTACCCTGTGTGACCTCCAGCCTCACTCCAGGGGCCGGAGGCAACCACTCATTTACAAGCAAGATGGGCTCCATGGCGTTTGTTCCTCTTTTTCAAAAATTTCAACTGCCCGGCTGGAGAGATGG
This sequence comes from Jaculus jaculus, assembly GCF_020740685.1. NCBI lineage: Eukaryota > Metazoa > Chordata > Mammalia > Rodentia > Dipodidae > Jaculus > Jaculus jaculus. The sequence continues at coordinate 41,184,219 of NC_059125.1, forward strand.
CTTAGCGGTTAAGCGCTTGCCTGTGAAGCCTAAGGACCCCGGTTCAAGGCTCCGTTCCCCAGGACCCACGTTAGCCAGAAACACAAGGGTGTGCACGTGTCTGGAGTTCGTTGGCGATGGCTGGAGGCCCTGGTGTGCTCACTCTCTCTCTGCCTCTTTCTCTCTCTGTCTGTCGCTCTCAAATAAATAAATAAAAATAAACAAAATTTAAAAAAAAAAAAAACAACTTCAACTGCCTAGTTCCTGATCAATGAGCAGTATGCAGCTGTGGAAGGCAGAAGGGCTGCAGGCCAGAGTGGCCTGGGGGAGGACAAGACTTTGGAGGACAAGGGCGGATCTAGAGAGCTTGGATGCGCTGAGAGCCCTGAGCAGCCAAAGTTCTTCTGAACCCTGGCTCCTAACCAGCCCTCTTTACGACTGAGATGATTTCCTGGCTTCCAGATCCAAAACACGTTCTTTAGACCTGGTGGCACATACCTGAAATCTTAGCACTCAGGAGGCTAAAGCAATAGGATCGTGAGTTAAAGAAAACTTTGGCTTGAGGGCTGGAGAGATGGCTTAGTCATTAAGATGTTTGCCTGCAAAGCCAAAGGACCCAGCTTCAATTCCCCAGGACCCACGTCAGCCAGATGGACAAGGTGGCACATGCGTCTGGAGTTTATTTGCAGTGGCTGGAGTCTTGGCACACCCATCCCCTCTCTCTCTCAAATAAACAAAATTAAATTAATTAAAAAGGAGAGAGAGAGAAAAAAATCTTTGGCTTGATTCCCAGTTCTGCCACTACCAGCTATGTGGCTCCCTGTGTTCCCTTTCAAGAATAAGAACTTGGGCTGGAGAGATGGCTTAGTGGTTAAGCGCTTGCCTATGAAGCCTAAGGACCCTGGTTCGAGGCTCGGTTCCCCGGGACCCACGTTAGCCAGATGCACAAGGGGGCGCACGCATCTGGAGTTCATTTGCAGTGGCTGGAGGCCCTGGTGTGCTCACTCTCTCTCTCTCTCTGCCTCTTTCTCTCTCTGTCTGTTGCTCTCAAATAAATAAATAAAAATAAACAAAAAAAAAATAAAAAAAAAAAGAATAAGAACTTATGGCAGGGACACCACAAAACCCAGTTGTAAAAAATAAAATAAGGTGCTGGGGACGTGGCTCAGAAGGTAAGTACCTGGCATGCAAGCATGATGTGGTGGTTTGATTCAGATGTCCCCCATAAACTTAGGTGTTCTGAATGCTTGGTTCCCAGCTGAGGGAGATTTGGGAATTAACACCCCCAGAAGGCAGTGTACTGTTGGGGGCAGGCTTATGGGTGTTATAGCCAGTTTCCCCTTGCCAGTGTGTGGCACACTCTCCTGTTGCTATTAACCACCTTATGTTGGCCAGGGAGTGATGTCCACCCTCTGCTCATGCCATCATGAAGCTTCCCCTCGAGCCTGTAAGCCAAAATAAACCTCTTTTTCCCAGCAGCCGCTCTTGGTTGGGTGATTTCTACCAGCAATGCGAACCAGACTGCAACAGGTGAGGACCTGAGTTTGGATCCCTGGCCTCCAAGTAAGTGCTGGGCGTGGCAATCCCAGCACTGGGACAGCGGAGACAGACACATCCCTAGGGCCTGCTGGGTAGCTTGTCTAGTTGAATAGGTTCAGTAAAAGATGGGCTGGAGAGATGGCTTAGCGGTTAAGCGGTTGCCTGTGAAGCCGAAGGATCCCGGTTCGAGGCTCGGTTCCCCAGGTCCCACGTTAGCCAGATGCACAAGGGGGCGCACGCGTCTGGAGTTCGTTTGCAGAGGCTGGAAGCCCTGGCGCACCCATTCTCTCTCTGTCTCTCTTTACCTATCTGCCTCTTTCTCTCTGTGTCACTCTCAAATAAATAAAAATAAACAAAAAAAATTTTAAATAAAAAGACCCTGTCTCAAAAGCATAAGGTGATTCACACACACACACATATAATAATAATAATAATAATTTTTAGTTTTGGGTTTTCAAGGTAGCAGCTCACTCTAGCCCAGGCTGACCTAGAATTCACTATGTAGTCTCAGGGTGGCCTCGAACTCACGGCCATCCTCCCACCTCTGCCTCCTGAGTGCTGGGATTAAAGGCATGCACCACCACGCCCAGCATAAAAATAAATCTTTAAGGGCTTGGGCAATGGCTAAGTGGACAAAGCACTTGCCACACAGCTCTGAGTACCTGAGTTCAAATCCTCAGACCCCCACATAAAGCCAGAAACTATGACAGGCCTCCATAATTCCCGTGTGCCCATGGCAAGAAGGGGGACAAGAATTTCCCAGGAAGCTCATGAACCGAGTGGTGAGCAATGAGAGATCCTGCCTCAAACAAGGTGAAGACAAGGACTGGCCCAAAGTTGGCCTCTGACTTCCACACGCACACACACGTACACGGTTTTTCGAGGTAGGATCTCACTTTTAGCTCAGGCTGACCTGGATTTCACTATGTAGTCTCAGAGTGGCCTCGAACTCACAGAGATCCTCCTACCTCTGCCTCAGTGCTGGAATTAAAGGCGTGTAGCACCACGCCCGGCAATAAAAATATTTTTAAAAAGAGTCTGAGTATCATCAACTGGGCCAAGCAGCCTCTTACATGTGTTCTGGAAACACAACCCCCCCAAGGTGGAAGAAAGGGCCCCTTCATGCATTAGCATATATGTGAATATATCACACACCATGCCACTCACAATATGTACGCACTGAAAAGAAAACAATCAGGGATGGGAAGATGGCTGAGCAGTTAAAGGCACTTGCTTGCTGGCCCAGGGTTCAGTTTTCCAGTGCCCACATAAAGCCAGATGCACAGAGCAGTACATGCATCTGGAGTTCATTTCCAGTGGCAAGAAAACCTGGCGTGCCATTCTCTCTCTCTCTCTCTCTAACTATACACTTACAAAGTTTAAAAATTATAAAATAGCCGGGCGTGGTGGCGCACGTCTTTAATCCCAGCACTCGGGAGGCAGAGGTAGGAGGATCGCCATGAGTTCAAGGCCACCCTGAAACTATAGAGTTAATTCCAGGTCAGCCTGGACCAGAGTGAGACCCTACCTTGAAAAACCAAAAAATAATAATTATTATTACTATTATGAAGTAAAATAAAAAGAAAAGAAAAAATCAGAGGGGTTGGGGCATAGGGCTGGGTAATTCTATCCCAGAACCACAAAAAAATAAATAATCGAATACTAAAATGGGACTATAACAGTGCACATTTCAATGTACTATAGTAAAGATTAAGATTATACACATTACACATCAAAAGCCGGACATGGTGGCACACACCTTTAATCCCAGCCCTCAGGAGGCAGAGGTAGGAGTATCGCTGTGAGTTCAAGGCCAGCCTGAGACTTCATAGTGAATTCCAGGTCAGCCTGGACTAGAGCGAGACCCTACCTCAACACACCAAAAAAAAAAAAAAAGATTATACACATCAAGAGTCTAGCAGGGTGTGATGGTTCAAGCCTAGCCTGATCTGCAAAATACATTCTAGATCAGCCAGGGCTACATAGAGAGACCCTGTTTCAAAAATAAAAAAGCCTAGCCGGGTGTGGTGATGCATGCCTTTAATCCCAGCAGAGGTAGGAGGATCACTATAAGTTCAAGGCCACCCTGAGACTTCACAGTAAATTCCAGGTCAGTCTGAGCTAGAGTGAGATGCTACCACAAAAAAAAAAAAAAAAAAAAAAAAAAAAGAAAGAAAGAAAGAAAGAAAGAAAGAAAGAAAGAAAGAAAGAAACTATTAGGGAGAGGAAAGAAGCCAGCAAGGGGAAGTGGGGCAAGGAGATAAATAAAAACAAGGTATAGGGCTGGAGAAATGGCTTAGTGGTTAAGGCATTTGCCTGCAAAGCCAAAGGATCCCAGTTCGATTCTCCAGGACACACGTAAGCCAGATGTTGCATGCATCTGGAGTTTGTTTGCAGTAGCTGGAGGCCCTGGCACACCCGTTCTCTCCTTCTCTCTCTGTCTCTTTCTCTATCTCAAATAAATAAACTATATATTTTAAAAAATTTAATAAACAAGGTAAAATAACCATTATGTATGAAAAGACCATAGTGAAACCAAGTGTGGTGTGAACACCTTTAGTCCCACTACTTGGGAAGCAAAGGTAGGAAGATGGCTGTGAGATTGCAACCTGCCAGGGGCTACAGAGTGACTTCCAGATCAGCCTGGGCTAAAGTGAGACCCTACCTTTAAAAAACAAAAAGAAGAGCCGGGCGTGGTGGCGCACGCCTTTAATCCCAGCACTCGGGAGGCAGAGGTAGGAGGATCTCCGAGAGTTCGAGGCCACCCTGAGACTACATAGTGAATTCCAGGTCAGCCTGAGCCAGAGTGAGACTCTACCTCGTAAAACCAAAAAAAAAAAAAAAAAAAAAAAAATAGAAGGAAAGGGAAGAGGAGAAGAATGAAAGAGATGAAGGAGAAAAGAAGAGAAAGAGGAAGAAGAGGAGGAAGAGGTCAACAACCTCAGAGCAGTGCTACCAGGCTTCCTAACGGAATCAGTAAATATAACAACTGCCATTGTTTCTATTTCTTTAGCCATTTACAAAGGTGTGTGTTGCTTTTGAAGTTGTTTGAAGTGTTGTCTTGTTTTAATTCAAAAAGCAAAATGTGCTTATAAAAATTCAAACAATTCCCAGGAAGCAAGGTTAGCCTTTCTCTTCTCTCTCCTTCCTGATGCGCGCTTTCTTCCCTGGAGGGAGCTGGCCTCGCCTGACCACATAGCTCAAGGCTTCTCTCTCTGCATTTATAAATACACACAGGGATTGGTGCACATAAATGAACTCATGCTATACATATGGATTTGCAATTGGTTTTCTTCCACTTTATTTCTTGGAGAATATTCCATGCCAGTTTATAGTATTCTTTCTTTAATCATTAGGTAGTATTTCATGACATGGTGCCTCCTTATTTATTTTATCATTCCCTTCTGTTGGACATATAGTTTGTTTCAAGTTGGGGGCAGAAAATAATGATGGCATAAAAAAAAAATCCTTGGATTTGGGCTGGAGTGGTTGTTTAGCAATCAAAATGCTTGCCTGAAAAGCCAAAGGACCCAGGACCCACGTAAAGCCAGATGCACAAGGTGGCACATGCGTCTGAAGTTCATTAGTAGTGGCTGGAGGCCCTGGCATGCCCATTCCCTCTCTCTCTCTATCTATCTATCTTGTTCCCTCTCTTTCTCTCTCTCAATCTCAATCTCTCTCTGTCTCTCAAATAAATACATTAAATAATTATTTTTCAAAATCCCTGAATTGCTAGGTGCACGCCTTTAATCCCAGCACTTGGGAGGCAGAGGTAGGAGGATCACCCCCAGTTCAAGTCCACCCCGAGACTACCCAGTGAAATCCATGTCAGCCTGCACTACAGCAAGACCCTACCTCAAAAAAACCAAAAACATTAAAAAAAAAAAATCCCTGGGTGTATATCTGTCTACTCATGTAGGTTTGAAAGAACTAGATATAACAGTAGAAATTCTAGGCTAAAAGCTATGACCACACTTAAATATGTAGATATGGCCAATCTGTTCTCCAAAGACAGTGTCCTCCCTTGAATCCCTACCAACAGCATGGGTGTGTCTGTTGCTCTCTGCCTTCCCCAATATTCTTTCACCTTGGGGGAAGATACCCCAGTGTTGCTCTGCTTACAGGTGAAGTTGAGCATCTTCTGAAATGCCGCTGGTTATTCATGGAACTCCTTTCATTAATAATAGTGCCCCTTGGGGCTGCAGAGATGGTTCAGCAGTCAACAAAGCCTAAGAACCAAGGTTCGATTCCCCAGGACCCACATAAACCAGATGCACAAGGTGGTGCATGCGTTTGGGGTTCTTGTGCAGTAGCTGAAGGCCCTGGTGCCCCATTCTCTCTCACTCTCTCAAAAAAATAATATAATAAAATATTTTAAAAATGATAATAAGCCAGGTGTGGTGGTGCACGCCTTTAATCCCAGCACTCGGAAGGTAGAGGTGGGAGCATCACCATGAGTTCAAGGCCACCCTGAGACTCCGTAGTGAATTCCAGGCCAGCCTGGGCTAAAGTGAAACCCTACCTTGAAAAACCAAAATAATAATAATAACAACAACAGCAACAATAATAATAATATCAGTGCCCTGGGAGATTTCATTTCAGCTTGATCACTCTTCGTAATGTTTTGATTTTTGCATCCACCTGGTATTTATTTATTTATTCATTCATTCATTCATTTATTTGCAAGGAGAAAGAGAAGGGGGTAGTATGTGCTCTGGTCAAGTGATCCTGGCCTAGGTGCCCACCGCGTAGTAGTACATGGGTCTTTAAATAGCTCCAGTCCTAAGTCACCAGAGCTTCTAGCTGAGTAAGCAGAGATGAGCTGTCCTCACCCCGCCCTTGGCAAACTCCTGGCCCATAGAATCTGTGAACAAAGCAAATGCCGGTGATGTCTGAGTTTGGGGTGGTTGCTCTGAGCTCCAGTTCCTGGATGTAGGTTCGAGGTATGACGAAGGAGGTGTGACTTGGAGCATCTGGATGTTGAGGGATGAATGTTATACACAGCACATAGGGTCATTGAAGGGCTCGTGTGGCCAAATGCATGATCACATTTGCCTTGCTTGTTGCCTCTGCCATGCTTCTTTAACTAAGCTGTGGTGATTAGATTAGAAATGGGCCTTAATAGTCCTGGGGACAAGTCAACAGACCTGGAGCTTTGCTGGCGCTAAGGCGATACAAACTTGAAGTTGATCTGCATGTGGGTGGTTCTGAGGCAAAGATAGACCCTAGGTTTCGAAGGAGAGCCATGGACAAAGGTAGAAAAGGCTGGAAGAGAAGCAGACAGGGCTGGGTGTAGGTACTGGTGAAACTGCCACATGGTGTGTCCACAAGTAGGTGAGCTGTGTAAGCTTATCATCTGGAGAAAAGTCTGGTCTCTACTTGCTGGTGTATGGACAGCACTGAATGGGCATGGCAGGGACCAGCTGTGCTGGCTCAGGCTAGTAATTCCAGGACTGGAGAGGCTAAGGAGGAAGATGAAGAATTCTAGGCCAGCCTTGGTTACATGGTGAGGTGAGACCCTGTCTCAAAAGAGCAAGAGCCGCGGGCGGGAGAGATGGCTTAGCGGTTAAGCGCTTGCCTGTGAAGCCTAAGAACCCCGGTTCGAGGCTCGGTTCCCCAGGTCCCACGTTAGCCAGATGCACAAGGGGGCGCACGCATCTGGAGTTCGTTTGCAGAGGCTGGAAGCCCTGGCGCGCCCATTCTCTCTCTCTCTCCCTCTATCTGTCTTTCTCTCTGTGTCTGTCGCTCTCAAATAAATAATTTAAAAAAAAAGGAGCAAGGGCCAGGGTTGTGGCTCTGGGGCAGAGTGCTTGCTTAGCATGCACTAGATCCTGGGTTCCATCCCCAGAATTGCCGAGTATTTTGCAAACTGTTCTTGTAATTGGCATGGAAGGAAATGAGGTCATTCAGGGAATCAGGTAGAGTAAGAACAGAAGAGGCAAGACCCAGCCTGAGATCGGGAAAAGACAGCAAACAAGAACTTGAGAGGGAGCAAGAGAAAGTCAAGCATGAGGGCAGCATGGAGAGCCAAGCCAAGGGCCAGCTTCCAACCCAAGATGGCCAGGGGCATCCTGCAAACACTCCATAGTGCATGCAGGACCTTGCATGCAGAAACGCCAAAGAACCATTGATTTCCTGTACTAGAATCAAAGTTACCAACAAGTAAAAGAGGCCATTTCCCACCCAGAGCCCCTATGAGCTTACCTTGGGAACCAGGCGCCCACCTTCAACTTGGGGTCTGACCAAAGAAATCACAGAAGTGGGCAGAGCAGTGAATGACATTAACCACGTGGCTCAGACACTTATTTCTGTTCCTCTCTTTCTCAGTAAGTGACCTCCTTTAAGTTTTTACCAGTACTCATGACTCTCTAAAACAATGAACAAAGACTACATTTCCCAGCCTCCCTTGGGTAGGTATGGTCATATATCTTTTGCAATAGGTAAAGTGTTTGGTTTACAAGCAGGAGGATCTGCAACTTCCTCAAAAATCCAGGCATGGCAGCATGTATCTATCTAATGCTTGCTGACCAGTCAGCCTACCCAAACCAGTGAGTTCTAGGTTCCGTGAGGGATTTTTTTTTCTCAAAAAACAAGGTGGGATGAGGTGACCCAAAACTCACCATAGTGTTAAGAAGTGACTGTAGAATGTTCAGCGTAAATGAGACCTCTATCACACCCTCTGTGGTGGTTTGACTCAGGTGTCCCCCATAAACTTATGTGTTCTGAATGCTTGATCCCCAGCTGGTGGCATGTGTGTGTGTGGAGAATCAGACTCTTGTTTGGACCATGTGTGTGTTTGGGAATCAGACCCTTGTTAGAGGTGCTAGAGGTGATGTATTGTTGAGGGCGCGCTTATGGCCTCTTTTTCTTGTTGGTAACTTTGATTCTAGTACAGGAAATCAATGGTGTTATTGTAAGTTTCCCCATGCCAGTGTTTGGCACACTCTCCTGCTGCTGTTGTTTATCTTATGTTGCCCAGGGGGTGATGTCCACCCTTTGCTCATGCCATCGTTTTCCCCTGCCATCATGGAATGTCCCCTCAAGTCGGTAAGCCAAAATAAACCCTTTTCTCCCACAAGCTGCTTTTGGTCTGGTGCTTTCTGCCAGCAACGAGAAGCTGACTGCAACACCCACCAAGGCTGAGGGATCATTGTGGAAGAGAAAGAACAAGGAGACAGAACCAAGAACTTCCAGAGCTCATGGGCCAGGTAGTCTGACATTCCATTGCAGTATGCAGCAACAAGGGACCTTGTCTCAAAAAAGATGAAACATAGTCACTTCGAAGTTGGCCAGGCATGGTGGCGCACGCCTTTAATCCCAGCGCTCAGGAGGCAAAGGTAGAAGGATCGCTGTGGGTTTGAGGCCAGTCTGAGACTACATAGTGAATTCCAGATCAGCCTGAGCTAGAGTGAGACCTTACCTCAAAAGGGGGGGTGGGCAGAGAGAAATCTCAGTGGTTAACACACTTGCCTATAAAGTCTAATGACCTGAGTTCGATTTCCTAGTACCCATGTAAAGTCAGATACACAAAGTGGCACACGCATCTGGAGTTCATTTCCAATGTCAACTCTCTCTCTCTCTCTCTCTCTCTCTCTCAGCCTGGTATGGTGGCACTCGCCTTTAATCCCAGCACTTAGGAGGCAAAGGTAGGAAGATCACTGTGAGTTCAAGACCAGCCTGAGACTACATAGTGAATTCCAGGACACTCTGGGCTAGTGCAAGACCCAAAATAACAAAACAACAATAAAAAAAACAATTGATGGAGAGGTATTGAGGAATACACCTGACATTTACCTCTGGCCTCCACACACACACATGCACATACACCTAACACACATGCATCCACACATACACAGAGAGAAATTAAAAAGCTCAAAAGCCCAATACAATCATGAAACTGAATTTATATCTTGGCTCACCACTTCCTAGTTGTATAATATTGCCTGTGTTTCTTAAGCTCTCTGTGCCTTCCTTGTTTGCAAACCAGGGTGAATAATAGTAGCTACTTCAGCAAGTCAGAGGAAAATGATGTACTTAGAACAGTAGTTGGCACAGAGATGGTGATGTGTAAGGCCTTGCCGTGAATATTACTGTCATTACTACTAACCCTAAAAGGAGGCAGTGTGGCCTTCTTCCCGAGCCTCCTTCTTACTGTCTGAAATGCAAGCTCTCATGACAGCCAGACTGCATTAGGCATCTTGGTACATGAAGTGCCTTTCAGAGCCAAGGCTACACGTGGTGGACTGGGCAACACTGAAGCATTCCCTCAAAGCAGTGGACCAAGAGAAACAGAGACAACTAGGCTGCACTAGCTGTCATAATCCCAGCTTAGAGGTCCCGCTGCTACAAAGGAGAGGTAGGGGCTGGAGAGATGGCTTAGTGGTTAAGGCGTTTGCCTGTGAAGCCAACGGACCCAAGTTCGATTCTCTAGTACCCACATAAGCCAGATGCACAAGGTGGTGCATGCATCTGGAATTCATTTCCAGTGGCCATGGCGTACCCATTCTCTCTCTCCCTTGCCCTCCCTCTTTCTATCTCTCTCTCTCAAATAAATAAAATAAATTTTTAAAATCTTTTAATATTTTTATTTTTTAAATTTTTGTTGACTTTTATTTATTTCTTTGAGAGTGACAGACAGACAAAGAGGTAGATAGATAGAGAATGGGTGCACCAGGGCCTCCAGCCACTGCAAACAAACTCCAGACGCGTGCGCCCCCTTGTACATCCGGCTTACGTGGGTCCTGGGGAATCAAGCCTCAATCTGGGGTCCTTAGGCTTCACAGGCAAGCGTCTAACTGCTAAGCCATCTTTCCAGCCATATTTTTATTTATTTATTTGAGAGAAAGAGAGATACAGAAATAGGCAGGTAGAGAGAGAGAGAATGGGTGCACCAAGGCCTCTAGCCACTGCAAACGAACTCCAGATGCATGTGCCACCTTGTGCATCTGGCTTACATGGGTCCTGGGGAGTCAAAGCTGGGTCCTTTGGCTTTGCAGGCAAGCGCCTTAACTGCTGAGCCATCTCTCTAGCCCTAATTATTTTTTTTAAAGGAGAGGTAGCATCCACTCTAGAGAAATGATGGTTAGAAAGGGGTTGCCAGTGGCCTCAGCCTGTGGAGTATCTTTCCTATTCTTCTCATGAATTTATTTACAAGCACGTCTCGTAAGCATTTCAGAGTCTGATCCATTTCGGAGACTGTACCTCTTAAACATTCTTCATATCTGTTAAATGGATCGCTATCTTACGATGAATAAAGGTGCTGCAAATCCAGATCCCGAGTAAACAGTCATCATGGCCAGCGACCACCACTTGTTTTCTACTGAAAATTGCAAGGTCTTCCCATGGCCCTCCTTGTAGTGGCCACAACGGGCCACGAAGATTGCAAACCTCCAGATGCTGTGGCCCAGCATGGCATTGCTAGAAGTCCTAGGATGTACAGACCAAACGTGGAAGAAATGGCTGCACCACACCGGTCTCCTCTCCTCAAGACCTTCTCGTTTCGAGTGCTAAAATGAAAAGAGAAGATGGGAAATAAGGCAAGGTCTTCTGAGAAGTCTTTTCCTTTTTTTTTTTTTTTTTTTTTGATTTTTCAGTTTTACAAGGTAGGGTCTCCCTCTAGCCCAGGCAGACTTGGAATTCACTATGTAGTCTCAGGCTGGCCTTGAACTCATGGTGATCCTCCTACCTCTGCCTCCCGAGTACTGGGATTAAAGGCGTGCGCCACCACTTGTTTTATTTTATTTTTTATTTTTTGTCCATTTTTTATTTATTTATTTGAGAGCGACAGACACAGAGAAAGACAGACAGAGGGAGAGAGAGAGAATGGGCGCGCCAGTGCTTCCAGCCTCTGCAAACGAACTCCAGACGCGTGCGCCCCCTTGTGCATCTGGCTAACGTGGGACCTGGGGAACCGAGCCTCGAACCGGGGTCCTTAGGCTTCACAGGCAAGCGCTTAACCGCTAAGCCATCTCTCCAGCCCTGTTTTTTTTTTTTTTTATTAAGTAGAAACTTTGTGTGGACACATCATGTGTTGGTACCATCATTTTTCTCCTCCCTGCCCCCACTCCACTGAGGACCCTCCTTCTAGCTGGTATTCCCCATGGGGTTGTGGTCATGAGATGTGAGAGCAGCAGTCATTGTGGGAAGGGGCGATGCCTCTGACTATTCCCTCCCATCCTCTGGCTCTTACATTCTTTCCACCCCGTCTTCCACAAAATTCCCTGAGCCTTGGTGGGTGTCTACTTTAAGTTAAGTTTATGTTCAACTTCAAGTTTAAGGCTACTATAGTGTTGAATTCTCAGAAGCTTCTGGATTTCTGCTTTGGTGCATTTTGAGTGTCCTCGGGGTCTGTCTCCATCACCCTGGCACAGGTTGTCAGGATCTCCGTGGAAGCAGAGCTCTAGTGAGTCAACCATCTTGACCGGAAGTCTCCTGCAGTTTTTTTTTTAATTTTTATTAACATTTTCCATGATTAGAAAATATATCCCATGGTAATTCCCTCCCTCCCCACCCCCATCCTGCAGTTGTTTTTTTTTTTTTTTTTGTTTTTTGAGGCAAGGTCTCAGGTATCCCTGGCTGGCCCAAACTCAAAATGTAACTAAATAAAAGAGAGACTGATTGAGAGGGGAAGGGGATATGATGGAAAATGGAGTTCCAAAAGGGAAAGTGGTGGGGAGGGCATTACCTTGAGATATTGTTTATAATCATGGAAGTTGTTAATAAAAAAAGAAATTAAACATAGCTAAGCTGGGTGTGATGGCGCATGCCTTTAATCCCAGCACTCGGGAGGCAGAGGCAGGAGGATCGCCGTGAGTTCGAGGCCAACCTGCGACTACACAGTGAATTCCAGGTCAGCCTGAGCTAGAGTGATACTGTACCTCGAAAAAAATATATATGTAGCTAAGACTGACCTTGAACTCCTGGTCCTCCTGCCTCCGCCTCCCAAGTGCTGGGATAACAAGCACGTACCACCATTTCTGGTTTACAGGGTGCTAGGGATTGAGTCCTGGGCTTCATGCATGGTAGGTACGCATTCTACCAATTGAGCCACATCCCCAGCCTCTGTGGAGTGTTAAAATGCCAAGTGCCACATGCTGACTTGAGAAGGCAGTGGGGAGCCCCTGAAGATTTGTGAACAGAGGTGTGGCAGGCTCCAAGTAGGCCATGAGAGCTGGGCTGATGCGCTGAGCTCATATAGCAGAGGAGGAAGAGCGTACATAGGACAGCAGTGGGTCGGAGGCCACCAGAAGGAAAAGAAAGGGCTGTTCAGTGCTATGGGTTTCGTTGCTGTTGTTTATTGCCCATGCCCATGAGTGCAAATCACCACTCCTAAGTTGCAAGCCTCACCCTATGTCTGGGGATGCTCCAGCTTTCTCCCTAGACCCAAAAAAGGCAGAGAGATTTCCAAGCTGAGGTTACACAGCCCCTGGCACTGCCCAGCAACCTGATGCCTTACGGCTGCATGAACCTTGGGAGCCTGCTCCAGGCTGGCAGAATCAGAATGTGGGCTGCCACCATTGGCAAGGAGGCCATTCGCAGGAAGTGCCACTGCAGGAGGAACGGGAGCAGTAGAGCTTTCTAATAGGCGGACAGCCAGGGACAGAGGCCCAAAGAGTCGCCTTGCCTGCCTTGGCAGGACTAGAACCCACATCTGATCGGGTCTCATCCAGGATGGCTACAAGCAACTCCTCAGCCGCAGCGCCCTGCTTCTTCAGCCTAGCACACTGCGACCTTTCTGCACCAGCCACTTGAGTCCACCAACCAATTAGCTCTCGTCCTTACACACCTGAGTCTGAGGACAAGACTCGTCTTAACTGGATGTTTGAGCCCTAGAAAGGAGCCTAACCTCATGTTAAATCCCCTTATGCAGAACACCCCCCCATTCATCCTCTGGATCCGTCTGAACATATGTGTTAAGTCTCTCTCCCCCATCCCAGGAAGGGGAGGATTTCTTCTTGTCTGGGCACTTTCCTGCCTGGTGGGGTGCTTTCCTGTTTTGCTACATATATGCTCTTTTTATCTCTCTTTAAGCTCTGAGCCCTTTGCTATCTCTTAACCCTCTCTGATCTCTGCCGCGAGGGGGCCCTTGTGGCTTGGCTTGGCCCACTTTGCTTTCCACGTGTGTGCGTGCCTTCTCCTTCTCCAAAGGCTTCTTCCCTGGAGATTTTCTCCACCTCCCCTCCTCCTTTCCAGCCTGGCAAGGGGGAGAATTGCTCTCTGGCTTGAGTCTTTCAGCTAGCCTTCCCCCTTGGATCCTAATTCTCCCTCAAATAAACCTCATAGTTCATAATTTACACTTCTCAGAGTCCATGTCTGGGATCTCCTGGATCTTTACGAAGATTAATCCCTCCCTGGACCCAAAATCCTGTAGCATCACCAGCAGGGCTTTGAGGAGGCAGAACTCCACGTACCCCCCCCCCCCACATGGCCTCTGCTTTCAGGCCGCTCCACGGGGAGAAGTAGAATAAACCAAATCACCAACACAAAATGGGACAGGACTCTTGTCCCACACAACACAGCTTTGCTCTGACAGGATGCTGGATCAAAGAAGCCAGATATAGAAGCAGAGGCTGCTGGGTGATTCCATTCAGCATGGTTTTATTTGGGGGGGAGGGGACTGTAGAGATGGTTTGGCTTGTGGTTTGAAGCAGATTCTTGTGTATTCCAAGTTGGCCTCAAACACCCTCTGTAGCAGAGGCTGGCCTGAAACTACTGATCCTACTGCCTCCAAAACACCTAGCTTCATTTTGCAGGGTTCTTTTTTTTTTTTTAATTTTTTATTTATTTATTTATTTGAGAGCAACAGACACAGAGAGAAAGACAGACAGAGGGAGAGAGAGAGTATGGGCGCGCCAGGGCTTCCAGCCTCTGCAAACGAACTCCAGACGCGTGCGCCCCCTTGTGCATGTGGCTAACGTGGGACCTGGGGAACCGAGCCTCGAACCGGGGTCCTTAGGCTTCACAGGCAAGCGCTTAACCGCTAAGCCATCTCTCCAGCCCTTGCAGCGTTCTTTTATTTGTTTGTTTTTGTTTGAGGAAGGGTCTCTCCCTAGCTAAAACTCTGTAACCCCAGGCTGACCCATACTCACAGGATTCTGCTGCCTCAGCCTCCTGAGTGCTGGGATTAAAGACATGTGCCAACACTCCTGACCATGTTGCAATTTTAAAGCTATGAATCAAGCACTTTGGTGATACTGACCTGGGGTCCCAATGACTGAAGAGGCTGACGCAGGAGAATCTCTTGAACCCAATTCAAAGCCATCCTCTGTTATGTAGCAAGACTTTTCTCCAACAAAAAGAGCCAGGCATGGTGGCACACAACTTTAATCCCAGCCTTAGGGATGCTCAGGTAGTTGAATCACCGTGAGTTCAAGGCCAGCCCGGAGCTACCGAGTGAGTTCCAGGTCAGCCTGGGCTACAGTGAGACCCTACCTCAAAAAAAGAAAAGAAGAAGAAGGAGGAGGAGAGAAAGAGGAAAAGAGAAAAATTAAAAAGCTGGCTATCTATGGCAGAGTTTGGAAAAGTAGATGCCCCTGTGGATTAGAATTCTAAAGGCATCAGGGAATCTTCTGGAACATGTGGAAGTGAGGAAGTTCTAGCTCCTTATCTGGACATTGGCCACAGAGGTGCACACATAAAATTTTCTCAAGCTGAACCCTCTTTATTGCACCTGCTGTTTACCTCAAAGCAAAGAAAAACTGCTTTAGAAGGAAGAAGGGCCGCTCTGAAGGGACGGGAGCATGGGAACCGCAAATGAACCTTGTTCTTCTCTGTGTATTCTCTGTGCATGAAGCTGCAGCCATGCTGCTGAGCTCTGCTGGGCTCTGTCCCACGGTCTCTCTGCCAGGGACGCTTTCCTCCACTGAAATGCAATTAGAGGAAAACAGTGTCTGTGGTCCAGATGCCACTGCGGAAGTAACCCGTGACAAGTAACCGGGAAGAAGAGCGGGCCCCAGTGGGCTGGGGGAGGGGGCATAGCAAAAGAGGTGTGAGAGGGCCATGCCAGGGCCAGCCATGCATTCCCCCACCCAGGGCACGGAGCTGACAAGTCCGCGCTGCCCGCAGGGAACAGCAGGAAGCCACAGCAAGTTACTCTCCCGTCACTCTGCTGAGGCATTGACACGGGACCATGTTCAAACATAAACAACAGCAGCAAAGGAAATAGCACTCACAAAGGCAGAGGGAAAAGCAAACAAGGAGCTGGGCGTGGTGGCTGGGTGATCCCAGCCCTGGGCAAGTGGAGGCAGGAACATCATGAGTTCAAGGCTAGCCTCAGTTACGTGGTGAATTCAAGGCCAGGTAACATGAGACCCTGTCCCGCTAAAACAAAAGAAAAGAGGGTTGGGAAGCTTGCTCAGTGGTTAAAGGCACTTGCTTCCAAAGCTTGAAGGCCTGGGTTCAAGTCCCCAGTACCCAAGTAAAGCTAGATGCACAAGGTGGTGCATGCATCTGGAGTTTATTTGCAGCAGCAGAAAGCCCTGGCATATCCATTCCCTCCCTCCTCCCCCTCTCCAGATAAACAAAAACAGTTCTTAAAAAGAAAAAGAAAGAGGGGCTGGAGAGATGGCTTAGCGGTTAAAGTGCTTGCCTGCAAAGCCTAAGAACCCAGGTTCAATTCTCCAGTACCCATATAAGCCAGAAGCACAAGGTGGTGCATGTGTCTGGAGTTCATTTGCAATGGCTAGAGAGCCTGCATGCCCATTCTCTTTCTCTCTCTCCCTCCCTCCCCCTCTCTCTCTCTCTCTCTCTCTCTCTCTCTCTCTCTCTCTCTCCTTGCAATTAATTAAAAAAAAAGGAGGAGCCGGGCATGGTGGTGCACGTCTTTAATTCCAGCACTTGGGAGGCTGAGATAGGAGGATCCAGGCCAGCAGGAGACTACATAGTGAATTCTAGGTCAGCCTGGGGCTAGAGCAAGACCCTACCTCTAAAAAGCAAATAAATAAAACAGAAAGAGGAAGCCAGCCATGGTGGCACACACCTTTAATCCCAGCAATCAGGAGGCAGAGATAGGAGGATCACGTGAGTTTGAGGCCACCCTGAGACTACATAGTTAATTCCTGAGCCAGAGTGAGACCCTACCTCAAAAAACAAAGAAAAGAAAAGAAAAAAAGAAAGAGGGCTGAAGAAAGGGCTCAGCAGTTAAAGTGCTTGCCTGTAAAGCCTAACAGCCAAGTTCAATTCTCCAGTACCCACATAAAGCCAGATACACAAGGTGGTGCATGTGTTGAGTTTATTTGCTGAGGCAAGAGGCCCTAGTGTACCCATTCTCATCCTCTCTCTCTCTCTCTCTCTTTTTCTATCTTCCAGGTTTGGGAAGGAGGTGTGCATGCCTTTAATCCCAGCACTTGGGAGGCAGAAGTAGGAGGATCATTGTGAGTTCAACACCAGCGTGAGACTGCAGAGTGAGTTCCAAGTCAGCCGGGGCTACAGTGAGACCCTACATGGAAAAACCAAAAATAGAAAGCGAAAGAAAGAAAGAAAAAGAGAGAGAGAGAGAGAGAGAGAGAGAAAGGCAAACAAGGTCAAGGTGGGAAACAAAACAAGTTTCATTGCAGCCAAGAGCACCTGTGGACTTCTGGAGGATCACCACAGGTTCGAGGCCACCCTGAGACTACATAGTGAATTCCAGGTTAGCCTGGGCTAGAGTGAGACCCTATCTTGGGGGTGAAAAGGGGGTGGGAAGATGTTTGGGGATAGATGTAGCAGCTCAGTGGTAGAGTGTTTTGCCTTGGCATGCACAAATCCCTGGGTTCGATCCCTAGTACCCACCATATATATATGTGGGAAGGTATTTCTAGTCATTTTATAGGCGGGGACTGAGGCTCGGAGCATAAGAGCCTTTGCACAGTAGAACCCAGTTAAATTTGAAACTTGGCTGTTAGGGGCCTTGCCTGGGTTTCTACTTGCTAACAAGCCACTTCCTCTTGGTAATAGAGCAGGTACATCAAGATTCTGGCTTCTGGCTTTGTCTTTGACTTAACTGTGTGGCTTTTGGCAAGCCACTAGCTGGTGGGCACCTTCATATATATATAACTAAATCTGTACCTGGTAATTTCAGCCTTCCCCAATTATGATAGTTCTCCCCAGCACTGTCAACTGCAGAAAATCCAAATTCCATATACTGATGTTCTAGGGGGTTCCCCCATTAATAGTTTCTTTGCAAGGCAACGATAGGGATCACAAGAGAGAGTAAGGAGGAGGAGGATAGGGACAGGAGGAAAGCCAATTGACGGACCTTTATTGAGCAGGTTCATCATGAGAGTATCTGTCTCCATCCTTCTGAGGCTCTTCAGAGAGCATGCCACTAGATTGAGCCCTCATGAGGTAGAGCTAAATAAAGCACGTATTCCCTCTCCCAGCCCCCCGGCCCGCCCCCTGCTGCTTCCGGCCTCCTTGGAAGACAGTCGTGGTTCCCTAGCATGTCAGAATGGCCTACCCTACCCCTCTCCCACCGCACACATGCCAAGCTTGGTCCTGAAGCAGAGAATACCTCCGGCTGAGAGATGCAAGAAGCCACAGGCCTATGAGGAAGCAGTGTGCCATGACTTCCAGCATGGGCTAGTACACCACCATTGATTGGCACCTGCTACATTTGTTTTTTTTAATTTTTTATTTATTTATTTGAGAGCGACAGACACAGAGAGAAAGACAGATAGAGGGAGAGAGAGAGAATGGGCACGCCAGGGCTTCCAGCCTCTGCAAACGAACTCCAGACGCGTGCGCCCCCTTGTGCAGCTGGCTAACGTGGGACCTGGGGAACCGAGCCTCGAACCGGGGTCCTTAGGCTTCACAGGCAAGCGCTTAACCGCTAAGCCATCTCTCCAGCCCACCTGCTACATTTTGTTACCATGAAGCTAAAAGCAGCTACCAAGTAAGTTTGTCCACTATGTTGCAAGCAGCATGGACCCACTCAATCAAATTAGCTAAAGCCAAAAAAAACAGGAAATGGATTGACTGACTTTTCTAACTAGTGGGGAGTCCAGAGAGTGGTACAACTCCAGGTTCAGGTGAATCCAGGGGCTTGAGCATATCCAGAAGACGGCTTTCCTCCATCGCTTGGCTGCACTGACTGTTAGCAGACAGGCCTGGCAACCAGCTAACACCAGCTTTACAGCCTCCCAGCGCAGCAACTCTGGTAGAGAAAGAGTCCCTCCTTTCTGGCACTATTAAAGAGGCCCCGAGGGAGATTTGCATTGGCCTGACTACAATCCCTTAACCAATTAGGACACTATGATTGGCCCGGCCAAAAGCACATGTTCCATTCGGCCTGGGGTAGGTAGGCACCATGAGATTTTTTTTTTCTTTCTATTTTTGTGTTGTGCTGTTTTTGTTTGGTTTGGGGGACAGAGTCTCACTCTGTAGCCCAGACTGGCCTAGACCCAGCTGGCCTTGAAGTCATGGCAATTCTCCTGCCTCTGCCTCTCGAGTGCTGGGGGTTACAGGTGTGAGCCACCATACCTGGCTCTGGCACACCGCAATTGACAGCTTCTGAGGTGCAAGGCATGAGACAGGGGCCCTTTCACAAAGATGAAGGTGCCCACCAGCTAGTGGCTTGCCAAAAGCCACACGGTTAAGTCAAAGACAAAGCCAGAATCTTGATGTACCTGCTCTATTACCAAGAGGAAGTGGCTTATTAGCAAGTAGAAACCCAGGCAAGGCCCCTAACAGCCAAGTTTCAAATTTAACTGGGTGCTACTGTGCAAAGGCCCTTATGCTCCGAGCCTCAGTCCCCGCCTATAAAATGACTAGAAATACCTTCCCACAGGGTACTTGAAATGCCGAGGTGACATAAGCAATGGGAAATGCTCGGTATGTCCGCCCACAGAGCATTACTATCCCAGAGCTTCCTTCCCCAGATTCCAGTAGCTTCCTAAGCCAGGAAGAGAGGAAAGGCAAGGCTTGGGGGTTGGGGGGCGGCTGGAGTGGGGGACCTAGCTCAGTAGCAGCATAGTGTGTGCTAAGCGTTTGTGAGACCCTGGGGGCCAAGCCCAGCACCGAAAACAAAGAAAGAGAGGGAAAGGAAGGGTCCATGAGATCTTGAAAGCTCTCAAATAGCTTTAGAAATGACAAGAAGGGCTTCTGGTGCTGTATAATAAATCACCTGCAGTGTTTGGGGGCTCAGCGCATGTTGATTGTGGCCCAGCTTCTGCGGTCAGCCATCTGGGAGAACGTGAACTGAGGCTTCTGAACCTGGGTGTTTGTCGAGGGTGGAGTCGCAATGTCAGCCAGGCCACAGCCATCCCCACGAGGCCAGGGGGTGCACTTCTAGAAGGCTCCCTCACAATGCCTGTGCGCCTCCAGGCTACCTACCAAGTCCTCGCTCCCCAGCAGCTGGCTCCCCTTCTGAGAGAGCCTGTTTCACAAAGCGGCACAGGGGCCAACCCGGGGCAGGGATTCCTCCCCTTGCTGCCCCGTCCAGCTAGGATCCCTGACCCTGTCTTACCTGGCACGGAGCCCATGACCCAGCAAAACAAGTTTCTGAAGGAGAGCCTGGCAGCTCTCCAAAGTTGCCATTCAAGTTCCACAGATGAAACAGGAAGAGCAGAGTGGCCTCAGCATGGGGGCAGAGAGCCATGCCTCTGCTGTCTAACAACCCCAGGGCATGGGGGTGACTGTGTTCTGCACTGCGCATGTGCGGGTCTCTCCTGAAGTCAGACACCACAGCTGTATTCTCACAGGACAGGGGGCTCCCGTGGGCCCCACCGTGGGCTTGGCCCCAAATGAATGCTGATTCTGTGCTCGGGCCGCTTCCCCGGGGATGTCAGCTGCGAATGGTCTTCAGGGCAGGCACCTGCACAGAGCTCTAAGCCAAGACGTCCTTGTCGTTCCCTCTTCCTGCCCTTCTGGGAAACAGAACCGTGAGCCCCCCGACCTCCAATCGGACCTGGTCCATTTCCACCTCCTCCTGAGTGAAGATAGGAGGACACATGTGAGGTCACTTCCAGGCTGCCTACAACTGAATCAAAAGAACTGCTGCCTTGTGGGGCATAGCAACTCATTCAGGCCTGTTACTCCCAGCACTGAGGGAAAGCGAGGCAGGGTGATTGCCACAAGTTTTAGGATGTCCTGGGCTAAGTAGTGAGTTCCAGGCTAACTTGTGAGACTCTGTCTCAAGATTTAAAAAAATTAAAAGAAATAAAGAATCATTGGCCCTCAGCGAACTGTTCTGCAGCAGAGCAGTACGGGACATTTACTCCTGTTCTCACCAATCAACTCGGGCTGGTGGGAGCTCCATTTTCTTTTCTTTTCTTTTCTTTTTTTTTTTTTAATTTTATTTATTTTTTTATTTATTTGAGAGCGACAGACACAGAGAGAAAGACAGATAGAGGGAGAGAGAGAGAATGGGCGCGCCAGGGCTTCCAGCCTCTGCAAACGAACTCCAGACGCGTTCGCCCCCTTGTGCATCTGGCTAACGTGGGACCTGGGGAACCGAACCTCGAACCGGGGTCCTTAGGCTTCACAGGCAAGCGCTTAACCGCTAAGCCATCTCTCCAGCCCGGGAGCTCCATTTTCTACAGCAACAACCTTTGAGAGCTATAGCAACTCACCCAAAATCACACAGTAAATAGCAGTCAGGCTTTTCACCCCAGCCATGTTCATGGTGTTAAACATCAAGTGCATTATATCCAGTGTTTAATAAATCATTCAGGGCAGGACTGATGGAAGCTTGTCATCAAAGAATCAGAACAGCCATCCACAAGCTCAACGTGACACCTTGGCAAGTCCTCTGACTTCTATGTTTGGCATTGACAGTCACACCCATATACACTCCATCCCACGAGCTAGTCCCGTACTTATAATATAAAAGCAACATTGAAGCGTTGGTAGTTTAGCTCAGTTGGTAGAGTGCTTGCCAAGCATGCATGAAGCTTTGGGTTTGATTCCCTGTGTTGCCTTACACTGAGCGTGGCAGTGCACACTGGTAACCCCAGCAGGGAGGACGCCCAGATAGGAGAATTAGAAGTTCAGGGTCATCCTTGGCCACATAGTGAGCTCAAGGCCAGCCTGGGAAAATTAATAACTTGTCTCTAAATAAAAAGTAAAAAGAGGGAGCCGGGCGTGGTGGCGCACGCCTTTAATCCCAGCACTCAGGAGGCAGAGGTAGGAGGGTCGCCATGAGTTCGAGGCCACCCTGAGACTCCATAGTGAATTCCAGGTCAAACTGAGCTAGAGTGAAACCCTACCTCGAAAAAAAAAAGTAAAAAGAGGGGGCTGGAGAGATGGGTTAGTGCTTGAGACACTTGCCTGCAAAGCCAAAGGACCTCAGTTTGATTCCCCAGGACCCATGTAAGCCAGATGCACAAGGTGGCGCATGCATCTGGAGTTCGTTTGCAGTGGCTAGAAGCCCTGGCACACTCATTCTCTCTCTCTCTCCCACTTTCCCTCTCTCAAATAAATAAAAAAAAATAAAGTAAAAAGAAGATGGGCGTGGTGGCACACACCTTTAATCCCAGCACTCAGGAGGCAGAGGTAGGAGGGTCGCCATGAGTTCTAGCCCACCCTGAGACTATATAGTGAATTCAGATCAGCCTAAGCTAGAGTGAGACCTTACCTTGAAAAACCAAAAGAGAGAGAGAGAGAGAGAGCTGGAGAGATGGTTCAGAGGTTAAGGCGCTTGCCTGCAGAGCCTAACAACCTGAGTTCAATTCCCTAGTATGCATATAAAGCCAGCTGCACAAAGTAGTGGTCCATACATCTGTAGTCTGTTGGCTAGCGGCCCTGGTGAGCCCATTCTCTCTGTCTCTCTTCTCTCTCTCTGCTTGCAAATAAATAATTAAAATATATATATATTTTTAATTAATTTATTTATTTGAGAGCGACAGACACAGAGAGAAAGACAGACAGAGGGAAAGAGAGAATGGGCGTGCCAGGGCTTCCAGCCTCTGCAAACGAACTCCAGACGCGTGCGCCCCCTTGTGCATCTGGCTAACGTGGGACCTGGGGAAGCGAGCCTCGAACCGGGGTCCTTAGGCTTCACAGGCAAGCGCTTAACCGCTAAGCCATCTCTCCAGCCCTAAAATATATATTTTTTAAGTAAGAAAAAAAAAAAAGAGAGAACTAAAGACGCAGCTCAGTGGTAGAGTGCTCACTTAACATGCACAGAGTCTTGGATTCAATCCCCAGAACCATCAAATGAAACTACAATTGACATTCCAGGAAGCACCACAATAGTTTCTAGTGCCTATCACACGGCAAGGCCAGTGTGCAGAGGGCAAGTCCCTTAACGCGTGAGTACACCTGCCCTGCCCTGCCCTGCCCCTATGGCCTGAGTCCTGCTCATTGTTGGCAGCCTTCTTCTCTTTTGTCGCCTCATCTCTGGGCACTGGGGTGAGGAACACATCTCCTTGCCTTGCTGTTTCATGCACACCTCCCTCTTCTTCCCACCCGCATTCCCGTGGACCCAGAGCCGAGAAGAAAGGGTTAAAGATGCTGCTCCTCTCTCAGCTGCACTTTATATAGTCCACGTGCGACACTGAATGATTCTGGTTTTATATATAGCACACTGCGTGTGGAGGGAAGGGAAGCCAGCAGCAGTCTGATGACCTGGGCTTATTGGCAGGGGCCGCATCTCCAAGGGGTGGCCTTCTGGTGACATCTTCCACGTTCAGGGCATTCCTGAAGACTCCTACCCATAAACACTCCACATGCAAATAGGAGAGGGGCAAGGACACACTGAAATAGACTAAAACCCCTTGTGTTTACTGTTTCAGGAAAAAGAGAAAGAAATCACACATTTCCCTCTAGATGTTTCCACACGTAAGCGAACCTTCAAATGTCAACTTCTGCTAGGTGTTTGACCTAAAAATAGTATAATTTCTGTGTCACTTGAAAAGCTGTTTAAAATGATGGGCTTCGGCCTGATTTTTCAAACATACATCTAAGATGACAAACTGAAGTTGCATTATTTAGAGGCAGAAAGGACTCTGCTTTCGTTTTCACCAAAATGTGCTTCCTCTGTGAAATCGGCTTGAGTTTGTTTTGCAGACGTGTCCCTCTTTGTCCCTTGGTGATTAAGAGGAAGGGTAGCGGAAAGAGAGAAAGCAAAGAAGGAAGGGAGGCGCAGGCCGCTGGCAGTCCTGGGGACCCAACATCTTTGCAAGGCTCACTCCAGGGCACTGAAGGTGTTGCAACTGGGCCTCGTGGGGCAGAATATGTCACACGCACCCTGGCAAGCAGGCAGGCGGGTGGACAGCCAAGCAGGGTGCCAGGAGCTCGCGGTTTGTTTAGATAAGCGCAGGTCACTGCTGTCCACACCCCAAGCTGACACAGCTTTATAAACACAGGGCGTGGAAGGCAATCTATGATGTGGCCCTGGGCAGAGAGCTGTGCTTGCTGCAGAAGGGAACGGACACGACTAGGCAAAGGTGCTATGGGCGCCTGAGGGACGTTAGTTCATCCAGTGCCAGGCCCCTTACCTGCTGCCTGGTGTGCCAGGCAGGTCACGTTTGTTAAGTACATGTGTGAACAAACAAACAGCTGAAGCAATGACCGAGTGAGTGAGTGAATGAATAGAATAGGATAGCCCAAAACAGGAAGCACACTGCGCACTGCATCCCTTCTCATCCTTTGCAACTTCCTGAGGCCTTTCATCCCAGAACCAAACACAAATGCCAATTCACAGACACACTGGAACATCCCAGCACCCAACCTGGAGCCATTTCCTAAGGAGGTGCTTTACCACATTCCAACTCTGTCATTCATGCCCCCACCCTCGGCTTCCTGCTCAGGTGCCCCAGGGAGCCTGGGTCGGAAAGCTGCCGCCCCAAACCTTAAGGAAGAAACAAATGGGCCGCCCTCTCCTCCCTGTATTTTGCCAATGGGTTTGTCTCAAAGCCCGTGGGTGTATTTCAATGAGAACAACATGAAGACATGGGCGGATTCTTTTCTCTGGAAGAAAAATCCTGGAACAATAAACTGAAGAAGGCAGAATGTGGACATCTGCTCCCCACCCTGAATGACTCCCCACCTCACTTCTCAGGCCCTATCACCGCCCCCCAGACGCGCATTGCCAAAGTCAAAATTAATTCACCTGCATTGGCTGGGCCCTGCGACCTGCTGATGTGTTTGCTCACGACTTACTTGTTCATTCATTAAACTAAAATGCAGTGAACCCTTCCCAGGTGCAGGGCGCTGCGCAGGCTTCATTTGAACAAGCCTTTTAGGAAGCCAGCAATCTAATGGGGAGCTGAGACAAGCCCATTAATAACTAGGAGACAGGGAGAAACGAGGTGAGGTGTGTGCATGCAGGAAGTGCTAGGAAAGACAAAAGAGCTGTGTGTGCGTGTGTGTGTGTGTGTGTGCGTGTGCACGCTTATATGCACTAGAAGTGATGGTCAGGAAGGCTGTGTGAAGGTGGTGGCATTTCACTTGAGAATGTGCAAGCATGGCTGCAAGGAAATGCATTCTGGCCCAAGGACAAAAAAGACAGAGGTGGGTGGAGGCCAGACGCCCAGGTTCCCTGCAGTAACCGCGGGTAAGCCTGGCAGAGCGGGCAGGATGGGACTCACCATGGCAAAAGACAAACCGGGTTCATTCACTGGATGGAAGGGTACTACAGAAGGTTTCTGGATGGGCCGGGGGGGGGAGGGGCCGGGGATTCCTTACTTTTTTCCTTTTCTTTTCTTCAGCTTCCCCTTGCCAGAGCTCAGCTCATCCTCATGCTGCTGTGTTCCACCCACTGTGGCAGAAATAAAAAGATAATAAAACAGGGCTGGAGAGATGGCTTAGCGGTTAAGCGCTTGCCTGTGAAGCCTAAGGACCCCGGTTCGAGGCTCGGTTCCCCAGGTCCCACGTTAGCCAGATGCACAAGGGGGCGCACGCGTCTGGAGTTCGTTTGCAGAGGCTGGAAGCCCTGGAGCGCCCATTCTCTCTCTCCCTCTATCTGTCTTTCCCTCTGTCTGTCGCTCTCAAATAAATAAATAAAATTTTTTTTAAAAAAAAAAGATAAAACAGGGCTGGAGAGATGGCTTAGCGGTTAAGCGCTTGCCTGTGAAGCATAAGGACCTCGGTTTGAGGCTCGATTCCCCAGGACCCACGTTAGCCAGATGCACAAGGGGGCGCATGCATCTGGAGTTCGAATTTGCAGTGGCTGGAGGCCCTGGCTCGCCCATTGTCTCTCTCTCTCTCTCTCTCTGCCTCTTTTCTCTGTCTGTCACTCTCAAATAAATAAATAAAAATAAACAAAAATTTTTTTTAAAAGATAAAATAAATAAGATAAAATTAAAAAACATTTATTTACTTATTTATTTGCACATGCACGTGTGCATGTTTGTGTGTGTGGTTGTGCCAGGGTCTCTTGCCAGTGCAAATGAACACCAGGCACCTGTGCTGCTTTTTGCCCCTATCTTAATATGGGTGGCTGGGGCATTGGACAGAGACTGGCAGGCTTTGCAAGCAAGTGTCTTCAACCTCTGAGCCATCTGTGTGTGGGTATTGTCTAGGTCAGAGAACAACCTCAGGAGTCATTCTCAGGTATGCTGTCCACCTCTTTTTAGGACAAAGTTTCTCATTGGTCTGTAGGTTACCAATTAGACTCGCCTGGCTGGTGGGCCAGTCCCAAGGATCTTCCTGTCTCTGCCTCCCCTGCAATGGGATTATAGGTGCATTACCACCCCCAGCGTTTTGTTGTTGTTTTTCAAGGTAGGGTCTCACTCTAGCCCAGACTGACCTGGAATTCACTATGTAGTCTCAGGGTGGCCTCGAACTCATGGTGATCCTCCCACCTCTGCCTCCTAAATGCTGGGATTAAAGGAGTGCACCATCATGCCCAGCAACCCTCAGCATTTTTATGTGGATTTTGGAGATTCAACTCTAAGCAGGCACTTTCCCAACTGAGCTAACTCCAGCCCTGAAGATTTTTTAAAATAAATATTCTTTTAATTTTTTTTGTTTATTTTTATTTATTTATTTGAGAGTGACAGACAGAGAGAGAAAGAGGCAGAGAGAGAGAGAGAATGGGCATATCAGGGCTTCCAGCCACTGCCAATGAACTCCAGATGCGTGTGCCCCCTTGTGCATCTGGCTAACGTGGGTCCTGGGGAATCGAGCCTCGAACCGGGGTCCTTAGGCTTCACAGGCAAGTGCTTAACCACTAAGCCATCTCTCCAGCCCAGGGCTGTCTTTGTTTGCTTCTTTTGTTTGCTTTGAGACAGGGTCTAGAACTCACTACATCACCTAGGCTAGCCTCTTAACTTGTGGCAGTCCTCCGACCTCTACCTCCTGAGTGCTGTGGTTACAGATCTGAGCCTCCATACCCAGCCAGAGAGTTTCTTCACCCAGACAGTGTTCATCTGTCATCAGTCGGCTTCTCCTTAGATACATGCCCTCCCCTTTTCTTGTACCACTTGGTACTATAGGGAACTACATTTCCCAGGCTCATTTGCTAGTGGCCTCTATGGACATTCAACCAGTGGGACCCATTGATGGGAGAGCAAAGGGAAGGAAGAGGGAAAACGCAGGGCATTCTGTCCACTCTGCTTGGGCTACATCTCCAGCCTCAGTCACGTCTGCTGCATCTTCTCCGTGGCTGCTATCCTGTACGTGGGCTCCTACTCCTGCGTTCCACATCACTCCTCTCTCCATCTCTCCAGCCCCAGGGATGTAGCTGCCGCTGCTAATCCCCGGGTTGTCTTTCCATCATCCCCTGTTTGGCTTTGTCTTCAGCAACTCAAGCATCTGGGAAGCTAATTTCTTCAATTAGTTTCCCTGTGTTGAAATATCTTGAGTGGTTTCTCTTTTTCCTGGATAGGCCTCTTATACAGGATAATGGGGTCCCACTTGACTTCAAAACACTGGTGCTGACTGCAGAGGTCCCCCCTCCATGAGTCTCCCCAGCCTCTCAGGAGAAGGGGGAGGTAGGCCTGTGGTGGTTTGAATCAGATGTCCCCCATAAACGCATATGTGTTCTGAATGCTCGCTCCTCTGCTGGTGGCAATTTAGGAGGCAGAGCCTTGCTGGAGGAGGTGTGTTCCTGGGGGTGAGCTTTGGGGTGTTATAGCCGGCCCCCCTTGCCAAAGTTCAGCTCACCCTCCTGCTGCTGCTTTCCACCTGCTGTGACAGAGGTGACATCCAGCCTCTGCTTTACCATCCTTTCCCTGTCACGATGAAGTGTCCCCTCAAGACTGTAAGCCAAAATAAGTCCTTTCCTCCAATCAGCTGCTTTTGGTTGGGTGCTTTGTCCCAGGGTTGCGAAGATAATTATAACAAGGCCCAAAGCAATGCAGAAACTAGAGAATAGATGAGAGGATATTCCCAGAGTACACTAGGTGAGGTGACCAGCAGGACATCAGAAAGGGTCTAGACCTCCAGTTTGAATGCCCGGAGGTAACTGGACCATTCACAGTGATGGGGATAGTAGGGGAAAGCTGCATTGAGCAGGAGCTGGCAAGATGGACTTTCCTCTATTCTTTCCCTTCCTTTTTATTGCTTTTCTCCTTCTTTAATCCCTGCACTCAACTGCGGGGCATTTCCTTATTGATTTTGGATTATGGATATGGGAGTGAGAAGCCTCTAAGAGAATAGAGTGCCAGGAGATGGTGGAAGGCTGCAGAATGGCTTCAGGCCAGCAGAAGGGGCTGAGCTATGGCCAGGGGCAGAGAGGAAGTGAGGAGGGGACACATGGGTGTGGAGAACAGCCACAAAGGGTCATGGGCATGAGCCACTGGGCAGCAGCCAAGGAGCAGAGGTAGGAACAAGGCTGGGTTCAGCAGCTGTCAGGGGTGCAGGCAGCGGAATCAGGAAGTCCATGGAGAAAGAGGTCAGACCCAAGGGTCACAAATGTGGGGACAGTGAGCACAGAGAAGTCTTTGACAAAATGACTGACAAAGTGGGAAGGCAGTAGAAGACTTGGCCGGGGCCAAAATAGATTTGAATCCGTGGAAAGGGGAACCAAGAAGACCAAGAGCCCAAAACTAGGAAGGTGAGTTCATTCATTCATTTTTGATTC
Source organism: Jaculus jaculus (assembly GCF_020740685.1). NCBI lineage: Eukaryota > Metazoa > Chordata > Mammalia > Rodentia > Dipodidae > Jaculus > Jaculus jaculus. Next base: position 41,212,681 of record NC_059125.1, read on the forward strand.
ATTCAATCATTCATTTATTCAAGTATTTACAGAGTGGCCCAATGTGTGATAAGCTCTGGGAATGTAGCAATGAATTAAAAGATGTTAAATGAGGGGCTGAGGAGATGGCTCAGTGAATAAAGTGTTTGCCATGCAAGCATGACCTGAATTTGATCCCCAGAACCCACACAAAATACTGAATGTGGTAGCACAAGCCTGTAATCCCAGCACTGGGGACAAAGACACAGGAATCTCTCCTGGGGTTTGCTGGCCAGCCAGACTACCTAATCAGTGAGCTCCTGGTTCAGTGAGAGACCCTGTGTCAAAAAATAAGGTGCAGGGCTGGAGAGATGGCACTTGCCTGCAATACCCAAGGATGCAGGTTCGATATCCCAGATCCCACATAAGCCAGATGCACATAGTGGCCCATGCATCTGGAGTTTATTTGCAGTGGCTACAGGCCCTGACATGCTCGCTCTCTCTCTCTCTCTCTCTCTCTCTCTCTCTTTCTCAAATACACACACACACACACATGTGTATGTGTATGTGTATATACATACAAATATATATATATATATATATATATATATATATATATATATATATATATATATATATGGTGGAAAATGTCCAGCATCAACCTCTGACCTCTACCATATACACTTGCAACCACACTCACAAGAAGAAACATATATACATGGTGGTGGGGGGGGAATGGAAAGAAATCCCTGCTGCTTAGAGCTTCTCCTTGTGTAAGGAGAGAAAAGCATTAGACAAAAACCCATCATGAATACTTGTAATAGCTTGAGAGGTGAGAAGTGCAAGAAGGAGGAATGGGAAAGAGAGTGGGGTACAATTTAAATAATGATAGTGGAGGGGCTGGAGAAATGGCTTAGTGGTTAAGGCACTTGCCTGCAAAGCCAAAGGACCCAGATTCGATTCCCCAGGACCCATGTTGGCCAGATGCACAGGGCTGGAGGCCCTGGCGCGCCCATTCTCTCTCTCTCTCTCTCCCTCTCTCTCTCTCTCTCTCACACACACACACAAATTAAAAAAATAAATAAAAATATTTTAAATAGGGGTAGTGGGAAAGATCACCTGCACAGGGAGAAGTAAGGGAGGTGAGAAAACAAGCCATAGGAGTATCTAGAAGCACATGTAAGACAGAGGGAAGAGCCAGTACAAAGGCCCTGTGGTGACAGTAAGGCCACTGTGATGGAGAGTAGAGGATGGAGGGGTGGCCAGGAAGAGGGGCCAGATCAGGAAAAGCCTCATCCGCCCAGCCGAGTAAGGATGTGGACATCTATCTGAGGGAAAGAACATACCAGGGAAGGCTTTGGTACAGACAGATGACTGAGGAAGAGAGGTGAGTAACGTGAGGATTGGAAGTTTCAGCTCTAAATTGCCTTCCTGTGGGAACACCGGGCTATATATTGGGAGAGGAGTGGCTTCACTGAAAGCACCTGGTGGGTGGGGCCTTCCGTACATTTGAGGCTGGAGTCTGTAAGGCCCCTGGGATTGGTCTGCACATAGTAGGAGCTTCCCACCCCCAGGAATGGTCCTGAGTCTCTCGCCCACAACTCTCCACTCAAAGCCCTGAGCTCTGCTCTCTACTTCTGGTGTCCACTTGCAGGTGCTGGGAATTAGTAGCCTCCTCTGACTTCCACTGCTACCAGCAGGCCCCGCCCTGAGAGCAGCGCTCACACCTTCCCTTGGCAGCCCACAGTCTTCTGAAGAGGCAGCCTGCAAAGGGTGCGATCACCTGGAGCTTGGCCTTGCCCTGCCAGGCTCTTCCCCTGGCACTCATCCACCAGACTTTGTAGTCCTCAGCACTCCCGTTCTACCTGTCACACATGAAATACCCCCTGCAGGCAAGACCCTGGCTGTGACTTCTGCAAACCCCCCACCAGTAATGGAACCCAGAGAGCCGAAACAATCAATCTCATGGCCTTCACTGACTGTTTCTTTGCAGAGCTCAGCCTAACTTCTCTCCTCAACTTGCAAGGAGTAGCTATATAGCTCTGGGTCCACGTGTACAGGCTTACTGGACCTTTCAAAGAATGGCTCCTCAGTCTTTGGGGGAAGAAAAGTCATCGATGGTCTTAACCAGCAGTGGACCCTGCAAACTTTAAAACTGACTAGCCAGGGAGAGATGGCTTAGCAGTTAAGGCATATGCCTGCGAAGCCTAAGGACCCAGGTTCAATTCCCTAGGACCCACATAAGTCAGATGCACATGGGGCCACATGCATCTGGAGTTTATTTGCAGTGGCTATAGGCTGTGGCGTGCCCATTCTCTCTCTGTTTTTCTTTTTTCTCTCTCTGCTTGCAAATTAATAAATAAAAGTAAAAATATTTTTTTAAAAACCTGACTAGCCAGGCCAAAAGTACCAACTGGCACAATGGTGGCATGCCTGTTATAGGGGAAATCAACAGGTTTTTGTTGTTTTTCTTTTTTTAATTTTTGGTTTTTTAAGGTAGGTAGGGTCTCCCTCTAGCCCAGGCTGATCTAGAATTCACTATGTATTCTCAGAGTGGCCTGGAACTCACAGTGATCCTCCTACCTCTGCCTCCCAAGTGCTGGGATTAAAGTCGTACACCACCATGCCACGCCAATGGGTTTTTCTTTAATTCTTAAAAAAAAATACTTATTTAATTTTTAAATTTATTTGAGGGGGCAGATAGAGAAAGACAGAGAGAGAGAGAGAGAGAGAGAGAGAATAGGTGTTCAAGGGCCTCTGGGCACCGCAAATGAACTCCAGACATATGCACCACCTTGTGCATCTGGCTTATGTGGGTCCTAGGGAATCAAACCTGCATCCTTTGGCTTTGCAGACAAGCTCCTTAACCACTAAGCTATCTCTCCAGCCCTATTTAATTTAAGCCCTATTTTACAAAAAGAGAGAGGCAGACAGAGAGACAATGGGCACACCTGGGCCTCTAGCCACTACAAACAAACTCCAGATGCCTATGCCACCTTGTGATTCTGGATTACATAGGTCCTGGATAATTGAACCTGGGTCCTTAGGCTTCACAGGCTTATCCACTGTGTCTCTTCTCCAGCTCCCAACTGTTTTCTGATTGTACCTGAGGCCAGCTTCAGGAGAAGGAATTCATTCCTGGTACTGAAATTCTAGTCAAAAGTCTATGGCTGGGTGGGTCATAAAACCTGGGGGAAGCTGGTATTGTTGTCTGGCTAAATGCATATATTATGCCCACAAGACTTCCCTCTAAACGCTTATGTTTATGCCCATATATTAATGCTGCTCTCACTTTAAAAAATATTGTATTTAAAAAAATATTGTAAAGCCGGGCGTGGTGGCGCACGCCTTTAATCCCAGCACTCGGGAGGCAGAGGTAGGAGGATTGCCATGAGTTCTAGGCCACCGTGAGATGACAGAGTTAATTCCAGGTCAGCCTGGACCAGAGTGAGACCCTACCTCGAAAAACCAAAAAAATATATATATATATTGTATTTATTTATTTAAGAGAGAGACAGAGAAACAGACAAATAGAATCAGTACACCAGGGCATCCAGCCACTGCAAACAAATTCCCGATGCATGCACCACCTTGTACATCTGGCTTACATGGGTCCTGGGGAATCAAACCTGGGTCCTTAGGCTTTACAGGCAAGTGGCTTAACTGCTAAGCCACCTCTCCAGCCCCCCTATTCTCACTTTTGGTTAGAGAAGCGTCTCTTATCAGATGGTGGTGACCACTAAGGAGAGTCAAAACTCATCATAGTGCTAAGAAGTGACAGTGAAGTGTTTGGCCCTAAAAGAGGCGTCTCTATCACACCCTCCAAGGTTTAAGGGTCATTTCAGAAGAGGTGGTAGAAAGTGTGTAAGAGCCAAAAGAAGGGGAGGAGGGCTTACAGTGCTGTCTTCCAGACACAAAGTGGCCTTGATATTCATAACCTCACAGTGGCTGACATAATAGGAAGAAAAAAATGATCATATCAAAATAGAAGTGATAGCTGGATGTGGAGGTGCACATCTTTAATCCTAGCACTCGGGAGGCTGAGGTAGGAGGATCGCCGTGAGTTCGAGTCCACCTGAGACTACATAGTGAATTCTAGGTCAGACTGGGCTAGAGTGAGACCCTACCTTGAAAAAAATAAAAGAGACACTAGTTAGAAGAAGGGATTTAGTGGAGGGAGGATTTGGGAGGGGAAAAAGAGGAGTAGTGGGAACAGATTATAATCATGGTGTATTGTCCATATTTATAGAAGCTGTCAATAAAAGGTTTTGTGGTTTTTTTAGGTAGGGTCTCACTCTAGCCCAGGCTGACCTGGAATTCACTATGTAGTCTCAGGGTAGCCTCGAACTCACGGCGATCCTCCTACCTCTGCCTCTTAAGTTCTGGGATTAAAGGCGTGCGCCACCATGCCCGGCAATAAAAGGTTCAAAAAAATAAAGACTAAACCGGGCATGGTGGCGCACGCCTTTAATCCCAGCAGTCGCAGAGGTAGGAGGATTGCTGTGAGTTTGAGGCCACCCTGAGACTACACAGTGAATTCCAGGTCAGCCTGGGCTAGAGACCCTACCTGGAAAAAATAAATAAGTAAAAATAAAGACTGGTTCCTCACAGCCTAAAATTTGCCCTTAGAAGTCCAAGAACAATAGCAGTCCCTGGGAGGGGGGTGCACTCAGTAGCTGTAATTATTGGCAGCCATGTTGGAATCAGTAGTAGTGCTTGAACTGGTGGCTGTCTTAAAAATGTTCCATCCAAAAGCAAGCACTGAGATCTTATTACTGGGGACATATAGCTCTTTGCAGAAATGGCACTGGCAAGCTGTCTTCACCACGCTAAACTCTTGTTCTTGTGGAGCCTGGGTATATTCAGCCTGGCACAAAATGCACTATCTTGGACTTTAGAGTCCATTCCTAAGTCCTCCAAGACAATAAAATTTAGTCTCCCTGCTTGCCATATGAAAGTCAACACTTTTGTACTCTACATAAAGTTGAATGTTAAAAATAATAGCTTTTGTGTTGGAGTATGCGCTCTCAATATTCATTTTCCACGCTTCGAGATAAAATAGATGACCATTAAGTCACTACAATAAGTTGAGAAACAAGATTACATCTTTCACATCTCGTATAAGTTGCTGATAATCTTGATGTTATCCTAACATTATGGTCAGAAGATATTGCTTTTAAAGTTATTGGGATGCAATATGCCTGACACAATGTTCTTTTTTTTGAAAACCTATAGCAAGAGAAGATGGAATGGGGGAGACTATGCTTGGGGGGTGTCTTTTTAAATTGTTCTCATGGAGAAGTTCTGACATATGCAAAAGTCCAAAGATTTTATAAAGAGTGTGTGAGAAAAAAAAAAAAGAATGCCGTGAGGCTGGGTATGCAGATCAGTGAATAGATTGGCTGATTAGCATGCACGAAGCCCTGAGTTCAATGCCCAGCACAGAATCAACTGGCTGTGGTGATTCAGACCTATATTCAGAGGTGAAAGCAGGAGGCTCAGAAGTTCAAGGTCATCCTCTGTTCCATATCAAGTTTGAGGCCAGCCTGGGCTACATGAGACCCTGTCTCAAAAACTCATTTAAGGGCTGGAGAGATGGCTTAGTGGTTAAGCGCTTGCCTGTGAAGCCTAAGGACCCCGGTTCGAGGTTCGGTTCCCCAGGACCCACGTTAGCCAGATGCACAAGGGGGCGCACGCGTCTGGAGTTCGTTTGCAGAGGCTGGAAGCCCTGGCGCGCCCATTCTCTCTCTCTCCCTCTATCTGTCTTTCTCTCTGTGTCTGTCGCTCTCAAATAAATAAATAAATAAATAAATAAATAAATAAATAAATAAATAAATAAATAAATAAATAGAAAAATATTTAAAGTACTCACACACAAACATATATACAAAAAAAAAAAAAAAACCTCATTTAAAGGGCTGGAGAGATGGCTCAGCCATTAAGGTACTTGCCTGTAAAACCAAAGGACCCAGGTTCAATTCCCCAGGACCCAGTAAGCCAGATATACAAGGTGGTACACGTGTCTGGAATTCGTGTGCAGTGGCTAGAGGCTCTGGCATATGCATCCTTCCACCTCTCTCTTTCTCTCTCTCTCTCAAATAAATAAATAATCATTTTAAAAGAATGGGCTGGGAGTGTGGCTCAAAGGTGGAGTGTTGCCTAGCATGTACATGACCCTGAGTTCAATTCCCACTACTGAAAAACAAAATAAACAAAGTCAATTCAGAGCTAGAGTTATGGCTCCATGGTTACAAGTGCCTTAGGTTCAATTCCCGATACCCACATAAAACCAGGTGCATAGAGCGAGACACATGCACCCCCCCAGAGTCCCCTTATAGTGTTGGGAGGTCCTAGCATGCCCATTTTTCTCTCCCCCTCTCTCTGCCTGCAAATACAATTTTTCAGTTTTTTTTAAAAAATTATTTATTTGAGAGAGCACAAGAGAGAAAGAGGCAGACAGAAAGAGAGAGCGAGAATGAGCATGCCAGGGCCTCCAGCCCCTGCAAACGAACTCTAGACACATGTGCCACTTTGTGCATCTGGCTTACCTGGGTCCTGGGGAATTGAACAAAGGTCCTTTTTTGCAGGCAATTGACTTAACCACTAAGCCATCTCTCTAGCCCTATTTTTTAGTTTGTATTTTTGTTTGTTTGTTTGTTTGTTTTTTTTTTTCAAGGTAGGGTCTCATTCTAGCCCAGGCTGACCTGGAATTCACTATGTAGTCTCAGGGTAGCCTCGAACTCACGGTGATCCTTCCACCTCTGCCTCCCGAGTGCTGGGATTAAAGGCATGCGCCGCCACGCCCGGCTTTTGTTTGTATTTTTGCAGTAGGGTCTCGCTGTAGCCCAGGCTGACCTGGAATTCACTATATAATCTCAGGGTGGCCTCAAACTCACAGCAATCCTCCTACTTCTGTCTCCTGAGTGCTGGGATTAAAGGCATGTGCCACTACACCCAGCTAAAAATATGTTTAAAAATAAAGACTGCTGTGATCTGGGGCTAGGGCGAAGGTTCAGTGGGTAAGAGCGCTTGCTACACAAGCATGAGGACCTGAGTTCGATCCCCAGCACCCAGGTAAAAAGCTGGTTGTGGCTCTATGCAGGCCTATGATACTAGTGCTGAGGGAAGGAGAAATAGGAAGATCACTGGGTCTAACTGGTCAGCCATTCTAACAAAGCACTGAGAGCTTCAGGTTCAGTGAGAGACCCTGTCACCAGGAAATAGGATGAAGAGTAGCCAGGCGTGGTGGCGCACGCCTTTAATCCCAGCACTGAGGAGGCAGAGGTAGGAGGATCGCCGAGAGTTCAAGGCCACCCTGAGACTACATAGTGAATTCTAGGTCAGCCTGAGCTAGAGTGAGACCCTACCTCGAAAAACCAAAAACCAAAAAACAACAACAAAAAAAAAAAAGGGCTAAAGAGATGACTTAGCACTTAAGGCACTTGCCTGCAAAGCCTAAAGACCAGGTTCAATCCTCCAGGTCCCACGTAAGCCAGATGCACAAGGTGGTGCATGCATCTGGAATTCGTATACAGTGGCTGGAGGTCCTGGCGCACCCACTCTCTCTTTCACTCTCTCTCCTTCCTCTCTCTGTCTCTTATAAATAAATTAATTTTTTTTAATATTTTTTTTGTTCATTTTTTATTTATTTGAGAGCGACAGACACAGAGAGAAAGACAGATAGAGGAAGAGAGAGAGAATGGGCGCGCCAGGGCTTCCAGCCTCTGCAAACGAACTCCAGACGCGTGCGCCCCCTTGTGCATCTGGCTAACGTGGGACCTGGGGAACCGAGCCTTGAACCGGGGTCCTTAGGCTTCACAGGCAAACGCTTAACCGCTAAGCCATCTCTCCAGCCCTAAATTAATTTTTTTAAGTGGAGCCCAGACACCTTGAAATTATAATTTAAAAAACAGGAGAAGGGAAATAAGGTGAAGTGTGACGGAGGAGGACACGTGATATCCTCCTCTGGCCTTACACCACACATACCACACATAGACACACCCAAAAGAGAAAAAAAAAACAGCACAGGAGAGATGGCTCAGTGGTCAAAGGCACTAGCCTGCAATGCCTGACAGCCCAGCCTCAACTCGCCAGTACCAACATAAGACCAGATGCACAAAGTGGCACATGTATCTGGAGTTTGTCTATAGAGGCAGGAGGCTCTGGCACACCCCATTTCTTCCTCCCTCCCTCTCTCTCTCTCTCTCTCTCTCAAATAAATAAATATTGAAATTTAAAAATGAGGCTCAAAGCCAGGCATGGTGGCACACGCCTTTAATCCCAGCACTCAGGAGGCAGAGGTAGGAGGATCACCAAGAGTTAGAGGCCACCCTGAGACTCCATACTGAATTCCGGGTCAGCCTGGGCTAGAGTGAGTCCCTACCTCAAAAACAAACAAAACAAAAGGTAAAATTGGGGCTGGCTCAGTGAGTAAAGATGCTTGCTTGCGAAGCCTGATGGCCCAGATTCAATTCTCCAGTATTCACATAAAGCCAGATGAACAAAAATGGTACATGATGTGGAGTTTGTTTGCAGTGGCAGGAGGCCCTAGTGTGTCCATGTGCTCTCTTTCTCTCTCTCTCTCTCTCTCTCTCTCTCAGTCTTGTTCTCACTCTCGCTCTCGCTCTCGCTCTCTCTGTCATAAGTAAATAAAATATATATATTTTTTAATTTTTTATTTATTTATTTGAGAGCAACAGACACAGAGAGAAAGACAGATAGAGGGAGAGAGAGAAAATGGGCGCGCCAGGGCTTCCAGCCTCTGCAAACGAACTCCAGACGCGTGCGCCCCCTTGTGCATCTGGCTAACGTGGGACCTGGGGAACCGAGCCTCGAACCGGGGTCCTTAGGCTTCACAGGCAAGTGCTTAACCGCTAAGCCATCTCTCCAGCCCAATAAAATATATTTTTTAAAAATGCAAGCATGGAACTGATTTCCAGGGATTTCTCAGAAACTTCCTCAGACTCCTTTTGCATAAGGAAACATTTTGGACAAAGCCCAACATCCCCACCTTCTAATGTCACTGAGGTCGCTTCAAAGCCTACCTAAGGATGTCCTCACCACCAGTGAGGACAGACCAGTGGGGGACGCAGCAGGGACACTCTTAACCCCTCCTGCCTCCACCTGTCTTTCTGCCACCAGCAGAGATTCAAAATATTCTCTTTATTTATTTGAGAGACAGAGGCAGAGAGAGAGGCAGATAGAAAGAATGGGCACATCAGGGCCTCTAGCCACTGCAAAGGAACTCCAGTACGTTGTATATCTGGTGTTCCATGGGTACTGGGGAATCGAGCTCGGGTCCTTAGGCTTTGCAGGTGATTGCCTTAATCACTTAGCAATCTCTTTAGCCCCAGCAGAGATTCTAGATGCTACAGGGGATGCCGGGAAACTCTGTCCCAGACCTCAGGAACCCCATCCCAAATCTGCCTGCCACTTCCATGAGAAGGGTATGTGCTAGAAGGGGTCTGGTCACAAAGAACCAGCAGGTACCTCTGAAGACCCTTGCAGACCTCTGCTGTGGGCTGGCCCACTTTTGGTGGTAGAGAGCTTGCTTAGTGTTGTAGTCAGCTCCGTGGTGCTGAGACCAACATCCAACCAGACACAGTTTATGGGAGGAAGGGACTTATTTCAGCTTACAAATCCAGGGTACGGTCCACCAATGGTGGCAAAAGCTGCGTAGTTCCCTAGATCCAAGCAGAAAGAAACAACTGCACCAAGCAGACACCAACGCCAGCAAGCACGAACCAGCAGAGAACAAACAGCTCTGCACACCTTTGGGCTGGACTCACATCTGTCCTCAGTGACACAATGCCCCCACTATAGCAGGAATCTGCCTGCTGGCGGCTGAAGCTGCAAACTCAATTTTAAAAGAACATGGGAGCCTATAGGGCCATACATTCACACTATCATATTCAAACTCCCACACTTAGCATGTGCAAAGCCCTAAGCCTCAGCAAGGCGAATAATAAATAAGGACGTTTGGGGCTGGAGAAATGGCTTGCCTGTGAAGCCTAAGGACCCCGGTTCGAGGCTCGATTCCCCAGGACCCACGTTAGCCAGATGCACAGGGGGGCGCACGAGTCTGGAGTTCATTTGCAGTGGCTGGAGGCCCTGGCGTGCCCATTCTCTCTCTCTCTCTCTCTCTCTCTCTCTCTCTCTCTCTCTCTCTCTCTCAAATAAATAAATAAAAATAAATAAATAAATAAGGGCATTTAGCAAGTAGGAATTTTGAGGCTCTCTAATGACGTTTTACTCAATATGGTAGCCCTGTAGACATGGGAAATAATTATAGTTCCACATGCGAGGTATAATATTTATTCATGCTCCATACGTACTGACTACCTGGTATGGATTTTAGGCCCCTTCGCTCAAAGCAGGCAGCAGATGTATTGCAGAACTGGAGCTGGGAGGGAGAAGGTGTATCCGGCGGCAGAAATGGTCATGGAGGAGAAACCAGAGAGGTGGGAGATGGTAATTAATATGTCATTCTGGAGCCAGGATTGTATGTGATGCCCTCCTTGCTAGATTAGGTCATGCCTAGGACTGCACCTATAGGGTTACTTCATTCTAGTTCAGGCCCCTTTGCATTACTCCTCCAGCCTAGGAATTCCTCCCCCACGGTCATCCTTACCTAGTGAAACCTTTCTTACCCTCCCAAGTTCAAGTTGAATGTGGTTTCGCTTTTATTGGACAGACTCCTCGGATTGACACTCCAGGATAATTCAGGATCTTATGGTTTCCAAGACTCTGCCCACCCCCCCCCCCATGTACAACCCCAATGCAGACGTTACCTGTTGACTGTCCCCTTAGCTTGGGACGTCAAGCATGTGACTGACTAGTGTCCTCCTTCTGGCCCTGCTGTTAATGCCTCCTCTTGGGCATGCCCAGTACATGTTTGCTGAGGGGATATAGGTACAAAGAGAAATGCACCCGTTTGTTAACTGCCTCATTTCAAAAGGTAGTATGTTCCTTCTTAAAAAAAAAAAAAAGAAAGAAAGAAAGGATTCTTAAAACTTAAATCACATTTCCTGAGATAAATGCTGATAACAATCTTATGTCTGTCAGTCTTTCCCTATAAACTTTTTGTTTTATGAAACTGAGATTCTATTGAATATACACTATAATGTATTACAGAACAATTTTTTTTTTTTCTCAAAATGTGACTGTTCCGTTTTTCTATTCTTTTTTATGTCACTTCCCCCACCGCACTTTAACAATCGCATGTGGCCACTGTAGAAAATTTTGGAAAATTACACCCAAAAAAAGTATAAAAAAGGAATGTAAATTGCCTATAATTGCCTGCTATAGATTTTTCTAAGAGCCAACAGCCCTGTGTTTCCTTTTAACATTTTTTTTCTATGCATAATTTTGTCGCGTTTGTTGCTGATAAAATCACAATAAGTTTCCAGGTGATCCCCACTCAGGAAGGGGGAAGATAGCATTTCTGCTGGGTGGACCACTTCAAGGCCTTAGCAGGGTAGCTAGACCCTAGTACCCTGGCCTCATGGCCTTTTGTGGGCACCGGACCTCCCATGAAGCCCACCTGGGTAACTTGATCTCCTTCAACCTTACTGTCCCTGTATGTTTTTGTTTCTCTCTCTCTCTCCCTCTCTCTTTTTTTTTGGGGGGGGTGTTTCTTAACAAGACCAAATTTGTGTGTCCCATAGGACTTCCAAGATAAAGGCTTCCCCTTCATGTAGCCCACCCACCACCACCCCGTAAGCCACAGGGCATTTACAAGGGAATCGCGTAGGATCCAGCCCCTAGCGACAGGTAGGAAATGCCACTTCTGGCAGATCTGGGTTCCTGGGCCCCAGTCATAAACAGGAAGCCATTCCACCGTGCCTAGGGGAGACAGGTGGTGGGTGCGGCTGTGGGATGATTTCGGGTCTGCAAAGTACAGGGTCACTGGACTGTGCCACGGCCACCCCTGCGGGACCTCCTCTTGTCATTTACACATGACCTTTGCAGTTAGGAGAAGCCAGGATGCTAACCTGGCAGGTGGACAGCAAAGAGGGTAGACAGCCCCACGCCCCAGTTCTGCTCCTGTTGGCTCCTGCAGGGCATCCACTTATACTGGAGGACGGCCTACCTTCGAAGCTCTGGCCAAGTCTCCTATGGCTAGAGTCTGGTCCTCAGCCTAGGGAAGGCCTGTGGCACTGTGACAGGACATGAAAAGCTTTCCTAAAATCAACCCCTTAGCAAACACCTTCCTGAAGGAGCCGAACACAGGAAAAATACACTTCCCAGGGCAGCTGGATGGTCCTCAAATGACGCCTCTCGGGAAGCGATGCTTCAGGAAGGCTCTCCTTCCCAGCCTCAACAATGGTGTGGCAAATGACTAGCAGTGGAAGCAGCATGGTATGGGAAGAACTAGTAAGGGCTCCTTGGGAAGAAGAGGGCTCACAATGAACTGAGTTTTATTTTTCAAGTGCTGAGGATGGCACCCAGGGCCTTGTGTGTATGCTAGGCAAGGGTTCTGCCACTGAGCCACAACTCCAGCCACTGTTACTGATGTTGATGTTGGTGTTGAGACTGATTGTTTTGTACGCAGGCTGGTCTAGAACTCGTGGTTGTTCCCCCGCCCCACCACACACACACACACATCCCCAGCGCTGGGATTACAGGTCAGGGCCACCGGTTCTAGTTTTGGGAGTGCTCAAATTTCACACTGCTCAAATCTCATCCAATCACCAGGATCCACATGTGCTCAGTCCTGCCTGGAACTTGCAGAGTGTAGAATCAGCTAGAGTTAGGAGGGCCTGAAAGCTTCAAGGCTGGTGCCCTGGTGGGCCAGCCAGTGGGATGCACAAAGGCATCAGGGGACAGTGACACACTATGTGCTAGACTACCTGGATGGCCCAATTCTTTGCTTCCTCCTGAATCCAAATCCTAGTCCTTTACATGGAACTTTGCAATGGTCTCCTATTGTGGGAAGGAAGACCGCTAGACCTCTTAACACTGCCCCTGGGCACAGAGACTCGCCAGTAGCTGGACCCGTGGCCGGCTCTCTTAAACCTACCCAGGGGACTGCTGAAGGATGAGACAGGATAAGACACTCAGACCTTCCCTAGTTATCCCAACAAGGTCCAGCCTAGGAAACTGCCCATATGTTGTAATTACTTTCATGTTACTCAGACAAAACACCTGACTAAAAGCAGCTGATGGGAGGAAAAGGTTGGTGACTCTTGAGTCAATGGAAGAATGGGCCTGGTTTCCCTTGGTTTCCCACCAGGAATAGATGGTAAGACCCTATTGCTGAAGACTCCACATACTTGGGCTGCAAGGCCACTGAGAAATCCTGCTGGAACTGAGCTGATAACCTCCTCCATGTAGACCAGCTGACAGGAAGCTGGAAGAAGCCATTCTACATGCAGTTCAATAGGAGAGAGAGAGAAATCACCAGTGAAGAGACTTAACAGTGGACACTACAAGCCTTATATTTGGCCAGCCAGTCCAAATGAGCCAACGGGTGCAATAGTGGCCCGTCTGTCATGGTGGAAACCAACTGCCCTCTAATTGGACTGGAGGCCCACTCCATGGGAGGGAATATATCCCTGATACTGAAAACTTAAAACAGGAGTAATCATGAGTCCTAGGGGTGTAACGTCTGCTGCTGTGTGACTAAATGTATATACTATGCTTATCAAACTTCCCAGTAAGCACTTCTCTTAATGTTCATACCCTTATATTAATGTTACTCTCACTTTTGGTAGAGAATCTTCTCTTTTCAGATGGCAGTGACCTTGGGATGACTCAGAAGGTATCATGGTGCTGGGAAGAAGTGACAAGAGTGCTCAGCACTGCAATATCTCCATCACACCTCCCAAGACTCAGGGTCCATTGCAGAAGAGGTGGCGGAAAGAATGTAAGAGCCAAAGGAAGGGTAGGACTCCTTACAACGTGCTCCTCCAGACACAAAATGGCCTGGATATCCATGACCTCACAGTGCCTGACACTACCTACACAAGACCATCATAAGAGGAGGAAAAGATGATGACATCAAAATAAAAGAGAGACTGATTGAGAGGGGGAGGGGATATGATGGAGAGTGGAATTTCAAAGGGGAAAGTAGAGGGAGGTAGGGAATTACCATGGGATATTGTTTATAGTCATGGAAGTTGTTAATAAACAATAATAATAATATTAAGAAAGAGTGTCTAGTATGTACAAGAAACTGCTCTACAGCTCCCAGTCTGGTGGCAGAGGATGGCCAAGAAAAAGATGGTGACCATCCACTGTGAGAAGCAATGGAGGTTGGAGGCACCGAGGACCGGAGAGAGCTGTATCGAAGAGGTGACATTGGGATCATCTCCAGGAGGAGTCTACAGGATAGTCAGGGGGGGTGGAGTGGAGGCAGTGGAGTGGAAGCTTGAGTGAGCAGAGCCCCCAGGGGTCAGGGGTCAACTGCAGAGACCAGAATCCACTGTAGTTAGTGGAAGCAGAGAGAGATTCCTCGGGCGAGGGGCTGGCAGGATTATCTGGAGAACTGAAGCAGCGCACTCCATGCTGACCTTGCAGGAAAGCCTCCCAAAGCCACGCCAAACAGCCGAGCTGATGCCATCAGGAGGTCCTGACAAAACTGGGAGCCACCAGCTTGAGAACCACGTGACTTCAACCCGAATCACAGCAGCATCTCCCCTTCCCCCTCCCTCAGATCCAAAATCAAGTCTCACACAAGAACATCTGGTTGGTTCGATGTCCTAGAACCGCAGCCGCAAGGGAACCTGAGCCATGTAATATTGAACTGAGGCTGAAATGGATGCTGAGCATGGATCCCTAGCATCATCCTCCAAAGCACACTCTTAGGAAAACAAGGGTGGTGTGGATTTAGGGCTCCTTTACCCTGCCTCCCTCATGGCACCTCCCCCTACCTCAGGACATGCCCGAGGCATGATCTCTGGGGTGGGCAGGTAACAAGATGAAGAAAGTCAGTTCCCCCCCCTCCTTTCTTTTTGGTCTTGCCTGGAATAAATTGCTACTTTCTTGAACACACAGAAGGCTGTATTATTATGAAGGTGTTCTATATTATTACTGAGAACAATTATTCAGAAGCCTAAAGCTGACTAGGTTATATTCTCAGAGGAGAAATTCCAGAAAGCATTACTCATTAACTTTTTTTGCTCATAAAAATAACCTTTTCCTTCCCCTGTCTGGCTTTGCACCCCGAGGAAGGCCTTGCCCCTCCGTGCTTATGCTACACTGCGCTGCATTAGGTGAGCAGATATCTGAGATGGCAAGAAGTGCCATGCCTGGTCCTGCGTAACCTTGAGTTCCCTGTATGGGGCCTTGCTGTAGCCTCCACCGAGGCGGGCTCTGGGAATAGAGTTTTGGCCTGGAAATCCTGAATAAGTGTGCTTCCAGAGATGCCACAGGATACTGCTAATGATTTGAATACTCATCTGCCCAGGCCTCCCTGGCTGTGACCATGGGTCGGATGGCGTGGCACTCCCCTCACTGTCCACCCAAGCCTCAGGCGCTCGGCCCTGGTTACAAGAAGTGGCGCCCCTGGAATCAGACATCTGTCCAAACCCCACAGGAGGCACAGGAGGTCTAATTAATTAATGTCTGGAGCACCTGCACGGCCTCAAATGAGAGGTGCAAGGCGACCACAAGCCCAATTAATTACCACTATTGATGGAGCCTTCCAGCACCACCTCCTCCACCCTTCCAACCAGCATGCCCAACCTCCGGGCAAAGTCAGGCAGAAGCCAGCCAAAGAGGCTGCTGGGTGATGAAAAAGCCAGCCAGCCAGCCCAGCTAGGATGACCCGTCTGGAACCCTCATGGCAGGGGTCCACAGCTTTCCAAATCCAGTGCCTGGAACATTTCCATAAGAGACCAGTTTCTTCAAAGCAAGTGACTGCTATCTTCAGAGTGAATGAGTTTCTTCTTTCTCAGAGCTGAGTACCAGCACCAAGGACAGACCTTGTCATAAAACTCTGGCCCTGGGCTGGACAAATGACTTAGCAGTTAAGGCACTTGCCTACGAAGCCCAAGGGCCCAGGTTCGATTCTTCAGGTCCCACATAATCCAGATGTACATGGTGTTGCATGTGTCTGGAGTTCATTTGCAGCAGCTAAAGGCCCTGGCGTGCCTATTCTCTCACACACACACTCTCTGCCTCTAATAAGTAAATAAAAATAAAAATAAAATAAATCTTAAAAAAAAAAAAAAACTTTGGCCCCTGTCTTCAAGTGGACTGGATCCCTGCTTATATCAACAAAGTCCAACACACTCCAAGGGCCCTATTTAAATGTACCACAGAGGTGTGAGGGGGCTATGATCAGGGTATACTGTGTACAGGTATGGAGACTGTTAGGAAGTTTTTAAAAATGGAAAACATAAGCCAGGCATGGTGGTGCACGCCTTTAATCCCAGCACTCAGAGGCAGAGGTAAGAGGATCGCCATGATTTCGAGGCCACCCTGAGACTACTAAGTGAATTCCAGGTTAGCCTGGACTAGAGTGAAACCCTACTTCGAAAAACTGAAGAAACAAAAAAGGGAAAAAAAATCAACAATTAAATGCACCACAGAAACCAAGCACAGTGACTAACATCTAGATTTCCAGCACTCAAAAGGCGAAGGCAAGTGGATTGCCATGAGTTCCAGACCAGCCTGGGCCGCACCTTGCTAGGAATGTAGCACAATTGGTAGAGTATTTGCCTAGCAGGAACGAGGCTCCAGCACCTCATACACTGGAATGGTGGCACTCACCTGGAATCGCAACACTCAGGAGAATCCAAAGTTCAAGGTACTACTCAACTACGTAGCAAGTTCAAGGCCAGCCTGGGGTATATTGGACCCTGATTCTAAAGAAAGAAATGCACAACCATCAAATGTAGAGCCTCCTCCATGTGTGCTTCTCTGTTCCTGTATTCTACTTGTCTCCCTGCTTTAACACAGAGGAAGGCAGAGAAAGGGGAAAGAGCTCCTCGAACTGGAGGACACAGCTTTGCCAATACCAAGTGAACATGCCATCTTTCTGAAGTGGAGTGTAGAAAATGGGGGCTATTTCACATCAATTCCTTGTATATTTCATTGCCTGAGCGATGAGTCAGTGAGTGTTTTACTTCCCCAGCTCCAAGCACAGACTTTGGCCATCCAGGTTCTTTGGACTTAAGTTCGAAGTTGACTTGGCTTGCCTTTTTCCCAGGGGCCACCAGAGCTTAGCCTGTCTGCGTGACACACTGGAGCATTCTGGGGGTGGCCATAAAGGGTGGGAGTCAGGTCTGTGTGGCACAGCCCCCGCCACCTCTTACCTGGTCTGAGGGCTCCTGACCAGAGGGACGCTGCTTGGGCAAACAAGTCCCGAAAGTGGGATCCCAGTGGGGAGGTGGAGAGCTGACTCTCAGCACCCCTTCTTTTGAGCCTAGACACCCTCCCTGGGGCCCTCTACACAAGCAGCTTTTCTCTTCGCCGACCTGGTCCCTGGTCCATTCCACCCTCACATCCACCTCCTGCTTTTCCCTCTACCCTGGCTGCTTGCCAATCAGCAGAGAGGACAATGAGCGAGGAGTTGCGTGCACAGTGGCCCAGGCCACCAATCCGGCCTCTCCGGGTGACAACACAGCCTTGTTTTCCTTACCTTTTGTGACCTTTTGCGAGCGGGGGGCTACAGCCACATTGCTCAGGCAGGGACCGGGCCCCAGGCCTGTCAGGCTTGCAGGGTGCTAGAAGCCTTCAATATTAATAGCCACTGTTAATATTTAATGCTAGAAAACCACAGCTCCCCTCTGTGCACGTCATCAAACCTGCCCGATCACGTCAACAAGGACTCTCCCATCGCACCCCCCCCCCAGAGCTCCCCACGAAGGCTAGAAAACCAGTTAAGAGTTCATTGAAATACTGCATGCAGAATGAATTCTGAAAAACAAATTCAAATTGGCCGAGAGTCGGCGTTTCTGGGATGGCTACTGAAATTAGCCCTATTCTTTAAACCTTTATAATATTCTGTTCCGGTGGCCAGAACATTTTAAAGTAGGGCAGGGCAGCTGTGCAACCTTTAATATAGAAAAGGTTTGGTTGCTCTGAGGATTTGTACAGGATTTGATAATCCGATCTGCAGCGCGGCAGCAGCATCACAGTATGAATGAACCAACAACACACCCAGGATCCGAGGAGCACCCTGAGATGAATTCAAGATACCAAAGAACAGGATTATCTACCCCTTAAGCAGCCAACTAATCCTTACCTATCAAAACCAACTTGTTTCTCCACCTGAGACACTATTAGTTTTGAGGGCTGGACACTCCTTCATTGTACTGGTCCGTCCCAGACCCAGCGACCACCCAAACTCCAACATTCCATTTCCAAATGACTCTAGGTGAGAGCCTAAGTGTGGGAACCCCCTTGTCCAGGTGCAGCCGGCTACACAAAGGTATAAAAGGAAATTCAGAAACTTGCAACACACGGGACCAATAGATTCAGGCCTCCAGGTAAGGTTTGTCACCAGAGAGTGAGCTGAAGTGTCGTATCACCCCCAAGGCCCCTGTCCCTCACCTTGGCCCCATCCCTGCTCACATAGACTAGAATGCCACCTCCATTGCAGTGGGGAGTGCTCACGGCTTACGAAGCTTTCATCTTTAACACTTCAAAGAATAAACTCACACACTGCCCAAGGCACAATTTTCCACGGATCCAGGAAACCAGATGACTCACCTGTACTGGCACCAGCCTTAGGTCCTGGCTTGTCTTCTTAGTAAACCAAGACTTCCAGGCCTCACCTTGCCACCAACCCAAGGCAGTCATTCTCCAAAGGACTGGCTAGCAGAGCTGGATCCCCCTCACTTGGTTGGGAAGGCCGCTTGGAGGGACAAAAATAGATGACAACACAATTGCAGGAGTTACCTCCCTCTAAAGTTTCCGTGTGTGTGTGTGTGTGTGTGTGTGTGTGTGTGTGTGTGTTTTGTTTGGATTCAGGGTTTCACGTAGCCCAGGCTAACCTTGGACTTGCTAGATAGCTGAGGATGACCTTGAACTTCTGATCCTCTTGCTTCCTCCCCCAAGTGCTGGTGTGACAGGTACCAACCTCCACACAAGTTTATGAGGTGCTGAGGATACAATCCCGAACTTCGTGCATCTAGGCCTCTGAGTGCAGAGCCTCAAGCTCAAGCCGCACCCCAGGGGCTTTCAGGGCAGGAGCAGATACAGACGCCCCAGTGGAAGCAGTTTCAATGGCCTTGGGTGCCCAAGTCCAAGCCCAAGCAACCTTGGGGGGGGGGCGTCCTCAGATCAGGCAGCCCAAGCAGCCAGTGAGGCACCCCCAATTCAAAAGTTCTCACCGAGTGCTGCACTTTTCTTGGTGCACTGGCTACCACCAAGTAGCTTTGCTGCTTTCACAAAGATGGTGGAGGGCTGGAGAGATGGCTTAGCGGTTAATGCACTGGTGCCTAAGGACTTCAGTTTGACTCCCCAGTACCAATGTAAGCCAGATGCACAGGGGTTTGCAGGCATCTGGAGTTCTTTTGCAGTGGCCGGAGGCCCTGATGTCCCATTCTATCTTGCCTATTTCTCTCTCTCAAATAAATAATATAAAATTTTTTTTTAAAAAAAAGATGGTGGAGCCGGGCTTGGTGACGCATGCCTAAACCCAGCACTCGGGAGGCAGAAGTAGGAGGATTGCTGTGAGTTCGACGCCAGCCTAAGACTACATAATGAATTCCAGGTCACCCTGGGCTGGAGTGAGATCCTACCTCAAAAAAACAAAAAAATCAAACAAGCAAACAAGAAAGATGGTGGGTTGGGAGGCAGAGGTAGAAGGATTGCTGTGAGTTTGAGGCCAGCCTGAGACTACGTAGTGAATTCCAAGTCAGCCTGGGCTACAGTGAGACCCTACCTTGAAAAAACAAATTTTTTTTTTAGAAAAGATGGTGGAGAGCCAGTTGTGGGGCCTTTAATCCATCCTGGGCTGGGTAGATGACTCAGTGAGTTGAAAAAAGCTCTCACTGTTGAAAATATTTAAAAAGAAAAAAGGCAGGCTAGAGAGATGGATTCGTGGTCAAGACATTTGCCTGCAAAGCCAAAGGATCAAGGTTTGACTCTCCGGGACCCACGTAAACCAGCCACACAAGGGGTCGCATGCATCTAGAATTCGTTTGCTGTGGTTGGAGGCCCTGGTGAGCCTATTCTCCCTCTCTCTTTTTCTCTCTCTCCTTCTTTTTCTCTCTCAAATAAATAAACAAAATATATTTTTAAAAATATTTTTTAAAGGGCTGAAGGGATGGCTCAGCAGTTAAGGCAATTTCCTAAAAAACCAAAGGACCCACATTTGATTCCCCAGGATCCACATAAATCCAGATGCACAAGGTGACGCATATATCTGGAGTTCATTGGCAGTGGCTGGAGGTGCTGGAACATCCATTCTCTCTCTCTCTCTCTCTCTCTCTCTCTCTCTCTCTCAAATTAATAAGTAATAAATAATACATAATTTAAAACATTTAAAATATATTTTTAAAATATTTTATTTCTTTATTTATTTGAGAGAGACAGAGAGAGAGATAGAGGAAAAGGCAGAAAGGAAGAGCATGCCAGTGCCTCCAGCCACTGCAAACGAACTCCAGACACATGTGCCCCCTGTACATCTGGCTAACGTGGGACCTGGGAAATTGAACCCTGGTCCTTGGGCTTCACAGGCAAATGCCTTCACTGCTAAGCCATTTCCCTAGCTCTTAAAATATATTTTTAGGGCTGGAGAGATGGCTTAGTGGTTAAGCGCTTGCCTGTGAAGCCTAAGGACCCCGGTTCGAGGCTCGGTTCCCCAGGTCCCACGTTAGCCAGATGCACAAGGGGGCGCACGTATCTGGAGTTAGTTTGCAGAGGCTGGAGGCCCTGGCGCGCCCATTCCCTCTCTCTCCCTCTATCTGTCTTTCTCTCTGTGTCTGTCGCTCTCAAATAAATAAATTTAAAAAAAAATTTAAAAAAAAAGAAAAAAAATATATTTTTAAAAAATAGCTCTTGCTGTGCCAAGAGTAAAGACCTGAGTTCAGATCCCAAAACCCATGCCAAACCGGATGCAGCAACAAGCACCCATCCTTACAGTGACATGAGAGGCAGAGACAGAGATTTGCCCTCCTGGAAACTCAAAGGCCAGCTAACCTGGTGAAGACACCGGTGAACAAGAGACCCTGACTCAACCAAGGTGGAAGGCAGACTCACACACATGAACACACAAAAGTGACCACACCTCCCTGTCACCCCTGTCCTCACTGGAGCCCCAAAAGTAGAGCAGCAGCTAAAAGAGTTGTCACTTTGTCTGGTTAAATCATGATTTGATTTGTATGCTTGCTTAGAGGCAAGGTCTCACACATTCCAGGCTGGCCTCAAGCTATGTAGGCAAGAATGACCTTGAACTTTTTATCCTCCTACCTCCATCACCTGAGCGGTAATATTACAAATGTGTGCTGCCGCCACCACCTCTGGTTTTTATTTATTTTATTTATTTATATATTTATTTATTTATTTATTGGTTTTTCGAGGTAACGTCTCACTCTAGCCCAGGCTGACCTGGAATTCACTATGGAGTCTCAGGGTGGCCTTGAACGCATAGCAATCCTCCTACCTCTGCCTCCGAGTGCTGGGATTAAAGGTGTGCACCACCATGCCCAGACTCTGGTTTTTATTAAAAAAAAAATGAAACTTAGCCTGGCTTGGTGGTGCACACCTTTTATCGCAGAATTCAGTAGTCAGATATAGGAGGATTGCTGTGAGTTTGGGGCCAGCCTGAGACTATATAGTGAATTCCAGGTCAGTCTAGTGAGTGAGACTCTACCTGGAAAAAAAAAAAATCTTGTCCGTTGGTTCTGTAAATCAGACCTGCTCCTTCTCCCCTAGGTCATCCTCTTTTCTTAATGGCAGCTCTACGTGCTCCAAAATATTGTCTGTGACATTTAAGAAATGTGAACATGGAACTGGAGAGATGGCTTAGCAGTTAAGGCAGCCTGCGAAGCCTAATGACCCAGGTTCAATTACCCAGAACCCACATAAAGCCAGATGCACAAGATGGCACATGTGTCTGGAGTTCTTTTGCAGTGGCTAAAGAAAGGCTCTGTGCACCCATTCTCTCTCTCTCTCCCTCTCTCTCTCTCTCTCTCTCTCTCTCTCTCTCTCTCTCTCTCTCTCTCTCTGTCTCTCTCTTCTCACCTAGAAAATAAATAAAACAAAACATTTTTAAAAAATGTGAACGTGAAAGCTGGGAGATGTTTCAGTGGGTAAAGTGTTTGCCATGCAAACATGAGGATCTGGGTTCAGAATACCAGCACCCCAGTAAAACATGGGGCTTGGTAACATGTGCCTGTAATCTTGGCAGCACTGGAGAGGCAGAGACAAGGCATCCCTGGGGCTCCCCGGCTAGCTAGTCTCAAATAAGGTGGGGAGCAATTGAAGAAGATACCAGATGTTGACCTCTGACCCCTAAGCACATGTATATACATGTGCCCACACATGAACACCACATACATGTACACACAAGAAAACTAAAAAAGAAAAAAGAAGACAGGCGTGGTGGTGCATGCCTTTAATCACAGCACTTGGAAGGCAGAGGTAGGAGGATCACCAAGAGTTCGAGGCCACCCTGAGATGACACAGTGAATTCCAGGTTAGCCTGAGCTAAAGTGAGATCCTACCTCAAAAAACGAAAACCCAAAAAAGTGAACATTATGTGTGCATGGGTCTCTTCTGTATCACCTTGGGCCATGGGACTCAGTTGGCTGGGAGGGTTAGTGAGTGCCTCGCTATATTAAGGACGCACAGAATTTTCTGGTTGTCTTAGGTGCGTTGACCCCTCACTTCCATTTGACCATCAGCCTGAGCAGTGAGCAAAGAAATACCATACCCATTTTAAAAAAATATATTCGCCGGGCGTGGTGGTGCACGCCTTTCATCCCAGCACTTGGGAGGCAGAGGTAGGAGGATTGCCGTGAGTTGCAAGCAGAGAGAGGAGAGAGAAGGAAAGACTGGGTGTGCCAGAGCCTCCTGACAGTGCAAACAAACTCTAGATTCATGTGCCACCTTTGTGCATCTGGCTTCACATGGGTACGGGGGAATCGAACCTGGGTAGTTAGGCTTTGCAGGCAAGCTCCTTAACCACTACATGATCTCTCCAACCCCATACCCATTCTTTTATGTTCCTGCTCCCTCCTCTGCTCCTCATTCGGAGAAGCAATAATTCCACGGAGAATGGCAAAGTAGCATTTTACACATGGCTCTGGGGCATTCCTCCAAGAGCCCCCAGCTCTTCTTGCACCAGCTGTTCTTACCACACTGCTGGTATTTTCAACTGCTTCCCAACTCCTTCAAGGATGAACCCGGCTAGCAAGAATGCGTCAGTGATCAGCAGAGACCTCTGCGGGATGTAATCAAATCCAAACAAAACAAAAGCCCCAAATGATCATAACCTGTGCCAGCCCACTGCCTCCCAAATTAGAGCTCAAGGCAGACCCTCTTCTGTCCTCTTTCCTGCCTGGCATGAACCCTTTGCTGATCCTCAGACCCCACTCCTTCAGAATCCTGTACTTGAGTACGACATATTACTGGATGGAGCCCATTTTTCTGGGCTGCATGTTAGAGGTGTGCTAACAGGTTTGCTCTTGGTTGATGGACAAGATGCAGTGGCCAGGGAGAGCAAATAGTTAATAGTAAAGAAGGAAGGGCTAGGCACGTGTTTTCTAATCTTTGAATGTAAAAGGTAGAGGTACTCGTGTGTCCCCATGTTAGTGTTCTAAAAAAGACTTTAAACATCAGGCTGGAGAAATGGCTTAGTGGTTAAGGCCTTTGCCTGCAAAGCCAAAAGACCTCGGTGCAATTCCCCTGGAGTTTATTTGCACATAGAGGTCCTGGTGCACCCATTCTCTCTCTCTCTCTCTTTCTCACTCTCTCTTGCTCTTTCTCTCTCTCTCAAATAAATAAATATAAATAAAATATTAAAAGGCATGCATCACCACACCCAGCCCTCCGTTACATTTCTGATAAGAGTAGGAAATAGTACAAGCACTTTGGAATTTAGTTAGTCAATTTCTTTTTCTGTTGTAGCTGTGGTTTTGTTTTCTTGGTTCTTTGGGTTTTTTTGAGGTAGGGTCTCCCTCTAGCCCAGGCTGACCTGGAACTCACTCTGTAGTCTCAGGGTGGCCTTGAACTCACAGTGATCTTCCTACCTCTGCCTCCCAAGTGCTGGGATTAAAGGCGTGCGCCACCATATCTAGCTAGTCAATTTCTTTTTTTTTTTAAGTATTTTATTTATTTATTTATTTATTTAAGAGAGAGAGAGAGAGAGAGAGAAAGAGAAAGAAGCAGCTAGAGAGAGAATGGGCACACTAGGGCCTCCTGCCACTGCAAACAAATTCCGGACATATGTGCCACCTTGTGCAAATGGTTTACGTGGGTACTGGGTAATCGAACCTGGGTCCTTAGGCTTTGGAGGCAAGCACCTTAACTGCTAAGTCATCCCTCCAGTCCTAGTTTGTCGATTTCTTATCAAATTAAACATACATACTATGAACAACCTAAACATTCCACTCCTGGGTATTTATCCAAGAGAAATGTAAGCACATGTACACAAATGTGATATGCAAACATTCACAATAATAGATTAAACTGAAAACAGCCCAAACATTCAACCGAGAGGCAAAGAGATAAACCAGTAGTGATGTGTTGGCAAAGTAGGCTGCTTCTCAACAATACCGGAGAACAAACTCACGACACATGCGACACTGTGCCTCGCTGAACCACTGCAGCCACCCAAAGAGTCCAAGAGCTCACATTATTCCATCTATCCCCCCACAGCATGCTCACTATCTTATAGTGATATCAGGTTAGTGGTCTGGGGAATGAAAGCCAGGGAAAGGCAGGCTGGAGGAAGCACAAGGAAGCATGAGGAAATGTTAGAGGCCATGGATATGATCAAGTTTGATCATGGTGACGGCCTCACAGGTATATGCATATGTCAAAATGTATCAAATCGGGGCTAGAGAGATGGGTTAGTGGCTAAAGCACTTGCCTACAAAGCCTAAGGACCCAGGTTTGATTCCCCAGTACCCACATAAACCAGATGTACAAGGTGGTTCATGTGTCTGTAGTTCATCTTCAGGGGCTAGAAGCCCTGGCGAGCCCATTCTTTCTCTCTCTCTCATCAATAAACAAACAAAAATAAAATCTTTCTGAAAAAAGTCAGCAAGTCAGCAAGAATGGTTTTTAAAGCTGTATTTTGCTACACAAGAAGTATATCTCATTTTTTTTTTTTTCTGAAGTAGGGCTTCCCTCTACCTCAGGCTGACCTGGAATTCACTATGTAGTCTCAGAGTGGCCTCGAACTCATGGTGATCCTCCTACCTCTGCCTCCCGAGTGCTGGATTAAAGGTGTGCACTGCCACACCTGGCTATTTTTGCTTTTTTTTTTTTTTTTTGAGACAGGGACAAAAATATTATAGGGCTGGAGAGATGGCTCCACAGTTAAAGGAGCTTGCTTGCAAAGCCTTAGAGCCTGGGTTCTATTCCCCAATATCCATGTAAAGCCACATGCACAAACTGGCACATATGTCTGGAACTCATTTGCAGTGGCAGAAGGGCACTTGTGCACCCATTCTCTCTCTCTCTTTCTCAAATATATATATACATTTGTCAACAAATAATATACAATATATAAAAATTGTCAACAAAAAATGTTTAATGCCTGGGTGTGGTGGCACAAGCCTAAGTTTGAGGCTACCTTGAGACTACATATTAAATTCCATGTAAGCATAGACTAAAGCAAGACCTTACCTTGAAAACCCAAAAATAAATAAATAAATAAATTTTACTGGTCCAAAATAAATAAATAAGATTCTAACCCCTTCCTTCCAAATCCCTGACCCTCCTGTCTCCACCTCCTGAGTGCTGGGCTGGGATTACAGGTGTGCATCACTATGCCTGGCTCCCTTTTTTAAAAAATATATTTTTTTTATTCATTTGCCAGGAAAGAGAGAGAGATTATGAGTATGCCAGGGCTTCTAGCCCCTGCAAATGAACTCCAAATGCATGTGCCACTTTGTGCATCCAGTTTTACATGGGGACAGCGGAATCATACCTAGGTCATTAGGCTTGGCAGGCAATTGTCTTAACTGATGAGCCATCACTCCGACCCATTTTATTTTCAAGTAGTAGAATTTTCCACCATCACCTCTCCAAAAACAAAAGCGCAATAAATAGGAGTCACGGGGTTGGACATACCAAGCAAGAGAAATTATGCTTAAGCCTAAGGCAGTGACATAAGTGTGACGACCACACTGCAGCAGTGGCTGGAAGGCAAGTGTACAGCTGCGCCCAGACCTGCTTCCCTTCCCCCTACATTTGCACCCCCCCACCTCACATCACCAGCTAAAGGGCGCATTAAAACCGAGCAATTATTCCCAGGTTAACTGTGGCTAAGGCCCACATTTCTACTTTTCTTCTCTTTACCTCTTCCTGTTCAGAAGGAGCTCCAAACCAGCAACCAAAATACTATACCATGACAACTTCATCTCTTAATTACAGTAAACATTTACATAATGCTCGGGCCCAGCCAGTGCAGAAAGATTCGTTAATGCAGAAACATGCCCTTTAACCATCCCGTTTTATTACACAAAGCCCCTGGGGACCTGAGCAGCCCAAGATTTGCAAAAGATGATGGAGAAATTGGCTGAGATATTAAGCCCTTTCCAGGTGCAATTATAAATGGGCCGAGAGCCTCCCATTCTCACTGACAGAAAGTAGGTTGTCCCCCATCCATTTTTTTTTTTTTTTTTTTTTTTGCAATAGGTACTATAAGAATTCCAGGTATCTGATGGTTCCTTGGATTCGTAACATTTGCTGAAGATGGAATTTTGTCTTTATTCTCATCTTTATTGCTCCAATTCCGAACTGACAATCCTGCAGGGTTTGCTGTGTGGTCTAATATTTCCACCGCCATCCAAGCAACACAGCCTCGGAAATAAGCTTCAAATATAAGCATCCTCCTTGCTTTCGATTCTCTAACACAGACCCTCTCTGGGGGACCAACTTTAATCACACTGCCTAAAGCAACACCCAGCTAGCCTTGAGGAGGGGCAGCCCAGGCCAGATTTAAAGAAGGGGCTGGACCTCCATGGCAGACTCCTCACCTCGGGAGGATCTGAACCAGTGGACGCGGAAAGTCACTAGAGGAAGAAGAGGAAATCAGAAATTGTTTATTTCTTGTTAAGGATCGGGGTGTGTGGGTGTGTGTGTTTGTGGAGGAGGGTTGTTAAAACAGGCTTTCACTCTGTAGCCCTGGCAGGTCTGGAACGTGCTGTGTAGCCCACAGTGCCTCCAACTTGAGGTAATCCTATCTCTGCCTCCCTGAGTACTGGTGTTACAGTCTTGTGCTACCACATTAAGATTATTTATTTAATTTATTTAGTTATTTATTTTTTTTTCTTTTGTTTTTTCGAGGTAGGGTCTTGTTGTAGCCCAGGCTGACCTGGAATTCACTATGTAGTCTCAGGGTGGCCTCCAACTCACAGCGATCCTCCTACCTCTGCCTCCCGAGTACAGGAATTAAAGGTGTGCGCCACCACGCCCAGCTTATATTTATTATTTTTCAATAGAGTCTCATTACATAGCCCGGGCAGTCCTCTAACTTGGGATCCTCCTTCCTCAACCTCCTGACTGCTGGGATTATAGACGTGCACCCTCCATACCTGGCTTCAAACCTGAGCTTTCTTTTTTGTTTGTTTGGTTTTTTTTTTGTTGTTGTTGTTTTTGTTTTTCTGAGGTACAGTCTCACTCTGGCCCAGGCTGACCTGGAATTCACTATGGAGTCTCAGGGTGGCCTTGAACTCACGGCGATCTTCCTACCTCTGCCTCCCGAGTGCTGGGATTAAAGGCGTGCGCCACCACGCCAGGCTTAAAGCTGAGCTTTCTGTCAGCCACCCCAACCTCTGCCACTTGTATCTTTTCCCAGCTGTGTGACCTGACAAAAGCACCCCCTCCTTGCTGTGCCTCACGTGGAAAGCAGTGATTATGGAGTGGCTCCTTGCTGGAATGTTACGCGGCTTTTATGAGGCGGGTCTGGGTGGCCTCAGGTCCATGCTGCGGGGCTGCTGGGAAGTCCCACTGCCGATTTCTCGCCATTCTTATTATCCTTGCCAGGCTTCTCGACCTTAGGCTGCAGAAGGCACCCTATATACCATCTGCCAAGCTATGAGCTCACACAGAAGCACTCTCACATCCGCCTGCTAGGCAAATGCTTGGCACTTAAAAGATGAGGCCCACACCAAATTAGCTTTGTGAAGCCCATCACCAGGGTCCCTACCTGTGGCAAGAAAGGTGCCTGAGCCGGGCGTGGTGGCGCACGCCTTTAATCCCAGCACTAAGGAGGCAGAGGTAGGAGGATCGCCGTGAGTTCGAGGCCACCCTGAGACTCCATAGTGAATTCCAGCTCAGTCTGGGCTAGAGTGAGACCCTACCTCAAAAAAACTCAAAAACAACAACAAAAAAGAAAGGTGCCTGGACTGAAACCTGGCCTCCTTGTAGGAGAGTGAGGCCGGATGGAAGGAGGACAAGAAGGGATGTGGGGAGGGGCAGGGCAAGGTCAACCAGGAACCCAAAGAGAAATTCAAGACAGAAGAAAGCACAGAAGAAGAAGAGGAGGAAGAGGAGAAAGAAGAGAAGGAGGAGGTAAGACAAACAAAGTAGCCGGGCATGGTGGCACACACCTTTAGTTCCAGCACTTGGGAGGCAGTAGAAGGAGGATCCCTGTGAGTTTGAGACTACAGAGTGAGTTCCACGTCACACCAGCCTGTGCTAGAGTGAAATCCTACCTCAAAAAACCAAACTAAATAAATACAAATAAATAAATAGCTGGGTGTGATGGAGCATGCCTTTAAATCCCAGCACTCTGGAGGCAGAGGTACGAGGATTGCTGTGAGTTCGTGGCCAGCCTGGGACTACAGAGTGAGTTCCAGGTCAGCCTGGGCTAGAGCGAGAGCCTACCTCAAAACAATCAAACAACAGGACAAGTCCAGTTGTGATTCCACTGTCCACTCCTGGACAACGAACCACCCCAATATTGGCAGCTTAATAGAAACAACATTTATTTGCTCACAATTTTATAATTCAAGCATGAGCTAGGGCAGTGTGGCTAGAGCTAGTTGATCTGTTTCCTAAAGAGCTAGCAAGTTGGTGCAGGTTAGGGCCACAATTCTCCCTGAAGGGGACCTCTCCACGTGGTGGCTTGGGCACTCCCACTGCATGGTGACTGGGTTCCATGAAAGACAATGTGGAAGTTCCCAGACCTCTTTAAGGTCTAGGCCCCAAACTGGCACAGCATCTGGTCATCTTGTGCTATTGATCAAAGGTGTCCCAGGAGCAACCCAGATCCCAAGGGAAGAAGGACACCATGTCAGTTTCCTGGGGTGGACTGCCCTAACAGGTTGCCACCAAGGGAGCAGCTTCAATCTATTCAGTCTTCAAAAATCAAGGTGTTGAGCCGGGCGTGGTGGCACACGCCTTTAATCCCAGCACTCGGGAGGCAGAGGTAGGAGGATCGCCGTGAGTTCGAGGCCACCCTGAGACTCCATAGTGAATTCCAGGTCAGCCTGAGCCAGAGTGAGACCCTATCTAGAAAAACCAAAAAAAAAAAAAAAAAAAATCAAGGTGTTGGCAGGGTCAGCCGAAGGTTCTGGGACCTTCTCTCCTGGCCTCTGGTGGTGGCAGACAATCTTTGACATTCTTTGGTGTCTGCTACCTCAGCCAGGCCTCTGTCTCTGTGGTCACATGGCATGATTGGTGTCCATCTATGTGTCTTCAGTGTCCTTCTCATCTTTGTATCTTGGCTCAGATTGCCATGCTGTGACTAGAACCCGGAGCCTTGTGCATGGTAGGCAAGTGTTCTACCGCTGAGCTATAGCCTCAGTCCATACTCTTCTTACAAAGACACCAGTCATTGGATTTAAGGCTCTGGGATCTCATCTTAGTTTGACTACATCTGCAAAGACCCTATTTCCAAAGTCACAGTCCCAGGTAACAGAGGGTGGAACTTTAGCATATGTTTGGAGGGACACGTTCAATTCAGAACAACACCCTGCCTCTTTGGTAGGAACAATGACAACAAATTTATAGCCATCACTAATGCACCCCCATCTGAGAATGAAAAGCAAACCAATGAAGCGTATGTCATCAAGGTGGCTGTTACGGCAAGCTCCGTTGTAATTGGAAACACTGGGAGATGGTACAGAGCATGCCTGAAGTTTCTCCAACCAGGGATGAGGCTGAAAGAGCGCCTAATCTACAGATCCCCACTACTGCACTGTGGCCTGCATGCTGGAGAAACGCCCTCACAGCTCGGAAGCGTCATGGGTGTTTGCCGTGAGCAGTGTGCACAAAGCACAGGCAGGCTACAAGCAAGTGGGTGGGGCACCCAAAGTGTCTGCTACGAAGGAGCAGGTCAAGGCAAGCGAAGAGTTGCCCCATGGCAGTATTCCAATCCCACAGGTTTAACCGCTACACAGGACTTGAGGTGCATGAGATGATAGAGATGAACCCCAGGAACTACCTCCAAACCATTTGAAGGGGGAGGCTGTTGGGAGCCAGGTTGCGGACAGGCCAAAAGCCTGTCTCGAGGCAGAGGAAGAGCTGGGCAGGACATCAGGCTCAGGGCTGAGCTTCAGAGGAGCAGCTTCCTGCTGGGGAGAGAGAGGTGAGCAGTGGGGATGCGGCCCAGCAGACGCGTGTCAGCTCCTGACGGAGCTCAGCCCCGGAACCTCAACCTTCATTCAGGGAGCCTTTTCTGGTCCAAGCAGTGGTTCTTCCACCCCAGACGAGTAGGAGGAGAGAGTGATGGGGGAACAGAGAAGCAGAAGCAGGCCAAATGGTCTCTTTCCTGCTTCTGATCGCTAATCTCCCCACCCCACAAGGCCTTCCAGGCTCCTCTGGCCCTCAAGCTAACTACAGAAAACACAGCCATGAGTTTTTTTATGAATAGCTTGTGCTCCATCCATGCTGGGAAATCAACTATTGACAATCCAGCAAAAGCATAGACAACTAAGTTGTTCTGACAACTAAGGGCCATTGGTGTTCAAACCGCAAGGCGTCCTGGGAGAGAAATGGGCTCCCCAACCAAAGCAGCTATGAGCCCCAGGCAGTACCCCCTGCAAACCAGGCCGCTGTGCCCCGCTCCATGCCTCACACACATGGTCTCATTTAATCCTTCCAACCCATCACTCACTGCTCAGCCATTCATTATGCAACGAAGGAACAATCAGGAAGTATTTGCTGTACGTCATTTGCTGTTTCAGGCCCTGGGAAACTGCAGTGAACAAAACGGACTTTTTACAAATCCTGGTAGTCACAGGAGCTTACTTGCTTCTCATGGAGAAAAGTTGCAAACAAGTAAACAGAGGAGGACTGGAGAGATGGCTTAGAGGTTAAGGCACTTGCTTGCAAAGCCAAAGGACCCAGGTTCGATTTCCCCAGGGCCCACATAAGCCAGATGCGCAAGGGGGTGCACGTATCTGGAGTCCGTTTGCAATGGCTGGAGGCCCTGATGTGCCCATTCTTTCTCTCTCTTTCTCTCTCTCACTCTCTCTCTCTCTCTGCCTATTTCTGTATCTCTCTCAAATAAATAAATAAAATATTTTTGTTTGTTTGTTTTTTTGTTTTTCAAGGTAGGGTCTCACTCTAGCCCAGGCTGACCTGGAATTCACTATGGAGTCTCAGGGTGGCCTCGAACTCATGGCAATCCTCCTACCTCTGCCTCCCGAGTGCTGGGATTAAAGGTGTGCACCGCCACGCCCGGCAAATAAAATATTTTGAAAAAATTTAAAAAAATAAACAAGGGGTGCTTTCTATGGTGGTGGGAGGACACAGAGCATGGGGGGCTCAAGGAAAGGGGGCAGGTATTAGAATCACTATCTAGGAATCAGTGAGAAGGGAACCCTGTGGACAATGGAAAAAGGAAAAGCTAGAGAAGTACAAAGGCTCTGAGAGGACCTGCAAGAGGCAAGTGTGGCCAAAATAAGAGGAGGAATGGTGACTGGCCATGAGCTTAGAGTATGAAGAAGGGATCATTCTGGACCTTCCCATGTGTTGTGCTTTCAGACACTTTAGGCTTCTGGAACATTCTGTGCCAAAGAGGATAAACCATGGCTTGGGTTTTAGGAGATCCCTCTGACTGCTGTTCAGAGAACATACTATAGAAGGGAAAGTACGGAAGGGAGTCACTAGGGAAGTAATCTACACAACTCAAAATTCACAAGTTCAGAGATGTGAAGTAACTTAAAAGTGAAGTTCTACTGGGCGTGGTGGCGCATGCCCTTAATCCCAGCGCTGGAAAGGCAGAGGCAGGAGGAGGATCGCTGTGTGTTTAAGACCACCCTGAGAGTACATAATGAATTCTAGGTCAGCATGGGCTAGAGCAAGACCTTACCTTGAAAAAACCAAAAAAATAAAAAAAAAACAGAAAGAGAAATCACCAGTGAAGATACTCAACGGTGAACACTGCAAGCCTTATATTTGGCCAGGTCAAATGAGCCAACGGGTGCAATAGTGGCACATCTGTCATGGTGGAAACCAACTGCCCTCTAATTGGACTGGAGGCCCACTCCATGGGAGGGAATACATCCTTGATACTGAAAACTTAAAACAGGGATAGTCATGAGCCCTAGAGTTAGAACGTCTGCTGCTGTCTGGCTAAGTGTATATACTATGCTTATCAAACTGCCCAGTAAGCACTTATCTTACTGTTCATACCCTTATATTAATGCTATTCTTACTTTTGGTAGAGAATCTTCTCTTTTCAGATGGCAGTGACCTTAGAATGACTCAGAAGACATCATGGTGCTGGAAAGAAGTGACAGGAGTGCTCAGCACTGCAATATCTCTATCACACCTTCCAAGGCTCAGGCTCCATTGCAGAAGAGGTGGCGGAAAGAATGTAAGAGCCTAAGGAAGGGTAGGACTCCTTACAACATGCTCCTCCAGACACAAAATGGCCTGGATATCCATGACCTCACAGTGCCTGACACTACCTACACAAGACCACCATCTATAATAGGAGGAAAAGATCATGACATCAAAATAAAAGAGAGGGGCTGGAGAGATGGCTTAACGGTTAAACGCTTGCCTGTGAAGCCTAAGGACCCCGGTTCGAGGCTCGGTTCCCCAGGTCCCACGTTAGCCAGATGCACAAGGGGGCGCACGCGTCTGGAGTTTGTTTACAGAGGCTGGAAGCCCTGGTGCGCCCATTCTCTCTCTCTCTCTCTGTCTTTCTCTCTGTGTCTGTCGCTCTCAAATAAATAAATTAATTAATAAAATTTTTTTGTTTATTTTTATTTATTTATTTGAGAGCGACAGACAGAGAGAAGGAGGGAGAGAGAGAGAGAGAGAGAGAGAGAGAGAGAGAGAATGGGCACTCCAGGGCTTCCAGTCACTGCAAACGAACTCCAGATGCGTGTGCCCCCTTGTGAATCTGGCTAATGTGGGTCCTGGGGAATCAAGCCTGGAACCGGGGTCCTTAGGCTTCACAGGCAAGCGCTTAACCGCTAAGCCATCTCTCCAGCCCACCAAAAAAAAAAAAAAATTAAAAATTAAAGAGAGACTGATTGGGAAGGGGAGGGGATATGATGAAGAATGGAGTTTCAAAGGGGAAAGTGGTGGGAGGGAGTGCATTACCATGGGATATTTTTTATAATCATGGACATTGTTAACAAAAAAAAAAAAATGAAAAGAAAAAAAAGTGAAGTTCGGGGCTGGAGAGATGGCTCAGTGGTTAAGGTGTTTGCCTGCAAACCCTACCGGCTGGAGTTCAATTGCCCAGTATCCACATAAAGCCTGATGGACAAAGTGGTACATGCGTCAGGAATTTGTTTCCAGCAGCAGGAAGCCCTGGTGCTTTCTCTCTCACACTCGCTCTTGCTCTCTCACTCTCTCTCTCTCAAATAAATAAATAAATATCAAAACTCCCACTTTCTACCTGCCTGTGCCTCTTTACTTCAGGTAAAACACAAGCCCTGTTTTATACACCAATGTTTGAATAGATGCCTGATTCCTTCTGCTGTTTGCCTTGGAAGAC
Organism: Jaculus jaculus; assembly: GCF_020740685.1. Classification (NCBI taxonomy): domain Eukaryota; kingdom Metazoa; phylum Chordata; class Mammalia; order Rodentia; family Dipodidae; genus Jaculus; species Jaculus jaculus. The sequence continues at coordinate 41,246,675 of NC_059125.1, forward strand.
AAAGTGAGTGAGGCAAGCCTGGGCTCTGACTCTCAGCCATGGGCAGGGAAAGTGACAGAAACAACAATAACAAAAAAAAAAAAAAAAAAAAAAACCTTGCCTCCTGCTTAGGATCTTTCCATTAGACAGTAGCCAGGCCATGGTGTTTGCCAGTCCCTGGGGCTTTGGGGGCAGGGGCTCTGCTGAAGTGTTCAGGCCTCTGAGAGTCAACCCTTCCTCCTCAGCTTTTGTTGTCAACCAGAACCAAAGCAGTGAAAGGATTATATGGGATCAGCCATTCCCAGAGCTAGATTTATATATCATTGGAGATACACAGACCCATATTTAAAAAAATAATAATAATTATGGTTATGTATTTTGATACGCTAGGAAAAAGAACTGATATAGCCAAGAATGAATTCATAAACATTATTGCTCAACAAGAGGCTAAATGTGGGGGTCTTGTTTAAGTTTAAGAAAAAAAACTGAATAAACAATATTATGGGGGGTGGGCATAGGGGTTCACGGCTTTAATTCCAGCCCTTGGGAGGCAGGGCTAGGAGGATCACTGTGCGTATGAGGTCAGCCTGGAACTACAGAGCAAGTTCCAGGCCAGCCTGGGCTAAAGTGAGACTCTGCCTCAAAGAAAGCAACAAGAAGCCAGGTGTAGTGTCGCATGCCTTTAATCCCAGCATTTGGGAAGCAGAGGTAGAGGGATTGCCGTGAGTTTGAGGCCACCCTGGGACTACATATTGAATTCCAGGTCAGTCTGAGCTATAGTGAGACCCTATCTAGGTGGGGGGAATGACAAGGGCTGGAGAGATGGTAACATATGCATCTGGAATTCATTTGCAGTGGCTGGAGGCCCTGGTGTGCCCATTCTCTCCCTCTTTCTCTCTCTATCTCTCTCTTTCTGTCTCTCTCGCTCTAATAAATGAAATAAAATCCTAATAATTATAAAAAACAACAAAAAATGAATATTATGGTAATAATAACATAGTTAATACAAGAAGAACAGATACCAACAGAGAAGGCAAATAATAATTATTACTATTATGTTTGTTTGTGACTACAGAGTGAGTTCCAAGTCAGTGTGGACTACAGTGGAACCCTACCTTGAAAAGGAAACAAAACAGAACTGGAGAGATGGCTTAGTGATTAAGGTACTTGTCTGCAAAGCCTAAGGACCCAGGTTCAATTCCCCAATATCTATGTAAAGCCAGATGCACAATGTGGTGCATGCATCTGGAGCTCATTTGCAGAAGCTAGCATCCATGGTATACCCATTCTGTCTCTCCTTACAAATGAATAAAAAAAATTAAAAAAAAAAAATAGAGGCTGGGTGTGTTGGTGCACACCTTGAATTCTAGCACTTGGAGGCCAAGGAAGGAGGATCTTCATGAGCTTGAGACCAGCCTGAGACTACATAGTGAATTCCAGATCAACCTGGGCTACAGGAAGACTCTACCTCGAAAAAGTTTAAAAAAAAAAAATCAAGTATAATTTCACATGCTCAGTCCTGGGGATACAGTTTCAGTTGGTAGAGTACTTACTTGCCTAGCATGCAAAAAGTCCTAGGTTTAATCCCAAGAACCACATAAACCTGGTATGGTAGTTTATGCCTATACAATCCCAGCGCTTGGGAGGTGGAGGAAGGGAGAACAGAAATTCAAGGTCATCTTCAGCTACATAGCAAGTTTGAGGCCAGCCTGAGCCTCTGTCTCAAAAAAAAAAAAATTACACTCTCACCACCCAATCTTACCCATTAACATTAACACCTTTGTGCATAGCTGTCTTGTTTTCTACTGCCCTGTAACAAATTACTGGGAACTTAAGTGGCTTCAACTGCCACCCATCTATTACCTCCTAGTTCTGGAGGTCAGAAGTCCAGGTGGACTTGATTGTCTGCACTGGGTCTCACAAGGCCAAAGTTAAGGGTCTAGGAGATAACCCACTTCTCTCGTTCAGGATTTTGCTGAAATTCAGCTCCTTGTGTTTGCTAACTAGATGTCATTTGGGGGTTACTGTTGGCTAGCAGAGGCCACTCTCAAGTTCACCCACATCTTCAAACCAGAGACAGCATTTCTAATCCTATACTTCCAGTCTCAGAGATCTCTTTCTGCCTTCCTCTTCTACCACCAGCCAGAGAACATGCTCCACCTCGAAAGGGCTTCTGGCCTGGTGGCACGTTCCTATAATCTCAGCACTCTGGAGGCTGAGGCAAGCCTCAAGATCCAGGCCAGCTTGGGCTACATAGCAAGTCTCTGTGTCCACTCCACTTGACACACACCCCTTAAAGTCAAAAGACAGCTGCAGGCTTCCTCAAAAGTTAAAATTAAATCAGAAATACTGGCACATATGCCTGTAATATGCCAGCCCAACTTAATTTTTCTGTAAAGGTAAAAAGTAATGAAATCCTGTCATTTGCAGGAAAATGGATGATGGGACTGAAGATCAACATGTTAAGTAAAATAAACCAGACTTGGAATAACCAGTCCTACATGTTCTGCCTCATATGTAGAAGCTAAAAATGACCTAATGGAGGGCTGGAGAGATGGCTTAGCTGTTAAGTACTTACCTGTGAAGCATAAGGACCCTGGTTCGAGGATCTATTTCCCAGTACCCACCACGTAAGCCAGATGCACAAGATGGTGCATGCATCTGGAGTTCATTTGCAGTAGCTAGAGTCCCTGATATGCCCATTCTCTCTCTCTTTCTGCCTCTTTTTCTCTCTGTCTATCACTCTCAAATAAATAAAATAACAACCTGGTGGTGGTTACCTGTGATTGGGAAGGGTAAGAAAGTGAGATTGGATTTGACCAGTGCACACCACCACACTGAATGCGTGCAATTAATACACATGAATAAAAGAAGCCAGGCATGGTGGCACACACCTTTAATCCCAGCACTCGGGAGGCAGAGGTAGGAGGATCACTGTGACTTCGAGGCCACCCTGAGACTACAGAGTGAATTCCAGGTCAGCCTGGGCTAGAGTGAGACCCTACCTCAAAAGCAAAAACAAAAACCATGAGTGAAAGAGAGATGAACCAACCACCTCTTGCACAATAGCCAGGGCCCAGGGCACAGAGGGATTGGCAAGATGAGCAAGTATGCCGCTCCTATGGCAAGCCTGACAACCTGTGCCAGGGTGATGGAGACAGACACTGAGGATCCTCAAAATTCACCAAAGCAGAAATCCAGAAGCTGCTGAGAGCTCAACACTGACATAGATGTGAAACACAGCCACCATGGTTCAGGGAACTTTGCAGAAACGGGGACAGAAAGATTGCAAGAAGGGCTAGAGACATGGCAGAGTGGTTAAGGGCTTGCTTGTGAAGCCGAAGGACCCCGGTTTGAGGCTCTATCCCCTAGCACCCAGTAAACCAGATGCACAAGGTGGCACATGCACCCGGAGTTTGTTTGCAGTGGCTGGAGGCCCTGCTGCACCCATTCTCCCCCCCCCCCCCCCCGCCAATAACTGACTGCTGTTCTCACAACTCATAGCCCACAATCCCATGGTGAATACCAGAAATCCCATTAAGGAATGAGAGAGAGGAAGGAGAAGGGAAATAATGGTACCAACCTATGATGGGTCCATAGAAAGTTTCTGCTTAGTAAAAAAATAAATAAGTAAATAAATAAAAGACAAATTGGGATCACAGAGATGGCTTAGTGAAGGCATTTGCCTACAAAGCCAAAGAAGCCAGGTTCAATTGCCCAGGACCTACATAAGCCAGATGCACAAGGTGGTTCATGCATTTGGAGTTCATCTGTCACAGCCAAACGCCCTGGTGTGCCCATTCTCTCTCCATCTGCCTCTTTCTCGCTCACACACACTGTCTCAAATAAATAAAAATAAAATAATTTTTAAATGACAAATTGGGAACAGAGGGATGGCTTAGTGATTAAGGTGTTAGCCTGCAAAGTTAAAGGACCCAGGTTCAATTTCCCAGGACCCATGTAAGCCATATGCACAAGGTGGAGCATGCTTCTGGAGTTCAATTGCAACCACTGAAGGCGCTGACATGCCCATTCTCTCTCTCTGTATCTGCCTCTCTCTCCCCCTCTCCCTTTTTCTCTCTCAAATATAAATAAAAATAAAAATATATTTTAAAAACTGGCAAGTTGAGGCTGGGCGTGGTGGCGCACGCCTTTAATCCCACCACTCAGGAGGCAGAGGTAGGAGGATTGCCATGAGTTCAAGGCTACTCTGAGACTACATAGTGAATTCCAGATCAGCCTGACATAGAGTGAGACCCTACCTCAAAAAACTTTTTAAAAAAATGACAAGTGGAGGAATAAGATCAAAATAAGTTAAATACATGTGTGAAAATAACAAACAATGGGAAAATTTTTTTTTAATTTTTTCTTGTTTTTTTGTTGTTTGTTTTTGTTTTTTCAAGGTACGATCTCGCTTTATCACAAGCTGCCCTGAAATTCACTATGTAGTCTCAGGCTGGCCTTGAACTCACAGCGTTCCTCCTACCTTGGCCTCCTAAGTGTTGGGATTGAAGATGTGCACTACCACACCTGGCTTTAAACTGAAAATCTTAAATTAAGGGGCTGGGGTTGTAGCTCAGTTGGGAGAATGCTTGTGTATCATGAGGCCTGGGTTGCATTCCCAGCACCACATAAACTAGACATGGCCGTGCACATCTATTAATCTCAGCACAGAGGAGGTAGAAGCAGAACAATCAGAACTTCAATAGTCATCTTTAGCTGTATACGGAGTACAAGGCCAGCCTGAACTACATGAAACCTTGTCTCAAAAAAAAAAAAAAAAAAAAAAAAAAAAAAAAAAAAAAGGCTGGAGAGATGGCTTAGAGGTTAAGGCACATGCCTACAAAGCCCAAGGACCCAGGTTCATTTTTCCAGGTCCCACATAAACCAGATGCACATGGTGGCACATGTGTATGGAGTTTGTTTGCAGAAGCTAGAGGCCCTGGCGTTTCCATTCTCACTCTCTTACCCTCTCTGTGTCTCTAATAATAAATAAATAAATAAAATCTTTAAAAAAAAAAAAAAAGCCAGGCGTGGTGGTGAATGCCTTTAATCCAAGGAGGATCGCCGTGAGTTTGAGGCCACCCTGAGACTCCAAAGTGAATTCCAGGTCAGCCTGGGCTAGAGTGAGACCCTACCTTGAAAAACCAAAAACAAACAATAAAAATGCTGGAGAGATGGCTCAGCAGTTAAAGGCACTTGCTTGCAAAGGCTGACAGCCCGGGTTCAATTCCTCAATACCCACATGAAGACAGATACACAAAGAGGCACATGTGTCTGGAGGTTGTCTGCAGTAGCAGGAGGCCCTGGCATACCCATGGTTTCTCTCTCTCCCCCTCTCTCCCTCAAATAAATATATAAAAGAAGACAAACGAGCCCAACATCCTCCTCTGGCCTACAAACACACACACACACACACTACCTGCCCACATAATTCAAAAACGGAAATGAGCCAGGCATGGGGGCATACGCCTTTAATGCCAGCACTTGGGAGGCTGAAGTAGGAGGGTCACTGTGAGTTCGAGGCCACCCTGAGACTCCATAGTGAATTCCAGGTCAGCCTGGGCTACAGCGAGACCCTACCTCATACAAAAATAAAAACAGGCTGGAGAGATGGCTGAGAGGTTAACCACTTGCCTGTAAAGCCTAAGGACCCTGGTTCGAGGCTCAGTTTCCCAGGACCCACGTAAGCCAGCTGCACGGGGGGGGGGGGGGGGCGCACACATCTGGAGTTCATTTGCAGTGGCTGGAGGCACTGATATGCCCATTCTCTCTCTCTCTACTTCTTTCTCTCTCTGTCTGTAGCTCTCAAATAAACAAAAAAAAATTTAAAAAGAAAGAAAGAAAATAAAAAGAAAACTATTAAAGTCTCCTGAAATGAGGATAATCTCCCTACTTGAAGATCAGTTGCATAAACCAACAAAACACAATTGTGAGACCAAAATCTCATTACATTCACAGGTCCCAGGGATTCAAATATGGAAAATGTAGGGGGACCTTGTTTCCTTTTTAGACTGCTGCCTACCACAATATCTATCCAAGTCTTTCTCTGTGCACATGTATATTGTAGACATAATGAGAACTTTCTTGTCCCTGCCATCTATCCTCCCCAGCATCATTCCATCTCTAAGAAGGATGTCTGGCAGAGAATTGACCCATGTAGCCCGTGGTCCTAGGACCTGAGCAAACATGGTGGCTGAATCCCCCAACTTCCTTGTCCTTGGGTCACCTGTCCACTGATTTCCAGAGGTACCCAGCATTGAGCTTCAATCGGTCACAGTAACTTGCTTGATGGCTTTACTTTTATTGGTCTGTGTTCCTCCTCCAGCTTCATGTCCCTGATCTTACTATTTCCTCAGATGAAAGGCCTTGAACCGATGGGCTGCAAACCTGCATAAGGCATAAGCCAAGATGAAAGGGTTCAAGGGATTCAAATGGTTTTTGGAGGTAGGGTCTCACTCTAGCCCAGGCTAGACCTGGGATTCACTAGGTAGTTTCAGGGAGGCCTCAAACTCACACTGATCCTCCTACCTCTGCCTCCCAAGTGCTGGGATTAAAGGCGTGCACCACCACTCCCAGCTTATATTTGTATATTATTAACACAATTAAAATCCATTTAAATAATAAATGTTCTAAGAGAGACTGCACTACATGTTTCTTATTAGGTTTTTACTTAAGGTTTCATATTATATATTTTACTTATTTATTTACTTATTTATTTGAGAGATAGGAAAGAGATAGAGAGGGGGAGAGAGAGAGGGTGCACCAGGGCCTCCAGCCACTGCAAATTCCAGATGCATGCGCCATCTTGTGCATCTGGCTTATGTGGGTCCTGGGGAATGGAACCTGGGTTCTTTGGCTTTGCAGGCAAGTGCCTTAATCACTAAGTCATTCGCCAGCCCTGATTTTTTTAAATAAATTATTTTAAAACTTTTTTTTAATTTACTTAAGAGAGAGAAAAAAAGTCGAGCATGGCGGCGCACGACTTTAATCCCAGCACTCAATAATAAAGAGAAATGTGGGGGCTGGAGAGATGGCTTAGCGATTAAGCGCTTGCCTGTGAAGCCTAAGGACCCCGGTTCGAGGCTCGGTTCCCCAGGTCCCACGTTAGCCAGATGCACAAGGGGGCGCACGCGTCTGGAGTTCGTTTGCAGTGGCTGGAAGCCCTGGCGGGCCCATTCTCTCTCTCTCCCTCTATCTGTCTTTCTCTCTGTGTCTGTCGCTCTCAAATAAATAAATAAAAAATTTTTTAAAAAAAAAAAAAGAGAAATGTGGTCGGGCATGGTGGTTCATGCCTTTAGTCCTAGCACTTGGGAGACAGAGGTAGGAGGGTTGCCATGAGTTTGAGGCCAGCCTGGGACTACATAGTGAATTACAGGTCAACCTGGGCTACCTTGTCCATCTTGTTTTGGGCCAGGGTCTCTTCATTGTTTGCTGCTATTCATCAGGCTACCTGGCCCATGAGCTTCTGGGTATTCTGCTATCTCTGTTCCCCATCCTGTCGTCTCGCCATAGGAAACACCTACTACTGCGCCCAGTTTTACCTGGGCTCTCATCCTAGGCTCTCATGCTTGCCCTGTGTCACTCATTCTCTCTCCTTTTTAATATATTTATTTATTTGCAAGCAGAAAGGGAAGGGGGAGAGAGGAAGGAAGGGAATAGAACAGAGAGAATGGTTGTGACAATGCCTCTTGGAGCTGCAAAGGAACACCACATGCAGGTGCCACTTTATGCATCTGGCTTTGCTGGGGTCCTGGGGAATCAAGTTCAGGCTGGCAGGTTTCAGTAAGCAAATGCATGTAACTACTGAGCAATCTCCCCAGCTCACTCATTTGCTATTCTATCCCTGAGACCACGGTATCCTACCAGCCCCCACATCTCCCTCCACACCTCGTCAGAGACATGACAATGGTGAGCGAGCATCTCCCAGAGGCTGACATTTATGGAGCCGACCCTGTACAAATGCGTTTCACATGTTATCTCTTTAGCATGCTTCGAATAGAATATCCAGCTCCCCTCCCTCCTCAGGTCCCTTTAATAGGAACACAAAGGAACAGAAAAGGTATAAACCCGCAATAAGGAACGGGGGGGGGGGGGCGGGGGGTGTCAGCAGATGACAGATTTCAACATATCTGTGGATGACAGAGAGCAGAAAGAAAGGTGATGACAGGTGACACAGAGCAGAGGGAGCCACAGTTGGAATCCTCCCGGGTGGGAGGTACAGGAAGAGGCTCAAGGCCCACACTGTAAGGGTCCCTGAGGGCAGAAGTGGGTAAATGTCTGGAAACTGGACTGAACTAGGGGGCTCCAGCTGGGCCAACTGGCATCGCAGTGCCATCCCCCAGGGGTGGGGGAAGCAGGAGAAAACTTCCTGACTTCTCAGAGTTGACATGAGACTTGATGCCTGCACTTCCTAAGAACAGAAAATAACCATATAAATGAATGCACGAATAAGGAAATAAAATCTGGAGAGCTTGGGCTGGAGAGATGGCTTAGCGGTTCAGCGCTTGCCTGTGAAGCCTAAGGACCCCGGTTCGAGGCTCGGTTCCCCAGGTCCCACGTTAGCCAGATGCACAAGGGGGCGCACGCGTCTGGAGTTCGTTTGCAGAGGCTGGAAGCCCTGGCGCGCCCATTCTCTCTCTCTCTCTATCTGTCTTTCTCTCTGTGTCTGTCGCTCTCAAATAAATAAATAAATATTATTAAAAAAATCTGGAGAGCTAAGTGGAGTGACCTACCCCTACAATCCTAGCACTTGGGAGGTTGAGACAGGAGGATCTAGAGTTGGAAGTCAACTTGGACTACAAGCACATAATAAGACCCTGATTCAAATAGAAGTTGGCGGGGGCGGGGGGCTAGGGATGTAGCTCAGCTGGCAGAGTGCTTACTTAGCATACCTGAAACCCTAGATTACATCACCAGCACCACATAAATCAGGCATGGGGTGTATGTTTGTAATCCTAGTACTTAGGAGGCTAAGGTAGGAGGATCAGAAGTTCAAGGTCGTCCTCAGAGACAGTGAATTTAAGGCCAGCCTGAGATACATGAAACCTTGTCTAAGAAGAGAGAAGGGAAGGGAAGGAGGGAAAGAGTGGGGAGGTTGTGTAGAGAGAGGGAGGACAGCAACCCATATTCCCTAAGGACAACCAGGATCACCCGTGTTAGGTTCGGAGCGGTTCTATCAGTACTTTAGCTCAAGACCCATGCTTGCACACCACACTTGGGAACTGGTCCACGTTCCTCTTGCTCCTCATGAGTTTTCATCTACAGAAAGCTTGCAACATAAAAGAGAGATAAAGGTGACCCGCAGGAAAAAAAAAAAAATCAATCTTTGAAGAAACAGTGATAATTTAGTGAATAGTGGAGAACTTAAAAAAAGAATGAAAGAAAGAAGAAAGAAAGAAGGCTTTGCATAGTACCCCTGGAGACATTTGCAAAGCTAACATCCAGAAGGCAGAAAGACAGTGCTAACAATTAAAGAGAAAGTCAGAGCCCATGGAAATTAAAAACTATGGGGACAGAGTGGAGGGAATTGATTGAATACCTGGAAGAAAAAAAAAAAAATTCAACAGAATCTTCCAGAACATGAAGCCTAATGAAAGAGACAGAAAACATAAGAGAAAAGATAAGAGACATAGAGAATCATTCTGGCAGGTCCAATATGTGACTAATAATAGGATTTTTAGGGGGGGAGGGGAAGAATAGAGAATAGAGAAGAAGGCAGAGGAGGAAGGGAGCTTGCCAACAGTCCTGAGCCTTGTGGCTATGACAATGCAGAAAAAGGCGGGCCCTGGGAGGCTGGGTGTGAACCCTGCATTTTGTAAGCCAGATAGCTCTTGGCTTTTGTATTCTTTTGTATGTCAATTTCCCCTTTTCCTCCATCCCTCCCTCCCTCTCTTCTTCCCTGTTTAGTTCTGTCAGCTGAGCCAAGAGGAGCCCTTGGGGAAAGAGAGTGTCTATGCAGGGGACCCAAGGGAAAGAGGGACAAGGGCAACACTGGGGATTAGTGTAGTAGTGTCAGGGGACTTTAAAATAAGGGTCCTTAGGAGAAGGAGACCCTGGGGTACATCAGGTCAGAGCTATTCACTTTTTTGTTTGTTTGTTTATTTTTATTTATTTATTGGAGAGTGACAGACAGAGAATGGGCACCCCAAGGCCTCCAGCCGCTGCAAACAAACTCCAGATGCATGCGCCCCCTTGTGCATCTGGCTTACGTGGGTCCTGGGGAATCAAGCCTTGAACTGGGGTCCTTAGGTTTCACAGGCAAGCGCTTAACCACTGAGCCATCTCTCCAGCCCCAGAGCTGCTCACTTTTCATCCCTCTAAGATGTAGATTGGAGCTAGATCCTGGAGGTTCCCCACCTCCATTTCCATTGCAAAAGGGAACCTGTAATGTTTCTCCTCCAGCCTGTTCCATGGGTGGGGAAATTAGTTTCGCCAATGGATCCTTCATCAGAGGGTACGAAAGTTATAAAAGACATTTCGACCACTTGTTTGGTAGGCTGTTGTTTAGCTTTGTTTGAGACAGTAGCTTACTATGTAATCTAGGTAGGCCTAGAATTGGAGATCCTCCTGCCTTAGCCTCCCACGTGCAGGGATTATAGGTGTGTATCACCATGCCTGGCCGGCCTGTGTTGTAAGTGGGTTGGTGAAGGGGGTGTAATTTTCAAGGTAGATTCTCACTCTAGCCCAGGCTGCCTGGAACTCACTATGTTATCTCAGGGTGACCTCAAACTCATGGCAATCATCCTACCTCTGCCTTCCAAGTGTGGCCTGTTATTTTTTTTTTTTTAATTTTTAAAATTCTATTTATTCATTTGGGGACTTTTTTTTTTTTTTTTTGGTTTTTCGAGGTAGGGTCTCACTCCGGTCCAGGCTGACCTGGAATTAACTCTGTAGTCTCAGGGTGGCCTTGAACTCGTGGCGATCCTCCTACCTCTGCCTCCCGAGTGCTGGGATTAAAGGCGTGTGCCACCATGCCCGGCTTAATCATTTGGGGACTTTTTGACAGCTCGTATGTATGATAGGCTACTCTCAAACTGAGTATGTGAATATGATAACCTTTAACTCCTGAGCTTCCTATCACTGCCTTCTGCGTGCTGGGATTCAGGTACATATCATCCCACTTCTGGTTTATACAGTGCTGGGAATTGACCCCAAGGCCCTGTGGTGTTAAGCAAAGCACTCTACTAACGGAGCTATATATCCGTAGCTCCCGTCAGATTTTTTATTTAATTTAATTTAGTTATTTATTTGAGAGCGACAGACACAGAGAGAAAGACAGATAGAGGGAGAGAGAAAGAATGGGTGCACCAGGGCTTCCAGCCTCTGCAAATGAACTCCAGACGCGTGCGCCCCCTTGCGCATCTGGCTAACGTGGGACCTGGGTAACCGAGCCTCAAACCGGGGTCCTTAGGCTTCACAGGCAAGTGCTTAACCGCTAAGCCATCTCTCCAGCCCCAGATTTTTTTTTTTTTTTTTAATGAATAAGAAGTTTTCACAGTGCTGCTTGCTGGAGCCTAGGCTCTCTGTCTACACCAGGCCAGAAGAACTTTCTCAGGAGCTCCCAACTCACAGGCATGCCCCAGCCACCTGCTTGCTAATGGCTGCGTATAAAGCTTTGGACCTCACCAAGAAGGCGACCCCCTGCCCTGGATCACACTGTCAGCCTGGCCCTCTGGGTTGGTTTGTTTTTGCCAGGGCATAAACGTCTTTTATGGAGAAATAAAATGCACAATAATAAAGAGGGGGAGGGGAGTGTTTCCATAGGCCTACATTTTATCCAAAGGGGCGGCAATGTGGCATCCCTGGCTCGAATATGAAATTATTACCCAAGAATTGACTCTCGGTATCTCCGATGCTCCCTGGGATGATTGCTTCTATAACTTATGGAGACAGCTGAGCATTTATATTCAAGTGATCACATAAATTAATATCCATATGTGGAAATGGTGGCAGGAGCTGGTCTGATTCCAGAATGCATTCCTTGTAATGACCCAAGCACCTGCAGAAAAATGCCTAGCTGAAGCTCTGAATGGGGCCAGGACTCAGAAGAGTCAGAAGTCAAACAAGGTATGTGAAACATTACTCCTTTAATGTGGTGAATGGCTCCTTTAGCTTTGATGTCCTTGGAGGGAATCAAGGCAACAGGCTTACTGCTTTCAATTTTGTTAAAATTTCATTTATTTTTATACATTTTTTTTCTTTCTGAGATAGAGTCTTGCTGGGCAGCTCGGGCTGGCCTTGAACTCACAGAAATCCTGCTCCATAAGCCTCCTGAGCACTGTGATTAATAAGTTTTTCTTTTGGGGCTGGAGAGATGGCTTAGCAGTTAAGCGCTTGCCTGTGAAGCCTAAGGACCCCGGTTCGAGGCTCGATTCCCCAGGACCCACGTTAGCCAGATGCACAAGGGGGCGCACCCGTCTGGAGTTCATTTGCACAGGCTGGAGGCCCTGGCGCGCCCATTCTCTCTCTCTATCTGCCTCTTTCTCTCTGAGTCTGTCGCTCTCAAATAAATAAATAAAAATAAACAAAAAATATTTTTTAAAAATACGTTCTTAATTTATTTTGGGCTTTTTTGACATGTGTATGTGATGTGGTTTGTGTATATGTGTGTGTGGTGTGTTGCACATGTATGTACCCTCGCTGCACCCCACGCACTTACCTGTGGTGGGGGACGCTTATCTGCAGTGGCCAGCCCATCCCTCTTCTGCCTGTTTTTCACAGGCCCAACCGATTTCTTGGTCACTGCTCCCCTTTGCAGCCCTGCGGTTTGCAGGGACATGGGGCCATACCCAGCTGTTAAGGTGGGTTCTGGAGATTGGAACTCTTGTGGCCTCAGGCTCTCTCCGGCCGTCTGCTTGTGCAGGGTGTACTTTTAACTGCTGAGCCATTTCTCCAGCACAATTTTTGGTTGCTTGCATGTGCACATGTATGTCATGTACCTACATATATGTGGACACAATTGGGGGGGTGTGCATGTGTGTGGAGGCTAGAAACTGATATCAGGAGTTTTCCTCAGCTACTTTCCACCTTATTTGAGGCAGGACTTTCAAAACAATTTTTTTGTTTATTTTTATTTATTTATTTGAGAGCAACAGACAGAGAGAAAGAGAGAATGGGCGCGCACGCCTCCAGCCACTGCAAACGAACTCCAGACGCGTGCGCCCCCTTGTGCATCTGGCTAATGTGGGTCCTGGGGAATCGAGCCTCGAACTGGGGTCCTCAGGCTTCACAGGCAAGTGCTTAACCACGAAGCCATCTCTCCAGGCTGAGACAGGGACTTTCACTAAACCTAGAGCTCCCCAATTGGGCTAGCCTATCTAGCCAGTGAGTCCCAGGGATTCCCTGTCTCCACCTCCCCAGCTCTGGGATTACAGGCATAAGCCACCATGTCCAGCATTTTTTAAATATTTTTTGTTCATTTTTTATTTATTTATTTGAGAGCAACAGACACAGAGAGAAAGACAGATAGAGGGAGAGAGAGAGTGTGTGGGCGCGCCAGGGCTTCCAGCCTCTGCAAACGAACTCCAGACGCGTGCACCCCCTTGTGCATCTGGCTAACTGGGACCTGGGGAACCGAGCCTCGAACCGGGGTCCATAGACTTCACAGGCGAGCCCTTAATCGCTAAGCCATCTCTCCAGCCCATGTCCAGCATTTTATGTGTGTCTGGAGAATCTGAACTCGGGTCCTTGTGCTGGCTCAGCAAGCACTTTACCCGCTGAGCTTATTCCCAGCTTTTTAAATAGTTTTATTTATTTGCAAGCAGGTAGAGATAGGAAAGAATGGGCGCACCAGGGCCTTCAGCCACTGGACTTCATATACATGCACCAACCACTTTGTGCATCTGCCTTACGTGGGTCCTGAGGAATCAAACTCAGCTCCTTAGGCTTTGCAGACAAGTGCTTTAACGGCTGAGCCATCTCTCCAGCCCTTCTATCTTTCCTTTTCTTTCTATCTAGGGTCTCACTCTAGCTCAGGCTGACCTGGGTAGTCCCCGCGTGCTGGAATTAAACGCATGTGCAACTGTGCCGAGCAATCTCCTTTTTTATTACTTTCTTTTGTTTTATATTATTAACAACATATTTTGTATGGATACATTATGTGTTAGTACCCTCTTTTCCCTCATCCCTGCCCCCATTCTGCTGGGGACTCTCCTCAGTGGGGTTGCAGGTATTCCCAATGAGATTGTGGGTTATGCATTGTGGGAGCACTTGTCAGTTATTTTTTTTTGGCGGGGGGTGGGGGGGAAGGAATGCCTCTGGGCAGGATGTCTCATCTTACAATCTTTCTGCCCTCTCTTCTGCAAAATTCCCTGAGCCGTGGTAGGTGACTTATAAGTCTACTTCAGCGACGAGCTCTTAGGAGATTCTGGATCTACGCTTTGAAGGGTGTCGGAATCCTCAGCATCTATCTCCTTCACCCTGGCGCTGGTTATCAGGTTCACCATGGAAGCAGTGCTCTTGCTCATCTCAATTGCTCTGCGGATTCAACTGTGGCTTGGCTGAAGTGCAAGGGGTAGTTTATCTCCTCCAGTCTCACTACCTTCTGAAAAAGAACAGATTCTCCAGTGGAGAGTGAAGTCAGCATAGTGTAAACGGGATAAGCATTATTAATTTAGGGAGGATTTGATGTATGTAACCCCTCTTTTAGCCAAAGACTAATGAGAGTTTGACACTGGAGAACATAATCCTTGTCTCCATAGGATTCTGATCTGGTTCCCAATTCCAGATATGGGATCCTTTACACTAAGCAGATCTCTTAGACAATCAGAAAGCTATTGCTTACCCACTGTGGCCACCATTGAACTGGCGTGTACATCGTATCCGTGTGTTTGCTTCTGAGTAGCGTAGACCTCTGGTTGCTCTTGTAGCACTTTCCAGCAATAAATGGGCCAACTGTCTGGGGGACTGGCTCTCTTTCTGATTCCATCCAGGTCTCTCTGTGCTCTGTATCAGCACGAACTCTCTTTTAATTATATTTAATTTTTGTAGTTTTATGTTTATTTCTGAGAGAGACAGAAGGAGAGAGAGAGAATGGGAACACCAGGGCCTCCAGCTGCTGTAAACGAACTCCAGACGCACCTGGCCTCTGGCTGACATGGATTCTAGGGAATCAAACCTGGGTCCTTCAGCTTTGCAAGCAAGTACCTTAACCACTAACCATCTCTCCAGCCCCTAATTGTAATATTTATTGATTGATTGATTTTTGGTTTTTCAAGATAGGGTCTCACTCTAGCCCAAGCTGACATGGAAATCACTATGTAGTCTTAGGGTAGCCTTGAATTCATGCTGATCCTCCTACCTCTGCCTCCCTAGTATTTGGATTAAAGGCTTGGACTACCACACCTGGCTCACTCAGCTACTCTTAATTTTTAAAAAGCAAATAAACAGGGCTGGAGAGATAGTTTAGTGGTTAAGTGCTTGCCTGTGAAGCCTAAAGACCCCAGTTTGAGGCTCAATTCCCCAGGATCCATGTTAGCCAGATGCACAAGGGGGCACACGTGTCTGGAGTTGGTTTGCAGTGGCTGGAAACCCTGGTGTGACCATTCTCTCCATTTGCCTCTTTCTCTCTCTCTTTCTCTCTCTCTCTGCACCGCTCTCAAATAAATAAATAAAAATGTGCCAGGCATGGTGGCGCACGCCTTTAATTCCAGCACTCGGGAGGCAGAGGTAAGAGGATCTCCGTGAGTTCAAGGCCACCCTGAGATGACAGAGTGAAGTCCAGGTCAGCCTGGACTAGTGTGAGACCCTACCTCAAAAAATGAAAAATAAAAATGAACAAAAAGTTGTTTTTATTCAAAAAGCAAAAAATAAATAGGGAGGGAGGGAATTACCATGGGATATATTTTATAATCATGGAAAATGTTAATAAAAATTTAAAAAAATAAATAAATAAATAGACAAACATGTTGGCCTTTTTATTTGTTGGTTTTTTGAGGTAGGGTCTCGCTCCAGTCGAGGCTGACCTGGAATTCACTATTCAAGGGTGGCCTTGAACTCACAGCGATCCTCCTACCTCTGCCTCCCAAGTGCTGGGATTAAAGGGGTGCACCACCATGCCCAGCTCTTTTTGTGTGTTTGTTTGTTGTTAGTTTGGTTTGGTTTGTTTGGTTTGGTTTGGTTTTTCAAGGTAGAGTTTCACTCTAGCCCAGGCTGACCTGGAATTCACTATGTAATCTCAGGGTGGCCTCGAACTCATGGTGATCCTCCTACCTCTGCCTCCCAAGTACTAGGATTAAAGGTGTGTGACACCATGCCCAGCTGGTGACTCTCATTTCTTTAAGCATTTGGGAGGTTGAGATAGGGGCTGGAGAGATGGTTCAGTGGTTAAAGGCGCTTGCTTGCAAAGCTTCATGACCTGGGTTTGATTCCCCAGTACCCATGTAAAGCCAAAGACATAAAGTTGTTTGCAGTGGTAGGAAGTTCTAGCATACCCATGGTTTCTCCTCTCTCTCTCTCATCAAATAAGTAAAAAAATTTGAGTGGTAGGCTGAAATAGAAGGATGGCAATGAGTTCAAGGCCAGCCTGGCCTACAGAGTGAGTGCCAGGTCAGCTTGAGCTACACTGAGACCCTGCCTCAATAAATGAAAAAAAAAAAAAAAACAAAAAAAAAGGCATGCACCTTAAAATGCACTGCTTCCCTCCTCAGGCATGGGTTTAGCTCAAGATTCTAACTATTCATGTGGCCCTGAAAGCCTCCTAGGCCATGCCTGCCAGACGCTTTTATTTTGCTATGTGACAAGAGATAATATTATTCCTTTCTTCCTCTGGAGACTGTTAATGTGGGGCAGAAAGACTGGGGTTGGGGGAGGGCGAGGGCATGACAGCAGCAGGAATTGCTGGTGACCTTTGAATAGTCTGGGCCTATCCAGAGATCGAACACCCCGACGCTACCCTCAACTCACATGTGAAGCCTCAAGCCACAGCCACAGTAAGCTACGCAAACTGAAACCCAGGGGCTCCCTGTAGACACGATCAGCACGTTTTTGCTTGATGAAGGCATGCAAGGTTTGCTGGTTCAGGGTTCAATTCCCCAGCAAATAAAGCCAGCCACAAAATGTGGTACCTCTGGTATTTCTTTATCATAATAATAATAATAATAATTATTATTATTATTGTTATTTTGGAGGGGGTTTAAAGGTAGAGTCTCACTCTAGCCCAGGCCGACCTAGAATTCACTATGCAGTCTCAGGGTGGCCTCAAACTCTCAGCGATCCTCCTACCTCTGCCTCCCAAGTGCTGGGATTAAAGACGTGCACTACCACACCTGGCTCTCTGGTATTTATTTGTAGCAGCAAGAGACCCTAGTGCAAACACACACAAATAAATAAATAACAACAGGGCTGGGGAGACTGCTCAGTGGTTAAGACAAGTGCCTGCAAAGTCTAACAACCCAGGTTTGATTCCCCAGTATGCACATAAAGCCACATATGCAAAGAGGTACTCACATCTGGGTTGCAGTGGCTAGAGGTCCTGGCGTGCTCCCCTTCTCTGTCTCTTCTACCTCTTTCTGCTTGCAAATAAATAAATAAAACTATTTTTAAAAAATAAAACATGGGGGGGGGTGGAGAGATGGCTTAGCAGTTAAGCGCGTGCCTGTGAAGCCTAAGGAGCCCGGTTCGAGGCTCGGTTCCCCAGGTCCCACGTTAGCCAGATGCACAAGGGGGCGCACGCGTCTGGAGTTCGTTTGCAGAGGCTGGAAGCCCTGGCGCGCCCATTCTCTCTCTCTCCCTCTGTCTTTCTCTCTGTGTCTGTCACTCTCAAATAAATAAATAAATAAATAAATAAATAAATAAATAAATAAATAAAAATAAAACATAGGGGCTGGAGAGATGGCTCAGCAGTTAAGGCACTTGCCTGCAAAGCCTAACAATATGGGTTCAATTCCCCAGTACTGAAGTAAGCCAGATGCACAAAGTGGTGCGTGTGTCTGGAGTGGTTGCGGTGGGTACAGGCCCTGGTGCGTCCATTCTCTCTTTCTCTGTCTTTCTCATACTCTCTCAAATAAATAATAAATATACAAAAAGATTTTTAAAGTATAATAAAAATAAAACAACAGAAAACTTATCCAAATTTCTTCCACCCTCCATCCTTCATTCATATGTTTCTTCCCTCATTCATTCATATATTGTATGTTTCCTATGTTCTCTTTGCTACCACACAGCCCTGAAAATTCCAGAAAGGGTATCAGGCAGTTTAGCCCTCTTACCAGTGATTTTTATTCCATCCCATTCATTCGGGGGCTTTTCAGCCCTGGGAACATTTATTACCACTTAAGTGATAGATGATCTGTGAGTGCCCAATGGAAAAGGACAGATATGGGCAGTCACTTCCCACCATAGGGCTATCTCTGTTCAGCCCACCAGTCACCTGCAGGACTTTGCTAAAGGGAACAACCAAGTGTTTAAAGGCACTTTACCCACTGTATGTATAAAGAGCTGAACAAATACCCTTCGTGGAGATGACACCTGTAACCCCAGCACTCAGGAAGCTGAGGCAGGAGGATCCCGAGACTTTCATTTGGCCTTTAAAAGGGGGACTTTTCTTTTTCTTCAGGAAGGGGTGTTGCAGTCAGGTTCGCATTGTTGGTAGAAATCACCCAACCAAGAGCAGCTTGTGGGGAAAAAAGAGGTTTATTTGGCTTACAGGCTCAAGAGGAAGCTCCAAGATGGCAGGGGAAATGATGACATGAGCAGAGGGTGGACATCACCCCCTGGCCAACATAAGGTGGACCATAGCAACAGGAGAGTGTGCCAAACACTGGCATGGGGAAACCACCCACGAGCCCGCCCCCAACAATACCCTCCCTCCAGAAGGTGTTAATTCCCAAATCTCCATCAGCTGGGAACCTAGCATTCAGAACACCTATGTTTAGGGGGGACCCCTGACTCAAACCACCACAGGGGGAGTTCAAGGTAGACTGTCACTCTCACCCAGGCTGACCTGGGATCCTCCTGTGAGTGCTGGGATTAAAGGCATATGCCACCAAGCCAGGCCTTTTTGAGACAGGGTCTCATGTAGTCCAGGTTGGCCTCAAATCTGCTACATAGTTGAGGATGATCCTCCTGTCCTCCTAACGGCTGGGATTCAAGCCTGTACCACCACACCCAGCTGTAACAGTAGATTTCTAAGAAACTTTAATGAAGACTCTCCCAAGAATGCAACCATAGGATTTGACCCCAGTGATAGTGACATGCTGGTAAATGTTTAACAACTGGCTCTCCAGGAAAAGGAAAAAAAAAAAAAAAAAAAAAAAAAACCTGAAAGACAGACATGGGGGCTGTCACCTACAATTTCACCCCTGGGGAAGCTGAGGCAAGAGGATTGCTAGCTCAATGTCAGCCTGGGATACAAAGTCCCAGGCCAGCCTGGGCTCCAGTGTTAGGCCCTGTCTCAAAGGGAAGGAGCTCGGGCGATGGCTGAGTTGTTGCTTGCAAAGCCTGCAAACCTCCCCAGCGCCCAGGGAAGGAAAGTACCCTCAGCCTCTGGAATCCTAAGGTGACTCTGACAATGGGAAACCAAGTCAAGAAAACCCCCAGCTTGAAGCGGGTGGGCCAGCTACACTGGCTTTAGTTTGTGGCCCTAAGAGCTCCTGTCTGAAAGACGGTAATAAAGAGCACAGACATCTAGAGGCTGTGCTCTGTCCTCCACATGTGTATGTGCGTGCATGTATACACACACACACACACACACACACACACACACACACACACATTGTTAAAAAGCTTATGCTTGGCATGCTGTGATGTTACTGTAAATACTCCTGCCAGAAAGGTTCAAGCTGCCAATTCCCATTCCCCACTGCTCTGTGGAAAGAGATGGGTAGGTCAGCTCTCATCAGCTGATACAGCCACTGGCTTCGAAGTCCGAGTGTCAAGTCTCATTGGCTTGGACCATACTGATGCTCAGACATCGAAACCTATCAGGGCACCTTGGTACCCCCTGAATCTACTCCTACAAGAACCGTACATGACCCTGTGAAACCATGGAGATAGAGCCTCAGCTGTTAGCGCAGTTTAGTTTTTTTTTTTTTTTTTTTTTTTTTGGTGGGGGGGCGGGTCGAGGTAAGGTCTTGCTCTGGCCCAGAATGACCTGGAATCCACTACGTAGTCTCAATGTGATCCTCCTAGCTCTGCTTCCTGAGTGCTGGGCTAAAAGGCGTGCGTCACCACGCCTGGCCGAAAGCAGAATGATTATCTGGATATGATTCTGACTTATTTTCCAGTTCCAGATATGGTTTCCTTTCCACTGAGCGGGTCTATTATTTGATTGATTGATTGATTGATTGATTGATTTTTGGTTTTTTGAGGTAGGGTTTCGCTGTAGCCCAGGCTGACCTGGAATTCACTGTGTAGTCTCAGGGTGGCCTCGAACTCACAGCAATCCTCCTACCTCTGCCTCCCGAGTGCTGGGATGAAAGGCGTGCCTGGCCCCAGTTGACTTTTTTAAGGCTCCAAACAGCAGCCAGGAGGAAGAAAAGGCTCCGCAGCCTGGAAAAAGTTAATTGTCATTGCTTTGAAAAGCCTGTGCCTTCTCCTAGTCCAATATTTCATAATAAGAAAATGGGAATCAAGATTCTCCTCCTCTAAGAAGGAACAGTGGAATGAGAGCTGGCAAACTCAGCAAGGTGGAAAAATTGATTTACAATATCCACAGCAACGTCCCTAACAGCAGCATGTGGACAGGCTGTACATCTGCTCGCACGGGGGATTTCTCCAGCAGTATGCATCCTTACACTGGGCACTTTGCACTTCACGGCAGACTGACACCAGCCCCCAGCCTCTGTCACTTGGGGATATGGCAACAGCCTGTCTAGGCCTTCCTTCCTCTGAACTTTCACATGGTCCCCAAGCAGGTAGCAGGTTACACCCCCAGGACTCCAGCCTGGTGGCCTCACCCTTGGTCTAGGCTTACACACACAGCAAATATGCACGCCCTGCTCCCTGCAGGCCCTGCCTGGGAAGAGCCCACTTCCCAGCCCCATCGATATGGTACTTGCACCACCTGATGCTTTCTATTTCTGTCCAAGATGGGTGTATATATGGAGCGCTCCCATGAGGGTACAATGGAGCTGCCAAACTCCGGTTACCTGTATTGCGGCTGAGTCATAGCATTATGCAGTACACATGCGTTTGTGGTCATGCCCATGGAAACCCACTAAGCTTCCAGGAGGAGGACCAAAAAAAAAGAAAAAAGTTTAACAAGAGCCTAGCATATTGGTGTAGGACCAAAGTCCCAGCATTTGGGGAGGCAGAAGATGCATGAGTTCTAGGCCAGCCTGGACTACATAGCCACGCCTTATCTCAAAATATACATACACCTCTCTCTCCCTCTTTCTCTGTCAAATAAATAAACATAAATAAATAAACATAATTTTTAAAAAGGGGCTGCAGGGATGACTTAGTTGGTAAGGCATTTGCCTGCAAAGCTAAAGGACCCAGGTTCAATTCCCCAGGACCCACATTAGTCAGAGGCACATGTGCCTGGAGTTCGTTTGCAGTGGCTGGAGGCCCTGGTGCGCCCATTCTCTCTCTCACCCTCTCCTTCTTTCTCTGTCAAATAAATATAAATAAATTTAAAATATAATAAAAATATACCTACAATCACACAAGTGACAGACATGGTAGCACAGGATTGTAATCCCAGCACTCAAAAGATAGAGGCAGGAAGATCAGGGGTTCAAGGTTATCCTCAGCAACACAGACTTTCCCAGGCCAACCTGAGCTATATGAGACCCTGTCTCAAAAATCAAAAAAAAAAAGAGGCTGATTGAGATGGGGAGGGGATATGATAGAGAATGGAATTTCAAAGGGGAAAGTGGGGGGAGGGAGGGTATTACCATGGGTTATTTTTTATAATCATGGAAAATGTTAATAAAAAAATGAGTAATACATATATCTATTGTCAACTTGAAAAAAAAATCATTCCATGAGCTGGAAGCCCTGGCGCGCCCATTCTCTCTCTCTCCCTCTATCTGTCTTTCTCTCTGTGTCTGTCACTGTCAAATAAATAAATAAATAAATAAATAAATAAATAAATAAATAAATCATTCCATGAGCCGGACATGGTGGCACACACCTTTAGTCCCAGCACTCAGGAGACATAGGTAGGAGGGTCGCCATGAGTTCTAGGCCACTTTGAGACTACATAGTGAATTTCAGGTTGGCCTGGGCTACAGCAAGTTCATACCTCAAGAAACCAAAATAATAATAATAATAATAATAGATAGATAGATAGATAGATAGATAGATAGATAGATAGATAGATAGATGAGGCTGGGCATGGTGGTGCACACCTTTAATCCAAGCACAAAAAGGCTGAGGTAAGAGGATCACTGTGAGTTGGAGACCAGCCAATATCAGGTAGGCAACAGCATCAGGAGAGTGAGCAGAACTAACACTGGCAAGTTAGGGGCTAAAAATCACCAAGTTCTGGGCTGGAGAGATGGCTTAGCGGTTAAGCGCTTGCCTGTGAAGCCTAAGGACCCCAGTTCGAGGCTCGGTTCCCCAGGTTCCACGTTAGCCAGATGCACAAGGGGGTGCACGAGTCTGGAGTTCGTTTGCAGAGGCTGGAAGCCCTGGCGTGCCCATTCTCTTTCTCTCCCTCTATCTGTCTTTCTCTCTGTGTCTGTCGCTCTCAAATAAATAAATAAAAAATGAACAAAAAAAATTAAAAAAAAAATCAACAAGTTCCTCTCCCAGCAACACACCTCCTCCAGCAAAGCTCCACCTCCCAAACTGCCATCACCTGGGGATCAAGCATTCAGAACACACGTGTTCATGGGGGGGGGCACCTAACTCAAAGCACCACCTGAGATGTAGTTGAACCGGCCAGTGATGGGGACACAAAACTACACTTGGACACTTGGAGTTTTTTTTCTAATGACATGTTGAGGACCTGCTTATGAATCAGTTTCAAGTAAGTCTGCCAGTACTTACAGGACAGGGCCATCCCTGGGGGCACCAGTGACTACACACACCTAGACCGGCCTGAGCTAGCATGGGGTGGGGTGTGGATTGTGTCTCCCACAATGAACCACTTGCTAAACACCCTCTGTGTGTACAAAGCACCGTATAACAAGTCCCTGAAGTCCATACCAAAGAAGGGTCATTGCATATCAGATTGCTAGTATGGATTTTATTTTGCTTCTTTTTGTTGTTGTTGTTGTTGTTTATTTGTTGCTTTTTTGTTTTGAGACAGAGTCTCATGTAGCTCAGGCTGGCATGAATACACTATGTAATCATGGCTAGCCTTGAACTCCTTTCGTCTCAGACTCCCAAATGCTAAGATTATAGGCAAATGCCACCATGCCAAGCTTTTGTTTTGTCTTAAAAAAATAAACCACGCTGGGCGTGGTGGTGCATGCCTTTAGTCCCAGCACTAGGGAGACAGAGGTAGAAGGATCACCGTGAGTTCGAGGCCTCCCTGAGACTACATAGTGAAGCCCAGGTAAGCCTGGGCTACAGCAAGACCCTACCTCAACCACCACCCCCCAAAAAAATGCTCATTTGGGGCTGGGGAGATGGTTCAGTGGTTAAAACACTTGCCTGGAAAGCCTAAGAGCCCCAAGTTCAATTACCCAGTAAAAGCCAGATGCACACGATGGTGCATGTTTCTGGAGTTCCTTTGCAGTGGCTACAGGCCCTGGTGCAGCCATTCTTTCTCTCTCTCTCTCTCTCTCTCTCTCTCTCTCTCTCTCTCTCTGTTTCTCTCTCATTGCAAATAAATATATATTTTTACAAAAACAACAAAAACGAATCTGGGAATTTTAGAATTTCGCTCTTTATGATATTAGATGAGAAGGCAAACAGAAATTTGAATGGGAAGTAAATGACACTGACCTTAGGTTTCTTATCTGTTGGTCCAGGACTCAGTATTTTACATTGAGACAAGGCTGACTGCAGTGGGATAGGAAGGAAAGGGGCCACCCTTTTATCTAGGCCAGAACCTGGGACCATTACAACCTCTTAGATATTGATAAGGCTTCACGGAAGACTTGGGGTTACTAGGAACTGCTCTAAAGAAGGAAGAGAATGTACTAAGAATGCACAGAGGATAAAGGGGAAAGAAGAAATGAACTTCAAAAAGTCAACTAGTTTCTCTTCTATTTTGATATCACTTTTCCCTTCTGTTGTGCGGGTCTTATAATCATGGTAGATTGTCTATATGCACAAGGTCATTAATAAAAAGTTAACAACAACAAAAAAAGCCTGGTGTGGTGGTACATGCCTTTAATCCCAGATAGGAGGATCACTATAAATTCCAGGCCAACCTGTGACTACATGGTGAATTTCAGGCTAGCATGGCCTAGAGCAAGACCATATCTTGAAAAAAAAAGTTAGAAAATAATAATTTAGCCAGGCATGGTGGCACACACTTTTAATTCCAGCATTCAGAAGGCTGAGGTAGGAGCAACATCATGAGATGGAGGCTAGCCTGGGCTACTGGGTGAGTCCCAGGGAAGCCTGGCTTAGAGTGAGACTCTGCCTTAAGAAAAGAAAGGTGAGGGCTGGAGAGATTGCTTAGTGGTTAAGGTGTTTGCTTACAAAACCAAAGGACCCCATTGATTCCCCAGGACCCATGTAAACCAGATGCACAAGGTGGCATATGCGTCTGGAGTTCCTTTGCAGTATCTGGAGGCCCATTCTCTCTCTCTCTGTCTGTCTCTCTCACACACAAATAAATAAATAATTTTTAAAAATTCACTATAAGAGGGCTGGAGAGATGGCTTAGTGGTTAAGCGCTTGCCTGTGAAGCCTAAGGACCCCGGTTCGAGGCTCGGTTCCCCAGGTCCCACGTTAGCCAGATGCACAAGGGGGCACACGCGTCTGGAGTTCGTTTGCAGAGGCTGGAAGCCCTGGCGCGCCCATTCTCTCTCTCCCTCTATCTGTCTTTCTCTCTGTGTCTGTCGCTCTCAAATAAATTAAAAAAAAAATTAAAAAAAAATTCACTATAAGAAAGGTGAAGTCAGGGGAGAGGGTGGAGGAAAGGAAAGGAGGGAGGAGGGTTAATCAAAATTGAAGATGTTATGGCCTGGTGTGGTGACACATGTCTTTAATCCCAGCAGTTGGGAAGCAGAGGTAGGAGGACCTCCATGAATTGGAGGCCAACCTGAGACTACATAGTGAATTTTAGTTCAGCCTGGGCTAGAGTGAGAACCTACCTTGAAAAACACAACAAAAAAAAAGATGCTATGAATAAGCCATATGGAAGCCAGTTGTGATGGCACATGCCTTTTATCCCAGCACTCAGGAGGCAGAGGTAGGAGAATCACCGTATCACCGTGAGTTAAAGGCCACCCTGAGACTACATAGTGAAATCTAGGTCAGCCTGGACTAGAGTGAGAACCTACCTTGAAAAAACAAAAAAAAAAAAAAAGAAGCCATATGGAAAGCTACTTCTTCACATATATATAATATATAAAATATATAAATTATATTTAACATATATAATACATATGTTAATAGGGGGAGTTGGAGCTGGATAGATGGATCAGCAGTTAAGGGTGCTTGCTTGCAGAGCCTAATGGTCCAGATTCCATTCCCCAGTACCTATATAAAGCCAGATGCACAAAATGGCACATATGCCTAGAGTTTGTAGTGACAGAAGGCCCTGGCATGCCCATACTATCTTTCTTTCTCTCTCTCTCTCTCTTCCTCTCTCTCTCTCTCTCTCTTCCTCTCTCTCACATAAAAATAAATTTTTTTGAGGTAGGGTCTCACTTTAGCTCAGGCTAACCTGTAGCGTGCACCACCACACCTGGCTAAATATTTATTTTTTATTTATTTTTATTTTAGAGAGACTGAGAGAGAGAGAGAGAGATGGGGAAAAAGAGAGAATTGGCACACCAGGGCTTCAGTCACTGAAATCGAATGCCAGACACTTGTGCCACCTAGTGGGCATGTGTGACCTTGCACTTGCCTCACTTTTGTGCTTCTGGCTTACATGGGATCTGGAGAGTCAAACCTGGGTCCTTGGGCTTCGCAGGCAAGTGCCTTAATGGCTAAGCCACCTCTCCAGCCCATAAATATTTCTTTTCTAAAAGGGGAGAGTTTAAGCTGGGTGTGGTGGTGCACGCCTTTAATCCCAGCACTCAGGAGGCAGATGTAGAAGGATCACCATTAGGTCAAGGCCACCCTGAGACTTCATAGTGCATTCCAGGTCAGCCTGGACTAGAGCAAAACTCTACCTCAAAAAAAAAAAAAAAAGCGGGAGGAGAGTTTGGCTGGGTGTGGTGGTACATGTCTTTAATCCCAGTACTTGGGAGGCAGAGGTAAGAGGATCACTATGAGTTCAAGGCCACCCTGAGACCACATAGTGAATTCCAGGTCAGCCTGGGCTAGAGTGAAACCCTACCTCACAAATCCAATAAAGGGCTGGAGAGATGCCTTAGCGGTTAAGGTGCATGCCTGCAAAGCCTAAGGACCCAGGTTTGATTCTCCAGGTCCCACATAAGCCAGATGCACATAGTGGCACATGCATCTGGAGTTCATTTGCAGTGGCTAGAGGCCCTCATGTGCCCATTCTCGATCTCTCTCTCTCCCTCCCTCTCTCTTTCTGTCTCTCTCTCTCTCTCTCTCTCTCTCTCCCTCCTCTCTCACTGTCTCTAATAAATAAAAAAAATCTTTAAAAAAAGGAAATCTTGGGCTGAAGAGATGGCTTAGCAGTTAAGCGCTTGCCTGTGAAGCCTAAGGACCCTGGTTCGAGGCTCGATTCCCCAGGACCCATGTTAGCCAGATGCACAAGGGGACACACACGTCTGGAGTTCGTTTGCAGTGGCTGAAGGCCCTGGTGAGCCCATTCTCTCTCTCTTTCTTCTCTCTCTCTCTCTTTCTCTCTCTCTCTCTGTTTCTCTCTCTCTTTCTCTCTGTCTCTTTCTTTTTTTAAAAAAAAAGAAAAGCTTTAAAAAATAAATAAAATAAAAAGGGCAGAGTTTGGGCAGAAGTATCCTATGGAGGTGGATAATGGTCTTCCCAGAAAGCATAGTTTCTTATTAGAAAAATTTCACTGCTAGTGTTGGGATACCTTCCAGTGAGTTGTTGAAAAGAGGCCCCTGATGCCCCCAAAACATTACAGGCTATTTCCAAGGCTCTATTTGCCCACCATAACTAGATGGTCAGGCTCTATTGCTGAAGATGCCACATGCGAAAATGACCACGGAAGGTCACTGAGAAATCAAGCTGGAGTTGAACTGGACGCTTCCTCCCTGTTGACTAGCTGTCGGGATACTGGAAAGAGCGATGCAACACATTGCCTTTTGGTGGAGAGAAGTCATCAACGGTCTTAACCAGCAGTGGACTCTGCAGCCTGATAGCTGGCCAGCCAGGCCAAATGTGCCAAGCGGTGCAGAGGTAGCATGTCTGTTTACAGGGAGTCAACTGCTCTCTGACTGAACTGAAGGCCCTCTCCGTGGGAGAGAATTCATGGCTGGTACTGAAAACCTGGTCAAAAGCCTATGGCTGGGGAAGTCATAAGTTTCCCTAGGGGTTAACTACTACTGTTGTCTGGCTAAATGGATTTATTGTGATTACCAAACTGCCCTCTTAAACACTTATGCCCATATATTAATGCTACTCTCACTTTTGGTTAAAGGAGCTAACCAGATGTCGGTGACTCAAAACTCACCAGAGGGCTGAGAAGTGGCAATGCAGGATTCAGCACTGAGTGAGACATCTCTTCCACAGGCCCAAGGATCATTTAGGAAAAGGTAGCAAAAAGAATATAACAGCCGGAGCCAGGCATGGTGAACATATCTTTAATCCCAGCACTCAGGAGGCAGAGGTAGGAGAATCACTGTGAGTTTGAGGTCAGCCTGAGACTACATAGTGAATTCCAGGATAGCCTGGGCTAGAGCAAGACCCTACCTCAAAAAAGGGGTGGGGGGCTGGAGAGATGGCTTAGTGGTCAAGGTGCTTGCCTTGGAAGCATAAGGACCCAAGTTCAATTCCCTAATACCCATGTAAGCCATATGGACAAAGTGGCACATGTGTCTGGAGTTCGTTTGCAGTGGCTGAAGGCCCATTCTCTCTATCTACCTCTTCCTCTCACTGTCTCTCCCTCTAAATAAAATATTTGGAGATATATATATATATTTAACCAAATATTATACACACACACATATACACACACATATATATGTCATCAAAATAAAAGAGACGAATTGGAAAGAAAAAGGAATTTGGGGTGGGGAAAATGTGTGTTGTGGGTAGGGATTACAATCATGATATATCTTCTATCCTTATGGAAGTTGTCAATAAAAGGTTTTTAGGGGGCTGGAGAGATAGTTTAGTAGTTAAGGCACTTGCCTACAAAGCCAAAGCCAAAGGACCCAGGTTTGATTCCCCAGGACCCTCAGAAGCCGGATGCACAAGGTGCTGCATGCATCTGGGGTTTGTTAGCAGTGGCTAAAGATCCTGGTGTGGTCATTCTCTCTATATATTGATCTATCTGCCTCTTTCTCTCTTGTTCTCAAATAAACAAAATAAATAATTTTTTTTTAATTAGCCAGGCATGGTGGTGCACGCCAGGTCAGCCTAGGCCAGAGTGAGACTAAAGAAAAAAAAAATGTTTTGTTTTGATATTGTATTGATTTATTTATCTGAGACACAGATAAAGAGGCAGAGTGAGTATGCGCCACCGAGCCTAGCTTTTTTTTTTTTTTTTTAAAGAGAGAGGAAGGAAGGGAGGAAGGACCACATTAAGGAAATGGAAGGGAATCAAGAAAATGTCCTTGGAAAGAGGTCAAGAAAACAAACCAAATAGCCAAAGAAGAGTTCATCTCTCCAGGACAGTGTAGAAGAGTTCAAGAGCAAAGCATGAAATCCTGGTTAGCATCCAAAAGAAAAGCAAATACTGTCCCTTGGCAGCCAAGGAGATGACCAGCCCACAAGACTCCCTTCTGGGTGTGACCTTTGGAAAGACATACAGAGTCCAGAAAAGGAAATGTTAAATGATGCTGAAGCCCCCAGGCTGTGCACTGTGACTGAAGGGGAGGTCTGCATTTCCATGCTAAGTCCCCAACCCCTAGACTGAAACCTAGAAATTTATCTGATGGTGGCTTAGCGGTTAAGCGCTTGCCTGTGAAGCCTAAGGACGCCGGTTCGAGGCTCAATTCCCCAGGATACGTTAGCCAGAGGCACAAGGGGGCGCACACATCTGGAGTTCGTTTGCCGTGGCTGGAGGCCCTGGCGCGCCCATTCTGTCTCTCTCTCTCTCTTTCTCTCCCTCTCTCTCTCTCTCTCTCTCTCTGCCTTTCTCTCTCCGTCTGTCGCTCTCAAATAAATAAAAAAAATAACAAAATTTTTTTTTATTTATTTGAGAGCGACAAACACAGATAGAAAGACAGAGAGAGGGAGAGAGAGAGAATGGGCGCGCCAGGGCTTCCAGCCTCTGCAAACGAACTCCAGACGCGTGCGCCCCCTTGTGCATCTGGCTAACGTGGGACCTGGGGAACCGAGCCTCGAACCGGGGTCCTTAGGCTTCACAGGCAAGTGCTTAACCACTAAGCCATCTCTCCAGCCCAAAATAAACAAAATTTAAAAAATAAGAAATTTATCTGATGGTAATGACCTGCTCCGTTCCCTGAGGTGGCAGATAAGTTGTGAATCCATCATCTACAAGGGTCCAAAAACAGCCAGGTCAAAATGATACATGCAGCTAGGGAACTGATGGCCCATGTAACTAAAACAGCCTGGGACAGATCTAGCTTCAGGTTCAAGTAGATCCAGAAGTTCAAACAATGGAGACTGTCACCTGGCTCTGCTCCCATGCAGCTGGTTAAGCCAGCCCAGTCTCAAAGTCCATCTTCTTGGCAGCCCCACTCAAAAGTGAGATTCTTTTTTCCACTAGAAACAGCAAATTCTGAAATTGTTCTGAGACCTCAGATGCCATGTCCATCCCTGAGATGTGACCAGGCTCAGGTGAAGGAGCAATTACAGTCCTCCCTTTCATCCCACTCTTGGTCTAAAGATGGAGTCTCCATTCCGGGCGTGGTGGCACACACCTTTAATCTCAGCACTCGGGAGGCAGAGGTAAGACGATCGCCATGAGTTCAAGGTCACCCTGAGACTACATAATAAATTCCAAGTCAGCCTGAGCTAAAGTGAGACCCTACCTCAAAACACAAAAACAAAAAATGGAGTCTCCCACAAAGCACACAGAGTAAAAGGCTCAGAGAATTGTTCACCTAAAGTGTGGGTTCTGCCTCTAGAAGGACCAAATGATGGACAAAGCCAGAGCTGTCTATCACGGTGGTTCTACAGAGCTGCCAAAAGAACCATAAACACTCAAACTTCCCAATCAGTCGAAAAACTTCCTTTTGCAAGCATCCAGCTACATCCAGTCATGGGGATTAGAACCCTGGCTCTGTCTAGCCTTGTCAAAGAGCATGCCAGAAAGTCTGCACTGAAAGGCCTTAGGCAATCATCCCTTCCTTCTTCCTCCCTCACCAGGCACAGAGAGGGTGGAGGCCTGCCTGAACATGCAGAGCTGATTGGCCAGGAATGGAGAGCAGACATATATTACTTCTGCCTGGGAATGGTTTATAAGGGTCTCCCCTGAATGATGTTAAGCCACCTGTATGAAACACACCTTCATTCCCAGCACTAAGGAGGCAGAGGTAGGAGGATCGCCATGAGTTCCAGGTCAGCCAGAGCTAGAATGAGACCCTGCCTCGAAATTTAAAAAAAAAAAAAAATCTGGTTGGTGGCAGAGGCAGAGATAGGAGGATTGTTGTGAGTTCGAGGCCACCTGAGACTACAAAGTGAATTCCAGGTTAGCCTGGGCTAGAGTGAAACCCTACCTCAAAACACCAAAAAAAAAAAAAAAAAAAAAAAAAACAGTTTGTGAACAAAGGCATGGTGTGTGACCTCTCAAACTTGGATTAGGGATAGGATGGATAGGTATAAGCATTTTTCTATGACAAGATAATTTGGGCTGAGGACGAGGTACAGGGCTGAGGAAAGCTCCCCTCCCCCGAGGAATATCACACCATAAACACCAGTGAGAAAAAAAAAAAATTGAAGGAAAAACCCAGGCATTGTGGCTCTCAACTTTAATCCCAGCACTCAGGAAGCTGAGGTAGGAGGATCAACAGGAATTCGAGGCCAGCCCGGGCTACAGAATGGGTTCCAGGTCAGTCTGGGCCAGAGTGAAACACTACCTCATAAAGCAAACAACATCAAAAAAGTTGAAGGAGCTCAGAGGCACCCTGTCTTTCAGATACCAGCAGCACAGCCCATGCAGTCTTATCAGCTGGCTGCTCTAAGCTGACCTGCTCCTGGCCGGCTCTCTGATCAGGCCATGTGTGCCCTTCGCCTTTCCATCCAAAAGGGAAATGTGTTCCTCACCTGGCTCCTCTTTCATCTTTCCCTTCCTGGCCACTATCTAGCAGCACGGGTTCTCAGAAACTTGGGGACACACTTGAGAAGTTTATCTGAGTGATATCCCTATGCCAAGAAGGTAAATTGCAATGGCTTTGTAAATGCTGTCGTTTTCTTTCTTCTTCCTTGGCTTTTTAAAAACAGAACTCCAGTGGGGACACTGAAATGCCTGGACCCTATGGAATTTGAAATGATTATCATGATTACTTAAGCAGGGGCTTGCTGAAACTCCCCAGCCAGTGGGAACGAGAAGGCAACTTCTAGAGTTATAACCCTTCAGCGATTGGTTAGATAAACGTGGGGCCTGATTAAACAGAGAAAGCCGGAGTGGAGTTGCTTCCATTAACTCTTTCAAGGACTAGAAAACACCCTCAGGAAGCCTTTGAAAGTCCCTAGGAACCCTATCATTTACCAAAACAAGCCTTCATTCCTTAAATAAAAGTTCATGAACCCATCCTTTCTTCATCTGCTCTCACGTTTCTGAAGCCATAGGCCACATCCAGCAAGGTCAGTCATTGCCTTCTTCCCAGGAAGAAAGTGGTTCCCAGCCTGTGTGGTGGAGCACACCTGTAATCCCAGCACTGGGGAAGCAGAGATAGGAGGATCATTGTGAGTTCAAGGCCACCCTGAGACCACATACTGAATTCCAGGTCAGCCTGGGCTAGAGTGAGACCCGACCTCAAAAACAACAATAAGGGCTGGAGAGATGGCTTAGCGGTTAAGCGCTTGCCTGTGAAGCCTAAGGACCCCGGCTAGAGGCTCGATTCCCCAGGACCCACATTAACCAGATGCACAAGGGGGCGCACACATCTGGAGTTCATTTGCAGTGGCTGGAGGCCCTGGCACGCCCATTCTGTCTCTCTCTATCTCTGTCTCTTTCTCTCTGTCTGTCGCTCTAAAATAAATAAAATAACAACAACAAAAAATTTAAAAAACAATAACAACAACAACAAAAAAAAATAGTTCCCTATACCCAAACCAGAAGTAACTCTGTATCTACACTAAAAGTACCCAGTCTTACCAGGCACAGTTTCCCATGCCCCACCCCTGAATGGAAGAACGCCTGAGAGAAGGTCTCAAGGTACACATTTCACAAGCAGTGGGGCTTCCAGAGAAAAAGTATTCAAATCTCAGTCAGGACAGCCTGGGCCAATGCAGCCTACACAGGCCAGGGAGCCCCTGCACCACAAGACAAGGGCATTTCCCCTAGCGTTAGCACAAAAACAAGAAAAATCCCAGAGTCTTGGTCTGTCTGGGTGTTGTGGGGGGGGGGGGTCCCTGACTGTCACAGGATGAGGTACACCTACACCTGCGGTTATGGCAAATGAAAGGAAATGGGTAAGAAATAATAACTTTGGAAAAACAAGTAGTATTGAATTCTGAAAACCGCTACAATGGGAGAGGGCACCAGGGCAGGAAAGAGCATAAATTTTCCAGCAATTGACAATCCCTGTGGGCCTTGCCAATCCTGGATCTGGGAAAGGGCCAGGGGCTTAATCCTCTCCTCTGCAGGCTTCCTGGTAAGGGGGCTACCCAAAGCCAACCCTGCACTTCCCCAGGTCCTGCAAGAACCCAAGGAGCCTCAAATGCCAGGGTCTGGGATCCCCGGAACCCAACCCACCCCTGGACCATTTCCAGTCCTACGGGCTTGGGGGGGGGGGGTCAATGTCGTTCAAGTAATTTCTCTGTGAACACAAGATGGCAGCCTTAAATAAATGCAACCCTGCGCAGCTTTTAATCTTACACATCATTAAATTCCTAATTTACACATTATGTTTTCGTGGGCCAACCCATAACTCATTAGTGTTGAACTCACGAGGTATAAAGACCAACGCACGACGGGCACCGGGGCGCTGTCACCTGCCTGGGTTAACAGTGCCTGCCACGGGGCCAGGGATAAGGTGCTAGGGAGGCACCAGGGTGCTTGCCTGGCCAAGACCAGAGCGCAGACGAGCCAGGGGTTCCAGGACTGGGCCTCTCGCAATGCTCCCAGTGATGCTGCCAAGAAGGTGCTTCTTCCTCCCACTCTCAAGTGTGCCTGCACTCCTACGTCGCACACTCACACCCAGGTGGCCGCGCGGGGCTCCAGGCCTTTGCAGGCCTCCTTGGCAGACATCTCCTATGGGAGGCTTTCAAACAAGCCGTGAAAGCCAGAAACTATACGAGTTACAAATTCCGGAATCCCTGGCCGGCCCCGGCCCACTTCCCCAACTCCAGCCTGGCCCTGTCCCGCTTGGCCCCAGGCCAGGAACACGTGGAAAAGCAAAGCGCACACAACCGAGGGCGGCCGGAGCTCGGGCGAAGTTAGGGGGGGGGGGTATCTCATCACCCTGTCTTCCCAGGCGCCTTGCGACCCAGTGCCACTCAGCGCAGCCCTGGCGGCCCAGGACGAGCCACGGCGTGCAGGCTTTGGGACCCGCCCAGGAAGGGAAGGATGGACTTTTAGAGTCAAGTAGGCCTTGGCGTCTGCTGAGCGCCACTTTCCAGGGAAGAGGGCGGCGGGGTCACTAGGGCACCGATGGAATCCCCAGGCCCCAAGGCGTACCCTAAAGAAAAGGAGGCTACAAGCTGCTCGGGCGCGGGGGATAAAAGGATCTGCCCGCAGGAGAAGGAAGGCCCCCCGGCAGGAGCGCCGGGGACAGCTTGCCGCCAAGAGCAGCCTGGCCGGGCGCTGCGGAGTCAGGCCCTCTTGGTGCTCCGCGCCTTCCCGATCCCAAAGCCAGCTCGGCGCAGGCGGCAGCGCGGGAGGGAGGAGGCTTGGGCGGCTGCCCCGCCCTCACCGCCCGCGGTCACAGGGGCAATTACACTCCTCGCTGCAGACGGTTACCAGCTCGCCCGCGCATCCCGCTCCGGGCTCCCCTCCCTCCTCCGCGCAACCGCTTGCTCCATCTTAGCGAGGGCGACGCGGAAGCCCGGCTCTGGCCAGGCTGCCTCTGGGGACCGCCCGAGGCTCGTCGCGCGCCGCCCGGGATCGCTGGGGCGAGCCCACCGCCTCCCCTGAAGCGCGTCCCCCACCCCCCCCCCCCAGCACCGACTACATGGGTACCGACTTTCGCAGTGGCGGAAAAAAAAAAAAAAAAAAGGCGGAAGAACCCTTGCCCAGGCGTTGCAAGGCCCCAGTTGGTTTACCCTGCCATCGTGTGCACAGCCAATGCAGCCTCACGTCCCCAATCCCACCGGTACCCGGTGTCTTGCTCTGTCCCCTCCCCTCCCATTGTGCTTTCCCAGTCTTAACTCAAGCCTGGACCGCTTGACTGGAACCTCCGAGGCCTTTACTTTGCCAGGAGTCTTCTGCTGCAAGTAAACAGACCCCTTCCCGCCCACTAGGGTTTCTACAATTCCGGAAGGTGTCTTTGAAGCTGTGAATGAAACCTCAGGCTTTGGATTTCGGGCTATATTTTCAGCTAGCTGCGTGAATTGAGGCGTTTCTTAACCTCAGCTTCTTTATCTGCAAAATGGGAGAAAGTGTGCCCGTGTAAGTGTAGCTGCTTGAATTAAGAGATGAGACATGAATGTATGAAATGCCTGGCACAATATCCTGGTGGTTAGCATTATTACCACATGGCCAGCGCAGTGGCGACATTAAAAGTGAGATGATTTTTTTTCCCCCCAGGGCTAAGGCCTCGCAGAGTTCTGGCACACATCTCACTAAATGAGATGCGCTCAAGCCACCGGCTAGGCCAGAAGGGAGGAATGAAGAGGCAAGGGGCAGTCAACCGAGCGAATCAGTCAGCCTTCGGCCTTTGCAAATGAATAGGGCTCTGTCTCTGGCTTCCGCCTTTCCAACCCCAGGTCTGCAACGCCTAAGGCTTAAACCTGGCGCGGCGGTAAATTTAGCCTGAAGGCAGTGCCTCCTGAGGGGTGGGTAAGTCTCTTTGGAGAATGGAAAGTGAACGACGTAGGAAAATGGAGTTGACTCCGGCAAGGGGAGCCCAGGAGAAGAAACATACCCGGCTGCTGGAGGACCACTGACAAAAAGAAATCGGTCGCAAAAGAAGCTTCCCCACAAACTGGGCCACCGTGGGAGCCGTGCGAGACAGACTCCCCATCTGGGAAAGGCTGCCTACGGGTAATTGGGTTTGTTCAAGTTGCCTCTATAATTAATAAGTGATTTGACTTGGAGATTGGAAATAGTCATTGAAAGGAAGCCACGGGCGTAGGGGGTGTGAGGCCCAGGAGCCTCCCTCCTAAATCCAATGACCGTGGAGGAGGATGGTTTAAGGAACATGAGGAATGTGATAATGTTGGCATCCAACCTTCTAGTGTTTGAGTAATTCGTTGCTTAGCTACTTTGGATAGGCCATTATTTTGCAAACTGGAAACATTTGCAAGTGGTGATATTTTGCTCCTGCCTGACGCAGGGGCTGCAAACCTACCCCGGCTCTGCTGAACTCTTCGAAATATATATGCATAAATTGTTCCTAATGAGACCATCTGTTTTTTATGGCCCCTCTGGAAGCAGGAGGAACCCGAAGACTGCTCCGTCTTGCAGAAATCTGTGGCCAGGCAGGCCTTGGAAATAAATAGGGGAGATTAGAACAGTGTGCGTGATTTAACAATACGCAGACAGCAGGTTCGGTGGTTGGGATGTGTGCTCGAGTTCCCAAGGGTACAGATCATTTAGAACGACTCCCAGTAGCTTTGGCGCATAGGGGCTTCAGTCAGTGGGCCTCCTAAGAGGCCCAGGAGGTGCACAGGTTTTCACAGAATACACGAACCTCGTTTATTCCTGTCTGGAACATCGCCAGGCAGACAACACGAAACCCAAAAATTACGGCTGGTCCGGGACATGTACCAAGCTGTTGGATGGCCCCCTGGCATCACCCACTAGAAAAGACCTCTCTCCTACGGAGGTGATGGTAGGTATACAGTCTGAGACTCCGCGCCTGAAGACCGCCCTCACTCCATTTCGTCTGGTTTAGAGCCCGGCGTTGATCCGGGCCTGTCCCAAAGGTTGAGCTTTCTTCTCCGAGCTCCCCTGGCAGGCCCCGCAGCACGGCCTGAGCCCTCGCGGAGAGTGGCAGGGCAAACACTTTTCACATTACCGGGTAGCTGTTAATTGGGGCAGCGCGAAAGACACGGCGCCCACCCCTTTGAGGTGGGGGGGTCAGGAATGGGCAGTGGGGGCTGCTTTAATAATAGAGGGGCTGCCCTGGGGAGCCTCATATATCGGTAACCCCCATGATTAATTCATAACTCTCCACTGCGCCTGGCACCGTCTCCGGTCTTTAATCGGTTCTGAATGTCAGCGAGGCTTCCCCGACAGCCTGAGCACTGCCTTTTGAATGTGTTGAAAGTCGCTGCGCGCACACCAGGACACAAAGTTGCCATCTGCTCCGGGGACCACGGCAACTGGGCGCTGGGAGGGGCCTTCCTCCCCAGGCTCCGACTGCCCCTGGCGGCACCCTCATCCTCGCCTGCCCCCAAAGCCAACGCTGTCCCTTACAACACTGTCACCATCCAATGAAGGGGGGGGAGGCGGTGCATGTGGAAACTACAACTTGCTTCCAGGCTCTGGGCCCCGGTGCGCCTGGAGCTCCGTGGTCACCCAGACCGAGGCCTATGCTAATAAGATTATGAGCTTGGGTTGTTTGTGTGCGGGTACGGGGGGGGGGGGGAGACCGATGAAGTGCAGAGGAGGGGATAATTTAGAGGGGGAGGGGAAAGCCACGGAGAACAAAGCTCCTGGGCCTTGGCATCCAAAGAGTCGCTAAGTGACCACCACTCTCTCCTGAACCAGAGGAAGTGGGGGTTGGGGGCTCAGGTAGGGGGAGGAAAGAGAATGGAAAGGGGGGAGGCTGGAAAGATGCCACAGTGGTTCATGGAGCTTTTGTGCAAAGCCTGGTGGCTTAGGTTCGATTCCCCAGTACCATGTAGAGCTAGATGCACACGGAGAATGGAAAAAGGACAAGGGGGGGCGGTTGTGTATCACAAACCCCTAACGAAATGTTTGGCCTTCTGGCTATTCTAAGAAGCTGAATCTCAGGAAGGTGGGGAAGGGCAGAGACATAGCACTCTGGAGAAGGAGACAGGCTTCACTGCTTTCTGCGGAGAAGCCTTATCCCCATACTCCACCCCCATCCCCAGACTGCAGAATGTGCGTTGACCGACTTCTCGCCTACCAACCACGAAGTGGCTCGAGCCGCATGGGGTGGCCGGGGCTCTCCCTGCAACCGGCCTGCGCTTCCCTGACTTCTCTAGCGGTAGCGGCTCTCCAGACCGGAATTCCATACTCCCGCTAGCGCCAGGACTGCGGAATACTTTGAGGGAGTTGGAACTGCATCGGTTGAACACGTCGGGAGGTGAGATCAGAGAAGAACTAGCAGAAACTTTTGCGTTGTGCGTCTACCCATCCCACCCCACCTCAACCCCAACATAATTTACCTCCCCCCCCCCCCCCGCTTTCCGGCCGCCCCTCCTCCACCCTCTTGATTCCTCAAGGTTTGCAGCCAGTACTGTCACATGGTTTTGTTTCTCTGCTCCTGCTTCTTTTCAGACAGCAAAATTGGACACGTGGAGAATTAGCCTGGCTGGAGAAGCAATGGATACAACTCGAAACAATGGTTTGCAGTACCTTCATCATTACTACCTCACAGGCCAAAGTGATACTGTACGTGTCTGCGGTGGGCACTCTGCTTTACAGTGTTACCTCCCCGCCGCCCGCCCCTGCGCCGCCAGCCTGGGAAGGGACCAGTCTGCCCTGCAATTTTGCCAGCCCCTTGCTCCAACACAATCCAGGGTTAGGCCTGGGCTGCTGACCCTTGCACAGTCTTTGTGCCTGGTGTCTCAGGACTAAATAGCAAAGAGCTTGCTATTTTTAATCTGGGCAGTACTTGTCTCTAAAATGCCACCTCAGGGGGCTGGAAAGATGGCTTAGCGGTTCAGGTACTTGTCTGCAAAGCCAAACGACCTAGGTTCGATTCCTCAGGACGCATGTAAGCCAGATGCACAAGGTGGCGCATGTGTCCGGAGTTTGTACAGCGGTTGGAGGTCCTGGTATGCCCATTCTCTATCTCCCTCCCTCCCTCCCTCCTTCTCTCTCTCCTTCTTTCTCTCAGTCTCAGATAAATAAGTAAAATAAAATATATTTTTTTTAAAAAATGCCACCCTAGCTGGGTGTGGTGGTGCTTGCCTTTAAACTCAGCATTTGGGAGGCAAAGGTAGGAGGATCACTGTGAGTTTGAAGACAGCCTGCGATTACATAGTGAATTCCAAGTCAGCCTGGGCTAGAGCGATACTCTACCACCCCCCCCCCCCAAAAAAAAGGGAAGGAAAGAAAGTCACCCAAATATGAATGTTTGCAAGGCAGTCAGCCTCCAGGTCCTTTGACAACTGGCACATTCCAAACTGCTTGGAGGGCCTTCCCAATCTGACTAGCCATCTTCTGGTGGCAGCTGCTCTTCTGACTAGCTTTCTGTAGCCATGGTGTTCTTACACTGAAACCCCAACCTTGCACCCCCCCACACACACACACACAGAGACAGATCTCCTAGTCCCACCACCACCACCCCCTGCGCAGTTTCTCTTGTGTCCTAGCAGCCTGTGCATCTCGCTGGGGTGCACTCACAGCACTGAAGCTTCCCTTTCACGGTTTCCTTTCACAGCCTTCTTTCCAGCTGCTTGGATTGTGGCAATGCCTGGGGCTCCCTTGCAGCTTTGGGTCTCCCTGCAGAGCTGCAGGCTGTGAATCTGCCATCTCCCTTCCTGCAAAGGTCAACCCACCTCCTCCTCTCACATGACCACAGTTCAGTTCTGGCTTACAGAGCTCTCATACAAAGCTTGAATGTGAGAATGAGGTGAGCTTGCGTTTAAGAAGTCATATACTCAAGTCTGGGGCAGGGACCAAGGGATGCAAAATTCACAGAGGGAAACATTGCAAACCCCAAGTTAACAGTTCAGGGTTTGTAGTCAGAGACCCTAGAAAAAGAGAGGAAACCCCAGAAATGTTGTTGGACCTTGACTCCTGAAACAGGCCTTCTGCCCTCAAGGGCAGAACAGGAGAGAGGCCTGGCATATATACTGATACTTAGTTCCTACAACAAGGGCCCCTCCTGCCATGTTTCCGATTGCGAGTGAAGAGTCTTTCATGGCCGAAATGGGCTGGACTCTGGTTCCTGTCTCACACCAAAGAGGAATTACGGAATGCAGACAAGGTGGTGAGGAAGGCAAAAGTAAAGTTTATTAAGGAAGGGAAATATAGAAAAAGACTCTCAAGAGAGTGGGAAAGTTCCCCAAAAGAGAGAGGGGAGGCTTGGGAATGGGAGCAGTGTTACCAGGGAGACTGGAGATGGGGTCCTTCCTTCAGTAACCTCTAAAGCTGATATCTGCCTAGGCTACAACATTCCCCCCTCAACCTCTTTAAGACTGAAGGGAGGTATAGAGGGATTTCTATTTCTATAGAGGGTCTCCATTCTTAGTAACTTTCAAGCCCTAGATGACGATGAAAGGGGACCTAGGTAGACGGAGTTAGATTGTTGCAGGCCCATCTCAGGGTGAAATGACAGTAAATGAGAAGAGATAAAATTTCACAAGGTCGGGCTGGAGAGATGGCTTAGCGGTAAAGCGCTTGCCTGTGAAGCCTAAGGACCCCGGTTCAAGGCTCGGTTCCCCAGGTCCCACGTTAGCCAGATGCACAAGGGGGCGCATGCATCTGGAGTTCGTTTGCAGAGGCTGGAAGCCCTGGCGCGCCCATTCTCTCTCTCTCCCTCTATCTGTCTTTCTCTCTGTGTCTGTCGCTCTCAAATAAGTTAAAAAAAAAAATTTCACAAGATCTAAAGATTATAATAGATGTAACCTGTTTTCATCAGGAAGAGCCAGGGTTCCAATTTTAAAGCTGTTCACCATAAAGGATGGTGTTTGACATGGCTTGAATCTGAATTAAAGCACAGGAGACATTAGAATTATCTGATATATACATATACATACATACATACATACATATATATATATATACACACACACACACACGTGCACATATATATTGTTTTGTTTATACCTGGGAGAGGCACAAAAACCTTTTAGTCTGCTCTCTTGGGCTTGTGTCCCTACTATCTACCTTCAAAGGGAGACTGCCTTGCTTCTAATCTCTGTCAGGCTGCAGTTAGCTCTAAACACTAATCAGAAGCAAGCTAACAGCTAAGTCTTGGAACTTGGCAGCCACCTGCTACCAAGTCAGCTACAGCCCTCTCATAGAGGGGCCTCCAGAGGGTCTCTCTACACCTCAACCCAAGACTACTTGGCTCTCCAAGGGCCAAAGGAGAACAATGCACAAAGAGAGAGAGAAAGAGAGAAAGAGGAAAACTTGCTAAAGAATGGTAACCCCAGTCTTCTCTGAACTGTACCTAAAAAGTCAGGTTAACTTTTGTCCAGTTGCAAGTCAACTGTAGTCCCTCCCCCTCAAAATTTTGTAAAACAGTTAAGGTTTCCTGCAGTCTCCAACTCAACCACCTCATTTACTGAGAGGCTGCCAAAAAGTTTTGACTGCAAGACGGGCAGCCTAGAGGCACCTCCAGCCGGAACAGCCAAGAGACCCTTCCCTGGGCCAAAGATGAAGACCCCAAAATTCTGGAGGTCCAAACCAGTGAGATGATCAGGAAATGGAAATAAAGACCGTTTCCAGCCGAGCGTGGTGGCACACGCCTTTAATCCCAGTACTCGGAGGCAGAGGTAGGAGGATCGCCATGAGTTCGAGGCCATCCTGAGTGAGACTACATAGTGAATTCCAGGTCAGCCTGAGCTGGAGACAGACCCTACCTCAAAAAACAAAAAAGACCCTTTTCACACTGAGCTAATTGCTGACTCTGTGACTGACTCTCCGCTGTCCTCACTCTCTCTGAACTGTCAAATGACCACGAGGATGTCTCACCCCTCTCTGGGTGCTATGCAATTGTAAGAGTGGGCACTATGGGTGACTTTATCCACAGCGTTCCCACAGCGGTCTTATGCCTCATTCCCTGTTTTCTTGGAACACAGTAGCAAGTTGGGAGTGGGATTCGTGGACGCCACTGAGTCCTGACCCTTTCTAAACGTGAGGCTTGGGGGGTGGAGGAACCCACTCTGACCAATTTCCATTCCTGTCTCCAGAATAACGAGCCGAAAACATGTGTACTGTAAATAAAGCTTGTCTAAATAAAGCACTCAGCTAAAGACTGCCGAGAAAACACTCCGCATCGCTCTGTGCTCAGAGCGTGAGTCAGCTTCCCAGTCCCCGGGGAACAATGGGGACCTTGCCAAAGGTCCCCTTCTGCTGCCACCCCAAGCCAGTTTAGGTTGCGGGCTGCCAGCACCCTAAGATTTTTAGACTCTGAGGCTCAGGACGTGGAGGGGCACTACCACAGACCGAGGTTGGGGGCGTCCGGTTCCAAGGTTAGCCTCCGCAGCGGCGGCGGAGGGTGGAAGATTAAACGACCAGTAGAGGAACCGGGCTGCGGCCGAAGCGGAGAGAAGGGAGGGGAAACAGGGCCCAGGCAGTGCAGGGCCCCCCCAACTCCCGCCCGCCCGCCCACCTAGCGTCTTCTGTGCGGCCTAAGACTCTGCGGCAAAGAACGTTATCAGTCACTCCACTCCTGTTACTTTCTGCGTAGGCCCACATACATATACGCTATCCACACGCACAAGCAAGTTGGAGACTCTAGGAGGCCTGGCCTCCCGCCTTTGTAGTAAGGGCACCAAGGCGGAGCATCGGGACTCTAGGTGGCTTCCGCGCTGTCTCTGTGATCGCGACCTCTAGGCTTCATGGGGAATGGCACACGCCCGGGGAATGGGGAGATGAGGGACTGCGGTGGCCTCGGCTCTAGTGTGTGCCGGCAGTTTCCCTTGACTGGTGACCTTGAGGGTCAAGGATCCACCCGAAAGGCCCGCATTCGCGCGAACAGCCTTATCTCTCCAGCCAAGGCCGCCCCCGGACAGCTGGCTGCCAGCCTGGGGAGGGGGCGCAGGAGATGAAAAACATCAAGGGCTTCACCCGGGATCTCCGTACTCCTGCCTCGCCGGGGCCTGGCCGGCGCTCCATCGCCTGGAATTGCTAAATCGTCCCTGGGCCGGGTGGCAGGGTGAGGCTTTGGGAACTGTGTTTGAGCTGGAGAAGGGAGGAAAACAAGTGAAACGGGAGGGGCGGGGTGGGGTGACGGCTCATAAATCACACAGCCCCACCCTCGGGCCTCTGCGCAGAGACGCCCCAGCCCCGCGGGGAAGAGGAGGGTCACTGGGCCACTCCTGGACGACCTCTGAGCTCTCTCCGAGCCAGAGCTCCACCCTGGGCTCTGGCCCGCGTTAGGACCAAGCTCCCGACCCAGATCGTAAACCGCCCGCCGAATTCGGCGGGAAGCCGCCCTTGGACGCAGCGCGCATCCGCCCAAGGGGAAGTTTATTTATAGCTTGTAAACGTAAAGGAAACCAGACCGCGCTAGCTCGCCGAGCCCGAGCTCCTATGCTCCCCACCTGCCCACCAGGAGGGCGCGGCCAGGCAAGAAGGGGGGGCAGGCTTGATTGTAGCCATCCCTCCACTATGCACCCAGCGGAGAAAGGGTCCTCAAATGCTGCCTAGCCTTAAATCCCTCTCGGTGCGACCCTGCTGGACGGTGAACGCCGGAGAGGGTGGAAGCCAAGGCCTTAGCACTCTGGATAGTTAGTGTGGGGCAGGCTGTGTTGGCCCACTTGGCACACGCGGGCAAGCTAACCAAATGACGCGGGATTCCACAGCTCCGGCTCCGGGCCGGGGAAAGTCCTGGAATGCCAGAAAGCCGGGGAGTGGGCGCTGCGGGAACATCTCCTTAGAAAGCAGGATGCTTTTCCCGTTCCTCCTGCGCACGTGTTCTTAGCCGAGCAGGGAAGCGCTGTGCGCCTGGGGCTGCGATCCGCGGGTGACAGCGGCTGAAACACACCCCCGCCATCGCCTCCTCTCTAGGGGAGCTCCACACTCCGGGGTGCGCTCGAGGCAGGCCCGAGAAGCCAGAAAAACGGAAAAGTGCAATGGAGATTAGGAAGAGAAAACATAAAAGACCCTAGCCCCGAATAGACATGCAGCCGGAGCTCAAAAGACGCTGGCGAGTCATAGTTGTCGCCGTCGCCGCCGCAACCCCCCCCCCAATACTCTGGCCGGGACAGCCCCTCCCAGTCCCAGAGGAGTGCACCCACCCCCCGGCCTGGGCCCGGGCGAATTCGTGTGTGTGTGTGTGTGTGTGTGTGTGTGTGTGTGTGTGTGTGTACGCGCGCGCGCGCCCGATTGCCGGGAGGGCAGTTGCGAAACGGGCTCTTGGCTGCTGCACGGCATAATGGAGGTGGCTGGAACAATGCGCGCTTTGTGCGCGCCGAGAGTTGTTTTCCACCCGCCTCGCCCCCCTC
Source organism: Jaculus jaculus (assembly GCF_020740685.1). Classification (NCBI taxonomy): domain Eukaryota; kingdom Metazoa; phylum Chordata; class Mammalia; order Rodentia; family Dipodidae; genus Jaculus; species Jaculus jaculus. The sequence goes on from NC_059125.1 coordinate 41,290,376, forward strand.
GCTCGGGCCGTATGGCACTTTAATCCCCGCCACGGCTCGGCACAAATGCACTTGTGTCCTGCGGGTCACCGGGGGCCGTGTGGCTGGAGCCGCCCAACCCCTCCCCCGCACACCCCACGGCCCACTGCCCCCGTCTTCTTCCTTCCTGCTCAATGCTCACTCCCCCACCACCACCACTTCAATTCCCGGCGTGGGCCGGTGAGCCGGCTTGGAAGCTTCCGGGCCCGCCGGCCACTTTTATTTTTTCCGTGAAGACGGCCCACCCCACCCCCTGCGCGGGAGCGCGCGCGCGCGCACGCAGAGCGCTGGCCCCGCACCCGCGGCCCTCTCTCGCTTCGCCTCGCCTCGGCCCGCCCGCCCCCGCCCCCGCCCCCGCCCCCGCCCGGCGCTCCGGACTCCTGCGAACAATAGTAAATGTCAACAGATTCCGCGCGGCGAGTGTCTGACTCGGCCGAGATAAGGGTGCGCGGTTGGCCCTGAGCTCCGCGATGCCGCGGGGGGAGTCCACCCTGACCCCAGCTGGAAAGAACCGGCTGTGATGAAGCCTGGGTGGCGGGGGCGGATGGGGGTGAGCACCAGCCCCAGCCCCTGAGGGACAGTCGCCCGGACGCCCAGGCCTGGCCCCACCCCCACCCCGCTTAACCTAGTGCGGCCTATGGGCATGGTGAAAGCGGCTGGATGGACGTGGCAGCTCAGGCCTGCTTGCAAACCACAGATCCACAGAGGACGCAGAAAAAAAAAAAAAAAACACGCTGATCTGGGTGAAGATTTCAAGCAATTTCCCACCTCCTGGGGGTCGGCACCTGAAAAATGCAAAGGAGCCCAGTTCTTGTCTACGGGAACACACGAAACTGTTTTTTTTTTTAAGGCGTTCACGTCGCATGCAGGTCCTCCTCGATGGTCCGCTACCCACCACCCAACCGAGTTAAAAAATTCTCACATTGATTCCCACGCGTTAGTATTAATGGGTTGTTCTTCTTAAATTGTTGCCAACTTTGCTAATGGATTATTATTTAAATGATTCTTTTTTATAAAGTACGTGTTGTTTTATAGATGCGTATTTACTTAAAGAAATCAACTGCATCTATTAACATATTAAAGAGAGAATAAAGCATGGGGCCGGTGTAATGTACTGTTCAGCCTTACTTTGGGTGCTGCGAAGATAGGAAAATCTTATTTGTTTAATAATAAGTCACTCATGAATATGCAAATGACATCGGTGCAGTACCTCACTTCTGTCACTATTAATGAGTTGCAAATTAATGTGACAACAAAAGGAAAATCTATTTAGTGGAGGAACTCGGGTTCCTACCTGGGGAGATCACCAGCAGGCCTGGAACTTGGGTCCCCCTGGAAAGAGAAGCCTGGGGATGGACACCTCACCCAAGCCTTTTTTTTTTTTTTTTTTTGGGAGCCACCACTATTGTTTGGATCCAAGGACCTGCTTGCGGTCCTGCTTTGTCGGAAGCCCCTTAAAATTCCTGCTCCAAGCCAGAGGAAGAAAGGCTGCTCCAGGGTAATTAGGGCCAAGTGTGATTAATGGAAATCAGCCTACAGTTTGAAGTAAAGCAATTGGTGAAGCAGATGGAGGGGGGTCCACCCTCCAGCCACTTTAAAGATTCCCCAAAGCCTTTTTGGCCTCTGTTGTTTGGGACAGGAACAAGTTGGGCCTCAGAGTCTTGATCACAGGTATTAAGATAGCACCCTAACCACTTGCATTTTACGAGGTGACTTTGCTGGTGGGAGATTTCAAAGCAGATCTGCTCATTGTCCTTACAGCCTGAAGTCCTGTTATCTTCCGTTTCAGCTTTTACTCTTCTCTGACCCACACATCAGAGCCCGTATTTATTTCCTCAGTGGATTTGGAAGAGAATGAGTTTTTGTTTGCTTGCTTTTTGTTTTGTTTCTTTTTTTCAAGGCAGGGTCTCACTCTAGCCCAGGCTGACCTGGATCTCACTTTGTAGCCCCAGGCTGGCCTTGATCTCAGGGTGATCCCCCTACCTCTGCCTCTGGAGCTCTGGGAGTAATGGCGTGTGACACCATGTCTGGCTGAGAATGTTTTGAATTCAGTTAGGTTTGGAAGCATCACTACATAAATGAATGAATACATGGATGGATGTGGAGTCCAGAGCCTTGGACTCACACTCCAGGTGCCTGGGTTGTATTTTAAGAAACTGGCTACAGCCCAGCATGGTGACACATGCCTTTAATTTCAGCACTGGAAAGCAGAGGTAGGACTACAAAAGTGAGTTCCAGGTCAGCTTGGGCTAGTGTAAGACCCTACCTCGAACGATAAAAAAATTAAAAAAAAAAAAAAAGAAGGAGGAAGAAGAAAATGTAGCTGGCTAGAGAATATTTTGGGGAGATGCAAACGTTCTATATCCAAATAGGCTCACAATTACATAGTTTTATACATATGTAAAAATTTGTCCTGCATACATTTAAGATTTGTGCACTCTTAAGTGTCTAAGTCATACCTGGTTTATCTGTTACTGCATGAAAACGCCCTAAGGCTACTGAGGTCAAATAATGATTTATTTGGCTCAAGAATCTGAAGTCTGGGCCAGACTGGGCAGGGGCAACTCCCCTCTGTTGCATGCTGTGTGCGCCTGGGCAGCTCCACTGGGATCCACTTTCAGGATGGCACACATACAAGACTGGCAAGTTCATTCTGGCTGTGGTTCTCCACAGGGTGGCTTGGGCTTCCTTACTGCATGGTGGCTGTGTGCCAAGAGCAAGCATCCCAAGAGAGAGGAAATGGAAGCTGTCAGTTACTTAAAGCCTACGCCTAGCAGATCTTGGGGAGTTTCCTCTTCCCAGCTTGAAGATTTCCCCGATGCCTTTTGGCTCTTGCTTCGGGTAGCCAGATGCCTGCTCACCCGGATTAAGACAGCTCCCTTGTCAAGTGTGGTGGTACCCGTACATAAACCCAGCAATCTGAGGGGAGGCTGAGGCAGGAGGATCCCAAGTTCCACGCCAGCCTGGGCTGCATAGTAAAACTCTGTCTCAAAAAGAAAGAAAAAAAGCTGGCTGTGGTGGTGCACAGCTTTAATCCCAGCATTTGGGAAGCAGAGGTAGGAGGATCACTGTGAGTTCCAAGCCAGCCTGGAACTGCAGAATGAACTCCAGGTCAGCCTGGGCTAGAGTGAGACCCTAGGGGCAGGGGTGGGGGTGGGGGACAGACCGCCCCTGGTGATGTCATCTGTGCGGTAATGTACGCTCAACCACTCAGAGCCCAGTTCAAGGGGAAGGGGAGAGGAAGCAAATCCTCCTTCCCACAATGGGAAGTGTGTCAGATCATTGTAAAATCCAGGGGCTATTGTTTGAAAATTGCTATATGTGTGAGTTCAGAAGAATATAGAATACATGACTTCACTTATTTCATTCATGCCCTTACCCACATTTTTGCCCTTTTTTGGCAGTGCTGGCAAAAGGTAGAACCCAGGGCCAGGCATGCTAAGCAAGTGCTCTGCTACTGAGTTACACCACAGCCCAACACTTTCGCAAGTCTAAACTTCAGTTTATTGACTTTGCTAATTTTTTTTTTCTTGATTTTTCAAGGCAGGATCACATTCTAGCCCAGGAGAACCCGGAATTCACGCTGTGGTCTCAAGGTGGCCTCGAACTCACATCAGTCCTCCTATCTCTGCCTCCTGAGTCCTGAAATTAAAAGCATGAGCCACCATGCCCAGTGACTGTGCTATTTTTATCTAAAATTAAAGCAATCCCCCCTTTTTGTTGGAGGGATGCCTTTTGAATAAGACTCAATCAAGGCAAACATACAAAATGCTTTCAAAAATATTAATTAAAATAAAAATTTAAAAAGGTTAAAAATCAATAAATTTATAGCTGGGTGTGGTAACACATGCCTTTAATCCCAGCACTCAGGAGGCCGAGGTAGGAGGATCGCCTTGAGTTTGAGACCAGCCTGAGACTACATACTGAATTCCAAGTCAGCCTGGGCTAGAGTAAGACCCTATGTCACACACAAAATAAATAAATAAAATAACATTTTACTGGCCAGGAGAGTTGGTGGCTTAGTTAAGGTGAAGCCCAAGGATTCAGGTTCAACTCCTCAGGACCCATGTAAGTCAGGTGCACAAGGTGGCACATGCGTCTGGAGTTCATTTGCCCTGGCTGAAGGCCCTGGTGTACCCATTCTCTCTCTCTCTCTCTGTCTCTCCCTCTTTAAGCTGGGTGTGGTGGATCACACCTTTAATCTCAGCAGGATCACCATGAGTTTGAGGCCACCCTGAGACTACAGAGTGAGTTCCAAGTCAGCCTGGGCTAGAGTGAGACCCTACGTCAAAAAATAAAGAAGCCGGGCATGGTGGCGCACAACTTTAATCCCAGCACTTGGGAGGCAGAGGTAGGAGGATCGCTGTGAGTTCAAGGCCACCCTGAGACTACATAGTGAATTCCAGGTCAGCCTGGTCTGGAGTGAAACCCTACCTCAAAAAACCAAAAAAAAAAAAAAAAAAAAGAGAGAGAGAGAGAGAGAGAGAGAGAGAGAAATCTTACCCTCTTTCTATCTCTCAAATAAATAAAATATTTTTTTAAATTATTTGCAAGTGGGGGTGGGGTTTCGGGGAAGGGGGACCTATAACCACTGCAAACAAACTCTGAATTCCAGAAGCATGTGCCACTTTGTGCATCTGACTTGACATGGGTACTGGGGAATTGAAATTTATCCATCAGGCTTTATAAGCAAGCACCTTTAACCACTGAGCCATCTCTCCAGCCCACAAAATGATTTTAAACTATACCACCCATTTACAAATTTAATTTCTTAAATATCTCAGAATGTAACACATATGGATATGGAATTTGTACTGTTTTCTTTTTAAGTACACCTAGGTGGACAAACTGATGATTCTAATGAGAAAAAAATCTTCCTGCGTACTTTGTAAATCAAACAAATGTGGTAAATGTACTGAGTGTGTAATGTCTAAGACAACGCAACTCGGCTGGCTTTCCAATTCAGAGTTTTTAATTATTCTAAACTGGGTGTGGTGGTGAAAGTCTTTAATCCCAGCACTCGAAGCTGGAGCGGAAGGGATCAGAAGTTCAAGGCCAGCCTGGAATACATGAGACCCTGCCTCACAATAATTAATGTATTAATTACTTAATTTGCTTTCTTGATTTTTGGGGGGAGGAGGGTATTTCAAGGTATGGTCTCTAGCCCAGCCTGACCTGGAATTCACCATGCAGTCTCAGGTTGGCCTTAAACTCACAGCGATCCTCCTACCTTGGCCTCCCCAAGTCCTGGGACTAACGGGGTGCACCACCATGCCTAGATGCTTGCTTGATTTTGTGAAGCCAAGTCTTACTGTAGCCCATACTGACCTAGAATTCACGCTGTAGCCCAGGCTGCCCGCTAACTCACAGCAATCCTCTTACCTCAGTTTCCAGAGTGCTGCTATCAAAGGCATGAGACACTACTCCTGGCTTAATGGATTTATTTGTCTGTGGTATTGGAGCTCAAACCCAGTCCTTGCCCATCCTAGGTGAGTCTGAACCACCCCCAAATCCCAAGTCACATTATATATATATACATATATATATATATATGTATATATATATATATATATATGTATATATATATATAGGTTTTTTTTGATGTAGGATCTTGCTCAAGCCCAAGCTGTCCTAGAATTCACTATGTAGTGTCTTTTTAAAAAAGGTTTCATTTTTATTTATTTATTTATTAGAGACAGAAAGAGGGAGAGAAAGATAAAGTGTGAGAATGGGGGCGCCAGGGCCTCTAGCTACTGCAAACAAACTCCAGACACGTGTGCCACCATGTGCATCTGGCTTACGTGGGACCTGGAGAATCGAACCAGGTTCCTTAGGCTTCACAGACAAGTGCCTTAACCACTAAGCCATCCCTCCAGCCCACTATGTAGTGTCTTAAGGTGGCCTCCAACTCACAGCAACCCTGCTACCCCTGACTCCTGAGTGCTGGGATTAAAGGCATGTGCAATCACACCTGGGTAAATTTTTTTTTTTTATTTATTTGCAAGCAGTGAGAAATACAGAGAAGAGAGACAGAGAGAAATGGGCGTGCCAGGACCTCCAACCTGCTACAAACGAATTCCAGATGCATGTGCCACTTTGTCCATCTGGCTTTACGTGGGTACTAGGGAATTTAACTCTGGTCATTAGGCTTTGCAGGCAAGCACCTTAACTGCTGAGCTATCCTCCAGCCTCCAAGTAACATTTTTAATTCTCTTTACCTTCAAATCACAAGTCCTTTAAAAACAGGAGCTATACTAGCCCAGGTTGGCCAAGAGAATTCACATAATCCTCTTACCTTAGCATCTAGGGTGCTGGGATTACAGGCATAAAATACCACACTCTACCACATTGCTGTTACATGATTTTCAGTGGGAACATAAGGCTAATCTATCAGATTCTTTAATGCTCACAAGTTTTCAGAAACACTAGAAGATAAATTGCCTAGATTTTTTTTCCTTTAGCACCAAAATATCATCACAGTGTGTTTTGTTCATTTCATTTTCGGTATATTCAATTCTCAACCTTTCCAAGGTTAAAAAGACACCCTCTGAGGAACGTGTTTTGTCATGTCAAGGTAGTTGAGGTTATTTGATGTAGGAAAAAATTAGGGCTTTGGAATAAGAAAAAAAAGATTCCTAGCTATTATATTTCAATGGAATGTTGGGGGATGGGTGGGTTGTCTGGATTTAGAAAGATATGAGCCTTTGTCTTTGAGGCTATTTTGCAAATAACTGTTAGAAAAGTGAATAGATTTTTTACCTGTAGACGAACAAACTTCTAAGGGAGGGACAGTCCCATTCCCATCCAAAAAGTCAGTTTTGTGTCCATTTGCAAATTTACTGCAGCATTCTTTTAAAAAAAATTATTTATTTATTTATTTATTTCAGAGAGAGACAGAGGAAGAGGAAGAGAGAAAAAGAGAATGGGCATGCCAGGGCCTCTAGCCACTGCAATGAACTCCAGACGCATGTGCTCCCTTGTACATCTGCCTTACATGGGTCCTGGGGAATCGAACTGGGGTCCTTAGGCTTCACAGGCAAACACCTTAACCGCTAAGCCATTTTCCCAGCCCAACTGCAACATCATCATTATTATTATTATTAGTAGTAGTAGTAGTAGTAGTAGTAGTAGTAGTAGTAGTATTTTGAGGTAGGGTCTCACTCTAGCCCAGGCTGACTTGGAATTCACTATGTCATCTCACAGTAGCCTTGAACTCATGGTGATCCTCCAACCTCTGCCTCCCGAGTGCTGGGATTAAAGGCATGCACCACCACCCCCCGCCAAATGCAGCATTCTTTTTTTTTTTTTTTTTTTAATGGGTGCGCCAGGGCTTCCGGCCACTGCAAGTGAACTCCAGACGCGTGCGGCCCCCTTGTGCATCTGGCTAACGTGGGACCTGGGGAACTGAGCCTCGAACCGGGGTCCTTAGGCTTCATAGGCAAGCGCTTAACCGCTAAGCCATCTCTCCAGCCCTGCTCTTGTGTCTTGATCAAACCAAATGCAGCATTCTTAATCTATAGGCAATGTCTATTCTTGGACTAATGAAACTTTGGGGGGGTTGGCAGTGGAATGAACCCAGGATGCTCTCTGCCACTGAACAACACCTGCAGCCCCTTCATTTTATATTTGTATGCCTTCTTTCAAAATGGATCTTTTACTGTTGGTCAGCAGTTCAGTATTCTACATAGATAGTGTTGATGGTCAGCTAGTAAGTAGAATTCAGGATGGAGGATATAGGGACCTGCAAATTTCCAAGAAAAAACATTTGCTTACACCCCTGACAGATCAACATAAGCTACTTATTTATTTATTTGCAAGACAGGGTCTCATGTAGCCCAGGCTAGCCTCAAACTTCTGACCCTTCTGCCACCCCCTGCCAAGTGCTGGGGTTCAAACTCGGGTGCATACCAACTGACTTACATCTTCAAACAGGACCCTTTATAGCTTACTTGTTCTATTATTATCACTATTATTACTATTATTATAGTTTTCAAGGTAGTGTTTTGCTCTAGCCCAAGCTGACCTGGAATGCACCATGTAGTCTTAGGGTATCCTTGAACTTATTGTTTTGTTTTTGGTTTTTTCGAGGCAGAGTCTCACTCTAGCTCAGGTTGACCTGGAATTCACTATGTAGTCTCAGGGTAGCCTTGAACTCACAGCCATCCTCCTACCTCTGCCTGTGTGCGCCACCACGCCCGGTAATTTTTTTTTTTTTTAATGCTGCAAATGGAAGCCAGGGCCTCTCACTTGCTGAGGGCACACCCTCACCCCGATTCTACTTATAATTTCTATGACAACAACTGAAGATGCAAGGCCATATCCTTCACGTGGATTCCCCCCGCCCCCCACCCCGGGAACCTTATTTCTTTTTCTTTTCCTCTTTCTTTCTTTTTTTTCAAGGTATGGTTTCACTTTAGTCCAGGCTGACCTGGAATTCACTATGTAGTCTCAGGCTGGGCCTCAAACGCATGATTATCCTCCTACCTCTGTCCCCCAAGTGCTGGGATTAAAAACATGCACCACTACACCTGGCTTTTTATTTATTTATTTATTTATTTATTTTGGATTTTTTGAGGCAAGGTCTCCCTGTGGCCCAGGCTGGCCTCAAACTCACAGCAATCCTCCTACCTCTGCTGGGATTAAAGGCATGTGCCACCACACCTGACTATCTGATTCATTTTTGACCTGGTCTCTCAGCTCTGTCATTTGATGAGAGGAAAGAAAAATATGTAGCTACCACCTATGTTTCCACAATACTTGGTTGGATTCCTGACTTTAAAATATGTACACAAATTCTTTGGTACTCCTCCCTTTAAAAAGTGGAGCCTGGGGCTGGAAAGTGGCGTAGTGGTTAAAGCATTTGCCTGGGAAGCCTAAGGATCCAGGTTCAATTTCCCAGAACCCATGTAAACCAGATGCACATGGTGGCACATGCATCTAGGGTTTGTTTGCAGTGGCTAGAGACCCTGGAGTGCCCATTCTCAATCTCTCTCATGAATAAATAAAGATAATTTTAAAGAGAGAGAGAGAATAAAATGGGCTGGAGAGATGGCTTAGCGGTTAAGGTGTTTGCCTGCAAAGCCAAGGGATCTCGGTTCTATTTTCCAGAACCCACATAAGCCAGATGCACAAGGGGGTACATGTGTCTGGAGTTCATTTGCAGTTGCTGGAGGCCCTGGTGTGCCCATTCTCTCTCTCTCTCTGTCTGCCTCTTTCTCTCTCCTAAATAAATAAATAAATAAATAAATAAATAAATAAATAAATAAATAAAATTAAAACAAAAAGGTGAAGCCCACCTGGCATGGTGGTACCCAATTTTAATAGCAGCACATGGGTGGTGAGTGTGATCGCCATGAGTTCCAGGCCACCCTGAGGCTCTATAGTGAATTCCAGGTCAGCCTGGGCTAGAGCGAGACCCTTCCTCAATAAATAAATAAATAAATAAATAAATAAATAAATAAATAAATAAAAATAAAAGGTGGAGCCCAATTTTCCTCCTTGGAGTTGTGGGCTGTATTTGGTGACTTGCTTATAAAGGACATTGTGGCTTCCTCTTTACTATTTTGGTGGGGCGGGGGGGGGGGTGGTGAGGAAGCCGGTTGCCAGGTCACAGGGACATCCAGCGACCCCATGGAGTGAGACATGTGCAGGAAAACTGATGCCTCCTACCCACAGCCATGTGAGGTAGTGGACGAGGAAGCAGATATTCCAGCCCACATTTTCCTGCACCTAGAGCCACCCAGCTACACTGCTCCCAAATCCTGACCCATAGGATCTCTGTTTTCTGGTCTCAAACTCATGGTTATTCTACTACCTCAGAACCCCAAATGCTGAGATTAATAGTGAGAGGCACCACTCCTGGCTTAAACTTTTTCTTCTTCTTTTTAATTTATTTAATTTAATTTATTTATTTATTGTTTGTTTGTTTTTGAAGTAGGGTCTCACTCTAGCTCAGGCTGACCTGGAATTCTCTATGTAGTGTCAGAGTGGCCTCAAACTCATGGTGATCCTCCTACCTCTGCCTCCCGGAGTGCTGGGATCAAAGGTATGCACTATGTACCATGCCTGGCTCTTAATCTTAGCTATTTTATTGTTGTTGTTTTCCAGATAGAGTCTCACTGTAGCTCAGGGCGAGCCTCCTACCTCAGCCTCCTGAGTGCTGAGAATAATGAGGTATGCCACCGTGCCTGTAATGTTTGCTGGATTAAGCTGCTGAATTGTAGGGTGCTTTGTTATACAGCAGTAGATCGCTAATAAACAAGTCAGTCTTCCATTTGGACATAGCTCTAATCCATTCTCTTTCCCCCATCTCTTTCCCCACACTTTCACTAGACCACTGAGCCTCTACCCCTCACTGCTGGATTCTTGGCCAGCCTTCTACCACTAAGTCACATTCCTAGCCTTTTTAATCCATTCTAATAACTCTAAACATAGTTCAGTTTTGTACAGGGCACTAAATGTCCCTCTTCAAATCTTCAAAGCAAGACGTCCATCATTTCTTTTCAACCCTGAGAACCATTTTCTAAAATTCATGAGGAGTAACCTAAATCACATGGCTGGGAGGGAGAGAAAAGAGTGAACATATATAGGAAAATAAAGTTTCTGGCATAACAGTGATGATAAACTCAAAAGCAGAAGCAGTAAAACAATTTTAAATAGCTCTTTTGATCACTTTGCAGTTACAAGTCAGATCTTTGTAAGAATTCATTAGCATTCTCACTTACTGAGAGGAACCCTTCTTGAGGGTAGAGTCAAAATGAAACCAAACACACATTCCTACTCTAGAAGAAGCCACTCAGAGTCTAAAGAGCAAGCCAGGATGATTAATTTCTGGAGGAGTAAATCTCCTGCAGGTATCTCCTGATGTGCTACTTGTACAGAAAGCAACTTCATGTGCATTGGTTTTGTGTGTGTTGGTTTTATTTGGTTTTTTTTTTTTTGGAGGCAGGGTCTCACTCTAGCCTAGGCTGGCCTTGAACTCCTGGCAATCCTCCTACCTCAGCCTGCAGAGAACTGGGATTAAAGGTGTGAGCCACCACACCCAGCTGCATTGATTTTGTTTTGTTTTGTTTTTCTTTTCTTTTGCCGACAATGAAAATGATAAAACCTATGTAGTGTGACCTAAACGACTCAGGTTGCTTCCTGCCTCTAAGCAGGGACATTACTGTGTAGCTAAGACTATCTTTCACAAAAGGATTGAGTAAATCATCCCATATTTCAATGGCTTGGTCCCATTCCACTTATGGAAGAAGGAAAGGGGTGTGTGTGTGTGTGTGTGTGTGTGTGTGTGTGTGTGTGTGCGCATGAGTGCACGCACGCTCGCACCTTTCCACAAAAGATTTGACAAAATTTATAGTAAAAAAAAAATTCCGGGTATGGTGGCGCACGCCTTTTATTCCAGCACTTGGGAGGCAGAGGTAGGAGGATCACCATGAGTTCGAGGTCACCCTGAGACTCCATAGTGGATTCCAGGTCAACCTGAGCTAGAGTGAAACCCTACTTCTCAAAGCCAAAAAAAAAAAAAAAAAAAAAACATTTTCTCTATCTGCCTCTTTGTCTCTCAAATAAATAAAATATTTTTAAAGATATTTATTTATTTATTTATTAGAGAGAGAGAGAGAGGGAGTGAGAATGGGTGTGTCAGGGCCTCTAGTCACTGCAAACTGCATGCGCCACCATGTGCATCTGGCTTACATGGGACCTGGAGAATCGAACCTGGGTCCTTAGGCTTTGCAGGCATGTGCCTTAACCACTGAGCCATCTCTCTGGCCCTAATTTTTTTTTTTAACAAAAATGTAGTGGGAGCTAGGGTGATAGCTCAGTCAATAAAGTGCCTACTATATATAAAGACATGACTTTGGATTTCCAGCAGCCATGTAAAAGCCAGACATGGTGGCATGTCTGTAAACCCAGGCAAAGATGGAGGATCCCTAGGGCTTGCTGGCTAGCTAGTCTAGCCAAATGGTGAGTCCTAGGCTCAGGGAGAAACCATGCCTCCACAAAAAGGTGAACCACTAAGGAAGACATGGACTTCTCACCTTCAAATGCACATGAGCCCATATATATGAACACACACACACACACACACACACACACACACACGATAAATTAATGATTTTTTTTTTTTTTTTTTTTTTGGTTTTTCGAGATAGGGTTTCACTCTAGCCCAGGCTGACGTGGAAGCCAGTATGTAGTCTCAAGGTGGCCTTGAACTCATGATGATCCTCCTACCTCTGCCTCCTGAGTGCTGGGATTAAAGGCAGAGGTAAGGGGATTACCATGAGTTTAAAGCCAGCCTAGGACTACATCGTGAATTTCAGTTCAGTCTGGGACCTTGGAATATCCCCCCCAAAAAAACAAAAGAATGAATGTAATTGGATGTAGTTGTACACACCTATATTCTCAACATTTTCAAAGTGGAGGCAAGAGGATCAAGAGTTCACGGTATTGCCGGACATGGTGGCGCACGCCTTTAATTCCAGCACTCGGGAGGCAGAGGTAGGAGAATTGCCCTGAGTTCTAGGCCACCCTGAGACTACATAGTGACATAGTGAATTCCAGGTCAGGCTGAGCTAGATTGAGACCCTACCTCAAGAAACCAAACCAAACCAAACAAACAAACAAACAAAAAAGTTCAAGGTATCAAATTCCCTCTGTCACTCTGATACATAGGAAATTTGAGGCCAACCTGGGCTACATGAAACCCTATCTTAAAACATACCCCCCCACACACACATACACGGAGCACTCCTCCCCCTCACAGAATCAGGAATGCTTTTTGTTTGTTATTGGGGGGTTAGATAATTTGGGGGGTTTTGAGGTAAGGTCTCACTCTAGCCCAGACTGACCTCTGTAGTCCTCACCAGGCTGGCCTCAAAGTACAATCTCACAGTGATTCTTCTACCTCTGCCTCCTGAATGCTGAGAATAAAGACATGTGCCACCACACCTAGCTTTTGTGTGAGTGGGGGGGGGATTTTTAATTTTTTTTTTTTTTGAGGTAGGGTCTCACTCTAGCCCAGGCTACCTGGAATTCACTATGTAGTCTCAGGGTGGCCTCGAACTCACGGTGATCCTCCTATCTCTGGTCCCGAGTGCTGGTATTAAAGGCATGCACCACCACGACTGGCTTTGAAATATTTCTATTATTATTATGTATTTGTTTGAGAGAAAGAGGCAGAGAGAGGGAGACAAAGAATGGGCACACCAGGGCCTCCAGCCACTACAAACAAACTCCAGATGCTTGCGCCACCTTGTGCATCTGGCTTATGTGGGTCTTGGAGAATCAAACCGGGATCCTTTGTCCTTGCCGGCAAACACCTAACCACTAAGCCATCTCTCCAGCCCAGGTATTTTCATTTATTTACTTGTATGTGCGTGAGAGAGAGAACGAGTGCTCCAGGGCCTCCTGCTGCTACACTCTAGATACACATGCCACTTTGTGCATCTGACTTTGTGTGGACCCTGGGGAATTCAACCTCTGCTGACAGGCTTTGCAAGCAAGTGCCCTTAGCCTCTGGGCCATTGCTCCAGCCTCTGGGTTAGTCCTTTTGAAGTAGGATCTCTTGCCCAGACTTACCTGGAACTCACTATATAGCACAGACTGCTGGGATTTAAGGCATGTGCCACCAAGCCAGCTTTGTCTTTGTCTTTTTTTGTTGTTGTTTGTTTTGTTTTGTTTTTGTGAGGTAGTCTCACGCTAGCCCAGGCTGACTTGGAACTCTGTAGTCTCAAACTGGCCTTGAACTCATGGTGATCTTCCTACCTCTGCCTCCCAAATGCTGGGATTACAGGTGTGCACCACCACGCCCAGGTTTTTTTTTTTTTGGGGGGGGGGTTGTGTTTTTCAAGGTAGGGTCTCACCAGGCTGACCTGGAATTCACTACATAGTCTTAGGGTAGCCTCGAACTCATGGCGATCCTCCTACCTCTGCCTCCTGAGAGTTGGGATACACCACCAATGCCCAGCTGTTATATTTTATTTTGTTTATTTATTTATCTACTTGCAAAGAGAAAGAGAGAGAGAGAGAGAGAGAGAGAGAGAGAGAGGGCACCAGGACTTCCAGCTACTTTGTGCTTCTAGCTTTATTTGGGTACTGGGGAAATCGAACATGGGTTGGTAGGCTTTACCATGAATTTGAAGCTATCCTGATACTACATAATGAATTCCAGGCCAGTTTGGGCTAGACTGGGACCCTACTTCAAAAAAGAAAAAAAAAAAAAAAAAACAAGAGGCACAACGATGGTTTGGGGTGATGGCTCAATGGCTAAAGGTCTTGACACTCAAGCTGGAGTCCCTGAGTTCAATCCCTAGACCCCACGTAAAAAGCCACAGCAGAGCTGTAGAGACAGCTTAGTGGTTAAGGCGTTTGCCTGGAAAGCCAAAAGACCTCAGTTCAATTCCCCAGGATCCATGTCAGCCAAATGCTCAAGGTGGTGCATGCATCTGGAGTTAAGTTGCAGCGGCTGGAGGTCCTGGCCTGCTGATTTTCTCTCTTTCTCTCTCTCTCAAATAAATAAACATTATATTTTAAAAGATTTATTATAAAATAAAATTTTCAAAAAGCCATGGCAGACTTCTATAATCCCAGCATGCTGACGCTAATGGCAACTCATGGTGAGCACAGCAAGGACATCGAAGTGAGCATGCAGAGGAGGAATCCTGGCCTTAAATGAGGTGGACAGGTGAGGAACAACTCAAAAGTTGTCCTCTGATCTCCACATACATGCCATGGCTCATGCATACTTGTATACACACGAACACACACACAAAATAACAAAAAACATTTACTCATAAGGGCAATGCTTTCTGTCTAATGGATCATGAGCATTTGAACAACATTTATTTGTTTTATTTGTTTATTTGACAGAGAAAGAGAGAGAGAGAGAGAGAGAGAGAGAGAGACCATGAGCATGTCAGGACCTCCAGCCACTGCAAATATACTCCAGGCACATGCGCCATCTTGTGCAGCTGGCTAACGTGGGTCTTGGAGAATCGAACCTGGGTTCTTTGGCTTTGCAGGCAAAAGCCTTAACCACTAAGCCATCCCTTCAGCCCTTGAACAATATTTATTGAGCAGGTACCGTAAACTAGAAGGTCATGATAAAGAAACACATAAGAGACTGGGATGGGGGCTTGGGAGATGGCTTAGCAGTTAAGACTCTTGCCTGAAAAGCCAAAGGACCCAGGTTCAATTCCCCAGGACCCATATAAGCCAGCCACACAAGGTAGTACATGCATCGCAGCAGCTGGAGGCCCCGGTGCACCGTTCTCTCTCTCCCTCCCTCCCTCTTTCTCTCTCTCAAATACATAAATAAAAATAAAGATAGGTTTTTTTTGTTTGGTTGTTTTAAGAAAAGAGATCTGGGATGGAGCTTGGTGGTAGGCTCTACGTTCCATCTCTAATACTGCATGTGAGAGACAACCCAGTGTTAAAGATGTTTGTAGTCCAGTACAGGGAAACAGGGACATAAATCTTAGTGACATACAGTACAAGGTTCTAGCTGCTTCAACCAAAGGCTTTGAAGCCAGGTGTGGCGGCACAGGCCTGCGATTCTAGCACTCAGGAAGCTAAGATAGGAAGATTGGCAAGCTCATGGCTAGCCTGGCTATAAAGTGAGACTCCCCCCTCAAAAAAAAAAAAAAAAAAAAAAAACAAAACAGGTTTTGAAGGTTGCTGTGTATCTAGGAAACCAAGCTGTAAACACACGTTCACCAAAAGGCATGGTTGACAGAATTATAGATAATGGCATCAAGGTGGAAGCTACCGAACTGTCCATCAGCAATAGGATGGGGAAGCCAGGCGTGGTGGCGCACGCCTGTAATCCCAGCACTCGGGAGGCAGAGGTGGGAGGCTCACTGTGAGTTCGAGGCCACCCTGAGACTACATAGTGAGTTCCAGGTCAGCTTTGGCTAGAGCGAGACCCTACCTTGCAAAACCAAACCAAAAAACACAATAGGATGGGGAAAGAGAATGCAGATGTTTACATAATACAATTTGATACGGCAGTGAACATAAACAAGCTACGTTTGCACATTGCAGTGGAAGGTATCTCTCCATCAGACTCTGGAGCAGAAAGAGCCAATTTTCTTTATCCATGTGTTTCAGGCATGTGCTATGATTTCCTGGAGATACAAGGAGCAGCTGACCTATGCAGTCAGCAGTAGGAATAACGGCTGTCCTGCTGAGAGTGGGGTGTGATGTTGGCTTGCCAGCCCTGCAGCAGTTCTTGGAAACAGCACATGTCTGTTCCTTAACCTGGGGGCTGCCTATGGACAAGTGCAACCCATCTCTTCAGTTTCTGAGAAACCATGGAGCTATACTCTTAGGATGCTTGCCCTTTCTAGATATCTGCAGCACACCAATAAAACGTGTTGTTTTAAAAAGCCCCCAAATGCCCACCCTTTGAAAGAGTGGGTGGACCAATGAGGAAGGAAGAAATGGTCAGCACAGGAAGTTTCAACCCTGGAAGAGGTAATGGTTTTGTCTTTCCTTTTCTTCCCCCCCCTTTGATTTTATTATCTATTTATTTATTAGACACAGAGAGAAAAATAAAGAGAGAATGGACCAAGGCCTCTAGCCACTGCAAACGAACTCTAGACACATGTGCCACCTTGTGCATCTAGCTTACATGGGACCTGGGGAATTGAACCTGAGTCCTTTGACTTCACAGGCAAGCGCCTTAATTGACAAACCATCTCTCCAGCCTCCGCCCCCCACCCAGATAGGGTCTCTTGTAGTCCAAGCTGGCCTTCAATTCTCTGGCCCTCTTGTCCAGCCACCTTCCTAGTGCTATTTTTACAGGAATATACTACTATTACCAGGCCTGGCTTTAAAAATTATTTTATTTATTTATAAGCAGAGAAAGAGAGGGAGGGAGAGATTATGAGCTCACAAGTGCCTCCTGCCACTACAAACAAACTCCAGATGCTTGTACCACCTTGTGCATCTGGCTGTACATGGGTACTGGATAATCAAACCCGGCTCATTATGCTTTGCAGACAAGCACCTTAACTACTGAGCCATCTTTCCAGCCCTAAAAATATTTTTTATTTATTTGCTTGCAAGCAGAGAGAAGTAGACATAGGAGAAACAGAGAGATAGAGAATGGGCACTCCAGGGCCTCTAGTCGCTGCAAAGGAACTCCAGATGCATGCACCACCTTGTGCACCTGGCATTATGTCGGAATCAAACTTAGTTTTTTTGTTGTTTTGTTTTTTTGAGGTAGGGTTTCACTCCAGCCCAGGCTGACCTAGAATTCACTATGTTGTCTTAGGGTGGCCTTGAATGCATGGCGATCCTCTTACCTCTGCCTCCCAAATGCTAGGATTAAAAACATACACCACCATGCCTGGCTTTGTTTTTGTTTTTTCAGATAGTTTCTTGTTGTGTAGCCCTGGCAGACCTTGAACTTGCTACATAATCCAGCCTAACCTTAAAGTCCCAACAATCCTTCTGTCTCAGGCTCCTGAGTGAGAGGATTATAGGCATAAGCCACTATGCCCAGCTTGTCTTTTCTCTCTTTTCTATTCTCCCTCCCTACCTTTTCTCCTTCCTTCTCTCCTTCCTTCTTTTCTTTCTTCTTTTTCTATCAAGGTAGGGTTTCACATTAACTCAAGCTGACCTGGAGTTCACTATGTAGTCTCTGGGTGGCCTCAAACTCACGGCGATTCTCCTACCTCTGCCTCCCGAGTGCTGGGATTAAAGGTGTGCACCAGTGCACCAGCATGCCTGGGCCCCCCCTTTTTTTTTGAGATGAGTTCTCTCTACATGCACCAGCCTGGCTTAGATCTCACTATGTAGGCCAGACTACCTCTCACATGCTGGCATTACAGGCGTGTACCCCAACCACATCTACCCTGGGCTTGGTGTTCCTAGGAGGTCAACTTCAGTTTTAGGGATGGATGATTAGTGGTGTTCAGATAAATGGGAAGGAACCGAGGGGCTGGAAGTGTCCTGAGCCCTAAGGATATGCAAGGGAACCTTTTGGACCTGAAGGATGGTGGGGGAGGAGCTCAATGGTTGGCCAACCCCATCACAGAAGCCTCTCAGTCCTAGCTCACCAGCATTGCTTGGCAGTGGCATCTGGAGACGACAGGATGACAAGGGCGGAGAAGTAGTAGGTACAGGGCAACAGGCAGGATTGAAGATCGAGAACCTTCCAAATGTGGTACAATCAGGGTTAAGGAGTGGGCTGTGGGAAGGAAGAGAAACATCATTCTAAGGGACAGGAAAACACAAGAATGAGAAAGCCTCTCAGAGCAAGGAGAATGAAAGGAGGGGTATTTTTAAAGCTTCCGGTTACACATATAAAAATACAGTCTGTTCGGCTTTCTATAAAGACAGTGTCCCTGAATTCTTAAGGACAGGAGCAGTCATCAAAGAGATGTCCTGATTTCTCTCTAAAATAGGGATTCTTAACTTGGCATCTGTATGGAATTCAGGGGATTTGCGAATTTGGACAGGGAACATTTTTCTTTTTCTTTTCATTAACCTTGAATTGCAGTTTAGTATTTCCTTTGGTCATGCATATAGGCAACAATTACAACCCTATTAGCAGCACCTGTGACTTTAGCGCCAATCAAAAGCACCAATATTTTCATATCAGATTACAATTGACTCAGATATCTCAATATATAGATTATACTCATCACTAATTCAAAATTATGATATCTGCTGGGCTTGCTGTTAGACCTTATTTAATTCATAATTAGAGTCTTTGCATTGTTTTTTTTTTTATTTTACTTAATTTATTTTGGTTTTTCAAGGTAGGGGTCTCACTTTAGCCCAGGCTGACCTGGCATTCACTATGGAGTCTCAGGGTAGATTCAAACTCCTACATCTGCCTCCCAAGTGCCTTCTGGCTGGCATTGTTTTTTTTTTTTAACTTTTTTTTTTAAATTTTTTATTTATTTATTTGAGAGCGACAGACACAGAGAGAAAGACAGATAGAGGGAGAGAGAGAGAATGGGTGCGCCAGGGCTTCCAGCCTCTGCAAACGAACTCCAGACGCATGCGCCCCCCTTGTGCATCTGGCTAACGTGGGACCTGGGGAACCGAGCCTCGAACCGGGGTCCTTAGGCTTCACAGGCTAGCGCTTAACCGCTAAGCCATCTCTCCAGCCCATCACCTCAATGTTTCTAAGGATGACCTTGAATTTTGGTCCTCTTGCCTCCACCACCCAAGGGCTAGGATTAAAGGCATGCATGGGGGCTGGAGAGATGGCTTAGCGGTTAAGCGCTTGCCTGTGAAGCCTAAGGACCCCGGTTCGAGGCTCGGTTCCTCAGGCCCCACGTTAGCCAGATGCACAAGGGGGCGCACGCGTCTGGAGTTCGTTTGCAGAGGCTGGAAGCCCTGGTGCGCCCATTCTCTCTCTCTCCCTCTATCTGTCTTTCTCTCTGTGTCTGTCGCTCTCAAATAAATAAATAAATAAAATATTTAAAAAAATGTTTAAAAAAAAAAAGGCATGCATGACCCTGGTTTATGCAGTTCTGGGCCTCATGTGCTAGATAAACGTCTACCAACTAAGCCACACCCTCCGCCTCCAACAGTGCTTGAATAAAGTATATCAGGCTCCACTCAATTTTCTACCTCTCTTTCTTGTCTCCTACCTCTGCTTGCAAACCCTTTCCCCTTGCTCTACTGTAGAAAGGCCACTGTTCTTCAAACCCCAGGCATGGGCTGGAGAAATGGCTTAGTGGTTAAGGTGCTTGCCTGAAAAGCCTAAGGACCCATGTTTGACTCCTCCAAATCCTCGTAGGTTAGACGCACATGGTGGCACATGTGTCTGGAGTTCATTTGCAGTGGCTAGAGGTCCTGGCATATCCATTCTGTCTCTCTAATAAATAAATAAGAAATGCATTTTAACAAACAGATATTTTGTCACCTCTTCTAGAATGTCTCTGTAGCAAAGTAAACCGTGTTTCCCTGCAGATCCAATGATGAAGTTTTGAACCCCCCCCCGGAAGTCCAACCCAATCTTATTTGGAAATATGATGGTAACAGATGTAATTAGTTAAAATGAGATCATAGTGGATAGACAGCCTTTAATCCATTATGACTGGTGTCCTTATGATGATACAAAATTTAGAGACAGGGCCACTGGAGAGATGGCTTAGTGGTTAAGTGCTTGCCTGTGAGGCCTAAGGACCCCGGTTTGAGGCTCGATTCCCCAGAACCCACGTTAGCCAGATGCACAAAGAAGTGTACGCTTCTGGAGTTCATTTGCAGTGGCTGGAGGCCCTGGCGTGCCCATTCTCTCTCTCTTTCTCCCTGCCTCTTTCTCTCTGTGTCTGTCGCTCTCAAATAAATAAATAAAAAGTAAACAAGCAAACAAAAATTTAGGGCCAGATACAGGGAGGTGGTCATGAGAAGATGAAGGCTAAAGCTGGGATAATGCTTCTGCAAGCCAAGAAACTCCAAAGATGGCCAGCAAACCACTAGAACCTGGGGGAGAGGCAGGGAACAGGTTCCTCCTAACCCCTCAGAGGAGTCAAGTCAGTGGCTCCAGAACTGTGAGACAGGGCCAAGGACTTGTTTTTGAGGTTCATTTATTTATTTTTTTTTTTAATTCTATGCCTTTTTCCTATTTATTTATTTATTATTATTTATTTTGTTTTTTTGTTTGTTTTTATTTATTTATTTGAAAGTGACAGAGTGAGAAAGAGGCAGATAGATAGATAGATAGATAGATAGATAGATAGATAGATAGATAGATAGATAGGGAGAGAGAAAGAGGGGAGAGAGAATGAGCGCATCAGGGCCTCCAGCCACTGCAGACGAACTCCAGACGCGTGCGCCCCCTTGAGCATCTGGCTAATGTGGGTCCTGGGGAATCGAGCCTCAAACTGGGGTCCTTAGGCTTCACAGGCAAGCGCTTAATCACTAAGCCATCTCTTCAGCCCTATTTTTTGGTTTTTCAAGGTAGGGTCTCACTCTAGCTCAGGCTGTCCTGGAGTTCATTATGGAGTCTCAGGGTGGCCTCGAACTCACAGCCATCCTCCTACCTCTGCCTCCTGAGTGCTGGGATTAAAGGCGTGTGCCACCATGCCCAGCTCTTTTCCTCCTCTTTTTTTTTTAATTAATTAATTTATTTATTTGAGAACGACAGAGAGAAAGAGGCAGACACATAGAGAAAGAAAGGGCACACCAGGGCTTCCAGCCACTGCAAACGTACTCCAGATACATGCACCCCTTGTGCGTCTGGCTAATGTGGGTCCTGGGGAATCGAGCCTCGAACTGAGGTCCTTAGGCTTCACAGGCAAGTGCTTAACCGCGAAGCCATCTCTCCAGCCCGCTTTTCCTCCTTTTATGATGGTCTTGTGTAGGTAGTGTCAGGCACTGTGAGGTCATGGATATTCAGGCCATTTTGTGTCTGCGGGGAGCACGTTGTAAGGAGTCCTACCCTTCCTTTAGCTCTTACATTCTTTCCTCCACCTCTTCCGCTTTAGACCCTGAGCCTTGGAAGGTGTGATAGAGATATTACAGTACTGAGCACTCCGATCACTTCTTTCCAGTACCATGATACCTTCTGAGTTGAAGGACTTAGTTTTTAAATTCTCCAAGTATAGGGGCCTGTCTGCCTGACTCTTACACGTGAAGTCTGAAAAAGAGAGGTACCAGGGGTCCTCCAGCTCTTACCGACTTTTATCTGATACCTGGTATTGCAGTTACCTTGTTGTTGCTGGGATAAAAACCCAGCCACAGAAGCAGCTTATGTGAGGAAAGGGTTTATTTCAAGCTGACAGATTCCAGGGGAAGCGTCATCAATGCAAAAGATGGCTCACTTCCATACATCCCCAGCAGAGAGACAAAAGCCAGCCGCCACAAGCATGAACACCTGAACTCAAGCTGGCTGTCTACACACCTTAGAACTGGACCCAAGATCCACCTCCTGTGACACACCTCCAGACTAAATAGTAAGCTTAATCAAAAATACCTAAGGCAGGGCTGGAGAGTTGGCTTAGCACTTAAGTGCTTGCCTATGAAGCCTAAGGATCCCAGTTCGAGGCTCGATTCCCCAGGACCCACATTAGCCAGATGCACAAGGGGATGCACGCATCTGGAATTCACCTGCAGTGGCTGGAAGCCCTGGCGTGCCCATTCTCTCTCTCTCTCTCTGCTTCTTTCTCTGTCTGTCACTCTCAAATAAATAAATAAAAATAAACCAAAATTAAAAAAAAAAATACCTACGGCAGGTTGGGCGTGATGGCGCACACCTTTAATCCCAACACTTGGGAAGCAGAAGTAAGAGGATCACCATGAGTTTGAGGCCACCCTGAGACTACATAGTGAATTCCATGTCAGCCTGAGCTAGAGTGAGACCCTGCCTCAAGAAACCAAAAAGAGACCAAAAAAAAAAAATTAATTAATTAAAATATCTAAGGCTATGGGAGACATACTTTTATATTCAAACTACCACAGCTGGCTATTTATAGATATGCTTGGGAATTTGGTAGAGCCCCAGGAATTGGGTTTTGTTTGAGGTTTCACTTCAATGATCCATCTGTTTTACAAAGTGTCAGATTAAAACAATAACACGCCACTAAGCTTGGTGGCACACTCTTGTGATGCCACCATTCATGAGGAGGATTGTCATAAGTATCTGGCCATCTTGGGCTGCATAATGATTTCAGTGCAAACCTGGACTACTTGTTTCAAAAATAACAACAAAAATCCACCAATAAAATAAAAGAATATGCTGGTGAGATGTGGATAAAGCAATTATTGTGCAAGCATGAATACCTGAGTCCTGATTTCCAGAATCCACTGTGATGCTAGCATCTATAATCCCAACATGTCTAGGGCAAGAAGGGAGGCAGAGACAGGAGAATCTTTCAGAAGCTTGTGGGCCAGCTAGCCTAGCATATTCCATGGTGAACAACAAAATGTGACCCTACCTCAAAACAAGGTGAAAGGTGAAGACTGACACCCAAAGTTGTCCTCTGGCCTCTACATGTGAGCCAGTACTCACACATACATGAACACACACACACACACACTAATAAAATGATAAGAAACCAGCAGAAACATGGGGATGGATCAGGAGAATTGGCACTGTGAGTGAGAAGAGCAGTCCACAATGCAGCTGAAGAAGCAAACCAGAACTTTGTAGATGTGAATGAGCTGCTAAATCCAGCCTAAGACTTCTTTGGGATTTTATTCAAAGGGGGTTTGTTTGTTTAAGGCAGTAGCTCACTATATTGCAAAGACTGGCCCAGAACTCCTGGACTCAAGGAATCCTCCCACCTCAGTATCCAGAGTAGCAAAGAGGACACAGAATTTAAAGGTCAAAGGCCCTGCTACCTTGAGGGAATTGCGACTCTGAAATTCTGGGGGCCTTTTGGCTCCAGAAAGATACCCAATACTTTAATGAACTAGCAAACAAATCAACAAAAGCTAAGATGAAGCCAGGCATGGTGGTGCACAACTTTAATCCAGTACTTGGGAGGCGGAGGTAGGAGGATCACTATGAGTTCAAGGCTGCCCTAAGACTACATATTGAATTCCAGGTCAGCCTGGGCTAGAGGGAGACACTACCTTGAAAAACTTAAAAAAATAATAATAATAACTCTATGACGGGAACAGTGAGTCTATGTCATTTCTTTTTACTAACTGCTCTTCTGCATATGAAGCAGGGCCTTCTACCAGCTGGGTCTGGTACTAGGGTTGAGGGACACAAAGACAAACCTTAGCCACCAAGATCTCCAATTTAGTGACAGACAATACAAATTCCTCCAAGTAGGTTGCCTGGGATATTAAGTGGCCAAGTGCATAGAGTGACCCAGGGCTAAGAAATGAGATTGTCACCCTCCTTTAAACTAGTAATTAAGGAACCCAGGCCAAGTCTGGCTCCATCCTTGTTGTAGGGGCTATTGTGTGGCAAAGGGCTAAGCAGACATTGGTCTCTATTTTTAAGGGGCTTAGTATGCCCCACGGCAAAAATGTAGTGCCTTTTTTTTTTTTTTTATTTGAGAGCAACAGACACAGAGAGAAAGACAGATAGAGGAAGAGAGAGAGAATGAGCGCGCCAGGGCTTCCAGCCACTGCAAATGAACTCCAGACGCATGTGCCCCTTTGTGCAGAGGTAGGAGGATTGCCATGAGTTCGAGGCCACCCTGAGATGACAGAGCTAATTCCAGGTCAGCCTGGACTAGTGAGACCCTACCTCGAAAAACCAAAAAAAAAAAAAAAAAAAGCAAAACTTTGGGCTTTGCAGGCAAATGCCTTAAACACTAAGCCATCCCTCCAGCCCAGAAATTTATTTAAAAAAAAAAACATTTTATTTATTTGAAAGAGAGAGAAGGAGATACAGCGAGAATGGGCATACTAGGGACCTTAGCCACTGCAAACTCCAGATGCATGTGCCACCTTGTACATCTGACTTTACATGGGTACTGAGGGATTGAACCTGGATCCTTCAGCTTTGCAGGCAAAAACCTTAACCCCAAGATATCTGTTGAGCCCCAGAGGTAGAAATTTCTGAAAATACTAGCTAACAGCAATAGATTCACCAGGGTCTAATGGGTCTGATGTAAGCTTATTTGTGGAGGAGAAAATAAGGACTTTGAGGGACTTGTTAGCTTCCAGGCCTAATCACATGTCTCTGGCCACCATCTGCCTCATATCACAGTGTATGTCATTAGTCTACTTCTTAGTCTGGAGATAATCCTGATGAGTCATGGAAAGTATCAGCATGATGGTAAGGGGAATACTGGGGACAAAATCCCAGATTCCTCATGTCTAATATTGTCTTGTGTTTTTTGTTGTTGTTTTGTTGTTTGGTTTTATTGGTTTGGAGGCAGGGTTTCACTCTAGCCCAGGCTGACCTGGAATTCACTATGTAGTCTCAGGCTGGCCTTGAACTCACAGCAATCCTCCTACCTCTGCCTCCTTGAGTGCTGGGATTAAAGACGTGCGCCACCACACCTGGCTAGTTTTGCTTTTTTTTTTTTTTTTTGGTTTTTCGAGGTAGGGTCTCACTAGTCCAGGCTGACCTGGAATTAGCTCTGTCATCTCAGGGTGGCCTCGAACTCATGGCAATCCTCCTACCTCTGCCTCCTGAGTGCTGGGATTAAAGGCGTGCGCCACCACGCCCGGCTTTTAGTTTTGCTTTTTGAGACAGATTCTCTTGGATCCCAGTCTGGCCTCAAACTTGATATGCAGGATGGCCTCAAATCCTGATACTCCTTGCCTCTACCTCCCTAATATTTGGATTATAGGGGTTTGCCATGCTAGCTAGCCTGTGAGCTTCCCAAGGACTCTCCTCTGTCTCTACTTCCCATCTTGCCATAAGCATGCTGGGATCACAGAGGTGCATGGCCACATCTGGCTTTATTTGGGATCTGAACTCATGTACTCCTTACTTTTTTTTTCAGTTATTTAGTGTGTGTGTGTGTGTGTGTGTGTGTGTGTGTGTGTTGAGTGTGGTTTTACATGGATGATGGAAAATTGAACTTGGGTCATTAGGCTTTACAAGCCTGCCTTTAACCACTGAGCCATCTCCCCAGCTTCTGGAGTCAGGAACTCAGGCTTGCAAGGCAAGGCAACTCCTCATGCCTAGAAGCTTCTATTCCATAAATACTACATCCCCAGTTGACTCTGTGCTTTATCAATGTCAGGAGAGATGGTGGCAGTTCACATATAATTCCAGAATACATCAAGAAAAATAAAAGGAAATTTTAAAATATTTTTTTTTGAGAAAGAGACAGAGAGAAAATGGGTGTGCCAGGGCCTCTAGCCACTGAAAATGAACTCCAGATGCATGTGCCGCCTTGTACATGTGGCTTACTGGGGAATCTGGGTGGTGGGGAATTGGACCTGGGTCCTTAGGTTTTGCAGACAAGCACCTTAACCACTAAGCCATCTCTCCAGTCTGGATTAGTTTTTGGGCTGGTGGGGGGTGTATTCAAGATAGTGTCTTGCTTTAGCCCAGATTGTCTAGTCTTGGACTGGCCTCAAACTCACATCAATCCTCCTACCTCAGCCTCCTGAGTGTTGGGATTAAAGGTGTGTGCCACAATGCTCAGTATATTATGTGTGTGTGTGTGTGTGTGTGTGTGTGTGTGTGTGTGTGTGTCTGTGTGTGTATGTTTTTCTGAGGTAGGGTCTCACTCTAGCCCAGGCTGACCTGGAATTTACTGTGTAGTCTCAGGGTGGCCTCAAACTCACTGCGATCCTCCTACCTCTGCCTCCCGAGTGCTGGGATTACAGGCGTGCGCCACCACACCCGGCTGAAAATATATTTTTTTAAGAGGAAAAAAAAACCACACCCAGATTACTGCCTTCTCTTTTGTGAAGGTTAAAGACATAGTAACACAGAGCACTGGAGTAGAGCAGCCCCTGGAAAGGGTGTGGACCTTTTCCTTACCACCTCTAGGATGACCTATGATGGCCCCAAGTGACCTCTGACCCAGACTGCTCATCGACATTGTTTTGTGGTCATTTCAGCCAGACCCTTCTGATTTTGGCTTGTGGCTCAGTTTCCCCTGTGAAAATCTAAACTGTGTGTAGGGTGAGGTTAAAGGGGAATACTTTTCTCTCTCTCTTTTTAGTTCAAGGTAGGGTCTTGCTCTACCTCAGGCTGACCTTGAATTCACTATGTAGTTTCAGGCTGTCCTCAAATTCACAACAATCCTACCTCAGTGTCCAGAGTGCTGGGATTAAGGCATGTGCCACCATGCCTGGCCCACTCTCGCATCCTTTCTTTTGCTTTTCCCTTCTTTTTTTTTTTTATTATTTTTTGGTTCATTTTTATTTATTTATTTGAGAGTGACAGAGAGAGAGAAAGAGGCAGGCAGATAGAGAATGAGCGTGCCAGGGCTTCCAGCCTCTGCAAACGAACTCCAGACACGTGCGCCCCCTGCGCATCTGGCTAACGTGGGACCTGGGGAAGCGAGCCTCGAACCGGAGTCCTTAGCCTTCACAGGCAAGCGCTTAACCGCTAAGCCATCTCTCCAGCCTGCTTTTCCCTTCTTCTTCTTCCTCCTCTTCCTCTTCTTCTTTGTGAGGCAGTGTCTCACTCTAGCCAGGGTGACCTTGAATTTACTGTGATCTTCCTAACCCTAGCCTCCCCAGTGCTGGGATTATAGGCACGAGCCACCACACTTGCCGGCCTTCCCTTCCTCCCTCCCTTCCTTCCTTTTTCTTGCTTTCTTGACAATTTCATATGTATATAATATATGCATTTCATATGTAGATAATATGTATATTATATATTTTGATCATACTCACCCTATTACTCTCTTTTGTCACCCTTCTTTTCCTAGCTAGCCTCTTTCTACTGTCTTTTTTCCCTTAGTTATGTATTTATTTTTATTTTACAGATAAAGACTCGGACATCTTTTTTAAAAATATATTTTATTTATTTATGAGAGACAGCCAGAGAGAGAGAGAATGGGCATGCCAAGGCCGCCAGCCACTGCAGACAAACTCCAAATGCATGCACCGCCCCCCTTGTGCATCTGGCTTATGTGAGTCCTTCACAGTCGAACTTGTATCCTTTGGCTTTGCAGGCAAGCGCCTTAACCACTAAGCCATCTCTCCAGCCCCTTATTTATGTATTTTTTTAAAATTATTTATTTATTTATTTATTTGAGAGCGACAGACACAGAGAGAAAGACAGATAGAGGGAGAGAGAGAGAATGGGCGTGCCAGGGCTTCCAGCCTCTGCAAACGAACTCCAGACGCATGCGCCCCTTGTGCATCTGGCTAACGTGGGTCCTAGGGAACCGAGCCTCGAACCGGGGTCCTTAGGCTTCACAGGCAAGCGCTTAACCGCTAAGCTATCTCTCCAGCCCCTTATTTATGTATTTTTATTGACAAATTCCATGATTGTAAACAATATATCATTGTCATTCTCTCCTTTCCCCCCACGTTCTTCTTTGTTTTTCTTTTTTTATTATTTTATTTTTATTTATGCATTTGAGAGAGAGAGAGAGAGAGAGAGAGAGAGAGAGAGAGAGAGAATGGGTGCACCAGGGCCTCCAGCCACTACAAATGAACTTCAGGCACGTGCACCCCATTGTGCATCTGGCTAACATGGGTCCTAGGGAATGGAACCTGGGTCCTTTGGCTTTGTAGGCAGGTGCCTTAACCACTAAGCTATCCTTCCAGCTCCCACTTTCCCCTTTGAAACTTCACTCTCCATCATATCCCCTCTCAATCAGTCTCTCTTTTATTTTGATGTAATCATCTTTTCCTCCTATTATGATGGTCTTGAATAGGTAGTGTCAGGCACTGCGAGGTCATGGATATCCAGGCCATGTTGTGTCTGGAGGAACACGTTATAAAGAGTCCTACTCTTCCTTTGGCTCTTACATTCTTTCCATCACGTCTTCCACATTAGACCCTGAGCCTTGGAAGGTGTGATAGAGATGTTACAGTACTGGGCACTCCTCTGTCACTTCTCAGCACCATGTTGCTTTCTGAGACATCCCAAGGTCACTGCCATCTGCAAAGAGAAAGTTCTCTAACCAAAAGTGAGAGTAGCATTAATATATGGGTATGAACATTAAGAGAAGTGCTTACTGGGCAATTTGGTGAGCATAGTATATACATTTAGCCAGACAACAGCAGACATTACACCCTAGGGCTCATGACTACCCTTGTTGTAGGTTTTCAGTATCAGGGATGTATTCCCTCTCATTGAGCAGGCCTCCAGTCAAATTAGAGGGAGGTTGATTTCCACCATGACAGACATGCCACTATTGCACTCGTTGGCTCATTTGGCCTGGCTGGCCAATTATGAGGCTTGCAATGTCCACTGTTGAGTATCTTCACTGGTGATTTCCCTCTCTTCCATTGAACTGCATGCAGCATGGCTTCTTCCAGCTTTCTGTCAGCTGGTCTACATGGAGGAGGTTTTCAGTTCAGCCCCAGCAGGATTTCTCAGCCCCTTCTACTTGTGTGTGTGTGTGTGTGTGTGTGTGTATGAGAGAGAGAGAGAGAGAGAGAGAGAAAAAAAAAGTTTAATTAGGGTTGATGGGGCTACAGAGATGGCTTAGTGGTTAAGGCACTTTCCTATGAAGCCAAAAGACCCAGGTTTGATTCCCCAGTAACCCATGTTAGCCAGATGCACAAGGGAGCGCACCCGTCTGGAGTTTGTTTGCAGTGGCTGGAGGCCCTGGCATGCTCATTTTTTTTTCTCTCTCTCTCCTTGTAAATGAATAAATAAATTAATTAAAAAACATTTAATTAGGGTTGCTTACATGAGCACAGCGTGAGGGGTTATAGTGCTTTCAAAACACGTTTGTCAATTCTCTGATGCTTTCTACCACAGGTGAAGTTCACTCATTTCTTCTTAAATATGGTCTCAGCTACTGGCTTCTCATAAAAAGAATGTGGTGGAGGTGACAACGTGTCACGTTCATAGCTAGGTCACGGAAGGAAACAGAGCTCTTTCTTCCAGCTACCTTAGAGACAAGAAGTCTTGGGTACAGGCAGAGCTGAGGTGATAGAGCTGTCAGACTGAGCTGAGGTCCTAGCCCACAACCAGCTGGAGAAGGGAGTGAAGGAGCCTCCAGAAGATTTCAGCCCCAGTCCCAGCTGACACTCAGGGGAACATAAGTAGCCCATGCCCAGGAAGGCTGCTGAAGCTATACATTCACCAGCAAATGAAATGCTCTTGCCTTGAGACACGAAGTTCCCTTTAAAAATCTTTATTGAGATATAATTCACATACCATAAAATTCACTCATTTAAACTGCACAATTAAATGGTTTTAGTGTATGCACAGAGTTGTGTAACCATCACTATGACCAAGGATATTTCACCATCTCTCCCCAACCAAAAAAAAAAAAAAAAAAAAAAAAAAAAAGCGCAGGGATCCCCATTCCCTCCACCCTCACCCCAGTCCCCAAGAGCCACAAGTGAACTTTTTTGTCACTGTGCGCTTTGCCTCCTCACGGGATGGGCTCCAGTGCTCTCTGCTCCTTGGCATGTACCTTCTTTCACTCAACCTGTTTGCAAACTTCACTCCTGCTTCATTCCTCTTTACAGTTGAGTGAGTTTAATTGTATGGCCATGCCACCCAATCTTTGTTTGTACACTTTGTGTATGTGTGTGTATGATGTACGTGTGTGCATCATATGAAGGCCGGTGCACACACGCCACAGTGAGCCCGTGAAGGTCAGAGGACAACCTTGGGTGTCTGTCCCTGCCTTCCTCCTTGCTTGAGGTACTACTGTTCACAGCTAGGTTTGCAGGCTAGTCTATGGGATTATTATGTCTTCACCTCCCCCCGCCTTTTTTTTTTCCAGGTCAGGTTTCACTCTAGTCCAGGCTGACCTGGAATTCACTATGGAGTCTCAGGGTGGCCTTGAACTCTC
Organism: Jaculus jaculus; assembly: GCF_020740685.1. Taxonomy (NCBI): domain Eukaryota; kingdom Metazoa; phylum Chordata; class Mammalia; order Rodentia; family Dipodidae; genus Jaculus; species Jaculus jaculus. Next base: position 41,320,720 of record NC_059125.1, read on the forward strand.
AGTGATCCTCCTACCTCTGCCTCCCGAGTGCTGGGATTAAAGGCGTGCGCCACCACGCCCAGCTTTCACCTCCCATCTTGCTGCACACACACTGGAATTACTGATGCTGTCTTTTTTGTTGTTGTTTGTCTGTTTTGAGGTAAGGTCTCGCTCTAGCCCAGGCTAGAACTCATGGCAATTGTCCTACCTCTGCCTTCTAAGTGCTGGGATTAAAGGTGTGAGCCACCGCATGTGGCCTCTCCTCTCTTTTGATATCATTTTTTTCTTCCTATTTGGTAGGTCTTATATAAGTGTCAGTATTTGTGAGGTCATGAATATCAAGGCCTCTTTGTGTCTGGAAGACAGTATTGCAAAGCACCTCTCTCTTTTGGCTCTTACGTTCTTTCTGCCACCTCTTCTGCAATGTCACACATTCCATAGACATTCATCAATTGATGAACTTGGTTTCTCTCTCTCTCTCAGGCTATTGCTGTACATTCCAGGCTGGTCTTGAACTTGCTGTGTAGCCTAGTCTGTCAGTTTTGTAATCCACCTGCCTCAGCCCCCTGATTGTTGGAATTGCAGGCATAAGCCACCATACCCTGGTTCTGTCTATTGATTTTTATGAATAAGGCTGTTATGAACATACATGTACAAATTTTTCTGTTGATTTGTTTTCATATCTCTCATATCTATAGGAATAGAATTGCTGGAAAAATATTATAACTATATGTGACATTTGAAGTGCTGCCAAAGTGCTTTCTAAAATAGCTGTATCTATTTTTTTAAGATTAAATAAAGATAAATAAATCAAATGGAATCCTGCTTTTTGGACAATGGAACACTCAAGAGCCGTAGATTGTTGCTAGAAAATTTTCAGTGCCAGGGATGGCATACCTTCTAGTGAGTGGTTGGCCAGGGAGGTCCCTGATGCCCCCAAAACATTACAGGCCATTGCTGAGGCCCTTGGTTTCCCACCAGGAATAGATGGTAAGACCCTATTGCTGAAGACTCCATATACTTGGGCTGTAAGGCCACTGAGAAATCCTGCTGGAACTGGGCTAATAACTTTCTCCATGTAGATCAACTGACAGAAAGCTGGAAGAAGCCATTCTGCATGCAGTTCAGTGGGAGAGAGAAATGACCAGTGAAGATACTCAACAGTGGACACTGCAAGCCTTATAATTGGCCAGCCAGGCCAAATGAGCCAACGGGTGCAATAGTGGCACGTCTGTCATGGTGGAAACCAACTGCCCTCCAACTGGACTGGAGGCCTGCTCCACGGGAGGGGATACATTCCTGATACTGAAAACTTAAAACAGGGGTAGTCATGAGCCCTGGGGGTGTAACGTCTGCTGTTGTCTGGCTAAATGTATACACTATGGTTATCAAACTGCCCAGTAAGCACTTCTCTTAATGTTCATAGCCTTATATTAATGCTACTCTCACTTTTGGTAGAGAATCTTCTCTTTTCAGATGGCAGTGACCTTGGGGTGACTCAGATGGTATCATGGTGCTGGAAAGAAGTGACCGCAGGGCTGGAGAGATGGCTTAGTGGTTAAGCGCTTGCCTGTGAAGCCTAAGGACCCCAGTTCGAGGCTCGATTCTCCCGGACCCACGTTAGCCAGATGCATAAAGGGCGCACGCATTTGCAGTTCGTTTGCAGTGGCTGGAGGCCCTGGCACGCCCATTCTCTCTCTCTCTCTCTCTCTCTCTCTCTCTCTCTGCCTTTTTCTCTGTTGCTCTCAAATAAATATATAAAAATAAAACAAAAAAATTATAAAAAACAAAAAGAAGAAGTGACCGCAGTGTTCAGTACTGCAATATCTCTATCACACCTTCCAAGGCTCAGGGTCTAATTTGGAAGAGGTGGCAGAAAGAATGTAAGAGCCAAAGGAAGGGTAGGACTCCTTACAACGTGCTCCCTCCAGACACAAAATGGGCTGGATATCCATGGCCTCACAGTGCCTCACACTACCTGCAGAAGACCATCATAAGAGGAGGAAAAGATCATGACATCAAAATTAAAAGAGAGACTGAATGATATGGGGAGGGGATATGAATGGAAAATGGAGTTTCAAAGGGCTAAGTGGGGGGAAGGAGAGCATTTTTATAATCATGGTAGTTGTTAATAAAAATTTGAAAAAATATAAATAAATAAATATATTTTAAAAAGATTTATTTTTATTTATTTATTTGAGACTGAGAGAGGAAGAGAGAAAGAGAATGGATGCACCAGGGCCTCTAGCCACTGCCAATGCATATGCCTCCATGTGCATTTGGCTTATGTGGGACCTGGAGAATTGAACCTAGGTCCTTAGGCTTCCCACGCATGTGCCGTAATGACTAAGCCATCTCTCCAGCCCAGCTGTATCTATTTTTAAAAAAACATAATTTTGGCCAGGCATGGTGGCGCACACCTTTAATCCCAGCACTCGGGAGGCAGAGGCCGGAGGATCTCCGAGAGTTCAAAGCCACCCTGAGACTACAGAGTGAATTCCAGGTCAGCCTGAGCTCGAGTGACACCCTTCCTCAAAAAAAAAAAAAGGAATATAATTTTTTTAAGAGGTTTTTTTTTTTTTTCCACAGATGCTCATCAACTTGTTTTGCAATTTTTAAAATTTCTTTAAAACATGTGTATGTGTGTGTGTGTGATGTGTGTGTTTGCACAGGTGCACTTGGGGCCACGGAGGATAACTTCAAGTGTTTTCCACCTTGTTTGTTTGCTGCTGCATTTGCCAGGCTAGCTGCCTTGCAAGCTCCGGGATTCTCCTGACTCTGCATCCTGGGATTACAGGTGCTGCCTTTATGCATCCAGCTTTATGTGAGTTCTTGGATCCAGGTTTTGGGTCATCAGGCTTGTGCACCATCTTCCTGGCCAGCACCCTCCGCCCCTGCCATTTTTGTTGTTATTTACTGGTTCTTCTGAGACAGGGTCTGGCTGACTGGAATGCATTATGCTCAAGGCTGCCTTTGAACCTGTGATGATCCATCTGCCTCTGCCCCTGTCTCCTGAGTGCTGGGATTACAGGTGTGAGCCACAGTTTCTGGTTCGGCTACATTAGTTCAAACCCTTATCAGCGCTGTCTAAAAATTCCAATTGCTCCATATTCATACTTTTTTTTTTTTTTTTTTGGTTTTTCAAGGTAGGGTCTCACTCTGGCTGACCTGGAATTCACTATATAGTCTCAGGGTGGCCTCAAACTCATGGCAATCCTCCTACCTCTGCCTCCCAAGTGCTGGGATTAAAGGCGTGCGCCACCACGCCTGGCTACATTTCTTTCTTTCTTTTTTTTTTTTTTTGGTTTTTTGAGGTGGGGTCTCACTCTAGCCCAGGCTGACCTGGAATTCACTATGGAGTCTCAGGGTGGCCTCAAACTCATAGTGATCCTCCCACCTCTGCCTCCTGAGTGCTGGCATAAAAGGCACCACTATGCCCAGCTCCCTGATTTGTCTTTTTATAATGAGTTGTAAGAAATTTTATATCATTTGGACACAAGTCTCCCGTTCTATGGGCTGTGTTATTTCTTTATTTTTATCTTTTTCCTTTTTAAAAAAAAAATTATTTCTGTTTGCAAGCAGAGAGAGATAGAAGAGAAAGACAGAGAGGATGGGCACACCAGGGCCTCCAGCTGCTGCAAGTGAATTCCAGATGCATGTGCCACTCTGTGCATCTGGTTTTACATGGGTACTGGGGAATCGAACTTGGGTTGTTAAGCTTTGAAGGCAAACACCTTAACCACGGAGCAATCTCTCCAGCCGCCGCCTTCTCCTCCTCCTCCTTCTTTTTAAAGCGTGAAGTTTACACTACTTTATTTTATTTATTTATTTATTGAGAGAGAGAGAATGGGCACGCCAGGGCCTCTTGCCACTGCAAACAAACTCCAGACACATGTGCCACTTGGTACATCTGGATTTACTTGGGTACTGGGGAACTAGCTCTGGGCCTTTAGGCTTTTCAAGGAAGTATCTTTAACCTCTAAGCCATCTCTCCCGCCCCCTATTTTAATTTTTAAATTACTTATTTATTTGTGTGAGGAGAGACAGAGACTATAAATGTGCCAGGGCCTCTTGCCATTGCAGACAAACTCCAGTTACATGCACCACTTTTTGGATCTGGCTTTATATGTGCACTGCAGAATGCAGCCCAGGTCTTTAGGCTTTTCATGAAAGTGCCTTTAAACTTAACCACCAAAGTGATCTCCTGAGCTATATAGATATAGATATAGATATAGATGATATAGATATAGATAGTTGTTGTTTGTTTGTTTATTTGGTTGGTTGGTTGGTTGATTTTTCGAGGTAGGATCTTACTCTAGCCTAGGCTGACCTGGATTTCACTCTGTAGTCTCAGGGTGGCCTTGAACTCATGGAGATCCTCCTCCCTCAGCCTCCCAAGTGCTGGGATTAAAGGTGTGTGCCACCATGCCTGGCCTGCTTATTTTATTTATTTATTTATTTATTTATTTATTTATTTATTTATTTATTTTTGAGTCAGGATATCACTCTAGTCAAGGATGACCTGGAACTCACTCTTTAGTCCCAGTCTGGCCTCAAACTCAGGGCAATTCTCCTACCTCTGCCTCCCGAGCACTGGGATTAAAGGCATGCACCACTATGCCTGGCTCCATGCCATGTTTTAAAAAATATATTTTTATTTATTTATTTGCATGTGCAGGCGAGAGAGAGAGAGAGAGAGAGAATATAGGTGAGTGTCAGGGCCTTTTGCCATTGCAAATGAACTCCAGATGTATTTATGTCACTTGATGCATCTGGCTTTACATGAGTACTTGGGAATTCAACTTGGGCTGGCAGGCTTTGCTAGCAAGTGACTTTAATTGCTGAGCCATCTCTCCAGTCCTAGCCTTGCTTCATTCATAGTTTATATTTATATATTTATTTATTGCTTCATGTATATATAATTTTCATTTATTTATTTGTGAGGGAGCAAGAGAGAGAGAGAAGCAGATAGAGAAAGGGAGAATGGGTGCTCCAGGGCCTCTAGCCACTGCAAACAAACTCCAGATGCATGTGCCAACTTGTGCATCTGGCTTATATAGGTCCTGGGGGTAGCAACCCTGGGTGTTTTGGCTTTCCAGGCAAGTTCCTTAACTGCTAAGCCATCTCTCCAACCCTTAAAAAAGTTAAAAAAGTTATTCATTTATTTATTTGAGAACAAGAGAAAGAGAGAGAGACAGAATGGGCGCACCAGGGCCTCCAACACTGTTATGAACTCCAGATACATGCACCACCTTGTATATCTGGTTTATGTGGGTACTGGGGAATTAAGGCTCAAACTGGGGTCCTTAGGCTTCATCGCTAAGCCATCTCTCCAGCCTCTGTCCAACTCTTTATTTATTTATTATTATTTTTTGAGGTAGGGTCTCACACTAGCCCAGGCTGACCTGGAATTCACTAAGTAGTCTCAGGGTGGCCTGGAATTCATGGTGATCCTACCTCTGCCTCCTGAGTTCTAGGATTAAAGGTGTGGCCCACCATGCCTGGCTTTCTTGCTTCTTTTAATAGCAAGACTCCACAATGGCCACAGGCTCCACTGGCTGAAATGAGCTGAGGCAGGTGAGAGACCCATGAGGAAGAGAGACTGGAAACTGGGCAGAGCCACATGGCAGGTGTGGAAAGAGAAGGAAGGGAAGGTGAGTGGTTAGGGAAAGCCCCAAAAGGCAGCCATCTTAGATCCAAGAGTGAGCCAGGCTGAAGAGGAGTCCTTGAATGTAAGTGGCCCAGGGGAGGAGGCCTGTGTTCTGCCTGGATGAGGGTGGTACTGGAGGGTGGGGGCAATGCTATCTCTGGGAGAGAGGTGAGTGTGCTGTGGACTCCACAAATTGCTTCTCCCTGACAGCTCGCTTCCTGCTTCCTAACCATAAGATCATGAGGAAGACCTTCTCACTGTGGTGGAGATGTGGCTGACAAATCATCCTCAGAAAACCTTCTGTTTGTCCAAACCACATGTGTACTAGAAGGAAATGACATCAAAGTGAGAAGAGAAGCACCCCTGAACCGGACCTAAATCCCAATCCTAAATTCTGAATCTGGACTGACTGGAGTGACTTCTAGACTTCAGCTCTTTATTTATTTATGTGTTAATTTATTTATTGAAGAGAAAGGCAGAGAGGGAGAGAATGGGTGTGTCAGTGCCTCTAGCATTGCAAATGACACATGCATCACCTTGTGCACCTGACTTATGTGGGGAATTGAACCTAGGTCCTTTGGCTTTGCCAGCAGGTGTCTGAACTGCTAAGCCATCGCTCTAGCTCTAGACTTTGGCTCTTGTTTAAATCTTTTTTTTTTCTTTTTTGTTTGTTCGAGGTAGGGTCTCACTCTAGCTCAGGCTGACCTATTTACTATGCAATCTCAGGGTGGCCTTGAACTCAAGGCGAACCTCCCAAGTGCTGGGATTAAAGGCGTGTGCCACCATGCCCAGCTTAAATCTTTTTTTGTTTTTTTTTTTTTTTCTTTTTCTGGTTTTCTGAGGCAGGGTCTTACACTAGCTCAGGCTGACCTGGAATTCCCTATGTAGTCTCAGGGTGGCCTCAAACTCACAGCGATCCTCCTATCTCTGCCTCCCCACCAGTGCTGGGATTAAAGGCGTGTGCCACCTAGCTCTGCTTCCTTTTTTTTTTTTTTTTTTTTTTTTTTTTTGGTGTGCATATGTGTGTCATAGGGTGCGTGTGGAGGTCAGAGGACAACCTTGGGAGTGTCCTGACCTTCCACCTTTGTTTGAGACCGAGTCTATTTTGTTCACTGTGCTGTGTTCACCAGGCTAGCTGTCTCATGAGCTTGGCAGAGGTTAGGAGATTCTCCTCTCTTGGCCCCTGATCTCATTATAAACAGGCAGAGATTATAAACGTCTGTGTTTGGCTTTATATGGATGCTGAACCCAGATACTCATGCTTGTGTGGCAAGCATTTTAACCCACTGGATCATTTCTCTAGCCCCCCTTTACCTTTGGTTGTTTGTTGTTGTTTGGTTGGTTTTTGAGGCAGGGTCTTACTCTAGATCAGGCTGACCTGGAATTCATTATGTAGTCTCAGACTGACCTCAAACTTATGATGATCCTCCTACCTCTGCCTCCCTTAAAAGTGTGCACTACCATGCCCAGCAGAGAAAGAGAGAGACAGAAAATGGGTGTGCCAGGGCCTCCGGCCTCTGCAAATGAACGCCAGACGCATGTGCCGCATCATACATCTGGCATTATGTGGGCACTGGGGAATTGAACTTGGGTCATCAGGTTCCGTAGGCAAGCGCCTTGATTGCTGAGCCATCTCTCCAACCTCTCGCCCCCCCTTTTTTTTCTTTTGAAACAGGATTTCATCTACTCCAGATTGGCCTTGAGTTTGCTACGTAGCCAAGTCTGGACTTCAGCTCCTGAGCATGCTAGGAATACAGACCTATTATGCCTGGCTCTAATTTATAGTCTTTATTTCAGTTTCCTCATTGACTCCGTAACTTCATCAGCCTGGTATAAGGGAAGGGTTGAAAGAAAAGGGTCCCAAGAGAACTTCTGCATTGGCTATAGTAGATTCTTCATTAGGAATAGTGGTAGATGCCTAGCTATAAACATACAAAAACTGAGAACTGGACTTAAAAAAAAAAATAAGTCAGGTATGGTGGCACACACCTTTAATCCCAGCACTCAGGAGGCAGAAGTAGGAGGATCACCACGAGTTCAAGGCCACTCTGAGACTACAGAGTGAATTTCAGGTCAGCCTGGGCTAGAGCAAGACCCTACCTTGAAAAGCCTTAAAATAGAAAAAGAAAAAGAAAGAGAAAGAAAGAAAGGAAGGAAGGAAGGTTGGGCTGGAGAGATGGCTTAGCGGTTAAGCGCTTGCCTGTGAAGCCTAAGGACCCTGGTTCGAGGCTCAATTCCCCAGGACCCACGTTAGCCAGATGCACAAGGGTGCGCACACATCTGGAGTTCGCTTGCAGAGGCTGGAAGCCCTGGCACGCCCATTCTCTCTCTCTCCCTCTATCTGTCTTTCTCTCTGTGTCTGTCGCTCTCAAATAAATAAATAAAAATTAAAAAAAAAAGAAAGAAAGGAAGGAAGGAAGAAATTTGAGAGAGAAAGGGAATGGGCACACCAGATACATGTGCCACATGGCCCCTCTGGCTAGATTGTGGGCACTGGAAAATTGAGCCCATCAGGCTTTGCAAACAAATGTCTTTAACAACTGAACCATTGCTCTATCCATCTGTCCCGCTTTGCCCCCCTACCCCGACCTGGACTTTATTATTATTATTTTTTTTTGAGCTAGGGTCTCACTCTAGCTCAGGCTGACCTGAAATTCACTGTGTAGTCTCAGGATGGCCTCGAGCTCACAGCGATCCTCCTACCTCTGCCTCCCGAGTGCTGGCATTAAAGTCTTGCGCCACCATGCCCGGCTTGGACTTTCTTTTTTTGAGACAGAATCTCAAGTAACCTAAGCTGACTTCAAACTCAATATGTAGCCAAGGATTTCAGAAGGATCTTGAACTTCTAATCCTCTTGCCTCTATTTCCAGATTACAGATAGGAGCTACCACTAGGTTAATACGGTACTGGGATGGAGCATAGCTCTAAGCCCTCTACTGAACTAACTACATACTTAGCTGCTAGTGCCTTTTTCTTTTTCTCACTTCCTTAATCCCTCCCTCTTTCTTTCTTTCTTTCTTTCTTTCTTTCTTTCTTTCTTTCTTTCTTTCTTTCTTTCTTTCCTTTTTTCGAGATAGGGTCTCTCTCTAGCTCAGGCTGATCTAGAATTCACTATGTAGTTCCAAATTGCCCTCAAACTCACAACAATCCTCCGACCTCTGCCTCCCAAGGACTGGGATTAAAGGAGTGTGCCACCGTACCTGGCAGGTGTTTTTTTCTTTGGTGTTTGAAGTAGGATCTCATTCTAGCCCAGGCTACCCTCAAACTGCCTCTGTAGCCCACACTGATATGGCCATCCCCTTCCTCAGGCTCCGGAGTGCTGGGATTAAAGGTGCTACCATGCTCTACTATTGAAATGATAGTTTTTAATCATATAAATTATATCTTAATAAGAGTTGTAGCCGGGCATGGTGGCGCACACCTTTAATCCCAGCACACGGGAGGCAGAGGTAAGTGGATCGCTGTGAGTTCAAGGCCACCCTGAGACTCCATAATAAATTCCAGGTCAGTCTGGGCTAGAGTGAGACCCTACCTTGAAAAACAAAAACAAAAACAACAACAACAACAAAAATAGTTGTGAAGTGTAGCCAGGCATGGGGACTCACGCCTTTAATCCCAGAATTTGTGAGGTACAGGTAGGAGGATCACCATGAGTTCAAGGCCACGCTGAGGCTACATAGTGAATTCCAGGTCAGCCTGAGATAGAGTGAAACCCTACCTCAAAAAGGGTGGGGGGGAGTTGTGAAGCGTCATAGCTATTTTTCCTCTTTTATTAATTTTTTTTTTTTTTTTTTTTTTGGTTTTTCGAGTTAGGGTCTCACTCTGGCTCAGGCTGACCTGGAATTCACTATGTAGTCTCAGGGTGGCCTCGAACTCTCGGCGATCCTCCTACCTCTGCCTCCCGAGTGCTGGGATTAAAGGCGTGCGCCACCACGCCCGGCTCCTCTTTTATTAATTTTTAATGACTATTTTTGTTTTTATTTATTTGAGAATGGCAGGGAGAGAGAGGAAGAGAGAGAGAGAGAGAGAGAATGGGTGCACCAGGGCTTCCAGCCACTGAAAACGAGCTCCAGACGCGTGCGCCCCCTTGTACATCTGGCTAACGTGGGTCCTGGGGAACTGAGCCTCAAATCGGGGTCCTTAGGCTTCACAGGCAAGCGCTAAGCCATCTCTCTAGACCCTCTTTTTTTAATTTAATTTTAATTTTTTTTTGAGGTAGGGTCTCATTCTAGCCCAGGCTAACCTGGAATTCACTGTGTCATCCCAGGGTGGCTTTGAACTCATGGTGGTCCTCCTACCTCTGCCTCCCGAGTGCTGGGATTAAAGGTGTGTGCCACCATGCCCTGCATGATATTTATTTTTAACAAAGAGTGAAAAAAACCTCAGTTGCCTTGCAGAATGTGCCACAATCTGGGTTTATCTATTTCATCTTGATTGGATGCAGGTCAAACCCTCTGAGCAGGCCATAGAGTTAATGCTGGGTCCTCCTTATTTGCCAGCTCAGGAGAGGAATGTGAACCCTGAGGATCCTGCCACTGGCCAGGCCTGCTCTGTGTTGTCCTTGCTTCAGACTTGGGTACAGGTATTTCTATAAGCAGAAATGTCCTTGAGAGTGGAGAATGGTGTATAGAAGCCCCAAACTTGCTGTTGCAAGTGCTCATAGTTACTGGGTTGTCCGTGCTTCTTGTGTCCCTTGGGGACAGAGCTTGGAAATCTACACTCTTTGTTATTTATAAATATTTTATTATTTTTATTTATTTATTTGAGAGAGACATACAGAAATATGGAGAGAGAGAGAGAGAGAGAGAGAGGGGGGGGGGGAATGGGTACGCCAGGGCCTTCAGCCATTGCAAATGAACTCCAGATGTGTGCACCCCTTGTGCATCTGGCTTAAGTGGGTCCTGGGGAGTCAAACCTGGGTCCTTTGGCTTTGTAGGGAAATGCTTTAACCGCTAAGCCATCTCTCCAGCCCAACACTCTTTTTTTAAAAAAACTTCATTTATATTTTTGTTTTTATTTGATCTGGCGTGTGTGGGGGAGTCGGGGTAGAGGACAGAGAAAAGAGAGAATGAGTATTCCAGGGTCTCTAGCCACTGCAAACGAACTCCAGATGCATATACCACATTGTGCATCTGGCCCATGTGTGACCTGGAGAATTGAACTTGGGTCCTGAGGCTTCACAGGCATGTGCCTTAACTGCTAAGCTATCTATTCAGCCGCAAATCTACATTTCTTTTGCTGGCAATTCTTCTGTGTCATTATAAGGTTCTCTCTCCCTTCCCTTCTCCACATTCCATATGGGTATGTTCCTCCTCAAACTATAGCTACTATGCCCATTATGTCTAGCATTTGCTGTCCTACAATGTATACAAAACCTTCCGAATTGTAACATAAATACTACTACAGAAAGACTGCTGAGCCAAGTTGAAGATATCTAGGCAATTATTTTGTCCTTAGAATATATTCCACTAAGGATTGATACTTAAGAGTACTGCGTCCCTGATGCCCCCAAAACATTACAGGTTGGGCATGCAGCTTAATTGGTAGAATGCTTGCCAACCTAAACCTGAGATACATGAGACCCTGTCTGAAAAATAAAAAATAAAATAAATCAAAGCCAGGTGTGGTGGCACACACCTTTAAACGCAGCATTCTGTAGGCCGAGGTAGGAGGATCACTGTGAGTTCAAGGCTACCCTGACACTACATAGTGAATTCCAGGTCAGCCTGGACTAGAGTGAGACCCTACCTTGAAAAACCAAACTAAATAAATAAATCAAAAATAATATTATGCTGTAAGCCAGGCGTGGCTTAGGCTTGAAATATCAGCACTGGGAAGGTCGAGGCAAGATAGAGACTACTATATTCAGAATTTAGTTTTAGTTTTTTTTTTTTTTCTCTATGGAAATGTCATCAATGTGGTACAGAGTTTCATTTGTTTGGATTTGTATTCAAATCCAGCATAACTTTGTTAAATCATTTTTAGCCAATGCTTTCAGAAATACTAAACACAGGTTGGGGAGATAGCTCAAGAGTTAAAGGTTCTTGTTTACAAAGGCTTGTAAAGCCATATGCACAAAGTGGTGCATGTGTCTGGAGTTTGCAGCAGCAAGAGGCCCTGGCATGCCTCTTTTCTCTTTCTGTCTCTCACATAAATAAATAAAAGCTTTAAGAATGAAATATTAAACATGTGTATGGTTCAAATGTGAAAACTATAAATAGGTGTACCAAGTTAAATCTGTGGGCTAGGAGCACAGCTCAGTGATAAAGTGCTTGCCAAGCATGCCTTTGAAAACAAAGCAAAACAGTAGACCCTATGGATCTGGTTTGAAGGAACAGGCTTCTTGCAGAATACATGAGGTCGGTTCGGAGAGATGGCTTAGTAGTTAAGGTGTTTGCCTGTGAAGCCAAAGGACCCAGGTTCTGTTTTCCAGGACCCATGTAAGCCAGATGCACAAAGTGGCACATGTGTCTGCAGCTCGCTTCTGGAGTTCCTTTGCAGTGGCTGAAGACCCTGGCTTGCCCATTCTCTCTCTCTCTCCCTCCCTCGTTCTAGCTGTCTCTCAAATAACTAAAATAAAATAAAATAAAAAGAACATGGGCTGGAGAGATGGCTTAGTAGTTAAGGCACATGCCTGCAAAGCCTAAGAACCCAGGTTCAGTTCTTCAGGTTCCAAATAAGCCAGATGCACATGGTGGCGCACGTGTCTGGAGTTCGTTTGCAGTGGCTGGAAGCCCTGGAGCACCCATTCTCAATCTCTCTCCCCCTCTGACTCTAATAAATAAATAAAAATAAAATCTTTTTTTTAAAAAAAGAATACATGAGGTCTCTATTGGTCCTTGGATTAAAACCATTCTCCAGCTTCCGAGTAGCTAGTGCCACAGATATTCCATGATTTACTGGTTCATTCCCTGCTATGAACATAAGGATCTTATCATTCCCAGATCCTTAGTTACAGTGGTAATGGTTGACCCTCCAAAAATCTGGTCCATACATGTGAACCCTTTATGGCACAATTCTGCTCATAGTGATTTTATCTGGATCTCACATTGCCTCTTCCCATACCTGCTTACAACATCCCAGAGGGTTACATCAACCAGAACCTCATGTTACCGACACAAGGTTCATTTTGTCTCCCATATCCTCTCAGACCCCCCACCTGGCACTCCCGGATGTTTTCTTGGCTCCATCAACAGAACAGATTTTTTCCAAGATGGAAACCTTGATTAGCTTTGGGTCTTCCCTTGGTTACTGGCCATGTGGTGGTTTGGATCAGATGTCCTGATGAACTCATGTGTTCTGAATGCTTGGTCTCCAGCTGATGGCAATTTGAGAAGTGGAGCCTTGCTGGAGAAAATGCGTTGGTGGTGGGTTTAAGTGTATTATTGCCAGGGCTGGAGAGATGGCTTAGCGGTTAAGTGCTTACCTGTGAAGCCTAAGGACCCCGGTTCGAGGCTTGGTTCCCCAGGTCCCACGTTAGCCAGATGCACAAGGGGATGCACGCGTCTGGAGTTCGTTTGCAGAGGCTGGAAGCCCTGGCGCGCCCATTCTCTCTCTCTCCCTCTATCTGTCTTTCTCTCTGTGTCTGTCGCTCTCAAATAAATTAAAAAAAAAACGAGTATTATTGCCAGCTCCCCCTTGCCTGAGCTCAGCTCACTCTCCTTCTGCTATTTCACACTTGTTGTGGCAGAGGTGACCTCCATCCTTTGCTCATGAACTGCTTTTCTCTTGCTTCATGAAGCTTTCTCTTGAGACTGTAAGTCAAAATAAATCCTTTTGTATGAATAAGTCATATGGAAATCTACTTTTTTGGGCAATAGCACATCCAGAAGCCATAGACTGTTATTAGAAAACTTTCAGTGCCAGGGGTGGGATACCTTCTAGTGAGTTGTTGGCCAGGGAGGTCCCTGATGCCCCCAAAACATTAGAGGCTATTTCTGAGGTTCTTGGTTTCCCACCAGGAATAGATGGTAAGACCCTATTGCTGAAGACTCCACATGCTTGGGCTCCAAGGTCACTGAGAAATCTTGCTGGAGTAGAGCTGAAAACCTCTGTGTATACAAGCTGAAAGAAAGCTGGGAAAAGCTACACTGCCTGCAGCTCCATGGGAGAGAGAGAAGTCATCAGTGGAGTCCACAACAGTGGAGGCTGCAAGCCTTGTTTGACCAGCCAGGCCAAATGAGCCAATAGGTGCGTGTTTGTCATGGGGGAATCCAAACGCTCTCTAATTGGACTGGAGACTCACTCCATGAGTGACGGGGCGGGGGCGGGGGGGGAGAGTCATGAGCTCTAGGGGTGTAATGCCTGCTGGTGTCTGGCTAAATGCATATATTATGCTCACTAAACTGCCTGATAAGCACTTTTTCTTTTCTTTTTTTTTGGGGGGGGGGGGTTCGAGGTAGGGTCTCACTCTAGCTCAGGCTGACCTGGAATTCACTCTGCATTCTCAGGGTGGCCTCGAACTCACGGCGATCCTCCTACCTCTGCCTCCCGAGTGTTGGAATTAAAGGTGTGTGCCACCACGCCTGGTTTAAGTACTTTTTCTTAATGTTCAAACCCATGTATTAAGGCTACTGTCACTTTGGTTAGAAAAGCTTCTCTTTTCAGATGGCGGTGACCTTGGGATGACTCAAAAGGCACCATAGTGCTGACAAGTGACAAAGAAGTGTTCAGCACGGAAACATTTCTATCTCACTTGCAAGGCTCAGAGTCCATGGAAGAAGAGGTGGTGGGAAGAATGTAAGAGCCAAAGGAAGGGTATGAATCCTTACAATGCACTCTTTCAGACACAAAATGGCCTGGATATCCATGACCTCACAATGTCTGTCACTAGCTACACAAGACCAGTACAATAGGAGGAAAAGATGATGTCATCAAAATAAAAGAAATTGATTGAGGGGATATGATGGAATGGAGTTGTGAAGGGGAAAGTGAGGGGGCAGCAAATTATCATGGTTTAGTGTTTATAATTATGGAAGTTGTCAATAAGAAAAAATAAAAATAAATAAATCATTTCCTTCCATAAGCTGTTTTTGGGTAGCTGTTTGTCCACAATGAAAAGGTAGCTACAAGTTGAGCATGGTGGCACACACCTTTAAATCCCAGCACTCAGGAGGCAGAGATAGGAGGATCACCATGAGTTTGAGGCCACCCTGAGACTATACTGTGAATTTCAGGCCAGCCTGGTCTACAGCAAAACCCTACCTCAAAAAAAAAGAAAAAAAAAAAAAACCCAAAAGGTAACTATAACAGAAAATTGGTACTGGTAAAGTGGGATGGTTGCTGAAGAACCTGACTGTGTGACTTTTGGAACTGATTTGTGGGAGGAATGTGGAAGGATTTGCAACCTCATTCTAAGAGATGCCCTGCAGTGCTGAAGTGAGAATTTGATAGACCATTCATTCTGGTCAGAGTTGAAGAACCTAAATGTAGAAAGAACTATAGATTCTGTAGGCTTGGCTTGTGAGAGGAAGAAAAGGCTTTGTCCAGACTAGGTTAGAGGCAATTTGTGTGAGAGGCTAGCTGTGCTCTTCCCATGTCCTGAGACCTTGTGAAGAGTTGTGCTTACAAGAAATAGATTGGGGGCTGGAGAGATGGCTTAGCAGTTAAGTGCTTGCCTGTGAAGCCTAAGGACCCTGGTTCAAGGCTTGATTCCCCAGGTCCCACGTTAGCCAGATGCACAAGGGGGCACACGCATCTGGAGTTCGTTTGCAGTGGCTGGAAGCCCTGGCACACCCACTCTCCTCTCTCTCTCTGCCTCTTTCTCTCTCTGTCGCTCTCAAATTAAAAAAAAAAAAAAAACAAGAAATAGATTGGTAGCCGGGCATGGTGGCACACTCCTTTAATCCCAGCACTCAGGAGGTAGAGGTAGGAGGATCGCCGTGAGTTCAAGGCCATCCTGAGACTCCATAGTGAATTCCAGGTCAGTCTGGGCCAGAGTGAGACCCTACTTTGAAACCCCCCCCAACAAGAAAAAAACAGATTGTTGTGCCCAGACAGCTATGGAACAGAAAGAAATGAAAATTTCGGACTCGAGATAAAGCCTGTTCAGATGTAATTGTTTGAGAGATTATCACCATTGAGTTTGGGCAAGTTGTTTTGCATTGGGATAGTACAAACAATGCTGAAGTAAATTTCCTGCTTTTCAAAGTTGGCTTATTTGCCCCACTGGATTAACAACTTTGGCAGCCCATCTGGCACTATGGGAGTATAACAAATGCAGGAAAGAAAGGGACATTGGATTTGCAATGAACATGGTTCTTTTTTTTTTAATTTTAATTTATTTATTTGAGAGTGACACACACAGAGAGAGAGAGAGAGAGAGAGAGAGAGAGAGAGAGAGAGAGAGAGAGGAAGAGAGAGAGAGGCGTACCAGGGCTTCCAGCCACTGCAAAGGAACTCCAGATGTGTGCGCCCCCTTGTGCATCTGGCTAAAGTGGGTCCTGGGGAATCAAGCCTCGAACCAGGGTCCTTAGGCTTCACAGGCAAGCGCTTAACCGCTAAGCTATCTCTGCAGCCCAACATGGATCTTTTTGAAATGACCATTCATCAGTGTGAGGCAAGGTTGTTGGGAGCTCCTGCATGGAGACCTACTGGAGCCATGAAAGGATGAAGCATGGATTGCAGTAGAGACTGCCCCCCAGGACTTTGGAGTTGTTAGGACTATAGAATGGCTGCCAAGGTGAGATACTGGCTCAGAATAGATTATTCCTCTGGTTGTGAGTAGCCCATCTGGAGGGATGGATCCCCTGAAACTTTGTTACTGGTTATAGATGGTGGACATGGAACTGTAGGACATGATGTTTTCCATTTTAAATCTTGCATTGGTTCAATCTTTCCCTGAAGTGCCATCTTTTGCAGTGTGTATTTACTTTGTGTCATTATGTTTTTGGTTTTATAGGCTCATAACCAAAAGTCCTTGGATTATGGGGATATCTGAACCATGTTGGGATTGATAAATAAAGATCTATGGGTACTTTTAAAGTTAGACTGAATGTATTGTTTATTTATGAGAGAGAGAGAATGGGCACACCGGGGCCTCCAGCCATTGCAAATGAACTCCGGACATGTGTGCCCCTCCCCCCATGCATCTGGCTAACGAGGGTCCTGGGGAATTGAGCCTCGAACTGGGGTCCTTAGGCTTCACAGGCAAACGCTCAACTGCTATGCCATCCCTCCAGCCCAGACTGAATGCATTGTGTTGTACATCATAGATGGTTGTGAATTTATGGGTGCCACATATGGAATATAGTAGTTTGAATCAGATGTTCCCCATAAAATCTTGTGCTGACCTTCCAAGGCTCAGGGTCTATTGTGGAAGAGGTGGTGGAAAGAATGTAAGAGCCAAAGGAAGGGAAGGACTCCTTACAACGTGCTCCCCCCAGACACAAAATGGCCTGGATATCCATGACCTCATAGTGCCTGACACTACCTACACAAGACCATCATAATAGGAGGAAAAGATCATGACATCAAAATAAAAGAGAGACTGATTGAGATAGGGAGGGAATATGATGGAGAGTGGAGTTTCAAAGGGGAAAGTGGGGGGAGGGAGGACATTCATGGGATATTCTTTATAATCATGGAAGTTGTTAATAAAAATTTGGGAAAAATATTGTGTGCTGAAAGTTTGGTCCTCTGTTGATGGCAGTTTGGGAGGTGCAGTCTTGGTGTTGGTGTGTTGTTGGGGGCAGGCTTAGGGGTGTTATAGCTAGCCCCACCTTGCTGTGGTCACTCACTCTTCTGCTTTGGAAGAGGTTATTTACAGCCTCCACTCATGCCATGCTTCCCACTGCCATCCTACAGCTTCCCCTTGAGACTCTAAGACAAAATAAATCCTTTCCTACCTGATTTTGATCATGTGCTTTGTCCTAGCAAGAAGGTAATTACAACAAGCCCCAAACACAGAATTGAATGCCCTTAGGATTTTGCTGGGCAGCCCCATGCTGGCCACAATAGTTCAGGCTCACCCCGTCCTTTTGCTTAGATCACTTTTGCAGGCAGGGTTACTTTACTAGTCTTGTTTGCTGTCCACCCCCCCCCCCCCAACTCCTACCTACTGTTTAAGGTGACTTTCTAAAACAAAAAAATCAGCAAAATGTTATATATATATATAATTTTTTAAGACAGAGAGAGAGAGAATTGGCATGCCAGAGCCTCCAGCCACTGTAATCAAGTTCCAGATGCATGTGCCACCTTAGGGACATGTGTGATCTTATGTGCTTGCGTCACCTTGTGTGGCTGGCTTACGTGGGACCTTGAGAGTTGAACATGGTTCCTTAGGCTTCATAGGAAAGTGCCTTACCTCCAAAGCATCTCTCTATCCCAAATTTTTTTTTAAAAATTTATTTTTCTTTATTTATTTGAGAGCAACAGAGAGAAGGAGGGAGAGAGAGAAAGAGAGAGAGAATAGGCGTGCCAGGGCCTCCAGCCACTGCAAACAAACTCCAGATGTGTGCACCGCCTTGTGCATCTGGCTAACGTGGGTTCTGGGGAGTTGAGCCTCGAACCGGGGTCCTTAGGCTTCACAAGCAAGCGCTTAACCACTAAGCCATCTATCCAGCCCTCTATCCCAAACTTTAAAAAATATTTTTAAATATTTTTATTTATTTATTTGAGAGAAAGAGGCAGAGAGAGAGACCACTAAGCAATCTCTTCAGCCCCTGAATTTTGAAAATATTTTTATTTGTGTATTTGAGACAGAGAGAGGGAGAGAGAGAGAATGGAGCACCAAGCCCTCTAGCAAACAAACTCCAGACGCATGTGCCACCTTGTGCATCTTGGACCTAGGTCCTTTGGCTTTGCAGCCAAGTGCCTTAACCACTAAGCCATCCTTCCAGCCCTAAAAATAGTTTTATTTGTTTGGGAGAGGGAGGGATGGAGAGACAGAGAGAAAGAGGGAGAGAATGGGAGCATCACATCTTCTTGCTGATGTATCCAGGCAAAGGTACCACTTTGACATCTGGTTTAAATGGATGCTTGGGAATCAAACCCAGGCAGGCTTTGCAAGCAAGCACCTTTAACCACTAAGCCATTTCCCCAGCCCCCTTATTTTAATTAAGTGGGTGGAAGGGGTGTTGGCACTAGATGACAAGAAATTCTCTATTTCTAGAATGCATGTGTATTTTTTCAATGATCAGAAAAATTTGCAGATAAAAACAGCTTGCCTGGTGCCTTGTTCCAAAAATATATTTTAAATTTCATTTGGTAACTGTTGCAGTCAGGTTCGCATTGCTGGCAGATTACCTGACCAATAGCAGCTTGTGGGGGGAAAGGATTTTTTTGGCTTATAGACTCAAGGGGATGCTCCATGATGGCAGGGGAAAATGATGGCATGAGCAGAGGGTGGACATCACCCCCTGGCCCACATAAGTGGACAACAGGAACAAGAGATCGCGCCAAACACTGGCACAGGGAAACTGGCTAGAATACCCATAAGCCCGCCCCCAACAATACACTCTCTCCAGGAGGCATTAATTCCCAAATCTCTATCAGCTGGGAACTTAGCATTCAGAACACCTAAGTTTATGGGGGACACCCAGATCAAACTACTACAATAACCCATTTTCTCAGCATTTTGCTCTGGGGATCAAATCTAGCTGCAAGGGAGCCCAGTTGTTTTTAGCTTTCAAAGCATCTGTCGTTAAGGACAGGTGTTAAAAGGTTATGGGGTGGAAATCAAGTGCTCATTGACAGTACTAAGAGTAGATATTTCTAAATAAAGTAAAAGCAGTGGACATATTGGAGCTACAGGCTTTGCTGCTCAGGTTAAACAAGGTAAGTGATAGAACAAAGAGGCCCAGAGCAAAAGAAGTGACAATAAATGCAGTGCATCGGAGAATAGCTCTCAAGGCTTGGCTATGTGTACTATAGTAGGTCAAGGTCAAAGGGAACAGATGATCTAAATCTGAAGAGCTGGATGGTGTGGCACATGCCTATTACCTCAGCTACTGGTACCACCACAAGTCCGTGGACCACCTGGGCTAGAGTAAGACGCTTAGAAAGGAAGAAAGAGCCCGGCGTGGTGGAGCACGCCTTTAATCTCAGCACTCAGGAGGCAGAGGTAGGAGGATCATCGTGAGTTTGAGGCCAGCCTGAGACCACATAGTTAATTCCAGGTCAGCCTGGGCTAGAGCTAGAGTCAGACCCTACTTTGAAAAAGTGACAAGAAAGGAAGGCAGGAAGAATCAATACATAGGATACAAAGTATTTCAATTTACTCCTTTCCTCAACAGGTTTATTGCCTTTTAAGAAAATTTTTGTAAAATATAAATACAAAGGCAGAGATTTACTTACAAAGTTAAAACACAGATCTCAAACATAAACACACAATCAGAAAATTTTAGTTGTATGTACATTTTCAAGCAACTTCAACATATTATGTTAGTTTTCAATATTTTACAGGGTACAGAAAAAAATAGCTCAAAGTCTTCTTTAAATAAGAGCATAAAATGTTTAAACATATAAACAATCCGGTTTGATGCGTGAAAACTAATTTCACAGCTTTTAAATTAGGATACAAAAGTTTCATACAATTAGTTGTTGTGTGTGGATATGGTTTCAATGTATATTACACACTACTGGATTATATCCAATAGCATTTACCTGGTGTGAGCAGGTACTCTGTAAACAAAACATAAAGGTACACCACCAAGTGCCTTCACCCAATTCATTCTTAAACCAACCACACAGTTTTGACCATACATTACACAGTTATGGTCTCTCTCACCAGAGCTTTGTATGAAATTATGTTGAAGTGTGGAGCTCCTTTTCATTTATTTCTCCTTAAAAGAAGAACTGAAAAGAAACAAATGTTCCAAGTAAAAACAAACATACGTATCTGAAAACATGTGTGCATTGTAAAGTAATGTTTTAACAAGTTTATAAAAACTGACTTAAAAGTTTAGAAAGAAAAGGTTTCTAAATTCTTCTGACTGGAGTAATTTCTCTTATATAAAGAAGAGATATTTTCATATGTAATAGTGTCCTTTCTTTACAGAAATCGTCGCGTTATGACACATATGCACAAGGATTAACACTATAACACACTGTACACGGCGGGGCAGGCCTGGCGTGCTCACCAGTAAGCCTCCGAGCCCATATCACTGGGGTGTAGCCACTCCATGGTGGAACCCAGCAGTGTCTGGAGCTCATTGGTGAATTCCACGAGATCCAACAGCTCCTTGCTTTCAGGGTTGAAGGCTTCCAGGTCTTTGGGGCAAGAGAATAAGAGACTTGCAGAAACCTGCCGGTAAAACTCTGCCTCTGCGATGGTAACAATTTCCATATTGGGAAAATTGCAGCGGAATATGCGGGAGGACATTTTCAACTTTTTAAGCACATCTGAGAGCAGTAGCCAGTTTCGTGGCCTAAGAAGTAGAAAGGGACGGAGTTGAGTTTCTGGCCAAATGAAAGGTAACCCCAACTGTTAACTACCATATCCTCAGTGGTTCCTAGTGGTGGCAAGGGCCTTCTGGGTTGATTCTCCTGCCCCTTCTTACTACATCTAATCTCTCATCACTGTTCCCTTCTAAGGTGAGGGAGGGAGGGTGCCTCTAACTGTAGGAACCTAGGACAAGTCTGGTTTATAAACAGAACACCTAGGGGGAACCACCGGATTAAGCCTCAATCATGCCTGATTCTGATGGACGTCAACAAAAGTCCTGCTTACGCAACTCTGGTTAAAACTTCGTTCATCGGGCTGGAGAGATGGCTTAGCGGTTAAGCGCTTGCCTGTGAGGCCTAAGGACCCTGGTTCGAGGCTCCATTCCCCAGGACCCACGTAAGCCAGATGCACAAGGGGGCACATGCATCTGGAGTTCATTTGCAGTGGCTGAAGGCCCTGGTGCACCTTCTCTCTCTCTCTCTGCCTCTTTCTCTGTTGCTCTCAGCTTCATTCACGCTTCTCCATTGCCCCACTATAGTCAGTGGCAAAAGCAAGCTTTGACCTCACAAGGACCATTACTGACAGAGCATTGCCAACAGAAGGCCATCTCTCTTCCCCTGTCCTGCTTTCCACTCTCATCTTTGGGACGAGGTTCTAAATTCTTTGGGAAGGTGTCTCTTACCCCCAACCCTGCTGGCCATAATTAAACTGATATGGACCTTCTCTGGAGGTTTGTGGGCACTTAAACATCCATCCCACCCCAACTTTTGTCTGCTTAAAGAGGGTTTCTAATTCCTGCCACCCTAGAAGCAGCTCAGCTAGTTTCCCCCACATGATAGCCATGCTCACCCCTGAGCGACAGACACTTGGATGTTGTAACATGCTAAGAGGGAGCTTTCGGAAAACTCAAATTCAAACACATCACTGTAGGAGTCTTCCTCCTCATCCTGGTCTTCCGGTCCTGGGGGATTTGCCAGAACATCATACCCACTTTCATCATCTGGTTCTAATGGAAGGCAAACAAGAAAGGGGGAAGGGGATTAGTCAGCGATAGGAAGATTTCAGCTGTTGTTAAAATAAGGGGGGGGGGGAGCATCTGTTTCTGGCATGACACCCACCACCGCCTCCCCCTCTCACAGCAGGCAGCAACATTCCAGTTCACGGCCCACCATCGTAAGAACAAGGCTACTTACCACACACAGAGCTGCCATAGAACTCCCAAGTGCTACTGGAGTCATCGTCACTGCGACCCTGTAAATCATTTAAATAATCTGCAGAGAAAGGTGGAGAAAGCCAAGATAAAGCTTGCTGGTCAGGGGGACATAGTGTTACACATCTATCTCAGGCAGTGGCAAGAAGACCACAAGTTTGAGGATAATCTGGGGTAATAGTGAGACTCTGTCTCCCTGTCAAACCAAACCATACCAAACCAAACCAAATCAAACTACTGACAAGGAAAAAACAAATGCTGACCCGGCCAGGCGTGGTGGCGCACGCCTTCAATCCCAGCAATCGGGAGGCAGAGGTATGAGGATCGCCGTGAGTTCGAGGCCACCCTGAGACTACATAGTGAATTCCAGGTCCGCCTGGGCTAGAGTGAGACCCTACCTCGAAAAACCAAAATGCTGACCCAGCTAAGGGGCATTTTTCTTATTAAACACACGTGGCAGGTCTGCACCTCATCTTTCACTTCTCTGAAGTCCTATTCTCTGTGGCATCTGACCCTGTACACCTGCCCAGTTGAGGGCCACCCTGGTTCACCAGAATGCCAGTTAAGAACTCCAGCAGCCACTACATGTAAAAATAGAAGTCCCATTTTATTTATGTTGCTCTTCTTTGGAACACTAAGCTGCTTCTTCAAGTGCAAATGAAGGTAAACAAGGGTGGTGGTGGCAATCTTTGGCAGTAAGTGTATGATAAGCAACTGCCAAGTGCCTGACAGTCATGAAAACCTTAATGCTCGAAGGATCTAGAAGCACCTGGGCCATAAAAGACGGGTTTTGTCCTATGACCTAACACTTCATGTCTGTGAAGTCTGGCTCATTTCACACATACTTGCCATGTAAACCTATGGGCCACACTTAAGGGAAAAATAAATTTGTAGAAAATGTAAGTAACTTCAGCAACCTCCTCTTTTCTTAAGTTTGTTTTTTTTTTTTTTTTTTTACATATTTTGGTTTTTTTTTGTTGTTTATTCATTAGACACAGACAGAGGGGGAGAGAGAGAATGGGTGCATCAGGGTCTCAAGCGACTACAAATGAATTCCGGATGCATGCGCCATCATGTGCAGCTGGTTTATGTGGGATCTGGAGGATCGAACCTAGGTCCTTAGGCTTCCCAGACAAGCACCTTAACTGCTAAACCATCCCTCCAGCCTGGTGTTTTTTTGTTTGTTTTTTAAGGTAGAGTTTCACTCTAGTCCAGGCTGACCTGGAATTCGCTATGTATTCTCAGGGTGGCCTCGAACTCACGGAAATCTTCCTACCTCTGCGCCTCCTGAGTGCTGGGATTAAAGGTGTGCGCCACCACGCCCGGCCTTGTTTTTGTTTTTGAAGCAGGGTCTCAGTCTACCCTAGGCTGGCTTCAAACTCGGTGATTCTTCTACTTCTACCTCTCAAATGGTGGAATCAAAGGCATGCGCCACCATGCCTGGCTTGTAAAATAGCTTTTAAAAATTAAAAATAAGTTTCACTCTAACAGGGTCATACCACAGAAAGGTTTTTGATCTCTGCATAGAGATATCCAAATGTAAAATATGCAGGTTCTATCACCCTCCCCCTTCCCAATGTTGCCAGGACCTCACACATGCTAGGCAAACACTCCACCGCTGAGCCACACCCCAATTTAACTTTTTTTTTTTAAACAATGTACTAATAAGTCACTCAGGCTGGCCTCAAACTCTCAACCCTCTGGCCTTAGCATCTCTAAATAGGTACAACTATAGGCACATGTCACTTTTGAATAAAATCATTTCTTGAACTCTGTCATACCTGTTAAAAACTTTTCCATAAGTTCACTGTGAGTCATTTTCATGATGGTTCTACCTGAGTATGTGGCCAAAGTAGGGTCAGCACCATAAGAAAGAAGCAGGCGGACAATCTCCAAGTGATCATTCTCTACGGCATCGTGCAGAGGCCTGAGAAGAGAAGCACGAGGGCATTAAGTTTGTACACATGACACTCACTCCCAAGTAGTCTGACTGAGGTGAACAGACAAGGTGAAGCATATGTGTGCTTCATGCGCTGAGCCTCCCAGGTGCCATCTCAACCAGCAGTTATGCAATGCCATCGTCATCGCAGACAGGGAAACCGAGGCACAGTGATTGGCTCAAGGTCAAACAACCAATTGTTATTATTTTAACTCTTCCCAGGGCACCTGAAGGGATTAGATCAGGCCCGATTCTCAAGCGCACATCTGTCTTATTCTGATGCCTAATGAGGAAGTCAAGCCTAAAATGAAAAATTTACAAGGCACTCAAGTAGTGATAAATGATGTAAAGGTTAACTTCCGGTGGTGGTGGTGGAGGAAACAATACCATCATTATGGAAGCCAATGCAACAAGCAATTACTATACTGTTAAGAAAAGCTGTCTTTTATTAACAGAAATTGCAAAGAGAAGCGAGTGGCAGAGAATCTCGGAAAGCCCACTGCAGAACTGCACACAGATCCATGATAACCCTTGGCCCAGGAGAACTATGGCTCTTTTCTAGAGGAAATAGGTACCCCCTCAGCCCCATTATGAATGCTTTTAGGAAAGCCTTAAAGCACCTTTTGGCTATTTTTGACCATTAGGAGAACCCTCGTGTCCTATCTCCTGGTAGCATCCCCTCACACATTCAGGAAGATGCTTGTGCTGACTCAGACCTGGTCTTTGATCAATAAACTGAGGTCAAGGACAGGGTGAGCACCAAGGCTCGTGGTGATAGTGGAGCCAGCAGGGAGGGGCCATTAGCCCGCTTTCTATCCCCCTGGGAATTTTAGCATACACATATTTTGAATTGTGATTTCATAGATGGGCATGAACAGTCCAGGGTTGTACAACTCCAACACCCCTAACTCTTCATGCAGATTGTGGCCTGCTCAGAGGCTTTGGTCTGTGGAGGTAATGCAAGATTAGAGGTTTACATCTAAATTTGCCAGCAAAGTCTATTTCATTTAATTCTGGAATGGAATGAATGCAATTCATTTTCTGCCTTTACCCTGGGGTTTCTGCAATCCTTGAGAGCCACTGCCTGGGCTTTAGTAGGGCCAAGCAAGACACACCACTGACCTGGTTCCATCCTGAGCACTGCAGTTGACATCAGCGCCATATTCAAGGAGGTGGCGAACGATATTGAGCCAACCCCTGGCACAAGCTTCATGCAGGGCACAGTAGCCTGCATTGTCACGATGATTCACATCACAAATCTTATTCTCCAGGCAGTACAAGACCACTTCCTGTAGGGAGGCAATGGGGACTACCATTAGATCACCACACAATGACCTCATAAGGGAGACTTCTTTGTAGCTCTAAGACATGCACCTCAAGGCCCAAGAACCCTCTGTGGCTTGAGGGGTCCCCAGATGTCATAGCAAGGAGCTCACAATGTTGTGAAGGGCTCTGTGGCAAGGACAGTGTGACTCAGGGCTCTGCACCTCCAGGTGCCTGGCCCTGGGCAAGTTATGCCTCAACTTCTCCCATGCAGAGCCACAAGACCCCTCAGCCCTGTGCCTCACGCAGAGAACACAGAGGAATTTGGCTGCAGATATTTCAAAGGGTACATTCAAAGCCAGACATGCAAAAACAATAAAAATCTGGATATAGGGGCTCATGCCTGAAAACCCAGCACTCAGGAGAGGCTGAGGTAGAAGGTTCAAGGCCAGCCTGGGGTACAGAGTAGCAGATACCCTGTCTCAACAAAACAAAACAAAAGGGTTTCATCCACGTAAGGGGATTCTTATTTTTATCAGGTCACCCCATACGTAGCAGATGACAAAGCAAGACCACATAAAAGTTAGGGCTAGATGGAACACGCTGCAGAACATCCCTCAGCCCAAAGCAGCTCACTCCAGTCTGTAGCCCAATCCATCCCAGGAGGCAGAGCCTGGGCAGCAAGGCCCTTGGATAAGAAGCAACTCAAGGAAGTGCTTGCTTCACACACACACACACACACCTTATATCTTATCAAGAGATGACATATGGACTGGAAAGATGGTTCAGTGGATAAAGGCACTTGCTTGAAAAGTGTAACAGCCCAGGTTCAAATCCCCAGTACCCACATAAAGCCAGATGTACAACATGACACATGCATCTAGAGTTTATTTGCAATGGCAGGAGGCCCTTGTGTATCCTTCCTTCCTTCCTTCCTTCCTTTCTCCCCTCTTGCAAATAAATATTTAAAATATGACCAAAAAAAGGAATGACATAAAATTAGGCATGGTGTCACGCACCTATAATCTAGCACTCAGAAGGTTGAGGCAGGTTTCAGACCAGCCTGGGCCTAAATTCAAAGCTAGGCTGGACTACATAGCAAAACCATGTCCCAGGTATAAATAAATATCTGGGTGTGATGGTGCACACCTTTAATCCCAGCATATGGAGGCTGAGGTAGGAAGAATGCCATGAGTTCGAGGCCAGTCTGGGATAGAATGAGACCTTGCTATCCCAAAAAGAAAAAAAAAAGACTGCAAAACAAAAGCACAAAAAAGAAATAAAGAATAACTCAGCAGTAGCACCTGTACCTACAATGCAAAGTCCTGGGTTCTATTCCTAGCATCATAAAAAAAGGACAAGCTGGGCGTGGTGGTGCACGCCTTTCATCCCAGCACTCGCCTTTCATCCCAGCACTCGGGAGGCAGAGGTAGGAGGATCACCTTGAGTTCGAGGCCACCCTGAGACTCCATAGTGAATTCCAGGTCAGCCTGGACCAGAGTGAGACCCTACCTTGAAAAACCAAAAAAAAAAAACAAAAAAAAAGGACACCAAGACCTCACTCAGCAGACAACCCCACCCTCTTGGATTCTGTCATTCTTTGCCCTATTCAGGGCTGAATCAATACAACATGCTCTTATTTACTTAAGTTAATGACAGGAATGGAAAAGACCACATGTTGTCCCTTACACATTTTCCCCCCCGAGGTAGGGTCTCACTCTAGCCCAGGCTGACCTATAGAATTCACTATGTAGTCTTAGGCTGGCCTCGAACTCACAGTGATTGCCCTACCTCTGCTTCCCAAGTGCTGGGATTAAAGGCATGCGCCACCACAGCAGCTACATCCACTAAGAAGGGGAGGGAAAGGAAGAAAACAGAACTACCTGCCCCCCCCCCTCTATAGAGCAACCATAGTTTGGGTCAACAGTTTGCATGAAGATCGCTATTATTAATCTTACTTCTTTGGCGCATTGAAGTATTAATATGAGCCCCTCCCAGTGAGCACAACAGTCATTTAGTCAATATTTTATTGCCATGATTAAGTTTCAAAACACAAAAACCAGTATCAGCCACCAGAAAACAGGCTACACTAATTTCTTAGAAGTCATACCAAGCAGATCACTTTTCACTTTTTAAAAAAAAAAAATATTTTTCTTTTTTTTGTTGTTTTTCGAGGTAGGGTCTCACTGTAGCCCAGGCTGACCTGGAATTCACTATGGAGTCTCAGGGTGGCCTCGAACTCACAGCAATCCGCCTACCTCTGCCTCCCGAGTGCTGGGATGAAAGGCATGTGCCACCACACCTGACTTAAATATATGTTTTTAATTTTTATTTATTTGAAAACAGATAGAGAGAGGAGAGAGAATGGGTGCGCCAGGGCCTCTAGCCACTGCAAATGAATTCCAGATGCAAGCACCCCCTTGTGCATCTGGCTTAATGTGTATTGGGGAATCGAACCTGGGTCCTTTGGTTTTGCAGGCGGACACCTTAATCGCTAAGCCATCTCTCCAGCCCCCACTATTCACTTTTGAGAATAGGGATCAGCTCAGTGTAGGGGTGGTCCTATCAGAAAATGGAAGTCCCATGGGTCGCAGTGGGTCCCTCTTAGTGTAACTCATCTGTGAGACCTAAAATAATGTCCATTCTGTTCAATCACTGATGTGGGTGAGGTGGGTTCTGAAAACCCTTTCATGCCCTTTCTAGGACAGTTTCAGTCAAAGGCAAGTGCTCACTTGGGTGCTCACTAGAATGTTCCAGATGCCCCTCTGTGAAACTAAGGCTGCATGCTGGTAAGCCTGACCATCTGTGCCCTGATGCTTCAGGTCACCACAGCAGCTACCTTCTAAAACAAGAAGAGGAAGAGAGAAGGCATGCCTGGTGAGGCATTTCTTCCTTCAGGTCCTCACCTGCCAGAAAACCCACAATCCTCCAAGCTCCCAGGCCACCTGCCCTGAGCACTGGTATCCAGGATACCGCATGAAGCTGCTGCTCTTTTAGCGGTCCCTCACTAGCCAGACATGGACGGCTGCAAGCTAATGAGTTGTATGCCCCAGCCAGGGAGAGACCTTGTCACGTGACTCTGGGACCAGCTCAGAGCGCCAGCGACTGCTGTGCAAAGATCAATTTCCGTGGATCCCGGCGGTCTGCCTGGTGTCCTCTCAACCTGGGGTTTATTTGTTCTGACAATTATAGCCCTCACCTGGAAACCTTCAGCGCTACAGGGCTGATTTGAGGGAACCTAGAAATGAAAGAAGTCAAAGCGGGAGGCAAAGTCAACTCTCCGTTCCTGGAGGACTGCCAGAAAGGCAGCAGCGACCCCACTCCACGTGAGGTGTTTTCCACGGGCCGTGCCCAGTTAACCACGTCAGTGTCATCTGCCTGAGCTCGGCTCATCTCCCACTGGAGTGTGCTCCACTGACATTCCTCACAGATTTAGATATCTATTTGTTTGAGAAAGAAAAAAGTATGGGTGTGCCATGGCCCCTACCACTGCAAGGAAACTACAGGCTCGGGTGCCACTTTGTGTGCCTGGCTTTACATGGGTTACTGGGGACTCTAAATTGGGCCAGCAGACTTTGAAAGCAAAAACCTTTAACCACTGAGCCATCTTTCCAGCCCCATCCTCACAGACCTAGAAGACAGCAGGAAGTAAAACTGCTTGGAGTGGGGGCTGGAGAGATGGCCTAGCAGTTAAGGCGCATGCCTGTGAAGCCTAAGGACCTGGTTCAATTCTCCAGGTCCCACATAAGCCACATTGCATATGGCGGCACATGCATCTGGAGTTTGTTTGCAGTGGCTAGAGGCCCTGGTGTGCCCATTCTCTCTCTCTCTCTCTCTCTCTTCCTCTGTGCCTCAAATAAATAAATAAAAAGAAAAGAAAAAGTGCTTGGAATGTTCTCACAAAACATTTGAGGCATCTGAAGTCCAGAAGATAAGTTAAGACACACAAGTAATGTAAGTACTGGAGCTGTGACTCGGGTCTGCTGGGAAGAGTCCAAAGGCCTAATGAAGAGCTTTGGCTAGAAAGCTTTGATCCGGCCATGAGCAGCATCCCTCAGGCCCTCCTTGTTGGGGGCTCAACAGGCTAATGCCACTACTCTCCTAGCTAGGAGGACAATGGTCTCTTACAGATGGCAACTGCTGTCACCAACAGAGAATGGTGAAGATGTGAGCTGCCTAACATACTTCTTGATTTCTTTTCTGAACTAGAAATGGGTACATTGGAGGGAAAGCCACCCATTCCCAAACAAACTCAGTTTTTGTTGGACAGTTCTGTTAAGCAGCTATAAGCTGAATGCCATTAACTGCAAAATGTAACCATAAAGACCATAAACCCGACATAGTTAATTAATTAAATGCCTCATTAACTTTTTAAAAAACATGATTTATTCAATTCATAGAAAATGTAACCATCACCACTAAGTGCACAAGCATGTGGTTGCACACTAGCATTTTAGCCTGAGAAACAAGCTTCCTTAGCGGGAGGGAAGCAAATGTGGTCGGCCTTCCTGGTGGTCTAAGAGAACTGATGAGCAAGAGCTAGGGTGCTTTAGGCTCCCAGGCCCAGATCAACAGAACCAGAACAACGCTCAGGTGACAGGGATGACAACAGTGGTAAAGACTCACATCTAGAACTCTCTTTCCCATAGCTGAGCATTCAAACAGCAACTTAATGGGTTGGGCAAATTAAATTGCCCTTCATTTAAAAAGTTGAGATTGCCACATCCCAGCACTTTCAATTTTGCCAAAAGAAAGCCCAGAGAGTTAGATTCTGAGCGAAAAGTTTTAATCTACTAGTTAAAACAGTGGGCACCAAAATTTACATATTGAAATTGACATTTGAAGAGGAAGGGGAAAGAATTCAATAAACATTCCCAAGGCCACCAAAGACACCACCGCCTAAGAAAGTGTGGATCAAGGAAGGGGGCACACAGTTAATCCCAGCATTTGGGAGGCAGAGGTTCAAGGCCACTCTGAGACTACCAAGTGAATTTTCCAGGTCAGTATGGGCTAGAGTGAGACCCTACCTCAAAAATCCAAAGGAAAAAAAGTATGGATCAAGTGGTCTTTGGCCTAAGGATAGGACCACTAGCCGTATCCTCAAGGAACCCACAAGGGGCTCTTGGCCCTTGCCATCTCTGGCTGAGACCAATGGAAATGATGCCAAGATCAAAGACCAGGCCAGAGGCCCCACCCTCCACTGATGATGTCCTGTCTGGTGGCCAGGAGTGGGAGCTGAATGAACCTTGTTCACCTAGGTGCTGCTGTGCTCAGCTTGTGGGAAAACAGTTGGTGGCCACTTGGATTCAATCCACACTAACTGAGCTAACTAATTACCAAATCCTTCCAGTGAGTTCCCTCCAAGACAATCCAGAGATCCCAAAAAGAGACATGTTGGTGCAAACAAATGCACATACAACCCAAACCACCCTGCCAAGATTTTAAAGACCCATCCTTTCCTTAAGTTCCTACCTACACAGCCAACACCTCCATGTTGGGCTCTGAGGCCAGGGGAAACAGCGCTGGGTGATCCCACCAAAAAAAGACTCAAGGCACAATGGCTGCAGAGGCAAGGTGTGGGCGCAGGGTTCTGGCCAAATCCTGCCAGCCCCAGCCAAGCAAGCGCAGGCCAGTGTGAATCCTACCACCTCACTCCTTCACACCTCCACACTCGTTTTATTTTCACTATCCAAGTCCCAGAGGGCTGATGCCAGCATCAAAAAAAAAAAAAAAAAAAAAAAAGCCTTTTGCCCTGTGGGCTATTACATCACAATTTCAACTGACAAGTATGGGGGTGGGGGTGGGGGTGGGGCGGGGGGAGGGGCTGCACCGGGCAGTGGGAGCCAGCTAGCTCTAGGAGTTTCTGAACTGCAGAAAGGGCTCATCTAAAGAGCCCCTTGGAGAAGAGTGGGGTACCAGGTGGAGATAGGGACTGAGCTTTTGGCGTCACTGCTGGACAGTTATCTTTCCAAGTCCCTCAAGCCCTTTGCCACTCAATTTCCTCATCTGAAAGCATAGCTAACAACAGTTACTAGCCCACAAAGATGATGAAAGGGCGAAATGAGGTAGCCTGGGCTTAGTTAGGGGCACACCTGGAGTGCTCGAGTCAGGGTGATGCTGAGGAAACAGGTACACCAGGCAGCAGTGAGTCTGGGACAAAATCCCTCTCTCAGGAAAACATCCTTTTGGTCAGAGTTGCCCTCCCCACCTCAGTGGGTCCATTCCAATCCTCTGCAGAGCCACCTCCTACCCCCCAAGGCCACCCCTCCACATACAACAGCACAAGCCACCCCAAACAGAGCTAATCGCTTCTCTTCCCTTTTGCTAATCACAACCCAAATGGGCTCATTAAAATTCTCCCAGTCTCCAAGCCCTGGGTTATGTCAGACTTTCTATCAGAGATAAGTGAGCAAGACTGGAGGAGGCCAGGGCAGCCTACCTGCCTGAACAAGAACTGAACATCAGAGGCCTTTCTTTCTGCACCGCGACAGATCCAGCCACCAAAGAAACAGCAGCCAGAGTGGGGCTATCACAAACATCCTGCTGAGCCTTGGCCCGGCCTCCTGATGTGGAGGGGGCTGGGCTGTACTCTCCAAGTCCCTCCCCACAGCCAGGGCCTCCAGCCTGGAGCAGCAGCTGCTGGAGGGAGGCTTCAGAATCCTGAGAGAGCACAAGCATGCTCACCTCATAGCCTAGCCGGGCTGCCCGCTGCAGGAGGGTCTCACCAGCGTTCTTATTGACAATAAGTCTTCTGGCTTCCGGCGGCATGGGGCGAGACTGGGTGGTCTCCTGAGGGGAACTTGAGCGTGGCAGCTGTGTGGCCTGGGAGGCTGGGAGCAATTGTTGCAAACGGTCGAAAGGCTTTGGCTCCTGCTTGGCTGGTGACAAATCGTAGTCTATACTGGGCTCAGGCCGCTTTCTGAATCTCCGCACAGTCACCTGTCACAAGACCAAGCAGTGGTTAAGGCTGGATACTTTCCAATAAATACACCGCCTCCCTGAGTGTCCCTCCTTCCAGAGTAACAAACCTGTGGAGGAAGGCACTTTTTTTTTTTTTTTTAAATATAGAGGAGGAGGTGGCTGTCAAAAGAGGATGGAGGAGGGGGATTCACTCTGACTAGTTTGAAACTTTAGGGCCACCCAGCATACATGGCCACTCCTAGGACAGGTGTGACATAAGGGGGGGGGGTGGGCAGTGCAGGAAAAGGAGAGCCTAGCCCCCAGAAGTGAGGTAACGGGATCAGGAGGTACCTTGCCATCAGTGTTCTCCACGTAGTACTCCCCGGTGAGTGGCAAAGCCCGCCTGGGCTCCTGAGGTATCAAGTGCTTGGTTTTGCACAGTCTCTTCCCGGATGGCTTCTCGCTGTTGTCGGTGTATTTCTGCAGCAGGGAGGCGGCCTGGCAGTCCTCCTCTTCGTCTGTGCACAGCGCATCTGTCTTCTGGCTTTCTTTAATTTTCTGCTGTTTGGCAGGCAGCCTGGAGGCTGGCGTGCAGCTTGGCTGAGTCTGCTTTTTGCCGCTTGCATTGGTGGATGAAAGGCTCTTCATGGGCGGAGAGCCGGAGAACACAGGCAAGCCTAAATACGGAGGGGGTTGGCGAGCAGGGGGGGAGGGGAGGGGGAGAAGAAGCAGGCGTTACACAGTTGTAGCTGGTGCAGAAAGAAAAGCCCATTGTTAGCACTGATCACTGGAGCGGCTTCAGTTTTTAAAGATATACCAATTATGTTTTCAAAGCATTAATATTTTAATTATCCCACATTCAAACGGCAAATAGGTTAACCCACAAAGTGCCAAGTGGCAAGTTTCTTCAAAGGGCCAGGACCAGCGGACAGAAAGAAGCTGGCTCTTCTGCTCTCCTGTCCCCAAGCCACTGGGCCAGAGCATGCTCAGGAGGACCGGGTGACCAGGAGATAGACTGAGCCTGGAAGGAACTTGGCTGTGGGGCCAACCCAGGCTTCTCCTTTCCTGCCCAGTCAAAGGCTGGGAAATCAGGAAGTAGGGGGAGCAGAAGGAAGGAGGTGTACAAGGATATCGCAAGAACTTCCCAGCTGCCACCTCCTAGTTAAGAGTCAGCTTCAGTGGCCCGAATCCTCCCAAAGGCCCTTTCCCACAGTGAAGACATGACCTGCCCTCCGGGAGCAGGACAAGCAGTCAAGGGGTGGCCTCTGCATACCTTGTTCATTGTCACTGGATTTGAGGGACTCTTCTGACCAGCCTCTGTTGCCTTTGGTCTCTGTCTTTTTCCTGCCAGGTTTCTCTTCAGTGATGTTATTCCCCTGGGTTGTGACCTCAGGCTGAACTGCCTGGGTCACTTCCTTCCTGCTTTGGCGGCCAGGTTTGCTCTCTGCTGCGGATACCTGCTGTTCCCACCGTTCTCTAAGGTGCAGCAAGTGGCGTTGCTTTTTTGGATGGAGCCCTGTTAATTCAATGCACACCTTCAGGTTGGTCAGCTCACTATAATGTGGGTCTTCTAAGTGGTTAGAGGAACTGTTTGTCATTTCCCTCTCAGGCCAGTCATCTAATGGAGAAATAACTACAAATTAATCAAAAAATCCCCCTGGGGGAGGAACAAACTGTCTTACATAGCACTTATGAGGGAGGGGAGGGGAAGGGCATGGCCACTGTGTACGATCCACCAGGTCACCTATTTGTGTTCGGTCACCTCTGGACTTGGCGGAGGGGGATGGGGGAGCCGCCTCCCCAGGGCTCCAGGAGGTGGTATGGGAGTGGCAAGGCTGCCCTGTTGTGCCCCCCAGCCACTGACTACAGGGGCAGGTGCTGCGTATTGGTAACTTTGCACCTCACGTGCGCCCTCCGTGGCCACATGCACAGGCTTCCCAAGCAGGCAGCTGAGGCTAACCCGGCTCACCTTTCGAGACCCGTCTCCTCTTGGCTTTCAGCAGGGGGTCCTCTGATGGGTCTTCCACAGTGGTCTCAGTGTGGGTGCTGTCACCTGAGATTTTGCGTTTCCGGTCTAGCCTGAGGGTGGGGCTGTGTTGCACATCTGCAGCTGCCTGATCGATGGGTGGCTCGCTCACAGGCGGCCTCTCCATAAAAAATTTCTCCACCGGAAGATCTTTGTCCTCTGGGGCTTCAAAGGGATCATGTTTGTTTCCAGTATTATACTCGCCTGCAGGGAGGGGAGACAATACAGAAATCAAGGTTCCCCACAAAGAGGAAGGATATGGAAAACAGGAAGGAATGCCATAGCTAAAGGTGATGAGCAACCTAGAGACCCTTCTTAGGAAATTAGGGTCCTTATTAGTTAGAAGCATAGAACCAACATAAACAGAACTTTTCAGCGACTGGGCATGACTGAAGCCCATCTGCAAGTGCCATCACAAAGCCAGTTGGGGGTCTGAGGGAAACCAGAAAGGGACTGAGGTGCTCACATTCAGCATCAGGATCTAACCCAGCCCAGTAATACTAAAAATCTCTATAAAAGCATTTGTTGAAGTCATTGTTTTGAAATACGCGGGATGTCTATGGCCATACCACCCTGAGCACACCCCACTGCGTCTGAAATACATGGGAGGCTGATGCAGTAAGAGATCAAATATCTCCCAAATGTCATCTATACAATAGGGAATGCCCATGTACACTTGAGTCCCAACATGATGAAAAATGAGGAAATGGGGAGGGAGTGTGGGGAGATGCTGAACGAAGCCTAGGACCTTAATGAGCAGGAGGGAACAGGGAGCTAGGAAGACCCACCATGCACTAGGGGGAGGTGCCTGCCACAGTCAACAGGAAGGAGTCCTAGCACATGTAAGATTTCAGAGGGCTCAACGTGATGGCTGACCGCAGAAATCCCTATCACTAAACCAAGGTGTTGCCTTTTCATTTAATGTCCAAAATAGGGGAACCCCCCCCAGAGATCTCATCTGGCACTCTTTCTTATGTACAAGCATCTACAGGCAAGTCATGCCCTTCATGGTTGTCTGTCTTTTGTAGCCAGACAAGCATTTACAAGATTGCGGGCTCCAGCCCTCCCCCCACAGGGCAGCTTCCCTTCCCTGTACTAGATGGGGGGGGGGGGCGCAGGGAGAGGGACAGGAGGAGCAGCAAGCACTTTGTCCACGGGTCAACACACCAACATCACCTTCTTTTTGTTCTAGCCCGAGAAATAGCTCATTGACGGCTCTGCAATGGCATTTTCCTCATAGACACGAAACCATCAAACACTAAACTATGTAACTACCACCAACTACCATAAGGTTCAGCCCTTGCACAGGGTCTGCTCAAGGGATCCCAAACATTCCCAGGAGTGTGGGTCTGGAGTTTTGGTAGTGCCACAGAAGTAACTTTCTAGATAAAATGGTAAGAATGCATCTCCTAGGCTGAGCTCAGCCCATTTCAGACTCCACTCCTACTTCCAACCTGTCCTGCTCATGCCTCATCAGCGCCTTCTCTCAGGAACATTCCAGCACCAGGTACCGGTTGCAGGGTGAGCAGCATCTTAAGACAGTCTTCCTCTTATGAGAGTGCATGGTATGGACAGAGCAGCCAGCAGCCAGGGGCCTTCAGGGCTTGCCACTGCAAACCTCTGTGACTACACCTGCCCCAAGGACATAGCCAACGTGGGCCTTCTGCCACGGCAGAATCCTGCCACACAGCTTGGCAGCAGAGAGAAGACATGCAGGCTACCCAAAAGTCAGCTGCCGTGAACACAGGCGGGAGGACCGCCATACTCAGCTTGGCAGGGGTCTCAGAGAAGGCAGGCTGCAGGGTCTCACTTGTACTACTCCATGACCCTCTTAACTGCTCTGGCAGGAACAGCACCACTTTACAAGTTGGCCAGCCCCCTTTGGCTGTAAAAGCAGGATCATTATAGGCAGCCACCTCCCCCTGGGTGGACTTCATCAACACAAGCTGTGCAGGGCAAAGGGAAGGACCAGAGAAATTACTTACGCAGGAGGCTGAGATCCTCAGACCTGCTTGAATTTACTCTTCATATTTTAAAAGTGTGTTCATTCCCTCCTACCACCACTCTTTTTGTAGGGAGGTGGCTCACGGCACAGTTTGCTCCAGGTCACTCTATCAGATGGCAGTAAGGCAGTGTGCACACTAGCTAAGTGTGCACCCAGATTGCACTGGCCTGCCTTGCCCACTTTTCCAGTATCACATCCCTTTCCCCAATCAGTAAGACTCAACTGAGGGTATATGACATTCACTCCCCAGTCTAACACTTGAAGACTCCAGGTCTCATGGAGGCACCTGCGTTTGTAGCGGCCTCAACCTTATCTAAGCCTTCTTTTTCTCTGGAAGTTTTTCCACTGCAGTTTTCAGCTTTATTGTCCACTTCCTAACAGTGAAATGAGGCCCATGTCTCAAACACAGGACCTTCTGACCAAGTTTGCCGCTGTAAAATCACCTGGAAGACTTGAGATCTCCTATTTTGTTGGCTGGTGCCAGCAGGTAATAACTTATCCCCCTGCTCGTTGCTCAACAGGAACACCCGGCACAAAA
Source organism: Jaculus jaculus (assembly GCF_020740685.1). Taxonomy (NCBI): domain Eukaryota; kingdom Metazoa; phylum Chordata; class Mammalia; order Rodentia; family Dipodidae; genus Jaculus; species Jaculus jaculus. The sequence goes on from NC_059125.1 coordinate 41,357,615, forward strand.
CACTGGGTGTTGCTTTTTCTCTCTCTTCTGGGGTTTCCCATCTGGGCAAAGCTGCCCACTGGGGGCAAGAAGGGCTCCATTTCCACCATTACCATCTGTTCCTCCATTCACAGGAGGCTTGTAAGGGAATACAGCTTGCTCAATTCCCCATCACTTCTCCATTTAGCTGGGCTGGGTGCTCCTATGCCTGGGGCCCGAGCCTTACTGTGTGGCCAGTCACATTCTGCCTTGTCCTGAGGGACCACAGCGAGCAATGCCTGTGATTTCCCATCCTGGACTATTATCATTCTGAATCTGGGGTTCATACCAGCCCCCACAGAATTCATGTAGCTGCTTTCTCCTCCATTCTCCTTTCAGCTATCAAGTCTTTCAGGGAAAGGACAATGATGTCCTCCAGTGTAGGTCTCCAAAGGTCTTTCACTGGGGTGACTGTCAAGGAGCCAGTAATACTCCTGAAACCTACATGTCCTTAATGCCCAAGATACATGTGGCCACCAGCCATGGGGAGGGAAGGCTCTTTGTCACATTCCCATATACTTGGACTTAGATCTCTTCAAATGGGGCCAGCCTAACCACTGCCTTTACTTTAGGACTATCTTTGAAGGCAAAGGAGATGGGCAGATAAAAAAGCGAAAGTGACAGGTACCCAACAATCAGCTCCATCACTGCTGGTACTATTGGCCCCTTGGTCACAACATTTAGGCAGACAGGGCATAGCTATGTTCAGTGTTTGACATTTGCTCCTTATAGCTTGGTCATATGACTTGCAGCACATACATCCCATAATTTATCATGGTTGTGCCATACTATACCTCACAGAAGCATTACCATGGCAACATCTACAAGTCACCATAGCAACAAAGCAATTTAGCCCCTCTTGTAGCCATGCCCAGTGAGCCCTAAACAAGATGGGAGAGTTTGAGACTTCTGAGGGTCACCAAAGATGTCAGTTCCCCGTGCAAGTAGCTCAACCATGGTGGAGCTGACCATGCCATGCCAATGCCCTTTACAGCGGAGATCTCTGCTCCAGGCACGCTGGTGCTGTCCTAGTGACGAAATTTCCCGAGTCCCGAGTCCCTGACAGCCCCTCGCCTGGGGCTTCCTTCAGCTCCTGCTCAGTCTACCTCAAGCCAAGTGATTGGTGAGGAACACAGACACCCACGTTCAAGAGAGAGGTCAATGCTGGGCTGGAGAGATGGCTTAGCGATTAAGCACTTGCCTGTGAAGCCTAAGGACCCCAGTTCGAGGCTCGATTCCCAAGGACCCACATTAGCCAGATGCACAAGGGGCGTGCACGTCTGGAGCTCGTTTCCAGTGGCAGAAGGCCCTGGCGCGCCCATTCTCTCTCTGTCACACTCTCAAATAAATAAATAAATAAATAAATATTTAAAAAGAGAGAGAGAGAGAGAGGCCAATGCCTCCTTGGCACTCTGCATCTTTAAAATGCTGCTGGTGGTTCTTACCAATGAACTTACAAGTGTGGGGAGCCTCTCCACTCATTTACTCAACTTTTGCAATGGAAATTTAACTAAGCCACCTATACCACTAAAGAGAGAAAATGGAAGTCCTGACCATGGCCCTTTCAAGTTCATTCTATTGCTTATACAAGCCACTCCCAATAAGATCCACCTACTTTCTCAGAGGTTACAGGTACACCAGACGCAGAGGGGCTGCCTCAGAAAGGGAAGGTAGCTGGGTGTAGTGTGCAGACCTATAATGGCCAGCACTTAGGAGGCTGGGACAGGATGATTAAAACCATTTGAAGCCAGTCTGGGCTCAAGGAAGGGCTTGGAAGAAGCCTCCTGTAATTTCTTGGTGACTCCTGCCAGCCCCAAATTCCAACCTCAGCTCTCATATAAGGACGCTTGGCTCAGGCCCACAATGACATCTGTGAGAAGTGTGAGACTTCATGAGAAGCAGGGCCCAATCCCACCTGAGCTGTCATAGCCAAGAAGGCCCAGTTAATCTGTAGCTAAACTGATCTAACAGTGCGGCCCTGGGATGAGATGGTGGTGGCAGCCGCAAGGACCATGGCTCTTTAAGGGTACTCCTGTTGGTCAAGCACAAATACCAAGTCCCTAGAAAGTCTGGAGACAATGATACATCTTCTTTCAAAATGAATCCTTCACCTTCCTCACCATCCTCTGCTGTGTGCCATGCCACATCACATGCAGAGCACTTGGTGGCAATTCTGGCTCTTACAACTGGCCCCTGTCCAGGTGCAACAGAAACAGTCCACCGTCTGGGGCTTAGAGGGGCCTTGAGCCCTTGCGCCTGTTGGCTACCCAGATGTCTCTAGGTCTGGCAGAAAAGATGGGAAGGCTATAGATCTTTCAAAGCAACAGGTGGGAGGCCTTGGAGATTTGTATCCGAGGGCAGTGGCCACCCTGGATCTGGCCCTATCACCTGAAAACCAGAGAAAGGGCCAAAAGACATGAAGGTGGCCAAGTTCCCAACCCTTCCTATAACCTCTCTCACAAGTCACTCAGAACAAAAGGAGGTTCCCACTTTTGGGTAGTTCCCTCCTTCCAGAAGCTCCCTGCCCACTTCTAATTTCTCTCTGAGAACCTTTTCCAAGAGTGGTTACTTCACAGTAACTCAGAAAGTGATCGGGTAGTGAAGTGGTTACTTTGTGTCTACTCCAAGCACCAGGGAGGAATTTTTGTTTGCTTGTTTGTTGGGTTGTTTTTGCTACTTCACCCAAGAGCAGCTTGGACTCTTCAGATACATCAAGACTCCCTGTCACTTGCTATAGTCAAAGCAACTAGCTTCTTCGGAACTAACAACAAATTGGGCCTGGTTGGGCCTAGTCTGTAGCCTACAGAAGTGTTTGATGGACCCCAAGGATGAACTGGAGGCAGGGGAGGAAGGTTGTGCTCTAGATAGCCAGAAACACACGCTTCTGGACCACACATTTTCAATTTATATCTTGCACTAAGGAGCTGTACTGAGTATGCTAAACCCACAAAGGCAATGGCACAACAGTCTCAAACACACCCATCATCATGGACTGGCCTGTCTAGGGTTTGGGTTCAGCAACTGTAACCCTCTGTGTTCACCTAGACACCCTAATTCACCTGCATCAGTGAGGTTTCTGAGGGCCAGAGCAGGCTGCGAACGTTAAGCATGCACATGTAAGGAGACAAAGACCTTCAGCAATTGCTGTCACTATAACCTGGGAAGTCTCTCACAGTCAAGTCCAATGGGGGAACCTGAAGTGTCCTGACGGAGGCACTTACTTTCTTCCCACATTTTAACTTTAAAATGTAAGCTCTCCTTTGTCTGGTGGCAGAGCCCTTTACATAAGCCATCCTCTTGGGTTCTGTTGCTGCTATCAGTCCCATCTTTCTGGCACTTTTATCATTCTTTGTCTCATCTCAACAAAAACCAACACCAGTGGGAGAAAACAAGTGCTTTCCATGCTGCATCAGACTGCCATCAGCAGTGTGCGGGTGAGGAGGTACCACTCCAGCTGCTACAGAACAGAACCGACTCTAACCACCCGTTTCTTACCACAACATTGTGTTGGCCTGTCAGTTGCTATGGCCCTGGTGTTAGATGGTGGTGTCCTAGAAAAGAATCTTTCACAGATTCTACAGACTTGGCCACCACAAACAGACTTAGCTGCATTAATGACAAAAGCAGCCCATTTCTCCAAGCAGTTCCCACCTGGACCTTGGGCCAGTATCCACAAATCACTCCTCCTCTCCACCCTGGGCCCTGGGAACAGGGTGGTCCTATTCTCACTGACCCAGTACCACAAGCCAGCTGCTCGGGTTTACTTACATCTCTCACTGTCATTCTGCTCAGCAGTGGCCTCCTCCAGGGCGACTGACTTTGGCTTTTTGTCCTGACTTCCTTTCAACCTTTCCCAGTCGGCTGGGTTGAATTTGCACACCTCGGAGTCTTTGGTTGCTGTGTGGCCACCTTCTCTCTCTTTCATCTCCAACTCTGAGAAGCGCATCATTGCACGCTAGAAAGAGAACGGAGATGGAAAAAAACAACACCTTACCATAAAGGCTATTTCATGTGCCTTATACTATAAAGGAAAGTGTTTTCAAAGAAAAGCTTGCCCAAAACCAACCACAATCTATGAGATACCACTCAGATATTATAAAGTTTAACAGATAAAATATAAGTGTCTATATGTAAGTAGCCACATATTTTTATCCATAAAGTCATGTGTATGTAGATATAAATGCGATGTGTATGTATAGCTATACATACACTATTGCATAGAGACAGACATTCTCTTTTTAAGGTAAATAAAACAAAACAAAAACACAATGCAAAGGAAACAAAAGAAAAACACAACAGAAAAGAAACAAAATGCACAATGAATAAGACGACCATGGCCCACAAACTTCCCTTTGTATATTTGGAAATGAAATTTAACTCAAAAGGTTTATGGAAGATTCTAGTAATAAAAATTTGAAGAACTGACCTCACAGTAAGCAGCGGGTAGACATAAAATACTGTCCTCTTGTAATCCTTCCATCTATGTAATTAAAATGGGCACTCAATGGATCATTTAGATAACTTCATCCATTTTTATCATCATAAACCAATTTTTTTTCTTAACATTGCAAAACAATTTGGCTTTATTCATCTTTTAATTAAAAGTAAAATATCTTAAGGAAATTCCTATACAACATCTACCATAATTCACTAACAAATTAAATACAGACTATCCCTTTAAGCGAGCTTTTTGTTTTCTTTTTCTTTCTTTTTTGGTGAAAAAAAAATGCGCGATTCCCACAGACATGCGACTGCTATACATATCCATCAAGTATCAAGTAAGGCATTCTTAGCAGCGCTTCTAGATCTAGCATCTTTATAAGCAGAGAAATCAAAGCAACTGATAGGTAAACGTCATGCAGTCTTTAGACATCCTTAATAATTACAACTCGTTATCAGCATTCCAGTAGTGTTCTCTTATATTATACAGAATAGCTTCAAGTATCCAGACACATGAATCTATGAGCTACTACCACGTCCCCTTATTGAACACATTTCATACATTCCAATTACCATAAGCATCATTAACCAAATCTGCCTAGTGCCCTGTCCTGCCACACATTCCCCAATCCCTTTCGTCCATTACAAAACTGACCACCGATAAAGTTAGTGAAATTTGGGTGGGGGGGGCTCACCTGCAATGCCCGCTGCTCTCGGCTGAGCTGACTGGAATCTGCATACAGTTCAGTGGTGACACATTTGAATCGGTCACCCACATAACCCGCCGAGTTCGCGATTCTCTTTGCCAGCTTAGATGGCTTCGGTTTCAGAACTTTCCCATCGTTTGATTCTGCCTCGTCAGCTCCATCTTTGGTATAGGTGGGGGTGACGTCCATGCTCTGAGGGGCACTGCCCACACAAAATGATTTGGGATCCTCTTGGGTTTTACCAAAAGTCACGGCAGGACCATCACTGCCCAGAGTTGGTTCGAGGAATGGAGTCGCCACTGGCATCCCTACGTTCTCTTTATTGGTTGCTGCCGCAACACTGTCCTTGCCTAAGCCAAACACTGGCTGGCCCGGAGCCTGTTTGAAAGCGTAAGATTCGTGGAAGTCATTAATGCGCCCCAACTCCTCTCGGAGAGAGATGAACTCACGGCGTTGCTGCGGTGCTGGCTCAGCGGGGGGCTTGGCGGGCTCCGCACCCTGACCCCCGCTCTCGGCTGCCAGGCTGGGTTTGGGTGCTCCTGCCTCGGATTTCGCATCTGCTTCTTCCCGCAGGTCTACGTAGACAAGTTTGTCGCTTTTGACAATAGTCTTCCCTTGACTCCAGCTGGGATTTGGCTTCAGGTTCTTGTCGGCGGGGACTTCTGGATGTAGTTTGGTGCTGCTGGCTTCCAACATCTCAGAAAAGCGATTGCGAAGGGTTGGCTCCTCATAACGGGCTCTCTCGTGAGACCGGGACCGCCTCTCTGGCTTCTCTTCTTTAGTGATTTCCATGGGCGTGTGGGGAATCAACATGGGATGTACCATGCCCAAGCCCAGAGCATCTTGGTAGGTCACAAACTCTGGCCGGCCGGTAGGCAGTCCATAGGGCAGGCCAGGCTTGGGGCCAAGGTGCCCAGGAAACAGACTGCCATTGGGTAACAGAACTGGATGAGGGTACACAGGTCCTTTTCCATGTAAAGAGAGGGGACTTAGAGCAATGCCTTCTGGCGCTGGGTAAGGAAGGTAACTCCTTGGGTAGGGAATTGGTGGGGACCTGAATGCTTCATTTGGAGATAGAAATATTGAGCTTGGCGGGAGGCCATTCTCGTTCGCTTTGAAACTCGATTCTGGGTTGCTGGCTTTGGCTCCCTTGCTGCTGGTGCTGCCACTGTGCTTGGCAGGCGTGGTTGGGGGCTGGCCCACGTGCTGGATGACGGATGGTGTGGTATCCACGGAGCTCCTGCTGGTCTTGGTGCCATCTGCATTGGCATTGGGGGCTGGTGATGCAGAGGCCGGGCGACCCACACTCGACACTGACCCCGAAACATTAGTGATCACAGTGTCTGTGCCACCCATGCGGGGACACGATGAACTCCGCTGCTGCGGTATTGCCCAGTCCAATGCCTTGTTTTTCAGTGACATGCTCTTGCCATTGTTCTCTTCATTAGGACTTGGCCCAGGCACCACCCAGGATGAGGGAGCAGTGCTGATGATTTCAGATCTATAGATAGCACAGCCATTTCCTGGAGGAGATAATGTTTCTTTTGGAATTTCACTTCCGGAGAGCACTAACCCACTTCCAGCCCTGCTGTGAACCAGGACGGTGGGAGCCATCTTTTTCATGTGGTCAGCTTTGGAAGCGTCTACATCTACCACTTTAGCAGACAAGTCTAGTGGTTTATCTGTGACGTCTTTGGTAACGCTCTGCTTCTCCAGCAGAGGAGGTGAGCCCCCATCTTTTCTGTCTTGAACTGATGTCTTCCGGGTATGGCCGGACACAGGCTGGGCACCGTCACCCCCCTCTGGAGCCTTCGGATACTTGCCATTGGAAAGCCTGGCTGTGGGGAACTCGCTGCTGACTGTCATGTATGGCTTCGTCAGGGTGACTGAGGGCGAGGTGGAGATCCTGGGATAGTGCTTGTGGAACTCAGAGTAGGTATCTACAGTGGGCTGAGTGGGAAGATGGACACGGGGTGACGGCCGAGGTGATGGGGGCAACAGGAGAGCTGTGTCCCCTGGCAGGCCGCTGGTGACTGCCTTGGCAGAGGGCACCCTAGGCTGTTTACTGTTCTGGATGTGGGGATAGGTGTGGGAATCAACAGGGTTCCCAGGGCTAACTCCCATCTTCCATGGGAGGCTTTTGTCTGCGCAGTGGACGAGAGGTGGGATGGCTGGGGAGGCTGAAGGTGTGGAGAGCCTCATGGGTGAAGCCAAGGATGAGGGGATGTGGGGGCTGACATAGTGTGGGGGCGGGAGATAGAGAAAGCGCTCCCCGTTGGTGCAGACCGGAGAATACAGTGGCTGAGCCAAGCTGTAGGACTGCTGAGGTAGCAAGGCCTTGTACATGTTCAGTGAATACTTATTTGGCGAGTCGAGGAAAGGGTAGATGGCTGGTGTGGCCCCCTCCATGTAGGGGTTAACCCAGGGCAGCCGCAGGTAACTAGCACCATTGATGTTGAGAGGGCTCTGTTTGTCGCTAGCAGGTCTGTCCAAGCCCAGGCTATCCGCTGTGGCTACAGAACTTTTTTGTATTCCAGGAGGTGTTTTGTATATAGCACTGAAGCCATTTGGGGGCTTTCCAGAGACAGTAGGAGCCTCCACTGTCTCAGGCGTATTCGGTTTGAACTGCATCTCTGGATTTCTTTCTGAAGAAAACCCAAGGCCACTCAGAGTGTTCGTGGCAGCCTCCCGACCTTTCTCTGAGCCCAGTCCACATAAGCCAGAATAGACGATGTTTCCAGGGACCCGGAGCCCCTCCCGGATGAGGCCAGTGCGGTCCATGCTCAGTGCTGTCAGGCCATCAATCCGATGCGCGGCACTCGCGTCCACCTTCGTAAAAGAGCAACATGTGTTACTTGGGATATGTGTCAAAGCAGCAGCCCCAAAGGGAAGCCACCAAGGGAGTCACATGACACTCACAGGTTAAAGACAGAATTCCTGGGGTCCACTGCTACCTCCTCCCACATCGAGCCCCAGCTAATGCCTAACTTTTCACTCATGTTCAATGAGTACCCTGTAAATACAGACCACGACTCCTTCGGACTCGAAGCACATGTATTATTTTAATCATCTCCAAGTACTGGGAAATTCATCTCCACAGCAAGAATTCTTTGCTGTGGCATAGAAGACACCAAGCCCGGTCTTCTCCATATGGCCCTCACGGGGCACAGAACTCATACAACTAACTCTGTGGGATCTGTTAAGTCTGGAGGGAGCAGTTCACTTCGTATTTCCCAGACACAGGAAAGCATCATTTAACAGGACAAGAAACAATCTTCAGAGGACAACAGGAGTGGGGAACTTTAGCTGTCTCATTTCTAAATCAATAAAGAGGTCAGGGGTCAAACTGGTTGCATCTTTTGACTTCATCTCCCTGGTGCCCAAAAGGCCAGTCTTGTGTTTCATATTCTACTGGCAAGATAAAGCCTAAGGGAAGTACTTGGAGGCTGGGAGTTACCCTGCTGGGTGGGCTGATGGGGCACATAGTTTACGGAAGGCAAGACAGCACAAACGCCACCAGTCACTAAGGGACAAGGACCTGCGAGGCAGAACATGTTCAGAACGTGAGAAGAGCTCCGGTCCGGCCCTGTCTAATAACAGAGGCTTACTACTCAGCTAGCCCTTACCCTCCTCCCCCCAGCCACCCAGGCCCCTTAATAATATGCAGATTAATGCACAATTGATTACAGATCACTGATACTCAGCCATCCCATCAACAAAAGCCATTCATCTCTTACCACGTTGTGATTCAAGGGATTCTCCTCCCTCAGTTCCAGTCTGGCTTTTGAAGTGTCACCATCATTCACAGGAATTTTCCTATTTAAAAGGACACACCAATTTCATGAAAACATTCTTTCTTGAATCCGTCTTTCATCTAGCTCCCCAGACCAGACCAGTTCCTCCTAACCTTGGCTTTTTGTCACCCTGCCCTAACCCTCCTTTGCCACAACCCCTACTCAAAGTTGGCCCCCAAATGGCGATTCAATAGTGCCCTGGCAGAACAAAGGGAAGGCAGGCCTTTCATGTGTGGGGACATGAAGCAACACATATGCCTCTGAGGTGGGCAAGCTAGAAATTAAGATCAACTCTTCTCTTGCATGACCTTTTCTAAAGAGGAAAGGGGCTGCCTAGCCAACCCTTATGAGCTATCCTAGAGGGCAGACCTGAAAATGGCCAAGGACCAAGGCAAGCCGGACCAAGTCAAGAAGTCTACAGGCTGGCCCCATTATTTACCACTTCAGTGCTAGCCCTGAGGATAGGCTTTCAAAACTTTCCCCAAAACAAAGTTAGGCACTATGGCCCAGGGAGCTGATTTCCATGGCAATAATGAAGTCCTATTTGACTTCCTTTATCAAAATGACAGAGGGGGAGAACACACACTAGTATCAGAGAAATGTCAGTTACTCCTAGCTAAAGAGGAGGCTGCACACCTGTGCCAGGCTGCTGCGGCTGCCCTGGGACTTGTTATCAGAGAGCATCGATAAAGAAAGTATTCGGTGCCAACTTCCAAATCCCCAGGATAACAGCCCTGACAAGCAGCAAAGGAAAAGTTTCTTCATTACCCCAAAGAGCAGTCTCCGTCATCTACTGTTTAGCTGTCTTTACCACCCTCCAAAATGACTGACTGGAAAGCTTAACAGAGCTGTCAGGCAACTGAACCCCAGGGCCAATGGCCTCGTGGAAGTAGCAGCAGAGTGCAACCCCAAACCTTGAGCTCCATCCAAGACAAGGGTGGGTCATCTTCCCATTTATTACTAAGCAAACTATTTGTTTTAAAAGCACATCGAATGCCGATCCACCTGGGCCCACGCTCCTGACATTTAGAGTTAAAGCAGCATATAGACTGGGATTAATTCTCCTTCATAAATATGAAATAATAAATTAAGGACGAAAGTGCACTGAAAGGCCGCTTTAGGGGCTAATCTTTTAAAGGGCGGCAATGCTTCGCTGAGCCAGGTTGCCTGTTAAACCTGTAAATCAAGAGTCACCAGCTAGGGGAGAGATTTCTCGCCCCAGCCCTTCTGGGGGCCCCTCTGGCTGTGAGAAGGTGAGGGGCTTGGGCGGGGGGGGGGGGATGAGGTCTCTTGGCCCCCGGCAGCTACATTCACCTGTCTTCGCTTGTCCCACACATGCGGACCCTCTCACTGTTCATCCAGCTGTGAACATTCCCATACAGGGGGGTTGCTGAAAGCATGTCGTCTTCTTGGATGGCAGCTTCACTTCAAGCGTCTAGTCTGTGTAAGGGAAAGAGAAAAAAAAAAAAATCCCCAGAGCTTGAATAAAGGAGAGGCAAACAGGGAAGGAGAGAAGGCCTCTTTTGAGGCAAGTCATACAGGATGCAGACTGATGGTCTACAGATGTCTATGAACCAAGGATTCGAATAACCCAGGCAGTGGAGGAGGGGAGCAGCTGAGAACTAACACAAGTCCGTCCACAGCACAGTGCCTATCTTTCTCTCTTTCCCGGCCTTGGAATGTATATGGTGGTCAAGAAAAGAAAAAAAAAAAATCATTCATTCTTGCCGCTTGCCACAGAAGGAAGCTTTATTCAAAGAAGGCCTATGGCAATAGCCATAGAGATCACTGTCACACCCGGTGCAGAATCACTGGCAGGCACACACTGATCGTTCTTGGTAAGAATGGTAGAAGAAACAACAGTGAGGTAGTGCGGAGGGGAGGCTCAAACTACACGTTTCTAAGCCTGAATTCCAAGGCTGTTGTGTGCACAACTCATGGGTGGAAGGTGAAAAAGCGTCTGGTGGGCTGGTGAGCCTCACCCCTGGAGCCCTAGATTAGATTAAGCACCTAACTGGGGTGGTTTTGCCTGAGAGCTGCAGGGGAGGCAGCTGAGTAACTCAATGACGCCTGCTCGCTGGGGACAAGAAATCATTAGCAAGCGCACAAGTCTTTGCAGCCCATGCTGATGCTGCCGGGCTCCAAGCTGCTGGCACAGGGAACAGGCAAAAGCCACCCATTTCCCACCTCCTGAGGGGGGGATGGCTGCAGAGGGAGGCAGAGGAGCCCAGACCACCTCCCCCCACTTTACCTTCTCGGGGGCCCCGGCCCCCACCCACATCACATTCTAGTTTGCTGCCTGAGTGAAGGGTCAGGACAAGCTGCATTTTATTAACAGGATTATCACGGCGCGTGATTTATCCTCATGCAGGATTTTAATTGCTCTTTGGAGGTTGAGCCGTTTCTTTTGACTGCGCTTCAGCCCATATCCTGCTGTTAAATGCTGGGTTAATAAGTAGGGGAGCCTTTAATGCCTGGGACCGATGGCCCTCGGCAATTCCCTGCTCACAAACACATCTCAGTTTCCCTTGTCCAGGACAGGCCATAGCATTTTTTCCACGGGACCCAAACCTGAGTCTGAAATAATTGGTGTGCTGCTATATCACCAGGGGAACTTTTCTTTCTCCTCCCTCACACACCCACCCACACAGTTTCCGAAAGCCCAAATGTTCCCTTAAGTCGACACATTTCCTTTGTTAGCAGGAGAAAATATGCAAATGCTTGCTTTTACACTTTAGCTCACGGAAGAGCACACTGCCAGGTCGATTGGTTGGAGGCACCAGGTCCAGGGACTCTTTTTGCCAGGGACCTGAGAAAGAGTGGGGGTGGCTAGACCTAGAAGGCCTGAATCCAAAAGCTCAACTATCTTCCCGTATTTCTTAGTCCTAAGCAGGTCTTTTGTCCACCAGAAATCCCCATGGTCCCCCTCCATAGAACACCACAACGTCTGTTAAATCAGCATGCGCTGACACACCAAGCACAGTTGGGGCCCAGCGATGAAGCTGGAAGGGAAGGAAGGGCCTGAAGAAGAGGCTGAAGTCTGCCGAAGCATGGGGGAGTGGACTAACTCCCTGGGAAGTGCCTCTTTTTTTGTGCCAAGCAGTTCCCCAAGGCCCAGCCACAGTCCCGGAGCGCTGACCGACCCAGGGTGTTAGAGAAGGTTTTGTGGGGACTCATCTGTCAAACATACAAAACAAGCAGGGGAGGCCATGCTACCTACTACTGCTGCTGGGGAAGACCCTAAAACACATTCCATGAGGTGCCCCCTCTCACAACAAAAGGAAGAAATTCTGGATGTCCTAATAGGAATACTGGAGCGCCATGCAGACGTCCGGGACCTCAGGCTTTTACAATAGGGCCGCACCATGCCATGACTTCACTGTGCATTGATGAAATGCAGGAATTCCATCAAGAACAGGCAGGTTGTTCAACCAACCTGGCCCGGAAAGAATGGGGGAAGCACAGGCCTAGGAACAGGCAATCTTCTGGTGACCTAGATGATCCTACCAATTGGCCTCCTCCACACATGGAGGGGCCACCTTGGGAAAAGGACCCCAGGGCACCTCACAGCGGAGCAGAATCATCCTACAGAGTACCTGTAAAAGCCCAGCAGTTGCCTTGGGCATTTATTTCTCCAGAAAAGGCCCTCTGGATTGGGAAGGAAGGAAAAGGGATGCAGTCAGGAGGTACCTGGGACCACTGGGCAATTGAGGCTTCACCCTGCTCTCTGGGGCCCATCCTTCAGTGTTTTCCATTTTAATGCCACACACATAAATGACACTAGACCTCATAATGAAGTGTCACATGCATAGGGTCAGATGGAGATTTGAGGCCAGGAGCGCATTTCAGTGGTGTGTGTGTGTGTGTGTGTGTGTGTGTGTGTGTGTGTGTGTGCGCGCGCGCGTGTGTGTGCGCGCGCGCGTGCACATAAAGAAGGGGGAGTTGTGTTGGATCCTGCGGTGGACTACACACACACACACACACACACACACACACACACACTTATAATCTTTAGCTGCCCCATGAACTTTTTGTGAACTGTTTAAAAGTGGAGGTCTGTTGAACAAACAGCGGCGCCACTGCCAGCCATAATTTCATTGCAACAAGCTCAGGACTTTTAACTCTTCAAGTGCCTGGTCAAAGATGAGCAAAGTAGAGTAGAGGGCCAATGAACAGCAGCCCTGCTTGGCGGGAGGCCCTTCTCCAGAGTGACAAACAAGGGCCGCCCAAGCAGGAACATCCTCAGCAGAGGCATCCTGCTTACCCCAAGCCATTGTCAAAGAACGGGAATCATCACCATCTATACGCGGGTTTTCTCGGAGAAATAAAACAAGGGAACGAGAGTAAGGAACAGAAAGAGATCAAGAGGTAGAGGATAACAATACTTATCTCACCCCACTTCTGGAAACTGCTGGTCAGATAGCTAGGGTTTTTTCTTTCTTCCGCCCTCCCTTCTTCCCTCTGCCTATCTGTCTGTCTGTCTTTCTTTCTTTCATCATTAAGACAAAGTGCTTCAGAACTGGCTTTGCTGACCCTGGACTATGTGATATGGTGGCAAAGGTGAAAGATCTGATTCTGATGAGAAACAAAAACACTTCAAGGCTCACTTGCCCTTACTTTTCAGGTCCCTCCCCCCATGAAAGCTATGCTTCTAGAAGGGCCAAGATAGAGCTGGAGAGATGGCTTAACAGTTAAGGCATTTGCCTGCAAAGCCAAAGGACTTCGGTTCAATTCTCCAGGACCTACGTAAGCCAGATGCACAAGGTGCCACATGCATTTGGAGTTTGCAGCAGCTGGAGGTCCCGGTGCACCCATTCTCTGTCTCCCCCTCTTTCTCTGCCTCTCTCTTTCTCAAATAAAAATATTTTAAAAAAAGAAGTGGGGCTGGAGAGATGGTTTAGCGGTTAAGCGCTTGCCTGTGAAGCCTAAGGACCCCGGTTTGAGGCTCAGTTCCCCAGGTCCCACGTTAGCAAGATGCACAAGGGGGCGCACGCGTCTGGAGTTCGTTTGCAGAGGCTGGAAGCCCTGGTGCGCCCATTCTCTCTCTCTCTCCCTCTATCTGTCTTTCTCTCTGTGTCTGTGTCTGTCGCTCTCAAATAAATAAATAAATAATTAAAAAAAATTAAAAGAAAAAAAGAAGTGCCAAGATATGTGAGGTCACTTAGGAAAAGGACTTTACAAGCACTAACCTGTTCCTGGGTTAAGCTGCTAGCTTTACCTTGGCTCTGGGTTTTAACCCTTTTTGCCAGTTATGGGGAGAAAGGAGCAAGGATGCAGAGGGAAGATGGCTCTGGAGAGGCCAGGCAGGGAAGTGTGTCTGGTTCCTGTGGAACAGGCTGCTATCTGTAGTAGCTGAGCTGCCTGCTAGAATACCCTGGTGCAGGGGAGACCTGGCCTGCATCTTGCAGACACATATGATATGTGACCAAAGCTCTTGACACGATTTAAACGAAAGCTCTGGAGCACTGGGGTCACCAGGATAGGCTTTGGGCAATCATTTGTGCCAGAGCCAAAGGTTATGGCTAGAGTACCAGTGCTTGGCCTGGACCCTGGGAAGAAAGGCCTAATTGGCAGAAAGGGGTCAGAAGGACCAGGGTTACATGTTGTCCTTCCAACCTTGACATGCCTAAGAAGGGGCATTGCCTCCACTTGTGAAGAGACATGAGGGGACTCCAAGGAGTACTTACTATCTTGCTGATTCCTGAAAGAAGGACAATGCTGTAGACTGAGGGAAAGGACACAGCACTTAAGTTAAAGGTTAAAATTTACCCTTGACACTTGCACCAACAGGGAGCAGGCTGAGGAAGAGGTACTGTCATAAGAAGTGGGGGGAAGGGGAGGAGAGAGTGGGGAGTCAGCCAATCTGGACCATTCTGTTGTTTTCATTGGCATCCCACTTCATAAAACCATTTCCCACTGCCATCAGTTAAGCCTGCCCCCACCAAATGAAAAGCACTGGCCCCATCCATCCCCGGGTCCAGAAGTCAGACCTTGACACCTTGCTCTACAGCCAAACGCCGAGGGAGCCTCTTCTTTGGAGCACTTTTTATTTTAAAGCTTTCTCTCTAGGCTCTGCTGGCCCCCATGCTTCAGGTACTTATCCAGCCAGTGGCCAGGGTAACTGAAGAAGCCTGTAAGGGCTGCTGACTCAGATGGTAGAACAGGTAGCAAGGGTCCTGACCAGTGTGCTGGGGTCTTCGAGTTATGGGGCTCTGTCTTTCGGCATGGCTGGTTCTCTGGGCAAAACATGCAGAAGGAACACAGCTGCCACAGCACCCCAGCTCTCAACAGCACCCACCGTGTATGTCTGGGCAGGTGGCAGAGCCTCTCCAACCTTGGTCACCCCGGTAAATATTTGGCACTGCGTTTTCCAGAAGCCTAAACTGTACTATCGATTTGAGTTTTACCTGGCAATAGCTGGAATTAGTAACGGTTAACTCCATCCAACAGTACCTAACTCGGCTAAACATGCTGTACCTGATAAGCCCCACAATGGCTGCATGGCTTTCCACATCAGGACACCAATGAGCCAGGTCAGGGGAAGATGGGGCCTTAGCAGTTGTTTTGGATTTCAAGGAAGCCTAAAGCTAGTGCACCTGTCCTTCCTGGGGTTGCTCCAAACCCAGACTGAGTCACAGCAGCAGCACACTCTGTCTGGTGTTAAGCGGTGTGTGTGTGGGGGGGTGGCGTTCCTATTTTAACATGTTGTGAGGAGGACCTTGTGGGGGAGGGAAATGAGAAGAAAAAGCTTTCCCTGGATGTGTGAGGGGGTGGGTCCTCCTGGACTGTTTTCCCCAGTGTCATGTATCTGGGGAATACAGGATCCCCAAGCTGCTCCCAGGTCCCGGGTCATCTGTGGAAGTGAGAACCAGGTTGACTAGGTGCACACACCAAACCACAACAATAGCCACAGCCATGGGCTCTGTGGGTGTCCCCACCAAGTGTTGCATTAGTAACAGAGCCAGGGAACAGTTTGGGGGAGGGGAGGGAGGGAGGACTTGCACAGCTCTGACCTTTGTAGCACCTAGAACCTTCCCTGCCTCTTCACAGGACACTTGGGTCAGAGCCCAGAGCCATCAAAGTGACTGGCCCTTGGTGGCAAGCAGCAAGGGAGGGGGAGGGGCACCCCCCTCTCCAGGCCTCCTCTGAAAGCCATCAGGGTGGTTTGCCTGCCCCTTTCCACCCCTCCTCAGGGATCACTCCCACCCCCGCCAAGGGAGGAGCTTGGAGACACCTCAGCAGTGGGGATGGAGTCCTGCTGGGCCTTCCAGGAACTCCAACATCTCTCCCCAGGGTGCGTAAAGGAAACTCTCCGTTCCCTAGTTAACCCCTGGGATCCTGCAGTTCTCCCAAGTGCTTCCAAGGCTTCCCTCTCCCAGAGTCACTACTGAATTTTGGATGGGTTCAGGGAAAACGTGAGCCTTCATGGCAAAAGTTTCCAAATTAGCAATGCAGACTTCTCCCACTCTGACTAGAGGGTGGCTTCTCTGGGCCTTCCTCTAGAAAGATGTGAACCCAGTGTGGCCAACTATAAAGGGGTAAGTGTGTGGCGCCCTAGGGTTCCAGAGAAGGGAAGACAGCGGCAGAAAAGGACCCAAGCGTTGTCCTCTATGCATCTCCTCCCCTAGGCAGAGCTCCCCACACGCGGGTGTGACACTTCTCCCAGATCAGGCGCAGGGATGGTCAGCAAACCACAGGTGTATTCGAGGGAGAGGGAGGGCCTGAATTTGGAAACAGACGTCCCTCAAAAAGACCATCCATCCAGCATGAGAAACCTAGGAAAAAAGGAATGTCCCTTGCCAACCCCTCATCTATGTAGTCCCTACAGAGCTGAGTCCCCACTGAGGAATGTACAATTTGGGGGCAAATCCTGAATATCTGCCCCATATCAAGCCTTGGAGGCTTGATATACACACCTCAGTCTCCACACCAGGGCTTTGTAGAATGAAACACACTTAATGACTTATCCTCCCCTGCTCCCCCACCATGCAACAGAAAGGAACAAGCTATAGCATAAGGCTACTATTTAACGTTAATATCCCCAAGAAACACAAAGGGAGATGCATAAAATGCAAGTGTCCTGGGATCTGCATGCAGGTTCCTTGCTGTTTGTGCAGCGCCTGTCAGTCCTGGGAAGTCTGAGGCTGAGGGTTAGAGAAGCAGAGGGATACCCACTTTCTTTTACAAGAAACAATAGAAACCCCATGTCTGCTACTCCGTCTTGGAACTCAAAGCACCCCAAAACAAAGCCATGGAACAACTGCGCTATAGATGGGGGACCGTGAATTTTTGTGGCTGTTCAGAGCTTAATTACTCCTCCTTGATCTGTGGGACTAGACACGACACCGCCAAGGTTAAAATGCCCTGAACAGCGCTGAGCAGATGTGAACGAGCTGGCAGACGCGTAAATGAGGCCTGCCTTGGAGCACGATAACAAGTGACTAATACATTGCATATCGTTGAAAGAAAATTATTTTTCTCTAATTTGCATTTGCTTGGGGGGAAAAAAGCCAACCAGAGTCCCTCCTCACAAGCATGAGTCTAATCCTGGAAATACAGCCCGGCTGCTTTAAGAGAGCTGGAAGGAGGGAAAGACTGCCAGTATTTTGGCGTTGCAGACTTGTTTATCTTTCCGCCTTTCCTCCAAGGCGAAACTCGTTTTGCAAGCAACATTCCTACAGAAAATGGCACACGTCATAAAAAGAGACCAATTTATAGAACTGGCACCGAAGTTCATGTATCACTCCAGAAGCATCTCCCAGCTCCCCAAAGGGAACCCAACTAGATGTAGAAGCCCACGTTAAAACCCAGAGGGTTTTACCTGGGGGTGGGGACTAACTAGATTCACAGACATCCGGGAAGCTGCATATTCAAGGCCCAAAGTCACATAAAAAGGCAGAATGTACAAGAATTAAGTCAGCCCTAAAAAATTCTCTATACTCCACGGGCTGGAGAAGAGCGGTGAAGTTGTATACTCAGCTTGCCCTAGGCCAGCCCAGAAGCAGATCCAGGTACTTGGCCATCACTAAGGGATTTCCCTACCACCCAGGCACCTCCCTCCCTGCAGAGCCTGGGACCGGAATTCAAGCAAAGGCCTGTCTGCCATGGCAGGCATCGAGCTGGTACCGGAGTAGGTGGTGATGTGAGCGGGCCACAGAACTGCATGCTTTCTGGCTGCGAATGAAGGTAAAATGCACTCTAGAGAACAGGAAAGTGATGGGGTGTGAGTCATCTAAACTTACCCTGCATCCCTTCCCCTGAAATGTGCACCCGCTATGGGTCCTGAACTTACTCACTTGCATTTCCATCCTGGGAAACAGTGCCCAGAACACAGCAGACAGCCTGTCCCTAACTTGTCTGAATAATAGGTCCACTGCAGAGGGGAAAACAACAGCCTTTAGAAACCCTCAGCGATGCCCAGAAAGCCTTCAGTTAATAACACATTCTTTCCAAAAAGCTTACTTAGGGCTCCAAGTCGCTTTCCCCAATCTTGCAAACTGTCACAAGCAGCTGAAGACCCAGGTCCATGGATCCTGGCCAAGCCCCCCCCCCTCCCCCAAACAGTGACAGTTCTGTCTCCCTGGGCCTTCTCCAGTCAGCTCTGCCTACCTAACAAGTTCCCTAAACCATAACATACAAACCTTACTACACCCTCATGCTACTCCTGGGAAGTCAGAGATGTGTGCTGGGTCAGAGGCGGGGGTAAGGCTGATCTATCTATCTATCTCTCTCTCTCTCTCCCTCTGTCTCTCTCTCTCTCTCTCTCTCTCTCTCTCTTTCTCTCTCTCAGGAAGAAGCGCTGGCCAGAAAGTGGTGGCCACCTCTGCAGCTTCTCCTCGGGCCTGCATAGTGCGCGCTTTGTGTAAGTGCTGAGGAGGCGCAGCGCTGCTCGCGCGCCAACAGCTGTCACATTATTTGCACTCGCTGTAAACAGCCTTCACATTCCCCCCTTACCACATAGTTAAAGCCAGACTAACAATCCACAGTTAGAGATCAAACCAACAACAGCAGCATTGTGTCTGCCTTCGCCTTCGCACCAAGCCCAGCAGCTGGCAGGTTTCTCCGGAACAAGGGACCCCCCCCCCACCCCTCGGGGCTCCAGCCAAGGCCAGCCAAGGAAGCATGCGTTTGTCGGGTGTTATTTGTTAAAGCCAGAGAGCACCGCCATTTCGCAAAGATTTCTCTGTGGTTTCTCAGCCCTCTCCTGGAGTTTGCACCTCTGGTAGCCTGAGGAAGCGTGATGGGAAGAGAGGTGGCTCACGCTACTGCCACACTGGGCCAAGTGGGGGCCAGTTTGCCCCAGTCAACCTAGGGTGGAGACAGGGAGGCCTACAGCTCACCAGGCTGTCAGAGACCAGGCAGACCTGCGCTCAGTGCAGTTCCACAGAGGACTGCTCCTAGTCTTTCGGAAATCGCCCAACTCACTGGTCGCCCCACTGATCGAAATGTCTCCTTTATGATTTTTGGTTAAGTTGAACATTTCCATAATCGTCATTATTAGCGCAAATTACACGCCTAATCGGTCCTTAAATAGATTTTAATTAAATAATCATACAAGGCTCATTTTATGACTTAAGAAAGGCATTACTTTTCGTTATAAACTTTCCACCACGATATAGAATAACGATAGCAGACAAATACTTGTTCTTTACAAATCACCAATAATTGATGGGCAGAGCAGACTGGGGAGGACCCTGTTTTACCTTCTGGGATGAAGGCTGAGAGCAGACAGACACATCATAGCAGCGCAGCTTCATCCTAAGCACGACATTTGGCTCCTCTTTGGCCAGTAGAAATAAACCCCTCTGTCTGGAGATTGTTCTAGCTAGTGGCTTTGTAGACCACTCCTCCCTACCCCCAACCATCTTCCACCCCAATCTGCAAGTCGGGGGGCAGGCTGGGCTTGTTAAATGCTGTGTAAAATGCTGTTAATAAAATAATAAATACAAAGGATGGAGGCTGCTGGGTCCATGGATGTTTTGACTGGAAATGCCTTGGCACTTGTCATGTGTTTATGGGAGGTCAGACAACTCTAGGATTTACATACTTTGGACATTTCTGTACTTCATTTATTCTTTCCCAAATGACGTAGGTCTTGAGCTATTTCAAGTTTGCATTTATCCAGAACTGTGAAATGCCTAGGAGTTTCTCCAATTAAACCAAGTTTTAAATCAGACTCAAGGCTGGAACATACTCTCAGGCTAGCCTGACTCCACCCTCAGCCTCTATGGCTGGAGAAAACAAACAGACCCTCGAGAACAATCCTCAGTCCTTGAGCTCCCCACCTCACCCCCCTTCCTAGAGGGCCCCCAGGGCAAAGGTTAAGGCGTCTTCAGATTCCAGGCCGCCAAGCTCCACACTGTGACGATCATCACAGTTCAGCGTATCGTGTCCATACACTACCCTCTAAAATACTGAGCTAAAATGGGGGCAAAACTGCTGGCCTGGTAAAACCCACTGCTCACAACACAATGTCAGCAAAGGCTGTAAGACAGTCTTTAGAGAGGGACCAGGGAGAGATTCGTGCCTACTGAAGCTCTTTCAGCACAAAGGCTTTTAGGGGAAGAAGGGAAAAAGAGGGAGGGGGAAGAGGAGGACAGAAAGGGAGGGAGGGCTCCTGTTTCAGAGCAGGAATCCCCTGAGAGTCAAGAACCAAGTGTAGCTTCAATCAAATGCTGACTTCCCCTCTGGGAGTCTAAGAGGAAACCTGATCACAGTAGCTTACTACCGGCCTGGATCCATACAGGTCTGGTTTTCTTCTAGTGCTAGTAATTTCTTTTAAAATACATATCGATAGAAAAGAAGCAATCCCTGGTTGACTTATAGAAAGCCACAGTGAACCCTCAGAACATCCGGACTTAATCCGGTATCAAGCAAACCACAGCACCTCTGGCGTCAGCAGCAGGCCACCCCTTCACCTCCTTCAACAGGGTCTCTACCCTCCAAGCAGCTCCTGTCCCCTCCACAGAAATAATGATGGGAAAACTTGCCAAACTGCACATAAATACAGGTTCTGAAATCAATTCCTAACCATAAAATGATCCCACGTAGGAGAAACAACCCAAGTTGTTTCATATAGAATCCTTTAAAAGGCAACGAACACTAACAAAGGGAATGAGGAACCCATACAGGCTGACTGGGAGGAATGCCCTTGGAGGAGAACATATGCCAGGGTCCCTGGACTCTGGTCCAGTGGGTCTCTGAGGGTGTCAGAAGCAAAAGGGTCTGGAGGAACAACTAACTTAGAGAAACATGACCAGCAATTCAAAGCAATTATTAATCCTCTGGGCCTACTATGTGCTAAACATTCGTCTTTGATCCTGAAGGTGGATAATTATTCCCAGTCTTACAAATGAAGAAACTTACTGAAGCTCAGAGGCCATAAATAACTTGCCCCCAAGGTCACACAGCTAGTAAAAATGGGCCACGGTCAAACTCAGTCCTGGAATTGCGGAGAGGAGCCAATTATTGGCCTAATTGTGCCATATGAAATTCCTATTTTCACATATTGTCTCCTCAAAGAAGTTTAGAAGGCTTCTTGGGCCTTGTGTACTGAATACAGGTTAAAAAGCCAGCATTTAAGCCTTATGCAATTTGTCCATAGTGAGCCCTGATCCCCCATCCTATAGCAACCTCAAGGTCCGCTGAAAGTTCTTCACAACTTTCCCCTATATCCTACAAATCTCCCACACTGGATACCCTAGTGTGAGGGCCAAGGCACCTAGCAAGGCTCCACTTTCTCTTCCTGTGCCAGTCCACAGTAGCCAGAGTAGGTGGGCTGGCTCCTCTCAGGTCTTGGGAAAAGTGCTAGCGACTGGGCTTGGTACCCTGGTCTTGCCAGCAAAGCAGTGAATTAAATTATCTAGAAAGCAAAAGCCCTTTGGAAAGAGCTCTTATACCTACCTCTCCTAAGGACCAGTTTGAAACAACAGACTCAAGGGACCAAATGGGGTACAAGAGAGAATTACCAACCAAATAACTTACACGATTTCAGGCCCTACTAGACATCCCAATATCCCCACCAAAAGCCAAGCGTGAAGCAAATTGGAGGATGCAGTGCGAAAGCTTTCCTTTTACCAACCTTTCCTTCCCGAAAGTTGAGTTCCAAATCTCAGAGTCCAATATCTCCTCCCACCCTATTTCTTCCTAGCCATAGCCCAGGCGTACAGATATTCCAGTTAATCGACACCCTGCAAACTTCATCTTCACTTCCACTCAGTGAAGATCGGTAAAGGAACCCACCATCTCTTCCATCGTTACAGCTGGGGGGGGGGGGCAACACAGACCTTCGAAATGGCCTAGCAAAGACATCAGGCTGATAAGGCAGTGACATCTCTGGGCAGGCTCTCTGCTCACCAGCCAAGCACGCCCCTGCAGCCCGGCTGCCCCTGGCTCCTGGCCAGCCTTCCGCAAGTGGCTTTCTTTCTCTTTTTAAAACTTTCCAGCCTTGGCCAGCCAGACCAGTTTCCAGGGCTCCCTCCTCCTCCTCCTCCACCCGCTTGGAACTGGCCTGCCAATACTTCCGGTGAGGCGACCCCAGTCAGACACCTTCTCCTACTCTGATCCAATCCATTTTCTCCTCCCCTCCCAACTTGGGCCACCAGGAGTCAGTCAGTGGCTTTCTGAAGCTATAGCCATCCAGCTCAGCCTGCAAAAACCTTAGCATAGTAAACCCAGTCCCAACTGTGCTGGGGGCTACGGTAGGCGGAAAAGTTGACCATTGCAGAGGGAGAAGAGGAAAGAGCAAGGCGGGAAGGGAGGACTGTTTCTTTTTCTTTTAACTCATTAGTTGCAAGTTTTTGATATCCCTGGCTCGACAGTGGATGCCCCAGCAGAACAATAGAAATGGGAGGTACAGAGTGCCGGAAATGGTGTGAGAAGACCCCTCTAAGCCTCCTCCTCCTAGTTACTTTTAGCATTGAAAGACTGCAGAGGCTTCACTGTACTGGTACCTTTTCAACCTTTTCCCTAAATATGTCCCCTTCCCTGCATTCCATTTAAGCCACAAGGGCAAAGATAGATTTTAAAAGTTCTAACTACCCACAACCCCAAGCTTTGGAGCCTCTTACCTGCTTGGCCCTAGGCAACCTGACCTGACTCACCTCCCTTCCCCATCAGTTCCCCTGGTTTGCACCTAGACAATAAATTTAGTTTAATTTAGCTTCCGGTCTTTAATTTTAGCAGGTCTCCTTTTTGCATGCAAATCAATATGGCAATTACCATCTAAAAGCTTGCCCAGCCCCGGGTCAATGTAAATTGATCATTGTCCGCCTTCCACAAAATAACACTGGGAGTCTGTGGTGCATAATGAGATTATACTGGAAACTGTCTTTTAGATCACAAATTATATTTTATGCTGTCAGGATCTTCTCAAGAGCGGACTTCTCCACTGGACTTCTCCACTTGTCTAAACGTGGGAAGCCCAGTCTGTTAGATGTTGGCTAGCAAGATCCAGGCTCTAAAACTGGAGACCAACCACTATGGGACCACTAGGAACATGAGCTTGAGCCCCCAAAGAGGACCTTCTACATAGCTATCAAACAGAACCTTCAATGAAACTTCTACCCATCACAACATTGATTATCCCCTCCTGAGGGGCATACTGAGGACAAGTTTGGGAATCCGCTCAGCAGGGTTAGAAACCAGTGTACACCCTCAGCAAAGTGCTCAGGCTGCACATAAGTAGGCCACCAATGGGGTTGACAGAGGGATCATACACTCCATCCAGCAGGGCAGCTTCTCCCAGCTCCACTAACTAGGCCTCAGCATCAGGGCTGGCTGTGCAAACAGATGAATCCCGTCATCCATAAACACTGGCCAAGAAGTGAGGCTGGTGGTGGATGGCCCAGGCCTTCTCAGCCTGGTCTGGGCGGGATCCAGAAGGGCAAGATCACTGACTGCTCTCCTGCCTGCAGTAGCTCCTAGGGCACGAGTGTGACCCCGAGGCCTAACAAAGGACCTTCTGAATTCCTTTCCACCTGGGACCAGCCACAGAAAGGGATGGGCAGGGGTGGACCCATGCAGTCCCTGCTGTGCCAGCCTAGGTCTCTAAACCCAGAGTCCTCGAGGAAACCACTGAGGTGGCATGGTTAAGATCTGCCCTGGCTCCTGAGGCCCCTCCTGGGGTTGAGGGGGCCTTTCCAGCCAACCCACAGCCCAGCCCTGCCCCACACGGCCTCAGCTCCACCCAAGTGCGGTTTTCCCAATAAAAACTGGAATTCCGGGCTGGGCTTAGACAAAGAGGGACCGAGGCAAATCGTCGCCCCAGGCAAACTAAAACCTAGCAAGAGTTTACATGCTTGTCTGGGGTCACCAAGGCGCCGACTAATCTACCCGGCACAAACTGTCCCAGGCATGGCCTCCTCCAGCAGGAAATATATATATATGTATGTATGTATATTGCATACCAAAATGAAAGCATACCTCCCAGGCCACACTTCTGTCAGCGCTCTTTCCCAGTCCACCAAGGCCTGCCCCGCTTTAGCCAACAGGACTTTAGCAGTCTTTCCATTTATTCCTCCTTACCAATAAGCGGAAGCTAGCCCATTTTCGTTTACAATCCAAGGTCAAGAACACCCATCTCTTCAGAACTCCTCCTATGTGGTCAGAAGTGGCCCTAGTTAAAACAACGGCCACCCACCCACCCTTTGGGGAAGCTGTTCAGTCGCTTCCTACTGGTTGAAGATATTTTCCTTCGAATATGTGTGGCAACGTGGTAGTGTGGTCCATGCTTCTGTACTCACGTAAATCTCACTTGGCTTACGTCTTTCTCAGGCATTGCAGATTTTGTAATCCAGCCCGTGTGCCTAAGCATGTAGTTTCCAAGTGACCCTCTTCACACCATCAAATAGGCCTTTTTTTTTTTTTTTTTTTTTTTTTTTGTCTCTGGAAGGCACTCACAGAAATTCTGCCCCAGTTTCTAGTCTGACAAAGTCTGGGATTTCTCTCTAAGAATATCATTATACATCTCTGTATTTGCATACCCATGTTTACATTCCTCTTGGCCAGTTCTTTATCTCTCATGTATCTCTTGTTCCATTAGAACCTAGGAACCCAAGTGTCTTGATTTGTCTCAGCACATGTCATTCAGAGGCACATCTTAATCTGAACATTCCTGTCCTGTCTAACAAATATGCACCTCCCTAATACATCCTCTGGCTTTTCTACAATGCGATTCATTCCCAAGGCCAGACCAGCATGGATTTGCAGTTTAAATGTAAATATAGGATTCTTTAGACCACAAACCCTTAAAGGGAGAAGAGATTGGAATGCTAGTAATAAGTAATAATATCTATGGGGGAACCCACCCACCAATTTCAAGCTCTGGAAAGAACTAGACTGTCTGCAGAGTTGTATTAAATTTTATTTAGACCAATTCAATATTAGCCCCATATGTGTATACAAACGATGTATCTCTTAACTGTCCAGACCAACTCCTATTTGGACGGTTTCCTTGCACATTTCTGATTCTAACTCCCATAACAAGTTCATGGTGAAGTGTCTATTTATAGACAACTCAAGGAATGCTGTGCTCTCCAATGCATACCTGTATATACTGGCCTGGCACCTCAGGCTCAGAGCCTTAGTCTACAGCAGTCTGGGTCAGACCCTGAGCCCAATTATATCTGTGTGCAGACCGGACCTCTAAGAGCTTCTCCCGGAAATTCTCCCTGGAATCAAGAAGTCTACACCTCTAACTCCCAAGCTCAGTGCCTTAAGTGAAGGTGTCCATTCATTGTGTGTTCACAACTCCCCTACTGAGAAGTACTAGAATCAAGCTAGATTGGCTGTCCAGCAGCTGCATTTGGTTTGTGGAATTGGCAAATGCGCCAGGATGTGACCACAGAAAAAGGAAAATCCTAGGCCTAGACTCCAGAGCCCCCCACTGCAGACCACTCTGCCCTCCAGTCACTTCTACTAGACTCCTTGTCCCCCCTCCCCTATTATACTCTTTCTTTACCGCACTTAAAGGGTTAAGAGAAACCCCGAGTCCTGCCTTCTATCAGGATTGCTGGGCCCGCAGGCTAGCTAGAGCTCGCAAGCTGCTCACGGGAGTCTACCGTCGCCACTACCGCCCCCCCCACTCGCCCCTGGCAGCCCCCGATTCTTCAGCCGGGAGGGAGTCTGCATGCCTGTCTAGACCGATCTATCACCCGCACACCAACAACACCCGCGAGAGTGACCCTGCTCAGGTCTCCCTGGCCCATAAGGTTCACAGCGGACAGAGCATGGGGGCGATTGCGAGGTGGGGGGAGCAAGGGTACTACAAGACTCGGCCTCCCAGAGTCCTCTCCAGACCCTAGCCCCCCACACTCCCACCAGCCCGGCTGCCGAGGCACAGTAACAGCTACGCGCGCTAGGCAGTCCTATTTTTATCTTGTCTAATCCCAAACTGGGCGGGGAGCACCGGCGTCGTGCTTAGAGAACAAGAGATAGGCGAGGGAGGCGGGGAGGAGCAGCCAGGCAGCGACGCGAGCGAGAGCGAGTTAAAGACACAGTGGAGACGACCACGGGCAGGAAGAAAGAGCAGGCTGCGCAGGCCTCGCAGCACCGCACGGCACCGCGCCGCCCCGTGAAGTTACACCGGCCTCCCCACTGTCCCTCACTGCCCGCCCCTCCCCACTTCCCAGCGGGGCTCTCCGCAGCCAGGACCGCGGGGCCCCGGCCTGTGTGGGAGGCGGAGGCCAGGCCGGCCCTGTAAAGGGCTGGAGAGAATCGCTAATGAGCTGTGCGGCCCATTGATCCAGAGAACACTTCCTAATTAACTCTCAGTCACCTACTGGTGACAGCGCCTCAAAGGACAGCGCTGGGGCCAGCCGAGCCCCAGACCCGACTGGCCGGCCAAGCGCCCGAATCCCGCGTGTTCCTCAAACCACCTCAGGCAATTCGCCTGCGTGGCGGTGTACACCCGCACGCTGAAGGCCAGCTTCAGATTAAACCTGGACAGCATATTAATCATCTCCTTCACCCACCTTCCTCCACGCCGCACAATCTTTCCCCCAAACAAGCATGAGAGCCAACACTGCAAAGCCCAGGACAGATAACAGGTCGAGGACGGAGTGGAAAGGGTCGTGGATTGGGTTCTCCCCAAGTTCCACGTTACAGGAGTCTCAGAGGCCGACAATTAAAATGCCTTCCACACAAGCAATTCTCTTGGAAAAACCGAATCCAACACCCCGTAGGGTTGATTTCGGCCAGTGTGTCCGTTTCCAGTGCCACAGGAAGTGTCAGATGGCTAGAAATACCCAAGTCTATGCTCACCACCCACCACCTCCTTCTGGGGTGGGCCATTTCCTCATTTTTACTCACGGACCATTTTAAGGATGTGTGTGTGTGTGTGTGTGTGTGTGTGTGTGTGTGTGTGTGGCTTATCTCTAGAACCAAATACCAGAACCCCTCTCCAACCTTCCTCTCTAAAAAGGAGGGGAGAACCACACAGCTAAAACCACGGGTTGTCTAGTCTAGACGCAGCGAGGCAGTACGAGTACCTATTTGAAGCGCACTGGTTTCTTTTTAAGGTTTGTTTTTAAATACACATAACCCTCCTCCTTTCTACGCTCTTCCATTCCCCAACCCCCACCCTCTAGACGCCAGAGGCGCGCGCCCCCGCGCGCGGGCATTCACAGTCTTTAACTGGAGGTCGCGGACTTTCTGGAAAAGATTCATTAACAGCAAATTAAGCCTCGTTCGGTCTCGGCCTACACGCGGCCAGACTCGGTCGTCTTCGGGATGTGGGTACGGGCCCCCTGGAACGATCCTACGAGGGTAAAGCCCGTCGGGACTATACGTGCCATGAGCTACCCTACTCCGCACACGGCGGTATGCTTCGTAAACAGCAGACGCTCGTAGCCGCCGCCTGGACCCCAGAGTTGACTGAGGCTCTGCGGCGCAGCTGCCCGCCTGCTCCCAGCGCTGGCCTCGCGGCGCGTCCACATCTCGTCCTGCCTGTCTCAGCCGAGGATCGCGCCTCGGTGTCGAAGTTCCTCTTCACCCCGAGTCTCCGCGCCGCCCGCCCTCCGAGTGGGACTAACTTCCTCCGGCCTTAGACTTTCACACGCCCATCAGGGCTTCCCACCAGACTCCCCGCTGCCCAGCGGAGGGCCCAAGGCCCAGCCCCCCCCCCACTTACTTCCCGGCGCCGCCCGCACCCAAGAGCAGTCTACACCCACCCCCGGAGGCTCAAAACTTAAAACCTACCCTAGGACGTCACCCCGAGTGTGGAGGTGCAAGGGGGGTTGCGAATTATAATCTTAAAAGAACATTTACAAAACAAAGCATCTGACTTAGCGGGCGGGAGGATCGGCCAAATCTGAACCACGGGCTCTATGGTTTCCTAGTAGTTTTTCTTTTTTAAAAAATCCACGTGATTCTCGATTTGGGGCAAGCCAGGAAAAAACCCGGGACTCTCCTCCCGAGTTGCGAGATCGCGGCAGGTCGAGCTCGGCCCGGCCCGAGGCACCCGCCACACATACTAGCGCACGCTCAAGCCGTCGTTCCGCTCGGAAGAATGACCGGCCCGCGGAGAGGCGAGACAAGGCGGCAATTGCTGGGGGTTTTACAGTTCTTTCCCGAGTCGAAAAAGAAACCAGACGGGAACCCGACGCCCTCCCCTTCCTGCTAGCAAGCTAACACTGAGCCGAGCTTTCCAGACCAGCCCCCCCTCCACCCGCCCGCCTAAGTCCCAGCGCTCGGCGGCGACCGCGCTCCCGCGCAGACACACAGGCTGCAACTTCCACTCAGCGAACTCCCTCTTCTCCCAGCCTCCCCCTCCCGGGAGGCGGCAGGCCTCCCGCTGCGCCCCTCCTTCCCTGGTGCCCACGCGGGATCGCTTAGGTTGGCTGAATTTCTAATAACTTACAGCTATGAAATAAACACGAAAGCGACTAAGGAATGTAAAGCGCAAGGCAAAACCTTCGCGCGGTACCCAGGAGTCTGAGAAGCCTCGGCAGGCAGCAGCCCCGGGGGAGGGGGATCGAGTGCCGCCCGCGACGCGCTAGCCCGCCCGCGGCCTCCCGAGGGAAAGGTGTTTTGGGCACTGACCTGAAATCCCCAGTCGAGAAGTAGGCAGGGAGCCTGCAATCCAGCGCTTTGAAGTTTTCCCCCCGAGCGGAGTCCGGGCGGCGAAAAGGAGCGGAGGGCGGCTGGTTGGGTGGGGAGAGGTGTGCGGGGTTGAGGAGGGGTGGCTACATTAACCAGCAAAGGAGCCAGGCCGGTGAAGCGCAACGAACAGCAAAGTTTGCCGTGCCCGGCTGCCCGCAGCCAGCTCTCGGCACCGCGCTCGCTCGCCTCCCTCTCCGTCTGCAGCCAGCCAGCCGCCCTCACGGTCGGCCTGGTGGAGGGGTGGGTTCTGGGCCTCGTGGGGGTGGGGGGAGATCGGACCCTCCAGGCAGGTGGCGACGGCCCTGCTCAATCGTCGGATCCCGCAGCTAGACTGGGCTCGGCCAGACTCAGCAGCTCTCGCGTCGCCGCTGCCGCCCGCGCTCGGGCAAGAGCCCCAGCGCCATGTTGACGGTTCGCCGCGAGCGCCCGCTCGGGCTGTGTGTGCTCTATGTGTGTGTGTATGTGTGTGTGTGTGTGTGTTGGCCAAGTCGTCCCAGCGCGGCGACAGCGCGGCTTGGGCTCTCCGCCCAGCAGCTCTCGGGCTCCCCCTTCGCCACCGCCGCCCTCTTAGCTCCCGCTCTCGGTCGCGATCTAAGCTCCGATGCGTCTCCCCCACAGCCGAAGAGCTTGGCCCGCGTAGAGCGAGGAGCGCAGTTCTGCCTCACCTTGCCGCTGGGAGCTGGGGCTCCGTCTGCCGCCGCACGCAGCGATCCCAACGCGTCCCCCCCTCCCAGGTTCCCTCCTCTTCCTCCTCCCCCTCCCTCCGCCCTTCCTCCCTCCCTCCCTCCTCTCAGCAACCGCCTCCCCTCCCCCTTCAGGCACAGCGTTCGGGCGACAGCCGCCCGCCCGCCGCCGCCTCCAGCTCTTGCAAGTTTGAGCTCCCCCAGTCTCTGCTCACCCTCCGCTGCGGCGCCTCCGCGGTGTGGGGTTTCGGGAGGGGTGATTCCCCAGACAAGGTTTGCCCGAGTTTCCTTGGCCGTCATCGATTCCCAGGCGAGCGCGTTTTGGCCTCTCCACATCTGAACCCCCGGACCACCTGGGTGGCGGCGCCCCCCTCTCCTGCAGCCTTCAGTGCTCTTCACCACAGCTTGGCCAGAGTTGGCTTCTCACGGCGGGCTAGGGCGCACATCCTGAAGGAGCTGAGAACGACTTGGGCGGCGTTGGCCGCGAGGACAGCCTACCGGTCCTCTGCCGAGGGAATGAGGGGCGGCTTTCCCAGCCGCGCGCCGAGACACCCCTCGCTACCCAGAAGGCCAGTGGAGGACCGCAATTACCATAAAGCGCCTCACACTCCTCTCAACCAAAGCTGTCAAACCCCAGCGGCAGCCGCCACCGCCGCCTCTCGCCACCAGTGCCGCGCTCTGCCGGCCTCGCTTCCCCCTGGAGAGACCCAGACGAGCAGAGCTCACCAGTGCGTGTCCCCTCCCACTCTTCATCTCAGCTCGCCCCTTCTTACCAGAGCAACCACTTCCCATTTGCACGTCCAGGGCTATCTGAAAACACCAGCCCTGGCACCAGTGGCCATTCTGACCTAACTCCACGACCGAGTTCCCCGGACATTCCAATTGTGTACAGGGAATTGTTCAGGATGGGGGGGCGGTTCTTGGCACAAGAGGGTGGGAGGACTGCTGGGGAACGGAGACACGCCTGAGTTTCTCTGTTCTCCAGCATTTTAGCGGTCCATTCACTCCTCAGATGGTTGGAGGGTCTGGCCTCGCCCCTCACCTGGGCCTCCAGAGATTATCTCCCGCGTTTTATTTTCCTTGGCAGGGAACAACTTTTGGCTTACACCGTTCAGCCCATAAATTTCCACTCGGTAACGTCGTGTTGATCGGTGCTCGGCGGCGGCGTACAGCCTGCGCCCGCAGCAGTTCAATTCAATTGACACGTATTGAGCTTCTCCTGCACACTCGGCGCGCCGCTGGGCGCCGGGGGCGGGGAGGGCGGGGGCAAGCAGACGTGAGGGGGAAGCGAGGGAAGCGAGGTTCCGGCTTCCCCGGTGCGCAGAGCCTCAAGGGCGAACCGAGAGCCCGGGTCCGTGAGGCTGGAGGCAAGGGTTGAACGTCGTGGAAGGGTGTTCAACCCAACTGCACCCAGGCTGGGGGCTCAGCCATCGCAGCCAAATGAGACCCCAGTTAGGCTGCTCAGTGGGGTCTTGATGCTAGGGAGTATCTCTTCTGCTTAAGGACAAGATGGTGCAGGCTTGAGAACCTACGTCTTAAATGGAGGTGGGTCGTAAATCCACACAGAAAGTTTTTAAATATCCTAGAGTGTCCATATGCCAAAAATAATCAAAAGCATCTCAAGTTGATTACTAAGTCAAGGTCAAGGCCAAAATCAGCTCTAGTTAGCAGATATTTCCCTTTTAAAAATGAGACCCACTATTGACTATGAGACTGATATTAGGTGCGATTTTATTCATTCTGTTTTAGTTCTCGGCATATAGTTATGAAAAACAGCCATTTTCAAAGCAGAAGTGAAACATCCCTACCGTTTGAAACCCGAAACTTCAAGCAGAATTAAATCTTCATGCTCCAGAGCTGCTTGTAACAACTGATGCAAAAGACTGGCAGGCAAGTACCCAGGCAAGCAGAGCCCAGCCACCAGTGCTTTCAGGACCTGGGCCTGCAAAATGGAACGCATGCCTTTTTCATCCTGGTCTTTCGGAGGGTGAATATCTCTGAAAGCTAACTCACACCTTTTTTTAATCTCCGGTAACAAGCAGAAAGACACCTGGACTATTATGCTGTAAAGCTATTTTTTATAAAGACATTTTAGGACCAGACATTAAAAGTTATTAGACTGAACTCATGCAAGTTACAGACACAGCTGGAGAAAAGGCCGCTGGTTTGTGTGTTGTAGTAACATTTCTTTCTGAAGCGACTCCTTTTATTCAAAACCGGGAAGGTTGGGGTTGGGTATTTGTGGGGAAACTGAACACCGGTCCAGGCAAAGGGCTGCTGTGCAGCTTTAGGCTAGGTGGAAGACCTGTCCTGGGCCACTGGAGGGGCAGTGCCAGGCTCCAGCTTGGTTAGGCCTCATTGTAGAGGCCGTGGCTCAATACCCAGCAACCTTCTCTCACCTCCCCAACTGTCTTCCCTGTCACAGGCTTTTCCCAGTGCTTGAGTCACATACAACTATAAAGAACTTTTGGAAAATCCAGGAGTCCAGCACGGAGCCTTTGGCAGGCAGGAGTCCTGGGGCCTCCGGGGGCTGCTGACAAAGGGGCCTGTTTGTCTAACTTTAAGTCTTAGACTTAAAATGAATGGATGGGGGGAGTTGCTGTAAAGGCTAAGGGATCTTGGGGAGAATTGACTGTGGGAGAAATTTGATGCTGGAAGCAAACAGACCAGTCTCTCTGCCTTAATTTGCAGCACTCACCCCTTCCCCTCTTTTAAGGGAGTCTCTCACCTCCAGTGTCCTCCTGCAGCTGTTAGGATTAAAGGCTCCCCCCCCCATCTCCTAGGGATACATTGTCCAACTCCATGGGATTTTAGAAATATCTCTAGTCAAGGAAGTTCTAAGAGGCATGAGTGCCCATGTGGGCTGGGGGTGGAGGATTTGTGCCTCGCAGGGAATTAAAATGTGGGATTGTCCCCAGGCACCCTAGGTAGGAAAGGATTACACCTATTGGTGTGGTTACTAGAAATTGCTGCTGGGAGGGAGTGGGGGAGAAAAGAGGCAAAAAGCTGTGAAAAGGCAGTCCCATCTTGGGTCCCCACTAAAGAAGGGGCTCCAAGATGCTGAGGGCCTGCAGCTGTGTGCGCATGGTCTGCTTTTCCCCTGCTCCCTCCTCCTCTGCCTCCCCCAAGCTAGCTCCTAGGGATCTGACCCAGAGGTCAGGCTGCTCTACCCTGCACTCAGCCAGGGGAGGATTTCAATGAAAGCAGAGGAGATGGAGTGGGCAAGCTGAAAAATAAATAGGCAATGAAATGAGAGGTTCTCCGAGGTGGAGTGCGGCCACTCCACCTGCCCCACCCTCATGAAAGGTCCTGTGGTTATAACATATTACTGACCTCAGGCTCCCCAGCATTCTACTGCTGCAGATTCTAAATCAGTCTCTGCAACTGGGCAGGCAAATTGGAGCCTCTGGGAGCAAGACTGGAGCCTGGCTGCCACTTTTAAATTCCACATACTGCAAGACTTGTCAGGGTGGCTTCTATAACTCCAGCCACACCCAGGCCTAGGGGAAAGGTCCTGCATCCTGTAATGAGCATCTATCAGTGTGTGTGTGTGTGTGTGTGTGTGTTTGGTGAGGTTGGCTAGGTTCCCACCATTGCGGGGAAGGGTTCACTTATAACATGTAGAATGGAAATCCTAAAGCTCTGTAGGCCTCTGATGGGCCTCCTCTGAGGCTATTTTCTGTCTTATGGCACACAGTATTGGAGTTATTGCAGTATATGGTACTTGAGTGGTAACAGATAATATACTTCTGCTTCACATAATGTGAAGTAACTTTTTAATGTTAACTATCTTTAAAAATACACCAATAAGCTGCACATGGTGACACACGCCATTAATCCAGGGACTTGGAATGCAGAGGTAGGAGGATTGCCATGAGTTCAAAGCCACTTTGAGACTAGATAGTTAATTCCAGTTCAGCCACAGTGAGACTTTACCTCGAAGAACCAAAAAAAAAAAAAAAAAAAACACCAATATCCACACTTATAGTGTTCCAATGTTCTAGTCATTTTGTAAATGAAGTCAAGTTTTACCCAATGGCACTTAAAATATTTTTATATATCATTTAATTTATTTATTTGAGAGAGAGAAGCAGATAGAGATAATGAGCACACCAGGACCTTTAGCCAGTGCAAATGAACTCCAGATACATGTGCTACCTTGTACATCTGGCTTACATTGGTCCTGGGGAATCGTACCTGGGTCCTTTGGCTTTGCAGGCAAGCTCTTTAACCGCTAAGCCACCTCACCAGCCTGCCCCTCCCCCCCCTCTCTCTCTCTCTCTCTATATATATATATGCGCGCGCGCGCGCGCGCGCACACACACACACACACACACACACACACATATTTTCTTTTTATAAAAGGACTACATGCCAAGGTAGGACATAACCTTGATTGGCTCACCCTCTGAGTATCCTTCTCCAAAATTCAAATGAATAATTCAAGGCCTATCCTTGCCCCAAGAATTTCTCTAATCCCAAAACTTCCAAAAGTGCTTTTCAGGATGAAAGAATACTAGATTTAGGGTTCATCGGGTTAAAGATGGTTGCTTTCAGTAGATTTTGGAGGGATACTGGGTGTTTGGAGGAGAAAGGACTAAAGAGCAGGACTAACATGGTACACAGCAACAACCTCTAAAAATTTCTTGTCCAGGACCATCTGTGTCAGGCCCTGAACTCCTGAATCTCAGGCACAGCTACAAGGTGTTCCAATGATGACTGGACATTGTCTGAATGGCATAAACACTTTCTAGGAGGCCTCGACTACAGCTGGGCCTGTCCCCAGTTTAAGATCCCTGGAAGCTGCCTCACAGGCCGGATGCTGAGGCAGATAAACCCGAACACCACGTCCCGCCCCCTGGGTTCTTGTTTAGCCAGGCGCCTCCCGCGCATATTTTACTTGTCTGGGGGCAGAGAGTGGAAACCGAAGGGAAAGAGGGCAGGGAACCGTCAACTAGTTGGCCTAGGCTCCTGCTGGACTGCCTCCTGCCCCAGCCATTTTGTAGTCGAGCCCCTCAAAAGACCCACCATTACAAGCCCTTCTCGGGTGGCACCTGGGGCCTCCAGGGGTTCATACCATCGCCCACGGCAGCAAGGAACTACAGCCCAGCAGATGGAAACTCAACATTTATGTGCCTCTACCTCTGAGCATTCCGCCCCAAGCTGGGCACAGGGGTGGGCAGCGCGAGGTGGTTTCCTTGGGAAGGTAGCAGCCAGGAGCAGAGCTCTGGGCTCGCACTGGACTGGGAATCCCAAATGACTTAATCTGGGGCACATTTTACCCGCTCCCATTTTTCCTCCAGGGCCACTCTGCATGCTGTAACCCCCCCCCCCCATATCCTACATCCCTAGTGCTTTAGCAGTGGTGAAGCCTCCAGCCGGCCGAGAGTGCAGAACACGGAGGGGGGTGCCTGACAGAACCTTCTGTGTGTGGCAGAGGGAGGAGGCTAATGCATAATGCACAGCTCTTGGAAGCCTGGCCATTAGCGGCCTGTCGGTGACACAGACAAACGACTGAGAGGGAGGAGATCCAGCTCGCTCAGGAGTTTAAATATACCAGCGTGGAGGGGAAACGCCATGATTTAAAAGTGTGTGCTTGCAGACACTCGCATATATTTTAATGATTTCCAGCAGGCTGTGCGTCCCAGCCTTGCATCCCCCCTCCTCCCCAAAAGGAGAATGTATGTAAAGGAGGGGAGATGAAGGTAGAGGTCTCAATCCACTGACAACTTTGGGAAGGTGAAGGGAGAAGAGAGGTTGGTAAACGTGGTGCTGGGAAAAGGAGGACTCAAAAAGCCTTCCAGACTAAGACCATCCTGATTCTTGTCTTTAAAAAAAAGAAGAAGAAAACACCCTGGCAATGATGAGGGTTGTACTGGAAGGCCTGGCGTAAAGAATAAATCTTGCAACCCTTTTTAGGGTCCCCCTCACCCCGCCCAGGAGCCCACATTTGTTGTTGCTGTTATTTTCGAGCTTCGGTCTCGATCTAGCCCAGGCTGACCAGAATTCTCTGTGTACTCTCAAGCTTGCCTTGAACTCATGGTGATCCTCCTACCTCAGCCTCCCCAGTGCTGGGATTAAAGGCATACACCACCATGCCTGGCACATTTTTGAATCTTTCTATTCTGACAATCCAGAGACCTCCTTCCAGCCTGTTTAACACACCAATGTTTTTTAGCAATTAAGGCGAGAAGGGGGTGGGGATAAAGATAAGCCAATTTTTTTCCACCATGCAAGTGTGAAAGATAAGATAAGGCTAAGCTGGGGCAAAGCGGCTGCTTACAACCTCCCCTCAGCGATTTTGATCGGTCACTTCTTATCTCGAAAAAATGCTCCTTTCGAAAACTGCATCAAAAAAAGAAGAAGAAAAAAAAGGCTGAAGGAAAGCATTTTCATTTGGAAGTGACATTTAAAGCCCACTTCCCCTTCACTAGCAACGCCCTCCCCTTTGGCGAGGCTCCCCAGGAAAAGTCACACCTCTACTGTAGGGTTTCGGGCTTTCTCGTGGGGGGCAGGATTACTAGTGTAATTAGGCTGAATAAAACCAGAGATGCGTGATGAGGATTTATTCTGTATCCAACCCAAGCTCTCACACTTATTTTAGTTACTGGTCGACGTCTATGTTTCACCATCGAACTGGTGTGTTGAGACTAAACAGGTAGTTTATATTTGGGACGGTCGAATAACTGCCAGCATGAGCTAGTTATTAGTTGGAAATAATAAGAAAGTATGATTTTTAACAGTCTCCCCACCCCATAAAGGGAGGAAAAGACATCACGCAGAATCAAAGAATTCTCAGCTTAATGGGACTCTCCTGGAGCTTTAGAAATCCTTTTCTCCTCACAGGAATCACACCAAAGGATTTCCAGAAGACTTTCTACTTGTTGAGGAAGGTATTGGTATCCAAGTCCAGACCCTAAGGGAAGGCCTGCAAACTCCCCTCATCCAACCTGCTGGCCCCAAATCGCAAACATGGAGACCTGGAGGTCCCCAGGCCGGTCAGAGCCTCGGCCCACCACAGGCTCAGATATCCCAGGTTCCTAATCCCTCCACCTCCACCTCAGGTCTGCTTCTTGGGGGCCAGACGCCCTGAGTCGGCCCGCTGCAGGTCAGGCTGTAAGACCCAATGCCCGGGGCCAACTGCACCTGGATCGTCCCCGGGGAGCCGAAAGCAGCAATTGGGGAAACCCCTCTTGTCCTTCCCCGAAAAGCCTGGCCCGGAGCGAGCGGGCGTCCGCTGACAGCCGGGCTTCACGTAAGGCCCACACGCGTCCCATTAGTCAGCCCGAGTTCCCCTCGGGCAAGCCGTCTGGCGCAGCCCCAAGGGCAGGCGCGGGCAGGGAGGGGATGCGGGGCCGCTGCGAGCTTGGGGGCGGGGGATCGGGCTCTGCGACACCCGGCCCGACTTGGTTCCGCGTTCCTACACCCGCGGGTAAGCTGAACCGGCGGGCCAGGCCGCTCCCAGGCAGACGCCGGGCGCCGAACTGCGCTTCACGTGCCCGCCATCTCAGCGGCGCAGAGACAAGGGGGGGGAGGCTGGGAGGCGCGCTGCCGCTCCCGCAGGGTCTTGGGTCCCCGCCTCCGCGCCTGGAGCGGGGCAGGGACCACCCCGAAGCCCCCATCCCCACTCGAGCCGATATGCCTCACGTTCAGAGGCTCGTAGGGATCGGCTGCGAGAGCTGCGCAGCCAGGGGAGGGTGCTCCTCGCGGCCGCGCCGGGAACTTCCCGACCGACCCGCCGCCGCAGTCACGGGGACCGGAAGCCCTCGCGCCACCCTGAGCGGCCACTGCTGCCCCCCAGGGCTGTTCCAGTCGAAAGCTGGCCGCGCGTCACCCCTGATCCCTACTGGCTCCAGGAGGCTGTCCTCACCCTGGTGTATCCCCACTTAAGCCCGGAGGATGCTCCTCCTTTCGGTCCGGTGAGACGTCCCTCAACTACCGCCGTAAACATGCCTGCTCTCTCTCCTCTCCCAGCCCTGCAGCTGGGACGGGAGGGGCCTGGAGCTGCCGGCCCGGCAGAACACCTGCTCCCGGGCCCTGCAGCTGGGCGCTTGGTGCTGGGAGAAGCTGCCTACTCTGGTGTACAGAGATCGCAGAGGAGAAAATGGGGTTCCAACGCTTAGGGGTCGGAACAACCGATATTCGGCCATTTCTACTTCCTACTCCCTCTGGGCGATCAAGCCCAAAGCCAGAAAGCTTGGTGGCGGCCCTGGTCTCCACGAGAGTCGAAGGCCAACAACCCCTAGATCGAGCCCCTGGCCTGAAGAGGTCTTTTGCAAGTCAGGTGGGACAAAACTTGCTTTGGGAGCCTTCCTAGTGTCCACCCCACTCTTTAACCCAGACACACTCATCTGCCCCACGCTCGCACTCTC
The DNA here is from genome assembly GCF_020740685.1 of Jaculus jaculus. Classification (NCBI taxonomy): domain Eukaryota; kingdom Metazoa; phylum Chordata; class Mammalia; order Rodentia; family Dipodidae; genus Jaculus; species Jaculus jaculus. The sequence goes on from NC_059125.1 coordinate 41,395,729, forward strand.
GCCTCGTGCCAGGCGCGGCCGTAGGTCAAGACAGCACCAGCATCTCTCCCGAGCTCAGACTTTGCCACCCCGCGTGGAGAGGGGCCGATGGACCCTCCCCATCTTCTCGGACGATGGAGCTAACCTGCTTGGTTGTCCCTATCTCACCCCGCCCCCGTCCCCTGCGCGACTCCCCTGGCCCTGGGCCCGGCCAGGGAAGGCGTTGTTTTGCCAGCGGGAGCCGAGAGAGCGCACGGAGAAAAGCCTCCTTGCTCTAATGAGAGTGCACACCGCGCTGCAGCGAGGATGATTACCCGGCGGGCGAGGGGGGGTGGGCAGGGGCCGCGGGCGGCGTGTGCGGCGGCCCCGCGGGCCCGGAGTCCCCGCCTGTCTGGTTGCTAATCGCACGATTTCTGCTGTTACGGAGGCAGGCAGGAGCAGGCGGCCGAACCCAGCGCAGGCGACTCGGCGGGTGACACGGAAACATGGCGCAGCGCCCCTCCCCCGCCCGCCTTCCCCGCGCTCCCGCCTCCCACTTCCTCCCGCCCGCGCGGCTTTTGCAGTTCTAATTCTCTGCTTTCGGCCTGGCACCATTACGCTAGCAGCCGCTTCTCTGCGGCCCCGCGCGTCTCTTTTCCCCTTTGTTTTCAGGGTCTATAGAAAACGTTTGCTTTTGTCCTGAGCTCTCGTTAAACCAAACTTGTGGTGGCAACGGAAGGCGGTGCGGGCGGGGAAGGGCCCGGGGATTTTGGCAGCAGCCGACCAGAGCAGGGTGGAAACTTCTTTTGCTGGTTTCCCTGCCACCCCGCCTTCCTAACTCCACCCCCACTCACAGACGAGCCGACCAGCCGACGCTTCTTTCTGGAGGCTCTACAGCGAAGGAGATCTGGGCCACAGGGACTGTGACCACGGGCAAAGGACCCAGGATGCGTGTCTGTGAGCCTAGACTTTTTGGCACTTGGTGGCCCTTGCTCCTTGCAGCCTTGTCTCTGTTTCTCTCTGGCCATCTGGGGCTTTGTAGCGCAGTCGAGAGGGAAGAGAAAGTGTTTCGTGTGTGGCTCTTATTTTTCACGGGTTGGTTGGAATCTCTCACCCCTTTCCCCCAGATGCAGGCCACCTCCTTCATAGGAGGTAGGGTGAGAAGGAAATGTAGACTCTACTGAGAAAGGATGGAAAACCTAGCTCTGGAGGCTGGATCTTAATCGGCTGGCCAGTTCAAGCCACATTCTGTCAGCACCCTAGGTGGGGTGCACCTGAGGAGTGGGGGACGCTGAAGACGAGTCTCTCGCTTCAGGACACACCAGCCCTTCCCTTGGGGCGAGAGAATGGACCCGCCCCCAGGCGCGCTCCCTAGGCCCACGCGCACGCGGTAGCTCTCCGCACTGGAGCTGCTCAGGCGGCAATTTTTTAAGCCTGTAATTAAGCGAGGCGTCGCCGTGTCCTCTGTTAGTGTCGATCCTGTCAGTCGCACATGGCCTTGGTGCTCCGGTCCGAGGCCCCGCGATTAGTCACAGGCTCGCTTCGCTCCTTCCCTAATCCGCCTCTGCAGGCAGCCTGGGGACGCGGCCGACTTGGTGGAGCTGGCACAGAGCCACCGCACGCGGGGCGGGCCTCCTGGCTAGTGCCAGCCCCACGGTGCCCGAGCCGGCGCGGGCCCCGGGGTGCGAGCTTGGCGCCCTCCCCCTCCCGCCGCCCCTCCTCCTCCCGCCTCTCTCCTAGGCCTGCGAGATCTATTTGTGTGGTGTCATTTGCATAAAAATAGGACAAGAGTTTCAGTGCGTTCGAACGCAGGAGGCGAAATCCTTATTGATGTGTCTGTGTGGAGCCTTCGGTTGTCGGAGCGGTTTGATTTAGGGTGTTTGTGTTTCCTTCTACGAGAAATGAGAGGAAATCCTGCGCAACGCTTTCGGCGACTAGCCCCCCTCCCCCACTGAGCATCTTCCTCGGCGCTGCGGGGAACTGTACACCGCCTGGGCCCCAGCGCGCCTGGTCCACATGGATCAGGTTGAGGGCCAGGCGGGCGGCCCATTATGACTCATAAAACCGGACGGCCTAATCACCAGCTGCCAATCCATTTACATGTGGAGCTTCCCAATGCTTCCTTATCCCAGGCCGGGCCTCCTGCGGGTTCGCCAGGGACAGGACTAGAGCCGCCCACTGGGAGCTAATCAAGTGGCCGCCCCTTCCCATCCGTGGCATGGTTTCGCTTCTTGGGCGACCCCCGCTCCTTCAGCCTCGGCGCAGCTCGCCAGCAACTCCTCAGCTAGGACAAATAGCTTGGGAGGGCGCCGGCCTCGCGGAGCCAGTATATCAATCATTAACTCCCTGGCGAGGCCAGGGCAAGGGAAGGATAGACTGCCAGAGCCCAGTCCACCGGGCGACAGCAAGGTTCCTAGCCCAGGCTGAGAGGCATCTACATGCCAGCGAACTGGGTGCGTGAGGGCAGGTCCCGCCAGGGCCTCCCCATCATCTCCAGAAGCCTCCGCGCTCAGGGCCTTTGAAAGCAGCACCGCGCCTCGCTGGGCAGGTTGGGTTACTGCGCGGCCCCTGGGCGGACTTGAACGTTAAGGAGCTGCCTTGAGCTGGGCGGCCTGCTCTTTCCAGAAGAGAGTGGTGCGGTTGGGCAAGCTCCTGGGACGGAGCAGGGCTCCACCTGGCTCCAGCTTGCCAAACCCAACTGGTCGTGTGGACCAGTCTTCCCCTGCAGCACACTCCCCCTAGGAGCCTTACATGGGTCTAGCCCAGAAGGGGTTAAAAGGCCCCAGTACGCCCAGGCTCCTCCGCAGCATGAAGAAAATGCTGATCAAAGTGCCCGTAGAGAAGGCAGCACGCGCACACGCGGACTAGGGTCGCAAGAGGCCGACCAGAGACGACTCCCGAGTCGACCGCCTCGACCCGCTTCCCACACTCCGGGGAATGCGGCGGCGGCGGCGCAGGCCCGCGCGATTCACCCGGCGGAGCTGTGCGCGCTGGGGCCGGGAAGGCGGCGAGGAGGAGGGATGGGGGGGGGCGGGAGGCGAGCCCGGGCGGCGTGCCAAGAGGCCCGGAGCCACAGATTAGTCACCGCTCGGCTCGGCGCTCAGGGGTGCGCCCGGGAACCGGGAGGACAGGCGTCGGCCCCGTTCGGCGGGGCTCCCGGGGCCTCGGCGCCGGTGCCCCCGGCCCCCACCCCCCGCGCGCGCCGGCCTCGACTCTCGGGGACTCTTCGCGGCCCGAGATCCACTTGTCAGTTCAAGGACAGGACAGAAACTCTCGGCAAGCTGAGTCTTGCGAACAGGAAATTTCTCATTGACAAGGTGCTGCCCATCCCCCACCCATGCCTTCAAAACAAAACAAAACCAAACCACCGCGCGAGCGGCCAGCGGGCTCAGCCTGGACCCACCGGGCCTGTGCCCCTCCGTTGCCTCAGCGACCCTCGGCCCCGGCGGCGACAGAGCTCGCTGGGCCCTGAGTCCCCGAGCGCAGGCAGCGCCTGAGGCAGCAAGGCACGCACTGGCTGGGCGGACGGGCTCGGCTCGGCTCCCGCACGAGGCTCCGGGCGGCCATCCACCCCCACCCCCCGGAGCCCGAGTCGGGTGGCCGTGCCTCCGAGACTACGGGCCTCCTCGGGGTGTGATTCCCCGACGCTTGGTTTGGCCAAGCTGTCGGTGGCCACAGCTCCCTGGAGCTGGGGGGCGGGGAGCGGGGAGGCCGCGCGGCGCCGCGGACTCGGCGAATCCCGCTGCGGGAATCCGGGAGGGCTGCGAGCTCGGCCTGGCAAAGTTCCTGTGGAAACTCCATGTTTTGAAACTCCGGCGTCGTCGCGAAAGGAGGGGGAGAGGGGAGCGCAGCGAGCGCGGAGGCGGCCTTCACCCTCCCGCCGTGCCCGGGGAGATCCCGCGGCCCCTCCCCGCCTCCCGCGACGCTCACTGGGCTGGGAGGGCCAGGAACCCCCGAACCCAATCTTTTGTGCCTTCCCCCCCCTTTTTTTCTCCGCACTCCTAGAGAGATTTATCAACCTGTTTTATTTACTGAATTCAGCCCTGAAGAACACTGCCTTTTTAGGGACCTTAATATTCAGGGTAATTTTGAATTTGACACATGTAAATACTTAGTATTCTCAGGTAAGGTCAAATTATTTATCATCTTAATTTATATTTCAATAGGCTTACAATTTAGAGGCTCAAAATGCCTCCTTATGAATCATTATGGTCTATTAGAGGAAGTGATGTATAAACAGCATTATTTGGGAGGGAATCACTTATGTTGACATTTAAATGGCTCTTCAATAGTTAAAAAAAAAAATCAAGTGCCTTTGATTAAATATACAATTTATAAGACCATCAGTAAGGCCATCAGGAATACAAATTATTCTTGAGATTTTATTTTCAATATTTAAAAAGCCTAGGACATGCATGTCATTTAACACCTATAGGCAAAATACAAAAATTTCAGGCAAAATATTCTCCTCTCCACCACCTAACATCTGTATCAGGAACCCAGGGAACCTCTAGAACAGGGAACAGGCCCAACCAACAGGATCCCCAGGGTCTGTACCTTAGCAACAGACTCAATCACTTTTTAACTATTGTGGCTAATTTGTGAAACAGCTTACCTTCTAGCTGGTGTGCATCCATCCATCCTGGTGTCACCACAGCACCCAGCCGGGTTTCTTGCTGTTTTAAAATCATCTCTACACTTAGTGCAGCATGACCTTCCCAAAGCTCTTCCTGACCACTCAGTGTACTACTGAATGACTTGTGTTCCTTAGCTTGAAGTATCTTAACAGCCTAGGCTCCCTATTTGTTTCTACATTCCCCCCTGAACATCCTTGTAGCATTTCCATTTCCTTGCCCTTATTCACTGGGAGAAAAAAAAAATCTGGTTTTGAAGTTGTTTTAAGGTACTGATTAAATACAACTTTGTTTTATGATAGCAAAGGATTAGAAACAATGTAACTGTCCAGTAACAACAGCATTGCAGGCATCTGTATATAATGGAATGCTCTTGAAGCCATTTAAAATATAAAGATACTTTTTTACTGATATGGAAAGACCCCCATGTTCCAAGACTAAGGAGGAAAACAAAAACACAGATACAAAGGTGTGTGTGTGTGTGCGCGCGCGCGCGCATGTGTAGGTGTGTGTGTGTGTGTGTGTGTGTGTGGTGTAGCTATGTTGCGGTTTTTGTAAAAACAAAGTAGCAAGGACAGAGTTTCCTGGCTGGGTTGAAGATCTCCAGCAGTTTTGGTGAGTGGTGAGTGCCTGTGCCCAGTTTCATCCCACAGAACATCACACACAAAGTAATGCACCTATGAAAGTTATGGCTACATCTTGTTGTTTTTGAGTTCGGTTTTGCTGGGAGGGGTCTGGTTATTATGCTTATGTTGCAGAAGCTAGCTTCAAACTTCCGGGCTCAAGAAATCCTCCTCCATCAGACCCTGGAGAAGCTGGGTCTACAGGCTCCAGCAGCCAGCAGATGATGTTCTATCAGTACAGGGAGACAGGCCTTGTCTGTGCCAAGGTTTATGGAATTTCACTTTATAGATACATCATCATTTATCCCACTATGCCATCTATTCTCTGGGTCACACTCCTTTTTAGCCATGAAAAAGGAGGGATTTTTCCCCTCCCATTTCTTGCCTTCCTTGACCTCCTAGAAGCATTTAGCATCCCTATACCCTTACCACCCCCAACTGCCCCTCTCCATGGCATATGTCCTGGCTGGTAATCTTTTTTTTTTTTTTTTCCAAGGCAGGGTCTCACTCCAGTCCAGCCTGACCTGGAACTCATTCTGTAGCCCCAGACTGGCCTCGAACTCCTGGTAATCCTTTTACCTCAGCCACCTGAGTGCTGGGATTAAAGATATGTGCCACCATGCTTGTCTATGGCTGGGAATCTTTTCAGTTTCCTTCTAGACTCTTCTCTGTGTTCCTCCAGTCACAATGAACCTGGATGCTCCCCTCCTTACTACAGTCTCATCTAACTTATGGCTTTAAATACTACTCTTCCATTTGTTTCTTCCCAGTTCCAGTCCCCCATATCAAAGTGCAGGCTTGCTGTCTCAGCTTTGGCATACATATCCAGTTTAGTAACAATAGCTAACATTTACATAGTGCTTTTGAGGTTAGCAAGCCCTTGATGCAAATTGACTAAGATCCTTTACATCTATCCAGTAAGGTGGTTAGTCATTATCCACATATCACAGATGAGAAACTGAAACAGGTTTTCAGAGCACCCCCAGAACTTGATGGCACGAGGATTGAAATCCAGACAGTCCTCTCCCCAGAGTCCATGCCTGTAACCACTCCCACTACTGGGATTCACAACAATGAGCCCCCTCCTCCTTACCTACCTTCTCGATCCCCTGCAGTGCACAGGCAGAGCTAACTGATTCTATGCCAAGTGCTTGCTCCATTCAGTAATGTCTTTCCCCTCATACATCCATCTTAGACCAGGCCACTACCTTCTTTGCCTGGATTATTACCCAGGATAATCCCAAATCTCTATACCACCATTCTCAGGCTCTTCCTCTCCATCCTCTACAGAACAGCTAGATAGGCCTTTTTATAACATTTCACAGGAATCTCTAGTGGGTAGCACCTGTAATCCCAGCACTCAGGAGTCAGAAGCAGGATGACTGTGAAATCAAGGCCAAGGTGATCTACATAGGAAGTTCCAGGCCAACCTAGGCGCCTTAGTAAGACCCTGTCTTAAAACAATCAAAAGAAACATATCGCACATCAGTACCTTCTATCCCACTGCATTTGAAACAAACCCAAAGGGGTGGGAGACACCTGTGATCCTAACAATCCCAAAGTGGAGGCAGGACCATGGCCAGCCTGGGTTACATAGGGAGTTACAGGTCATTCTGGAGTACATGGTGATATCATGTGTCAAACGAACCCAAACTCCTTTTAAATCTATTTATTTGAGAGGGAGAGAGAGAGAGAATGAGTGCACCAGAGGTTCCAGCCACTGCAAATGAACTCCAGACACATGCACTACCTTGTACATCTGGCTTACATGGGTCCTGGGGAATCAAACCTGGGTCCTTTGGCTTTGCAGGCAAGTGCCTTAACTGTTAAGCCATCTCTCCAACCCCCAAACTCTTTTTTATTAAATTTAATTTCTTTTTTATTGGCAAATTCCATAATTGTAGACAATAACCCTTGGTAATTACCGTCCCCCCCCCCCCCGCCCCAAACTCTTTAACCTGGCTACTTGTTCACTAAGCCACTGCTACCTCATCCTCTGAGACTTGCTGTCAGCTCCTAAAGGGGATTTTGTTGTTGTTGTTGTTTCCAGACGGTGCCCTGCTCCCCTCCCCAGGGCCTAGCAAGGTACTCAGCCCATGGAGATGCTAACCAAAAAAACTATCTGATAAAGAATAAACAAAGGAAATAGGTGTGGTGCTACATTCCTGTGATCCCAGCACTTGGGAGGCAGAGGCAGTAGGATATGCCTGATCTAAGAAGCAAGTTCCAGGTCAGCTGGAATTAGACCCTGCCCTAGAAACAAACAAGAGCTAGGGATATAGCTCAGTTGGTACGATGTTTACTTAGCATGCTTGAAATCCCAGCATGAGGGAGGCAGAGACAGGAGAATCAGAAGTTCCAAACCACCTTTGGCTAGATTTGAAAAATATTTTATTTATTTATTTATTTACAAGCGGAGAGAGATAGAGAGATAGAAGAGAAACAGAATGGGGTGCCAAGGCTTCTAGCCACTGTAAATGAAGTCTAGATGCATGTGCCACTTTGTGCATCTGGATTTATGTGGGTACTGGGGAATCAATCCCCAGTTGTTAGGCTTTGCAGACAAGCATCTTAACCACTGAGCTATCTCTCCAGCCCCCTTGCCAAGATTTTTGTTGTTGTTTTCAAGGTAGGGTCTTACTCTAGTCCAAACACAGCTGGAATTCATTCACTATGTTGTTCCAGGCTGGCCTCAAACTCACGGCCTACCTCTGCTTCCCAGATGCTGGGATTAAAGGCACGCAACACCAACTCCTTGCCTAGACTGTTGAGGCCAGCTTGGGATACATGAGAGAGACCAGCAAACAAACAATACCCACTGTAATGTTTACTGCATTCATATTTTATATTATAGGCAGAAAAGAAGCCAAGTTCAAGAGAGCAAGGATATGCCAATGTGCAGGAGATGGCTCTGTGGCTCTAGTGAGGACTAAGGCGGAATTAGGATAATTAAATACAAAGTTAGAAGAGCTAATACTTTCTGGGGAGGCCTGTGGGAGTGTAGATAGATATGCAGGCTGTTTCTTGGCTAAAGAAACCAAGTAGTCTAGGTAAACACATTGCCAGAAGGCCCCAGGAACCCTAGCATTCGTATACTGCAGAATCATATTCAGGAGATGAGAGGGAGAAAGCCAAAGTCAAAACCAGAGCCCCTCAGTGTGCTCTGCCTACCACCAACTACCTGCTTTGGTTCTTGCCTTCATTCTTTATATCTATTTATTTGTTTGTTTGCTTGTTTTTTCAAGGTAGGGTCTCACTCTAGCCCAGGCTGACCTGGAATTCACTCTGTAGTCTCAGGCTGGCCTTGAACTCATGGCGATCCTTCTACCTCTAGCTCCCGAGTACTGAGATTAAAGGCGGGTACCACCATGCCTGGCTCAATTTCTTTTTACTTTATTTATGAGAAACAGAGGGAAGGAGAGGAGGAAGAAAGAGAGAATAAGAATGAACCATATTTTTTAAAGGTGGGTGGGTAGCTGGAGGGATGGCTTAGCAGTTAAGACATTTGTCTGTAAAGCCAAAGGACCCAGGTTCGATTCTGTAGGACCCACATAAGCCAGATACACAAGGTGGTATATACGTCTGGAGTTTGTTTGCAGTGGCTGGAGGCCCTGGCACACCCATTCTTTCTCTCTCTCTCTCTCTCTCTCTCTCTCTCTCTCTCTCTCTCTCTCTGTCAAATAATAATAATAATAAAAACATTAAAACAAAAAGAATGGACACGCCACGCCCTCAAGCCACTGTAAAGGAACTCTAGATGCATGTGCCACCATATGCATCTGACTTATGTGGGTCCTGGAGAATCGAACCTAGGTCCTTAGGCTTCACAGGCATGCACCTTAACTGCTAAGCCATCTCTCCAGCCCTCATTCTTTTGTTTTAAAAAAGTATTGGGACGAGAGAGTTGGCTTAATGGTTAATGCATTTGCCTGAGTAGCCAAAGGACCCAGGTTTGATTCCCCAGGACCCACGTAAGCCAGATGCACAAAGGGCACATGCAGCTGGAGTTCATGTGCAGTGGCTAGAGACCGTAGTGGGCCCATTTTCATTGTCTCTCTTTTAAATAAATAAATATATAAATTTTTGTTTGTTTTTTGAAGCAGAGTCTCACTCTAGCTCCCGCTGACCTGGAAATCACTATGTAGACTCAAAGTGGCCTTGAACTCTCGCAATCCTCATACCTCTGCCTCCCAAGAGCTGAGATTAAAGTCGTGCACCACCAGGGTGCCTAAATAAAATATTTTTTAAAATTTCTATTTGCGTGTGTGTGTCTGTGTGTGTGTGTGTGTGTGTGTGTGTGTGTGTGCACATGTATATATGGGCATACCAGGGCCTCTTGCTGCCAGAAATGGATGCCTGTCTGGCATTATGTGGATACTAGGGAATTGAACCTGGGCTGTCAGGCTTTGCAAACAAGAGCTTCTAAACTGCTAAGCCAGGTCTGGAGAGATGGCTTAGTGTAAGGTGCTTGCCTGCAAAGCAAAAAATTCTCCAGGACCCAGGTAAGCCAGATGCACAAGGTGGTGCATGCATATGGAGTTCATTTGCAGTGGCTGGAAGCTCTGGTGTGCCCATTCTCTCTCTCTCAAATGCTAAGCCACATCTCCAGCCCCCCTTTTTATGAGACAGGATTTCACTGAAGATAGGCTGGGATTTACAGATGTGCATCAACACTAAACATGGCTAGCTTAGTTATTACTTGGTGATAGAAGAAGTGAACAGGGCGTGGTGGTGCACACCTTTAATACCAGAGCTCGGGAGGCAGAGGTAGGAGGATTGCAGTGAGTTCGAGGCCACTCACAGAGACAATATAGTGAATTCCAGGTCAGTATGAACTACAGTGAGACCCCACATCAACAAACAAACAAACAAACAAAAAATTAAGCTCTTGGAATTGCCACCCTCTCTTCCCAAATACATGGTTAATCTAGCAAAGTATGGCCACGGGATTCCACCCACTCCCAACACCTCCTTGTCTCTTTACTATATAGTACATGTTTTGCCTGCCATATGAACAGTGTTCCCCCAAACCTTAAAATATTTTTGGGGCTGCGTCACTTGTCAACTGCAGTTGTATCATAAAAAGAATTTCTTCTTTTCTGAAAGCCACAGGTATTAGCGGATTGGTCATGTTCACCGGGGGAAACTAAGCATTTATCATCTCAAAAGTGTGGAACCAGAAGGATCAAGACAAGTATTCCTCCCCACACACGCGCACACACAAACACACACAACATGCTCCAGAAGGCAGAGCAAGTAGACTCCAGGGTTGTGCTTGGAACGTTTCTGCATCCCTACAAACACTGAATTTCGGCTGAGAGTCTGGTAGGAAGCTAACACACCTTGCTTTTTCACACTGCTGGGCAAGGAGTTCCCCATGATAATTATTTTGGGGGATGGGCGGTGTGGCTTAGTGAGAGAGCGCTTAATGAGCATGTGTGAGACCCACAACATCAAACCCCTCTGACTGGCTGTGACTGTGGACCGTGGCAGGGCCAGTATGAATGCAAGAAGAGATATAGAGATGCAGAGGCAAGGGTTCACCTGTACCCCCAGCTCTCTTAAAGCCACACAGTTTTTGAGATTTGGGGAGATGAAGGTCACTAGCTTTCTTCAGGTCTTAGAACAATTGCTAGAATTGATTAAAGGTGTTCTATTTGCCAGATACAATTCTGAAACACTTTATGCACATTGATAGTCTCATTTCTTGTAGAAAACTACTTTCTAATGCAGTTACAATTATTATCTCCATTTCACAGATGAGGAAAATGAGGCTTAGAAGCTAATTGGTATGTTTGCTTGCCTGGACACTCTTGAAGTCCCAATTTTTCTTTTGTTGTTTATTTGTTTTGTTTTGTTTTTGGAGGTAGGGTCTCACTCTAGCCCAGGCTGACCTGGAATTCACTATGTAGTCTCAGGGTGGCTTCAAACTTATGGCGATCCTCCTACCTCTGCCTCCCAAGTGCTAGGATTAAAGGCGTGCGCTACCACGCCCGGCTGAAATCCCAATTTTTACAAGTGCCATCTCTGCCCCTACCCATCATGGTGGGAATTCTGGCAACTACACATTAGACTTTCTATGCACCTGTGGTCTGTTTCATGCTTTTCTCTTTTCCCTGGGCTCATCAGAATTGCAATCTGAAGGCAGTGACCATCACTGCAGCCTGGCATGCACATGATACCCTCCTACGGACATCATGGTACTGCAGTGAATTTCTCCCTGTGGGGAAGGTTTTCCTTTCCATAGCTCTGTAAAATCAACAGACCAGGGTGGTGGGAACTTGGGGCAATCCACAGACAAGGGGTGGTACTGCTCTTTGACAAAGCATGTTGGGCAGTCTGTGGATTCCTTCTTGGGTCCAATGCCAATGGTTGCACTGGGACCTCTCTGGTCTGCTTGCTGGCACAGGGAATGAGGAGGAGACATCAATCTCGAAGATAATTTAGGTTCTGTCTTCCCCGCACCAGCCATTGTCCTCCGCTCTAGGTCTGCCAAGGATGATTAATGCACCACGGAATCTCTCCTCTCCTCAGCTTCTTTCACGCTTTCGGGTATATTTTCTAACCATTGTCATAGTTTCTCTTCAGAAAAGAGTAAATATTCACTGACTAGACTAGAGCACGGCCCTTGGTGGTGCTTTGACAGGGTCCCAGGTGGCAGATGGCACCAAACCATTCCTATAGTAGGCACCACTACAATTTAGAGTTCAAGGCTAACCGCTGCTACCACCAATTGAGGCCTAATCCTTTAATTATTCTCAAAATACTGAAAATAAAGATTGCAGGCAAGGCAGTTAATAGGATCATATGGTGTATTCCTCATTTGCAATTATATATTATTATTTTCCTCACTGCTTTGTTCCAATAATCATTTAAGGCTTCTTCCAAAGATACACAAACCCCAGCAAAGATAAATAGAAAAAATGGGACATGAATTATAATGTCACGCTTGCTCTCAACATCTTTGCCCCATTCCACATAATAGAACTGAATTCATAACACCTTTCAAAAATGAGGTAATTCAGTTCTTTTAGTGGCAACACTAGTCTCTTTGTCAAGAGAGAAGGTGGTATACAATCACGGAAAAAGTCCTGAAGGGAACAAGAGAACTGGTTTCTAATGCTGGCTCCCTCAGTATGTGAGCTTGGGCAAACCGTTCACTTTCTCTGTGTTGCTATAACACACACACACACAAAACCTTCCTAGATGACCCAGACAAAGGACCTTAACTTGAATTGTCTCCACCCCTATAGCAATGATCCCCCTTCCTATCTCATTTTTCTTTTTCTTTTTTGTTTTTTTGTGGTGTTTTTTTTTTTTTTTTTTGTTTTTTGTTTTGGTTTTTCGAAGTAGGGTCTCACTCCTGTCCAGGCTGACCTGGAATTAACTATGTAGTCTCAGGGTAGCCTTGAACTCACTGCGATCCTACCTCTGCCTCCTGAGCTCTAGGATTAAAGGCGTGCGCCACCACGCCCTGCCCCCTTCAAATCTTTTAGAAAGGATGGATGCCTTTTATCCCACGGCCTGAGTACTATGCATAAAGTTGCACCCTCCCTTCTTAGAGATAAACTCTGCTCATTCCTCTTCTTGTAGGTTAAGCCAGTGCTCACTCCAGAACCAGTCTTATCTCCCCTTTATTCCCCTTAACCACATCTGCCACTTTTGAATCCTGGGACACACCTAGAATATCAGTTCCTTGAAAATATCCCTATTAAGCCAGGTGTATTGGTGCACACTTGTAATCATAGCATTGAAAAGGCAGAAGCAAGAGAATTGCTTGAGTTCAATTCCTAAGCACCCACCTAAACAATTGGGCATAGCCATGCATATCTGTAACCCCAGTTCTGAGGGGAGCAAAGACCCACCAGAGAATAGCTGGGGCTCGCAAAAATTGTAGCTCTAGGCTCTGAGAGAGACTCCACTCTGTCTCAAGGAAACATGTGGGTGAGCAAGAGAAGAGGATACTTGATGTTCTCTTCTGATCTGTACAGGTCTGCACACACATGTGCATCTACCACATACTATATATGCATACACCAAAAAAAAAAAAAAATTCCAGGCCAGCCTGAGCTATATAATGAGGCTCAAATAACCAGAGCGGGGAAAACTACCTCCCTAGTGTACTCTCGGCCACACTCAGAGTCACAATCAACCAATAATGCCTCTACTAGGGTTCCTCCAAGGTTTTCAAAAAGGAATCAGGCCAGAATGGGCTCGAGGAACTTGTCTCTGATCATTTTCATAAAGCAGGAGACTGGAAGACTGTTTTGTAAAATTCAAGCTTGTACAACGTGAATGCATTCAACAGATGAAATGTACAAAGAGACTCAGCCTCCCAAAAACAGGCACAGCAGGATCCATTTCCATCACAACTGAAAGTGAACAAAGGCATTAGACAGGGCTAGGGGTTACCTCTCCAGGGGGTAACACCTTGGTCACTTCTATGGTGCAGAGATTTTACATGTTTATCTGGATGCTGGTTACACAGGTGGTCTTAGTTTGTGGGCTACACTTCCATAAAATTGGGACAAATTAAAAATAGAAAAATGAGCACACTGAAGCCGAGCTTAGTGGCTCATGCCTGTAATCCCAGCCCTCAGGAGGTTGAGGCAAGAGGATCACTAGGAGTTTGGGGCCAGCCTGGGCTACGATGTGAGATCCAGATCATTTTGGGCTCAGGGAGGCATTGCGTCAATAAATAAATAAATACTACAGGAGGGCTAGAGAGATGGCTGACTGGGTAAGACCCTTGCCTGCAAAGCCTAACATGCTGAGCTATATTCCCCAGTACCTACATAAAGCCAGATGCACAAAGTGTCACATGCATCTAGAGTTTGCTTGCAACAGCTGGAGGCCCTGGTTCACCATTCTCTGTGTCTCTATTCTCTTTCTCTCTTTGCAAATAAATCAATAAAACATTTTTTTTAAAAAATAGGGCTGGAGACATGGCTCAGTGGTTAAGGCACTTGCTTGCAATGCCCAGCGAGCCGGGTTCAATTTCCTAGTACCCACATAAAACCAGATGTACAAAGCGGTACATGCACCTGGAGTTTGCAGTGGCTAGATGCCTTGGTGCACCCATTCTTTCTCTTTTCTGCAAATAAATAAATAAAATATAAAAATTAAGGCCTAATAAAATTCAAATTTTAGAAAAAAAATTTTAAAAATAGAATAAATAAGCTAACCAGATGGACAGTAAGCTATAAAATTGCATATCCAATCTGGGCAGGGGTTCTTCAAACAGGGGCATAGGGATGCTCTGAATGGAGTATGGAAAGGAATAGTGACAGTTTTCTAGGCACAATAGGAAGGAAACTTTAATTTTTTAAAAAAAAAACTTTCATTTATTTATTTGAGAAAGAGACAGAAGGAGAGAGAGAGAGAGGCAGACAGAGAATGGGCACATTCGGGCCTCCAGCCACTGCAAACGAACTCCAGACGCATGTGCCCCCTTGTGCATCTGGCTTACGTGGGTCCTGGGGAGTTGAACCTGGGTCCTTTGGCTTTGCAGGTAAATGCCTTAACTACTAAGACATCACTCCAGCCCAAGGAAGGAAACTTTAAAAATTATATGATTAGAGCTGGAGAGATGGCTTAGCGGTTAAGCACTTGCCTGTGAAGCCTAAGGACCCCGGTTCGAGGCTCGCTTCCCCAGGTCCCACGTTAGCCAGATGCACAAGGGGGCACACGTGTCTGGAGTTCGTTTGCAGAGGCTGGAAGCCCTGGCGCGCCCATTCTCTCTCTCTCCCTCTATCTGTCTTTCTGTCTGTCGCTCTCAAATAAAAAAAAATTAAATATATTTAAAAATTATATGATCAGGCCCAGCATGGTGATGTATGCATGTAATCCTCACACTGGCATGAAAGAGGCAGGGAAATAATCCCAAATTTGAGGTCAGCCTGGGCTACAGACTGTGACACTGAGACGCTATCTCAAGAACCAAAAACAGGGCTGGGGATATAGTTAGGTTGCCTGCCAGAGTGCTTGCCTAACATGCTGGAACCCCTGACTTCAATCCCCAGCACTACACAAAGCAGCCCTGAGCAGGAACTACATGACAAGCTTGAGGTTAATCTGTTGTATATGAGGCTCTGTCTAAATGAGACCAGTACAGCTTTGAGTTAGTGTAGGTAGCAGGTAGATGGGCCCCTTTGTGGCACTCCTTTCTGGCAGCCCTGCCCAGGATGCCAATCCCATCCTGTCTTTTCTCCAATCTTCCTGCCTTCTATGCACAGACTTCCACTTCAGCCCCAATTAGGTACTTTGGTTGGAATGTGTCCCCCAAAGGTTCATGTGTTAGAAACTTAATTCCCATAATCATATAATGTTAATGGTATGTGGAGATGGGCCTTTTGGGAGGTAATGAGTTAGGTAAGATCAGGAAGTGAAAGAGAGAGAGAGAGAAAAAGGAGAGAGAATGAATATGAGAATGTGTGTGCCAGGGCCTCTTGTTGCTATAAATGAACTCCAGACATATGTGCCAAATTATGCACCTGGATTTTACCTGGGTACTAGGGATTGAGCTGGGGATGGCGTGCTTTGCAAGCAAGCACCTTTTAACAGCTGAGTCATGTCCCCAGGCTCAAGATGATTTTAAAAATGTATTTGCAAGTGTGTGGGGGGGTGGAGAGAAAATGGGCATGCCGGGGCCCCCATTGCAAATGAACTCCAGATATATTCATCACTTTATTCATCTGGGTACTGGAGAATAGAACCCAGACTTTCAGGCTTTGTAGGGAAGCATCTTTAGCCACTGAAACATCTCTCCAGTCTCATGATGGCTTTTTTTTTTTTTTTTTAAATTTGAGAGCTACAGACAGAGAGAGAAAGAGGCAGAGAGAAAGAGAGAGAGAGAATGGGAGCATCAGGGCTTCCAGCCACTGCAAACGAACCCCAGACGCATGCACCCCCTTTTGCATCTGGCTAATGTGGGTCCTGGGGAATCAAGCCTCGAACCAGGGTCCTTAGGCTTCATAGGCAAGCACTTAACCGCTAAGCCAGCTCTCCAGCCCTCATAATGGCTTTTTTTGTTTGTTTTTTCAAGGTAGGGTCTCACTTTAGCCCAGGCTGACCTGGGATTCACTATGGAGTCTCAGGGTAGCCTCGAACTCACGCGATCCTCCTACCTCTGCCTCCTGAGTGCTGGGATTAAAGGCGTGTGCCACCACGCCTGGTTATCTCATGATGGCTTTTTAAGAGGAGAAAGAGATCAGAAATAACACACTTCTCTGTGTTACCACGCGATGCCCTCCATTATGTGAAGATGCAGCAAAGAAAACCCTTACCAGATGCAGGCTCTATACTCATCCCAGCCTCCACAACCATGGCCTACAAACCTCTATTTTTTTTTTTTCATTCTGATTCTCTTTCTCATTTTCATTTTTGGGATGGTATGATCCTTCGTCCCTTCCCTCTATTCCTCCTCCCTTCCCTCCCTCCTATGGAAGGTCTCACATACGCTATATACTAAACTGCATTTATCCCTTCCCCCTCTCTTGTTTAATGGGTCTCACTCTACAGCCCAAGCTGGCCTTGAACTTTCAACAGTGCTCCTTCATGTGCTGGGATTACAGACATGTACCACCACACCAGGCTACATTCCTATTCTTTATAAATTACCTGGTTTGTAGAATGTTGTGTAGGCACAGAAAACAGCCGATGACACTGAAGTTTCCTCTTTCCCTGGTGCCCACCAACTAGCTGGTAATGCAGTCCAGGAACCCTTGATCTCACCAGCTCCTTCCCCACCTACCATGACCAAATCCTGTTTCCCAATCTCTCTCTCCAGAATGAAGTGTCATCAATTGTTTGGGCACCCAGCACCCAATTTGCCCAGTACAGCTTCTTGCCTGTGTAGTGGCAATGACCTCCTGATTGCTTCCCCTTGTTTTGCTCATCACCAGCACCCCCCCCCCCATCAGCCGGCAACTACAACCCCACACCTGCAGTATCCACTGTGCACACAGGCTTTTCTGGGCACTCCATACCCAATGGGGAACAAACTAGCTGGCTGCCTCCAGGGAGTTTGTATACTAACAAGATGATGGCTGCTAAACAGTCAAGATAACTGGTCATAAAGTGACCTTAGATGGTAATAATGGGCATGCCATAGAAAAGAAACGTGGGGACAGGTAAAGGGGCATTAGGAAGGCAAGGCAGGGGGGAAAGGCTTGAAAGATTCAGAGCTGGTCAGAGAAGGGCTTCTTGAGAAATCAGATGTGAGCAAAAATTCAAAGGATGTGAGTGAGGGGTGAGCCAGGTGGATTTCTGCAAGTGTACCACAGGCAGAGGTATAGCCAGTGCAAAAGCCCTGAGGCAGGAGAATGCCTGCGCTTCTGTAAGGAGCAAGCAGGGTGGTGGTGGTGGGGGGAAACAAGTTGCAGAAGTATGAGGAAAGGTCAGGGGTAAAGAGAATGCTTTGGAGCTTGGGGCTTCCACTGTAGAGATAAAGATGAAAGGCCTCAGCCAGCCCTTCAGGCTCCACCCAGGCCTTCCCTCTGGGCTTCTCTTTCCAGCCCCTTCTCACCCTGGGGCCTTCCCTGAAGTTTTTATATACCTGCCCTCAACCCCCTTTGTCTAAGTCATTCCAGGCTCTGTTCAAACAGCACACTCTGCAAGACACTTTCCTAGCCCACTGTCCAGACCTCAGTTAAGGCTTCCCCCCTCTCACCAGACCCCTTTCTCCCTTGCCCACAGGATCCTATCACTATGCTTGTGATCAGGTTATTTGGCTCCTGGCCCATTTGAAGCTATTTCCTTTGTGCCAAGTGCTATCCTGGGTGCCAGAGACCCTGTAGAGAACCAGGACCATCAAGGTCTCTGTCCCCTGGGAGACCACACAGAAAGCAAAAAAGGACAACTTCAGAGTTGGGGATTTAGCTCAGTGGATGAGTAAGTCACAAAAAGACCAAAAAAAAAAAAAAAAAAAAAAAAAAAAAAGCAAGCCTGGTGTGGTGGCGCACGCCTTTAATCCCAGCACTAGGGAGGCAGAGGTAGGAAGATTGCCGTGAGTTCAAAGCCACCCTGAGACTAAGACTACATAGTGAATTCCAGGTCAGACCCTACCTCGAAAAGCCAAAAATAAATAAATAAAGTGTGCTACAAAGGTAAACCAGGGCGGGGTGGCTGACTGCAACAGAAGAGGTCAGCAGCAATGGGGGCTGGCAGGTCTCTCTCAGGAAATGACCTGGAGCTGAGAAGGTACCAGTCCGTGGGTGGGGGGGGGGAGACCTTCAGGCAGACAACTGGCAAGTGCATGGGCTCTGAAAGACAGACAACTGACCTTGGACTTTGAGGAAGCAAGGTCAGCTCCCAAGGCTGAGGTGGAATAAATGTCTCTCCAGCTAGGGTCACAGTTCCCCAGGCCCCAGAGCACCCCAGAGCCCTTCACCTTTTGCTTGAGGAATGGAATGCTGGTTCTCACACGTGCTAGCCTCATGCTTCACTGTGAGCTCCAACTCAAGACCCTGAGGTACAGATACTTTGCTTCAGTTCATTCTTTTGTTTTATTTTTGATTTTTTTGAGGCAGGGTCTCACTCTGGTTCAGGATGACCTGGAATTCACTATGTGGTCTCAGGGTGGCCTCGAACTCACTGTGATTCTCCTACCTCTGCCTCCTGAGTGCTGGGATTAAAGGTGTGCACCACCAGCTTCTTGATTTTATTTTTGAGAATCTCATGTAGCCTAGGCTGGTGAATTTGCTATGTAAATGAGGATGACCATGAACTACTGATCCTCCTGTCTCTACCTCCCAAATGCTAGGATTACAAGTGTGCACCTCCAGGTCCACCTTATATGGTGCTAGGGATCGAGCCCATGGCCCGGTGCATGCTAGACAGGTACTCTAACAACTGACCTATACCCTCCCTCACTCCTGTTCTGCTCACCGGTCCACTTTCTCTATGAGCTCTTCCCAGCCTTGTGCCTGTAAGAACACTCCTTCCTTTAAACCCAAACCTCCGACTCTTTGCTTGGCATTCACTACTTGTAGCAACCCCTGGAAATGGTGTGTTTTGTGCACACACCCACTTTTCCAGGAGTCCACACACAAGTCTCAAAGGGCCTGAAAGGCCTCAAACATTTCTGAAACCCTGACCCAAACCCTCCAGTTTGTAGCTGACCACATGTACCAGGCCTGCCTAGGTCCTAGTCACCCTGCAAGCTGCCAGGCTACAGATGTACCTGATCTAGTAGGGTCTCCTGTTGGCATTTCCTGGTCTGTCGCCTCTGGTTCCCTGTGGATGGCTGGTCGTGATTTTATCTGAACGATATAGTCAGTAGGTGCATGTTGTCCTTTCTCAGATTCTGTATTCCTTGAAGGCAGGATCAGGTTGCCACTTTTTAATGTCCCTTTACTTTTTACTTCCGTGTCTACACACGTCCAGTTGAGGTACTCCATGAGTGGGGACTTCCCAAGTAAGCTCCTTCCTCCCATGCCCAAAGGGCCGAGAAAGCTGCCACATGGGGTGTTAACTGGCTTGTGGTCAAGCCTGTGGCTAGATATTCTTAGCAGCCTTCCGTCACCATCCTGAGAATTCAAACTCCTCTGTCACTAGGGCGTAGATCTCTCCACACCAGAGCCGAAGGGGTTTTCTAGTCCCAGGCACACAAGGCTGAGCATAGAGTGGATATGAAGTGTGCAGATTTAAAAGGCCCAAGCTTTGAGACGCAGCCCAACAACAGACTCAGCCTGTTGCTATCCACCACTGCCCAGGGCCTGACTAACTGGCCAGACTGTTTGGAAAACATGTTCTGGTTTAGCAGAGCTGCACAGCATGGCAGGAGCTTTGGCCACAGCACAGCAGTTATCATGTCTGACCTCATTCTTGGAGCCTGAGGCAACTCTGAGGTCTGCATGTCTTGGACACTTACTAATCTTTTAAAGATATCCACTGTGGGTCAAGCGGCAGGGCCAAACAAGGGGTGTGGGCATTAGTAATTCCAGACTCGGCCTTTTCAGGTGAACTCCCATTCTGGATGAAACTGCGTCACTCATTGTAGAGGGGCCTGCCATCCAGCTCCATTAGTGGAAACACTCCAGAAAGCACCGTGGGAGGGCTGTGGATAGAGTGGCAGCTTGCCCCAGCCAGCTGAGCAGGTGTGAGGATGAAGGTCTGTGCATAATGGGGTCCAAAGACAGAACCCAAAGGAGGTTTGTCCTGTAGAACCAGAGCCCAACCATGGGGTGCTGGCTTTTGTCAGCCAACAATACTGTGTCCCTCAGCTACCGCCTTCACAAAACAGAGCGGCACACGATGTGGCATTTGACTTGACTCTGCGTCATTTCTTTTTGTTGTCTTTCCCCTTGTCTCATTTCTCTTGGGGTGATGGTGTTCACAAGCTGTGTCTTCCTTTGATTTATCTAAGTCCAGAAGTGCCTGAGCTCCGCCTGAGAGGAGATGTGGGCTGGGCTGGGGGGACACCCGCCTTCAGGGTACAGTTGCATATGTATAGGGTGAAGGTTGGGAGAAGCACTGGGTACATATAATTACCTTACACCTGTCACCCTAGCACCCACAAAGGGGAGGAAGAGGGATGGAGAGTTTCAAGTTCAGCCAGATGAGCATATGGGAGACTTGTCTCAAACACCCCCTACTCCAAAAGATACCTTACTCCCTGATCCACTGTTCCTCTAACTCACAGGAGGTAAAAGTCACACTGAATGTCAAAAGCCTATGTCTGGGGCTGGAGAGATGGCTTAGTGGTTAAGCGCTGGCCTGTGAAGCCTAAGGACCCTGGTTTGAGGCTCGGTTCCCCAGGTCCCACGTTAGCCAGATGCACAAGGGGGCGCATGCGTCTGGAGTTCGTTTGCAGAGGTTGGAAGCCCTGGCGCGCTCATTCTCTCTCTCTTCCTCTATCTGTCTTTCTCTCTGTGTCTGTCGCTCTCAAAAAAAAAAAAAAAAAAAAAAAAAGCCTGTGTCTGGTCGGGCATGGTGGTGGGTACCTGTAGTTCCAGCACTTGGGAGGCAGAGGTAGGAGGATCGCTGTGAGTTTGAGGCCGGGCTGAGACTACAGAGTAAATTCCAGGTCAGTCTGGGCTACAGGGAGACCACACCTCGAAAAACCAAAAAACTCATGTCTTCAAGGGCACAGTGTGATAAAGAAGGGTAGCTGTGGAATGGACTGGATAGAGTGAGGTGGGGGTCTTAGCAGGAAGAAGTAAGCCCTGGAGAAGCTGTGATAGGAAAAAAAAAAATACCCTTCAGAATCCCAAGGAGCTTTCTGTAACTTTAGTTTTCAAGGCCCCAGAGAATTGGGGAGCTAAGGACTACAGGAGACCACACAGATTCTGAAATCAATTCTGTTCTGCAAATGTCTCCAAAACAGCCCGATGTGTACGTCTGGGAATGAGGAAGATATCTTCTCCAGGGAAACTTTGATGCTCCAGACACCTTGAGGGGAGGATCCCCTTAGAACATGAACGATGAAGGACTGTGCCTGGGTGGGGGGGGCGGGTGACAAAGGCAAGTGCGCTGGACGAAATGAATGAGGAACAAGAGAGGTGGCAATGACAGGTAACATGAGGCCAGAAGTCTGCTGAATCCCGGGCAGTGCCATCTTAGGGGTAGCGACTGCTTCAGTAGCGACCTGGGAAAGGTGTGTGATCATGGGAGAAAGTGAGTCTGGAGGGAGTGAGGTCTGCTCGGGGTTTTTTTTCAGGGAATTTGCTGTGAGGAGATGATATGGCAGCAGAGACAGCAAGGCCAACACTTGGCTTTATTTGTGCACTTACCAAGGTGGAGCACTGAGTCCATTATAAATGGGCATGGGTTCTTGGTGGCACCTCCTACGAAGGGGGCTATCATGGCCTAAATTGTGCTCCCCCTTTGTATGCTGTCCTATTAACCCCTGGGATCTCAGACTGCAGCATTATTTGAAAACATGGTTCTTGCAGAGGTGATCTGGAGGTCTACTATGACTGGTGTTCTTTTAGGAAGAGGAGGTTAGATCATGGTCATGCAGAGACCATTTGGGACACAGTAAGAAGGTGACCATGTATGACCCAAGGGCAGAAGTCTCCAAAGGAGTCAACTCAGGGCTGGAGAGATTGCTCAGTGGTTAAGTCATTTGCTTGCAAACCCCACATTCAACTCCCCAGTACCCAAGTAAAGCCAGATGCACAAAGTAGTGCATGCGCCTGGAGTTCTTGGCAGTGGCAACGGACTCTGGCATATGCATTCTCCCTCTCAAATAAATAAATATGGAAACATTTTAAATTTGTATTGATTTGCAAGGAGAAGGAGGGATAGAGAGAATGAGAGAAAGAGAATGAGCAGGCATCAGGGCTTCAAGCCACTGCAAGCTCCAGATGTATGTGCCACTTCGTGTGTCTGCCTTTACGTGGGTACTCGGGAATCAAATCTGGGTCCTTAGGCTTTGTAGGCAAATTCCTTAACCACCAAGCCATCTCTTCAGCCTGTAAATTTTTATTTCTTTTAAAAAAAGAGCCAACTCTGCTGCCTATGTCCTGATCTGACTTCTAGGCCACAAAACATTGGGTAGGCCACCAGGACTAAGGTACTTTGTTATGGAAACCTGAGTAGACTAATGTGGGGTAAAACCTATACTCTGGCCTGGCCTAGCTGCTTGCTAAGGACAATAGAATGCTCTCAAAGTGATGTTGTTTGACGGTGAGGCGAAGTTTTAGGAAGTCTTTGTAGCTTTTTACTTTGCCCTCCAGGGCACTGATTGCCATATTAAGAAGCCAGTCTCGCGTATCAAAGGATGCGAGGCCACAAGAAGAGCTATAGTTCATCCTAGCCAGACTGTTAACAAAGCCATCTTGGACTGTCCTATCCTTGACTATAGCTACTCCTGTTGTATCCAGCAGAGGAATTGACCAGACAACCACCAATTGTGAAGGAAGAAATGATTGTTGCTTTTAGCCAACACTGTTTAGAATGTATCAGTGTCTTAATCTGTTTTCTGTTGCCACAATAAAACACCTAAGTCTAGAGAACATACAAAAACAAAAGTACAATTGGTTCAGTTCTACAAGCTGGGAAGTCAGATGCATGGTGCCAGCATGTGCTTGGAAGCTGGTGAGGGTCTTTTTGCTGCACTATAACATAGCAGAGGCGTATCCTACGTAGAGACAGAGCAAGTATGCTTCCTCTTCTTAGAAGCCACCAGTCCTATTATGGGACTCCCACAGTAAATGTCTAATCTTAATTTCCTTTCCCCGCCTATATTGGACATACAAATTTCAAGACTGTTTTCAACCCACTAAATCTGGGAGACACATTCAAACCACAACAGGGCGGTTTGTTACATAGCAATAGAAAACTGGTACATCTCACCAAAACATATTGTAGAAATTTCCATTAAAAGTTTTAAAGGGCCAGGCGTGGTGGCGCATGCCTTTAATCCCAGCCCTCCAGAGGCAAAGGTAGGAGGATTGTGGTGAACTCAAGGCCACTCTGAGACTACATAGTGAATTTCAGGTCAGTCTGGGCTAGAGCAATACTCTACTTTGCAAAATCAACAACAATAATAATCATGATGATGTTTTAGAGAGAATCCTTGCATGGTGGTGTATGCCTTTAATTTCAACAGTCAGGAGGCAGAAGTAGGCCGATGAGTTTGAGGCCAGCCTAGGATTATAGAGTGAGATCCAGGTCAGCCTGGGCTAGAATAAGACCCTACCTCAAAAAAAAGGGGGGGGGGCTGGAGAGATGGCTTAGCGGTTAAGCGCTTGCCTGTGAAGCCTAAGGACCCCAGTTCGAGGCTCGATTCCCCAGGACCCATGTTAGCCAGATGCACAAGTGGGCACACGCGTCTGGAGTTCATTTGCAGTGGCTGGAGGCCCTGGCGCGCCCATTCTCTCTCTCTCTCTCTGCCTCTTTCTCTGTCTGTTGTTCTCAAATAAATAAATAAATAAAATCTTTTAAAAAAAAAATAAAGGCTAGAGAGATGGCTTAGCAGTTGAGGTGCTTGCCTGCAAAGCCAGAGGACCCAGGTTCAATTACCCAGGACCCCTGTAACCCAGATACATAAGGTGGTACATGTATCTGGCATCTATTTGCAATGGCTAATGGCCCTGCATGCCCATCCATTCTCTCCCTCTCTGCCTCTTTCTTTCTCAAATAAATAAATAAATATTCTTTAAAAAAAAAACAGTGCTGGAGGGATGGCTTAGTAGTTGAAGCATTTGCTTGCAAAGCCAAAGGACCCAGGTTTGATTCCCCAGGACCCATGTAAGCCAGATGTACAAGGGGCACATGCATCTGGAGTTCGTTTGCAGTGTGTGGCGGCCCTAATGTGTCAATTCTCTCTCTCTACTTCTCTCTCTCCCTCCCTCCCTCCCTCTTTCTCTCTCTGTCAAATAAATAAATAAAATTAAAAAAAAAAAATTTTGGTCATTTTTTATTTATTTATTTGAGAGCGACAGACACAGAGAGAAAGACAGATAGAGGGAGAGAGAGAGGATGGGCGCGCCAGGGCTTCCAGCCTCTGCAAACGAACTCCAGACGCGTGCACCCCCTTGTGCATCTGGCTAACATGGGACCTGGGGAAACCGAGCCTTGAACCGGGGTCCTTAGGCTTCACAGGCAAGCGCTTAACCGCTAAGCCATCTCTCCAGCCGAAAATTTTTAAAAAAGTTTTAGAGGGGAGCTGGGGAGATGGATCTGTGGGTAAAGGTTCTTGCTTACATGCCAAGTCTGGGATTGATTCCCCAGCACCCATGTAAAGAAAGGTACACAAAGTGGCATGTGTGTCTAGAGTTGCTTTGCAGCAGCAAGTAGCACTGGCATGATTATAGTCTCTCTCATAAATGAATGAAAAAAATTATTTTTTTGGTTTTTCGAGGTAGGGTCTCACTCTAGCCCAGGCTGACCTGGAATTCACTATGTAGTCTCAGGCTGGCCTTGAACTTGTGACGATCCTCCTACCTCTGTTTCCCAGGTGCTGAGATTAAAGGTGTGCACCACCATGCCCAGTGGACAAGCTAGTCACTCTGTGCCCTGGAGAGGACTCTCCTTGCCCTACCTGTTCTACCAAGGATTCCTGGGGTGCTTATAGTTGAACATATGGTCTGTGCTCATCTGTGACATCACAGAGGTGGTTGATCATTTCTAGCCCGTAGCATCATGCCTGGTTCCGGGGTGAGGCACTAAACTTCCACGTCACTGTGTGGTTACAAAACTAACCCTACTAGCTCTGAACAAGACAGTTGCTGGATATGAGATAGTGGACGAGGGGTGTTGATGAGGCAGTTCCAGAGCCCCAGAAAGAAAAGCAGGACTAGAGAGAGTGCCAAACACAAACCCTTTTATGCCCTTTTCAAGAGCAAAAGTGTGAGCCAGAAAAGTTAATGGACCCTTTCACGAATGGTAGCAAATTCACACAGGCACACAACGGTTCCTTCCTCTGCCACCCTGCCTTTTCTGGGTACCCTTCCATGTATCTACTCACTCTGGAAGTACAGGGAGCTCCAGCTCTCTCTCCATGTTATCTCATCCTGAGGTAGGTGGAATACACTTCTCTAAAGCCAGCCATCCCTCCTGCTCTTGAGAGTTGGCCCCAGGAAGGGGTCTCTGCTTGACCTTCCCTTAGCTCCCTAACTGTCTCCAAACCTGGGGTGAGGAAAATAAAATCAGAAAAGGCACCAATTGAGCCATGTGTGGTGGTGCATGCCTTTAATCCCAGCACTCGGGAGGCAGAGGTAGGAGGATTGCTGTGAGTTCGAGGCCACCCTGAGACTCCATAGTGAATTCCAGGTCAGCCTGGGCTAGAGTGAGACCCTTGAAAAACCAAAAAAAAAAAAAAAACAAAAAGAAAAGAAAGAAAGAAAGAAAAGGAAAAGGCACCAATTCATGATTATAAGGCAGAAGAACCATGCCACAAAGGACATTTTTCTCACAGCCACTGAGCCCACCCCCGCTACACATGTGGATCTCCTGGGCCTCAGATTGGAAGGAGCAAGAGAACCTCTGCCCAGCAATCATCTCACCGAATCCTCCTGACAGCTCATGAGGGATGGCTTAATGGTTTAGGCGTTTGCCTGCAAAGCCCAAGGATCCTGGTTTGACTCTTCAGGACCCACGTAAGCCAGATGCACAAGGGGGCGCAAGCATCTGGAGTTTGTTCGCAGTGGCTGGAGGCCCTGGTGTGTCTATTCTCTCTCTCTAATAAACAAATAAAATATATTTAGATACACTGTGTCACCTTCAAACACATCTGCATGCCATTTGATGCTCTTCCCACTCAGAAGTGCAGTCTACGCCATTCCTAGGTGAGTTTCTGAGTGCTTTCAATGCACCACAGGTGACATTGTGAACCAATAAGTAAGTCAGAAAAGGACGTGGTTTCCTCCTGGCTCTTCTGGGGCACCTTCTCTGCGACAAGTTAGTAAGCAGTCGACTGTGGCAGCTAGAGAGAGAGCACTCAGTAAGTAAAGTGCACTTGCTGCACAGCATGAAGTAAAAAGTTGGGCATAAAATTGCCCACCACCAGACATGCCACTTCCTCTGCTCTTACTGCCAGCCTGACAACCAGTTCCTGGGTGATGGTGACAGACACAATGATCAATCAAAGCCTATCAAAGCAGAAATCCAGAGGCTGCAGAGACCTCAACACTAAATCAGACTGCCAACAGGCATGCCATGGCTCAGAGAACATTGTGGAAGAAGGGACAGAAAGACTGTAAAAGCCACAGAGTAGGTAGTAATACCCTAAGGCACAACCCCCCCCCCAAACACACACACATACTCATACCCCACAAGGAGTGACTGAAGCTTTCATGACCCTATAGTGAATACCATAGCCCCACTGGGGAGGGCCCCAGGGCAATGGGAGTAGGTGTGTGTGTGTGTGTGTGTGTGTGTGTGTGTGTGTGTGTGTGTATTTGAAAGGTGGGCATAGCCATGCATGCCTATAACCTCTGTACTTGGGGGTGAGGTAGAGAATAGGAGACTCACTGGCACTCACTGGTCAGCCAGTCTGACTGAAAAAAAAAAAAAATAGCAGCTCCAGGTTCAGTGAGAAACTTGTCCAACCTCCACATATGTACACATGGTAGGCATACACCCATACACATGTGGATACTTCATACAGATACCACATCCACAAAGAAGTCACCTACTATTGAAGAAATTCATTATTATAGCCTCACTAATCTTGGAGCCAACAGCATGAATTGACAGCCATGAGGGTACGATCTTGGACAACCTTCAGATCTCTATAGTCCCTGCTGATGTCAGACTGCATCCACAAGAAATTCCTTGAGAGCTACCCAGCCAAGCCCTTCCCAGAACTCCCAACCCACAGAAATGTGAACAAAACAGAATAGTTGTTTGTACGTGGCAGTTTTGGGACAATTTGTTGCATAGCACGAGTAATCCAAACAGAACTGTGAGTGTTGCTTGCCACTTCATAGAAGAGGAAACTGAGGCAGGCCCAGAGGAGGGGAGCTAGACGCAAACCCAGTCTCTCTGAATCTAAATCAGGGCCCCTTTCTCACCGCGCCCCCTGACATTTCCTTACTTCCAAGAAGAGAACATTCCTTACAGACTCAACGAGTTTCCAAACCTGGCCATGCGTCAGAGTCAGCTGTAGTGAATGTTAAAGATAGAGACTTCCAGGCCCCACCCCAGGCCTATTGAGTCAGAATTTACAGGCACAGGGCCAGGATTCTGCATTCTAAACTGGCACCCAGGCAACCCTGAGGCCATTGGTGTGTGAGCCAGCCAGCAGGCCAGGCTACTCAGTTTATTATAAGCCAACCAGAAAGGATCAGAAAGTTCCTTTATAGCCAGAAAGCCACTCACGATATGGACCTATCACATTAAATTTAGACTTTTGATTTCTTTTCTCTGTCTCCCAACCCCCTTTCTTTCTGAGATTGAGTTTCATTATGGTGTCTAGGCTGTCCCAGACCAAGTAACAAGTACCACCATGCCTGGCAAAAGTTACTTAAAAAAAAATACATTGTTTTATTTTCGTTTTCCGTTTTATTTATTTATCTGAGGGGGGGCACAGGCAGAGAAAGAGAGAATAGTTACACCAGGGCATTTAGCCACTATAAACTAACTCCAGACACATGTGCCACCTTGAGCATCTAGCTTACGTGGGTCCTGGGGAATCGATCCTGGGTCCTTTGACTTTGCAGGCAAGTGCCTTAACTGCTAAGCCACCTCGCCAGCCTTTTTTTTTTTTTTTTCTTTTTTGGTTTTTGAGACAGGGTCTCTGCTGGCCTCCAACTTGCTATGTAGTTGAAGCTGGCCTTAAACTTCTGATCTTCCTACCTTTACCTCCTGGATGCTGGGGTTATAGGCATGGGCCATCACACCCAACTAAGAGAAAGAATGGGTTGATAAAATACTGCATGCCTTAACACCTCACTAGGCTCTTTGGCTCAGCTAGCGACATAGTAAGAGCCCATCTCAAAAAGTCTAGCATACGCCGTGCTCCCCCCCAGACACAAAATGGCCTGGATTTCCATGACCTCACCGTGCCTGACACTATCTACACAAGACCATCATAGGAGGGGGAAAAGATCATGACATCAAAATAAAAGAAAGACTGATTGAGAGGGGGTGGGGGTATGATGGAAAATGGAGTTTCAAGGGTGAAAGTGGGGGGAGGGAGGGCATTACCATGGACTATTGTTTACAATCATGGAAGTTGTTAGTGAAAAAACGAAGTCTAACACACACACACACACACACAGAGCTAAAATGAATTTAGGGGGTAAGATGTCAAGTCTTTTCAGAACATCGAAGTGGTGAGTTTTGTAGTTGTGACAGCCCACACAAAGACAACTGAGTGAACTTGACAGAACAGTGCCCCCCCACAAGTAGTTTGGGAGGGGATCCCTAGCAGAGGTGATGCCTAGAATTAGGAGTCAGGTTGAGCAGGGATATCACTACAGGTGGAGGCCAGTAGCCCCCCAACCCCACAGAATAGAGTAGTAGTGGGCAGAGGTGCCAAGGTGCACCAGGTTGCTTGCTGCACTGTGGGTATGAGCCAGGGCTTGGGTGACCTGAACTGATATGGATTTTTCTTTTTTCCCTCCCCTTCTTTCTTTCTCTCTCTTTTCTCTCTCTCTCTCTCTCTCTCTCTTTTTTTTTTTTTCCGAGGTAGGGACTCTTGCTAGTCTGGGCTGACCTGGAATTCACTATGTGGTCTCAGGGTGGCCTTGAACTCATAGCGATCCTCCTACCTCTCTACTTCCTGAGTGCTAGGATTAAAGGCGTGTGCCACCACGCCTGGATCCTTCCTTCTTTTTTTTTTTTCTTTCTTTTTTTTTTTTTTTTTTTTGTTTTTTGTTTTTTGAAACGGGATCTCACCCTGTAGCCTAGGCTAGCCTGGAATTCATTCTGTAGCCCCAGTTGGCCTCAAACTCATAACAATCCACCTGCCTCAGCCTCCCAAGTGCTAGAATGATAGGCATGAGTTGTCATCACACTTGTCAGTTCGCAAAAACTACTGTCATTAAAGATCAAGAGTGACAGAGGAAGAGCTCTTGCCTAGCGAAGAGAAAGCCCTGGGTTCAGTCCTCAGCATGGGCGTGAGGGAGGGGGGGTCGCAAAACACCAGAGCAAAACAAATGAACAAACAACTGCAAAGGGAAAAGACCAAGAGGCAAATTTCTGATTTTACTGAAAATTCAAAGCAAAGCACAAGCTTCTGTTTCCAGGACTGCAGGTAACGTGCTTCCAGTGACAATTTCACAGCAGGCATTTGAGAGAATGTTTTTAGGAGTGGGGGGCGTGGATAAGGTTACACTCTGTATCTCAGTCTGGCCTGGAACTCATTATGTAGCCCAGGATGGCCTCAAACTCACAACAATCCTGCTTCTTCAGCCTCTAAATACTGAGCGTGACAAGCATGAGCCACCACACCCGACAGGAGAATTTTGAAAGAAGAAAAACAAAAGTTGTTTTCATCCATGAGGAGCTTAAAATCTAATAAGGAATACTAGAATGCCTAAAAAGAGAAAGAAAGTTCCAAGTTTTGTCAAGAACTCGCATATTCAGCTTGGGGGAGTACAGACTGGCACAAGTATTTTAGGAAGCTTTGTTTCCCTTGAGACACAGTGTCTCTACAAAGCCCAGACCAGCCTGGAACTCACTATGTAAACCCAGGCTGGTTTAGAATGCACAATCCTGAGATCTGGGGTTGCGGATATGCATCATCATGCCCAGACTTGCTCCAGAAAACTTTTTTTTGTTGTTGTTGTTGTTTTGAGGTAGGGTTTTGCACTAGCCCAGGCTGAACTGGAATTCACTATGTAGTCTCAGAGTGGCCTCACAATCATGATTATCCTCCTATTGCTGACTCCTAGGTGCTGAGATTAAAGGTGTGCACCACCACGCCTGGCTCCAGAAAGTTTTTTAGTAGTATCTGTAAAAGCTCAACATAGACTATTATGCAATATGTTCATGCAATAAAGTCCTCAATTAGAAACAAAAGGAACTAAGCATAGGGAACATAGTTCAATTGTGGAATATTCATGCACAAGGCCCTGAGCTCAAGAAAAATAAGTAAATAAAATCAAATCAAATCTTAAGATGGAGAGATGGCTTAACTGTTGAGGTGCTTGCCTATAAAGCCTAAGGACCCAGGTTCGATTCTCCAGGTCCCATGTAAGCCAGATGCACAAAGTAGTGCATGTGTCTGGAGTTCGTTTGCAGTGGCTGGAGGCCCTGGTGTGCACATTCTCTCTTTTCTCTCTGTCTCAAAAAAAAAATTAATATATTTATTTATTTGACAGAGAAAGAGGGAGGGAGAGAATGGGCATGTCAGGGCCTCCAGCCACTGCAAACGAACTCCAGACGCGTGTGCCCCCTTGTGCATCTGGCTAATGTGGATCCTGGGGAATCGAACCTGGGTCCTTTGGCTTTGCAGGCAAATGCCTTAACCACTAAGCCATCCCTCCAGCCCAATAAATATTTTTTTTAAAAAATATCTGATACAATTTATGGTCCAGCAATTCAACTCCTGGGTATACATATACACGGAAGAAATGTGGGTCCTAGAAAGCGTGGACACAAATCTTCACACTAGAGAGTTATTATTAATCACTCCAGAGCAAAGTGGCCCAAATGCCCATCAACAGTACAAGAGTAAATAAACCAAGCATGTGTTCATTCAATGGCATACTATAGTCCAAGGAAAATGAGCCAATTGTACTACCCACAATATGCGTGGATCTACCAAGCATAACGCAGAGGAAAAGAAGCTAGGTGTGCAGTCAAGTTGATTGTGTTCTGTAGATTTCATTTCTAGAAAGTACTCAATCAGGGGCTGGAGAGATGGCTTAGCGGTTAAGCGCTTGCCTGTGAAGCCTAAGGACCCCGGTTCGAGGTTCGGTTCCCCAGGTCCCACGTTAGCCAGATGCACAAGGGGGCGCACGCGTCTGGAGTTCGTTTGCAGAGGCTGGAAGCCCTGGCGCGCCCATTCTCTCTTTCTCCCTCTATCTGTCTTTCTCTCTGTGTCTGTCGCTCTCAAATAAATAAATAAATAAATAAATAAATAAATAAATAAATAAATAAAAGTACTCAATCAGGCAATGCCTACTGGCACTACTAGAAATCAGGATAGGATGGCGATGTGCCTTGGTGGTGAGAGGGCTGGCCTAGTGTGTTCGAAGCCCAGGGCTCCATCCTCAGCACACACACTATTAGGGTAGTGGATCTCTCTGGGGCTTTAATACCTGGCTAGAGGCCTGAGGAGAGTTGTGGGATGCTGGTGGTTTTGTTGACTGCTCATCCAGCTGTATGTTAACGATAAGCACTAATGTACCTTTCATATAGCTGTTGTCTTTCACTAAAAAGTAAATGATTCACATGGTCATCACCATCATGTAATAGGAAAAGAAAGCTGAAAGCATAGGGGGCCCTCTGGGACAAAGCCACAAAGAGATTTACACTGAGAGCAACAAAATAATAATAATAATAATAAAGAAGCACAGGGGAGTGGGAGATTCAAACAATGATATATTCAAGGTGAACCCAGTAAAATCAAAGGTGCTAGTGAGCTCAGAGATCAAATTGCAACTGCATGTATGCCCAACACACTCCATCATGAGGCTGGCTCTTCTAAAAAGCTGCCCCCTTCCAGTTCTAGGATAGGTTTTTATCATAGAAGATGGATCAACTCCCACACTTTTGGAGACAGCAATCCGATTTCTCCCAAGACAGAGATATTCTGAATCCTCATGGGGCCCCAGCAGAACCCATGTCTGTCCAAGTGCCTCACCACCTTAGAGGCAAACCTTGACTCTCCCACCTCGCGCTTCCACTGATAGATTCCTCTGATTGCAGTCACTCCGGGCAATGGTGATTAGATTCCATTAACTGTGGAAATCAATTGAACAAGCAACCTTTCCTTTCTAAAGAGAAGGGCCAGCTTCCAGTGCTTTGGCTTAGAGATGATCGCTTTCTGAAGACATACTCAGGGATCCTTCCCACATTGTTCAGGGACAGCAAGAGAAAGGATGGGTAGGCCTGGGGGGAAGAAGCCCAGAAAAACAGTTGGAATCTTCACCCCTCTGCCACATGTCCAGAAGAGCCAGCAAAACTAGCTGAAGGGCTAGTTGGCAGTCAAGTGCGAGAGATTCATGCCAATCTGAGACATGCGCAATTTTCCAGGAATACTTGCTGGCTCTAGGGGTCTCCTTTGGTCTTTCTCTCCTGTATTTCCCTGCATGAGAAGCCCAAGAAGAAAGAAAGATCTCCATCTTGGCCTCCTCTCCCAGGACTGGCATGGCCTGTGGCCCATCTTCCCAGGTCTCCTGAGGTTGATGGCAATGACCCAGAGGCCTCTGATGCCAAAAGCAGGCACCTCAGGGATGCTAATGTGTAATTAGCACATGGATTTATTTAAATTTAATCTAAAACAGAAGATTCCACCAAAGGCAGTTTTATCGTTTGATATATGTGTTTGTATATACAAGTGTCATAGCTAGAGATACACAGTTTTGGTTTAAGCCATCTGCTTCAGATTGTACTGCTCTTCCTAATTCTTCCTCCCACCCTATGTCTGTATCCTGGTGACTCTGCAATTCATCCCACTAGGGTGGGGTATTCTCCCCCACCCCACTGATCTCACAGAATTTCCTTCAGCCAGTAGGGATGTACAAGTGTCAAGTTCTGAGTACAAGACTTGAGAGTCAGTGCATTGCACACTCTTGAGCTTTTGCCATCACTTCAAGAGCAAGCCCCAGGTATTCATCCACAGAGGATTAGGGATCTAAACCCAACTGTTGCTTGGGGTCAAGCCTTGTTAACAACCAAACACCAGTGACTCACAAGAAATAGCCACAAAAAGTAAATGTTGGGCTGGAGAGATGGCTCAGTGGTTAAGGCGCTTGCCTGCAATGCCTAAGAACCCTAGTTCAATTTCCCAGGACCAGATGCACAAAGTGATGTATGTATCTAGAGTTCATTTGTTACAGTAGCTGGAGGCCTTGGTGCACACATTCTCTCTCTCGCAAATAAATAAATAAAACTTTTAAAAGTAAACACTGAAACTGGGTGTGGTGGCGCACACCTCTAATCCCAGCACTCGGGAGGCAGAGGTAGGAGGATCGCCGTGAGTTTGAGGCCACCCTGAGACTGCATAGTGAATTCCAAATCAGCCTAGACTAGAGTGAGACCCTACCTCCAAAAAAAAAAAAAAAAAAAAAAAGGAAACAACGCCTATCCTTTGGGTGGTTACACAGCATCAGTGCAATAAGAGATGGCTGATACACCACCTAAGCACATTTCTGACTCATAATGGACCCTCCACCACCTAAAACAACATCCCATATGTCTCTTCCTTTATTTACCCCTTGAGTGCATGGGGCATGAGCATGTGTATGTGTGTGCTTTATGCACACCCATGTGAAGGCAAGGGCAGGACATTGGATGTCTTCCTCTATCCCTCTTCTATTTCCTTGAGGCAGAGTCTCTCACAGAACCTGAAGCTCATCATTTTTCAGTTTCACTGGCTGACTAGCAATTCTCTTGTGCCCCGCACCGCTCAGTGCTATCGTTACAGGCGAGTGTGGACATGTCCAGCTTTTATTATAAATATTTTTTTGGTTTATTGATTTATTTGGCAGAGAGAGAAAGAATGGGAGCACCACAGCCTCCAGCCACTGCAAACGAACTCCGGACGTATGTGGCCCCTTGTGCATCTGGCTAATGTGTGGGTCCTGGGGAATCGAACCTGCGTCCTTTGGCTTTGCAGGCAAATGCCTTAACTGCTAAGCCATCCCTCCAGCCCCATGCCCAGCTTTTTACGTGAGTGCTGGGAATTGAACTCAGGTCCTCAGGCTAGCCCATCAAGCACTCTTAACCTCTAAGCCATCTTCCCAGCTCCCCCTCTTTTCAGACAGGGTTGCATGTAACCCCTGTCCTCACAAGCACCATGAAGTTTTGATCCTCCTGCCTCTAGCTCCTGAATGCCAGCATTACAGACATATGCAACCACACCTTATTTTTTAATACTTTTGTGTTTATTTACTTATTTACTTGAGGGGGGGAGGGAGAGAGAGAGGAAGAGGCAGATAGAGAGAATGGGCACATCAGGTCCTCTAGCCTATGCAAAGAAAATTCCAGATGTACGCAACACTTTGTGCATTTGGCTTACATGGGTACTGGGGAATCAAACCTGGGTAATTTGAATTTGCAGGCAAGTGCCTTAATTGCTAAGCAATCTCTACAGTCCCTTTATTTTTTAAGGGTGGGTCTTGCCTGGCATGGTGGTTCATCCTGTAATCCCAGCATTTAGGAGACTGAGGCAGGAAAATGGCAAGTTTCAGGCTTGCCTATGTTACTTAACAAGGTCAAGTCCAGCCTAAGCTACATTGGAGAAAGGAGCCAGAGAAAGATAGAGTCGGTCTTTAGGGTGAGTCACCCATGTTAGCTCTCAACTCCTGCACAGTAGCAATCCTCCTATCTCAGGCTTTCAAATAGCTGGGACTACAAGGCATATGCCAGCATGCTCAGCTAGAATAAAACACTTTGTGGGGCTGGTCGTGGTAGCGTATGCCTTTAATCCCAGCACTCAGAAAGCTGAGGTAGGAGGATTGCTGTGAGTTTAAGACCAGCCTGGGACGACAGAGTGAGTTTCAGGTCAGCTTGGGCTAGAGTGAAACCCTACCTCAAAAATAAAAACAAAACAAAACAAAACAAAACAGTTGGGCGTGGTGGCGCACACCTTTAATCCCAGCACTCGGGAGGCAGAGGTAGGAGGATCACCGTGAGTTCAAGGCCACTCTGTGAATACAGAGTTAATTTCAGGTCAGCCTGGACCAGAGTGAGACACTACCTCAAAAAAACCAAAAAAAACAAACAAACAAACAAAAAAAAACACAAAACAACCAACCAAACAATAAATAAATAAATCTTAGGCAGAAAATTCTGCGAACAGGGAAACCTTCATATATTGTTCAGAAGGCAACTAAATTTCTGCATCCTATATGAGGGGCTGACCTCAACCTTAGGAGGTTTGTCTGTGTGTCAGTTCGCTGAAGTGGCAGGAAAGACTTCAAAGGGACTTAAGTACCTTCCAAGAACTGTCAGAATGTTGACTCTTTGGCATTGTGCCAGCATCACACGTTAATTAAATTATATGGCAGAAACACTACAATGTCAAGGTCAGACATTACAGCCGGTAAAGTTTAACATTAGGCACAGCATTTTCTAGCACAGAGCAAAGTATACATTTAAACAAATTCCTTTATCTTTCCCCAGGCCTCTCTGCCTCTGGCTCTGAAGATATTCGCCATTTAACACTTCCTACGGGAAGCATATCCCACACACTTTTGTTAGGTGTGTAAGGGGTGTCCACAAGATCCTCTAGCTTGCCGGTGTGTGGGGGTGGGGGAAGGGTATTGGGGATCATACCTGCTTGCTCAATGGGACCCTCAACTTTGTGAACTCAAGGTTCTTTGTGAGTCCAGTCTCTCTCCTGAGGTTAGAAGAACATTCTTGCTGGGTCTGGGTGTAAAAGCAACTGCTAGTTTCAAGATGCTTCTTTATCGGCAGGGCAGCAGCTAGACAGATTATAAAAGTGGGAGCAGGAGGAGTGGCTTCCGCGCCAGATGTCATCTTTTCTTTCTTTCACTCCAGTACTTGGGGATGGGAACCCAGGGCCTCATACAAGCTAAGCATACTCTCCACTATTTATCCCATCCAAATGTCTTTTTCAGGCTGACCTGGAATTCACTATGTAGTCTCAGGGTGGCCTCGAACTCTCAGTGATCCTCCTACCTCTGCCTCCCGAGTGCTGGGATTAAAGGCATGCGCCACCACGCCCGGCTCCATCCAAATGTCTTAAATGAGTCTGGCCAGGGCTGGGAGCATGGCTCAGCAATAGAGCATTGTCGAGCAAGGCCCTGGTTCCAACCCCAGTACCAGAGATTCAATATAAACAAACAAGTGAGTAAATAAAAGCAGGACTGGAAACTCTCCAAGAGTGGGTAAAAACTGTCATGGGAATCCCCTGTCATTTGTATGCCTGAGTACTGACAAGCCACATTTCTGGGTTCCTCTTGTCTTTTGCAGTTACCAATGAAAACTCCAAGGCCATTAATTTAGAGACAAAACGCTTATGTTCAAGCACTAAACTGGGCATGGTGTCACGTGTCTTTAATCCCAGCACTGAGGAGGCCGAGGTAGGATTGCAGTGAGTTCAAGGCCACCTTGAGACTACAAAGGAAGTAAGTTCCAGGTCGACCTGGGCAAAAGCGAGACCCTACCTTGAAAAGGAAAAAAGGGGGGAGGGGCTAGAGAGATGGCTTAGCGGTTAAGGCGCTTGTCTGTGAAGCCTAAGAACCCGGGTTTGATTCCCCAGTATCCACATAAGCCAGATGCACAAGGTGTCACATGTGTCTGGAGTTCGTGTGCAATTCGGCCCTGATGTGCCCATTCTCTCTCTTTTACTCTATCTCTCTGTCTTTCTCTCTCAAATAAATAAGTAATTAAATAAATAAAAAGCACTAGAGCAAGGTTGATACCAACCAAATGTATTTAAGTCTCAAGCCCCCCCCCCCAACCCCTCATGAGTACTTTCTCAATGCCAGATACTTTTTAAAAGTGTGATATGGGGCTGGAGAGATGGCTTAGCGGTTAAGCGCTTGCCGGTGAAGCCTGTGGACCCTGGTTCGAGGCTCGATTCCCCAGGACCCACGTTAGCCAGATGCACAAGGGGGCTCACACATCTGGAGTTCATTTGCACTGGCTGGAAGCCCTGGCGCACCCATTCTCTCTCTCTCTCTCTGCCTGCCTGCCTTTCTCTCTGTCTCTCAAATAAATAAATAAATAAATAACCACAAAAATAAAAAAAAAAAGTGTGCTATGCCCAACAACTAATTTAATCTTATCAGCATCATAAAATGGGTCATACTAACACTCCCTTTTTCAGGGATAGACAAACAGTAACTGAGACCAAAAGCAACTCCCTAAAGTCACACAGCGAGGCTATGGCAGACGTAGGTGTTGAACCCAAGCAAGCTAGTGCTCATACATTAACTATCATGTTGTCTTGGCTCTTTGTTTTTGTTTGTTTGGTTGCTTGTGTAACAGCGGTTCTAACCCTGTAGTCCAGGCTGGACTTGCGCTTGTGGTGGTGGTGATGCCCCTGCTCCAGTCTCCCTGAGTGCTGAGATTACAGGTGTAAACCACAAGGCTTGGCTGTTGAATGATAGGAGCCTAACTGAATGCTTGCTATACACAAGGCACGCAGATAAAGTGCTTGGGAGCTGGAAGGAAGGGTGACAACCAAGCACCATATCTAAGGAGGTAAAGTATTCCTAAGTAATGCTTAAGATAAAGTAAAACTAATTCAGTCCTTTGAAGGGGTTTTGAATTCTTTCCAAGGGTAGATATGTTGAATACACATAGTACTTTTGAAAATCTCCCTTCAAGCATGGGTGTTCATTGTGCTGATCTTTCCATTTTTCTGTGGGTTTGGACTTTTTCAAGAGAATGTTTTATTTTTAGGCTGGGGGAGAAAGAAGGCAGGTTGAGCACACTTTTAATTATTTATTTATTTATTTGAGAGCGACAGACACAGAGAGAAAGACAGATAGAGGAAGAGAGAGAGAATGGGCGCGCCAGGGCTTCCAGCCTCTGAAAACGAACTCCAGACGCGTGCGCCCCCTTGTGCATCTGGCTAACGTGGGACCTGGGGAACCGAGCCTCGAACCGGGGTCCTTAGGCTTCACAGGCAAGCGCTTAACCGCTAAGCCATCTCTCCAGCCCTTGAGCACACTTTTAATCCCAGCACTCAGGAGGCTGAAGTAGGAGAATCGAGGCCAGCCTGGGCTACAGAGTCCAGGTTAGCTAGGCTAGAGTAAGACCCTACCTAGAGAAACCAAACCAGGGCCGGGCGTGGTGGCGCACGCCTTTAATCCCAGCACTCGGGAGGGAAGGGTAGGGGGATTGCCGTGAGTTCGAGGCCAGCCTGAGACTACATAGTGACTTCCAGGTCAGCCTGGGCCAGAGCGAGACCCTACCTGAAAAAAAAAAAAATTATATATATATATATATGTATATATATATATATGTTTTCCTTTCCTCCTTCAAGATAAAATTGACCAAAAGAATTTTTTTGTTTGTTTTTCGAGGTAGGGTCTCACTCTAGTCCAGGCTGACCTGGAAGTCACTATGTAGTCTCAGGGTGGCTTTGAACTCACAGCGATCCACATACCTCTGCCTCCCGAGTGTTGGGATTAAAGGTGTATGCTACTACGCCCGATAAAAGATTTTTTTTTTTTTTTTAAAGAACCAGCCTGCACAGACTACCCTGGAAAGTGTTAGCAGGAGCAGTGGCTACCTGCAGACAGGCAAGGGAAATAAAAAGAAAACTTAATTCCAGGTCAGCCTGGGCTAGAGCAAGACCCTACTTCAAAACAACAAAAAACAAAACAAAACAAAAAACACTTTTATTTTTCTTCCATGCACAGGTGTTACTCAACAAGACATAGTTGTCTAGATGGAACCAGGGAAGAAAACAAAGGTCACCAGTTGTTAAGAGCACTGCCTGAGAGACCACTTGAGTTCCACCCCCAGGACCATATAAATAGCTGGGCCTGGTCACATGTGACCGTAACCCCAGTGCCATAGGGAAATGAAGACACCCCCGCCAAACAAACTCTAGCTTAAAGGAGGAATGAGTGAAGCCAGGCATGGTGGTGCATGCCTTTAATCTCAGCACTTGGGAGGCAGAGGTAGATCACTGTGAGTCCGAGGCTAGCCTGGGCTAGAGTGAGATGCTACCTCAAAAAAAAAAAAGGGGGGGGAGCCAGGCGTGGTGGCGCACACCTTTAATCCCAGCACTTGGGAGGCAGAGGTAGGAGGATCGCCGTGAATTCAAGGCCACCCTGAGACTACATAGTGAATTCCAGGTCAGCCTGGACTAGAGTGAGACCCTACCTTGAAAACCAAAAAGTGGGGGGGCTGAAGAGATGGTTTAGTGGTTAAGGTGCTTGTCTGGAAAGCCAAAGGACCTAGGTTCGATTCCCTAGGACCCATGTAAACCAGATGCACAAGGCCGCATGTGTTTGGAGTTCATTTGCAGTGGCTAGAGACCCTGGCACATCCATTCTCTATCTATCCATCTGTCTGTCTCTCTCTCTCTGAAAGAAAGAAAGAAAGAAAGAAAGAAAGAAAGAAAGAAAGAAAGAAGGAAGGAAGGAAGGAAGGAAGGAAGGAAGGAAGGAAGGAAGGAAGGAAGGAAGGAAGGAAGGAAGGAAGGAGGGAGGGAGGGAGGGAGGGAGGGAGGGAGGAAGGAAGGAAGGAAGGAAGGAAGGAAGGAAGGAAGGAAGGAAGGAAGGAAGGAAGGAAGGAAGGAAGGAAGGAAGGAAGGGAGAGAGAGAAAGAAAGATGGAAACAAGACTAATGGTGCAGAATACCTGCCAGCCAGC
Source organism: Jaculus jaculus (assembly GCF_020740685.1). Lineage (NCBI taxonomy): Eukaryota > Metazoa > Chordata > Mammalia > Rodentia > Dipodidae > Jaculus > Jaculus jaculus. The sequence continues at coordinate 41,435,809 of NC_059125.1, forward strand.
ATTCCTTTCTGTCAAGAGTGCACATGGGGCACCGCATGTGCATACACACATGCATATACCACACACACAAATACATGCAGAGACATTACACACATACAAGCATAAAGAAAAAATTCTAGCCTGGTGATATTTATTCCAAAGGCTGAGGCAGAAGAGTCTTGAATCCAAGACCAGTCTGGGCAATGTGATAAAGTGACTATCTCAAAATAAACATTACAAAAGATCGGGGCTGGAGAGACGGTTTAATGGTTAAAGCACTTGCCTGCAAAGTCAAAGGACTCAGGTTCGATTCTCCTGGTCCCAAATAAGTGAGATTCACTTATTTGATTCACTTATTCAGATGGTGCATGCATCTGGAATTCATTTACAGTGACTAGAGGCCCTAGCATGCCCATTCTCTCTTTCTCTCTCTAATAAATAAAAATAAAATTATGGGGCAGGACACGATGGTGCACACCTTTAATCCCAGAACTAAGGAGACAGAGGTAGGAGGATCACCATGATTTTGATGCCACCCTGAGACTACATAATGAATTCCAGCTCAGCCTGGGCTAGAATGAGGCCATGCCTCAAGAAAAAAAAAAAAAAAAAAAAAGGTGGACGGAGAAGACAAACACCCAAGTTTGTCCTCAGACATCCACACGTGCACCATGGCAGGCATGCTCATACTTTTTTTTTTATTTTAATTTTATTTATTTATTTAAGAGCGACAGACAGAGAGAGAAAGAGGCAGAGAGAGAGAGAGAATGGACGTGCCAGGGCCTCCAGCCACTGTACTTGTGCATCTGGCTAACGTGGGTCCTGGGGAATCAAGCCTTGAACCGGGGTCCTTAGGCTTCACAGGCAAGCACTTAACCGCTAAGCCATCTCTCCAGCCCATGCTCATACATTTTGCTCACAATATACATATCCGCACAATTTTTTAATATTTTATTTTTATTTATTTGACAGAGAGAGAGAGAGAGAGAGAGGGAGGGAGAGAATGGGCACGTGAGGGCCTCCAGCCACTGCAAACAAACTCCAGACATGTGCGCCCCCTTGTGCATCTGGCTAACGTGGGTCCTGGGGAATCGAACCTGGGTCCTTTGGCATTGCAAGCAAGCGTCTTAACTGCTAAGCCATCCCTCCAGGCCCAAACATAAATTTTTTGTTTGTTTTTTGAGGTAGGGTTTTGCTCTAGCCCAGGCTGACCTAGAAAATTCACTATCTAGTCATATTCTGAACTCAAACTCACAGGGATCCTCCTACCTCTGCCTCACAAGTGCTGGGATTAAAGGTGTGCACCACCACACCTTGCACATAAATTTTTAAAATGTTTAAAAAGAAGAGCTTGAGTCTTGACAACTTGAAGTATCCCCCAACAGTGCTTTGCATAGTGCTGGACAGACAAGAGGGACTTGAGGCAAAGTTTGTGGAATGAATGACTGAATCACATTCACCATACATTAAAAAAAAAAATACTATATTTCTGGGCTGGGGAGATGGCTCAATGGATAAAGCTCTTGTTGTATAAGTGAGAGGACCTGAGTTTGGATCCCCAGAATTCATCCGTGCAAAGCTGGACACTGCAGCCTGCATTTATAATGCCAGTGCATATCTATGTTAAGATGGGTAGCTAAAAGGGGAGAAATCCCTGAATGCTTGGGAGCCTGTTAGCCTGACATATGCAATAGTGAACAAGAGACCCTGTTTCGAACCAAGTGGCTGGCAAGGACCAACATTCTATTTATATGTTGTCCTGCCTCCATAGATATGCAGTGGCACACTGGAACCTGAACTACACACACACAAACACACACACACACTCACGCACACACACGGGGGAAAAAAAAAAACAGACGCCTGACACACAACACCTATGGGTAACTTCAGGGACATGGGTGTCAAATGACAAGTCATCAGTGCTTCTCAGCCTCAACATACATAAAATGTGATCAGGCTTTTATGGTGTATGAGACAGTGACCAAGCGTTCACAACTGCCCAGTGTGGATGCTCAAGGCCTGAAGCTTGACTCCAGGCCACTCTGAGGAGCCAGCCAACGATTCTCCTCTTGGCAACACATTCACTCACATATGCCTAGAACTCTCCCCCTGAACTTGACCTGAGAAGGGGTGACCTGAAAGAGCTACAGAGGGACTACAGGGCTTCTTGGGATTTGGGCCAGCTGCGGGATGGGGTGCCCAGGTTTGGGGGGCAATGGTGCCTGAGTAGTGGGCTGAAGAGGGCACCCTGCCAGCTCTAGCTGGCCCAAAGCCAGAAGTCTGACTGAACTTGGGCCAGCTCTGTTGGCCCACAGACTCTGTAAGCTGAACTGCTCCAGCACTCCTAGCCTCTTTGTTTTCACTTCCCTACAGTTCCCCCTTAAGTGTTTAGGAATGCGCTTTGAAGGTTGCAGCATGTTTTGCCTGTGCTTAGGGAAACCAAGAGGAGAGGCTGGGCCCAGGCCAGATGGCTTGAGGGAGGGCACCTGTGATCACATAGAGAGCGCCCCACGGGGCAGGTGGAATCCGGAGAGGGGGGACACGGACCTGAGTGGAGATGCACTTAAACTGGCTCCAAATTCTCTGCTGGGAGACTTCTCTCACAGTGCTAATCCTTGGAGATTCCCAGGTTTGTTTTGGAAGGGAGGCAGTATTCCCTTACCTGCACCGGGAGAGCCTGCATGTGTTTGTGCGTGTGTGTGTGGGGGGTGGTTGTGTGCTGCTGGGGCTAAAATACTCTCTTGTTGGTCCAGGGCAAGAATGAGAAGTGCAAGGCGTGTACTGGCTACAAAAGCAGCTTTCTTGATTAGAGTGGGGGGGGGGAAGGGGGGAGTAAAGTAAGGCTTTCCAAGGAAGGGGAAATGAAGGGCTCATATGACCTCTCCCACCATCCTGAGAGAACAATCTTGAAGGTCTAGGTGGTTAGTTCTAGTGGGCTCAGCTCTGTTCAGAGGCCCAGGTAGAGGGGTTGCTCACTTCCCTCCTGCAAACTAGCCGTCAGCTATGGATCACAGTGGAACCCACAGTAGTTGGATTTCTCTCCATCTCCACTTGCTCATCCACTGTCCTTTAGGTGGCCTTTGTTAGAGTTCATATAAAAAGATCAAGTCTGGAGAGACTGCTCAGTGATTAAAGACACTTGCTTGCAAAGCCTGCAGGTCCAACTTCAAGTCCCCAGTACCCACATAAAACCATATGCAAGAGTGGCACATGCATCATATGGAGTGCATTTGCAGTGGCAAGAGGCCCCCATCTCCCTCCCTCCCTCCCTCCCTCCCTCCCTCTCTCTCTCTCTCTCTCTCTCTGTGTGTGTAAATGAATTCAGAGACCTTTCTAATCTCAACTAGCATGGGCTAGCAACAGAAGAGAAAAACTGAGAGCAAGAGTGAGGGAAAGAGAGGCTAGCCAGAGAAAAGAGACTGGGAAACCACACACACATACCAAATAAACAAGAATCGTTTTTGAAAATGAGTCTCCCCTGCTGGATAGGGGTGGGGGGGATCATGCTCAAAGTCCTTGTGGCCCCACCAGCAAGCGCTTAATAAATGCTAAAAGACTAAGATGCCAGGTCTCTTCAGCTGCCAAGAGCACTCTGGGTCTTTCTGTAACCAGAAGTCACCTTTCTCCTCTGACTCTGCTAAAGTTTGGTGCTCACTCTGTGTTGTGGTCTCACTTTTTACCACTGATAAGTGACCTTGACCTAGTGCTTTCACCGTCTGAATCTCCACTGGGTTAAACAAAGTTCAAACTCCCTGGACTTTTCTATGAGATCTGCACACCCAGGTGTTTGCTGGCTGTCACTTTATCTCTAGGTCAGGTCATTTGTATCCTACCTGGGCCCTGGTCTGGAGCTGTAGATCTTGACCTGTGCTTCTGTGATCGGCTTAATTTCTCTCTCTACACACACACACACACACACACACACCCCTAGTCCTTGTTTTTTGTGGTTTTTTTTTTTTTTTTTTTTTTTTTTTTACATCTGTTCCTTTCTGTCCCCACAGCCATTCATACTGTCCCACCTCCTGGGTAGGCGGGTTCATGGCACAATGTTACTGGGTACCTTAGGCATTTTTCTGCAGCCAGCATTGTGTGTCTTAAACCCTACTGGACCTTGCTCCTGACTGGTGATGGCTTGGAACCTGTGTAGAGATGTGTGGGCTCTGGATCCGCCCCCGATTTCCATTTCTCCTTCTTTCAGCCCAGGCCCTGCTTAGAGTAAACAAAGTGATCAGAGTCACTTTCCCTGCCTAGGTAATGGCTGTCTATTCTCCCAGCTCCCTCTCAGCCTCCGTATTTTTCAGTGCACACTGTCCTGGATAGAGTTTAATTAGGCACCAATGCACCCAGGGGCAAAAACCAAGTACCCCTCTCAGGTTGAGCAAATGGGGCCCAGGCCCTATGAAGGAGCCTATAGCCAGCCTCCCCCGGCTGGTAAGTGACGGGCTGCCAGCAGGTAGGGGAGGCTGTCCGTTCTCAGCTAATGATCGCCTTAGGCGCCAAGTGATGGAAAATCCAGGCAGGCTAGCAAGCTGCAGGGCGCAGCCAGGGACAATTGTATGGACCAGTTTAACACAACAGTGGGAGGGATGGCAGAAGTAATGCTGTGTGCTTGTGTGTATGTGCGTGCGTGTGTGTGTGTGTGTGTGTGTGTGTGTGTGTGTGTTGCCCAGTCTCTTTTCTCTTGCTGGCCTCCCTGCCACCTTTCCCTCACTCTTGCTCTTAGTTTTTCTCTTCTGTTGCTAGCCCACGCAAGTTGAAATTAGAAAGGTCTTTGAATTCATTTATTTGTTTTAATAAAGACAGCATTTTTAAGCAGCATATTTGCAGCAATTGAGTGTTAAACTAAACACTAAGCCAACGAAATGTGTTAGGGGAAAATGAAAAGTCAGTTTACAAGAAACATATAATTAACGCGTTCTTTGACTTTCCAGAAGCCGTTGTCTGGCACAGGACAAGACTCAGGAGCCATAATCAACTCCAATAAAATGGAGGCAAAGTGGAAACAAAAAAGTTTGGAGTGGTAAACAAAGGCTGAAAAGGTGATTCTTGGGTTAGAATAAACGTTTCAAAATGCATCTTTTGTTTCCTACTGTTTAGTCAACAGCCATTTTCTCCTTTCCAATAGGAAATCTCCAGTTCTGACTATACCTGTTACGACAGAAGCTGAAACCTGGAGAGGGTAGGGGAGAAGGTACAAGGTACCCGCAGGAGATGCACAGGAGTTTCTGGGGGCTGATAAATCCAAGCTAATGGAAATTACTATTGCACAACATGGCAGCCTTCACATGGCCTGACTTCCAATAAATTGTTCTCCTCCTCACCCCTTGGAGAAAGTGAAATCAGACTTTCAATAATCTCATATGGTGATGATCAATCAAAACCCAGAGGAGAAGGCCAATTTATCGAAACTGTATCTGTTTCATTGGGTGGCTAAAACCAGGGAGCCGAGAAGAACACTGTGCTAGCCCCCAAATACAAATGGCCAAAAAGCACTGCCTGCACACATGGGGTCTTTTCAAAGGGATAGGACTCTCCACAGAGGTCTGTGTTGGGCTCCTCACTGTGTTACCTGCCTAGGGGGAAAGTGCAAGGGTAGACCACATCAAAGCCATTTCTTTCTATTATCTGTTGGCTCTTTTAGTGGAGTTGCCATCTTTCTTATTTGTTTTATCACCACTGAAGTTTATTTACTGAATTAACTTTTAATGGACCCTCGACTTTGTTCTTCAGAATCAGCTCCTAATACTCAGTCCTTTTTAGCTAGGCCCCCTCCAGCCTTTGTGATCAGCATGCCTTTGTGACCCGCCCTTACACTCTTCAGTCCCAATCCTGGAGGTGATGGCTTGGCTCAGTTAACTCCTTGCCTGCTGGTATCTTTTTTTTTTTTTTTTCCCTGTAGCTACTAATCACCTCCTTTTGATCACTGCCAAGTTCTCAGGTTGAAGGAAGGAGAAAGGACCTCTTGACCACTCTGCCTGGCTTTCCACATGAGCCTGAAAATGTCGACAAATTTGAAACATCTGCAGGACCGCTTTGGTCTGATTGCTAAAATATGCCGACCTCAAGCCCCCTCCTCCCGCCCTTTTTAATCTGTTTCATATTCACAAATTAAGCATTTAGTCTGGGTAATAAATCAGGGCGGTTTACGAGGCTCACACGAGACAAACAAGCGAGAAGGGCACAACACAAGCCCCTGGAAGCAGAGCTGCGAGTCAGGAGCTCCACGCGCTGGAACGCTGAGAACAGCCTTGGCACGCCCCGACACGCCGCCTGCACCCACACTTTGGCAGGTCCCAGAGCGGGCGGAGTGGAAGGTGTAGAGCAATCCCAGCCTGGGCCAACACCCCTGAAACCTTCCACAAGAACCTAAGGCACTAGGCCCGCCTCAGCTCTGGGCAACGAGCCCCCCCCCCTCCGCCCCTCAGGAAGCTGCCTCAGGCAAAAGCGACACCCTCACTTGATGCGAGAACGCGCGCGCGCGCGCGCGCACACACACACACACACACACACACACACACACACACACTGGTGGGCCCATTAAGCCTCTCTGCAGAGGAGGCTGAATCCCCTCCCCCACCTCTCCCATCCGGCTGGGCTCTGCCTTAAAGATCCCAGGCCTACATCAACCAAAGAAGCAAGATTCCCCTGTAATGGCCACGTGTGACCTCTGCACTTCTTCCCAGGTTTCGATCCCAGTAGCCACAATGCTACTTTCAGATTTAAACGGGCGTGGGGAGGGGGGTAAAAGGCGCCTTTAGAGTGGATCAAGGCTTACAAGGGAGTTGGGAACGGGAGCAAAGGCACAAACAGCTCAAGCTCCGCGATGCAGAAACCCTGGCCCGGGCTTTAGTGACCACCCAAACTCACGGTCTCAAATCTGTGTTTCCCGCCCTCCCCTGAACATCAGGGCGAAGCGGACCTGAACCCGAATTCTTGGGCCAGTCTCAACCCAGGAGGACCAGGAGAGACGTCCCTTTGGAAGGGAGGGGAGCTCTGGGGTCACCTCAACTGGGCTTCTTTCTCCCTGCTGAACTCAAGTTCCCTATTGACTCATGTTGTTGATGCTCTCATGGGATGAGACGAGGGAGATGCCCGGCGGGAAATCAGGAAGCCCCAGCCTAGGAACCATCCCGGACCTAGAGGGAGATTATAAAGGAAAAAATTCCCTAACCCGCAGCCCAAAACACACGTCGCTCTTCCTCTTTCCCTAGCACACATTCCGACTGCGAAAGCCATTACCGCCGGCGCGCGAGAGACTTTTTAAATATTTACAGCCCGCTCTCCACACGGTAGCCTGATCCATCTTGTGGGCGCGGAGGCGGGGCGCGGGGCTCCGCTGTGGCGGAGGAGCCGAGCCCGGGTGTGTGTGTGCGGGGGGGGGGGGGGAGGGAGCTCTAGCTCCTTCCCTCCGCGATGCATGGGTCCTCCCGGAGCCCTCACCTCGCCGCCCCCCCCCCAGGGGGGAGTAGACCCCAGACTGTGCGCCGCGCGCCCGGGGCCCTAGCCGGGCCCGAGCGGGCGGGGGCCGGCGTCCGGGAGGGAGGGAGGGCAAAGGAGGCTGATTTAAAGGTTCTCACCAGGAAGCGAGCGAGGCACAGACCTGAGAGCCGCCGCGCGGTGAAATCCGAGGAGCTCTCTTGGCGAGGAGGGGCTGTCTGAGGCCATTTATCTCTCGCCAGAGTGGAGGCTCGGCTCCCACACCGCCCGCGAGTAACAATGGCAGCGAGCAGCAGCTCTGCACGCGCTTCAGTGCATGAATGGATTGCGGAAGATGCCAGCGCTCCGCTCCGCTCCGGCGGCTCTCCGAGCGCCCCCTCCCCGCCCCTGCGGCCTCCCTCGGCCCTCGTGGGCTCCTCACGCCTCGGGCTTCGCAAGTTGGTCCCCACGGCGTGGTCTTTCTCGATCGACCAAGCCCACCCTCCACCCCTCCCCCTCCCCCTCCCGTCCGCTGTTCGCAGGGCCTTGGCACCTTGCCATCCAGTGTCATTAGGGGCTGAAACTTGACACTAGCCTGCTCGGCCTCCCCGACGCAGACACCCCCTCAAGGCTCACTCCCTCTTTCGTTGCCCTCGCCCCACGCGGCAAAGTTTACTTTCAAGGAGTTAGACCGCGTTTCCGCCGAAAATGCCAACTACGTTCGGGCCTGGGGTGGAGGGGGGCGTTTTAGAGTGTCACTGGACCTGGGGCCAAGGATAGGGGGTTCCCAGGTCGCTGGCCTTCAGCTCGGTCACTTCCGGCCAGTGCCTCCCACCCACCCACGTTTGGACAACTCATCCACCCCAAGTGCCGGGCGTTTGGCACATGCGCCTGAACTCGACACTCCGACCCAAACCCACATGTCCCACCCATCAACTTTCGGGTTAGCGACAGAAGAGTGTGCTCATATTCACGGGCGCTAACAGTCTCTCAAGAGTCGAAAGAGCTCCACAGACCGAGAGGTCAGCCGCAGAAGTGTGCCACTAAGAGTGTGCAAAGGAAGTCTCATTACCCGCCCCCCTCCATCATCGGTTTCAGCCTGGGGCAAAGAGCAGCAGGAACACAGCACACCCTAGACTTCGTGGTGATGGTGGTAGGTGGGGAGAGGAAATGTTCCTTGTCCCAGAGTCTTAGATGAGTCTTCTGCAGCGAGGCGGGGGAAGGGCTCAAGAAGGGGATACCCGCAGCGACCCTAAGGGGATGCCAACTAGCCCGCGGAAAGAGGCAGAGCTGAGCCCAGGTTTAGGGCAAGTGGAGCACATGCACGCAAAGGCGCGCTAGGGAAGGCAGAGCGCGACCAGCCTTCCCAGGAGCCTGGCAAGGACAGGCGAGATGCTGGCATCGAGACAAAGCGGGAGAGGAGGCTCAGCCGCAGACCCGGAAACGCAAGCAGCAGCAGCCGCCCGAGCCCCAACGCGAAGGCGTGCGCAGCCGGTCCTGCCTGGCATATCCCCATTCACGCGCCCAGGGACAGACGCGCACACCGCTGGGCCTGCTGCCAGCGTTGGTCCGTCGGGCCTGGGCTGGCTAGGCGTGCGTGTTTGGACCTTCCCAGCAGATGGAGGGTGTTTCTGGGGTGGTCTTCATGAGCGCGGGGCCCTTCTGCTGAGCACCTTTTTTTTGAGCCTGGGACAGACGTTTGGAGCAGCTCAGTACTTTCTCAGAGCCTGGAGCATAACCCCAACAGTGCTGCCACGGGCCACGGAATTTCCATTCGGGCTTTCCTGTGGCAATATCCTTAAGGCACTTACCCAGTCTTTGATTCGCCAGCAATCAGGAACTAAGCTGGGCTTCCCTTAAGGACCAGCAGTGTAATGAGGGAAGAGGCCCAGTGCAGGTTCTCCTAGCCCACCGGGGCTTCCCCTCTCCCAGCTTCTGCTTCCCTCTGCTTCTCAGGCAGTGGCCTCTCCTGCCTCAAATGAAACCATGGGCTTTCCCTCTGCTGCTGAGTTTGCACACAGTGTCTGCACCCACAAAGGAACACACACATGGTGGTTCTCACCCTTCCTATCTCCCTGCTAGGAGTCCTCGAAACCTGATTGCCTAGCCAGAGAGCAGAGTTAAGTAGAGCAGGGAGCCTGAGAGGCCAAGTGGAGGTGACTGAATGGAGGACAAGGCCCTTAATGGGAAATGGGCTCCTGTCTGAGAAAGAAAGCAGCCAGGAGTTACAGCCTGCTGGAGAGGGGGAGCAGAATGGGAAAGCCAGCACGAATCCTTCAGCCTGCCTATGTGGGGTCTGCAGTTGACAAAAGCCTTTTCCCTGAATATTATCTCCGAAGTGTCAGCCCATCCGCCAAGCTGTGGGAGAGCCAGGGCAGATAGCCTTACCCCCAGGGGCAGAGGAGGGAAACAGGCCCAAAGGTTAAGAGAGGTGCACGCACACTAAGGCCTGTGAGCTCAGTTGATGGAGGAAGCCCAAGGCTTGGGGTTTCCTGCTGAAGTTCACTTTCCTGCTCCACAATCCTGTGTGCGTGTCTGGGTGAGTGTGTAGAGGGGAAGGGTGACTGCTGGCCAGGAACAGACATCCAGTTAGGGAAGTCCAGGAAGGAAGGACACAGCCCCACACCTTTTCCTCTGCCCAGGCCTCACAGCAGTCCCAGCTCTTTCCACCACAGCACAAAGCTGACCTCCAAGCTGCCTGCCCAGGCTCTGTAAGTGCCTCCTGGTCCCTTCAGCGGGGGCTACTCCAGAGATCTCAAGTCCTTCTTGGGAGGCCCAGCTCTGCTCAGCCCTTCTCTCTGTCTGTCATCCCTGCCCCCCAGCCTGGGCTGCAGGATGCCTTGCGTCCAACTGCGGTTTCCGGGCAATAAAACAACTATTAAAGTCTCAGGCACTGCTGGTGATTTGCATCACATCCTCTCGTGCATGGATTCAATATTTAATACACAATATTGAATACGGATATTAAAAATCAATAGCTGAGGACCCCTGGGGAGGCGGCACAGTGCGATTCTGCTTCGGGAACAGAACCAGCTCCTTGAAAAAGGCAGGAAGGGCAAGTTCAGTCAAGCTGAGCCAGGCACCAGAGGAAGTGAGGAGTAGTGGATGCATCTCAGAACCATTCCTAACTTGAGCTAAAGGGAAGCCAAGGGAATGGTACGATCCTCGGTTTTACTACTTGCAGGATGGGTGGGGAAGGAAAGGAGGGTTAATTTCCAAGCATAGAATCACTTTTTTGGCTGCTGTTTGCATGTTGGTTTGGTTGGAATGAAGGCACTTAACTTTTCCCACCATGATGGCTCCTTTCCTGGGCCTCAGGACATCCATCACCTCAGGCCCCATGGGGAGCTCTTGGCATAAGCTTTCATGAAGATGAAGTAAAAAAAAAAAAAAAAAAAAAAAAAACCTGAATGCCTGAGTTACAAGGTCTTCTGAGGCACCATCAGCCTTCAGGACAGAATCCATCAGGTATGGTGACAGCGGAGGGTGTGGGGGGAGGTGACAGAGGTAAAGGGACAAGAGGAAACTGTGACACGCAAGCCAAAGCCAGAATCCAGATTGTCTATTAAACAGCCAGGAGACGAGCTCCCAGGATATGTAACTATCATTTCAGGAATGAAGAGGAATACATATCACGCTTTTCTTACCAAAACATAGAAATATACTTTACCCTAAACAAAACAAAGCCTATGAACTGGATGGGGTGAAGGAGAATAAATATCTTTCAGAGAAATCTTTTTTTTTTGGGGGGGTCCAGTTACAGAAAGGAAAGAGAAATTGACAATGGAAGATACAGTTAGCTTATCTGATTGGAAAGGCCTGCAGAACTTTACATGCCAAAAAACGAAGTGGACTTGACCTACTGAAGTGTCTGCCATCTTACACACCAAGTTATAATATTAATTCCATAGATTTCTTTTCCATCATAGCTTAAATCAATATGGACTGAGTGGGGACTCTTGCTCTGGTATAAATAGATTTGAAGGACACCTAAGGAAAACCTCATAGTAGTCATTTAGATAAAAGAAATTAAGAAGAGAGGTGTTGGGAAATGACAGTTAATGCGTCTGTGGCCTCCACTCTTTGTTCCCTTAACCGTTGTCACAGAATCATCAAAGGGAGAGAGCAGACACCTTTCTCAGAACCCCAGCAGGAAAAGCAGCAGCTCCCTGGCTGAAGTGGGTGCCCTGGTTGGCACTCAACTCTCCTGGGAGTTTGCCTGTGTGTGTGCTTCTGGGCTGGGGACTGCTATCTTTGCAACCTTTGACCCTGGGCCTGTGAAGCCCACTAACTAAGATTTTACAGACATGTTCAATAGAGGGCAATTGAACTGCTGTGCCATCATCAGTAATCTCTTCCTAAATCTATCAGACTGCTTGGATTTCCACCTCAGCTACGAGGCCAAGCTCTGGGCCTCTTATAGAGACACTACAGTCCCAGACGCTTTACAGAGTGCATAGTTTGCATCCAGTACAAATATATGGGTAAGGCCGGGCGTGGTGGCGCATGCCTTTAATCCCAGCACTCGGGAGGCAGAGGTAGGAGGATCACCGTGAGTTCAAGGCCACCCTGAGACTACAGAGTTAATTCCAGGTCTGCCTGGACAAGAGTGAGACCCTACCTTGAAAAACAATATATATATATATATATATATATATATATATATATATATATATATATATATATATATGGGTAAGATGGGCCATGGCTGGTCAAGGGAGGGGTAGCACCAACGGCTTGGAGCTCATGCAGCTTGGGGAAGTTGTGCCACAGGAACCCGGAGGGTGACACATCCCCTCCCCCATTCCTGGTACTTCAACCAAAAGTGTAAGCAGATTGGTGGTGTTTGTGTAGGTGAGACTCAAATGTACAAGAGCTCTGCGAGGAAAGACCTGAACAGCAAGTCCCAAATGCTCAAGTGTAGACACGGATAGGGGACAGGACAGGATGGAGGGAATCGTCTTTCTGCCGCCACCACCTCACTCTTTTGTAATGTTTCCTGGAACTGAAGCTAGAGGCTCTCTGGTCTGTCACTACCTACTGGTGTAGCACCTTGAGGTCAAAAGCTTTATGCCAGGAGGTTCCTCTGGGTAGCACCAGAAGGAATCCTCACACTCCCACTAAGACTTCTACTGTCATGCACATAGAAAGATAAATGATACATAGATAGATAGATAGGTAGATAGATAGATGGATGATAGAGAATTGCTGGGGTGAACGCAGAGCCTGAAGCCAGGGTCAGTGGAGGCACTGTCCCCACCAACAACAAGTTGCCCGCGGAGATAACAGCTGTGGAAGGGGGAGGGGAGCCGCAGGCAGCCACGACTGAACGGTTGCGATCTAGAAAATTCAACAAGAGGACGCCGCGGTGGCGGCGGCTCCAATTAGCTGAGCCAACTGGGAAGGCAGAGAGGGAGAAAGAGGCGACGGCCCTGACGATCGTGCGGGGGCGAGCAGACGGGCGGGTGCGCGGGGCCTTGGAACTGCCCTAGAGGCTGTCGTAGGGCCCCTCCCGCAAGCTCTCCAGGCGTTTACACACAGTCCTTCCCACACGGGATCAAGTTTCAGGCCGTGCTGGAGGCGCTGGGGGCCGGCCCCCGGCCCGGGAGATGGGAAGAGCTGGAGCGGGATCTAAGGCAGCTCTGCACCGAGAAGGCCTGGCGTGTGTGGCCACAGCTAGTGCAGCCGTCTCTCCGGGGTGGGGTGGGAAGAAGTCCATCAGCTAGGGTGGCAGGGGCAGGTGGAACTTCCGGAGCGCTACCCAGAGGTAGGACCACCTCTAAGCTGCAAAAGTGGAGTCCTACATTCACTCCGGTTGGAGAACTCACCCTGGAAGGGGAGCAGAGAGTGTATGAACCTAGGCGCCCGGACGTCAATTGTGAACTCTTCACCCCTGCCCCCAGCGCCTTTAATACACTACTCGATCTAGTCCATTGTTGGCAGCAGGAGGCCTGTGGGCTGCAAGTACACAAAATTGGGAGACCTTGAGCCTCCCTGCGCGCCCTGGCCAAAGCCTAGGGCTTAGGGGCCTAGGGCTCTCCGCTGCACACTTCCTAGGAGCTGGCAGCCCGCGGGTGCCCCACGCTGTCAAGGGGCGGCAAGTGAGTTCCACCAGCACGGTGGCACACTGTAAACAGCCGCATGTTCGCCCTCCTAGCCCAGGGTGGGAACCTCACCCAAACACCAAATGTCCTCTGTCTCTCCAGGATGAGACTTATGAGGCCCAGCTTAGGAAGAACCCCCCACCCCAAGGCCAGTTGGGTCCTGAAATGAGTGTGCTGAACTTGCAGGGGTGCAGGGTGTTGCGGGGAAGGGAGAGAGTCAGCCGGTCCCCTCCCTGCTGAATATCTGCTTTGTTCCGGAAAACAAGGGAAGCATTAGGCTGCTTGCTGCCCCCGGGGAAACACAAAACTTCTTTTTGAATCTCGGGAAGGGCGGTTGACTGCATTACGGAGCTACCAAGACCGGCAGAGGAAGGGAAAAGCTGAGGGCGGGAGTAGTCAGGGAGACTTCCGAGAGGCCGACAGACCCAATGGGGGGGGGGGGGGGGAGAAGCAGCTCAGGGTGACCTGGCAGGAGACTCGAGAACCCGATTCATTGCGAAGGTGCCGCTTGAGTTCCAGCGAGCAATCCGCCAGGCCAAGTGGCGCCTGCCCAGCCGGCGGCCGTGCCAGCTTCCTGCCCGACCCAGGATCGAGGAGCAGTCCGGGACGCTACCGCGGACTGGCTTTGTATCGCAGTAGGGAAGCATGTGAGAAGGGGGTCGAGATGCAAGGAAAGCCCGACACACTGTCGCCCTGCTCTCCCGCACACAGTGGACTCAGACCAGTCGGTGGGGCGGAGGCTCTAGGCTTTCAACCCGAGGTGAGGGGCAAAGGCCCAAGGAGCCAGCCAGCGTTCAGGGAGTAGGGTCGGTCTGGGAGGCCTTTGGCCCACCGGCTCCCGTCCTGGCTCTGCTCAGCTGAGGATACCGGGTCAGTGTTGCCGGAACGAACAGGCAAGAAACCAAGCACAATCAAATTTGCCATCGCTCCTGACTGCCATCTCTTAACTTAGCTTATCCCCATATTCCAGGAAGGGAAGGACACCTAGGCTCTGCCCCAGCCCCCACGAGGTGCGCCCCTCGGTCTCGGAAGCTCACACTGCGAACCAGGGATTTTTTGTCCCCCTAACCAGTGTGCTCGTAGGGTTTCTAACTTCCTCTAAACCTCCCTTCTCGCCCCGAAAGAGTAGCAGAGAGGAAGCCAGCCGCTAGTGTGTGAAATGAAGACCATGTGTGAGGACGGCGGCATCGGAGTGCAGCCTGGGGGAAGGGGGTGGCGAAGGCCTCTGAGCGGCCCGGGGCTCCAGGTCGAGGCAGCCAGCGGCTCTGTTCGGCGTTGGGGACGCCGGGCTGCAAAGCAGAGGCCGTGGAGAGAGAGGCTGGGCTGCCCTCGTGGCAGGCAGCGGAGAGGGGAGTGCGGGGGCTGCCGCGCCGTGGGGGGCGGGGGCGGGGACGCAGCCGCGGCTTCCTGGGCTGCAGCTGCGACCCAGGGCGCAAGAGCAGATCGTGCTCGGCGGCGGCGGCGGCTCGGGCCCGCCGCGCTCGCAGCTGAGAATCAACAAAGGGAGGCGGCGGGCGAGCGGGGGAGGGGCGCTGCCGAGCGTTCAATGGCTGCTGTGGAATAATAAAAATAATTAATAATGATAATAAGAGGGGGGGAAAAATCCTCCGGCTTTCATGGCACTAGGTTTCCGTGTTGCTGCAGCGGGAAACGCGCTGTCCTTGAGGCGGCCTCTCTCGCCTGGCCTCCCCCTCCCCTCCCCTCCCCTCCCCGGGAACCGGGAAGAGAAAGGTCTGCAGCTGACAAATATTATCCATTCTCCCCATCGATCGCGGAGTGTACAGATGTGAGCGCTTGATGTGCCCGCGGAGTGGCGGATCCTCCCTGCTCTCGCCCAAGCTCCGCTCGCCGCCCCCCTCCTCCCCCTTTGTTCTCCTCCCCTTTCCCTCTCTTTAAATAGATTTCAGGGCGCTGCCTGTTGGAGAGCAGCTGGCGATCTCTCCAGAGAGGGAGAGAGAGGCGCGCCCGAGGTGCTCTGTCACCAGCCTCCCCTCCCCCACCTTGCTTTCGCGCTTTGAACCCACCTCCCCTTTCTCCAGTTTTCAAAACAGAAAACACCAGGAACACCCACGTCCACTGCACCGCGAACCTCTCAGAGCCTTGGGACGCCTCACGCAGTCCCCGTGCTGTTCCTTGTGTCTGTACGGGGAAGGGAGGATTGTGCAGGGAGGGAACCTAGCCCCCTGGCAGAAGATCCGAGGGTCGGGATCTTTCCCTGGCAGCCGCAGGGACCACTGCCTGGGTCATGCTAACGGGGTATAGCTTATCCATTAGGGCAAGTCGGAGAAGGCGGTCCTTTTATTCCTCTTTTGCAGATGGCAGACGAGGCCAGCAGTGCTTGGCCTCAAAGGGGCCGTCCGCTCAGCAAAGGGTTAACCCCGTGGGTCCATAATCGCAGACTCACACGCGCGCCCTCCGGGTTCACCATGGCCCGCAGTACACCCGGGACCGGGGGAGTAGCTGGGCTGGGGGGGGTGGCAGGAGGGACAAGCTTAACCAGGCCGCTGGACTGAGCCGGGGCCACCTCGCCGTCTGTCACTTAAATGATTGTCCGCCGCTCCGCTCAGTGCGGTCAGTACGGGCTGTTAACAGGCAGTTGCAATCAGTTTCCGAAAGGTCAGCCAAGGTCCTCCGGCTCTCGCAGACGGAAGGCATTACGAAACCGCTTTTGTATCTGCAGGCACTTTAGAAAAAGAAGCCAGGAGGGGCGCACCGCAGCGCCGCCGCTTCGGAGAACCAAGGGAGAGGGGTCGCGGGCGGTGGGGAAGGGGGAGTCTGCATCCCACGGCCTGGGCTGGGAGTCATGGAAATCACCGGCTAGGTGACCTAGGCCCTCCGTGTTCCGAGGGGAAGGGCTGCAGGAGAAGGAAGTGGGAGAGGCATCCTGATCCCCCTATCGCTCGGCCAGCGTCCCACACCAGGACCTCCAGGGGGATGGTGGCTTGGGGCGTAGAGAGACCCCATTGCCTCCCGGACTCTCCCCGAAGTCAGAAGGTGATGGGGCGGAGGGTGACGGTGTGGTGGGGGTGGAAGGAGACCCTCGCCAAGCCAGCGAGTCCCCGCGCAGTGTCTAAAGACGCTGCCGCCGCCGCCGCTAGAAGTCGTCCATCAGCAACCGGTCCAACCTGCCAGTGATAATGTGCGATCAACACCAAATCACCCCCGCCAGGCGCGATCCATCATCACGGCGAGCCGCGGGCCCGTGTGAGGCTGATTCGCAGCTGAAGGTGTGGGGGGGTGGGGGGGAAACGACCCGCAGAGCAGGAGGCGGTCTCCCAGCACACCAAGGCTCTGTGTACCTTGCTGCCCCTCCCAGAGACCTGCACCTAGGCAATCAGAACTCTCCAAGTTCCCCAACAGCGGAGCGCAAACCCAGTGGATCCGGAGTTCCAGGCGCGGTCACTTAGGAGTCCGCGCGTGTCCTCAACGCACTGTTACCCTGGTCACACCCTACGAAGCCGTCCCTTTCTTGGAGCTGCCCTGCCCGTCCCCTCCGCCTCCTCCGAGAAAGCGTGGCTGGCGGGAAATTAATATTTAATATCGTGAAATTGATTAAAGGGCTGGAAGCCGGCGATGGGGTGGGGGGAAGGGTAGAGACTCTGAGCGTAATTAAAGATCTGAGAGTCGTGGCCGCTTCTTGTGGGCCCGGGCCGCACGTGGCCTTTGTGAAGCCAAGGCCATGTCGCGTGGGGCTGAGCC
This sequence comes from Jaculus jaculus, assembly GCF_020740685.1. Taxonomy (NCBI): domain Eukaryota; kingdom Metazoa; phylum Chordata; class Mammalia; order Rodentia; family Dipodidae; genus Jaculus; species Jaculus jaculus. The sequence goes on from NC_059125.1 coordinate 41,453,010, forward strand.
CAGTCAGGGCCTGCTAAGCCCAGTTTCGGGCGCTTACTGGGGTGTGTGGGAGGAGGGAGCTTCTGGGAGATGGCAAGTAAGCTTAGGACACCTGGAGCTGAGTGGAGAGTCGCCCCTCCCTTGCCTGTCTGAGCTGCAGGCCCATCTTGGCATGAGCGGTAGATTGATGCAGCTCTTCGAAGTTTGTTGGGCACCGAATCCCCTTCACTGCCCTGGAGGCCTGTGACCCATAGCTCATGCGGCTCTTCGCTCTAAACCCTGCTAGGAGGCTGCTCTAAATCCGGGACATGACTCTTCCGGGCCTCTACTCTCACTTTGGCCAGAGAAAGGGCCGTCAGGTCCTGCAACTAGAGGCCGGGCGAGGCTGCCCAGGGTTCCCGCGATTCTCTCAGGTCCAGACCCCACTCCAGACCACTGATGCCTGGGGCAGCTTAACTCGTTCAGCTGCATGGCAGATGGGGCCTGGTGCTCAAGGCTGCTGTCTCCAGGGAGTCCTCACTGAACCAGCTCAGCAGGCAGCCTGTCCAGCCGTTTAAGGTTACTGTACTTCCAGGGAGGAGCATGAACCTGGACAGGGGTGGGGTGTGATGCCCCAGCCATCTGAGCCAATGGCAATTTAGGCTTGGGGTGATGGTGCAAGGTCAACTGTAAAGTGTTGGTTCTGTAGAAGCTTTAGAAATCAGATGTCAGCCTGCGATGGGATAACCTCAGCTCAGAATCTTGACTACAAAAGACTATTTTGAACTTTTTCTTGTACACTTATCTGTGAAACATTATGGCTGCAAAGTTTTAAGTGCACAGCAGGAAGAAAAATACACCAAAGAGTATCTATCATTGGTCTTAACCCAGTAAGGGATCCTGAGGGCTGCCTGGCTCCAGGCCCACTCTGGGAAGGTCAGGACCAGGAAGGATTAGGTTTAGCCTTGGGTTTATTGCTGTACTTGAACAAAGTACCAGGCCCGCTGCACTTGGGGCAAACTGGGGCAAGAAAGAGGTAATTAAAGAGGGGTTGTAGAACTAAGGAGATGGTGTGGCTGCTGCCAGGGTGGGTGGAGGAAGGGCTTTCCTTCAGAATAAAAAGCCAATGCAAATGTTATGCAGAATGACTTCATTTCACCAAAACAAAACCCAAAAAAGTTTACATTCAGCCTCTTAGGCTGAGCTGATACGCAGCATGCAAACTTTAGACCGAATCTTGAGGCAATGGGAGGGGTCAGCTAAAGGGTATTCTGAGTACTTCTGTTTCTCCCATTGAGATTCTACCTGCATCAGGAGCTCCCTGGGCAGGGGTGGAGGTTGGGGGGGGTCTGACCTCTCAACCTGAGCCCAGTGGGACATCACTCAGAAAGCACTGCATTCGTCAATGCCATTTCTGGTAAATTGGACCTACGGTTTCTGAGTGTCCTAGGAGGAGGGCAGCCTACACAGCTCGCATACAGATGTCAGAGCAAATCTGAGGGGGCTGCACATATTCTGTAGCCTTTACTAGATAATACTACGGATTTCACAACCAGACATGCCAGATTTTTCCAGGCCATTCCTGACTTAACAGCTCTAGGCCGTAAGTCTTAATAAGGCATGAAGCCCTCCCTGTAGCCTGTGGAATTGTGCGCCCAACGAAAGCTGGCAGAAATGGCTAGGATGTGAGGCTTCCGCTTAGTGTGGTCTCCGCTGGACCTCTGGCCACCACGCCTAGCTCAGAATTTATTCTCGCCATCCTTGTCCCAGCTAGAGCCCGACCCTCCCTCCTAGTAACTGGAGTCTCGAGGAAAGGGGTAATAAAATAATCCTTTTCGGGCCTGCCCAGGTACTGCGTTGGGCGAGGGGCCTTGTCTGAGGAAATGGCAGGACTAAGCCCTCGGGGTCTCTCTGGGCCGAGGATGGACAGTTTCCCGGCCCGGGGTGCAGCGCGCACAGCGGCTTTGGGACAGGGACAGGCGACGCCGGTCCCCGGGCCCGGGCAGCCTGCGTGGCCGCGCGCCGGCCGCCATCTTGACCGGGAGGCGCTGCCCCCGGCGGTGGCACTGCGGAGCCGCAGGGCCGGCGGAGGCGGACGCGCGGGCGTCCCCGGGCTGATGAGAGGGTGCCCGGCGGGTTACTACCCACGGCGGTCTCCGAAACCCTCATTCCGCAGTTGATCACACAGAGCTCCCCCTTCTGTGTGTGTGGGGCGGGGGGGGGGGGAGCAGAGGAGCCGCGACCTCTAGAGACAGCGCGGCCTGCGGCGTCCCTTCCCCGGGTCGCCCAGAGTGGATTTGAATTCCGACAAACGACCTCTGGTCCTGGGATTCCTGCGACAGTCAGCACTTTAGCGCGCCAGGCCCGCGCACCCAGGAACTTGGGCGGCGATACCCAACTGCAACCTGCAGGGACAGCTGCGAGGGCGGGGGAGGGGCTGCGACGCCTGCAGCCCGGTCCCCAACGTTCGAGGGTTTTTCATGGCCCGCTCTCTATCTGCAGGAGAGAGATCTGAAAGTTACCACGGTTTCCAAGGGCTCTTGATTGGAGAAGAATGTAACTGTTTCCTTTTTTTTTTTTTGTTTGTTTGGTTTTTGTTTTTGTTTTTTCGAGGTAGGGTCTCACTCTGGTCCAGGCTGACCTGGAATTAACTCTGTAGTCTCAGGGTGGCCTTGAACTCACGGCGATCCTCCTACCTCTGCCTCCCGAGTGCTGGGATTAAAGGCGTGCGCCACCACGCCCGGCCCTGTTTCCATTTTTTTAAAAAACATGTAACATGCATTCCGAGAAAACTTGCTAAGGGCCTAGGGGAACCCAAAGGTGCAATGGTGAATTCAATAAAAAGCGGGGGGGGGGCACTCTCTGGCACTCTAGCAATTTACAAACTTTGGTGGAAAGGCAGAATTGCAAATAATTAGACGCAAATAAAAGGCAATGTGAGAACAACGTAAATCGAGGCAGTAAATAACCTGGGGAAGGGTGCATTAAATCTTTTTTTTTAATTAATTCATTTAAAAAAATAACCTTTAAGGCTTAGGAGATGGCTCAGTGGTTGAGGCACTTACCGAAAGCCAGATGCACAAAGTGGCGCATGCATCTGGAGTTAGTTTACAGTGGCAAAAGTCCCTCATGTACCAGTTCTCTCTCTCTCTCTCTCTCTCTCTCTCTCTCTCTCTCCCCTTCTACTTGGAAATAAATAAATAAAAATATTTTTAAAATAACCTTTAATTCTAAAAATGTGTTGGGAGGAGAGGATAAAATGCACTAATACTAGATAGCTCCAAGGTTCCAGGGAATAACAGTCATTACTTCTGAAGGGCTGCTGTTTAGGAAAAATGGTCTAAGTTTATTTAAGCTAAGCAAAACACTAAGAATCAGAAACTGGATTCATTGCTTTGCTCCTGACATTAAGTGGGTGGTAGAGATGCAATGTTCAACCAAAGCACAGTGCTCCATTCGGAATCAAAGTCCCAGCACATTTCAAAATGCGAAAAGTATTCAGAAAAGAAATCTAATGGCAGTCATAGTGGCACATGCCTGTAATCCCAGCATTTAGGAGACAGAGAAGCAAAAAGATCATGACAAGTTTGAGGACAATCTCCTCTACATATAGCAAATTCCAGGCCAGCCAAGGTTACACAGCCAGACTTTCTGTCTTAAAACACACACACACACACACACACACACACACACACACACACACACAAAACAATTATTAACTACAAGGGGGAAAAAAACTTGAAAAAAGGGAAATGTAATCACTGAACCTCATTTGACTGAGCAAGGAACTGTGTGTGTGTGTGTGTGTGTGTGTGTGTTTACAAAATAAACAGTTCAAATACTGGACATGAACTTTTTCTTTCTTACTTTCTTTTTGAGATAGGGTTTCACTCTAGCCCAGGCGGACTTGGAATTCACTAAGTAGTCTCAGGGTGGCCTCAAACTCATGGTGATCCTTGTACCTCTGCCTCCCAAGTCCTGGGATTAAAGGCGTGCGCCTCCACGCCCAGCTTGGACATAAATTTAATAAGATATTGAGATCTAATACTATAGTGAGGGAGTATGGACTGGGACCTAAAATCTTCCTTTACCATCTTAACAGATGAAGTTGACTTGGATTACTCAGGAAAAGGCCATGGCCACATATCACTTAGGAATATGATTACACACACTTGCAGAAACAAACCAGGGGATGCTCACAGGGGACTAGTTTTTTTTTTTTTTTTTTTATGCCAAGCCTTTCATAAGCTTTAGGTAAGTATGTCTTTGTTTTAAAAAAAAAAAAAAGTTATTTTTAGCAGGGCGTGGTGGTGCACGCCTTTAATCCCAGCACTTGGGAGGCAGAGGTAGGCAGATCACCATAAGTTCAAGGACACCCTGAGACTACATAGTGAATTCCAGGTCTGCCTGAGCTACAATGAGACACTACCTTGAAAAACCAAAAAAAAAAAGTTATTTTTTTTCAAGTTACAAGAATGTCCAAACTGGGGAGGAAAAGGCAAGGAGATCAGGAATTAAGGCCAGCCTAGACTACACAAGACCCAGGCTCATAATAATAATAAGAAGAAGAACAAAAATCTCAAACAACACCATAACCCACAAAAGTACTTAGAAGAGTAAAACTTCGAAGAATTCCCAGTCACTATAATGTAACTGATGTCCTTTTGACATGCCCAAATCAAATTGCCTAAGTTCATGAGGGAAAACTGTGGTCACAGTGTAGAAAGAAAAAGAAAGGCAGCTCAGTTATGGATGATTTTTTCCAGCAAGGAAGAAGCCCTGGGTACCAACCCTAGAGGCTGAGGGATGCCAAAGAAAATAGTCAAACAAACAAAAGAAAGAAGCCAAGGCTGATGGTCTAGAGACATGGCTCAGTAGTTAAAGGCACTTGCTTGCAAAGTCTTCCAGCCTGGGCTCAATTCCCCAGTACGTAAACCCAGATGCACAAAGTGGCCCATCCATCTGGAGTTGATTTTCAGTGGTATAAGACCCTGGTGTGCTCTTTCACTTCTTTCTTTCTTTCTTTCTTTCTTTCTTTCTTTCTTTCTTTCTTTCTTTCTTTCTTTCCTTCCTTCCTTCCTTCCTTCCTTCCTTCCTTCCTTCCTTCCTTCCTTCCTTCTTTCTTTCTTTCTTTCTTTCTTTCTTTCTTTCTTCCCTCCCTCCCTCCCTCCCTCCCTCCCTCCCTCCCTCCCTCCCTCTCTCTCTCTCTCTCTCTCTTTCTTTCTTTCTTTCTTTCTTTCTTTCTTTCTTTAGGTAGGGTCTCCCTATAGTCCCAGGCTGGCCTCGAACTCACAGTAATCCTTTTACCTCTACCTTCCTAGTGCTGAGATTAAAGGCATGTGTCACCATACCTGATTTTTTCCTCTCTTTTTCTCTCTCTCTCCGATTACAAAAAAAAAAAAAATACTATATATTATTTTAAAAATCCAAGGAAGAACCAGGTGTGGAGAACCAGCACTGGAGAGGCAGAGGTAGGAGGATTGCCATGAGTTTTAAGGCCATTCTGAGAGTACATAATGTATTCCAGGTCAGCCTGAGTTAGAGTGAGACCCTACATGGAAAAACCAAATAATAATAATAAAATTAAAAATAAACAACAACAACAACAAAACAAGGATGAAAGTGAATGAATTTTCTACTCTTGCTCGGTGTCTTCTTTATTATAAGGAAAAATAGTCATTTAAATTCATTTAAATTTATTATGACTTGATTGTGAAAAGGTTTTCATTCAAAGCTACAATTGGGCTAGAGAGGTGGTTTAGTGGTTAAGGCACTTGCTTGCTAAGCCTAAGGTCCCAGGTTCAATTCTCCAGGCCCCACGTAAGCCAGATGCACAAGGTGGTGCATGCATCTAGAGTTCATTTGCAGTGGCTAGAGGCCCAGCTGAGCACATTCTTTCTCTTAAATAAAAATAAATATTTTTTAAGCTCTGTTTTTAAAAAAGCTATACAAGCCGGGTGTGGTGGTAGTGCACGCCTTTAATCCCGGCACTCAGGAGGCAGAGGTAGGAGGATTGCCATGAGTTCAAGGCCACCCTGAGATGACAGAGTGATTTCCAGGTCAGCCTGAGCTAGAGTGAGACCCTACCTTGAAAAAAAAAAAAGCTATAGAATTAAAATCACTCTCCCAGTCAGTAAGACACTCCTAGCTCCCTAGCATAGTTTTTGGTTTGCAGGTTATAAGGATGTCAACCCACTAAGGTCTAAACACTCAAATATAATACACCATGAACATAAAGGCCTATATTATTGTCAGCAGCACACCTTAAAAGCTTCACCTTCAAAACCAAGGAATCTCTCCTCCCCACTCCTCAAACATCCCACCATTTGGATCAAACAAGACACAGGTCCAGCTATACTATGATACATATATTCCACCCTCCCCCAAAACAAAGCCTGTCAGAGTTCCAGTAACTAAGAATGCCAGATCCTGGGCTGGAGAGATGGCTTAGCGGTTAAGCACTTGCCTTTGAAGCCTAAGGACCCCGGTTCAAGGCTCGGTTCCCCAGATCCCACGTTAGCCAGATGCACAAGGGGGCGCACGCGTCTGGAGTTCGTTTGCAGTGGCTGGAAGCCCTGGCGCGCCCATTCTCTCTCTCTCCCTCTATCTGTCTTTCTCTCTGTGTCTGTCACTGTCAAATAAATAAATAAATAATGGATAAAAAAATATTAAAAAAAAAAAGAATGCCAGATCCTGAAGAAACAAAACCAAGTGTAGGGACCACTGCTCCAAAGAGTTTGGTCAACAGTGGCTTGATCTGTAGCCTTAGGCTGGTCAACTATGCTCCCAAGATGGCCCCTTTCCCCCCATCCTGCCCTGGGTCACCTTCTATTTTCTTCTTTTTTCTCTTAAAAATATTTTACTTATTATTTATGCAAGAGAAAAAGAGAGAGAGAGAGAATTGGCATGCCAGGGCCTGTAGCCACTGCAAATGAACTCCAGATGCATGTTCCACCTTGTGCATCTGGCTTACATGGGTACTGGGGAATTGAACCTGGGTTTGTAGGCTTTCCAGGCAAGCACCTTAACCTCTGAGCCATCTCTCCAGCTCCTCTTCTCTCCTCCTCCTTTTTTTTTTTTTTTTTTTTTTTTTTTTGAGATAGGGTCTCACTGTAGCCCAGGCTGACCTGGAATTCTGTAGTTCCAGGCTGGCCACGAACCCACAGTGATCCTCTTACCTCATCCAGGATTAAAGTCTAAGACTAAAGGTATGTGGCACCACATCTGGTCCCTCTTTTCTTCTTGATGAGAGGCAGAACTTGGGTGTGAATTTCTGCTTTCACCCCTTCCCCCCCCCCCTTGGCTGGGAATCCTTGTGCAATACGCAAACTATACAATCTGATGGAGTGACCCTTGTGAGAAGTCAGCTTATATCAGGGGTTACCCACTGAATGTTGCTTGGTTCTGACTCACAAGGTTCCTTCTGAATCTAGGTTTCTTGGGTTCTCAGCATAGTCATTGGTGCGGCAGACCCAAATCAACTCAAAGGAGGCTGGAGTAAACCAGATATATCCTGGAAAGTTGTGATGGAAACCAGAAAGGGGTAAGGATGAAGACATCAGGGTTTACTCAGGGGTTCTCCACTAACTCTAGGACTTCAGCTCCCATTGAGATCTAAAACATGAGCAGCATGCCCCAAAGCCTTGCTAAAAATGTTATCTTCACCTGGAGATGAGAAAGTGACCCAAAGGACATACATGCCTTTTGGATATTCAAAAATAGCAAAGGGCTGGAGAGATGGCTTAGCAGTTAAGCACTGGCCAGTGAAACCTAAGGACCCCGTTCAAGGCTCAATTCCCTAGGACCCAGGTAAGCCAGACGCCTAAGATGGCACATGCATCTGGAGTTTGTCTGCAGTGCCTGGAGGCCCTGGTGCACCCATTCTCTCTCTCTCTCTCTCTTTCTGCCTCTTTCTCTTTCTGTCTGTCTGTTGCTCTCAAATAAATAAATAAAATAAAAAATAAAAATAAACAAAAATGGGAAAATGATTCAATTTCAGATTTAGGGAAGGTGTGTCTTCTTAAGGGAGCCAGAGAAAATAATAACCACCAATTCCAAAGCCAAACAAAATCATGTTTTTGTACCACGTTTCTATCTGTCTCCTAGTCAGAGCCACAATGAAATAGCAGATCAAATAGCAGATCAAAGGCAGAGGCAAATACAATTATGCTGCCTGTGAAACCCCTAGCATGAAATTAGAAGTCAAACTCACCATTCAGGGGTTAGAAACAAGTATAATGGGAACCTGGGGCCCGGGAGATGTACTCACTCCCTTCCCGTCACAACACCATCCATGCTAGATATTTAGATATTCAGTTATTGATTTATTTGTTCTCTGTGTGTGTGTATGTGTGTGTGTGTGTGTGTGTGTGTACATTTGCCTCTTGCAGCTGACAAGGAATAACAGACACTTAAACCACTTCATGGGTGGCTTGGGAATTGAACCCAGGCCAACAGGTTTGGCAAGCGCCTTTACCCACTGAGCCATCTTACCAGTGCTCCATGCTGGATAGTTAAATCCATATCTGGGGTTACAGCACAAATATTAAGCATTCAAGTGATTTCTTTTTTTTTTTCCCCACACTCTAAGAACTGCATTAACTATATTCCTAGCATTGGACCATCTAAAGATATCTGTAGATTGAGGTGAGGTGGTGATCTGGAAGAATTGCCACACATTGCCCCCTGAATGGCCAGTGGGCAGTGGTAGACTTTGATGGTTTCATCTATTACCATTTCCTTTTCAATGCTGAAGAGCCAAAAAGCTGTCTGTCTAACCCGTCACTCAAGTCTTTCTCAGTCCTTCCTATGTTTGACAAGCTCACAGAGAGCTATCTTTTGATATTTTCTATTTTTTTTCATAAAATCCATATTTGCCTTATAGCTGTATTTCTTTTACGCTGGCCTAATTTTAGCTTTCTGCTTCCCCCTGCCCCCATATAATTTATGAGGCCTCTTGAGGGTATAAGCATCTATTATAACATAGACTATTCTGTTTAGAGCCACTGCTAATTAAGCTTAGCTCTCCAGAGTGCCTGCCATGGCTTCCCAGCTCCCCCAATGGCCACAAGCTCATTGTCACTCCTCCCAACTGAGAAGCAAGATCTATGTCTCTTCCCCTAGAATCTCAGTGAGCTGTGACAAGTCATAACTAGTGACACACAAGTGACATGGCATGACTTCTGAGAGTGAGTCAAGTTCGGCCTAATTTGCTAGAGCTCTTATTTTTGGTGCCTGGAACTCAGATCTACTACTTATTAGCCATTATGCTGTGAGGGAGTCCAGGCCACATGGACAGTCCCATGTTTGTGGAGAGCCCACAGCTCAGGGCCCAGCCAACAGCTAGGCATGTGCGTTGAGATGCTACCACATGATTCGAGCCCCAAGCTGTTGAATCTTTCCAGCAAATTTCAGGCCCATAGAACCCATGAGCAGAAAGAAATTGTTTCTGCGTTCCCCTACCCCTCACATGCCATAGGATAAATCCATTTCACAGTATGTTGCTTAAGCCATAAGAGAAGGTGCACTGGATCCTAGCACTCAGGAGGCAGAGGTAGGAGGATCACTGTGAGTTGGAGGCCCCCCTGACACTACATAGTAAATTCCAGGACAGCCTGAGCTAGAGTGAAACTCTACCTCATCAAACAAAACAAACAAACAAAAAAAAAAAAAAAAACAAAAAAAACCCCAAAACAAAGTGTGGCTGGGCCTGTAGCTCAGAGGTAAAGTATATGCCTAGCATGCATAAGGCCCTGGGTTCCATCTCCAACACTATAAAAAGACAAAGGGGGAAAAATTTAAAGGGAGAGGGCGGGGTATTTGTAATCATAAATCAAATACTCCATTTTAGTTTGTTTTGCAACAAGGTCTCCATATGTAGCCCAGAATGGCCTTGAATAAATTCATGATACATGTGCTTGCACTTTCTAAGGGTTAGGATTACCCACATATACCACCATACCCAGTCCACAGCATTTTGATCTTTATGAAAATCCTGGTAAGATAGTGAACCCTGTCTTCCTCAAAGTGGATCTCAACTCTCTCCTAAAAGAATCTGCTTCAAAGGACCCTGTTGTTCCCTCCGGACCTACATCAGTGCACAGGGGAGCGACAGAAAGCGAGCACTTTGCTCTCTCACATACTCTCTTCCCCTCCATGGTCTTGTTGTCTCCCCTTGAAGATGCTTATGTCTCAATGGAAGGGGAGCTGTTGGTAGGTGTGCCAATATACTTCATTTTCTTCCCCTCCCTCTCTTTCTTCCTCCCTTCCTTCGTTTCTTTCTTTCTCTCTTCTTTTCTTTGGTCTTTTGAAGTAGGGTCTCACTGTAGTCCAGGCTGACCTAGAATTCACTATATAGTCTCGGGATGGCCTTGCACTCAGTGATTCTCCTACCTCTGCCTCCAGAGTGCTGGGATTAAAGGCATGCACCACTATGCCAGCTTTCATTTTCTTCCTCACTTCTCCAACACGCCCAGTTCCATTCTGTTTAAAATTTATTTATTTATTTATTTATTTATTTATTTATTTATTTATTTGAGAGAGAAAGAGGCAGAGAGACAGAAAGGGGTGGGGAGGAAAGAAGGAGGGAAGGGATGGGTGTGCCAGGGCTTCTATCACTGCAAACAAACTACAGATGCATGTATCACCTTATGCATCTGGCTTTACATGGGTGCTTGGGAATTTAACCTGGGTCCTTTGGCTTTGCTGGCAAGTGCTTTAACTGCTAAGCCATTTCTCCAGTCCCCTTTTTATGCTTTACAATATTTTTTGTTTTGTTTCATAATATTTTAATTTATTGATTTGCAAAGAGCGAATTAGGCATGCCAGGGTCTCTTGCCACTACAAATGAACTCCAGATGCATGGACCAATTTTGTGCATCTGGCTTTATGTGGATACTGAAGCCTCAAAGTTGGGCTATCAGACTTACTTTGCAAGCAAGCTCCTTTAACCATGTCCCCAGCCCTTGTCTGTCTTTTAAAATGCTGGGGATGGATTGAGGCAATGGTTCAGTGGTTAAAGGCACCTGCTTGCAAAGCCTACTGACCTGGGTTAGATTCCCCAATAAACATGTAACGCCAGGCACTTAAAATGCTGGGGATAAAGCCAGGTAGCATGGCTCACACCTTTAATCTCAGCATTTGGGAGGCTGAGGTAAAAGGATTGCCATGAGTTTGAGGTCAGCCTGGATTACAGGGAGTCTCTTCTTCAAAATACAAAGTGGGGAGGGGCTGGAAGAATGGTGTCTGCTTGCAAAGTCTAGTCTGCTGACAGGGGTTTGATTCTCCAGTACCCATGCTCATTTCAAATGGCAAGAGGGGATGTGAGGGTGATCTGGCTGTGACATCTGTCACCCCATTGATCACCAGGGTTGATTCGGCCGATCTGGCTGGCTAGGCGGGTGGGTGTCTCCTTCCTCCCTCACTGCTACATGGGTGTCTCTCTTGAAGCTGCAGCCTTCCCTGAATCGAGGAGGACCCGTCTTCGATCAAGGGTATGAGAGTAGCTGTGCTCCCCTGCTAGAACCTCCAAACAAGCTCCCAAATGGCAAGAGGTCCCTGGTGTGCTCGTGTTTGTTCTCTTTTCCTCTCTCAAATAAACAAATATTTTTTAAAAAATTAAAGTTTTTTGCCGGGCGTGGTGGCGCATGCCTTTAATCCTAGCACTCGGGAGGCAGAGGTAGGAGGATCACCGTGAGTTCGAGGCCACCCTGAGACTCCATAGTGAATTCCAGGTCAGCCTGGACTAGAATGAGACCCTATCTCGGAAAACAAAAACAAAAACAAAAATTAAAGTTTTTCGAGGTAGGGTTTTATTCTGATCCAGGCTGACCTGGAATACACTACGGAGTCTCAGGGTAGCCTTGAACTCATAGGAATCCTACCTCTGCCTCCCAAGTGCTGGGATTAAAGAGGTGTGCCACCATGCTGGGCGCATAAATAATTTTTTACATGCTGAAGATGGAGCTCAGTGATAGAACATTAGGCTGACTTGCACAAGGCCCTGAGTTGTTGGATTCCCAGCAGTGCAAAGATAAAAGCAGGGAGGGAGATAGGCTGGGAGAACTGTTGCCTATACTTTGTGAAGCTCTGGGTTTGATCTCTGGCACTGCAAGTGAAACAAGCTGCAGTGGGGAGAAAAACTAGCCAAACTGTGGGAGTCTGTGATGGGAGTAGAGTTGGGGAGGAGATGGGAAATGGGGAGCTACTTTGAAAAAGCCAGTATAGGTGGTGCAGTAAAAGGAAGCAGGCAGCCTTTTGTCCTTACCCTGTCTAATGCTAAGGGATGGGCTTGCCAAAAATACTGTTCAACCATGACAGGCAAGTAGAGGTCCACGGTGAGGGGACACTTCTTTCACAAAAAGCCAGTACCAACGGGCATTATCTGCCACCCACTCATCTCTCGCTGCCTGGCTGGCACAAAGTGCACAGTCCAGGCCCAACTACAAGTCAGTTCTGTACAGGGAAGTCAAAGGGCCTGGGACCTGCCCCTCCCCAAGAAGCTTAGACCAAAGACTAGCAAAGCTTCCTCCAAGAGGTCACGGCTTTGCAGCTGCCTGCCAGTGGCTCCAATATACATGTTTATATACATACACACACACACACACACACACACACACACACACACACACATACATATATGTAATTTTTTTTTTTTTTCGAGGTTGGGTCTCCTTTTAACCCAGGCTGACCTATGTGGTCTTAGGCTGGCCTTGAATTCACAGCAAGCCTCCTACCTCAGCCTCCCAAATGTTTCACTTGAAGGCTTGCTGCAACTAAAGGCATGTACCACCATGCCTGGCCTTGTTTTTATATTTTATTTTTGTGTGTCACCAGGGTCTCTTGCCATCACCATGCCTGGCCTTGTTTTTATATTTTGTGTGTGTGCATGCATGAACGTGCCCAGGGTCTGTTGCCACTGCAAATAAATGCCCATCTGGCTTTATGTGAGCAACTGGGGAATTGAACCCTGGGCTGCTAGGCTTTGAAACCACTAAGCCATCTCCCCAGATACAATTTTTTTTTTTTTTTGAGACAGGGTTTCTCACCCTGTTCCCCAGGCTGGCATATTCACGCTACAGTGCAGGTCCTCTAGCTGCTGCAAACAAACTCCAGATGCATGAACCACCTTGTGCATCTGGCTTACATGGGCACCGGGGAAATTAAACCTTGGTCCTTAGTCTTCACAGGCATGCACCTTAACCACTACGGCATCTCTCCAGTGCCTAGAAGCAATTCTTTCTTTTAAAAAAAGTTATTTTCTTTATTTATTAGAGAGAGAGAGAATGGGTGAACCAGGGCCTCTAGCCACTGCAAATAAACTCCAGATGCCACCGTGTGCATCTTGCTTATGTGGGTTCTGGGGAATTGAACCTAGGTCCTTAGGCTTTGCAAGTAAACACCTTACCCACTAAGCCATCTCTCCAGCCCAAGTAGTTCTTCCTTCCTTTCTTTTTTATTTTCTTTTTGGTTTTTCGAGGTAGGGTCTCACTCTGGTCCAGGCTGACCTGGAATTAACTCTGTCATCTCAGGGTAGCCTCGAACTCACGGCGATCCTCCTACCTCTGCCTCCTGAATGCTGGGATTAAAGCCGTGCGCCACCACGCCCAGCTCCAAGTAATTCTTTCTTAATCCACCCCAGGACCTCACACATAGTAAGAAAATTCCTGGCCAATGAGACTTGCACCTTCTTTCTGGCATTTCCAACGATCTCAGCCCAAATCTTCCCCCTTTCTCCTTCAAGACCAATGGCACAGCATTCATTCACTAAGAGTTTATCATAACCTCCTTGGTGCTTTCCGTGCAATAACTTATTGATCTTTTCTCATTCTTGTGACATGGGCATTCTCATGCCTACGTTACAGATAACAGGTAAGCTAAACCTTAGAGAGGTCAAACACCACTGGGAAAGAACTACTTTCTTTTTTTTTTTTTAATTTTATTTATTTATTTATTTGAGAGCAACAGACACAGAGAGAAAGACGGATAGAGGGAGAGAGAGAGAATGGGCACGCCAGGGCTTCCAGCCTCTGCAAACGAACTCCAGACGCGTGCGCCCCCTTGTGCATCTGGCTAACGTGGGACCTGGGGAACCGAGCCTCGAACCGGGGTCCTTAGCCTTCACAGGCAAGCGCTTAACCGCTAAGCCATCTCTCCAGCCCAAGAACTACTTTCTTTAAGGCCACATGTACCCTGCTCCAGAGCTTTCTTTGCCACAGCTTTTATCTCTCAAACATTTTGAGGGTTTATTTTGTGCACGGCCATATGCACAGCCTGTAAAGATAAATTAGTCCCTACCTGTGGAGCATTCAGCATTTAGCAGGGGAGACAAGACAGATTGTAATATAGTGGCATTGAGCTTTGATGTGGGAATGACCCAGGTACTTTGGGAGCGCTTCTAAATGTCTTCATCATTGTCCTACATCCTGCCTCAAATTTCTTAGCCTCTCAGGTTGCTTCTCACAAGTCTGTTCTTCTTGTCTTTTCTGAAGCACTAGCTTTTGGCCTCCCTCCTATGCCTGTTTCTTTTTTTTTTTAATTAATTAATTTATTTATTTGAGAGTGACAGACACAGAGAGAAAGACAGATAGAGGGAGAGAGAGAGAATGGGCGCGCCAGGGCTTCCAGCCTCTGCAAAGAAACTCCAGACGCGTGCGCCCCCTTGTGCATCTGGCTAACGTGGGACCTGGGGAACCGAGCCTCGATCCGGGGTCCTTAGGCTTCACAGGCAAGCGCTTAACTGCTAAGCCATCTCTCCAGCCCACTATGCCTGTTTCTTTCTGCAGGGTCTGTATATATTCACACATCCAGCAGGGTTGGGTAGAATTTCCTGGCCTCTGGGTCACTGGAGGAGGAACTAGACCCTGACTATTTGGCAGCCCCAGGCTGACTCAACTGGGAAATGGGCACAGAGGCCCCAACACCAAGCAGGCTAGTAGGCCCTTCCAAGGCTTTCATTGAAGCCTGTTAAAGGGCTCTGGGCTTCCTCTGATGAAAGGCGTTTAAGTGCATCTGGTTATGATTACAGGGGAGGAGAAAGCCAGGCAGTCTCTGGGGGATTGGACCAGTCATCTGGCTCTGCCTTCCTCCCAGCAAAACTGGCTGCTGGTGGGGCCAGGAGGCCAGGTGTGGGGGCAGGCAGGAAGCAGAACCAGTCAAGACCCTCCAATTCTCCAAGGTGCCTGACCCCAGCACCCCCCCCAACTCCATCAGGTGGGACTTCCAGAAACAGCTCTGTGACTCACAGATGACAGGTTCCTTTGAGAAAGTCAAGTTCAGAGTGGCTGCTGTCCACCCCTGACCAATATCTCTTCACTGATCTCTACACCCTTCAACCTACCTAATACTGTCCTAAAAGATCCCTGAACTTCCATCTACTTCCCAACTTCTCATCTCTCTCCAAGGAAGTTCAAACAGCCTCAATGGTTTCTGAAAGTGATTAAAAAAGAAGACAAGGAAAGGGCAGAAAAAAAAAAAAAAATAACCTTAGGAAAGGCACATTTTCAAAAGTTAAAAACCTCAACTTTTTTCCGTGCTTTTCAGTTAGCCTGGTATCATTTCCCATAAAACAGACGTGTTAAGGATGTTCCCCATCACTGTAAATGACAACCGTGCTAAAAGAAGAGAAGAGATTAATATGAAAATAACTGGCTACCCCAGAACGTCCCAAGCCTTTCTGTGCCCAGCACCTGTCCCTAGGGGGGAGGGGGACTTCACGTGAGCATAAAAAGCTCTTGGGAGATCGGATGGATTAAACACAGTCTGCGGTCCTAGAAATGAAAATGCATTTTTCTTCCCGCCCTGATTGAATCCCGCTGCGTGCTATTATTGTCAAGTCTCTTCTCCCCATCATTTCTTTCTTTCCTTCTTTTTTTTTTTTTAAAGTGGGTCTGCACGGCCCTCTGCCGCCTGCTTGGTTTTTATTGGGCACACAGCCTGGTCTGCGTGAATTCAACACGTCGTGACCGTCTCGCAGGCGCGCATGGACACCCTCGGATTGACATTTGGATGAGAGGTGGGCGTATTGTCTCAGCGGCGCCACACACACACACACACACACACACACACTCTCTCTCTCTCTCTCTCTCTCTCTCTCTCTCTCTCTCTCTCTCCCTCTCCCTCTCCCTCTCCCTCTCTCTCTAAAGGGGTACAGACCCCTTGGCCAACCTTCCTCGCAACTCATAATTACAGATGACCTTTGTGAAAGGCAATTAAAATATGGTAATGATCGATACGCTCTCCAGTTTCCAAAAAGACAAATACACAGGTGTTGGCTTCAGCTGGCTCCACCTGGCCGGGTCACGGAGACTCCCCGGCTCAGGAATGAACTCTTTCTCCAGGGAACCTTTGATTCCCAGAGCTCGCCTTCGGAGCGAAAGCTCTCCCCTCCCCTCCTCCCCACCATGCTTTGGCCGCCAGGCGCTGGCTGGTGGCGGCGGGGCTTTGTCATCGAAACGTACACGAATGCACCCGGCCACCATGGGACCTCGCGGCCCCTGCGCCGTTTCCGCCCTCGCTTCGTTCTCCTTCCCACTTGGTCTCTTACAGAGCGTTTCCGAGCCCTCTCTTCCTGTACGTGTACCGCACTTCACAATCGGGAACTCGGGAAGCCTCGGGAGGGTGTGGGAGGAGGGCGGGGGGGGGGGGACGGACGCGACACGGGACCAAACGCTAAAGGGCAGAACGTGAGGTTTCCAGGCTTTGTTTAGTCCCTTGCCCCTGCCCCGGAGGGAACTGTGGCCCACGGGGGAATTGGAAGACGTTAAACGCCAACCTTCCCCCACAGCCAAAGTGGACCTCATGGCTCTTGGAGGATGTCCCGACCTGTCCACAAGTGGCTCTCCGCACCCAGGCAAATTGCATTGTCATAATGGTGGTTCCTGTTGCTCCAGGCCTGGCGGGGAGGGGTACTAGGGCCACAGGCGCATCCCACCTGTACACAGTGCACACTGGGCGAGAGGCGCCCAGGGACCGAGGTTCTCCCCACCCCCTAATATGCCTGGGAGAGACATCGACTCAGGCTTTCCCGCTCCTCCAGCCTTCCGGGACAACGAACACAGAGCCAGGGCGGCCTCTCTCCTTTCATTACGGGCCTACGAAAGCAGCAGCCCAGGCAAATATGTAGCTATTAAAATTAATCGCCCTGCGTTGTCAGCTGAACATAATGCAAATTATTTATGGGCTGTCTGCGCAATATTTATCATCGTGCAGGCTCCAGGCGCTTCGTGCCTCCTGGCCTCCCCCGCCCGCCCTGGCCTGCGCAAGGCGAAGCTGAACAGACTGCAGTGGCCCAAGGAAGGCCTGGGCACCTGGATGGGCTTCCAAGGGCGAGGAGAGTGTCAAGCTGCCTTCCAGGCCTAAAGCCTCACTTTAGTTTCTGTTGGTTTACTGCTCATTTATTGGAGGCCCACTATATGCAACAAACATGAGGGGGTGACATCAGGGAGTGAAAATCAACATGAAGAACTCTAAACCAAGTAGACTAGGCCAGGTTATGAGGGGTGATGCAGCCAGAGGGTCCTCAGTAACCCAGGAGACTTTTCCGTGCCTGAAGTCTGTGTTCCAACCTGGGACTCGGAGGTTTGCAGAGCTGGATTTGCAGTAAAAGAAACTAAGAGCTTCAGATGTACCCAACAGATCCAAGCTCAATTCTGTGAAATGGAAAAGGAATTCTCGGTCCTCTGAGCCTCAAAACTTGTTGGCTGATGGTAGAAAACAGATTAACTGCTAATTGTTGAAATTGGCCAAGCTCTTAGGTTTATCACTGCTGGGGACCCCTTGGTATTCGCTTCACTTTTTATATGTAAAAGAAGCCTAGGTGCCTCCTAAAAGGCTTTTGTTTCTCTTTCAAATACTGTGTTTTAAAAAACAGCAGCAACACGCCACCCCACCCCCTCTCCAACCCAGCCTTCTGGTTTAAAAAACACAAAACAAAACAAAAACCGGGAGGAGAAATAATCTATAGGACAATCCCCCCCTACTGGTCGGCTCTGGTGTTGGGGCTTTTTACACTGATCGAGTCGCACAGAGCTGCGGAGGTAAACAGTCTTTCGGCGCTGCTGCTAAATGAATCACTAGGGGGAAGAGCCTGGACTGGATGTTGGGGGAGGCCTCTGGAACCAGGTCAGGTGCCAGGGCCCTGAAGGGCACATAACGAGGAACTGTGGGGTGAAGGCGGCTGAACCCTAGCCAGAGACCCAAAAGCCTGGAAGGGAGAGGATGGTGGGTGGTGGGCACAGCGGGAGTCCCTCCACCCCCCCCCCCTTGAAATCCCCAAGGCTATGTAAGGAGCCAGTCATGGTGTGGAGGTCTTGCTTGTTTGAAGGTTACTGGGGCCTCCCCTTCCCCCCCCACCACACCCTGTTATGGGAGCTCTGGGCCTTCAGGATGAAAAAGAATGCCTACCTCTTTCTTTTGATATTCATTTAAAACAAGTTATCACCTTTCTTTACTATCTTCATCCTACATGACAATATCACCTCAGTCAGAGCCTGTCAATAGCCTACTTCCAGGGTCATGAGGGTGTAGCATCTAAGGGTATCTGCTGTCCAGACTAACAAAAGGGGGCAGCCAGAAAGCAACTTTGAATTTGTATTCTTCTTCTGGTTTTCTTCTCAGAGATATGACTTGACCCATTTTAAAAGCCCCCTTTCATTCCTATTAATCCCCAATTTTGAAGGGGATTTTTCTTAGATCGTTCGGGAGATTCTCCCAGTACTTCAGAAACTTAATTGGAAATGATGGGGGTGGGGAGTTTCAAAATACTAGGTGGCGTTTGGATTTATTATATCTACCATATCTTTGCATGGATTTGAGGACAAGCTTATTTCCGCTGCTTTTTAATCAGTGAATCACTGTTTTCCACGTAAGAAACTAACTGAACAGTGACCACAGTGAAAGAACAGGTTATTAATAAAGTTCTCAGAAACATACCTGACAAGGAGAGTGTTAATGTTCCCATTTAACAGATGAGGAGACTGCTGCCTCCAGCCCCAAATTTTAGATGCCATCCTCATTGAGAAGCTAGGTAAAATCTGCCTGATCAGGCGGGCCCCTGATCCTCCCCAGGTCAGTGTATCTTAATTAAATGCTGTATCCCTTTGCTGGGCATGGTGACACACGACTTTAATCCCAGCACTCGAGAGGCAGAGGTATGAGGATCACCAATAGTTCGGGGCCATCCTGAGACTACATAGTGAATTCCAGGTCAGCCTAGGCTAGAGTGAAACTCTACCTCAAGAAAGAAGAAAGAAAGAAGGAAGGAAGGGAAGAAAGACAGACAATAAAGGACGGACGTGGTGACGAACGCCTTAAACCCAGCACTTGGGAGGCAGAGTTAGGAGGATTGTGAGTTCGAGGCCAGCCTGAGTCTACAAAATGAATTCCAGGTTAGCCTGGGCTAGAGCAAGACCCTACCTCGAAAAACCAAAATAAATAATTAAATAAAATGCTGTATCCTTTGTTGGGATTTGTGTGCATGGACCAACCCCTCCCCCCCCGCTTGAAGTGGCTCCCTTCACAGCCTGCAAACCTCACGGATTGACTGTTTACTTCACCACTCAGCCCGGGAGCACCGTTTTAAAGTATTTCTGCAGACCCTCTGATCGGTGCCGGACACGTTTTATGGACCTGTGAGCCCAGGAGGCCAGGAAGGATTAGTCCCGGGTGTGGGTGGGGGGATTCCTGCGTTTAGGTTTAATCCCTAGGTGGGAGTGAGATAGGAGTTTGGTGGCTTCGACAATATGTGCCCCTCTTCCCATTAAACCCTGAGATTTGAGTCAAAGCAGATGGAAACCGAGACATGTGATCCCTAGTCCCCAATCCTCTATCTACGGCGATGAGTGATTGGGGAGGGGGAGGTAGAGGGCACACCCTGGGAGGCCATCACGAACCTGGAGAGCGCAGTTGGGCCTCCACCCCCAGTTTTACTCTTTCAGCTTAGTGGAAAGTAGAGTCGCAACCAGGGACGCAGCCGGAAAGAAACAATCACCGGCGTCTCGCTGCTCGTCACGCGAAGATGGCAGCGGCTCCCCTGGGTTTCAAGGTTCCGGGAAAGGCGTGTGCTCTGCCTTGAAACGCGCGGGGGAAGCTGCAGCTAGCGCTGCTGGGTCTCACTCCCACCTCCCGCCACCGGGCCCCCTGAGGTGGCCTGGGCCACAGGGGCATCAGGGCCGCCCAACCGCCGAATCCCGGGTCGGAGAGCTCAGAGGCAAAGCGTGAGAGGGTAGGGACACACACACACCCACACCCACACCCACTGGCCCAGGGAACACACTGGTGTCACGCGGCGGCCAACACAAACTGTGCAGGGCAGACTCCTACTAGCGGTGGCTGGAGGAGGGAGGCTAAGCCAGCCTTCGCGCTCGATGAGATGTGTACCCTCGCTCATCCACGCGCGGGTCCGACCGCCAAGTGCCCCCTTTGACTCCCAGGTCACTCTGAAACATGGAGCGAACAGATCCTCACCAGTAGCCACCCCATCATCACGGGCGCCATGAGGATCCACGGACTTGGCTGCGTGCCCCAAGGGGTACCAGCGTGCGCACAGACGCTGGGGAGGGCAAGAGCAGAGCGGCTGCTCCGCCTGGACCCTTCGGCGGCGCCGCAGAGCAGCGCCGCGGGCTGCCGAAGCGCCGGTGTGAACCGGGAGCAGGAAGGGAAACCCGGAGGCCCTGGAGACGAGCTGCGCGACTGGATCCGCGCTGTGCGTGTGTGCGCGCGCGCCCCGAAGCTGGTGAACCGGGGTTAGGGAGGACCGCGGGAGTATGGGTCACTCAGAGCAGTGTCAACTGGGCTTGAGGAACTAGGCTGTCCACCCCGCCGTGGGGCGCTAACAGAGAGAAGCACCGAGCTTCCGGAGTCGCTGCTGTGCATCCAGCCAGCTCGGTGGGAGGAGCCCAGGGCGCGCTACCGGCCCGCCGACCCGCACGGACCAGCCGCCACTGCAGGCAACGTTTTTGCTGCGCTGCACAGGACTACTGACGCTCGCTGATAAGGGGCTCCTGGGCAATCGGCTGCACCTCCCCCCGCCGCTAATCACCTCCGGTAGACTGGACCGCGGGATGCTACGCGGTTAGGTGGGTCAGGGCCTATCGTACCACCTTTTCTGACCGGGCAACGGAGCACAGTCACGTGCTTAGGTACCTTGTTCTGAACGGTCCCTTTGGAAAATAGTAGTCAAATGATGGGTCTTCGAGTCCTTTTTTTTTTTAAATCACATACTCCTTTGGAAGATTGAAGTCCACTCATTCTCTTTTAAACACCCACTAGATAGCTCACCGCTGTGAACCAATGCTACAGCGCAGGAGATGTAACACAGCTCTCTTTTTAGCCCATTTAGGGTCTATCCCAAACTTTGTGGTTTTGGGCAAGCTGCTTAACAGTTCTGGACTTCAGTGTCCTCATGTGTAAACAAGGTCAATCTTAGTGTCCACTTCATAATGGGGTGGTTGTGAGGATAACATGTTTCCATACGTAAGTGTGTATCCAATACAGTGCTATTGTGTCCAGTACAGTGCTACTGCATCCAATACAGTGCTACCTGTGTTTGTTATGATTTGTTACCCCCTATGGATGGAAAGGGGGAGTAAGAAACACAGGAAACCTATCCATCCAGGTTAAAGTTCCTGGGGGTCTATGTGGTTTAGGTAGGATGGAAAGGGCACTGTTATTGCCCACAGAAGTGTTAAGGCAAAATGTATTCAAACTATCCATGAACATGGCTGGACGTGCAGTGGGTTTTTTGTTTGTTTTGTTAAGAGACAGGGTTTCACAGTAGTCTAGGCTGGGTTCAGTCTCCCAAGAGCTGGGATTCCAGACATGAGCCACCATGCCCTGAGAGTGCCTTTTTGTTTGTTTTGGTGATGGGATCTCAAAGGCTAACTCATAGGTGGTAGCAGAGAACCTGAACTATTTTTTTCCAAGGTAGAGTTTCACTCTAGTCTAGGCTGACCTGCAATTCATTATGTAGTTTCAGGCTGGCCTCGAACTCACCATGATCCTCCTACCTGCCTCCTGAGTTCTGGGATTAAAGGTGTGTGACACCACACCCTACTGTTTTTATTTTTATTTTATTTTATTGGTTTCTCAAGGTAAGGTTTCACTCTATCTCAGACTGACCTGGAATTCACTATGTAGTCTCAGGGTGGCTTCGAACTCACAGTGATCCTCTTACCTCTGATAGAGTGCTGGAGCTAAAGGTGTGCACCACCACACTCAGCTCTTTTTTTTTTTTTAACATTTAAGAGAAACTATGGGCCCAGGGCCTCTTGCCTTTACAAACTCCAGACACAAGTGCCATTTTGTACATCTGACTTTATGTGGGTACTGGGGAAATAGAACCCAGGCTGTCAGGCTTTGCAAGCAAGCACTTTTAACCCTGGAGCTATCTTCCCAGTCTGGAGAACTTGAACTCTGAACCTTGAATTTCTGATCCGCCTGCCTCCACCTCCTGAGTGTGTCACTATACCTAGTTCATGTGAGGCGTGGGATTGAACACACGCTAGGCAAGCACTCTACCAGCTGAACTACAAACACAGCTCCAAGACTGTACTTTTCTGGCACTCATGTAGCCTGAATTAATGTCCAGTTCTAGTTAGGGCTTAGGCAATATTACCCACACACCCTACAATCAAGGGAACAACACTGGACCTCTAGCATGCTCTTCCATTTTTATGACTCCTATTATAAGTCAGTTCTTGGAGGAGTTGAGCAAAAGTCAAGTCGCCTGCTATTGGGGAGCCACACTTTACTGACACCCAAATGCAAGTACTTCGTATGGGCTCAGGATCCTAGCTGTCCTATTTCTGGTTTCAGAAAGGCTCCCATTACCATATCCAGCATGACGGCAGGAGAAGTCACTCATAATTCATTAGATAAGACTGCCTTTTCCTTTTGGAAGACCAAGGCAAATAACCTTTCCCTTGCTTTCTTAGGCTACTGTCTATCAATGGCCTAATCCCTTAAAAGTGCTGGCGATGCGCTGTGGCTCAGTAGATCCTTATCTAAACTGTGCGTGCCAGGCTGCCAGCCCTCGAAAGACAAAGGACACCGCCACCTCCAAGGTTTGCTCCTGAGACCTCAGGGTCACCTCAAGGGCTTGCCCTGAACATCCCCCAGAAGCCCCCCACGCTCGCTCAGCCTCAGCCGACCTACCCCCCCCCCAAGGTGGATCAATTCCGCAGCCCTAAATCCGAATTCCAGTTTTCGAGCACCACCGGAGAGTTCATGTTTTCCTTGCCCCCAGGCCGTGTGGTGGGTGAGGGAGAGTCCGAGGAAGGCAGCATCTCAGGGCACAGCGCCCTCCTCCTTCCCGCACGTACGCAGGAAAAGAAAAAGGCAAGAGAAAATCGTGGGCTGTAAAAGCTTAAGAACAAACAACCCCAGGCGGGAGTTTGCAAGGAGGAAGCCACCTCAAATAGAAACTACAACTAAAATAATATCTTAGAGTTCTATTAATTAAAGGTTCTAGAAGGTGGAGTGCAAAGAAGACCTCGCCTTCTTAGGCCATGCCAAGATAATGGTGCTGAGCCCGGCGCCTCCAGCAGACGCGTTTTAATACTAAGCAGAGAGCAAGGTTCGCATCTACCGATTAACCTGTTATCACCGTATTTTTAACTGACTCAACGTGTATTTGATTGGGGTAGGTAGAGGATAGATCTCACTTGGAACATACACGGGGAAGCTGTATTTAACTGGCCAAGTTCCGAGGCCGTCAGACCACATTTGTTTGGTCCCACAGGGAATTCACGTTTTCTAGCCAGGGAGGGGTCAGGCGGCCCTCGTGGCTCCTCCTCCGGCGGTTTCCTGGCGAGCCGCCCATCCTCCCCTAGCACCGAGAAGGCAGCCACATTAATACTCCCGGGCAGCCTGCTCTGACCTATACTGTCATTTTTTCCATCGGTCAGGATCACGCTGGGGGGTGGGGTGGTTCTCCTCCGAGGGGCTCTGCACGGATCGTTGGGTTTTCCCCGGCGAACTTAACACGGAGGCAGAAGGGGCAGATGGAAACCAGGCCTCGGCTGGTCGGGCGCGCGGAAGCGCCGCACTCGGCAGCTCGACGCAAAGCCAGGGCTGGATTTTCGCGGCCTCGGCCCGGCGGCCTCCCAGCGCCGGCGATATCCTCTCTCCCAGGGCTGAGCAAACATGCTCTCCTAATTCCACCCTGGAGACAGCAGCTGTGCTGCGAGAGGGGCGGGAGGGAGGGGAAACCCGCAACTTTTCCACTAGAAAGTGTGTGGCGCACAGGAGAGGTGAAGGCCCACCCCGATTCTATGCACGTAACGACACAGCATCTAATCAGTGTCACTGCCAGGAATACGCTGCCGCGGAGGGCGACACTCCCGCCCCCACCAACCTGCAGGAGGGAGGGGGAATGCAAATGGCGTCTCACGTCGTCCCAGACTGCGCAGCACACGCCGCCGCGACAGCAAGCAGACATTATAGCGAACCGAGGTGCAGTGTCTGCGGACGCGAACACGATGGCTCAGGACCCTCGCCCAAGCCAGATCGCATTAAAAGAACTAGGGCTACCACTGTCAGTTCCGAAGCCACCCACCGCCCCTCGCCCTCACCTCCGGAAGAACCACCCTTCCCCGATGGTGGTGCGGGGTGTGTGTGGGGGGGGTCTTTGATAGACAACAGTTCTAACCCTAAGATGGGTTTCCTGTCCCAGGTCAGCCCACACTACTCCACTCTCAAGACCTGAGCCTCGGGCACTGTCCTAGGAAGTGGCATACATTTCAGGCCACAGGGGCAAAGGTAGAGGGATACCAAAGTGAGGTGTTCCCGAGGGTTCTGGATGGTCAAGTTTGTGTCCTTTCCCTTCCACTTTGGAAAAGCGTGAGACCCTCTCGGCTGGCCACGAGGCCAGCCTCGCCTTCACGGTGGCGCCGACGGTTTCTGCGGCCCGACACCCCCAGGGAGGCCCAGAGATCGCCCTCGTTTTTCCGGTGCCACCTCCAGGGGGAGGGGGGCGTAAATGTGGCGGGTGCACCCCCCGATTCGCATCCCCGCGGAGCCACCTCTGCAGCCCTCCCTCGCCTCAGTCCTTTGGCAGGGGAGTCGCGCTAGGGGACGCACCCACCCCGAGGGTGGGACTCAAGCTGGGATGGCGGTTCCGGTCGTTCCAGCATTTGCGTGCAAAAAGCAAACAAGGCCGGCGGCTACAAGAGCGGCGCCTTCATTCTCGGGGTTCAGACGCCCGCAGATCTCCGCGTGGGTCTGGCTTTTCCCTGGGGGGTGGCTATATCGGTCCCCCGCCCCCCGCGATCCTCCTCCAGCCCCCGCCGTACGCAGCGGAGCGCCCAGCGCCCTGGCTCCCACACCCGGACGCCTCCCTCGCCCTGAGCTCGGGGTGCCTCTCGCTCCCGGGCGCTTCGTCTACTCGGGTTCTACCTTCCGCGGCAGCCAAAGCGGCCGCCCCGCGACGCCCCCGCCCCGTCCCTGCCCCGGTCCCAGCCGGGCTCCCTCGCCAGCTGCGCGGCCACCGCCGCACGTGACCCGCCCCCGTCGCTGCTTCCGCTGCACTGCCTGTTCCGGAGCACAAACAATTTCTGCTCTGACGCGGGGTCTCTGGGGCCCGGGCGTCCTCTCCTCCCTGCCCCCCGCTTCCGGGTAGGAAAACTCAAAACAACTCGCTGACCTTCGAGAGGACCGGCTCCGGCTTCCACCGACTCCGGCATTCCGTTCAAACCCGGCAGCCTCGGCTTCTAAGATTTCACTCCGCGCCGGGCTAGAGGGAGGGGAACTTCTCTAGGAGGGGGTGTCTCGGATCGCAAGAGCCACTTCGCGCTCGCTCTGTGGCCTTTCCTCCGAAGTGACTTTGCAGACTATCCGGAGGCCCCAGGGAAACTTGAGCAGTTTCGCGCAAAGGACCCCTCCCTCTGCGCCCTGCACATTCCGTCTCGTCTAGTGTGACTGGATTTCCAGGGAGCAGCGACAGAAGACCTGACCAGTTTTGTACATACCACCAAGTGGTGTTGTGTGGCAACAGGCAGAGCTGGAGTGAGGGAACTGCGCTAATACTGGTGGTTTCCACTTTCATGCTCAGTCCATCCAGGACTCTTGAGAACGCTTCTTTTTGATATTCTTCTACCTTTCCCCCAGTGCCCTGAAATGTACGTACGCCCCTTTCTAGAAGAGTGCCCGAGGCTCAGGTCTTGAGAGTGGGGCTGGCCTGGGACAGAAAACCCATCCTCGTGGTTCACGTTTTACAGAGCAGGAAACTGAGGGATACACAGAAAGGGCATTTCTATAGTGGGCCCACAACCCATTGCGTTGGGACTTAGAACTTGAACTCAGGACTCTTTGAATCCACGGCAGCTTAAAACCTGTAGCTGTGTGAGTGTGTGTGTGTGTGTGTGTGTGTGTGTGTGTGTGTGTGTGCGCGCGCGCGCGCGTGTATGTTTCAGGTAACAGAAAATCTTGTTCAAAACTATCCCACCTCTAGGCCGGGCATGGTGGCACATGCCTTTAATCTCAGCACTCAGGAGGCAGAGGTGGGAGGATCACCTTGAGTTTTCAAGGCTACCCTGAGACTACACAGTGAATTCCAGGTCAGCCTGAGCTAGAAAAAGACCCTACCATGAAAAACTAAAAAACTTCAAAAAAAAAAAAAAAAAAAACAAAAACCTATTTCCATCTCTACTCCTGCCCCTACCCCAGCCAATCAGACTGGAAAGTACTCCAACATATCTAAAGCAGCCCCCTCCTCCCTTGTTCATTGCATTTACACTTTAGTTAAGGGCCAAGCATCCTAGAACTGCAGTTGACTAAATTTCTGGATCTAGCTAGAAGGAAGGAGGATACACTCATGGTTTATTGGCTTCCCTTGTACAAGGCATGGGGCTGGGGAGCACAAGTGGCTTGGCAGCTCACAGTTTTGTTCATTTTAAAATAATAACTTATTGATTTGCAAGCTTAGAGAGAAAGAGAAAGATAATGGGTGCTCCAGGGCCTCTAGCTGCTGCAAATGAACTCCAGATGCATGCACCACTTTGTACATCTGGCTTTACATGTGAACTGGGGAATCAAACGCTGTCATTAGGCTTTGCAGGCAAGTGCCTTAACAGCTGAGCCATCTCTCCAGCTCCTGGTTTGTTTTTTTTTTTTTTGGTGGTGTTGCTTGTTTGTTTGTTTTTGTAAGTCAAGGTCTCATTCTAGCCCAAGCTGATCAGGAACTCACTGGTTAGCTCCACATTCAGAGGGTTTTTGTTTTTTCAAACAGATTCTCATACTGCAGTCTAGGTTAGTCTGGAATTCAATATATAGTCCAAGTTGTTCTCTAACTCATGGCAACCCTCTGTCTCTACCTCCTGAGTACTGGGATTAAAGGCAAGTACCACCATGCCCACTGAGAGGTTATAGTTTAAGGAAGGCAGTCATTCACTTTAATAGACAACCCTGGGATGCCCGCTTAGTGGGATCACACCTGTAAATTGGAATACTGCCACTGGTTCTGTACTGAGCAACTTCTGGTTGCCCAAGACAGGATGTGATTGGAACACATTGGAATAGAATGAATTTTATACCATGCCATGTGTGTCCCCCACACCCAGTTTTCTAAACCCAAGCAGTTAACCCTTGGATGTCACTAATCTGGTTGCAAAAAGATTTTACATTGGGTTACCTGAAAGCAAATGCCCACCTTTCATTTAGTATGATCTTATAGTATAAATGAGGAAGAAGCAGGGAACAGGAAAGATGTCTGTTCTGTTTCTGATCCTTGTTATAATCTTCTCTCCTTCTCATCCTCTCACCCTCCTTCTGCACCCCCCCTCCCTTTCTGATAGTTGTCTATTTTGGCACAGGTCTCTATGATTATTGACGGAGAACTGAAAACTTGTATTGTTTATCTAAGTTACAACCCAATCTGGATTCCAAGGCTGGGGTTCCTGCTGTCTCTTTTAGTCTGGTCTGAAGTGGCCAGCAGAGCCTGTCACCTCAGCCTGGGGTCAGTTCACTGTGGAAGCTTCTGAGGAGTTCATGGGTGTCCATCTGAATTGTTGGATTGTGACTGAGAGCATCATTGCCGAAACTCACTCACTCCTGGTGCTTAAGGGATGGTGACAAGCGAAGCTGAACCGGAGGTTCGAGATGCTAATTTGATTTATTATCTGTATACAGCCTGGGGAGGAAAACGGCTCATAAAAGTGTTCTAGGCTGGTCATTCTGAATGTGAGTGTTTATTTGTCTGCAAAGCAACCGAATGTTCCTGCAGGAAGTCACAGATGCAGCAGCAACCCCTGACTGCACAGAAAAAAGTCGGTCCTATACCAGGGTTGCTTTGATTGTTTCCAACAGCTCTGTGCTTTCCCTGGGGGAAGAGGAGAGTCACACTGCCAGTTTTCCTCCTCTTTTCTCACGCTGCAGAGGAAGTGATGTTGTGGAAACAGTGGCATTGACTGGGCCAGCAAACCACATCAGAGCTGGAGTTGGGAAAAAGCTCTGGATATAGGGATACCCCTGTAGCTCTCCTGCTCCAAGTCTCAAGAAATCCCAGCCGTGTTTGAGCATGAAGACAATGGGTACATACAGCTAGCATTAAGTAAGAGAAGTCATACTTGGGATCATCCCCTGAGGATAAGGGCCCCTTAGATATGGGTGTTTCTTGACCCCTTCAGTCTATTCCTGATTAAGAGTAAAGCCCCTAGCCACGTGTGGTGGTGCGCGCCTTTAATCCCAGCACTCGGGAGGCAGCGGTAGGAGGATCGCCGTGAGTTTGAGGCCACCCTGAGACTATATAGTGAATTCCAGGTCAGCCTGAACTAAAGTGAAACCCTATCTCTACCCCCTCAAAAAGTAAAGCACCTAAGGAATATATAAGCATGTTTCATTCTTTTTAAAAAATGCTTTAAAAGCGATTTATAAAAAGCTGGGCGTGGTGGCACACACCTTTAATCCCAGCACTCGAGAGGCAGAAGTAGGAGGATTGCCGTGAGTTTGAGGCCACCCTGAGACTACATAGTAAGTTCCAGGTCAGCCTGACCTACAGTGAGACCCTACTTCGAAAAAAATAAAAGCGATTTATGTGCGTGTGTGCATGCGCCCATGTGCAGCCAGGGTCTCTTGCAATGAGATTCACTGCAAATGAATACCAGACACAAACACCACTTTGCATCTTGCTTTACATGGGTACTGGGGAATTGAACCCAGGCGGCAGGCTTTGCAAGCAAGCACCTTTAGCCACTGAGCTATCTACTTATTTTCCTCTTTTTTTTTGAGGTAAGGTCTCACTCTAGCTCAGGCTGACCTGGAATTCACTATGTAGTCTCAGGGTGGCCTCAAACTCATGGTGATCCTCCTACCTCTGCCTCCCGAGTGCTGTCATTTTCCTTTTTTATAATTATCTTTTCTTCAGTGCTGTGGATGGAACCCAGGACCTCACACATGCTTCATACTAGGCACTGTCTACCTTCCCTGAGGGTGCAATGGAGGGCAAAAGAGTCACTGTCCCTGTGCTCATGAGCTTATGGTCTCCTTTCTGCCACACACACAAGGCACAGGATATGGTGCCACCCATCAAGTCCTATGGATTCTTCTATCTTTTCCTTTTTTTCCCCCTCTCTTTTTACTTATTTAGTTGAGAGAGAGAGAAAGAGGAGATAGACAGAGAGAGAGAGAGAGAGAGAGAGAGAATGGGCATGCCAGGGTCTCCAGCCACTGCAAAGGAACTCCAGACACATGCCTGGCTTATGTGGGTCGTGGGGAATTGAACCTGGGTCCTTTGGCTTTTCAGGCAAGCACCTAAACCACTAAGGCATCTCTACAGCCTGGTTCTTCTGTCTTTACATCTGTTTGCTCTCTTCTTCAATCCACCGCTTTACTTTGGATCCTTCAGCACTTCTCTGTGACCAATTCAATCCCCTCTCCAAACTCATCTCCTCTATGTTTTTCCCCTTTTCCAGTGCAGGACATGGAACTCAGGGCTTTGGGCCACATCCTCTGTCCCTTCTTTGTTTTGTTTGTTTTTGCAAGGTATGGTCTCACCATAGGCCTAGCTGACCAGGAATTCACTATGTAGCCCCAGGCTGGCCTCAACTTCACAGAGATCCTCCCACTTCAGCCTCATGTTATCCTGTCATTGTTCTGGAGCTGAGAATTGAAACTGGTGCTTTTGAACTAAGTCACCAACAGCATTCCCAGTCCTCCAGTCTCTTAAAAAAAATATGAGCCGGGCGTGGTGGCGCACGCCTTTAATCCCAGCACTCGGGAGGCAGAGGTAGGAGGATCGCTGAGAGTTCGAGGCCACCCTGAGACTCCATAGTGAATTCCAGGTCAGCCTGAGCCAGAGTGAGACCCTACCTCGAAAAACCAAAAAAAAAAAAAAAAAAATGTATATATATTTGAGGCAGTGGGGAGAAATGGGCATACCATGGCCTGCAGCTACTGCAAACAACCTCTAGAGGCATGTGCCACCTTGTGCATTGCCTTAGGTGGGTACTGGGGAGTTGAACCTGTCCTTAGGCTTAGCAGGCAAACGCCTTAACTGCGAAGCGATCTCTCCAGCCCTCCAGTCCTAACTTCCTCTTCCAAGACAATGTCTCATTATATAGCCCATTAGCACACGTGGACTATACTTCATCCTGAGTGCTGGCATCATGGGTTTGGATGACCACATCCAGTTCCTAGTCTACTCTTTCCCCCCCCCAAGAGGAAAAGGAAGAGAGAGAGGGGAGGGTGCTGGGCACCCCAGGGCCTCCAGCTGCTGCAAATGAACTCTAGACCTAGCATGCGCCTCCTTGTGCATCTGGCTTACTTGCATTCAAAGGAACAGAACCTGAGACCTTTCACTTTGCAGGCAAGTGCCTTAACCTCTAAGTCATCTCTCCAGCCCTTTTGCTGCTGCTGTTTTTGTATGTTTTTTGTGGTAGTGATGCAGAATTTGGGGTTCAGGAGGGGTCTCTGAGAATTTATGAACCCCAAGTTTAGGTTCAGTCCTACCGTTAACAAAGAATTAATAAAGATGGACTCAAGAACGATAAATTATTAATTATTAAGTTTATTGAGGAGAAAAATCACAAATTGTGGGGTCTATATAAGGGAGCAATCAGAAATTGTGAAGTTGAAACACACTCTTATGTGGAAACACTGCGTAGTTTATGCGGTTCATTTAAGAGAAATTGAGGGTTTTTTTGGGGGGGGAATACTGGAGTAGAGCCGCAAGCATGTGGACTTGAGGGAAACTGAGGCTTTTAAAGAGAAATTAGAGAAAGGCTGCTGGCATGTGGAAAGTAGAATCTAGGAGCTTGTGTAGGGAAACTTGGGAAGAATCCACACGCACATGGTAGATTCAGAGGCCAGAGGAAAATCATGCATGTAATCAGAGAGAGGTTACCCCGAACTACTAGAGGCAAACAGAAAACCCATCCAAACCAAGAAACAGTTTTATGCTCTGCCTCCTCACCCACCAGCGGGACTCACATGCATCCTTGTGGTCCTAGCAAACAGAGGCAGGCAGGCTGAGAAAAGAAACAGAACTGACTGAGCTCAGCTGAGCAGAGCGGAGACAGAGTAGCAGAGTTCAGGACCAGAAGAGAACAGAGAAGTCTTTACAGGCAAGGGAAAGACAGCCCTCTGGCTAGGTAGTGTACTAGACTGGGCTGCAGGGGTAGCTATAGATAGGTCTCCATCAAACGAGTTCCATTTGCGGGATAGCATCTCATGGTTCCCTGAGAGTGCCTTAAAAAAAAAAAAAAGAAAAAGCTAGTTTAGGGCTTGGTGTGGTCTCAACACTTGGGAGGCAGAGGTGGGAGGATCGTCATGGGTTCGAGGCCACTCTGAGATGACATACTGAATTCCAGGTCAGCCTGAGCTAGAGTGAAACCATACCTTGAAAAACTAAGAAAAAATAAAAAAAAAAAGCTAGCTTTCTTCTATCCTCCTTCAGTAGGGTCTCACTCTAGCTCAGGTTGGTCTTGAACTCAGGGCAATCCTCCGATCGCTGCCCTCCGAATGCTAGGATAAAAGGCATGCATCACTTCTTCTAGCTTTTATTTTTATTTATTTATTTTTATTTGAGAGAGAGAGAGAGAGAGAGAGAGAGAGAGAGAGAGAGAGAGAGAGAGACGGAGAAAGGCAGATGGGGTGGGGGGAGAGAATATGCATGCCAGGGCCTCTAGCTGCTGCAAACTCCAGGCACATGCACCACCTTGTGCATCTGGCTTATGGTGGGTACTGGAGAATTGAACCTGGGTCCTCAGGCTTTGCAGACCAGCACCTTAACCACTAAGCCGTATCTCTACCCCTCTTTCTTTCTTTCTTTCTTTCTTTCTTTCTTTCTTTCTTTCTTTCTTTCTTTCTTTCTTTCTTTCTTTCTTTCTGAAATACTTTCTTCTTTCTTTCTCTCTGACTATCTCTCTCTCTTCTTTTATCTTTTTTCTTTGTTCAAGGAAGGGTCTCGCTCTAGCCCATACTGACCTAGAATTCACTATGTGGTCTCAGAGTGGCCTCGAACTCATAGCTATCCTCCTACCACTGCCTCCCCAGGGCTGGAATTAAAGGTGTGCGCCACCACACCCAGCTTGCTTGCCTGCCTGCCCGCTCTCCCTCCCTCCCTCCCTTCTTCCTCCCTCCCTCCCTTCTTCCTCCCTCCCTCCCTTCTTCCTCCCTCCCTCCCTCCCTCCCTCCCTCCCTCCCTCCCTCCCTCCCTCCCTCCCTCCCTTCCTTCCTTCCTTCCTTCCTTCCTTCTTTCCCTTCTTTCTTTCCTTCCTTCTTTCTTTCTTTTTCCTTTTTTTTTCAAGGTAGGGTCTCACTGTAGCTCAGGCCGACCTAGAATTCAATGTAGTTTCAGGGTGGCTTCTAACTCACAGAGATCCTCCTACCTCTGTCTCCTGAGTGTTGGGATTAAAGGCATGTGCCACCACACCCAGCTCTCTTTTGCTTTTGTTCTTTTTTTTTTTTGGTTTTTTAATGTAGGGTCTTTCTCTAGCCCAGGCTGACCCGGAATTCACTGTTTAGTCGCAGGCTGGCCTCAAACTCACAGGGATCCTCCCCGCTCTGCCTCTCCCAAGTGCTGGGATTAAAGACGTGCCCCATCACTCCGGGCTTGTTTTTGTTTTTTATGATCAGTGATTGCTTACTGTGCTGTTTGCCAGTGCTCCTGGCCCGTGAGCTTCTGGAACATTCTGTTTCTGCCTCCCATCTGGCTGTAGGTGCTATTGTGTTTAGATTCAAATGGGTTTTGGAGATCTCAACCCAGGTCCTCCAAAGCACTTTCTCTTCTGAGCCATCTCTCCAGCCCCACCTGTTTGGTTTGACATCAGTATCTGTTCATGCCATTCACTGCTCTAGAGGAGCCCCTGAGCACAGGGCAAAGGAGGAAAGAGTGTGGCTAAGTGGTAGAGGATTAGATCATGAGGCCCTGCGTCCTTAAAAAGATGGAGGTGGTACAAAACAAAACTAAACAAAAAAAAAATGGAGGTGGGGGGGTGAGAAGGGACACTCCCCTCCAAGGAAGTCAGCTCCTTTCATCAAGGTTGCTGAGAAGTACCACCCACTGCTTTCCCTTATGTCTCATTGGCTACCTCCTGCTGCAAGAAAGAGACTGTCTCAGTCAGCTGGTGCGACTATAATAAATTAGTATAGATGGAGGGGCTTAAATGAAAACCATCTATTCCTCACAGTCCTACAAGCTGAGAAGGCTAAGATCAAGGCACTGGCAATCTTGTGTCTGCTGAAGGCCCACTTCCTGGCTTTCTTCTCATTGCATCTTCACATGGCAGAATGCAGAAAGACAAAGCAAGCTCTTTCCTGTCATTTGAAAAGGACTCGAAGCCCATGCAAAAGACCTCCACCTTCATGACCTAACCAGCCTGCAAAAATCTCTCTCTTCCTAATACCCTGACTTGAAGAATTAAGATTTGTTTTTCTTTTTCGAGGCAGGGCCTCACGCTAGTCCAGGCTGACCTGGAACTCTCTATGTAGTCTCAGGGTGGCCTTGAACTCATGGCGATCCTCCTGCCTCTGCCTCCTGAGTGCTAGGATGAAAGGCGTGCACCACCATACCCAGCTAGGATTAAGATTTTACAGATTTTCCGCACGCCTTTAATCCCAGCACTCGGGAGGCAGAGGTAGGAGGATCGCCGTGAGTTCGAGGCCACCCTGAGACTACATAGTGAATTCCAGGTCAGCCTGAGCCAGAATGAGACCCTACCTCAAAAATAAAAAAAAAAAAAAGAAAAAGATTTTACAGATTTTATATATATATACATACATGCATATATATATTCATTCCTGGTTTTTCAAGGACGAGTCTAGCTCTAGCCCAGGCTGATCTGGAATTCACTATGTAGTCTCAGGTGACCTCAAACTCATGGGGATCCTTCTACCTTTGCCTCCCAAGTGCACCACTGTGACCAGGCCCCCTTTTTCCTTTCTTTTTTTTCTTTTTTTGAGGCAGAGTTTTATATAACCCAAGTTGGCCTCAAACTCACCATATAACAGAGGTTAACCTCAAATTTCAGTCTCCACCTCAAAAGTACTGGGATTACAGATATGTACCACCATGTCCAGTTTTCCACACACAGATTTTGAGGGGTTACTGGTATTCTGCTCATGGCATTGAGAAATGGTGTTTCTTTTCTTTTTCTTTTTTCTTTTTTTGGTTTGTTTGTTTCTAAGGTAGGGTCTCACTCTAGCCCAAGCTGACCTGGAATTCACTATGTAGTGTCAGGGTGGCCTCAAACTCATAGCAACTCTCCTACCTCTGCCTCCCGAGTGTTGTGACTAAAGGTGTGCACCACCATGCCAAGCTTGAGAAATGATTATTTATTTATTTATTTTTAGCGTGGGCACACTGCTGCCTCAAATTATTAGGAAGGGGGTATGGATATTAGTGTGCATAATTGGCCACTTCTACTTAAATACTTGCAGAACATATAGCAAAATATTTGTCTTTTTCTCCCCCATGTCCCTCCTCTCTCTCTCCTCCTTTCCTTCTTTCTTTGAAAAAAATTTATCAGGAGCCAGGCGTTGTGGTATACGGATGATTGCCATGAGTTTGAGGCCACCCTGAGACTACATAGTGAATTCCAGGTCAGGTTGGACCAGAATGAGGTCAAACCTGGAAAACAAACAAAACAAACCCCGGTATCAGGGTCTCTTAGTAGAACAGTCTTGCCTTAAACTCAGTTTGTAGCCCAGGCTTACCCTGTATTCTTACCTCAGCCTCCTGCATGCTAGAGTTACAGGTGTAAGGCACTACACCTAGCTTAGAGTGTTCATTTCCTTTTCTTTTATTTATTTGAGAGAGAAATAGGCAGAGAAAGAAAACGAGAGGGGGGGGGGAAGAGAGGGAGCAAATGGGTGTGCCAGGGCCTCTAGCCACTGTAAATGAACTCCAGACGCATGTGCCACCTTATATATCTGGCTTACGTGGTACTGAGGAATCGAGCCTGGGTCCTTAGGCTTTGCAGGCAAGCGCCATAATGGCTAAGCCATCTCTCCAGCCCTGAGTGTTCATTTTCTACCACTGTGACAAGTACTTGACAAAAACAATTTAAAGGGAAGGAATTACTGATTTTTGCTCTAGATTTCAGAGATTTCCCTCTGGTAGGAGTTGGCAGAGCTGAATAGCTCACACTGTGGAGGTCAGGAAGCAGGGTGAGAGAATGCCCACTCTAATGGGATTTCTTCACCCCCCCCTTTTGTTTTATCTGGTTCTCAGCTTACAGGATGATGGTACTACCCATTTTTTGGGAGGTGTCTCATGAAGTCCAGGTTAGTTTTGAATTTTTGGGGGGTAGGGCGGGTTTGAGGTAGGGTCTCACTCTAGCCCAGGTTGACCTGGGATTCACTAGGTAGTCTCAGGATGGCCTTGAAGTCATGGCGATCCTCCTACCTCTGCTGGGATTAAAGGCATGCGCAACCACGCCCGGCTGAATTTTTCTTTTTCTTTTTTTTCAAATTTTTATTAACAACTTCCATGATTATAAAAAATATCTCATGGTAATACCCTCCCTCCCCACCCCATTTTCCCCTTTGAAACTCCATTCTCCATTATATCCCCTCCCCATCTCAATCAGTCTCTCTTTTATTTTGATGTTATGATCTTTTCCTCCTATTATGATGGTCTTGTGTAAGTAAGGTAGTGTCAGGCACTGTGAGGTCATGGATATCCAGCCCATTTTGTGTCTGGGGGGAGCACGTTGTATTGAGTCCTACCCTTCCTTTGGCTCTAACATTCTTTCTGCCACCTCCTCCACAGTAGACACTGAGCCTTGGAAGGTGTGACAGAGATATTACAGTACTGAGCACTCTGGTCACTTCTTTCCAGCACCATGATGCCTTATGAGTCATCCTAAGGTCACTGCCATCTGAAAAGAGAAGATTCTCTACCAAAAGTGAGAGTAGCATTAATATAAGGGTATGAACATTAAGAGAAGTGCTTACTGCTTTACTATGCAGCCAAGAATAATTCTAAATTTATTTTTTTATTTTATCTGTTTGTTTTTTGAGGTAGGGTCTCACTCTGGTCCAGGCTGACCTGGAATTAACTATGTAGTCTCAGGGAAGCCTTGAACTCATGGCGATCCTCCTACCTCTGCCTCCCGAGTGCTGGGATTAAAGGCGTGAGCCACCACGCCCGGCTTATTTTTTTATTTTAAAAAGTATTTTATTGGGCTGGAGAGATGGCTTAGCAGTTAAGCGCTTGCCTGTGAAGCCTAAGGACCCCAGTTCAAGGCTCGGTTCCCCAGGTCCCACGTTAGCCAGATGCACAAGGGGGCGCACACGTCTGGAGTTTGTTTGCAGAGGCTGGAAGCCCTGGCACGCCCATTCTCTCTCTCTCCCTCTATCTGTCTTTCTGTCTGTGTCTGTCGCTCTCAAATAAATAAATAAAAAATTAAAAAAATTTTTTAAAGTATTTTATTTTATTAGTTTTTTATTTTATTTACTTTTAGAAATTTATTTGCAAGCAGAGAGTGAGAGAGATAGAAGAGAGATAGAGAGAAAGAATGGGCACACCAGGCTTGTAGCCACTGACAACAAACTCCAGACACATATCCCCCTTGTGCATCTGGTTTATGTGAGTCCTGGGAAATCGAACCTGGGTCCTTTGACTTTGCAGGCAAACACCTTAACCGCTAAGCCATCTCTCCAGCCCCTATTTTATTTTATTATGTATTTATTTATTTTATTTTTTACTATTTTATTTATTTGTTAGAGAGAGAGGGAGAGAGAGAGAACTGCAAACTCCTGTGCATGTGCCACCTTGTGCATCTGGGTTATGTGGGTACTGGGGACTTGAACTCAGGTCCTTAGACTTAGCAGGCAAGTGCCGTAACTACCAAACTATCTGTCCAGCCATGATACTATCCATTTTAAGAATGAGTCATCCTCCCTCATTAATCATCTCTGCAAACACCCTCACAGACACTCTCAGAGGAATGCCCCCCCCCCCCCCCCCGGTTAGGGCATCCAGCCACTGCAAATGAACTCCAGACACATGTGGCACCTTGTGCATCTGGCTTACGTGGGTCCTGGGAAATCAAACATGGGTCCTTTGGCTTTGCAGGCAAGTGCCTTAACCACTAAGCCATCTCTCCAGCTCCCGGAGGTATACTTTACTAATCTCCTAGGTGCTTCTCAATCTAATCAAGTTGGCAATTGAGATTCACCATTGTAAGTCCATCCCTTATTAGCATGGCACCCAGACACATCTCTGTAAACTACAACAGATGGATACTATGAAAACACTTATTAGTATGCGATAGAAGATGCCGTAGAGACTTTTGGGGACGTATTCCTGGTTTGCATCCCTGTGGTTGGGAGTTGGAATGCTGGCAGCCTCTAGGATGCTGTAGCCACTGGTGAAGTCTACCTCTAGCTAAGTGTTATGGATTGAGTTTGAATAGCCCCCTACAGACACGTGTATTTGAACATTTGTTTCCTGGCTGCTGGAGCTGTGTCGAGAGGTTATAGAACTTTTTGGACGTGGGTCCTACCTAATGGACATAGGTCAGTAGGCGAGGGAGAATTGTATGGGACTCTGGTTCCAGCATACCTTCCTAACTGGTCCATGTATATGAAGTAACTGCCACAGGCACCTGTCCCTCAGAATGAGCTGCTTCTGTCACTACGCTTGCCTTCCCTACCATGATGGACTGAAAGCTGCTGAAGCCATCATCAAAATAAATCTTCCTTGCAGTTGTTTTCTGTCCAGGATCTCGTCACAGCAATGAAGTAGCTAATACATTGAACCAGTTCCGTGCTTTCTTCTGGTAATGGGAAATTAGGAGAAAGAAAGCTAGTCAGTCAGGGTAGAGCCAGCTCCGAGGGCTTAGGATTGCTGTAGTCATATGGTCTGCACCTGTTGAGTTCAATGCGCAGCAGTTGCCATTTTGAAATTCTGAATTGCATTGTCTTTGAATCTGTATTTCATAAGTAAAGTATTATGGGAGATGAGACAGTGGCACAAAGTCTAGGCTCTTGGAGCTTCTGTTCAGGTGGGCTGTCCATCTGCTACCCCTTGGCTTGCTTTTTAAAAAAATTCATTTATTTTTATTTATTTGAGAGCATGAGAGAGAGAGAGAGAGAGAGAGAGAGAGGGAGGGAGAGAATGGGCGCGCCAGGACCTCCCGCCATTGCAAACGAACTCCAAACGCATGAGCCCCCTTGTGCATCTGGCTAATGTGGGTCCTGGGGAATCGAGCCTCGAACCAGGGTCCTTAGGCTTCACAGACAAGTGCTTAACCGCTAAGCCATCTCTCCAACCCATTGGCTTACTTTTTTGAAATGGATCCTCAGATGCAAACTTCCCACCCCCTGGTACCTTGGGCCTTTCTCAACCTCACACATATCATCAGCTCTGGTTTAGGATTACTACTGACATCTGTCTTTGGAAGGGGCCTGGATGCTAACATTGGAAGGTTAGAGTCATGGTCAGGTGTGCTGCGTAACATCTTAGAGTGAT
The DNA here is from genome assembly GCF_020740685.1 of Jaculus jaculus. Lineage (NCBI taxonomy): Eukaryota > Metazoa > Chordata > Mammalia > Rodentia > Dipodidae > Jaculus > Jaculus jaculus. The sequence continues at coordinate 41,491,876 of NC_059125.1, forward strand.
GTTTCTGCCTGAGTTCCAGAGCATATGTATTCTGCTCCTTTGGCAGAGACCTAGTCCGCAGCTCAGGGCCTGTCTTAGAATTGGGACAGTGGGCCTGGGAGCAGGAGACATTAATTTCCCTGCCTCTGCTTGGGGTCCTGCATTTTTGGAGTTTTATTTATTTGTTTATGACAGAGGAGGAGGAGGCAAATACAAACAGACATACATATGCATATATACCTATATATGGAAATATGCAGAGAGAGAGGGAGCTCACCAGGGCCTCTAGCCACTGCAAACGAACTCCAGATGCATGTTCCACCTTGTGCATTTGGCTTTATGTGGTATTGGGGATTCAAACCTGGGTTGTTAGGCTCTGCAGGCAAATGCCTTAACTGCTGAGCCATCTCTCCAGCCCCACTTTTTAATTTTTATTATTATTTACTTATTTATTAACAACTTCCATGATTGTAAACAATATCCCATGGTAATGTCCCCCTCCCTCTCCCCACTTTCCCCTTTTGAAACTCCATTCTCCATCATATCCCCTCTCAATCAGTCTCTCTTTTATTTTGATGTTATGATCTTTTCCTCCTATTATGATGGTCTTGTGTAGGTAGTGTCAGGCACTGTGAGGTCATGGATATCCAGCCCATTTTGTGTCTGAGGGGAGCACGTTGTAAGGAGTCCTACCCTTCCTTTGGCTCTTACATTCTTTTTGCCACCTCTTCCGCAATAGAAACTGAGCCTTGGAAAATGTAATAGAGATATTACAGTGCTGAGCACTCCTGTCACTTCTTCCCAGCACCATGGTGCCTTCTGAGTTATTCCAAGGTCACTGAGATCTGAAAAGAGAAGATTCTCTACCAAAAGTGAGAGTAGCATTAATATATAGGTATGAACATTAAGAGAAGTGCTTACTGGGCAGTTTGGTAAGCATAGTATATACATTTAGCCAGACAACAGCAGACGTTACACCTCTATGGCTCATGACTACCCCTGTTTTAAGTTTTCAGTATCAGGGATGTATTCCCTTCCCATGGAGCGGGCCTCCAGTCCAATTAGAGAGCAGTTGGTTTCCACCCTGACAAACGTGCCACTATTGCACCCATTGACTCATTTGGCCTGTCCAGCCCCATGTTTTTTGAGGTAGGGTCTTGCTCTATCCCAGGCTGACCTGAAATTAGACTCAGGTTCGCCTTGAACTCACAGCTATCCTCCCACCTCAGCCTCCCATGTTCCGGGATTAAAGGTGTGCATCACCATACCCAGTTACCCTGCATTTTTATTGTTGGGACTCCCAAATTGTGTAGACAGACCTGATCACAGGCTCAAGTAGTTGAGTCACCAGATAAGAGAAAGCCAGGCTGCCAAAAGGCAGAGAAAATTCAAGCAGAAGCTCTGTGAGCAATGGAGAGTTCCTTCATAAACAGGGGGCCCCAGAGATATCAAAGCAACTTCAGAAGGGGTGTCTCAGTTCATTTGTTGCTGTTATGACAGAATATAGCACACTCTGGTCATTTGTAAAACCACAATAGTGCTTGACTTGGATCATTGCTCTGAAGGGTGAGAAGTCCAGGATCAAGGGGTGAGCATCTGGGGAGGGTCTTTGTGCTGCATGATCCGGAGGGCAAAGGCAGAGGGAACAAGTGCAAGGGAACAATGAGCTAACTTGCTTTTATAGCAGGGCTACTCTCCTGTTAGCTAACCCACACCCACCCAAGGCAACTTACTCTTTCCTTCCTCCGGGCAGAGCCCTCTGATCCAATGACCTCTTCTTGGGCCCTGCCTCCCAACTGAAGGATTGTTTCCTAACTATGAACTTTGAGAGACATATTCAAACCACAGCACCGCAGTTCAGCAGGAGAGGTCTGGCTACCCTTCTGCTCCTGGACTCTTCAAATCAATTCAATTGTGTTCTTTTCCCTGCTATGAATGGATTTCTTTTCTTTTTTTCTTTCTTTTTCAAGGTAGGGACTCGCTCTAGCCCAGTCTGACCTGGAATTCACTATGTAGATTATGTAGCCTCAGGTTGGCCTTGAATTCACAGAGATCCTCCTGTCTCTGCCTCCCGAGATGTGGGATTAAAGGCATGCACCGCCATGCTGGCTTTATTCTCTTTTCAAGGTTGGGTCTCACTCTAGCCCAATGCTGGCCTTAAACTCACAGTAAACCTCCTACCTCAACCGCCGGATTGCTGGGACTAAAGGCGTGTATCACCATGCCCAGCTTTCTTTTTCTTGTTTTGAGGTAGGGTCTCACTCTAGCCCCAAGCTAACTGGAAACTCACTCTGTAGTCTAGGCTGACCTCAAACTCACAATGATCCTCCTACCTTGGGCCTTTCATTCATGTTAGCCTAGGTCTTTATATATATATATATATATATATTTAATTTTTTTAAACTTATTTGAGAGCGACAGACACACAGAGAAAGACAGATAGAGGGAGAGAGAGAGAATGGGCGCGCCAGGGCTTCCAGCCTCTGCAAACGAACTCTAGACGCGTGCGCCCCCTTGTACATCTGGCTAACGTGGGACCTGGGGAACTGAGCCTCGAACCGGGGTCCTTAGGCTTCACAGGCAAGCGCTTAACCACTAAGCCATCTTCTAGCCCGGCCTAGGTCTTGAAAAGTATTCCCAAAGACCAAGACAGAAGCTAGCCTTCGACGTCATTTAGTGTCACTTCTGCTGATTCACTTAGTTCAGAGAGGCATGTACCCACCCAGGTTCGAAGGCAGGACTATTCAAGGTTGTAAGAGATACTACATAGACAATAGAGGCATCTTTGGGGATGAGTTTTCACAGTAGACTAATCATTCATCAAATCTATATGCCTTCTGTCTTGAGGGGAGGGAATGCAACTTCATGGTTGAAAAAGAGCACAGATCCATCCTAGCCATCATTGGAAAGAATGTCACACCTTAGTCTTTGCCAGGTGGAAGAGTACATTCCTTTAATCAGCACATGGAAGTTGAGACAGAAGGATTGTGAATTCAAGCCTGGGCTGAGTTACATAGTGATACTTTGTCTAAAAAGACAAACAAACACAAAACAACTCAAAGCAGTCCTGGGCTGGAGAGATGGCTTAGTGGATAAGGCACTTACCTGTGAAGCATAAGGACCCAGGTTCGATTCCCCAGTACCCATATAAGCCAGATATACAAGGTGTCACATGTGTCTGAAGTTCATTTGGTAGAGGCCCTGACACACCCATTCTCTCTCTCCCTGTCTCTCTCACAACTAATTAAATAAATAAATGAAATATTTTAAAATTAGTTATGGTTCAAATCCAGCCTCTCAGGCTCTTAAACATAGAAAATCTCAAATTCCTATGAGGCAGCGACTATAATTATTTTTATCTTCTATATTAGAAAACTTAATTAAATTTCCCTAATTTACAGCTTGAAATGATATAGCTGGAAGTTGAAACCAGTTATTTCTTCTTCTTTTCCTTCTTCTTATTTATTTATTTATTTATTTATTTTACAATTTATTTGCGTGAGAGGGATAATTGGCATGGCACACCAGGACCTCTTGCCTCTGCAAACTGACTACAAACCCACACACCAATTTGTGCATCTGGCTTTATGTGAGTATTGGGGAATTTAACCCAGGCCAGCAGATTTTGCATGTAAGCGCCTTTAACCACTGAGATATCTTCCCAACCCTATGTTAGTTATTTCTACTGCCAAAGTTATAGGCCATTTTACAGTTCACAGTTTCAGTAACTTTCACACAGAGAAACCAGAAATAAAATTCAACACCCATTCTTGGTAGAAATGCTAAGAAAACCTAGAATGAGTAGAATTTTTTTTTAAAAAATATTTATTTATTTATTTGAGAGAGAGAAAGAGAGAGACGGAGGAAGAAGCGGATAGAGAATGAGAATGGGTTCACTAGGGCCTCTAGCCATTGTAAATAAACTCCAGACACATGTGCCACCTGTGTATCTGGCTTATGTGGGTACTGAGGAATCGAACCGGGGTCCTTAGGCTTTGCAGGCAAGAGCCTTAACCACTAAAGCAATCTCTCTAACCTAATGATATATAGAGAAAATGCCAGAAGAATTTGTAACCCAAGTATTATTAGAAATAACAGGCTGGGCGTGGTGGTGCACGTCTTTGATTCCAGCACTTGGGAGGCAGAGGTAGGAGGATCAATGTGAGATTGAGGCCAGCCTGGGAATACAGAGTAAATTCCAGGTCAACCTGGGCTAGAGCAAGAGCCTACCTTGAAAAAACAAAAACAAACAAACAAACAAAAACTAATAAGTGAATTCAGCAGTCACTAAATTTAATGTAGAGCTTTTGTGAAGTTTTAAAAAATATTTTAATATTTATTTGACAGGAAGAGAGAGAGGCAAATAGAATGGGTGTACTCCAGGGCCTCTAACCATTGTAAATGAACTTCAGACGCATGCACCACCTCATGCATCTGGTTTAATGTGGGTACTGGGAAATCAAACCTGAGTCCTTAGGCTTCATAGACAAATGCCTTAACTGCTAAGCCATTTCTCCATTTCTATTGTGAAGTTTTTTTTTTGTTGTTGTTGTTGTTCTGTTTTGTTTTGTTTTTCCAGGTAGGGTCTCACTGTAGCCCAGGCTGACCTGGAATTCACTATGTAGTCTCAGGGTGGTCTTGAACTCACGGTGATCCTCCTACCTCTGCCTCCCAAGTGCTGGGATTAAAGGCGTGCACCACCACGTCCGACACCCTATTGTGAGTTTTAATGAAGAGTTTATATCAAATTCTAAACCTTATTCATCTTCACAACCACCTCTCTTGTTCTTGTGACCTTGGTGACACTTCCTCCTTGCTAATTTCTTTTCCTTCCTTTGTGGCCTATCCTTGTGGCCTGTCCTCCTTCTCTTCTTCCTTTGGCTTTTCCCACAGTCCCCTTGTAAAATATTTTATTTATTCATTTACAAGCAGAGAGAGATACAGACAGAGAAACAGAGACAGAGAGTGAGTCTGGGTGTAGTGGGTCCTCTAGTTACTGTAAACAAACTCCAGACGCTTGCACCACTTTGTGCATATAGCTTACATGGGTACTGGGGAATTGAACCCAGGTCGATAGACTTTGCAGGAAAGTGCCTTAGCTGCAGAGCCATCTCTCCAGCCCCCAGTCTCCTTTTATTATTATTATTATTATTATTATTATTATTGGTTTTTTGAGGTAGTGTCTCACTCTAGCTCAGGCTGACCTGGAATTCACTATGTAGTCTCAGGGTGGCCTCGAACTCACAGCGATCCTCCTACCTTGGCCTCCCGCCAGTCTCCTTTTAAAGCATCCATTCCCACCAGGTCAATGCACTCAGGGCTTGCTCCACTTTGTGTTCTATGTGGATGGCCCGTCCAGTGAGTATCACTCTCATCATTCCTTCCGTAGCAGTAAATTTTGACTGATGATTTGACTGACTTGTGAAGTGGCTAGAAGCTTCGTAAAGTGCCCCTAGAAAGAATTAGCTAAAGGGTAAAGCCCATCTTCAATGTGGATAGTGCCATCCCACAGGTTTGGGGTCCAGCTAGGATGGAGGAGAGGAAGCCAGGAGCGCAGGCTTTGTCTCTCTGCTTTCTGCTGCCGTGATGGAAGCTGCTGTGCTTTAGTCACGTCCTCCCCACCTTGATGTACTGAAGCCTCTAAAATCCTGAGCCAAAATCAATAATTCCTCCCCTTAAGTTGTTTTTTCCAGATATTTGTCAGGGACAAAAAGTCTGACTGACACATCTTCCCTGGCCCCTGACCTTGTCTTCTTTTCTCCTGCTTCCAGTCTTCCTTTAACTATGCTTATTTATTTGTTTATGTCTTTATTTTTTATGTTTTTGTTTATTTAGTTATTTATTTATTTTGAGAGCAACAGACAGAGAGAGAAAAAGACAGAGATAGAGGGAGAGAGAATGGGCGCGCCAGGGCTTCCAGCCTCTGCAAACGAACTCCAGACGCGTGCGCCCCCTTGTGCATCTGGCTAACGTGGGACCTGGGGAAGCGAGCCTCGAACCGGGGTCCTTAGGCTTCACAGGCAAGCGCTTAACCGCTAAGCCATCTCTCCAGCCCTTTATTTTTATTTGAGAGAGAAAGAGGGCACTGGGGACTCTTGCTGCTGCAAACACACTCCAGAAGCATGGGCCACTTTGTGTATCTAGCTTTTCCTGGGTACTGGGGAATTGAACCCAGGATGACAGGCTTTGCAAGCAAGTGCCTTAACTGCTGAGCCATCTCCTCAGCCCCTGCTTCTGGTCTTGCTCCTTTTGAGTCTGTTTCACAGATCTTGCCATTCTTTCCGTGCTTAATTTGTTTTAAGACCTTGAACCACTTTGATTAGTTTTCTTTTTTCTTGTTTTTGGTTTTTCTGAGGTAGGGTCTCACTCTAGCCTAGGGTAACCTGGCACTCTGTAGTCCTAGGCTGGCCTGAAACTCACAGCGATCCTTCTAATCTCCAGAGTACTGAGATTAAAAGCTTGTGCCATGCCTGGCATTTTCTTTCTTTTTCAAGGTAGGGTCTCTCTCTAGCCCAGGCTGACTTGGAATTCACTATGCAGTCTCAGGCTGGTCTTGAACTCATGGTGATCCTCCTATCTCTGCCTCCCAAGTGCTGGTATTGAAGGCATGTGTCACCACACCACGCTGATTATTTTTCTTATTTTTCTATGGAAGTACAGTACCAGGTTGTTTTTTTAAATTTTTGAGACAATTACTCCATACTCAGGTTGACCTTGAAATTTCTTTTTTTTTTAATTTTTTTTTTAAATTTATTTATTTGAGAGCAACAGACACAGAGAGAAAGACAGAGGGAGAGAGAGAGAATGGGCGCGCCAGGGCCTCCAGCCTCTGCAAACGAACTCCAGACGTGTGCGTGCCCTTGTGCATCTGGCTAACGTGGGACCTGGGGAACCAAGCCTCGAGCCAGGGTCCTTAGGCTTCACAGGCAAGCGCTTAACCGCTAAGCCATCTCCCCAGCCCAACCTTGAAATTTCTTTATAGCCTAGTAAAGCCCTGAATTCATGATCCTCTTGCCTTAATCTCCCAAATAGCTAAAATTACAGGCTTGATCAAGGATGCTACCAGGCCTGCTTCCTTGAATAATTTTAATATCTTAAATACATTGTGATCTGCCCATCTTAATGTGAGTACCTTTAAGAGATGTTCTTGAGGGCTAGAGAGATAGCTTAATGGTTAAGCGCTTGCCTGTGAAGCCTAAGGACCCCGGTTTGAGGCTCCATTCTCCAGAACCCACGTTAGCCAGATGCATAAGGGGGCGCACGCGTCTGCAGTTCGTTTGCAGTGGCTGGAAGCCCTGGCGCGCCCATTCTCTCTCTCTCTCTCTCTGCCTCTTTCTCTCTCTGTCTGTCACTCTCAAATAAATAAAAATAAACAACCAAACAAAAAAAGAGATGTTCTTGAGCCTAGGATTTGGGTGTGTAACAGGGGTTAGTTCATAGCACAATAGAGATGGAAGAGAGGGCAACCACCCGAGCATGCATTTTCCTATGTATGACCTCCCAGTTGGGGACCTAGGGCTCAGTCCTGTTGGTGATCTTCTGAGATCCAGTGTAGCAAACCCCTCAGACTGCTCCTCCTGCTTCCCATCCAGGGGAGGGGGAATAATGACAATTAGTCCCAATTGTAGTGTTTTCCAGTTGCCGTGATATAAGTATTCTCACCAGAGCTGCCCTTAGCTAGCCCACTGGTGGTCTGACCCATCAGCTCACATGTTTTCTGAATGACAATCTGGTTTTCCACAGCGAGAAGAACGCCCCCAGCGGTCCGCTGCTTTCATTCTTCATTAGTTGATAAGAGTCATTTCTGCGCATCAAGCACTTGGAACTGCCAGCTGAGCATGCTCCCAAGCCAAGAGAACAGCCTGACGTACCGTTGTAGGAAGTCCTCACTACTTTGGGGAATGTCTTCTCAGGTGTCTTTTAGGGTAGATGAGGGATGTGTGAAGACACCAGCAGAGCTTCCTCTTAGGTAGGCATCTCTCCATCTGCTCTGAATGCCTGCCCTTCCTAGGCCCCTTGCAGAGCGCCTTCACCTCCTTCAGGTCTCAGTGACAGCGCCACTACCCCGTGAAGCCCTCCCCGATTCCCCCGAGCTGTCCCTAACTCTCATTACAGCACAAAAGCTTGCTGCTGTCTTGGTTTCGTAACCATTCCCCGTTTCTTTCCCACCGGACTGCAAGCTACCCAGGCCAGGAACATTGTCTATTACTTTTGGCACTGGGGACCCTCAGTGAGGTGTCTAACCCAGTTCCCAGCATGAACATTGGCACTTGATAAGTAGCTATTTCCCCCCCTCCTCCCGGCTGTAGCTTCTGCTTGCTCTACCTAGCTCTCAATCAACAGGTCTCTTTCGAGGATAACTGCTTATTCCCATTCATTTCCAAAGAGGACTTTAAGCAGCAAGCTGGTGCTTCTTTCTCATGAAGGCGTGAGGAGCCATAGTGGTGTTTTTTTTTTTTTTTTTTTTTGTTGTTTTGTTTTGTTTTGGTTTGGTTTTTCAAGGTAGAATATCACTCTAGCCCAGGCTGTCCTGGAATTCGCTATGTAGTCTCAGGGTGGCCTCGAACTCATGGCGATCCTCCTACCTCTGCCTCCTGAGTGCTGGGATTAAAGGCGTGTGCCACCACGCCCGGCCTAGCAGCCATAGTTTTTTTTTTTTTTTTAAAAATTTATTTATTTATTTGAGAGTGACAGAGACAGAGAGAAAGACAGATAGAGGGAGAGAGAGAATGGGCGCGCCAGGGCTTCCAGCCTCTGCAAACGAACTCCAGACGCGTGCGCCCCCTTGTGCATCTGGCTAACGTGGGACCTGGGGAAGCGAGCCTCGAACCGGGGTCCTTAGGCTTCACAGGCAAGCGCTTAACCGCTAAGCCATCTCTCCAGCCCAGCCATAGTTTTTGAAGTAATGATCAGGACACGTGATATAACACATGGGGTTCCAACACATGGGACAGAATATTTGAAATCTCCATGAGTCCTGGCAAATCCGGGCAGTGTGGCTCTGTGCCCCCAGCGCAGGCGGGAGCTCTGCCTTAAGGATCTCTGCAATGTGAAGAGCGGCAGGCATGCAAAGACAGCTGAAGAGAGAACCTGATTTGGGTGGCATGCTAGCTGGAGTGATCAGAGGGAACAGGGACAAATTTGTGGCAGAAACAAGCAGTCATTAAGACCATATGCTCTATTCCTAATAGATGGCTGTTAGAAGTAATTCCCCGACATTTCATTCATTTTTACTGCCTCCCCTTCAGGGGCAGGACGAACAGTGATGTTGGGCTGGGTTTATAGATGAGGGTATTTAGAAAGAAAGAGGTTAAATGGTTCAGTCCCAGTCCCAGAGTGAATCAGACACACAGTCAGTCTCGCATCCAGAATTCTGACTTAAGCTTCTATGCCAAGATCCCTTGGGGCACATTTTCTCTCTAATTTGCATAAATCATCAACATTTTTTTTCCAAGCTTGTGCTGAGAAAGCCCCTTTTCAAACAGCGGAAACTCCCTTTGCCTTCTGTTGCCTTAGTTTTATTTCATGAACCAAATTCTTTTACTTCAACACGTAGACTTGCTATTTTCCCTTCCGTTGAGCCCTTTTCAAAAGAGGTCATGACCTTTGCTTCTAGATGCATGGAAATGGGTGAGCCCAAGTAAATAAAACAGATAATCTGAAGACTATAAAGTGTGATTTCAACTAATGCTCAAAATACCATGTAGTTGATTATAAATCTTGCCTGCTGGCAGGTTATCAGAACACTAAGTATGGTTTAGCCCTGGTGGGTTGAAGATCTATCTCCAATGTGCACATCAGATTCCTGGGCTTCGAGATAAGAAACTGAACATGCCAGGGCCATGCACGAGTTCTGAGATATTTCAGTTTGGAAATACTTAGGAACTCATACCTTACACGGATGTCATGCGATTCTGAGCTTCTAATTACTAACATAAGTACATCATGACTCACAATCTTTTCACATTTTTAAGACATTCTTGGGCTGGGTAGATGGCTCAGCAGTTAAAGGTGCTTGCTTGCAAAGCCTAACAGCCTGTGTTCAATTCCCCAGTACCCAGGTAAAGCCAGATGCACAAAGCGGCACGTGTATCTGGAGTTTATTTGCAGCAGCAAGAGGCTCTGGTGCATCCAAGTATATAAATAATAACTAACTAAATTTTATATATATATATATATATGTAAATTCTTAGTTCATGACCTCTACTACCTGATGGTCCTCAGGTGATTTATTATGGAGATTATGGGCATAAATACTGCTTCTTGGGATCCCTGGCAATGAGTAGCACACTGCTAAAACTTGGGAAATGGTCATAATCCTCTGGAGAGGGAAACCTGTGCAATATGTTTGAAGAAATCTCCCTTTCCTTGTCAAGTCCCTTACATTAGATAATCAAAATAATGTATGCCTGCTCTCTTTCATTATTAGGAAAAAAAAATCCTCGGTAACATACCACTGAGCCTAAACTTGCTTTAATACTTAACAAATGTGTCAGCTATTACCACCATAATGCTATATAATAAAAGTTTACAGATAGACAAACTCAGTGATTTGAGCCTTAGATTTGGTATTTCAGGATGTGTGAATGGCTGAGGTTCTACTGAGCTCAGCTGAGTGTTCTCAGTGTCTCCTTTGCCTGGGCCTAGTAGCTTCCTAGATCTCTCTCTCTCTCTCTCTCTCTTTCTCTCTCTTGACAGGTTTTGCTATTCAACCCAGGCTGATCTCAAACTTAGTATGTTAGCCCACGCATCAAAATCATGATTCTAAGCTGGGCGTGGTAGCGCACGCCTTTAATCCTAGCACTGAGGAGGCAGAGGTAGGAGGATCGCTGTGAGTTCGAGGCCACCCTGAAACTATATAGTGAATTCCAGGTCAGCCTGAGCCAGAGTGAGACCCTACCTTGCCAAACAAACAACAAGAACAAACCATGATTCCACTGCCTCAGCCTCCTGAGTCCTGGGATTACATGTGCTCATTACCACACCAGCTCATTCTCTTCTGGTGCTCATCCCTTATGGCTGGTCCCTACAGAGCAAAAGACAGGTTAGTTGGGGCAAACATGTATAAAGCCTTTTGTTGTTAATATGCATGTTCACAAACTATTGGCTAAAACACATTATACAGTCAAAGACAAAGTTCAGGGTCAGGGAGCACAGACCCCCATGAGGGAGAGGGAAAGGAGAGGAGAGGCTCTTTGCTGAATGGCCCTCCATCCCCTGCAATTATCATCCCTAACAGCCTGTCCAGTGGCCTGAGTGGTATGTCCATCCCCACCTCTTTACTTATTTTTAAACATTATGGTTATTATGGTCTTTATTTATCTGCAAGGAGCGGGAGAGCGAACAAGGGCACTCCAGGGCCTCTAGCCATTGCAAATGTACTCCAGATGCATATGCCACTCTGTGCATCCGGCTTTCTGTGGGTACTGGGGGAGCAAAGTGGAATCCTTAGGCTTTGCAGACAAGCACCTTTTTGTTGTTGTTTTTTGAGATAGGGTCTCACTCTAGCCTAGGCTGACCTGGCATTCACTCTAGTCACAGGCTGGTCTAGAGCTCATGGAGATCCTCCTACCTCTGCCTCCCAAATCCTGGGATTAAAGGTGTGTACCACCATGACTGGCTCTTTTTCTTTCTTGGGGGATAGGGTACCATGTAGTCTAGGCTGACTTCAAACATGCACTAATCCTACTGCCCTCAGCCTCTTACGTGCTGGAATTAAAGGCATGGGCCACCACACCTGGTAGATGTAGGGGACTTTATTTTTTTTTAATTTGTCATTTATTAGACAGAAAGAGAGAGATAAAGAGGCAGAGAGAGGAAAAGAGAGAGAGAGACAGAGAGAGAGAGAGAGAGAGAGAGAGAGAGAGAGAGAGAGAGAGAGAGCGCGCATGCCAGGGCTTCTAGCCATTGCAAACGAACTACAGACACATGCGCCCCCTTGTGCATCTGGCTTATGTGGGTCCTGGGGAATTGAGCCTGAGTCCTTTGGCTTTTCAGGCAAGTGCCTTAACCACTAGACCATCTCTCCAGTCCAGATATAGGAACTTTTAAATGGTGGTAAAGTGGGCTGGAGAGATGGCTTAGTGGTTAAGCGCTTGCCTGTGAAGCCTAAGGACCCTGGTTCGAGGCTCAATTCCCCAGGACCAATGTTAGCCAGATGCACAAGGGGGCACACATGTCTGGAGTTTATTTGCAGTGGCTGAAGGCCCTGCCATGCCCATTCTCTCTCTCTATCTGCCTCTTTCTCTCTCAAATAAATAAAAATGAATAAAACATTTTAAAAAGATAATAAAGTGAATGAGGGTTTTTTTTTCAAAAAATTATTTTTATTTATTTATTAGAGACCAACAGAGAGGGAGAGAGAGAGAATGGGCATGCCAGGGCCTCTAGCCACTGCAAACGAACTCCAGATGCATGTGCCACCTTGTGCATGCATCTGGCTTACATGGGACCTGGAGAATTGAACCTGGGTTCTTAGGCTTCACAGGCATGTGCCTTAACTGTTAAGCTATCTCTCCAACCTGTGAATGAGGTTTTGAGGGTGGATCCTAATCTAATCTGACTGGTCTACTTCTAAGAGGAGAACACACTGAGATAGCGTGGGGTTCTATGCCCAGAGGAAAGAATATCTAAGAACCCATCAGGAAGGTGGTGGTGCATGCCTTTAATTCCAGCACTCAGCAGGTAGAGATGAAAGGATTACCATGAATTCAAGGCCACCCTGAGGCTACACAGTGAATTCCAGGTCAGCATAAACTAGAGGGAGACCCTACCTCAAAAGAAGAAGGTGGTGATCTGCAAGGTCTGGAGAGAGGCTTTGGGAGGAACCAAGCCTTCTGACAACATTATCTTGGATTCCAGCCTCTGCAACTGGGGGAAAGTAAATGTGTACCTAGTAGGTGGTGGTGTGTTATAGGAGCCCGGAGGCCTGAAAATCCTTTGGGTCAGGCCTGTGTCTTACATTCTGTGCTTCCCCTCATAGCATGAAGTGCACTACCTTGTATACTTCCAGTTCCAAAATCCAGAATTTGTATTTATTTTGGTTTTTCGAGGTAGGGTCTCTCTCTAGCCCGGGCTGACCTGGAATTCACTCTGTAGTGTTAGGCTGGCCTCGCGAACTCACGGCCATCCTCCTACCTCTGCCTCCTGAGTGCCGGGATTAAAGACATGTGCCACCATACCTGGAAAAATCCAGAATTATTTAATCAGCCAGAATTCATGATTTCATCTGAATGTGTCCATACCCACTTACCAAGGAAATTGGTTTTGTTCTTCCAAAGAACATAGCTACCAAGAGACTAGCATTCCATATATTCATCTTCCAATGACTTTGACATTCCTCCCACAGTTAGGTGGAGTTCATGTTCTCTACCCTTGACTTCATTGGAAGGTGGCTGCAGTGGAATTGACACCCTCGGATTTGCAAGTCTCAGTCACAATGGCAGATACAGCTTCAGCTTTCTTTTCTGGAAGTCAGTGCTTTTGGAGTCCCAGCTGCATTGTCTGTGGCTGCCCTGTTGAGCCCAGGACACACAGAGAGGCCACATGCATGCATGCATTCTGTCCCCAGAGTCCCTCAGTGATTCCAGCTCCTGCTCATACCATTCGTCCTGGCCTTCCACTCCTCTCTGTTGAAATCCCACATAAAAAGCAGCAGAGACAAGCCTTCCCTTTGCGACTTGTCAGGACTCTCAGCCCTCACAACCTGTGAACCCGAGAAAACAGTTTTCATGCTGTTATGCTTTGACATAACTTGTTACATGGCAAAAGCAAGTGGAATAAAGAACCCATGATATCCTTATAGCTACTCCTCTACTTCCTCTTTAGAGCATTCTGGAAAAAGGGCAAGTGGTTCTTCTGATACCATTTGCCTACTATCTCACTGCAGTGTACTCAAGAAAGTGACTTTTTAAATAATATTTTGTTTGATTTAGTTAGTTATTAGAGTCAGAGAGAAGGACAGAGGGAGAGAGAGAGAGAGAGAGAGAGAGAGAGAGAGAGAGAGAGAGAGAGAGAGAGAATGGGCATGCCAGGGCCTCCAGCCACTGCAAATGAACTCTAGATGCATGTGCCACCATGTGTATCTGGTTTACTTGGGACCTGGAGAATGGAACCTGGGTCCTTAGGCTTTGCAGGCAAGCGCCTTAACTGTTAATCCATCTCTCCAGCTTGTGACCTTTTTGGTTTTGAGGTAAGGTCTCACTCTAGCCCAAGGCTGACCTGGAATTAATTTTTTAAGTTTTAAAAAATATTTTATTTTTATTTATTTGACAGAGAAAGAGGAAGAGAGAGAGAGAGAGAGAGAGAGAGAGAGAGAGAGGGAGAGAGAGAGAGAGAGAATGGGTGTGCCAGGGCCTCCAGCCACTACAGATGAACTCCAGATGTGCCCCCTTGTGCATCTGGCTAATTTGGATCCTGGGGAATTGAATCTGGGTCTTTTGACTTTGCAGGCAAATGCCTTAACCACTAAGCTATCCCTCCAGCCCTGACCTGGAATTTATTATGTAATCTCAGGATGGCTTTGAACAATTCACAGTGCTTCTCCTACCTCTGCTGCCTCCGGAGTGCTGGGATTAAAGGCATACTCTACCAGCCCTGGCTCTCCCCCCCCCCCCCGATTTTATTTATTTATTTATTTATTTATTTATTTATTTATTTATTTATTTATTTATGAGAGAAAGGCAGATAGAGGGAGAGGATGGGTGCAACAGGGCCTCTAGACACTGCAAATGAACTCCAGGTGCATGAGCCACCTTGTGCATCTGGCTTACATGGGTCCGAGGGAATTGAACCTGGTCCTTTGGCTTTGCAGGCAAGTGCCTTAACCATTAAGTCATCTCTCCAGCCCAGTTCTTTTTTTTTTTGGGGGGAGGGGGGAGGGTTTGAGATAGGGTCTCAGTCTGGCTCAGGCTGACCTGGAATTGACTATGTAGTCTCAGGGTGGCCTCAAACTCATGGCAATCCTCCTACTTCTGCTTCCCGAGTGCTGGGATTAAAGGCATGCGCCATCAGGCCCAGCTCTCAACTTTTCTTTCTTGAAAGCCAGTATTAATTCTCAGCCTAGTAATGCTATATATATATATATATATATATATATATATATATATACATATATATATATATATGTATATATATATATATGTATATATATATATATATATATACACACACACACACACTCATATATATATGCACATATATATATATATGTATATATATATATATATATATGGTCTCAGGCTGGCCTCAAACTCACAGGATCCTCCTAATTCTGCCTCCCTAGTGCTGGGATTAAAGGTGTGCACCACTACGCCCAGCTCTATTTCTTTTTTAAAAATAAATAAAAAATTAAAATTAAAATACTTAAAAATATTTTTATTTATTTGCCAGGACAGAGAGAGAAAGAGAAATGGGCAAACAAGGGCCTCTGGCCATGCCTGCCTGGTTGTACAATTAATATATGCCAATAAAGATTGGAAAAAGATACTACTTTAAGTTGAAATAATTTTTAAAAATAGTTTATTTTATCCAGGCATGGTGGTGCATGCATTTAGTCCCAGCACTTTGGAGGCAGAGGTAGGAGAATTGCTGTGAATTTGAGGCCACCATGAGATTACCTAGTGAATTCCAGGTCAGCCTGGGCTAGAGTGAGATCCTATTTCAAAAGAAACAAAAATTTATTATTTTTATTTTTTTATTTGAGTGCAAAAGAGAAAGAATGGGCATGCCAGGGCCTCTTGCCACTGCAAAGGAACTCCATATATATGCACCGCCATGTGTATCTGGCTTATGTGGGTACTGGGGAATTGAACCTAGGTCCTTAGACAAGCACCTTAACTGCTAAGCCATCTCTTCAGCCCAAAAATATTTTTTCAAAATATTTATTTATTTATTTGAAAGAGAATGGGCATGCCAGGGCCTCCTACTATTGCAACTGAACTCCAGATCCATGCATGACTTTGTGTGTCTGGCTTTTCACGAGTACTGGGGAAGAATTTGTTTTTAACAGAAAAACTAAAAGAACAAAATCAGCCAAAAACTACCTTGCATTGATCATCAATTAGAAGTAGGGTCTTCAAAGTCTTACAGAGGTGACCATATTGCTGTGTACATTAATTTCAACATGGCCACCACCTTGTATAGTCTACTGAAATTGCAAACATACACACCTATCACATATGATATGCTCACCTAAATATTAAGTGTATATATATATATATATATATATTTATTTATTTATTTAAATTATTTATTTATTTATTTGAGAGTGACAGACACAGAGAGAAAGACAGAGGGAGAGAGAGAGAATGGGTGCGCCAGGGCTTCCAGCCTCTGCAAACGAACTCCAGACGCGTGCGCCCCCTTGTGCATCTGGCTAACGTGGGACCTAGGGAACCGAGCCTCAAACCGGGATCCTTAGGCTTCACAGGCAAGCGCTTAACCGCTAAGCCATCTCTCCAGCCCTTAAGTATATTTTTCATAGCTTAACTTTTCTTTCTTTTTTTCTGAAAAGGAAAAAAAAATACATTATTTTATTTGGCCATATTAATAATGAAAGTAGGCCTCTCCAACTTTTGTTCCACAACTATGTGCTCCCTAGATGAGGGCAGGGCAATAGAAATCATCGCATGAAACAGAAACACAGTTTAAACAAACTCACATAGACAAATATCAGGCAAGTTTATCAAAGGTCACTGTGCCTATCCTACCTTGTCTGTCCAATGCCACAGAATTTGAGGATCATGATGAGCCTTACTCCTTTTTATTTATTTATTTTTAATATATATATTAAAAAATATATACATATATTATTGACAACTTCTATACTTACAAACAACAAACCATGGTATTTCCCTCCCCTCTTCTCTCCCACTTTCCCCTTCATACCTCTGCTCACCGTCATATCCCCTCCCTCTCTCCATTAGTCTCTCATTTAATTTGATGTCATCATCTTTTTCTCCTATTATGAGGGTCTTGTGTGGGTATTGCTAGGCACTGTGAGGTCCTGGATATCGAGGCCAAATTCTGTCCAGACCGTTGTATGTAAGGAGTGGTACCCTTCCTTTGGCTCTTACATTCTTTCCACCACCTCTTTAGCAATGGACCCTGAGCCTTGGAGGGTGTGAGATGTTTCAGTGCTGGACACTCCTCTGTCCCTTCTTCTTAGCACTATGTTGCCTTTTGGGTCATCCCAGTGGTCACCACCATCTGAAAAGAGAAGTTTCTCTAGCCAGAAGTGAGAGTACCATTAATATATGAGTATGAACATTAAGTATATTGCTTTCAGAGCAATTTGGTGAGAGTAACATATGCATTTATCCAGACAAGAGCAGGCTTTATACCGCTAAGGCTCATGACCTCCCCTTTTTGAATTTGACATTCCAAAATGAATTTGCATTTCCCTGATGGCTAAGAATGTACAACACTTTTTTAGATGTTTATATGCAATCTGTATTTCTTCTGATGAGAACTTTGTATTTAGTTCCATAGCCCATTTTTTTGATTGGGTTGTTTGATTTCTTATTGTTCTGTTTTGTGAATTCTTTGTAGATTCTGGATATTAATCCTCAGTCAGATGTGTAGCTGGCAAAGATTTTCTCCCATTCTGTAGGTTGTCTCTTTGCTCTATTCACAGTGTCTTTTGCTGTACAAAAGCTTTGTAATCTCATGAGTTCCCAATAGTTGATTAATGGTTTTATTTTCTGAGCAACTGGGGTTATATTCAGAAAGTCATTACCTAAGCCAGTATGTTGAAGGGTTTCCCCTAGCTTTTCCTCTAGCAATTTCAGAGTTTCAGGTCTGATATTAAGGTCCCTGATTCACTTAGATTTGATTTTTGTACATGGAGAAAGACAAGGATCTATTTTCATCTTTCTACATATAGATATCCAGTTTTCTCAGTACCACTTGTTGAAGAGGCTGTCTTTTCTCCAATGAATATTTTTGACATTTTTGCCAAAAATCAGATGGCTGTATCTGACTGGATTAACATCTGGGTCCTCTATTCTGTTGCGTTGATCTACATGTCTGTCTTTGTGCCAATACCATGCTGTTTTTGTTACTATGGCTTTGTAATATAGCTTAAAATCAGGTATGATGATACCATCAGCCATTTTTGTTGATCACAATAGTTTTGGCTGTTCAAGATTTTTTGCACTTCAAAATGAATTTTAGGATTGTTTTTCTATTCCTGTGAAGAATGCCATTGGAATTTTAATGAGGATTGCATTAACTGTGTAGATTGCTTTTGGTAAGATTGACATTTTCACAATATTGATTCTTCCAATCCAAGAACATGGGATATCTTTCCATTTCCTTGTGTCTTCTGCAATTTCTCGCTTGAATGTTTTAAAGTTTTCATTGTAGAGATCCTTCACTTCCTTAGTTAAGTTTATTCCATGGTACTTTATTTATTTATTTTTTTGGAGGCAATTGTGAATGGGAGAGATTCCCTGATTTTATTTTCCTCATGTTTGTTGTTAGTCTATAGGAAAGCTACTGATTTTTGTGTATTTATTTTGTATCCTGCTACATTGCTAAAAGTGTTCTATCAGCTCTAACAGTTTGCTGATAGAGATTTTAGGGTCTTTTATGTATAGAATCACATCATTTGAAAATAGTGATAATTTGATCTCTTCCTTTCCAATTTGTATCCCTTTTATGAGTGTCTCTTGCCTTATTGCTATAGTTACGAGTTCCAGTACTATATTACCTAAAAGTGGGGACAGGGACACCCTTGTTTTGTTCTTGAGTTTAGTGGAAAGGCTTCGAGTTTTTCACCATTTAGCTGTAGGTTTTTCATTTGGCTGTAGGTTTTTCATAAATAGCTATTATGTTGAGATATGTTCCTTCTATTTACAGTTTCTGTAATACTTTTACCATGTCTTGTCTGCATTTATTGAAATGACCGTGTGATTTTGTCAAGGTCTAGCCCAGGCTGATCTGGAATTCACTATGTAGTCTTAGGGTGGCCTTGAATTCACAATGATCCTCCTACCTCTGCCTCTCAAGTGCTAGGATTTAAAGCATGCACCACCATGCCTGGCTCTCAATTTTTCATTCTTGAAAGCCAGTATTAGTTTTGCAGCCTAGTAATATTTATTTATTTATTTATTTATTTATTTTTGGTTTTTCCAGGTAGTGTCTCACTCTAGCCCAGGCTGACCTGGGATTCATTATGGAGTCTCAGGGTGGCCTCGAACTCATGGCAATCCTCCTACCTCTGCCTCCCAAGTGCTGGGATTTAAGGCATGTGCCACCACGCCCAGCTGAATTTTTTTTTAAAGTTATATATTTGCAAGCAGAGAGAGAAAGAGAGAGAGAGAATGGGCACAACAGGGCCTCTAGCTACTGCAAACAAATTCCAGATGCATGTACCCCTTTTTGTGTATTTGGCTTTATGTGGGTACCGGGGAATCAAAAGTAGGTCATTAGATTTTGCAGGCAAGTACCTTAAACACTGAGCCATTTCTCCAGCCCCCTAGTAATATTTCTTTATATTCTTTATCAGGGATTGACAAACATCTTCTGTAAAAGGTCAGAGAGAATACATATTTTATGCTTTGGAGGCCATACTTTTTTTTTTTTTTTTTTTGTAATGGCTTAGCTTTTCTTTTATAAGAAAATATAGCAACCACAGATACTACAGAAAACAATGGGTGTGGCTATGTGCAAATAAAACTTTATGTACAGAAACAAGCAGCTGGCCATGTTTGGTGCCCAGAACATACTTTGCTATAGAATCTATAGCAGCATTGTCCAACGGGAACATCATGCCAGCCACATATATAGCTGCAGGAAGAAGAAACATACCTCTGGCATGAAATCCTTGCATTCAGTAGAACCCAGTCTTCAAGTGTAGGAGAAAGTATCCAAGCAGAGAGAGATGTGGTTACTGGAGGCAGGAAGTTGTCAACTGTAGCTATGTCAAAAGGAAGAATGGTGAAATAAGAGGGCATTACAACCACAGAGATTTCAGTGTCTTTGGACAGTTCATTGGATGCTGAATACTTTGACATATATATGTATGTATGTATGTATATGCATATTTTGGTTTTTTGAGTTAGGGTCTCACCTTGGCCCAGCCAGACCTAGAATTCGCTCTGTGCATTCACGGTGGCCTCGAACTCTCGGCTATCCTCCTTCCTTTGCCTCCCAATTGCTGGGATTAAAGGTGTGCGCCACCATGCCCAGCTATAAAAATATTTCTTTATGAGAGAGAGAAAGAGCACGCATAGGCATGCTACTACCAACTTCAGAAGCATTCCCTTCTTTGTGCATCTGGCTTTATGTGGGTACTGCAGACTGAAACCCAGGCCATCAGGCTTTGCAAGCAAGTGCCTTTAACCACTGAGCCACCTCTCCAGCCCTGGATGCTGAATATATTTTAAAAATATTTTTATTTATTTATTTGCAAGCAGAGATAAACAGACACACAGAGAGACAGAGAATGGGTGCACCTGGGGCTCCTGGCATTGCAAACGAACTCCACACACCACTTTGTTCATCTGGCTTTATGTGGGTATTGGGGAATTGGATTTGTACTGTTAGGTTTTGCAGGCAAGTACTTTAACTGCTGAGCCATCTCTCCCGCCCTGGATGCTGAATATCTTTACTATGCGGGGCAGAGATTCTCACTGAAAGTACTTCTTGGGCTGGGGGTGTGGCTCAGAGGCACAGTGCTGAGTTAGCATGTGCAAGGTCCTCGGGTTCATCTCTAACCCCACAAAACAAGGGAGGGTCTCAGGAGCCAACTTTTAGTCCCTCATTGCCATAGATGCCTAGTGGGTCTTTCTAGGTTCTCCTGGAAGTGAGGGGCTATCAGAAGCTAAATAATAGCCGGGCGTGGTGGCACATGCCTTAAAAAAGATTTTTTTTTATGTTTTATTTATTTATTTGAGAGGGACAGACAGAGAGAGAATGAGGCCGATAGAGAGACTGGGCGCGCCAGGGCCTCCAGCCACTGCAAACGAACTCCAGATGTGTGCGCCCCCTTGTGCATCTGGCTAACATGAGTCCTGGGGAATCGAGCCTCGAACCTGGGTCCTTAGGCTTCACAGGCAAGCGCTTAACCCCTAAGCCATCTCTCCAGCCCCAGCACATGCCTTTAAACCCAGCACTTAGGAGGCACTGAGTTTGAGGCCAGTCTGGAACCACATAGTGAACTCCAGGTCAGCCTGGGCTAGAGTGAGACCCTACCTCGAAAAACCAAAACCAAGAAACAAACTACATAACAATACCAGCACCATGATCATGACCATGTTACATTTCTGGAGGATTTTGCTCATCACCAAACCCTTGTCCCTCATCAAAAAAGGACTTCAGTTCTGGCCTTTTGTGCTTTCAGAAATCTCCATAATTCTCTCCACTCCTCTTCCTGGCAGCTTATGGCATTGAAAAACAACCATCACAACAACATATTTTCTTTCCTTCTTGCCTTTCCAGAAAGAACCCTAAGTGCTAGCATTATTTTCCACTTTTAATCATTGCTTGACAGAGATGGAAAGTTAAGTCATGTAATTGCTTTTGTGTTTTGTAGTTCTTTTCACTATTTTGGAAAAAAAAAAAAAAAAACCAAATAGTTCAATGGATAAAATGTGAGTTTATACCAAACGCCAAACATCACGAGCTTAATTGCAACCATGTGTTATTCCTGAGACGATGCACCTAATTGGTTGGAGAAGGAAATACAGCATTGCTCAACTTGCACATGGAGTGAGCCAGAGAGTGCCAAAAACATTTGTTTCAGGTATCTCAAAGTAACATATGTTAGCTATGGACTGACTATAATAGAAACACCTGAGGTAAGCTCACCTTCCCCAAACTATGGAGTCACCAAATACGTGTTTCAGGGTTGAAAGACTGGAGAATCCTGAGAGCACACCTGGTCCATCCTGCCTCCTTTTATTTTTATTTTTATTTTTTAGAAAGAACACCAGAGTGAGAATGGCCATTTTTTTTAAATTTATTTATTTATTTGAGAGCGACAGACACAGAGAGAAAGACAGATAGAGGAAGAGAGAGAGAATGGGCGCGGCAGGGCTTCCAGCCTCTGCAAACGAACTCCAGACGCGTGCGCCCCCTTGTGCATCTGGCTAACGTGGGACCTGGGGAAGCGAGCCTCGAACCGGGGTCCTTAGGCTTCACAGGCAAGCGCTTAACCGCTAAGCCATCTCTCCAGCCCTATTTTTATTTTTTCAAGGTAGGGTCTCACTCTGGTCCAGGCTGACCTGGAATTCACTGTGTAGTGTCAGGGTGGCCTCGAACTCTCGGCGATCCTCCTACCTCTGCCTCCCAAGTGCTGGGATTAAAGGCGTGCGCCACCATGCCCAGCCATCCTGCCACCTTTTACCTGGCTTGTCTATAAAGCTACTAGGCTAACATGAACATGCGGAAGGGTTCTACCTTGGTCCCCAGACTCTTGTCTGTCTGCTACAGCCAGAAACAGGCCTCTTGGACCCAGCTTCTGCAGTGGCCACCACTTGGGATGCCATGGGGATGAGGGCTAATGTGAGAATGGGGCCCTGACTTAAGATGCGTCCTTCTCCTTCTATTGTCAGAGCCTCAGATGGCCTAGGGGACAATAGAGGAGTGAACATAGAGACATTCTTGGCTTTTCTGGCCCAGTGCTTTCAACCACTAAGTCATGGTTTCTTGCTGGTAGTGCTGATAGACACATATGTAGCCCGGCCTGCTGACTTAATACTCATTTAGGAGCTGGATACTCAGTTAGAGCTGGATTTGGAATTCTCCAAGCCCCAAATGTACAGTGCGTAGGAATTTTTGCTTGGTCTCAAGTTGCAATGCAAAGACCAAGGTTCTTTCTTTTCCTGAAACAAAAATGACCTTGGCTGTTGAACCCCACCGATGAAAGAAAAGGCAAGAGGCCCAGTTCTGCCCAGCTCAGGTACTACCAGTGTTATGGTCCTCTCTTTCAGGGTAAATGGGACTCTCCCTTCCCATACTCCTCCTCGCCATCTCCCTGAGATAATCAAGAGCAGAATGACCTTGCTTCCCTGCTTGAGGAAGGGGTCCACATGTTCATGCCAGAACTCACTGATTCCAGTCTATCCACTCATTGGTCTCAAGCTGCGTATCTTACCCCTCTGGCGTTTAGTAGCCTAGCCTAAAATAATCACAAGACTTTTTGGGAAAAAGTTGGTGAATTGAACAGAGCTTAACAGGGACAGCTAGAGTGGCTGGAAGGGAGTGGCTTGGGGGGTATCTCAGGGCTCTGACAGTGGATGATGCTGTCATTGTCCAGTCTAGGGCTGTCAGCTAGAACTCATGGTCTCTGCTTGTAATGTGGGCACAGCAGGGCAACTGGATTCTATCAGCAAGCAGAGGGATGGAAGGCTAAGCCAATTTGCCTTCACTCATTCATTCAATCAATCGTCTATCTATCTATGAGAGAAAATGGTTGCACTCGGACCTTTGGCCACTGCAAATGAACTCCAGAGGCATGGACCACTTTGTGCATCTAGCTTTATGTGGGTTACTGGGGAGTCAAACCTGGAATGGCTGGCTGTAGAAGCAAAAGCTTTGAGTCGCCTCCCCAGCCCAAATTTGGCTTTCTCTTTTATTTTTAAATTTAAATTTATTTTTGTTTATTTATTTGAGAGAGACAGAGAGGCAGATGTGTGTGTGTGTGTGAGAGAGAGAGAGAAAGAGAGTGACACAGAGAGAGAGAAAACGAGAGAGAATGGGCATGCCAGGGCATCTAGCTGCTGCAAACAAACTCCAGATGCATGTGCCACTTTCTGCATCTGGCTTATGTGGGTCCTCGGGAATCAAACTGTGGTTGTTTGGCTTTGGAGACAAATGCCTTAACCACTAAGCCATTTCTCCAGCTCCCTCTTTTTGGCTTTTTAAAATTTGCTTGTTTTGTTTTTCGTGGTAGGGTCTTACTCTAGCTCAAGCTGACTTGGAATTCACTCTGCAGTCTCAGGGTGGCCTTGAACTCACGGCAATCCTTCTACCTCTGCCTCCCATGTGCTGGGATTAAAGGCATGCACCACCACGCCCAGCTCTTTTTGGCTTTAAAAAAAAACATATATTTTTATTTTTATTTATTTATTTAAGAAAGAGGGTGGGGGGAGAGAGAGAGAGAGGCAGAGAGAGAGAATGGGCATGTTAGGGCCTCTAGCCACTGCAGAGGAACTCCAGATGCATGCACCACCTTGTGCATCTGGCTTACGTGGGTCCTGGGGCATTGAGCCTGGGTCCTTTGGCTTTGCAGGCAAGTGTCTTAACCACTAAGCCATCTCTCCAGCTCTCTTTTTGGCTTTTAAAGGTAGGTTCTTGCTCTACCCCAGGCTGACCCAGAATTCATTATGTAGTCTCCGGTTGATCTCAAACTCATGATGATCAACCTACCTCAGCCTCCCAAGTGCTGAGATTAAATTCAATTAAAGATGTAAGCCACCACACCCATCCTTTCTTTTTTGTTTTAATGTATTTTATTTTTATTTTTGTTCATTTAGTTCTTTGAAGGAGAGAGAGAGAGAAAATAAAAGAGGCAGATAGAGAACAAATGGGCCCCCAGGGCCTCTAACTTCTGCAAATGAATTCCAGACACATGTGCCACCTTGTGCATCTGGATTATGTGGGTACTGGGGCATTGAACCTGGGTCCTTAGGCTTTGAAGGCAAGTGCCTTAACCACTAAGCCAGCTGTCCAGCCACAAATTTGCCTTTCTTGAATGAATGCTCAGAAAGCAAGTGGTGTCACATTCATGATACTCTGTTTGCTAAAGTAGTCACAGAGGCCTGCCCATTTTTTGTTTCTGCGTTCCGAGATAGGGTCTTGCTCTATAGACCGGCTCTGGCCTGGAACTTGCTACATAGCCCAAGCTGGCCTCTCATTCAAGGCAGTACTCCTGCCTTAGCCACCCAAATGATAGGATCACAAACATAAGCCAGCATGCCTTACTGGTCTGTCCAAGTTGAAGAGGAGAAATAGACCGAATCTCTCAGTGAAGGAAGGTTCTGCAAGAGTAAATGAGATCACAAACTGCCAAGGCCACTTGCAGAACACAGTCTTCTACCTCTTGCTTGCACAGTTATTACCAGCCTCCTCTGATCAACCATCTCCAGTTCATTCTGTTTGTTCGGGTTCCCTCCCGGCTACCCACAGACCAGTAAGTAACACAGCCATTTGTGTGCTGTCTTGGAGCTGGCAGAAGTGTTTACAACCCCATTTCTTTCTCTGGTTTTGAGAATGTGGGGAGGCTGCCTCAGCCTGGTTGGCTGCTCTGAAGTTTTTTTTTTTTTTTTTAAATTATTTATTTATTTATTTGAGAGCAACAGACAGAGAGAGAAAGAGGCAGAGAGAGAGAGAGAATGGGCACACCAGGGCCTCCAGCCATTGCAAACGAACTCCAGATGTGTGCGCCCCCTTGTGCATCTGGCTAACATGGGTCCTGGGGAATCAAGCCTCGAACCGGGGTCCTTAGGCTTCACAGGCAAGCACTTAACTGCTAAGCCATCTCTCCAGCCCTGCTCTGAAGTTTTTATTTTTTATTATTTATTTATTTATTTATTTAAAATTTACTTATTTATTTATTTATTTGAGAGCAACAGACACAGAGAGAAAGACAGATAGAGGGAGAGAGAATGGGCGCGCCAGGGCTTCCAGCCTCTGCAAATGAACTCCAGACGCGTGCGCCCCCTTGTGCATCTGGCTAACTTGGGACCTGGGGAACCGAGCCTCGAACTGGGGTCCTTAGGCTTCACAGGCAAGCGCTTAACCGCTAAGCCATCTCTCCAGCCCTATTTTTGTTTTTTATTTTGAGGTAGGGTCTTGCTCTAGCCCAGGCTGATCTGGAATTCACTCTGTATTCTCAGACTGGCCTCGAACTCACGGCGATCCTCCTACCTCTGCCTCCCTAGTGCTGGGATTAAAGGCGTGCGCCACCACGTGCTCCGAAGTTTTGGCTCCGTGATGGATGTGAGGCCTAACAGTGTGGCTTACAACCACACCAGCTCCCTTCTGCTGGAAGTCCAGATATGGGTATTCATTCTGGCCAGCAGTGAGGGGACAGCAACAATGAAGGGCAGGCTGTTCTCATGAAGGACATAGAAAATCATACACACCTCTGTTTCGTGTTTTTTTTTTTTTTCTTATGGTGCCAGGGAGGGAAGCCCAGACTCTCTGTGTACTAAGCACACGCGCTACCACTGAGCTGCATCCTCAAACACTCTGTCATTTTGCCAAAACGTTATCATGTGGCCACATCTAACATGCCCACTGAAAAATAGGAAGTTATTAACCAAGAAGAAGAAGCTAAGTACAGTGGTGTACATCTATAATCCCAGTACTCAAGAGACTCAGGCAGGAGGATTACAATTAATTTGAGACTAGCCTGGGTTGCTGGAAAACAAACAAACAAACAAACAAACTCTTTTTCTTTTTTCGAGGTAGGGTCTCACTCTAGCTCAGGCTGACCTGGAATTCCCTATGTAGTCTCACGATGGCCTCAAACTCATGGCAATCCTCCTCCCTCTGCCTCCTGAGTGCTGGGATTAAAGGTGTGCGCCACCACGCCCGGCAAACAAACTTTTATATTTGCTCAGGATGCTGTTCACTGAGTTATGACTGATACTATTGTTCAGGGCACCACAGTTATTAAAGGGCACCTCCCAGATTTGCTAGCCATGGAGCCTGTGGTTCGTGTCTGCATAAACCAGCAAACACTGGAATAGCACAGCCTCTCCTTGGAGGCCAACTCCCAGTTCTCTCTCTTTTCCCCTCTTTCAGAAATACTGAGGCTTCTCCCAAGCAGGTGATTGAGGGCCTGCAGCTGTGACCTATAGACCATGAGTACGGCTGCAAGTCAGAGGTAACCTGCTTCTTTAAGGACCAAAGGAACCTCAGAGAACACATACACCTGAGATGAACCTCATTCACGTTAAAGGTCCAGCTTCCTTTATTCTTAGTTTTTTTAAAAAAGTATTATGAGATACTTTATTTTATTTTATTTTTTATTTATTTGAGAGCGGGATAGAAAGAGAGAGAGAGAGGGAGAGAGAGAGGGAGGGAGGAAGAGAATAGGCATGCCAGGGCCTCTAGCCACTGCAAATGTGTGCACCCCCTTGTGTACCTGGCTTACTTGAGTCCTTGGGGAATTAAACCTGGGTCCTTCGGCTTTGCAGGCAAGTGCCTTAACCGCTAAGCCATCTCTCCAGCCCTTTATTCTTAGTTTTATTTTTCAATTCAGACTTCTAAAGAGAGCTGATGGAAACTGAGAAGACCTTACTGACATTTGGGGGATCATTCCCCAACCCCCCTGTAACTGATGTTTATCTTGTCCTGCGTGGGCTTAGATTGCAAAGCCATAAAGACAAGGTTTCTGGATCCTCGGTTTATGGGATCAAACCCAGGGCAAGCCTTTTTTGTGTGCTAGAAGGTTCCCTGTCACTCAGCTACAACCCCAGCCATTTTGTCTTTTTAATTTTTTTTTCGGGGGGGGGAGGCTATAGAGACAGCTTAGCAGTTAAGGCACTTGCCCACAAAGCCAAAGGACTTTAGTTCGATTCTCCAGTACCCACATAAGCCAGATGCACAAAGTGGCACATGCATCTGGAGTTCATTTGCAGGGGCTAGAAGCTGTGGCACACCCATTCTCTCTCTCTTTGCCTCCTTCCCTCTTTCAAATAAATAAATAAAAATATTTTAAAGGTCTGGAGAGATGGCTTAGCGGTTAAGCGCTTGCCTGTGAAGCCTAAGGACCCCGGTTCGAGGCTTGATTCCCCAGGACCCACGTTAGCCAGATGCACAAGGGGGCGCATGCGTCTGGAGTTCGTTTGCAGAGGCTGGAGGCCCTGATGTGCCCATTCTCTCTCTCTGTCTCTTGCTCTCAAATAAATAAATAAAAAGGCTGTCGTGGAAGTAGACTCAGGTTGGCCTGGAATTTACTGCAATCTTCCTTCCTAAGGCATGTCCCACCTCACTCAATTCCTCATTATTTTCATTTTGAGACAGGGTTGTGCTAAGTTGCCCAGACTCTCTTAAACTCACTCAGTAGCCTAAGCAGGCCTTGAACCTAAGATCCTCCTCCTTCAGCTTCTTCTTCTTTTTCTTTCTTTCTTTTTTTTTTTTTTTCGAGGTAGGGTCTCACCCTAGCCCAGGCTGACCTGGAATTCACTATGGAGTCTCAGGGTGGCCTCGAACTCATGGCGATCCTCCTACCTCTGCCTCCCGAGTGCTGGGATTAAAGGCGTGCGCCACACCTGACTTTTATGTGAGTTGGGAGGAGTTGAATGTGGTGGTGGCTGGCCTGGGGGAAACTTCAGGCTTAAGCAGCAAGCTCTCTCAATGGCTGAGCCAGCTCTTCAGTCCCAGCAGTCTTTAAAAATATTGTTAAAAATATTAAAAATAAGGCTGGAGAGATTGCTTAGTGGTTAAGCGCTTGCCTGTGAAGCCTAAGGACCCTGGTTTGAGGCTCGGTTCCCCAGGTCCCACGTTAGCCAGATGCACAAGGGGGCGCACGCGTCTGGAGTTCATTTGCAGAGGCTGGAAGCCCTGGCGCGCCCATTCTCTCTCTCTCCCTCTATCTGTCTTTCTCTCTGTGTCTGTCGCTCTCAAATAAATAAATAAAAAGTAAAAAAAATTATAAAAAATATAAAAAATATTATTATTTATTTATTTGCAAGGAGAGAAAGAGAGGGAGGGAGGGAAAGAGAGAGAAAGGAAGAGAAAGAGAAAATAGGCACGTCAGGGCCTCCTGCCACTGCAAATAAACTCCACTTTGTGCATCTGGCTTTACGTGGGCAGTGGAAAATTAAACTTGGCTTTGCGAGCAAACAACTTTAACCACTGAGCCATCCCTCCAGCCCCACCCAGCAGTTCTTTTGACTGTGCACAACTGTTGACTAGTACTCCCTGAGAGCATCAATAGGGATGGTACCAAGGAAACAGGAGGTCTGTCTTATCCCAGAACAGGACACAGTTCTGCTGGGGAGTTTCAGGCAGTCACCCAAGAAAGTCCGTGATTCGAGACAATGGTGAAGAAAATTAGATGTTCAGAATTCGCCTGCACATGCTCTGTGCACGGCAGGTTACTTCATCTGACACCAATCGACAAGTCTTCACTGCATTCTGGGTGCTGTACTAGGCTCTGGAGGTTCAGCCTTAAACAGGTTAGTTAAGGTACCAGTCATCTGGATACTAAAGTCATTAGACTTATTAAAACCAAGTGCTCTAGGCAAGGGCATGTGACTGCATGGTGAGAAAGGGTGAATTACTAGAGCCCAGATAGGGAGGATATACAACGGTAGAATCCTGGGGATATGGGAAGGGTCAGTGAGGCAGGCCTTCAATGTCAAGTATCAGTGATTTGCCTACTGTGCCTTGTTACAGGTAGACACAGGGTGAGATTCAGAAACCAAAGCCTTCTTTTTGACCTCTGCCTCACCCATTCCCAGAGGCAGTGTGAAGGGATGTGGAGCAGCCAGTGATGGTCACATGGGAAGATTATCAATGGGAGATTAATTTTTCTTTGGCATTTCCCCAGAGACATTAAGAAATCTTGGGAACTATTTTCCTAACCTGGAATACCTTGGGAGCCAGCCTTGCCTTGCTGTGAAGTTTCTAAGAATGGCCTCGTGTAGCCCAGGCTGGCCTAGGACTCACCATGTAGTTGAGGATAGCCTTCAATGCCTGAGATGACCAGTGTGTTGTTCCAGTGTAGTTTGTGTGGCGCTTGGGATTTGAATCCAGAACCTTGTGTGTACTCTGGGCAAGGGCGCTAACCACCTAGCACCTCCTCAGGTCTTCACTCATTTTCTAATATATTTTTAAAAATTTATTTATTTGAGAGCCAGGCGTGGTGGTGCACGCCTTTAATCCCAGCACTCGGGAGGCAGAGGTAGGAGGATTGCCATGAGTTTGAGGCCACCCTGAGACTCCATAGTCAGCTTGGGCCAGAGTGAAACCCTACCTCAGATTCTTTTTTTTTTTAAATTTATTAGAGAGAGAGAAAGAAGCAGAGATTGAGAGGCAGATAGAGAATGGGCACTCCAGTCACTGCAAACGAACTCCAGACATGTGCACCACCTTGTGCATCTGGCCTACATGAGTCCTGGGAAATCAAACCTAGATTCATTTGGCTTTGCAGATAAGTGCCCTAACCACTTAGCAATCTCTCCAGTCCTTCACTCATTTTTTTTTCTGCTAGTAAATAGGACTTATTGCATATACCCTGCTGCCTGTTTGCAATCTATCCTCTGCGGGTAACATTTGGGCTGGGATTAGGATCCTTTGTATCCAGTATGCAGGTCCTTGAGATCTTCCCCTGCCATGCCTACATGATTCCCCAGGGAGGGATGTCCCCACCCTGGGACACAGGGACAAATGGCCCCCAATATCATACGCAAGGGACCACAGCAAGGAGACCCCCCTCAACCAGGCTGTCAATCATCCGTCAATGCAGGTTGTGCCAGTCTCAGCTCCCGCCATGCCTGGGGCCAGGATTTATGGCTTCAGGGTACCGAGTCCCCAGTCCTGCAATGCGAGGAGAGCCAGAGGGCAATGCTCCATGGTGTGATTCTTGTCCTTAAGCAATGAAACTGCCTAAGGGCGCAGGAGGTGGGTAGAGGCTAGCAGAGGCCTGGACTTCTGTGGAATTTTGACTGTGGCTAGGGAAGATAAAGGATGCCAGAGGCTGGGTCCCAAGAGCCAATAGTCTTTGTGCCTTTTAGATGGTTCTAAAGAGTTGGGCTGTGCCTAGAGATCATGGTGCAGAGTTCAAGGTCCTGATTCTTCCACCTGCAAACTAGCAAGGCTGTCATGAGCATTTGTCATGGACAAAACTACCCGCCAAGAGAAGATGAGGGTAGAGCTTAAAAAAGGACTTTCTGGCTGCAGGGGTAGTTCTCAATTTGGATTTCGGTTAGATGAATAGATGATATATTTCTTTTCTTTCTTTTTTATTTTTTGGCAGGGGAGGTGTTTCCTCCCCACCCCAGAAATAAGATCTCACTCTAGCCCAGGCTGACCTGGAATTCACTATGTAGTCTCAGGGTGGCCTCGAACTCACAGCGATCTTCCTACCTCTGCCTCCCAAGTGCTGAGATTAAAGGCGTGCGCCACCACGCCCAGCCTTTTTTTTTTTTTTTTTTTTTTTTTTTTTAATAAGAGGAGGTCTGGCTATGTTGTCCATGCTGGCCTTGGAGTCTGGAATTCAAGTGACCCTCCGGTCTTAGACTCCCGAGTGGTTTGGTCCATAGCTGTGAGCTACTTTGTCTCATGTCCGATAGAGCGCTCTGTCTTAGTGCTATGGGACTAAATGCTGGGTCTACCAGGGTGAGCAACCACTCCCAGCTCCTTAAAAGTTGTTTTCTTTTTTTCAGAGTCTGGCTGTTTTCATAGGTTGGCCTGGAACTTGTGGTCCTCCCGCCTCAATCCTCAGAGCATATGGGACGAGAAGACCACACGTAGCTGGATGCTAGAGATTTTTTTTTAGGGGAGTGAGGGGCGGAGTAGAGTCTCATTCTAGCCCAGGCTGACCTGGAGTTTACTCTGTAGACCAGTCTGGGCTCAAACTCATGGCAGGCCTCCTATCTCAGCCTCTCTAGTGCTGGGATTAAAGGCAAGTGTCACCATGGCCTGCTTTTGGGTAAAGATTTTTTTTTTTTTCTGAGGTAGGGCATGGTGGGTGACCAAGTAAGCAAGTGCTTTAGTGATAGCCTGCATTATTTGGGGGGGCCTCATGAACTCACTGTGCAGGGTAATCCAATTCTGGCCCTAGGATTTACTAGCAACAACCTATGGTTTTAGGGTAAAGCCTTTCTCTACCATTGTAAGGCCCTTCTGCACAAACTGTCCCCAACCCTCTCTCTTTAAGAGTTATAACTTGGGCTAGAAAGATGGCCCAGCAGCTAAGGCACTTGCCTGCAAAGCCTAACAACCCAGGTTCAGTTCCTTAGTACTCCCCATAAGGCCAGATGCACAAGAGGTCCATGCATCTGGAATTTGTTTTCAGTGGCTAGAAGCCCTGGCATGCCCATTCTCTCTCTCTCTCTTTGCTTGCAAATAAATTTTTAAAAATATCAAAAAAAGAGTTATATCTCTTTTTGTGAGGTAGTGTCTCACTCTAGCCCAGGCTGACCTGGCATTCAGTAAGTATTCTCAGACTGGCTTCAAAGTCACAGTACATCTCCTACCTATGCCTCCCAAGTGCTAGGATTAAAGACATGCACCACCACACCTGGCAAGTTATATCTTTTTTAAAAAATTATTTATTTATTTATTTGAGAGCGACAGACACAGAGAGAAAGACAGATAGAGGGAGAGAGAGAGAATGGGCGCGCCAGGGCTTCCAGCCTCTGCAAACGAACTCCAGACGTGTGCGACCCCTTGTGCATCTGGCTAACGTGGGACCTGGGGAAGCGAGCCTCGAACCGGGGTCCTTAGGCTTCACAGGCAAGCGCTTAACCGCTAAGCCATCTCTCCAGCCCAAGTTATATCTTTTAATTAGCTAACCAAGAGGAAGGTTTACTGACATAATAATTTTGTGCATTGACCCTCTGCTGTCCTTCCCCTACCCCTGTCCCCACCAGACACTTCCATGATCTCTATTCTTTCCCTTTACTTGCCTGTCTTCTGTCCCCGCCTCTTGTGCCTTCCTGCCTCTCATCTCTCCAAGCCTCATTCTAGCTTCCTAACCAGTCCTGCGGATGCTTGCTATAACTTAGAAACAAATCAAAGTATTCCACGTTAGCTGCTGCATGCAAGAGAGAACATGAGGCATTTTTCTTTCTGTCTGTGTAACTGCACTTAGCACAATTGTATTGAGGACCATCCATTTTCCTGAAAATTTCACAATTTCCTTTTCCCTTGCTGCTGAGAAGAAATCCGTTGTGCATATGTACCACATCTTCACTACCCGTTCATCAGGTGATGGGCATCTGGGCTGATTCCAGTTCCTTGATATTGTGAATATCAATCAGCAACAGACATGACTGAGAGAGTATCTCATAGTGGCTGTATGTGTCATTATGCCCGGTCTGTATTTTATTTATTGATTGATTGTATTCTTTTGTTGTTGTTGTTTCCTTTTAATTTTTATTATAGAGGGAAAGGAGCGGGAGAGAATTGGTGTACCAGTGCCTCAGTCACTGTAATCAAACTCCAGACACTTGCACCACCTAGTGGGCATGTTCTACCTTGTGCTTGCCTCACCTTTGTGCGTCTGGCTAATGTGGGATCTGGAGAGTAGTACATGAGTCCTTAGGCATGTAGGCAAACACCTTAACCACTAAGCAATCTCTCCAGCCTTTAAAATATATATATATTGTAGGGCTGGAGAGATGGCTTAGCGGCTAAGCGCTTGCCTGTGAAGCCTAAGGACCCAGGTTCGAGGCTCGGTTCCCCAGGTCCCACGTTAGCCAGATGCACAAGGGGGCGCACGCGTCTGGAGTTCGTTTGCAGAGGCTGGAAGCCCTGGCGCGCCCATTCTCTCTCTCTCTCCCTCTATCTGCCTTTCTCTCTGTGTCTGTCGCTCTCAAATAAATAAATAAATAAATTAAAAATCTATATATATATTGTTTATTTATTTGAGAGAGAGAGAGAGTGAGAGAGAGCGAGCGAGCATGCCAGGGCCTCTAGCCCTGCAAACAAACTCCAGACCCATGTGCCACCTTGTGCATCCGGCTTACATGGGTCCTGAGGAATCAAACCTGGGTCTTTTGGCTTTGCGGTCAAGTGCCTTAGTTTCTAAGCCATCTCTCCAGCACCTTTGATTTTTTGAGATAGGGTCTCACTCTAGCCTAGGCTGACTTAGAACTCACTATGTAGGCTCAGGGTGGTCTTGAACTCACAGTGATCCTCCTACCTCTGCCTCCTGAGTGCTGGGATCAAAGGCATGTGCCACCACACCTGGCTTATTTTTTTGTACTCTTTTATAAATTTTATTTAATTATTTATTTATTTATTTATTTATTTATTTGAGAGAGAGAAAGAAGCAGATAGAGAATGGATATGCCAGGGCCTTCGGCTGCTGCAAATGAACTCCAGACACAAGTGCCACCTTGTGTATCTGGCTTATGTGGATCCTGAGGACTCAAACCTGGGTCCTATGGCTTTGTAGGCAAGTGCCTTAATTACTAAGGCATCTCTCCAGCCCTGTATTCTTTGTAAAGAGTACAGTTTTGAGCTCGGCGTGGTGATGCATGCTTTTAATCACAGAACTCAGGAGGCAAAGGTAGAAGGATCACCATGAGTTCTAGACCACCCTGAGATTACAGAGTGAATTCCAGGTCAGTCTGGACTAGAGCAAGACCCTACCTCGAAAAACAACAACACAAATGTACATTTTTGGCCATCCATCCATTCCCAGCAGCATCCATTCCATGCTAGTAGGTTTTAGGAGTCACAAACTAAGGAATTACTACAGGAAAACATTAGCAAGCCCCAATACAACATTAAAAGATTCCCTTGTGGGCTGGAAGGATCGCTTAGTGGTTAAGGCAGTTGCCTGCAAAGCCAAAGGACCCAGGTTTGATTCCCCAGGACCCACTTTAGCCAGATGCACAAGGGGGCGCATGTGTCTGGACTTTGTTAACAGTGGCTAGAGGCCCTGGTGCACCAATTCTCTCTCTCCCTCTTGCTCTGCCAAATAAATAATTAAATAAAAATAAAATATTTAAATTTTTTTGTTCATTTTTTATTTATTTATTTGAGAGCGACAGACATAGAGAGAAAGACAGATGGAGGGAGAGAAAATGGGCGCGCCAGGGCCTCCAGCCACTGCAAACGAACTCCAGACGCGTGCGCCCCCTTGTGCATCTGGCTAATGTGGGACCTGGGGAACCGAGCCTTGAACCGGGGTCCTTAGGCTTCACAGGCAAGCGCTTAACCACTAAGCCATCTCTCCAGCCCCAAAATAAAATATTTTTAAAAAGATTCCCTCACAATGCTTTTTCTCAAAAGAGTTCATATTGGGAACAGCACTACAGATAGGCACTACCTTATCGAACCTTTTATAATCCGCGTTCTGTATGTACTGTCCTGCTTCATTCCCCTGCAGGGCTTCCATGGAGCTGTCTTGCATTTCCCCACTGCGGAGGGACTCCATGGGTCTACCTACGTGGCTTGGAATACACAACTCAGGGCCAGGGGCTCGTGAGGTTGCTCTCTAACCTGCTGCTGGGCCAGCCCTTCAGCTTCGCTCTTCCCATCTGTAGAGGTTTAAATGCAAAATGTCCCTCATGGCCTCAAGTGTTTGTGATTATAAGCTTTCTACTTAGTCTCTAGCTGGTAGAGCGTTTTGGGAAGGGGTGTGTGTAGGGGGGTGGTGGTTAGGGCCTTGTTACTGTGGAAGGACCTTACAGTTGTTTAGTCTAGCCCCCTGGGTGTTCAGAGCCAGCTCATTCTTGCTGCTTTCTCTCTGCTGTAGATTTTTTTTTTAAGACTATACTCTTTTGTTGTTACTTTTATTTTTTTGAGAGCAACAGACAGAGAGAGAGGAAGAGGCAGATAGAGAGAGAGAATGGGCGCGCCAGGGCCTCCAGCCACTGCAAACGAACTCCAGACGCGTGCGCCCCCTTGTGCATCTGGCTAACGTGGGACCTGGGGAAGCGAGCCTCGAACCGGGGTCCTTAGGCTTCACAGGCAAGCGCTTAACCGCTAAGCCATCTCTCCAGCCCTGCTGTAGATTTTTTTTTTTTAAATGTTTTTATTAGCCGGCCATGGTGGCGCATGTGTGGCCATGCACAGCTGTTTACAAGGGTCCTGGTGATTGGGCCATCTCCCATCCAATATTTCTTTCTTTTTTTTTTTAATAGGAGGAAGGGATTATTTCAGGTTTACAGATCCAACAGAAGTTCCATTAATAGTGAAGAAGCTTAAAGCCGGGCGTGGTGGCGCACACCTTTAATCCCAGTACTCCGGAGGCAGAGGTAGGAGGATCACCATGAGTTCGAAGCCAGCCTGAGACAACATAGTGAATTACAGGTCAGCCTGGGCCAGAGTAAGACCCTACCTCAAACAAACAAAACATTTTTATTTATTTATTTTTAATTTTTATTTATTTATGAGAGAGAGAGAGAGAGAGTGGGCACGTCAGGGCCTCCAGCCACTGCAAACGAACTCCAGATGCATGTGCCCCCTTGTGCATCTGGCTTATGTGGGTCTTGGGTAATGGAACTTGGGTCCTTTGGATTTGCAGGCAGGCACCTTAACGCTATGCCATCTCTCCAGTCCTATTTATTTATATGAGAGAGGGAGAGCACATGGGTGCACCAGGGTCTCCTGCCTCTGCACATGAACTCCAGATGCATGTGACACTTTGTGCATCTGGCTTTCCATGGGTACTGGGGAATGAAACCCAGGCCTTCGAGCTTTGTAAGTAAGTGCGTTTAACCACTAAGCCACCTCTTCTTTGTTGTAGATGTGTGATGAACTGAGCTAACTTCCTCTGCCATTGAAGCTTCCTCTTGAAACAGCGATCCTGGCACAAATCCTTTCCTCCCACAGATTGCTTTTGAACAGGTGTTTTTGTCCTAGCAAGAAAAGGGTAACTGCTAAATCAACTCATAGGCTTGGAGGGGCCTACACCCAGTCTGCAACAGTGGCCATTGTTTTTTCTCAGCCACACTTGGATGCCGTGATAGCCTCAGCGTAGGTGAGCCATTTCCACCCCTAGTATAATTTGTTTTTACCTGATTGTAGGAGGGACATGTACAAGGCTCATGCTGCTGGGTATATAATTGCTCACTCTTTAGACAAACTAAGTCTTTTTCACCTGAATTGGTCTATCATGTCTGCCTTCTGAGAAAGCTTCTTTGGGCTTTAAAACTTTCCACAGGCTCACTAGCCTGACATCTGGCTTTCTTTCTTTTTTTAATTTTTTTGTTTATTATTTATTTATTTATTTGAGAGAGACACACAGAGAGAAAGAGGCAGGTAGAGAGAGAGAGAGAGAGAGAGAGAGAGAGAGAGAGAGAGAATGGGCACGCCAGGGCCTCTATCCTCTGCAGACAAACTTTAGACACGTGCACCCCCTTGTGCATCTGGCTAACGTGGGACCTGGGGAATCGAGCCTCGAACTGGCGTCCTTAGGCTTCACAGGCAAGCGCTCAACTGCTAAGCCATCTCTCCAGCCCGACATCTGGCTTTCTGTGTATCCTCCATCCCCCTGGGAATTCCAGCTTGACACAAATCTCGCCATATTTGCCTTCAAGTTACCCAAATAGCCCCCTTGTCTGCTCTGCCCTTCTCTCCTCTAGATTGCTCTGGCACTTTGTGAACTCAACTCACATGCCGGCCTGAGTCACTGGGATCTGTCAAGGCCTCTGCTACGTGGTAAAGATCATGCCCCATCATGAGACGCAGCAGAGCAACTCAGGCCCCACCGCAGCCCAGGGTCTCTGCTGAATTAACAGCTTTCATAACTTTCCTGTGAACACAGCCCTATCCGGTCTGACAAACTGGGCATCAAACATCGCTTCCTCATTCCTAGATTCCTCAGTAAAGCCTGTTCTTCTGTAGTCTTCCAGTCCCTGATATTCATGGAGACCTCAGCTTGAGACAGATAACCAAGTGTCCCTAATGGCTCCTATGAGCCTGTCCATCTGGGGCCCTTTTCCCTCGTATTCCCTCAGGCTATGCAGCCTCTGTCTAAGGGAGGATGAATAGTCACATTACTCAGTTTCTCTGCTTCTACAGCACTCAGACTGATCCTATTTGTACCCGTATCTCATAGCCTCGCAAGCCAGGCTGTGAGTGGTTCTTTCACTTCTTGCTTAAAAGTCCTTCCCAACTCACGCAAGTTCAGAGGTGGAATGCATCCTGGTTATCATGGATTTTCCCTTGCTCTCCATTAGAGATCAGCCCCAAGGGCTATCTTCTATCACCTTTACCTCTTAATTTTTTCCATTCATTCTTTTTTCTTTGGAAAAGAAACTATTTTTTATATTTATTTATTTAAGAGAGAAAGAGGGAGAAGGAGACAGAGAAAGGGCCTCCTGTTACTGCAAACTGAAGACGCATGTCTACTTTGTACATCTGGCTTTATGTGGGTACTGGGATACTGGGGAATCAAACCCAGTCCATCAGGCTCTGAAAGCAAGTGCCTTTAACTGTGGAGCCATCTCTTCAGCCCTTCCCTCTTCAGTCTTTTTGTTTTTGTTTTTTTCGAGGGAGGGTCTCACTCTAGCCCAGGCTGACCTGGAATTCACTATGTATTCTCAGGGTGGTCTGGAACTCACGGCGATCTTCCTACCTCTGCCTCCCTAGGGCTGGGATTAAAGGCACGCGCCACCATGCCTGGCTTCCCGCTTCACTTTTTTTTAAAAAAAGCACTTTATTTATTTGAGAGAGAGAGGGAGAGAGAGACAGAATGGGCACACCGGGGCCTCTATCCACTGCAAATGAACCCCAGACAAATGTGCCACCTTGTGCATCTTGCTTTATGTGGGGACTGGAGAATCAAACCTGGGTTCTTAGGCTTTACAGGCAAGCACCTTAACCACTAAGCCATGCCTCCAGCCCACCCTCTTCATTATCAGACTATTCTCATGGGTTCCAAGTTTTTGGATCCCACAAAGGGTTCTTTAACATCGATGTAATTTGTACTTTGTTTTCCTTTTGGCCTGACAGCTCTAAGAGAAGACAAGCCAACTATCTCACTTTCCCTTTTATCCAATTTACTTGCCAAATCAGAGGCTAATGCAGAGCACATTAGCCACATGTAATTCTCCTTTTTCAAAATCATGGGGACCACTCAAGAGTGCCTGTCAATCCCTCTAGAGTTCAAAAGTTCCCACTACCTGATCTCCCTCCTGTAACCATGGCAACCTCCATCAAAAAGAGCTTGCCTTTTAGAAAAATGGCGAAGGAGCCTGGGAAGATGGTTCAGTGCAAAGCCTGCCGGGCCTGGGTTCAACTCCCAAGCCACGCACATAAACTGCGTGTAAAAAGTGGCGTAAGTGTCTGGTGTTCTTTCGCCGTGGCAAGATGTGCATGCGCTAGCACATGCATGTACACACACCAATATATTTAAAATATATTTTTTTAAATTTTTATTAACATTTTCCATGATTATAAAATATATCCCATGGTAATTCCCTCCCTCCCCATAAAATATTTTTAAATTGCAAAAAGGAATGGAAGAGGGCTGGAGAGATGGCTTAGCGGTTAAGCGCTTGCCTGTGAAGCCTAAGGACCCCGGTTCGAGGCTCGGTTCCCCAGGTCCCACGTTAGCCAGATGCACAAGGGGGCGCACGCGTCTGGA
Source organism: Jaculus jaculus (assembly GCF_020740685.1). Taxonomy (NCBI): domain Eukaryota; kingdom Metazoa; phylum Chordata; class Mammalia; order Rodentia; family Dipodidae; genus Jaculus; species Jaculus jaculus. Next base: position 41,531,087 of record NC_059125.1, read on the forward strand.
GTTCGTTTGCAGAGGCTGGAAGCCCTGGCGCGCCCATTCTCTCTCTCTCCCTCTATCTGTCTTTCTCTCTGTGTCTGTCACTCTCAAATAAATAAATAAAATTAAAAAAAAAAAGAATGGAAGAGCATAGACCAGTAGTTCGGGAGGGTTCCACCAGCACTCCAATCACCAGGGCCCCTCACAATCTGATGGAAGCCCTCAAATGTCAAAAGGACCATCTGTAAACACTTCAGTGCTGGCTCCAATCATAGCCTGGGGGGTGCAGGGGTCCTCCTTTGCTATCTCTTAGGGATTGTTGGAAAGGTTAGGAGCTGGGCTGAGTGGAAGGAAGTGAAGTCATTGGGGTGAGCCCTTAAAGGAGACACCATGGCCCAGGTCTCTCTCTCTCCTCTCCTTCTGGGCGGCCAGGAGAACAGGTCTTCTTTGCCATTTACTTCTACCATGAGGTTCTACTCTCCACAAGTCCAAAAGCATGGACTAAAGACTATGAAACCCTGAGCCAAAATAAACCTTTCCACCTTGTAGGCTGATTGTCTCAAGCATTTTGTCACAGTGATACAAGTTGACCAATACCAAATCCTGTCTCTTTCTCTCTTTCTTTCTCCCTTTCTCCCTTTCTTTCTTTCTTTCTTTCTTTCTTTCTTTCTTTCTTTCTTTCTTTCTTTCTTTCTTTCTTTCTTTCTTTCTTTCTTCTTTCCTTCTTTCAAAGTAGGGTCTTGCTCTACTTCAGGCTGACCTGGAATTCACTGTGTTGTCTCAGGGTGGCCTTGAACTCATGGCGATCCACCTACCTCTGCCTTCCAAGTGCTGGGATTAAAGGTGTGTGCTACCACGCCTGGCCTCTATCTGCTTATCTTTTTATTCTTCACTATAGGTTCTATTTACACTAATAAGAAGGGTACAAAGTCTTTATTGGAAAGAAATGTGTTTATTTTTATGTTTCCCAGCCCCGGGCATATAGTAGGTCCTTTATGAATGTTTGTTTTTCATGATGATGACATTATATGGAAATTATTGTAAGCATCATTGAGCAATAGAGTGTGCACAGAATTCTCTATCTTTCTCTCTTTCTTTTCAAGGCAGGGCCTCACTCTAGCCCAGGTTGACTTGAAACTCACTCTGAAGCCCCAGGCTGGCCTTGAACTCACACTGATCATACTACCTCAGCCTCCCAGGTGCTAGGACTAAAGGTGTGTGCCACTATGCCTGGCTCTCTCTCTTTCTTGACCTCTAGGAAACTGTAGAAAACATACTATTATAATTTTTTTTTTTTTTTGGTTTTTCGAAGTAAGGTCTCACTCTAGACCAGGCTGACCTGGAATTCATTGTGTAGTCTCAGGGTGGCCTTGAACTCATGACGATCCTCCTACCTCTGCCTCCTGAGTGCTGGGATTAAAGGTGTGTGCCACCATGCCCAGCAATAATTTTGAAGCAATACTTAGCATGACTCCAAACTTTATTTTTGCAGTTGCTTTCTCACTGCTGGACAAACACCCAACCAGAAACAGCTTATGGGAGGAAAGGGTTTATTTCAGACTTACAGAATCCAGGGGAAGTTCCATCAGGGCACAAGAAGCTGGCTCACGTCCACTGATCCATAGCAGAGAAATATCATGAACAGCCAGCAAACACAGAGAGCCACAGCGCAAACTGGCCTTTTTCATACCCAGTAGGGTGGGACTACATGATCTGTGCCCAGTGACATCCCTTCCTCAGGGTTTTGTCTGCTGGGAACTCAAGTTGCAAACTTATTCAAAAACGCTTCAGGCTACAGGGGACATACATCCACATTCAAGCCACCACGCCCATTAAAAGAGAATGAAGGAGTTTGGGGTGTACCTCAGTGGTAGAGTGCTTGTCCTCTAGCAAGTACGAGCCTGTGGGATCAGTCCCCAGTACTGAGAAAATAAATCATAAAAACAGAGAATGAGGGCTGGAGAGATGGCTTAGTGGTTAAAGTGTCTGCCTATAAAGCCAAAGTATCCAGGTTCAATTGCCCAGGACCCACATAAGCCAAACGCACAATGGGGCACATGAGTCTGGAGTTTGTTTGCAGCAGCTAAAGGCCCTGGCACACCCATTCTCTCTCCCACTCTCTCTCTCTCTTGCTCTGCCTCTTTCTCTCTCGCAAATAAATAAATAAAATTTTAAAAGTGGAGAATGAGGGCTGGAGAGATGGCTTAGATGGCCTGCCAAGCCTAAGGACCCATGTTCAATTCCCCAGGTTTCACATAAGCCAGATGCACATGGTGCTGCATGTGTCTGGAGTTTGTTTGCAGTGGCTAGAGGCCATGGCACACCCATTCTCCCTCTATCCCTCTCTCTCTCTAATAAATAAATAAATAAAAAGTTTAAAAAATGGAGAATGAAGTCAAGCATAGTGGTGCATGCCTGTAATCCCAGAACTCAGGAAGCTGAGGCAGGAGGATTTTCATGGGTTCCAGGCCAGTGCTACATAACAAAACCCTCTCTGAAAAACAAACGCATGAAAGAAGGAACAATCAAGCCTGGCATGGCATTGAAAGCCAATGACAGAAGGATCACTAAGATTTCAAGGCCAGCTTGGTTTACATTGGGAATTTATGGAAAGCCAGGGTTACATAGAATGATCCTGGTGTGTGTGTGTGTGTCTAAGACAGAGAGAGAGAGAGAGAGAGAGAGAGAGAGAGAGAGAGAGAGAGAGAGAGGGAGAGAGAGAGGGAGAGAGAGAGAGAGGGAGAGAGAGAGAGGGAGAAAGAAGAAGAAGAAGGAGGAGGAGGAGGAGGAGGAGGAAGAGGAGGAGGGAGGGAGGGAGAGAGAGAGAAACAGAGAGACAGAGAGATACTATAGACAAATATAAGTATGTAGTTGTCTGCTGGATTGGTTACTCCTCGTTGCTATCTTGACTGGATTTGGAAATACACCTCTGGGTGTTTTTTTGAGGGGGTTTTCAGAAGTTTAACTGATAAGGGAAGACCCCACCTGTGTGGCCAATAGCGTTCCATGGGCTGAATCAAAATGATGGCTCAGTGGATAAGGCACTTGCCTGCAAAGCCTAATAACCTGCGTTTGATTCCCCAGTACCCACATAAGCCAGATGCACAAGTGGCACATGCATTTGGAGTTTGTTTGCAGTGGCTAGAGGCCCTGGAGTGCCCATTCTCTCTCTGGGTGTGTCTGTATGTCTCTGCTTGCAAATAAATAAGTACATAAATATATTAAAAAAAAAAACGAGAACACGTACTGTGCATACAAGGTACAGTATTTTTTTTTGTTCATTTTTTTTTTACTTATTTATTTGAGAGTGACAGACACAGAGAGAAAGACAGATAGAGGGAGAGAGAGAGAATGGGCACGCCCGGGCTTCCAGCCACTGCAAACGAACTCCAGACGCGTGCGCCCCCCTGTGCATCTGGCTAACGTGGGACCTGGGGAACCGAGCCTCGAACCGGGGTCCTTAGGCTTCACAGGCAAGCGCTTAACCGCTAAGCCATCTCTCCAGCCCCAAGGTACAGTATTTGTTGAACATGTGTGAGGCCCCATGATCAATTCCCAGTACATACACACACACACACACACACACACACAATGGGGAGAGAGACAGAGGGGGACACAAAGGGAGTGAAAGCTGAGCATCAGCATTCTTCTTTGTTTCCTGACTACAGGTGGAATATGCTCACCCAGTTCTGCTTCTCCCAGCACCATAGCTCCATTATGCCACCCCGGATTGTATCTCCTTACACTCTGAGTCCAAACAAGCCCTTTCTAAAGTTATTTCTTGTCAGGTATTTGATCACAGTAACCAGAAAAGTACCTAATATATCCGCCAAGCTGAGAGGAAGTCAAGAGAAAAAAAAAATAATACCCAATGTACATCTAAGGGATGTACATTGTACACGCAGCATTTTTTGGTCATTGTCAAACTTTCACTTCCTGCTTTACCAAAGTCATTTACATAGACTACAACCCCCTTCCTAACACTTGCCTTTGGTTAATCAAACAAATCAGTAGTGGCACCCAGCGGCTGTAAGGGTTAATCAGGGAGCAGAGTTTTGTCTTTGCACCTCTAACAACCCTTGTTGAAGTTACAAAGGAAACCATTTATAGAAAATGTCCATTTGGAAAAAAGTGATGAGAACTGGAAAGATGGCTTAGTGGTTAAGGCACTTGCCTGCTAAGCCAAACAACTCAGGTTTGATTCCCCAGGACCAATGTAATGCCGGATGCAGACGGTGGCACATATTTCTGGGATTCCTTTGCAGTGGCTAGAGGCTCTAGCGTGCCCGTTCTCTCTCTCCCTCTAGCTCCCTCCTTCTATCTCTCTTTCAAATAAATAAAAATAAAATATTATGCCTAGAGGCACTACCTCTCCCCAGAAGCTGACTGCTGTTCCCACAACACATAACCCACAACCCCATGGGGAAAACCTGCAACCCCACTGAGGAGGGCCTCCAGAGGGATGGGGGCAAGGATGAGGGAAAGGATGGTACCAACACATGATGCACCTATATTTAGTATGTCTGTAATTAATACAAAAAAAGAGGAAGAATGAACTAAAAAATGACGTGAAAATAGAAGAGAGACTAATTGTAAAGATGAAGGGATTCAATGGAGGGTAGATTTGGGGGGAGGAAAATAAGCATGGTGGAAGGGGCTTATCAAGATTTATTGTCTGTATTTAGGAAAGTTGTCAGTAAAAAGTTAAAAAAAAAAAAAAAAAGGCTGGGCATGGTGGTGCATGCCATTAATCCCAGCACTCATGAAGCAGAGGCAGGAGGATCACCATGAGTTTGAGGCCACCCTGAGACTACAGAGTGAATTCCAGGTCAGCCTGGACTAGAGTGAGATCATACGTCAGGAAAAAAAAAAATTAAAAAACGGGGGGGGGGTTGGGCCTGGTGGCACATGTCTTTAATCCCAGCACTTCCTAGCAAAACTAGGAAGATCACTGGGAGACCCTACCTCAAAAAAAAAAAAAAAAAAAAAAAAAAAGCCTGGCACGCGCCTTTAATCCCAGCACTTGGGAAGCAGAAGCAGGCAGATTGCCATGAGTTCAAGGCCACCCTGAACATACATAATGAATTCCAGGTCAGCCTGAGCAAGAGTGAGACCCTACCTGAAAAAACTAACCAACCCACCAATAAGCCAAACAAACAAACAAACAAACAAACAAACAAAACCCAACAAAACAAAAACAAAGGTTAAAAAAAGACAGAAAATGTCCATCTGAACTAAGATTCCCGAAGCATAGTCTGCCATGAAAGTCTGTCTGATGATTTCTTCATGTTCCAGTCACTGCAGCATCCTTGAGGGAGCCCAGTGCTGGTGGACAAGAAAAGGTACAGTTGGGCATAGTCATAGTACTTTTTTTTTTTAATATTAAAAAAACTTTATTCCATTAAAAAGACCCAATGAGGGCCAGGCATGGTGGTGCACGCCTTTAATCCCAGCACTCGGGAGGCAGAGGTAGGAGGATCGCCATGAGTTCGAGGCCACCCTGACACCACAGAGTGAATTCCAGGTCAGCCTGGGCTAGAGTGAGACCCTACCTCAAAAAAAAAAAAAAAAAAAAAAAGATCCAATGAAATAAGCCAAATTAACCCCCAAATTTGCAGCTATATTTAGGGATGTCCTGAATGAAATGACACTGTGTTGAGTGGACTGTCTTGTCATTAGCTATCACCACTATTTCTCCAAAGTTGTCTTTGGGCAAACCTGTTAATATTAAAATATACATTAGCTATTTCAGATGTCACCTTTCATATATTACTTAACGAAAGCTAACAGGCTTTTATCACCCCTTCCATGTAAAGGTAAGAAACACTACATAACAGTGCCTGAATGCTTTTGACATACTAGTGTAACTATAAAGTAATCAAACCTGGGTCCTTTGGCTTTGCAGGCAAGTGACTCAATTGTTGAGCCATCTCTCCAGCTCTCATTTTTTTTTTTAAATTTTATTTATTGGAGAGTGACAGACAGAGAGAGAATGAGGTAGATAGATAGAGAGAGAATGGGCGTGCCAGGGCCTCCAGCCACTGAAAACGAACTCCAGATGTGTGCGCCCCCTTGTGCATCTGGCTAACGTGGGTCCTGGGGAACGGAGCCTCGAACCGGGGTCCTTAGGCTTCATAGGCAAGCACTTAACTGCTAAGCCATTTCTCCAGCTCCCTCGTTGTTTTTAAATAGGTGTGCCCAAAGCCCAACATCTTAAGTAATAGAATTTTAGCTGGAGGCTCCTAGAGGAGAAATGAGCCATATTTTCCAGTCTCCCTTGCAGTTAAGTGTGGCTTCACGAAGTTCTGGCCAATGGAAGGTATGTTGAAGTTTAGTATGCAACTTCTTAGAAACAGGAAGTGTTCTTTGTGGTGCCGGGAATGGAATCCCAGAGCCTTACACATGGTTGGCAAGCACTCTACCACTGAGCCCCGGAACACTCCTGGCTCTAAAGCGGGTACTTTTTTTTTTTTTTTTTGCATGTGTGTCTGTGTGCAGGTACCTGTGCACATACGATCAAGTGGAGGCTAGAGGCCAAGGTCGGATGACTTCCTCAATTGCTGTCCATCTTATTTTTTTTAAAGGCTTTGTTTTGTATGCTTATTTTTATTTATTTATTTGAGAGCGACAGACAGAGAAAGAGGCAGATAGAGAGAGAGAGAATGGGCGCACCAGGGCCTCCAGCCACTACAAACCAACTCCAGACGCGTGCGCCTCCTTGTGCATCTGGCTAACGTGGGTCCTGGGGAATCGAGCCTCGAACTAGGGTCCTTAGGCTTCACAGGCAAGCACTTATCTGCTAAGCCATCTCTCCTGCCCATCTTATTTTTTTTTTTTTTGAAACTGGGTCTCTCACTGAACCTGGAGCTAATAAATAGGCTAACCTAGCTAGCCAGCGAGTCCTAGGGAAGTCCCCAGCACTGGGAGAGAGAAAAAAAAAAACAACACTCGGATCATTAGGCTTCACAGGCAAGCACCTTAACTGCTAAGGCATCCCTCCAACCGACGTCCACTTCTTTTTGTTTTGTTGAGATAGCATGTCTCATTGGTCTAGAGCTTGTCAATTAACCTAGACTGTGTAGCCAACTAGATTCAAAGATTCTTCCCTCTCTATCTACCTTTCGATCTATTTTCTATCCACCATGAGGTAAGTGGCATCAGCCACACACTCTGATCACCATAATGCTCTTCCTCAACCCAGGTCCAGAATTAACAGAGCCAAGGACCGTGGGCTGAAACCTTAGAACTATGATCTCTCTCTCTCTCTCTTTCTCCATATATATATATATATATTTATCTCCTTCCTCCCTTGAAGTTGTTTTGCCAGGTACTTTGACACAGGGATGCTAAAAACTTACCAGCATGGTGGTATAGTACTTGCTTAGCTTGATTGATGTCTTGAGTTCAGTCCTTAAGCACTGGGAGAAGAGAAAAGAAGTCCATCTCCTAAGACAGCTAACATAAACACATGAACTACCCAACATCAGGCTTCACAAGCAAGTGCATTTAACCACTTGGCCATCTCCCCAGCCATAAATACATTTTTTTAAAATATTTTATTTATTTATTTGAGAGCGACAGAGACAGAGAGAAAGACAGATAGAGGGAGAGAGAGAGAATGGGCGCGCCAGGGCTTCCAGCCTCTGCAAATGAACTCCAGACGCGTGCGCCCCCTTGTGCATCTGGCTAACGAACCGAGCCTCGAACCGGGGTCCTTAGGCTTCACAGGCAAGCACTTAACCGCTAAGCCATCTCTCCAGCCCTACATTTTTTTTTTTTTAAAGCTAGTGATTAGTAATGGTCTGGAAACATGGTTTGATGAAAGCAATATTAAAGGTATGTTTTCTCTGACAAAATGAGAGGTGTTCAAGACATGAAGATTACATACCTTTGATCCCAGCGCCAGGGAGGCAGAGGTAGAAGGCTCTCTGTGAGTTCGAGGCCAGCCTTGAATTACAGAGTGAGATTCAGATCAACTAAAACATGTTGTCCCAGCATCTCTGCCACTGGCCAAGTGAGACTGGCAAGTTTGGCAGGACAAATGCCTCTGCATGTGCTGCCCCAGGCTAAGGTTTTGTTTATTCCGGTCATCTGTGACTCAACTGAGGGCATGGTGCTTGTTCTAACTGGAGGGTTGGTTGAATCCTGACACCTAAATATAGTCACATGTATGCTCACTGTACCTTTCATGCAAGGTCTTTGTTGGCATGCCTGAGGGCAGAGACTTGGCACCTCGCTGAGTTTCAAGAGCAGATTACATAGCTGTTCTATGCCTGATTGTAATAAATGCTCCTATGTGTGATTTCTGCTGCCACTGGTTGCTGACTATGAGTTAAAATGTTAAAAATCAATGCCGGGTGTAGTGGCACACACCTTTAATCCCAGCACTCAGGAGGCAGAGGTAGGAGGATTGCCATGATTTCAAAGCCACCCCAAGACTAGATAGTTAATTCCGTATCAGCCTGGGCTAGAGTGAGACCCTACCTCGAAAAACCAAAGGAAAAAAAAAGTTAAAAATCAAGGCACTTTTTAAAAAAACATCAAGGATTCATATTAAAGAAATAAGAGCCAAATTTGCTTCCCAACATTTCTACTCCTTTCCTGAATGAAAAAAAGTGTGATTTGTGAAGCTCTTGGGAGAGAAAAAGAAGTCACTGTATTAAATAATGCTGTACTGTAAAAAAAGAGTTATTGGGGCTAGAGAGATGGCTTAGCAGTTAAGGTGCTTGCCTGCAAAGCCAAAGGACCCAGGTTCGATTCCCCAGTAAAGCCAGATGCACAAGGTGGCACATGCTCTGGAGTTTATTTGCAGTGGCTGGAGGCCCTAGCATGCTCATTCTCTCCCTCCCTCCCTCCTCCCCTCTCTCATAAATAAATAAATAATAAAAAAATAAGCCAGACCTAATGGAACATGCCTTTAATCCAAGCACTTGGGACTAGAGCAAGACCTTACCTCAAAAAAAAAGTTCAATAAATTATTTTTTGCAATGCTAGGGATTGAATCTAGGGCTTTCATCAAACCATGTTTCCAGACCATTACCAATCACTAACTTTTTAAAAAATGTATTTATGGCTGGGGAGATGGCCAAGTGGTTAAATGCACTTGCTTGTGAAGCCTGATGACCTGGATTTGATTTCCCAGTACCCATGTAAATGCCAGCTGTGCAAAGTTGTGCATGTGCCTGGAGCTTGTTTGCAGGGGCATGAACCCTGGTGTGCCCATATGTTCTCTCTCTCTCAATAAATCACAATATTTTAAAGAAATATTTATGGGGGGCTGGAGAGATGGCTTAGCGGTTAAGTGCTTGCCTGTGAAGTCTAAGAACCCCAGTTCAAGGCTCGATTCCCCAGGACCCATGTTAGCCAGATGCACAAGGGGGCGCACACATCTGGAATTCCTCTGCAGTGGCTGGAAGCCCTGGCACACCCATTCTCTCTGCCTCATTCTCTGTCTGTCACTCTCAAATAAATAAATAAAAATAAACCAAAAAGTTTAAAAAAAAGAAATATTTATGTATGGCTGTCTGTCTGTCTGTCCGTCTGTTTGTCTGTCTGTCTATCTGTGCACCATGGTCTCTTGCCACTGCAAATGCCAGATGCGAGATGGGGAATTGAACCAGGGCTGGCAGGCTTTGGAAACAAGCACCCTTAGCTGCTGAGCTATCTCTCCAGAAAATTATCATATTATTGTCATTACTTCTTGAGACAGGGTCTCACTACATAGCAAAGACTGGCTTCTAATACATGATTCTGTTGCCTTTGCCTCCTTAATTCTGGAATTAGAGATGTGTGCCACTATGCCGGGCTAAAAAAAAACCCCATCATTATTATTCTTGTCACTTTGGGGTGTGTATGTATGTATAGAATGTGTGGTATGTGTGCGCATGTGGTGCATACACATGCGTGTGCAGATGCATGAACCCTGTGTACGCTCATGCAGAGGCCAGCAATTACCTTCTCTATTGTTCTTCATCCGTATTTCCTTGAAACAATGTCTCTCACTGACCCTAAAGTTTGCCGTTTGATCAGGGAACCCGAGTGATCTATTGCTGCCCACCGCTAGAGTTACAGGCATGTACAGCTATCCCCGGCTATTTACATGTGTACTGGAGACTGAACTCAAGTCCCACCCCTTAAAATTATTTTTAACAGCCAGATGTGGTGGCGCACGCCTTTAATCTCAGCACTCAGTAGGCAAAGGTAGGAGGATCGCTATGAGTTTGAGGCCACTGTAGAGTGAGTTCCTGGTCAGCCTGGGTCAGAGTGAGTCGCTACCTCAAAAAAGTTTTTTTTTAAATATTAATTTATTTATTTTAGAGAGGAAGACAAAGAGGGAGAGAGAGGGAGAGAGAGAGAGAGAGAGAGAGAGAGAGAGAGAGAGAGAGAGAGAGGGAGAGGGAGAGAGGGAGATTGAGAGAGAGAAAATGGGCACGCTGAGGCCTCTAGCCACTGCAAGTGAACTCCAGATGCATGCACCACCTGGTACATCTGGCTTTACATGTGTACTGGGGAATCAAACTCAGGTTCTTAGGCTTTTCAGGCAAGCACCTTAACCACTAAGCCACCTCTTCAGTGCTCCAATTTTTTTTTTTTTTTTGTGTGTGTGTGTGTGAGGTAGGATCTCACTTTAGCCCAGGCTGACCTGGAATTTGCTATGTAATCTCAGGGTGGCCTTGAGCTCACAGCAATCCTCCTACCTCTGCCTCCTGAGTGCTAAGAGTAAAGGCGTGCACCTCCACACCCAGTTCCAGTTTCAAAATTATTTTATTTGGGCTTAACGGTTAAGGCACTTGACTGCAAAGCCAAAGGACCCAGGTTCCATTTCCCAGGACCCATGTAAGCCAGGTGCACAAGGCAGTACATGAATCTCGAGTTTGTTTGCAACAGCTGGAGGCCCTGGCATACCCATTCTCTCTGTGTGCTTCTCTCTCTTTCTCTCTGTTTCTCTCACTCTGTCAAATAAATTAATTAATTAAAATATTTTAAAAATATACTTTATTTATTTATTTGAGAGGGGCAGAGAAACACACACACACACACAGAGAAAGAGAGAAAGAGAGAGAGAGAGAGAGTCAGAGAGTGACAGAGAGAAAGAATGGACACACCAGGGCCTCCAACTACTGCCAATGAACTCCAGACGCATGTGCCACCTTGTGCATCTGGCTTATGTGGGTCCTGGGGAATCGAATCTGAGTCCTTTGGCTTTGCAGGCAAATGCTTTAACCAATAAGCAATCTCTCCGGCACTCAAAAATGCTTTCAGCTGTGCGTGGTGGTGCACACCTTTAATCCCAGCACTTGGGTGGCCGAGGTAGAAGGATCACTGTGAGTTCGAAGGCACCCTGAGACTACATAATGAATTCCAGGTCACCCTGGGCCAGAGTGAGACTCTACCTCAAGAAACCAAAAGAATAATTGTTTTCAACAGCACTACTGCTGATGAGGTTGTGAGGGACAGGACCAATACCCCATACTTTATTCTAGGCCAAAAACTCTTAATGTGAGATTCAAATAGAATTCAGTCTAGGAACCTAATGGGGGCAAAATGACATCTTCATTCTCACCAGCCTTTCCCTGACATTTAGCATTTCCTTCAATTACATATGTAAGCATCATGCCAAAGTAGTATTAGCACTACCTGTGACTTTGTCACTAATCAATATCCCATTCCCAATGTTGCAGATGCCTTGCAAGATCATTTATGCTCATCAACAGTATGAAATCATCGTTGCTATTAGACGTGCCAAAGAATCTCGTTATTTAATAAGCACATATATTTCTGTATCACCAATTTCTTTTAGTAGTTGGATAACGATTTCAATGTCATTGCCTTCCTTTGTATTCTGATGTATTTATTTGTTGTTAAGGACTGTGTTCTGGAGGCTTCTGCCATTCACAGGAGAGTTCCAATATACGATGTCCATTCTAGGCCAGGCTGGTCATTAAAATGGCGGTGATTGGAAGCTCATGTTTCAAATTGTCCGTGGATTTTTTGTTTTTTTTTTCCAATTTGAGGGCCCACTTTATCTCAGAGCTGATTAGATTATGGTTGCTTTTGCCTCATAATGTGGCTGACAAAGAGCCACAGCAGACGAAACATCTGCCCTGTCTTCATCTTTTGCAGGGGAGCTTATATTATTAGTATTATTTTTAACGTGGTTTCTTTATAGGAATCATTTTAAGTCCTATGGCTCATTTGGGAGTTAAGGTAAAAGTAGGTCATATGATCAGTAAATCCACATCACTGGGCATCTGTAAGCTGTGATTCCTCACAATATGCTGACAGTGGAGGAGAAGGCAGCTCACCCATTATTTTTCTGGAAGTCACACAGGCAATTAGGACTCAAAGTTGTGTAGGCCAGGTGAGATCATTCATGAGGGCCAGTCATCAACAGGCAGAGAAAGAGAGAGAGAATAATTCTGGAAGCTTCTGGGCTAGTTAGCCTGACATAAGCAGCAGAGAACAATAGAGACCCTGTCTCAAATAAGGTAGAAGGCAAGGACTAACACCCAAGATTGTCCTCAGATCTCTGAGCATACACACACTGTGTGGTGGTTTGATTCAGGTGTCCCCCATAAACTTAGGTGCTGTGAATGCTAGGTTCCCAGCTGATGGAGATTTGGGAATTAATGCCTCCTGGAGGGAGTGTATTGTTGGGGGCAGGCTTAAGGGCTTTATAGCCAGTTTCCCCATGCCAGTGTTTGGCACACCCTCCTGTTGCTGTGGTCCATCTTCTGTTGGCCAGGGGGTGATGTTCACCCTCTGCTCATGCCATCGTTTTCCCCTGCCATCGTGGAGCTTCCCCTCGAGCCTCTAAGCCAAAATAAACCTCTTTTTCCCAGAAGCTGCTCTTGGTTGGGTGATTTCTACCAGCAATGCGAACCGGACTGCAACACACTGTCTCAAAAAGATTAAAAAAATCGATCAAATTATTTACATTACAACTTAATGCATATTTTCTATTCTGAAGAGAAGATAGAAATCAATATAAAATTGTTAACACACCCAACTGGACAATATAAACTCTTGGTATTAGTATTTTTGGTGGTCATATGACACAATAAAAATCATATGAGCTGGGCATGGTGGCACACACCTTTAATCCCTGCATTTGGTAGCCAAAGGTAGAAGGATCACCGAGAGTTCGAGGCCACCCTAAGACTACAGAGTGAATTCCAGGTTAGCCTGAGCTAGAGTAAGACTGTACCTTGAAAAAACAAACAAACAAAAAAATCATATGACACTTACAAAAGTCCCCGGTTATATTCATTCATGCATTCATTTAATCTATTCAGTTATTTATGCATTCAGTTCATAGCTATTTATTATGTACTGTTCCATGCTATATTGTAAGCTGCAGCTTGGCTTCACCATCGATATTATCAACTGGGCAAGGTGGCATACACTTATAATCTTAGCCCTTCAAGGTCAGCCTGTGATATTGTCAAAAAAGCGGGGACGGGGTTCTGGAGAGGTGGCTTAGTGGTTAAGGTATTTTCCTGCAAAGCCAAAGGACCTCGGTTCGCTTCCCCAGGACCCACATAAGCCAGATGCATAAGGTGGTGCAGGCGTCTGGAGTTCATTTGCATTGGCTAGAGGCCCTGGCATGCTCATTCTCTCTCTCTCTTTCTGCCCTTTTCCCTCTGTCTGTCTGTTGCTCTCAAATAAATAAATAAATAAAAATAAACCAAAAAATATTTTAAAAGAAAGAAAGATGGGAAAGAAAAGAAAGCCAGGTATAATGGCCCACGCCTTTCATCTCAGCCCGGGTGGGGGATGGGTGCAGATTGCTGTGAGTTTGAGGCCACGCTGAGACTACATAGTGAATTCCAGGTCAGCCTAGGCTAGAGCAAGACCCTACCTTGAAAAAAAGAAAAGGTGGGCATGGTGATATATATGATATATTTTAAAAACATTTTAAAAATAGTTTTTAAAAATAATTTTTAAATTTTATTTATTTGAGAGAGAGAAAGAGGCATATAGATAGAATATATATATATATATGTATATGTATATATATATGTATATATATATATATATATATATAGAGAGAGAGAGAGAGAGAGAGAGAAAGAGAGAGGGATTATAGAGAGAATGGGCATGCCATGGCCTCTAGCTGCTGCAAACAAACTCCAGATGCATGTGCCACCTTGTGCATCTGGCTTACATGGGTCTTGGGGAGTTGACCCTGGGTCCTTTGGCTTTGAAGGCAAAAGCCTTAACCACTAGGTAATCTGTCCAGTCCTAAAACTTTTTGGTCTTTTGAGGTAGGGTCTCGTTCTAGCACACGCTGACCTGGAATTCATTACGCAGGCCCAGGCTGGCCTGAAACTCACAGTGATCCTTCTACCTCAGCCTTCCAAGTGCTGAGATGAAAGACGTGCGCCAATGCACCTGGTGGTGATATATGATTTTAATCCCAGCACGTGAGAGGTAGAGGCAGAAAGATAGGAGTTTAAGGTCTTCTTCAGGTACATAGAAGTTCAAGGATAGCCTGGGATACATAAAACCCAGTTTATTTCCTCCCTCTCGCCTTCTCTCCCTCCCTCCCTTTCTCTTTCTCTTTCTCTTTCTCTTTCTCTTTCTCTTTCTCTTTCTCTTTCTCTTTCTCTTTCTCTTTCTCTTTCTCTTTTATTTTTTGGTAAAGCAGCAAGAAACTTGATTAGGAACAAAGCGATAGTATAATACCAAGTGGGGCAGCAGGCCACTTGAGTGGGAAAATACTCAAGGACTGACTCACCTCACGTCTCACTCTAGGAAGTTCTTTAAAAAAAAAAAAAAATTAGCATTTTCCATGATTATAAAAAAAAGATCCCATGTTAATCCCCCCCACTTTCTCCTTTGAAATTCCATTCTCCATCATATTACCTTCCCATCACAATCATTGCATATATACAATATTAACCTATTAAGTACCCTCCTCCCTTCCTTTCTCTTCCCTTTTTATCTCCTTTTTAACTTACTGGCCTCTGCTACTAAGTATTTTCATTCTCACGCAGAAGCCCAGTCATCTGCGGCTAGGATCCACATATGAGAGAGAACATGTGGTGCTTGGCTTTCTGGGCCTGGGTTACCTCACTTAGTATAATCCTTTCCAGGTCCATCCATTTTTCTGCAAATTTCATAACTTCATTTTTTTTTTTTTTTTTTTTTACCACTGAGTAGAACTCCATTGTATAAATGTGCCACATCTTCATTATCCACTCATCAGTTGAGGGACATCTAGGCTGGTTCCATTTCCCAGCTATTATAAATTGAGCAGCAATAAACATGGTTGAGCACGTACTTCTAAGGAAATGAGATGATTCCTTCGGATATATGCCTAGGAATTCTAGCAAGTTCTTGTTCAGGAAAAGAAAGACCATGATCAATTACCAGGCTGTTCTCAATGTCTCCCCTGTGTGACAATGCAAAAGTCCCAATGAAACCCCACCACATGCTGATTGTCCTTTTTTTTTGTTTGTTTGCTTTTTAAAATTTATTTATTTGACAGCAACAGACAGACAGAGAGAGAAAGAGGCAGAGAGAAAGAGAGAGAGAATGGCCACACCAGGGCCCCCAGCCACTGCAAACGAACTTCAGGTTCATGCACCACCTTGTGCATTTGGCTTATGTGGGTCCTCAGGAATCAAGCCTTGAATGGGGGCCCTTAGGCTTCCCAGGCAGGCGCTTAACCGCTAAGCCATCTTCAGCCCCTGAATGTCCTTTAGTAATTTGCGTGAGCTATCAAAATCGCATACAACACCTTCACGGGGTAAAAATGTAGAGCTCCTCAGGATAGAAGAAAGTATCTCCAAGGTTAAAATAAGTAACAAGTCCTGTCTATTGGGGAAAAATTTATACCAAAAATCCCTCTTGGGGTCTGGGGTGTAGGTCATCAGTAGAATGCTTGCCTAGCAATTTTGAAGGTCTTGGATTTGGTTTCCAACAGTAGAAGCAAACAGACAAACCAGTTCATCCCATTTCTCCATGATGTCATTGACAATCACCCAGAGGACAAAGATGTGGGTCCCCCACCCCCGCTTTGGCCTGCGTTGCTTCCTCTTTCACCCATGTGCCTATCAGCCATGATGAGCAGCTGATGCAACATCCACTGAGAGTGGATCCTGTGAATCTTTTTTAAATTTTTTTTGTTTATTTTTATTTATTTATTTGACAGTGACAGAGAGAGAAAGAGGCAGATAGAGAGAGAATGGGCGTTCCAGGGCTTCCAGCCTCTGCAAACGAACTCCAGACGCGTGCGCCCCCTTGTGCATCTGGCTAACGTGGGACCTGGGGAACCGAGCCTCGAACCGGGGTCCTTAGGCTTCACAGGCAAGCGCTCAACCGCTAAGCCATCTCTCCAGCCCTCCTGTGCGTCTTAAAGACACCTCTCTACTTCACTGCAACTCCAGATCAGGCTGAACCCATGGGCAACTTCCCGTCCTGGGGCCCCTTAAGCCAGGTACCCCTTTCTCAATACTGTTACACTCTGCACTGCTCTTCCCATGGACTGCAGTTGAGGGAGGGTGAAGAGAAATATGACTTTTTTTTTTTAAGCAAGGGTCTCAGGTAGCGGAAGATGATACTGAACTTCTAATCCTCCTGTGTCCACTTCCTGAGTGCTGGGGTTGCAAACTTGTGCCACAATGCCCAGTTTATGGAATGCTAGGAATGGAACCCAGGGCTTCGTGCATGCTGGGCAGACACTCTGCCAAGTGAGCTACATCCTCAGCGCCAGGTTTTTTTTTTTTTTTTAATATATATGTTTTCTTTCTTTATTTCTTTTTTTCCCCCTGTGGTAGGGTCTCACTGTAGCCCAGGCTGACCTGGAATTAACTATGTAGCCTCAGGGTGGCCTCAAAGTCACGGCAATCCTTTTACCACCGAATGCTGGGATTAAAAGTGTGCGTCACCATGACTGGCTTAATATATTTTTTAAAGATTTTATTTTTATTTATTTATTACAGACAGAGGGAGAGAGAGAGAGAGTGAGAATGGGTGTACCAGGGTCTCTAGCCACTGCAAACGAACTCCAGAGGCATGTGCCCCCATGGGCATCTGGCTTACATGGGACCTGGAGAATAGAACTGGGGTCCTTAGGCTTAGCAGTCATGTGCCTTAACCACTAAGCCATCTCTCCAGCTTTTTTTTTTTTTTTTGTTTAACAAGGTCTCACTATGTAGTCTAAACTAGCCTTGAAGTAACTATGTAGCCAGGAATGTTTTTGAACTCCTCATTCTTTTGCCTCATTCTCCTGTATGCTGGGATTATTGCATCACCTGACCAACTACCTCTAAGATACCTTTTATTTGGACTTTTGGACTGATAACTTAAAAAATTTAAAAAAAATACTTCTCCTTTCTTTTTCTTTCTTTTTTCCTCTGTTTCCCTGGGAAAGTTCCTGAATTTATAGTTGAATAGTTGTAGTTATGTTTTTCTTTTCTTTCGTCCTCATCTTCTTTTTCTTCTGCATTTTTTGAGGGCTAGGGGGAGTCTCTCCATAGAGCCCTGGTTAGCATGGAATTGCAACAACGCCCCTGCCTGAGTGCTGAGATTACAGGCATGCACCACTATATCTGGCATGCTAAGAATGGTTATATTTTTAATTCCAATAGCTCAGTTTTTAATTCCATGAAATCGATTTTTCACTCTCTGAATACGCATTTTACTCTTACGAAAATAGTGGTTCCTCTGGGACATCATCGATGGTAGGTAGGGTGTGTGTGTGTGTGTTCTTGCATGTGCCTGTGTGTGCTGGCGAGCATATAGTTCAGATTCCTCCGGGGGCTCCTAGATCTGTTTGCTTTGGTCTCGGTTGCACAGCTTTTCCTTAGATGCCTGGTGCTCCCCAGTCCACATCATACAGCCGAGAACTACCAAGCTGATGTAAGTGCTACCTGTGCGGATGACACTTGCCAATTGCAGACTTTTCTCTACAGTGGTATGTTGCAAAGTATGGTTCCCTAGATCAGCAGAATAGCTTATGCCCTGGGAATGTTTGCCCCAGATATAGTGGACTAGAAACTTTGGGGGCAGGGTGTTGCAGTCAGGTTCGCATTGCTGGTAGAAATCACCCAACCAAGAGCAACTTGTGGAGAAAAAAAAAAGAGGTTTATTTTGGCTTACTGGCTAGAGGGGGAAGCTCCACGATGGCTGGGGAAAATGATGGCATGAGCAGAGGGTGGACATCACCCTCTGGCCCACATAAGTGGACAACAGGAACAAGAGAGTGTGCCAAACACTGGCATAGGGAAACTGGCTATAATACCCATAAGCCCACCCCCAACAATACACTCCCTCCAGGATGCATTAATTCCCAAATCTCCATCAGCTGGGGAGCTAGCATTCACAACACCTAAATTTATGGGGGACACCTGAATCAAACCACCACACAGGGCTTAGGAGCTCATGCTTGTTTGTTTGTTTGCTTTTGGTTTTTCGAGGTAGGTTCTCACTCTAGCCCAGGCTGACCTGGAATTCACTATGTAGTCTCTGGTTGGCCTGGAACTCATTGCGATCCTCCTACCTCTGCCTCCTGAGTGCTGGGATTAAAGGCGTGTGCTACCACGCCCAGCAGTAGTAGTTCATGTATTAACAAACCCTCCAGGGATTCTGATACAGCCTGAAGTTTGAGAACCCCACTCTATACAGTAAGCCAGCCAAGCCTTGGCATTAGGAAATCTCTGATGTCATTATTCAATCTCCTGAGAGGGGCTAAGCCTGAATGTCATGTTCCTGGGAACTCACTGAACAGGGCAGCTTGAATGGGTACAAGATTGAGTGTGAGAAAGCCAGCCATGGTGGTGCACTCCTTTATTCCCAGCACTCGGGAGGCAGAGATAGGAGGATCGCTGTGAGTTCGAGGCCACTCAGAAACTACATAGTGAATTGCAGGTCAGCCAGAGCTAGAGTGAGAACCTACCTCAGAAAAACAAAAAGAAACAAACAAACAAAAAGATTTAGCGTGAGAACTTGGACATAATCTTTTCAGTGAGACATCCTATCTTTAACTATGGCTGATATCTCTGTCCAAAGGACCCCTTTAAAACATATATATATATGTTTTATATATACGCACACACAGAAAGAGAGTGAATGGGTACTTCAGGGCCTCCTGTCACTGCAAACAAACTCCAAATGAATGCACCAGGCTTGTTTTTATTTATTTATTTATTTTTTGGTTTTTCAAGGTAGGGTTTTACCCTATTCCAGCCTGACCTGTAATTCACTATGTAAACTCAGGGCGAGCTCAAACTGATGGCCATCCTCCTGCCTCTGCCTCTCCAGTGCTGGGATTAAAGGTGTGCACCACTACACTTGGCGCATGCGCCACTTTTTGCATCTGGCTTTAAGTGGTTACTGGGGAGTCCAACCCGGCCTATTAGGCTTTGCAAGCAAGCACCTTTCTTTTTGTAGATTTTTTTTTTCCCAAGTAGGGTCTCACCCTAGCCAAGGCTGACCTGGAATTAGACTCAGGGTGGCCTCGAACTCACAGCGATCCTCCTACCTCTGCCTCCCGAGTGCTGGGATTAAAGGTGTGCGCCACCACACCCGGCCGCAAGCAAGCACCTTTAACCACTGAAAAAGCTCTGTAGCTCCAACGATTCTCCCCCCACTTTAAGCTTCAGATAATAAAAGTCTTATGTGTATGCTGCTGAGGGTGGTGGGATGAATCCCTCAGGTACCCAGAGCAGGGGACAACATCTGAACATTTGACTGCTATTTCAATGGGTTTTCAACGGATGCTCTTGCTTCGTTGACACTTTTGAGAGGGAGGGTGGTTGCTCAGGAGCTCAGGTAGTCGCTCTGCTCTCCCCAATGCCAAGCTTGGAGTCAGCTTTCTGAGCCCAGTGAGGGGTTAGTCATTAGACAATCTTGCCCCTGCCGCTGCCTTCCAAAGCCCTGAGCCATCTGCTACTTCTTGCTCTGGTACTCACAGGCAGAAGCCTTTTAGATAGTTATTTACTTTGTTTAATGAAGTTTTGGAAGGAGGCAGAGGAGAGAATGGGTAGGTTTAATCCTCCATCTTTAATTACACATGTCATTATTCTTGAAAGGTGTTCCCTTTGGGGACTAGGAATGCTAAGCCATCAATGAGAGATCAGCATTTCCAAAATTGGTCCCTGCTACTGTCTCTGTACCCTGTCAGGGCAAGGCGCTCTGGCTGTGGTGTGGCCTTTCTGGGACCCCTGGGCCAAGTGCAAAGGATCAGGGTCCCGCTGTCAGTTTGGAAAAGGTAAACATGTGCAGTGAGGGCTCGCCTCTTGCTCAGTCAGGAACTGTCATGGCTCCCCTCTGACTATTCTCAGAACTGCCTAGTTCTCTCAAGGCAAGACGCACTCACCGCCCAAATTGTGCATCTCCCACACTCCCTCCCCTTCTCCTGCCTGGGCCTCAACACCTTCTCTCCTTTGATGCACCAAACCTGCCCATCTATTAGAGTCCAGACGAGGTCCTCACCCCTCACTCCGGGTGCTCCAGTCTCTGTCCTCTTCCTTCATGCACTACAATGTCCATGAGCGCAAAAGCCACCTTCTACCTCTTTCTCTTTCTCTCTGGGTCCCATGCTGTAGACATCATATATATAATTTTTATTTTATTTAATTTATTTGAGAGAGGAAGAGAGAGTGAGAAAGAAAGAGAGAGAAAGAGAGAGAGAGAATGGGCACACCAGGGCTTACAACCACTGCAAATGAACTCCAGACGCGTGCACCCCCTTGTGCATCTGGCTAACGTGGGACCTGGGGAATTGAACCAGGGTCCTTTGGCCTTGCAGGCAATCACCTTAACCACTAAGCCATCCCTCCAGCCCTATTTATTTATTTTTTATGTAACATTTTTTTTTGTGACAGGGTCTATGTAGCCCAGGTTGGCCTCAAATTTGTTGTTTATTCCAGAATGACCTTGAATTTGTGACCCTTTTGCCTCTACCTTCTGAGTGCTGGGATTACAGGCATGCACCACCTTGCTCAGTTTATGCAATGTTCGGAATTGAACCCATAGCCTCATGCATGCTAGACAAGCACTTTACCAACTGAGCTACACCCAAGCCCCTAAAATAAATAAATAAATAAGTAAGTAAGTAAATAAATAAATAAGCAAACCATATATATTTATTGGCTAGGGCATACTCTGATCATGTAATTTTTTTTATTATTAATATATGTTTTATTATAATCACACCAGAAACATTACACAAATACTGACAAGTAATATTCACAATTTCTCTTTCCATATGGTTTTTCTCCTGGTATCATATTTTCACACAAATCCTAAGAAAAGGCTATAGGTTTGCTTCTAGTTCATTAATGGTCTTCTTTTCATAATGGAATTTCTATTGTTTTGTAAAGCATAAAATCTACATTGTACAAACAGAGTTTGAGCATTTTTTTTTTACAGAAATCAAAATGAATTCACCAACAGTCCCATCACTGAAACACATTAAACAGTTTTTGTATTTCCGCTTTCCCTTTCAATCTCCTCCCAACCTATTATTTTGAAAATAGAGACAAAATTCAGACAACAGAAAATTAACCATGTTAAGCTGAACAATTCCTTGGCATTTAATGCACTTACTATGTTGTGCAAACACCTCCTCTATCTAGTTTCAGAGCATTTTTATCTTCCTAAATAACACCCTATTCCATTAACTGCTGCTCTCTAGTTCCTTTCCTCTCAGCCAACCCACCAGATCCATATTTTAAACAAATTCTATTGCAAAATATGTGCAACATAAAATTTTATCATCTCAGCCTTATTAATTTTTTTTAATTTATTTCAGAGACAGAGAGAGGGCATGCCAGGGATTCTTGGTGAACACTTGACACGTGTGACACTTTGTATGGCTGCCTTTATGTGGGTACTGGAGAATCAAATCCCAGGCAAACAGGTTTTGCAAGCAAGCACCCCTAGCCAGTAGCCACTCCCCAGCTCCATTTTTAGCATTTTTTTCTTTTGTCTTTGAGGCAGAGTGTCCCTATGTAGCTCTGGCTGGCATGGAACTTGTTGTGATCCAGACTGGCCTGGAACTTGCTGTGTAGTTCAGGCTGACCTGTAACTCACTATGTAGCCCAAGGTGGTCTCAAACTCATGGCAATCTTTCTGCCTTAGTTTATGAAGTGCTGGGATTACAGACATGGACCACTCTACCTAGTCCACTTTTAGCATAGCTGTTCTGGTACCATGGCCAGGTGGGAGATGTGATCTCTCATTTAGAGTTATAGGTAATCCTCCTGCTTCCCAGCTTGCCACGTGGTCCTCACTACTGCTACAGAATAGCCCATAGGGGCACAATGCAAAGCAACACATTTGGAAAACTGCAGGGAGAAGCACTTTGAGCCCACAGCCACATCTTTCTCTTCCCCTCTCCTCTGATCCCACTCCCATAAAAAAGTGTGTCTTGCAAACAAACAATAAGAGCTGAAAGACAGAATGGCTTCTCTGAAGTTTGATGTTTAAAATAGGCGGAACACGTTTATAATCCCCAGCACTCAGGAGACAGGGATAGCAGGATCACCATGAGTTTGAGGCCATCCTAAGACTACATAGTGAATTCCAAGGTCAGTCTGGGCTAGAGCACGACCCTACCTCGAAAACCTCTAAAAAGAAAGAAAAAGAAAATTGGAGGAACAAAGCCAGGCATGGTGGTGCATGCATTCATCCCAGCACTTGTGAGGCAGAGGTAGGAAGATTGCTGTGAGTTTGAGGTCAGCCTGGGACTACAGAGTGAGTGCCAAGTCAGCGTGGGGTAGAATGAAAAAAGAGGAGGAGGAACAAAGAAACGTCCAGAAACAGAAGTAAATTGTGATAAGTCTGCACTCAACCTGAGCAGATGGCAAGCTTCCCCATTTCTGCCTTTACTTAATGTGTAGAGCTCCTATCTCCTAGGACCTTCTTTTTTTAAAATTATTTATTTATGTATTTGAGAGCAACAGACACAGAGAGAAAGACCGATAGAGGGAGAGAGAGAGAAT
Source organism: Jaculus jaculus (assembly GCF_020740685.1). Lineage (NCBI taxonomy): Eukaryota > Metazoa > Chordata > Mammalia > Rodentia > Dipodidae > Jaculus > Jaculus jaculus. Next base: position 41,554,018 of record NC_059125.1, read on the forward strand.
GGGCGCGCCAGGGCTTCCAGCCTCTGCAAACGAACTCCAGACGCGTGCGCCCCCTTGTGCATCTGGCTAACGTGGGACCTGGGGAACCGAGCCTCGAACCGGGGTCCTTAGGCTTCACAGGCAAGCGCTCAACTGCTAAGCCATCTCTCCAGCCCTCCTAGACCTTCTTTACTTCTGGGTATGACAAGAGATATAATCAGTACTACTTCAGACACCAATGAGTGATGGAGGCCTAGTGGTACAAGCCTGTAATTCCAGCTACTTGAGAGGCCGAGGCAGGAAAATTGAAAGTTCAAGGCCTGCCTGGACTATACAATGAGTTCAAGGCTAGCCCGAGTAACTTGGCAAGACCCTCTCTCAAAACAAAGAAAGAAAGAACATCTTGAAATGTAGCTAAGCAAGTACAGCACTTGCTCCACATGTGCTAGGACCTGGGTTTAATCCTTAGTAACAAACAAACAACAACTGAAAAAAAAAGAAACCAAAATCCAAAAACAATCCCTGCTTTAGAGGGTCCAGAGACCCCTTGCCAATTTTTGTGCACGCCTAGTGAGGAAACCAAGTGTTTTGTTTGGCTTTTTTATGTTCACAGCATCTCTTCTGCCTTCCTTTTCACCTTTTCAGCCTCACGTGAAGCAACAAAACTGATTATGCTTCCCTTGAAGACTTTGGACTAGGCAGGCTCAATTCCTTGTGCTAAATCTGTTTCCCTTCTTTCCGAGCTGAAAGAGCTTCTCTATGCAGCCTGGTTTTAAAATTCTCATACCGACCAGGCATGGTGGAGCACACCTTTAATCTTAATACTTGGGAGGTTGAGGTAGGAGGATCATCATGAGTTCTAGGCTTGCCTGGACTATAGTGTGAGCTCCAGGTCAGCGTGGGCTAGAGTAAGACTTTGCCTTTAAAAAAAAATTACCTCAGGTAGAGAGATGGCTTAGCGGTTAAGCGCTTGCCTGTGAAGCCTAAGGACCCCGGTTCGAGGCTCGGTTCCCCAGGTCCCACGTTAGCCAGATGCACAAGGGGGCGCACGCGTCTGGAGTTCGTTTGCAGAGGCTGGAAGCCCTGGCGCGCCCATTCTCTCTCTCTCCCTCTATCTGTCTTTCTCTCTGTGCCTGTCGCTCTCAAATAAGTAAATAAAAAATTAAAAAAAAATTACCTCTCTGGGATGGCTTAGCGGTTAAGTGCTTGCCTGTGAAGCCTAAGGAACCCGGTTCGAGGCTTGATTCCCCAGGACCCACGTTAGCCAGATGCACAAGGGGGCACATGCGTCTGGAGTTCGTTTGCAATGGCTGGAGGCCCTGGTGTGCCCATTCTCTCTCTCTCTCTCTGCCACTTTCTCTGTCACTTTCAAATAAATAAATAAACATAAAACAAAAAAAAATTAAATTACCTCTCTGGGAGGGAAATACCATGGTTTTTTGTCTGTAAGTATAGAAGTTGTCAATAAAAAATATACATATTAAAAAAACCTCTCTCATATCTTCCAAGGCTCAGGGTCCATTGTGGAAGAGGGTGGAAAGAATGTAAGAGCCAAAGGAAGGGTAGGACTGCTTACAATGCAATCATCCAGACACCAAATGGTCTGGATATCCATGACCTCACTGTGCCTGGCACTACCTACACAAGATCAGTCTAATAGAGAGAAAAGATGATGACATCAAAATAAAAGAGAGTCTGATTGACAGGGTTAGGGCATATGATGGAGAGTGGAGTTGAAGGGGAAAGTGGGAGGGGAGGGAATTATCATGGTTTATTGTCTATAATTATGGAAATAACCATAAAAAACTCTCTCTGCCTCTGTCACTCTCAAATAGATAGATAGATAGACAGACAAATAAATAAATAAATTGAAAACAGTCTTCATGCCAGGCATGGAAAAATTCTATAACTACCAAATGCAAATCTAGAGTTTAACCTTTAATTAAGCTCAATGTGCCCATTCCACCATATTCTTTCTGTCCTTATCTCTTTATCTCTGGAGGTTGATCAACATTAAAAACAAATAAACTCCTCCAGAAGACTTTCAGGGCAGACTGAAGACTAGAAATTGTCACAATGATTGTTGGAGAAATGCTCATATGGTACCACACTGCTGTGGGAGATTTGGCCCAGTTTTAATGGTCTGTACCCACCAGAAGCTAAGCAAAGCTCAGGTGGTCTCCTGGGTGCATTTATTTGCAAGACGACCATTCTGCTATCTACCATCAGACAATAGGCCATTCCCCACAGAGTGGCTGGAAACCCCCACTCATCACCCAGTTTGTCCCCCATCTGCTTGAGTTTGCCCCTGGCCTGGGAAAGGCCAACAGCTTCAACTTGTCTCTGCTCCTTCCATTAAAATGCCTTTTGGGGTGGCAACTTGGGATTTGGAGGCCAGAATTATCAAAGGCTCATTTGCTCACAAATGCCTGTCTGTTGGTGCCTTGGTTGGATACCATTGTTGACAATGCCAATTCCGTGTGGCTTCTTCAAGTAACTTCTATTTGTCTACTGGGTTGTGTGTGTGTGTGTGTGTGTGTGTGTGTGTGTGTGTGTGTGTGTGTTAGTGTCCATGTGTGTGTGTGCCACCACCCATGTATGGAAGTCAGAGGACAATTTTCAGAGGTGGTCCTTGCCTTCCACCTCATTCAAGGAAGGGTCTCTTTTTTACTTTATTAAAAATATTTTATTGATTTATTTTCAAACACACACTGTGATGAAAGGTGTGCACCACTATGCCCGGCTAACTCTATCATTCTTTTAAGTCAGAAAATATACCTTTTTTTTTTTGGTTTCGAGAGGTAGGGACTCTCTCTATCCCAGAGAGAGAGAGAGAGAGAGAGAGAGAGAGAGAGAGAGAGAGAGGGGGGGGGGGGGGAGAGAGAGAAAATGGGGTATGGGTGCCCCAGGGCCTCTAGCCACTGCAAATGAACTCCAGATGCATGTGCCACTTTGTGCATCTGGATTATGTGGGTACTGGGGAATCAAACCCTGGTTGTTAGCCTGTGGAGACAAACACCTTAACCATTAAGCCATATCTCCAGCCCCTCTTGTCTTTTTTTTTTTCAAGGTAGGGTTTCTCACTCTAGCCCAGGCTGACCTGGAGCTCATTCTGTAGTTCCAGGCTGGCCTAGAACTCAGAGATCCTCCTAGCTCTGCTTCCCAAATGCTGGGATTAAAGATGTGTGCTACTGCGTCTGGCCTTTTTCTTTTTAAATTAGCATTATTTTTTCAAAATTTTATTTATTTTAGTGTGTGTTTACGTGTGTGCAGTATATGTATGTGTGTGCAGAGGTCAGAGAAAGATTCCAGGCATCTTCTATTAATCTTCCACCTTATTTCACTGAGTCAGTCTCACTAAACCTAAGATTCTTCATTTTTTCCATTATACTTACTGACCAGTGAGTCAAGGCAGGGTTGCTTATTCTCATTGTTCACAGCTCCACCCACGAGCTAGCTGGTCCACAAAACTCTCTGGTCTCTGCCTCCCATCTTACTGTAGAAGTGCTGGGATTGTAGAAGTCCTTGAGAGCTTTCAGGTTTCTTAAAAAATATTTTATTTTTATCTATTTATGAGAGAGAGACAGAGGCAGATAGAGAGAGAATGGGTGTTCCAGGGCCTCCAACCACTGTAAACAAATTCCAGATGCATGTGCCACCTTGTGCATCAGGCTTACATGGGTCCTGGGAAATTGAACCTGGGTCCTTTTGCTTTGCAGGCAAGCGCCTTAACCACTAAGCAATCTCTCCAGCCCAGTAATTTTATTTTTACTTATTTTACTTTAAAAATATTGTTTATTTTAATTTATTTATTTGAGAGTGACAGACACAGAGAGAGAAAGAGACAGAGAGAGAGAGAGAGAGAGAGAGAGAGAGAGAGAGAGAGAGAGAGAAAGAAAGAGAGAGAATGGGTGTGCCAGGGCCTCCAGCCACTGCAAACAAACTCCAGATGCATGCGCCCCCTTGTGCATCTGGCTAACATGGGTCTTGGGGAATTGAGTCTCAAACCGGAGTTCATAGGCTTCACAGGCAAGCGCTTAACCGCTAAGCCATCTCTCCAGCCCTATTTTACTTTTTTTTTTTTTAGCTTCCTGCTTTTTATATGGGGTCTGGAGACTGAAACTCAGGTCTCTGTACTTGCACAGAAAACACTTTCTCTATTGAGTCATCTCCCCAGCCCCAAACATAGTAACTTTATATTATTTTTTTCATTATTTAAATTTTTTTTATTAGTTTTGTACTTAGTGAATACAGTCAAGTCAGTACCATTGTTAGCCTCCTCCCTCTCCTCTCCCCTCCACAGGGACCCTTTTTGTTGGGGTACATGGGTCGTGCATTGTGGGATTGGCCATCAGTTATGGGTAGGAGGAAATGTCTCTGTGTATCATGACCCAACATGTGGCTCTACATTTTTTTTTTCGAGGTAGGGTCTCCCTCTGACCCAGGCTGACCGAGGATTCACTATGTAGTCTTAGGGTGACCTCAAACACGGTGACCCTCCTATCTCTGCCTCCTGAGTGCTATCATTAAAGGTGTGCCCCACTATGCCCAGCTGACTCTAACATTCTTTTAAATCAGAAAATATCCCTTTTTTTGGTTTCAGAGGTAGGGTCTCTCTCTATCCCAGGCTGACTGGAATTTACTATGTAGTCTCAGGTTGGCCTCAAACTGACAGTGATCCTCCTACCTCTGCCTCCCAAGTGCTGGGATTAAAGGCGTGCACTACCATTCCTGGCTGATAATACCATTTTTCCATGTTCTTGGCACTCTTCATGGTATACAACAGGTTATATCATTTGGTTTTTTAAAAAATATATCTATTCATTTACTTGCAAGGAGAGAAAGAGAAAGAGAGAGAAAGAGAGAGAGAGAGAGAGAGAGAGAGGATATGAATGTACCAGGACCTCTTCCTACTGAAAAGAAACTCCAGATACATGTGCCACTTTGTGCATCTTGCTTTATATGGATACTGAGGAATTAAACCCAGGCCAGCAGGCTTTGTAAGCAAGCACCTTTAACCCCTGAACCATCTTCCCCATTTGTGGATGGCATTTTTATAACCTAATCTCAGAAGTCCCATAGCTGTAGTTTAGTTTGTAGACTGCCTGTCTAGCATGCACAGGGCCCTGGGTTTGTTCCCTAGCACTACATAAATTGGATATGGTGATGCTCACCTGGATTCCCAGCACTTGGGAGGTGAATACAGGAGGTTCAGGAGTTCAGGACTACCCTGGGATACATAGCAACTTGAGGCTAGCTTGGGCTTCTTGAAATCCTATCTCAAAAAAAAAAAAAAAAAAAAAAAAAGAAAGAAAGGAGAAAAGGAAACAGAAGTCACATAGCTTCACTTCTAGTATTGGCTGAGGCAGTCATAAAGACATGATCAGGTTCAAGGGCTGGGTATAGACCCCACCACTGGAAGTGTTATTGTTCTTGACTTATCATTATTACATTAGAAAAAGAACCGATGGATGGGAGATATTGTGGTGACTGTTTTCGTCTGTCTGGGCTTCTGTAACAAAAGACCACAGACTGAGGGGCTTAAACCATAGACATTTCTATCTATACTTCTAGAGGCTGGAAATACAAGATCAAGGTGCTGGCAGGTGTGGTGTCTGTGAGACCTCTCTTTTTTTTTTTTAATTTTTTATTTATTTGAGAGCGACAGACACAGAAAGAAAGACAGATAGAGGGAGAGAGAGAGAATGGGCGCACCAGGGCTTCCAGCCTCTGCAAACGAAGTCCAGACGCGTGCACCCCCTTGTGCATCTGGCTAACGTGGGACCTGGGGAACCGAGCCTTGAACCAGGATCCTTAGGCTTCACAGGCAAGCGCTTAACCGCTAAGCCATCTCTCCAGCCCTGTTTGTTTGTTTTTTGAGGTAGGGTCTCACTGCAGCCCAGGCTGACCTGGAATTTACTATGTAGTGTCAGGGTGGTCTTCAACTCACGGCGATCCTCCTACCTCTGCCTCCCGAGTGCTGGGATTAAAGGCGTGCACCACCACGCCCGGCTTGTGAGACCTCTCTTTATGGCCGGCAGACAGCTGACTGCAACATACTGTGCCTTCTCATGGCTCTTTCCCTTGTGTGCACACAGCAGTGATGTGCTTTCCTCGTAGTTTACTTTGAATCAGTATCTCACTCAGGTCAGTCGCACCTCACCATCTTGAGAAGGATGTTCTTGAAATCCTGACCTTCTGCCTCCACCTTTCTTTCTTTCTTTCTTTCTTTCTTTCTTTCTTTCTTTCTTTCTTTCTTTCTTTCTTTCTTTCTTTCTTTCTTTCTTTTCTTTCCTTCCTCCCTCCCTCCCTCCCTCCCTTCCTCCCTCCCTCCCTCCCTCCCTCCCTCCCTCCCTCCTTTCTTTCTTTCTTTCTTTCTTTCTTTCTTTCTTTCTTTCTTTCTTTCTTTCTTTCTTTCTTTCTTTCTTTCTTTCTTTCTTTTCTTTCTTTCCTTTTGTTTTTTTTCAAGGTAGAGTCTCGTTCTAGCCCAGGCTGACTTAGAATTCACTATGTAGTCTCAGGGTGGCCTTGAACTCATGGCAATCCTTCTACCTCTGCCTCCTGAGTGCTGAGATTAAAAGCCTGGCCTCTTCCTTTTCTTACAAGGGTAACAATCCTATTGGTTTAGGGCCCTAGTCTCATGACCTCATTTAATCTCAATTATCTCCTTATAGTCACCATTTTCAGATACAGTCGCATCAGCAGTTAGGGTTTCAAACCCCAGTATTTTGTGGTGATCCAATTGGGTTTAATAATAGGGAACTTCATTGGAAAATACAATCTTTTGCAAGTTCCTAGCCACTTTCTTCTGTTGGAGTGTCTCTGTGAGGGTGAATCAGAACGCCAGGACAATGCTTGGTTGGGTGTGCAGGTAGAGCATCTTTCTCTTTGTGAGGCAAGTCTCCTTGTTAGTCTGGGACTAACCAATGTTTTGGCACCAATGCGACACTCTTCATTTCTAAATTAAGTGGGCAACAAACAGGGCAATGGGGACAATGTGTTGATGAGTTCACACCTTGACCAGTATGGTTGTTTCCTGTTGTGTCCTCTGGCCAAGCTGGAATGCTCTTTCCCATAATTCCCTTCCTTTTGTGATTCTAGACTACAGTTGCTCAGAAGAGAAATTTGCACAACATTTGGATAGTGGAGGAAAGAGCTGTCATTCCTATTAGGGCATTACTGTTAGATGTAGCTTGTTCTTGTTCTCTTCTCCTCTATCTGCATCACTTCTCTTTCCTCCTTTTTATAAAAAAAAAAAATTTATTTATTTATTTATTTATTTATTTATTTTTTTATGAGACAGAGGCAGAAAGAGAGAGAATAGGTGCACTAGGGCCTTTAGCCACTGCAAAAAAAAAAAAAACTCCAGATGTATGCACCACTTTGTGTGTCTGATTTCTTTCTTTTTCTTTTTTATAAGAGAGGGGGGCATGAGTGAGAGAGAAAGAGAGAGACAGAGAGAGAGAGAGAGAATTGGTACACCAGGACCTCTAGCCACTGCAATTGAACTCCAGATGCATGCACCACCTTCTGTGCATGTGTCACCTCGTGAATCTGGCTTATGTGGGTTCTGGGGAGTCAAACCTAGGTCCTTAGGCTTTGCAGACAAACGCCTTAACTGCTAAACCATCTCTCCATCCCTGATTTCATTCTTTATTGGGTTTTTAAATTTTTTTTTTTTAATTTTTTTTTGGTTTATTTTTATTTATTTATTTGAGAGCAACAGACAGAGAACGAGGCAGAGAGAGAGAGAGAGAGAGAGAGAGAGAGAGAATGGGCACGCCAGGGCTACCAGCCACTGCAAACGAACTCCAGACGCGTGCGCCCCTTGTGCATCTGGCTAACGTGGGACCTGGGGAACCGAGCCTCGAACCGGGGTCCTTAGGCTTCACAGGCAAGCGCTTAACCGCTAAACTATCTCTCCAGCCCGGTTTTTAAATTTTTTAAACTTTGTTTATTTATTTTTTTCCTTTTTTTTTTTGAGGCAGGATCTCACTCTAGCTCAGGCTGACCTGGAACTCACGATGTAGTCACAGCGTGGCCTCAAACTCATGGCGATCCTCCTACCTCTGCCTCCTGAGTGCTGGGGTTAAAGGCTTGCACCACAACACCCAACTCAACTTTATTTTTGTTTATTTATTTGTGAAAGAGAGGCAGAGAGAAAAAGAGAGAGAATGGGCGTGTCAGGACCTCCAGTCACTGCAAATTAATTCCAAACGCATGTGCCACCCTGTGCATTTGGTGCATGTGAGTTCTGAGGAACTGAACCCGGGTTCTTTGGCTTTGTAGGCAAGAAAGCACCTTAATTGCTAAGCCATGTCTCCATAAATCAGTTCCAAAAAGGCAAAGCCACAAAGTCAGCTTGCTAGCAGCAACTACCACACTCCTGGTACCAATTTTCTGTTGCAATTACATTCTGATTGCTGTAATAAAGCATCTGACCAAAAGCAGCTGATTGAAGGAAAATATTTACTTTGGCTTACATTTTCAAGGGAGAGCTTTATGAAGCAGGGGAAAGCATTGCATGAGCCGAGGCTGGCCATTACCTCTGCCACAACAGGTTTTAAAAAAAAGCAGCAGAGGACTGAGACAAATTGGCCAGGGGGAGCTGGCAATAAGACCCACCCCCAACACCACACCACCTTCAGAAAGGCTACATCTCCCAAATTGCCATCACCTGGGGACCAAGCATTCAAAACATATGAGTTTATGGGGGACAACTGATTGAAATCATGTCAGAACCCAAGGCCTTGCTTATGCTAGGCATGCTGCTGAGCTACACTCAAATCCTTTAATCCTTTTTGAAAGATAGTGTCCTGTTGTTGTCAAGGCTGGCCCTGAACTCCTGGGCTCAAGTTATCCTTATGCTTTAGCCTACCATGCGTCTGGGACCACAGGTGAGTGCCGTTGTGCTTGGCTTAGGGTTAGTTCATTCCGAGGACCATAAGAGAATAATCTGTCCTAGTTCTCTCTTTGGCTTATTTGATGGCTTCTCTTTTCACTTTTTACCTCCTCTTCCCTCTATATATGACTGTATCCATATTTTCCCCTTCAGAACATGAGATTAGGCTAGCATATTGACTATTTTTTTTTTAAAGACAAAGCAATTAATCAGATTACAGACTATATTTTTTTTCTTTATTTATTTGAGAGTGACAGAGAGAGAGAGAGAGAGAGAGAGAGAATGGGCGTGCCAGGGCTTCTAGCCACTGCAAACGAACTCCAGATGCATGCAACCCCTTGTGCATCTGGCTAACGTGGGTCCTGGGGAATTGAGCCTTGAACCAGGGTCCTTAGGCTTCACAGGCAAGCTCTTAACAGCTGAGCCATCTCTCCAGCCCCCATATTGACTATTTTAATTTGATCACCTCTTTAAGGTCTGATCTCCAAATTTGGTATTCTGTGGGATTAGGACTTCACAATATGAATTTGGGGTGGCAGTGCAATTCAACCTGTAGCATTACCTCTCAAAGGATTGTCTAGTGGGGCTGAAGATGTAAGTAGACTACTTGCCTAGTTATCAGTTCTATCAGTTACTTTCACATTGCTGGGACAAAATACCCAACCAGCATCAGCTCATGGAAGGAAAAGGGTTTAATTCAGTTTACAGTTTCAAGGGGAAGTTTGATCATGGCAGGGAAGGCATACCCAACTGTAGTAGGAAACCCAAGTCACATCTCAGCACAGTCAGGAAGCAGAGAAAGAGCAGCAAATGGGGGCTGGGGAGATGGCTTAGCAGTTAAGGTGCTTGCCTAAAAGCCAAAGGACACAGGTTCGATTCCCCAGGACCTACAAGGCAGCAATCTGGAGTTCATTTGCAGTGACTGGAGGCCCTGGTGCACCAGTTTTCTTTCTGTCTCTCTATCTGCCTCTCTCTCTCTCAAAGAAATAAAATATTAAAAAAAGAAAGCCAGGTATGATGTCACACAGCTTTAATCCCAGCACTTGAGGTAAGAGGCTTGTAGTGAATTTGTGGCCACCCTGAGTCTGGATTCCAAGTCAGCCTGGAGTAGAGCAAGACTCTACCTCAAAAGTAAACCAAAAATAGGAGTGGAGGAATGGCTTAGCGATTAAGGCCTTTGCCTGCCACGCCAAAGGACCCAGGTTCGATTCCCCAGGTCCCGTTAGCCAGATGCACAAGGGGGCGCATGCGTCTGGAGTTCGTTTGCAGTGGCTGGAGGCCCTGGAGTGCTCATTCTATCTGTCTCATTCTCTCTCTCTCTCTCTGTCTGTCGCTCTCAAATAAATAAATAAAAATTAAAAATTATATAAAAAATAAACCAAAAATAAAAAAAAAAGTAGCAAATGGAGCTGCACTGTAAAACTTCAAGGCCCACCTCCAGTGACACACTTCCCCCAGCAAGAATCCACCTCCTAAATGTCCCACAACCTTCCTGAATAGAACCATCAGTGGGAGATTAAGAATTCAAAGCCAGGCATGGTGGCACATGCCTTTAATCCCAGCATTGGGGAGGCAGAGGTAGGAAGATCGCTGTGAGTTCAAGGCCACTCTGAGACTACATAGTGAATTCCAGGTCAGCCTGGACCAGAATGAGACCCTACCTTGGAAAAAAAAAAAAAGAAATCAAACAAAGCCTGGAAAAATGGCTCAGCTAAGTTAAGGTGCTTGCCTGCAAAGCCTAATGTCCCTGGTTTGATTCATCAGTACCCATGTAAAGCCAGATGCATAATGTGATGCATGCATCTGTAGTTTATTTCCAGTGGCTTGAGACCCTGGTGCACCCATTTTCTCTCCCTCTCCCTTCTCTTGGTCTTCTACTGCTTGCAAATAAATAAATAAAATTTTGTAAAATATTATAATTATTTATTTATTTGAGAGAGAGAGAGAGAGAGAGAGAGAGAGGCAGATATATAGAGAAAATGGGTGCACCATGGCCTCCAGTCACTGCAAACGATCTCTAGACACATGTTCCCACCTTGTGCATCTGGCTTATGTGGGTACTGGGGAATCGAACCTGGGTCCTTAGTCTTCATAGTCAAGTGCCTTAACCACTAAGCAATCTCTCCAACTCTAAATTCAAACACATAAGCCTATGGGGGGTCATTTTACATTCAAACTATCACATCTAGTATGCACAAATCCTTGGTTTGGATCCCTAGCACCCTAAACCAAGTGTGGTGGCACATGTCTGTAATTCCAGCACGCCTGAGGTAGAGACAGAAAGATCAAAACGTCAAGGTCATTCTTAGCTACATATAGACTTCAAGACCAGCCTGGACTACATGAGACCATCAAAAAAAAGATCTGGGCCTTGTGGCACATGCCTAGAATTCCAGCACTCCGGAGGCAGAGGTAGGAGGATCACTGTGAGTTTGAGGCCACCCTGAGACTACGTAGTGAATTATTGCAGGTCAGCCTGGGCTAGAGTGAGATCCTACCTCAAAAAACAAACAAACAAGCAAAAAAGTGGTCTTGTGTCCCAATGATGATATATGTCCCCCATTTTGGGAAGTTTTGGGCATAGATGAGGAAACTTTTCTTGCCCTCACTCTCTGAACTACCGTTCATGTCTAAAGTCTTTCCCCAAGTCAAAGCCCCAGATATTAACAGCCCACCTCCAGCACCCCGATAATCAGGACCAGCCTTGACCTCCTTTGCCATACCATCCCTCACCCCTTGCTTAACATTCACTAGTGTGGCTCATACTTAGTCTACTTGGAGAAAAAAACCTGTCCTGATGACTATAAGGCACCTCAGAGGCTTGCTACTCTTCCCACATCACCACATGTGAAGCAGGTACTTTGCCTCACTCTAATGGGGTGTCATGATGTGGAATGTTAGCCAGAAAAGTCCAGAGGAAAGGAGAATAAGTTCCAGTGATGACCCCAAGGAACAACCCAAGTTTCTTACTCCTGCTTGTGAGAAATGATTACATGCCCATGAGCTCGTGTTCCAATGAATAGGACCGAATGGACTGGCAGGTAGATACGCAGTAAATATCTTTAACACTTTATAGGACTGTGAGCCAAAGGAAGCAGTTCTCTTAGCAGGCTGCCTTGCAATGCTGCTCTGATTCATTTCTGATGGATATGGCCCACATGCGTTCCCTGCGACAGTAGAAACAAGTGGCCTTTGTGCCCCATTGGTGTTTTCTGTCCCAGTGTAAACTAGGCACATTGCAGCCATTTCATTAAGAAATTATGTCCCTGATGTGACGTGCCAGGTTTCCATAGGCAGACAGGAAGCCTGCTTGGGGCCGTGGATAGCCATTTCCCTGATTACAGTGACCGTTTCTATGCCACATGACCATTAGGAAGAGAAGAACAAGTCACTGCAGGAGACACACTGCCACTGCCACCTCCCAGCAAGACAGGATTGTGACAGAATTATCAGCAGCTTCGTTGTCTCCCTCCCCACCCCCATGTCTGGCACTGGAATATTACAGACATCTGGAATTATGACTGGCTAAATGCAGTCAAACACAGATTTCTTTTTGTGGAAATATTCCCATTTCAGACCCAGGAGGGCAGGGATATTGGGTAATTGACATCCTGGCAATAAACATATTATGGAAGTTTATAAACTTGGCCTATCTCTTGGCTGGTTGAAGCTTCTGGTGCGTCTTGGATGGCTTTGATTTTGAAACGACTTAGATGATAGGCAGGCTCAAATTTGCAGTGGAATCTGATAAACACATCTGTGTCAAGTCCTGTTTTGGCTAGCTTGGAACAGACCAGGGGATCGAGGATTTTTTTTTTTTTTTTAAATAAAGATCTAAAAAGCGATGACCCCAGCTGGAATTGGACAGAATGGAAAATATCACAAGATATTCTGTGCACATGGTATCTAATCTCCCTTTTATAAGAAGAGATTTAAATGAGCCTCTGCCATTAAAACTTTGATTATCAGAAATTTCGTTTTAATCAGAGCTTGCCATAAACTCTGCGTGCTCAGCTGACTTGTGTATTTAACATTCTTGATATTATATGCTGTTCCAATTATCCAAATTTTTCTTAAATTCAATTTCCTGGGGTCTCGTGGTTAATCAAGCTTTAACTTTTTTTTTTTTTAAATAAAGTGTTTATCTCTACTGCTCTCCATGGGTACTGTGTATATAGACACCCAGGCACCAGAGCTGGGCAGATGTCAAGATTTTTGTTATTGTTGTTTTGTTTTTAGAGGTAGGGTCTTGCTCTAACCTGGGCTGACCTGGAATTCACTATGTGGTCTCAGAGTGGTACTCACAATGATCTTCCTACCTCTGTCTCCCAAGTGCCGGGATTAAGGGCGTGTACCAACATACCCAGCACAGAGAGAGAATAGGTGCACCTTGGCCTCTTACCACTGCAAAGAAACTCCATATGCATGCACCACCTGTCTTTACATAGGTTAGGGCCATTAAGCTTTATGGGCAAGTGCCTTATCCACTGAACCATCTCTTGAGCCCAAGATCCATTTTTGTTTTAGAAATACAGGTTTTATTTATTTACTTGAGAGAGAGACAGAGAGCAAGAAAAAGGCAGATAGAGAATGGGTGCGCCAGGACCTCCACCCACCACAAACTAACTCCAGATACACGCTCCACCTTGTGCATCTGACTTATGTGGGTCTTGGGAAATTGAACCCGTGTCCTTTGGCTTTGTAGGCAAGTGCCTTAACCGCTAAGCCATCTCTCCAGCCTCTATTTTTTTTTTCTTCACTCAGAACAGCAACAATGACTTCATTTCCAATTTGTCTGCATAATCAAGCAAATGCAATTCTTATAAACACAGATCGTTTGAAACCCATAATGTCTCATGTGATCTGGCCCTGTTTCTCATGAAGCAAGTCATTGAAGTTGTACAATTAGGGTGAGTGGAGAAAATAGTTCTTCAGAGCCTTGAGGAGTTGAGATAAAGTATGGTGGGTTAGATTTTATTTTGATGAATATTTCTCTTTGTGCCTCCATAATGGCTTCTCAGCAGTTGGCCCCTCTTGTGTCATTGTCATTTCATAGAAACCCAGGACATATCAGACAGAAGTGAGTGGCCAATAGTGACAAACCAGCTACATAGATTTGGTGACTGGCAAATTTTAAGATTTCACATTTTATTTTATTTTATTTATTTTTCTTTTTTTAAAATTTTATTTATTTATTTATTTATTTATTTATTTATTTATTTGAGAGCGACAGACACAGAGAGAAAGACAGATAGAGGGAGAGAGAGAGAGAATGGGCGCGCCAGGGCTTCCAGCCTCTGCAAACGAACTCCAGACGCGTGCGCCCCCTTGTGCATCTGGCTAACGTGGGACCTGGGGAACCGAGCCTCGAACCGGGGTCCTTAGGCTTCACAGGCAAGCGCTTAACCGCTAAGCCATCTCTCCAGCCCAAGATTTCACATTTTATTTTACATGCATCCAATTTTTCATGTGTGTTGCTACCTTTCCCGTGGCTAGATTTTGCTACTTTGGAGAGTGAACTTGAGGGTTGACTCGATGGGCAGATCACTGTTAATATTCCTGCCAATCCTGATATTCTGTAAATCGATGGTTCAATATTTAACCCATAAGCCTTCAAAACATATTTCAATTTTTTCTTTCTTTTTTTAAAAATTTTTATTTTTTTATTATTTTTTTTCATTTTTACTTTTTTAAATTTTTTAAATTTTTAAATTTTTATTAACATTTTCCATGATTATAAAAAAATATCCCATGGTAATTCCCTCCCTCCCCCCCACTTTCCCCTTTGAAATTCCATTCTCCATCATATTACCTCTCCATCTCAATCATTGTACTTACATATATACAATATCAACCTATTAAGTACCCTCCTCCCTTCCTTTCTCTTCCCTTTATGTCTCCTTTTTAACTTACTGGCCTCTGCTACTAAGTATTTTCATTCTCACGCAGAAGCCCAGTCATCTGTAGCTAGGATCCACATATGAGAGAGATCATGTGGCGCTTGGCTTTCTGCAGCTCTTATTTTTTTTAGGCAGCCAAAGCCATACCCTGATGGAGAGAAAACCCAGGGAGTGTCAGGAAGTAGAATGCTGCCATTCATCCCATACCACCTCAATGAACTGCTTGAAAAACTGGTTCATTTCCCAGTGCCTGGTCACACCTACGCTCTCCTGGAGCACCTGGTTGACCAGAGGCAGGTGGCATACACTGTGGGCACGTACTTTACCAGCTGCTGGCTTTCCTCTGTCCCGTTTGCTGTAGCTTAGGAAGACCAGCATGTGAGAAGGTGGCCCTAGCCTATCACACAGTCACAGGAAATACTGAGTGTCACTGCAATGCATGTGTTCACACGGCACATCTACAGCTCACCACACTGGGTCTGCTTACCTGAGCCAGAGTAGTCAGACAGAGAGGATGGTCATGATTATGTTTTGACCCCCTGTGGCTCCCGGGGATCAAGAATTGTTAAGGCACTTGCCGGCAAACCCAAAGGACCCGGGTTTGATTTGCAGCACTCACATAGAGCCAGATGCACAAGGCGGCATGTGAGTCTGGAATTTATTTGCAGTGATAAGAGGCCCTGGCGTGCCCATGTTTTCTCTCTCTCTTTCCTCACTCTCTCAAGTAAATAAATAAAATAGCTTTTAAGAAAAGAATTGAAAAGAGAGACTGATTGAGATGGGGAGAATGGAGTTTCAAAGGGGAAAGTGGGGGGAGAGAGGGTATTACCATGGGATATTTTTTATAATCAGGAAGCTAGTAAAAAATTGAAAAAAAGAAAAGAATCATTGGGGGTTGGAGAGATGGCTTAGCAGTTAAGCAGTTAGCCTGTGAAGCCTAAGGACCCCGGTTCGAAGCTCGATTCCCAATACCCACGTAAGCCAGATGCAGAAGGTGACACATGCATCTGGAGTTCATTTGCAGTGGCTGGAGGCCCTGGTGCACCCATTCTCTTTCTCTCTTTCACTCTGCCCCCTTTTTTCTCTGTTTGTTGATCTCAAATAGATAAATAAAAATAAACAAAATTAAGAAAAGAATTGCTGGGAATGGAGAGATGGCTTAGTGGTTAAGGCGTTTGCCTGCAAAGCCCAAGGATCCTGGTTCGACTCTCCAGGACCCATGTAAGCCAGATGCACAGGGGAGTTCCTTTGCAGTGGCTGGAGGCCCTGGTGTACCCATTCTCTCTCTCAAATAAATAAATAAATAAATAAATAAATAAATAAAACATTTTTGTTTTGATTTTTTTGAGGTAGAGTCTCACTCTAGCCCAGGCTGACCTGGAATTCACTATGGAGTCTCAGGGTGGCCTCAAACTCATGGCAATCCTCCTACCTCTGCCTCTCTAGTGCTGGGATTAAAGGTGTGCACCACCACGCCCAGCAAAACATTTTTTAAAAAAAAATTAAAAAAAGAAAAGAAGGGCTGGGAGGATGGATCAGTGGATAAAGTGCTTGCCATGCAAGCCTGAGCACCTGCGTTTGGATGCCCAGAACCCATGTAAAGCTGAATGCTGTGGTGGGGTCATCCGAAATCCCAGTTGGCCTATGACAAGATAGAAGGCAAAGACAGGAGAATCATCTGGAAGTAATGAGCCAGCTGGCCTGGCAAATACAGCAGTGAACACTGAAAGACACGGCCACAAAGAAGGCGCAAGGTGAGGGCCGACACCTGAAGCTGTCCTCTGATCTTCACTCATGCGCCATGGCATGTGTGCACCAGCATTCACACTCATGGACACACATGTGCACACTCACCCCCCCCAAACGTTAAGAAAGTCCATGGTGGCCTCTAGCCTGTTCCATCCTCTGGAATGTGGTAGGGCAGCCACTGCTGCTGGGCCTGCTCTGTCCACTTCCATTCTGTCTTCCTGGCATCCCACAGACCCAGCACTCCAAGCCACATGTCCACCCATTCTCCTCCGCATATGCCTAGCAAGTCCCTCTGCCCTTTGCCACCAGGGTGTTCTTTCCACCTTTTCTCTTACTATTCTTCCCCCTTTCCAAAGCCTGGCTCCAGGGCTATCTCCTCTGAGGAGACCAGGTGACAATGATCTCTATCTCCTTTCAGCTCCTTAAAGTCCCTATTTCCTATTACTGTCACTGGATCCAAAGTAAACACTTCCAAGGGGAGATTTTTTTTTTTAAACAAAGAGCAGGGACATTGTCTTGTACTTTTCTGTTTCCTGACAGGTAGTCAATGTGACTTGCACATAATAGGCACTCAGTGAATAAATACTGGTGGATGGTGATAATACTTATAACAGTTCCCATGAGTTAGGCACCTACTGGGTACTGGATACTTTTTATAAATGTGTTTATTTGAAACTTTTGTTTTGGATGTAGATACACTTTATATATGTAACATTTTAATGTTTTCTCTTTACAAGAAGTTAAAATTAAGCAGGGTGTGATGGTGCACACCTTCAATCCCAATACTCAGGAAGCAGAGGTAGGAGGATCACTGTGAGTTTGAGGCCAATCTGAGACTACATAGTGAATTCAAGGACAGCCTGGGCTACAGCGAGACCATACCTTGGAAAAAAAATTAAAATTGAGTGTATAAAGTAAAAGTGGCAGTCTCTCCCAGCCCACCCTCTTTACCCCACCTCCTGATTTCCTTCCCTAGAAACCATCACCCTCAATAGTTTAGTTTACCAGACTATTTATTTATTTACAAGGGGAAAAAGAGAAAGGGAAAGGGCATGCCAGGCCCTCTAGCAGCTGCAAATGAACTCCAGATACATGCACTACTTTGTGCATCCAGCTTTCCATGGGTACTGGGGAATTGAACCAGGGCTGTTAGGCTTTGTAGGCAAGCACCTTAACTGCTGAGCCATCTCTCTAACCCAGACTTTGGTCTAATACATACAAACATATGTGTGTGTGTGTGTGTGTGTGTGTGTGTGTGTGTGTGTGTTGAGAGAGGAGTGTGGATAGAGATTGGGATGCCAGGTCTTCTAGGCACTGCAAATGAACTCCAGACGCATGTACCACCTAGTGCATTTGGCTTTACATGGATCCCGGGGAATCAAATCTGGGTCCTTAGACTTTGCAGGTAAGCACCTTAACCGCTGAGTCATTCCTCCAGCCCCTTATCTAATATTTATATATGTAAGATGTACCTATACACAGATGTTCCATTTCTACCCCAATAAGCCCATCATAAGTAAGAACTTATAAGTGGGGAGATGGTTCAGCTGGTATTAAGCACTTGACACACAAGCATGAGAACCTGAGATCAGATACTCAGCACCAACGTAAATGCAGGGCAAGATGGTGTGCCCTGGTGATTTCAGTGATTGGAGACACGCAGATCCCCAGGGCAAGCTGACTAACTAAACTAGCCAAATCTGTGAGCTCTAGGTTCAGTGAGAGACTCTGATGCAATAATTACACACACCATGCACGTGTGCTCACACACATGTACATACATCACACATACAAGTATGCACAATGTATGTTTACACATATATATTCTTTATGTTTATTTGTTTTTTAAAATATATTTTATTTATTTATTTGAGAGAGAGAGAGAATGGGTGTGCCAGGGCATCCAGCTACTGCAAATGAATTCCAGATGCATGCACCCCTTGTGCATCTGGCTTACGTGGGTTCTGGAGTCGAACTGGGATCCTTTGGCTTTGCAGGCAAATGCCTTAACCACTAAGCAATCTCTCCAGCCCTCTTTATTTATTTTTTTGAGGTAGGGTCTCAGGCACACCAGGACCTCTAGCCACTGCAAATGAACTCCAGACACATGTGCCACTTTGTGCATCTGGTTTTACATGGGTACTAGGGAATCGAATTCAGGTTGTTAGGTTTTACAGGCAGACACCTTAACTGCTAAGCCATCTCTCCAGCCTTTCTTTTTTTTCTTTCTTTTCTTTTCTTCCTTCCTTCCTTCCTTTCCTTCTTTCTTTCTATAAGGCCCAGACTGGCTGAAAACTCACTGTGCTGGCTCAGCTTGTGTGTGTGTGTTGTGTGTAGAGAGAGAGAGAGAGAGACAGACAGATAGAAGAGAGAAAAAAATGGGTGCACCAGGGCCTCTAGCTGCTGCAAACAAACTCTAGATGCATGCACCACTTTATGCATCTGGATTTATGTGGGTACTGGGGAATCGAACCCGGGTCTTTAGGTTTTTCAGGCAAGCACCTTAACCATTCAGACATCTCTCCATCTCTCCTCATCTTGTTTGTGAGGCAAACCCTTCATGGGTGCTAATAAATAAGGGTCTTAGAGCCCTGGCTGTTACGGAATCTCTGACAAATGGCTGTCAGCTTTAGTCTTCTCTGAATGATCATTCTCTGCCTAGGAGAACAGCCTTACTCAAAG